>NW_028080827.1:7635093-10394709 GCF_014824575.4 Sturnira hondurensis
GTCCCCATTTCCTTTCCATCACTATTGGTTTCCTGTGCATCTCCCTTCATTTCAATTAGTTTAGCCTTCATATGTTCCTCTAATTTGTGACTTTGTTCCTCTAATTTGTGACTATAATCTACCAGTTCTGTGAGCATCCTGATAAATAGTGTCCTGAATTGTTCTTCTGAGAGGCTGGCAATTTCTCGGTCGCTTAGAGTTATTGGCTCTGGGACTTTGAGTTCTTCTTGTGCCATCTTTTGGGTTGTTCGTGCCTGTTCCATAGCAGGATCAGAGCCCTAAAGTGTTCACTAGAACAGGGCAAGTAAGTCACTGGGTTGTGACGTTGTATGTGGGGGCGGGGTCAAAGAGGGACAATGGCTCTCACTGGTATTGCAGGGCAACTAAGTCACTGGGTTGTGACGCTGTATGTGGGGGCGGGGTCAAAGAGGTACTATGGCGTCTAGTCTGCCGCCGCCGCCTGCAGCCACGGCCCTCACCAGTGCCGCAGTTGCTGCCGTCACCGGACCCACACGTTTCGTCCCACTGCACGCGAGTGCGCCACCGCCATCAGCCCTCGCCCCCTGGGGCCTGCGAGGTCTGTCTCACTGTGCGCGAATATGCGCCCGCGGTCTGCCCCGCCCCCCAACTGGTTCCCGTCTGCCTGCGCACCTGGGTTGGGGGCCTTGTCCTGCCCGACCCTGCTCGCTGCTGGCTCCGCCCCTCTTACCACCCCGTGGAACGGTTAGATGTAGTCGGACTTCCGTATAATTCAATTTTCTGTCCTTTGGTTGTGTCTTTGTTTCTCCAAACCTTTGTTGTATTCAAACTTGGCTTGGCGGAAGTCCAATAAGTACATCATTAGCTTTGCCTTTCTATCAGTTCTTGTTTTCTGTAACTGAATTTGCATATTTTGGATGGACAACCATTGTCTCTGGACTTGTCTTCATTGGCAGTATGAGTTGATCATATTTAAATGAAACATGAAGCAACTCAAAAAGCCTTAAGAATGAAGTGGAATGTCAGTCTCCTCTTGAAAGTGTGTTAACACCTGCACTTTCTTATAAAGCAATGCACATATTAAACTCTCCAATGTTCACCCTTTGTCATCTCTTTATCCTTCATCACGTTCCCCTCCTATTCCTTAGTAATGAATTTTCTATATTGTTGATTTAGCCCAGATATATAACTGTATCTCCCAATCTCTTTTGCAGAAAAGTTTACTGGTCCAAGAGAGGTGAGCGGGTGTGTTGTGGTGAGAGTTCCAGAAAAGTACTTTATTTTTTTTAAAGATTTTATTTATTTATCTTTAGAGAGAAGGGAAGGGAGGGAGAAGAGAGGGACAGAAACATCAATCTTTGGTTGCCCCTTGCACGCCCCATCCAGGCGTTACAGGTTACATCCTGTAACCCAGGCATGTGCCTTGACTGAGAATTGAACTAGCAGCCTTTTGTTTCACAGGCTTGTGCTCAATCCACTGAACTATACCAGCTGGGGCCAGAAAAGTACTTTAAAGGAGGATGAATTAGCGAGGATGTGTGACTTTCGGTCCTTGCCTGCTTATTTTTTCTGATAAAATAAGAAGTACTTTGAGAAAAGAAGTACTTCTTTTCTTGCCCATCCTGCCTGTTTACCTTGCATGCCTCGACCTCTTCATCCCTTCAACTCCGTGGCTGGGATTCCCCGGGCGTCGGACCCTTTGGGCTCTGGGGGAGTGTAGACTTGATGGTTGGAGCTGCAGTGATCATCTTGCAACTACGAGAGAGAATTTCAAGGATAAAAGTTTTTAAAAAATATATTTTATTGATTATGCCATTACAGTTGTCCCATTCCCCCCTTCACTCCCCTCCACCCTGCACATACCTCCCCCACCATCCCCCCTTTCATTCATGTCCATGTATCACAAGTTCTTTAGATTCTGTATTTCCCCCACTATTCTTGCCCTCCCCCTATCTATTTTCTACCTAATGTCTATGCTACTTATTCTCTGTACCTTCTCCCCCCTTATCCTCCCACTCCCTTGTTGCTAACCCTCCATGTGATCTCCATTTTTATGTTTCCATTCCCAATCTAGCTGTCCTCTTAGTTTGCTTTTGTTTTAGGTGTGGTTGTTAACAACTGTGAGTTTGCTGTTCTTTCAGTGTTTGTATTTTTTATCTTCTTTTTCTTAGATAAGTCCCTTTAACATTTCATATAATAAGGGCTTGGTGATGATGAACTCCTTGAAGTTGACCTTATCTGAGAAGCACTTTATCTGTCCTTCCATTCTAAATGGAAGCTTTGCTGGATAGAGCAATCTTGGATGTAGGTCTTTGGATTTCATGACTTGGAATACTTCTTTCCAGCCCCTTCTTGCCTGTAAGGTCTCTTTTGAGAAATCCGCTGACAGTCTGGTGTAGGTGACTGTTCCCTTATCTCTTGCTGCTTCTAGAATTCTCTCCTTCATTTTAATCTTGGTGAATGTAATTATGATGTGCCTTGGTGTGTTCCTTCTTGGGTCCAACTTCTTTGGGACTCTCTGAGCTTCCTGGCTTTCCTGGAAGTCTATTTCCTTTGCTAGACTGGGGAAGTTCTCCTTTATTATTATTATTATTTTTTAAACTTAAGTGTATTTATTAATGGATTTTTATGAAACTAAATATAAAATTTTTAGGCTATGACTCAAAGACATTTGAAAGTAATGAATTTGTTAATATTATTTGTTAAAATAAGTTTTCCACTGGTGGCTGTTCCTCTTCCCCTTCTGGTACCCCCATAATTTGGATGTTGGAACGTTTAAAGATGTCCTGGAGGTTCCTAAGCCTCTCCTCATTTTTTTGAATTCTTGTTTCTTCCTTCTTTTCTCTTTGGTTGTTTCTTTCTTCCTTCTTGTCCACTCCCTTGATTTGAGTCCCAGTTTCCTTTCCATCATTATTAATTTCCTGTGCATTTCCCTTCATTTCAATCAGTTTAACCTTCATATGTTCCTCTAATTTATGACTAAAATCAACCAATTCTGTGAGCATCCTGATCACCAGTATTTTGAACTGTGCATCTGAAATGTTGCCTATTTCTTGGTCTCTTAGAATTATAGGCTCTGGGGTTTTGAGCTGTTCTTGAGTCATAATGTTTGGTCTGTTCATACCTGTTATGTTTGAGGGGTGGAGCCTTAGGTGTTCACCAGGGCTGGGCGACCCAGTTGCTGGGTTGTGATGCTGTATGTGGGGGCAGGGTCAGAGAGGGGGAAAAATGGCGCTTTGCTCTGCTCCGCTCTCTCTCAGATTTCTGTCCCCTCTGTGGCTTCCCACAAGCAAATTGGGCCCCTCTGGTGCTGGTTCCTGGGTGTGTGGGCCTGTGTACTCTCCAGGACCCTGTGGGTCTCTCCAAAGAACTCTCTGTGAACCTGGGAGCCTCTTCTGGCCCCCTGACCCCGAGAAAGTCTTTCCAGTTTGTGCTTTCAGGCTCTAATTCCCAATGGGGCCCTAGCCTGAGCAGTCTGTCTCACTGTTCGCTCCTTCGCTTGGCTTACCTGCGCGTGAATGTGTGACTGCACTCAGTCAGCCGCCCTGTGCCCTCAGTGGGTCCGCCCGTCACCACCCTACCCTTGGATCCACCAACTGCCTCCACCTCCGCTCCTCGGTCGGTGGGAATGAGCATCTTTCCAGCCCAGCCCGCTCTGCTACTGACTCCGCCCTCTTACCAGTCTGGATGAATGGCTTGTTGTTGTCAGAGTTAGGTACAGTTCAATTTTCACTGTTTTGGCTGCGTTTTTGTTACTAAAACTTCGCTGTCTTTAAACTTAGTTGTGGGAGGGGGCACAGTGTTTCCACCCACGCCTCCATCTTGGCCGGAAGTCCTCAAGGACAAAAGTTTTAAAGATGGTGCAGCAAAGCCCCAACTGTTGTGGCTCAGTTGGTTAGGTGTTATCCTGCAAAACAAAGGGTGGTTGTTTTGATTCCAGGTCAGGGAGCATGCTTAGGTTGCTGGTTTGGCCAATGTTCTGGTTTGGCCCCTGGCGGAGGCCCATGCCAGAGGCAACCAGTTGTTTCTCACACTGATGCTTCTCTCCCTCCCTTTCTTCCTTCGTCCCCTCTTTCTAAAACAAATAAATAAAATCTTTTAAAAATTTGAAGAAAAAAATAAAGATGGTGCAGGAAAAAGATAACAGGAGCCTGATCCCTGATGATGATGGAGCTATGATTTCAGCGCTTAATTGTGTTCCTCTGGATTTCTTTAAATGAGAAATAGGTCTTTATCATATTAAATATTATATTTAAGTCAAAGTTATTTCAGATGTGTTACTAGACACTGAATGTATTTCTAAATGATACCACCTCCACAGGCTTTGAAAGGAGATTCTAAAATCCAGCAATCCTGGCAGGGTGTAGTGACATTATTAATCAATCCGAAAATATATCAATTTCCTAATTTTCTTCACTTTTACAGCTTGTAACTTGTCATGGCATATTGGTTATTTCCATTTTTGTCTTATTGCACACAGGTACATTCCGATTTCCTGTGACTTACCCTAACACTAGTTTATCTTAGCACTCCTTATCTTTGATTCTCACATGAAATGGCTTTGGATTAACTTGTATTTCTTAAACCAAACTTATTCATTATCGATAGTTGTAAGCATTCAATTACTTTTTTAGATCTTCAATGAACTCATGTCTGAACATTTACATTTTGAAATATTTATTTTAAAATGATATATTGCTTAATTTTTATTTGTTCTTTGCATCACTATTGGAGCCTTGTTGAATATGTGCATTAGTAGGTTATATTATTAATTTTGCTTTAGAACAGTAAAAGAGATACAACAGAATATTTGTTAATAAAGGGGACATTGGTTCTGATCAGCTTGAATGCTACATAAAATACCTACTTACCCAGGTTGACGTGAGCTGGTCTTTGAGGCAGGCCTGCGTCCAGGTAGGGCTTAAAGTGATGAAGAGTATTATGTATCTACTGAAGAAAATGAAATATTGGTTAGTGAGAAGCTGTCCTAAATGACCTTGTCCATAAGACATGCAATTAAGGGCTTCTCTTGTGCTTGAGTTTGATTTATCTATTCCTGTCTCCTTTGAAACTTATAGCATTATTTTTTTCTGTTGTGATATACACTCTTCCATTCAGATTTATTGCTACAAGTGGCAAAATCCCCAAATCTATAGCAATCTGTGTTCATATGCCTTTTCATGTTATTGTTTTTATTTCAGCACCAGAGCATTTAGCTTCAAACTACTGACTTTTATTGTTATTACTGAGCACGGTGCCCAGGTACACATTACAATGGCCAGTGTCTTATGGCTCACTTGATCTAAAGCTCCTAAAACAAAATACTGAAACTTGAAAATGCCGAATCTGTTTCCTGAAATATATTTTCCTTTCACTTTGCATTTTAGAAATTTAAAATTCATAGTCACTGTAAATGTTGTGTCTGGCAACAGAATAAAAACAGAGTAATTCCTTTAAGGAGAGAGAAAGTAATAGGCATTGAAATAGAGATAGAAATAGCAATATTTTAAGTCAAAAGCAAAATAAGCTATGACGCTTCTTAAATTTGTGTGATAAGATCTATCATTTTCATTAGGACCAGAAATAAATTTCCTGCCACATTTCTGGATTACAAGGCAGTAATCTTATAAATGGCAGGTTCTTCATAGGGACACTGGGATGAAGGGGTGGCTGTGCAGGTTTTTATCTTCACTCAAACCAGAGTAATCCCATTTTGTAAAATATTTTGGGTGAGAATTAGTTTGAGTAAAGAATTTATCTCCAAATGCAATGGAGTAGCATTGTTTAATACTCATTTTGTTGACTTGAAATAGCATAAATAATCAGCATTTTCAGTAATTGTGGGTAATTGAGTTCTCATCATTCTTAGGAAAATCTGTGATTACCACCAAATGAGAAAATACAATAAAATTCTCTTTTTAAAATTAATTTTAGCATTTAAATAAAAATAAGACTTGACCAATACTGATAACAATATTCCACTTGTTTTTTCCTTTGTTTTTTAGGTTTGTTTAGAAACATCAAAGATTCCTAACTACATTATAGATATTAGAAAATTAATGATAAGTTCCTTATTAATATGGGTAGTTTTATGTATTTGAAGATTTTATTTTGCCATAATGGCCATATAAATGCATTTTGCTCAACAGAGATAATCTGAATTGGAATGATATCACAATTTTCAGAGACAGACAATGATGCAGATATTTAAAACATAATTCTTTAAAAATGAATGTAAGAAATGCAAAAAAGGCTTTTTTGTAATATAGGGCATATATTTGTTGCTGGCAATATTACTCTGAAGATAAATTATAGTCAGAAGTTTCAATAACATTTAATTTACATTTAAGTTGAAGTACATGTGGCTAGTTCATGCATTTTTTAATATATTTTATTGATTATACCATTACAGTTGTTCTATTCCCCCCTTCATTCCCCTCCACCCACACACTCCCTCCCCCACCATTCTCCCCCCTTAGTTTATAACCACGTGTCTCAAGTTCTTTAGATTCTGTATTTCCCCCACTATTCTTGCCCTCCCCCCTATCTATTTTCTACCTAATGTCTATGCTATTTTCTGTACCTTCTCCCCCCTTCTCCTCCTCCCACTCCCCTGTTGCTAACCCTCCATGTGTTCTTTATTTCTATGGTTCCACTCCTGATCTAGCTGTCCTCTTGGTTTGCTTTTATTTTAGGTGTGGTTGTTAATAATTGTGAGTTTGCTATCATTTTACTATAAATGTTTTTTATCTTCTTTTTCTTAGATAAGTCCCTTTAGCATTTCATATAATAAGGGCTTGGTGATGATGAACTCCTTGAACCTGACCTTATCTGAGAAGCACTTTATCTGTCCTTCCATTCTAAATGAAAGTTTTGCTGGATAAAGCAATCTTGGCTGTAGGTCTTTGGATTTCATGACTTGGAATACTTCTTTCCAGCCCCTTCTTGCCTGTAAGGTCTCTTTTGAGAAATCTGTTGACAGTCTGATGGGTACTCCTTTGTAGGTGACTGTCCCCTTATCCCTTGATGCTTCTAGGATTCTCTCCTTCATTTTGGTCTTGGCTAATGTAATTATGATGTGCCTTGGTGTGTTCCTTCTTGGGTCCAACTTCTTTGGCACTCTCTGAGCTTCCTGGATTTCCTGGAAGTCTATTTCCTTTGCCAGACTGGGGAAGTTCTCCTTTATTATTTGTTCAAATAAGTTTTCCACTCGTGGCTGTTTCTTTCCCCCTTCTGGTACCCCTATAATCCGGATGTTGGAACGTTTAAAGATGTCCTGGAGGTTCCTAAGCCTCTCCTCATTTTTTTGAATTCTCATTTCTTCATTCCTTTCTGGTGGGATGTTTTGTTCTTCCTTCTGGTCCATTCCATTGATTTGAGTCCCAGTTTCCTTTCCATCGCTATTGGATTCCTGGACATCTCCCTTCATTTCAATTAGTTTAGCCTTCATATGTTCCTCTAATTTGTGACTATAATCTACCAGTTCTGTGAGCATCCTGATAAATAGTGTCCTGAATTGTTCTTCTGAGAGGCTGGCAATTTCTCGGTCGCTTAGTTATTGGCTCTGGGACTTTGAGTTCTTCTTGCGCCATCTTTTGGGCTGTTTGTGCCTGTTACGTAGCAGGATCGGAGCCCTAGGTGTTCACCAGAGCCGGGCAACTTAGTGGCTGGGTTGTGACGCTGTATGTGGGGGTGGGGTCAAAGAGGAACAATGGCGTCCCGTCTGCCGCCTCCCGCCTCCCACCACCACAGCTACAGGTGCCGCAGCTGCCACCATCACCGGGCCCACTCGTTTAATCCCACTGCACGCGAGTGTGCCACCGCCGTCAGCCCTTGCCCCCTGGGGCCTGCGTGGTCCATCTCACTGTGCGCGAATGGGTGACCGAGGTCAGTCTGCCCCACACCCTGACTGGGTCCGGGCCACTTGCGCGCCTAGGTCAGGGGATCTGTCCTGCCCGACCCTGTTCTGCTGCTGGCTCCGTCCCTCTTACCGTCCCCGTTGAACGGTTAGATGTAGTCGGACTTCCGTATAATTCAATTTTCTGTTCTTTGGCTGTGTCTTTGTTCTCCAAACCTTTGTTGTATTCAAACTTGGTTGTGGGATAAGGCACAGTGTTTCCACCTATGCCTCCATCTTGGTGGAAGTCCTAGTTCATGCATTTTGACCTCTGCATGTTTCAGTTTTCAATTGTCAAAGAGGAAGAAGGGTATCTGCCTACTTGTTTCAAATTTTATGTAAGAGGTACAAACAATGGAGATGTTAGATTTTTTTTTTAAGACAGAGATGGAAGTATTAGGATAGTCACTTATTTTATGTGGTGACATAGATGGCATGCCATGTTCCTTCTGCTAACTCCAATAAAGTTGAAATATATTTGCTCAAATCAATAAATGTACCTGTTAAGAAGAACTAATTTCATGGTTAAAGAGAAGTAGTTGGGTGTTAGAGTGGCATGAGGCAAGATTGGAGACTTGGGCCAGGACTGGGCCTCATCAGGCCTCTCAGGCCATGATAGAGATGTCTGCATTGTACTCCAACTGCAATGGGAAGCCACTGGAGAACGTTATAGGGAGTGATGTCATATGATTTGTGTTTTAAAAGATTCTTCTGGCTGCTATATGGGGAGTGAATAATAAGTAAGTAAAGGTTGAGCGTGAAAGTGGTCACCTGAAACTAATACAAAATAATATTGAATGTAAACTGTAATTTTTAAAAAAGGGGAAGCGGTGAGCATTTTAGGTAAGAGATGATGTTTTGGACTAACGTGGACTGTGGAGAGAAAGATGGACTTTCGAATGCCAATTCTTCTCAGACTCTTCCAAAATATTGAAAAGGCGGGAACATTTCCAAATTCACTGTATAAGGCCAACATTACCTTGATACCAAAACCTGAAAAAGATCAAAGCTAGAAGCATCACACTTTCTGATTTTAATATATTTTACAAGGCTACAGTAATTAAAACAGTATGGTATTGGCATAAAGACAAATATATAGACTAATGGAACAGGACAGAGAGCCCCCAAAAGAAATCCATGTGTATATGATTAACTAATCTCTGACAAGGGTGTCAAGAATACACATGAGTAAATAAAAGTCTCTTCAACAAATTGTGTTGGGGAAACAGGATATCCACATGAAAAAGAATGAAATTTGACTCTTACCCTTTACAAAAAAATTAACTCAAAATGGATTAAGGACTTAAACATAATATCTGAAACTGCGAAAACTCTAGAATAAAATGTAGTGTAAAACTTCATGACATTGGTCTTGGCAGTGATTTAGTGGATATAACACCAAATACACAGGCAGCAAAAGCAAAAATAGACAGGTGGGACTGCATCAAATCAAAAAGCTCCTGCACAGAAAAAAAGACAGTAGAGTGAAAAGGTCACCTATGAAGTGAAAGAAAATATTTGCAAACTATGTATCTGATAAGGCTTTAGTATCTAAAATACAGAAGGAATGCTGCAAAGAGCAAAATAACTAATAACCTCATTAAAATGGGTTAAAGACTTGAATTTCTGCAGAGAAGACATACACATGGCCAACAAGTATGTGAGAAGGTGCTCAATATCACTAGTCACTAGTGAAATGCAAAACAAAACCTATGAGATACCACCTTACACCTGCTGGGTTGGCTATTATAGAAAAAACAAAGACAATAAGTATTGCTGGGGTGGGTTGACTATTACAGTGGAGACAAAGATAAGTGATACTGGGGTTTTGAGAAATGGGAACCCTTGTACACTGCTGGTGGGAATGTAAAATACTGCAGCACAATGAAGACAGCAGGGCAGTTCCTCAAAAAGTTAACATAGAACTATCAACTACTATGAGCCAGAAATCCAACTTCTGGGTATTTACCGCAAAGAATTGAAATCAGGCTCTTGAAGAGATATTTGTATTTGCATGTTCATTGCAGCATTATTCATAATAGCCAAGAAATGGGAAAAATGCAGTGTCTATCCACAAAAAAATGAAGAAAATGGGGTATATACACACAGTGGATAATTATTCAGCCATAGAAAAAAGAAGGAAATCCTATCTTATGCAGCAACAAGAATATAGCCAGAGAACATTACAGTAAGTGAAAATAAGCCAGTCACATAAAGACACGTGCATGATTCCACTTCAATGAGGTATTTAAACTAGTTGAATTCATAGAAGAAAATAATAGAATCGTAGCTGCCAAGGGCCTGGGGAGGGGACAGGAAACAAGGAGTTGCTAATCAACAGGTATAAATTTTCAGTTATGCAAGATGAAAAACGCCAGAATTTGCTGTAAAACATTGTACCTATAGATAACGAAACTGTATTGTACACTTAAAAATGTGATTAGATGTTATATCTCGTGATAGTCTTACCACAATAAAATTACAAAAAATTACAAAATGGAGCAAACTAAAATAAAAGAAAAAATGAAGGATTTTGGAATAGGATTTAGAGGCAGAGCTGATAGGAACTGCAAGCTGATTGGAAGTGAAAAGGTGGTAGAGAGGGAAAAGAGTTTAAAAAATAGCTAATAGGTGTTTGGCTTAAGCAATCAGGTAGCTGGCTTTACCATTTATGGAGATGAAGAGCCTGGGGAAAGAGCAGGAATTTCTTGGAGAGGGTGGAGGGTGGAGGAAATAGAGAGTTCCCATTTTACAGTTGAGGAAGCTTTTATACATCCTCCTTCTTCCTATGAAAGTTGTCAAAATACAGTGAAGCCATCAGGGGTCTGTTTAAGGGTATGGAACTGGTGAAATTAGTACACCAAATTATGAAATTATTATACAGTGTGCTGTATCTAATCTGTTTTCCTGATGACCCTACAGTTAAAATAATTTATTGATTTTAGAGGTTTTGTTGAAATACTGAAATGTGTCAACTTGGTCAGACTAGTTCAAGGAGGAGAGTGGCCTGCACTTTGAAAGCAGTAGGAGGATACTCATGAGGAGAAATTGCTGCTGGAACATAACCAAAGATTTACTCATCTCTTTAGGTCTCTAAAGGAAGCAATAATGATACACAGTGGTAATGAAATGGTTGCCTGAAGCCTCTGGCTATTTGTTAAAGGTCTTGTATTAGTTAGGGTAGATTATATGCTATAAAAAATTAACCTAAAAAATTTCAATGGCTTACCCCAATAAATGTTTACTTCTGGTTTAAGAAAAGTCTAGCTATATATGTTCCTGGTTGATGGGCAGCCTTTCCTATGGTCAGTCAGGGATGCAGGCCCCTTCCAGCATGGTGCCCTCTGATGGGGCCTCTGCATTGGGAGGCAGGGAAGAGAATCAAAGCCACCCATTGGAGCTCTTAGGGGCGGGGCCCAGTAGTGCCTATCACTTCCACCTATGTTCCATTGGTCAGCCACGTTAAATTGCAAGGGATGATGCAGAATGAAGTTTAGTTTTGTGTCCAGGAGGAATGCTTTGCATGTATGTTTCTTTGTTCTGATAGGTCCTATTCTTGAGTTTACAATTCCTCCCTTGCCCTTTGGTGAAGCCATTTTTGATTTAAGGGAAAAGAGGTAGGGAATACTCTCTGTCACATTTGACAAAGTATCTCTCTAAGCCTACCTTTTGAAAAATTGGAAATTGAAAGCTCAATTCTTTTGTTTAATAAAAATCAGATCTTCACTCCGAAATAAGCTCTTCTGCCTGTTTGCCATATCTTGCTTTTGTAGGATTACTACTTGCTGAGTCTCTTGTTTGAAACACTTTAAACTGGTGAAGTTCAATAATTTTTGACTTACAAAAATGGCAATTTCATATTACTCAACCTAATAGAAGGTACAGGTAGAGCTTAGATACCTTCCCTTGCTTTTCTTCTAACATTAATTGGTTTCCAAGTGTGAGTTATTCTACTTCTGAAATAAATGAGCAAAGGGCTTGAATAGACATTTCTCCAAAGAAGATATGCAAATGACCAATAAGCACTTGAATAAGGTACTTAACATTATTAGTTATTAAGGTAATGTAAATTCAAACCACAGTGAGATACCACTTCACACATTAGGATGGCCACAATAAAAAGTTGGACAATAATAAGTGTTGGAGAGACTATGGAGAAATTTGAACCCTCATACATTGCTGGTGGGGGTTTTACATTGCTCTGCATGTAAAATGATGCAGCTGCTTTGGAAAACAGTTTAACATTTCCACGAAGTTAAACATAGAGTTACCATATGACCCAACAATTCCAGTTCTAGGTATATATCCAAGAGAACTGGAAACACACACCCACACAGAAATCTGTACATGAATGTTTGCAGTAGAGTTATTCATAATAGCAAAAAAACCTCGATAAATGAAATATTCATACAATGGTTTAGTATACAGGGGTAAAAGTGAAGTACAGATACATATTACAACATGAATGAATTTCAAAAATATTAAGTGAAAGGAGCCAGACACAAAAGGCCACATATTATATGATTTCATTCATATGAAAAGTTCAGAACAGACAAATCCATAGAGACAGAATATAGGTTATTGGTTGCCACAGGCTGGGGTATAAGGGAATAGGAAGTGACTGCAAAATGGGTATGTAATTTCCTTTGGGGGTGATGAAAATGTTGTTGAATTAGATAGCGGTGATGATGCATAAGTTCTGAACACAGTTAAAATCACTGAGTTGTACACTTGGCAAATATGAAATTTATGGTACATGAATTATGTTTCAACAAAACATTAAAAAAAGAATGCACAATATACTTTTTAGAGTTAAATATGTCAAATATAGAATCAGTTGGGTATATTTTGTTTGAGTCTGTTCATTATTCCATTTTTTTAAATCTATGTGTCTATTCCTCAGCTAATACCATATTATTTTTATTTCTGTAGCCATATGGTGATTCTTAACATTGGGTAGAATAATTCTGCCTATGTTATTCTTTTGTGTTAAGACTGTTTTAGCTATTTTAGGGCCTCTATTTTTCCATATAAATTTTAGAATAAGCTTGTCTTTACTTACAAGATCTTGCTGGGATTTTGATAGGAAGTGAGTTAAACCTATATATCAACTTGGGGAGAATTGAATTCTTTACTTTGTTGAATCTTCTAATTCATAAATATGGCACTTCTTTTTTTTCAGTTTTATTGAGGTATAATGGACAAAATTATACGTAAAGTACACATGGTGGTGACTTGGTATAGGTATACTTTGGGAAAGGATTCCTCCCATTTAATGGACACATCCATTACCACACACACATTTATTCATATTTTTTAATGAGGACATTTAAATTGTACTGTTTTAGCAAATTTCATTCATACAACACCAGTATTATTAGCTATAGTCACCTTAGTTGATAAGGTGACTAAATTGGTAGATCCTAAGACCCTATTCACCTTGCAGCTGAAAATCTGTCCCCTTTTACCAACTTCCCCCCATTCCCCGCCCCACCCCCCAGCTCCTGGAAACTGCTTTTCTACTTTCTGTTTTCATGAGTTTGGTGTTTTTCAGGGTTCCATGTGTAAGCACTATTATACAGTATTTGTCTTTCATTGTCCGGCTTATTTAACTTACCATAATGCCTTCAAGGTCCTTCCATGTTTTCACAGGCAGCGGGATCCTCTTCTTCTCGTGACTGAATAACATTTCACTGTATACACAGGGTGGGGCAAAAGTAGGTTTCCAGTCGTCTGTATGGGAAATAATACAATAATTAACAAATAATATAAGAATAAACTCTGTCTTGTGTACTCACAACTGTAAATCTACTTTTGTCCATTTATATATATATATATATATATATATATATATATATGTATATATACATCTCACTTCTTTTTATCCATTCATCTATTGGTGGACACATAGGTTGTTTTCATATGTTGGCTATTATGAATAATGCTACAGTGAAGATGGAAATGCAGATATTTCTTTGAAATCCTATTTTCATTTTCTTTTGATATATGCCCAAAAGTGGAATTGCTGGTAGTTCTATCTAAATTTTTTTTTTTGAAAAACACCATTTTGTTTTCCATACTGGCTGTACCAACAGTGGGAGAACATCTCCACATCTCTGTTAATACTCGTTATCTCTTGTCATTTTAATGATAGTCATTTTAACATCAGGTGTGTGTGGTTTTGACTTGCGTTTCCCTGATTAGTGATTTTGAGCATCTTTTCATGTACTTGTGGCCATTTTTGTCTTTGAAAAAATGCCTAGTCAGATGTGCCCACTTAAAATTGGATTATTTATTATTATTATTATTTTTGATACTGAGTTGTGAGTTATTAATGTATTTTGGATACTAACCCCTTATAAGATAGATCATTTGCAAATATTTTCTTTGAAGTTTGCCTTTTCACTTGGTTTATGGTTTCCAATCTTGGTATTTATTTTCATTTATTTAGATTTCCTTCGATCTCTGTTATCATCACTTTGTAATTTTTAGTATACAAATCTTGGATCCTATACATATTTAAGTTTATACTTTTTGCATTTCCTTCAGGGAGATTGTAAATGGTATAGTGTTTTAAATTTTGATTGTTACATGTTCATTGTGAGTAAATAGGTATGCAATTGATTTTTGTGGTGATCTGGAATCTTGTGACCTTGCTGAACTCACTTATGAGTTGTAGGAGGTTTTCTTTTTAAAAAAAAATATATTTTCCCTGAGATTTTCTACTTAGTCATGTCAGGTGCACATAGAGACAGATTTATTCCTCCTTTTATTATATATATACACACATATATATGTATATATATGTACATATAGTATGTGTATATATATATATATATATATATAATTTATTTATTTATTTGTTTCTCTTTCTCACCTTAATGTACTACCAGTACTGTGTTGAATAAGAGCCATGAGAGTAGACATCCATGTGTGGTTTCGGTCTTGGATAAAATGTATTTAGTACTTCACCATGACTATATTAGCTGTTAGTTTATTGTGGATGCTCTTTACAAAGTTGAAGTTAAAAGTTAAGTGTTATAAAATATTTAATTTGAGATATTGAATTAATATCAATTAATTAATTAATTAATTTGAGATATTAATTTGAAATATTCAATTTTCACTGAAAAGAGGTTGCTTCAGTTTATATTTCTACCTAGAATGGCTGTATATTGTCAACCGATGGCCCTTGGTGCCAATTCAACCCCAACAGGAACCCCCAGCTCGGAGTGTGGTGAAGAAAACTTTATTTCGTGCAAACAGTTCAATAGTGCCACGTACAGTTCAGCTGTATAAATAGCTGGGCTGTGAGGCAGCCCTGGTGCGAGGCCCCACTTCAACTAGGTAGCTCTGCTCCACTGAGCATTGGTCTTCGTCTCTGCCCCAGTGCCTGCTCTGCTCCGGCAGGATATCTGTGTTTCAGCTCAGCTAGGGAGACACAGTCCTCTGGCTTTGATGGAAACAATAAGTGCTCTTCCCGCGCCAGAGGGGACCTGGACGATTTGGTCAGAAGTCCTTGTTCCTAGTCCCTGATTGGTGTGTCCTCTGAAGTATCACAGTTTGATTGGCCCAAAAGGCACTGTTCTGATTGGTTAAAATAGAGACACCCTAATTGGTCAGAGCTGCTCAACTTTGGCTGTGGAAAGTCTCAATCCTATTGTTCGAAATAGGATTTTAGGAGGACTTTCTAAGGGCAGGCTCAGGCCGTTCAGCGCAGGCTTCTTTGTAAAGTGCAATTCATGTTAGAGGCCCATGTGCAGAAATGGCTCCTAAGCTCTGCTTTTTTATTTGAGCCTAGTTAGCCAGCAGGAGTTCTTCTTAGTAGGTCTCTCTCTTTCTTTCTCTCTTTTCAGGGTTCACAGTATGTTGCCATATATTCTTTCCAACCTATATTTTTTAAACTTAATGGTGTTTATCAGCCTGATACGTAAAACAGTATTTCACTATTAATTGCTTTTACATTTTTATGTAATAAAATCTACCTGTCTTTTTTCTTATGCCTTTTGGAATTCACAGCATTTCCAAAATGCTTTTCTTATTCCAACTTTATATTTTTTTCATGTTATCAGATCCTCTTAAGATTTAATATCTTTTTAGACCTCTGTCAATACTTCATCAGTTGGTCTTCCTAGACAGTTAAAATATTTTCAATAAAATGCACTTTCATTTGATATGTCCATCTTTTCTCTGTCAGCTTAAAAACAATTGGAGTCTGTTTTAATTTTCATCATAAAGAAATTACCCTTATAATAAAAATAGTTAAGGCGAATGTAGATAATCATTTAGGAAAATATATTGTGAGTGTCTCGAGAGCTGCAGTGCATTATGGTGAGACATAGATTTTGAGTCAAAGTACTTTGGGTGCAAGTGCTGGTATTGTGTGGCTTTAGAAAAGGAGATTAATTCCCCTGGATCTGAATTTTTCCTTTGTAAAATGAAGGATTTGTACCAAATAATCTCTTAAGTTTCTCTTTTCTCCTGCACATCTTTGAATCTGTGCGGGTATTGTTAAATTTTGTGCTTACAGTTATAAATGGTGTAGAAAATTGGAGTATATTTGCCTTTTCCAATGTACTATTTAATTTGCTGATGTGAAAACATGTAAAAAGTTTTTTTTAACACTGTGGCACATATTTTCCTGTTCTAACTACCATTATGTTGCTAATGTTTTTGTTGTCTATTGTTCTGGATAAATTTGACAATTCAATACAAAATCAGTAAAGCCCACAGTTTACATTGTAACTAAGACAAATCACGTTATTTTCATTCTCTTCACTCCCTTGACTTGAGTAGAAATCATTTATTTGAATGTCTGTGTAGCTGTGCCTTGGTACTTAAATGGGCGAGCAAATCTCTCCAAACACGTGTGTCTGCTGTGCTCCGAGGAGCATTTGAGCTTCAATCATCTGGTAGAATGTCTTTTATGTAAACCAGCAATAAAATTCAAGCAAGTAATTCTTGCTTTGTTTGATCACATTGTTTACAATATGGAAATAATATCACAGAGGATAATTGTGGAACTCATGGAGGTGGGTGCTTAAGTGGGGACAAGGGCTTCAGATGGGAAAATTTTTACCTCTGGTGATAAAGGTCCAAAGCTCAGTTTCTCTACGTCCATGGAGAATCACAGTGTATTTGTTTCCTATGGAAGCCTTACAGAGCAAGCACCTATGTGGCTCATGCTTGGAGTCTGACAAATAAACACAGTTCAGTAACCAAAAACCATTTCAGAAGAGCTCATGTCCTTCACTTGTGTTTCTCAAAAATGGGGAAGATTCACATACATAGTCTGCTGAAACATTTCTTGAAATGTTTTCTTTCCCACCCACTTCTTTCACATTTGCTATCTGCTATCTGCTATAGGGCACTTTGCCCCACAGCTCACTTTGGATCTTTTAACCGCGGTTTGATGCTGCTCTTCTCTCCCACCTTACTTCCCAAGTCTTTACTATGTAGATCAGTCTTCACTTTTTTTGAATGGGGAAGAGGAGAAATTGGGCTGGAAAATATAGTATTTTATTGAGCAGAGTGTAGTTAGAGAAAAGGCTGTGAACACTCCTACATTAACAATTTTGGTTGCTTTATATTAACAATGTATGAACTAAATGCTCAGTATTTGTTGAATAGGTGAATGATCTCTGATAACTCTCATGTCCCAGAAACTGCCTTGCTTATTTAATAGGGTAGAATTAAACAGTTCTACCCTGTTGTCACCTTGGATGGAAATAGATCTTAAATTAACTCAACTGTAATCACCTTGACTGGCATCTTATGGAGTTTGTTTCTAGGTGCAGAGTATGCAGAATTTCACTAACCATGTCATTTTGCTTCAAGGAGTAGAACAGAATATGGACATGGCCTAAATAGTGGCTGAGTTGAACTTATATTACTTTTCTTAAAAGTAACCAGAGCCCTCCCTCACAAATGAAATACTTAGACATAAATGTAACAAGATATGGATAAGGCTGAAAGGAGGAAAACTACTCTGATGAATGAAAAAAAAAACCCTAAATAAATGGATGGATATTCCATGTTCATGGGTAGAAAGATTCAAGATTGTCAAGATGTCTGTTCTTTCCAATTTGATCTATGGCTTCAATGCAATTCCCAATCAAATCCCAGGTTATGTTGTGGGCAGTGGCAAACTGATTCTGAAATTTGTATGGAGAGGCAAAAGAATCAGAATAGGGAACATAATATTGAAGGAGAACAATGTTGGAGGATTCACACTACCTGACTTCAAGACCTACTATAACAACAGTGAGGTATTGGTGAAAAAAAAATAACAAATAGGTCAATGGAACAGAATAGAGAGTCTAGAAATAGACTCCATAAATACAGTCAATGATGTTTGACAAAGAAGCAAAAACACACAATGGAGCGAAGAGAGTCTTTTCAACAACTGGATGTCCAGAAGCAAAATAAATGAATCTAGACACAGATCTTACACCCTTCACAAACACTAACTCAAACTGGATCACAGACCTAAATGTGAAGCATGAAACTAAAACACCTAGAAGATGCCATAAGAGAAAACCTAGATGACCTTGTGTAGGTGATGCTTTTTTAGGCAAGACACCAAAGGCACAATCCATGGAAGAAACAATTGATAAGCTGAACTTCATTAAAATTAAAGAATGTTGTTCTGCAAAAAGTAATGTAAATAAAATAAGAAGATAAGACACAGACTGGGAGAAAATATTTGAAAAAGGCACATCTGATAAAGGGCCATTATCCAAAAAAATGTAGGGATTCTTAAAACTCAACAACAAGAAAACAAACAACTTTATTTTTAAAAAATGTCAAATAACTTGACTAAAGGCCTTGACACTTAACCAAACAAGATATACAGATGGAAAATTAGCATACAAAAACACACTCCATATGTCATCAGGGAAATGCAAATTTAAGCAACAATAACATTTTTGTGTTATTTTTAATAACACAAAATGACACTTATTAAAATGATCAAAATCTAGGATACTGATAAAACCAAATGCTGGCGAGGGTGTGGAACAATAGGAGGAACTCTTATTCATTGCTGGTGGGAATGTAAAATGTTACAAGCACTTTGGAAGACAGTTTGGCTGTTTCTTGCAAAATTAAATATACTCCTACTATATGATCCAGCAATTTTGCTCTTTGGTATTTACCCAAAGGGGTTGAAAAGTTACATCTGCACAAAAACCTGCATGTAGATGTTTATAACAGCTTTATTCAAAATGGCCAAAACTTGGAAGCAACCAAGATGTGTTTCAGTAAGAGATTGGATAAATGAAATGTGGTACCTCCAGACAATGGATTATTATTCACCACTAAAAAGAAATGCACTATTAAACCATGAAAACACATGGAGAAAACTTGAATGCACATTACCAAGTGAAAGAAGCCAATCTAAAAAGGCTACCACACTGTATGACTACAACTATGTGACATTCTGGAAAAGGCAAAACTATGGAGACAGTAAAAAGACCAGGGGCTAAGGGCAGGGGTAGGTGAAAAGGCAAAGCAAAAAGGGTTTTTAGGGTAATGTAGCTACTATGTATGATACTATAGTGACAGATACATGTCATTGTACATTTGTCCAAGCCCATAGAGTGTACAGCACTAAGAGTGATCCCTAATATAAATTATGAATTTTGGATGATATGATGCATCAATGTAGTTCTTCAGTTGTAGCAAACAATACTACTCTGGTTGGGAATGTTGATAATGATAGACTGTGCTTATGTGGGGGCAGGGAGCATATGGGAAATCTCCATACCTTCCTCTCAATTTTGCTGTGAGCTTAAAACTGCACACACACAAAATAAAGTCTTAAAAACTAGTAGGAGCCACAGCAATAAGCTTAATTTTTTATAATAGTCCACAGCATGTTCAGAGACATGTATGAAAGCATATCTATTGGGTTGGCCAAAAAGTAAATTTAATTTTTCCATAAAATAAAAGACACATTTTTAAATTTTCACCAATAACTTTATTGACTTGGATATTCTGACTATGTTGGCTGTCTCCAGTGATGTGTAAGTTTCAGTTTGATTACTACCAGCTTCAACTGGTCTACTCCACCATGGAGCATTGTCCGGTAAGAAATCTCTAGCACAAAACTTCACAAACCACATTTGACATGCTCAGTCAGCTACAGCACCTTCTCTATACACTGCGTAAATCTTTTTTTGTGTGTTTCAGTTGCATTTTTACCTTTCTTGAAATAAGAAAACATAATATGCTGAAAATATTGATTATTTTCTTCTATCTTCAATATTAAAATGGCTACGGAAAAAGTCACCAAGTTTTATTTAAATTATTAAAATTTTTAAAGTATATTTTATCGATTATATTATTACAATTGTCCTGTTTTTCTCCCCCTATTTTTAAAAAAGATTTTATTATTTTTAGAGAGAGGGGAAGGGAGGGAGAGAAACACTGATGTGTAGTTGCCTTTCAAGTGGCCCCTACGGGGGACATGGCTTGAAACCCAGTCATGTGCCCTGATTGAGAATTGAACCAGTTACCCTGATTCTCAGGCCAGCACTCAATCCACTGAACCACAACCCAGACTCGTTTTTTCCTCTCCTTTATTACCCTCTGCCTTGCACCCTGCCTCCCACCAGTATTCCCTCCCTTAGTTCATGTCCATGGATCTTACATATAAGTTCTTTGATTCTTTATTTCCTATACTATTCTTAACTTCCCCCTGTCTATTTTGTACCTACCATTTATACTTCTTATTCTCTGTACCTTTTCCCCCATTCTTCTCCACTCCCCGTCCTTTCCAGTAACCCTCCATATGATCTCCATTTCTGTGATTCTGTTCCTGTTCTAGTTATTTGCTTAGTTCATTTCTTTCTTTCTTTCTTTCTTTCTTTCTTTCTTTCTTTCTTTCTTTCTTTCTTTCTTTCTTTCTTTGTTCAGTTGCTGATAGTTGTGAATTTGTTGTGATTTTACTGTTCATAGTCTTGATCTTCTTTTTCTTAGATA
Organism: Sturnira hondurensis; assembly: GCF_014824575.4. Taxonomy (NCBI): domain Eukaryota; kingdom Metazoa; phylum Chordata; class Mammalia; order Chiroptera; family Phyllostomidae; genus Sturnira; species Sturnira hondurensis. The sequence goes on from NW_028080827.1 coordinate 7,655,954, forward strand.
GGTCCCTTTAATAGTTCATAGAGTAAGGGCTTGGTGATGATGAACTTCTTTAACTTGACCTTATCTGGGAAGCACTTTCTCTGCCCTTCCATTCTAAATGATAGCTTCGCTGGTTAGAGTAATCTTGGAGGTAGTTCCTTGCCTTTCATGACTTAGAATACTTCTTTCCAGCCCCTTCTTGCCAAGGTTTCTTTTGAGAAATGAGCTGAGTCTTATGAGAATTCCTGTGTAGGTAGCTGTCTCCTTCTCTCTTGCTGCTTTTAAAAGTCTCTCCTTATCTTTAATCTTGGGTAATGTAATTATGATGTACCTTAGTGTTTGCTTCCTTGGGTCCAACTTCTTTGGGACTCTCTGAGCTTCCTGGAAGTCTATTTCCTTTGCCAAATTAGGCAAGTTCTCCTTCATTATGTTTTTAAATAAGTTTTTGATTTTTTGCTCTTTCTCTTTCCCTTCCAGTACTCCTATGATTCCGATGTTGGAACATTTAAAGTTGTCCTGGAGGTTTTTAAGCCTATTCTCATTTTTTTTTGAATTCTTGTTTCTTTATTCAGTTCTGGTCGAATGTTTATTTCTTCCTTGTGTTCCAAATGGTTGATTTGAGTCCTAATTTCCTTCCCATCACTGTTGGTTCCCTTTATTTTACTTTTCATAGCCTTCACTTTTTCCTCCATTTTGCAATGGTTGTACTCAACCATTTCTGTGAGCATCCTGATTACCAGTATTTTGAACCGTGCATGTGATGGGTTGGCTAGCTCTTCATCTCTTAGTTGTACTTTTTTCTGGAGCTTTGATTTGTTTTTTTCACTTGGGTCATATATATATATTTCCACATGCCTGTTACTTAGCAAGGGGCAGAGCCTTAGGTATTTGCCAGGGCAGGGCAACACAGGTTGCTGCACTGTGGTGTTGTCTGTGGGGGAGGGGTTCAAGAGGGAACAATGCTGCTTGCTGAGCTCTCGGCTTTCAGTCACTTCCCCTTCTGGTGCTGATTTCCAGGTGGGTGGTTTTGTGTATGTTCTAGGACCCTGTGGGTCTCTCCAATAAACACTCCTGTGAAACTGGGAGTTTCTTTCACCACTGCAACCCCCACAGGTTTTTTCCATTAGAGGTTTTGAGACTTTATTTTCCCACACTGGAACCCTAGGTTGTGTGGTCTGTTTTGCTCCCCAGCTGCTCCTCCTGGTGTATCCACTTGTAAATGGGAGACCACCAGCTGCTGCCTCACCCAATCAGTTTTCCAGCCCCTGCCTTGCCACTTGGCCTCTCTGCCCTGGCTTCCGGTCTCCTCCCCTCCTACCTGTCTGGAGGAATGTTTCTTCTTTAACTCCTTGGTGGTCAGACTTCCATACAGTTCAATTTTCTGGCAGTTCTGGTTGTTCTTTGTTTTTAAATTTGTTGTTGTCCTTATTTTAATTGTGTGAGGAGGCAAAGTTTATCTACCTATGTCTCCATCTTGGCCAGAGGTTGCTATTTTGATTCTTGAAGTTGCTATTTTGAAAATCAAAATCTAATTTTGATTTTTTCAAGAATGCACACTGATATGACAGCTGTCAGTACAATGTAACAGAGTTGCTCCAAATGAATTTAAAGAGAACTAAGGGCTACTAGAGCCATCTCATGGAAAAAAACCAAACAAAGTTTTTGACTAACCCAATATATTAATTATCTATCTATCTATCTATCTATCTGTGTATCTATCATCTATATCTTTATTTTTATTTTTTAATCCTCACCTGAGGCTACATTTATTGATTCTAGAGAGAGAGGGAGAGGGAGAGAGAGAGGGAGAGAGAGAGAGGGAGAGAGAGAGGGAGAGAGAGAGGGAGGGAGGGAGAGAGAGAGAGAAAGAGAGAGAGATGAGAGAGAAACATCAAAACATCAACAGGTTGCCTCTTGTACACCCCCAACCAGGGACAGAACCAGCAACCCAGGTTGTGTGCCCTGACTGAGAATCAAACCTGGGACATTTTGGCGTACAGGATGAAGCTCCAAGTAACTGAGCCATACAGGCCAGGGCTGGTCTATCTTTTATATTTGTCTATCTCTGTGTTAGGGTAACCAATTTGTCTCTAGTTTGCCTGGGCTCTCCTGATTTTAGCATTAAAAGTCCTGCATGCCAGAAATTCCATTAGTCCCAGGCCAAATGGAACGATTGATCACTCCATTCTGTGTATGTTTGTGCATAAGCATATGATCCTTATTCTAATAGATCTTTATAAATGCAGTAGACAGACATTTGTTTTTGTCCACTTTTATCCAAGATTGGCCTTACTGATCTATGCAGGGTGTAGAGTTATATTTTTATGTTTAATTTTGCCTCACATATTTTCAGTATTTTTTTAAAATCAAATAACTCCTATTCTTTTCAAGACACTGGAAATCTCTTGGTGTTTCTTACAGCTTTATAATTTTACCTTTCAAATCTAGTCGATTTAAACTCTGTCACATCTTAATGTTCTTCCTGCCAAGATTCAGTTACAAAGAAATAACCCTTCCCTTGTCATCACATTTACTTTTCATAAATCTTCTCAACAGACACAGAGATGTTTTCTTGTCTAGCTTTTTCTTTTCAGTTTTCCACCTTCTTGCCTAAATATTCTCTCTTCCTCCTATGATTGCCTGCCCACTTAGTCATCAATTGTTGTTTTGAATACTTATATTCTTCAAGAACCCTCCATAATAATATATGTCTTGTTGGGTCACAAAGGAAACATTCTAAGATGTGAAAGGAAACATTCTAAGATGTGACTAATTTGGACTATTTTCTATAAGTTTGTAATAGTTGGATTTGGCTTTATATTATCCACTAGGAACATTTTGTCATTTTAATTAAAAGCACAAACAAAAATTTATGTAGGTAGAAAGAAAAGAAGTAGGAAAAATAGTTAAGAAATAGAATTATATTTTCAAGTTTTTAAAGCCAGTATCATTTAATAGCCACAATAGTGCAGTTCAATGTTATATGTCTCTATTAATGCAGATCCAGTGTGTCTGGGTTTAAATTTATATGTATAAATAATATGTAAAAAGATACAATATGTGATATATGAAATTATAATGTATAATAAAATATAAATAATATAAAATATAAAATATGTTACACATAACAATATATATAATATATACACATGCACATACATATACATAAATTACATACATTATGTGTGTGTGGATATACATATAAATACATCTATATACATATTTTTGAAAATTTTGGTTATAGCTACTTGTTAATAAACAAATCAGAGAAATATATTTAAAATAAGAGTATGGCTAAAGCTAATGTAGATATACTTTAAAAATAAAAATAGGGTATAAAATAGAAAATAAAACTTCATATATTTCTCACTACTAGGAATCACTGTCAACAGTTTTTGATGTAGTCTTTTGTATTACATCACCAGATAGAAGTCCATCTTGATTCACTAGGTTCTATCTCAGGACTGGGCCAGCTTGATTAGTTTTGAAAGACACCTGATCAGACTGGTAGTGACCAGAATTGGGCCTATGGTCTAGGGTAGACAGGGAGTGGGAAGAGACCAGATGAGCCTCCTCTACTGTGCTAAGTACATTGTAGGCCTTCTATAGTGTAGTTTTGACCAACCAAATTAGCTCACAGGAGCTGTGAGCCATGGTGTTCTAGACCCAGTAAGTTTGAGCTGAGGACAGAAATTAGTTAGAGGAAAGACTCAACAGTTGGGACTCAGAAAGAATGACCTCTCATTATCACTTTGGTCATACTCCCCTACACACCCATTTTCTCTATAGTTCCTGGCTCTGACTGACACCTACTTATTTGTATCTTATTTGTACCAGGTTATACAGGCTTAGCAAATAGTGAAAAGTGAAAAGAAAAAGAATCTCATCTCTATTTCACCATAGGGAGGTAGCCATTGTATTATTTGGATAATAGTTAATGCCTTTTTCTTTTGTGTCATGTATTTATTTATCATATATAATATATATTTAATTTTTAAAATATCCTCACTTGAGGATGTGCTTATTGATTTTATGAAGAGAGGAAAGTGGAGATAGAAACGTCAATGTGAGAGAGAAATATCAATCGGTCTTCCTGTACATGCCCTGACTGGGAATTGAACCCAGAACATTTTGATGTACAGCAGGATGATGCTCCAACCAACTGAGCCACCTGGCCAGGGCTATCATATGTTTTTAAATTATTATCCAATATTTAAGATATACAAAAAGGTATAAGAAATAGTACAGTTAACATCCAGGTACTCAACATCCTGCTTAAGAAAAAAACTTTCATTTGTACTATTGAAGTTCTCTTTGAGCCTTTTTCTTGCCATGTCTTTTTTCCTGTCCTTAAGAGATGACTATTATACTGAATCTCTTTATATTGTTTTTAAAAAAGATTTTATTTATTTATTTTTACAGAGAGGGGAAGGGAAGGAGAAAGAGAGGGAGAGAAACATCAATGTGTGGTTGTCTCTTGTGCATGCCCCACTGGCGACCTGGCCTGAAACCCAGGCATGTGCCCTGACTGGCAATTGAACCAGTAACACTTTGGTTCACAGGCATGCATTCAATCCACTGAGCTACACTAGCCAGGGCTGAATCTCTTTATATTCTTACATCATAAGTGACAAAAAATGAGTGAGCAGAATTGATGAAGTCTAAACATACATGGAAATGGAGATGAACAACTGGTGCATCCATCATTAAGTAATGTAAAAATATTGCTTTACATGTTTTTAAAATTTACATAATTATTTTTATGCATGGCATTTGGTGCTTAATATTATGTTTTTGAGAATTAACCATGCTGATATAGCTCTTATTTATCCATTTTCATTGATGTATATATATTTCTTTGTATGACTTGACTACCATGTATTCATGCATTCTCTTATGAATAGAAATTAATAATTAACTATAAGTTGTTTCATAGTTCATTTTTACAGACAGTAAACTTTAAAAAAATTGGTTCTAGAGAGAGGGGAAGGGTGGAAGAAAGTGAAGGAGAGAAACATCAATTGACCTCTTCTTGCGCATACCCAAACAGGGGACTGAACTCGCACCCCAGGCATGTGCTCTGACGAAGAATCAACTGGGGACCTTTCACTTTGCAGAATGATGCCCAACCAGCTGAGCCATGATGGCCAGGGCATAGACAGTAAATTTCTTTTATGGTTGTTTTTTCATGTACATGTAGGAACTTTCTGTTGCGTATACACTGAAGAGGAATTGTTCAATTTTACTAGATATTGACAATTTAGGGTACTAGTTTCCATTATCCCACAGCCTCACCAACACTTGGGATTATTATCATTTTTTCACCTTTTTATTTTTTAAGTTATATTTTATTGATTATGCTATTACAGATGTCTCAATTTTCCCCCCTTACCCTCCTCTACCCACTTCCTCAGGCAATCCCCATACCATTATTTATATCCATGGGTCATGCCTATAAGTTCTTTGTCTACTCTATTTTCTATATTGTACTTTACATCCCCATGGCTATTCTGTGACTACCTATTTGTACTTCTTAATCCCCTCACCTCTTCACCCATTCTCCTACAACCCCCTCCCATTTGGTAACTATCAAAATGCTCTGTGTATCCATGATTCTGCCTCTCTTCTTCTCTTTTGCTTCATTTTCTTTTTAGATTCAATTGTTGAAAGATATGTATTTATTGCCATTTTATTTTTTGTGGTTTTGATCTTCTTTTTTTTTCTTAAGTAAGGCTCTTTAACATTTCATGTAATAATGGTTTGGTTATGGTGAACTCCTTTAGTTTTTTCTTGTCGGGAAGCTCTTTATCTGTCCTTGGATTCTAAATGATGGTTTTGCTAGGTGGAGCAATCTTGGTTGTAGGTCCCTGCATTTCATGACTTTGAATATTTCTTGCAATCCCTCCTAGCCTGCAAAGTTTCTTTTGGGAAATCAGCTGACAGTCTTATGGTAACTTCTCTGTAGGTAACTAACTTCTTTTATCTTGCTGCCTTTAAGATTCTCTCTTTATCTTTAACTTTGGCATTTTAATTATGATGTGTCTTGGAGTGGGCCTTTCTGCATGCATCTTGTTTGGGACTCTGTGCTTCCTGGACTAGCATTTCTATCTCCTTCACAAAATTAGGGAAGTTTTATTTTCATTGTTTTTTTCAAATAGACTTCCCATTCTTGCTATTTCTCTTCTCCTTATGGCTCCCTTTGTATGGCAATGTTGGAATACTTGAAGTCCCAGAAGCTGTGTGTACTATCCTTGTTTTTTTGATTCTTTTTTCTTCTTGTTCTGATTGGTTGTTTTTGCTTCCTTGTGTTCCACATCATTGATTTGATTCTTTGCTTCATCTGCTCTGCTGTTTTTCCCTGTAAACTATTTTTTAATATATTTTATTGATTATACCATTACAGTTCTATTCCCCCCTTCATTCCCTTCCACCCACACACTCCCTCCCCCACCATTCTCCCCCCCTTAGTTTATAACCATGTGTCTCAAGTTCTTTAGATTCTGTATTTCCCCCACTATTCTTGCCCTCCCCTTATCTATTTTCTACCTACCATCTATGCTATTTTCTGTACCTTCTCCCCCCTTCTCCTCCTCCCACTCCCCTGTTGCTAACCCTCCATGCGTTCTTCATTTCTATGGTTCCACTCCTGATCTAGCTGTCCTCTTAGTTTGCTTTTGTTTTAGGTGTGGTTGTTAATAACTGTGTGTTTGCTGTCCTTTCACTGTTCATATTTTTCATCTTCTTTTTCTTATATGAGTCCCTTTAGCATTTCATATAATAAGGCTTGGTAATGATGAACGCCTTGAACTTGACCTTATCTGAGAAGCACTTTATCTGTCCTTCCATTCTAAATGAAAGTTTTGCTGGATAAAGCAACCTTGGCTGTAGGTCTTTGGATTTCATGACTTGGAATACTTCTTTCCAGCCCCTTCTTGACTGCAAGGTCTCTTTTGAGAAATCTGCTGACAGTCTGATGGGTACTCCTTTGTAGGTGACTGTCCCCTGATCTCTTGCTGCTTTTAGGATTCTCTCCTTCATTTTGGTCTTGGCTAATGTAATTATGATGTGCCTTGGTGTGTTCCTTCTTGGGTCCAACTTCTTTGGGACTCTCTGAGCTTCCTGGCTTTCCTGGAAGTCTATTTGCTTTGCCAGACTGTGGAAGTTCTCCTTTATTATTTGTTCAAATAAGTTTTCCACTCGTGGCTGTTTCTTTCCCCCTTCTGGTACCCCTATAATCTGGATGTTGGAATGTTTAAAGATGTCCTGGAGGTTCCTAAGCCTCTCCTCATTTTTTTGAATTCTCATTTCTTCATTCTTTCCTGTTTGGTCATTTTTTTCTCTTCCTTCTGGTCCACTCCCTTGATTTGAGTCCCAGTTTCCTTTCCATCGCTATTGGTTTCCTGGACATCTCCCTTCATTTCAATTAGTTTAGCCTTCATATGTTCCTCTAATTTGTGACTATAACCCACCAGTTCTGTGAGCATCCTGATAAACAGTGTCTTGAATTGTGCTGCTGAGAGGCTGGCAATCTGTTCGCCTCTTAGAGTTATTGGCTCTGGGACTTTGAGTTCTTCTTGCACCATCTTTTGGGCTGTTTGTGCCTGTTACGTAGCAGGATCGGAGCCCTAGGTGTTCCCCAGAGCAGGGCAACTCAGTGGCTGGGTTGTGACGCGGTATGTGGGGGTGGGGTCAAAGAGGAGCAATGGTGTCCCATCTGCCGTCTCCTGCCACGGCCCCCACAGGTGTGGCAGCTGCCACCATCACTGGGCCCACGCGTTTTGTTCCACTGCATGCGAGTGTGCCACCGCCGTCAGCCCTCGCCCCCTGGGGCCTGCGTGGTCCGTCTCACTGTGCGTGAATGTGTGGCCGAGGTCAGTCTGCCCCACACCCTGACTGGGTCTGGGCCACTTGTGTGCCTAGGTCTGGGGATCTTTCCTGCCCGACCCTGCTCTGCTGCTGGCTCTGCCCCTCTTACCATGCCTGTGGAACGATTAGTTGTAGTCGGACTTCTGTATAATTCAATTTTCTGTTTTTTGGCTGTGTCTTTGTTTCCAAACCTTTGTTGTATTCAAACTTGGTTGTGGGAGAAGGTACAGTGTTTCCACCTGTGCCTCCATCTTGGTGGAAGTCCCTGTAAACTATTCTTTATTTCAATTAGTGTATCCTTCATGTCTTACTGGGTCTTTTTTATGCTGTTGAGGTCCTCACTAAGTTTCTTGAGCATCCTTTTAACCAGTGTTCTGAATACTGCATCTGATAGACTGCTTATCTCCATTTCATTTAGTTCTTTTCCTGGAGTTTTGATGTTCTTTTATTTGGGCTGTGTTTCTTTGTCTTCTCATTTTGGCAGCCTCCCTGTGTTTTTTCTATGTTGTTAAATAGAGCCACTACATCTCCCAGGCTTGACAGAGTAGCCTAACCTGGGGCCACTTAGCAAGAGGTATGGGGTCTGGGGGTTCACTGAGACTATTTGTTTGAAAAGAGTTAGGAAGTTTCGAGGCATGAGCCAAGACCCATTCATATGAAAAGGCCACTGTTAACAGTTGTAAGTTGGATGTGATAGAGCCTCAGGGGATCTCTAGAGCAGGGCAAACAGTGTTAGCCAGGTTGATGGAGTCTCAGATATGGTATCAGCTTGCCAGCTCTGTGGCTCTGTGGCTCTGAGGGGGTATAGTGCAGAAAAGGGACAATGGCCTCTGTCCAACTTTCTCTTGAGAGAAAGCTGTCCTCTAACTCTCACCTTAATGTCAGACACTTCAATTCCTCCCTATGTGCCTCTCGTGCCTTTCAGAATGGTATGTTGGTCCTGGAGCTCAGAGGGAATAAGTGTGCATAAGTCTGTGCATGGGTTCTTCACAGGGAACTGCTTGGGACTCCAGAAGTTTCTTCCACTGACTCAGTCTCTGCTGGTTTTTGCACCCAGAAATTATGGAGACTTAACTTCCTGGCACTGGAACCCTGGGCCTGATGTGAGACTGGGACTTATCACTTCCAAGATATCCTCCCCAAATTTTTATCCACCATATGCGGATGCGGGACCGGCCTGTTTTATGTCTCCATCCCTCCTACCAGTCTGGAAGGATGTGGTTTCTGTGATTCCATAGTTGTCAGACTCCTCTTAATTTGATTTCTGATGGTTCTAAGTGATGGTTGCTCTATAATTTTGTTATAATTTGATATGGTTGTGTGAGGAGGTGAGCTGTGTATACCATCTTGACTAGAAGTCCAAAACTTAAGGTATTATTAGACTTTAAATTCTGCTAATCTACCCTGACTTGTGTGGCTGACTTGGTTGGGCATGGTCTCACAGAACAAAAGGTTGACCAGGAATCTGGTTTGATTCCTGGTCAAGGTACATGCCCGGGTTGTGGGTTTCTTCCCTGGCCAAGGAGCATACACGCAGTGGCCATTGAGCCATTGGACGTTTCTTTTTCACATTGATAAGGGAGAGAGGAGATTTCTCTCCCTCTTTCCCCTCTTTCTAAAAATAAATAAATAAAATCTTAAATTTTTTTTTTTGCTAATCTGATGGCATGAAATGGTATTTCATTGTAATTTTTATTTGCAATCCCCTTAGTGAAATTGAGCCATTTATTTATTTGTTTATTTATTATGACCTGAAGACATTTTTTTCATTGCTTTTAGAGAGAGAATGGAAGGGAGAGAGAAAGGGAGAGAGAGAGAAACATGAATGTGAGAGGTAAACATCGATTGGTTGCCTCCCATACATTCCAAGACCGTGGATTGTAGATGCCTGAACTGGGGATCAAACCTGCAACCTCGGTATGCACCCTGATCAGGAATCCAACCTGCNTTGTAATTTTTATTTGCAATCCCCTTAGTGAAATTGAGCCATTTCTTTATTTGTTTATTTATTATGACCTGAAGACATTTTTTTTCATTGCTTTTAGAGAGAGAATGGAAGGGAGAGAGAAAGGGAGAGAGAGAGAAACATGAATGTGAGAGGTAAACATCGATTGGTTGCCTCCCATACATTCCAAGACCGTGGATTGTAGATGCCCGAACTGGGGATCAAACCTGCAACCTCTCAGTTGTGGGATGACACTCCAGCCAACTGAGGCACACCAGCCAGGGTGAGCTCCTTAATTTTATACATAGACTCTTATGTAGTTAAGATCATCTTGTATGCACGTATTTTTGAATATTTTTTTCTACTTGTAATTGAAATATAATTATTTCCCCTTGTTACATGCTCTTCATAAATAATTTTTAATGGCCACACAATGTTCCAGCATGTAAGTGGGATAAAAGATTTTGCTATTATTTAAAATTCAGATTGCATCCATATTTTTTCTGTGATGGATGAGGCTGTGAATGAATATAATTAGAAATAATTTTATGTATTTTGGATGATTTCCTTAGGCTGACTTTCTAGAGGTGAATTTTGGGTCAAATGATATGCATGATTCTAGAGCTCTTGCTGTGTACCTTGCCAAATTGCTTTTCAAAAAGCTTGTACTAATATTCTTGCCATCTAGCAGTATACAATTGAACCTGAAATTTGGAGGGTGTTGCTAATGTCCTTTCCTGATTCTGGGAAGAGTGGTTCCAGATACTTTCTATACACAATTCAGTCTGTCCTGAGCCAGAGGACACAGTGGAGGGCACTAAAGAGAAGGGTCAGAGGCTTGAATATCACAGTTTCTTTTCCGGAGGAGAAGACTGCCTCTAGTGCTTTTCCTGGGAGGACTGCCTACATGACGGAGCAGGGGAGTCACTACTAACCTTGTACAGCTCCCTGCTCAGAAGGCTCCCTTCTTTGCCTAGTACCTTTCTTCTGGTGTAGCTCATCTCTGTGGATAAACACAGAGGAGTCAGAAATCAGTTTTCAAGAAATCAAGTCTTTTTTCCCTGGAAAATAATAACACATCTATCACATCTTATGTAATGCTCAATTAGAGTCAACAAATACTAGGCACCTGCCATATGCCAGGGTAGTCCCTGGGAGTACAATGATGAACAAAATATATTATGATAGTTTATTATTGCAAGCACAAATACTATGGTAGGATATTTAGTACATACTCTGTAATAACCACACTGATTATAGAGAGTAATAAACAGCTATTCTATTATTAGCAATAATACTTAAGATTACTATAGTGACTAGCAGTTCCTGAGAATTTGTTATTATGAAAAAGTGGTTTTTCAGGCACTGCAGAAAATAAGGTGTTAAGAGTATAGGCAGATATTTTTTCCTGAGTTTCTAGATCTTTAATAGATGAGCAGGTTGGTTGCCAGATTGGTTACTTATTAAAACTGGCACAGTGCCCTGCAGGGCTAATGTGTTAATAATAAGTAGTGCTTCTCTGGGCTCTGGCCCTGCCCTCATTAGCATCCCCCAGGATCTGCTGCTGCCATGTGGGTCTCCATTGTGCCCCCAACTTTCCACTGAGAGTCTTCAGGGGTGGGGTCTCAGTGCTGCTCACACATCATAGGTGACTCTTTAAAAAGGGATCTTAGAGATGGCAGGATAATTTAATGGCCATATGTAACATTTGTAGCTCCAGAGGCTAAGTTAATGGTGAAAGCAATGAAACCCTGGGGTCCACAGCAGAATCTTTTCACAGATAGGGTGAAGGAGGCACTGACAGTCCACGCTTGCTGTGGAAGGTTTTTTTTTTTAATTAAAAAATACTTTTGAATGTTCATGTATTTGCTACTAGGTCATGAAGGAAGGAAGGATGTAGAAGTAGCTAAAGAGGGAATCCCAATATTTTGAGTTGTCTGATTGAGGGAATTATCTGTCTGCAGGAAACTAGAAGAGGAATGACCTCCTCCACAGACCTGTGCAAATCTTGCCACACAGTCCAGTCTGGGAATCTGTTAGCTGCAAATATCATGTGTCAGTTCTTCATGGAGTGGGCTTTCTCAAGCTGTGTCTTGATGAAGCTATGCCTTGAACTCTAAGGACAGTTTTTATTCTTTCTATGCACACATTTCCAGCAAAGATTTACCAATATAATTTATGTAATTGTAAGATGTAATGATGTATTTATTGCAGTGTTTCAGCTTTTGCTATTTGGCAACACTTTCCAATAGTAATGTTGCAAAACAAACCAAAAAAATCCCTGACTGTTAAGAGCTCACACTGTTAGTGAACTGATTATCTAAGCCAGTAGAATTTAAACACTCTTGGGTAAAATTTCTCTGTATAAAAAATTGTGTCTCATCTATTAATTTTATAAGCATATTCATTATTATTACTATTATTAAAACTAATGAATTCAACTTGGCCTTGAATCACCATATAATTAGAGATATAAAATTTTCTCTCTGAATGCTGCACTCACTGGGAATGGGTAATTTCACTGTTCCAGCCAGTTCTATTATTAATTTCAGGGTTGTTCGGTTTAGCTTCAATTAAAATCAAACATTTATTTTATTACTTTCAATTTAATTGAATTATCTTTGGAAAGGTAATGTGGGCAATCCATGCACGAGGTAGTATAAGCGATGGTAGTAAAATCCGAGCAGTTCAAAATGGCCGGCAGAGAAAGGAAGGCTCTGTCCTACCCCTGACTCGTGTGTCTGTGGCCTCTGCAGTGGCAACCACTGTTATCAGAGGTTTGTGTCTGTGTATGTCCTGTGAAAGATATATCATTGGAGATCAATCAATGTATATCTTCATATATCTCTATGCACATGTAATTTTTAAAAGATTTTATTTATTTTTAGAGAGAGGGGGAGGGAGGGAGAAATAGAGGGTGAGAAGCATCAGGGTGCAGTTGGATCTAACTGGTGACCTTTTGGTTCACAGGCCGACATTCAGTCCACTGAGATATGCCAGCCAGGGCTGTAATTTTATTTTTAATAAATGGCAGCATGATATAAATATTTTGGTATAAATACTTTTTATGTAATGTTGGGAACTGCCCTGCCTGGTTTCAGGAGCTGTAACCTCCCCATAGCTGAGGATTCACAGAAACCTTCAAAGAAATTTTTTAACAAATAAAAGAACCTTTTCTGAAAATTCTCCTGCCACAGGCACGGCGATTACCAACCTAGTTTCAGTTTTGTTTTCACTCCGTCGCACCTTTAAATCCTACTTCTTCCTAGTGAAAAGAATGGAGTGGGTCAGAAATGTGCTGTTGGTGTAAGACAGTCAGGGAGGGGGTGGACTTTCCTTGTGCCCCAACTCCACTTACGGATTTTGGGTTCTCCCCCAAGTGTTTAAGACTGACTGCGAGGCAGGGCTCAAAGCCCTAGACAGCCAACCTTCAGGCCGCGCTTCCCGGAGGAGCCAGAAGTTAGACTCGGTGGTATTGGAGGTCCCTATAAGGCCCCCGCGGGTCTCGGGAATTGATCTCAGACACCCTCGCGAGGTTCTGACTCAGGTGGGAACACTGGAATCCTTGAGCCAAGGGGAGGAAGTACCTTTTTCCTTCGGAGCGCGGCAAATGCCTAAGGCTCCCATGCAAAACCTAGGACTAATGCTAAATCCTTCTGGAAGGTGATCCTCAGAGTCCGGGCAAAATCGAAACACTCATTCACTATCCGCTTTTCCTTATGCAGGCGGACAGAGAGAAGAAGCAAAATCGAAAAGGCCACAAGAGGCAGCTTGAAAGAAAAAATTTGCTGAGATGATTGTAAATTGTCCGGTAATTATTTGATGTTTTTAAAGTCAATTAAAGGGAAAATCATTGCTTTTTCTCCCAAGCCTAGACCTAGCTGGGGGCTGTGCAGCGGGGATGGGCTCGTGAGTGTTTTTACAGCATGCCTCTCGTTGCGTGGACTTTCGCTTGCAGCTGGCAGAAACCTAGTGTTCTCATCCAGTCCGTGTACCAGCTAATCCTGTCATGGGTAGATTCCAGCAGGGAGTGCCCTTGAGGCGTTTAAATTCTCGACCCATGCCTGCGAGGTTGTGGCAAATACTTGGGAGAGAGTGCAAGGCTCCTATCTTATTAAAGAAAGTAAGTTGCAAAGCAGTTGCAAGAGAGAACCACCTAGTAAGAAAGCCCTTTTCCTCTGAAATCGAACCCACCCTACGGCATTCCCGAAAAGTGCTCGGGGCCATCGGCACTTACATGGGCTGATTCACACATTCCAACCAACTTGGTGTGTTGTCCGCAACAATGGCTCCTAGTCTCTGGGTTGAAGCAGGTCCTGAATCCTCAGGTCCCTGTTCTGGGCGCCATCTGACAAGAACACTGGCCTGCAGCGCCTGGGGTGTCATGGATGAGATATGAGACAAAATCACATGAACTACTGAGTCCAGTGGAGGAAAAGGGACGGCCTGGCAACTCTCTCAAGGGGAGAGTGAGCTGACCCTTTTCTAGACCTGCTTTTATTGGGTTTAATTTGCAGGAATACAGGTACAGCTCATTAATCATTGTCAAGCAGTAAGGATCAAACAGTAGATAGCATGCAAAGAACTATTAGGGTTTCTTCTTCTATCAGCTAAAAGGCTATAAAACTTTGGGAAACAAACTCATTTCCTGTTTGGGCCTTTATCATTTAACTAAGAGCATTCTTAGCAAAGCAGGCTTCACAGGATTTTACATATCTTTCTCAGGCCTGATCACCCATTCCAGCACGGGGTTACACCAACCTCAGTCATTGTTTCAGGCTTAAGTCAGGCAGAGGAGGCAGATAGCCAAGGAATTTTCAGAGAATTCTCACAGACTCAGGGGAGTCAGGTTTTGTCAAAGCCAAGGGGCAAGGGTCCATCTCCCCCTTTCTCCATAGCCCCGGAGTCCTTCCCTGGGGCCTCCATGTGATCATGCCTGTCTTACGTGGTTCCCCCCTTGGGGAATCTTACCCATCATTGGCTAACTGATCAAGCATTGGGGGCCAGTTGTGAAAAAAGGAGCAGAGGCGGCACCCCTGCCAGAGAGATAAGCTTTGTCTCCTTAGTAGCTTATGGTCAGAAGGTCGCTCATTCAGGCTTAGCCATTGGGGGGTGGGTTACAGCTCCTGAATCCAGGCAGGGCAGCTCCCAACAATGTAATGCTATATCTTGGCTATAGCTGCACATCTGTTTTGAATGGCTGTCTAGCATTTCACTGTAACCCTAAAATGCATGGAGTAGGAGTGTTGCCTGGAAAGCAAAGATGAACACAAAAGACCTCTGTCTCCCAGGCTTATGTTGTGGTAGAGAAGAAGGTATGTATTTGGGTTATCACAAAGAAAGATAAGCTCTTGGTGTGCTGTAAGAGGTGTAAGCAGAGTTCAAAGAATGAACGTAGAAGAAATAAATTAATTCTATTTGGAAGACATGAGAAGTTTTCCTAGAATTGGAGGATTTGAACAGGTATTAAATAATTGATAGATCTCTGACAGGTAGAGATGTGGGGTAAGGACATCCAGATGTGGGGAGGGCCTGGTAATTGTGGAATGTGGCTGGGACATCAATTTGGCGGTGGTAGTGGGGGTATTGGTGGAAGGATAGGAGTAGGGATAAACTGGAGGGATGGTTTGGTGCTTTGAACGTCAGAGTGAAGAGCACAGCTGTGTGTGTGTGTGTGTGTGTGTGTGTGTGTGTGTGTATAGGTCTGGAGAAGTGGGTGGAGATGGAAGAGGGAAGGCTTTTGTTTAGCCACATGTTGGGGGTGGCTGCATTAGAGCAAGTGTTGTGGGAGTGGAAAGGAAGAGATGAATTTCTGAGACATCACAAAGCTAATTTTTCTTATGGATAAAGGTTGGCAGCTCTGTAACATCATTAGCCATTCTAAACCTATCCCCCAATGAACGGGGAGGTTTGAATTCCTAATGAGGACAATCTGATTGACAACCTATTTAGGATAATACACCTTAATAGAAAAGTCAGGCACACTTATTTTAACAGAGACATGCAACACCATTAATTTGTAGAAGAAAAATAATTGTGGGGTGGCACCCTTGCCATACAGCTACCATGGACATAGCTGATTGGAAAAACCACTGAATAATAGTGTGTGTGAAATTCTGAATTGAAACAGGGAGCAGAATTCTAGTTCAATTGTGCCAGTAGTTGCAAAGGTGATTTTTGTTCAAGCAGAAGTGCTAGAAAACCTTTAAAGTGCAAAAAATGAAATTAAATAAAATGCTCCAGATAACCTTAAGAGCAAGTATAAATGCCACTTTGCAAGCCTGTCTCCAGCATGAACACCGTAGTGACAAATGGGCATTACTAGTTTTTTTTTCATTATTTGGGATTTCTCACAATTCCAAGTGGTTCCACAAGTGGAAATGGGGAAGCTAGACAATAAACATATGATTTTGTCATATTCAAATTAAGTAGATTCTTAAAACAGCATACTTAAAAAGTATAGATTCCTCTTAGCCCACAATAACTTTTTCTTCTTCTTAAAAACAAAAACAAACAACAAAAAACAACAACAACAGCAGAAAACCAAACCTAGACCTTTCCTTGCCCCCCTGGGATAAATACATATAGCACAGTAAGTGAAATTAATATCATTTTCTATGTGGCCCTAATTAATAGTTTCATGCCTGGATGGAGTGGCTATTTGCAAGACTTGCCAAATATTTTAAATTGATGGCTAGAGAGATGCTCAGGTGAATGATCCACTGCCTTTGTTTGGCACAAGCCATTTTAAAGTGTAAAGTGGATGGCAAATCACATGAAAGATCGCCTGAGTCCTCATCGTACTCAGGGCTGGGGATTGGAGATTCTGTAACACAGGAGTAGAGACTATGTGGCATGAGGAAAAGTGGTTGGAAGTTGGCAGCCTTCATGCTCCTTTGAGACCAGGGTAACCCGGAGTGGTGAGGGGAACTGCATTGGAGTGCATAAGCTGTTGGCTGGATGGTCGTTGCCCAGCCTCCAAAACAATGCAGGAAGTCCCTCTGCAGCTTCCTTTATCCGTGCCCTTCCCTTGAATGCTCCCAGAGTCAGGTATGTCCAACTATCAGAAGGTTATGGAATTTTGAGTTGATTTCTGCTTCCTTATGGCACATTTGTCCTTGCACTACCCGGAAAGAAGAACTTTAGGATGCATAAACATTACCTATGTTTCTTTCCTTTCTCTTGAATATTTTATGGAAAATTTTAAACACAATACAACAGTAGAAAAATTGTATACAAAAGCTATTTCCTTAACAATTACTTTCAACAGTTATCAATGTCTTGAAAATATTCCATCTATCTCTCCTATTCTTTTTAATGGAGTGATTTAAAGCAAATATTAACCATCACATAATTTCATCTGCATATACTTCAATATGCATCTTTTTCAGATGCCTTTTTTCTATGCATTCACAATATCATTATTAGACATAACAAAGTTAACAATAATTCTATAACATTAGCTGGTACCCATTCTATACTCATATTATCCTGATTGTCTATGTCCTTTAAAGGTGGTTTCTATACATTGTACTTTGCACCGAATTTTATATTTCTTAAGTGTATTTTAATCCATGACAGTCTCCCATCAATGAAAAAAATACCATTTATTTGTTGAAGGACAAAATTATTCATTCTATAGAATGTAGAACATTCCAGATTTGGCTGATTCTATCCTTACAGTGAATTTTAATTAGTTTGCCACTATTTCTCATTAGTGGATAACCACTTAAATCTGAGACTTCCTTAGATTCAGTTCTATTTTTGGGAGAAGAATACAGGAGGAGACCCACTTTTAGTGGTGCTGAGATTGATCCATAGGTTTAGGTGTTATGGTCCTGAAAGTGGTGATTCATGCATGGGTCCAATACAGACCTCTGAATAAGAATCTCTGAGACAACAGCTCAGGTGATTCTGAAACAGGTGACCCATGGACCACCAGCCTCTGAGGAACACTGTTGTGGAGAGGCATTCTGATGTGGGAGAAGTTTTGGGAAATGCTGTGTGTGATGGTTAATTTTATGTGTCATCTTGACTGGGACATGGGGTGCCCAGATGTTTGGTCAAGTATTTCTGAATGTGTCTATGAGAGTGTTTCTGGATGAGATTAACATTAGAATTGGTAGACTTGAGTAGCATATTGCCTTTCTTCATTTCACCTACTATGTGAAAAATGATAAAGAAGCCACAACAGTCACGTAGACAAACAGTTAAAATATGAAGCATTACATGCTATTGTAAATTTATATGAAAAGTGATTTAGCTGCGTAACTATAAGAGAAACTGACTTTGACCCAGGGTTAGAAGAAAGGTTTCACAAAAATGTGAAATTTAGTGTGGGGCTTGAAGGAGGTCATTAAGTGTGTAGTGGGGGGAACGGGAATCTGTGTGTGATGGAGCCAGCATGTCTGGCGAACAGATGGAAGTTGGGAATGGCAGAGAGCACCAGCTCTGTGGAGGAGTGACTGAGGTAGGAAAGATGGGTCAATCCCAGGTCCTAAAGAGTTCTGTACGTGATGCGAAGGTGTTTAGAACTTTCTCCTAGCCAGAAGCTTCAATGACATTGTAAGCTTTCTAAACAGGAAGTAAACATGATGACCTATTAATTTTATTTAAAAGCTCAAAATTATATTATTAAGAGACAATAATTATAGTAGAAAGAGATGACATTTATTTGCATCTACTGTGCAAAGACGCTTTATAAGCCACTTCATATTCATTATTGTATTTGATTCTTACCATCACATCACAGTGGGAGTGCTATGGGCTACTTTGTGTCCCGCACCCCCTCTCCCAATTTATTTGTTGAAGTCCTAACCCCTAGTGGCTCAGAATGTAATCATATTTGGGGAGATAAGGTCTTTAGAGAGGAGGTTAAGTTAAAATGAGGCTGTTGCTGTGGATCCTAATCCAATCTGACTGGTGCCCTCCTAAGAAAAGGAAATTTGGACACAATAAACACCAGGGATGTGCAAACACACACAAAATAACATGTGAAGACACAGGGGGAATGGCCACCTGCCAGCCAAGGAGAGAGGTGTCAGAATGAAATCAGCCTTGCTGACACCTTGATCTTGAACTGAGAGCCTCCAGAACTGTGAGAAAAAAATATTGTTGTTTAAGCCACTTAGTCTGTGGTATTTTATTATGGTGGCCCTAGCTAACCAATACAGGAAGGCTGTTGTCCCCATTTTAGTCATAGAGATCAAAGCACAACAGCCATTTTCCCATGAGGGCACGGCAAACCCTTGACGGAGAGGAGATGGGCCCCAAATCACTACACCTCAAGGCCTCTCAGAGTTCTGGAGGGGCTGGGAAACTGAGTAGAAGGTATTAGTCCACTGAGGCTTTTAAAGGTGATATAAATGGGTGTAGGAGGATGAGCTCAAAGGACCCATGCTTAAGGCGGTGTTTCCTAGATATTTCTTTTTCTTTCTTTTTAAAAAAGATTTTATTCATTTATCTTTAGAGGGTAAGGGAAGGAGAGAGGGAGAGAAATATCAATGTATGGTTGCCTCTCATGTGTCCCCTGCTGGGAACTGGCCTGCAACCCAGGCATGTGCCCTGACTGGGAATCAAACTGTGCTCAATCCACTGAGCCACACCAGCCAGGGCTCCTAGATATTTCTTTCATTCAGAACATGATGCCTAACTAGTCTCTTTTGCCCATTTTATTTTAGTACATCACAAATAAATTGTATAGTTTTTCTCTAGATCAGGGGTGAGAATCTGGAGGTATATTTTCATAGTTTATTTATTTTGGGGGGGTGTGTTATAAAACTTAGAAAGTAGTTTATATTAAGATGATCAAGAAAGATCTATGAGATTCCCTTCCAATTGTGTACTTCATGTTAAAAATAATGGCTGCCTTCATCCACATGGCAGTTTGGGGAGCAGCCCTCCACATCTGCAGCTTGTGTCGTCAGCTGTCAGGCTGGTTTTGCAGAGTACACAGTTTTGGTTTTCTCAGATTTAATTCAGTGTTGGAAAAGTTTATATGCTGCTTAACCCCCTGCAGCATATAGATAGGAAAAACACTCTCAATACAATAATTATAATTTTGTGCTAATAGATTGGAGAGAAAAGCTTGGCAGGATTGGGACTGGTGCTAAGGACAATAACTTCAAGAATCTGGCCTCCTGCTTCCGTGCTCAGCCCACCCAGATCCTAGCAGGGAGGGCTAGAAACCTGTACGTACCAGGGGGAACCTAGCATTCAGAATCTGCATACCTAGACTTCCGACTAAGATGGAGGTGCAGACAGACACACTGTGCCCTCTCACATGACCAAAGTGAGGACAACAACAATTAGAAACAAAATAACGACCAGAGCTGACAGAAAATTGAATTGTATGGAAATCTGACAACCAAGGAGTTAAAATAGACATATTCATCCAGACTGATAAGAGGGGCAGAGCCAGGCAGAGAGGGATTGCGGCAAAAAAAGCAGGGAGACCGGGTGCACAAGGCAGCAGCTGACAAACCCCGGGTGCACGAGATGGCAGCAGACAGACCCTGGGAGAGCAGGCGGTGGCTGGCAGACCTGGAGCACAGGTGGCAACAGGCAGACCTAGTGAGACAGTGAGTGGGAAGCAGGGCACAGCACTCAAGGCCACTGGCTCACTCGGTGGTCCCACATTCTCATACAGATAAACCAGGTGAAACTGGGGAGCGAGGCAGACCGCACAACCCAGGGTCCCAGTGCTGGGAAATATAGCATCAGAATATGGATTGAAAATACCTGTGGGGGTTGTGGTGCAGGGAGAGACTCCTAGTCTCACAGGAGAGTTTGTTGGAGAGACCCAAAGGGTCCTAGAATATACACAAGCCCACCCACATGGGAACCAGCACCAGAAAGGCCCAGTTTGCTTGGCAGAAGCTCCTGAAATCCAACAGAGAATGGAGTAAGCACCATTGCTCACTCTCAGACTCCATCCCCACATATAGCATCACAACCCAGTGACTGAGTTGCCCCATCCTGGTGAACACCTAAGGCTCTGCCACTCAGGTGCAACAAGACAAAAAAAATGGCCCAACGGAAGAACAGATCAAATCTACAAAGTGAATATGAGTAAGCAATGAAGAGATAGCCAACCTATCAGATGCACAGTTCAAAGCACTGGTGATAAGGATGCTCACAGAATTGGTTGAATTTGGTTGCAAATTAGATGAAAAAATGAAGGCTATGCTAAGTGGAATGAAGGAAAATGCACAGGGAAACAATAGTGATGGGACGAAAACTGGGACTCAGATCAATGGAGTGGACCAGAAGGAAGAAAGAAACAACCAAAGGGAAATGAATGAAGAAACAAGAATTCAAAAAAAAAAGAATTCAAAAAATGACGAGAGGCTTAGGAACCTCCAGGACATCTTTAAATGTTCCAACATCTGAATTATAGGGGTACCAGAAGGGGAAGAGGAAGAGCAACAAGTGGAAAACTTATTTGAACAAATAATAAAGGAGAACTTCCCAAATCTGGCAAAGGAAATAAATTTCCAAGAAGTCCAGGAAACTCAGAGAGTTCCAAAGAAGTTGGACCCAAGGAGGAACTCACCAAAGCACATCATAATTACATTAGCCAAGATTAAAATGAAGGAGAGAATCCTAGAAGTAGCAAGAGATAAAGAGACAGTTACCTACAGAGGAGTTCCCATCAGACTGTCAGCTGATTTCTCCAAAAAGACCTTACAGGCAAGAAGGGACTGGAAAGAAGTATTCCAAGTCATGAAAGGCAAGGACCTACATCCAAGATTACTCTATCCAGCAAAGCTTTCGTTTAGAATGGAAGGGCAGATAAAGTGCTTCCCAGATAAGGTCAAGTTAAAGGAGTTCATCATCACCAAGCCCTTATTATATGAAATGTTAAAGGGACTTATCTAAGAAAAAGAAGATAAAAAACATTTATAGTAAAATGACAGCAAACTCACAATTATTAACAACCACACCTAAAATAAAAGCAAACTAAACAAACAACTAGAACAGGAAAAGAACCACAGAAATGGAGATCACATGGAGGGTTAGGAACAGGGGAGTGGGAGGAGGAGAGAGGGGGAGAAGGTACAGCGAATAAGTAGCATAGACAGTAGGTAGAAAATAGACAGGGGGAGGGCAAGAATAGTATGGGTAATGTACAAACTAAAGAACTTATGACACATGGACGTGAACTAAAGGGGGGGAATGTGGGTGGGAGAGGGTGTGCAGGGTGGAGGGGAATGAAGGGGGGAAATGGAACAACTGTAATAGCATAATCAATAAAATATATTAAAATATATAAAAGAATTTGGATACCTAGTCACTTGTGAATTTCATGTCTTTCTGACCCTTTCATGAAAACAAAAGAATTTATGAAAGCCTTTTATTGCTTATGTTGAGGAATCATTGGAAATATGACAAAGATTTATGAACAAATCTTTCTTTTTAGTTCTTCTTTCTCTGCCTCTTCATCCTACTTTCTCATTCTTTCATTTCATTCCCATTCATCTTATGAAAATAAATGATGAAAACATGGGAGAAGATTATAATACTAGTAAAAAATATGCACGTGGAATGAGAAGACCTAGGTTTTAGTTTTGAAGTTGCCAGTAACTGGCTCTGTGACTTTGAGGATGTCATTTTACCTCTCTAAGCCTCCGTTTCTGACTCTATGAAATGAAGGGCTAGATCATGTAACTATAATATTTGATGATCCAACATTCTCTTAGGTCTGTGAAAAAAAGTTGAGATGAAAATGTTGGAGAATATCGACCAGCATGCATTGTCGGTGTTGGGATCAGGCCTGAGAGAGCCCTTCATTTTGACTGTCATTTTCCCTCCCACTCTATTTATCCATTTATTCCATTTTATTTTATTTATTTAAACAAATATGTATATATTTATTTTTAGAGAGTTGGGAAAGGAGGGAGATAGAGAGAGGGAAACATCAATTGGTTCCCTTTTGCATGTGCCCTGACCAGGGACCAAACCTGCAACCAAGGCATGTGCCCTGACAGGGAATCAAACCAGCGATCTTATGCTGTATGGAATGACACCCAACCAACTAAGCCACACCAGTTAGGGCTCAATTTATTTCATTTTCTCTGATTCCCATTGGTGGTAAGAACCTTACACGTGGGTGTCCCATGGGCCGTGCTTCAGGCATTTCCCAATCATAACTTTGACTATCAAAACTTGCCTGTTCTGGGTTCTACTCCCCTGGGGCACCTCGTGTAAAAGAAACAAAATGGATAAATGATTTCATAATTAGGCATAAATAATTTATTTTCCTCAGGCATCATTTTTAGATGTCTATGGCCTCTTAAATTCAATGATCACTTATTGATCACCCACTATGTACAAGCACTATATTATTGACAATAGAGATTCAGATAAATAAGATGTGGTCCCTTCCCTCAGAGCTCACAACTTTAGGGAGGGATGCAGACCACTAACTATGATGTAAACTGGTCTTTGAGGAGAGGTGGAAAGCCACTGTATTGAGCTGGGTTTTGCTGATTGACAGGCTAGATTTTAATAAGAAGAAGCAGTGGGTGGAGGGGAGGGAAGGCCATTGCAGGAAAAGTTTAGTGAAAAGGCCCATGACAGAGAGCATTCGAAATGTGTCTAGTGAAAGTCAAGTAGTCTGGGGAGTGGGCAATGAGTTGGGTGTGAGGATAGGTTTGGGAGAAGATGAGCAACCATGGAAGCTGAGTGACATGGGGCTCTGAATATGGTGCTAAGGAATCTGGGCTGTGTTGTGCAGGTGGTTGTGAGCCATTGAAAGTGGGCTGGATCCTGGTGTGAGATGAAACTGTGTTCTCTCTAGAATGGGAAATGTTTGGAGGGCCGGGGTGGGAAGTGTAGACCCAGCTGTGGTCTATTTGGTCGAGGGATCCAAAGTCCTAGGCTTCAGGAGACACATAGGTGCTGCGTTTGGTGTCAGCTCTGATGGAAGACGCCTCGTATAACCCTGCCAGTGTGATAGGGATAGGGGACATTGGTAGCCCAGAAGTTTGGTTTCAGAGCACCTAGAAAATACCTCTGGGAATTCTTGGATGACTTAGGAGAAACTAGAGGGGTCTTCAGATTCTGCAGAGTAGGTGGAAGTGGAGTCAGAGAATTGCTTTTGTGTGAATGTCTCCATTTCACTGAAAAGCTATGGTTAAGAAAAGAGGATGGGGGTTCAGAGGGCAGTGAACTAGGGAAAGAAGGGGGTTGATGACCAGTACTTTATGGGAGCACAGTGATGGAGATGTAGCCCTTTGACACATCCCCTTGTGGGGGTGATTATATTTATTTGGTTTCAGCACAAGACCAATGTGAACCAGACACTCTTTTCTGTGCTTCCAAAGGTGGTGGTGGGGAGAAAGGGGGCAAATACAGTGAATTCTTTGCCTCTTCTGACTTGAGCAGCAATATTGGAGGAGACACCTTTGGTCTGGTAGCTTAAGAAAATTTTTTTATTCCTTTGAATCTTTTAACATCTAGGGACTAGCCAATGAGCTTTCTAATGTCACAGAAAAGACAGAAAAGCAAGAGGAGCCAGCCTCTCCACTTCCCTCTGGGGTCTGCTAGGCAAACAGATCCTGGTAGCTGGCTTACCCACATTTGCCCCTGGATCCTGAAGAGTCAGCACAGGATAATTGGGAAGATGCTTTACTTCTAGACGGTAACCAGAGAGAGCTGTGGAGAATGGGTATCGAAAGGCTGAAGGCTTATTTCCTTTGAGGTAGAGTTGCCTGTCGCATTTCAGTGCCCCCTGATCTTGCATTCTCATAGCAGCACCTGCTCAGATATGTCCAACACATCCACCTAAGTAATGCGATTACTCTCGGAGGCGCTTTTACATAATGTGCCTCCCATCAGGTGTGCATTATGTGCTCAATCATTCAGCACAGGACCCAGCATCTTTCCTCTAATATAACTTTACACACAGCTAATGAACACAGGTTCCCAACAAATGACTGTACCAGTCAATAAAGAGCAGAGCAATCCCACTCGCCCGAGCTGCCACTGCTGCCTCTGGAGCCAATTAGCCAGCTCCTTCCCAGGTGCTGCGGGAATACATTTCCCAAAGTGGTTCTCCTTCTCACCCTGAGGTTATTGTTCTCTCACTCTGCTTCTTCACAGAGGCCATGCAAAACAGGGTAGGCTGTGGCAGTTCCACTGGCAGATGAGACAGCTTAGTGCTGAGATCTGGGGACTTCATTTAAATTCACCACCCAACTCGATTGCCTTAATCTAAACAAAGGGGTGCAGGGTGATTTGGGGTGTAAGGGAGATGTGATGAGCCCCCACCACTCCTGATGTTCTGAAAAGCCAGGAAGCTGCTGAGAGAACAGGTTGGTATGCATCTCAGCCATCTTCATGGTTTAAAGGTTACCTGGCAGGTACGGATCCAGGAAGAAGTGAAAGTACGTGTCCGGTTGGCATTTGTCCTCTCTCCTGCTCACCTCAGTGGTGAAAGCCCAGTGAGGTGTAAAGGAGTGGTCCCTGTGCTGGGAGTCAGATGCATGGACAGTTACTGGTTGGGTGACTTCAGGAGGGGAGCTCAGCAAGATCTTAGCATGCTCTCCTGTGGAATTTCTGCTCTGCCTCTCTCCCTGGGCTGCTGAGAGGACCAAATGATAAAATGTCTGTGAAAATACTTTGTAAAGCAAAGCTCTGCACAGATATATAGTGTTGAGTGGATAATGTGGTGAAGTGGAAACATCAATGGCTAGAACTCAGCAGATTAGAGCCTTGAATTATTTTCTGCTCAGCTCTGCCACTTACTAGCTCAGGGACCTTGGACACATCACCTTGACTGCAACAGACTTCGTTTTCCCATTGAGAAATTGGGGAAGATAAAGCCTATTTCATAACATTGTTTGAAAATTAAAAGAAGTAACAGCTGTGAATATTTAGAATATTGTGGAGTATTACACAAATCAAAGAAATTATTTATTATTGCTTATGTTGACTTAATTGTGGCCTTAATCCAGCTCTCCCTGGCCCCTGGTTATTTCATTTGCATTTTATTATTTTCCTCCTAGTTTTTGTGCTGCTTTTCTGTTAGGTTGAAAAATGCCTCTCCTCTGTTTTAAATCTTCTGAATGAGACAGTAAGTTTCTGCAGGGGTCAGGTCTGCAGTGGGTTCTTCAGTCACAGCTCCAGGATTTGTGTATAGTCAGTGCTTCCTGAATGCTGCATATGCCCCGAAGTCACCTGAACCCTCAGTTCCGCCTCAAGTGTTCCCTCATTTCCAAGAAAGATGCTAGTGGTCCTGTTCAAAGAAAAAAGAAAAAAGTGAACCCAGTGAGTTATTCTTTGACCATCTCTTCTTTTCTTAACATCATTTTCTTTTTCTTTTTTTTTTATTCAGTGAATGAGTCTGGTTCCCCCAACCAATCGTGTGAGCCAGTTACTCAATTACAAGTTCCCTCACAGTGAGAAAATGAGTCTTTAGTGAATGGGTCTTGTTGTAACTAATGGAACGAGAGTATAAGGATATGTTGCTCTCTTTCTTTAATTTAAAAATTTCACTTAATAAAGATTTTATTTATTTTTAAAGAGAGGGGAAAGGAGGTAGAAGGAGGGGAAGTGAAACATCAATGTGTGGCTGACTCTAGCGTACCCCCTACTGGGGACATGGCCCACCACCCAGGCATGTGGCCTGACTGGGAATTGAACTGGCAATGCTTTACTTGCAGGCCTACACTCAATCCACTGAGCTACACCAGCCAGGGCCTACAGGAGATATCTCTTGAGTAAAAGTTATAATCTCTGTTCCAGTCTAATATACTATCTTAAACTGGAAGATGCAATGGTATTAAAATACCTTTCTTTTTTCAGATTAGAAATATCAATGCTTTTGGAAATTTAAAGCTGCACATCAATTGCATTTATATATAGTTTTGTAAAGGATGGATTTCCATAGATACTAGCAATGGTGAATCTTGTGAATTTTGTGCTTGGTGGGAGAGCGCTAAAAGAAACTCTCCATGTCTATGTCTGAGTTGCTTGTTGAGTTTCTATGAGGTGCAAAGCACTGTGCTGACCTTTGTGAAAGGCATAAAGAAGGGGAAGATATGGTCTCTGCTGGCAGTGTGTTACTTTGCAATTATTAATTGCAAAGAGTGCTTTCTTTCAGTATGTAGGGGCCTAGAATCAAACCCCATGACTTCAGGCCTCCATGCTTTTTTCCAGATGCCCAAACTTTGGTGCAGAGAGTCATGCTTCTCTTCCTGTTTCCTCCACAATAACATTGGCCACAGTAATATTTGTCAAGGTTCTGACTTGTTAAAGGGACCTCTATGAAGGATGGCAGCCTCATGGATGTTGAGAAATTTTGGACTAGATAGAGAAGAGCAGTAAAAGGATGCAGGGATGGTTAGGACCAGGAAAGAAGTGAATGTGGTGGGGTCAAGGTAGATTTTGTAGGGGTAGAAAGTAATTTATGTAGTCTTCATTATTTAAAAAAATTTCCCAGGGCTGTGTTGATGGATTCCCACCTGCCCTCTGCAATCTTCTACCTCTAATCTATTTCATCAAGTCACTGGGTAGAGGCTTGTGAATGCCCTCAGACTCACTATTACAAGCTATTAGATTGAGACTCCAATGGTAAGTGGATTCAATAGTCCAAAGTTATTTCAAATGTTCCCACAAAGACACAATTTCTTTAATTATGAAAGCCCAGCTTCCTCAAGTCCCTTGAGAAAATTAACAGGGAAAGAGCTGCAGCTTGAAGCCAAACCACACTCTGAATGCATATTTCAGGCAAGTTTCCATTTGGATCCAATGGTAGGTCTCCCTTCTTGTGATTGATATACAAACAATCTGGGTTCCTACACAGTTAAGGGTGCATGGTGTGTGTGTGTGTGTGTGTGTGTGTGTGTGTGTAGGAAGACACAACACCAAGGGAGAGTGAGAACTGGTGACATGAATAAAACTACTGATGAGCACTAACATTGCATCTGATTAAACAGGGTATTGTGCATAGGAAGAATGTAAGGGCTTTTTTAATTTTAATTTTAAAAATTTTAACAAATGATTAGAGTCTGAAAAACATAGCATAGGTCTATTTCACTGGAAAGTTTCCAGTTTGCTATTAAATAATATATAGATAAGTATACATAAAGCACAGTGTGGTTCCCGCTCAGCACCTCAGTGAGGAGATCTGGGGGGTAGTGGTGAGTGAAGGGCCAGCAACAGTGGCAGTGATCCAGGCCAAGGCTACTTCTTCCTCTCCCAGAGTTGCTTCATGGGAGGTAGGAAAAAGGTTGTACTTTCAGCCTGCTCAACCTTAAGTGTGGATTGGTATTTTCTCTTTTAAAAATGAACATTTCCTATTGGGCTTGCCAAAAAGTCTTACATTTTTTCAGTAAATTAAGACATTTTTCATTTTTACCAATAACTTTATTGATTTGAATATTTTGAGTAAGTTGGCTATCTCCCACTATTGGCTTCTAATGGGTAGAGGCCAAGGGTGCTGCTAACCATCTTTCAATGCATAAGACAGCCCCAAAGCAAAGGATTATTTGCCAAAATGTCAATAGTACCAAGGAACTTCACTTTTGACACATCTGATCAGTCACAGCACCTTCTCCATTCACTGCACAAATCTTTTTATCTGTGTGTTTCAGTTGCATTCTTACCTTTCTTGAAATGATAAAGCACAATACATAGAAAATGTTATGTATCTTCTTCCATCTCTGATATTAAAATGACTGCACAAAAATTCACCAAATTTGATTTTTAAAAAAATGCACGCTGATATGACAGCTGTCACAATACAGTCTAACAAAATTGTTTTGATGAAGTTAAAGACAGCAAAGCACAGTATGAAAAAACTAGATGGACTTTTTGGCCAACCCAGTGAGCCAGGGGTGTCCAGCCTGTGTGGCCCATAGGCTGTAGGCATCCCGGGATGGCTACAAATGCGGCCCAACACAAAATCATATGTTTACTTAAAACATTATGTGATTACATGTCACAATATATTTAATGTGTGGCCCAAGACAACTCTTCTTCCAGGGTGGCCCAGAGATGCTAAAAAGCTGGACACCCTTTGTTTACAGTCTATAAACAAAGGTAAGAGAGTAGCTTAATAAGCCCTCATGTACCCATTACCTGGTTTCAACAGTTACCAGTATTTGCCAATCTTATCTTATTCATGACTACTTCCCATCCCCACCCCCCAAATTTTTCTGAGTATTTTTAAAGGAAATCCAAAGACGTGTTTTGTAACTTGTCGACACTTCAATATGCATTTAAACTGGTAACTTTAAAAAGTTACATGTACCTGATGCCACTATCACATCCAACACGATTACAATAAATAAGGTTACCTAATACCTAGTCAATATTTAGTTTTGCTGGTTGTCTCCAAAATGTCTTTTTACAGGTTTTTTTTCCCAGCGAGAATTCAAATAAGTTCCAGCCAAGGCATTTAGTTGATTCTCTTAAATCTCTTTTAATCTATTTACTTTCCATGTCATTGATTTGTTGGAGAAACTGGTATTTGTATCCCCAGTGGCTAAGATTGGTCTTTGGTGGAAGGAAGACCACTAGACAGGAGACAAGGTGACCCCCGCTCAAGGCCCCACTCTGACAGTAATTATCAGTCTAATCCTAGGATACTGAGTTGGCCTTTCTCAGTCCCAGTTTCCTTAGCTAAAACATAAAGGCCTTCAACCAAGTTGCCTGTGAGACCCCTTTTTAAACAGAGGGAAGAGGACAGAAATGCCTGCTGCCCTCTATCTGCCAGACCCTCACGCTCTCAACCATTATTACAAGGTAGGTACTGTTTCTCTGTCTGAAAAAAAGCAACCAACAAGCCAAACCCAGTTGGATTTGGAAGAAGGTGGATCTTCCTTAACCAGCAGTGTCTCCTGACTTGAAGACTGTCTGAAACTAAAGGGAGAAAACCTGAAGGCCTGGAAAGGCATGATAAGTGATCTGTGGGGTTATTTCTCAAACTTTCCTACCTCCTTGACTGCAACAGTTCACTCCTCACGTGGACAGGGCATGGAATGCCTGAGGTTCCTTTATTCTTCTACAGTGCATTAAGGTTTAAATGAGAAGATTCCAGGACCACAGAGTATGAGAATGGGAAGGGACCTGAGCAGTAATTTACTCCAACTCTGCATACGATGAAGAGATTACCAAAGCACTTAGCGTCTTTGTGGAGGGAACTCGTGGCTTTCTGAGGCAGCCCCTTCTCACCCAGGTGAGCCACTAGAGAGGTTTTCCTTACTCCAGATTTTGCCTTCTGAAGCTCCTACAGTTTGGGCCTTGCTCTGCTTTTCTTATTTTTTTTTTTATCGGAAATGGTTTGTTTTTCCATCAACCTTATTTCTCTTTTGTGTTTAAGAGTCTGTGGACTCATTAAAGAGCACTCAGGTTGTTCCTACCTGCTTGATGGCTGGAGTGGCAGGATTTGAGGATGAGGCATCGGTGACAGGCTGAGGGCTCCAGTCTTCAGTCGAGAACAGCTGACTAGTCACAGATGACACCTGAGCCTTCAGAATAGCCGACGACCTCAGGCTGAGTAGCAAGGGGCTGGAGCAGTCACTCACTGTAAAATTTCTCCTTGGTCATAGCTCTTCAGTATGGTCTGCTGTTTCTTCTCAGTCTCTCTGGGATCTCTGTAGGTGTAGAGATCAGGCAGGACCTGCCAGTGGTGACCATGTGAGAAATTGCTGCATACATGCAAAACAAGCTGGGCCAGCATCTACCACCCAAGACCTGCCAAGCGAGCTCCCTTACTGTTGTTGCTTGGGTGGCAGTGTCCACATGGCGCAGAGCAGACTCTGTGTTACGCAACAATGGCAGACAGGTTAAGATCAGACGTCTCTGTATGGGGCTGGTCCCCGGCCCTGAGAGCAGTCTCCACAAAAGGTTGCAGCTTCCGGAAAGCTGCTTGGATCTGCTTCTTGAAGCTTGCAAGAGTCACGGCCTGCAATAGACGTAGTTCCAGAGGTGGCAGCAGCTTCAGCAGAGCTTGCTGGCTGGTATTCCTGGAGGACATGACACCGACATCAGAGGTAACAATGGCACGAGCTGCATGCAGCAGCTTCTTTAGATTTATGATGTAGATGCCATCACTTTTTATTTTATAGATGAGTTGTTCTATTTGAGAATCATGGTTGGTGCTTCCTAAGTAGGTTTTTGGTGCAAGGAATTTTAGGACATTCTTCCTCAATTTGCAGGACATCAATGGCTCTGAACATTGTGAAAATTTCTTGTTAAGTTAAAATGGGAATCTGAAACAGCACTGTATGGATGCCTCTACGGGTAGTGCAGAAAGGTGTCACTCTGTGTGTTATAAACAATCCCTAGCTTTCACATGACAACTGTAAAGCTGATTGAAGACTATTTATCCTTGTCTTCCTTGACTATTTACCTTCAACCACGCATAGTAGTACTGTCGACTCCTCGTGGTTGCAGATGCTTTCCTGTGGCTCCCACAGTTAGGCACAATATTGTAGGTGGGTGATCAGCATGGAGCAAGAACTCTCACTGACCTTGTTCTATACATTATATCTAGGCATATAGCTTGATATGCCTTAGATGATCTTCCCGAAACTTTAATAAAGGTACTTATAGAATGGAGATGGTTTCAGAAAGCAGGAATCTAGGACAAAGGACTTTAGAATATTAATGCTAGGCGCCTTCAACTGGAGAAATTGTCACAGAAAAAACTCCCCATGAGAACACTATAATTGTGAATTTTTATTTCCAAAGACTTTTAGGTTAGAACATCATCCCGAGGATGCTCTTAAGTTGCTTAGTTATCCCAGACATTCATTGTCTATACAGAATTCTTTGGACTAATCTTTAGATTTTCCTCTTAGAAATTTACCCAACTTTTCTAGTATAGAAAGCCTGGATTATGATATTGTGATGGTTTTGGATTGGACAGCTCCATTGCATTAGGTGAAATTTTCCTGAAATATGTAGCTTTCTTCTATAAAGGAGAAGAATGTGTGTGGAAGTTGGAGTATTGGAAGAGCTTAGAACTAGAGTGTAGGAGTGACTTCCAGAAACCATGTAATGAATGAGGATCAGATAAGATAGTGGTAGTAAAATCCACAGACAAGTGTGGAATTCCATGAAAATATAAGCAGCACAGTACTGTGAGCAGGCTCTCACTCAGTGTGGTTGTGCAGGTGGTAAGAAGCATTGCAATCTGTTCCTGTTCTTATAATAACAGAGTTCCTGCAGTGCTTCCTCTTTGCCCTACTCTAATCCTAATTAGACAAATTAGACAAGTTGTTTAAACTTTGGGCCATATTTTTCTTGTTGCTATAGAGATTATTTTAATACTAACGACTGTAACTTCCTCTCTATGTTTCTTCCAACTCCTTCCCAACTTTCATAGACAGTCCTGGAAGGGTGTATCTTAGAAGCTGGTAATATTTATCTTCCTATGGCCTTCGAATATGATGACTGGGACACCTATCTAGCCTTTGACCAAATTTCTTTGACCCAACGTCAGGCTTCCCTTAGCCAGGCTTCCCTTGGGCAGGGCCTCCCTGGCCTGCACTGCATGCCTTCACATCCTGACAGCAGTGGCATGGGGTAGGGGAGCCATATAGGGCACAGACCCTTTCTCTTTTCTGTGGAGAAAGGGTGACCAAGGAAAGGTAAAGTGTCCTTGAGGGCATTGGCAAAGGCTGCTTCTCCTCTAAGTATGGGGCCAGGGGAAGGGAACTGGACTCTTTGGGTGGCACCCAAAAGTCAGACCAACCCACCAAGTCCTCCTTCCTGAGTGAATGTGATGGTTTCACTGGGACCAATGTAGGGAGTGTAGTTTCGTGATGATGGTACACCCAGTGGCTTCTAATCCAGCCAGGCCAAACCTTCAACATAAATTATCCTTTGCCCCAGACATTTACTTTTTGCACAAATGAAGTCATCAGATTCTTACCTAAAATTATGCAAAGGAAGTTTTAGAGGAGCTCTGTGAAACAAGTTCATTTTCTCCCCATTTCTTCCGCCTGCACTTCTGCAATCCTCATTGTTCAGCAAGGAATTACTGAGCAAACCAGGCAACCTCTCTTTCACTCAACAAAGAAATTTAGCAATCTCTGAGGCTGTGTCACCTTGCCAGCAGAAACACTGAATGGCAATAGCACTGAGAGTCAACACTAATAGCCGACACCAAATTAAACTGCCAGACTTGGTGTGATGTAGTTCTGTCACCTCTTGACACTTCTGATGTGAGCACAGGGGCTTCTGCAGGAAATTCATCAGCTGGAGTTCATGACGCATCATCTTTACATATCTGTCCATCTACATTTGTCAGCAACAGGCCAGCTTCAAATGACTTCAGTGATTGGTATATAGATTGCACTACCTCCAGACATAGTAAACAGGGTTTTAACTCTTGGGGCTCTGCCTTCCTCTCTGACAAGGCCTGGTTACTGATGTTGTCATTCTCCTTGTGTTTCAGGTGCTGACCGACAAAAGCTGATTGAGAAAGCCTTCTTTCTTTTTTCTTACTAACCAAGTATCTCAAATGTACCCCTTCTTTCCAAGTTAGCTATTTGGCTAATGCACATTCTCTTCGGTGTGTATTTCTAGAGGGTTATCTAACATGTGTGTTTGCTCATTCATGGCTTCATTTGCCATTGCTCTGATGGGGAAGATTAGAATTATAGTGCAGGTTCATCCTGCTCATCAGACTTGTTTGCTTCGCTGTGGAGAATGTCTTTGATTTTCTTGTGCCTTCCAGGCAGATCATTTTAGTATAGTAATAGCTGCTAATGTGCCAAGATCAGGGGCTTGCTGATTTTAAAAATATTTCCAGAGCCTTAAACTTTTCACTGGTTGTTACCACCTGACATGTTTATTTCATACATTTGTCAACACCCTCAAGCTCATACATGTTGTAGGAGTACGTTAAGTAGCTTTTCAGGGGGTACAGCTGTATATATATTTCTCCTTACATCTCTTTCCAGTAGTGGGGACATAGGAGTCTGGTTTTGGTATGATATTACAGCTCTATTTTAATTTTTGGGGGGGAGTTTATTGCAATGACACAAGTTTTTGGTATTCTATTACAAGATGGTTTTAAAAAAATTTTGGGAGGATTTATTGCTGATACCAGACTCCATATGCATTTGTAGAATGAAGGCTATACTTGTTCACAAACCGTATGTATGCATTCACTTTTGTTTTTAAGGAAAATAGCTTTTCTTATTCATTCATTTAAGTATATTATATTGATTATGCTATTACAGTTGTCCCAATTTTTCCCCTTTGTTCTAACTGCCAGGTACCCCTCTTTCCTCTAGCAATCTCTTTAGTTCATGTCCATGGTTCATGTATACAAGTTTTTGGCTTCTCCATTTCCTATAATGAGGAAATTCTTTTTTAAAAATATATTTTATTAATTATGTTATTACAGTTGTCCAATTTTTTCTCCCATTTATTCCCCTCTGCCCTATACCCTGCCTCCCACCATCATTCCCCCACCTTAGTTCACGTCAATGGGTCAAACATATAATTTCTTTGGCTTCTCCATTTCCCATACTATTCTTAACCTGCCCCTGCCTAATTTGTACCGACCATTTATGCTTCTTATTCCCTGTACCTTTCCCCATTCTCTCCCCTCCGCCCTCCCTGCTTATAAACCCCCACGTTGTCTGCTTTTCTGTGATTCTCTTCCTGTTCCAGTTGTTTTCTTAGTTTGTTTATTTTTATTTTCCTTATTTTTGTTTCCTTAGCCTCTCCTCATTTTTTTTGAATTCTTTGTTTCTTCATTCTGTTCTGGTTGAATGTTTATTTCTTCCTTCTGCTCCAAACCATTGATTTGAGTCCTGGTTTCCTTCCTTTCACTGTTGGTTCCCTGTTTATTTCTTTATTTCATTTTTCATAGCCTTCACTTTTTCTTCTATTTTGTGATTACACTAATCCATTTCTGTGAGCATCCTGATTACCAGTGTTTTGTACTGTGCATCTGATTTGGCTCTCTCTTCATCATTTAGTTGTATTTTTTTCTGGAGCTTTGATTTGTTCTTTCATTTGGGACATATTTTTAGTCTCAGTGTGCCTGTTACCTTGTAAGGGGTAGAGCCTTTGGTATTTTCTGGGGCAGGGCAACCCATGTGGCTGGGTTGTGGTGCTATCTGTGGAGTCTGAAAGGGAATGAGGCTGCTTGCTCAGCTCTTGACTGGCTTCCAGTCACTTCCTCTGCTACCCACAAGCATATTGGGCCCTTCTGGTGCTAATTTCCAGGTGGGTGGGTTTGTGTACATTCTAGAATCCTGTGGGTCTCTCCAGTGAACTTCTGTGAGGCTCGGAGTTTCTCCTGCACCTCAACCCCAATAGGGTCTTTCAGCCAGAGGTTTTGAGGCTTTATTTCCCCATACTGGAATCCTGGGTTGTGTGGTTTGTTTCACTCTCCCAGTTGTTCCTCCTGGTTTACTTGCATGAAAACGTGGGACCACCCAGTCTACCAGCCTATGCCTCATTCACTTCTGTCCTCCAGCTGCCACCTTGCCATGAGTCCTCTCTGCCTCATGTTTTCATCTCTGCCTCTCCTACTGGTCTGGATAAATATGTCTTCTTTAACACCTTGGTTGTCGAACTACCATACAATTCAATTTTCTGGCAGTTCTATTTATTTCTTGTTTTTAAATTTGCCGTTGTCCTTCTTTTGGTTGTGCTAGGAGGCAAAGTGTATCTACCGATGCCTCCATCTTGGCTGGAAGTCTCCTATATTATTCTTAACATCTCCCTGTCTATTTTGTACCTACCAATTGTGCTTCTTATTCCCCATAACTTTCCCCTATTTTCCCCACTTCCCTCTGATAACCTTCCACATTATCACTTGATTATCAATGATAATGCCCTATTTCTGTGATTTTCTTCCTGTTCTAGTTGTTTTCTTTGTTTATTTTTGTTTTAGTTTTTTTAGACTCAGTTGTTGATAGTTCTGAGTTTATTGTCATTTTACTGTTCATAGTTTTGATCTTCTTCTTTTTCATAAATAAGTCCCTTTAACATTTTATATAATAAGAGCTTGGTGATGATGAACTCCTTTAGCTTTACCTTTTCTGGGAGACACTTTATCTGCCCTTCCATTCTAAATGAAAGCTTTGCTGGGTAGAGTAATGTTGGATGTAGGTCATAGCTTTTCATGACTTTGAATACTTCTTTCCAGCCTCTTCTTGCTTGCAAGGTTTCTTTTGAGAAAACAGCTGATAGTCTTATGAGCACTTCTTTGTAGGTAACTCTCTCCTTTCCTCTTGCTGCCTTTGAGATTCTCTCCCTATTTTTAATCTTGGTTAACTTAATTATGATGTGTCTTTTTGTGTTTCTTCTTGGATTCAATTTGTTTGGGATACTCTGAGCTTCCTAGACTTCCTGGAAGTCTCTTTCTGTTGCCAGATTGGGAAAGTTTTCCTTCATTATTTTTTCGAATAAGTTTTCAATTTTTTGTTCATCCTCTTCTTCTCTGGCTTCCCTATAATTCAGATGTCAGCATGTTTGGAGATGTCACAATGTCTTCTTATTCTCTCCTCATTTTTTTTTGAATTCTTGTTCTTCATTTTGTTCTAGTTGACTGTTTATTTCTTTCTTATGTTCCAAACCATTAATTTGAACACTGGCTTCCTTCTCTTCACTTTTTGTTTCCTGTGGATTTTTCTTCATTTCACTTAGTGTAGCCTTCCTTATTTTTCCTTTTGTGTTTGTCATACTCAGTGAGATTTCTAAGCATCTTGACCACCAGAGTCTTGAACTCTGCATCTGATAGGTTGGTTATCTCCATTTCACTTAGTTCTTTCTCTGGAGTTTTGATCTCTTCCTCCATCTGGGCAATATTTCTTTCTCCTCAACTTGGCAACCTTCCTGTATTTGCTTCAATGTACTAACAGCTTTGCCGACTCCCTGTACTAGCACACCTGTTATGTTGTAAAGGGTGGAGCCTTAGGTATTTGCCATGGTAGGGCAACCTGCTTCACCATTTTGTAGTGCTATATGTGGAGGAGCGAGTGGTGGGAGAGGGAACAATATTGCTTCCTTGGCTCTCATCCCGGGAAACTGAGCTTTTCTATAGCAAGGATGATGCTTTCTTGTTTTCAATTCTTTCATAATAGGGTGCTTGATGTTGTTACCTTAGTGACTTGGAAATGCTCTACTATGCTGGCTCATGGAGGCCAATCTCAGGCCATAGGTAGTGCTGCCCCCCA
The DNA here is from genome assembly GCF_014824575.4 of Sturnira hondurensis. Classification (NCBI taxonomy): domain Eukaryota; kingdom Metazoa; phylum Chordata; class Mammalia; order Chiroptera; family Phyllostomidae; genus Sturnira; species Sturnira hondurensis. The sequence continues at coordinate 7,692,902 of NW_028080827.1, forward strand.
AGTTGTAAGATTCATCTGGCAATTGTTCTTGTGATACCCGGCAGCTTCCTTCAATTCTGGGCCACTGATAGGTTTCATGGTATGTTTGGAGATATACCTGTGAGGACATCTCTGGGGGCTGTGGTCAGATGAAGCTTGTTGAGGGTGGTAGGGGTGTAAGAGTACAGCAGGGGAGGCTGAATGCACTAACTGGAGATGACACTCCATCCCAGAATGTGCTCTGAGGAAGGTAAAATGCTTATTTAAGTTTCTTGATATAGTCTGATTTTAGCTTTAAAATAATCTAGGGGTGAATGGGTAGAGGTGGTAATGGTGAATAGAGGTAAAATAAGATTTTCCAGGAGTTGATAGTTGATAGTGTTGAGGCTGGATATACAAAGTCTGTCTGGAAATAGTCCAGTCATAGATAATATAATGAGAACAGTTTGCATGGCATTGATGTAACCCGGCAGCCAAGGAGAGTGGACTGGAATGCACATGCATGATCAATGACAGCATCTTTGTACTAGTCAGTGGGGGTGGCAGACACCATTGAGTGAGCATGTGTACTGTGTAGCCATCGCATTCAAAATGACCGAGTAGAGCAATGAATCTGCATCAAGTTTTGCATTAAGCTTGAACATTCCTCCATGCAAACTATTTGGATGATTCAGAAGGCTGCAGCTATGTGCAACTGGTGATTGCCAGCTTCATCACAATAACACCCCCGTTCATGCATTACGTCTTGTGCAGTGTTTACTGGTGAAACATTAAGTCACAAAGTGAGTCAGTTTTCCTATAGCCCAGATTTGGTCACTTCTGGCTTTTCTCTGAACAAAAAGCACCTTTGAAAGGTAAGATATTTCAGACCATTGATGAGATTCAGGAAAATATGACAAAGTAGCTGGTGGCAATAGGGAGAACTGTGTGAGGTCCTGAGGTACCTACTTTGAAAGGGACTGAGGCAGCATTGTCTTTTGTACAATCTTTCTTGTATCTTGTATCTTCTTCAATGTATTTCTCTATTTTTCATATTACATGGCTGGATGCCTTCTGGACAGACCTCACATATGAGGTTTATTAAACTATTCTATCTTCTTTTGTATGTGTTTGAAAATCTCCATAATACAAAGTTAAAATGATATATGTATATTTTTTTGAAATGTTGGAATTGAAGTGACATTGGATTTGACTATTACTAACAGATAAATCCACTTCAAGTATCTTTAACGTTAATTTTACTTGGATTTCAAAAAGGATTCAATGTAGCCTCTATCAGCACCTTTTGGACTTCTCCTGTTCTAGGAAACCGCTGGTTTTGTTGACAGACTTGAGCTTAGGTCAGCTCCACACTGCCTAAGGGAAAGCCTGACATTTGATATAATTACCTGGGTATTGTTTTGGCATTTTAAGAAAATAAGGCTTCCCCCACCCCACCCTTTTGCCCTAGAATTCTCTGGACGGTTGTGGCTGTGAAGAAGGGGCTGGCAGAGAAGGGAGTCAGTGCTTATAACACTGCGTCCGCACCAATCATGTTTTTACACACATATCATCCCATTTGAGTTTCACTCTTGTTCTTCAGAATGCTCGTTCAGTTCGATTCAAAATGCAGGAAACCCATTACTTTTAATGAGGCTGGTCTATATGACAAGGCAGATCATGTCCTATGAAGGTTTATGATATAACAGTAAAATTCAATATCCGCTACAGTCCAAATTCCACATGGCTTTCATGAATTAACAAATATTAAGAAGAGCGTGCTAAAGATGAAGTCAGAACACAGTCCTCGACTGACGTTCGCTGAGGACTGCAATCCAAAACAGCCAAAAGCAGGAACAAATTCCTGCCTCCATAGAACCATTGTGCTGAGGTCAAGACCCAGTGTGTGGAGCCAGCATGAGAGACAACAGGAAACGAAAGGGTGGGAGAGAATGCTCTGAATCTATCTTATAATTCATATCTTAAAAACATTTGGAAAGAGAGTACTTAGAAGAATTTTTGTAAAATGGTAGCTATCTCAGCTATGAGACAGCTGTGAGAATCCCCCTTAATATGGGATGGCTCAGCTTGAATATGGATTTGAGATGCATATGAAACACGGAGATGGTTGGAATAAGCCACAGGGTAAAAACAAAATAAAACTGGCCACTCAAGGCTATTTTCAGAGGCTGGGACTTGAAGTGGCTGAGATAAACACTTAGCCCACTCAGCTGGGGATTATAATGGGAGCGCTGACAACCCTTACTAATTAGGATGCTCTCAGGCAGCTCTGTAATAGCTGTGGGGAGCTGCTGTCAGTAAACAGTGTTACATTCGAGGGTCATGGCATCAGGCGTCTCTCTGCACCATAGAGACTATGCTTGTCTTGCTCCTAGCAGTCATCTTGCTTCCAGCTCTTCCTCTAACACCCCAAGGATCTCAGTGCCCTTCTCCAGGAGACAAAGAATTCAGAGCTTACCCGCAGTCTCCTCCTCTGGCGGAGGGTGAAAAATGACACCTGGAAACACACAAACTAATTATAACCCTATTTAGTTCCTGTGGGTGAATCTCTCCACCCATCCCCTTTGCCCTTTCCCACATTTAATTCCTATTTGGTGAAGAGGGAAGGATTGTTTCGGGAGACAAGCCTTTCCCCTCCAGCTCTCTCCCAGCCACCAACCACCGAGTACAGGAGAGTCATCCTGTGGTAATTAACAATCTCATTTTGAGGAGTGCATTTTATGGTACTCTTGGTCAGGTAAATTCTAAATTAGCTCAGTTAAAACGGATCCTAAGGCACAATGCTGCCATCCTTATTAGTTCCTGGACCTCTGCCAATGCACCATACTATTTCGGGAGCTGGGCTTCTGGAAAAAGGAATCATTACCCAGAGATTGTGTACAGGATGAGTGGTGTGGAGGACACGCAGTGATGGTGGCCTTCTCTCCTCTGGCTTCACTATCAAGTTCTGGGGTGATAAATGAAGGGTTAGAAAGGATTGATCGTGGGGAGGGCAGAATATGGGATGCTGAGGTACTGCTCAGTGACCTGTCACTGAGGTCACTGTCTCTGCTGTCACCCAGGATGCTGGGGAAAGACTGATGCCCGGTTTACTATTTGGATTCCCAATGTCCCAGAGGAGTATGGAAAGGCTTTCCAGACACCACCAAGAGTGGTCTGACCACTGCAGGCCGTTATGTAGAGTGGAATCTAGTGGAGAGGAGCTGGGGGCTCCCTTCTCAGACAGACCATCTGGATGACCGTCAGCAAGTCACGGCCTCTGCCACCCCTCTCACCAGGAACAAAAGACGTCCCCCTCATCCTGTCTCCTACACTGCACGCTTCCAAAACACAGTGCCATCTTTGTAAGCCTGACTGGCAAAGCCTAAACCTCAGGCCTAAGTACTAGCTGCAGGGAAAGCTGGGCATTTGTGCTCGATTCTGGGGATTTGGGACTCACAAAGAGGGGATTTCCCCAGATGGAGGAAGTCAGTTCACAAGATCATGAGCCCTGTGTATGGCAGAAGTCATGACTCTGTCCCAGGCAATTTCATTTTTCCAAGTATATGCAAGAGTGATGTGTGGGAAAGGAAAAACAAAAGGAAACTATTATGGAGAGGCTCTGTATTAGATGTTGTTGGGGTACCAGCCATATCCATTGGAACTCACCATGTCAGGGTGCTCCATCCCTTCCAGCTGCCAGCATCTACATCTTTGCCCAGGGATGAGTGCTGAATGAATTAATACCGCCCCAGCAGCCGTCAATCAATTACTGAGCTCAGCTCCCTGTCCCTTGTGCGGAACAACCCAGAAGCTCTTGTTTTTCAGTGTCCCAGAGTTTTTCCCTGGGACTAAGGTCCACTCATGCACAGTAGTAGCTGGCTTGCTGTTTGACCCTGTATTACTTCCTTCTTTTCCGAGCTGCACTTCCTCACTTGCCTAGTGCTGTTTCTCATGCCCGTCAATATACAACCTGCTTCTGTTTGGGGTCTTCCTCACACTAAGGTGACGTATTTGTCCTAGGTGGTCTCACATTTATTATGAGTTCATTTTTCAAGTACCATCATGTGATCGTGGTTAATGAGGAAAGCGGGGCTGTTACCACTATGGCTTCAATGGAAGGCTTCTTGCTCACTCACTCGGAAGTCTGTTGTGGGGCTGGATGCTCTCTGGGAGGGCTGTGCCTCCAGGTCTGTAGGCCTGGCCACCAAAACCCTCACAGCTTCTCTTCACTGCCCCGAAGGATATTTCAGGCCACAGAAAATTGCTTCTAGGAATGTCTTCTTGCACAAATTGCTGCTCAAATACTTTCTAAAGGGCTCAACTCCTCTCAGAGCTCCTCTCTGCTCTTTTTAAGGGGGCAGAAGACAAAAGATAGGAGGGGTGAAACAACATTTCTGAGCCCTTACAATGGCAAAAAATGCAGGCTCTCTGCCTTCTAAGGCTAGAGGGAGGTAATTTCCACTTGGCTTTATAAGAAGAAATAAAGCTGTCACCGCTCTGTCAGTTTCGTAGCTTGGAGTTCTTCCAGGTGATTGTATATCCAGCCATGCCACTGTTGATAGAATTTTAGCTGGATTGAGCTACCTGCAAATCTTTACAAAATGCCTCCATAGGAGGGAACTCATTCTGAGAGAACTGCATACAAAGATCAGTAAATTTTGTACATAGTTTTTAACATGGAATGGAACAGAGTTTTAGAACCCCTTCAAAGCATGCTCTTACAAGAGTGGCTTGAACACGAGGAAGAAAGAAGTCCCTTTCAAAAGATGCTTTCTTTCCACAGGCTGCATTCTCCACTGGTTCCTGCTGCTGACCACCCCTCCACCCCTCCCTGTGTATGTGGACTTGCCATACTTCTGTCCTCTTGCTTTTTCCAGCTATAAAAGTCAAACACTCCTACGGCTGTACCTTTTCTCTGAAAACACTTGACCCATGAGTTCTACAAACACTCTGTTTTCAAGTTGTGGAAAATAAAGACACAGAAGAGAGAAGTGATGTCTTTAGAGTTACTCATGGTTGAAGGGAAGGAGGGCTGCCTCAGAAAACACTTGCTTAAGAATTAGACAGAAAGGCTTTTTCATGGCACTTAGTGCTTGAAAAGAACCACGAGAAGGGGCCAGTGTGGAGGGCGCTTGAGGACAGATTCATCAAATACTGCAGAAGATAAGGTTTTGTTTTATTTTTTCCTTTCTCTAAATTATTCTTTAAAAATTAAGGAGCTGTCTTATAGTCAGCTAGTCAATAGCAGATTTTTGCTGAGTGCCCACTATGAGCTAGGCAATGCCATAGATTAGGGCTCAGCAAACTCTTTCTGCAAAAGTTCAAATAGTAAATATTTTAGGTTTTCCAAGCCATGCAATCTGTGTTAGAACTGTTCAGCCAGAGCAAAAGTAGGCATAAATAGTATGCAAATAAAGAGGCAGAGGTGTGCCAATAAAACTTTGTTTATAAAAGCTTTATTCACAAATTTGGCTCCCAGGCTATATTGGTGGATACCCGCTGTAGGCACAAGGGATAGGAAGTTAACAAAACAATACCCCTGCCTTCAAGGAACCCATGTTACGATGAAAGTTCTACTTTAAAATCTGAATCCTTACCAATGGGTACTTGTGGCCTGAGACAAAACCCTTTGATGCTCAGGATAGGGCATCCAAATGTTTGAGACAAACATTCAGCTCCAGCATTATACATGAATTCAAAACGGGCCCTGATGAAAGCGAAGAAGGTACACCCCAGAAATTTGTGTGAAGTGGCTCTAAAAAGACACTGATGTCAAATGGGCTTGTGATGAGTTTGAGTAAAATTACTTTATGTAATGTGAGGTGGACAAGGAAGAAATATTTATGAATTGATATTTCTAGATTGATTTTGTAGATGTAATTTAAACATATATGTGAGTAAAATTAAAACACTGATGTTCTAAGTAGATATTTGGCTATTTCATTAATATTCTGGAAATTGTGTGTTCAAGTTGGCCAAAACACATTTTGGGAAATTTCTCTGTGGGGAAAGGGGAGATCATGCTCTGTTTTGTCCCCCATGACATCATCCTGTTCTCACTCCTTGAGCTCTCTCCCTGCTTCTACTCTTGCTCTCCAACTTTTACGGGTCACTCTCTGCAAACCTGTCAGAGACATTCTTTTGAAATGAACATCAAATCATGGGGCTCACCTGCTTAGGACCCTCCAGTGGCCTTCCTCACATTTGGTATACTCTCCAAAGGCTTTTCCATGGTCCACAAAGGTGACCGTGGCCTGGCAGTTACATCCCTCTCCAGCCCCATTTTGCACCCCTTCTTTCCTCTCTCACACTGATCCAGTCTCACTTGTTGCCTTGCTGGCCCTTAACTTAGAATCTTGCATTTTGCCCTTTCTGCATGAAGCCCTCTCAGATATTTATGTGGCTGTCTTTCTCACTTCATCCAGGCCTCTGCTTGAATGCCACCTCCTTAGAGAGACCACCCTGACTGCCTCATCTAAAGAAACCCTTAGTTGCCACGTCACCTCCTTATTTTGTTTCCTTTTCTTCATAGCACTTATTAGTCTCTGCTTCTGTTTTAAATATATATTGGCACATTTACCAGTTTCCCCCCACTGGAAAGTAAGCTCCATGAGGGGTTTGTATTTTCTTTTTAATGATAAATTTTTAGTGTTTAGAACAGTGTCTTGCACAGAGTAGACAGTCAATAAATATTGAATAAGTGAATAAATAACTGAATGACTATATGCTATTTATTTATGTTTAATTGTGGACCAGACATCATTTTTGCTTCTTAAATGTATGTTATATACGTAGCTTCTTTTATGTATGGTAGTCCATGTGTGACACAGAACAAGGTGCAAATGTTATTTGAGAGTATAAAATCAATTAAAAGAAAAATAAATTTTTATTTGCCTTGTGAGTCTCTATACAGCTGTGGTGTAGCCTTTATTTCATCTTTGGTTAAATCTAGCTTTTTTCAGTATCCCAGGATGAATCCTCCTCCCTCTATCTTCCCTGGGGGTAATAAGAAAGTGTATGAGTTCTCCCTTTGCTTTCTGTCTTCCATTTGCAGAACTCTTTTCCAGCCCTCTCTATAGAATTGGAATTCCCTTAATATGATTTTTAGGAATTTTCCATTGGTTTGGATGCTCAGGATAGGGCAATACCATTGTGACCCAGCCCAAACCATTTGTTTAAATAACTTTTCCACTTGTTGCTCTTCCTCTTCCCCTTCTGGTACCCCTATAATTCAGATGTTGGAACGTTTAAAGATGTCCTGGAGGTTCCTAAGCATCTCCTCACTTTTTTGAATTCTTGTTTCTTTATTCTTTTCTGTTTGGCTGGTTCCTTCCTCCTTCTGGTCCACCCCATTGATCTGAGTCCCACTTTTCTTCTCATCACTATTGTTTCCCTGTGTATTTTCCTTCCTTTCACTTAGTGTAGCCTTCATTTTTTCATGTAATTTGCAACGAAATTCAATCAATTCTGTGAGCATCCTTATCACCAGTGCTTTGAACTGTGCATCTGATAGATTGGCTATCTCTTCTTTGCTTAGTCGTATTTGCTGTGGTGCTTTGATCTGTTCTTCCATTTGGGCCATTTTTTTGTTTTGTTGTGCCTGTCATGTATGAGTGGTGGAGCATTAGGTGTTCACAGGGCAGGGTAACCCAGTCACTGGGTTGCAACACTGTCTGTGGGGGTGGGGTCCAAGAGGGAACAATGGCATTTGCTCCGCTCTCTGTCTGATTTCAGTCCCTTTTGCCACTTCCCTCAAGCAAACTGAGCCTTTCTGGTGCTGGTTCCAGTGTGGGTGGGCTTGTGTACATTCTAGGACCCTGTGGCTCTCTCCATCGAACTCTCCTGTAAGGCTGGGAGTCTCTCCCGGCACAACCCCCACAGGTGTTTTCAATCAGTGATTTGAGGCTTTATTTCCTGGCACTGGGAACCTGGGTTGTGCAGTCTGTCTCGCTCCCCAGTTTCCCCTGGTTTATCTGCGCGTGAATGTGGGACCACCCGGTCAGCCAGCTGCCTTGCGTGCAGTGCCTTGCTTCACAATTGCTGCCTCACTGTGTCTGCCAGCCGCAGACAAGTGGGACAGCCGGGGACCCTGCCTGTGTGCCCGGGGTCTACCCACTGCCGTCTTGTGTGCCCACTGCCACTGCTTTTTGTGCTGTGACCCCTCTTTGCCTGGCTGCCCAGTTCCGTCCTGCCTACTGGTCTGGATGAATATGTTTATTTTATCTCCTTGGTCTGGATGAATATGTCTATTTTATCTCCTTGTCTGGCTTTTATACAGTTCAATTTTCTGTCAGTTCTGGCTGTTATTTTGTTTCTAAATTGTTGTTGACCTTATTTTGGTTGTGTGAGGAGGCACAGTATGTCTACCTACCCCTCCATCTTGTCCGGAAGTCTGAATTCTTGTTCCTTCTTTCTGTTCTTGTTGAATGCTTATTTTTTTCTTATGTTCCAAATTGTTGATTTGAACCCCGGCTTCCTTCCCTTCACTATTGGTTCCCTGTGGATTTTTCTTTATTTCACTTAGTGTAGGTTTCATGTCTTCCCTTGTGCATTTGTGTACTCAATGAGATCTCTAAGCATCCTTATCACCAGTGTTTTATTTTTTATTTTATTTTATTTTTATTTAACTTTTGTTCAAGTACAGTTTTCTTTCTTGTATTCCCAGCCCTGCATCCCCCCAGTGCACCCCACCCCCCTCCTATCTCCGCCCCCCGTCTTAGTTATTGTCCATGTGTCCTTCATACTTATTCATGTGAGTCCATCCCCTTTTACTCTGTGATTCTCTCCCCTCTCCCCTCTGGACCCTGTCAGCACGTTCTGTATTTCAGTGTCTTTGGTTACATTTTGCTTGCTTGTTTGTTTTGTTGTTTACATTCCTGTTAAAGGTGATATCATATGGTATTTGTCTTTCACTGCCTGGCTTATTTCGCTCAGCATAATGCTTTCCAGCTCCATCCATGATGTTGCAAAGGGTAGGAGCTCCTTCTTCCTTTCTGCAGCATAGAATTCCATTGTGTAAATGTACCATAGTTTTTTGATCCAGTCATCGACCGATGGGCATTTAGGTTGTTCCAACTCTTGGCTATTGTAAATTGTGCTGCTATGAACATCGGGGTGCATAGGTTCTTTTGGATTGGTGTTTTAGGGTTCTTAGGATATACTCCTAGCAGTGGAATTGCTGCGTGCCTTTTGACCCAGCAATTCCATGTTGCTTAGTTTTTTTACTGGGGTTCTGTTCTGTTTTTTCACTTAAGCCATATATTTCTTTTTCTCCTCAACTTGGCAGCCTCCCTGTGTTTGTTTCCATGTGTTAGGTAGAGCTGCTTTGACTCCCTGCCTTGGTGCACCTGTTACATGGTACAGGGCAGAGCCTTAGGTAATCAGCAGAGTAGGGCAGCCCACTTCAGTGCTTTGTGGCTCGGAAGGGGAGGGGTCAGAGGAGGGACTAATGCTGCTACCTGATTGCTGGATGCTTGTTCAGCACTCACCCCACTTCCAGTTACCCTACTGACCCTCCTTTAAACACACTCTACTGAGAGAATCACAGTTCCTTCTGCTGCCCCAGACTCTACCGGTTTTTACTGCCAGGAGTTATAAGACTTTATTTTTTCGGTGCTGGAATTCTGGGATGCATGGTCTGGCCTGAGTCTCACTTTCCCAGGTACCCCTAACATGGGATTTCCCCTTCTACCAGCTAGCCACCGCTGGTGGGTTGCCTTACCACTGCCACACCACACCCTCTTCACCTTGGCTCCCCTTCTCCACTCCTTCTGTTTGTCTTCACGAATAGATCTTTTTCAAACCCTTGGTTGGCAGACTTCCACGCAGTTTGATTTTCTGGCAGTTCTGGATGTTTTTTGTTTTGAAGTTAGTTGTAATCCTCATGGTTGTGCAAGGATGTGAAACATGTCTGCCTATACCTCTATCTTGAATGGCTACTTGACTACCCATTGTATTTTTGTTTCCAGGGATTGTTTTGCCACCTTTTAGGCTCATTCAGGCATTTTGCATTGATGCTTCCATCTTCCAAATGATGATGCTTCATGCTCTCCATGTGATTTGGCATTAAACTTGATGATGATTCCCACGTCCATGAAGAATTTCTTTCACCCCATGGGCCAGGCCACACTCTAACTCTATAGCTTTCTTTCTGAGAAACACATTGTTTAAAACTCTCTCGCCCTGGCTGGTGTAGCTCAGTGGATTGGGCGCGGGCCTGCGAACCACATGATAGCGGTTCGATTCCCAGTCGGGGCACATGCCTGGGTTGCAGGCCAGTTCCTGGCGGGGGACACACCAGAGGCAACCATACATTGACATTTCTCTCTCTTTCCTTCCTTTCCCCTCTAAAAATAAATAAATAAAATCTTAAAAAAAAAACAAAAAAAAATAAAACTCTCTCATTCCTCCTTTATTGTGAGCTTCAGTTGTTTTGTTGCTCCAATTCAATTTTTTTCCTAGGTACTCTCAGTAACTAGTCTGCAGATAAGGTTGTGCGTTTTTTTCACACAGACACCACTTCTTTCTTGATTTAGCTTCTTGAAGATGTGTTTCTGGGATGAAGTAAAACCCTCCATGCCAATCTGTTTATCTCTGGCCCTTGATAATGTTTTCCAAAGGAATATTTATGCCTCTGTACTCTCATCAAGATAAGGTTGCTTGGGCATAGCCCAAAGAGATACAACTCTTTGGATTTTAATGCTGACTTGGTCATTGCCACTCTCTGCAGAGAGGCAATGCATTTGGGGCTGAATTAGTTTCTTTGTAAACGTGCCATCAGAGAGGGCTGAGTTTGCTCAGTGAACATTCTTTCCTTTTAATTTAACTGTTACCCAGCATCTTTCTTAGTGTTTGTTTTAAGAATTATGAATATTATAGCAATACTTTTCTTTAGATTTATCATAAGGTGGTAAATGCTTCTTGCAAGAAAGTTGGGACATGTAGGGATGTATAAAGATGCAGTGACAGCAATAAGAACTCATCTATAATTTTACCATCAAGAAGCATTCTTAAGGTTTTGGCATTTTTCTCAACTTTTTTTCTAATCTGATGACAGGTTCAGTGCAATTATTTCTACCAAAAGTTAGCAACCCACAAAGTGATATAAGACCATAGCAAAAATCCTCGTAAGACTTGGCAACACCTATCATTTTAAATATACATTTTAATTCAAATCATTTCCATTATAAAAAAAGTAGATATCAGCATTGGAAGGGATCTTATTCACCTTCTCATCTGACTACTTTTAAATGATGTATAGATCTCCCACAGTTTTCCTAGAAAGTACCATAAAGTTTCCTTTTGCTGGTCTCTGACTTTTGCTTTGTGGTTCTTTCCTGGAATGAATTCTCTCCTCTGTAGGTCTATTTTTATTTTTTTTATTATTATTATTTTAACCCTCACACAAGTACATCTTTATTAATTTTAGAGAGAGAGAGGGAGAGTGGGAGTGAGAAAGAGAAGGAGGAAGAGGGGAAGAGAGAGAGAAACACTGATGTGAGAAACATTTATTGGTCACCTCCTGTATGAGGGAACCCACAACCTAGGTATGTGCCCTGACTAGAATTGAACCTGCAACTCTTTGGTGCACAGGACAATGCTCTAACTAACTGAGCCACCCTACTACTTCTATAGGTGTAAATGATTTTGGCAGGGGGGCTCTGGAGCATGAACTATATTTCAGAGATTGTCTTGCTACACCCCACCTCCCAGAGGGAGAATGGCATCCTAGGCAACTCCATGTAGGGTGGGCTCCATTGGCTGTGGATAGTTTTCTAGAAAAGGGTATAGGGATGATGTTAGCAGCCAAATTCTGCTGCCTCCAGAGGATGAATGCATCAGTGGGGAAAGGGGACCTGGGTGGGGCTCCAAAAGCATTAGCTGTAGAGGATGAATCAGAGGGTCATCCCACTGGAAGTGGAGAAACAATTAGAAGTTGTCAGGAGAAGTGTTATATGTAGCAAGGGAGAGAGAGAGAAAGAAGTGGATGGAAGAGATATCTGTGAGATAGAATTGGTAGAATTTGGTGACTAATTGAATATGATGGTGGTTGGGGAGGAGAGAGAATTTTGGGTGTCCTCAGTTTGGAGCTTGGGTGACTGGGTACCTATTGTCTGGGTGTTAATCTCTAATTTAGGGGTCCAGGTGATGGGTAGAATTGTGGGTAGTGATGCTGTGGGTTTAGACTTGCTATTACCCAATTAGGGTTTCTTGATGAGCAACCAGGGAGCAATGATCAGTGAATAGGTGAAAAATGGCATTTTCTAGCTCTATTGAAATTCATTGCTGTAGCTCAGTGGAGGCATATATTCTGAGATGCTCATTCTACTTCCCATCAGATTTAACTCAGAGAATTAAGGAACTGAAATAACAATGCTTGTACTTCTAAGAATTGTGACTTGGAGGTTTGTTGAGTAAGACACATCAGGAAATTGTTGGTTTTCTCTTTCTACTCCCAGCCTGAGATATCAACCAGGAGTCTCAGTGCCAAGCCTCTGAACTGAGACCTTGTCCATCTCTTCCTCTCCGGACTCATTCTGTGGGACCCCAAAAGGGGCATGCAGGTGTCTTCACAGACCTCCTCTTTCCAGACACTTCTGAGTGGGTTTGAGATGGGGGCATCCAAACAGATCTTTAAAAAGAGTGGAGCAATACTTTTACTCACACAGCTCTGGATATTTTACCCTTAAGCATAACAGGGTATGAGAAATTTCTTCTACTGTAGCCAGCCTTTGTAGTCTTCAACTTGATAGATCCCTAGAGGATTTTGGGGGTGCCACCAGGCTGTCTCCTGGTAAGTCAAATGAGTAAGGCAAAAACATTTGGAACTCACATTTCTGATTTGCCAAGTAAATGTGGAAATGGACTTAGGGTAAGGCTCTGGTAATACCACGTGTTTGGGCTATGAGACAGCAGAGTTTCATGTTGACTCAAAACCCTTGCTTTCTTTTTCTATGTATCAGACTTCCCTACTGATTGTCCACTTGATAAGTGCTATTGCCTTTAACTTCTAATGGGTTAACTGATGCTCTTGGAGGATGTGATGGAGAAATACACACTCTGGACATGATCAGGGTTACACAGCTCTTCCTCAGGCAGCTGAAAGGTGGTGATTTATAGTGTGAAATATTGGCATATTCTGATGAAATGCCTCGTTACTGAGACATTTTGGCAGACTTAATATTTCCATCTCTGTATAACAGAAACATTTTTACTGACATTTTAAGTTATGCTGTTCTATTGTGAAAAATGGTATTTTCCAACTCAATTGAAGTCTAATTTACATAGAATAAAATTTGGTAATTCTATATGCATAATTTGATGACTCTCTACCACATCAAGACACAGAACAGCTCCAGTATCCTAAAAAGTTTCCTCCTGCCTCTTTGTAGTTGGCCTGTTCTCCTGACCCCCAGTCCTATGCAAACAACGATCTGCTAATATCACCAATGTCTCACCTTTTCTAGAATTTAAAAATGGCAATATATAAGAGGAAAAATTTTCTTCTGTTAGTTAGGTGCTGGTGCTAGGCAATTTGGATGGTGTCTTGGATGCAAGTTTTCAGGTGGTCCTCACTCTTAGGGACATGCAACTACAGGGTTGGCACTTGCATGAGCCAGAGAGTAAATTCTTCCTTAAATTTTGCACTCTAGATGGCTGACTCACTTGCTTTACTCTAGTCTCAGCCTTGGTGGGAATTTGTAAATCACAGAAATGACCCTTAGAAAAGGCACACATCTCATTAGAATGGGGAGGGAGCCCACAGCACTTTTTTGCTTCGACAAAGTGGCCCTGTTTCTGTTGTCACTGGCATGGAAAATAAAATGTAATCATCTGTCTCAGGTCTGAGTTGAACACATCAGTTTTCCTGAGGGACGTGTCAGTAGGTACAATCCACATGCCAGGGACTGGGGAGATAGCAGCAACGATGCTAATTTGAAAATACTTCTGTGGCACTTAGCAGGGTGTGATTTTAATTCATTTTTTGTCCCTTGATAATCATAAAGTGCTTTCAGCCTGTGAATATCCATTTTTGACCAGCATGCTCATACTTCATCTGGGGACCACATTTAATGGCCATGGTGATGATGGGGTTCACAGGGGAATTGTGTAAGGTACATATATTTGCTTTGTGGAGACAAACATGCCACCGATACTAATTCACATGGCTGCTCTGTACAAGGAACTGTAGATTTAAATACTTGCCTATATCCAACTATTGTTGGTGCACACATGTACACATAGAGCTAATATTTGCATAATGCCTGGGTTTCTGAAGTTTCATTAGCATTGTTTAATTTATTTCTTGAAGTAATTCTATGAAATTTACAGAAGCTGCTTAGTGCAATGGAAAGAGCATAATCTATGCGGCATTGTTCAAATTCCATCTTTGCTATTTAACTAGCTTTGTGACCTTGGACAAGTTCCTTAATTTCTGCACCTCAGTTTCCTCAATTGTAAAATGGGGATAATCATGCCTATCTCACAGGGCTGTTGGGTGGGTTGAATAAGAAACATGAGCACACGCACAATGCCTCGCATACTACCTGGTACGTAGCAGGAACCCAATAGACGTTGGTTTTTTCTACCCTGTGCCCCAGAGTGGGGCCAGCGCTCTTGTCACTAGAGCCCAGCTTTCTGTATCTTGACAATAACTGAGTTTTGAGAGTCTGATTATATAAATTATTATCTCGCAAGCCCAAGTATTGCAGGGTGATCCCTCTCAGCTGGAAATTTGCTTGGTTCCAAGTAACCCAGGGTAAAGGGTATTATCTGAGGCCTTTAGATTGAGAGGGGGAGGCTTGGGAGGGGATGCGGGCAAGCCCCCACATTGTGCCCCTCGGCAGTCTCTCTTCCGCTCTCCAGCCAGTGCCTGCATCCTACGTACCTGGGGGAGAGGCCACTTTACAATTGCTGGTGGCTCTTTTTGGTGAGTAGACAGTCTCTCTTTTTCTTTCAGTTTTTCTTCTACTCTCTTACTTCTATCATTCATGCTCTTTATCTGGTACCAGGGACCTTCCAACTGCTTCCCGAGAGTCTGACTTCTCCTGGCAGCCCTGTTCTCACCAGGACTTGTGGGCACAGGAGCTGGTTTTGCCTTTCTCTTGTCTCATCTACTCAGGACCAGAAGACACCATCTGGTTTGCTGTGTCCAGAGAAGACACCAGTAATCCTATTCTTTAACCCAAAGGGCGTCAAACAGTGGGAATTCCCAGCATCATCTCAGGTCAATGAGGGATTTATTGTTCAGATTGAAAGAGCTTTCCACACCCCTCAAGCAGACCATTCCTGGCTTTGGGGCAGCTGGACTTGGAGTTAGGGGATCAGGGTGTCTGTCCTGGCTCTGCTATTCACTAGTTTAGAGCAGACATTTAGTCTGCCAGAGTCTCAGTTTTCCTCAGAAGTTAAATGGGAGGGATAATAACAACTGACAGAATTTTTATTCTGTATGGGTAAAGAAAGTAGGAAGATGAAAAGGAAGACATGAATATTATGGGCCATTGCAAGCTCCTTTGGTTATCTTCATGCCTAGAGGGTGAATTTTGGTCAGATTACCTCTGGCCCACTCTCTCTTGGATGCTAACCTTCTTTCTTTTCTCCAGGAGTTCCATAGGATCACCTGCTATATTCAGTGGGAATATGAGCATCTGGCCACAGGCCCGTGTGTGCTCCTTACCTCTGCTGCATGCTGTCTGAGCTGAGGCTCATGCAGGGGCTGGCCATGGGAGCCTGCCCTGGGGATTCAACCCTTCTCTTAGGCTTGCAGGGACTCTGAAGTGGAGGCAGCAGGGTGTGGGGCTGGAAGTGCAAGGAGAGACTATTTGCAGAACAAGAATGAGGTTACAGAGACATTAGGGGCAATGACAACGTCACTGTGAGCTGGGATTTAGTCTCTTATTCTAGAAGCCCACTAGCCATCACCGGGGAATTGTCAGGCAGGATCTTATTAATGAACTTGCCCAGTGATTGAGTTGCAGGTCACACTATTTAAAGTGTGTAGTTTCAAATAGATAAAATGCCTACCTGTTACAGAGAATTCAGCAAGATTTCTTCTTTCTTTCATGGCATCACCTCACAGGTTCCTTCCTATCCTTTCCACTCAGGCCATCTTCCTCCCAAAGTCCTTTCTCTCTCTGGAATGATCACAGCTACTCCTGACAACACCTCTGGAGAGGTCATAGGAAGTAGCCTCCTCTGCTGCCAAACTCAACCTTTGGGTCATTTATTACTTTAGAAGATGCCTTGCTATTAAAGCACCAAGGCTCATGTTTCTCTGTTTCCTTAAGGAACAAATTCTATCATAGTCAAGGCCACATAGTTAGGTGTACAGGAGCAGAGCAAACACCTGATAAGATAGACCCTCATTTAGTGGGAGTTCTGACAGATGCCAGTGATTGCTTCTTGAAGCAGCAGCCAGTGCAGCGTTGCATTTGTCTCTCCCTTCTTCCTCCCTTTCTTTCTCCCTCCCTTCTCTCTCCTTCCTTAGTTCCTTCCTTCCTTCCTTTTCTCCCCTCTCTTTTCCTTCCTGTCAGCAGATATTTCTTCTAAGCATTGGAGACAGAAATTTTCTGAAAAAAAAAAAAGTAAAGAGCAAGAGAAAATATTCTTTTGCCCTTGTAAGCATAAAATGACTTAAACAAGGGTTACTTTGAAAGATGAAATGATAAGAAAAATCAAGATCATTCATTATATTAGATTCTAGGAAGCACTTAAAACTGCTAGAATATTTGGGGACAATCACACTGTTCCTTCATAGTATTAAGTACATCTTCAGAACAGAGCAGCTATTAGTCGTACTTTTTCATTTATTCTTCATTATTATTAGAATTATTTCTATCATTGGACACAGAGTTCACTAGCATGGCCAAAGCAGCAAAGAAATTGCAGGCATACTCTCCCAGGAGGCTGTTTCCAGACCCCACCTTGACCTCTGTGAGATTTCCATGGCTGCTCTGTGCCCTTAATGACTGGTCATCAGGGATGGGTCATTCAAGGCGCATGCTGTTGTGGGGTAAAAGGACCAGCTGGGAAACCATTTGTATCATTTTACAGAGAAAGGGTTAAAGATAGCAAAGCAAAGGGCTTCTTAAAGACAGCTAGGGGGGGCATATATCTGATAGGTACCTGACCTGGCCTATATCTTGAGACCTTACTAGATACCATCCCTCCTCTTATGACAAAGCCTTGTTCTTCTAAACACCCTTTTTAAAGTAATTATCATGGACCTTGTATTTTTCATCTGCCCTTGCTCTTTCTGTCACCTGATTCTGCATTTATGCAGTTCCTGACCTTTTCTGAGCTTTCTTCTGCATTTCTAGGATCAGTCAATGGATGGGACTTCCCTGGTTTTGACCTTTGGCACTGCTAGTACTGGCTTGTTCTCTGGGTTGGCCTGAGGCTGGTGGTTCTGATCACAAGTGGGCCCACGATTCTCTTACCATTAAGGAAAGTCCAGCTTATCCTGGGCCCCCCTGATGGGCAGGACAAAGAGTGGTGCTTTTAGTGTTAACTGTTGCATTTGCTTTTTCTCCAGTGACTGGAGACCTGCTCTGAGTGACATCCACAGGGATTTCAATGGTGAGCAATGTGTGGCTGGGCGGCTGCTCTTATATTTCCCAAGCTGCTTTCTACTCTTGCTGTGTTTACCTCATATGAACTCATGAAATTTAGGGCTTGTAATTTCTAGGTCTCCCAGAATTATTTTGCTGGCAAATAGCTACGAGGTAGGTCAGATCTAACCACTAAGACCTCAACTCAACCCAAATCATAATCTTCCCACTTTTTTTTTGCCTTTCTCCTATAGTTTTTGCAAGGGACTCTTAATAAGCAAGGTGTTCAGAAAACTGATTTCTCTCATTGCACATGTGACAAGCCATAATTCCTAATAAAGGAGTTACCTTTCCCCCCTTGTCTCAGCTTGGAATGAAGGGGCTCTGCTGTGAGTTATTACCTTGCTGCAAAACCTTTGGTAAATGGCCACCAAATGGCTCCTTATCACTCAAAACTCATCTAATTCCTTAAAGTAAAGTCCTCCTCAAACCTTACACAAGTCACTTGTATTTGGGAGAAATGAATCAGGGACCTTTTTCACTAAACTATTTGGGCAAAAAAAATCATAAATGAGAGAGGAGAAAATCTTGTTTGCTAAAGGGCTGCTGGGTGAGCTGCCTCTTGGCCTTTTGATAGCATCTTTGAGATGGAAATGGCCAGCTGCCTGACCTTCTGTTCAGTGACCCTTTTTGTACAAAGTCAAATTGCAGCCGCCTCACAGCAACAATTCACCTATGGACACAAACAGGATTTCCATTTTTTTCTAACCTTTTTTTTTTCCTGGTGCATTTGTTACCATGAAACATTTTTTTTTTTACTATCCACATAAAAGACATCATGGTTAAAAAAAGAAGCCCTTTGCATCAAAAGGATTGTAACTCATAACAATTTCAAAATATTAGAGAGTGTCTATCTTTAATTCAGCTCTCTGAGCCTTTGAATGTATTGTAATGCGAAAAGGCCAGTGAAAAGACTGTATTCTGGAACAATTTGGGGTTGTTAATGTTCCTACCCTTTTCTTGCATTTGAAGGAAAAAAATAGTCGTGGTCATATTAAAAAGGCAAATTATTCCCACCTCATGGTGAACAAAAGGGGAAAGAAAAGACCAGTTCTACTTGTGCAATGATGGCAGGTCTAAAACAAACAAATACCTTCATGTTATTTATTTTCTGTGGGGCAATGTGGAACTGGAATTAGGAGTTGGTTTTAAAAAGGGACCAGAACCTGGCTGCAGTCTCCCTTGGGACCGTTGAAAGCCTGTGGCTGAAGAGGTAACGAAGGAGAGGAAGAGGAGCCCTCGGACATCCTCCCTCCTCCCCCTTCAGTGCTCCCTCTTCCTTCTCCTCCCTTTGTCCTATTTTTGCTCTAACTGGGTAGTGCAGAATTTCTTACCCAAGGCAATGTATTGGCACCCTCTCGGCCTTAGAGAGGACCTGCATCCTAGGGAAGCTCGGGGTGCCTGGTGCTGCCCTGACTCAGACTCCTCCATTAACAGGATCCCATGGGACTGAAGAGAGGCCTGCCTCCCACCCTCCAGAGGCCTGGGGGTTCCTGTCCTCCACAGGATGGGGAGGCAGAAGCTCACTCTGTGGCAAAAGGGAAAACTCTTTCCCCTGGATTGGTTGAGGGAGCTAAAGAAACTAGCTCATAGTGTTCTGATGATTATAGTGAAGTTCCGATTCAACAGATATTTACCAGTGTCCACTGTGAGCCTGCCCCATTAGTTAATTCAATCCCTGGGAGAGAATATGCAGAGAGAAAGGAGCAGATTCTGGGGACAGACGATTCTCGGTTTGGACCCTGGCTTGGTCACTTTTCAGCTGTCTGACCATGAATACATTAATTGATGCCTTAAGGCCGCATGGTGTTACCAATAAACTGAAGGCTAATACGTG
The DNA here is from genome assembly GCF_014824575.4 of Sturnira hondurensis. NCBI lineage: Eukaryota > Metazoa > Chordata > Mammalia > Chiroptera > Phyllostomidae > Sturnira > Sturnira hondurensis. The sequence goes on from NW_028080827.1 coordinate 7,712,309, forward strand.
TCTCGTGGGCTGATACGAAGATTAGACGAAATGCTGTGTGAAAATTGCCAAGCTCAGAGTTTGGTACATAGTAAGCACTCGGAAAAAACTCCTTCCTTCTTCTTCTTCCCCCTCAGCAGGCAAGGATTTGAAAGAAATGGGCAGATGAGCATTCGAATCTCAGTTTTATGAAAACCCCACAGATCCTCCTTGTGTCCACGAACCCAAGGGTGTTCGCTACTCCATGTGAAATTTTCATCAAGATTTGAATTCAAAATAAGCATGTTCTGCTTTTCACTGGCTAAAATTGTATGGGTAATGACAATCACACAGACAAAGGGGAAAAATGTGAGGATTACATTCTTTCATCTGCTTCCAGTGGGGACTATTTCACTTTACCACATCAAGTTCACACCCTGTCAAAAAACATTTAAAACCCACCTCAGACAAACCACAGTAGAGAAAACTGAAAAAAATTTTCTTTTCCCTCACTAATCCTTAATTATTTCATCTTAATACTTGATTGTTTACTAACAGCAACATGCCTTTTATATATCTAGTCTTACTGAATGCAAACCTGTTTTCACAAGTCACAATCAAAGCACATGTGGTAGTTTGCATTCTTTTATTAATATCATATCATAACTTGAACAACAGTAAAAAATAAAAAAATAAAGTTTAAAGTGATCATGCAATAAAAATATATAATAAGCATATTCAGGTTGCTGACTAGTCCTCATAATTTTAATTTTTATGATTGCAGAATGTCCCATTCCTTTCAAATGTATCCATTTTGGTTCCAAATTTGTATAGGTTATTCATGTATGGCAAGGTTAAAAATACCTGCAAATTGTGACATTTAGTCACAGCTTAAATGATGATAATGTAAGTAATTCTTCATAGGGGGTAAAAGGACCCAGGAGCCTGAAGTTTGTCTAAAACCCAACCTGTGATGGCAAGTTTAAGGTTTGGGAAGCCCCAGTTAGTCTTTTCCTTTGCTCTTCTCTCTTATTCAGCTTTTAAAAGCTGACTCCAGGCAGAACTGCAATAAAGACTCCTTACCTACATAAGCAGTATCTAGTGCCAGAAGTCCTATTTTTGTACCGATAACCAGATATCAAAGGGGCTCAAATTTGTCTGGTTGTTCCTGATAGAGATCTGCACTTTCAGAGGCCTCAGTGAACTGAGTCTGTGACCCTCATGAGACAGGACCATTGTTACTTGTGGAACACAATTTTTCTGATCCCACGCAAGGAAGCACATTCCTTGCAGAGAGCAGGTAGGCATCACACCTTTTGTGTGCTCTTGTCCTGTGTAGAGATCAAATCCCTGTGGCTATGTGAGTTTTTATACTTCGACTTCACGATGAAAGTGAATTCTTGTGTGGAGCTTTGGACTACCTTTGGAAAGCTGGAAAATGTTTTTAAATTTCCACAAATATGATTCAAATTTCAAAATTTTGTATTTTACCCATGTCATCAGGCCCTTTAACAAGTCCTTAGATTAACTAAAATCTGAATTTATACGAACCTTTCTCTTTGGCCCTGCGTCTGACACTTAGTATGACACCCAGTGGATGTGGAATGAATGAGTGAAACTAGAAGTCTGGGCAGGGGTTAAATTTATGGATTTGCTAATACCTCTTCCACATACTCACTCTCATAACTGTGGATTTAAACACTTTTGAAAAGTTGAAAATGCTGAAAAGTTTTTGCCAGTATGTGAATTTGTTTCCCTGCCTTGCAAGGAACTCCTTTTATAACCTTGGAAAAGTCATTTCAATTGGATGGGCCTCAGTTTTCAAATCTGCAAAGTGTGGTCAACAGAGTGTTAATGGGTAAGGAACTATCCAGCCATCATTTCTTTGAGGCCAACACCCTCTCTATCTAACTGGCTCATCTCAACACATTTCCACATGGACAGGCAGTGGCAATGGATGATCTTCACGTTTTCTCCTGGAGCTAATCTTTTATGACTCTGGGATCCAGTTTCTCAGCATCAGACTGTGGGTAGAAGCAGCAAGGACAAGTATGCTTAGCGCCCGTAGGCATTTGGGTAGATGGCATCGCTGTGGGTATTGTATGTTCAGGCTGGTCTGGGAGAACCAGCTGTTTCTTTCTTCAGTCAGTAATGTGGGACTATGTGAGAGTTCATGCATTGACTGAATATGCCAGTGAGACTGATTTATTTATCTATCTGCCTATTTAATGTTTTTACTTGAATCAGCAAATGTTTTCCCGCAAAAATACAAAACAAAACCCCAGAATGCTCATTCTTCTTTGATGTTCACTGTCTTAGTTAATGCTACCACTAACCAGCTGGAAGGCTAAAGCAAAACTTCTGGCATTATCCTTGATCTCTCCCTAAATTCATCACTAAGTCCTCTTCAGTTTGACATGTCATAGAACTCTAAGTTTTCTCCACTCCTCCCAGTCTTCAAAACTGCCTCTCTGGTTTGAGTTATCACAACTTTCCTCTGAGTACTACAGTCACCTCCTAAGTGGTCTCATCTCAACCCTTGTCTCCCTCTGATACATTTTCACTATAGGAGAGACAGTGGAAATGTCCTCCAGATTGGAAATGATTATATGGTCACCCTCCTTTATCTTTTGTATGGTCAACCATGGCATTTTGGATAATGACCAAAATTCTTAATATATACATAAAAGCTTTATGTAGTCTGGCCCTTGCCTGATGATCACTTGATCTTTTTTTAAAAAAATATTTTATTGTTTATTTTTAGAGAAAGGGGTAAAGGAGGGAGAGAGAGTGGGAGAGAAACATTGAAACCCAGGCATATGCCCTGGCTGTGAATTGAACCAGTGAACCTTGGTGTGTTGGGTGATGTCCAGCCTATTGAGTCACACCAGTCAGGGCTAGTTGCTTGATTTTTGTCCTCTGTCCTCATGGACCTGCTCGCATGCAGCATGTTTTTCCCTGAAGTGAGATTACTCCCATCCTTCCCCGTATCTCAGTTCAAGTGCTCCCTCTTTTAAAAAGAAATTTAAAAAAATTCTCACCTGAGGATATATTAAATGATTTTAGAGAGATAGAGGAATGGAGAGAGAGAAAAAGAGAGAGACTGAGAAACATCAATGTGAGCAAGAAACTGATTGGTTGCCTCCTATACACACCCTGACTGGGGATCAAACCCACAGCCTACAAATGTGTCCTGACCAGGGGAAGACCATACAGCCTTTTGGAGTATGGGTGGATGTTCCAATCAACTGACTTACTCGCCCAGGGCTCAAGTGCTTCTTTTTCAAGGAAGCCTTGCTGATTCCTCTCAATCCAAATAGGTCCTCTCTCCCTAAGCTCTTATAGGAACAAAAGCTTTTCCTCTGAAGAACAGAGGCTTAGATAGATTTAGTTAATACGTTCAAAGTTAAACAGCTAATAAGCAGTGAAACTGCTGATAGAACCTGATAGAATCAAGATTCAGAACTGTGTACAATTCTAAATGCTTTGCTGATGAAACTAACTGCTATACCAGAGATGGGAAATGGGTTTCACCTCACATGGTTATTTTGGTTAATAGTGCTTCCTGCAATACCGTGAGGAAAAGGATTCTGAGGTTGTATCCTGATGCAGGAGAGGAGTATATCATGATTGATTAGTGATGCCTGCCATAGGTGAAGGATTGGAGAGGGAAGGTACACAAAATAGGTATTTGCCCCATGCAAATGCAATAATGTATAATGTAATACGACTCACTTTATTTTTTAAAACAACATTAGCCACAGAACATTCTTTAGGTCCAAAAATTTAGGAGTAGAACCCAAGACCTCTTAAAAAGGGGTAGAGAGCCTCGAAACACCAGGCACCTAAGGGTACCAATCAAGCAGTAGTGAAAAATCCTTCTTATTTCTTACTGGAATGATGTCTTCACAAACTTCTTGTACCTTCTCTGCTTTCAAGACAACTTTGATTGGCATGCTACTCTAAGTTTTTATAACAGTAGGCCAGGACTCTTAGAAACAGCTGAGAGAGGTGTGAGCTTGCTCTAGGACTTTTTCAGTCATGCACCTCCAAGATGCCTTTAGCATAGTACAATGGCATAGCACATGGTGCCTTTTAGCATAGCATAACCAACTTACTTTTCATAGCTCAATTCCAGAGAGGTGAGGGTGGAGGTAATGTGGGGTGAGGCAGCTTTATCCACTTTCTCCTCAAGCCCCCTTGACAGGCATCTCTCTGAAGATCTGGGATTTGTCTTATGTGTCTAAATACCTGCCCTAAAGTACCCAATACAGTGTTTGACATGCAGCATTTTATGATGATATGACCCATTTTACTTGTGGAGGGTCCCAACTTTCCCAAGCCAAAGACATTACCTTATTCTCTAGCTAATGAGTTCTTTCCCCTGCCATGTCTGGTACCCATGGTCTGGTACTGGGTATTTGTTACGAACGTTTAGGCAACTTTCCTGCTGTTGTACTTAAGAGCTTTCTTTTATCTTGGGCAGGAGGCTACACTGAGAGCATATACGTACAATAAGCTCCACTCAGCGCTATGAAGGCACAGGCATGTGGCTCTGTGCTCCATCCAGACCCTCACACGAAAGGAACAGAGGCTGTAGCATGTCAGTGTTCTGGTTCAAGATTATGTGTTGGTTCAGGATTCTGGCTTCTGAGGATCTGAGTTCTTGTCTGTCTCTTTAAATCCCTTCAGCTTCCATGTTGGCATGCTATTTCTCGTCAATATTTTGTTATTGGATTCTAAATGTTGGTGTGCTCCTGGGGACAGCGTTCAGTTCATAGCTCTTCACTTTACTATCTAATCTCACTGGTCATCTTATCTAGCTCCATGGCTTTCGATGCCATTATAAGCTAGTGATGCCCAATTTTATATCTCTAGCCCCAAGAGTACCTTGAATCTTAGATATTTACACTCCACTGCTGCTAAATATTTCTATTCAGGCATCTGACACAGCATTTCAGGCTTAAAATGTGCAGAGAAGAGACTTTTATTTCACTTCAAATCCTCAGCCTTCTGTTCTCAGCACCATCAGGTCAAAGACCTGCTTTTCCTTCACACGTTACATCTAGTCCATCAACAAGCCTGTCAGTTCTCTCTTCAAAATATGCTTCAGTTCTGACTCTGTCTCATTACCTCCTTACCAATGTCTGAGTATTGGCTTCCTTTGTTTCTTATCTAGATTAGCAGTAGCCACCTCACTGATTTCTACCATCATTAATCTCTATTTTATTTTTGACATTCATGTTGCTAGAATAACATGTTTTTAAAAAACAGTCTTTGTTTTTTAAAGATCAGTTTCAAGTTCACAGCAAAATTGAGAGAAAGATAGAGATTTTTCCCTGCACCCCCTGCCCTCATACATGTCTAGACTTCCCCATTATGAACATCCTGCACCAGAGTGGTACATTTGTTAGAACTGGCAAACCTGCACTGACACATCATTATCACCCAAAGTCCATAACTTACATTAGGGTTTATTCTTGGTGTTGTATATTCTGCGGGTTTGGACATATGAATAATGACATGTATCTATCATTATAGTGTCAGATAGAGTAGTTTTACTATGCTAAAAAATCTTCTATGCTCTGCTTATTCATCCCTCCTTCCCCCAACCTCTGACAACCACTGATATTTTTACTCTCTCCTTAGTTTTGCTTTTCCCAGAATGTCATATAATTGAAATCATACAATATGCAGCCTCTTTAAATTGGCTTCTTTCACTTGTAATGTGCATTCAGGTTTCCTCCCTGTATTTTCATGGTTTGATAGCTCATTTCTTTTCAGTGTTGAATAATATTCCATTGTCTGGATGTACCAGTTTATTTGTCTTACTGAAGGGCATCTTGGTTTCTTCCAAGTTTTGGTAATTATGAGTAAAGCTATTACAAACATTCATGGTCAGATTTTTGTGTGAACATATGTTTTCAATACCTTTGGGTAAATACCAAGGAACACAATCACTGTATTATGTGAGTAGTTTGTTTCCTTCCTTTCTCTCTCTCTCTCATAGTTTTATTAAAAACTGCCAAACTGGAATAAAAGGGATAGAGGGGAAGATGGAGGCAGAGTAGGTGGAAGCTGAGCTTATTTGCTCATGCCCCCAGCATGGATTTTCAGCCGATCTTCCAACAAGTGACCTGAACAATCAATGGAATCTCAGTTGATATGAATGTTTGAAGCCAAGGAGTACAGAGGATGCTTTGTACCATCTGCACCTGTACAACAGCATATAAGACGTGGTAGGTGGTGTGACTCTCAGTCAGCCAGCTTGAGGGAAGAACTCAACAAAAACCCAATGTATGTGGGTTCTTACAACCACAGAGTTCACATACATGGCATCCAAAGAGCCCTGTTCTCAACATTATTATGTCAAAGAGCTAGGATATCAAGGAGACTGCACCACGGAGTCCCACAATTCTCCTACCACAGAAAGCCACCCCATGAAGACAGGGAGTCAAAACAGATTAATCTAATATGCAGAGACAAACAAAAAAGAGTCACCTAAAATGGGGAGACAAAGAAACAACCCCCAACTGAAAGGAAGAGAGGACTCCTCAGAAAGAGTGCTAAATGAAATTGAGGCAAGCAATCTATCAGATACAGAGTTCAAACTCACGGTTATGAGGATGCTCAAGGAGCTCAGTGAGAACTACAAGGAACTCTATGGGAGATACAAGGAACTTAATGAGAACTATATCAGCATGAAAAAGGACACAGAAACTGTGAATATGAGTCAGGAAGAAATGAAGAATACACTAGAAGGAATTAAAAGCAGGCTGGATGAAGCTGAAGATCCAATCAGTAAGTTGAAAGACAAGGTAGAAGAATACACCCAGACAGAGTGACAAAACAAAACAGGACTAAAAAAGAATGAAGATAGTTAAAGGGAGCAGCCGGAAAACATGAAATGTGATAATATTCACATCATAGGGGTACTACAAAGAGAAAAAAAGGAGCAAGGAATAGAAAACCTGTTTGAAAAAGTAATGACAAAAAACTTCCCAAACTTGGTGAGGGGAAAAGTTATGCAAGTCCAGGAAGCATAGAGGGTCCCAATCAAGATAAACTCAAAGAGATCCACTCCAAGACACATCATGATTAAAATGACAGAATTTAAAGATAAAGAGAGAATCTTGAAGGTAGCAAGGGAGGACAGCTAGTAACACAATGGAGTTCCAATTAGGCTAGCAGCTGATTTCTCAATAGAACTACTACAAGCCAGAAGGGAATGGCATGAATTATTCCAAGTAGTAAAAAGCAAAGTCTGCAACAAAGACTACTCTATCCAGCAAAGCTATTAATTAAAATAGAAGGCAAAATAAGAAACTTCCCAGACCCCCCAAAAAGGGCTGAAAGAATACATCTCCACCAAATGATCATTGCAAGATATGCTAAAGGAACTGCTTTAAGAAGATGAAGAAAAAGAGAGAGACAGGAACACAGGTACAAAGGGGGAAGATGGCAATGAAGAAGTACCCATCAATAATAACCTTAAATGTAAATGGATTAAATACTGCAATCAAAGACATAGGGTAGCTGAATGGATAAGAAAACATGACCTGCGTGTATGCTGTCTACAAGAGACCCACCTCAGAAGAAAAAAAATACATAGGTTGAAAGTGAGGGGATGGGAAAAAATATTCTAAGCAAACAGACATGACAAAAGAGCTGGGGTAGCAATATTTATAGCAGACAAAATAGACTTGAAAGCAAGGGCCATAACAAGAGACAAAGAAGGTCATTACATAATACTTAAAGGAGTAGTCCAACAAGAGGATGTAACCCTTATATGTAAACATATATGTACTCAACATAAGAGTGTATATATAAAGATATATATATATATAAAGAAATAGATATATTTATTTCTAAATATATAACAAAAATCTTGAGAGAAATTTAAGAAGGAGATTGTCAGCAACACAATCAACATAGGGGATTTTAACATCCCACTGTCAACAATGGATAGATCTTTCAAACAAAGAATCAGCAAAGATACTGTGGCATTGAAGGACACTCTAGATAAAATGGACTTAATTGATACATACAGAGCATTTCACCCCAAAGAGGCAAAATATACATTCTTTCCAAATGCACATGAAATATTTTCAAAGATAGACCACATGGTAGGACACAAAACAAGCCTCAAAAAGTTTAAGAAAATTAAAATTATGTGAAGTATCTTCTCAGAGCAGAATGGTTTATAACTAAAAACAAACCTCAGGGAAAAAACTCAAAACATTCAAATACATGGAGATTGAATAACATGTTATTAACTAATTAATGGGCTAACAATGAGATCAAGGGAGAAATCAAAAAGTATTTGTAAACAAATGAATTGAACACACAACAACCCAAAACCTACAAGACAAAGCGAAGGCAGTCCTGAGAGGGAAGTTCATAGCAATACAGGCCTACCTAAAGAAAATAAGAAAAATCTCAAATAAACAACCTAATCCTACAACTATAGAAACTAGAGGAACAAGAACAACCAAAACCCAGAGCTGGTAGAAGGAAAGAAACAGCAAAGATTAGAGTAGAATTAAAAATAATAACAAAGATTAGATTAGAATTAAAAATAACAACAACAACAACAACAACAACAAAACAGTTCAAAGGACCCATGAATCCAGGAGCTGGTTCTTTGAAAAGATAAACAAAGTCAACAAACCTTTAACCAGACTCATCAAGAAAAAAAGAGAGGACCCAAATAAATAAAATCAGAAATGAAAGAGAAGTTACACTGAGACTACAGAAATACAAAGGAGTGTAAGAAATTACTATGAACAACTATATTCCAAGAAATTGGACAACCTGGGCAAAATGCATACATTTCTAGAAACATACAATCTTCCAAACTGAATTAGGAAGGAGCAAAAAGCCTTAATAGATTGATAACAACTAGTGAAATTGAAACAGTAATTAAAAAAACTTCAAGCACAGAAAGGCCCTGGACTGGATGGCTTTACAGGTCAATTTTACCAAATATTTAAGGAAGAAGTAACTCCTATCTTTGTTAAACTATTCCAGAAAATTCAAGAAGAGGGAACACTCCCAAACTCTTTTTATAATGCCAGTATTATCTGAATCCCAAAACAAGGTAAAGGCACAACAAAGAGAAAACCACAGGCCAATATCTCTGATGAACATGATGCTAAAATCCTCAACAAAATATTGGCAACCCAGATTCAGCAATACATTATAAAGATCATACACCATCATCAAGTGGGATTTATCCCAGGGATGAAAGGATGGTACAATATTCAAATAAATGTAATGTACCACAGAAACAAAATAAATAACAAAAATCACATGACTATATCAATAGATGCTGGAACAGCATTTGAAAAATCCAGAACCCATTTATGTTAAAAGCACTCAGTGAAGTGGGAACAAATAGAACATACCTCAACATACTAAAGGTCATATATGAGAAACCTATTGTCAACATCATACTCAGTAGGCAAAAATTAAAATCTTTCCCCTTAAGATAAGGAAGAAGGCAAGGGTGTCCACTTTTACCACTCTTATTCAACATAGTACTGGAAGTTCTAGCCACAGCAATCAAATAAGAAAAAGAAATAAGAGGCATCCAAATAGAAAAGAAGGAAGTAAAACTGCTGTTATTCATAGATGACATGGTAGTGTACATAGAAAACTCTACTGTATCCACCAAAAAACCATTTGACCTAATAAGTGAATTTAGCAAAACAATGGTATACAAAGTCAATGTTCAGGAATTGAAGGCATTTTTGCACACCAGCAATGAACTATCAGAAAGAGTAACTAAGAAAAATTCCCATTTACTTTAGCAACAACAACAACAACAACAGCAGCAACAAAAAGTACCTGGGAGTAAATTCAACTGCATAGGTAAAAGACCTCTACTCAGAAAACTATAGAACACTGAAGAGAGAAATTGAGGAAGATACAAATAAATGGAAGCATATACCATGTTCATGAATTGGAATACTAAACATCATTATAATGTCCATACTACCCAAAGCAATCTATAGATTCAACACAATTTCTGTTAAAATACCAGTGACATATTTCACAGATCTAGAACAAATACTTCAAAAATTTGTATGGAATCAAAAAAGATCCAGCCCTGGCTGGTGTAGCTCAGTGGATTGAGCACGGGCCTGCGAACCACACGATCGCGGTTCAATTCCCCGTCAGGGCACATGCTTGGGTTGCAGGCCACTTCCCAGCAGGGGACTCACGAGAGGCAACCATACATTGATATTTCTCTCTTTCTCTCCTTCCCTTCCCCTCTAAAAATAAATAAATAAAAAAAAATATATAAAAAGATCCCAAATATCCTCAGCAATCTTGAGAAAAAAGAACAAACTAGAAGGGATCACAATACCTGATATAAAACTATAGTACAATGCCACTGTAATCAAAACAGTCTGGTACTGCATAAGAACAGACATATAAATCAATGGAACAGAATAGAGAACCCGATGGTCAATTAATATTTGACAAAGGGTGCATGAGCGTACAATGGAGTAAAAATAGATTCTTCAATAAATGGTGTTGGGAGAACTGGACTGGTGCATGCAAAAAAATGAAACTAGACCACCAACTTACACCATACACCTGAATAAGCTCAAAATAGATAAAAGACTTAAATATAAGTTTTAACATGATAAAAGTTTTAGACCTAGAGGAAAACATAGGCAGGAAATTTCAGATATCTAATGTACCAATATTTTTGCTGATATATTGCTACAGAAATAAAGAAAAAAAATAAACTAATGGGACTACATCAAATTAAAAATCTGTGTGGCTAAAGAAGCCATCATCAAAATAAAAAGGAAATTGACTGTATGGGAGAATATTTTCAGTGATACATCAGATAAGGGTTAAATAAAAAATATATAAAGAACTCATACAACTCAACACCAGGAAGACAAACAATCCAATTAAAAAATGGGCAAAAGACTGGAATAGACACTTCTCCAAGGAGGACATACAGATGGCCCATAGATTATGAAAAGGTGTTCAACATCACTAGCCATCCGAGAGATGCAGATTAAAGCCACAATAAGATATCATCTTATATCTGTCAGAATGGCCATCATTAATAAATCAAACAGCAAGTGTTGGTGAGGATGTGGAGAAAAGGGAATCCCAGTGCACTGTTGGGAATACAGACTGGTGCAGCTACTGAGGGAAACAGTATGGAATTTCCTGAAAAAACTAAAAATGGAACTGCCTTTTAACTCAGTAATTCCTCTGCTGGGAATATACCCCAAATGTCCAAATCACCAATTCAAAACAACTTATGCACCCCTATGTTTCTAGCAGTGCTATTTTCAATAGCCAAGTGCTGGAAACAGCCCAAGTGTCCATCAGTAAATGAATACCAAAAAACTATGGTACATTTACACAATTAAATACAATGCAGCAGAAAGAAAGAAGGCACTTCTGGACGGGGGGCGGGCAGGGTTGGGAATATAAGACAGAAACCTGTACTTGAACAAGAATTAAATAAAAATTATATTAAAAAAAAAGAAAGAAGGCACTTCTACCTTTTGTGACACCATGGATGGAACTGGAGAAGATTATGTTAAGTGAAATAAGCCAGTCGTGAAAGACAAATACCACATGATCTTACCTATAAGAGAAATCTAATGAACAAAATAAACTAACAAGCAAAATAGAACCACAGGCATGGTCATATGGAACAGACTGATAGCAACCAGAAAGGAGTGAGGAGAGGGATAATGGTGGAAAGATGAGGAAGGTGCTAATCAAAGAACATGTATGAATGACCCAATGGCCATGGATGATGGTGTGGGTATTGGCTGTGGGAGTGGGGGTTGGGCTGGGTGGAGGATGTCAAAGGGGGAAAAATTTGAACAATTGTAATAGAATAACAGTAAAAATTTTTAAAAAAGAAACTGCCAAACTGTCTTCTAAAGAAGCTATACCATTTTGCATCCCCACACTGCAATGAATGAGTTCCTATTGCTCCACAGTGAATGATCTTTTGAAAATGTAATAAAATCATGTCACTTCTGTACTTAAAATTCTACAAATGGCTTCTTATCACACTTAGACTGAACCCCAAATTCTATCATAGCTTACTTGGCCCTAAAAATATGGCTCTTTTCTACTTCTTTAAACTCTCTTACTCCTTATTCACCATCTCCAATGACATTAGTCTTTCATTCTCTTATGCTTACTAACTTCATTCTTATCTCAGGACCTTTGCACTTGTTGCTCCCTTTTTCTGACATATTATCTAAAGTAACATGCCAACCCCTCCATGTCTCTACTCCTTTGTTTCTTAATGGCACCTCTACTTAAAATTATAGCATATATTCATTTGTTTACTTGCTCATTGATCTTTCTTTCCCATTACAATGTAAATTCTATGAGGGTAGAGACTTTATCAATTTCCCCATAGCCTAGAATAGTGCTGTTGTGCAACAAATGTTCAATACATATTTATCAAATAAATAAGTGAATAGATTTGCAATCCACAGATTATTTTTTCTCTCTGGGTGGCAATTTGCTCATCTATAGAATGAGCAGTTGCAGTAGATGACTTCTGAGGACATGTTCAGTTCTAAACACACCAGGAGCATATGCAAAATTAGCAATTTAGTAAGTAAACAGAGCCTAACTTCTTTATGAGAATAGGAAAAAAAATTTATAAAATTTTAATTTTATAATAATTAAATTTTAATAATAATTGCCCCTTCCTCTATTCTTATTTTATTGTTTTGACCAAAATGTCTTTAAGGTCCAATTGTGTGCCTAACATGGGGTTGAAAAAACTCTGAGACCTAAGACAGATTTTAAGTATTACTGCTGAAGTCATCCAGAGTTAAGGACAGACAGCTATGAACTGGAGAGTTTTATAAAGGAAGAAAGGTCATGCTTGGGCTAGAAGGTAGACTGGTTTTATGTTTGATCTAAGAATAAGTAGGCAGCCTTTATTCTTAAGAAGGAAGTGGCATGCTAAAAATGTACTATCTGGGAAATTATTTGAAGACTTTCTGCCAGAATTGAGCTCCCTGAGAAGATTTTGAGCTACTTTGGGGTAAAGGTATGCTTTCTCACTTCATTTTGAAGTGCAGTTTCTAGCATATGCTAGATGCTAAAAGATTATTCATTGGATAAAACTGGGGTGGGCACTGAGCCTGAAGGGTTAACAGGTGGAAGCCCGGTGAGTATTGCCTGTTGTACTGGCTTCCACATTAGTGAGGTGGGCAACTTCAGTATCCTCACTGGCTGGAGAGGATACTGAAGAAGGATACTGGAGAAGGTGAAATGGGTTCACAGCTCAAATCCTGTACTTGAAGCTTGGACTTGAATCCAGAGCATCCTGAATTCCATGAGGTCTTGATGTGAGATTATCTGGTCTTATAGCCAATACGTGCTCTCAGTACACAGACATGCTTATATGCTAGACCCATTCCTGAGTTCAAAATTACAACATAATTCAACCTGAAATTTTCTCCCATATGGAAGTAGTATTCTATCTGGTAGCCACCCCGATTCCAAACAGTGAAGGCTCACCATCAAGAACTTGATTGAGTGACCCACCTGGAATTGTTTATACTTCATTAACACTTTTCATAAATCATGAGTTTGACAGGTTACTGGCATGGACTTTCCAAATCTCATAATTGTATTTTGTTTTTCTCTTGCTTCATCAGTTTCCTTTCACAGGCTGACAGCTTAGCAAATGTTACTTGAACTACCAGCTATTGCAGTGAGCACTTCTGGTGTGAGTAACTACTATATGCCTAGCACTGCTGAGGGGTCTGAAGACTTGACTTGTATGCAATCTTGGTTCTGCCATATGTTAGCTGGATGACCTTGGCAGATCACTGCTGTTGTTTCTGTGAAAAAAAATACATGTCATGGTAACTGTTTCATAAGGCCATTATGAGGATGACATGAGATAACATAAGGAAAGAATTTGGTGCAGTATCTGACATAGTGTGTACTGAATAAAAATGCTCATGATTGCAGTTCTGCTACTAGTAAGCTCCAAGAAGACTTGAGCATTCAGAGGCTGAAAGGATCTCAAGAGATCAGTCACTAATTACAGACTAATAGCTATTGCCCTTATGTCTACCCATAATAAGTGAGTTGTGGGTAAAACAAAGATCTTGAGTTGTCCTAGGTCATTATTTGAATTTTTTACCTTGGTTGGTGGGGAAGCCAAGTCAAGACTGTGCACTGTAATGAAGGTGTGCAGAGGACTGGTGCTTCCTACCAATATTATAACTTCTATGAAGGCTTGTTTTTGTATTCTCAGAGTCTACCACAGTAGCGCTTAACATGTCAACAGGCTTTTTATAACTCTCTGTTGAATGGAAAGAAAAATGAGACAAAATAGAAGATAATTCCACTGATTACATCTGTATATTCGTATACCTATATCTATATATATTTGCTGATTAGAAAAATCTTATTACATTCTGTAAAAAATCAAATGGTACCAAAATATATAAAGAAAAATAGTCTCTTAAAATTTTACCCTCAGAGATAACTATTGTTAAAAATTTGGTTTCTATTTTCACTGAATTAAAAAATGCATATATTAATATATATGTCTCTTATAAAAGTAGGTTCATACTATTTGACTTAATATACAATTCATTTTTAAATTTAGGTATATTTTAGGAAAATTTTTGAAGCCATTCCATATAGGTATACATTTACTTTTAAGGGTTGCACTATTTTTTATCATGTTTGCATCACGTTTATATTTATCCACTCCTCTCTTGATGGAAATTTAGATAGGTTTTCACTTTTTCAATATGCTATACAATACTTCAAGAAATATTCACATTCATATCTTTGCCTTATTGGGAAAAGTGTTCTATTAGGAAAAAACCCTAATAGGGAATTGCTAGGTGGAAGGATATGCACATTAGAAATTCTGATGTCATGCAATGTACTTTTATAACTTCCTTTGAATTGGGAAATGTGGCCAAATTCCAGCCTTGCTTTGTTGCTACCTGGAACCGATGACCTGCTTATCCTAGTGCTCTTCCACTTACACAATAATAGAGGATGCTGAAGGTGGGTACATAGGGCGTTCGTATGTTGTAGCTGAAAAAGATGTTTTTTAATTTGGGCAGTTCATTCTCTCTGACCAAGTAGCTCTAAGGAGCAGATGCATATGGAGGGATGAGAAAGGAAAGAGTTGTCCACTCAAGAGCCAAAATAAGTAAAAAAGATGAGGAACCAAATAGCAAATATTTGCTATAAGGTAATTCAGCCTGGTCTGGTGACATGTTTCTATAATGTGTCCATATCAGATTTGGGAAACAGAAAAGGTATTCCACATTCAAAGGACAAAATAATTATGAACTGAACCACCTCCCCACCTCGACTTCTGCCCCCAGCATTTTATCCTGTCTGCCCCTGACTCCAGTCCAGACTGAAGTTTTATGTCTGGAAGGATGAACGCTTCTGCAAAATCATTACAAAACTCACTCTCCTAAGACTTCCGGCCAAGATGGATATGTAGGTAGATACATTTTGCCTTCTGGCACAACCAAAAGAAGGTCAACAACAAATTTAAGAACAAAAAACCAACAGAACTGACAGAAAATTGAACTGTATGGAAGTCTGACAACCAAGGAGTTAAAGAAGAAATATTCATCCACACCTGTAGGAAGGGTGGAGATGGGCAGCTGGGTAGAGAGGACTCGAGCCAAGGTGGTTTCTTGAGGACAGAGCTGGGCAAGGTGGTGGCTGGAGGACTGGGTGAGGTGGCAGCTGGTGGACTAGGCGAGGCAGCCACTGGCAGTGCAGGTGGTTCCCATCAGCTGTTTTCTCAAAAGAAACCTTGCAGGCAAGAAGGGGCTGGAAAGAAGTATTCCAAGTCACGAAAGGCAAAGACCTACATCCAAGATTACTCTATTCAGCAAGGCTATCATTTAGAATAGGAGGGTAGATAAAATGCTTCCCAGATAAGGTCAAGTTAAAGAAGTTCATCATCATCAAGCCCTCGTTATATGAAATGTTAAAGGGACTTATCTAAGAAAAAGAAGATAAAAACTATGAACAGTAAAATGACCACAAACTCACAACTATCAACAATTGAACCTAAAAACAAAAACAAAAATGAACTAAGCAAACAACTAGAACAGGAACAGAACCACAGAAATGGAGATAACATGGAGGCTTATCAGTGGGGGAGGGGGAGGGTAAGAAAGGGGGAAAAGGTACAGGGAATAAGTAACATAAATGGTAGAAAATAGTCAGGGGGAGGTTAAGAATAGTATAGGAAATGTAGAAGCCAAAAAGCTTGTATTTACGACCCATGGACATGAACTAAGGGTGGGGAGATGCAGGTGGGAGGGAGTGTACAGGGTGGAGGGGAATTAAGGGGGGAAAACGGGACAACTGTGATAGCATAATCAATAAAATATATTAAAAATGAAAAAAATCATTACAAACCTGGAGACTTCCTTATTGTGGTGAAGATGAAGGGGGAGAGGAGGAAGGGCTGGAATCGGGATGGCTTTGCAGCACTGGCGGGGATTTTCAGAGTGATTTACTGTGGATTGATTTGCAGTTTATTCTGCAGCCATTGTTTGTAATGTGCTTTGCCAGCTCATGTACCCTGAACTTTAATTGTTCTAAATTAAACTATTGGGACCAGACAGCACACATTTCAATCAGAAGGACAAAATATTGCACCAAATCCCATAGAGATATATCAGCCCCTGCTACCATAGGCTTGAACAACAGGGAAGAGCAGAAGGAGCTCTCAGGAAGACATTTGATTAGAGTCGAATAGTTTCTGTTCTGTATCTGTACAAGGTAAAACCCAAGTGTACCACCTCAGCTTGAACATTCAGGCCATTTACCTAAATATTAAGGGAATATGTCCCTGAACTACATTGCCTTATATTTTTTCTATTAGTGTTGATTTTTAAAATGAATTGAAGTGGTAGCTGGGTTAGCCTGGAAAAGCTGTAAGGAATTGTCAGTTTATTCAAATGCATGGAAGCTGAGTTTCTTCTGGAAAGAGGCTGCTCCCTTTCCTCTTATTATTCCTTGTAGGAATGGGTTGTGTTAAGTTATTGTGGAGCCTAGAAAAAAAGACCCGGAATCTAGGTAAGCAGCTTAAGCTGCAGCCTCCCTTCTTGGTTATATGTTTTTTCACCTCATCTTTTCCTCAAAATGTAAAAGCAGTTATAATTGTTACAAACATCACAATCTATTCCAAATAATATTTTTTGACATTTACAAATATAAAAAAATAAAGATAATACAGCACACACATAAATTCGAGTTATACCAAAAGGCATAAATGAACAGTGAAAGCTAATGTTATTCTCTATGCTCCAAATCCCAAAGATAACCACTGTTAATTTTCTACTGTCTTTTCAGCATGTATACATTTTGCAGAAATGGAGTCATACTTATTCATACTGTCTTATTCTTTTTTTATTAAAGAGCATATTTTCCCAATTGAACACATTGAGTAAGCTCTTTTCCAGAAGTAACTCTTATTCTTTCAAATGACCATATAATATTCCACTCAACAGATACCTGATAATTTCTGTAGTCTTCTACCAATGAGCATTTTTTGCTTGCAGCTTTTACCACTGGAATTGTTTTATGATTTTATAAATATATGTATTCACAAGACAAATTGTAGCAGTGGTATTGATGGATGGAAAACATGCTCACTATTATGATTGTGCTAGGTATTGTCAAGTAAGTTTCCACCAATTCTCTTGTCTTAAGAAGATCTGAGAGTGTGTATTTACTGCCCTCAGAGCCACACAATGGAAAAATAGGCACATTTAGGGCAATATTAAGACTTATACATCTATAATTACTTTGATATCTTTCTTAGCCTTAACTATTGTTACCCCTGGTTCTTCTTCCCTTTATAATCTATGACTTCAGGCCTTGGGTTTTGCTTTACACTAATGTCTTCATTATTTTTAGGGCTGTTTTCTTATTTGACTAATAGTGGGGTCCTCCAACACATTGGGCTTAGCTAATTTTTTGGGTGAGTGACTCAGATGTGGCCTAGATTCATTTTCTTGTTCTCCCTGGATTTTACACAATGTCTTTCTCCTAATTTGTTGACCTGGGCCCACTCCTGGGCTTATGCAGAGCTCCCTGGATTGAATCTGTAATATCTCCTGGAGTTTACATGGGCATTTTCACAATTTCTGACAGAGCCAAGGGATTTTTGACAGCTAACTTCAATTTTTATTCAGCTAGCACTGATTGAAAACCTACTGGGTGCTAGATACAGGATATCTACCTTCCGGAGGCCATGGCTCATCTGGGGAGACAGATATGCGAACAGATGGTTACACCCCTGTGGTGACTGCAGGACATTGGAGGTGTTTCCAGTCTTTTGGGACCAGAAGAAGAAAGCACTTAACTCTGCTCACTCAGGCAGGGACCCCTCTTGAAAGAGGTGGTTACTAAACTGATACTTGAAAGATCAACATTTACTTAAATTGAATAATTCCACTTCAGTTATATTACAAAGAAAGTCTTGAACATGCACACAGTAGGACAAGTACAAGATGTTCATTATAGCATTATTTGTGAGAGTGAAAAATTGGAAGCAAACTAAGTGTCTAAACAATAGGGAAATAAATATGGTATAGTTAGGTAATGAAGTACTATTTAGCCCTTAAAATAAATAAACCAAATATATATAGAGAGATTTATAGATTTTAACATATATTTACATTTATATAAATATATTTATATGTAATTATATATCAATATAAATATAATCATATTTATAAGTACATAAAATATATTTTATATATTAAATATATAAATTTATATAAATATACATTATATATGTTTTAAATATATATTTTGATATATGTATATCATTATAGATAGATCTTAAAAACATCATGTTGAATAAAAAAAGCAAGTACAGAAAGGTGAATATAGTATATGTCGTGGTAGAAACAGAAAATAATACTGTGGGTTTGGGGCCAAATGTGTGTAGAGAGAGAAGTTGTTGATAGCAAGAATAAACACCAGCCTCAGGATAGTGGTTATCTGGTTTGGGAGAAGCAGGAGAAAAATGAGATTGGGGAGGAGAAAAAGGGGCTTCTTATGTAATGTTTCATTTCTTTAAAATGGTGTAATCAAACATGGCAAAATGTTCACATCCATTAGATAAAAGTGGCAGGTACACTGGTGTTTACTTTATTATTCTTTGTATGTTCAAAGAATTTAATTAAGGAAGAATGAATAGGATTTCGTTGCTGGATAAGCTGGGCCCTGTGGGTTTGTGTGGGAAAGCCGTGTTGTAAGGATATTTGCCACACTGGGTTAACTTGAGCAGCACTCATAGAAATGTTTCACAAAAGGGAAAGAGGAAACATCTCTTTGGGGTGACTTCTAATGGTTTTAAACTGTGCTTTAGGGACCCCTTGCGACACCACAGAGTCCCTCCATGGCCCACTGCTAGAGGGGGAGGAAGGTATTCACCAGGTGGGCCTCCCCCATTTTTCCTCAGGCATAGCAGACTCATTTACGTTTACCGTATTTGTTTGCACAATCATGTAAAATAGTCTTTGAACAAAAGTTCTGAGCTGCAAAAAAAGATTTTGGAAACACCTGCTTTGGCAGTCCTCTGCCTGGGTGGTTACTGTCTTTCATCTTTTCAGTTTACAAAAATGGACTCCAGAGTTTTCCATGGGTAAGCTCGCACTAAAGGGAATGGTCATCTCTCTATCCTCCCTTCTGATCTTTTTCTGGCTCTGCGTGATCTTTGGTTTCTGAGGTCTCTTCTCACAAGTGTCCCAGTGATTTCCACTATTGTGGGGTTCCTTTGGTTTGTACCTTGGATTCATCTAGATTTCCTTTATAGCAAAACATGAAGATTTCCTGCAATTGCTGTTTATTTTCTAAAGTGTAATATTTTATTCTTAATGTATAAGTAGTTATTTTTAAGCTTTATCAAGTTTATAATTGGTATACCCAAAATTGCACACTTGTAATGTGTACATTTTGGTGAGTTAGATATATGCATACACCTGTGGTACTATAAGTACAACCAAAGTACTAAACACTTGAGTCACCTCTAAAAAGTTCCTTGTTTTTGTATGTATGTACGGGTTGATAAGAACACTTAACACGAGCTACATCCTCTTAACATGTTTTAATGTGCACAATACCCTATTGTTGACTATAGATACTATGTTGTACAGCAGATCTCTCTGCCTCCACACCTTGCCATCCTCTGCTCCATCTGCTCTTTCTCTAGAGCTCTTCCTTCATCTATCCTGTCTGATCTGCAGACTGATCTCCTTGCCTCTAGCCCTTACCCTTTGTTATCTGTCAAATACACTCTTGCAAAGTAATTTTCCTCTGGCACCATCTTAATCACATGATGGTGATCAAGTCTATTGACTCGATCCAAAAACTATTAACAATTTCTCATCTTCAAAATAAAATGTCTTTTAGATAATTACCTCTACTAGATAGGCTTGTCTACATAATTTCTCCTTCTACTCTTTATCCCTCAATTTATTCCCCTCTCAGCTCCCTTGCTGTCTCCTTTATCTAATACCCGATAACCTGGTCCACCCAACAGGCAGATTCTTGCATAGTGTTGACAAAACCTCCTAAGTCTACTGAAGCTGCTCAACTATACTCCAGTATGTGTTACATAATACCCCTACATACAGAAGGTATTGAATTAGTAATTTAATTAAATTATCATTTGCAGTTGTCCATTGTACCATTGTGCACTGTTTGTCCATGTAAATGCAGTCTATTGAGATTGTAATCTCTTTAGTGCAGGAATAGTGGCTGACTTGTTTCACAGTGCCGTTTGCTTGTCAAGTTTTTAATAAATAGTACCAAGTCATGGACAAAAGTGCTGTATGTGAAATTTGTAGACCAGCAAAGCTTTATGGCTCTCAGTAAATTCTGATAACAGCAAACAGGGGAAATTATGAATATAAAATCTCCTTGGCATAAGAACTCTTTGTCTTCCAATTGATGAAACAAGTAAATGTGACTTGGGCTACTTCTGAAATTGACTATGTTTTAAGGATTTCCCACTTGTAATAACCTAACTTAGATTACAAAGAATGCATTATATATGTTTTTATATATTGACCCTTACATGATACCTTCCCTGCCTAGATTCCTCATTGACATGACTATTCTGGTTAGTAAATTTAAGGAATGCCAAAACTAACATGGATTTTAATAGATATGATATTGAGAAAAATTTAAGGCTAATATGAATTTCTTGGATGCCTTAATGGCTAAAAAGTTTGTCTACAGGCATATTATGTCAGTCATACATGTATGAAACCCTCCCTTTCACCCTCATTCTCTAGAAAGACAAATAATCCAATTAAAAAATGAGCAAACAGCTTGAATAGACACTTCTCCAAAGAAGACATACAGATGGCCAACAGACATATGAAAATGCTCAGTGTCACTAATCATAAGAGAAATGCAAATTAAAATCACAAAGAGATATCAACTCACACCTGTCAGAATGGGTACCATCAATAAATCAAAAAACAAGTGCTGGTGAGGATGTGGAGAAAAGGGAACCCTAGTGCATGTTGGTGGGAATGCAGACTGGTGAAGCTGCTGTAGAAAACAGGATGGAGTCTCCTCAATGGAACTGCTTTTTCACCCAGTGATCTCACGTTTGAGACTATATCTTAAGAATCCCAAAACACCAATTTGAAAGAACATGTGTACCCTATGTTCATAGCAGTGTCATTTAAAATAGCCATGATCTGGAAGCAGCCTAAGTACCCATCAGTAGATGAATGGAGACAAGAGCTGTGGTACATTTACACAGTGGACTACTCCACAGATGTATAAAAAGAAATGTCCTCCTTTTTAAATTGGGTTGTTTGTTTTCTTAATCTTTTCTTACATTTTGAGAACTTTAAAAATTTTCTGTATACAAGTTCTATATCAAATATGAGCCTTGCAAGTACTTTTTCCCAGTCCGTGGCTTATCTTTCATTCTTGTCACCATGTCTTTAGAAGAGCCAAAATTACTGATTTTTAAGATGCCGAATTTATCAATCTTTTTCTTTCAGAAATCATGCTTTTGCTGTTGTATCTAAAAAATCTTTGTCTAACACAGTTTAACAAAGATTTTCTCCTTTATTTTCTTCTGGAAGTTTTATAGTTTTAGGTTTCACATTTATGTCTGATTCATTTTGAGTTAATTTTTATTCGTGGTGTAAGTAGAAAATGAAATGTATTTTTGCTTATGGGAATCCAAATGGTCCAGCACCATTTGTCAAAAAGATTCCATTGAATTACCTTACACCTTTATTTATAATCAATTGATCATATATAAAAAGTGGGGTAAAAGTAGCATTTACAATTGTGAGTAGGCAAAACAGTGTTTATTCTTATATTATTTATTAATTGCAGTACTATTTTCCATATGAACACTGTGAACCTGCTTATGCCCATCCTGTATGTACAATAGATTCTCTGTTCTATCCCATCCATCTACATGTTTATCCTATGAGAACCACACTCTCTGGGTTACTGTGGCTTGATAATATATCAGGTAGTATGCATTTCCAATGTGATTAGAAAAATTATTTAGTCCATTCTAGTTCCTTTGCCATTCTACTTAAATTTTAGAATTAGCTTGTCAATTCTTATATGACAT
The DNA here is from genome assembly GCF_014824575.4 of Sturnira hondurensis. Classification (NCBI taxonomy): domain Eukaryota; kingdom Metazoa; phylum Chordata; class Mammalia; order Chiroptera; family Phyllostomidae; genus Sturnira; species Sturnira hondurensis. Next base: position 7,734,924 of record NW_028080827.1, read on the forward strand.
CCTAATGGAGATTTTACTGACCTTCTGTTAAATCTTCAGATCAGTTTGAAGAGAATTAACATCTTAACAATATTGAGATTTTCAATCCACATAGTATGGCTCCCCATTTATTTGGTTTCTTTTTGTTTCTTTCATCAATGTTCAGTAGTTTTCAGTGTACAGATCTGGTAAAAGTTTTGTTAGATTGATGATAGAATATTTTATGTTTTGCCTGTCATTTTAAATATTATGTTTCAAATGTCAATTTCCAGTGGCTCATTGCTATTATATAGAAATACAGTTGATTTTTTCTAATTTCTCACCATTTTAATTTTGGGTTTTAAAAATATATTTTATTGATTATGTTATTACAGTTGTCCCAGTTTTTCCCTCTCTCACCTCCCTCCTCTCTGTACCCCCCATTCTCTTTGGCAACCTGCTCTCCACCCCTTAGTTCATGTCCAAGCATCATGCATATAAGTTCTTTGGCTATTCCATTTCCTATACTGTTCTCAACATCCCCCTGTCTATTCTGTACCTAATAATTTGTACTTCTTAATCCCTGCACCTTTTCCCTCATTTTCCATTGCCTCCCTCCCAACTGATAACCTTCCAAATGATCTCCATGTTTATGATTCTGTTTCTGTTGTGCTTGTTTGCTTAGTTTGTTTTATAGATTCAATTGTTGATAATTGTGAATTTATTGATTTTAATGTTCATGGTTTTGATCTTCTTTTCTTAAATAAGTCTCTTTAACATTTTATGTAATAATGAGTTGGTGATAATGAACTTCTTTAGTTTCACCTTGTCTGGGAAGCACTTTATCTGCCCTTCATTCTAAATGATAACTTTGCTGGATAAAGTAATCTAGGTTGTAGGTCCTTGCTTTTCATCACTTTGAATACTTCTTGCCAGTCTCTTCTAGCCTGTGAAGTTTCTTTTGAGAAATCAGCTGACAGTTTCATAGATACTCCTTTGTAGGTACCTCCACTTTTCTCTTGTTGCTTTCAAGATTTTCTCTTTATCTTTAACCTTTGGCATTTGAATTATGATGTGTCTTGGTGTGGTTCTGTTTAGGTCCCATCTTCTTTGAGACTTTCTTTGCTTCCTGGATTTGTATGTCTATTTCTTTAACTAAATTAAGGAGGTTATTTTTCATTATCTTTTCAAATAAATTTTCAATTTCTTGCTCTTTCTCTTCTCCTCTGGTACTCCTATTATTCAAATGTTGGTATGTTTGAAGTTGTCCCAGAGGCTCCTTATCCTATCCTTATCTTTTTTCAGATTTGTTTTCTTTTTGCTGTTCTGATTAAATGTTTTTTCCTTCCTTATGTTCCAATCATTGATTTGATCCTTGGCTTCACTCATTTCACTGTTGATTCCCCATAAATTTTTCTTTATTTTACTTAGTGTAACCTTCATTTCTTCCTGTGTCTTTTTTCTGCTGTTGAAGTAGCTAACGAGTTCTTTGAACATCCTAATAATGAGTGTTTTGAACTCCGCATCTGATAGATTGCTTATCTTCATTTTGTTTAGATCTTTTTATGTATGGCTTTTGTTTTTTTTTTCTTTCATTTGGGCCATGTTTTTTATTTTTGTCTCCTCATTTTGGCAGACTCCCTGTGTTTGTTTATATGTATTAGGTAGAGTGCTTCGACGCCCTGTCTTATTAGCATGGATGATGTAGGAAAGTGCACCAGTAAGTTGGATCGGGTAGAGTCTTAGGTAGTTACCAGGGTGGGGCAACCCATGTGAATCAGGTTGATGGAATCAGATATAGTTTCACTGCTGTGTGGCTCTGTGTTGGGGAGGGCTCAGAAAGGGGATTATGGCTGCTTGCTGCTCTGGTATTTTGTCTGGGAGGAAGCTATACCCCAGCACTTGCCACTGGTGCCCTTCCAAATGCTACCCTGGTGCTGAAACCCAGAAGGAGTGAATTTAAGTCCTAGGTTTGTCACAGACCTTTTAAGAGGAAAGGCCTGAGAATCCCACAGCTGCTTCCACTGCCCCAGTGATTGGCTTTCACAGCCATAAGTTGTGTGGACTTATTTTCCTGGCACTGGAACACTGGGTGGTCTGGCATGGGGCTGAGATCCCTTGTTCCCAAAGTATCCCTCTCAATTTTTATTTACCACACATGGGAGTGGGACCACTGGTTCCATGTCTCTGTGTCTCCATCCCTCCTATCCATCTGGATTAATGTGATTGCTTTAATTCCTTGGTTGTCAATTTTCTGATGGTTCTGGGTGACAGTAGTTTTTTAGTTTAGTTGTAATTTTTGCTGTGTTTGCGTGAGGAAGCAAGCTGTGTTTACCTACACCTCCATCTTGACTGGAAGTCTCTGATTTTTGTATATTGATCTTACCCAATTGAATTACTAGTTCTAGTTGTTTTTTTTAAAAAACAAACTTTTATGCCCTAACCTAGTGGCTCAGTTGGTTGGAGTGTTGTTCCACATACCAAAAGGCTGTGGATTCAATTCATTGTCAGGACACACACCTAGGTTGTGGGTTTGATCCCCATTCAGGGCATCAACGGCCCTGGGCAATGTATGGCGGGCAACCGATGGATGTTTCTCTCTTTCTCTCTCTCTCTTCTTTCCTCTCTCTCTAAAATCAATAAACATATCCTAAGGTGAGGATTAAAAAATAGGCTGCATTTTTAGAGAAGTTTTAGGTTCACAATAAAATTGAGAGGTACGTGCAGAGATATTTTGTATAGCCCCTGCCTCCACATGCATAGCCACCCCCACTACCAGCATCCCTCACCAGAGAAACATTTTTTGAATTGAAGAACCTACTTTGACACATCATTATCACCCAAAGTCCATAGTGTACATTATAGTTTACTCTTGGTGTTGCATATTCTATGGGTTTGGACAAATGTATAACAACATACATCACCATTAGAGTGTCATACAAAATGGTTCCACAGCCTTAAAAATGTTCTGTGCTCTGACTATTCACCCCTTTCTCTCCACAACCCCTGATATTTTTTTTACTGTGTCCATAGTTATATCTTTTCCAGGATGTTCTATAGTTGGAGTCACATGGTATGGTACTTTTCAGATTGGCTTCTTTCACTCGGTAATATCCATTCAGGTCTCCTCCATGTCTTTTAATGGTGTGATAGCTCATTTGTCTTTAGTATAAAATAATACTCCATTGTCTAGATGTACCACATATTATTTATCAATTCACCTGCTGAAGGACATCTTGGTTTCTTCCAAGTTTTGGTCATTATGAGTAGAACTGTTATAAATACTCATGTGAAAATTTTGTGTGGATACAAGTTTTCAACTCCTTTGAGTAAAAGCTAGGAACACAGTTGCTGGATTGTATGGTAAGATGATGTTTAATTGTATAAGAAACTGCCAAATTGTCTTCCAAATTGGCTGTACCATTTTACACCTGCACAGGAAATGAATGAAAGTTGCTGTTGCTCTATATGTCCACGAGCATTTGGTATTGCCTGTCTTCCAGATTTTGGCAATTCTAATGGATGTGTAGCAGAGTTGTGGCAGCTTTTTTTTTGCAGATTTTTTGATATTTTCTAAATGGACAATTACATCACTTATGACAATCATATCACTTATGAGGAAAGTTTTATTTCTTTATACAATATGTGTATTATAATTAAGCTTTACTATTTTACTACAGTGGCTAGAACCTCCAGTATGATGGTAAATATGAATGTAAAGAATTGAGAACTTTATTCTCAGTCTTAAGGAAAAATATTTAGTCATTCATCATTAAATACAATGTTAGCTATAGGTTTTTTTGTAGGTGCTTTTTTTAGGTTGTGGATATTCTCTTGTGTTCCTAGTTTTCTGAGTGTTTTTCTCTCCTTTTTAAAATCAGAAATATTGCATTTTTGTTGAAGGGTTTTTTGGCATAGGGTCATTGAGATGATTCTATGTTTTTCTTCTTTAATCTGTTGAGATGGTAAACCACATGAACTGATTTTCAAATGCTAAACTAACTTCACATTTGTTGAGATAAATCCCACTTGGTCATGATGTATTTTTTTGTTTATATATTACTGATTCAGTTTCATAGAATGTTGTTGAGGATTTTTATATCTATATTCAATGAGGAATATTAGTAGTTCTATTTGTGCTCAGTTCCCCATCTGTTCATGCATTCTTTCCAACATTTACAGTTGAGCCTTTAACATATTAATCAGAATTATCTTGAATTCTATGTCTGATAGTCCCAACATCTTGGTCATATTTGAATCTGGTACTGTTGGTTGTTTTTTTCTTTGGACAATGTGTTGTTTTTCCCTTGCTTTTTTATGTGTCTCATAACTTTTGCTTGAAATCTAGACATTTTGTGTAGGACATTAGAAGCTGAAGTAAATATATGTATGACCAAAATAGACATACCTTTTCTTTTTCTAGGCCTTGTGTGTGTGTGAATCTAGTCAAAGCAAAATTTACAATAGCTAAGTGCTGGAAACAATCTAAGTGCTCATCAGTAAATGAGTGGATCAAAAAACTTTGGTACAATTACACAATGGAATTCTATGAAGCAGAAAGAAAGAATGAGCTCCTACCCTTTGTGACAGCATGGATGGATCTGGAGAGTATTATGCTAAGTGAAATAAGCCAGGTGGTGAAAGACAAATACCGTATGATTTCACCTATAAGTGGAACCTAATCAACAAAACAAACAAGCAAGTAAAACATAACCAGAGACATTGTAATAAAGAATAAACTGACAGTACCCAGAGGGGAGAGGAGAAGGGAAAATGGGGGAAAGAAGGGGAAGAGTCATCAAGGAACACGTATAAAAGACCCATGGACAAAGCCAAAAGGTGAGTAGGACTGAGGGTGGGAGGTGGCGGTGGGTGGAGTGTGGGAGAGTGATGGGGGGAAACTGGAGACAACTGTGCCTTTTGTGTGATGGCAACTACTCCTCATTTTCAGGCCTGTATCATTGGTGGTGGTTGTCATTGGTTTCTCACTCTACCCCCAGTCTTTTTTGTGAGCACTCAGTGAGGTCTGTGAATGGATGTGGATTTCTCTGTGTCTGTGGCTTCCAGAGGTTTTATCATATCATGTCAGCCCACTCTTAGACTTTAGAAATTTATTAAAAGTGTTAGCTGAATTTTCCTTACTTGCTTGTATGGTGGCCATTGTCAGTTCCACATAAACCAGTGTTTGTGTCCTGTTCTTTTTGGAGACGTTTGTCTTTCCTTAGATTTCAGGCTACTTATTTTCTCTGTGTCCTTGGCCTTTGTGTGGGTTCAAATATTTATGGTTTTGAATATTATCTGGTTTTCCCCTCATTGTAAACATGGAGATTATGTTATTCCAAGCTTTCTATATCTAAGTGGAAGCTGGAATTTAGCATGTATTATTGAGAAAGTCCAAACTTTCTCCATTAGTATGGTCCATATCTAATGCTGGTTACTTATGTTTATTATAATATTGTTTTTAAAAACTTTGTGGCTACCTCTTAAGAAGGCCAAAAATTCAACCAATATGGATTAAGAGAAAATCTATGTCTATTATGGTATTAGATAATATATTTTAACCCAAGAGCCATTTCCATTGGACTGGTAGTGTAATAGTAATTATAGGTAGTAATTGCCTGAAATGTCATGTTGAAAGAATTGTGAGCCAAATTTTAATTTTGTCTCTAATTGGTGATGTCTCCCATAAGCACAGAATGACCAAAGGGGTGCTCTGATGGTATACATCTACTTTCCTCAATTATGACCTAAGGAAATGGGAAGAGTGGGGATGAAGGGAATGAGAAGTTTCTCTAGAGAAACAGTAGATGTGGTTCTTAGCTAATAGAACTTTCAGTTTAGTTGGAGAGGAATGATGTGAGCTGGTGAAACAATTGCAGACAGTACACTAAATATTTAAACTGTGTGTGTTATAGAAGGTGAAAAGTTTTGGAAAGGGAGTGGTTTTTGTGGGCTTCAGTATCTTGGAAGGCATGTTTGTCCAGGAAGAGGACCATGGCCAATTTTGAGACTGTTGAGCCCTAGATGATGTAGCATCTTATAAGTAGAAATGTTCAGTGCAGAGGGAAAGACCAGAGAGAAAGGTTGAGATAATATCATCATTGTTGTCATTGTCATCATCATTATCAAATTGATAATTAGAAGCAATGAGAAGAGGTGAGATGATAGAGGGGGCAAGTACATTTGGAGAAGAATGAAGAAAGGAAGACAGACTTGGGGTTGGGGCAGAGTAGAGATAGCTGTCCTTAGCAGGAGGAAAAGGAATTGCTGATGAAGAAGACAGCACTGTGATCGCTGCACAACAGGTGATATTTCAGACTGTTTTTCATACTTCAAGGTCCAGGACAATCCTTCCTGTGTGGCTTTTCTCAACTTCTTTGGGCAGAATTAGTTGTTCTCCCCCTGGTTCTCTAAGCCCTTGGTTCATGCTCTTGGGGTAGCACGTATTGCATTACATAGTAGTTAGTGTTGTGTATGTGCATGTTTGTATGTATGTGTGGGCACTATCCTTTTATTTTGTAAATAACTTAAAGCCTTGGGCTTATCTTATTCACTGCCTTTTACCATTGTCTCATATAGAGTTTTGTACACCATCTATGCTTGAGCAATGCTTGTAGAGTTGAATTTAAAAGTGATATATCTGGCAAGGGACCAAGAGAAAAAGACTTGGGTTTGACAGAAATAAGTGAATAGTGACTTTCAAGGGAGCAATTTCAGGACAGTGATAGAGACTATTCTGAAGTTCTGGTTCAAGGGTTTTAGAAATCACAGAGTTGTGGTTACTGCTTTAAATCATCTCACTGAGATCTTTCTACTTAAGCACAAAAATATTTACATCTGTTTGGGAAGTGCAGCAATTAAAAATACTAATGGGTTTCAAATTTCTCTTAAGAAAATCTTAGAAATAGAGAACATAAAGTTTTTGATATGTTATGAGCAATTAAGTAAAGATATTTGCAAATGAACATTAATGAATAATTGCAAAAGAAGAGAACATGGAAGGGAACATGCTGGTTAGAATAAAGTGAGGTGTGGGTACAAAGATCTGTCATCTACAGGTAAGTTAAACCCAAGAATTTTCTCTACTTTTTGGTGGTTTCACCTGAGATAATACTGTGGTCAGAGGAAACAGAGACCAGCTTTTTGGAACTCTTTCAGTTTCTCCATGCACACAACAGTCACCAGAGAAAGTAGTTCTCCTTCTATGGAAGCTAATTCCTCCACAGTTTCCTGGGCTTTACCCCGCCACACCTGCTCAGGGATGCACTATAGTGATTATCCTCTTCTGTGCCAACAATTTCTCCACCTCCTTTTTCTTACAAATTCATACATATTAAAATTTCTTCCGCCTTTAAAATAAAAGCCCTATCATCTCGGAACTTTTGTTGTTTCCCATGTCCTCTCTCTCCTCAGCTTCCTTTCCAGTGAGTGGAAGCAGTACTCTACACTGAATGTCTTCACTTCCAGAGTAGTCACTGATCACTGAGAAGCAGTGAGAACTCATACAAGGTCTGCTTGGAAAAAGTCCAGCCATTGTTAATATGAGTGGTTTGCAGACTTCAATGTAACCCGGCAGCCAAGGAGAGTGGGTGGGAATGCACATGCATGAACAATGATGACTTCACTGTAATAGTCAGTGAGGGTGGTAGATGCTGTTGAGTGAGCATGTGTACAATGTGGCCATCACATTTAAAATTGCTGAACAGGTAGAGCAATGAATCTGCATTAAATATTGCATTAAGCTTGAACATTTCTCAGTGGAATCTGTTTGGATGATTCAGAAGGTCACAGCCATGGGCAACTGGCGATTAGCAGCTTCATTAGGAAAATGCACCTGCTCATGCGTCACATCTGGTGCAGAGTTTTTGGTGAAACACCAAATCATCCAGGTGACAGCCCCACTATAGCCCAGATTTGATGCCCTAAGACTTCTGGCTTTTCCCGAAATTAAAATCACCTTTAAAAGGGAAGACATTTCAGACCCTCGATGAGAATCAGGAAAATACAACAGTGCAGCTAAGGGCAATTTCAACAAAGGATTTTGCAGAGTGTTTTGAATAACGGAAGAGATACTGGGAACAGGAGGACAGCGACCAGAGGGGAGAGGGGAGGGAACTTCAGGGGAAATAGGGGAGGGATTTAGAGGAACAAATATAAAGGATACATGGACAACAATTAAGAAGGGTGGAAATAGGAGGGAGGGGGGAGCACAGGGGGTGGGATGGGATGAAAGTAATAGACAGAAAACTGTACTTGAAAAATAATTAAATAAATTTTAAAAAGTTCCAAGGTGCCTACTTTGAAGGGGACAGAGGCATCATTGTCCTATGTACAATGTTTCTTGTATTTTATATCTTCTTTAATAAATGTTTTTCTCATACTGGATGGATACTTTCTGGACAGACCTAATGCATTTGTGATATTTGAGTGCAGTCAAGTTACTGGACTAAAAAAACCTTAGGGATGTTCAGACCTCATCCTTAAGTAATGCTAATATGCTTAGGAAGTTCAATGAGATGTTTGGACATAAAATGACTTTTAAGAACAAACCCCAACTTAGGTAGCAACAAAGGATCATTATATCTAAAATACAGGATTTCTAAAAAATCAAAACCTGTTAGTCTAATTTTATAGTTAGAATACTGTGACCAAATTAGACATTCAGAAATAATGCAACTGGAAATAATTATGCTGCAGGCATAATGTGGTTTAATAAAAGTATTGCTTGTTTAAAAAGACAATTGCAATTATAAAATTAAATTAAAGAACTTGTAAAGTGAAAACTCTTATAAGTTAAGTAGTGTGATGGTAGAATACACAAGGAAGTAAACAGAATTTACATTTAGCTAAGTGATAAAGTGAAGCTAAATGGAAAAGCGAAAGCCATTTGCTTGGAGTGTTTTCCAACAACAGGGTATGCTCTTTGGGCTTTGAAGAAGCATCATTGTGTATTTTTCAGAATCAGAAGTGCTGTTGCCAGGACTAAGATCTCAGGAGAGGCTCCCCAGCCAGGATATTAGAACCATGAGTAGATCTTGGAGCTCAGAATAGTAGGGCTCCAAATATGTGGTTTTCATTATCTCGCATCTTTGAGATTTGCTGGGATTTTCTGTAGGGAGCAAGATTTACCTTTCACTTTTCCATATCTGTTAGGAATTTTACCCACAATAACGTCTTTTCTTCTTCCTGCCAAAGTGGTTCAGGAAGAAGCAACCTGTAGACTTGTTTTGCTAAAATGGTTCCTGAACTGTAAGAAACTATTGCATACAGCTGTGCAGGTTGCACATTAAACATCTCCAAGAAGGCTGAGCAACTTCATGGTCTAACTACATAGGCCACGACAGTTATGGTAGTCCTGCAGTGCAACATGGTGGTGGCCTTGCAAAAAATAAGAGGGAGATTCAAGTGGTGGATAAGCTTCTTAGGAATAGGCTGCTGAATATCACCTGCAAAACAAGATTCAGCTTGTAAGCTTCTAATTTATGTGTGGAGACATTTCAAGGACCCACAGTCAGCTTGATGTAGGTGTTCCTTATTAAGTCAAATAAGGAGAACCTTATAGGAAATTATCCTCATAGATTGACCTTAAATGGTTGCCAGGTGTCATGGTCTTGATCACTTATTTAGTGGTCATGTGCTATGTACCAAATGCTGAACTCAGATTTCCCACTGAGATGATGATACTGTACCAAACCTGTAACAAGTTTGATTACTTCATGGATTTGAAATATTGTAATAGGATGACCAGAGAAATATAATATTGTATTGAAATTTAAGAATTGAATGTAAAAAAGCTTAATCTCTCTCTCTGTAACTATCTGTCTATATATATCATATAAAGATATATATGATAACTAGTTTTTTGCTACATAAAACTTTGTTTCCATTGGTTCCAATGCATGGGAGAAGGCTCCCAGGTAGTTAAAAAGGTGCCTAGTGGTTTTAGTGAGAGGCTCATGCAAAAGCCAGGCACCAGGGAAATGCAGAGGGGCCCCTCAAAAGATTCTGGGTTCCAAAGGCTGCTAGTCATGCTTGAGGGTGAGCCTTTTGAAAAGATACCCAGTTTAGCCTGGGGGCCAGCCAGCCTGTGGAGGTTAGTCAGGTGGTCACCATCTGCTTGATGAGTTTCACCTCCTCATACAGAAAGCAGTTCTCCGGGAAGTCACAGAGCTGAGGGTCTGTGTGAGCAGAACCCAGGGCATGCAGAACCCAGGGCATGCAAACTCAAAGGGCCTGGTTCAGGTTCTTCTCCAGGACCATGGCAGCTTCCATGGCATCCTGAGTGTCACCCCCACTCACCCTGGGAAGGCTTCATCATATCCTGGAAGAGGACGTGGCAACCACGCTGGTTTTGCAGCTTTAAGAGACACCTGGTGCCTTCTCAATACTTTTGGGCCAACTCACAGAAGAAATGGCTCACATCATCCAGAGCCACATTGTCCTGGTCAAAATAGAAGCCCAGAGAGAGGTAGGTGTGGGAGGCTCACAGATGCAGGTTGACCAGGTTGATGGCAGCCTCTACTTCGGTGGAATAATTCTCATGCATTTGGGAGCTCATGGTCGTTTGTCAATAAGGAGTTAAGGTAAAAAAAAAAAAAGGTGTTGGTTGTTCTCGGAAGCTGTGGATGACTGAGGAGGTTCTGAAGGTGGTGACTAGAAAAGAGAGTGCAGGGTGGTTGGAGGGGCATTCTTGGGTCTGTTCTGTCCAAACACAGCTGAAGTAAGAGACAGATTTGGGGGACTGCTGAGGGCGCTGAGGATAATTAGTTTCTTAAGGAGCACAATTTCTATTTATCTTTTCAACAAGTGCTAAAGCAGATATTTAGTTGCAGTTAATGCTTTCTGTTTTCAAAAGATGCCAAGTTGCTAAGTGAAGTAAAGTGGGTTTCTGTCCCTCTGGATACAGAGGGATGGCTTTGTGACCTCTGGAAGTCACTTTGGTTAAGCTCCATGGTTTAATGATTCTTTGGCTCAGGACCAAACTCACATAATGTTCAGACCATAAGCCTCCAGCATCAGTTTTAAATTTAGCCCAGACTTTTGGAGTAATTATCTTCTCTTCCTCAAATCCTTAAAGTATGCACCATCTTTCTACCTGAGCTACAAGCCATAAGCCCATAAAGCCAACAGGGACATGATATAGTATCAAAAAAATTAAGACCACCAAATTATTGTGATGTGCTAAATGATTTGTACATTGGGCAGTTACCTTTAGTTGTGAGGAAGCATACTTCTAAACAACTTAATTTTTGAAGTATTTTTTCCCCTTCGATAGTTCTTCAGTCTACACTTTGAGCATGGAGAAAAATGAGTTTTCTTCCTGACTCCACTAGCTACGTGATGACTGATAATAATTATGATAATAGGTAACATTTTTAGAGAGCTTACTATGTGTCAGGCACTGGGTGGGTGTTTCACATATTACTTAATTTATTCCTCACAACAACTTTACGAGGTGGGTGCTTCTATTAGTCCCATTTCATAGATGAGAAAAAGAAGGCTGACAGCTTACACACACTTCCTACGCTACACTGACCCCTGGTTAGAATGCCCTTGCCTCAGTACTCTGGGGTAAGAAACAGCCTAAAACTAAATGACAGAACTGAGTTAAGAACTCAGAATTTGGAGCCAGATTGCCTGCAATGAAATCTTGTCTTAGTCACTTACCAGCTGGGAAAGTCACTTAAACTTTTTGTGTCTCAGTTTCCTTATCTGTAAAATGGGAGTGATAGGAATAGTAATTTTACATCTTCAGGTAATAAAGGTACTTGACTGGGAGGACAGTTGTGAAGTGTCAAGAACCTAGTATATGGGCCATGTCCAATAAACGATAGCTACTGTTGAAGTTGCACACCATAATGCTGAAGAGGCAGCTTCTGGGATTGGTTACTAGGAATTCCAGTTGAACCTGGAAATCTATTTATACTAAACCATGGTTGATTGATGGGGAATCAGGTTTTGAGTTGCTGTGAACTGAGAGTGTGCTGTGCATCTAAAGTGGGGATGACAGGGGGTAAATATCTTGCCCGCCTCTTTGTGTTGCTGTCCCTGCTGTCCAGGACACCATTGGCCAGTAATTTGCACCCGAGGCTGGTTCCATAGACCCCTTGCTCTTAGAGGCTGAGGCTCACAGAACGTGGCCAGGAAAAGGTGTGAGGAGGGCACTGGCATAGCCAAGCCTGAACAACTGCTCTCCAGAGTAGTGTGTGAGGCTCATGAGGGTGGAGGGCCTAGGTGGGGGTCACTCTCCGTATGTTCACTAATGGATTCACATTTCTGGTTTGATAAACATAAGGCCTAAATGACAGCGCCTCTTACTATTTATGACTGGACTTTTTTTTTTTTTTTTTTTTGCCAGAGTTTGGAAGGAAACCAGAATGCATGGTATCCAGATAAAGTCTGTGGGCTTCATGGAGCACATTTCTCTTTCTAAAGAAACTCTGGGCTGTCACTCTTTGTTGTCAGCATCCTTTTCTGAGATTTTCCTCTCTCTCTCTTACTTGTCAGGCATTAGAAGACCCTCTGCTTAGTTCATTGGCTACTTTTTTGGAAATGAAAGGGACTGATATATGTCACCTTTCATGTCCCTGGAGGTGGGGCAGAGGGCAAGGAGAACAGAAAATGAAGGTAAACAAGGCATTATTCACAGGTTTCAGGATATTTAAGGATGGCTTAGAGCCTTCCTTTTGTGCATTGGTGGGAAATCTTATGGTCCTTTAGAGGTGGTCGATCTAGTGCAGGGTTTGAAGCAGGGCTTCTCAACCTCAGCACCCTTGCCATTTTGGGCAGGATGATGCTTCGTTGTTGGGGAGGATCTCTTATACATGTAGGAGATTTAGCAGCACCTCTCGTCCCTACCTACTACATGCCAGTAACACCTCTCACGGTTGTGACAACTAAAAATGTCTTCAGAAATTACCAAACGGTATAGAGGGAGCAAGAGTCCTTGATTATGCCTCTGAGGTTACAATGATAACCTCATTGAAAGGGGCTACCTGCTTTTGTATGAATATGAGAACTCACTCCACGATTCATTCATTCAATAACACTTTTACATATATTCTGCTTTCTGCACATAGAAGTTGGTCTCAGTCGAAACATTTGTATATGAAAGCATTTGTGTGTGTGTATGTGTGTAAAATTCATGGCCATTTCTGGTGAGTATGTCACATTCTAAGGAATAACATGGGAGCCTAATTAGAGTTGTCCTACCCACCCAGTAGGGCTTTGGATAAAATGTGGAAACATTTCTGGTGGAAACTTGTAATCAAAAGAACAATTCACACATAGGTGTTATCCACTCCAAGCAGGGGTTGCATCATGACTACATTCTCTTCAGGACTGGGCATCACAGGGACAGGGCTGCTGCTAAGTGCGAACACTTCCACTGAATGCTAATTATGGCGTCTTTGCAAAGAAAACAGGATCTTGGTCTTTCTGTAAGTTATAAGTTTCCCTACATTTGCTCTCAAAGCATCCAGAAATAGCTAGTCTTTAAACAGCCAGAGAGCCTGCCTTCCCATCCTTGGAGTAAAAACTGGGATGTAGTGGTTCTCTCTGATTGGCTGATGCTCGCAGTGGTCCAGGGTGGGTGGTGTGGCCAGGGAGTGAGGTTGCCAATTAGGATTGAGTCTGTCGGGATAAGCTGGAGGTTTGCTTATGGCATGTACTCTCTGTTGTGGAGGATCAAACAGGACTGGAGAAACATCAGTCAAGGGGGCTGCTGTCCAAATTGGATCTAGGAGGAATGTAATTCCAGGGAGGGGGTGGCACCTAGATGTAGAGGGAGTTGGAAGATAAGTACAAAACTGCTCAGGATAAGCCTTGAGTTGTAAGATCAACCAGTGTGTTCTATCTTGGGCCTGGGGGCTGGGACAGCTCAGCAATATTATTCCAATGTTGGAGCCAGGAAAACTGAACTTGGGGAAGAGACAGGAAAGATGGAGGAACAAGAAACTGCTGGATGGTTTTAGTTATTTGGGACAGAAGCCCAAACAAAATGCCTTTTTTGGGGGTGCTAGGTGTGATGGTTGGTCTACTGGTCCAGAGATGGGACAGGGAGACTGAAATGGAAACAGAAGTAGAAAGAGACTTTGTGCTATGATGTTTTGATGGCAATATTTATATTCATTCCATCAATCATTCACTCAACAACCATTGGGTGTCTACTATATGTGAAGCACAGGGCCAGGAACCTACATGGAAGTAAAGGCCTAGGCTGAGCAGCTGGAATTCTGGAGTGGAAGGTGTGGCACACACACAAATCATGACCATAGGAAATAGAAAGTGTTAGGAGAAGGGAAAAAAGATTGAAAGAAGCATGCAAGTGACTCACAATAGGGTCAGTGATTATTTAAAATACTACTGCCCATGAAAAGCCCAGGAAGATGGACCCAGTGGGTGAAGGTAGCTTGGTTAAGCTTACTAAAGCTCAGGCCTCATTCTTTTTTCATTTCTTATACTAGATGGAGGTTCACGGTTCATCCTGATTTCTCGTGACTTTGGTTGTTGGTTGGGACTCTCCAGAAGGCACTGGCTGTCAACAGCTACTCTTGTTTGTGCTCTTTTCTTAAAGGTTACATTCTTCTCAGTGGATGCTTTTACCATGGGTACGCCATTCAGGGAAGCCCCTAAGATGTAGAACTTGTGGACAGGCTGGGGTTTTACACAAAGCCTGACTTGGATGCGTTTGAAGATTCTGTCCTGGCTCGCCCAGTGACACATGCTTTTTTCACAAACTGCCAAAGAATTGGATTAAACGCTTTCTCTTGGCCCTCATTCTTAAGAGCATTTGTCTAGACTTCTGCAATCTCACCACAAAATAACAAAAATATTGACAAAAATAATGGAAAAGATGGCAATTACCCTGCCTCTAACCCCTCCCCACCTTAGGTTGTCACCACAGCAGATAAAACCTATTTTATGGGAGACCAACCTGCTACCACAATTCCTAAAGTAAAGTGTACTTGCGCAGAAAAAGAAGGCAACTTTCTATTTGTCACCCCGCTGAAAAGAAATATGAGTCCTGTCCTCTTGCTTCATATTGGCCTCCACCCCACCCTGCCCCCAGCACGTTTTCATCCCGTGGCGCCTGATCATTTTACAGGAAGGAGGATTTCTGCTTTTGACCTTACCTCTTGCTGCTGTAACACTCCAGTTTTCAAATGGTCAGTTCCTCTTTGCCGTATTTTCGGGGGAGGGGGCCTGTTCCAAAGCTTAGGCATACAGGACTGGCCTGGTTTTCTGAAAAGCTTTCTCGGTTTCCCCTGTGACGGTGGCTCCCCGGGAAAGCCATTCTTTCAGGCAGCAGCCGCGCCGGCATTGATCAGGGGGAAAGTTCAAGGCTGCAACTCATCAAGCACGGCTTCAACAGCAGATTCCAGACAAGGTCTGCAATAAATAAGTGCAGTGACAAAGAATCATATTTCCTTCTCACACAGAAAACCAGCAATGACATCGTTCTAAATTTCAGGGTTCAGGCATGGCGCCTTCTACCTGCACCGCAAGTGGAAAGCAGGAGGGCATTCCCCTCTGAGGAAACGCGTCAGCATGCACTGCGTTTTAGCCTTCCTTTCCTTAATGCAGTTTTCAATGTCACAGGTTGATTGGGATTTTTCACCTTGTACACTGATTACCGTCATTTGGGTTGCTCAGATAGAACTGGCATTGTCTAAAACATGTGTTTGGGTTTTCTCCCATTTGTTTTAATGGACTCATTTCCCTTTTCCTTCTAACCCCTCTATCCCTAATAATAATGTCATGATTTCCATGTAAACACACAAAAAGAAGATTCTTTTGCTCTAAGTAGATAGGAAAATTTTTTTCTTTAAATGGCAGCGTGATAAAAAATATATACCCTATGAGTCCCTCACGGATTATTGCTATTGATTTCTTTCCCTGAAACGTGGAAATGTTACCAGATGGGGTGTTAGGAATAGGTGTGTGGGTGCAAATGCAGTTTATTGCTTGTTGACTAAAAATCAGTGAAAACCCTCGCCATTTGTGTGCTTACATTGCATGTAAAGGTGAATTTTAATCCCCATCTAGTCCTTAGAGAGAGCTTGGTGTGATGCAATAAGTGGTATTTTTAAGGTAAATGTATAGTTGAAGGAAATAAGCTTATGGCAGACTTAAGATACATAAAGATTTCAATCATTTGTTCTTCCTGGCTTCTTAAAACACTATTGCTATTTTAAGTGAGTGCAATCAACGAAACTTACTTATCACAATTAGATTTCTATTCTGTCTGTTTTCCTCTCCACACCCTCCACAGGCCATTCCTTTGAGCTTCCTCTGAGTCTCCTGTTCAGAAAGTGTGAATCGAACTGCTGCTGGTTTCTGGAAGCTGGTGCCTGTGTGTAGTACGTGGCCACTGAGCCCAGCCCTCAGGGACGTACCCATTAGGGAAAAAAAGGCTGACCTTCTGTCACTTTCCTTCTCCTCCCTTTTAATGATTCCTTCTCTATCCTTTTGAGAAGATCTTTCCAGCCCTTTGACCCCTGTTAGAAGAGGAAGGCTTAAACAGCTAAAAGTATCCTCAATCTCAAGGCTTGCCAAGGAAAGCTCAAGAGGCCTTTTAGGAAATGCCAAAAGACAAGCACCTCAGTTTTCAGTGCATTTAGAAGGCAGATCCCACCCCAGCACCATTTCCATCCTCATTTATTTTAGAGAAGTAATCAGTTCGCGTGGGAGGAGGCCCCTGCCTCCCATCCTCACTTGTCAGTGCCACCAGAATCGACATATTCGGAGAGCAGCTGACTTTTAATGATAGCCCCTGGACTGTGTGAGATCTATTGTTTAAGTTGAAAAAAGAGCAAGGAAAATGTGTCTGAGGTGGGTCTCTAAGTTGCCATGTTATGGGCTCCAGGTCCGGCTTTAATTTTCATGGAAAAACAACCACTGCTGGGTAGGTTGCTGCCTCATCCAAAAAAGGTGAGATACAGCGATTTCTAAAAGGAGGGCAGTTGATAATTGTGGGTCTCCGGTGCTTGCTTGTGCTTTCTGATGTGACTGATTCATGCAATTGAAAAGGCAGCTGGCACTGATAGAAGGGTGTTCTCAAGTAGTAGGCATTGTTACCTATAATATGATATGTGTATGTTCAAAAATTTAATTCACACTACAACGCTGAGGTTAGAAACTAGGAAACTGAGGGAAAGGGAGATAAGTTCAGTCTTGCTGTGGTAGGAAACTTTGTATTAGAATTCACCTCTGCCACTTAGTACCTCTTTGACTTGCGGAAATCACTTAACCTTTCTGAGCTTAAATGTTCTCCTCTGTAAAAAGGGTACTGTTAATTCCATCCCCAACGTTATTGTGAGAATTAAATGGGATGCAATAAAGCACAGGTGGCAAACACAAGGCCCTCAGGCTGAATCTGCACATCCACCTTGTTTCTACCTGGAGGCGTGTGGAGCTCCTTGCCCCTAGCTAAGGAGTAGTTGCATTTATACAGTCCCCAAATTACATTTGGCCCCCTTTGAAGGCAACCACGAGGCTGATGTGGCCTCCGGTGAAAATGAGTTTTACACCCCTGCAATAGAGCTTGGGAACCAAGATCTCTACCTCCTTTCCACTCTCTCTTGTCTTACCCCTGGCTCTTCTCCAGGTGCCCACCTTTCAAAAGTACTGATGGAGAAAAGGGATGGCTTACTTTCCTCCTCCTAGGAGAAGCTATAGATAGTCTTTTATCTGTGTCACAGAAATGAATCCAAACCCAGTTGCATCAGTCAATTACAGATGAGTGGGGAGTGGCTAAAAGGATTAGATATTTGACCCCATATTATAAGGTACTTGCTGCCATCTCTACTGTAGACAAGGGGGGAAGAAAAGTAGGATTTAAAGGTTCATGTTTTTACTTAGAGTAACCAACTGACCCTTTTCCTCTTCTCTTTATCTTCAATAAGCACATACATGCCTGTGTCATATATCTCCACACAGGATACACCCATATGTTTTCTGTAGGCACACTGTATTTAGAAGTGATAACATCTAAAGAGCTTAAAAATATTTTTATGATTATACATATAATGCATGTTTATTATATAGATTGAAAATATAGAGAAATGTAAAGAAGATACTAATTTCCTCACCCAGCCACACAGAGATAACCATTGCATGCAGCCTATTTTGGTGACTCAGAGTTTCACCTGTGTATACACACACATTTAACCTACGGTCTACTTTGTCACTTAGTACTGTATTTGAGCATTTCTGTTTGTTATTAATGTACTAGTTACTTATTGATGCATAATAAACTACCCCAGGTCCTAATGGCATAAAACACCAGAATACTTTTGTTTATAGTTGTGGGAATTGACTAGGGTTGGTCAAGTCATTCTTGCTCAGGGTCTTTCATGCAACTGTCCTCTGGCAGTGGTGGGTTGGGCTAATTATCTATCTGAGCTTTGCTTACTCACAAGTCTGGTGTGTGGCCTGGAAAGGTTCAAACAGCTGGAGGCTGGAACAGCTGGGTTTCTTGGATATTTCTTTTAGTCTCTAGTGTGGTTTCTCTGGCATGGTGGCTTCAGGGTAGCCAGCTCCTTCCATGGCAACTCAAGGCTCCACACGTGCGTGTCCGTGGAGAAAGGCCAGGCTGCCGCCAACTCGCCTTTGTGATCTGGGCTTAGAAGTCACACAGCCTTCCTTCTGCCACACGCTAGTCACCAAGGCATCTCCTGAGCCCATCCAGAGCCCACAATAGCTCTTCTCCTGACACACAAATCTGTTGAATGATTTGTTTCCTATTACTTATGTCACAAATTCAAAACAACACACAGTTATTTTCTTTACCGTTTTGGAGGTCAGAAGTCTGAGACGGGTTTCACTGGGACAAAATCAAGGGCTCAGCAGGGCTGTGCTCCTAAGAAAGCTCTTGGGGAGAGTCCATTTCCTTGCCTTTTCCATCTTCAGAAGGCTGCTTTCATTCCTTGGTTGATGGCCTCTTCCTTCATCTTTAAGGACAGCAGCCCAGCTCCTTTAAGTCTCTCTGACTGTGACAGTCTGCTCTCATCTTTACATTTTCTACTCCTGACTCTGATCCTTCTGCCTGCCTCTTGTAAGGACCTTTGTGATTATACTGGGCTCAGCTCTGCAATCCAGAGCAATCTCCCCATCTCAAGATCCCAGCCTAATCACCTCTGCAAAGTTCCTTTTACCATGGAAGGTAACATATTCACAAGTACCAGGGATTAGGACATGAACACCTTTGGGGGACCGTTATTGAGCCCACCATGGCAAGGCTCTGAAAGAGCACATGGGACCAGAAATAGCATTGCAGTTATTCCCGGGAAGTGCAATCGGCCACAATGAAATGATTTCAGTGGTTGCACGGTATTTTCTGTATGGATGTCACCATCTGCTTAGCCTTTCTTTATTGTTAAACATTTGGGCTGTTTCCAATATAGAAAACCCCATAAAGAACAAACGTCACTACAAATAAATATTTGTGTAAATCTCTGGTTATTTCCTTAGGATAAATGACTAAGGATGAAATTATTATACATATAAAATAAGAATGTGTATCAATTGCCAAATCGCCCTCCAGAGAGGTGACACCAGTTTCCCAGCTGTATTTTATAAATGTTAATTTTTCTGCATCTTCATACACATTGAGTATAATTATTTTAAAAAACTTTAAAATTTTAATAGGCAGAAAAATTATCTTTCTTTTACATGTACTTCCTTGATTATTGGTAAGGTTAAGCTTTTTGCATATGTTTATTCATGATCTTTTATTTTTTTTGGTCATTGGCTGTTCATAATTTCACTTTTTTCCTACAAGGTGCTCCTATTTTTCTTATTGTTTGGCAAAAACTCTTTATATATAAGAAATGTTAAACCTTTTTCATCATTGATGTAAATAATAGTTATATAGTTTATAAAATAAAACATTTCCTTTGTCCTTCTTTCCTTCCTTCCTTCCCCCCACTTTCCTTCCTTCCTTCCTTCTTGATTAAATATTCTTTCTTTTATATAGATTAGATAAGTATCCATACTCATGCATGTTTTTTCTTATTGCTTTGTTATTCAATTTTATACTTCTGGCTGTTTAAGCGGTATATTTACATATCTGTGTAAGTTGTATTGTATCTTAACAGTTTAAAGGAATGCATGGTGAAAGAGAGGAGTATAAGCAATTGATTTTATTTTATTAAAAATAAAATGCCAGCCTACTTACTGTCCATCTGCTCCAGTCAATTCCTAATTATCTATGGTAAAAAGGAGCTTGGAAGGACAAGGATAAGATACACATCCATTGATAATCCCCCAACCACATTTCAGGACATGTTTATTCTCAGAAACATTCTAATGGCATTACATTTCGAGGGTAGAGCCCTTTAGGTGTCTCTCCATGGTCGCATCACAGAGATCATTGATCCTACTATTTATTTGGGTGACCTTGTTTCCATGACAGAGAAACATCCTCCCCTATGTCATGCAAATGAGCTGCTTTTCACTGGAGGAACTCTGACCGATGGTGTCTCAGGTGTACATCTTGGTTTAAAGGCCCTAATCTCTAACCATGAGAATTATTCCTATGGGAAATGTCCTTGTCTCCAGGGGAAATCCTTTGAGTATAACCCCATCTCGTTGCACTATGAGGAATCTTGGCAACAGTAGACTTAGTGTATCAAAAGTTAACCAAAGGATTACCTCTTCCTGAGATGGTGAGACAGAACATGTTCAGATAACTGAGGAGAATGTGGGGGACCATGTTCAGGTAACCGAGGGGAATGTGGGAGCTTGGATTATTTATAGGGTGGCCCAGAGGAGGGGTTTGGCAGATGCCTGTACAGGTGGGAGGATCTGACTACTTAGTGTCAGAAATCCTGTATGATGGCCACTCAATCCTAAGTAAAGTATTTTGTCTGCTTCCAAGTTAACCTAAGGGAACTATAGGTACTGGTTTAGAACTATAGATAGGCTTGGAAGTTTGGATCCTTTTCCTCTAATGCACTTACAACTGAAGATAGGAAAATAGTTATATTTGGTACCTGTATGGGCAGTAAGAATTTAGACTTTCGTGAAATTTGGTTTACCAAATCCAAAGAGCCTTATCAAAATTTTTTACTTTGCTTTAAAGCTTCCTTCATTTCTACTCAATTCCTTATTGGAAAATAATGACTTTCCCTCTGTCTTTAGCCAAGGAGGTTTCTCCTACTAATTTAATGGCTGTCAGGTCTTTCTGATGTAAACCATTCAAACATTCTTTCATGAAGGGCCTGGAACCCAGTGAAGACAACTGAAGAACAGAGTTTTAGAATAGACATCTACAATTGTTGTCATTTACTTATACTGATGCAGTACTGCCTTTGCAAGTTAGCCTTCCTGTATGGATAGTCCCCATGATGAATTTTTTCCACAAGTCATTGTCATTTTCTCTTTCCAGGTGCCAGAGCTAGAAGTGCTAGTTGTGCAGTTACTACCTCTGCAGTACTCTTACACAGCCCCATTAACACTTCTTGTGCACTTGCATAAGATTTCTGTTTTTACATCTATGCTAGTCAGCTATGTTGTGTCAGCCTGCCCTAGCACAACAGCACACACCGGGGGGCTTAATCAACAGAGATCTGTTTTCTCACAGTTCTGGAGGCTTGAAGTTCAAGACCAAGAGGCCCCTCTTCCTGGCTTGCAGATGGCTGCCTTTCCTCTGTGGATGCTCAGAAAGGGAGAGGGAAAAGGAGAAGGAGAGGTAGGGGGTGGTGAGGGGGAGTGGGGAAAAGAGAGAGAGAGAGAGAGAGCACGAGTGCACTCTCTGCTGTCTCTTTCTTGTAAGGATATCTTGTAAGGATACCAGTTCTATTGAATTCAGGCCCTACACTTATGATGCCATTTAATCTTAATGAAATCCCTGAAGACTGTGTCTCTAAATACAGTCACATTAGGGGTTAGGGTTTTACTATATGAATTTTGGAAGGACACAATTCAGTCCATAGCAATATCCAAGAACAGAAAAATAGTAAAAGACAAAGGAGAAAGAGGACCCAGAAAGAAGGGAATGTGGAGTTTTGTGTGGCTTAGGGTGCAGAGGGGTGTCTAGCTCAGTGTGAGAAGTTGTACAGAGAGGAAAGAGAAAGAGGGAGAATCAGTGTAGCAACATCCAGGCTAAATACAATTTAAAGTATGACTCGGCAGAAAATCATCAGGCATATCAGTCAGGTTATCTCTGTCTGGTCAAAGTTACACAGGTCTCCAAATTGTCAGTGTGTTAGATCAGGTAAATGCTGATTTAAGGTTCTGCTAGTAACCTTTAGGGTAGCCAAGGCATTTGGCTAATACATCAAGGGAAACCAAATAGGAAGTAGTCTAAAGAATGGAGGCAAGAATGGAAAATTCCCTTGGTTCCCTGAGGTCTCGCCCTCTGATTCCTACTAACTGATGCTTCAAATCTCAGTTTAAATGTCTCATCCTTAAGAAGTCTTCCTTCACTCCTTGGGATTGGTCAAATCCTCCTTTACCCTCCATCAGCACAACTGGTCTTTACTTATATCAGTGGTTGTGACATTAGTGGGTTAACACTGATCTCATCTGCACAAATGTGAACTCCATGAGGGGAGATCCATGTGTATCTCATTCACTGCTGTACCCTCAGTGTTTGGCATAATGTTGGCCTAGAGGGTGTACTCACTGTGTATGTTGCATGAGTGAACAAATGAAAAAACGAAGAGGAAGCCCTCTGGATTTGTTGCATGAAGAGGAATGAAGAGAAGCCTTTCCCTTCTTTAATATGTAGTTATAATTAATTGGGCAGAGTAGTTTGTTAAACCTCACACTCTGGAATTCCTTCCTGTACACTGTCCCATAGCAGCATTCCGTTTCCAGAAGCCTTCAATTGTTATGAGGTCCTGATTTTTGCCTGGCCTGCCCCTCAGAGAGAAGGCTGATGTTTCCCTGAATATTGATGTATTGCTTTTAGAAGTCACTTGTCCAACATACTCTAAAGGCCTGGGTAGAGTAAAAAGACCACGGGCGGTTGAGCAAGGAGACCTTTGTTTGGATCTTATGTTTGCCACTTGGTGTCTCTATGAACTTGGATGAGTCAAGTAATCTGCTTCCTTAAATACAATAGTATAATGGATAGTGCCTTGTGAGTTGTAAAGTCTTTAGAAATGTTCATTATCTTAAGTGGAAGAAGTAATGAGTGCCTCTTGTGATCGACTAGAGTAGTCTTGGGAAGCTCTCATAGCAACACCATTATATGCTCCTTTACATAGTTTTATTGTGTCAGCTAAAGGGCTGCTGATCCACAAATCTGATGAAACTACCTAATTTGGCCCCATTTTCAATGACAATACTGAAATCTACTGAATAATGTGGAAAGGACATCAATGAGAAATCACACAGATGCACTGAAGCTATTAACGCAATTAAGATGTGACTGCTCTGAGAATGTGGTACCAATAACAGTCCAAAGAGATGTATTAATGGCAAGATAAAGAGTTTCTGCATTGAAAATCTACTCATATCTCTCCATTCTCTGAATATAGCATGATTTTATTTGGGGCTGGCTGGAATATCTGATTCTTCTGTAGCGCAGTAGCTGCTTGAAAGTTTTGTGCAATGGGATATTTGTGGGTTTTGGGGTTACAACTGCTAAGTCTGACTGCTAAGTCTGAGTAAGGTTTGGGGTCAGAACTGTTAAATTTGAGTGACTCATCAGCTGCGTAGCCTCAATGAGCATCAGTTTCCTCTTCTGTTAAAGCAGAGAATGATTCTAATTTGAGGGGGGCTGTGTGAAGATGAGATGAGATGATGCCTATGTCCCAGCACAGAGCTCAGTGAATGATAACTCCTCTCCTTCCTCCTTCATGAAGTGCCAAATGAGTTGTAAAATATTTCTTGAGATCTCCCTAGTGTATTTTAGATTTAGTGTATTTAGGACTGAAGTGTGAATCTGTTCTAGCTCTACTCGTTTGTTACTCTCTGCTGTCAATAAATTAAAAAAATAGGCTTTCTAGAGAATGCTGGTTTTAGTTCTGGGCTTAGACAATGAAATATTTCCACTTTCTCAGGGAAGAGGGGAGCCAGAAGGCTAATATATGGAAATAAGTGCCCCATGAATGATTCTTATCATTTAGACCAATTAGTGTTCTATGATTATTGTGAAACAGGCAGAACACAGCACTCAAAAAAATCACTAGACGAATTAGAGAAGCACAGGCATGAATAGGACAGAAAGGGGTTAGTGAGAGTTCATGAATGAATAGCAAGTAGATGTATTTAATACATTTACATGTTCAAATTCAACAGTACAAGTATATGCTACAAGAATTCTTTCTAAAAGTAAAACCTTTAGTCAAAAGGGGGAAATGGCCCTTGTACCTCGTATGAGTTTAGATTCCTGCAGAGTTTACTTTCATTCTTGGGCAGGTCTAAGGACATAGACATCTACAGTTGCCGTTTAGTCCCATCTGCTGATGGGGCTGAATTAGGATTCTGAGGGAGCCAATGAAAATTACATGCAAACATTATGGCCATTTGTTATCATTATAAAACACGATAATGTCATTGCTGACTTACCAAGATGATGACCTGAAAGGCCATGACATTATGACATTACATTTTATCAATAATGAAAAATTGCTGCATTTGCATGGTGGTTGGTGAGCTCAGGCAACCATGGAAGGGGGCTGTAGGCCTTTTTGTTTATGCCAGACTGAAAACAGAAACAAATCACTGTTAGAGATTCATTAGGTAGCCAGGGGAAAAGATGGCATCTTTTCTCACTCTATCTGCCAGGGAAGCAAGAGGACCCCATTGAGCCAAGAGATTTAATATTCATTAGTGAGAGGTTTGCTTCCAAGGTGCTTAAATGGTACTGTAGGTGCCTTAATAACAAGTTTTAAGGTGTGGGGGGAAAATGTGCTACCCAGGAAACCTATAATGTGTGGGCATCAATAGAGCTTTTTTGGAGAGGGATGCTGGGGCCTAGATGTGCTTGCATTCCAGGATTTGGAAACAAGTGATGTTAAGACATCAATTAGCTTATTAGCTTGTTCTTAGATAGGAACTAGGAAATAGTTTTATGGCTGTTAAAGCAGTTTGTGCAAATTTATTCAACCTTTAGAGGACATAATGGGGGAAAAGAGTGATCCCAGATCATCCAAAACTTCACATAACATAGCTATGTTTTTCTGACCAGAAGGGGTGATAAATCTGGTACCTGTAGATGAGCTAAGAAAACCTTGAGCCCATATGCCATGGCTGAATGGTCTACAAAAGCTTTGGCTTCTAAAGCCATCCTAGTAAATCATGCAGAGTTTGAGGCTTTTGTGAGTCTTAGAAAGGATAATTTTCACAAAATATGAGGAAGGGGCAATGTGGTAGCTCATCTGGCCTGTTTTTCCCCCCTTGCATTTTATTCTATCACAGAGCTATAAAGAGTGAGCTACCCATATAAAATAACAAGTTCAGGCCCTGATATGAGAACTTGAAGGGAATGTAAAATCTTTAGATTTGAGGTATAAAATAGATTTTCCTCCCTTTTCTCTTTTATGCAGGTGTTTCATGGCAGACACATAAAATAGCTATTTATTTGTAGCATTTTTCCCCTTTCGCTCCGTGCTTCTGCTTAGGTTTCAGGGACATCATATCAATATCAATTTCTTTGGAGGGAAATAAAATGACCACCTTTGGTCTGGGCTTACTACCCAAAGGGATCATTTCCATCTACCTCCTCTGTTTTGTGCCGATTCTGAGGAGTGTGCATTTGTGTGTGTGCCTGCCCTGCTTCCTCTACCCAGCCTTAAGCATGCCAATGGAAGCCACGTTTCTCAGCTGCAGAGTTCTTCTTTGTCTCAATGCTGAGCTGAGTGTTCACATCCCTGGAGGCCTTCAGCTCAGCCTCCCTGGTGAGGCTTGCCCAGGCTGATTCTGCAGTGTCCATCAGTCACCCTTTCCTGGTGGAGAGCTCTTTCCAAGCCCACTTAGCTAACTGACTCCCATTCATCCTGCAGATCTCAGCTCAGCCTCACCTGTTCTCCTCCCTGAGCATGAGGCACTGATGTCCATCTCCTTTAGTAGGTTTCCCTTGGTCTCTAGCATAGTGTTTGGCACATTGTAAGAACTCAATACATATTTGAAGCCAAGAGCTACTCTGGGAATCACTGCTAGAGATAAATCTCTATTAGCTTCTTTTATCCCCAAACACCTAGGGAAACCTAGCACATTCTTTCTCTGCCCTGGCAAGAAGCATTGTCTCTCAAGAGTGTGGTGCCCGGACCAGCAGCATCAGCATTATTTGGGAACTTGTTAGACATTCAGAATCAGAAACTGTGATTTGGGGCCCAGAAATCTGTGTTTTAATATTTCAGGTTATTCTGATTCAGGCTCAAGGTTGGAAGAAATATTTCGTTTTTTCTTGTTAGTACAGCATTAATGGGGCAACTCCCAAGTATTATCTATGCGTTAAAACTATTATATCAATTTTCTAACTTCAATTATGGTTTTTAATGTCCTTCCCTCCCCACTCCTCAAAAACCTGGAAGCAGACGTACAGCAGTGTTGAGCCTAGTCTGCCTGTTTTGTGTGACTTCAGCCAGGTAAGGCCTTGTACATAGATGGAGAAATGGTTATTTGTTGTAGAACAATTTGAAAGTGAACAAGAGTCTCTCTCCCCCCTTTTTGCATAAAGATGATGCCTCATGTTCAATCTTTGGCTATTAATTCCTCTGCTATGAGATATTATTCGATGCCCAATATCCCTGGGAGGGATAGCATTTTATCTTGTCAATGAGGTATATTCTATTAAAGATGGTTTGGTGGCAGAATCTGGTGTTTCAGGATTTACCATTTAAAGCTTCAATGATTTGCAAATGATCTCAAAGATTCAAGACACTGAATGACTGTATATTTTGCAGTGTGAGCCAATTACACTCCTAGGCTCTGGTGGGTGAACCTAGGAGATTACCCAGAACTTTAATCCTAAATCAGATTGAAAAAAAAAACCCTGGCCATTTTGTTGTTTTCTACAAAAGAAGGGAGAGAGGATAAGATGACATAAGTCTAAGGGGCTTGTTATGAAGATGGAATAAGTTAATACATGTGATTCATTTAGAATAAGGCCAGATAAATACTTAATACATGTGAGATATTATGAAAATTGTCTTTTTTCCCTTTAGTATTAACTCTTCTTAGATTTCATTACTGTTCTATTTGAAGAAATCACTGCTATAGATTTTGCAGGTTTGCTACAGGACTTATACATTTGAAGAGTCCAGATTCTGAGGCAGACTGAGCTCTTCTCAATATTAGCAGTGTGGATTCTGATCTGACTAGTTTGAATGGGCAAGGGGAGGGCAGGGCAGTCTGGGCACGTGATGGTGGGGGTGGAGGATGGGATGTTATCTGAAATGAGAGGTGGACACTGAAATGGGCAGTGAAATGGAAATGAGTGTTTGTGCTGGAGATAAATTTTGCCTGAGTGAGACAGTATTCCTGGATTTTCAGAAAGAGTTCAAGTGGTGATTTTCTATGTTATCAGCAAATACAGTTTTAGTGGGAAGAAGTGTCAGATGAAATGCATTTAGAAAAACAAGCACAAAGTCAAAGGTTTTAGGTTAACTATATAGAGTGGGGGCCCAAACAAGAGTTTTTTTCTTGCCCAATATAGTTAAATACCAAGGTTGTGTGGATGTCTTTTATATGCCTAGAATTATTTCATGAGCTTAGGATGGCTTGCTTCCTGGTGGGAGTAGAATCTCAGGATGTCTGCCAAGATATATTACTTAATGTTCTCTGTTTCTCAAAGGTTCAGTAAGCAAAAGGGGTTATTCTGAGCAAGCTGCTGGGACAATGGCGGGAACAAACACCTTGATGTATAAATTTGAGACCTTTAACCTCTCAGCTGTCAAATTTCAATATTTCTGGTCACAGTGTTAAGTGCATTCTAGTATCCATTTCAGAGAGCTTGGATGAAAAAATCAGTTTGCTTTTTTATTTACACACTGTTAGTAAGTTGTTAAAAGAAGAATAAAGCAAGGTGACTGCTGGCCATATTTTGTATTCGTGGCTTTACAGCTTCGGCATAATAAACCAGAACCTGTTTTCTCTGTAACTGATAATGCATGCTTCAAACCACTTAGTGTTATTGCCAGCTCCATGCCCCTACCTTTTAAGAAGAATAAACACAACATGCTGAAGGTAAAGTTAAAACCAGGACTATGAAGGCTACAGGGAAATACGAGCTAAAACAGGACGTTAAGACCTTTTCACTTAAAATTAAATGTGTGGACACGTGTGAAGGACACAGCGCCTGCATGCACAGTTTATTTCTCATTCCTTCTTACAGTTGTGTGTGCAATAATAACCTAAGGCATCCTACTGGGATGGTGAACAGGGCCCTCCTATTCTGTTATGTGGATGCACAATTGCCTTTTGGTAGGTGTTTTTGGTCCTGTGCAATTCTGTAGGCACCTCTTCCAACATAATGACCTTTCTGACAGCAGAGGGGTGGGCAGAAACGGTTTGAGAGAACCACTTCCCTGTCCTGCAGTAAGTAATAATTACTCGAAGTGCGTGACTCCGGTAGAGTGGGCAGACAGGGACCCATGCTGGAGACGTCCTTCAACTCTCTCATTTTATTCTTTGTCAATACAATTGTGCAAATACAAGGTTAGAGGTTACCATTTTATTTTTTAAATCTTTTTAAAATTGTTATTCTATTACAGTTGTCTTAGTTTTTCCCCCCTTTGCCCTCCTCTGCCCATCCCATTTCTCACTCCCATAGTCATGGACATGCAAAACAGTGTGGGCAATATTGTCTTTTTAGAAATTTGTAAAGCTTGGGAAGTATCCAGTTCTACAGATGTTTTCAAGTGTCTTTCTGGGACTCACTATGCTGGGCTGAGCCGGTCCCAGGCAGGCTCCTTGTATATCCATGTTACACGTGTCTCTGTCCTGCTGGGCACTGCAGCCGTAGCACCATGGAAAGGGCCACCATGGGCCACTGCAGAGATAATGGGCAGTGACAGAGGCAGCTGTACTTCCTGTCAGGACATGCAGCACAGGATCTGGAGAATGTGAGCAATGACCCTGTGCCTCCTGGGCCCAGGGAATGGCACTCTCTATTCCTACACATTGGAACACTTGCCTATTGATAGAAAAGTGCAGTTTGTTCATGTCAGTCCATTTCAAATATTGGTAAACTCAACGCTTAGAGCAGAGTCAGTGTAGAAAGTATGTCCAGGTTTGCGACAGTAGAAATGATCCATGTGCAGCATGTCACTCGTAGAGAGATCCCAACAGTGGGGACAATTACAGAGAAAGGGTGCTGCTTTTTCAGCCCTGTTGTTTTCTTCTACACGTCAACAGTAGGATAAGGAGAGAACCAAAGCATATCTATGAGATCAAAGCATATCTTCTCTTTTCTAATCTTTGAAATACTTTTTAGTCAATTCTGCCATCTGCTTCATGTGCAATTTCTACCACATAAGCAACTTGCCATTCACGTTAGTACATAATCTTTTTAAAAGCATTTGGAAATTTAATTATTGTTCAAGTACAGTTTTCTGTCTTTTACTCCCATCCCAGCCCACTGCCCCAGTGCTCCCCACCTCCCTCCCATTTCCACCCCCCTTAGTACATAATCTTTTTTTATGTTAATGTTTCATGTGGACACATGATTTCCTTGGTGAGACTGTAAGCTTCTTGATGGCACAGCCTGCTTATGGAACAGTACCCCGTGTTCCTGGGGTTATCCCTAGGCATTTCTGTCTCTTTTTGCTTCAAATTCCTGCCTCTGCTTGCCCCTGCTTGCCTCTGCTTGCTTCCATCCCCACCAAGCGTTTTGCATCCTGAAGCTTCTGTTTTCTGTCAAGCCCGTGCTGCTCTAATCAGGGAGTGGGAGCCCTGTGCCCAAAGTACCACCAACAAAAGATATTACAGATAAGGTTCTGAAGGATCTGAGGAGACAAGTAAATATGTTAAATTACTTGTCAGCATAAGTGAACTGAAGTTTTCTAGTCTTCTCCATTACTGAAACCTCTCTTTGGTTATCTTTTTTCCATTCCCTGCCTGCTGCTCAATAACTTTTTAAAATTAAATTTATTGGGGTGACACCGGTTTGCAAAACCATGCAGGTTGCAAGTGTACAACCCAGTAGAAACATCGTCTGCATCATGAGCCCATCGCCTGAAGCAAAGTCTCTTTCTGTCAACATTTTTCCCTTTTTTCCACTGCCACCCAGCCCACACCCCCTTTCCCTCTGGCTAGCCCCACACTGTTGTCTGTGTCTATGTGCTAGGTATGTATGTTTTTCATTCCAGGCCACTTATCTCCTCTTATCCCAGGTCCAGGGCCCTCAGTCTTCCTGTTTCTTAGGATGCTCTAAAAAATCAGAAAAGAAAAACTTGGTTACTTTATTATGAAGAGCAAATTAGCTCTCTTTGTCTTATTCCAAGCTTTAATCAATAAAGGTGGATGCAACTGATTTTAATACTTGTGGAGGTGATATTTTGAGGTGGAGGAAATTGTGGGTTGTCCCATCCTACTGAGTTGAAAGCTGGCCCTGCCGCTGCTCCTCCAATAAGCTATTCTCATTGCATTTCTTTCTTACCTCACTATTTTATCTAGCCAAATATTTAGGAGTTATAGCAAGGACAGGCTAGAATATGACCTTTTCCTATGTATGCATGACTTTTAGCCAAAAAGGGAATCAGAAGGCATTCTTTCTGAGTCAAAGGAATAAGGGTGGATCACTCGAACAGGAGTTTTTACTTTGATTTCTAGTATATGTTTACATGCACACACATATATCTGAGAATCTCTCCTATCTAACCTTCATTTGACTGGCTTCCCTAACCCCTCTGGAGAATGTGCTGGATGAGCCCAAGGCATGCTGTGCTCCAGAAGCTAGTGGGCTGGCACTCAGAACATTCCCACCAGGAGAGTTAATGCTTACCAATCGTGTATGTTCCTTTCCTGTTCACGCCACTTCTACTTAGTACTGTAATTATGTAACTTAATTAAATATTATATACATCTTACGTAATTGATGAAGTGTGAATATACAAATGAAAGAATTGTTTCTATTAAAACTAATCTGTGTGCTTTGGAAAAGCTTGATAAAATCAAGTCTCTAAAACTTTTGTTATTGTTTAGGTGTGAATGAGATATAATAATGGGAATAATTTAGTAAAATATACACACTTGATGCTTGGTACATGCCTTTATGGTATCATTATATTTTAAAGAAATGGAAACTTGAAGTTGTAGCTAAGGCATTATGAATGTAATGCACCTAAACAAAACTTTATAGAACCCCAATCAGAGGACCTATACTTAAGCCCTGGCTCCCTCCTTCAAAAGATTAATCGATAAATTTATTCATGTATTTTAAGATTAAAAAACAAATTTTAAGGTATGAATTCATCACTATTTTTATTTTCTTCCTAACCTATTCTTTCAATTGGCTATTTAGCTATGGGTTTATTGTAACGGTGAGAAGCCTCTGCTCCAGGAGCACATCCAGGGAGCACTAAACACCAAATGCAGGTGGACCCTCTGTGTGTTCGGGTGTGTCCATACCTTCTCACCAGGGTGTTGGGGGGTTTTTAGACAGAAGCATCCAGGGAATTGCTGTTTAGTCTAGTTTTTGTTCTTCTGTTCATGTATCTTAGTGTCTCAGGCTGACTCTGGCCTTGTCCTGACCCAGATGACCTTAGCCACACCCTGGTTCTTGTTGGACTGGTCCCTTCTTGTATCAGAACCGGCATAACAACACGGACAACACTCAATGTCCACAATGGTAATTACTCCAGTTTAGTCTCAAAGGGGCAGACTTTGGGCTTATGCTTTACAGCCCTATAAATTACATTCTTAAACTCGAAGAGATTTATGTGCTTAATTATTAACTGTAAATGTAATATGTAATGTATTTAATATGCTGAATATAAATGTGAGAGGTATGACTTTCCTTCAATGTGAACAACAGTTGTTGGTGAATCTCTTCAAGGACCAAGGAAGTGGGGTTTTATAGATTTTCTTGATTTTAAGAGAAAAAAATGTATTACATGGCATGGTTTGTCACAGTTGAGGAATTTCTTGCTGGTGGATTCCATTTAACCTTTGCATGCCTACACTTAAGTGAGTTAGATAAGCTCCATAGCCAAGTTCCATTAAGATTTATTTATTTATTAATTATTTTACAGCACTCATCATTCTCTAATGTTATATTATTCCCCATCTATCAGTCTTCTTTTAGTAAATATGGAGTTCAGTGAAGCAGGGACTGGTAGTTAAGCATTTTTTTTAAAAAAAAGTATCATAATTTACAATAGTGCTTGGAACATAATTGACATTCAATACACATTTATTAAAAGAATAAGGTTATGCTAAATGACTTCAGATACTTGAGTCTAAGTGTACCTCGTTCTTAGTTAATCTTTGAGGATTTCTATATATTCCCCTCTATTGCAGTTTTCAGATAACATTGGTCTTGGTGACATCTGCTTGCTCTTCTGGAATTTTTTTATTTGCATATTTCTTTATGGAACAAAAGGAGAGCATTTTATTAATCAGCATTCTTCTGAGGGAAGGTGGTATATTTATTTAAAGGAAATGCTTTGATGGGTACTAAAAAGACCTCCCAATGGGGCTATGAAAGTGGGTGTGTCTATTCTGCATGAGAAGAGGGGACTGTCCGGTCTGAAGATAATGCAGGAAGAGAAAGAGGGAAAAGCAGGGTGGAGGCTGTAAGAGACTGGCTAGAAGGTGTAAATTCTCTGATGTCAACTCTTCCTCTGACTCTACTCCAAAATCTTTCCTAAGATTAATTCACCAGATGCTTGGGTCTGAGTGAATGGGTTTGTGTGTGTGTGTGTATAAATTTCCTTTGTGAAAATTTACCTGTGGGCTGAGAGTTGTACTAAAATAAACTCAAAGTGGGAACTGAGGCAGCATGTATTGATGCTGGTGCACAGCGACAGACTGATGGTTGGGCACAAAGTCCTGGTTGCTCCCTGAAGCCACAGGGAGGCTTTAGAATGGCAGGAGTTCAGGGATGGAGGTTGGGTTAAATTTTAGCTTTCTGAGGACAGGGGGATTTTTACACACCTCGCGTAGAGATGAGCACGTACTGACTGCTATAAACATTCTTTGAGAATGAGTATTTGGGTGAATGAAGGGAACTTTCTGGGTTAGAATCCCTCTGTGCTTCACTGTGGGACTATCATCAGGCAGGGAGCTAGTGAATGAAGTTGTCAAGGTGAGGTTCAGGAATTGTTGACAGTCAGGGAGGAGCCACTGCTGTAAACCACCCTCTCCCCCAAACCCAAAAGGTGCTGTCCTCTCCTCAAGGTGCTAGGCCAAGGTCCACATGCCCTCAGGACAGCCACCTTGAGGCACTTCGCCAACTTTCAAATAAATTTTTTGGATGTCTATTTTAATATTGGATGAGTGCTAGTTTTTCTAAATTTAGTAGAAAGGTCTAATTTTCTTGGTGATTATTTCCTATTGGCTGCTAAGATGAAAGTGAGCTTGTTATTTAAGAACTGACTTCAGTGAGCCAAAGTTGGTATAATACTATCTAGGGGTGGGCTCTCCTAAAGCCACTGAGTGGCAGACTCTCCAGGGTATATTCAGAGGTCATAGAGCGCTAGAGCCATAAAGATGCTTAGGCATGGCTTCCTCTTTTGCACTTTCCAGAGCTTTTGTTCTTATCTCTACTATTATCATATTGTACCACATGAAATTATCAGAGCCATCTCTCTCAATTTATTGCAAGCTCCTCAAGAGCAGGGACCAAATCTTAATATTTATCTTTTTTCAGCACTTTGGACAGGGGTCTAGACCATGAAACATGATCATTAATTGTGGGTGGGATGAATTGGCCTGATCTCCTTATTTTCACATGAGGACCCTAAGACTTTCCCGAAGACACAGATTGAGCTGGTGGCAGAGTTAGGACCAGAAATATCTTTTTCTCTTTATTTTCATTGTTGACAGTATTGCAGATGCCTCCATCCCTCTGAATCCTCCTTTGCCCCCACTCCCACTTCCCTCTGACCATCATCCCACTGTCAGAAATAACTTTTCTGACTTCAGGGTTCTTCCTCATATTTCTCTTTCAAAAAGTTTCCTTGGAATGGGGTCCATGCCTTCCACATGCACAGAGTAGCACCTAGTGTCGTTTAGGCTGTATCCAAAGAGGTGGGTCTACTTGTAGCCTGTGTAGCTGAAGAAAGATAGGAAGGCGGTGGTAATTGTATGTTGGCAGCCCTGGCATAGCCTATGGATCTGAACTGTGGCTTTTCTCACTCGTCCCTGAAAAATAACGTTAAGGGAGCAATTGTTAAGAGAACGAATGCTTCTCTGAAGCTGTGTAGTAAATATTTTAGAACTATTTTATTTTTTATTTTTAAAAGGGTTTTACTTTTACTTGTTTATTTTCAGAGAAAGGAGGGAGAAAGAGAGGGAAAGAAACATCAATGTGTGGTTGCCTTTCGCATGCACCCAACTGGGGACCTGGTCTTCAACCCAGGCATGTGCCCTGACTGGGAATCAAACCGGCAGCCCTTTGGTTTGCAGGCTGGCACTCAATCCACTGAGCCACATCAGCCAGAGCTAGAGCTATTTTATCAAATAAGGGAGCAATGTTTTGGGGGTGAGAGCCAAGGGAGGCAAGGGGCTCCCTGGCTCCTGTCTGCTCTACTGGGTGACTGGAAAATTACTGCTGAGGTTGCTTGTCCCCTTTATATGCTGCTTTCTACACAGCTGCCAGAAGGATCCTTCCAAAACACAAGTCCAATGTTGCTACATCTCTGCTCAAAACTCTGCAATGGCTTCCTCAGAATCAAAGCTGGGGTTTGACGATAGTCTTCAATATCCTTTGTGATGTAGGGGCAACCCTGCTGCACATCCTACTACTCCAACTTTGTCTCTGATGCCACTGCCCTTGCTTGCTGTGTTTCAGTGCAATGGTCTTTGGCTATTTATTGCACATCCTAAGGATACCACTTACTGCCTGTGCACTGACACTCTCCTCTTTCTGTTGTGCTCTGTGTGCCCCAGGTATCTGTGTGGCTTTCTTCCTCACTTCGTTTAGGGCTTCACTCAGATATTTCCTTCTCAGAGTCTCCCTTGATCATCTTATTTAAAATATCAGCTCCTCGTTCCCATTATCCTGTTACTTTATTTTAGTTTACTTCATTTAATTGGTTCCTCCCTCCCTTCTTTTCTCTCTCCCTTCCCTTATTGTGTAGCCTACCCTGCTAGAGTAAAGTTTTATAAGAACAGAGCTTTGTTTCTCTGGTGAAATGCCATATTTCAAGTATCTAGAACAATGCCTGACACACAGCAGTACTTAAATATTCATTGAATTAATTGAATGATATTGTATGGGTTTAGGGAATTCAAGATAATTCAATAGAGCCCAGGTTTAATATCAATAGAAGGAAACATCTGTTTCATAGGGCTTGGCATTAGAAAGCCTGAATTCAAATGCTGCTGGCATGTGCTCTGCCTGGCTTTTGGCATAGGCTTGTCTCTGCATATGGACGAGTGGCACTGAACAGACTACTGCAGAGTTATTGTTGGGTTAAGCCCTCTGTACAGTTAATTTTAGGGGTGGAGGTCACTGAAAGCAAAGTTCAATGTCAGATTAGTCTTAGCATTTATATACCAGCAGCATCTGCAGAAGATGAATGATTTACCTTGTTTTTTATTGTGAACGGTTTTTTTTTGTACCTTAAAAAATAATTCTGGTAGAAAACATCAAGTAGCAAATACCACTACTGACAATTTTCCGTGTGCACTGCACACCAAGCTGCATGGTTGATGGAGAGGAATTGAAGCCCCCAGGGAAAGCTTGGAAGGGATGGAAACAAATAAAAGCAGGATAGAAAACAGGTTTGTAAAGAAAGTTGTTTCATCTTTGTGCCATTCATGCCTGACAGAGCTACAAAGGAGAAGAAATTGCCCAAATTCTGTCTTCCTTTTTCATCCTCTGCTTTCTTTTAGTAGAGAACCACCCAGTTCTTAGCTGATGGCTTCCATAGCTCTCAGGCCACATGGATGACGAGTGGCTCTAGCTGTTGAGGACGCCTTGGGTGGAGGTGGCGAGCTACAGCGTGCCCATCACTTCCAGCCCACCCAGACAGGCCGAGCTAGGATTTGGGGCCACAGACATGGTGAGGCTCCCCCAGCCTCATTAGGGTTGGTGGCAGGTGTGTGCTGGTGTTCTTATTCTCACTTCTATCTCCATCATAAAACCTGACAAGTGTCTGTTCTCAAGATTCACACACATCTAGTTTCTAGTGCCTTTTTTGGGCTCATTCTGTCACTTATCAGTTAAATTTGTTTTTCACATATAATAATAGGAAGATAGGAGAATAGGATTGATTATTCAAGGATAGCTTAATCAATAGCTTATATATATATGTATATATATAAAATCCAAATCTATCATCCAAATTTATTTTAATAAACTATGAATCTTTAAGATCACAGCATTTGTGTGATATATCCCAATTGCTGAGGTAATTAAATTATTTCCAAATTTTTTGTGTTATTTACCCATAATATGTGTGTTTTATATTCCTATTATATTGGAATAACCCTATTTGACAAAGGGACTCAAAGACGTCCTGCAACTTCGTGTATTCACCTGTGCATTCCTCAGTGGCATTGGGTTAACCTATGTCCCATTTGTATACCCGAGAGAGTACATGTACCTATTTTTGTATCTTTATTCTACCATCTCTTTTTGCCTGAAATGTTCTTTTCCTCCTCTTTTTCTTTGGCCTCCAATAGGAATATACAAATAGACATTAAGATTGTGTTTATTATTTTTTTAAAGAGCTAGCTCAAAATCCACTTCTTCTGGCAAGCTTTCCCTGGCATTCCAAATTAGTAATCTGGTGAGATGCTAAGACCTCCCCCTTCCCCAAGGACTGCAGACAATTTGATAATGTCACAAGGTTGCCCAGTTGGTCAGAATCCCCAACACTGTCTTGGGCAATGACCAAGACAGGTGTTAACTACTAGGTCTAAATAGCTTGGTCTCAAAAATAAGGTCAGTAGGTCTCAAGATAGACTAAGGGAAGGGGAGGGCCAGTAAGTGCCACAGTTAGATTAGTGAGAATACAGCCCCTCTTGAGGGTCGTTCCTATCTTTCTGCATGGGATCACAGTCCTTGTGGGATGATAGCAGTTTGTACCTCAACCATAAGGCATTCCAGCTTCAATTTAATCTCTTTCTCAGTGGTTGTAAACTTTTTGGGAAAAGGGACAGATTCTTTTTTTAGCGATAATAGTTTCTTTAAAAAATTTATTTATTTTTAGAGAGAGGGAAAGAGAGGGAGAGAAACATAAATGATTGAGAGATACATTGATTGGTTGCCTCTCAAATACCCCCAATTAAGAACCTGATCTGCAACTCAAGCATGTGCCCTGGATGGGAACTGAATCAGCAACCTTTGGGTTTGCAGGCTCCTGCTCCATCCACAGAGCCACAACAGCCAGGGTGAAAAGGGCTGGATTCTGAACGTTTTTCTTTTTCAGAGTGTTTTGTATATAGTGGGTACCCAGTGTTAGAATGTAAATGGAGAGAGTCAGGATCCAAGGTTCTGCTGAGATCTATTCAGTGCTCCCATTAGAGGGCTGAGCACACCTGTCCTGGCTGGGTGTTAATAAGTAAGCTTGTTCCTGGAAGCTCTAGAGCTGTTGCAGCACTGATCCTGGTTGTAGTGGTCAGGTTGGCTTATAAGGAACGGATTTGTCTTCATTTTTAGAAGCTCAGCTTCTGACGCTGTATCTTTGAGTTTGAGATGGGGTTCTGAACAGGAACTGGGGCTCTGTCAGGAGTGAAAAATCAATAATCTAATCAAGCCTTAGAATAGACTCAGAACCATGAAATGAAGACTAGTTCCAAATATAACCTCCAGGCACTTTTAATGAAGTAGTCCTAATCTCTTGGACATATTTAAAGAGACCTTCCATAATAGATAGAACATAATGCCCCATTTCTTTGATGACCCTGGACACCCTGTCACTGAAGCTCAAATCTTCCCAGGCCCTTGCTGTTCTCCAGTCAGAATTAGTTACTACCCCTTCTGCTTTTCCTTACCCTTTGTAGCTCTGTTTCAAACCCGCTGCTAATTCTGTATGTCCTTTCCTCTACTTTGACATGGAGTGTATATAGCTCCTATAATGTTCCTACTCTATAAAGGCCTGGAAGAGACCTCAGTCCCACTCATTGGTTTTGTGGGAAGAGATGGCTTGCTTAAGATTGCAAAGCATCTGTGATCAAAACACAGACCTCCTCAATCCCAGTTTCTTTCTATTTTTTTCTGTTACAGACTGAATTTTTGTGTCTCCCCAAAATCACCCATTGAAAACAATCCCCAATGTGATGGTGTTTGGAGGTTGGACATTTAGGAGGTGATTAGGTCATGAAGGTAGAACCCTCATGAAGGAGTGTAGTGTTATTGTAAAAGGGACACCAGAGAGCTCCCTCACCCCTTTCACCATTTAAAGGCACAGCAGAAAAACAGCCGTCTATGAACCAGGAAGCAGGCTCTCACCAGACACTGAATCAGCCAGCATCTTAGCCTTGACTTTCCAGCCAGCAGAGCTGTGAGAAATAAATTTCTAGTGTTTATAAGCCACCTGGCCTATCGAATTTTTTAAATATATTTTTTCATTTGTTAGCTCAAATGGACTAAGAAGTCTGCTGATATGGACTTTGATGCTCTTGTTGACTATAGGTGCTGTTCTGAAAAATCTCAGGGTTTTAAGTCAACCTCTGTATAATTCTTTGATTGTGGCTTTGGATAAACTTCTGGAGTCCTATGTTGGAAGAGAAAGTGCAGAGAGACACAATGCCTTTTTACTTGACAGTCTCAAAAGCCTAAAAGAGAGGAAAATGACTGCAAAGTCAAAATCTAACTTCGTAAAAATCTTTATTTAATTAAAAGTCAGCCACTGAATATTTTTCAAATAAGAATTTACTTAATTTGCCCTGGCTGCTGTGGCTCAGGTGGTTGGAACATTCAAGTACACCAAAAAGGCTGAGGGTTCAATTCTCGGTGAGGGCACATAGGTTCAACCTCTGGTTAGAGTGCAAATGGGAAGCAATCAATTGATGTTTCTCTCACACCAATATCTCTCTCTTGCTCTCTCAAATCAATAAACACATTTTAAAAAGTATTCATTTAATTAAAAGAACGTGTTGATTTTCAATGCAGTGTAAGTGCTATAATATTACTTTGTTATTTTTATTTGCATAGTGAATAAAATATTTCTTCATGCTATGGATAGGTTCTACCCAGATTTTCAGAAAGCCAGCTTCTGTGAAAATGAACTGTATTTTGTAGGGGGTCTTTGCCATGTCGATGGATATCTTCTGCTATTTATTTGTGAACATTTGGTTTTTGAAGGTAGCCCTTGGATAGGGTTGCTTCCTGAGCATATGCATTTAGTCGAAAAGATAAATGTGTGGTCAGAAGCCCTTACCCACCTCTGGTTAAGAATTTTTGTTAATGGCGTTCTAGGTAAGGGTCTTGTCTGCTCCAATAGCTCTTATCGCTATTTAAAAATAAACAGCAATTGGGTTTTGTCCATATGGAAAATTCAGGCTTTTTGTGATGAATATATTTGGGACTAAGATGCATTGTTATCACCTTCTTTCTTTCCCCTTCCTCCTTTAATGGCTCACTGAGGTATATTAACCCAGCTATTCAAGACTACTAATAAAGTTATTCTGGACTGTTCTCCCACGGTGGGCTCTTTTGAACATTTCTGTGCTTTTCTGTGAGCTTCTATAATTGGATCAGACATGTTGCTAAGATCTTATGTGTTTCCCCCCCCTAAAATGTGAAGTATCCTAATACTCGGACACATATCTACATGTGTCTGTTGATTAATCAGCAGACTGAGAGTACAAAGGAAAGACCCAAGGAACGAAGCTTGCTCCATGAGCCAATTTGGGATCACCAGGTCAGAGAACCCCAGGTAGGATATGTGGGCTCTGGCGTGTTCTAAATATTCCAAATATCTTCTTATGCTTCCTGACTCTCTTTTCAGAATTGAAATTATACTCAGAGAGGAAATTATAATAAGAAACCCTTTGGAGAAAAGCTCTAAAAACCATAATTCAGAAGTTTAAACTACAAGTAAGTTGCTCTGAGTTCTAATTATTATTATAGAAAAACACGTATGAAGTGCCTACTTGCCCATATCAATATGCTAAATGTTGTATATCTTCTAGAAATATTGCTCTGATCCTTGGAATTTCAGACAACCCATTATCTTCCTTTCTCCTTCCAGAGAATATTTTTGCCCCTTATCACAGGGTTGTAATACTGTCTTCATTTATTCTCATGGGTATTTAAACTCTTTATTGAGCTTGTTTAGTGGTTTGTATATTTTGAATAGCTATCTGATCTGGATTATAAATTGCTCCAAAGTAAGTTTATTCCAGGACCTTGGCTCTCTACTCTAGCAAGAGAATAAACTCAGCTTCCTTGGTCTGATGCTTTCTGATGCTTCGGAGCACGCAAATGTGATGACAGATTACTGAGTGTTGGAAGGGAAGGTTATTTGGATCTGCCTTATTATAACTTCTTCCCACTGATATTTGTCCTAATTCTCTATGCACACATTGAACTAACTGGATGCCTATGCTTGATAGCATGTTTCAGATACCTTATGGGTTGTAACATATGGATTATAATATTATGGATTGTAACAATGGGTTGTTAAGTGTCACAAACAAAAGTAGAACTGAAGCACATCCTCAGTTGTGTGAACAAGGTCTGAGGAATAAGACCCTATCTTCTTGGATATTGTATCATAAATAATTATTATGATAAAACAAAATTTAATAGGCTAGTTTAAAAATGTATTTTATTGATTTTGCTGTTACAGTTGTCCCATTTCCCCCTGTTTATTCCCTTCTGCCCTGCACCCTTCCTCCCAACTGCATCCCCCCCTTTAGTTCATGTCTATGGGTCATACATGTAAGTTTTTTTGCTTCTCTATTTCCTATACCTTTCCTAACCTCCCCCTATTTTGTATCTACCATTTATGCTTCTTGTTCCCTGTACCTTTTTTCCTATTACTCTTCTTCCCCTCCCCACTGATATCCCTCCTTGTGATCTCCATTTCTGTGATTCTGATTTTTTTAGTTGTTTGCTTAGTTTGTTTCTGTTTCTGGATTTTTTAGGTGCAGTTGTTGATAGTTGTGAGTTTGTTGTCATTTTACTGTTCATATGTTTATCTTTTTCTTAGATAAATCTCTTTAACATTTCATATAGTAGGAGCTCGATGATGATGAGCTCCTTTAATTCAGCCTTATCTGGGAAACACTTTATCTGCCCGTCCATTGTAAATGATAGCTTTGCTGGAGACAGTAATCTTGGATGTAGGTCCTTGCATTTTGTGACTTGGAATACTTCTTTCCAGCCTCTTCTTGCCTGTAAGGTTTCTTTTGAGAAATCAGCTGATAGTCTTATGGGAACTCTTTTGTAGTTAACTCTCTCTTTTTCTCTTGCTTCTTTTAAGATTCTCTTCTTATCTTTCATTTTGGCTAATGTAATTATGATGTGTCTTGGTGTGTGCTTCATTGGGTCCAACTTTTTTGGTACTCTCTTAGCTTCCTGGTCTTCCTAGAAGTCTATTTCCATTGACAGATTAGGGAAGTTCTCCTTCATTATGTTTTCAATTTCTTGTTCTTCCTATTCTCCTGGCACGGCTATGATTTGGATGTTGGAACATTTAAAGTTGTCCCACAGGTTCCTAAGCCTCTCCTCCTTTTTTTTTTTGGAATTTTTATTTTCTTTATTTAGTTCTGATTGAATGTTAATTTCTTCCATATACTCCAAACCATTGATTTGAGTCCTGGTTTCCAACATGGAACTGTTGGTTCCTTGTACATTTTCATTGCCTTCACCTTTTCCCTTATTTTGTGACCATATTCAACTAATTCTGTGAGCATCCGGATTACTAGTGTTTTGAACTCTGCATCCGATATGTTGACTATCTCTTCATCACTTAGTTGTATTTTTTTCTGAGGCTTTGATCTGTTTTTTCATTTGGGACTTATTTTTTATCTCTGTACAAGAGTTACATTTTTTAAATTTAAACACTGATTTTTTTCCTTTTTAATATATTTTATTGATTATGCCATTACAGTTGTTCCATTTATCCGCCTTCATTCCCCTTCCCCCTCCCCCACCATTCCCCCCTTTAGTTTATGTCCATGTGTCACCAGTTCTTTAGATTCTATATTTCCCATACTATTCTTGCCCGTCCCCCTGTCTATTTTCTACCTACTGTCTATGCTACTTATTCTCTGTACCTTTCTCCCCCTTCTCCTCCTCCCACTCCCCTGTTGCTAACCCTCCATGTGTTCTTCATTTCTATGGGTCCTGATCTAGCTGTCCTCTTAGTTTGCTTTTTTTTTTTAGGTGTGGTTGTTAATAACTGTGAGTTTGCTGTCCTATCACTGTTCATATTTTTATCTTTTTCTTAGATAAGTCCCCTTAACATTTCATGAAATAAGGGCTTGGTGATGATGAACTCCTTTTACTTGACCTTATCTGAGAAGCACTTTATCTGTCCTTCCATTCTAAATGAAAGCTTTGCTGGATAGAGCAATATTGGCTGTAGGTCCTTGCATTTCATGACTTAGAATACTTCCTTCCAGCCCCTTCTTGCCTGTAAGGTCTCTTTTGAGAAATCAGCTGACAGTCTGATGGGTACTCCTTTGTA
The DNA here is from genome assembly GCF_014824575.4 of Sturnira hondurensis. Taxonomy (NCBI): domain Eukaryota; kingdom Metazoa; phylum Chordata; class Mammalia; order Chiroptera; family Phyllostomidae; genus Sturnira; species Sturnira hondurensis. Next base: position 7,777,592 of record NW_028080827.1, read on the forward strand.
GGTGACTGTCCCCTTATCTCTTGCTACTTCTAGGGTTCTCTCCTTCATTTTAGTCTTGGCTAATGTAATTATGATGTGCCTTGGTGTGTTCCTTCTTGGGTCCAACTTCTTTGGGACTCTCTGAGCTTCCTGGCTTTCCTGGAAGTCTATTTCCTTTGCCAGATTGGGGAAGTTCTCCTTTATTATTTGTTCAAATAAGTTTTCCAATTGTCGCTCTTCCTATTCCCCTTCTGGTACCCCTATAATTTGGATGTTGGAACATTTAAAGATGTCCTGAAGGTTCCTAAGCCTCTCCTCATTTTTTTGAATTCTTGTTTCTTCATTCTTTCCTGTTTGGTCATTTTTTCCTTCCTTCTGGTCCACTCCCTTGATTTGAGTCCCAGTTTCCTTTCCATCACTATTGTTTTCCTGTGCATTTCCCTTCATTTCACTTAGTTTAGCCTTCATATGTTTCTCTAATTTGTGACTAAAATCAACCAGTTCTGTGAGCATACTGCTCACCAGTATTGTGAACTGTGCATCTGAAAGGTTGGCTATCTCTTGGTCACTTAGAAGTATTGGCTCTGGGGCTTTGAGCTGTTCTTGAGCCATAATGTTTTGGTCTGTTCACACCTGTTATGTATGAGGGGCAGAGCCTTAGGTGTTCACCAGAGCAGGGCAACCCAGATCTCTGGGTTGTGACCATGTATGTGGGGGTGGGGTCAGAGAGGGGCAATGGCCCAGAGAGAGTTTGTTCTTCTCTCTCTTGGTTTTCGGTGTCCTTTGCTGCTTCCTGCAAGCCAATCGGGCCCCCCTGGTGCTGGCTCCTGGGTGTGTGGGCCTGTGCACCCTCCAGGACCCTGTGGGTCTCTCCAACAAACTCTCTGTGAGCCTGGGAGCTTCTCTCGGCACCTTGACCCTGAAAGTTTTTCCAGTTGGTGCTTTTAGGCTTAAATTCCTGGATCTGGAGCCCTGGGCTGCATGGTCTGTATCACTGTTTGCTCCTTTGCCTGGTTTATCTGAGTGTGATCATGGTCTGCAGCTGCCTTGGGCCCTCTCTGGGTTTGCCCGTTGCCACCCCACACCTGGGATCTGCCATCTGCCGCCTGCGTGCCTGGGTTGGTTTGGCCACTTTTTCCTGTGGGACGCCACTCTGCCAGCTGCTGACTCGCTGACTCTGCCTCTCTTACTGGTCTGGCTGAATGGTTCTTTGTTGTCGGACTTCCATACAGTTCAATTTTCTGTGCTTTGGTTGCATTTTTGTTACTAAAATTTTGTTGTCTTTACACTTGGTTGTGCGAGGAGGCATGGTGTTTCCACCTATGCCTCCATCTTGGCTGGAAGTCCCTAGAGTTACATTTTAGGTGGTGAAGCCTTAGGTAATCATCAGGGTGGGGCAACCCATGTTGCTGGGTTGTGGCAGTGTATGTGGGTGAGGGGTCTGAGAGGGAACTACGCCACTGGTTTGGCTCTTGGTAGGCTTTCAGTCACTTTCCCCACTACCCACAGGCAAATTGGACCCTTCTGGTGCTGATTCTTGGGTGGGTGGGTTTGTATACATTCTAGGACCCTGTGGGTCTCTCCAGTGAACTCTTCTGTGAAGTTGGGAGTTTCTCCAACCACTGCAACCCCCCACAGGATTTTATAGTCAGAGGTTTTGAGACTTTATTTTCCCACACTGGAACCCAGGATTGCATGGTCTGTCTTGCTCCCCAGTTTTTCCTCCCAGTTTATCTGAATGCAAATGTGGGAATGCCTGCTCCACCAACTGCCACCTTGCCTTGCCCAGGTCCTCCAGCTGCTACTTTGCTGTGTGTCCTCTCTACCCGGCTGCCTGTCTCCATCCCTCCTATCAGCATGGATGGATGTTTCTTTTACTTCTTGGTTGCTCCTTCCATACAGTTCGATTTTCTGGCAATTCTGGTTGTTTTTTGTTTTTAAATTTGTTGTTGTCCTTCTATTGGTTGTGCGAGGAGGCACAGTACATCTGCCTATGCCTCCATCTTGGTTAGAAGTCCTTAATATGCTATTTATTAAACACCGTAAGTAAAGCTCTACACTGTGTGCTTTCTTTTTTCTTTTCTTAATTTTTTTAATTGTTGTTCAAATACAATTGTCTCCATTCACTCCCCCCTACTCTCCCCTTCCCCACCCACCCCCACCTCCCACCCTTAATCCTACCTGCCTTTGGCTTTGCCTTTATACAAGTTTCTTAATGACCCTTCCGCTTCTTTCCCCCATTTTCCTCCATACCCCTCCCCTCTGGTTACTGTCAGTATATTCTTTATTCAATGTCTCTGGTTATATTTTGCTTGCTCGTTTGTTTTGTTGATTAGGTTCTACTTGTGTGCTAATGTAATTTACTACTCACCATATTTTAGGTACTATTTTTAGCCCCCCCTCAGGGGAAAGTAAATTTAGACTGATGAAGGTCAGGTGCTTGCCCAAAGTCATCCAGTGATGGGGTTGAGATAGGAACCCTGAATGTCTGGCTCCAGAACCCTTGCTTTTAACTACTAATCAATATAACTCCGGTTTTACTGGCTGCTTTGAAATTATACCATCTATTTTAGAGAAATAAAACCATGTGTGCACTGTGGGCAAGTTCTAGATTGGACAGTATAGCATGACTCATTAGGAGCTCAGGCCTGGGAGTCAGGTCGTGGTGGAATTCAGCTCTGACTTTTGGGAGCTGGATGAACTGGGCTAATTATGCAAACTCTCTGAACCTTCATCTGAAGAATGGGGAGAAAATAATAATGCTTGCCACAGTGGGTGGTTCTGAGGTTTAATTGAGATAATGTACACAAAGCATTTCACAGTATGTGGCACAAGTTATCCTTAAAGAGTGATGATTACTATTATTACTAAGACTTCTTGTATTTGGCAAGTGAAGCTTTGACGCCCAGGGACAGGATTCAGCTCCAAGTTCCCTGTGTGGCCCCAGTGGGTAGTCAGAAAGGGGCATTTGTTTTCCCCACTCCCAGCAAAGCTAAGGCCTTCTCAGGAAAAGGTCCAGGCTCATCCCAATGCAGAGTTTGCCACTGTGGTGCTTGATGTTGGCTCCATATTCGAATGACCTGAAAGCTTTGAAAACTCTTGATGCCTGGGAGCACCTCAGATGATTAAATCAGAATTCCTAGGGTGTCAGTATATGTTAAAGCTCCCCAGGTGAATCCGGTGTGCAAGTAAAACACGAGAACCATTTTTTTGGTGACTCAAAGATGATCCCAGATGCTATCCTGCAGAATAATAAGCACTCCACACCTTAGAAATTCAGGAGTCAGAGATGCTGATAAAGGAAATCATACTAGTTTCCAGGCATTGTGCATACAACTTCCTAGCACGTTTGGTGAATTAGTGTGAATCTTTTGGACAGATCTTGCAGTAGTGGCATCAGTTAGAAATACAATGTGCTGGATGGAGAATTTGAATAAAAATTCAAACCTAGATTTTAGTCCTGTTCTACATTTCTAAGCTTGAACATATCACATGTCATGTTGGAGCCTCAGTTTCTCCAGTGTGATGGGAATCAGGATGCCTGGGCCCCCTAAAGAAGTCTTAGGTTCCTTAAGTACCTGTCTTTGGGGAGGGGTACTCCTGCCCTTCTGTTATTCATTTCCTAGATTCTGCCCCAGGGAGAAGGGGCTACTAGAACAATTGATCTGAGTTTTGGGTTTTCCCTGGGAGAGGGGGATGCTATAGAGGCAGAAGCCTAGATTTCACCTCTTCTGTAGCACCTCCTGCTCTTACGTGGGAAGCGCTTAAGATAGTTTGTTGATGTCCAGCCGAGAGGGTGGAACTCACTTCAGTCCCAATATTCCTAATTGATGGGCAATAATTTAAGCAGGTTCTCAGCATAGTTCACTTCAACTTTTTAGTAATTTGTTTCCCAGTTAGCTACTTTTCTTTGTGTTACAGTTTTTCCTAGAGGGAACACTGATGTAGGAGGCTAATGACAGGATTATTTTACTCCTATCTGGAATCAACATCACTGTACTAGAAGGAGCAGTGTGTATGCAGATGTATGTTTTGGAGAAGGGGATAGATATAAAGAAAACCTAAAATTTAACAGGGGAGAAAAGTCATATACAAGGATATTCATGAAATTAGACCACATTCTTACACCATATGCAAGAATAAACTCAAAATGGATTAAAGACTTAAATGTAAAACTCGAAACCACAAAAATACCAGAAGAAAACATAGGCAGTAAAATCTCAGACATTTTTTATAGCAATATTTTTTCTAATATGTCTCCTTGGGCAAGGGAATCAAGAGAAAAGGTAAACAAATGGGACTACATCAAACTAAAAAGTTTTTGCACAGCAAAGGAAACCATCAACAAAATGAAAAGACAATACACTGAATGAGAGAACACATTCTCCAGTGATACATCTGATAAGGAATTAATATCCAAAGTTTATAAGGAACTTATATAACTCCCCCCCCAAAAAAAACCCCCAATCCAATAAAAAAATGGGCAAAGGATCTGAATAGACACTTTTCCAAAGAGGACAGAGAGATGGCTGATATACATATGAAAAGATGTATATCACTAATTATTAATTATCAATGTCACTAATTATCAGAAAAATATATATTAAAACCACAATGAGATATCACCTCACACCTGTCAGAATGGCCATCATCAATAAAGTCACAAAGTAAGTATTGGAGAGTATGTGGGAAAAAGGGGACGCTCGTGCATTGTTGATGGGAATGCAGACTGGGGCAGCCATCCGCTATGGAAAACAGTATGGAGTTTCCTCAAAAAATTAAAAATGGAACTGCCTTATGACCCAGCGATTCCACTTCTGGGAATATATCTGAAGAAACCCAAAATATTGACTTGAAAGAATTTATGTACCCCAATATTCAAAGCAGCATTATTTACAATAGCCAAGGTATAGAAGCAGCCCAAGTGCCCACCAGTAGATGAGTGGGTAAAAAAGCTACATTTACACAAGGGGATTCTACTTGGCTCTAAAAAAGAAAATTTTACCCTTTCCAACAGCATGAATGGACCTGGAGAGTGTTATGCTAAGTGAAATAAGGCAAGCAGAGAAAGACAAAAATCATATGATTTCATTTATATGTGCAGTCCAATGAACAACTTAAACAAAATAGTAGACTCATAGATACAGAAAACACACTGACAACTGTTAGAGGGGAGGGAGCTTGGGGGGCTCAGTCAGAGAGATGAAGGGATTAAGCAAACCCCCCCAAACTCATAGACACACACAGACAACAGAACAGTGGTTACCAGAAGGAAGGGGGTTGGTACTGTAGTAAAGGGCAAAGGGGGTCAACTACACAGTGACAGAAGATGATTTGAGTTTGGGTGGTTGGCACACAATACAATATACAAATGATGTATCATAGAATTGTACACTTGAAACCTATATAGTTTTATTAACCAGTGTCACCCCAATACACTTCATTAGAAAGAAAAAATGCTTTAAATAATTATTTTTTTAAGTAAAGGTTTTATTTATTTATTTTTAGAGAGAGGGGAAGGGAGGAAGAAATAGAGAAACATTGATGTGTGAGAGAGACATCAATCAGCCAGCAACCCAGGCACATGCCCTGACTGGGAATTGAACTGGTGACCTTTCAGTTTGCAGTTTGGCACTCGATCTGAGCCACACCAGCCAGGGAGCTTCAACTAAATCTAATTTTTAAATACAGACATATAACAATTGCTCAGTTAAAGGCTTTTAATTCTAATGGATTTTGAAAAATTGTGTCATCTTTTGGTCTCTTCCCCTGTTTTTGGTCTCTGTATAGATGACTTTTTCAACTATATATACACTACATAAATGCAATATAAAAAGTATACTTTTACATATGGTTTTAGGCAAAATGTACTCACCAATGTATATGATCCAGCATTTTCTAGTAGGAGAGTATCAGATGGAGTAAATTTGAGTTTCACATCATCTTTGATGAAACAAAAATGTTTTGCTTTGTGTGAAAATGCCAAGGGCCAGGAATGAATGTTAGCACCTTCTCACGACTCTCCAGCAATTGCATGTGTGTGCTAGTTCTACATTTTGAAGTGTTCTCTTATTTAGCTTTTATTTTGCCTGGAGGGTGTTTTTCTGTGTAACTTTATTTTCAAGTACAATTTGAGTGCAAGATAACCATGAGCCCCCCAAAGGTTGAAAAATTGATAAAGGGTGCAGAAAGAAGGAAAAAATGACTACAATAAACCTTCATCATATTCACATTATATTTTATGTGCAAACTCTATTTAGTTTCAAATTGTTGTTTATTACCTATATACTGTACTTGTTTTCATTGTTCAATTGCTATGCCTTCTCTTTTTCAAACCTGAGAAAATGGTTTGGGTGTCTTGATTTGGAATAGGACAATTGCAATGTTTCCTATTCTAATAAATGTATTTTTTTTTTTTTTTACTTAATGGCTTTTCACTTTGCAGTCAGTTTTTCCAGGAATAAACGTTAAGTCCTTAATAGGGATCAGTGTATCAATCTGTCAGCCAAAAACCAAGGCATTCGGAGGACTAGACTTGGCCAGCAGGATGCTACAGTTAATGAAATAATAGCTGTGAAAGTACTGTACAAATGTTTAAGTGCTGAACAAGCATGGGGGTGATTATTCCAGGACTTTCATGATACAGGGTTGGGGGCAGCACTTCTATTCCTTAGGGACAACCTTTTTTCATTATCATCCCCACAGGTTTTTCTAGCCACCCCCACCCCCTTCATGATCCACAGGGTCTGGATTCAAATTTGAACTTTGACCATTTCCTTCTGAGATTAGACAGCTTTGTGAGCCTCCTGGGCAAGCTAGGAACCAGGACATGGTCCTGTTAATTGTCTGGGTGCTGTGTGGGTCAGTGGACAGAGATTTGGGAGTTAGGAAGTTGGGGTGGGCTCGGGCTTTGACTGTGCTGCATTGTTTGACTTTAAGGAAATAGCTTAACATTGTCATACTCAGCAAATATTTAATATTAGTATTATTACTTCTATGATCAACATTATCAATATTTTGTAAGCCTCAGGCTAAATGAGAAGACCTCTAAGTTCTTTCGCATAGAAGCAGAGTCCTTCAAAGTCAGTCATGGTGTTCTTATTGTCAACACTTGTTCTTTCATTGAACATCAAAGCCCTACTGAGGACCAGAGACATAGTTCTAGGCACTGAGGGTTGAACATTTAGCCAAGGAGAAAGAATCCGTGTTCTCAGTGAGCTCACATACTTGTGGTTGCATCAGAGATAATTTCTGCTTGTTTAATACCTGCTACTGCCTGGGTAAATGTATTCAGATACTCCATAGAGAGCCACTAAATAATGGGGAAAGAAGGTATTCTCAGTGGTATGCAGGAATTAAAAGGACGTCTTTAAAAAATTCAGCATGAATTTACCTGGGCTAGTGGGTGACATTGATTGGGAGGTCTGAGACACCAGCTTTGTAAATTGCTTTGTTCTTTGTTGGCGTTTACAAGGCGCTGCTGGTCACGGATGAATGGCTAGCATCAGGCCCAGCCGGTGTTTTCACATTGAGCCCTGTTGTAGCAAACCGGTGAGTCAGGCTGAGGGATGAAATGGTCATGTGGGTAACCACATCTGTAAGCTGAAACTAGTCAAATCATGACAAAATGAGTAGTGTTACATGTAGGAGTGATTCTCTCTAAAAGATGTCCATTCTCTACTTTTCAGGGAAGCTTGGTAAAGCATCTTTTCTTGGTGAAAATAGCTTTTTTTTTTTACTTTGCCTTTGAGGTTGCCTGATTTTTCTCATGGACTTAAATGTTTAAAATACTTTTGGCACATTTCTTCCCTTCTAATTCATCTTATTTTTCTTCTACCTCTTCCCTTTTTTCCTCCCCTTTCCTGTTTATCTTTTTCTCTTTTCCTTTTCCCTTCTGCTCCTCTTTCTCTTTCCTTAATTAAGTAGAAAATGATTACAAGGATCTATGGTAAATTAATGTTCCCATCGGGGATTTAAAATGTAACATTTCCAAATACCCCCAAGAAAACAAAGCCAAGGTAGGTTTGACATGAAGGAACCTGGGCACCACATCTGCTTTTCTAAATAGAAGAAAGGCCAGAGAGATCTTGAAAAAGAGCTGATGCCTGGAAAGAGCAACATAGTACTCCCGTGTTGCTTTAAACAAGGCGGATCCCTGTTTAAACTAAAACAGGTAAATGCTCACCAGCATCGAGAAATGGATCAATCATAACAGCAAAATTGGTTATAGCACTGAGGCTGTCTTAATGGACCATTGTCAAGTGGTTAGAGAATGACAACAATAAAAACAACAAAAAATGACTAAGATTTATCGTTAAGAAATAGCAGCTACTTAGTTAAGATCTCTGAGGTAAGGCAATTGGACTGTATCTTTCCCTTTGTAATTGTTGATGTACCGTTGCCTTGACAAGGTTTCTCTGTGCTTGCATGCATTTGGTTCATTGAGTTCCTACACCAGAAATGCCCTGGTTAAAGTCATCCCTTCACTTACCCCTAAGGGTGCTGCTGAAAATGTGACTACATCCTGCAGTGTGTTGTATATGAAAAATAGTTTTTCTTCTTGCTGAGTGCTTAGAAAGGCTTTGTTTCTTTTAAAGAGACATTTTTAGGTATTTTATATTTTTGGTCTGTTTGGACAATAAGAGCTACCCATGTCTCTGCTTTCCCTTTGGTTTCCAGGGTGCTGAGAGTCAAATCTGATAGTCAACCAACTGTGCAGATCCTTATGGCTTGCATATCCATTGGTGTCCCTTCCTCATCCTTGGTCTTTTTCTACTCTTATTTATATTTTATTTCTAAGCTGGATTTTTAAAACTTATCATCCCCCTCCCATAACATGTTGGTATGCTTTCACAGAGATAGCCTCAAATCATATGTGAAATTCCTATCTTTCTACCCAAACTGGCATTAACTGGGCTCAGGTTCTCAGATGTCTCAGGGAAGTTTCTGCAGCAGTATCCCATTTGAGCTCACAGCCTCCTGTGTTATCTCCATGCTTGCCTTTCTGCTGGAGTTCTCACCTGAGAGTTCAGATCTAAGCATGATGCTCCCACGCTTAAAACCCTGCCTGAACTCCCCTCTCTCTGTGGAAAAACCTAGTTACCTATGATCTCCCCTAACTATGGCTCTAGTCTTAATATAAGCTCCCTTTTATATACTCCATACTTCTGTAAATTTTATTAACAATATAATAATTATTTTTTTAATTTTAATTGTTCAAGTACAGTTAAACAATATAATCATTACAATTTTCACTGCAGTAGTAATTTTTATACCCAGTAGCATGGGAATTCAGCAGATTTCCTTTATCAAAATCTAGATGCAAAACACATCCATCTACCTGAGATGAAAGGGCATACATAAGGGGTTAATGGGTAGACACACCATCAGTCCATTGAGGCTATGTGGCACCAGTGTGGCAAGTTAGTCATATCCAGAAGCTAATTAACTGTACTGAACATATGTCAACCTAAATATTTTCTAGGCTTCTCCTTTATACTTTCTTTATACCAGAGGGAATTGAGAGCATAAATAGCTCCCTACCAACCTTTCTTGATATCAGCTTACTCCCTAAACCTCTTTGTTATCTTCTTTCAGTTAGAAGCAAGATAGTTTTACATACCATAGTTCAGTTGGAGTTAAATTTTTTGTAGCCTCTGGATTAGCCAGCTGTGCCATCCTGAGTAATTTCGGTTTTAGAATTCTGTATAAAATGAGAGTGCTAGATTGGGTTGTCTCAAACCACCCTTCCAGTTTTCTAAATCTAAATGGAATGTTCTTTAAAAAAAGAGTAAGCAAAGATAGAAGTCTCCTTATGCATTCATTGATTAGAAAATATTTATTGAGCACCTATTTTATGCCAAACATGGTATAACCTATGGGATACAGAGTTCAAGAAACCATTATTTTGCCATCACAGAGCTGGAAGTTTAATTGGGTATTTACATAAATATCCATAGCACAGCGTAGAACATATTAGAGTGTATTAGAGCGTTAGACTGAGGTGAACCTGTACATCTTCTGGTCTCTCCTTCTCAAAGGATGTCCATGGGCTAGCAGCTTCAGATTCTCCTGGGTAGAATTTCAAGCCCTCCTTTTGACCCACTGAGTCAAAACCTTCATTTTAACCAGATCCCCAAGTGATTAATATTCTTGTAAAAATTGAGAATCAGAGATCTTTTCCAAATTCATCATTTTATGGCTGTATAAACAGGTGCTGAAGGATGAAATAACTTTGCTGGTTCAGTGGGAGAGTTAGGACTTGAACCCACCACCCCTGATTCCTGGTGGGACATGTCTACAGTGTGTCATTTCCTGTGATAAGGTACTAAGGGACTTCAGAGGAAAGCAATAATTGGAAACTATGTTCATTTTGATTGTAACATACACCTGTGAACCCAAACTTTGCAATGCAAGCCAGGTTGGGGGATTCAGCCTGATTTAGCCTGCTGTACTTGAATAGATCACATTAACTGCTCTTTATCACTGACAAAATCAATGCCATGTCTCATGTTTACACTTTCTTTAAAATGCAGAAATGTTGACATTCACCAAAGGGGAGAGGAAACTTCCTGCTCCTGCAGAAGAAATTCCCAGGCTAGGTTAATACTTTGTCATCAGATCTATCACCATCAATGGGGGAAAAACCCAAATACCTCCAAGCACACACTCTACTGAGAGAGGGTCACGAAAATTATCTGCCTGCATGTGCAGCCTGTGGAAAGGACTCCCCGAAATGGGCCCTGTAGGCTGAGTGGAAAACATGAAAGTGAAATGAGATTCCAGTTTCTCAATGAGCCTTTCTGTGTCCTGGCAGGTAGAAACAGTTCTACCCAGCTTTGGTAGAGAATTCACAGGGTTAACAACTAAAGAATGGAGTTCTTGTAATCAATATAGTCCTCTGGCTTTATTGATTAGAATCACCTGCTTGTTTTGCAGCTAAGATTTTTTTTTATCCCATTCAAAACAAAGACACCCTAGGGGACCATTAAGTAAATAGGCATTTAAGACTTTTTTCATTGCTAAGAAAGTAGTTAATTATTATTAGTGCCTAAAAGTCTCAATTCAGACAGAACACCTGAATGAACACACTGCCGAAACGGTAGTGACATGTCTGCTATAAATGGATGCCAATTTGCAGTTTATTGAAAAAATGCTGCTTTCTCCTTGGAGTTGTTGGGGAGGGGTGTGACTCCACATTTAACTCCCCCCAAAAAATGAGACTTAGCAGAGCTCTGCTTCAAAAAGCTGGGGTGGAACAGTTTTTCCAAGTATCTCACATCCCTGGTGGACACCACTGTTGTACGCATAAGCAGTTCACTCCAGAGCCTGACTAAAGAAATAGATTGCCAGTATGGGAACCATTTTAAGATATCAGGTTAATTTTATTTTATTTAGAGAGCATTCATTTTTTCTGCTTCAGGAAAACAAATCAAATGCAGATTGAGTAACTTGCTTCTTGTTTGGCAAGAAGGATTTAACACCACTTAATGATCTATTATTTCTCCTTGTCTGTTAGTTACACAAAAAAATCAGCACATACACATTTATGGAGCATCTACTGTGTATAAGCAATTGTGCAAGTACTTCTGAAGTATAATGATAATACCTGAAGCTTATTAGTATTTTGGTATTGACAAAATAGTTTCATATTTGATCTTCATAACATGCTTTTGGATTCACAAGTCAAGAGGTCTACTCACAACATTTTGCAAAATCCTTGAGACATTGAATGGCCATACGAGCCAGCAATTCTACTCCCAGGGATATACCCAAGAGAATTGAAAACATATGTTCATACAAAAACTGGTACATGCACATTTATAGCAGCATTATACACAATAGCCTAAAAAGTGGAGACAATCCAAACAAGCATCAGTGGATGAATGGATAAACAAAATGTAGTATATACATACAATGGAAAATATTTACCAATAATAGGGAATGAATTACTGATGTTTGAATATGGATGAACTATGAAAACATTGTACACAAAAGAATACAGACCCAAAAGGCCACACACTGTATGATTTCATTTACATGAAGTATCCAGAATAGGCAGATTCATAGAGACAGAAAGTAGATAGATTGCCACAGGCTAGGGGTGGGAGTGGGGAATTGGGGACAACTGCCAATGGGTTTGGAGTTTCTTTTGGGGGTGGTAAAAGTGTTACAGAATTAGATAGTGGTGATAGTTTCACAGCCTTGTGGATATACTAAAAACCATTAAATTGTAAACTTTAAAAGTGAGTTGCATGGTATGTAATTATATTTCAACTAAAGATAAAAATGTTTTTACTAGTGACTTACTCTGTAGCAGAAATGTGGCAAGTATGCATGTTTTTTAAATGCCAGACAAATGTTCAGGTTCTGTCACCTGACAGAACTTGTGCTTGTCTTCAAGGACCCTGCATATATGTATATGAAAAGATAAAAAGTGGGAAATTAATGATAGGTCAGAATCAGTGGTATAAATGAAGTGTTCTCAACGTTGGCTCTCAAAGTGAGACTTTTGGGACCTACTCCTGGAAGTTTGGAATTGATAGGTCTGTGATATATTCCTGGGACTCTATATTTTTACTTTGTTTTATTAAATTTTTAAAACTATATTTTATTTTCTGTTTTGTTGAATTAAAATTTTTTAATTGAATCTATTGGCATGACATTGGTTAATAAGATTATATAGGTTTTAGATGTATAATTCTATAATAAATCATTCATATATTGTATGTGNAGACAAATGTTCAGGTTCTGTCACCTGACAGAACTTGTGCTTGTCTTCAAGGACCCTGCATATATGTATATGAAAAGATAAAAAGTGGGAAATTAATGATAGGTCAGAATCAGTGGTATAAATGAAGTGTTCTCAATGTTGGCTCTCAAAGTGAGACTTTTGGGACCTACTCCTGGAAGTTTGGAATTGATAGGTCTGTGATATATTCCTGGGACTCTGTATTTTTATTTTGTTTTATTAAATTTTTAAAACTATATTTTATTTTCTGTTTTGTTGAATTAAATTTTTTTAATTGAATCTATTGGCATGACATTGGTTAATAAGATTATATAGGTTTTAGATGTATAATTCTATAATAAATCATTCATATATTGTATGTGTTCATCACCCCAAGGCAAGTCTTTTCTATCACCCTTTATCCCCCCTTTACCCTCTTTTACCTCCCCCATCCCCTTCCTCTCTGCTAATCACCATACCTTTGTCTATGTCTACAAGATTTTATTTTCTTTATGTATGGAAGAGACTCATCCATATCCTGTTTCTTCTCCTTCTTGCCACTTTGGAAGATTATACTTCCCTAGCCCCTTCTAGTTGGGTGTACCATGTGACTGAATGGTCAGAAGGTTGAGGGTGGAAGTAAAATATATCACTTCTGGGATTAAGCAGGTCATTGTCAGCAATAGAACTTTGAGTATTCTCTTCCAGTGTTGTGTCAAACAAGGAGGCTATATATTCTGAGCAGTCAAAAAAGGAGGCTATATATTCTGATATAGGATAGTGCAGTCTTTATTGGCCTAGATCTCTGAGTCACTGCATGGACAAAATGGCACTAAAATTTTTTCTGGGACCTGCAGCGGGCTTTGCATCAGCAGTAAATAGACCTTTGCAGTGTTAAGCCATTGTGACACTGGAGTGTTTGTTGCCATAGTCCAATCTACCCTATCCTTAAGCAGGAGATTCTAATGATCAACTAGGTTGGGGAATCAATAGTAGAGATAATATGTACTAAAGCATTAAAGATTGAGAATATCACCTAAGGCTGGGGGTGATCAGGAAAGGCTTAATAAGAGAATTTGACCTGGGTCTTGAAAAATGGGTAAGATTGGAATGAGGAGGAGTAAATAGGATAGTCCAGACAGGAGAGATGACACCAATGGTAGGGAAGGCGTGACACCAGAATGATATAGTTCATCCGGTTTCTTTTCTCTTAAAAGTGAATTGACTTCTCTTTTGAAAATTGCTCAGAGGCCAGATGCTTCAGCTGTCTTTTGCCAAATATTTACTAGTTGGAAAAACTGAAATAACCATCCACATGCAGTCTTATTCAAGGAATCTTTCAATAAACACTGAATTATTTTAGTGCTTCCTTTGTTCTGATGAATGATTGTCCTGAATTCTCTTTGGAATATAAGCCCATCACTTGCAGTGGAATTAGGCAAGTTAGATGATGGAAGTCTTGAATGCCAGGCTGAAGTTATCCACCCCCCACATTGAGAAAAGCCTCACATGTTTTCCTTGGGTAATATCCAGGTGACTATTTTCTTTCTATCTGAAACAGCACCTTGTGCTGCCAGCAGGCTCTGATTCCTCAGTTCTACCCAGCTGTCTCTTCCCCTTTCTGCTTGTTCTCAGCTTCCCTCCTCCCTCCTCCAACCTTTCAGGACATGAGATCAGCGAGGAAGAGATAAACGGAACTGGTATTTACTGAGTATCAATGCGTGTACACATGTGTTTGACATGTCCCTTCTCCTCTACTCCCTGATGATAGCACTCTGAGAGGCACTGTTTCCCCCATCTCTGAGGCTGGTAATTAAGGAGCTGGCCCAGAGTACATGTAGAAAGTGGTGGAACCAGGACTCAAACTGGAGTCTCTTTGACTTTGATATGTGATACTACATTGGCTTCAGTGAGCTGGAAGCAATGCAGTTTACTAACCTGCTTTCCTTTAAACCACATCACATAAACTCCTCAATAGGAAAGCAAGGGTGATAGATGCAAGTCTTTCCATCTGTCATGAGGTACATGTATTCTTGCTTAAACAGGTCTTACTCTCTGTGGCAAGAACTTGCAAAAAAAAGGGCATACCAATAGGGCTTGATTCCAATAAATTATACAACTGCTTTTTCATTAAGAGTGAATAAATAGATATGAGACATTAAACATTAACAAGATGCTCTTGCCCTATTTCTGCTCTTGGAGAATTCTGAGTAATGATGGCATTATTACAAGTATATAGAAGATGATTTAAATGGATTATAAATACTTCACAGGAGGATGAAAACTGTGGGGTTAGAAAAAGATCAGGCCAAGCAACTTATTTCATATACAGGGGACATTTGTCTGACAACTATGTAGTAAGTGCCCAACATGTGTGGGAGACTGTTCTAGGCGATGCAAATGTAGTAGCAAATGAGACAAAGTCCTGGCTGCCATGGAGTTTATGATCTGTGGGAATTAAACAATAAACAGGAAAAATAAATTAGTGTTATATGAATAGGCAGAATAATGCCCCTTCCCCAGATGTTTGCATCCTAATTTCTGGAACCTGTGAATATGTTGCCTTATATAATAAAAGAGATTTTTAAAAATGTGATTAAATTAAAGACTCTGAGAAGGAGATTATACTAGATTACTCAGATGGGCCCAATCTAATTACAGAGGTTCTTTTTTTTTTCTTTTTAAGAAAAATTATTTCATTGTTGTTCAAGTACTGTTGTCTGCATTTACCTCCAACCACTACCCTCCCCAACACAGCCATCCCAACCTCCCTCCCCTGCTTCCACCCCCACTTGGTTCTGTCCTTTATAGTTGTTCCTGAAAACCCTTACCCCCTTCCCTCCCATTATACCCTCCCATCCACCTCCCCTCTGGTAACTGTCAGATTGTTTTTAATTTCAATGTCTCTGGTTGTACTTTGCTTGCTTGTTTGTTTTGCTGATTAGGTTCCACTTAAAGGTGAGGTCATATGGTATTTTTCCTTTACCGCCCGGCTTATTTCACTTAGTATAATTTTCTCCAGTTCCATCCATGCTGTTGCAAAGGGTAGGAGCTTTTTCTTTCTGCTGCGTAGTATTCCATTGTGTAAATAGAGAAATGGGCAAAAGACTTGAACAGACACTTTTCCAAGGAGAATGTACATTGGGCCCAGAGACATATGAAGAAATGCTCAGCTTCACTAGCCATCAGAAAGATGCAAATTAAAACTGCAATGAGATACCACTTCACACTGATGAGAATGGTCATCATAAACAAATCAACAAACAAGTGCTGGTGAGATTGTAGAGAAAAGGGAACCCTAGTGCACTGTTGGTGGGAATGCAGACTGGTGTAGCCACTATGGGAAACAGTATGACATTTCCTCAGAAAACTGAAAATGGAATTGCCTTTTGATGGGGCAATTCCACTGCTGGGATTATATCCTAAAAACTATGAAACAGAGGTTCTTGAAAGTTGCTGTGGTTAGTGTGACTGTGGATGAGTGGTCAGAGAGATGCAGTGTTACTGGCTTTGAAGTTGGAGGAAGGGGCTATGCTCCATTTGATGTGGCAGAGTGCTAGAAGCTGAAAAAAGAGAAGGAATTGGGTTCTCCCCTAAAGTCTCCAGAAAGAACACAGCCCTACTGACAAACTGATTTTAGCCTGTGAGACCCACATCAGACTTCTGAATTGTGGAACTGTAAGATAATGAATTTGTTGTTTTAAGTCACTAGTCAGGGAGGGCCACTCTTAGGAAATAATTGGCAGAAACTTAAAAGATGGGACAACCAAGTGCAAATCTGTAAAAAGCCTGTTCTAGGCAGAGGAAGCACCACATGGGTCTGGAAGGTGCTTTCAATGTGCTATGTTGGTGATATATGAGTTTATCAGAAACAAGGCTTTTGTTCATTCACCGATTCACTTACTTATTCATTCAACAGATATTTACTGAGTATCTCTGATGTGCCAGGCACTGGTCTAGGTGTTGGGATACAGTGGTGAATACATCATTTCCACACTGGTCTGTCCCTCAGGGCTTGGTTTCACCTGGATAAAGAATTCCAGAGGAAGGTACCAGATCCTCTTCTCTTAAGTGATCTTCATAGATCCTAGAGAGCAGATTGAACCTGTTAACAATTATATAAAATTCACCCAAACTGGGGTATGTTTGCCCTTCTAAATGTTGGACACCATCCAGGAAATTCTTATCTCTCTAGGTTTCAAAAAGTAACCAGTATAAGAGCAATACCATACAATTAAAAATTGCATGTATCTTTCTCTAAAATACTTAATATTTTAGTAATGTAGTATTATTGACAATAATCCTTTATTCACTTTAAATGTGTCACATTATATCACATTTTGGCACCTAATGTGCCTGGCATGATTTATTCTTTAGATGAGTTGAAGTTTTCTGTAAAGACATGAAATGTCATATCTATGTGGCTAGTTACACATGCACCCACACACATACACACAAAATGAACATTTCTAACAATCCTTTTTGATTTACTTGATTCCATCCACTTTTCCTCACGGAATTCCTAAGTTTTTTGTTGCTGTTGTTGTTGTTGTTGTTGTTAAATTTACTGGTTTAGTAAGTGAGAAAGATAAGCAAGACTGTATTGGTAAAGCCACCTATCTCTTCAAACAGCTGATGTTCCCGCAAATCAAAATTGATTTGAATTAAGGTGAATGATAAACGTGAACTGTCAGACCACCTCCTGGGAACAGACTGGGCGGGCCTTCAGGGTGAATTTTCTTTGTCTTCCTGGCCTCTGACTGACTCTAGCTATGACTTTCTGTCCTCACCAAAGTGGATTTTCTCTCCTTGGCCTCATCCCCTACCCAATTCCCACTGCCAGCTACTGAGGCAGAGGCTGAACTTCTGTGCCAGACTCCAGCCTCGGCCATCCTGAGTGGTCACTGATGGGACTTATCCTTCCACGTACCCTGTTAGGCCATGATAGAACTGTTGGGACTGCTGAACAAGGTTGAAGGTTTCCCACACAGGTGGGAAACTTCGAGCAGTTTAGAACCCTGAGATCCCGACCTGTGAATATTTGGCTTTTCCAAGTGCAAAGGTTGAAGGGAATCATTCAGACTCATGCTTAATGGAGCTGGGGAGAAATCCTGGGCCTAGAAGTTTCCTTCTCCCAGTACTATGACATTTTTAGATGTTCCTCTGAATAGCTCAAGGACAATTTAGGGAGTGAACACAAAGGAATGCTGCTGGAAATGTAAGAACACATTTTCTCTTGGTTTCAATTTCCATGGACCTAGTCTGATGCTTCTTTCAAAATTTATCTCAGAAGTGCCTGGGGACCATTTTTGATGGTCCAGAACTCCTACCACAGATGCAAACCATCCTCTGTCCTCTGTGGCACCAGGCCATTCTCCTCTATCAATGACCCCTGAATCTTGACTATTTGCTTGTTTTTGTTTCTCCCTGGAAGGCAGATACCCTGTCTCTGATATGTCCTGGGTATTTAGAAAATGCTTGTTGAATGCACATTCCTCAGGGCCAAAGGTAGAACTTAGTAGAGTGTTTCCTGCCCCAAATAACTATAATATTAACTTTGCATAAATTGCCTGAGAATGGTAGACTCTGGGATTAAGAACAATCTAAATTGACATATGTTCTTAATGTGAGTAATGGCTTTTACAAATTGACTGGATCCTTTTCTGAACAATAGCAGGAGTGCATTTTATATGTATTAGCATTTTTTAAGTATTGCTGTTTAAGCTTATAATTCTGGTCCAGCCATTGGAATTATGTCATATGTCAAAAGTCAAACAGATGACCAAAAGAGTGAGTCATTGCTGCCCAAATGCAGAAAAATGATAAGGGCCATTGAAAACCAACTTAAGTGTCAATAAACATTGAAAAAGATGTTCTCTTGAGATTTAAAAATAAAATCAAACAAACAAAATGAAGAAGACACCTACCTTTCTTAGAGGACAATGTGAAAGACAGTGGACCAGTGAGAAGCAAATATGAAAAGCTTTGTTCCCGTCTCCACTCCTAGCACAGGAAGATACTAGACACTTCTGACTGTGGAGTTACTCTTCTCCCAGGGGTTTCTGCATTCATATCTTCCAAAGCTCAGGGAACTATAGAGAATTTTTTCCTAGGTTGCAAGTAAGAGACTTTGAATTTCAAACTATAGCTATCCTAAGCACTGTAAACCAAAATGTTTGGTTTAGCTCTTAGCTATGATCACCCACAAAAGAAAACATACATTTGCAGTTTGCTTATGGAAGGACCTGGGGGCAGAGGACTGATTTATTGGTTGACTGACATTCATTAAGCACCTATGATATACCTGGAATGAATGCAAAATAACAGAAGGCTTCTCCTTTCCAGAAATGTACTGTTATAGAGGTAGAGAGGTGTTTAGTCTTAAAGATTAGCAGAAATCAAAGATGTCCTTGTACTACTTTATATTTCCTTGTACCACTAATTAATCAAACTTATTGGCTGTACTTGCAATATTTTCAGGTTCTGGGGACTTAGATTTGATATTTCAGACAAATAAAAATGCGAGTTATTTTTTTGTGCACTCTAAGGGCTTAAATTTGCATTTAAAATAATACACTATTTCAGATTATTTTTAGAATAAGACTGAGCTGAAAACAAATAAATATATACACGAGTGTTGAATGGTCCAAAACTTGGACATAGAAAATGAACTATTTTGCAGACAGACCTACTTAAGAGCAAACCTCTACTGCATACTAATTATACACATAATCAGATACACGTACAGACATACACAGACAGATGGATAGTTATTATTGATCATGGATTAAATGGTCTGAGATCTGGAAAAGACCAAAGTTCAGGCAGCCAAATGCTTCCATTTCTAAAACTTACTACTATGGCTAATGATAATAATCACAAAGTAGCAGTCATCTTGAGCACTTGCTACTCCTGCAGTGTGTATCAGGCTATGTTTTCCATCAAGGGAGGAACTTGCTGCTGCATCTTTAGTACCTACCTTGATGCCTCCACATAGCAGGTAAGTGCTCAATCACTCATGTTGCACAAGTGATAGAAATAGGCCAGGTTCTGTAAGAGACACTTCACATATATTATCCCACCGAACCATCAAAACCACTCATGGTAGATATTACCATCTCTATTTTGCAAACAAGAAAAAGAGACCAAGAGAAATGTTGGTCATGTGTTCAGGGTTAATGGTTATTAGTAGAAGAATGAGGATGAAAATCCAGGTCTTCTGACTTCCCACTCGGGAGTTTTTCCATTGAATATGCACTGTCTCTGTGACCATGTACTCTTGTGTGCGCTAAAGATCAAACTTGGATTAATGTCTATAAACAAGGTATGAATATCACCAAATTAATTAGTGAAGGTCATATTTACATTTCACCAAGTGTCAACTTGTGTTATTGTCTGAATGAAGATTTTCTCAATGTATTGCAGTCAGTCACAGCTACCCCTCAGTATTAGGCAATGTGCTTGAATTTCAGACTTGTGAAATTGCTATCTTGCATTTCTTAGGAAAGGCTGAGCCTCAGTATATTTACAGTAGGACAGTTCTTTAGAAGACCATGGGTGTTACTTAAGCTAATAAATGACTATTGTTCAAACAGAATTACAAGCAATGCCCCAATTAATGAAGGTGGTGAACAGTCGTTCTTTGTTTGCAATAGCCCTGTTGCCCAAGTTGGTCACTGGCTGGACTGTCTGAGTCTCCAGTGATTTACAAATCCAAAGGAAAGTGGAGAAAACATAAAATGTATTTTTCTACAATTTGAGGCATGAGCTTCCTTAGCATTTCAGAGCCCCTACATTTCTGTGATGGGCTTTGATTCAACCCAGCCTGAATGAAAGACATTTCATCACCCCAGAATGCATTTCTTTATTTGCCTTGGATCTATGATTCTGTCAGTATTGAGAGAAAAGAAAAATCAATGCTGCACTATAAACCTCGGGCCGCCTCTGGCCAACGTGGTCAGCATGGTGTGAGCAAAGGAAATGGCAGGGGAAAAAATTGACCGCTCAGCAAGAGTGTGGCCAGTAACGGACACAGCTCAGGGCTAATAACAGCTTGCAATTACACATGGAAAGCCAAAGCGTGTAGGGCATTCAGTGCGAGGGGGATGTAATACAATTTATTGAACCACCAGTTAGAGTTCTGCAGCTTCACAATAAAAAAGAACATTGGGCCTATACTCCTTAAAACACAGACTTATATGGTGCCGACTGGTGAAGGAGGCTTGGAAAATGGGAAAGCCCTGTCATAGCTAAAGAGCAGTCAGAAGAATATGGCCTATTTACATTTAAAATAAGGTGTCTATCTATCTAATCAGATTTGTTGCACAGACACAGAGAATTTTGGTGCTATTATAGTCAGTATCAATATATATACATATACATATATATATATATATATATATATATATATATTGCCATAAAATTCCATTTAGGCTCCTGTCTATCTAAAACCATGGTAATAATAATGAGTGGAACAAACACATGGATGTTGAATGTATGCATTTGGTGGGACAGTGTGTGTGGGGGTCTCTCTCCATGCTAAATGCCCACAAACAGCAGTACTAATGTATTTTGTCCCTGTCATCTACTTCCTCAACTTTTCAGTGAAGGGCCCCTTTCCTGCTGGTCATTAACAAACAGTGATTCAGAGAAACAAACTCAGAGGGACCAGCATGTTCTGATTAGCCATTAGGTTCCCCTGAGCAAGTAAGAAGGACATGGCTTTGAACACTGAGGCTGACTTTTTTTTTTTTTAATTGGGCATAGGTGGGATTGACATTTGTTGGGTGTTGAATTCTCCTGCTGGTGCAGAAGTTCCTCTCTGGGTGTGGAAAGATTTCCAGAGCCTGCTCTTCCCACCAACTTTCCGATCTTTGCTCTTCTGTGGGTGGCTCTGAGTTCCTCCCCATGAAACTCTGAGTGTTCCCTTCTGGGGCGGATGCGGCAGACTCACTCTTTCTCAGAGCTTCTCTGCAGCTCCTAGGTGTTTGCATACCTAGGGTTCTCCTCATTCCCCGGCTTCCCCAACTTCCCTTTTAACAAGTAGAAATTATTGTCAACCAGCTGGAGCAAAACTATACTAGCTAGTTGACAGTTTATGTAAATGAGTTTTGTGCATACTACCAGGAGAGACTAGCTGAAACCCTGAGTGGACCTCAGACCTTTTGTTGTAGGGCTTAGTATTTTCTAAAGAAGGCCCTTGTAGCCGTGGGAGAGCTATGTACTTGGCAATGAAGAAAGAATCCTTTAAATATTAAATATTCTTTCTCTTGGGATGGAGAATTTAAGTTGATGGCAGCTCCAGGACGGATAGACTAGTTCTGCAGTAATTACATGGGGGTGGGGTGGGTCCTCTAAGCTTGGGAGTTTGGCACTTTTACCCGAGGCACAATACTGGCTTGGACAAGGCAATGTCAGCTCTGGGATGGGGAGGGGGGAGAGTGGGTACCAGTGAGTGGGCAGAGAGCCATCTGTGAACTCCACATTTGCTCTGGGTGGTTAAAAGCTATATGAAATTAAAATTAATTGAACCAAATTAGGTGACCTGTGAGTTTTCTGTCCCCCTCACAGCAAAGTCAAATGTGGATGTGAATTGGCAGAGAAAAGGGAAATGGGGTGTTCGGTCCATGTCCCGGCAAGTGGCTGAGTTGAATTCCTATTGTCCACAGGCAAACACAGTCACACATCCATGTCTGAGAGCCAGAGCCTTCCTTCCCTAGATTCTGTCCAGCATAATCAGTCTCACCTCGACACACACACACACACACACACTCACACACACTCTCTTTTCTCTCTTCTCCATGGCATAAGACTAGTGGGGGTATTCACACACATGCACACACACCCCACACAGCTGCTGACCTAGAGGTGTTAGCCACTCTGCAGCTGCTGTTCTTCTCACATTAATCTATAGGAATCAATGGACATTTCATTAGAGTAATCAAGTGCGGATGCGTCCTGCATTTATATTCTGTCCCCCTCCCTGCTGCTTTCACAGACTAATTGGTCCTACAGACAGGAGTACATAGATATTTTTCCCTATAGATGAATGTCAAGAATGGTTTTTTACTGCTGGTTGAAATACCTATCAATACAGAGTCTGTATAAAAGCCTTCACCCATCAAAGCTGCAGAGCTGTTGATAATACATTATGCACTCTTGGTTCTAATGCATCTCACTTCCTCTTTTACACCTTATTGCACATCCACGCACCATTTATGTTTGTCTCATTCAAAGAATTAACTAGCTCTGGGCTGTCTTTGTTTTAATGTTTAGCCCCAGAAATATTTTCCCTCCTTTGTATAGTTGTCAATTGTTGCAGGACAGCTGTGGTAAGGAGCTAGAAAGGGAAGTGGCATGGTGTTCATTTGGGGGCCATACCTTTCAGCTCTGCTTTTTTGTATCTCACCATTAAATGCACTTCCCATGTGCCAGGTGAAGGCACAGAGAACATCTTTGTTCTGAGAATAAAGCAAACAGACAAAAGAGGGTCCTGCTCCCCTCCTGTGAAAACAAGTGGCTCTGCATGGTAGTGGTCAGAAGCTGATGGGAAAAGAAAGGTCAAACAGATAAAAAAGAGTCTCAGCTTTAAAGTGGTCATTAACCAACAGTGATTCGGAGAAACAAAACTCAGAGTGACCAGTGTGTTCTGACTAGGCATTAGGTTAATGAGGTGGTGGCCGAGTTGTGTGGTGTGTACTGGAACTATGACTACAGGTCCTGCTTATACCTGACCCACCTCCCCAACCACATTTGCTACCTGTCATGACCAGGAAAATACTTCCTGGAGAAATCTGGTGAGCTCTGCTTGCTTCCAGAAAGTTGAAAGGATTGGGATTAGCTAACAGCCCCTTTTCTGAAGCTTTAGTTTTGTGGCAAATGGAAGGAAGGGGTCTTGGTGCTCAGATAACAGCTGGGTTACCCCTAAGAGCCAACAGAAGGCTGGTGAGGGGGGTGTTGGAGTCAGATGTCACTGCCCCTGTGCAGGAAATTGGGGTAAATAAAAAGTGGAAATCAGAGGGCCAGGTTCTAGCAGATGCCTTCGTTCCCCTTCGTCATTATTCTTCTATTTTCAATATTTTATTGATTATGCTATTACAGTCACATCATTTTTTTCTCCCCTTTACATCCCACAGAGCTGTTCCCCACTTCACCATTCCACACCCCTACCCCTTAGTTCATGTACATGGGCTGTACATAGAAGTTCTTTGGCTACTCCATTTCCTATACTGTTCTTACACCTGTCTATTTTGTACCTACCAATTATGTTTCCTATTCCCTGTACCTTTCACCCCCCCCATTCACCCCACTCCCTACCCACTGATAACCCTCCATGTGATCTTCATTTCTGTGATTCTGTTCCTGTTTTAGTTGTTTGCTTTGTTTGTTTGTTTTCTTTCAGGTTCAGTTGTTGATTGTTATGAGTTTGTTGTCATTTTACTGTTCCTAGTTTTGATCTTCTTTTTCTTAGATAAGTCTCTGTAGTATTTCGTATAATAAGGGCTTGGTGATGATGAACTCCTTCAACTTGACCTTATCTGGGAAGCACTTTATCTGCCCTTTTATTCTAAAGGATAGCTTTGCTGGACAGAGTAATCTTGGTTGTAGGTTCTTGCCTTTCATGACTTTGAACACTTTTTCTGAGCACCTTCTTGCCTGCAAGGTTTTTTTTTAAGAAATCAGCTAATAGTCTTATGGGAACTCCTTTGTAGGTAACTGTCTCCTTTTCCCTTGCTGCTATTGAGATTCTCTCCTTATCTTTAATCTTGGGTAATTTAATTATGATGTGTCTTGGTGTGTTCCTCTTTGGGTCCAACCTGTTTGGGACTCTCTGAGCTTTCTGGACTTATATGTCTATTCACTTTGCCAGATTGGAGAAGTTTTCTTTTATTATTTTTTCAAATAAGTTTTCAATTTCTTGCTCTTCCTCTTCTCCTTCTGGCACCCCAATGATTCAGATGTTGGAACATTTAAAGTTGTCCCAGAGGTTCCTAAGCCTCTCCTCATTTTTTTGAAATTTTTTTCTTCATTTTGTTCTGGTTGAATGTTTATTTCTTCCCTTTGTTCCAAATTGTTGACTTGGGTCTCGGTTTCCTTCCATTCACTGATGGTTCCCTGTATATTTTTCTTTATTTCACTCTGCATAACCTTCACATTTTCCCTCTACTTTGAGACCATACTTAGTCATTCCTGTGAGCATCCTGATTACCAATGTTTTAAACTGTGTACCTGATAGGTTGGCTATCTCCTCCTCACTTAGTTCTTTTTCTGGAGTTTTGATTTGTGTTTCATTGGGCCATATTTCTTTGTCTTAGCTCGTCTGTTACATTGTAAAGGGTGGAGCCTTAGGTATTTGCCAAGCAATCCTCACAGGTTTTTATAGCCAGAGGTTTTTGAAACTTTTTTCCCCTGGCTCTGGAACCCTGGATTACACAGTCCGTCTTGCTCTCCAGTTGTTCCTCCTGGTTTATCCACATGGGAATGTTGGACCATCCAGTCTACCAGCTGCTGCCTTGCCATGCATCCTCTCCACCCAGGCTGCCCATCTTCGCCCCTCCTATCAGTCTGGATGAATATTTCTTTTTTAACTCTGTGCTTATTGGATTTCCATACAGTTCAATTTTTTTTTCCTGGCAGTTCTGCTTGTTTTTATTATTAAATTGGTTGTTATCCTTCTTTTGGTTGTGTGAGGAAATTGTGTATATCTACCTATGCCTTCATCTTGGCTAGAACTCTCTATTCTTCTATTTTTTTTCTACAAGCAAATTTTTAGAACTTGGGAGGACATTAACTGACCACCCCATTCTCACTTTGACCTGAGAGGTTACATGTCACCATTTCCAGGCATTAAGGACAGTGAGCTAAGAAGTTTATGACCAACTTTCCTATAGAGCAAGGGTTCCCTGGGCCCAATGCCTCATTCTAGCTCTTTTTGTGGTGACCATGAGCAAGCCATTGGATTGTCTTGAGCCTCAGTTTCCTCACTTGCAAAACAGGACCAGTATTAATGCCCCACCCTTAAGACTGTTGCAATGATTGGAATTCAGAACTGCTGCGTAAATCTAAACTATTATGATTAATTTTAATATAAAGTTTTTTACAGTACAAATATGCTCTTAACAAATGTGTTTGGTGTATATAAAGTGCCACATGCCACGAGGCTTTCAATTCCACCTTTCTCATTAAAGAAAGCCCTTAACAACAGTAGCCCATGGATGAGATATATTAGTCATTCCCACATTTTGTGGAAGAGAGTTGAAGTCACTCAGCTCCCATCATGTGTTTCCCAATTCCGAACTTTTCCTATGATGCCTCCTTACTATGTGCCAGGGCAGTTGCTACCCTCACCCCACTCTACTTCCAGCATTTTCTCTCCAGGAGAAAGGAAAGAAGGACATGCTGGACCTGCTGGTGAACCTCCAGTCCAGGGTCAGATCTCCTTGGGGTGGTATTTCATGGGCTCCTAACCACGGCACCCAAATCCCACCCCACTTCCCTGTCCCTGTATCTGTTCAGCGCATCTCTTCTGTAAGGGAGGAGTCAGTGGGAGGCAGGCTGTCATCATCCCAAATGCAAGCACAGTACAAGATGAGCTCAAGCGGCTTTCGTGGGCTGCCTGGAGAATGCTGACTCAACAGTTTTGTGTCCCCCAGGAAATGCAAGTTCTAAATCACCTCTTGAGGCCCTCGTGAATCTAGTCAGCTTGCAACTTGGGGTCTGCAATAAAAAATAACCAGAGAATGGTTCAAATGGCTAGGGTTCTAGGCTGGCGATGGCCACCATGGTTGAGGCTGAGAGTCCAGTAAGGAGCCAGAAGCTTTGTTTTTGAATTTTTGATACAACAATGTCATTTTGGGTCATTTTTTTCTTAAGTTGTTTGCTGCCTTCTTGCCTTCTGGCATTTGTGGGCTCTCTTAATTAGAGTCAGGGCTTTCTCAGAGGTGAACACCAAATGGCCTTAGCCACCTGTCTCTTAGATGAGTATGTCTCTTCTAAGATGGATGTGCTGCATCTTCAGCCTTCTTGGGCTGCTCTCATTTCCCAGTCTCTGCTGAGAAATGAGACCCAGTATTGGACCCAGTGTTGGGAGCTAGGTCTTGTAGACCTCCTGATTCTGTAGACCTCAGCCTGCCTCCAGCAGGAGGCTGTCTTTGCAGAAGTGGAGGGTATTATTTCCTCGTATGGATTCTTGGTGCTAGTGGAATTATAAAAGTGACAGTGAAGACCTGAAGTGACTCTCCTGTGTCTGCAGTCTCAAAACCTTGTATATTCATGGATGGCAGATCCGTGGACACATATAGGGGCCAGGTCTTTGGAATATGTGTCCCAAACTTTTTGAAGTTAACATTCTTAAAGGTAACCTATGCCCCCTTACCTCATGATAATGGAGCCACATATTTAGAAGATTATAGACAAAAAACCACTGGGTTGTTCCCATGACAGTGTGGTATAGTAGAATCAGAATAGCTTATATAGTTGGATAGTGGTGTGTGGATTCCAGATCCAGTGATTCCAAGTGAGCTACATGACTTTGGGCAGATTATAGAACATGTCAATGCCCCAGTTAATCTATGAATAAAATGGGGATAATAATTGTGCCTATCTTATAAGGTGTTGTAAGGATTGAGCAAGATAATATAGAAAAATTATTAGTATAGTGCTCAGAATATTGTCTCGATAAATATTTCCACTCATACTTATTATTCATAAGATTTTAACAGCATTAAATGAGACACTGAATAAAGCACTCAGCATAGCTCCTTGCATACAATAGGCACTTCTTAACTATTAGGCAGCTTCACACAAAAAATATAATTAAAAAATTTCTTATAACCATTTATGTATGGACTTTCACCTCCAAAATATTTATAATTTGCCCAAGATGAAGTGGAGGATGATTCCTCGTTTTCCCCATGACATCTTCTGAGGCAGAGTTTTCTCCTTTCACCTTATTTCAATGTCTGTGCAACTGTGCACTTAAGCAATCCTGCTGCATTGTGTGCATTACTGAGATAGCTTCTTTGAGGGAAATTGGAGCTGGGGGAAGGTTCTGGGAATTGCGCAGTGCTTGGGCATGAGAATTCTAAGGGGCTTTTCTCTAGTTATAAAGGCAAACATCATTGGATCTCAGCTGATTCCTGAGGGCTGTGGGGTCTGTCTAATTTTCTTCAGGAATTGGACTGAAAGTTTCTATGAAATTCTCAGTTCAGCATCTGGCCTATTTTCCCACGAGCCCTTCTGGCAGCCTGACTTAGTAATGTGGTGATTCATTTATTCACTGATTCTCTTGAGCAATGTCTATCTATTGTAATTCAAAAACAAATTCCCACTTATTACCATGAATGCTGGGGAGAAGATGGAAAAATAGGAAGATATTTGGAGGATGAAATGTGAGGAAGAAACTCCAATTCTGGAGGCTCTGGGAGTCAAACAAAGAGATGGGGAAGATGCTTTGGTGGAAGTGAAAGGGCGATTGTAAAGGGCTAGGCAAAGGCTTTTGAAGGAAGAAATTCTGCAGAGGAGCCATCGTGGAGCATGTAGTTGAAGGGTCGGCAGAGTGGAGAAGTGAAGAGGGGAAGGGAGTGGAGCACGTAGAGTTGCTGGCTCTGAGTGGGAAGCACGGGGACAGGCAGTGCTGAGAGCCAGGGCTTATGCTACAGAGAGCAGCACTTTCTCCCATACCTGCCCCTGTGTTGAGCACACAAAGCAGCCACTTCCCACTTTATATTTCTTCAGGGAACCCACCATGTTCATTCTGCATAACTGACTGTCTTCTAAATGTTAGATATATTCCTCACAAGATCATAAATCCTTATAGCAGAAGCTTTTGCTGCCCCACTCATACCCCTTCAACACTCACCATTTCTGGGAAGGTGGATGGTTTCCTGGGCCAGCAGTACCTGACTGTCTAGCTGAGGGTATCAGTTGATGCCGTAGTGTTCTTGGTTTCCACACAGGCAGGCCAGAAGTGCTCCAGAGTGAACACCTTGCTTGGGGTGGGTGGGAGTTGGTGGATCGACACTACAGCTTCCTTACCTCTTAGTGGGACAACCCTGAGGCTTGTTCTCACCATCTGCCACAAGTCCGGGTAAGACTGCACCCCAGGCACCTTCAGCAGCAACCTACTCACTAGCACACTCTGTATGATACTCTTTCTCTTTCTTCTTTCACTTCCCCTCTCCTCTGTCACTGCTTTCTGGTGTCCCCTCCAAAATAAATTATATATTTTTTACTTACATTTTTGTCTGTGGATGTCTCTTACACAACTGAACAGAAAATAACTCCTAGGGGTAAACTTTTGTTCATGTATTTATTCTTGTTTATTGTCATCCCAGGATCTGTGATAGACACTGAGCTGGGAGAGTTTCTCTTCTTTTTGTACTCACTCCCCACCTTCCATTACCCCTGCTACCACTACCACCACCACCACAGGACATAGAAGAGGGCCTGGCTCACAGGAGGTGCTCAGTAAACACCTGCTAAATGAAATGAGATGAAATGCTTCTGTGAGAGAGCACTGCAGTACAGGTCTGGGACTTCCTCATCAATCTTAGTCATGTTATTTTCTCACTGTGTGACCTTGAACAAGACACTTTGCTTATGTGGGTGTCAGTTTTCTCATTGAAATAAAAGGGGGTTGAATGTCATGATCTCTAAAGGGTAGGAATATATACAGCCATAGAGTATTGGGTATATATGGTCATTCTTTCTCAAATCTGTGTGTCTTTGTCCTCTTGAATAGAATTTCTAGTAATGTGTCTGTGGCTTTGTTTGAGTTCAGATCATTTTTTTCTGCAGCACAATCTGTCACACCAAAGCAATTAGAAAATGTAATTCAATAATATTTGATTTGCAAACTGAGTATTCATGCTTTGGTGTTACAAATTCCTGTTGTTTTAATTAGGATGGTGAACTGAAAGTTGATACACATAAGCAGCATTCATTACTGGGAACCTCCCATGGCAGGAAAAATAGAAATAAATCCCTGATAAACCCCCAGTTGTGCTTTTTATTCTTTGTCCCTAGCAAAGGTTATTATGGAACAACGAGATGGATTGATGTCCCGGAAAGTGATGAGGGAGATCGGGGCCTGGCTTCACACATCGCAGTCAGTGCCCTCCACTCCGACCTGGAGGGCACCACCTCGCACTGCAAGCGGGGCTCGGACTCCATATCCATTAACTCCTTGGCTTCTCGTTTGAAACTGACAATGAGGTGACATGGGCAACTGTCCACATGGAACAGGACAGAGACCATCAACTCATTCCACATGGGCTGCCAGACAGCACCTAGAGGTAATAACACTCTGTCAATAGTGACCTGGGTTGGATTCAAATCAGCGGTTTAGGGGTGAAAGGCTCTGGATTCTATTATGAAGTGCCCTTAGCTATTGTGGGGCTGGAAAACCACCCCTTTACCACAGTTAACGACAGAATCCCAAAAGTCAGTCTCATTCTTTTCTTTCTTTTTTTTAAAAATGGTCTCTTTTAAAAAAAGATTTTATTCATTTATCTTTAGAGGGGAAGGAAAGGAGGAGAGGGAGAGAAATATCAATGTATGGTTGCCTCTCATGTGTCCCCTGCTGGGAACTGGCCTACAATCCAGGCATGTGCCCTGACTGGGAATTGAACCGTGATCAGTTGGTTCGCGGGCCCATGCTCAATCCACTGAGCTACACCAGCCAGGGCTCTTTCTTTTTTCTTTTAAAGAATTGAATATAATTTCGGATTGAGCTAGAAATTAATTCACCAATAAAACATGGTGGAAAAGATTGGTTATTATGCTTCAGCTGAGTGTATTGTTGATGTATATGACACATTTTTACATTGTCCTTTTTTACTTCTTTCCTTCTTCTTCCTTTCTTAGCATAAAGTTTTTCTGAGCTGAATATAACTATGACTTGTTTGAATCACAATTTTTTACTTAAGGCCAAATTCATGAATCTCCAAAGCAGATCTCCATTTTGGGGGGTTTACTCACTAAGAATAGGGCATTCCACAGGGTTAGTCTCACAGAGACAGTGCTTCCAGAACAAACCCCAAAGCTGTTCAGCTTAAGCAGGGGTAGGAGGGCTGGACAGGCCCCAAACCATGGGATTTTGTAAAGCTGGAAGTTAAGAGACCACCCCCCACATCTGTTTGTTTTAACCTTTAGATCAAGTGAAATGCATTCATTACAAGCTAAATACTTACTAAAGACCAAGGGGTCCATATTGCCCTCCCGCTCTGGCTTGCCTCTTTTCCTTCTCCCCTGCCCATTCAAATCTATCTTGTAACTAATGGCATGATCTTAGAAATTAATGAACAATTCAGCTAGGACTGCTTTCAAATTAAGATAAAATAACTAGAAAAGTTGTGGCTCTGTCTTAAAGACCAGACGCCAGGACAGTTACAATGTTTTAAACTGTATAGGAGGGCTTTGAATCCCTTTGTTCTTAAACTGTACAATCTCTTTAATCTGGGGGTTTCAAAGTCTTTCTGAGACAGGCTCCAACTGCCTTCTGCAAGGGGCTGTGTGGTAAAGAGACAGTAATGCACATCCTCATTTTCCAGATGAATGTGGTGGAGTTGAGGCTGGAAGTTGGCTCAAATCCTTAGTTCTTTTACCTGCCTTACTTCTCCAGGGCCGTGTTTTCACAGGGCTCCTGGACTGAATGTTGCATTCAGGATAATTTCCAAGTCAGTCCTCTACATGGCTATGCAGAAAAAGCTCTAGCCACAAGGGATGATTCTGGGGGTACAATATAGTACAGAGAAAATGGCGACCTCCAGCAGGGAAGGATGTTTAGGGATGTCAGTCAGAAAGGTTTACATGACCCTAAATCCTTCCTGAGCAAGGCCCGAAATTCCACCCAGAGTTTCATCTTTTTGATGTTAACCCCAATTAAAATACAGCTGAACCCAAGAGAACTGTCATGTATTTTAGTGTGAATGAATGGTCTAAAAGGACAAAATTAGGCAAGTGAGGATAATGCGGATGAAAGTGGGTACAGAATAGAACAAGAATAAAGGAACTCAATCTGGATACTGATGAGAAAGAAGATAGTGGTTAAAAGCTCTGGAAGCTTCTTTGGCCAAAGAAAATGTTATCTACTTTACAATTTTGCCCAGATAGACTTGAGGTCAGTTGGCTCTGCCTCCAGTGGGTTGGCGTGCCAGAGTTGTGTGGTTCCCAGGCTGCTGCATGAGCACTTCCAAACATTTCCCTTGGCTTTTCGGAGCACTGATTTCACCCTAAGTTAGCGAAGTAGCTCGCATGTGAGATGCCTGGCTAACACAGCTCTTTTTGCAAATGAGTAAAAACATTGCAAAGAGCTGAGGAAGATTGGATAGCAGCACTCAGAGAGGTCCTTGAATGATGGAGAATGACTGTTATTTTGACAGGCTCGGGAGAGGGCATTTGTGGTTGGGAGCTATTTGTAGACGGGGATTCACTGTGGCCATGTCTGTCAGACAGTCCCGACTGCGGGGTGCATACTCCTGCCTCCCCTTTTCATCCTTCTCTAACTCTTCCTTTCCCTCATATGTAGTGTGTTGTATTCACAAAGCATGAACATTCATTATCTAATTTTAGCTACATACAGGTATCCTACAAAACTTTTGGAGAGATTTAACAAATAAACACACACATCCTTTTCCTTTATGCTTTGTTCCCCCTCCCCGCCACTCCCAACAAAGAGACCTGATCTATCTGTTCAGAGCCAAATGGATGTAATTAGGTGAAGAATCGCTTTCTCTCTGTATCTGAGCAAATATGTTTTGCAGCACACCAATTTCTCAAGGGCAGTGGGCTGGGACAGCCAGTGACTGCCGGGGGATGGCTGTTGACCTTCAGGCCAGGCCGACTTTAATTTGCAGAACACGGCCGGTCCCAGGAGGCTCTTCAGCCTGGGCCACACAATCAAAATGAACCAGCAGTCTGCTTCTGTCCTGCTATACCCACCACCCTACAGGACATAAAGATGTAGATAACTAGACATAGCCACTACATAGACTTTGGAATTACAAATCAGGAAATAAAACACTGTAAGAATTCAGCCCTTTATGTAGGAGCCAAAAAGCCCCTTTTCAACTGTATTATTTAACGGGAGAGTCGCAGTAAATATAGCACATATATTCTAAGCTTCATTGCACATCCTATGTGCTTATTTCAAAGTGAAGTGTTAAGTGAACTTGATAAGATCCCAATGATATGAATGGCCTTTATATAAAAGAAAGGCAGGTTTAAAACAAGAAAGTCTACCTCGGGGTTGCAAACATTTTCTACATGAAGACTCCTGCCATGTCTAGATGAACAAAGTAACTAAATGTCTCCCAGCTGATCTGATTATCACAACTGTCTTAATGACCAGGTTACCACATGGTCAGTCCAGTTGATTGCTGCACAATGGATTGAAATGATGAAAAATTATAGCCGTTTGACTGGGCCAGGGTGGATTCAGTGATAGCACCCAGACACCTACTTTATGTGTGTGTACTTGTGCTTATATCTGGATTTGTTTGCATGTGAAACAGTGTATTCTGGTGCTGAAATTTTGTTCTCAATTTAAGAAAGTCAAAGACAACAATTGAAGACAGTTATAGCTTGTGGGTCAATTTAAAGCGTGTAGTGTTCAGGAATCATAAATGTCAGGGACAAAAATACTATGATTGTTGTTATTACATATTGGCAACTAGATTAAATGTCAATGAAATATTAACTTCCACATGTTTGTAGATTGTAATTCAAGGAAAAAAATTTCTTGGATACATATTACATATAGAAAGTGACAAGAATGTAAATTAAAGGACAGTGTACGATGTTTTTTGAATGAGTTGGTTGTCAAACACAGTCACAACGAAACTCTCCTTTGTGCTCTTTTGTCTTTGTGTAGCACTTAATACTCTTTAAAAAAACCTGTTTATGTATCTGTCTTTCTACTAGACACTAAGATTCTTTGGATCAATAGCTATGTCTTCTTTTTTGTTCTTGATAACAGTAGCTCACAGAGTGCCTGTTATTGTCAGGTACTGTCCTACAGTATCAACTCACTTGACTTTCACAAAAGTGCAATGAGATGAGTGCTATGATTCAGCCCATTATATAGTTGAGGAAAATGCACAAAGAGGTTGAATAACTTGCTTAAATTTACAGAGCTTGTTAGTGGTGGACCCAGGATTCCTGCTTAGGCAGTCTGGCTCCAGACTCTGTGTTCTGGAACATTCTACCGCCTTCTTACTCTTTGCAGTGCTTGCACCTGCAAATAGTATGTGCTCAGCTAATGTTGCTGGATGAAGGTGTCTGCTAATAAAGCTTAGCCTATGCTTTTACAACTACAAAGATTAAGGTAGATAACCTTAATCTAGACATAGCCACTAGATAACTAGACATAGCCACTACATAGACTTTGGAATTACAAATCAGGAAATAAAACACTGGAAGAGTGTTTTAGGAAGAGTTGACTAGTTTGATTTTCAGCATCAGGATGTTCTCCCTTTTACGGTTATGTGGGGAACCAGGCTGACAAATCTTCTGTTGATAGAAGCTCACCCCACTTGCCTCTACACTAAAAGCTGTTTGGTAGATTTTGATTAATTTTCCATTTCTTCTGTTTCCATTTGATATGGCTTATAAAAGTATATACAATAAAAATTAATTAAAATTAGGATTATCCTATATATAAATATAATAGAAAATAAAGAGTAAGTGAAAGCTAGGTTAAAACATGCAGACCTTACAACTGTAAGTAAATACTACACTTGCTCACTGAAGCTGATGATAAGCTTCCTGGCAGCCAATGTAAAGAGATGCCACAACAGAGACACACTGACATTGCCCATGGAGAAGAAATATTGAGAGTGAAGAGGGCAGAACATTCTTGTTCCTTGGGTTGGAAAAGCTTTTTTTCTTCATCTATCACTGAGTTACCATGTGTGACTGAAATTCTTCCTCCTTTATAACCTGAGTTATCATTTATGACTGAAAACATTTTGTTTTCTGTCACCTGAATTATCATTTATGACTGTAAATCTTTAAAAATTTTATTTTTAAATTACAGTTTACATTCAAAATCATTTTGTATTAGTGTTAGGCATAGGGCACAGTGGTTAGACAATCATGTACTTTACAAAATGTTTCCTCCTATATTTCCAGTGTCCACCTGGCACCGTACGTAGTTATTACAATACTGTTGACTAGATTCCCTCTGCTGTACTCTACATCCCTGTGACTAGTTTGGAGCTACCAATTTGTACTTAATCCATTCACCTTTTTCACTTGGCCCCCAAACCCACTTCCTTTTCTGGAAACTATCCATCTGTTCTCTGTGTCTATGAGTCTCTTTGTATTTTGTTTATTTCATTCTTTAGATTCCACATATATGTGGAATCATCTGGTTCTTGTCTTTCTCTTCCAACTTATTTCACTTGCATAATACCTTCTATGTCCAGCCATGCTGTTGCAGATGTTAAGACTTCACTTGTTTTCATGACCAAGTAATATTCTATTGTATATACGTACTGCAATTTTTTACCCACTTGTCTGTTGATGAGCACCTGGTTTGCTTTTATATCTTGGCTATTGTAAAAAATGCTGTAATGAACATAAAAGTGCATACATTCTTTTGAATTAGTGTTTTGGGTTTCTTCAGATATATACCCAGAAGTAAAGCTTTTCTTACTTTATATCTCAAAGATAGTTCTCACAATTGTCTACATATAGGAGCCACAGAGTAATTAAGTAGATAATATCCTCAATAACTTTTTCAGAAAAAAAGGTAATAGGTTTCATAAACTTGCTTTTTATAGTGTCTTTTAAAAAATCAAGATATAACCGACATATAACATTTCATTAATTTCAAGTCTGTAACGTGATGATTTAATATTTGTATATATTTCAAATTAATCACCACCATAAGTCTAGTTGACATCCATCACCATACAGAGTTACAAAATTTTTTTTCTTGTGATGAGATATGGAGACAACCTAAGTGTACATTGATGGATGAATGGACAAAGAAACGGTGGTATATAAAAGTACAGATGATTTTCCCCCTGAAATTATTTGATTACTTCTCTCTGAGCCAATTCATCCACCCAGGTCTTTGTCCTGAAGCCTGTTTGTCTGGCCTGTCCTAGTCCTGATGACCCTACCCAGGTTTCCTAGGGATCTGGCAGATCACATTCAATCTACCTGCATGATTCCTGATTTTGTCACTGTCCCTGCCCCTTCCATCTGCCTAAATTTCATCCCTCCTATTTGAGTAATTGGGTAATTCATAAAGAAGATACTGCTAGGGTATCTGTACCTTGTTTCAAGCACTAAATGTGGGGGGCAAGGTAACTGTGCCCTATTATTTCTGCCTTAGGGATGCTTGTGAAAATTGTTTGGATCCTGAAAAACTGTTGTGATTGATGTTCTTATGGGAAGGTGGACAGTGGGAGAGGATTCTAAAATGTTTGTGCTGGATATCTTTCATTTGCCCTTCCAGATCAACTTTTCGCCTTTCTTTTTTTTTTTTATCTCTGTCTCTCCCTTCCTCCCTGCATCCCTCCCTTGCTCCCTCTATCCTCCCTTCTTAATCCTCACCCAAGGATGTATTTATTGATTTTAGAGAGAGAAGAAGTGGGGTAGAGAGAGGAAGAGAGAAATGTTGATGTCAGAGAGGAACATTGATTGTTTGCCTTCCATATGCACCCCAAATGGGGATTGAACCCATAACCTAGGTATGTGCCCTGACCAGAAATTGAAAGACACATAAAAAGGCATATAAAAGTTGAAAGGCACATCATCAAATTGTACACCTTTGGTGTACAAGATGATATTCCAACCGACTGAGCCACCTGGCCAGGGCTTTGCTTCAGAAGGCTGATCTCATGGGCTATGTTCATTTGGTTCTCTTGCTGGGGGGGCTTCTGGATGGATTTAGCTAATGAAGTTACCAGCACGTTAGGAGAGAGGAGAAAGAGAAAGGTTAGGGTATTAGTACTGTGTACCCTCTTTCTTAGGGTCAAGGGTTGACAATTCCTGTTCTTTTTTTTTTTTTTGATTGAACTCTGTATCTTATATCAGGGAAACATTGCAAAACTACGGTTACCACTTCTGTCCTGGAAATTGTCTCTTCTCCTTCCTCAAATAGGCCTTGTTCTATTAATTATCTTTCCCTTTGGTCCATTACCAACCCCTGACAGTTTCCCTTAAGCTGTGCACACCCTTGTAAATAGTCCCTTCATTAAACTCTTTCAGTTCCCTTGTTTTGACTGATAGAGAAATGCAAGGTGACTCAGCAAGGACAGAGCACCCAAGAGTTCCATAGGGCAGAGGGACTTTGGGATAGTCCAGAGCAACCAAAAGGCAGAGTTCAGGTAAAGCTTGTATGCTGTCTATCAGCTGAACTTTGGCAGGCATAGGGCATCAGCAGGCATAGAAAGACAGTTTCAGTGGTCAAAGCAAATCACTTAAAGGCTAAATTATTCTAAAGAAACAAACAACTGGTTTGGTGGTGAGTTCTGCTTTAAACAAGATTGAAATCTAATAATCTGCGTTGATTGCAAAGCTGTTCAGTCTTCACTCTAGCTAGAGGAAAATAGGACATAGTTAATGCTGTCTTGCTTGCATTCGGATTTAGGCTAATGAAATCTCCTCAGTGATTAAATTTAGCAAATGATTGGTCATAGAGTTTGGGAGGGACAGTGGGATTTCATTTCAGTATAGGTTGATGTTGTAGACTGCTCTGCCTGGTTCTAGGAATTGTATCTCGACCCCTTGTGGCTAAGGGCTAAGGACGACCTTTGGAATGCAAGCCGCAGGAGACAAAGCTTGTCTCTGGTAGCAAACGCTGCCTCAGTTTCCTCTCCCTGCCCCCAAAGCTTGGTCGGAAGTCAATGATGGATAAGACCCCTCACAGCAGGGGGCAACCCAAGCCAGACTTGATCACTTGGGAGGCCTTGTGGAAGGACTCAGGGGGGCTGCAACAAAGAGGGAGCAATGGACTCTCGCACCCCTGGCTTTGACAGAGTGTGAGTTCCCATGTTCTCTGGGAGAAGTGCTTCCTGCCTCTAATCCCCTTAAGCCTGAATACCTGTTGGGGAGAGGCACAGTACCTTGCCTTGCTAGAGCGTGTCTTGAGGAAAAATCTGGCATCATGAAGACTTCCTGATAAACCTGTGA
Source organism: Sturnira hondurensis (assembly GCF_014824575.4). Classification (NCBI taxonomy): domain Eukaryota; kingdom Metazoa; phylum Chordata; class Mammalia; order Chiroptera; family Phyllostomidae; genus Sturnira; species Sturnira hondurensis. The sequence goes on from NW_028080827.1 coordinate 7,815,447, forward strand.
AATCTGCTCTGCTAAGAGTGCTTTCATTCATATGTTAAGGGTTGGGGCAGGAAACCCTAAAACTCTGTTCCTGACAGACTGATTCGTACTAAGCCCTCAGATTTCTTTGAAATGTTATTTGCTGTTTGATCCTTGCTCCCCTCTATTCCTGTGTATTACAACCCAATACAAGGTCCTGGAGGAGGGGGATCAAGGCCTTTTTCCCCTGAGAAACTGGCCACTGCTCACTTCTCCTCCCTAAGCAGATCACATCATGTCTCAGTCATATTTACTCTCATCTGTGGCACTCAGGGTGACTTGTGAGGAAAGTCGCCCCCACAGGCTGATATTTTAGGGAAAGGAATTGTTGAATTAGAAAACATCAGGACTCCCAGCCAAGATGGAGGCATAGATAGATATGCTTTACTTCCTCACACAACCAAAAGAAGGACAACAACCAACTTAAAAACAACAATAACAACAACAATAAAACCAACCAGGACTCCCAGAAAATCAAACTGTATGGAGCTTTGACAACCAAGGAGTTAAAGAAACATTCATCTAGACTGATAGGAAGGGTGGAGATGGGCAGCTGGGACAGAGAGGACGCATAGCAAGGCAGTTGCTGGAGAACTGGGCAGTCCCAGATTTGCATGCAGATAAACAAGGAGGAACAATGAGGAAAGAGACAGACTGTGCAACCCAGGATTCCAGTGCAGTAGAAGAAAGCATCAACACCTCTGGCTGTGAAAATCTGTGGGGGTTGCGGTGGCATGAGAAACTCCCAGCTTCATAGGAGAGTTTGTTGGAGAGACCCACAGGTTCCTAAAATGTACATAAATCCGCCCACCCAGGAATCAGCACCAGAAGGGCCTGATTTGCTTGTGGGTAGCTGGGGAAGTGACTGAAAGCAGGGAGAGAGCTGAGCAAGAGGCATTGTTCCCTCTCTGATCCCTCCCCCAGACAGCCACAATGCAGCCATGTGGGTTGCCCTGACCAGTAGAATACCTAAGGCTCTGCCCCTAACAGTGTAACAGGTGCTTGAGACAAAGAAATATGACCCAAATAAAGAACAGGTAAAAACTCCAGAAAAAGAACTAAGTGACAAGGAGATGGCCAACCTATCAGATACATAGTTCAAAATACTGGTAATTGGGGTGTTCACAGAAATGACTGAGTACAGATGCGAAATAGAGAAGTGAAGGCTATGCAATGTGAGATAAAGAGAAATACACAGGGAACAAATAGTGAAGGAAAGGAAAACAGGACTTGAATCAGTGATTTGGAACAAAAGGAAGAGATAAACATTCAATTATAACAGAATGAAGAAACAAGAATTCAAAAAAAATGAGGAGAGTCTTTGGAACTTTTGGGACAACTTTAAACATTTCGACATCTGAATCCTAGGGTTGCCAGAAGGAAAAGAGCAAGAGCAAGATATTGAAAACTTATTTGAAAAAATAATGAAGGGAAACTTCTCCAATAGGGCAAAGGAAATAGACTTCCAGGAAGTCTAAGAAGCCCAGAGAGTCCCAAAGAAATTGGACCCAAGGAGGAACACACTAAGACACATCATAACTAAACTACCCAAGATTAAAAATAAGGAGAGAATCTTAAAAGTAGCAAGAGAAAAGGAGACAGTTGCCTACAAAGGAGTGCCCATTAGGATACCAGCTGATTTCTCAAAAGAAACCTTGCAGGCATGAAGGGGCTGGAAAGAAGTATTTGAAGTCATGAAAGGCAAGGACCTACATCCAAGATTGCTCTATCCAGCAAAGATTTTATTTAAAATGGAAGATTTTATTTAAAATAAAGTGCTTCCCAGATAAGGTCAAGTTAAAGGATGTCATCACCACCAAGCCTTCATTATATCAAATGTTAAAGGGACTTATCTAATAAAAAGAAGAAGATCAAAACTATGAACAGTAGAATGACAACAAACTCACAACTATGAAAATTGAACCTAGAAAGAAAAAACAAAAACAAAAACAAACTAAGCAAACACTTAAAACAGAAATAGAATCACAGAAATGGAGATCAATCACATAGAACGTTATCAGTGGGGTAGGGGAGGAGAGAGAATGGGGGAAAATGTATAGGGAATAAGAAGCATAATCGGTAGGCAAAACATAGACCAGGGGAGGTTAAGAACAGTGTAGGAAATAGAGAAGTCAGAGAACTTATGTATGACCCATGGACATGAACTAGGGGAGAGGTGGGAATGTTGGTAGGAGGGAGGATTCAGGGTGAAGGGGAGCAAAACATGGGGCAAAGGTAATAGCATAATCAATACAATATACTTAAAATAATAAACATAATACTTTAGCACAGCAGTTTAAGATATCATTGGCACATCTAAAGTCTCTCACAATGGAATGGGGGTAGCTGGACATTTAATTAAAATAATATTTTAGAATGAATTAATGTTTCCTTCACTTACGAACAGGGTGTCATAAAATATTAGGTTCTTTAAAACTGGATTTTGAATATGATTGTTAGAGCTCAACATTTCATCATTCTAGACTAAAAGAACATGAAGATGATGCCTTGTACTGAAATTAAGCATAATAAGTGTAATAATAGTTAAGATGAATATAAATAATATACCTGTCAGGTCCAGTGCTAAGCTTCTTTTGCATATTGTCTGAAGCTAAACAATCATATAAAGAGGTTATTATTCTCATTTTACAGAATTAAAAAAGCCCTGGAATTTAAATGTTAAGCAACTTGCAGAATCCCTATAGTTGCAAATGACAGTGGAGATAGAGCCCAGGTTGGCGTCACTCAAGAATGTCTATGGCTTAACCACCGAGCTGCACCTTCCGTACAACCAGGACTAAAGTAAAATCTCCTAGAGAGAGTCATCTTTCAATTAGAATGACTAGAAGAATAACTCGGATTAGGATTTTCCTCTTCATGTTTAATGTATTTTTTCATCATTGCTCTACTCTAAAAATGAAAAAAAAAAGGCCTTTGAGGAAAAACAAAACAACAAAAACAAAAACAACAAAAAAAGGGAAATTGAATACTGCTTATGTACTTTGCATGCAGGCACCTGGGCTCCTGGAAAAATGCATTCTGATGTGAGAAACAAATGCACCCACATTCAAGCTCACAGCCAAGGCTGTAGCAGATCTTTATTTTTACATGTTCTTACCCTTTGGCCTCAGCATCATGTCAGCAACACAACATCTTAAACACTCAAGATACGGGGTAAGTTGGGATGTTTCTTGACTTTCCAGGGCTGTAACTGATGCATAACTGAATCCATCCCATGTGGCCTTTCTCTGTCTTGTGTCACCGGTGTTCATGGGGAGAGCTAGGTGCCATAGATGTTGTTGTATGGAAACCAAAAGTTATCCCCTGCAAAGGTTTTGAAGTCAATACAAAGTTTCTGCTGGTACACAAAATTCTGCTGGTTTATAAATAAAGCCCTGGTTTCTCTCTCTGTCCCTCAAAACAAGAGTATCAAGTTCTTTCCCTGAGTCATACCTTTCAGTAGATTGATTGCCACAGAAACCCACAATCCCAGGGAACACAGGTATTTGTTTAAAATACATTTGGGAACAAATGGTATACACCTAAAGCCAGTCTCATGGTTAGCAGATAAAAACATTTCAAAGAAAAGATTCTGGAAGGGAAAAACAGACTTTTTTCCTTGTCCCACTTTATAGACCAACCTTTGCTTTCAAAAAGGTATTTGGAAATGGAAAAGATGAATGTATTTGTAACCTGGGATCCTCTAAGAGGCTCTTAAGGGGCCTGGTTAGGAGCAAATGGATCTGGTCCCTTTCATCTACTTTGACTTCTCTTGTTTTGTTGTGAGTGTGAGAGATTTGAATGTACTAATAGCAAGAGGGCAAGGTTCTGGGAGACTCAAGAAATAAGCTGTATCTTAATGCGAATATACTTTGGGCTGGAGCGACATCTCAAAAGCTGCCTTGGATAATAAAAACCTTTTATAGAGGGCTTCTAGGGAAAATACACAATAGCAGAGGAAACATATTACTTGTTTGTTTTTTAAAAAAAAAATCCCCTTAAGAAGTCGTGATGTCCATTTTAGTCCTTAAGTGGTCACAGCCTTACAGAAGTGGAGAGGAAGGACAGTCACTCTCTCACCTCTTCAGAGCAGCCCGACACTGGCTACTGGCTCCTCTTTGATGGTCACGTGGATAGAATCCTAGCCTGGGAAGAGATGGAGGACTCAATTTTCAGGCTCACTTCTGGTTGCTAGCAGCTGTGCTGAAACTGGTCTTATTCGTTTAAAAAAACCTAGAGTCTCTCCAGTGGTTAATTTGATATGGAAGTGGGGATATGCATGTTTAATGGCAGAGGGTCTCTTTCCAATCAATATTGGAAATTTTATAGATACATTCTTAAAAACTCTCATGATTGAAGGAAATGGTACCTTGTCTCTCCACTTTCATATTCTCAGGATATGAGCAAATGATGGGGCATAGGAGGCTGACAGAGGTTGGGAGACTGACTCAATAAAAGGAGGCAGCAATTTGATGGGATGACTGAGTCTGTTTTGGAACTCTTTCTCAAATCTATTCTATTTTCTCCATGCCCGTTGTCACTATAACACCCAAGTTACCACAATCTCTTGCTTAGGTTCCAGCAGCAACCTCCTAAGTCATTCCCCTGATCCTACCTTTCCCTTTCCAAACAGTCCTCTTTATTGCAGCCAAAGTAACCAAACTTAAAACTCATTAGTGTCTTCTCATTGCATGTGGGAAGGAATTTAGCATCTTCGCCTGGACTTCTAGGCTCTGAATTATTTTTCTAGTCTCAACTCTTATGGGCTCCTTCTTGTTTTTCACCATTTGGCCGTCAAGGACATCTCTCGGTTTCTCAAACAGGCCATGCTTTTTTTCCGCCTCCCCCCATCCCCACATCCCAGGTGCATGTTGCTTTTTCTGTCTGGAATGATCTTTCTCCCTTTGAAGCTTCACCCAACTTCTGGCCCCAATTAACCTAGCAGACTTCTACTCATCTTTCAAGGTCCTGTTTAAATCATAAGTCTATAAGTCCTCCGGGCTAGGCAAGGCCTGGCTGAGTGACTATAGTACTCTTTACTTCTCCTAGTAAAACACAGCTGTAGTTACTAGACAAAGGTCTGTCTTTGCCACCAGACTTCTGAGGAAGCTTGAGGACAGGTGCAAGTGTGTCTTGTTTCTGTGTCTGGCACATCGTGAGGTGGTCAATAAATATGTGCGGCCTCTGTGACTTGCTCCTCATGGATATGGCATCTGTGATGTTTTGTGGCCAGTCTGTGGACCAGCACTGGATCGGCCTTTGTCCTCTTTAACTCTTTTCTTGGCATCTGTACCCCTTGATTATAGTGCTTAATTGGGGCACAATTTAGAGCTATGGCGAAGTTTTCAAAATAATACCTTTTGCTCACTTTTAAAAAAGGTTTTATTTATTTATTTTTAGAGTGGTGGGAAAGGAGGGAGAAAGAGGGAGGGAAACATTGATGTAAGAGACAAACATTGTTGGCTGCCTCTTGCACATGCCGCAAATAGGACCCAAAAAACCCTTAACCTAAACATGTGCCCTGACTGGAAATTGAACCAGCAACCTTTCACTTTGTGGAAGGATGTCCAACAAACTGAGCCACACTAGTCAGGGCCCTTCGGCTCATTTTTTTGTAGAGGCACGAAAAATGCCTCCCCTACAACTGTTCTGCATTGTAGATTTTTGTGTCATCAGAAAAGCCAGATAAAAAGGGTCAAACTTGCTATTTGGCATAGTGTAAGGAAAAAAATACACTCTATTTAATTTACTGAATTTATTCCTGAAAAAACAATCTCTGAATTCAGGCAATCCAGTTTGTGGAGACCCAGTGAGACAGAGATCAATATCTGGTTTCTGAGAGATGAGACTGTATGTATTGCAGGTTCAAAACTAAAAATCCATGCAGTCGGTCACGATTCAAGGCAGCCCCAGCAGGGCCTGTAGGTAACAAGAGGAAGGAGTAGTCTGTTTGCACCAGTGTCCTGATTCTTTGTTGGGATGAAAAATGCAGAGTGAATTATTCCTGTATTCTCTTATAACTGGGAAATTGAAGAAAGGGGGAGTTACCCATCAAACAGGTTTTTTAAATCCCAGCCTGAACATGAAATTAGTTTATCCATTCAAATTCTTTCCAAACACCTGTTTTGTGGGTCACACAGTGAAGACAGTGAAGACTATGTCTTGTGATCTGGCAAGGAGATGAAACAAGGCCATAAGGAATAGCTCATTAGCAGGCAAGAGACTGAAGTGAGCCAGGGCATGAGGATGGGGCCACAGTCCTCACAACAGGAAGAAAGTGGGACTCCAGTGAACTGGATGACAGGGAAGGGTCTCTGGGGGAAGGTAGTTCTGAAGCTGCTTCCTAAAGGGGAATAGTATCTGGGAGAGTGAGAAAGAGGAGAGTGCCTTCTGGCAAAAGGAAGTGTGTGGATAACCTTCAGAAGATGGAAAGGGGTATGGTAGGTCATATGAATGGGAACCAATGTTCCCTTTGGAAAATGAGAGTGTGCCTGAGACAGCCACAGTCGAGCTGATTCCTGCTTATGCATAGATTCTGTCTGTACATTCCTCCTTTGTAGGATCAGGCTCAAGCAGCCATGTGAAATGGTTCTTTGTTCGCCAATTCTTAGTTCTCTGCTACCCACTGTTCAAAACCCCAAAGCTTACTTCCCATCAATGTGAGAAGTACATCTGTCCTTGTCCTTCTATAAAGATAGTATTGGGATGACTCTCCTGCCCTTTATGAGAGTTTTTTCAGGAAGGGAAATGGTGAGAGTTTGACATTGAAGAGGGGAACCATCCTTGCCAGGAAGAGATTGTTCCTGAATTGAACTATTAGAGAATTAGTACAATAGTGACCACAGCCCAATTGGAGGACTTACTACACACAGCCAGGAAATGAATAATATAATTTAGTCACTTCAATAACCCTGTGGTTAGTACTGTTATCTTCAGTTAACAGGAGGTGGTACTGAGATCCAGGGGGTGAAGTATCTTACCAAGTTCACAAAACTAGGAAGGGCAAAATTAGGACTTGAAGCTAGATTTGCTTGATACCAAAATCACATACCTAACACAAAGCTCTACTCTTTTAGGAGCTTCTTCCAACCTTCTTTTACTTTTTCTTCTGATTTCTTAACTTTACATTTTGAAAATAACACATGCTCATTTTAGACAAGTTAGGAAATTTACAAAAGTAAAGGAATAGAAAAAATTGTTACCTTAAATCTGTTACCTAGAGGTCATCTCTATTAAAATGTTTGCACTACATTTCTCTAATATCCTGTGCAATGTTTTATGTTATTGAATTTATACTAGTTCTTATCTGTGTTTTCCTTAATGGTATAAAATTAGCATTTCCCTGTATATTTAATCAACCTGAATTTTAAGAGTGGCAAACATTTTATTGCTTAGGTGTGCCATACAGTCTCTTAATCATATTTTATTGAAACTTGAGGTTGGGTTTCATTTTTCACCATCAAAAATAAAACAGATAAACATACACACAAACTTACAAAATGTGCATGCAGTTTGATCTATACTCCTGTCAGATTCCTAGAAGTGGTTAAACAGAGTCAAAAAATATGGTCATTTTTAAAATTTCATCTTTATTGTATTTTTCCCATTACTATTTAGTCCCCTTATACTCCACACTCCCCAGCAATTACCACACTGTTGTCCATGTCTATGAGTCCTTTTTCATTTTTGTTCAATCCCTCCACCCTCTTACTTTCTCACTAGCTGTCATCCTGCTCTCTATCTATGAGTCTGTTCCCATTTTCCTTGCTAGTTCAGTTTGTTCATTAGATTCCACATATTAGTGAAATCATATGGCATTTTCCTTTCTCTGACTGGCTTATTTCACTTAGCATAATGTTCTCCATATCCATATATACAGTTACAAAGGGTAAAACTTTTTCTTCTTTTATGGCCAAGTAGTATTCCATTGTATAAATATTCCATAGTTGTTTATCCACTCATTTATTGATAGATACTTGGGCTGCTTCCAAGATATGGCCAATTTTTTAAGGTTCTGGATGGGCATAAATGAAACATGCTCTAGAAAAATGTCTCCAATTTATATTTCACTATTTTTTGGGACTGTTTTGTCATTTACTCAAAAATTATGTCTGTTAGTATTGGATATTCATCTTATAAGGATATTTTCTTCTTAATTTTTTGTATATACAATTTTTTAAATTTTATAAATGTGATTTTGTTTTATTTTTCTCTTAACTGCTGTATATTTATCTTCCTACTGCAGTTTACTTGTTAGAAAAGGTTGACAGAAAAGAAAGGGAGGTCTATGGAAACATGCATTGATCAATGAGGCCTCCCTGTAAATTAGTGGGGGTCTTTCCTTCCCCAAAAGAAAAATGGGAAAAGCTAGTGGATGTTTGCAGCAAAGGGTATGGAGCCAGTGGATATGTTGATTGATGATTCCATGGCCACCATCTCTAGAATGGACAAAGGAAAAAGAAGCTAAGTGGTGGGAGAATTTACCATGGGGGGAATGGGAGACTCATTTTATCATGAGACTGGAGGGAAGGATGGATGCAACGATAGGTAGAGGGAAGGAAATGTGAGCTGGTTAATTCCAGTTTCAGCAGAGTAGATCAATGACAGGTTGGAGGAGAATCAGGATAGGGAGAAGATGTGCAATAACCGCTATGGCCACTCTGATTAAAAACATCACTAAGATGCCCTCATTTCAACTTTCTGAAACTTATTATCAGATTGGAATCTGCCCAGTGCTATCAAATGCTCAGGGTCTGACCACATAGATAACTACAGCACAATTAATAAAAAAAATAACATGAAGACTGAACACAAGTCTGCATTCAAGTGCTGCCAGATATTTGCAGGGAAATTGAAAAATTCATGCAACCATGAGAATACTTCAAATTATCAGATGGTAGGCAAATTCAACATACCCTAAATTTGTCATTTTTCTTTTTCTTTTGGTACTAATGGTAAGAAAAAGGGGCTTCTTTAATTTTTCTCTGATCATGATTCTGACTTTCACAAATCTTTTAACAAGGAAATAACTGATCAGTGTAAAAGCTTTCATTATTTGTGGTGAGTGGCAACAGCCAGCACCTCAATATTTAATCTGTATAATTTCTGTTAATGTTTTATTCATGCTCACTAGAGAGGTTATGAGGGCATTGTTAACTGCATACTTTTTTCTTTGTCTAAATATGCACACTTCTGTTTGTTTCTGCCTTGTATAAGAACTTATTTTTCCTTTCCATTTCTTTTTTGTTTTTCTTTATTTTAGCTTTTCAGTTTGGGCTCATGTGTTAGAAATAAAATCTAGGGTCCATTAGGCATCGTTCATCTGTGAGATGAATTCTGTATCCCATCTATCGATTCCATTGTGGGTGAACATTTGCAGGGTTTAGGCAAGCACTAGTTAGTACCTTAAATAAAACTTATGTTATCTCTTCAATATAGGATGAAAATGGAGGGAAATATCTTCATTTGCACAGCTTGGAGAAAAATGTTTATATATTAAGAGCTACTATATGTAATACATGTAGTTTTCTGACAAGTGAAATGAAAATACGTATTTTCCATGATATTGAGCCAATGGAATATATTTCATAATTCCAAGTCCATTTCCTTTTGAATAATGCCTTATGAGATGTAGATATTATTCAGACCATGGACATTTTATGGATTATAAATAGCAAGTAGACATGTTTTGTGTAGTGACTTTGCCAGATTGCAGAAAAGTCTTTAAGGGAAGATTGTGTCTTCATTATAGCCCTAAAAAAAATCTTGACAGCCTCTTTCCCTGGTAATATCTGTACCTCAGGGCATCTTATTTATATGGATATCTATTACTAGTGATCTATCTATCTTTTCATTGCAAAATCTGCTGCCCTTTGCTCAGTTCTTATTCTTAATTTCTTTATGCATTTTTCTTGAGGCCCCTGCTATCTGTGACATTGCACTATCCTAGCCTTATTCTTACTTCTCTAGTCATTCCCACTGGGTCTCCTTTGGTGTTTTTTTTCTCTATTTACTAAATGTGAGAGTTCCTCAAGGACCAGAGGTGGCCGTCTGCCTTTTCTCTTGTTAATTCTCTGCCTCAGTGATTGCCTTCATTCTCTTGGCCTCTTCCAACATCTTTATCTAGATAGATACTGATCTCAGGACTCTGATTCTATACCTCTGCAGAATTTGCATTGGATTTTCAAACTCAACTTATCTAAAAACTGTTGTCTTTTCTAAAATGATTTTTTCCTGTGTTTCTCTCATTTATCCTCCTTTCACTCACTCAAACTTCAATCAGGCAATCAACCTTGTTTTTTATTTTTCCCACAATCCTTCCATGTCTAACCAGTCACTATGTGTTTTTATTCTGTCTCCTTAAATTCCCTACAATATCCACCTTCCTTTTACTTTCAAGCTCTTAAGACCTCATATTTGTACTGTTGTAGTAGCTATAACATAACATGTTGGGATAATATCCTCTTTCTCACTGCTAAAGGATTTTTTCCCCGATAACAAGATGGCAACATCATTTTTGTGTTCTCTGCCTGTGGAAGTTTTGTGAAAGGGAGAGGATATGGCAAGAAGAGGTTTCCAGGCAACACCCAATCAGGATTTTGTCTGCAGATAAACTCATTGAGATTAATTATTTTGTGTCATTCCAGAGGGTAGAGGAGATAGAGGTGAATGACTGAATTTGGGTTGTAGAAGTGGGCAAAATTAAAGAGAAAGAAGGTTTCTTTAGAAAGAATTCCTTTTGAGACAGGAAAGACTGTGGTGAATTCCATGAAGTCAGGAACACCACTGTGATTCCTATTAGTGGAGTTATTGGGAATTCTGATGGGTAAGGCTTGGGTAGTGGATGAGCCAGACCTTAAGAACTGTTGCCCTAGGACCAACAGGCATTAAAAGGTCCCAGGCCCACTGATGTCACCTTCCAGAAACCATGCAGACTTGGATGATAATCTCATTGGTTAGAACAGGGCAGTCTAAAGACTGGAGAGTCCCTTCCTAAAGGCTTTATACAGCATATGGCACCCTGGGACTCTGGCTTGACTTTAGAGAGGAGATGTTGACCAAGGTATAGTCTTAGCTGCTGTAACATAGAGACCTCAAAGTACAAGGCTCAAACAACGGGTGGACCCAGTGGGGGCGCAAGTCTCCTCTCTCTCTCTCTCTCTTGTCTAGAATTAAATGAGGTGTCTAGACCCAGGTTGCAGCTCTGCACCACAAAGACATTTAGGATTCCATATTTTTCCCATCTTGATACCTTGCCATCTCCCATGACAGAATTTTAAACTTTCATGCCAAGGCTCTTTTGGTAATCTGGTGACATGTCTGACTGAAAAAGAAAAAAATGTTTCACATGCATCAAAATATATAGGAGGATTATAAAGGAAGTAAATTATAGTAAAATAATTATCACAATATTTAAAAGACAAATTTGTGATATACTAATAGATATACTTTCTTATTAATTATTAGCAAGATCCTGTGGTGTGTCAAATAAGTTCTGTACTTTCCAAAAATGTTGAGCACAAATTTTTATTTCATGATATCTGAATAAATGTTGTATGATATGAAAATATCTATGGTTTCTGAGAGTGACAAAGTCACAGGTGCTAAGAATACTACTGTACTTTGTTACCTCATTCATAATGATAGAAAATGCTGAATTTCAATAGGAGGTTATTGAAAATAAAGATGTAACTTTCCGTCCAAATTTCAAGACCCCCTAAATTCTGTCCATGGGCCCTTGGAAATCCTGTCAACTTCAAGTTAAGGATCATGCTGGAGTGTTGAAGCTGGCTCACTTCTGTGCCCATGCTCCAGGTCTAACAAAAGGGGAACAGAGAAGTCCAGGACAAGTGATCTTGTCTTAATGGAAGTGAAACCATGCTCATCTCTTCTCACATTCCATTGGCTTGATCCTAGTCTGTGGCCACTCCTGGCTTAAAATAACAACCGAGCTGGGGGGTCTGCATCAGGTGGCTGTGTGCCTAGCTAAAATGGAAGGGTTGAATCACTGAACAGAAGGAGGAGAGAATAGATAAATGCTTAGTACTTGCAACAGGAACATAGGATTCCCCCAAATATGCCTGAAATTCAATTTCCTACCAGCCAGGCTCAGAAGAGATTGGGTGATTTAAAAAGGATTATTGGAGGCTACCGGCTACGATGGAGGCATAGGTGGAAACACTGTGCCTCCTTGCCCAACCAAGTTTAAAGACAACAAAGTTTTAGTAACAAAAATGCAACCAAAATACAGAAAATTGAACTGAACGGAAGTCTGACAACAACGAACCCTCCAGTCAGACCAGTAAGAGGGGCAGAGTCGGTGGCTGGCAGAGCGGGGCTGTGCAGGAAAAAGTGGCCAGACCAACCCAGGTGCGCAGGCGGCAATTGGCAGATCCCAGGCATGGGGTGGCAACGGGCAGACCCAGTGGGGGTGCAAGGCGGCTGGTTGACCTCGGTCACAGGTTCACACTCAGATAAACCAGGTGAAGGAGTGAGCAGCGAGACAGACTGTGCAGTCTAGAGCCCCAGCGGTAGGAATTAAAGCCTAAAAACACCAACTGGAAAAACTTTCAGGGTTGAGGTGACGGGACAAGCTCCCAGGCTCACAGAGAGTTTGTTGGAGAGACCCACAGGGTCCTGGAGGGTGCACAGGCCCACACACCCAGGAGCCGGCACCAGGGGGGCCTAGTTTGCTTGCGGGAAGCAGCAGAGGGGACCGAAAACCAAGAGAGAGTGGAACAAGCACCATTGCCCCTCTCTGACTCCACCCCCACATACATGGTTACAACCCAGCAACCTGGGTCACCCTGCCCTGGTGAACACCTAAGGCTCAGCCCCTCATACATAACAGGCATGAACAGACCAAAACATTATGGCTCAAGAAGAACAGCTCAAAGCCCTAGAGCCAATACTTCTAAGTGGCCAGGAGATAGCCAACCTATCAGATGCACAGTTCAAAATACTGGTGATCAGGAAGCTCACAGAACTGGTTGATTTTAGTCACAAATTAGAGAAACATATGAAGGCTAAACTAAGTGAAATGAAGGGAAATGCACAGGAAACCAATAGTGATGGAAAGGAAACTGGGACTCAAATCAAGGGAGTGGACCAGAAGGAAGAAAAAAAATGACCAAACAGGAAAGAATGAAGAAACAAGAATTCAAAAAACTGAGGAGAGGCTTAGGAACCTCCAGGACATCTTTAAATGTTCCAACATCTGAATTATAGGGGTACCAGAAGGGGAAAGGAAACAGCCACAAGTGAAAACTTATTTGAACAAATAATAAAGGAGAACTTCCCCAGTCTGGCAAAGGAAATAGACTTCCAGGAAATCCAGGAAGCTCAGAGAATCCCAAAAAAGTTGGATCCAAGGAGGAATATACCAAGGCACATCATAATTACATTAGCTAAGATTAAAATGAAGGAGAGAATTCTAGAAGCAGCAAGAGATAAGGGGACAGTCACCTACGAAGGAGTTCCCATCAGACTGTCAGCTGATTTCTCAAAAGAAATCTTACAGGCAAGAAGGGGCTGGAAAGAAGTATTCCAAGTCATGAAATCCAAAGACCTACATCCAAGATTGCTCTATCCAGCAAAGCTTTCATTTAGAATGGAAGGGCAGATAAAGTGCTTCTCAGATAAGGTCAAGTTCAAGGAGTTCATCATCACCAAGCCCTTATTATGTGAAATGTTAAAGGGACTTATCTAAGAAAAAGAGGATAAAAATATGAACAGTGAAAGGACAGCAAACTCACAGTTATTAACAACCACACCTAAAACAAAAGCAAACCAAGAAGACAGCTAGATCAGGAGCAGAACCATAGAAATGAAGATCACATGGAGGGTTAGCAACAGGGGAGTGGGAGGAAGAGTAGGGGGAAGAAGGTACAGAGAATAAGTAGCATAGAGGGTAGGTAGAAAATAGATAGGGGGGAGGGCAAGAATAATAGGGAAAATATAGAGTCTAAAGAACTTGTGACACATGGGCATAAACTAAAGGGGGGATGGTCGGGGAGGGGGTGTACAGGGTGGAGGGGAATGAAGGGGGGAAGAATGGAACAACTGTAATGGCATAATCGATAAAATATATTAGAAAAGAAAAAAATAAAATGGATTATTGTGAGGATTAACTACAGTGTTCGAGTGGCTGGTAAAGTGTCAGTGCCCAATAAATATTCACCAAAGCTATCTTGCAAGTGACCAGACTGAAGATAATATATTGGACTCCTGGAATCAGAAGGGTCAAAGAAATTGATGTTTAAATATGTTCATTCAATAAATATTTACTGAGCTCAGATTATATGCCACTGTTCTAGTTGCCAGAGAAATGACAGTGAACAATATAAGGTTCTTGCCTTCCGGAATCTTTCATTTCACTCAGAGGAAGTAGAATAACAAGTAAACAAATTACATGTTAGGGGCAAAGGATATATAAAGAGATGGAGTAAAAGTTATGGTAGAATACTGTGATAGGCAGAATTGTTTCCCCAAATTCCTACCCTTGGCTATACTCACTGTATAATTATCCCTCAGCCACACCCCCAACTCAAGTGTGAATGGGACCTGTGAATATGATAGAATACCACTTCTATAATTATATTATGCAATATTGCAAAGGTGGGGAGACTTTGAAGATATAATTAAGGTCCCAGAGGGAAGGGAGGTATAAGGAGAATGAATGGTAATAGAGAAAAAAAATACATTAAAACATTTAAGATCCCAAATCAGTTAATTCTAAATTAATCAGAAGGGAGATTTTCCTGGATGGATCTGAATGAATCAACTAAACGCCCTTACAAGAGGAACTGAGCCCTACCTGGCCCTGAGGAAGGAAGCAGCTGTGTTGTGAACTGCCTGTGGAAGGGACCGTATGGCAAGGGCCTGGGGGCAGTCTCTCAGGGCTGAGAGCTCCATTCGCCTTTCAGTGGGTAAGAAAATAGGAATATCAGTCAGAAAGCCACAAGGAAATTAACTCTGCCAAAAACATGAATGGGTTTGGAGGAGGGTTCTTTCATGCCAAGCCTCCTCGTGAGAATGTAGCTCCGTCAACCTTGATTGCAGTCTCTTGAGAGGAAGCTGTGCCTGGACTCTTGACCCACAGAAACTGGGACGAAATAAATGCATGTTGTTTTAAGTCACTAAGTTTGTGGCAATTTGTTACACAGCATAAAATACATTTTTTAATGGTATGATTAAGAAAGTTCTCTCTGTAAGGTGAATTTGAATGGGGCCATGAGGGCAGTGAGGAGTGAACCATGAGGGTCCCTGGGGCAAGAGCAGAGGAGTGACCATTCTTCCAGGAATGTGGAGAATAGCACAGGTATCGCATGAGTGAAGGAGGAGGCACCAGTTAGGTTGGAAAAGATGGATACTTGGACTAGTATGTTATGTTGGAGGGCATAAGATTATGGACATAGTTCAAAGGCAGAACCAACACAATTTGCTGAAAGATTAGATTCTGAGTGTGAGAAGGAACATTCAAAGGAAAGCTCCAGAATGCAGTGCCATTTGCTATGATAAGAAGACTGAGGTAGGGTTACTTGGGGTGGAGAGAAGCAGGCTTTAAAGAGAAGTCAAGAGTTGGGTTTTGGATATGTGAAGTCTGAGATGCCACACAAGTGGATTTGTCAAGGGGACAGCTGCACATATAAGTCTGGAGTTGAGAGAGGTTGGGGATGGAACTGAAAATAGTAAGTTTCAGCATGTAGAGGGTAAACTCTGAGAGTGGAAGACATAACCTCAGATAGAAAAATCATGAAATAGTGGGCTTGAAAGTCGCCTTAAAAGATTATCATTTTATAGGCAAAAAAACTCCAGCCCAGAGAACTACAGTGACATAGGCCTATACCTAAGGGTGCAGAACTAGTTATTAGCAGAGTTTAACTAAAACCCGCACTTCTTGATTTCCAGCTCAGAGATGCCTTTTACCAAGGATCACAGATGCTTTGTCTTTTTCTTCCCCTTCAGTATTATTTGACCTGGGAAAGAGTCTTGCAAAGTCGAAAAGACTTGTCTCTTTTCCTCTCATGGGGTGGCAAGCCCCAGATACAGACCTCTGAGGAATCCTTTCCCACCTTGGGTGTCACCTCACAATGTACTGATTAGATCTGATGGCTGTGGGAGGCCAGGTCTCAGGTAACAATGAAAATGTATGCTGCGATGTCTATAAACCTCACCCCATCAAATTAATAATGAAAAGCCTCCCATCAAAGCCCTCCTTGTGTTCAATAGCCTGTGGCACATTTGGACTCATCAATAGATGTTCAGCAATATTGCAACTTGTTTAAATCTTGGTAAAGTAGCGTTACGTACTATTGTTATTGACTTCCCTTTTCTAATTACCACCCAAAGGTGACGGATGGTGCAGCTCTAATGACCACATTCCTAAAGCATGAGTGGCTTTGGGTTTCTACTCACTGTATCTTAGCGTGTTCTGAAGGAGGAGACTCCCCCTGGTGAAAGCAGGTCAGCTTTAGCAAGGCCACCAAGTTGAGGAGGGCTCTCTGTGACTGGTTTGAAACCAGGGAATTTAAATTCTCTCTGTGAATGTAAGGCATGTCAGTGCAGAAACCCTAATGCAAGTGCCGCTACCTGTAGCTGATTTCTATGATTGTCCACAACCAGGTGGGCAGGGCATAGCTTTGTTTATTATTATTTTTCCTGTAACTCAGTATAATTTACATTTGAGCTTCTATTTTGCTGGATTGGCAGAAACACACTCCCCCCTCCTCTTTCTTGTGATTGAGTCTAAATTTTGGGGGCATAGCTATTTGGTGTCTGGGCATGACAGGATGGCCCATGGCCTCTGACATTGTTCGACATGTTTGTCTGTGAGATATCCATTTTTCATGTGAGCCTGTGACATTGGTCCCCACATGGTGCCTGTGAGGTTTCCATTTTTTTTCATGGCCTCTTCAAGCCTAGTGGCAGCTGCCCCTCCTATGCACGGTCACTATTCCACTCTTTCCTTCTGTCCTGGAGCATGGAGATCTCTTTGAGGCTCCTACCGTGCTGGCTGCCTGACTCACTGCTTCCTCCCCTCTCTGCTCCCTGAGCCCTGCTAGGGCCCTGGCTTCTAGTAAGGACCAACATCAAATTTCATCACTCTTTCCCCCTCTGGGGAAATCTGTTAGAGTCTCTCTCAAAAAGCCCCACCCTCCTTAAATTTCATTTATCTCCAACATATTTGTTTTTCATGTGCAGAACCCTTTCTAGCTCTCTAAAACATTGTTTTTGAAGTTTAGTGCTAAGAAGACCCCCTTGTACAAAACTTACCCTGAAATAATAAGCATGGAAGAGTTTGGTTACTTGTTTTTGTGGAACAGGTAAATGGGAAGAGGGAGGAATAAACAGAAAGAGATCAAGAGCTAGGAAACTGATCTGGCTAACATAAAAGCAACCATACGATAGCAGGATACTAATGGAAGCTAGACTTTCCTTTCCCCTTTTACATCCTGGTCAGCATTCTGGTAATTAATCACTAGTTCCTATACAGGATGGTGGGGGCCAGAAGATAGTGCTTATTAAAAAAAACTTCTGTAATTATTTTCTTTGGTGTTTGAAATTTAGAAATTTGGTAATAATTTAACAAAGCAAAATGGTTCCTTTTACCAAATTCCTACTGAGCTTTATCTTTTGTTATCTTAACTTCTTCTATGAGAGTTTAATTCTTGAAGGGCAGGATCTATTGATCTGATTTATGTGATTTATCTCTGTACATAATAGGTACCTCATACATTATTGAATGATCAATTACTTGAGTCCCAAGAAAAGAAAATTCGGAAATTAAGTTCATTGCTATGAACGGCGGTGAATTTAGAAGTGTCATTCATTTAGTCATTTAAAAAATATTTTACTTATTTTTAATATATTTTATTGATTGTTATTACAGTTGTCCCAATGTTTCCCCTTTACCCCCTTTATCTGGTACCCCATTCCCTCTAGCAACCCCCACACTTTAGTTCATGTCCATGGGTCTTCATAAAAGTTCTTTGGCTACTCGTTTCCCATATTGTTCTTATCCCCATCTATTCTGTACCTACCGATTTGTACTCAATCCCTGCACCTCTTCCCCCAATCTTCCCATTCCCACTCCCAGCTGATAACCCTCCAAATGATCTCCATATCTATGATTCTACTTCTGTTCTGTTTGCTTGCTTAGTTTGCTTTTTAGGTTCAATTGTTGATAGTTGTGAATTTATTACCATTTTAATGTTCATAGTTTTTATCTTCTTTCTTAAATAAGTTCCTTTAACATTTCATATAATAATGGTTTGGAGATGGTGAACTCCTTTACCTTTATGTTGTCTGGGAAGCACTTTATCTGCCCTTTGATTCTAAATGATAGCTTTGCTGGATGAAGTAATCTAGGTTGTAGGTCATTGCTTTTCATCACTTTGAATAATTCGTGTCAGTCCCTTCTAGCCTGCAAAGTTTCTTTTGAGAAATTACCTGAAAGTCTTATGGGAACTCCTTTGTAGGTTACTTTCAAAGTTCTGTCTTTATCTTTAGCATTTTAATTATATTGTGTCTTGGTGTGGTTTTCTTTGTGTCCATATTGTTTGCAACTCTGTGCTTGTATGTCCTGGACTTGTATATCCATTTCTTTCACCAAATTAGGGAAGTTTCCTTTCATTATTTTTTCAAATAAGTTTTCAATTTCTTTTTCTTTCTCTTCTCCTTCTGGCACCCCTATGATTTGAAAGTTGGTATGTTTGAATTTGTCTCGGGCTCCTTAGTCAGTCCTTGTTTTCTCAGATCATTTTTTTCCTTACTGTTTTGATGGAATATGTTTTCTTCCTTATGTTCCAAGTCATTGATTTGACTCTTGGCTTCATCCCCTCCACTGTTGGTTCCCTATAAAATTTTCTTTATTTCACTTAGTATAAGCTTCATTTTTGCCTGGGTGTTTTTTATGCTGTTCAAGTACCCATGAGTTCTTGAACATTCTAATAAATAACCAGTGTTTTAACTCTGCATCTGAGAGATTGCTTATCTCTATTTTGTTTAGCTCTTTTTCTAGAGTTTCATTCTCTTCTTTCATTTGGGCCATATTTCTGGTCTCCTCAGTTTGGCAGCCTCCCTGTGTTTGTTTCTATGTATTAGGTAGAGCTTCTCTGACTCTCTGTCTTAATAGCTTGGCTTATTTTAGAAAAGCACACTGGGAAGTTGGTTGGGGTGGAGTCTTAGGTAACTGCCAGGGCATGGCAATGCATGTGAACTAGGTTGATGGAGTGTCCAAAATGGTGTCACTGCTCTCTGGATATGTGTGGGGGAGGGCCCAGAAAGGGGACATTGTTGCTGCCTGGCCTCTGGAGTTCTGTCCCAGAGGAAGATGTCCCTTGGGATTTGACCTGATGCCAGCCATTTCAATTTCTCCTCATATGCCACTGGTGCCATTCCACTTGCTTCCTGGTGCTGAAGCCCATTGAAAATGAGTCTGAAGAAGTATTAAGTCCATTGCTGGACCTTGAGGAAATCCTGAGAATCCCATAATTCCTTCTGCCACCCCAACCCCCACTAGTTTTTATAGCCAGAAGTTATGGGGACTTATCTTCCCGGCACTGAAATCCTGGGCTGGTTTGTCTGGTGTGGGCTGGGACCCCTTGCTTCCAAGTTTTCCCTCTCAATTTTTATCTATCGCATGTGGGTGTGGGACCACCCACTCCACATCTCTGGGTCTCCACACCTCTCTGGCCCTCCTACCTGTCTGGATGAATGTGACTTTAATTCCTTGGTTGTGGGACTTCCACACAGCTCGATTTTCTGATAATTATTGGTGATATTTGTTTGTAGTCTAGTTGTAATTTTTGCCGTGATTGTGCATGGAGGCGAGGTGTGTTTACCTATGCCTACTTCTTGACTGGAACCTCATTCAGTCATTTTATTTACTCTTTTATTCACCAAATATTTATGGAACACCTATAATGTTCCCCCCCACCCCATTTAGTCCTCCTAAGAGAGTTTAGTCTTATTTATTTATTTATAATCTTTATTTTGTTTTTCCATTACCATTTAGTGTCTTTATACTCTCCTCCCCCTGGCAATCACCACACTGTTGTCCACATCCATGAGTTCTTTTTCCTGTTTGCTCTACCCCTCTAGCCCCCTGACCTCCTCTTTATTAGCTGCAATCTGTTCTCTATCTATGAGTCTGTCTCTGTTTTGCTTGTTAGTTCAGTTTCTTCATTAGATTCTGCATATAAGTGAAATCATATGGTATTTGTCTTTCTCTGATTGCCTTATTTCACTTAGCATAATGTTCTCCAAGTCCATCCCTACTATTGCAACATGCAAAATTTTATTTCTTTTTATGATTGAGTAGAATTCCATTGTATAAATGTCCCATGGTTGTTTTATCCACTCATCTATTGATGGACACTTGCATTGCTCCCATACCTTGACAATTACAAATGATGCTGCAGTGAACACAGGGGTGTTTATGTTCTTTCAAATTAGTGTTTTGAATTCCTTTGGATATATCCCAAGAAGTGGGATTGCTGGAAGTGGGATCAAAGGCAGATCCATATTTAATTTTTGAGGTATCTCCATACTGCCTTCCACAGTGGCTACACCAATCTGCATTCCCACCAACTGTGCACAAGGGTTCCCATCTCCCCACATCCTTGCCAGCTCTTATTTGTTGATTTATTGACCACAGCCATTCTGACAGGTGTGAGATCATATCTCATTGTGATTTTTATTTGCATTTCTCTGATGATTAGTGACATTGAGCATCTTTTCATATGTCTATTGGTTATCTGTAAGTCCTCTTTGGAGAGTGTCTATTCGGGTCCTTTGCCCATTTTTAAAGTAGGTTGTTTGTTGTTTTGGTGTTGAGTTTTGTAAAACATCTGTAATGTTTAAGGACCAGTGCTAGATCTTTGAGTTAAAAAAATAAGAAGGATGCATCCAGTATCCAAGGGGCTTACTTTCATGGAATTACCCTGTACCTTAACTGATCTTATCTGTTGCATAATCCATTATAAGTATATACCACAGTTTAGCCAGTATCCTATAGACACTTGGGTCATTTTAAATCTTTAGCTACTTAAAACAGCAAGAATTCTATAAACACCCAGATTAAAAAAAACTTTTATCTATTTCAAACAACGTTGAAATGAATAACACATGTAAGCATCATTGTATATATGTATATATTTAGCATAATTTGCCAAATACACATACATTGTATATATGTATATATTTAGCATAATTTGCCAAATTTCCCTTCATGGAATACCCCCATTAGTAACATATGGCAATTTACACCTGCTTTTAAATGTCTCAACCTCAGTTTATGCTAGCCACTATTCTAGAACCTTTCATTTGTTTATCCTAAGATTCAGAAACATTTTTCCTTCCCATTCTCAGGCTCTACACTTGACAGAATTCCTAAATTCTATGAACTGGGCCACCATTCCCAAAGGGTGTTTTCTGTGAAATACTAGGCCTACAAGATATTATATAAGCCAATGGTCACATAAATATTATATATTATATTATGTCTACCTCTTACTGAGTTATAATGCACTTTAGAACAATAAAGAAACTTGTTTAACTGTGTTTAACCCCAGTGTTTCTCAAGCATATTGAGGAATCACTTTTAAATGTACTGATATCTCTTATAACACACACTTGGAAAGAATATTAACATCGATGTTCTGCTTAAAAATTTCTCAGATGGTGCCAGAAAGAATCCTTATTCTTTCCTAAGATAATTTCTGAGGTTCTGACAGACTAAAAATTCTCATTTCCTTGATTCAAGCACTTCTAATTTGTTTGTAGTAATACTCATAATTTGACTTAAAATTTTGACTTGAATAATTTGTTGACTAGTTTGTCAACAAATGTGGTCATGCAGTTGAGAAAGCTGACAATATTGAAAGAAATTTCTAGTGTGGATAAACCAAAAGTATCCGTCTCCTCTCCCAGCTTGGCAACTGGTAGCTGTTGTGTTTCCTTCTCATGAGACTCTACTTAGAATCATGGAAACTTAGTAGTGGCATGAAAGGAAACTAAAGTAACGCTGGTTTCATGTACAGTCACCTTATGGGGTGCTTTAGCACAAAAAGCGTTCTGTGGTCTGGGGTGTTTAAGAAGCACTGCATGGTATATTCTGTTTTTGAGATTCATGGTGTGTTAAAAACTCTGAGGAATGTCATAGTAAATTACCTTTAATGTTTTCTACATTTATTGGACCGTCAAACCTTTTTTGTCATGTTAACATTTTATTGGATTGTGGTTCTCCAGAATATACTAGAGCAAATAGTGACTCAATTACCTCATAATTCAAGGATAATGCAAAAACTCAGAAGTAAGGCTACTTACCCAAATTTATCAGACTTAATTTTCTTGAGTTTGAATTCAGTTCTGCTTGTTAGTTTCATTTTTAAAAATCGTCCCCTAACCACTTACTATGAAAAAACATGTCAAAGAGGTTAGGGAAAAGTCAAATTTAAATACCCAGACTATTTGATATTTATTATTAAATTGCCTGAATTATTTGTGTAATCAGAGATGTAGTACCAAATGTTATCATTTTAAATTTACTTGAATCCAATTACCTTTTCAAGAAAAGTTTAGTTTTTAATAGTTTCACCTTAAATGTTTGTTTTTAGAGCTTTAAGCCCCATTATTTCAGACAATGACTATCCTGTTATTTGCCCTTTTCATAGGTCCTGGCTGTCTATGTTACTTGAAACTTGTTTTAAATTTATACAGGGATTGGCAAAAGTAGATTTATAGTTGTTCATACAGAAAATAATACAATAATTAGTAAATAATCATACAAGAATAAACTGTATTTTGCATACTCAACTGTAAACCTAGTTTTGCCCATCCCTGTATTTATCTTACTTCTA
Organism: Sturnira hondurensis; assembly: GCF_014824575.4. Taxonomy (NCBI): domain Eukaryota; kingdom Metazoa; phylum Chordata; class Mammalia; order Chiroptera; family Phyllostomidae; genus Sturnira; species Sturnira hondurensis. The sequence continues at coordinate 7,838,327 of NW_028080827.1, forward strand.
TTTAAAAAAAATTACTGTGTCTTGGTCATTAAGTTCCACTGAACTTCAGTCACAACCTTTGTAGTAGAAAACAAAATTACCCAGTTTCTTATGTCATCTATCTCTCTGTTCAGAGATTCTCCTTTACTTCTTCCATCAATGGACTTTATGAACAGAGGCGCTAGGCATTGAGCTAAATGTCAAAGCTGACACAAAAGTGAATATGCATTTTTTCTGATGTAGCACAGCTGACATTCTAGCTAAGGGCTATGAATCCTTCTGGCTGAGCAGGAGCAGGGCTGCTATGCATGTTTACATAGAGGGTGTGTACACAACTCTATCATCTATACAGACAATATGGTGGTTGCTGATGAAGTTGTGCTACACAGAAGCCCTGTACTAGGGACCTGTACTAGGACTCGGTTCTAGCAGCTATCTGTTGGAGATTTTGTCTTCTCTCCCGGAAATCGTTTGTGTGTGTCAGAGTGGGAGAAACAGTTTCTGGTTTGAACAACAGAGTCCTACACTTAATGAGGGCCATCGTGTACTAAGGTAACACCAAGCTAGGGAGATATACTGGCTTCAGAGCCAGCTTTGAAATGTGATTCGAAGTTGAATTTCACCTGCGACTTAGTTCTAGGTTGGAACTATTTGGACAGTGAACCAGAAAGTACAAAAACTTGTTGTGGACTGGAATCAACTCATTAAACAAAATCAGAAAAAAATTGCAGTTAGAAATCAATAACAAAAATAAGACTAGAAAATTCCCAAATATTTGAAAAGTTAGGACATAGGCTTCTAAATAATAACACATGGGTTAATAAAGAAATCATGATGGAAATTTAAAATTATTTGAACTGAATGACTTAAAAATGTTCCATAGCAAACCTTCTTATTTATTGGAAACTTGGTAGCCTCAAGTGCACACATTAGATAGATGGGAGGCTAACATTCATGAGCTGTATGTGCATCTTAAGAAGTTGGGAAATTGTACATTAATTTTAAAAAGCAGAAGGAATGACATAATAAAGGTAAGAGTAGAAAGTATTGAAGAGAAAAAATGCAAACATACAACAGAGAGGATGAACACAGCCAAATTTGGTTTTACCAAATTTTAGCCAAATTTTACCAAATTTTAGCCAAAAAGGCTGATAAGACTGAGAAGTCCCTGGTAAGGCAGAGGGGTGGAAGAGAGGGAAAAAGGAGTGGGGGTGGGGGGAGGGAGGAGAGAGAGAGAGAGAGAAGAAGAAGAAGAAGAAGAAGAAGAAGAAGAAGAAGAAGAAGAGAGAATTAATGTCAAGAATAAAAAATTTATCTCAGATCCTACAGATATTAAAATGATGAGAAGATATTATGAATAACATTATAGCAATACACTTGAAACTTTAACTGAAATAGACACGTTCTTAAAGAAATACAACTTATTAAAAAAAGATATCAGAAGAAAGAGTAAATCTGAATATTTTTTTAACTATTAAGGACATTGAGTCCATGATTAAAACTTTTTCTACAAAGAGAATTCCAGAGCAGATGACCAGTTAGTAAGTTATCAATATATCAAATATTTAGGAACAAAATAACTCTAACCTTACAAAAAAGAAAATTTTCGACACAGTTTTTAAGTTGATCATAAAGATTATTTCACTCATACCTTCATTGAGATGTACATTTTTATTGTATTTATATACTTTCCTGAAGACTGTTTACAAAGAAAAGAAAAAATATAAATATGTCCTTTGACCTAACACTTCCACTTCTAGTTATTTTATTAATAGATACAATTGTATGTGAGTGAAATGAAGTATGTACTTAGTATATTCCTTGCAACATTGTTGGTAATATCAAAAGATTAGAATACACTAAACTGTTCTTTAATCAGAGACCAGTTGAATAATTTATAAAGATTCATGCAATAAAACACAAAACATTTATAAAAAAAAGAGAATGATACAGTGTAGTAAATACTTAAATGGAAAACTCTTCAGAGTTAAGTAAATAAAAGTATTGGGTTCAGAATAGTGTATAGGCTATGCAACATTTGTGTGTAGGAAAATGAATAGTGTGTTTCTAAAACTAATTAATAGTGATTTCCTTTGGAGAGATAACTGTGTGGCTAAAAGACAAGGAGGAAAGAAAAATTTCTTTTCAATGGATACCAGAGGATAGTCCAGAATGTATCCAGCCATGTAATATGAAAAATAGAGACAGTTATTGAAGAAGATACAAGATACAAGAAACACTGTATATAGGACAATGATGCCTTAGCCCCCTTCAAAGTGGGCACCTTGGGATCTCACACAGTTCTCGCAGTCACCATCAGCTGCCCTGTCCCCTTTTCCTAAATCTTATTGCCAGTTTGAAATTTCTTCCCTTTCAAAGGTGATTTTAATTTTGGGGAAAGCCAGGAGTCATGGGACACCAAATCTGGGCTGCAAAGGTCCTGAATCACCTGGGTGATTTGATATTTCTCCAAAAAACACTGCACCAGATGTGATGCATGAGAGGACAGGTTGTCATGATGAAGCTGCCAGTCACCAGTTGCCCATAGCTGTGGCCCTCTGAGTCATCTGAAGAGTTTCCATGTAGGAATGTTCAAGCTTAACACAAAATTTGAAGCAGATTTGTTGCTCTACTCAGTCATTTTGAATGTGGCAGCCCCACAGTACACATGCTTACTCAGTGGTGTCTGCCAGGCCCACTGCCTGGCACAGTGAGGTTGTCATTGTTCCTGCATGATCATTCCTGCCCGCTCTCCTTGGCTGCCAGACTACTACCCACCACCTAAACTGTTCTCGTTATATCAACAGTGGCTGGACTTTTTCCAGACAGACCTGGTATAAATTTTTGAATTTTGTACTATATACAATATATGTATTATTTAGTCTCAAATTTTAAAATAAAATAATAAACAGAAAAACAAACAAAACATCATAGGCCTGAAGGTTGTAAGGCTGGATTGAGAGCATTCAGCTAAGATGGAGTGGAGAGCCTGAACAGGGACGCGAAGGTTGTCAGCCCAGGCTACCAGGTTGTGGACAACACACCAACGTGTGTGGAACGCGCACAAAAGCCCACAACCCCGAGCCGACAACCCCGAGTGCTTTTTGGAGGGTGTAGAGTGTGTTGTATTTTAGAGAAAAGGGTATTTTTCCAAGGTCGCTCTCTCTGCGACTACCCTTTCTTTAGTAAACAGAAGCCTTGCTCTCCCTCTCTGGCAATTGCTGCACCCGCGGACACAGGTCGAGCATTTAAGAGCCACAAGGGCGCTCCCCTTTTGAGGGAGTGGCCGAGACACCCATAGACACTCTCCCCTTGAGAGAGTAGTTGTGCCTGTTCCCTTTTTCCACTCAGGATTGTTGTAGCCTGTACATTGATTCTTGTCTTCAGCCACAACAGGCAGACTCTACTAGACAGGGTCTGTGATAGTTTCCTTCCTGTCACTGTTGGTTCCCTGAATAGTTTGCTTTATTTTGGGTATCTTTCATTTGTTCCTTCATTTTTTGACCAAGCTCTATCAGTTCTGTGAGCATTTTGATGACCAGGGCTTTAAATTCTCCATCAGATAGGTTGGCAATGTCCTCATTGATTAGTTCTGAGGTTTTGCTCTGTTTTCATTTGGGCCCCATTTCTCTGTCTGGGTGCAGCAGATAAGTAGTAAGGGGGCAGGGCCTTAGGACCCTCCCTGCTGCCCTGTGGCGCTGCCTGTGGGGGAGGGTCCAGAGAGGGAGCAGAGCAGCTTGCCTGCTCCTGTCTAGTGCACTTTTCAACAAACTCTTGCGCGAGGCTGGGAGTATCACCCACCCTGGCAACCCAGCTCTGAGTCTCAGTTTTCCCCTTAAGTCAGTCCTTCCCTCACAGCTCTGCCTAACTAGGCAGTCAGCCCTGCCCCTCAGCCACCTCCCTGAAGTTTTTGTGAGTCTGCCTGCCTGGTCCGCCACTTTACCAGTCTGGTGGTTCTGGTTGATTTTTTTTTCCTTTAATTCCTTGGTTGTCAGAGTTCCATGTGTTTTGATTTTCTGGCGCATTTGGTTGTTTATTGATTTTAGATTGGTTGTTATCCTCCTTTTGGTTGTGCGAGGAAATGAAGAGTTTCTACCGTGCCTCCATCTTGGCTGAAACTCTATTATGTGTTTTTATAGTTCTTTTGATTCATAAAAGTTGCCTTGTGATAACTGCCAAGTGAAACAAAATGAGAAGATTTGGAAATTTAGAAACTCAGTTTCCCTATGAAAAGTCTGATATATGATACTATTAATCTCTCTTAGTTGTCCGACTACCTGATAAATTGGATTTGTTGTTGTTGTCATGAGACAGTGCTTTGAGTATATTTTGCTTTATGGATGTATAATTTTCTTAATGTTATAACAATTTTATCTCTTTCATAAGACTTAACTGTGATTCCTTCTACAACCCCACACTTTATTTCATTTATAGGTTTTATTAATCTGTCTTTTTTTCTACATATTCCATTATTTGGTACCAAATTTTAGACATTCAGTTTTTAAATGTTAGTTGAATATTCTTCACTCTCTCCCTTCCTATTGCCTTTCTTTTAATTCAAACCTCTAGTTCTTTAGCCTTGACTATTTCATTAATGCCCCCTGGGTTTCATTTATTAATTTATCATTTATTCATTTTTTTCACTTCATGTTTATTGATCATGTACTATGAACCCAATATTAGATGTACCATAATTACTAAAATATGGTTTCTCTTCTTAAGAACCTTATGGTTAAAAAAGAAACACAGCCCTGGCTGGTGTAGCTTGGTGGGTTGAGCGCGGGCCTGCGAACCACACGATCGCGGTTCGATTCCCAGTCAGGGCACATGCCTGGGTTTCGGGCCAGTTCCCAGCAGGGGACTCAGGAGAGGCAACCATACATTGATGTTTCTCTCCTTCTCTCCTTCCTTTCCTCTCTAAAACATAAAAAAATAAAATCTTAAAAAAAACCCCACAAAACCAAAAAAGTATGGCACAATGTGAAAAGGACTTAAATAGAAAAATGTAGAGGATAATATGGGAACCCAGAGGTAGAAATGGGAATTCTAGGTGGGAAGTCAGGGAATGCTTCAGAGAGGAAGTACTGTTTGAATGGAATCTGTGAGGAAGGAGAATCTTTTCACTGCCTGGGAAAAATTGCAATTCAGGGAGGAAAAAATAGCTTGAGTAAACTCAGGGGGATGTAAATACCCTCCTTTCTACTTCCCATCTGTGGTGCATGGCATACAGTCACTCAAGTTATTCTTTATAAAGAGAAATTAGACATGTGATCTGCTGTTAAAACTTTTAATGACTGCCCAGTTTCTTTGGAACAGAGGACGGATTTCATTGTTGTAAAGTACTCTTCCCGGTTTTCTTTTTTACAATTGCACTTTGGGTTTAGGCTACATGAATCTGTTCAAGTAGAAACGGTATTTCCTTTCTCTGTATGGTTGCCTGGTCAGAGTTGCTCAAAAGAACTCGAATGAACTTTGGGAGATGGGTGAGAAGCAGCAGGCATTACTTCTGGAAATTTGTTATGGTCAGCCACAGAGCCTGACGGGTCCTTGCTCTCCTGCATCCTGTGTTTCTCAGGCCCACTGTCAAACTCTTGACTGTGGATGTGCAGAGACATTGGTTCTTTAAGAGGCAGTGGCTTCCCCACAAGTTCCTTCTTTGTGGTAATTTTCATGGTTGCCTGGTTAGTTTCTTGCCTGTCCCTGCCAGTGCTCCAGGTGAACTGCTTAATTGACTTTTTCGCTGATCCCTTGGCTGCTCCCACTAGCCTTTACCTCCCCAGCTCCTTCCATGTTTGTGTAAGGCCTGATACCTAAAATAAATTCCTCACTCCCATAATGCTCATAAACCTGATGATACAGCAGGGTTTCTTGAATAGGCCACAAACTTTGACTAGAGTACTTCCTTTCTCCTGCCCCCATTTCTATCGTGGTGAAGTACTGTGTGTGTCTCAAGGTTCAGTTTAAGTGTGTTTTCCATTGTGAAAACTTGTAGACCCTTTCTCCTGGCCTGCCTCACACGAACAGTGGTGTGGAAACACTTTAGACACTGATTCTTTACTTCCCACTTGTATGGCAGTTTGGTGTTTGTTAATCTACACCTCCCACAAGATTGTGAGCTCTTTAAAGTCAGTGAGAATGTCTTGCTCTCTTTTCTGTCCTTCCCTGTTCCTCTACCTCCTGCCTGGAACAGCTTCAGTGATGTATTTGAGCTTATTGATTTGCATATATAACATAGTAGTTGCTTCCAAACCCATAAGGATCAGGTTATTGAAAACCCCCAGAGGTGGAGTCATTGTTGAGAATCAGATGATCTTATAGGCAAGAGCTGGAGAGTTGAGGGAGTGGATGACAGACACACACCATTTTAACTATTTCTGAGATGAAAACAAAGCAGTAAAATTAACACACCAAATAAAGAGAACACCAAGGACACACTACTCATTATTAGTTGGTTATAAAAGTTACATCATAGTTAATTTTTATTTGCCACCCTTTGATTACTGCAAGATATTTTAGGATTCCCTCTACTGTTGTTTTTCACACTTAAAAAATGGATTCACCTTCTTTTTCTTTTTTTTTTCCACGTAAAATTTACTTGGGAAGAGCTTTTCTTTGTGTTTTTCCCACTATTCAAATACTTAGTGCTCTTTTCCATGCAATGGCTTAGAGTTGTTGCCTCTCACTTCAGGCCCTACTCATTCTTACTCAGAAACGCAGAATGATTTGGATGCTAAAGATAAAAAATAAGAGAGAGAAAAAAACTAACAAATAAGACTGGGGAAAATTTTATTTCACCTATTTGCTTTCTCCGAGTAGGCGTTTCTTTCACCTTCTCCCTGGTGCACAGAGACTAGAACCTCTCTCTGCCCAGTCCCCATCCTCCTGGCTCTGCTCCTGCCTTTGCAGAGCACACCGGGCTGCAGTTCTGAGGCCTGGTTTTTCCTTCTCTCCACGTCCTGAGAGAAAGAAAGGCATTGCAAAAACTCTACCTTGTGCTGTGCTTTTATTCCTTTTCCTATTTTGTACACCACTTTCTTTCCTGGTTTTTTATTTTATTTTTTTTCTAATTATCCCTAGCTGAAGGGACTCATAAACCTCAAACATGGTAATGGAAAGTGAAATTCTTAGTTGCTACAAAGCAGCTCAGAAGCAAACCCACAAATCCCAGGGTCCTGTGTGGATGGATGATCATGGCTGGAGAGGAATGCCCTATCAGTTCTCATGTTTGTGCGCTGGCAGAGTGGCCTCCATTTGCTATCCTAAACAAAAAAGACTGTGGTTCCTCGTAAAATCCACTTGAACTACTCTTAGAAAGGTGGAGATTATTTATCTTAATTATTTTGATTTAGGAATATTGGGCAGTTCTTGATAATGCACCTGACTGGATAAGGGAAAAAATTGCTTTGTATTTGAGAACTTGGCCATGTAAAGATAGCTCACTTGGATTTCATGAGAACCAGCTCCTGAAGTGGTCAGCCATTAGATTTTGTTTCTCAGCAAACTGGGTGGGATGGCCCATTGATTGCCCATTCACTGTGACAGCCTGAAGCCCTGTGATTGACCAGCATCTGGTTAACTCAGCTGACCTGGATACTCAAGGCCCCAGTGATTGCTCCCTGAACCTTAAGGGGAGCTCGAACTGCCACGGACTTTGTCACATGCCTGTTTCGTTTGCAGCATTGTCATTGTCAGAGAACAATATTCTCTGAGAACAGTCCACCTTTGTTCTTTCACAGTGCCAGGCAGGAAAAACAAAGCAAACAAAAACCAAAAATGAATAAAAAAAGTCCAAATCCCCACAATGTTTTGGAAAATTTGATTTGTTAAAGAGATGCTTTATTATATTTGTCCTCATAAGCACAAAAATAATTATAGTGCCATTTACACAGCTAGGTTCATTTGGTTTGTAGGTAATTTAAAGGTTCTCTAAACCAATAGTCTTCCAAATAGGGTCCCAAGAGCATCAGGATCACATGGAAACTTGTCAGAAATGCAAAGTCCAGGGCTCCAGCCCAGACCTACTGAATCAGACACTCTGGTGGGGGTGGGGGGATCCAGCATTCCATGTTTGAACAAACCCTCTAGGGGATCTGGAGGCAAGATCAAGTTGAGAATCTCTGCTCTTAACTGTTGGTATGCAGGCTTTTATTTAAGCGCGGTAGCTGGATCCTAATTCTTTTTTAAAAAGATTTTATTTATTCTTAGAGAGAGGGGAAGGAAGAGAGAAAGAGGGAGAGAAAAACATCGATGCCTGGGAGAAGCATTGATTAGTTGCCTCTCTACCCTGCCCAGGACTGGGCCCATAACTCAGGCATGTGTCCCAGGTGGGAATCAAACCAGTGACCTTTTACTTTGCAAGACAATGCCCAACCAACTGAGCTACAATAGTCAGGGTTTTTTTTTTAAATTGGATTTTATTTATTTATTTTTAAAAGAGGGGAAGGGAGGGAGAAAAAAGAGGGAGAGATGGGATCCTAATTCTTTCTGCTCTCTTCTCTCAGTCTTTCCCCCTGAGTCCTCCAGAGTCACAAAAGTCACTTCTTCAGTTCCCCAGACCTCAATGCCATTTGAATCTCTACTTCTGAGGCCTGGGTGGGCTGCCTGATATTAGGATGTGCTGGCAACACTATCTGCCACCTCATCAGAACTCAGCAATGAAACCAAAGTTTCCCATCTGGTTTGGTTACGAAGTACTGGTAACCTTCTGGGCTGGTCTAGAGAACTGCACACTTACTAGAAAGAAAGAAAACTATTGCTTTGTGTCCCCCCCACCAGCATCATAGGTGAGAGGAATGGATTAATCCCCTCAAAAAATGGTTAGAACAGCAGCCTGGTATTTTAAGGTTTCATTCTTGAAGAAAATTTCTATTGGTTTTCTCTATGAGGCTGGTGTGCCGGAAGTCAGCAACCAACCTAGAATTTTCAAAGACCCATTGCATCTAAAGAAGTATGGTGGTCTTCTATGCTATTTGTGAGACTTTGGGGCTTAGGAAATTGTCAGCTTGCATTGTTGCCTTAATATTGTATCTCCTTGTTCAAAGGTTCTGAGATAGGAGCAGGGAGACTGGAAATACAGATTCATTGGCCCTAACCAACAAAGTTTACCAGAACCAAATATGTTGAAGAAAAACTCTGTTGTGTGGTATTCTCTGCCACCCCCTCCCCTCACTGGAGCTTCCCTCTTTAAAATGTGGGTGTCATTTAAAAAGGGCATCATTTCCCATGAATTCTGAAAGTGTTACACAAGGTATTGATTGATCAGTCTCGCCATCAGTATGACTGGGGCCAGTGTGGAGCTGCGCCTGTGATCCAATTTTCAGAGCTCATAGACACCCTCCCTCCCCGGCAAATAGCATCAGCAAGTGGCAGGGCAGAGGCGGAGGAGGTATACTCATTTGTGCAGGGATGGTGGCAGAAAGGTGGCAAGATTGACTAATTTTTTAATAATGCTCAGCTTGTCTAATTAACACATGTGGAGGGCTGCAAGTATTACTCCTTAGGTGTGTTGAATAATTAGGAATCTGCTTTATTTTCTTTAACAAACATCATAAAACCACGAATAAGTCAAAGGTAGGTTCTACTCAATGAGCAATACCAATTCCAACATTGGTGAAATAGTTTTAAGGTAACATTAGTGTCTACATTTGTATTTGTTTTTGTCTGTAAGTTCATATTCACTCTACAGATATAGGAGAGAAGTGCTCACCCAACTGTATTTCCTTTGCAGTACAAACCACTGTTATATTTAATACAGGTGATTTTTAGAATGACAACTACACAATCTACGCAAGTGTCTTCCAAGCGTGGCACTCATTCTACAATTGCATGTATGAATGCATGCATGGATGTGTACGAGTAGATACATCTACTTTGGCCCATGTCACAGAAAGTTTGGATGTTGGCTGAATGGCCTTAGGCAGGATAGGCTCCTGTTTTTCTATTTATATTTTTTGCATACGTGTTACTTAGGGCAGAAAGACTGGGGCAACAGAATAATGGTTCGGTCTGAGTAGAATAGAAGTGGCTGAAGGCTCTCTGCCTTCTGTGAAAATAATTTCCCGGTGTGTGACCTCTGGACTACTGGATAAGAAGAATAAGCACCAAATTTGCAGCGGGGTAAGTCAACTCCAAAGCTCCTCCTTGGAGCTTCCTCTTACCAACTCTGGGTTCTCTGGACCCCAGGACAGGGACTGAGGGTGCTGGAGCCCAGCAGCTGGGGGAACTGGGCAAGAAGTACTCACAGGAATTACAGACAAGCTCTTTCCCCAACTATGGGTTCCAAGGGTCTTTGCTTCTCCTTAGCATTCCAATCTGGGACCTTTAGGGTTCCTTGTAGTGGGGAACATGTAAATGTATTTCTTTCATAGGAGACTAGTGTGCTGTGATTTATCTACTCTAATTCTTACACACTCTTTTAACTTTACGAGCCTGCTACATTCTGTGCCCATTTGTTCCTTGCTCTTGGGATATTTCTGTATCCCAAACATGCATACAGGAGGCTCCTATAGCCATAATTGTGTGCTCTCTCCAGTCTGGCAGCCTGTGCCCAATCATGAATTGGTATATCTTTACACAGCAAGATCTCACAGGGATGCTGGGAGGTTAAATGCTGCACAGCATCAAAAGCACCAGGTCTTGCAGAGGATGCTAAATGTGTAACATTTGGTTATTATTTCCAGTGGACTGCAAACCCCTTGGAGACCAGGATGGTGCTATTCTTTTTTTCATTCTTTTTGCTTAGCACATTGTGGAGCTCGATGAATGGTAGTTCAATAAAGAATCAGTTCAAGACCTGCCGTTGTAGTTATTACAAGTGACTTACCCTCTGGACTCTTTAGAGTAGCTCAGGGAAAAGCACTGGTATTTGTTCTTGCCAAGGAGAATGGTCACGTAGACTTCTGGTGATTATTGTGGACAGTGTGTTCCTGTGGTCCTTAGATCTGATGATAGTGACTATCATAGGGAAACCCAGGTAGAAAATTCTGTTTGATTGTTGACTTAATCTTGTTAAAGGTAGGCTTAGCTTCAACCTTTGTTCTCTTGCTGGGACACCTGGGCTTACAGTTCACTTTTGTTTGTTCTTGCAGCCTGGTTCCCAGATTAGGCAGGTCAATGGACTGGCTCAGCCTGGCCTCTTGCTACACCCCCCTAGAGACCTGTGCCATTGGTCATCACTTCCCTCAGCAGGGGGTGGGCTCACCATCAGCCTAGATGTGTGCTATAGAAATGGGGACAATCATCCTGCAACCGGGGTGAGTGACATCTACACTGGTACCATTTTGGATGATGAAACTAAAGGGCTTCTTTATAAAATAGCCAGTCCAACCAGAAGATTGAAAAAAAAATTATTCTGGAGGGAAAACTGGAACTTAGTGATGTCACGTATTTTGCTTATTTATCTAATGGTCCATCGTTACTTTTTAGTTTTATGAATTACAAGTGATTTTATCTGTTTGAATGAAAAAAATTAAAGTATAAAGAAACTCAGTGATTTCTGCTCCCCCTTAACCAATTGGTTAATGGTAGTGTGGGGTCTAGAATCCAGAACAATTGACCTAAAGCTTTTTTTCCCTACTGCACCATGCAATCTGAAGATAACTAGTCATTCCTGTCTTTGTTGTTGGTTTGCTGGCTGTCCATTGCTGAAAAGCTTTCTACCACTTATGGGAAAAATGTCTAGATACTTTCTAAACCATTTTACCAAAGCAAAATAGCCCAGTTCCCTACCTCAGTTCCAAGGTGACTTCTCAGGAAATTAAAAATGCAAACATTTTGTTATGTGTTTGAAAACCACTGCAGATGGTTCCAAAGTTAGTGTTCCAGTTTTCCTAGTTTTTGTTTATTTTTTCCTAGAAACATTAGATATGCAAGTTTAAAGAACATTTTGGTAAGAGAAAAAATAATCATAATCTCATAATTACTACCTGGCATTATTAGTGGCCTTTAGAAACTTTCTTTTTAGTGTGTTCATTTCTCTTCATCTAGTCGTGATGACATTGTTGATAATATCTGCTAGTCCCTTCTACTTAATATTAGAGTAGAGGGATGTCTCCTTGTTACATGCTCTTCAGGCAAGCCACGTTTATGATGGCTCATTACATTGAGTGACTGTACCATGGCTTCGTTATTTCACATTTTTAAAATTTAGATTCTTTTGAATTTTTTGGTGCTATTTTCATGATCCACTGATGTGAAAACTTTTAGCATAATTTTTTATTACTTAAAATCATGTTATAGATTAGATGAAAAGGCTGTATCCATTCTAAAGACTATTAATATATGCTGTTAAATTATTATTTTTAATTTTATTTATTTATCTTTACAGGGGAAGGGAAGGAGAGAGGGAGAGAAATATCAATGTATGGTTGCCTCTTGTGCATCCCCTGCTGGGAACTGGCCTGCAACGCAGGCATGTGCCCTGACTGGGAATCGAATCATGATCCTTGGTTCTCAGGCCTGCGTTCAATCCACTGAGCTACACCAGCCAGGGCTGTTCAATTATTATTATTTTTAAAATTTATTTAATTATTTTTCAAGTACAGTTTTCTGTGTTCAATTATTTTTTAAAATGATTTTAACCACCTTGCACTGCCGACAGGATATGCATTTTTTCATATTTTACCAGTATCATAAATTACCATTAATATTTTTTTGCTAATTGGTAGGTAAAAAATGGTACCCTGTTTTAATTTGTCCTTTTGATTTTATTTTTAATTACCACTCCTTGTTTAATTGCTTATCACTGAAGTCTTAAGTGCAATTAAATTAAAAAGATTAAATACAAGTAATTGAGAAGTGCAAAAATATCTGTGACACACTTGAGTGATTAAGCAGATGGGAATATAGGACACTAGCTTATACAGGTCCAGATAAGTGTCTTGGACAACTGATAGCTCAAGATGAAAGAGAAGGTTTGGGGGAGGAGGAGGATTAAAATGGGGCTACTGGAGGCCCACTCTGTACAGTTTCAGAAATTTTTATGTTTTTATTTATTTATTTATTTCCCAATATTTTTATTTAATTATTTTTCAAGTACAGTTTTCTGTCTATTACTCCCATCCCATCCCACCCCCCATGTTCCCCCCTCCCTCCCATTTCCACCCTTCTCAGTTGTTGTCCATGTATTCTTTATACAGGTTCCTCTAAATCCCTCCCTTATTTCCCCTGAAATTCCCTCCCCTCTCCCCTCTTGTCACTGTCAGCCTGTTCTCTATTTCAGTGTCTTTGGTTATATTACCTTTTATTGATTATGCTATAACAGTTGTCTCTATTTTCTATCTTTGCCCCATTCTACCCAGTGCCCCTGACTCCTTCACACATTTCTTCCACCACAGATCATGTCCATGGGTCATGCATATAAGTTCTTTGGCAACTCCATTTCCTATCTATACTTTACATTCCCATGGTCATTCTTTAACTACCTATTTCTACTTCTTAATCCCCTCACCTCTTCCCACATTTCCCCAAACTGCCTCCCACTGGCAACCATCAAAATGCTCTCTGTATCCATGATTCTGTCTCTGTTCTGCTTGTTCATTTATTTTGTTTTTTAGATTCAATTGTTGATAGATACATATTCATTGCCATTTTATTGTTCATAGTTTTGACCTTCTTCTTTTTCTTAAATAAGTACCTTTAACATTTCATATAATAACGGTTTGGTGATGATGAACTCTTTTAGTTTTTTCTTGTTTGGGAAGCTCTGTATCTGCCCTTTGATTCTAAATGATAGAATTGCTGGGTAGAGCAATCTTGGTTGTAGGTCCCTGCTTTTCATGACTTTGAATATTTCTTGCAAATTCCTTCTAGCCTGTAAAGTTTCTTTTGAGAAATCATCTGAAAATCTTATGGGAGTGCCCTGGTAGGGAGTTAACTGCTTTTCTCTTGCTTCTTTTAAGATTCTCTCTTTATCTTGAACCTTTGGCATTTTAATTATGATGTGTCTTGGAGTGGGCCTCTTTGCATCCATCTTGTTTGGAACTCTCTGTGCTTCCTGGACTTGCATATCTATTTCATCCACCAAATTAGAAAAATTTTCTTTCATTATTTTTTCAAATAGATTTTCAGTTTCTTGGTCTTTCTGTTCTCCCTCATGCACCCCTACTAATGCAAATGTTGTAATGCTGGAAGTTGTCCCAGAGGCTGCTTACAGAATATTCTTTTTTTTGCATTCTTTTTTCTTCTTGTAGTTCTGATTTTTTTTGCTTCTTTATGTTCCAAATCATTGTTTTGATTCTTGACTTCATTTACTCTACTGTTATTTCCCTATAAATTGTTCTTTATTTCAATTAATGTATTCTTCATTTCTAACTGGATCTTTTTTATGCTGTTGAGATCCTCATTAAGTTCCTTGAGCATCCTTATAACCAGTGCATCTTATAGATTGCTTGTCTCCATTTTTGTCTTGTCTCCATGTTTAGTTCTTTCCTTTTTGTAGTTTTGATTTTTCTTTCATTTGGTCCATGTTTCTTTGTCTTCTCATTTTGGCAGCCTCCCTGCGTTTGTTTCTGTGTATTAGATAGAGCTGCTATGACTTCCTGTCTTGGTAGTGTGGATTAATGTAGTATGTGTCCTGTAGGGCCCAGTGGCACAGCCTCCCATATAACCCAGTCTGGGTACTCAGGTTACCCTGTTTTGTGGGCTGAGTACAACCTCTTCTTGTTGTTGAGCCTTGATGGTTGTTGGCAGATCAATGGAAGGGATTTACCCAGGCCATGCAGCTGCAATGACTGGCTGTGACCACCACCCAGCACCTTCTGCTCTTGTGGAGGATCAGCTATGCAGGGGCAGGGTGGTGGTGCTCCACTGTGGTCTGTAGTTATCCACTGGGTGTGCTGGGCCTGGGGTTTCCTGGGTGGTGCAGGCCAAGGTCAGCCTCTACCTGTGTTCTACATGGGGTCACCCTGAATGGTTATAAAGCAATCTGAGATGGCTGCTACTTGTGCTAGCCTTTGAAATTCCCAGGTGAAGCCAGGCTATTAATCTAGGCTGGCAGCTGCTAGTGCTAGTTCTGGGGCCATGTAGCAAGAAGTACAGCATCTGGGGCTTACTGAGGCTCGCTGTTACTTGCTTGAGAGAATTTAGGAGTTGTGAAGCATGAACCAAGACCAGCTGTTTATATGGAAAAACAACTTGGGAGAATCCATAAATTGGGTGGGACAGAGTCTTAAGTGAACTTCAGGGCAGGGCAAACAGTGTTAGCCAGGTTGATGGAGTCTTAGGTATAGCATCTGTCTGTTAGCTCTGTGGCACTGTGTTGGAAGGGTTCAGAAAAGGAACAATGTTCTCTGCCTGCCTTACTGTCTGGGACAAAGCAAGTAACAAGTTCTTGCTACATGGCCCCAGAACTAGCATTAGCAGCAGCACTAGCACTAACTCCCAGCTCCTGCTTTGATGCCAAATACTTCAGTTCCTCCCTGTATGCCACTAGTGCCTTTCAGGGAAAGGCAGTGCTGGAGCTACTCCAGTGCTGGAGCTCAGAGGTAGTGAGTCTGAGTAAGTCCATGTGTGGTTTCTTTAAGAGGAACTTCTAGGGAATCCAGAAGTTTCTTTCACCAACTCAATACCCACTGCTTTTTGCAGCCAGAAGTTATGAGGACTTATCTTCCTCACATAGGAACCCCAGGCTGGGCGTCTGGTGTGGGGCTGGGACTTCTTTTTCCCAAGATATCCCTCCAAAATTTTATCTACACACATGGGTGTGGGACCAACCTGCTCTGTGCCTGTGCCCCTCCTACCAGTTTGGATGGATGTGGTTTCTGTATTTCCATAGTTGTCAGACTCCCCTTCAACTCGATTTCTGAAAGTTCTGAGTGATGGTTGTTCTATATTTCAGTTTAATTTTGATATGGTTGTTCAAGGAAGTAAGCCATGTTTACTGAAGACTTCATCTTGACCAGAAGTCCAGAAATTTTTAAAACACTGAGACTGGGTAACATTGTTCTTCAGGCATTTGAAGCAGCCTTGTTCTCTAGTGTGTCTGTGTGGGAATTTCTGCTCTTGTAAGAACAATATTTTTTTTACAAGCAAAACAAGTTATTTTTTTAGGAAATATTTATGAACAAAATGTGACTGGGGTATCCTTTGACAAGATTAATGGACTATTTTACTCATAAGACACCATAGTCATCTTTTTGTCTAATTGCTATCAGGAGATAAGTGATTCCCTTTACTGAAAACTTCAAAGGCAGTAAAGAATGTGGATCCAGAGTTGTGATTTGTAGATTTGGTCTCAGGTGGCTTGGAAGTGATGGCTGCTAAGCACAGCCTCATGGCCTGCCTGTAAGACACACTAGTTATTGTTCCAGTGATTTTTGTTGTTGTACTTTATACTGGGTGGATATGTGCTTATAAGGGTTTTGTACTTTCTCTTCCATGAAGAAATGGATTTGATTCATAAGCATTTTCTTAGCCTTGCTATTCTGATTAAAAAGCTTAAGGACCACACAGATTTTCTGCCTTCTGAGTGTTCATTCATGAAATTCCAGGAAGGATGAGTATGAAAAAAATTTTTTCTAGAAGAGAAACCAGTACAATCAGAATGACTCAGAATTGAATTATAAATGATTCAAAGCAATTGAATATTGCTTATTCAAAAGCCAAGCGTGAGGAGGAAGTCTTTTGTTTTCAAAAATACAGTGCTCATCTGTAATGGGATGTGACGGCAAACAGACAATAGGGAAAAAGAGAATGTTAGTTCTAAATCCTTTCTCTGCTTGTTCTGTGTTAGATTTGAAAACTATCCCAAATAATGGTATGAGACAGGAGGGGCTAACAAAACAAGAATGGGTGAGGGACAGGTATTTCAGAGAGTCTGGGACAAAATGAAGAAAAAAAGAAAAGGAGAGAGAAGACAAGCAGACTCGACCCACTAATGGGAGCTAGGCACACTCACGACTGCTAAATTGGTCTCCTGCATGCTCTAATTCCTGCTGCATCCCAGACTGATAACATGGCTTGATAAAAAGGAGAAAAGAGAAAGAAAAAAATTCATGTGGGAGGCTGTGAGTGCATACAGAGACTGTTCTGAGCTCCCTCCGCAGGCAGACATGGATCAATAAATCAATAGAAAATGTTCACTGGCTGTAAAATGGGTAGAGGATCCAGTGTCAAGCTGCTCCAAGATGGATGGACAGCAGGCTTGCTGTCTGCTGAAAGGCCAGAGGTGACTATCACCTTGAGATAAGATCAGTGACCAACAGCCTAACCAGCCCTTTGAACTCTGAGTCTATGATTGAGGACCCGAGCGAGGCTTAAAACAGTCCCAGTGTGACCCACGGTGACATCCCCTCTGCTTTGTGCATCACTCCTCCCACCCCAACACTCACACCTCTTAGTTGGGCTGATGGTTTGCCATGTGGAGCCTGGCCGTTGTCTGCCCCTGGCCTGCTGTGCCCTGTCATTGAAGTAAAGGCTACAGGAGACTGAATCAGAAATTACTAGATGCCCTAGTGGTAGGAAGCATCGATCGGAAAGGGAAGGGATTTTCTGCACAACAGTTGGATTTTTCCTTTTATATAAGGGGGTTTAACATAATACAGGTGGTGTTTTCTCTGCACAGCTCTGTATGTTAACCCTTGCTTTCGTGGACTTAACCTAAAGCTGCCACAGGGGTGGTTGCAGGAGGTCCCTCTGAAATTCAAGTAAGTGTTTTCTCTTTGAAGGGCAACTGGGTCAGGCCAGCCTCGCTGAGTGAGGGTGGCCACTGCTGCCCTCATGGCTGCGTGGGTGGCTTTTATCTTCAGCTGCACCTGGGCCAGTGGGCTGTAGCGTGGCTGGGTTTCCACACAGAGCGGGGGATAGCTTTGCTCCAGGGTCCCTGCTACTGTGGCAGGCAGGGGATGGCGTATGGGTATTCCCTGTCCTCTCTGTGACCCCGTTCTCACTTTTGAGGACACAGCTCTCCTTAACCTCTTATAATGGAGGCCAAGTACTTGCTTTGGGTTCAGACTCTCTGCCATCAACCTCCCGCTTAGTTCTCCGAGTGCGGCTCTGTCCCGAAGACACAAATGGCTCTTCCTGGAGAAAATGTAGAAAAACATTTTGGGTAATATTTCAACTTAGGATTCAGATAATTTATCAATAGCTGGTCACATGTACAGTATATATATCTTAGTCATTTCATAGTTTTTTATTCAATAAATGCTTTTTTTATTTTCTACTACCTGCCATTCCTACTATGTGTTTGACCAGGGATTTTCAATGTTTTTTGTCTCGCATAAAATAATTACTAAAATTCTGCAGCACACCAAAAATATATTTTTACCAACCTGACAAAATGTTAGGTGTAATTTTGATTTATGCACATTGGATGGCTATTGTGTTGGCTGTTGTTATTTTTAAATTTGGCAATCTAAGGGAAAATAGATCAGTGCCCATAACTAAATAGTCAGGCATTGTATGTTTTAAAAATTCTTAGAGTACACCAACATGCCGCGGCACACCAGGTTAAAATTCCTGTATCAGGCAATGGGCAAAAAGATCAAGAAAACACTGTGCGAGTCCTTGAGGAAAGAGGGGTCACTCGAAATGATTTATAAAACTTCTGTTTCTAGTATGTCTAGAAGCTCTTATTTTTAAAAAAAGACTAAAAAAATCCATGAGATTTTCTTATCAATGTTTCTAAAATAGACATGGCAATTTTTTGGACAGTCAGAAAAAGTAAAAAGATATATTAGATACATAATTAATGAAGGTGCATGGTATAATCAGAAATACATTAGAGAAGACTTATTCACTCGTGCCTTTATTGTCTCATTTATTCTACAAATGTTTATTGTCTATTCTGTGCCTGGTAAGCTACTGATATTTAATTGTCCTGGGGGATAGCAGATATTCAACATGGAGTCCCACAGACAGATGTACGAAGGTATAGACTACTGTTAGGGAAAATTGGAGGATGGTGTGATTTAGATGGGGTGGAATTAAGTGAAGGCTTTAGGTTGAAAGCTGAAGAGAAGAAAAGTAGGGACATGGCCTGGGCCTCTCATCTTTGTCTTGTCACCAACCACAGGTATGACCAACGGCAAGACGCTTGTGTTCCTGGGCCTACGCTTTCCCATCTGTCAAATGAGGGTGTTGCACTAGGTAATTTATGTGAGTGCTTTTGGCTCTGAAGTAGTATGATTTCTTACAAAAGTTCACTTACGTGAAGGCTAAGTCTATTAGAAATAACATTCTTGGGAATGATTCAGATATTTCCAAAAGACTACAGAGTTATTGGTTGTTGCTTTATAACCTCAGTGGAGACAGTCATATGGAAAACAGTTAGTGCTATTTCCCTGCCTCCTACTCTAGTCCTAAAAAAGATGGCTTGAATCCTGGTCTAAATAATATTGGGGCCATGGAGAAAGACTGTGTTAGATTGGATTGTATA
The DNA here is from genome assembly GCF_014824575.4 of Sturnira hondurensis. NCBI lineage: Eukaryota > Metazoa > Chordata > Mammalia > Chiroptera > Phyllostomidae > Sturnira > Sturnira hondurensis. The sequence goes on from NW_028080827.1 coordinate 7,857,681, forward strand.
TGATTCAGGCATGAGGTTTGATTACCACACTTCAGTTTCCAGTTTAAAAAAGAAAGAAAAGTGGACAATAGGCTGCATATAGAAACACTAACAGGCTTCTCATTTGTCAACACCTGTGTGTCAGGCATTGAGCTTGGTAGTGAGGGAGGGAATGATGAATCAGACTAGGATTCTGCCCTCATGAAGCCATTTAACTGAATTTGTAAAAAAAAAAAAAAAGAATTGTATTTAAAAATCTAAATAATTGTAGATATTTGATCCATGTATACTGAATACAGAGCTGATCCATATGAATTATTTATTTACACACTTATGTCAGGGCCTATTGCCTTGTTCCATCTCATTATGGTTGCCCATCTCTACTTACCTTCTTACCTAGACAGATGGAGACACACTGATTCAAATTAAGATGTGGGCTGGCAATATTCTTTATATGTTCAGTGGTATTAAATGCCAAGTTGCTTTTCTACTTAAAATCCTGATGCCAAAAAGAAGTCTGTGAATTGGGATAGCTAATCTACTTTGATCAGGGGGAGTGGGAAGGTGGGACACACAGGTGGAGAGTACACATATATATGAAACTGTCGGGAAAATGTCACTTGAACTGCATCTGTCCCTCCTGTTTTCCTCCAGTCCCAGTTGATACAAGGTGTCAACACATGCTAAATAACTCCTGGTCACAACCAATATTAAAAGGTGGTGACTTTGGAACCTTCAGTCCCTAGGGTATGATGATATTAGGAGGTCTACACCAGAATCTCTTGAGAAGGGTGATAAATGGAGTCCTCTTGAGGCATGTCCCCACTGGCTTGGTGGGGTCTGCTGGTATGTCTAGGAAGCCCTTTAAACATGGTCTTCTCTTAATGTGGGCTGTCTCTGGTGGTGGCTATGTTTCTAGAGTTCTTTTTCTTTTTATTGTTTAAGTACAATTGTCTCCATGATCTCACCTATAAGTAGAGTTTTTCTACCAAACACAGGCTTTTAAATTGATTTTGCTCTTTAGTTTAGCTGATTTAGAAACTGCTTTTAGGTCTCTAGATGGGTTTTGCAGATGTCCTTAGCCAGGAGGCCCCTGAATGATCACCTGGAAAGCCCTGGCCTCTTGGCCTTGCTGGTGAGTCCTGCTTGCAGTCATCCCAGAGGGGACTACTGCTTCCGAGTTCAGACTGTGGCTCTATAGAGACTTGTGTTTGAATCCTGACTTTCCAGTTATCAGGTCAGTGATCTTGTAAAGGTTAATTTTACTTTTTCTAGATCTCAGTTTCCCTATCCAGAAAATGGATTGTTGTGAAAGTTTAACGGGATAATGCCTTTAAAGATCCTGGCAAATAGATAGCCCTCAAAAGATGGTGACTCTTGTTATTAACAATAATAACATAAAATTTAGTTTAATATAACATCTAGTCTAAACTTAGCTGTTGTTAGATCTGAGATCTAATGAATCTGAGATCTGAAAACTGCATGTCTCACATGTCCCTCACGGACCACCCTTGGATGTGAGTGAAATAGAAGGATTTTCTTGTTCTGAGCTTCTGTCATTCGGCATGCTAGTTACTTTATATCAGCTTTGCTTAAGCACATCCCTGGTCGTCCCATTTTTTACCCCTCTGGGGTGCCACTGTTATACACACTTACTGGTTCCTCTTGAGGATCCTGGCAGGGTCTCCAATTTTGGTGAGACTGCTGCTCTCTTCAGTATGTGCAGCCAGTCCTCCCAGGGGACCTCTTTTCCATTTTCTCAAAGACCCATTTTCCTCTATAGTCCGGCTCAAGGACTTGTGCGTAAGACACTGTCATTCCAAGTCACCAAAAGTTATGACTGAAGTTTCAAAGCAGATGTAACTTTTTATCTCTCAGCCTCTCCCACCTCACCTGAGCCTTGGGTCCCCTTCCTTCTGTCCACCTCACCCTCAACAGCTCTCTCTGTGTCCTGAACCTACTATGATTTTCCACTGACTTGTCAAGTATTTCCCAGTCCTAGAATCTCATTGCTAAGGGGCTCAGGCTCCAAGAAATTAGCACAAAGAGCTGTTGAGTTCTGTGAACCTGACCCATCGCCAAATCTAGGTGCCTGACCCTTTAGTCATTGTCTGTCTTTCTAAGACCCTTTTCCTACTAGTGTTTCAGGTGCATCCTTTTCTGCTCAAACATCACTCACCCCTTGTGAGGTAGGCAACCCCTGTAACTCCTTTAGAGAAAAATCAGATTATCTGATGATGCGTGAACTCACAGTTCCCACTTCTCTCTATCCCAGTGGATCCTCTCACTTTCAGCCTCAGAGATGGGCTGTCTTCCCTTTTCTCTGCCTTACTCTGGATCCCTTCCTCCCCTTCTACCTGGGAGATTTGTATCAGTCATTCTACATCTTCTTCATCTTCAGTCTTCCTCTCCCCATGGTCTGATTTTTTTTCTACTTTTAGATTCCCACAGCACATCCTTCAGAAAACTGGAAAACAAAAAAAGCCTCTCTTCTCCACCAAACCCCAAAGTCCTTGGCTGGTCTTTCTATCTACACAGACTTCCTTTTGAAACTGCCTCCCCCGCCCAGAAGATGTTCTGGGTGCTTATTTTAACCTGTTCTTACCGAAGTGGAAAAAAAAAGTGAGAACACACTGTGCTTTTCCTGGCTACCACAGTCAGTTTCTACGTCTGGATGATTCTTTATTCATTGTCCCTTACATCTGTCTTTGCTGTTTATTTCTGCTCCTCCCCACTCCTCCCTGGTATGGGTCTCTATTACCCTTAACCTGGGATATTGCCTAAACTTTCTAACCCATTTTTCCAATTTGAGGCCATGTGTAAGTAGTTGACAGGTAAATTGTTGTAAAACACCACTTTCGCTATGCCATACTTCTGCTAGCAAAATTGGGCTAGTTCTCTACCCCAAACAGGACAACATCCAAAATTTAAACCTCTATAGGCAGAACTGCCTACAATTAGATCACACCCATTTCCTAATCTAGTTTCTTTTAAAGGCCCAAGTCTACCTCCAACTAATGATCACTGAAACACCACTTCATACATTTCACTGTTCATTGCCATTATTGGTCTAGTCTCCCCTTTGAAACAAAGTTTCCTTCCTGTTTACTCTTTGACATTGCATATGTTCTTCTAGACCTGTCCATCTCTTCTTCAAGCTCTCACCTGACTTTAACATTGATATATAACCTCTCTTGATTCATCATACTTTATGTCTTGATGGCACTTCTTTTTTCCCCCAAGTATAAAAGGAAGTTTAAACACTTTATCCAAGAATTTTAAGTAAAATATCTTTGGGCCAAAATTCACCATTTCACTAGGTGCATATAGAATCAAAGCATTTCTTCTTTATCTATTGCCTTACATTTTTTTGGTACAAACAATACTGTTTATTAGAAAAGATTCTAGAAATACTGATTAGTAAATACAAAAAATCTTGCAACCTTGAGATGACTGTGCTAATATTTTGGTATATAACTTTTCAGTATTTTTTATGACACGTATTTATTTATGAAGTATTTCTAATCATCGATTTACCTCACACAAGGAATAAAATGACAGATTATTAAATCTGCCAGGGCGTGCTGACATTCTATTCTATTTGTATGTTTTATACCTATCTTTATAATATGCAATGTTATAGTATGTATAATATGTAATATTATAAAGATAGGCATAAAATATTTTACTATGTAAATGTAAAATATACATGTGTATATAAATACATAAGCATACATATGCAATACGTGTATTATAAATACATATTCATGTACATATACATATGTAGCATATATATATATACAAAAATGATATCATATTATACATTCTATTTTGTAACTTTCTTGTAATATATCATCTATATCTCTATCAATAAGTATGCATATACATCACCTTTTTTTCTTTTCATCTTAACCATTTTTAAGTGTACAGTAAAGTACGCCTTATTGTGTAACAGATCTCTAGAACTTTGTCATCTTGCAGAAATAAAATATACATGGAAATAAAGCCCATGAAAAAAATTAAAAAAATAAATTATGTTTTTACACCTTAAGCTTAAAAAAAAATGAAACTCTCTGCCAACAACTCCCCTTTTCTCCCTTGTCCAAGCCCCCAGCAACCACCATCCTGTTTCTGTTTCTAAGAGTTAGACTATTTTAAATACCACATCTAAGAGGAGTCATGCAGTCTTTGTCTTTTCATGACTGGTTTATTTCATTTAGCATAATGCCCTCCAGAGTTATCCACGCTGTTGCATTGTGACAGTATTTACTTGTATTTAATTGCTGAATAGTATTCCATTGTATGTATATACCCAATTTTCTTTACCTGTTTGTCTATCAGTGGACATTTAGATACTTCCATCTCTTGGGTATTGTGAATAGTACTATAAGAAGCATGAGTATGAACATATCGCTTTGAGATCCTGTCTTCAGTTCTTTTGGATATGTGCAAGAAGTGGTATTGCTAAATCATGTGGTAATTTCATTTTCAAGTTTTTGAGGAACCTCCATACTGTTTTCCATCCACACCATTTCACACTCCTATAAACAACGCACAAGGTTTTCAATATCTTTGATTCTTGCCAATAATTCTGGCCAACACTATTTTCTGGTTTTTCTTTTTGTTGTTGTTTTAAGGACCATCTTAATGGGTATGAGGTGATATCTCGTTGTTGTTTTGATTTGCATTTTCTTAGTGCTTAGAAATGTTGAGCATCCTTTTATATGCTTCTAAGTCCTTTGTATATCTTCTTGGAGAAACATCTATTTGAGTATTATTTGTTTTTTGTAACGGAGTTGTATGAATTCTTTTTTAAAAAAATATTTTATTTATTTATCTTTAAAGGGGAAGGGAAGGAGAGAGGAAGAGAAACATCAATGTATAGTTGCTTCTTATGCATCCCCTGCTGGGAACTGGCCCCTGCTGGGAACTGGCCTGCAACCCAGGCATGTGCCCTGACTGGGAATAGAACCGCAATCGTCTGGTTCACAGGCCCAAGCTCAATCCACTGAGCTACACCAGCCAGGGCTGAATTCTTGATATGTTCTTGCTATTAACCTTTTATTAGATATGATTTGCAAATATCTTCTCCATTCTGTAGGCTGCCTTTTAATTATGTTGATTGTTTCCTCTCTTCACAAATTGTGTGAGTTTGATGTAGTCCTACTGGCCTATTCTTGCTTTTATTGCCTGTGCATTTGGTATCACATCCCAGAAATAATTGTCAAATCTGATACCATAAAGCATTCCCTCTATGTTTCCTTCCAAGAGTTTTATAGTTTTAGGTCTTATGTTTTGGTCTTTGATCCATTTTGAGTTAATTTTTGCATCTGGTGTAAGATTAGGGTCCAGTATTATCCTTTTGCATGTGGTTATTCAATTTGCTCAACACTGTTGGTGTTGACTAGTGTAGCTTTTTAATATATATTAATTCAGGATGTATGAGGCCTCTAGCTTCATTTTCTTTCTTCATGTTGAGATGTTTAAGGATTGAATTTATGTCTCATCCAGTCCCTGTGTCTTTCTGTCTGCCAGCTGAATGTCAGTGGCACAGAGCTTGAAGCTCGTGTTGAAGGTAGCAGAGCCACTGGAACACTGAGTCCTGGAATGACTGATAGAGCACAGCACCCATCCTCTCCACCCTCCTCCCACCTGGCCCTGCATTGGATGATTACATGATCAATAAACAAGCCTCTGCATTGTTTATCTATTGACACTTGGGGATTTCTATGTCCCCGATGTTGGCCAACATTACGTAATACCCTACACAGGAAGAAGTAATGAGAGTGGAAGCATAGTGGATACAGTTTGGAGCTAGTTTGCCCCAGATGCTGTGTATCAATTTGCCTTTATTACTGTAGGAAATTACAAAAATGAGAAAAAGAAACTTCCATTTTCTGCATGACAATGAACACATACACTGATAAACAGGTATCTTAATGGCTCATCTGAATTGGCTTTGTAGCCAGAGCTAGAAAATAAAATTGAAATTATTTTTGATTCTTTTCTCCCTTTTGTGGGAAGAAAGTGTTAATGTTAGGACTTTTTATTTCACCTAGCATTTTCATACACATGACTCTCTTTTATCTTCTACACAGCCCTGTGAGGTAATAGAATCTTATTGATTTGGGGCTCAGAGAGGTTTATTGAGTTGCCCTCGGCCACATAATTTCAGATTCAAACTCAGGTTTTCTGAATTCTATGTGGTACTCTGTGTGTATCTATAAAATCTCCTTTCCATAAGGAAAAGCAATTTCAAGAACCCTATCCAAGCCAGTTTTTCTCCCTTGCAAAGATGAAAGGAAGGCTGGAGGCATTCCTGGCTCAGGCCACACTGATCAGTGGAGGCCTTTGCTGTAGGTCAGAGCCTCAGTCCATACTTTCAGGTATGAAAGAAAAAGTTCACTTCTTCATTTTCCTGAACTCAAATGAAATCAGACTCAGAACCTTCATCTTGATAGGCTTATGAGATATTCAGACTTAATCACTATGGGTACCTCTCCTGTCTCAAAGTGACCCAGGTGGCTATGTGGTATGTGAGAAAAGAGGGCCATGGTCTTTTATATCCAGCTCATTCTCATTGCCATGGAGACCCTCAGTGGGCAAACTGAGATGTCAGGTGGCTCTGCTTTGCTGTCATATTTGAGGCATACATTATTCTGGTTCCACCTCCTTAAATGTAACTTTAAGACCACTGAGATCTTGCTACCTTGTTTGGGCGCTCCCTCACAGGGTGTGGGCCTCTGTTTCTCACTTCCCACCATTGTTCCTGGAGGGAAATCTCTCTTCTCTATGGTTTTCCTGAAAAGCTAAGTACATTATCAGTTTGATGAATTGAGGATGTTTCCATAGAAGGGAAAATCCATGGTATTCCTGTATTTAGGGATTTTTGTGAAAATTCTGGAGGCAAAGATAACTAAGGAGTGGGGATCTTCCCCAGAATGGGGCACCTTAGTATATAGATTAAGCACCATCAAATTGGCTTACTACAAAATTTGTTTCAGTCAAAATTGTGCATTGGAGACTCATTCATCCACAAATACTGAATACCTTCCTTTCACTAGGCTATGATCCAGGCAGTGGAGAGGTGATGGTGGACATGGACCTTGTAGTCTAGTAGAATAACTTCTGATAATAATAGGTGCTATGAAGGTTAGAAAACAAAATAATGAAGAGAGTGTGAGAGAAGATGGAACAGAGGTGTGTATCTGACGGGGCAATGTTTGAGCTGACACCTGAATTATGAAAGCTTCATGGTAACTGTGAGACCATGCAATGCAGAGGTCTGAGGATTATCTACTTCAGGCAGTGGAATACAGGTACCAAGATCCTAAGACTAGGGAAATAAATCTGGATTTTAGTCCAGTCTTTTGATAAGCTTTGGAAGTTTTAAGAATGATGGACTAAAGGCTAGACATGGAACATCAACTTTCTGTATCAGTCTCTACCTTTCAAGAATTTAGGATTTGGACTTCCAGTCCAGATGGAGGTATAGGTAAAAACAGTTCACCTCCATGCACAACTACATCAAAATTACAATGGTAGTAGAGAAAAACCATCACTCAGAACCATCAAAAATCAAGTTGAATGGACATTTGACAACTATAGAATTAAAGAAACCACATCAATTCAGACTGGTAGGAAAGGTGGAGATGTGGAGACCCTGAGTCAGCTGGTCCCACCCAAAAGTGTGGCAGATAAAAATTGGGGAGGGATATCTTGGGAACAAGGAGTCTCAGCCCTACCCCAGGCCCCTAGCTCAGGGTTCTGGTGCTAGGAAGATAAGCCCCCATAACTTCTGGCTACAAAAACTGGTGGGTATAGCCCTGGCTGGTGTGGCTCAGTGGATTGAGCAGAGGCCTACAAACCAAAGGGTCTCCAGTTCGATTCCCAGTCAGGGCATGTGCCTGGGTTGCCAGTGAGGTCCCCAACAAGGGGCATATAAGAGGCAACTGCACATTGATATATCTCTCCCTCCATTCCCCTCTCTAAAATAAATAAATACAATCTTAACCACCCTTGCCAGGGGATAATGAGTTGGTAAAAGAAACTTCTGGAGTCCCAAGCAGTTCCTTCCAAAGAACCCACATGTATGTTCACTCAGACTTACTACCTCTGAGCTCCAGCACTGGAGTAGCAGCTTGAAAGGCACCAGTGGCATATGGGGAAAGATTGAAGTGTTTGGCATCAAGGAGAGGACTGAGGGACAGTTTTCTCCCACACAGAAAGGTGGGCGGAAGCGATTGTTCCTTTTCTGAACCCCCCCCAACATAGAACCACAGGTCCTGCAGGCAGGTGCCATATCTGAGATGCCATCAACCTGGCTAATATTGTTTGCCCCACACTAGAGATCATCTGAAGCTGAGCACCACCCAACTTACAGACCTACCCAAGCTGTTAGCAGTGGCTTCTCCGTATGAGTGGCTGGTCTTGGCTCATGCTACACAAGTTCCTATATTCTCTCAAACAAGTAACAGCCAGCCTCAGTAAGGCCCTAGCTCTTGTATCTCTTGCTAAGTGGCCCAAGGCCCAGCACTGCAAGCAGCTAGCTTAGATTAACAGGTTGGCTTGACCTGGAATCTCAAAGACTAGCAAAAATAGCAGCCATGTGCAGATTGCTTTATACCTCATGCAGTGTGGCCTTGGGCAAAATACAGGTGGGAATTGACCTTGGCCTGTGCCACCTGGGAAACTCCAGAGCCTGTGCACTCAGTGGATAGCTACAGACCACATTGGAGTACTACCACAATGCCCCTGCACAGCTGATCCTCCACAGAGGACAGGGATTGGTGGTTAGTGGTCATAGCTAGTCCTCTCAGCTGACTGGCCTGGGTAAATCCCTTTCATTGACCCACCAACAGCAACCAAGGTGCAACTACAAGAGGAGGGTGTACTCAGTTCACACAGAGAGTGAACCTCAAATGCCCAGCTAAGGTGATAAGGGAGCCTGTGCCACTGGACCCTACCTGTAGGGTAGGTGTCCACCTACTACATTAGGCCATACTACCAAGACAGGAAGTCATAGCAGCTCTACCTAATATTCATACATAGAAACAAACACAAGGAGGCTGTCAAAATGAGGAGACAGAGAAACATAGCCCAAATGAAAGAAATATCAAAACTACAGAAAAAAAAAACTAGAAAAAGGGAGATAAGCAATCTGTCAGATCCAGAGTTTAAAACACTGGTTAAAAGGATGCTCAAAGAACTTAGTGGGGATATCAACATCATAAAAAAGATCTAGTCAGAAATGAAGGATACATTAATGGAAATAAAGAACAATTTAAAGGGAAATAACAGTAAAATGACTGAAGATCAGAATCAAAACAAGGATTTGGAACATAAGGAAGCAAAAAATAACCAATCAGAACAACAAGAAGAAAAGAGAATACAAAAAAAGAGGATTCTGGAAGCAGCCTCTGGGACAACTTCAAGCATTCCAACATTTGCATCATGGGGTGCCAGAGGGAGAACAGAAAGAGCAAGAAATTGGAAATCTATTTGAAAAAATAATGAAAGAAAACTTCCCTAATTGGGTGAAGGAAATAGATATGCAAGTCTAGGAAGCACAGAGAGTTCCAAACAAGATGGATGAAAAGAGGCCCACTCCAAGACACATCATAATTAAAATGCTGAAGGTTAAAGATAAAGACAGAATCTTAAAGGCAGTAAGAGAAATGCAGTTAGTTACCAAAGGAGAATTTTCATAAAATTTTCAGCTGATTTCTCTAAAGAAATTTTGCAGGCTAGAAGGGATTGGCAAGAAATATTTAAAGTAATAAAATGCAGAGACCTACAGACAAGATTGCTCTACACAGCAAAGCTATCATTTAGAATCAAAGGGTGGATAAAGAGCTTCCCTGACAAGAAAAAGTTAAAGATGTTCATTATCACAGAACCATTATTATATGAAATGTTTTTTTAAATATGTTTTATTGATTATACCATTACAGTTGTTCTATTTCCCCCTTCATTCCCCTCAACCCTGCACACCCCTCCCCCGCCCTTCCCCCCTTTAGTTTATGTCCACTCGTCTCAAGTTCTTTAGGTTCTATATTTCCCCCACTATTGTTGCCCCCCCCATCTATTTTTTACCTACCGTCTATGCTACTTATTTTCTGTATCTTCTCCCCCCCTTCTCCTCCTCCCACTCCCTTGTTGCTAACCCTCCATGTGTTCTTCATTTCTATGTTTCCACTCCTGATCTAGCTGTCCTCCTGGTTTGTTTTTGTTTTAGGTGTGGTTGTTAGTAACTGTGAGTTTGCTGTCCTTTCACTGTTCATACTTTTTATCTTCTTTTTCTTAGATAAGTCCCTTTAACATTTCATATACTAAGGGCTTGGTGATGATGAACTCCTTGAACTTGATCTTATCTGAGAAGCACTTTATCTGCCCTTTCATTCTAAATGAAAGCTTTGCCGGATAGAGCAATCTTGGCTGTAGGTCTTTGGATTTCATGACTTGGAATACTTCCTTTCAGCTCCTTCTTGCCTGTAAGGTCTCTTTTGAGAACTCAGCTGACAGTCTGATGGGAACTCCTTTGTAGGTGACTGTCCCCTTATCTCTTGCTGCTTCTAGGATTCTCTTCTTCATTTTAATCTTGGCTAATGTAATGATGATGTGCCTTGGTGTGTTCCCTCTTGGGTCCAACTTCTTTGGGACTCTCTGAGCTTCCTGGATTTCCTGGAAGTCTATTTCCTTTGCCAGACTGAGGAAGTTCTCCTGTATTATTTGTTCAAATAAATTTTCCACTCGTGGCTGTTTCTTTTCCCCTTCTGCTACACCTATAATTCGGATGTTGGAATGTTTAAAGATGTCCTGGAGGTTCCTAATCCTCTCCTCATTTTTTTGAATTCTTGTGACTTCACTTTTTTCTGTTTGGGCATTTCTTTATTCCTTCTGGTCCACCCCCTTGATTTGAGTCCCTGTTTCCTTTCCATCACTATTGGTTTCCTGTGCATTTCCCTTCATTTCAATTAGTTTAGCCTTCATATGTTCCTCTAATTTGTGGCTCAAATCAACCAGTTCTGTGAGTATCCTGATTACCAGTGTCTTGAATTGTGCATCTGAGAGGTTTGCTATTTCCTGGTCACTTAGAGTTATGGGCTCTGGGGCTTTGAGTTCTTCTTGAGCCATATTTTGGACTGTTCGTGCCTGTTACGTATGAGGGGCGGAGCCTTAGGTGTTTACCAGGGCAGGGCGACCCAGGTTGCTGGATTGTAACACTGTATGTGGGGGCGGGGCCAAAGGAAAGCAATGGCGGGCACCCTTTGCTTCCTCCGCTGCCACCGCAGGCTGCGTGATTTGTCTCTCTGCGAGTGGATGGGCCTCGTGATTCATCCCACTGCTCGCGAATGTGTGACTGTGGTCAGCCGCTGCTGGGTTCGTTGCTGGGGGCTGCGTGGTCTGTCTCACTTCTCACTTCCTCCGTCTTGAGCCCTCACTGGGTCCACCTGACGCTACCCCGAATGCCTGGGCGCCTGGGGTCGGGGGATCTTTCCTGCCCAACCCTGCTCTGCTGCTGGCTCCGCCCCTCTTACCGGTCCCCGTTGATGGTTGGTTGTTGTTGGACTTCCGTATAGTTCAATTTTCTGTTTTTTGGCTGTGTCTTTGTTCTCCAAACCTTTGTTGTGTTCAAACTTGGTTGTGGGAGAAGGCACAGTGTTTCCAACTATGCCTCCATCTTGACAGAAGTCCTGAAATGTTTCTTATTTAAGAAAAAGAAGGTCAAAATTATGAACAATAAAATGGCAATGAATAGATATCTATCAACAATTGAATCTAAAAATAAACTAAGGAAACAAGAAGAATAGAGTCAGAATCATAGATACGGAGGGTATTTTGATGGTTGCCAGACAGGAGAGGTGTTGGGGGAATGGGTGAAGAAATGAAGAGATTAAGAAATATAAATTGGTAGATACAGAATAGCCATGGGGATGCAAAGTACAGTGCAGGAAATAAAGAAGCCAAACAACTTATATGTATGACCTATAGACATGAACAATGGTGTGGGTGTTGCCAGAGGGAGTGGTGGGTGCTGGGTGGAGTGGGGCAAAAGGGGAAATATTGGGACCACTATAATAGCATGATCAATAAAATATAATTTAAAAATAATAAAATAAAAAATGATGAAAAAACAGAATTTAGGATTCAACTGGAGAGGTAAAACCTATGTACAATAATACTATAGTTTAATTTGCTGTAGAGTTTTTGAGGAACTAACTCTCTTTCTTGTCATGTTGAAATCTCAAAACAACCTTGTGAACTGAATAGGACAGGTAAGGAAACTATGAATCATTTATGCAAGTCAGTCCTTGAATCTGGTCCTATTCTTCCTACATGACTGCCTTAGATACTCCTATCGATACCTTAGGAAGCTGATCCTATCTGAGCCCTGCTCCTGGATGAGCTATTCACTAGTACCACCCCTCTACCCCCACCCAGTATGCCTCTCTACCTTGCATATATTTTTATTTTTTAAATTATATTTATTCATTTTTAGATAGAGGGGAAGGGAAGGAGAAAGAGAGGGAGAGAAACATCAGTATGTGGTTGCTTCTTGTGCACCCCCTCCTGGGAACCTGGTCCACAACCCAGGCATGTGCCCTGACTGGGAATCGAACTGGCAACCCTTTGGTTCACAGGCTGGCGTTCAGTCTACTGAGCCACACCAGCCAGGGCTCCAACTTGCATATAGTTATAGTACTACACACATTTTGAACATGTTTGATGCTGTGAGTTCTTATAATAGTCAGAAACTGTGCTTTTTTCTTGTTTATGCCCTAAATGAACAGAATGGGCATTCAAACCTGTGTGTTGATTGAGTGCATGCCAGCTATATAGCACCGACTTATGAAAGGACAGCAAGCTGGGCATGGACTGTTAAGGTGGAGGAGAGCCTCAGGGACAAAGGGATTTGTGTTTGCGTCTGGAGATGACAAGGGAACATTCCAGGCAGGAGGCCCAGGTGAGCAGAGGCACTTCTTGGCTTCTGAACCTACTGAGCATGGTGTGTGTGAGCAGAGCAGGTGAGGGTCAGTGGAGAAAAAGTGTGCCCAAGGGAGGCAGTTCATGCCCAGGAGCAGGAGTGATATGTCTGGAGAATGATCCGGGCCCACACAGTAGAGGGCTATAAATGCCAGGCTCTGGAATGAGAATTTACTGGGTAGACTGTGAGGAGATCCAATGAGGGTTTCTTAGTTGGGACGATCACATCATGCAGCTGGCATTTTAGAAAACTTGAGCTGACTCTTGAGGACCCCAAGAACAAGAGAAGCCAGCGTTTGTGAGAGAAGACAGCATATGTGAGAGAAACCAGGAGGGATTTTTCACAATTTGGGCTTCAAGTGATAAGTTCTCTGGGGAAGGTGGTGGGAATGGAAGAGGAGGCACCGAGGCGTGGCGGAGCATTAGGCAGGCTCCCATGCCAAAGGGAGCCTTCACTGCCACTGAGGAAGTTGGTATGAGTTTCCTGTGAATTCATATCTTGTTTCTGTCTGTTACTAGGATGTTTTGAGGGTTGAGAAAAATAACATAGATAAAGTATCTGAATGACATGTGTTGAGCAAATGGTATCTCTTGCCTATCACGAAGAGTGGAAGTTTGGACACTTTTGCTGCATCCTGGTATTGGAGTTACCAAGGAAAATACAACATGGTCAGTGCAACATGGATGGAACAGCAAGATAGGCTTCAGCAGTGGGTGTTGGCCTACATGGCCAGCAGATCCCTGCTAGTGGGTGATGCAGGGCCTTTATGCTGCAGCAGAGGACCCCATCCTCTTTCTGGAGGAGTGGGGGGCAGGCATATGAAACACACCCTTAGGCAGAACAAAGGAGCATGCATTAGGCCTGAACAGAGAAAAAAAATATTCCCATGTAAGGTGATAAACCCAGCACAGGCTGTGAGGGCTCCTTTACTCTTAGTAAGGAAAATGTCCTAGGATCCAGAAAGGCTGCATGTGTGAGACTGCCTTTCCCAACAAAGTGAACCATCCATGTACACTCGTGGATGGGTTGGTTTGGAAAAAAGCATGGACTTTGAAGGCAGACCTGGGATTCAGTGTAAATTGTAAGCTTCATAAGAATAGGAGCTGTGACTGCCTGTTCATTGTATCTCTCCAAGAGGGCCTGCTATATGGTTGGTGATGTGTAAGTTAATGAATTCTGGCTACATGGTTTACTAGTTTCATGTCTTTGGGGAAATTGCTTAATCTCAGCTGTCATCTTAAAAATGGGGAAATTATAGTAGATAGATAATTACTATAGAAATTATAGTAGGTAAGTTTTGATGAGAATTAAATGAATTAATAAATGTAATGTGTCAGGTGAAGTCTCCTGAGTGTATATACACAAGAGACTCTCCTGAGTCTCTATACACAAGGCACTCTATACAAAGTGCCTTGTGTATAGAGAGCTTAATCAAAGTTAGCAGCTTTATTACTACTAATGTTATTTTACTAGTCAGAACAACCTTTGGGGTTTATGGAAGAGAGAAAAAGAGTTAGCTAAATTGATTTTGCTAAGAAGAGCTTAGTTCCCGTTGAAATAGAATATTTTGAACATCATGCCAACCCATGAATCACTGAATCTTGCAGGTCTCCCCATTCTCAAAACACTTTGGGCTTCACATATACACTCAGTTTTACTTGCAAATGATAGTCACAGATTATTTAGTCAGAGTTATAAAGGGTCATTTTGGTTTTTCACACCATTGGTAACTTCCCAACTACAAATAATGGATTTCTGCGACAGATATTTTGGCAGCAACTTGACATATTTTTGTTATCTAATTCAAGTAGTCATCACACTTTCCTGGGCATTTGGAAAGCTTTCAACATCATAATTACCTACTCATTTCAATCACTATTTCTTCAACGATCAACACCATGGTAACTACTTTCAGGGAATTTTAAAAAGTGGGAACACATTATCCTAAGTTCTCTGGGCATTTTGCAAAAAAACAAACAAGTGAGCAACCCGAAACATGGCATTTTATTGGCAGCTATTGGGGGGAAATGTGTGAAATAGAGCAATTTGACATTACAAAATTATCTAGAAGACAAAGGAAATGAGTCTTCACAGGTAATATATGTTACATTCTTGGTTTTGATATACCACCTGCTTATGAACTACGTACAGGTTGTACTTATATTTAAAATGTACTTCTCATGCATTATTAGTTCATTACCATATTCCTTATTGATAAATTTTCCATTGGGAATTTATTAATGAATTATATCTACATAAATATCCTAGAATTAAAGATTCTTAATAAATGTGTTATAATTAAGGACTTAATAAATTAAACGTGTCTTTCATGCCCACTCAAATATGACAGAATGATTTGTGAACTAAAGGACTTGATCAAGTGTAATTTTCTTGTCATTCCAAGTACTGTTGATAGTGAATCCGATCTGCTCCATTCCATCTAGGTGGTGGTAGCATTTGCTGAATGAGCTAGTGGTATAAATAGCAGAATCAGACAGAAGTGAGTTTATGCCTTGGCTCTACTACTTATCTGTTGTGGCCTTGAGTAATAATCTCATCTCTCTAAGACTTTTTCTCTCATCTAATATGAGGATAATAGTACTTATATTGTAGATTTATTGTGAGGATAAATGAGATCAGGTTTGTAGAAAAATGCTAATTACAGAGAGCATGTCATAGTAAATGCTCAGAAAAAAGGAACAAGATTTTATGATTTTTATTGCTAGAGACAGAGAAATACATAATTCATATTAAAAAACTGTGAGTAGATCAAAGTATATTGGAGAGTCTGTGAAGCAGGAATAGTAACAGTTGGAAGGTTTTCACCACAGTATAAACTGAGTGTTCAAGACAGGTCAGGAGATCTTATGGAACAGTTCCAGGGAACTGGACTGTCCAGGTCATTTCATCCTTCCAGAATGATTGCCATTATAGAGGCTATGTCAATCTCAGCAAAAAGCAACTTATTAACAGTGTAAAACATTGGCTAACCAAATAGCTATTGAATAGATGATGCTCTGACCGCCAAAATATGTTATGCTAAAACATTGGTTTGGAACTCTTCTCATACTTAATTGACCAATTTTTGTGGGTTGAATTGGCTCTCATTATGTAGATGGAACCATTGGCCTGGGCATGTAGTTATATAAGAAGTGTCTATGTAAACTTATAGTAGAGGGATAAATTAGAAATTTTAGTAAAATAATAGTTATTAAATTGAAGTCAAAGGCTTGTCAAAAAAATAGACAGGGCATTGTTGATATTGGAGGGAAGGAGGAAATGCATGAATAAGTAAAATAGTTTGATAGTTTGCTACTCCAACTATTAGTCTATTGGATTTATATAGATTTTTGAATCTCATAAATCTGTCTATTCCCCAGTTGTTGCTACTGCTATAAACAATTAAAAATGTTACTTAATTGGTAAGACAATTCTCTATGTTCGAGATTTTCTTGGACCAACAAAACAAACACGTGCTTGATAATTTCTGTTTATTTTATTCAGGGTCTCATGTTTCTTTATTTTAGAAAAAGTGTGAAATTATTTTTGGAAATATAGTGGATTTAGGTCTGTGTACAAAAATAAATCACTGCTTAGGGGGCCAGAAGACAAGGTGATATTATGTGTTTAATTTGCTCAGTTATGAAAGAACCTTCAGGGTATTGGGTTATGAAAAACAGTGGTTATTTTGAGAGAAAATGGAGCCAAATTGGGTGGATTTTAAACACTTTCTGATGTGTTTAGTATTGGATGCAACCTCCAGGATGGGGCGGGGATGGAAGGCTCGGTTCCATTGTTTGTTCTGTCCACTTTGGGGAAATGCTCCTGTCTCTCTTTCTGTTCTGAACACAAGCATTTCACTAGATTGCTTTCTTGGAAATGGCAACTGAAAATGGTAGCAATAATAGGTTTTAAGGTGCCTGGCGGTGAATCATGCCATTTTATAAATTCATCTCCTTACACTTTATTTCCTTGCTGTGAGATAATTTAGACAAATGTCAGCAAGGGAAAAAGAAAGTGATTGGTGATTCCACCTCCCCCAATAAAGCAAATTCCTAATTTTCTGTCTTTTATCTTTTGCCATTCTTTTGTGCTCCTCTTTGGCCTTGTCAAAACATATCGTTCAGTTAGAGACTAAAAATATTTTCCCATCGATTGGGGTTATTGATTTTTTTAAATCTGTACTTTGGCTTGAAGAGCGCGGGTGAAGGGTGAAAGTTCACCAGCTTAGTCTGCCGTTTTATCTGGACAGCAGAAGAATGTATTGGCAGCAGATTTGATTTACCTTGTTGGGCAGTTGTAGACACTTCAGCCACAGGAGACAGTCCTCTAGCATGTCCTGTCCCTTTTTTGTGCCCAGTAACTCTTGAAAGATCCACCTTCATATTGATTTTTATCTCTCTGTTTCCAAGGCAGAGGGCTTTATTTTTTTTCATTTTAGGATTCCCAAATTAGACCCTTAACAGAATGGCAGGTGCATATTGGGGTTTGGCCACTCTGCTCACTTGGCTTAAGCCTCACATCATGTCCACTCATGATGTCACAGCAGAGTCTTATATGGCTGAATCAAATTTGCTGAGATATTCCTTTCTCCCTGTCATAGCTGGTCAGACACAAATGCTCAGGGCACTATTTGACTCAGACAGAAATGTGTTGGCAGCATTTGACTCCTAATTTGAGCCCAAGGATGGCACCTAAACCTTCCTAATGAGCACCAGAAATGTGGAAGGTGGCATCACAGCCATTGTCATAGAGAAAAGAGTGTTGTGAGGGAAGGTATGGCTTCTTTCTTGATTAGAATCTGAGCTTTGGCACATGCCAGCTGGGTGACCCTGGGAAAATTGCCTAATCTTTTAGTGCTTTAGTTTTCTCATTTGTAAAATGGAAACAGAAATCGTACCTATTTCATCAAGTGATTTTAGGCTCACATAAATAAATTCATATAAAAGTTCTAGAAAATTCAACCTGCTACACTGCAAGTTCTCAGTTGATGTCAGGTGATGCTATGATTATAGACAAAGAGTCTGAAACTAGTGTGGAGGAAATGTGAAGGGACAAAAATTTTCAGAGGAAGAAGAGAGAACTGACTCAGTGTCGGGGATTTTGAGTCCAGTGCCACACTTGGCCTCCTGATTCTGCTGCAGGTCTGACCATGTGGCCTTGGCCACTTATTTGGTTTATTCTGGTATCTGGTGTGGAAGCTCTAAGGTGAAATTCAGGGTTGATGATCAGTGGGGTTGCTGGCCTTACTCTGCCCCATGGAGAAGTAGCCTGGATTTTCAGCTCGTGCTTTGGTGTAGCTGAGACAGGTCACCCTCACTATGGACTCAACCCTGCCAGAACCTAGGCCCATCATTCAACATGAGACAAATGTACTTAAAACCCAGAGGACAAGCCTTCCTCAGCGAGGAAGCACCACAGTGGATAGTAGTTCTAGAACTTCAGTGTGTATAAGATCACACACTAGAGCAGGGGTGTTAAACTCATTTTTACTGGGGCCACAAAAGCCTCAAAAGCCACAAAAACCCTTCAAAGGGCTGAATATAATTTCAACTCCTTGACAGTTAAGGAGTAGTTATATTTATACAGTCCTAAAATTACATTTGGCCTTTTGGAGGCAGCCTTGAGGCTGATGTGGCCCTTGGTGAAAATGAGTTTGACGCCCTTGACCTAGAGAGAACCTGATTCAGGAGTGCTGGGCCTGTGTTTGTCACAAGCAAGACAGGTGACTTGGATGCAAGCGGTCTCAGTCCATATTAAGAGCAATGATGAGACAGTAGAAAGACCTTGGTCTATTGATAGGGACAGACTTGGGTCTGAATTTGCTTGTCAGTTACACTTAGGTGGTGAAGTCATTTAATTCCTCCAAGTCTCAACTGTAAAATGGACAAGTTAAATAACATATCTAAAGTGTTTAGCATAGTACTTAATGCCTAGGATGTGTTTCATAAATGCTAAAGCTCCCACCCCCTTCCCTGATTCTATTTGCTGTCTTGGACTCCAGAGAATTTTATACTCCGTTGGAATTAATTTGTCTTTATTTCTCCTTCCTCACTCACGCTTGTTGTTGATTTCCTGTCGGAACTGCACCTGCTCTTACTATCCCCTTGTAAACACTTTCCTGTTTAGATAAGGTTGACCTTATTCCTACAAGCCTTTGCTCTTTCTTTTAGTTATCTGCCCTTAATGACATGCTGGTGGCATTCTGACATCTGACTGGGTCTGTGTGCAGCACTGAGGACTCGAGTGCCCCTTGCCTTTCCTTGGGCAGCAGGACTTCAGTACTGCAGAAGGCCCTGTCTTGCTTTTGTCTGCAGCATAGCTAATGTTTCTCTTTCCTCAGCCTCTGCTTGACTCCTGGTGTTGGCCTTTCTGGTGTGCCCTCTCCACTTCTCAATAACATAGTTATGTGCTCCCATGATCTGACCAAGAAAGGACAAATTGGCTAACCACCCTGAGTTAGCAGATACATCAGCCTGTAATGGGCAGTAGCATTTATGTCTTACCTTTAATATCTAAACCTGGCTAGATAGACAAGGTGGTGTTTTATGTGGAAGTGAAGGCATTGAATTAAACTGATGTCAAAACAGTTGCCCTGCTTGGTTTCTTCACTCAAACACATGATTAATTATGAGTATAGGGAAATGCCATATCATGTGTTTGGTCAATTCAGTCCAAATGGTAGTTTTCTGTAAACGTAATGTTTAGCTTTAATAACTTTAAGACTCATAGGCCAAAGAAAGATAAGCTAAATGCTGGTCCTATAAGCAGATACTCTTATGGGAGTGCCACTAACATGTCAGCTAGGGGAAAAAAATAAAAGACACAAAGCAAAGGCTTGTAGGAATAATGTCAACATCACTAAAACAGGAATAAACTGCCAATTAAATGGAGAACTAGAAAAATATCCTGGAAAGATGTTTACTATAAAGAATGGGTAGAGGAATAATGATCTCAGTAGATCACTTGAGTTAGGGACTAGTCTAAATCTATGATGATTTCATCTCAAGATTCTTACCTAATTACATCTTCCAAGACCTTATTCCCCAATAAGGTCACATTCTAATGTTCTGGGTAGACATGAATTTTGTGGGGATTTATTCAACCCATTATGGCACACAGGACAGTAGCCTTGACACAGCTCTAATCTATTCTAAAAATCCAGAATCGGGAAGTATGAGGCCATTTCTTCCTGACTCTGTTTCATTCCACTGTGAACACCTTAAGTGAGATTCTCTCTCTCCTGAGTGAGAATATGCACTGAAACAGTATTAACACGTTGAAAAGAGTAAACTGTGGCATTGAGCAGGGAAAGAACCCATACGTTTGTTAAACTCACAACAGATTTGAGTGGCTGTAGTTGGGAAGGATGAGTTAAGATGAATAAATTTATTCACTGTTTTTTAACCCTTTAAAAACAAGATAAAAATCACTTCATCTTGAGTGGTTTAAGGCTATAATCACAAAGTGACAAATAGGTGTGTAGAGGTGGAAACATTCAGTCCATTTGGGTACGAACCCTCTTACTAGTTCCTGAAAATTGACCTATTTTATTGCATCCTTTTTACAACCAATTCCAGGTGGCTGAATTGAGTATATTTTTCATTCTGACTTGTTGACTTCTGGCCCATTAAGGCAGCCAATCCAATTAGGCAGGTTTTCTCTTGCCTTGCCCTTGACAGAGCATCTGATTGGCTCACGGCTCTAGCTAAGTGACAGGACTTCCACAACTGTGAATTATCTTTCTTAAAGGGATCTTATCTCTGGTTCTGTCTTTTAAAATGCCTGCATTTTTTTCTGGTTGTGGTTAGGCCCAGGTTTTAGGGTGTTTCTCTTTCAAGTACTTGAGCTCGAATATTTGAGGTTACAACCTAGGCTGAGTGATAATGAGCCAGCTGGGTTGCTAGGGTGCACATTTTGACACAGTTCTTGCAATGCCAACTGTGGCAGCCTGAATAATGATGACCTCCAAAAGACATCCATGTTCTAAACTCTCCAACTTGTGAGTATTAACTTATATGGAATAAATGAATAAATAAAAATAAAAGGACTTTGAAGATATGATTAACCTGAGAATCTTGAGATGGGGAGATTATCCTGGATTATACAGGTGGACCCTAAGTGCAGTGACATTGTATTTATATAAGAGGAAGATTTGACATAAACACACAGAGAAAGAAATCCATGTAAAGGAAATAGAGGGAAGAATCAGAGAAAGAAGAGGCTAGGCCACTGGCTTTGAAGAGGGAGGAAGGGGTCATGAGCCAAAGAATGCAGGTCCAGGGGCTGGAAAAGGCAAGAAAACATTGTTTTTGAGAGTCTCTGGAGTCTCTGGAGTGGCCCTGGTGACATCTTGGTCTGGGCCCAATAAAACTGATTTTGGAATTTTTGCTTCCAGAACTGTGAGAGCATAAATTCTGTTGTATCAAATTTGAGATCATTTATTATAATAGTCACAGGAAACTTATACATAAAACAAGATCATCTCTGCTAGGACTAAATCCCTGGTTCTGAGTGATGTACAAGTTGCAAGTTGGTTGACACCAGCTATGCTATTTTTCATGTATTTGTCTATATATGACAAACATATGAATGTGTATTTGAATGTGATTTTTGACATTTAACCTTCATCTGAGCTATTGTCTGAAAATATATGATGAGATTTGTTAGACTAAACTGAGAGACTTGATAACTAGGTTCCTTGATAACTAGGTTCCTATTAAGACTTTTTAAGGACTTCTGGCCAAGATGGAGGCAAAGGTAGACACACTGTGCCTCCTTGCACAACCAAAAGAAGTAGGACAACAAACTTAAAAACAAAAAACAACCAGAACTGGCAGAGAATTGAACCGTATGGAAGTCTGACAACCAAGGAATTAAAGAAGAAACATTCATCCAGACAGGTAGGAGGGTCAGAGAAGGTCAGCCAGGAATAGAGGGCTTGTGGCAAGGTGGTGGCTGGAGGACTGGGGCCAGTGTTCCCATAACTGAGGGGAGATAAATCAGGAGGAACAACTGGGGAGTGACACAGACTGCACAACCTAGGATTCCAGTGTGGGGAAATAAAGCTTTAAACCTCTCACTGAAAACACCTGTGGGAGTTGATGTAGCAGGAGAAACTCCCAGCCCCACAGGATAGTTTTTTGGAAAGACCCACAGGGTTTTAGAATGTATACAAACCCACCCATATGGAATCAGCATCAGAAGGGCCCAATTTGCTTGTGGGTAGCAGAGGAAGTGACTGAAAACCAGCAGAGAGTCAAGCAAGTGGCATTGTTCCCTCTCAGGCCCCTCCCACATACAGTGTCACAATGAAGCAATGTGGTTGCCCTGCCCTGGTGAACATTTAAGGTTCCACCCCTTACTATGTAACAGGTGCACCAAGACAAAAAAAAAAGATGGCCCAAATGAAAGAACAGTTCAAAGCTCCAGAAAAAATACAACTAAGTGACAAAGAGATAGTCAACCTATCAGATACACAGTTCAAAAAACTGGTTATCAGGATGCTCCAGGAACTCACTGAGTACTTCAACAGCATAAAAAAGACCTAGGCAAAAATGAAGGTCACATTACGTGAATTAAAGAAAAATCTACTGGGAACCAACAGTGATGGGAAGGAAATCAGGATTCAAATCACTGGTTTGGAGCAGAAGGAAGAAAGAAACATTCAACTAGAACAAAATGAAGAAACAAGAATTCAGAAAAATGAGGAGAGGTTTAGGAACCTCCAGGACATTTTTAAATGTTCCAACATCTAAATCATAGGGGTACCAGAAGGAGATGAGGAAGACCAGGAAATTGAATACTTATTTGAACAAATAATGGAGAACTTCCCCAATCTGGCAAAGGAAATAGACTTTCAGAGAGTCCAGGAAGCTCAGAGAGTCCTAAAGAAGTTGGAACCAAGGAGGAACACATCAAGGCACAGCATAATTACATTAGCCAAGATAAAAGATAGGGAGAGAATCTTAAAAGCAGCACAAGAAAAGGAGAGAGTTACCTACAAAGGAGTTCCTGTTAGACTATCAGCTGATTTCTCAAAAAAAACACACACACAAAAAAAACCTTACAGGCAAGAGGGGGCTGGAAAGAAGTATTCCAAGTCATGAAATGTAAGGACCTACCTCTAAGATTACTCTATCCAGCAAAGCTATAATTTATAATAGAAGGGCAGATAAAGTGTATCTCAGATAAGGTCAAGTTAAAGGAGTTCATCATCTCCCAGCTGTTATTATTATTTTAAAAATATTTTATTTATTTATGTTTAGAGGGGAAGGGAAAGAGAGAGGGAGAGAAATATTAATGTATGGTTGCCTTTCGTGAGTCCCCTGCTGAGAACTGGGCTGCAACCGAGGCATGTGCTGTGATTGGGAATCAAACCATGATCCATGATCCTTTGATTCATAGGCTCGCGTTCAATCCACTGAGCTATACCAGCCAGGGCCCAGCTCTTATATGAAATGTTAAAGGGACTTACCTAGACACACTGGTAAATATGAACATTAAAATGACAAAAAACTCACAATAATTAACAACCTAAAGAAAAGCAAAAACAAACTAAGCAAACAAGTAAAACAGGAACAGAATCACAGAAATGAATATCACATGGAGGGGTATCAGTGGGGGAGAGGGAGAGAGAGAGAGGGTGAGGAAAAGGTACAGAGAATAAGCATAAATGGTAGGTAGAAAATAGACGGGGAGGTTAAGAAGCCAAAGTACTTACATGTATGACCCATAGACATGAACTAAAGTGGGGGAATGCGGGCAGGAGGGGATGTGCAGGGCAGAGGGAAATAAAGGAGGGAAATGGGACAACTGTAAAAGCATAATCAATAAAATATATTTTTCAAAAAATCTAGAAAAAAAGACTTTTTATATCAAGATTACCCAAACCTGAGGTTACTTACTGACTCTCATTTTCATTTATCTATGTGGACACTTAGCACATCACTTATCTGCTCCTTCTTGAAATTATCTACTTCCTTGGGACTTTGTTGTTTGTATTAGGGTTCTACAGGGAAACAGAACCAATGGAATTTATCTATCTATCTATCTATCTATCTTTCTTTCTATCTATCTATCTATCTATCTTTCTTTCTATCTATCTATCTATCTATCTGTCATCTATCTATTTATATATCATCTGTCTAATTTAGTTACATATATATGGTATAAATATATTTATTCTAAAAATTGGCTCACATGATTGTGAAGGTTGACAAATTCCAAGATCTGCAATTGGCAAGCAGGAGACCCAGGAAAATGGATAATAAACTTCTCAGTGTGGTAAGTGATGGCTGGTTGTTTCTTGGCTTGGGAGGAAGCCTGGGAATCTGGATGCCTCTTATATCGACATTTGTCCACTTGTCCTGCTTTGAGTCCCATCTGCCCTTTATGTCATGGCAATGGGGGTCTCTAATTCCTGAGCCTCCCCAGGATGCTGTGGGGGTAACTGCATTTCTTACTCTTTTCTGCAGGTATTTATTTGTTAAGTTTCAGCTCTGTTACTTCCTTTGATTATTTCCAACTTTAAAATTTGTTTTGCTCTTCACTTGTTGTTGTCTCCTTTTCATTTTCTTTACATTTGAAGGTTTGTAATTTATACATACTTTCATTTACATTTTAGTGGCGTGTCTGGGGGAACCAGGTTGAGCAAAGTAAAACCTGCCTTGTTTAACCAGGAGTATGCGCTAACTTTGGAGCATCTTAATTTCATTTTAAAAGCAACATGATGTTTTTTAAAGACAGATGTGGCATTTTATTTGAAAATATATTTTTATTTACTAAGGAAAAATTTGTGGAGTACTGGGTTAAAGTCAGTATATTTTCATTCACCAGAAAAGTGAGGGCCACACCAGCCCTCGACTTACTCAGGCACATGCAGGAGGAGGGCCCACGGCGCAGACTGAGACTTCCCTTCCTATGCCTGGTTATCCAGAGGAAATTGAAACCTTTCATCAGTCACCCAGATGTTTTGTCTGCATGTCAAGAGCCATACAGAGGTGCCTAAGTATCTGAACGGTTGGTGTCCTGTAGACAGCGTATCTGTATTACTGTTTGAATTTCTCTCATCTAATTTTTATGTCTGGCCTCATGGAGATGCAGCCACAGGCTGACTAAGTGCATTACTAGATATGTCAATTACAGTGGGATCTGAATGTTGTAAATTAAAGATCATGCTTTTTTTCCCCCAGGCTGTTTGATGCCTGCAGTCACATTTGGGTTCATATTTGGTCCATGTTTTGGAAAGGCGCGAATGTTTTTAAAAAGATAAGGGTTAATTTCTGGAGAGCGGGCATGTGTACTAGAGGTGGTCTGCTGTAGTGCAGCCTGCCAATCAAAATCTGCCAGCAATGTCATTCAAGGTCAGAGACCCAATGAACCACCAATCAAAGTCTGCAGGGCTGTTCATGTTCACTTGTCAGTGTTGGAAAGAGGTCAGTCTCTTGGTGGTGTGGCCAGTTTGTGAACAGTGAGAGTATTTCAGTGGTCAGAAGCACATTCTGCTGTCTACTCCCTGGAGATTTCAGGATGCTTGCCAAAGTTTTTATCCTGCAGGGGTACAAGGCAGGATAGTGGAAAAAGGGAACAGTATTTTAAAAAACCAAGTTATGGATTTTAAATTTTAAAAGCAAACATGGCACTTGATTCGGACATGCCTTTTAAAAATATTATTTGCTTAAGTGTCTATAATGAGGGATAACAAAGACAAATTAGAAATATAATTTTAGATATCTAAACAGAGATACCACCTTTAAATATTTTGTACTTGTTATTCAGTTTGCAATCTTGCCTTAACTGAGCTAATCATTATTTTTTTCATTTTAATGACGCAAAATAAGCTTTGCATTTATGGGAAACCATGGCCATGTTTAGGATGTGCTGACAGAATGAAGCTTGGAAAATTTCAGTTTCAGGGTCTGGAAGACAGTGATGATAGAAACATTAAGCTTTGCATTTCAGTAGGGTCTTGATAGATTTTCAAATCTGAGCTCTCTCTGAGAACAAGGGGGTGATTCATCATAGTCAAGACTGTTTGTCATTCAAAGTTATTTCAGCAGGAGCAGCAGCAAATACTGTGGTGGGCAGATGTTCCAAGTTCAATCAGGGTGTCTCCCTGATGGCGGAACCTCCCAATGAGTCACACTCTGAATGTTTAGCTGCCCCATGGTAAAATATCCAGGTATTTATGCACATTCACATGCTCAGCTTTATAGATGCAGACTATTTCGTTAAATGTTCAGAATGCCTGTGGACATCATTTGGACATAAGTGCAAGCAACTACTTTAGTCATAATCTTATTTTATTAAAAATATATTAACAAGAGCATTTTCTTTTTTAAAGTATTTTTATTAATTATGCTATTACAGTTTTCCCAATTTTCCCTCTTTATCCCCCCTCCACCCTGCCCTCAACCCTCCAGCATTCCCCCCGCACTTAGGTAATGTCCATGGGTTGTATATATAAGTTCTTTGAGTCCCCTGTTCCTATACCATTTTTTATCTCTCCCTATCTATTCTAAGCCTACTAATTACGCTTCTTCTTCACTGTATATTTCCCCCTATTCCTCCCTTCCCCCTCCCCATCGAACTCCCTCTGTGTGATGTCCATTTCTCTGATTCTGTTCGTGTTCTTGTTGTTGCTTAGTTTTTGTTTTTAGTGTTTTTCTTTTCCTTTAGGTTCATTTGTTGATAGTTGTAAATTTGTCGTCATTTTATTGTTCATATTTGTTATCTTCTTTGTCTTAGATAAGTCCCTTTAACATTTCATATAATAATGGCTTGGTGATGATGAACTCCTTGAACTTGACCTTATCTGGGAAGCACTTTATCTGCCCTTCCATTCTAAAAGGTAGCTTTGCTGGATAGAGCAATATTGGATGTAGGTCCTTGCCTTTCATGACTTCAAATACTTCTTTCCAGCCCCTTCTTGCCTATAAGGTTTCTCTGGGGAAATCAGCCAATAGCCTTATGGGAACTACTTTGTAGGTAACTGTATCCTTATCTCTTGATTCTTTTAGGACTTTCTCTTTGTCTTTAATCTTGGGTAACTTAACGATGATGTACCTTGGTGTGTTCCTCTTTGAGTCCAGCTTCTTTGGGACTCTCTGGGCTTCCTGTACTTCATGGAAGTCTATTTCCTTTGCCAGATTGGGGAAGTTTTCCTTCATTATTTGTTCAAATAAGTTTTCAGTTTCTTGTTGTTGTTCTTTTCCTTCTGGCACCCCTATAATTTGGATATTGGAATGTTTCAGGTTGTCCCAGAGATTTCTCAGCCTCTCTTCATTTTTTCGAATTCTTATTTCTTCTGATCCAGTTGGATATTTATTTCTTCCTTTTGTTCCAAATCATTGCTTTCAATCTTTATTTCCTTCTTGTCACTGTGGGTTCCCTGAATATTTTGCTTTACTTCATTGTGGGTATCTTCCATTTGTTCTTTTATTTTTTGACCAAGCTCTATCAGTTCTGTAAGTGTTTTGATTACCAGGGCTTTAAATTCTCCATCAGGTAGTTGTCAATGTCCTCATCACTTTGTTCTAAGGTTTTGCTCTGTTCTTTCATTTGGGTCATGTTTCTTTGTCTTGGTGCAGCTGATAAGTAGTAAGAAGGTGGGACCTTAGGTATCCACTTGGGCAGGGGGACCCTCCTTGCTGCCCTGTGGCGCTGCCTGTGGGGGAGGGGCCAGAGACGGAACAGTGAAGTTCTACTTTTCTCTAGCACACTTTCCAACAGACTCTCATGTCAGACTGGAAATATCTCTCACCGTGGTAACCCCAGCCACAGTCAGCTCTGAGTCTCAGTTTTCCCCTTAAGTCAGTCCCTCCCACGAAGCATCTCTGTTGCCCATCAGCTGCCTCATTGCAATTTTCCTGAGTCGGCCAGTGCAGTCTGCCTTACTGGTTGTTCTGGTTAATTTTTTCTTTAATTTCTTGGTTGTCAGAGTTCTATCCAGTTTGATTTTCTCGCAATTTTGGTTATTTATTGATTTTAGATTGTTTGTTATTCTCCTTTTGGTAATGCGAGGAAATGAAGGGTTTCTACCTACACCTCCATCTTGGTCAGAACTCTGACAAGAGCATTGTCAAAAGCCACCAAAATAAATACTAAAGTGAGGCAAGGGGTGTATGTGTATGTATATGTATATATATGTGTGTATATATATATTAGGTGTGAGGGCTTGGTAGAGATTTTTCTAACTGGTAGAAGAGTCCATGGGAAATCTATCTTTAGAATTGGCCATTGAGCATGAGAGGCTTTAACGTTGGAGGGATCTTTAGGGTTCCACTTCTCATTTTGTGGGTGGTGGCATCAGAAAGACTGTGGAGGTGGCTTTAGATAGGTCATGGCAGAGACAACTTCCGGACTTGCGTTTGAGTCCTGGTCTTCTCCTCTACCAGGCTTGTGAGAGCACAGTCTGTTTTCTAACCCACCTGGGAAGGTTTGTGGTAGAGGTGAGTTTTCTAAGGCTGCTTAAGAGGTGAAAAGGATTGACTTCAGGAACTGAAAGGAGAGTGGATGTCATAAGGAAATGCTTGACAGTGGCCTGGGCCCTTCCGATGAAGGGACACTTGGAGTAGACATGGGAGAGCCAGGGTCCTGGGGGTGCAAAAAGAGGGGGTAAGAAAAGAGAGGATGCTCTGAATTATCCAGTGAAGCAAAGCATTCTCTTTGAAATGGGCTGTACTTGCTCTCGATTTTGGATTAGAGATATTCTTTGTTATCAGGAGCAACAACATTTTACCAGGCAGTTCATGTTTTGAGGGTGATAGACTCTCCACATAGAAAATGCCTGTTCCCAGCCTTCAGCCTCTGCTGACTTGTTTGATAGTAGACTATGGGAGTCGGGTAAGGGGATACAGATCATATTTTCCTTCCCTTTCTCTCATATCCTGATAAACACCCTTAGGCTTGGAGGAAAGATTAAAATCCATGAAGACAAAAGAGGAGTGACTCAAGCATGACCAGTTTCTTTCACTGATGTCAAGGAGGTTGGCCAAGAGGCACAAGGCAGCCAGTTTTCAGCTCTGACAGCTGCCAAGGTCATCAACTTCCTAACGGCACCCCTTAATTCCTCTGAGGCCTGGGTGTCTTTGAACTCAGTGATTGGTACACTTCCAAAGCTAAGCTGAGAAGGGGAGAAATCTGCAAATTTTGCTGGCTCCTGAGTACACAATCACCAGGCCATTAAGACCTTAGGCCAAGGACTTAGGGTTCTGTGACCTACAAATCAGTAGTTGCTCCCAGATGAGTTATATATACAGACACAATGTGTGGATGTGTGTACGTGATATGTGTGTGTGGTATGTGTATGTGTGTAGCAGAGAATATAAGATGCGTGTCTGTATATATGATATGTGTATGTGATGTGTGTGTGTGTAGCAGCAAGACTTTTCTGAGAAAGCCTAATGCCCCAATTCAAAGGATCTTACAGTGAGAGTCAGGACTCAGGGCTTGGGGAGAGCAAGGAGCCTGAGAAATGCAGGTAGCTTTGCAATCTGCTTTTGAAGGAGGTTCCAGTTCATGAAAATCCACTGGTCCAGTATTTCTGGGGCTTCAACTCCAGTTGGTGAGAGATGGGTGTCAGTTTCTGGGGATCCACTGTCCATACCCAAGCTCCTTGGCTTGAGGTAATGATGGGGGATTCAGGTCTGGGAAATCTGTGTTGGTGGGACTACCACCCGCCACCCCACCCTCATAACAGCAACAGGGTGGGTAAGGAAGGCACTTAGAAAACCTCAGTATAGTGTAATGGGGCATGGTACATTATTTGAAATTGCATATAGAAATGACATTATATTAACAATAAACAATAACTACTGAGTAGCATGTAAATAGTGTTTAGGACTATCATCAGACAAAACCTAAAAAATTTAAATTAATGTGAGTTGGAATTTTCAAAATCCTTAATCTGCTGACTAATGTAGCTTAAGTGGTAGGCTATTCATTTAGTGATACAAAATAATATTGTTTAATCAAACTTGTAATTTCTTCTTTTCATTGTTAATTCATTGTTATCTATATTTAGCTGTGATACCAGATTCAATTTAATGCTTATCCTATATACAAAATACATCTTGGAATTACTCACAGTAACAAAAGATGAACAACTAGCCCAGTCCTCAAAATGAAAGAGCAAGTTCAAGTAAAAGGGAACCCTTACAAAGATCCAAAATTGATATAAACCTCCACAATAGGCTTTCATTGAAAAGCTCACAAATCATACTAGTAATTCTACAATTGTCATGGTAGAAGATGGAAGAACACTTGAGAATTATTGCTTCAGAGAAGAGAAGAAATACTTGTCATTGTTGCCTTCTATGGCTTGCTTCTTCCTACCCTTCTCTGTCTTTCTTTTCTTCCTTTTCTTTTCTTTCTTTCCTTTTTCTTCTTTTCTCCTTCCTTCCTTCCTTCCTTCCTTCCTTCCTGCCTGCCTGCCTGCCTGCCTGCCTGCCTGCCATCCTTCCATTTCTTTTTTTTTTCTTCTGACCTGGACAACAGCCATCTGGATTCCTCAGCTACATTTTCAGTTGTTTTCTAAGTCAACTTAGTCCCTGGTTTTGAACCAAGGCCACAAATTCTAAAGTTAAGGCTGTCATAGCTTTGAGGAATGGGGCATTATTTTAGGTGGAAATGACCACTCCCTACCCTGATCCTGAAGCCCAATTCTCCATCAATCACTTAACAGTAACTGTGTGGCTGGTGGATATCCCTCAAGACATTCATGTCTTCATAACTAGATTCCAAGCTCTTGAAGAGCATAGGCTCTGCCTTTTTGGTCTCATTAGAATAGACTGGCCCAATGTCTTGCATATGCTGGAGTTCACAACCTAGAGGTTTGGCTTAGATCAGGGCACTTGGTCATGCTTGCTGTTGACACAGGACCAAGAGCACCTTGAAGCAGAACCATGACAGTCCTGCGTCGCACCTTTACTTACCAGCCACCTCTGGAAGAGCTGTTCTTTCCTGAAATGGAAGTGTGTATCCCACATATGGAGGGGGAACATTTCTGTCCTGTGAGGACTGTGATCTTGTGAACTTCTTTTTACCTTTCTCTGCTTATCCTAAGAAACAAGCAGAGAGTTGATTTCTGATCATGTAAAAGCACAGATAAAATTCTGTATATGCCCCTTCCTCTTTCAGAGAGTTCACCTTAAAAGTATTCCTGGTCCAGTATTATTGAGAAATAACTGATATACATCACTGTATAAGTCTAAGGTGTACAGCATGATAGTTTGATTCACATGTATTGTGAAATGATTACCACAATAGGTCAGGTTAACACCGGTCATCTTATATAGATAAAGGAAAAGAAAAATGTTCTCCTTGTGTTGCGAACTCAGGATCTACTACTTAAATTTCCTATATATCGTATAGCAGTGTTAACTATAGTCACGATGTTGTACATACATCTCTAGTACTTATTTATCTTATGATTAGAAGTTTGTACCATTTGACTACCTTTCTCTTGTTCCCCTGCCCCTTGGATGTTTATATTATGCGGTGGAAAAGTTGTTAAATTCAGGCAAACAGAATGGAATGATAATTATAGAAACTTCAGGTATCAGCAGTGTTTTTCTTTTGGGGGTGGTAATGTGGGCATGTAACATGGGACTGATGGCTCCACAAGGCGGCCGGCGAAGGGGACTTTGTGCAATTTCTGAATTTATAGCTGCAAATGATCACTTCCTTTGACAAGATAGCATGAAAGGTTTCCCTTTCAGATCATATTTTGGCTTTCTTATGTCACTTCTATTTCCTGCAAGTAAATGTTCTTTATCCTTTGCTGTCTAAGTAAGGAATTCAATAGAAAATAGGATGGACTCTTTTTTAAAAAATCCGTGATTATATTTTCTTTTCTGGGGTTCTAAAGAAAGCCTTTGTAGTTCGTTTCCCATCGAACCCTCACTCCCTCTTAGCCAGCCATCTTCAGCTTTTGGCTGCCTTGTGCTTTCTCGGATCGAGATGTTTCCTGGAACAGGTTGAGAAGCATTTGATTAAGGTCTAAGATAGCAGCTGGCAATGCACCCTGGGCATAGTCAGTTTATTTTAGAGTTTGAGTTATTTTGTTACCTACTCTGAGTTCTGTCTTCTTCCGGAAGGAGTTCATGATCTCTATTCACTGACTTGACATTTCCCTGACCTTTCCTTCATTCCCAGCTCTTCTTTCTGTCATTCACAACTCAGAATCCAGAGTGACCTACTTGTGTTTGGGGTTTTATTCTTGCACACTTTAAAGTGACATCTTTTGTTTTGATACATATAAACATCGATCTTTAAAGAATTTTTCTAGTGTTCTTAATCCCTCTGTAGAATATAATTCTCCAGAAGATTCTATTTACCTTCTTCCCTCTCTCCACTTAGTCTGCATTTTCCTGACTGTTGAACGTATTTCCACCTTATTACCTAGAACCATGTTACTGCCGTTCTGAATTATTTGAGGTTCCCTGGAAACACTACCCTTTCATGACTCTGAACAGGTTGTCTGTTTGCCTTGAATATCTTCTAGGTCCCCTTTTTTCCTTCTGCAGACATAACTTTCCTCCTCATCTGATCCCACTGGGACATTGCCCGTATTTGTAAATCCCTGTGCAACCTCCAAGTCTTAGGTGTTTCCTCTGAACTTTTTTTTGACCCTCTTTTTATGTCATACTGTTTCCTTTACTCTTGTTACCTGGTATAACATATCTCTAGTAGCATTTATTCCAGAATATTATAGTGTGTCTGTCTGTTTATAGAGCTTATAGACCTTGCCTTCTTCAACTCTGTACCTAGAAAGTGGCTCCATTCAAGTCCTTGAATGAATAAATAAATGAACTACAGTGGCATGCCAGCTAAATCTGACTATCTTGATAGCTTCCTAGTGAGCAGGTAAGAATTGTAAGGGAGAAGAAAGCCTTGAATCTTGGATAAACTCCCGTTAGTTCCATGTAATTTTTTTTCTGGGGATAGAAATAAAAATGTGTCTCTCCAGAAAAAATTAGTGAAAAATAATTGTTGAATCACATTGCACAAAGTTAAAATTTACCATGTGGACAAACAAAAGAGAAAATTTTAGTTCATTGGAGTTTCACATATTGATAAACTCTTATGTACTATATAGATAATGTTGCAGTATTGTATTATAGTTTTAAGCATTATAATCCATATTCAGAAATTTTCATGGGTTGTGGGTCAGTTTTGTGAACTTTGTGTTGCAGGTTTAAATTTTTTTCTTAGGTGCTGTAAAATGATCAACATATGATCCAGTAGTTGGAAACATTGAAACCATTCCTTTGTCTTATTATTTTTTAAAGATTTTATTTATTTATCTTTAGAGAGGAAGGGAAGGAGAGAAGGAGAGAAATATCAATGTATGGTTGCCTCTCATGAGTCCCCTGCTGGGAACTGGCCTGTAACCCAGGCATGTACCCTGACTGGGAATCGAACCGCAATCGTGTGGTTCGCAGGCCTGCGCTCAATCCACTGAGCTACACCAGCCAGGGCCCTTTGTCTTATTTTTGCTGAGAGGTGAAATTAAAGCTTTGGACAAGAGTTGCATGATTAAGACATCTCCAAACCAGTAGAAATATATTTGATTTTAAATGAGTTAGAAATTTTTAAATGTTCAAATTTCAAAAGTGACCAAGATGCTGAAAATAGCTAGAAAAGACTAGGGTCCTAACTGGGCCTTCTCCTTTTTCCTGACATCCTTGTGGAACTCAAGGGCTCTGGGGAGTCTAATTTCAAAACCAGTGACCAAGCCCAAACTTTTCATTTTACAGATGTGGAAACTACATTCCAAAGAAGGCAAGTGAGTCACAACTCAAACTTGGGTGTTCTTACCTTGAGGACAGTGATAGAAGGAGGAAACCTGTCTTGACTCCAGGCTCACTTTTTTTTCTGAGAAGGAAAATGTGGTATTGTTACTTTACTGGGTGTGAGTGGAATTATGTGTGCCCGGAGATCATTCTTCAGGCCCTTTTAAAACTTGCTAAGTGGTCACTCTGTGTTAGATACATGCCATCTTCGAGGCAGGGAAAGACCCCAGTCATTGGTAAAGTATATCCTTGGGGGGTCCACACACATGACTTTGTTTTTAAGCATGTTCTTTGTACAACCCTATAGAGTAACATCATGTGAGCCATTTCACCCATCTGGGCCTCAGGGTCTTCATTTTTAAAGCAAAGTGTTGGATGGTAAGCAAGACATAGGAACAACCTAAGTGTCCTCCAATGGATGATTGGATAAAGATATGGTACATATGAGGTCTGTCAGAAAAAAAGTCCAACCACTGTTAATATAATGAGAATGGTTTGCATGGCATCAATGTAACTGGCAGGCAAGAAGAGTGGACTGGAATGTCAATGTGTGACCAATGATGACTTCACTGTAGTAGTCAGTGGGGGTGGTAGATGCCATTGAGTGAACATGTATACTGTGTGGCTGTCACATTCAAAATAATTGAGCAAGTAGAGCAATGAGTTTATGTCAGGTTTTGCATTAAGATTGAGTATTCCTCAGTGGAACCTATTCAGATGATTTAGAAGGCTGTAGCTATGAGCAACTGGTGATTGGCAGCTTCATCACAACATGCCCACTCATGCATCATGCCTCATGCAGAATTTTTTGGTGAAATATCAAATTACCCAGGTGACTCAGCCTCCCCATAGCCCAGATTTGGTGCCATGTGACTTCTGGCTTTTCCCAAAACTAAAATCACCTTTGAAAGAGAAGAGATTTTAGACTGTCAATGAGATTCAGAAAAATATGACAGGGCAGCTAATGGCGATTGGGAGAACTGTGTGAGGTCCCAAGGTGCCTACTTTGAAGGGAATTGAGTCATTATTGTCCTATGTACAATGTTTCTTGTATCTTGTATCTTCTTTAATAAATGTCTTCATTATTTTTGTATTACATGCTAGATATGTTCTGGATAGACCTTGTATATACAATGGAATACTACCCAGCCATAAGAAAGGATGAAATATTATTATTTGTGATAACATAGATGGATCTTGAGAGTATCATGCTAAGTGAAATAAGTTAGATGGAAAAGAACAAGAAACATGATTTCACTAGTATGTGGGACATAAAACAAAAAGCAACAGATGAACCAACAAAAAATACCCCAAATAAACTCACGAACACAGACAATAAAGGGTGATTACCAGAAAAAAGGAGGTGTGGAGAGGATGGAGGGGGTAAAGGAGGTCAAATATATGGTGATGA
The DNA here is from genome assembly GCF_014824575.4 of Sturnira hondurensis. Lineage (NCBI taxonomy): Eukaryota > Metazoa > Chordata > Mammalia > Chiroptera > Phyllostomidae > Sturnira > Sturnira hondurensis. Next base: position 7,892,857 of record NW_028080827.1, read on the forward strand.
AAGAAAACTGGACTTTGAGTTGTGAGTACACAGTGCACTAAACAGATGATATATTATAGAATTATATCCTTAAAACTTATACAATGTTATTAATCAACGTCATCCCAATAAATTTAATAAAGGATACAATAAAATGTTAAACTGCTAAAAATAAATGAGTAAAGTAAAATAAAGTGTTGGAAGATATCATTTTTGAGATCCCCTTTAGGCTTGGCATTCTGTGATGTAAGAGACGTGAGACATTTCCTATAGCTGAGTGTTCTCTTTATAAGGGGTCTCATTATATTTCCTTAGCACTGAGGGATGCACAACCAATCTTCTCAGTCCTAGACTTTCTTACATGGAGAGGTAAAATTTATTTGTTATAAAGAAGATTAAGAAAAGTTTATTTGTAAAGGAAGCATGAGTTTAATCTTTTCATCTTAGACTTGTTATGGAATTCTCTGGGGCTTGACTAATACCTTCATTCTTTCAGTATATCTTGAGTTGATAAATGTACGAGGCTCTGGACCAGGGACTAGGGGTTAAACAGATGGATAAGACTTGATCTGTGACCCAAAGCAGTCCACATTCTTGTGGGAGAGACACTTTTATAAACAAATGTAATCGTCAGAGCCAGGATAAGGTATTCATAGGATAATAATAAAAATGGCCAATTACTTTACATGTGTTCTTTCTTGAAGTTCTCTTAACTACCATTAAATAAATGAGATAGACAATGACACTAAGGCTCAGAGGGGTTAGGTACTTTCCCAAGGTCATTACCATCATTGAGAACAGATTAAGTGAGATAGACTTTAGGCATTGGGATCCTAGTAAGAACATTATTGCAAAGGCCTAGGTATGTGATGATCTGGGTTTGAATTTAACAAGAGCCCATGGGCATGATCAGTAAGACAAGCTTCAATGTGCCGCCTTGCCTAGATTTCCCCCTTAAAGGGCTCCTGCTACAATCCTCTTCCATGTAAATCATCATGTTGACACTGACTATTATTTATTAGATCAAGAAAGTATGTATAACATTTGTGACAACATGGATAAATCTGGAGGATGTTATGCTAAGTGAAATAGGTCAGACACAAAAGTACAAAAACTACATAATACTGCTTATAAGAGGAATCTAAAGTAGCAAAACTGAGAGAAGCAGAGAAAGAAAGTGGTGATTTCTAGGAACCGGGAGAGAGGAAAGAGGGCAATGTTAGTCAAGGCTTCATAGTTTCAGTTGTGAAAGATGAAAAAGTCCTAGAGAGCTACTGTACAGTTCAGTGCCTATAGGTAATAATAATGTATTGCATACTTAAACATGTGCTCAGAGTAGGTCTTATAGTAAATGTTCTTATCACACAAATAATAATAATAAAGAGGGTGAGAGGATACTTTTGGAGGTGATGAGTGTGTTTATGTCATAGATAGTAGTAACAGTTTTATCAGATATATTCTTATCTCCATCGAGTTGCCTACATTATATAAAATTTCTATGTGCCAGTCATATCTCAATAAAGTGGTAAAAAAGAAATGGCTGTGTAATCTAATAATAGCCCATCTATACACTTGATTAGTGGCCAGTGGAATACTCAGTCACAAAAGCCATGTGGGGGTGGTTGAATAATTAGATTTTGTGATGTGAGGTATTTGAACTTGAGAAACAGAGAAAGCATTAAGGTATTTGAACTTGAGAAACAGAGAAAGCGTTAAGTAGTCAGAAACCAGAGTGAAAGTTGAGAGGACATAGAACAAAGCAAAATCCCTCTGTGGTGGAACAGTAGGGCTGTGATCATAAACTTCTATGGCCAGGCGCCTTGGTCACCAGTATTGTATTGAATTCTGAATGAACTTCAACTTCCCCAAGCAAGTTCTATCACTTCAAGCCATGCTATGTGGCCAAGTTTTTGTGGTCAGGATTCTCATCATCTTTATTCCTACATTATTCCTCAAATCCTCTTTGTTTGAAGTGAACCAAATTATATCTGTTCCTTGCAAATTAAATAACCCATCTAAAATTGGGGTTGACAGTAGGAACCAAATTTGGGAAATTTACCTGAAAAAAAAAGCTGATGGGATTCGATGGCCATATTTTAATCATTATTGATCATTTTCAAAAGCTAGAACTATTGGAAGAGAGAAGGCCATTACATTTTACAGCAAACCTACACAAAAACAAATCTGACACATGAAGTTTCAAACTATTCAGAATCTCAGTTTCCAGCAGAATTAAGGAGGCAATAGATTAAAGAAATATCAGAGAATATAACAACCAGAAGCAGCATAACATGGAAAAAAGCATCATGAGAAATTAAAAGAACTGGTATGGTGTGAAGCAATCACAATTGAACTGTTTAAGAGCTGCTTTTGTTTCTCGGCCTTAACATGTGTTTGTTACTGCAGATAAATAGCCTCTATTTAGGGAAGAAATGGCCCTGCATCATTGTTCTATTTTATGAACCACAGGTGTTGTTGTTGTACACAGGTGTTGTTGTTTATAACCTTGGGGTGAGTGAAAAACAACACCTAACCAAGAAAATAACCACCACTGGACCAGAATGAGCTTTGCCAACATTTCCATGCTAACCATTCCTATACAGTCAGACCCATAATGGCATGATAATGAGCACGAAGTTCTTCTGTCTGCATGGAATGCCAATTTTAAATAAAAGTGAGGACATGAGTATGTGTGTGCTTGTGTATGTAAAAAAGAATTTAAAAATATTTAATGTGACTAATCTACTCCTGTCTTGCATATTAAGTAACCTTCAGAAATCACTTCATTGAAGGGGCCACTCATTTAGAAGAATGTAGATTAATAAGCCTCCTTGCTTAAAAAATGAGCTTCAATATTTGTGTGAATCATAGAGTCAAAAGAAAAAATCGATGCACTATTGACTACTGGGGATGATCACATTCATTTTGCCCTTTGTGGTTGGTGAAATCCATGCTGCAATTACAGAGACAGGCTGGCAGCAAAGAGCCTCAGTCGGGCTTTCAGCTCCACATTAATCCAAAACTCCCCATTTTAATGCAGATATAGATTGCCACGAGTCAATAGCTGACTACTTGAATTGTAGTGGCTCCAGCAGCCCTGGCAGGCCTGAGTGTACAGTATTTGGGAATTTCAAAGCTTCACTGTGCGAACTAGCACAGCTAAGGCTTGAGGTGTGGTTGTGCTGATGCTGTTGAAAAGATCTGTCTCTGGCATCTAAAACACAGATTATAGCCAATTCAGTGTGGGCAGGTCATAGACACACAGGATTGTAGAGCTGGAAAGGACCTCAGAGGTCACCTGGTCCAGCTCCTTCCTTAAAGATGAGGAAATTGAGGTCCTTAGAGGTTAACTAACTTGCATGTGGTTACACAGCTAGTCGGCAGAGGAGCTCAAACTAGAAAAAGAAATGTATCCTTCTGGGCTTTCCACTAATCTGCATAGGTTATAAAAGAAAAAAAAGCAAAATTTGCTTTATATACTCCTCATACACATGTGAGCATGCAATACATATGTCATGGAATAGGTTTCTTTTAATCCATTTTTAATATTCAACGATCCATGAAATGAGGTAATGAGGAAATCCTTCTCATCACTGTGGGTATATATGCAGCTATGCCAACAAAAAAAAATCGTCTGTTACATGTTACAACTGAGGGAAAAGTGAGATCCTGCACTTGAGGCATTAAATGGAACAAAATTTAAACAAATGCTTTGGTAAGGCACTATATACCCTTTGGTAAGGCACTATATACCCACGTTAGAGTTAAGGGTAATTTTAAGGCACATATTTTGGAAGGCAGATTTCTATTTCATTCAGTGTTTTTACTTCTATCAAACTTGACTGTGAAAGCATTGAAAAATGAGGAGTGTTTATTATCAGCAAATAGCATGGTGTTTGGCATGTAGTAGATGCTTAATAAATATGTTGAATATTGCATGTTTTATGTTTAAATCCATATAGTAATCCTTTGCCCTCAAAGTGTGGTCTCTGGTTCAGCAACATTGACATCACCTGGAGTTTGTTAGGAATGCAGAATCTCAGGCCCTGTGCCAGACCCCCTGGAGCAGAACCTGAGTTTGAACAAATTTCCAAGGTGCTTAGCAGCCTCATAAAAGTTTGAGATGCCTTGCAATAATCTAAGCTGATCCAGGTTTGTAATCACTCAGACTCTATGCAATGAGTTTAGATGTAAAGTCTGCACATGAGGTGACAATTCTGAGTGGTCAAAATTATCCCTAAATGAATGGCCTACAGTCATCCACAAACCAGAAGAGAGCAGTAGGGTTGGGGGGGGTGCCCCTGTGTATGTGTGTAGGGGTGTGGAGGTTGTTGTACCTTTATTCAACCGAGGGAGTAGTAGGTTTACATCTTCCATCTCCTTTCTAATAGGAGCATATTTTTAAAGCAGAATGGTGTCATTTAAATAACCTCTCTTTCTCTCTCAAATTACAATGTAATTTGAGTTAAATCTACTTATGATGAGACTTACTGGCGATGGAGAATATTTCTTTTAAGTGCAGTGATGTGCTTCTAATATTATGACCTGAATACACTTGCTCAGTTAACCAAGCTCAGTTATACCATCTCGTCACATTGAAATTCAGGGTTTTCACCCAGTTACACTGCACTTTACTAGAGGAATATAGTTCTAAACATCTTTCAGTTGGAATTTTGAAACAGGGTGATGGAGCATGAATTGTTAGTATTTCTATCACAACATCCTTAATACCAATGGGCTTTGTGGGTTATTTATGCCTGGAGTAGCTGCCTGGATAACACACATATCTCCAAATAGGCAGAGAGTGGCCTTGGCCTGGAGAGCTGTGACTCTGAATCCTGTATCGTTTTTGTACGTATCTGTAGGACCTGAGCTGATTCCTGAATGACCAGATGTGGGCTGCAGCAAAGAGCTTTACCATCAAATTTTTCTGTCTTCTTTCATGACCACACAACAGAAAATCCAAGTTGAGCCAAGGCTGAGCCCAAACCTATATAGTATGAGAGTGTTCCTGCTCTGGGTAATCTTCCATTCTGTGGATCTTGGCTTTACGGCCTGTACTAAAATGCTTTGAGAAGGCAGGTTACATGGGTGATGGAGTGAGGCTTGCCTGTCTCAGCAATGGGATGGTCAGAATTCAACCACTCAAAAAGGGGCATCTTAGCAGCAATTGGCTTACTTTTACTGGCTTTAGAACGCACCCCAGGGCTCTCTGGACTTCTGCACAGAGGAGTGAAAGCACTGGAAGAAGTGGTTGGGGATCAAAGGGGTTCTCCAAGGGCGTGTCTGACGTCTGTGGTGGCTGGCCCCGTGTTTCATCCCCACCCTATTCCTTCATCTCTATCACGCTCTTTGACAAGTCCTTCTCTTTTTCAGGCTTAATCACTTTGTAAATTCTCCCTCTTGCCTTCCCTTTTTATGCCTGCCTCTTTAATTCTCTAGTAAGTGATTTATGCTGTCTGGGCAGAGCATGCTCAGTAGTCGCAGGCAGGTTGTATTCGTAAGGGGGTAGCTTCAGCAGTGTCTCTCTATGGTGTTTCTGTTGTTTATCTGAGAATAATTCACCAAATCAGCAAACAGATGAGCGGGAAACCTCTTGCCTTATGACAGAACAGATTAATACAAACTGAACAGTTTACTGGAACATATTGCCAGGCAGTCTAGCTTGGCTTCAAAAGAAACTTGCTTCTGTTCCCAGTAGTGCTGACCAGTTCATCTGTACGACTTGCTTTTAGACACAAACATATATCCTGAAAGAAGAATAAAAATTGGAGTTGGCCTGCACTATAACTGGCTTTTAACAAAAAATGACTCTGTGGGTAGACAGACTGCTCTAGGAAAATAATTTGCCCCATTAAGAATATGGACATTTTTAAAAAACTTATTTATTTATTGTATTTTTAAAAAACATGTTTATTTTTTTTATTGTTCAGGTACAGTTGTCTCCATTTTCCTGCCATCACTCCCCACCTCCCACTCTCAGTCCTATCCCCCTTTGGCTTTGTTATTTGTATTTCTTTTTATTACCATGTATTCCCTCTACACCCTCTTCCACCTCTACCCATCCCCCTCCCCCACAGCACACTGTTGTCAATGTCCATGAGATCTTTTTCTTTTTTACTCCATCCCTCTATCCCTCCATCCCCTAACATCCCCTAACATCCCCAACCCATAGCTGTCAGCCTGCTGCTCTCTATGAGTCCGTCTCTATTTTGCTTGTTAGTTCAGTTTTTTCAATATATTTTATTTTATTTTTTAAGATTTTATTTATTTATCTTTAGAGAGGAAGGGAAGGAGAGAAGGAGAGAAATATCAATGTATGGTTGCCTCTCATGAGTCCCCTGCTGGGAACTGGCCTGCAACCCAGGCATGTGCCCTGACTGGGAATTGAACTGCAATTGTGTGGTTCGCAGGCCTGAGCTCAATCCACTGAGTTACACCAGCCAGGGCTCAGTTTTTTCAATATATTTTACATATGAGTGAAATCATATGGCATTTATCTTTCTCTGACTGGCTTATTTTACTTAGCACAATGTTCTCCAAGTCCATCCATGTTGTTGCAAAAAGAAACATTTTCTTCTTTTTTATGGCCAAGTATTCAATTGCATAAATCTATGGGTAAACACTTCACTGCTTCTAAATTTTGGTAGTTGTAAATTAACACTGCATAAACAAAGGGATGCTTATATTCTCTCCAATTAGTGTTTTGGGTTTCTTTGGATAAATTTCTAGAAGTGGAATTGCTGGGTCAAGAGGCAGTTCCATGTATAATTTGGGGGGTAACTCCATACTGCTTCCTATGGTGGCTGCACCAGTCTGTGTTCCCACCAACAGGGCAGAAGAGTTCCCCTGTCTCCACATCCTTGCTAGCACTTGTTGATTTATTGATGATAGACAGTCTGATAGATGTGAGGTGATATCTATCTCATTGTGGTTTTAATTTGCGTTTCTCTAATGATTAGTAACATTGAGCATCTTTTCATATGTCTATTGACCATCTGTATGTCCTCTCTGGAGAAGTGTCCATTCTGGTCCTTTGCCCATTTATGAATTGGATAGTTTTTTTCAAAAGATTTTAATGATTTATTTTTAGACAGAGAGGAAGAGAGGGAGCAAGAGAAGGAGAAAAACATCAATGTGTGGTTGCCTCTCGTGTGCTCCCTACCAGGGACCTGGCCCGAAACCTGGGCATTTGCCCTGACTGAGAATTGAGCCAGTGACCCTTTGGTTTGCAGGCTAGCACTTAATCCACTGAGTGAAACCAGCCAGACCTGTTTTTTTGGTGTTGAGTTTCATATGTTCATATAAATTTTGGATAATAACCTCTTATCAGATGTATCAGCAAATATGTTTTCCCATTCTGTGGGCTGTCTTTTTATTTTGTTGATGGTTTCCTTTGCTGTGCAAAACCTTTTTGGTTTTATGTAGTCTCATTTGTTTATTTTTTTCTTTTGTTTTCCTTGCCTGAGGAGATATATCATAAAAATATTGCTATGAGCAATGTCTGAGATTTACTGCTTATGTGTTCTTCTAAGATTTTTATGGTTTCAGGTGTAATATTTCAGTCTTTAATTCATTTTTAATTTATTTTTGTGTGTGGCATAAGAAGATGGTCTAGTTTCATTTTTCTGCATGTATTGTTCAATTTTCCAACCTTTAGCCCATTGTTTGTGCTTACTTCCTCTGTCAAATATTAATTGACTATAAAGGTGTGGATTTATTTCTGGACTCTCTATTCTTTTTCATTGATCTGTGTGTCTGTTTTGCTCTTTTGACTACTATGGCCTTATAGTATTGTTTAATATTAGGTACAGTGATTGTCCCAACTTTGTTCTTCTTTTTCAGGATTGCTGTTGCTATGTGGGGCCTTTTGTGGCTCCATATAAATTTTTGAAATGTTTGTTCTAGTTCTGCAAAATATGTCACTAGAGGCTTGTTAGGAATTGTGTTAAATCTGTAGATTGCTTTGGGTAGTATGGGCATTTTAATAACATTAACTCTTCCTATCTATGAATACTGTATGTGCTTCCACTTACTTGTATGTTCTTCAATTTCTTTTTCAGTGTCATAATTTTCTGAGTGCAGGTCTTTTACATCTTTGGTTAGATTTATTCCTAGGTATTTTTAAAAATCTCCTTTATAGATATCTTTAAAGTATCCAATCTAGATAACACTTTGCATTTAATAGTCATGTCTCTATATTATTTTTAACATATATTTTATTGATTATGTTCTTACAGTTGTCCCAATTTTTCTCCTTTTGCCCTTTCCACCTGGTAGCCCTATTCCCTCCAGCAATCCCCACTTCTTAGTTCATGTCCATGGGTAATTCATAGAAGTTCTTTGGCTTCTCCTATCCACCTGAATCCACCTAAAATTTAGAACCAATATTAAATGACTGTGAAAATTATGATGACTGAACAGAGTGCCATTGTTATAACCTATAGACAATGTAAAATTATAACAAGTAAGAGAGCTGGGAAGATGGAAAATGAAAGAAAGTATAGGTGATATTTCCTCACCTTTCATAACAAGGAATCAGCAACTACTGTATCAGGTTGAAATATGATAATACAAACTATGATGGCTCTAAACCCTTAAAAATACAGAAGTTTTTTTAGAAGGTGATGAAGAAACATCTATCCAGAGTACAGCAATTTCCTCAATTTCATTTCAGCTTTCTTTTCTTTGATTAAAGTCAAGTACATTTTATCCATATGTTTATCTGTCCACCTATTTATATATTAATGGCTATAATGATTTTCACTCAAGGTTAATGATTAATACATATATCTTCATAGTGAGACTTCAGGTAATTTTTAAAATTTAAAACGTTGTCCAAAGTGGCTTGATTTTTAAAAAAATAATGAGCAGGAATCATTTTTTCAAAAGGTCATTGTATTTAAAAATTTAAAATGGAACAGTATAAAAATAGAATTTAAGGATTGGGGATGCTCTTAGGATTGTTATTCTTTCAAATTCAATCTTCATAGAGTTCAGTTGTATGCCTGTTCAGAGATTCTCCCCATGTTGCTTTATACCACATTTAGTCTTTGTAAACTGGTCTAGTTTTCTACTACCATTAGATTTGAGCTCTTTGAGAAGGAGCTACATAGGACACAGGAGGTCCTAATTCATACAATGGTAGGTGTGCTTCTTACCATGTTGTTTAGTCCTATGCTTTGACAGTTGCAGACATCACATTAGACATCATGTTTAACTGACAGCCTTTTCCTGGAAGTTAGGCTGATTATTCAATATTTCTTAAGGTCAGCAATCTTGTCAACATTGCTCAGCTATATATAAAACTCATAATTTAGGGCTTACAAGTTATTTTTAGAGTACGCAAACAATAGTTATTTCAGCTCTGCCACTACAGCTATGTATCTTTGGGTAAATCACTTAACCAAAGCCTCAGTTTCTCCAATGATGAAATGGGGACAGTAACAGACTTTAACTCATTATTTCTGAAAGGGTTAAAAGAGCGAATCTCTGGGAAATGCTGGGAGTAGTTGTTGATCAAAAGTATGCCTTCAGTAACTGTTGGTTGTATTTCTTCTTTGCAGAAGGGGGCCTGGAGTATAGTGCAGAGTGCTAGTCCCAGGTTTAGGATTCTAGGCCCCGCTCTGCCAGTCAGTGGCTGGGCCACCTTGGTGGGGCAGTTTCTCTTTCCTGGGTTATAGTTTGATCTTGTAAAAGGAAAAGAATAGAGTAAATGATCCCCAAACCCTCCTGAGTCAGTCACTCTGTAAATTTGTGATCAGGATAGTTAGTTCTAGGTCCTAATTAAAAGATTCTGGTTTAAAATGATTGATTTAAATTATCTTCACTGTGTTTGTTACCCACAATGATTACTCTCCCGGAATAATTGTTGTCCCTTATTTATTTTCACAGCATAAACTTGGCCTATAACCATATATTTTTCTTTCTCTGTTTCTTTTATCCTTCCTTAATCCCTGTCAGATTTTTCCGACCTGTTTATTTCGTACTCTGATCTACTGAATTAGGATGATATTTTGTTACCCCAAACCTCAGAACCAATGTAATCTACAACAGAAACCACCACTTTGAACAATCCCCAAGTGGAATAAGACGACCCTTATAAACTATGCTTTTTTACAGTGTGTACATGGGACCTCATTCTGTAGATTTTCATTACTCCTTGTTGTGATTTTTTTATTATTAGTTTTTAACAAAACAGAAAGAGGAAGAGAAAATTGTTATCATCCCCTCAGGCATTTCTTAGTTACAGGAATGGGAGTTTAACTATTGGTAGAGACTCCATGGGAATTTGAAATAGTTTTACTATTTATCCAAACTACTTCCTATGGAAAAGGTAACCTTTGCCACTGATTTAATAAAAGTTGTTCAACTCAATTATGTAAACACTTGGCACTTCTGTTTCTTCTGGAGCATTATTGAATTAAAAAAATGCCTTTTAGCATACTAAGGACAAAATTTATCCTCTCTGTCCATCTAGAAACATAATATAGTATGAAGGTAAGAAATGTTGAAAAGAGACTTTTCTCTGAGATATGTAAACAATATAATTTCACTTTGGATTATCAAGTGCATACAATTGTGTAAAATAATAAATTTAGATGAAGTCAAGTCTGCTAAGCTCTTGCATACTTTGTTTACAGCACCAATAATGGATGGGAGTCTCACTCCATAGAAATGAAACACCCACTGTAGTTACCTGTCACCAGGTGAACTGTGACATCTGTCCTTGAGCTAAAAGATACTAATAAGGAGAAGGAAGGCTAAAGCACATAGTCAATTCATTTGCATTTTCCTATAAAATATTCATTTTGATTTCTAGTTCCATCCATGATGTTGCAAAGGGTAGTAGTTCCTTCTTCCTTTCTGCAGCATAGAATTCCATTGTGTAAATGTCCCATAGTTTTTTGATCTAGTCATTTACCGATTTAATCGGGTTGCTTGTCTTATGCTGAGCAAAATAAGCCAGGCGGTGAAAGACAAATACCATATGATATCACCGTTAACAGGGATCTAAACAAAACAAACAAGAAAGCAAAATATGACCAATGACACTCAAATATGGAACAAGCTGACAGGGTCCAGAGGGGAGAGGGGAGAGAATCATAGGGGAAAAGGGGATGGACTCACATGAACAAGTAGTATAAAGGACACATGGACAATAACTAACGGTGGGGGGCGGAAATAGGAGGGAGGCGGGGAGCATGGGGCGGGGGGCGGGCAGGGTTGGGAATATAAGACAGAAAGCTGTACTTGAACAAGAATTAAATAAAAATTATTTTAAAAAGTACATTTTATAAAATAAAAAATATATAAATCAAAATATTCATTTTGAAATGAAAAGATATATACTTCTATACTTAGAATCACTGTATGAGCAAGAGTTCAAAAAATGCAAACTCCTTTGTGTAAATTTATCCCCGGACATTTTTCACTATAAGGAGTGAATATCATCTTAGGCAGTTGTCTTCTTTTTCCAAAGGAAGGCCATCCAGTTTGTTACCAGTGGTCAGGGATGTCCTGTATTTTTCCTCCTGGTTGTTGAGGACTCAAACTGCCTTAATTCTTCCATGAGCATTGACATTAGGGCAGCCTGAGGAGGAGAAATTAGAGTAGTTTGGGTTGCCTTTCTCATAACACACTTGTCTTACCTTGATTTGTCTTTTTCCTTTGCTGCCTAGGTCTGAGTATACCCACTCTTATTTCCTGATGCCTTAATTCTCTTTTATAATCTCAGTTCTTAAAAGGGCTTAACATTATGGTTATTATTTATTATTAGAATTTATAAGGTCACAATGTAGATTTGTCCCCTGGCTATCAGGTTTCCTTTTTAATTTAACGTGGCAGCTATTCTAAGCCATGGGGACATATGTGAAATGGTCAAATACTCTTGGATTTAACATTGCATTTCCTTTCTTGTGACTTTAACATTAGTGGTCCAATATGGTTGCATAACAGAATCATATTGGCAGTTTTTCAAAAATAGTGAGACCTCATAAAAGTATTGAATTGGAGACTCTGGGGTGAGGTTGTGTCTTGAAGATACAGCACCAACATGACAAATGATTTGGACAATTAAACTTCTTTCTCTTGGGAATGTGATACAGAAAACATGCTACTAAGGCAGAACTATCATAAATATTATTGAAATAAAGATTTATCACAGGAATTTGTCCTTACACAAGTATAGAAGGAATTGGGAAAGTAGATCTGAAAGAGGAAGTTGGAGAGTGAGAGAAACAGTCACTAAGCAGTCTACCTGCATGCAGCACAGGTGGAGGCAGACAAGTCAAGGCTTGTAGGGAAATTTGAGAGAATAAGCATGTTTGGTTGAAGAGTGGGCTGTGTAGGGGTGGTTTGTGGAGAGTTCTATGGAAAGGCCACTCTGAGGAAGCTGTGGGTCTCTAATCAAGTTCCTGGGGGTGGAACACTCTGGGACTGCTGTTGGTCAGAGGGACAAGCGGTTCAAAAGTTGGGTTAGATGTGTCATGAAAGAGACCAAGAGCATGCTGATTACCATGAAGCACCCTTGCAGGATGTCTGGCTGTGATTGGTTTCCAAGAGTAATGGCTTCTACTTCACTTCCTCCTTCCAAATCTCATGCAAGTTTCTTCTTCTTTTTTTCTTTTCTAGTTCTAACTCACTGAGAAATGTAGCTGCTAGCCTTAGCAAAGTTCTTATCATGCAATGCAGCACAGTGGTCACACACCAAAGTTGTGAGGGAGCAAAAACTATGAATAAGAAAAGGTGCCAGGCCACCAGAGAGAGAGAAATGCATCCTGTTTATGAAGAAGCAGAAGTTATGTTCCCGGTGAGGGATGGCAAGAGTGACTGGTCCTCAGAGCCACCCTGGCTGTCAATGAACATTAGTGGTCATTGAGAACCATTGTTACTTTCATATCCTGTATATTTTAAAGTTAATTTCCCTTTTTTCTGAAGTATTTGAGGACCATTATCTTGCAAACGAAAGAGTCTACTTATATAAGTATTGTTTCCAAAATAAAATTGGATAAGCAGTAAAGGGCTTTTAATTAGCTGCTCAAAGATGTGTCATAATTGACTAGAAAATGTATAGTCAGGGTCTAGTAGAGTATATGTTAGTATATTGCTAACATTCAAAAAGTATTTGTAGAATGAATGAACAAATAAATAAGTTAATGAATATAGATCATAGGCTGTTCTGCCCATTTTTACACACAAATCAAAACTGTGTATGAGAACCTGACGTTTAGGTGCTCCTTCAAACTATGCAGGTGCTGTGAGTTGATTTGACAGGAACAGTAATTGATTTTGTTGAGCCTTCTTTGATATTCGTTGTCATCCAGTGTCATGATTTAGATAAGAAGGCTTGTCAGAGTTAGGTAAGCTATGTGGGACCCTAGAACATTCTGAAGATTATGGGCAGATATGGTAGTTAAATCTAAGGCATTTGAGTCATTATCATATTACTTTGGAACAGTTGAACTAGCCAATTCCAGAGACTTTGTCTGGAGTATGAAGTTTGAAATACCTTATCGAAGCTCTTTGTTGTGATGTCCTTTTAACTCTATCTAGGGTGATATAGTTTTTTAATGTGAAAATTTACCTCTTAATTGGGGATGTAAAATGTGAACTCATGTGAGTACCACACCTACTTACAGGTATGCATTTTACCCATTCTTACAATTATCAGAAAGGAACAGACTTTGACTCTTTATATTGCACATTTCTCCCTTTGATATTCTGGTGTACAAGAAAGTGTATAAGAAGGTGTACAAGAAGGTGAAGTGAGTGAGATATGTTTCTGTCTGCAATGGTGCAGATCTTCTAGCTTCTCTTTCTTCGTTGAAAACTTGATGAAGTTTGGATGGAATTGTTGAGAAATGTGATCCCAAATATAGGGCTGAAATAAAAATATATTAAACTCTTTAGTGTTGGACTAAAATCAAATTCTGAGGTCAGGAGGGTTCAAAATACTTCAAGGTAACCAGTACCCCAATCTGGAAATGGAACATCATGGTGTACCTGAAGTATCTCCTTGTGGTTGCTTTCAGTTACTACCTCCCAACATAAACACTGTCCTGATTTTTAACACCATCAATGCCTGTTTTTGAATTTCATACTGCTTTGCAAGGAATGGAAGTTGAGATATTCGATCTCTTCTCCAAGGTCTGGCTTCTTCCTAGGCACAATAACTGAAGAAGATTTTGCAATACTTAATGTATTAGTGGCTTAATGAAGCAAGTTCTGTCTACACGACCTCCATGAAAAGTGAACAGTCCAGCTCACTGATCAACTGATCTTCCACATATCTGGTCTTTGAGCTGTAGCTGAAAGTAGCTGTTTGCCTGATTGAAATGTTCACTCTCCATTCAGATATTTAGAGTTTGGTTAGATACCCACTAAATGAGGCATGTGTATGCAAAAGCATTCCAAACTGAGCAGATACAAAGAAATATTATCCTTTAGTACCCATTCGATCCCCCTTTTTAACCCAAGAAAACATAAATGCAACAATAGATCAATTTGACTGTAAATATTATCTAAGTATGTCCTTTAAAAGCCAAAGGAATGTCAGATACAATTTATTTTCCACCAGTGCAAGCTGAGACATTAAGTGGCAATTCTACTTCCATTAGCTAAATCTGGCAAATATGCAACTGTTTAAAGGCATTGTCGATAGCCATTGCACAATTAAGTATTTGTACTGATGCCTTATTAAATTACCCTTTTCAAGTAGGCATAATAAACTAGGAGTTCACTGTACAGATTTTCATGGAGAAAGTCAGATCAGCATGGGATTTATTTAGACAGAATTTAGTATACTAAGTAATGAAGTAAATGTTATATATATATTTTTATTTAATTCTTGTTCAAGTACAGTTTTCTGTCTTATGTCATATGTTTTGAGCAAATAGATCTTAATTTCTTTTTTTTTAAGATTTTATTTATTTAACTTTAGAGGGGAAGGAGAGAGGGAGAGAAACATCAATGTATGGCTGCCTTTTGTGCATCCCCTGCTGGGAGTTGGCCTGCAGGGAACCAGCCTGCAACCCAGGCATGTGCCCTGACTGGGAATCGAACCGCGATCCTCTGGTTCGTAGGCCCGCGCTCAATCCACTGAGCTACGCCAGCCAGGGCTATTTCTTAAACATTTTGTTTAGGGTCAAGAAACAGGAAGATAAAAATTCTCAAAAAAAATAATTATCATGATCTATAATGTTATTGAACAACTTTATAATTGTTATGAGCTTTATAATAACAATCTATTTTGTTTATAACAGAGCATTGGGGTTTTTAATATCTCCATAAAACACAGGGATTTTTAATATCCCCATAAAAAGCTGATATTTCTCCCAAACTTTAAGATCTCTACAGGGGCTAAATGGTAAGTGGGTGAATGGAGAGGGGGATGATGAAGGAAGGTGATGGAGAAAGAATTAGGATAAGAAGCTATAGAGAATATTATTAAGTAATCAGCTAAAGAAGGCTTTGAGACCCATTGGGAGATCTTCATCTTCTAGATGGACTGTTCTGTATCTTGTGTGCAGAGCAATGTTAACTAGAAAGTTCTCTATTTACTGATGCATTGAGTTCTCTTTTTCTTTAGTTGCTGAGTACAGTTTTTGTCACATAATTCTCTTTTTTGGTTAAGTTTTATTGAGAAATAACTGATATACATCACTGTATATGTTTAAAGCATATAACATGATAGTTTAATTTACATATATTGTCGAATCAGAACCACAATAGGTTCTGCCACCATCCATTTTCTCATGTAGATGTAATAGAATGAAAAGAGGGGAGAAGCATTCTGGCCAAGATGGAGGCATGGGTAGATATGCTTTGCTTCCTCCCACAACCAAAATAAGTATAACAACCAATTAAAAAAACAACAACCAGAACTGCCAGAAAATCAAACTGCATGAAAGTCCAACAACCAAGGAATTAAAGAAGAAACATTCATCCAGACTGATATGCTGAGACAAAGAAATATGTCCCAAATGAAAGAACAGATCAAAACTCCAGAAAAAGAACTAAGTGATGAGGAGATAGACAACCTAACAGATGCAGAGTTCAAAATATTTGTAATCAGGATGCTCACAGAAATGATTGAGTATGGTCACAAAATGGAGGAAAAAGTGAAGGTTATGAAAAGTGAAATAAGAGAAAATATAGAGGAAACCCACAGAGAAGGGAAGGAAACCAGAACTCAAATGAACAAATTGGAACAAAAGGAAGAAATAGATCTTCAACCAGAATAAAATGAAAAAAACAAGAATTCAAAAAAAAATGAGTAGAGACTTAGGAACCTTCAGGAGAACTTTAAATGTTCCAACATCATAATCATAGGGGTTTCAGAAGGAGAAGAGGAAGAGCAAGATATTGAAAACTTATTTGAAAATATGATGAAAGAGAATGTCACTTATTTGGCAAAAAAATAGACTTCCAGGAAGTCCAGGAAGCTCAGAGAGTCCCAAAGAAGTTGGACCCAAAGAAGTACACATCAAGGCACATCATAATTACATTACCCAAGATTAAAGATAAGGAGAGAATTTTAAAAGCAGCAAGAGAAAAGGAGACAGGTACCTACAAAGGAGTTCCCGAAACACTTTCAGCTGATTTCTCAAAAGAAACCTAGCAGGTAAGAGGGGGCTGGAAAGAAGTATTCAAAGCCATGAAAGGCAAGGACCTACATCCAAGATTATCCAGAAAAGCTATCATTTACAATGGAAGGACAGATAAAGTGCTTCCCAGGTAAGGTCAAATTAAAGGAGTTCATCATCATGAAGCCCTTATTATATGAAATGTTAAAGGAGCTTATCTAAGAAAAAGAATAATATCAAAAACTGTGAACAGTAAAATAACAACAAACTCACAACTACCAACAACTGAACCTAAAAAGCAAAAATTAAGCAAACAGCTAAAACAGGAACAGAACCACAAAAGTGAAGATCACATGGAGGGTTATCAGTGCAGGGGAAGAGGGGGAGAATGGGGGGAAAAGGTACAGGGAATAAGAAGCATAATTGGTAATTACAAAATAGGGAGAAGTTGAGAATTGTATAGGAAATGTAGAAGCCAAAGAACTTGCATGTATGACCCATGGACTTGAACTAAGGTGGAGGGAATGAACTAAGGTGGAGAGAGGGGGAGGTGCTGAGTGGAGGGGGATAAAGGGTAGAAAACATGGGACAACTCTAATAACATAATCAGTAAAATATACTTAGAAATAAAAACTCAATATGGAAAAAAGAGAAAATTTTCTCTTTTTGATGAGAATTCTTACAATTTACTCTTTTAACAACTTTCCTGTATATCATATAGAAATCATCATGTTATGACTATAGTTAGCTATAGCCATCATGTTGTACATTACATCCTTAGTACTTGTTTATCTTATAACTGGAAGTTTGTAACTTCTGATCACCTTTCTTTACTCCGCCTCCTCCTACCCTTTACCTCTGATAATCACAAGTCTGACCTTTTTTCTAGGAGTTTTTTATTTTTATTTTTTGTAGAATTGCACATATAAGTGATATCATACAGTATTTGTCTTTCTCTGTCCGATTAGTTTAACTCAGCATAATGCCTTCTAGGTCCATTCATGTTGTTGCAAATGGTAGAATTTCCTTGTTTTGTTATGGCTAAACAATATTCCATGATATCTGTATATATCTATTTATATGTATATTTATCTATCTATCACCACTTCTTTATTCATTGATAGATGCTTAGGTTATTTGCATGTCTTGGCTATTGTAAATAATGCTGCTATGAAAATGGGGGTGAATACATGTTTTTGAGTCAGTGTTTTCATTCCTTTGGATATATTACCAGAAATGGAATTGCTGGATCACAAGGTAGTTCTATTTTTAATTTTTTAAGTGTCCTCTGTGCTATTTTCTATAGTGGCTGTACTAATTTCCTACCAACAGTGTACAAGTATTTCCTTTTGTCTACACCCATGCAGTATTTATTATTTCTTGTTTTTTTTTGATGATGGCCTTTCTAATAGGAGAGGAGTGATATCTTATTGTGATTTTAATTTGCATTTCCCTAATGTTGAACATTTTTCATGTCCCTGCTGACTTTTTGTATATCTTCTTTGGAGAAATGTCTATTGAAGTTTTTGCCACATTTTAATAGGGTTATTTGTTTTTCTTTTGCTATTGAGTTGTAGTTCTTTATGTATTTTAGATATTAACCCCTTACCAGACATATAGTATCCAGATGTTTTTTTCCATTCCATAGGTTACCTTTTCTATCTGTTGATGGTTTCTTCTGTGTGCAGAAGGGTTTTAGTCTTATGTAGTCCCACTTGTTCATTTTTGATTTTGTTGGTTTGCTTTAGGTTATTGTATTAAAAAGTTCATTACCGAGACCCATATCAAGAAATTTTATTTTTATATTTTCTTCTAGGAGTGTCATGATTTTAGGTCTTATATTTAAGTCTTTAATTCATTTTCAGTTAACTTTTGTGAGTGGTGTTATGATATGGGTACAGTTTCATTCTTTTACATGTGACTATCCAATTATCTCAGTACCATTTATTGAAGAGACTGTCTTTTCTCCACTGAGTATTCTTGAATCCCTTGTCAAATATTAGTTTTTCACATAATTTTAAAGAATGATTATGTCTTTCTGGGTATGTTATGACATGTCTTCCATATAAAAATAATTCAACTCCCATTTTTCTCCTTCCCCATCCACTTAGCAAACTTAAAAATATCTGGTTCCTGGTTCCTAGCACTGTGGTTTCTTCATAAAAACACTTAGTATTGATTACTTATTTAATGTGAATAAAATAAGTAAATTTTTGAATTCTCTTAAAGTATTAGATGATGGTATAGAGTATAAGAACTATTTGGATTCCCAGATGAATTTTTGTAGTTTTATTCTGGTTATTTGATGTTATATAAAGACAGTTTCTGTGCCTTTCTGCTGCTAAAATTGCCAAGAAAAAAATACTTCTGCATTTTTATTTGCCATAATGTAAAATATAATCTTGGGAATAGTTGCTCTAACGGTAAATTTCTATAAGAGATATCTTCTGTGTGATATTTTAGAAAAATTTCTTCCAGTAGTTGTAATTTTTTGTAATGGAAAGAATCATTTCAATTTCCTTTTCCTGGATACTGTTTGTTTTATTTGTCGAAGGTAAAAAGTATATTTGTATTTTGAATTTTTTGATGCTTATTACAATATTTTTAATGGATTTATTTATTTATTTATTTAATCTTGTATTTTTTTTCCATTACAATTTAGTCCCTTTATAACATATCCTCCCCCCAGCAATCAATACACTGTCATCCATGTTCATGAGTCTTTTTACGTTTTTGCTCCATCTCTCCATCTGCTAACCTCCCTCTACTCCTAGCTGTCATCTTGGTCTCCATCTGTGAGTCTTGAGTCTGTCCTCATTTTCCTTATTAGTTCAGTTTGTTCATTAGATTCCACATATGAGTTAAGTGATATGGTATTTGTCTTTCTCTGACATACCATAGGTGGTTTATTTCACTTAGCATAGTGTTCTCTAGGTTCATCTATGCTGTTGCAAAGGGTAAAATTTTCTTTTTTTATGATTAAGTAGTATTCTGTTGTGAAAATGTCCCAGAGTTGTTTTATTCATGCATCTACTGATGGACACTTGGGCTGCTTCCATATCTTGGTGATCGTAAATAATGCTGCAATGAACGTAGGAGTGCTTATATTCTTTCAAATTAGTGCTTTGGGTTCCTTTGGATCTCTAGGTCAAAGGCAGATCCATATTTAATTTTTTGAGGTATCTCCATACTGCTTTCCACAGTGATTATGTCAATCTACATTCCCACCAACTGTGCAAAAGGGTCCCCCCCTTTTTTTGCCGGCACTCATTTGTTGATTTATTGATGACTGCCATTCTGACAGGTGTAGATGATATCTCATTGTGGTTTTTATTTGCATTTCTCCGATGATTAGTGACATTGACCATCTTTTCATAAGTCTATTGGCCATCTGCATGTCTTCGGTGGAGAAATGTCTATTCTCCCACAGACCTCTATTCGGGTCTTTTACCCATTTTTCAATTGAGTTGTTTGTTTGTTTTGGTGTTGAGTTTTGTAAGTTCTTTATAAATTTTGGATATTAACTCCTCATCAGATGTATCAGTGAATATGTTCTCCCATTCTGTGGGTTATTGTTTTATTTTATTGATGTTTTCCTTTGCTGTGAAAAACATTTTTAGTTTGATATAGTCCTATTTGTTTGTTTTTTCTTTTGTTTCCCTTGCCTGGGGAGATATAACCAATAAAAACTTTGTCCAAGAGCAATGTCCAAGATTTTGCTACCTATGTTTTATTCTATGATTTTTATGATTGTGGGCATTAGTCTTTGATCCATTTTGAGTTTATTCTTTTGTGTGATATAAGATGGTGGTCTAATTTCAAATTTTTGCATATGTCTTTTCAATTTCTCAGCACCATTTATTGAATAAACTATCTTTAGCTCATTGTATTGGCTTGCTTCCTCTGTCGAATATTAACTGACTATAAAAGTGTGGGCTGCCCTGGCTGGTGTAGCTCAGTGGGTTGAGCGCGGGCCTGTGAACCAAACAACTACAGTTCAATTCCCAGTCAGGGCACATGCCTGGGTTGCAGGCCAGTTCCCAGCAGGGGATGCATGGGAAGCAACTATACATTGATGTTTCTCTCCCTCTCTTCTTCTCTTCCCCTCTAAAGATAAATAAATAAAATCTTTAGAAAAAAAGCGTGGTCTTATTTCTGTTCCTTATACATTTCTGATGTATGTGTCTGTTTTTATGCTAGTATCATGCTATTTTGATTACTATGGTCTTATAGTATAGTTTGATATTAGGCAGGGTGATATCGTCAACTTTGTACTCCTTTCTCAGGATTCCTGTTTGCTATGTGGATTCTTTTGTGGTTCCACATAAATTTTTGAAATGTTTGTTCTAGTTCTGTAAAATACATCATTGGAATATTGACAGGAATTATGCTGAATCTATAGTAGCTTTGGGTAGTATGGACATTTTAATACTGTTAATTCCTCCTTTCCATGAACACTGTATGTGCTGCCACTTATTTGTATCTTCTATTTCTTTCTTCAGTGTCTTATAATTTTCTGAGTACAAGTTTTTTGAATGCTTATTATGATCTTTAATTGCTTTTACCATATTTATATGAGCTGATGATAGAGAAGGAAACTGAGGCACAGGTGGATTTTTTTTAGTGACCTTTTGCACCAGATAAAATTAGGATTAGATATCAAGATGGCTAGTTTTAAGCCACCAAACTGACACCTTTATTACTTCTGTGCCATATTGCTAGAAAAGCCTTGACTTTTTGAATCATATAAAAATCTTCATAGCCTTTTATAGAATTTTATAATTTTTCAATAAATGGTATCTTTTGTGTGCAATATGTTGGTTTTATAATTTCTACCACCTATTGTCTTATTGAAATACTCCATAGAAGGAAAGTGGGATGTGGCAGAGGAAATTACTAGAAGGTGGGACATATGTGTTCTAGTCTAAGATCTGGTACTAACTTTGAAAAGTTGAGCAAATCACTTTTTTTTGGCCTCAGTTTCCCCAAAACAGTTGCAGTGGATAATATGTTAAGGACAAGTAAGGGTTAAAAATGTGTTGATTTTGTTTTTGTTTTGTGTTGAACAGTCTTTTCAGTCTGTTCTGGGTCCACAGACATAGATTTGTTAGTCACGACAAGTGTTGAAGTGGAAACCCAAAAAAACAATAGTGCAGTCTATCTGGAAGTATAGTTAGTGGACTATTTTTTAAACAGTAAAAATACCTGAGCCTTATCATTTCAAGGCAGAATTTTCTAGAAGGGGATGGAGGTGAGATGGGTCTGTAATTCTAATTAGCCCCTCAGGTGATTCCAGTGTTCACTGAAATTTAAGAATTACTTTTATAAGATAAACATATAAAGTAAACATTTTGTTTCATTGAAGACAATCTTTCAAAAGCCAGGTTCAAAAATTAGTATTTCTTACAGAACAACATAGGTGTTATCCCTAGAGTCTTTCATGGGGAAAGTTGTTAGGGGGTGACTAGCATTGTCATGAGGCCAGGTGGGCTAGTGAGACCAGGGATGCCAAAGATCTCTTCGACTTCTTCAGAGAGTTCCTGTAGGATTCTAATCAAATAACCAAGAGAGTGGAGCTTGCTTAGAAGGCTGTGGACTTGAGACCTAGCTCTGGGAGATGATCTTTGAAGAGACAGTGTTCAGTGTCTTAATACAGAATTAATATGGAGAATTAAGACAGGGATCAGCATTAAGTAGGAGGATGCGGAAGACAGATCCAAGGCCAGGGACATGGAAAACGGTGGCCAGAGCGATGCCAGTGAAGTTCTTCCCAGCAGTTAGAGCTAGCAATCTGTGTCCCATAAGTCTTGGGGGCCCTAGGGACCCTGAAGCTAGCCAGCCCAAATGAGATCCTGCCTAAAGCTTTGGCCAGAGTACTGCAGAGCCCAGCAAGGAGACTGGCACAAGGCCTCCTGTGTCTACACCGTGAGCAGTTTGGTCTTTCCACTTACTACCTTTCTATTTATAGATTTGCCCCTAGGTATTCCAGGGGTGTTCAACCTTTTGGCATCTCTGGGCCACACTGGAAAAAGTTGTCTTGGGCCATACATCAAATACATTGTGACATGTAATCACAAAAAAATCTCATAATCTTTTAAGTAAATTTACGATTTTGTCTGGGGTTCTTTCATAGCCATCCTGAGCCACATTCGGCCTACAGGCCACAGGCTGGACACCCCTGATCCCAACTGATTCTTTTTCAGGCTTTCACAACATTCAGAGTGAGAGATATCCTTTAGGTAGTATAAATTAATAATCTTAGTTATATAGTTCTAAAAAAAGTCATTATAGTAGCATCCACATTATGCCTCTTGCTAGAAACCTCCTACCAGACACTGCAGCCCAGAGCCCCTTATGCTGTGACAGTCTGGGAGGCAGCTGCTTGGGAGCCAGATTGCTTCAGGTCGACACTTCTGCCCAGAAATTCCAAGCTGTGGAACCCTGAACAGTTTCTCCACCTGTAAAATGGAGAGAAAGCTAGGACCTAACTTGTAAAGTTGTTATTAAGATTAGAAGAGTAATATGTGTGAAGGGCTTAGAACAGCACCTGGCACTGTCAGTGAATATTGTTATGGTTAACTCTCCCCTGTCCATAGTAAAACAGGCAGCTGTTTGTGATATAGGACTTGAAGGATCCCAAAGCCTCATTACTGTGGGGTACCGGGGGGCCCATAATTATTATTATTCATGCTCTTGGTTAAGACAGCAGTGATTCTAGAATGGTTGAGTACGACTCAGGAGGAGCACACACGAAGTCATTGCACTGTGATACACTTTGATTTTGTCACAATAGCCAGGTCCAGAGGGACTACCCTTAGATTAGCAGTGTTAGCAAATCAAAAAAGTTTCAGCAGGACATACCAAGGTGAGGACCTCTGGGGCAGCCCAGGGATGCATTAAGCAAGAGGTGAGATGGAGAGCATGCTTTCTATGTTACTCCTCTATCGGCCTTTCCTATGAGAGAAATCAACAGCAGGTATTCTGACACTTAACCAGAATCTAGGAGGGTTTGTGTCCTGTTGAATATTCATGGTTTTCCTCTCTTGGTTGAGGAAGCATGTATCCTTCTGTCTTTATTAGGGGTCTGTACAGCCCTAAATTGAAGTCCAATATTGATCTCCAGATAGTATTGCCATGCTCCCAGCTGCCCCTTCAGTCACCTCTGCTCAGAGTCCAGAAGCCAGCGAACATTGCTGTCTTGGTATTCACTAGGAAGGCCCCTTGCTCGCACAGATACTGTCCAATCCTGTACAAGGTAGAATAAAAAAAATGGCTACTGAACAAGAGCTTACAATTGTAGGAAGAGTAGGTGGAGGGAGGGACAGCAGCCATCTTGTCCAAGGGTAAATAAATTTAGTATTTATTCGAACCACTTAGTCTACCTCTTGTCTGCATGATCTTCGATCATGTTGAAAGAAACAAATGCTTATTAATTTCCAATAATGAGCAGGATCTTGACTTTAAATCAGAGAATTTACAGAACCTCTCTTTATTTACTTAGTGTCTTTATTATTTCAAATAAACATTTTTGACTGTTATTTGATCTATTTTCCTAACTTGTGTACTTCCATGTTAAAAAATCATATCTTGGTATGTTTACTTGGTTTATTTTACATGCAGCATTTAAGTGGAATTCATTTCATTGACATACTATAAAACCCTCCTAATATTCTTGTTATTGATTTTGGTATTTCAGAAGTATTATTCATGGTGACACCTACTGGGAAGCAAATTTCAGTAATATCAATAGATATTATTATAATATAGAAAACATTAATATTTGATGGTGACATAAGTGTGACACAAAGGCAATAAACTCATTAGTAAACATGCTATTAATAAAACATTCTAAGGTGGCAACTGTGAATTTTAAGCTCTTGTTGTTAAAGTTCACTATTCATTTACCACGTGTGCTTTACATGTTGCCCATTGTTCACCAAAGTTGTTTTCAATGAATGAGGCTAACCCTCTTTTATAGTACCATACAGTTGGAAAATAATTATAATGATAATATCAGTATGGAATTCACAAATCTTTTTTTAAAAAGATCTTTATCAAAGCATAAAAATTCTTCCCTCCCCTTTCCTTTTGTGTGTGTGTGTATGTGTGTGTGTGTGTTGCTTGGCAACCATCATTGATCCGTACAAAAAAAATCACATGACTTAAGAATTGCTAGTGGCACTATTACTCTGTCATTTTTCTTTCTCATACCAAGCTGATGAAAGTACTGCTAACTGAAACCCCTATTAATTGTTTTTTTCTTTGAGATTTAATTTTCATGTATTTACCATGCATTGAGAATGGTTTTGCTAATGACAGCGGCCTAGTAGAGACGGCCTGGGAGACAGAACGGAGTGGACAAGACTTCTTTGAGATAAAATAGAGCAGCATCACATTCAATTTTTTATTCATAATTCATGAGGTCATTCTTGTCTTCCCAAAATATCAATCATGGCAATATCTAGATTCAGGTGCCTTAATTGCCCCTCACTTATATTCAGAAAGTATAACCCAGAAACCTACTAATTGCGCACATGAAGCTGATGGGTGTGTGTGCCTGTGTGTTTATTAGAACTATCTTCTGACCTGCGCTAGCATCAATGCACACATCCGTGAGCACATCTTCCCATCAGTCTGGCGTGACCCACTCCTGCCAATGCAGTTCAGGTCCCTGCTTAGTGTTGCCTTCCCTTCAATGGGGCACTCAGCTCTCAGACGAAATCTTTGATCTGCAGCCTTTTTATTTCTTTTTTGTGTGTGTGACAAAGCAATCAATATTTTGGGATGCTCCTTCCATTGCTGTCAGAGTCTCTTGTCAGAATCTGACAAAACTCAGGACATGAACAATGGGAATTTCACTGAACTCCATAAAATAGCATTTTTTAACATGATTTTATTTATTATTTATTTTTTAAATTTATTTTTTATTGCAGTAATATGCTTCATAACATTATATAAATTTTAGGTGTTGATATCTAATCTATATATATTACATCATGTTCACCACCAAAAGTCTAGTTTCCATCCATCACGTACAATTTACCCCCCTTACCCATCTCATTTTCCCTCTATCCCCTCTCACTCTGGGAACCACCAATCTTTGTATGCCTCCATAAGCTTGTTTTTGTTTTGTTTGTCCATCTCTTTTATTTTTGTTTTTATATTTCACATTTGAGTGAAATCATGTGACACTTGTCTATTTCTTTCTGACTTCAGTTTGAATACTACTTTCTAGATCCATCCACTTTGTTGCACATATATTATTTTTACAAAGTGTTATGTTTTCTTAACCAGCCTGGAAGAAACTGTGCTTTTCCTGCAGGTAGGGGGCAAGTAGTAACACTGATACACCAATCGAATGATCAAACTGTGTCACAAGTAAAGAGAACTTATTTTCCTTTCCAAATCACCTGTCTTTATCTGCAGACATTTGTTTATTTCAAAAGGGTTTGAAACATACTCCCCATCTGAAGTATATCCAGTTTCACATTCCCTCTGTGTTACATCCCCATGTTTGTGAGAGCTGATGCTCTTTGCTCATATTGCTTTTGTAGCTTCCCCCACCCCAGCTCATGTAAGACTCTAACAAGGCAGAAGCTTCAGAGACTCTTTATTGGCTAATACCTGAGCCCTTTCTCTCACATTACAGCTCCAAGTGACCATTTTCAAGGCAAAAGGTCATCCCCATCCCCATCCCTTTGGAACCAATGTGCATCAACCTTCTAACCTCTGCCTCAGAGAGATGATGGCTGTTTGGGCTGCAATCCCTTCATTACAGATGGTCCATATTTTATATTTAGTGTGGGAGGTCAAATTTAGGAAAGCAATTTCTCTTAAAGCTAGGAGTTCTAATAATCCAACATCTTCTATTGGCTTATGGGTGAGTGGGCAATAATAGGTTTATGGGAAGCGCTGCTGGTCTGTTTTTTCCAGGGAGGGGATTATGCCTGTCAATCTAAATTTTTAGAAATGGTGAGCTCCCATTGTTTATTATTCAGCAAGCTTTTATTAGATTGTCTCTAAGCACAATGCAGCAAGTGGGACATCTTTCTGAGCAGCCTAGCAGGCTGGATCAATATCTCTAGGCATTTAAAAATCTTGGATAAAATAATGCTACATTTTTATCTCAGCTCCAGAAGAGTCCTGCATGTTGTTCTGTTGCAGAGAGAACATATAGAAAGATGCACAATGACATTAGCATAAACAATAATTGTTTAATGATGACAGAATTCATGGGTAGGATGTTGAATTTTTCAGGTGAATGCACATTTAAGATAACATTTTACTATTTTGTGACAGTTTAGTCTAAATTTACAAAAATGCCATAGTATGACTGGGTTATACAAATGCTCTTATTGTACTAATATCAGATAAAATATTGGAGGAAGATGGTATTAATTAAAAAAATAACAATGTAAATGAATTTTTATGTACTACTACATATATATGTGTATGGAATGTGATAGAGACTAGATAAAGTCACTTGTATGTAGCAGATGAGTCAAATCAAGCACAGTGACTTGAGACCTAAGAGAAGGCATGTGACCCCAGGGCCTTTGGCTGTGCAAGCCCCAGAAAGCCAAACTATATTAAGGAAACATGGTTGGGGAGATGGGTCACAACCTCTATGTCTAGGTTAAACATTCTCATCCTTAATGAACTCTAGAAGCAAAGCAAAGAGGCTTTTATATTAGGACATCAGGCTTAAAAACTCCTTATTCTGATTTTCCAATTTATCTAATTAGAAATTAGGCTGGGGGTAGAACAGACTCTAGGAAGGAAAGTCTCCTGAGACTTAAGCAATGTTGAGATAACCACAGCCTCTTCACCTGCCTGCCCATTCTCTCCACTGGTCCTAAAGACATGTGGGGACACACAAGTGTCACAGACGAAATTGAATCAGATCCTCAGGTTGTTGCACCTGTGTCTTAATAACAGGTGATGATGATAATGGTAGCTTCTAGTATTATTATTTTTATCATTGTTAAATATTTGCTATGTTTTAGATGTCCCTACAATATTTTCTTAAAAGTTCTTTTGAGAAAAAAATTATTATTTTCTAGTTATTTTACAATCAAGAAGCTGAGGGGCAGGAAGGAAGTGAATGTTTATTGAGTATCCCTTATGTGTCAGGCAAGATTATTGAAATTTTCATATGCATTATTTAATTTTATTCTTAAAACATGTAGAAGCATATTAACTGTAATACACAGATAAGGAACCTGAGATTCAGAAAGATTAAATAATTTGCTCAAGGTCACGGAGCTGGTATGTGGCGGAGTTGAGTTAAAACTAACCAGGTTTACCTTGTTCTTAAGTGCATGCTGTTTTCTCTCGAATACGTGGCCTGTGAGAAGAAGCAAATGTCATCCATATTGAGGTCTTTTGTCTTATTCTCCAGAGGTATTTGTCTCAAGACTACCTATGTGCACTTGGACCTCAAGATATTTAACCCTGAAATTATTGGCCAGACAGATGTGAGAATCCATGAGCTGAAACCCTATGTTATTACTGTCTGGCTCATAAAGGGTCACCAAGTCTAGAAGTCTCCAAAAGTTTAGCGAAACCAAAGTGCTGAGATCAGAAGAGAGGAAGACCAAGGGGAGCTCAAGGAAGTGGTTTAATACCAAAGACATGTAAACTAACTCTTCAAAGCCTGTGCTGTTAACTTATGTACTTAAAACTCTTATTAGACACCAAGTTAAACTCACTTTGTTTTTGTTGAGTATTTCAAAGAGTTTGTATGTAGTCCTGACTAATATTTTAATGGGGGGGGGGTGGGCTGTCAGGCCACCTGGGAGATGAAAATGAGTACTTTGAGGACACAGTAGAGGCAGATCTAACATCGTTGTGTACATTTGATCCCCATTTCCCCGTGCTTGAACAGCCTGAGAAATCTCTACCACGACCCTGGTGAGTCCCCTTCTGTGACTCGCTTTCTCACACACGAAACAGAATGGGGACATAGCTACCCCGTAATCTTCTTAATTAAAGAATAACCTGCAAACAAAGCAGTGGGGAGTGCCCAGGTTTCTGAGAGAAATATTGTCTTTTTTGTTCAAATGCTCTTTAAAATATTCAGGAAAAAAACACAAATGGGATGCTAATGAAAGCAGGAAGTAAAATGCTGAAGCCTGAAGTACTCGCACAATTGTTGAACGTGAACCTGAATTAGCTACTAAAAATGTGTACCTGATGGGATGGAGAGGGAGACAAGGCCAGACTGGGAGCATACAGTAGAGAATCTGACCTCAGGAACACAGCCTTTGTCTTTGATTTTTCTCCTCTCTGTTGTCCAAGTTAGAGAATTCAGGAGAAGTGACATTAAAACTAGAGGCTGAGAAATGTAGGGGAGAACACTTTCTAATGGATACACTATGCTGCACACCTGAAACTAATAAAAAATAATGAATGTAAATTGTAATTGAAAACAATTAGAAAATGAAAAAAATGTGACTAAATTACAGATTTTCTTTTGAAAAAGCATGAAAGAAGCCTCTCTGATTCTGATGTGTAATAACATTATATATGTTTTAAGTGTACAATTCTGTACATCATCTGTGTGTTGTATTGAGTGTTCACTACCCAAAGTCAAGTCTCCCTTCCTCATCATTTATAATCCTCTTATACTCTCTCCTACCTCAACTTACCCATCTTTTTCTCTGGTATTTACCATATTGTTGTATGTATCTACGAGGGTTTTTTTCCGGCTTAATCCCTTCTTTCTTACCTAACCCCCTAAAACCCCACACCTCTGACAGCTGTCAATCTGTTTTCTGTATCTATGAGACTGTTTCTATTTTGTTTGTTAGTTTATTTTGTTTACTAGATTCCACATATTAGTTAAGTCATACGGTATTTGTCTTTCTCTGACTGGCTTATTTCACTTAGTGTAATACTCTCCAGGTCCATCCATGCTGTCACAAAAGGTTTGTGATTAAAGATTTTCTTCTTTTTACAGCTGAGTAGTATTCCATTGTGTCAATGTATCACTGCTTTTTGATCTACTCAAGGACTGATGGGCACTTTGGCTGCTTTTAAGTCTTGGCTATTGTAAATAACACTGCATTGAATATATGAGGGCTTATATTCTTTCAAATCAGTGTTTGGGTTTCTTCGGATATGTTCCCACAAGTGGAATTGCTGAAGGTAGTTTCATTTTTAATTTTTAAAGGTGACTCCATACTCTACATACTGCTTTGCATGGTGGCTTCACCAGTCTGCATTCCCACCGACACTTTGGAAGGGTTCCCCTTCCTCCACATCCTCCCAGCACTTGTTGTTTGTAGATTTATTAATGACAGCCATTCTGACAGGTGTGAGATAGTTCATTGTGGTTCTAATTTACATTTCTCTGATGATTAGTCATTCATTTTTTGGTGTTGAGTTTTATAAGTTCTTTATAAATTTTGGACATTAACCCTTTATCAGAGTTATCATTAGTGAATATATTCTCCCATTCAGTGTGTTGTCTTTTCATTTTGTTTCCTTTGCTGTGCCAAACCTTTTTAGTGTAATATAGTGCCATTTGTTTATTTTTTCTGTTTCCCTTGCCTGAGGAGATATATCAGAAAAAATATTGCTATGAGAAATGTCTGAGATTTTACTGCCTATCTTTTCTTGTAGAATTTTTATGGTTTCAACTGTTACATTTAAATTTTTATCCATTTTTAGTTTTTTTTGTGTGTAAAGTATAAGAAAGTGATCTAGTTTCATTTTTTGCATGTATCTGTCCAATTTTCCCAATACCATTTATTGAATAGACTGTCTTTATCCCATTGTATGTTCTTGCCTTTGCCAAATATTAACTGACTATAAAGGTGTGGATTTACTTATGAGCTCTCTATTCTGATCCATTGATCTATATGTCTGTTTTTATGCCCATACCATGCTGTTTTGATTACTATGGAGTTGTAGTATACTCTGATATCAAGTAGCATGATTCCTTCAACTATGTTCTTCTTTCCTAAGATTGCTGAGGCTATATGGTTTTTTTTTGTGGTTCTATATAAATTTTTGGAATACTTGTTCTAGTTCTGTGAAATATGACATTGGTGTCTTGATAGGAATTGTGTAAAATCTCTAGATTGTTTTGGTAGAACAGTAGTTAATTCTTCCTATCCATGAATGTGGTATATGCTTCCACTTATTTGTATCTTCTTCAATTTCTTTCTTCAGTGTTTGATAATTTTCTGAGTATAGGTCTTTTACACCCTTGGTAAAATTAATTCTAGAGTATTTTTATGATGCAGTTGTAAATGGGATTGTTTTCTTAGTTTCCATTTTTGATAGTTCATTACTGTTGTATAAAAATGCAACTGATTTCTTAATATTTATTTTAAATTCTGCCACTTTAATGAATTTATTGATTAGTTCTGATAGTTTTTTTTAAGATTTTATTTATTTATCTTTACAGGGGAAGGGAAGGAGAGAGGGAGAGAAACATCAATGTATGCTTGCCTTTTGTGCATCCCCTGCTGGGAGTTGGCCTGCAGGGAACTGGCCTGCAACCCAGGCATGTGCCCTGACCGAGAATTGAACCACGATTATCTGAGTTGCAGGCCTGCACTCAATCCACTGAGCTAAACCAGCCAGGTAATTCTGATAGTTTTTAGTGGAATCTTTGGGCTTATCTACATACAGTATCTGCAAATAATGACAGTTTTACCTTTTTCTTTCTAATTTGAATGGCTTTTTTCCCCTGTCTGCTTGCTGTGGTTAGGACTTCCAATACTACATTGAATGAGTGGTAAAAGTGGAAAATTGGTAAAAGTCTTGTTCCTGATTTTAAGGGGAACACTTTAATGTTTTGGCATTGAATATGATATGGTATTGTGAGTGGATTTGTTATATGGCTTTCATATTCCCTCTTTGCTGAAAGTTTTTGTCATAAATGGGTACTGGATTTTATTAAATGGGTTTTCTACATCTGTTAATATGATCATGTGGTTTTTAGTCTTCATTTTGTTTATGTGGTGAATCACATTTATTGATCTGTGAATGTTCCACCAACCTTGCTCTAATGTTCTTTGAAGCTGGCCACTGAATGCTTTGATTCTTGGGCCTCTTGGAAGTGACTCTCATGCAGACAAATATCAAATATGGCCTGTTACTGGCCTTCAGCCACCTGTTTGGAGCTACAAAGTGATCTACAGTTTGTGGCTAACTATGCTGGGCTTGCGTGTGCATGGAAAGGACCAAACGATGTACCAAGGCTGGCTTTTGCTAGAATCAAGCCCGAAGCTAGACAACAAAAGTTCCAATGCACCCCAAGATCTGCTTCTGTCTGCTTCCACTTGCCAGCTACCTGTTAGACTCAGTCACTAAAAGAACCTCTGGTGGTACTTGAGTTGCATGAGTAAGGTTCTCAGTGAGTCACCATGTAGGTGAGAGTGGTGTTTGCCAGACTGATACAGGTTCAAACTTGGTGCCAGTGATGGGTCTGAGGCCATTCAGCAAATGTTCCAGAGTATACGAAGTCTAGTTGCCACTGCTGGGTGCTTTCACACATTTGTGGTGGGGCACAGTTTTAGAAAGTCGTCAGAGTGAGGACAGCAGAGTTTATCAAGCTTAAAGAGATCAAGTGTGAAGGAAGGGCTCTGAACCAATTGGGCATGTGAGGGAAAACAGCCCTCATCCTAGAACCACACAACTCAGTCTGTCCTGGATTCTACCAGGAACCCTGTCTCAGCTGGGCAGGGCTGCAAGGAGTCAGGAGGATGGGGCTAGTAGGTCTCCAATGAGGAGGAGGTGCTGATCAGGCTTTGGGGAGGTAGGGGTAGTGGCTTTTGCCCCAGAGCCACATGGCTCTGTTTTGGATTCTGCCTAGACCTGTGCAGGACTGAGCCACCAGAAGCCAGGAGGATGGAGCCACAGGAAGCATAGAGGGTGGGGCTGGTGGATATCCCCTGGGAGGGAGGCACTACCGGTCAGGTTAACAGGAAAGTGGGGGGAATAGCCCCTGTTACAAAGCTACACAACTTGGTCACTGATACCCCCTGAGTCTGCCCTGACCTCTACAGGATATACTGGGAAGCTGACTTGGCAGGCATGAACTCTGCAGGGTAGGGCTACAGGGGTTCCAAAGGGTAGGGCTATTGCATTTCCCCAGGCTGATGCCCTAAGGAGAGAAATGATTCACCCAAGAAAGATGGCATTTGTGGTGTGGGAGAGGGACTGAGCACAGGACTTCTGGCAGCTGTCTCTTTAGCTCTCTCCCCAGAGCCATGAACCCCAGCCTCTTTTCATACAGCTCTAGTCTGTTCTGTCCTCCTTCTGCCAGAGCCCAGGGTGAGTGGCTGCAGATGAGATTTTGTGCATTAGCTCTTTAAGAGGGGTCCTATGTCTCAGACTCCTGTCTCTCCCTGGTGGACAGAATCCCCACTGCTTTTCACAGCCAGATTTTACATAGGCGCCTCTTCCAGGCTCTGGTCCTCTGGGCTGGGGAGCTGGGTTTGGGGTTGAGACCCCATGCTCCTCAGAGGGATGTTTTGGAGCTGAAATACCCATCCAGAATATCAGCTGCCTTTTGTGGGAGTGGGACCAGGCCTTTTTTTTGCGTTTTGGCCCACTCTACCAGTTTTAATGTGGCTTCTTCTGTAAATGATTGGTTATAAGACTTCTGTTCAGCTAGCCTTCCGTTGGCTGGTCAGGTTGATGGCTCTAAAATACAAGATGGCTCTGTATTTTAGTTGTAATTCCAGGTTGGTCCCAGGAGGAGGTGATTATAGCTTCCATCTCCTCCACTGCCATCTTGGATCTGCTCCCATCTTGTAAGTTTTAAGGATTAAATGAAGAATTGCATTTAGCACATTCCCTAGAACATTTAAAAAAACTCCCTACAGAATAGCTACAGTAATAACTATTATTCATTCTAAGAAAAGTTTTAAGAAGAAGGTTAGGTAAAGCATGGTGAACAAAAGTTGACGGTGTTCAGAGAACCTTGCAGTGCCTAGGAGTTTGTTTCTTTTTAAGGTACTGAAGTTTTTGTTTTGCAAATGTTTGTCATAAGATTTATCACATTTTAATGATATTATTATAGAAAAAGCATTAAAATGGCACACGTATGACTCACCCTTGCTTTCTTCATCACAGATGATTGGTAGTTTAATAGAAGAAAGGCCAGAGTAGTCACACAAGGTAGCATTTCCCAAAATGTGTCCTCAGAACCTAAGTCCCTGAGATAAACCACTGTGAGATTCACAGTGCATGCTGCCATGTGAAAGGCTCTGCAAAGTACCTCAGTAAAAACATTTAATTTTGCCAAACTCAGTATTTTCCAAATTTTTTTGACCAAAGAGTTTGCATTTCACACATTATTTGTCAATATTCCCAAAACACTTTGGGAAAGTGGATCTAAGACAACAGCATTTTCTTTTGAGGGTAATCTGCTACCCTCAATTGTAGGCAAAGAAGCCAGGAGGAAATACTGAGTTTTTATAGACCCAGAACTAATCAATCCCAATGTTAAATTATGATGAAAATCTTTGCTAATGACCTGAAAAGATTCTACAGCAGTTTTGGGTGTGTGTGCTGAGCAGAAATGAGCATGGTCTCCAGGGCCTCATTTAGTGAATACCTACATATTTATTAAGCATTCACACTTGGTAAACATTTCTGGGTGCACTGATAGGTGCAAAATCTGATAGGTGATATAAAACATAAACAAATAATTAGTAGCCAAAGGAGTGTTTGCTAAGTGAAATGGGAATAAAGTACACTGAAATCCTTTCTGGTTGGGATAACCAAGGCTTTGTTGAGGTGCTAGGCTTTATTTAAGCTTAGCCTCACTGAATAGGTAGGAATTTAACAGGCAGAGAAAAAGGAGTGGGCACTTTAGGAGGAATGCTTTGAATTTACTTCTTTAAAAAATCACCAGGAGCCTGGCAAATAAACTTATTTCTCATGCTCCATAATTTCCTCATGCCAAGATGTACAGAGATGAGATAAATTCTGAGAGTCTGACATAGCGGCTCTCTCCCTCGCTAGGTTGTGTGTAGTAAAACTGCAGTTAACAAGTCTTTGTGGTCCCAGGGAGAAATTGATATTTGCTGATTGCACCGTGCTGAAGTAAAATTACAAGTGTGCATTAAAATCCTTTGTAAAGAAAGTTGAAGGCATTACAAAAATGCGTGGGCATCTGGGGCATTAATATTTGATTCAGTATCTTTTAGTTGCATATGGCATATTTTGATGGAAGAGGCATGTATAGATATAAATACAAATTGGAGAGCCACCAGGGCCAGTGCTAGCTGTCAGTAAAACTCCTGGTTCGCGAGATGCACTCAACCTCTCCCCATACATAGGCTCTCGAGGTCATATCCTGAAGTAGAAAGGACCAAAGGAAGCTTTTCCCCATCTTCTTGATTGCCTGAGAAAGGAGAACCTGGGAGCTTCTTGTCAATAACAACCATACACACCCAATAGGAATGGCCAGTGCACCTACTAAGTCCAAGCACTGTACTCAGACACTGACATGGTGGCAAAAAGCCAAACACAGTTTCTCTTCTTAAGCAGCTCATAGTCTAGTGGAAGGATAGACACATAAATATGTGTCAGTGTATGTAAAAACAGCAAAATAAGTGCTTGAGGAGAAGAGGAGGGAAGGACAAGACCCTGCAAGTGCACATGTATGGCAAACTTTATTGCATTTCATTGAAAATGTTTTTTTCTGTTTCCATTCATAAACCACCCATTTGAGACTTTCTGGATCATCATAGACCCACATGGGCATCTGGACATTTTTTCTCTCTGTATCTATTGTTCAGCTCAGCCCTGCTAAATCATCTTTCTTTGCTGGTGTGGAAGAGGCTTTCCTCGCTACCTTTCTATCATAGGGTTCAGTTTCAGTCCATTCAAGTTTGATTAAGCATAAAAGGATTTAGTACACAGTATCAGGCAGCTTACAAGTTTCGGGGGGCAGTCAAAGAACCAGGCTTGGATGCCAGAAGCAGGAGTGAGCAGCCAGGAAGTATGTGCGATCACACCAAGGGACTGTTCCAGCAGAAAGTCCTCTGCTGCTGCCACCTGTCATTCAGTACTCGTGAAACCCCCACCTCAGCAGCAGAACCTTCGCTATGGTTGCTGTAGATGAACTCAACACCTTTAGGACCATGGTTTTGAGAAGGACCCTGTGGTCTCAGAATTTACCTTTCTCTTCCAAATCTCATGGGGAAAGTTGGCTTGGTTGAAGCTAGTCACATATAAGAGATGCTTGAAATGAAATTTTAGATTCTACTTGGGGGAAGCATAATCCATAATGCAAAAAATTACCAAGCTGGGGAGATGGGTTAACAGAATCATTAGCAGTAACAAATGAGAAAGGTGTATTACATCATTGGTCAGACTTTTTGCCCTTAGGAAGTTTATGTTTTTTAAATATATTTTATTGATTATTCCATTACAGTTGTCCCATTCTTTCTCCCCTTTATTCCCCTTTGCCCTTTGATTGGGTATCCACCGCCACCATCATTCCTTCACTTTAGTTCGTGTCCATGGGTAATATATATATATAGTAGGTAGAACATAGACAAGGGGAAGTTAAGAATAGTAAGTTCTTTGGCTTCTCCATTTCCCATACTATTCTTAACTTCCCCCTGTCTATGTTCTACCTACTATTTGTGCTTCTTATTCCCTGTGCCTTTTCCTACATTCTCCCCCTACCCACTCCCCGCTGATAACCCTCCCTGTGATCTCCATTTCTGTGACTCTGTTCCTGTTCTAGTTGTTTGCTTAGTTAATTTTTTTTTTAGGTTCAGTTAATAGTTGTGAGTTTGCTGTCATTTTGCTGTTTGTATTTTTTATCTTCTTCTTTTTCTTAGATAAGTCCCTTTAACATTTCATATAATAAGGGCTTCATGATGATGAACTCCTTTAACTTAACTTTACCTGGGAACACTTTATCTGCCCTTACATTTTAAATGATCACTTTGCTGGATAGAGTAATCTTGTATGTAGGTCTTGCCTTTCATGACTTGGAATACTTCTTTCCAGCCCCTTCTTACCTGCATGGTTTCTATTAAGAAATCAGCTGAAAGTCTTATGGGAACTCCTTTGTAGGTAACTGTTTCCTTTTCTCCTGCTGCTTTTAAGATTCTCTTCTTATCTTTCATCTTGGCTAATGTAGTTATGATGTGCCTTGATGTGTACTTCCTTGGGTTGGATTCTTTTGAGACTCTCTGAGCTTCCTGGACTTCTTGGAAATCTATTTCCTTTGCCAGTGTAGGGAAGTTCTCCTCCCTTATGTTTTCTCCTCCCTTAAGCTTTTTCTCTTCTCTTTCTAGCACCCCTGTGATTCAGATGTTGAAACATTTAAAGTCGTTCTAAAGTTTCCTAAGCCTCTCCTCATTTTTTTTTTGATTTCTTGTTGCTTCATTCTGTTCTGGTTGAATATTTATTTCTTCCTTCTGCTCCAGACCATTGATTTGAATTCTGGTTTTCTTCCCATCCCTGTTGGTTCCCTTTATTTCACCTTTCATAGCCTTCACTTTTTCCTCCATTTTGCAACCATACTCAACCATTTCTGTGAGCATCCTGATGATCTGTGTTTTGAACTCTGCCTCTGATAGGTTGGCTATCTGTTCATGACTTAGTTGTATTTTTTCTGGAGCTTTGATATGTTCTTTCATTTGGGCCATATTTCTTTGTCTTGGTGCACCTGTTACATAGCAAGGGGTGGAGCCTTAGTTATTCACCAGGGTGGGACAACCCAAGTCTCTGTTATGGCACTGTATGTGGAGGAGGGGTTCAAGAGGGAACAATGCTGGTTACGTGGCTCTTGAATGGCTTTTAGTCATTTTCCCTACTACCTACAAGCAAATTGGGCCCTTCTGGTGCTGATTCCTGGGTGGGTGGGTTTGTGTACATTCTAGGACCCTGTGGGTGTCTCCAATGAACTCTCCTGTGAGGCTGGGAGTTTCTCCTGCTGCCTCAACCCCCACAGGTTTTTACAGTCAGAGATTTGGGGCTTTATTTCCCTGTAATGAAACCCTGGGCTGCACAATCTGTCTGGTTCCCCAGTTGTTCCTCTTGGTTTATCCACATGAAAATGTGGAATGGTTCAGTCTGCCAGCTGCTGCCTTGCCCACCCAGGTTCTCCAGCCACCACCTTGCCATAAGTCCTCTCCATCCAGGCTGCCCATCTCTGCCCCTCCTACTGCTCCAGATGAATGTTTGTTCTTTAACTCCTTGGTTGTCAGAATTCCATGCAGTTCTGGTTATTTTTTGTTTTTAAATTTGTTGTTGTCCTTCTTTTAATTGTGTGAGGAGGCAACGTGTATCTACCTATATCTTCATCTTGGCTGGAAGTTACCCTTAGGAAGCTTAATCACAGGTTTTAAATGATATTCATAGATTGGCTTGATTCAGAATAACATTTCAATACTTTCTACCAGGGACAGTCATGCAGCCTGGACTTTCTTGGTATGTCTAGAAGAGAAGCAAAGATGGCCAGGAGCTGAGCTGCTCATTTGCTTTCTTTCTGACTGTTTTTGTGTCCCTGAGTGTAGAGGCATTATGGCAGTCATAATATTTTTGGGTGAGTTATAATTAGGTGTATTTTTTCCCTTCAGGCATGTGATGTGGTAGCCTCTGCTGTGTTCATAGAGCATATTACTTTTTTCTGAACAAACCAGGTAGGACTAATAGAGGTCAACATTAAGCATTTCAGGGATTGTGTTTTTGTGTAGTTATTTTGGCCAGGATTTGGTGTCAAGGAGCACAAATCTTTTCTAATTGGTGAAAACTTATAGAAGTTTGACTATACTGGTACCAAGAGGCTTCATTTAATGCCCAGGCCTTCAAAACAATAAGAGAAGAGCAGCAGAAGTTGGTAGATTTACCACCAATAATATAAATCCACGGCTCATATGTTTGTTTCCATTCTGCCACTGCTTATTTTTAGGACAGGAATCTGATTGGCTCAGCTGGCCTTTTTGTTCCAAGCCAGAGGTTGATAAACAGCCTTGGGAAACCCCCTCTTCAGGTCAGGTGTTCACTTTTGATCTAATCAACCATTGTGGGTAGGGAAGGGGGTGCTGCGTGATCTACTGTCCATTCAGCAAAGGCTGTGGGTGGCATCAGATTCCCCAAGAAGAACCACAGTCAGGGCAGTCCATCCAAGTCTGTCTGATAGCAGCAACACTCTTCAAGCTCTTGAGTTGCCCTTACACATGTTTGGCAGGTGGTAGCAAAAGACAGCTAAAGGTCTTTTTGCATGAGGACCTGAAAGATCACCAGAGAGGGATCTTATTTTAAGGTAAGAGAGTCAAACATGTGTTACCTGACCAAGTTGTGGCCTTTGGAGGGAAGAGGAAACCTTGAGGTGATGGTCACTCACAGTCTTTTAGCCTGAATTATTGTCAGATCAGGACCCTATTGGAGAAGATACAGGTGAAATTTAAAAGGCCTGTTTGAAACTTAAAACCATGTTTTGAATTTTCTCCAAGAAAACATAATACATGGAGGGGAGACAGATAAATACATATTCTCTCCCTTTAGCCTTAGAACACAGTGGCTTTTTGGTCCTCATGAACATTGGCTCTTGCAGCAGTAGAGACTTGATAGGATAAGTTTACTCACTGCACCTATTCTTCGGAGAACCCCTGGGATTCCAGTTAAATTTAGTGAGCATTTTCCAAGAAGCTGGGTCTTTGTGATGTTCTGAGAGCAAAAGCCAGTGACATATGGGATTATCACTAATGTGATCCCCTTTGTATCTGTAGGCTACCAGTTTAGTAATACATGGAGAGCTATCTGTGCCAATTTACTTATATTAGGTTATAGTTATTTAAGAACAATCTAAATTACTTATCTCTTTCAGATGAAGTTACTTTATTTTGTAATTTCTACCTGTTTGCCACCAGATAATACACCTGAATTGAGTTTGAAGATTCTTAAATATTTTAGGAGCTCAGTATTATTAAAGCATAAGAATGACATTTCCATAAAAACTATATACATGCTGCTAATTAGTGAACTTGCTAAAGCTTTGGTTAGTTTAGATTTTTTTTGTTGTATTTAGCTGTATTTATCTAAATTCATAAAGGGATTCACTAATAGCTATCTCTGGCCATTGTCCAGCACTTCCACATACCATTCATATCAGTTCTTTCCCATTACAGCCTCTCTCAAAGTTCTTTTTGTATGTAAATTTATCAACTAATATCTTTTGTTTTTAAGGGGGTGAAGGCTTAAGGATTATGCCATAAAATTGTCATCTTTGAAATTAGGAATAGGCCTAAAGGAATGTAGACAAATATATTTCACACTTGGATTTAGGTCTAAATTTTTTCCTAAGCATTTCCCCATTAGCTCTTCAATTTTTTTCCTTTTAATATTTTGTTATATCTCTCTCCTTTCTTATTTGGGGGGGGGCCTCTCACTTCATCTCCCCCCTTCTTTCCAACTTGACCTCTTTCCTTCCTTCACCTCTCCTTTCCTCCCCCCCCCCCCAGTTGTTCTTCTGGAGAGTGGGGTTGTTAGTGGAGGGAGGATGGTGTTTTAAATCAGTGGTTCTTCATTGGAGGCAGTTTCGTCTCTAAGGGGACAATTGACCATGTTTGGAGACCTCTTTGGTTACCCTAACTTGGAGGATTATGGGGCACTGTGGTTTAGGCATCCACTAGTACAGGACACTGGGTAAGGGCCAATGATACTTCCAAACATCCTAAAATGCAAAGAATAGCTCTCTCCAACAAAAAACAATCCAGTTCCAAATATCAGTTGTGTTGAGGTTGAGAAACCTTACTTTACACAAAGATGACTCTGTATTCATGAAGAACATGGAGGTTAGATGAGTGGAGAGGGGATCTTTTAGGGTTCTGCTACTTTCTTTCTAGCTGTAAATGCTGGCTGGCCCTTTAATTTAATTCTTTATCTACTACAGTGAGTATAAGGTTTATGTACATAGACTCACCTCTGAAGGCAGAAGTGATTGTAGTTTCAAATAAGTGAACAGAAAAACCCATTAAAGTTGGTATGTGGGAAATGTGAAAGACAACCTTTCTCTTGATTTATTTTTTTCAAAGTGTGTATGTGCCAGAGAAT
The DNA here is from genome assembly GCF_014824575.4 of Sturnira hondurensis. Lineage (NCBI taxonomy): Eukaryota > Metazoa > Chordata > Mammalia > Chiroptera > Phyllostomidae > Sturnira > Sturnira hondurensis. The sequence continues at coordinate 7,933,467 of NW_028080827.1, forward strand.
ATGCTAGGAAAAATAGATATGAATAAATGTGATTATGGTAGAAATATTCATCTATGTCCTGGGGTGGGGGAGATTACATATACTCTGTACTATGGCAATTGTGACAGATAGGTTTAAAGGATTTAAGACCAAATTAATAAAGAGGAAAAGGAAGTCTATAAATATCTGGTCTTGTTGTAATCGAGATGGTTAACCATACAGCTTTGAAAGAAAGCCCAAAGAAAACATTCAGTTCACAAGTGGCAAAAATAGTTAAAACTCATATCAGTATAGGCAGGGAAATTAAGATTATAAATACTTGCAGGACCAATTGTAATAACTCTATTTAGTTTTGGCCCAAATACCTAGGTGCCATTGCATGTAAGATGTGAATATTAGTGGGCCAATTTATCTGGGTTACTTGACCATAGCAGGCAGTGGAAGAAGGGAAATTGGCATCTAAAATTTATTTCCTTCCCAGATTAAAAACAGAAGAGCCACTAGCCAGGCTGTAACCTAACTAAATTGGTCAGTAAAACCAATCACAGTTTTATAGAGTCTACACTAAAGCTGGGAAAGATAAAGTACAACTCAGCAGAAAATTTACCAACATGCCAGAGTTAAGTAAAAAAAAAGTTGCATGATACTTAACTGGTAACCTTAATAAAATTGGACATAGCAGTTGAGATGCCTTGCCCACTGGGCCAGCTGTTACCAGGGGCCCTTGGGAAGTTCCTGCACACGAGGGGGAAGAAGATGTGGGACTGGACCCCATACCCCTCTGGATTTATTTATTTATTTATTTATTTATTTATTTATTTTTACCTTAACAGCATTACCCAGAAAGTAGAAAACTTGAGTTCAGTTCACTCAATCCAAGTCCGAGTTCTTGGATATCACTGATACACTGACTCTCTATTACTAGTCTTCCCTCAATCTTTTGCCTCTGTAATTCTTTGAGATATCCTAGCTGCACTCCAGATCTTTTTCTCCATCTTTTCCATTGTGTCTCTGGTATTTCAGTCTCATTTCATAACACTTCTACCTTTGGGCCCTGACCATGACTTGTTTCTCATCTGTAGACATCACTTGCTTTGTGTCCCTCTACACAAGTCTGCGCTTCTCTCTGTCCATGGCATCTCACTCCCCATGGCCATTTTGATACAATTTCTCTTCCTTTTCCAAACATTCTTCCTGTTTTAAAGCCCACATGGAGCTGACTATATTCTTCTCATTCTTCTCTATGCCCTGTTGCTTGTGCTGTGCTTTCCTCCCTCTCTGATCACCCCGGGGACATGCAGACTTTTCTCCTCTTCAACTTTGACTAATATACGAGTGAATTTTTACATCATGGGGGCAATTGGCATCCCCTTTCCAGTTCCTTGAACTCCTCAATGTCAATGGCCTTTATCTCCACTCCACATCGACAGTTCTTTCTATTGCAACACCTTGCTATCATGTAGACTCTTTGATATGTGAAATTTCAAGTTTGATGACTTTTCTTTATGATGGCAACTTCCCATCCTTCCTACTTTCTCTGTCACTCTGACACTACCTACCACTATGTATTTGTCAAGCTTCTCGGTTTGTCAATTTTCTTTTGACTTCTTTTCTTTCTGCACCAGCCTTAAATTGCTGCTGTTCATCATAACTATTCTCTCACCAATATCTTTGTATCTCTCTCCTGCTTATGTCTTTGACACATTTCTTATACATATCTAACTGCACAATCTGTTGAACGCTGTTGGAGAAAGTTGCAAATGATGCATATTTGTGTCAGTACAAATTCATGGCTTTGAGTACTCTTGGGACTCAAGATCCCCTACCACTTCTCCCCCTTTCATTCTTGTCAGTGCTTCTCTTTCCCTCAACAGGTCTGCCCAACTTCAATGCTTGTTTTAATACCTCTCAGTAGATGGATGACTCTTTTCAGCTACCTTAAGTCGTCTATGGAACATAATTGTGTTTAAATATAAATAAATAGCCTTGGTTTCTACTTACAAGAAGTTCAAGATTATTCAGGAGCTCTTTAATTTCTTGTCTCCTCACTTATCATCTCGGTATCCATTCTCTAGACACAAAGAAGGCAATGTTCTCTCTGTTCTGTTTCTCCTGTCTCAGCTGGAACCCTTCTCTATCAACAATCTCCCTTTTCTATCATCTCTAGTGTCTTTCCTCTGACCCTTCTCTTAGACTAACCTGTGATCAAGTTCGTCCATTCTAGACCAAAACCAGAACAAAACTTACCTTTTATTCCGTGATGCTTTTGAGTTTTTAGATAATCCCCCTTTTTCCTATGATAGCTCATTCTATTTATACCTCACAGTCCCATTTTACTAAACCCATGACAGCCTGGCCTGTTTAGTCCAAGGTCTCTGGTGACTTCCGTATTACAGGCATTCTGGGGAATATTTTGTCCAGGTGTTATGTCGGCTTCTCTGTAGCACTTGACATTTGGGGCTCACTCCTTTTTTCAAGGCTCTCACATCCTTTTCTCTTTCACATCAGTGGCATGAAGTGCAGTATTGACCTACATATACCAAGTGATTGTACATATCTCTGCCTTGCACATGCCCTTTCTTTTTCCTTTGGATGCTGTTTCTCCATTCCACTCTGCCTGGAAAAGTCTCATTTATTGTTCAAATTTCAGCTTAGGTATCATGTCCTCTGTGATACCATGGCAGACTTAATTTCTGGGCATCGACCTCTTCTTATTACTAAGATTAACTTAGCTGAATACTTTTTCTATAAGTTGAGCTTCCAAAGTAACCTTTCAGTCACACAGTCTCCTATTTTAAATAAGAAATAGAAATAAAAAAGAAAACTTAGATCTACTTCATTGCTGATAAAATCTTGTTATACATATCTTTCTATTTGCATATGGTGGTGGTATCAGTGTTTATTATGTTGGCCAAAAAGTCTGTTCAGTTTTTTTCCTTAAAATAAAAGACACATTTTTTATTGTCACAAATAACTTCATTGATTTGGATATTTTGAATATTTTGGGCTATCTCCTGTATAGTATAACATTGATTATTCTCAATTAATGTCTCAATCTGATCTCTATCAGCTTCAACTGGTCTACCCAACCGCATGCACCGTCCAGGAGAAATCTCCAGCATGGAACTTCACAAACCATTTTTGATGTGTTCGATCAGTCACAGCACCTTCTCAATACACTGCACAAATCTTTTTTTTTCTATGTTTCGGGTTGTGTTTTTGCCTTTCTTAAAATAGTAAAGTATAATATGAAAAAATGTTGTGTATTTTCTTCTATTTTCAATATTAAAGTGGCTACACAAAAATTTTAATAAGTTTTTAAAAAATGCACATTGATATGACAGCTGTTACAATACAACCTGACAGTTGGTTCAAATGAAGTTAAAGACAACTAAGTGTTAGTAGAGACATCTTATGGAAGAAAACCAGATGAACTTTTTGGCCAACCCAATACAATTAGTCATTTTTCTCTTTACCTTCTTTATCTGCTTTATCATTTCCCTCCATTTTAATGCGTTTTTTAAACTAGCATTGACTCTGGCTAATTGGCATTGACTTCTAGCATTGAAAATGACCCAACAGAAGTATTTGTTTGTTTCAAGAGACAAACTAAATTCTTTATTTTTAAAACCTGAGTTGTAAGGAGGCCTTTTGTCCATACCTTACCAAACAGAATGATTTTAAAAGACATTATTTTCCTTATAGCAAGATATGTGCCTGTGTTTTGTAGGAGAAGTATAGTATATGGCTTTAGGTTCAAATGTAAATGCAATTATTTTAGGCAAAAAAGATAACAATATTGTCATATTCTTATTTCAAAGGCCAACAATTAACTCCCAAAAATGAATTACTGAATGACATTTCATCAAGTACCTTATGTTAGGTTTTAGCTCATAATTTTTCAGAGAAAAGTATTAAGTTAGAAAATGGATCGCAGTGACACTGAAGTCCTGTCTATAACTGGGCTAGAGAGTTCTCTCTAGCTGTGCTCCAGGCTGGCTCCTGTCTCTTCTGTTGCTTATATATTAATGGCACCGGTGTCACTGATACTTCTGGGCCCCATCACCATGCAGATTGATGGCAAAAACAGTTCTGGCCAATATGGCTTTTAGATGTCGCCTGTCTAGACATAGTCAGGATTACTGGAAACCTGTCTCTTTTCTTTATTTCATGGATACTTTACCCTTTTGCACTTAAACCTCAGTCTCTAAGGAGACAGACATATCTTTTCAACTTTGATATTTCACAGGAATGATGGGTTTTGTTTTTATGCTATTATAGCTGGCTACATTAAGCTCTATTTTCTCCTCCCCAATTCCTCCTTAGTTAGTAGAATGGGTTCACCTGGGTGGCTTTGAAGGCCACCCTGAGTGTTTTGCATATTATCATGTGTAATGGGTATAATGCTCTCAAAATGACTTCTTTTGATGCTTTTTTTGGTCAGATTTCTTTCTCCCTATATTCCATTACTATTATGGTTGGGCAGGGGTATGTAATTTAAATGTAACCTTTGAAGTAGGAGAGCAAGACATGGGGGAGTTCTGTGCTAACAGAATGAGTGAGTAGAAAGCCCCCTGCTTTGGGCCCCAGAGGGATGGTAGTGGATGGGTGATTCAGAGGTAAAGTGGAGGAGTCAGATGTCCTTGATGGGGTCTTGCAGTGAAGGACACCCGTGGTGGGTGGTGAAAGGGTGCCATGTGGAACTAAAGCTATCCTAACTGCAGTTAGGTTTTCCTGTGTACCCAAGTGCCATTTTGAAGAAGAAAAGAAGGAAATTTGAATACTGAATCTTTAAGCCAAATGAGATTACTGGTGTACCTCAAGTAACTGTTTAAACTATACTGGTCCTTCTAAATTTGGTCACTAGACTGGACCAAATTTAACCACTATTAACTCTGCTGTCCTGGATACTGTGGTCCTGTGAGAAAGGTTCAAATAGGAAAACAAATTACATTTTTGAATGTGTAAATACATTTTAAATCATTTGGGACTCTGTTGTATGTAGATGAGAAAGCATATCTTTCTCTTTCCAAAGCATTGAGTCAAATGTCATGAATGTAGGTTGGAAGTATGGGACAGAAAGGCCCCGTCACAAGAAGAAATTGGTTAAAATTCCCTGAAAATGGAAGATAGATCTATGCACATTAGGACTGGGGAAAGTACTTGGTGGAGGCAAGGCCCCTGAGTGGCTTCTATTTGGGGACTGATCCTTGCTAAGCAAAGGTGTGAGAGCTTCTTTAGCCATTTTGCCCATCAGGTTACACGGACATTGTGGCTGACTCAACTGTCTCCATTCCACACCAACTGATTATTAGAGCCATTTACAGTATTTGTAGCCTCACTGCTAGTAATCAGTTGAGGAATGGATAAGCTTACATTTATTTGAGCTGATTTAAAGCAAGGAAAATCTTCCTTGGTTCTTCTCAAAAAGAAGTTCTTCCCTTAAGAGAGAGAAGTGACAGCTTAATAATCTGGACAGCAAAGTAGAGAGATAATAAGTCAGAATTTTGGGTGGCAGGGTTGAACCACTGGATCAATTGGCCCTGATGCTTGCCACACCTCTGCACTGCTCTGGGATGAGCTAATGTTTTTCTTTGTAGTTTAAGTCACTTATAGATGAGAATCAATTACTTGCAGTGCCCAGCACTTGACTGAGACATAAGTGATTAGTATTTTTCTCCACGGCAAAGAATGGAATTACCCAGAGACACAAACCAGTCTCTATCACTGCTTTGATGCCCACTATACATTCCACAAGATATTTTCCAAAAATCTATTTGTAATGCTTCCAAGTAGATGGGAAATTTCTCAGCTTGGTTGCCTGGTCATCTAATTTCATTCCTGATTCTTGAAGTAACGAGGTTGGCAAACATTAGTTTCTTTAGTTTTTTGTTCACTCAACTGTAGGATGAAGGTATTATACATGAATCTCAATGGGAGAAGAGTGCTTAAAATGAAGATTCTTGGAGTCCCCTTTAAAGATTCTAATTAATTTTTAGCAAGTTTAGTATTGTAGGTAATTCTAATGCAAAGTGATTTAAGGTCCACACATTGAGGAAATCTGAACTGGAGACACTGTAAGATTCTTTCAAGTTAGCTTAGAGTTCCATTTGTCTTGCCCATCAACAATTTTTATCTGTACCATGTGTGCACTTTATTCTTTTCAGTTGTGAAGAGACCATGGGTTCTAGCAATGACGATTTATTGGGATGAATGACTAAATGTAGGAGGTTATAGAATCACCGAACAGGAAGGAGCCACAAGAGGTCAATGCAGTTCACCTCCCTGCTTCTGAGCTAGACTCCATCAAAAATGCCCAGATGAATGGTTGTCTGCTTTTGTTCACAAGGGTCTCGAGGAAGTGATGCCACAGTGACCCTGGGTTGTTGCTTCATGTAAACTCTTTCTAAACAGACAGGTCAGGGAGTCATGTAGTCTGACTAATCACATAGCCTCACTTGAGGATTGTCTGTTAGCCTGGTATGGGTGCCTGATTGTCAGAGCATTGGGGAATAAAACTAAACATTTGAAACTAATGTTACCTTGAGTGCCATTTAATCACTGGAGATTCAAAAAGAAATTCTTTACCTCATTAGGAATAATGCTTGAACTGGCAATATAAGGAAAGCTGGTTAAGTTGAAGTTCACCATAGAGAGAATTCTAACTAATGGAACTTCTTCTTTATAGTTGGTTTAATTTCCTCCTGCTGTGATTTAAACTGGTTTTCTCTTACACTCCTCTCTATGGAGTGGACATAAATTTTGATTACCATTCTCTTCGTAATAATACTTCACTCTTTTGAAGAGCTATCAACTTTCCCTTCAGACTTCTTTGTGAGGCTGAAAAGTTCCACTTCTAACCTTTGTTCATATGTTCTATTTTTCAAACATTCACAATTTTCATTATGTGTCCCTGTATTGGGCACAAATTTTCCATGCCATTAAGCAGTGGTGTTGTAAATAATACCAAAATAATAGCTCTACCCACCGAAGGGTGCAGTTTCCATGTATTTCTTTTGTATCAAGTGTGCAGAATAGTGGATGGAGTCTGGGTTCAAATTTCTGGTCTGATACTTTTGCAGGTTATTTAAGCCCTGGCCTCAGTTTCCTTATTGGCGAAGTGGGTAAAATAGTGCCTATCTTGTGGGTCATTCAGAGCATTAAATGAATGTACATACATAAAGAACTCAAAATGATGCTTGGCATGTAGCTATTATTATCATAGAAGAGTAAGTCATGGAAAAAGAGAAAATGCAGAAAGAGTGTCAGCTTTCTATGACAAAATAAAGCCAGCTTTATTCATACAGAGGCCAAGTTATCTATAAATGGTATAAGGGTCACCATCTATGGAACAAGAACGTTCACAGTTGGGAGTGAGAAACTTCAGTGTTGTGTATGTTGCTGGCTCTCAGGAACAAGTTGTAAGGTACTTGAGCTTGGGGCTCTTTTCCTTTACTTATTAGTGATGTGATTCCCTCAAATGTCTTGGGATGCAGTGGATGCATCCATAAAATAGAAGTAACAACACATCTTCCTTTTAGTATGAGGGTTTCTAATACTAAAGTTTGGTTAACTGGTGGTTGGGAAAATAAAGCTACAAATAATGGCAAGTGATACTCTACTGAAAAAGCAAGGGAGCAAAGATGGAAATATTAATAAATGAGCCTCTGAGCCTCCCCTTTAAATAGCAAAATCTAATATTAGAACCTGAATCCAGGTTGGTTTTATTTTATTTATTTTTCAGGTTGGTTTTAAAAGCATGCTTTTCTATCTTGTTTGCAGAGAATGTGGCACAATGGTTTGTTGTGTGTAGGCTCTGGCATTGACTTAAAGTTAGATTCTGACTAGTTATGTTACTTTTCCTCCTGGGCCTCAAATTGGGCCTTATCTGTAAAATAGGGATATTTATGCCTACCTTACAGGGTTGCTTAAGGAATAAAAATGAAAGAATATGTGTCAAACATTTAGTTGGCACCTTGTAAGTGCTCAGCAAATGGTATGACAGTTCTCCATTTGGGGGGCGTCAAAAATAATGAACACTTCTTGGTCTTTCTGAACACATGTCATTCTGGATGCTGTGCCTGGAGTTTACCTGCGAAACTCTTGGGTTTGGGGAAGTGAAGGTTCAAGTGAGGACATAGGAACAGGGAGTGGATGGTGTGTCTCCTTTCCAAATCTGAACACATCTGTGCAAGTGCTGTCTTGGTGCGGGATAGAGGGCAGGGCCGGAGGAGAGTGAGGTGGGGGAGGCAGAATGGGAAGCCACATGTGATAATGCAAACCACATTTCCTGGCTCAACCACTTAGTTCTTTCCCTTGGGAAATTTTTACTGGTATTTTGCCTTACTGTGAGTCTTTGCACTTCCTGTTATGAACTGGTTAAGAAGATAATTATAACATGGTTATGAGAAATGGTAATGAAATATACCTTATGATATAGCAAGGGAACAAGACTTCTGCCATTTGGGAGAGACAGGAAAAGCAAGTCCCCTTCCTTACAGTAGCACTTATTATTTTTAAAATTATAAAGTAGTAATATCTTATTTTATAAATTTTTGAAAAACATAGATATATAAAGATTATTAAAAAGAAAAATGTTCTCACCATTTAGTGATAATTATAGCTCATATTTTATCAAGATTTTCTTTTCCTTTTTATCAATCTTTGTGCCTACATATGTATTTAGGCATATACTTTAAGTATAGCATATGATATTTAAATGTTGTACATAATTTTAAAACATTTTATATAATATTTAACCAAAGCGGAATCAAATGCATATATAAAAATATACTTACATAACATATATACATATATAATTTTATGTTCTGCTTTTAGTAGTAATGTATGATAAACATTTCTTCATATAATTATGTTTTATATTTTTTGTGTTTGTAATATAATTTATGTAGTCAAATTGACATTTATGTTATTTCCTTTTTTAAATGTTTTCAATGAAGCTGCTATAATCATTCTTCCACAAAAATCTCTATGCACATCTGTGGTTATTTCTTTGGGGTAAATTTCTCCCTAAATATGTTAAGATTCCCTGCATGTTGCTAAGTCAACCCCAAGGAAGATGGTGGCATATTACAGTTTGCTAGCAACAAATGAAAGTTTTTATTTTACTTCTTCATCACAAATTAACATGATTATTTTTTATCTTTGTTAGTTTGTTATATAGTTTCTCATTGTTTTCATAATGTGTGCATATGTGTACATGTGTTAGGCTTTGAAAAATAGGTGAATTTGAAAGGATCGTTGCCTATTTGTATTTCTTTAATTTGTTAATTTCTATTAATATAATTTGACCATAAATGGAATGTTTTATTATTTTCTTATGAGTCTCTGTATATATATACTTGTATATGTACATTTACATGTCTATTGAGTTTATACTGCATATCACAAATGTTATATTTTCCCATACTTTTTCATTGGTATTTGTACTTCATTTATGATATTACTTGATATGATGTTTTTGAATTTAGTATATTCAACTCTAACTCTATCAATGCTTGCTGTTTTTAATGCTTAGAAATTCCTGAGATTAATGTACTACTTTTTAAAAAATCAATTTTTATGGTTTATTTTTATTTGCAAAAAAAGACCATTTAATTTATCTTGAATTTATTTTGGTGTAGAGTGTAAGATAGTGTGCACATTATCAATCTTTTTGTGCAAACCTAAAGGATTTTTTTGTTTGTGTTCTTGTCTTTTTGGTAAGAAACAAAGGTTTCTCTAAGCCGAGCAAAGATTGCAGCAGCAAAGCAGTCTGTCTCTGAGGTACTGTGGGCCGTGTGAGGTGAGACAGAAAGGGTCAGTCACTGGCCCCTGGCTCTAGGGGGGTCTTCAGCCACTGGCCAATGTTATCGGAGCAGAGCCGGCCTGTGTCCATATTAAGAGAGAGGCATTTAGACACTTAGGCTCTCAAGGTTCCTAGTAAAGTCATAGAAGCAACAATCTTCTGTTGATTGAATTTTAACTTAATTTAATTTAATTTCCTTGGCAATCACAGATGGTGTCATCCCGCAGCTAGAGGCTAAAAAGGGGCACTCTACAAAACGAACAAAAACATATTGAATTATAATCAGAATCACAAGCAAATGGAAGCAAAAGTGTGACCAGCGACAGTGAGTTGCAGTGTGAATTCTCGGTACAGCCAAGGGCGGAACTGGTCCCCATCAAGTGCTTTGTGTGAGTTTCAGCAGCAGCAGTGATGTCACCTAGGAAGACTCTGCTCAGGGATAGAATCCGCAAGGGAGGGTTCAAAAACGTTAAACAGAAATGGTGAAGGAAAGCATTAAACTGTACTTCGATGAGTAGAATCAATACAGTTAAAATCCCATTTGATCGGCAACAACAGAAAACATTTTTTAGCTAAGGTAGAATTTTATCTCGCGCCAAAGCAGCAGGCACAAACACCTTGGCTTTGTTGATCGTGCTTTGGCTTTGCTATATTAACATATTTATTGCAGGAAAGGAAAAATAGCCATTTTTTGATGTTTGACATTTCATGTTGCCGGAAATTACAAGGCTCTCCATTTCTGATGAAAAGGTAGGGGTGGGCAATGGGTCTCATGTGGGCAGAAGGCATTCACTCCGCTGAGTTATGCAGGAGGGGGCTCTGAATCATCTTAGGACCTCTGCTTCCAGATGTGTTATTTATTCACCCAGTTAACAGCCATTTCCTGTAATCAGTAAAAGCTGATCAATCGTCCCTGATGAAGATGGAGCCAAGAGGTTTCTGGCCAGGGAAATGTCTGTGTCGCTTCTGATCTACCCACATGATAAAGTGGAGGGGAAACAGTTACAATCTCCCCTTCTGGAAAACACACTGAGCTCTCACCCCGTGAGCTGTGGTCCTCTTTGTTGCAGGGTGTTGGAGCTCAGGCCTGGGCTATTTTCCGGTGCAACCCTGATATGATGGTGCTCTCTTTCTGTCGGTCTTGGTTGTATTTTAGATGATTCAAGCCATATTCACTGGGACATGAACTCACCATTGTTCGTTCCCTGCCCCCCCCCAATTTTGGTGAACAAATGATATGTTTCCACAAAATTTTGTTAAAATGCAACCCAGATAAGGAAGTGAATCTAAAGGTGGCCGTCAAATATCTACCCCCCTTTTAATAGAAAACCGGCACTTTGAAATGCTCAAATTGTACTATTTTCTATACATTGTAACAGGTCAGGTGCCAAAGCTTGATGAACGAGATAGAATTGCACAATGGGATCAAAGGGCCAGCCAGCCCAGTTCATTTCCAGAGGAAAAGCTTAGTAGTACACAAAAGGACTCGGCTTGAAACCAATCCTTCCCTGAAGTACAAATATAAGGGAAAGGACGTCAGCAGGAGCAGTCATCCCTATGGTTATAGTAGTTTTGTAAGCCAGGCCTGCTCGGGTAGGAGTAAATTATTTGATAAACCAGGGAAATACAAGCCATTCATTTGGTTGAAAAGGAAACTCTCGTTCAAGCTGTATCTTGAAAATTATCTGGATAATTCAGGTGAAAACAGCCTTTTCTCTCTTCTGAATTATTTAGGTAATTGATTATGTCCATCTGTTCCTCTTCAGAGAACTCAAGGACCAAATGCTTTTTTGGCATCTCCTTTTCTGTTCTTCCCTTTTATGTGACCTACCCCTGTCCGAGTCAGGAGGTTCTGTGAATAATCACCCACCAGCTGTCACTGGTTCTATTTTCACCTGTTCTATTTGCAGATGGGAGCAACCCTAACCTGCCAGGGTGGCATTCCCTAACTGGCAGAGACTACCTAAGTGGTTCTTCAGCTACGAGGTTATTCTATCATTGGCCACTTAAAGGGTGTGATTAGTCTGCCTTTTGGGTATGTGCAGTCTAATTGGTGGTGCAGACAGAATTTTATTCACAGGAGAGAGCTTATTACAGGGCTGCTTGTCTTGACACGTGGAAATTCAGAAGCCTGTTTGTGGTGTGATTCTGGCCAGAACAGTTATTTATTTTCAAGTGGTAGCTCCCATTTTGCCATAGCTGTTTTTTGCCTGCTAGCTTTGGTGCTATCCCATGTGATGATGGGGCTGGTGAAAGTAAATGGAAAAGAACCAGGATCTGGCTCCACTCCTGGAAATAGCCTGTGCCTGAACAGGGTCCCCTGCCAGCCGAGTGCTAAGACCCCAGTGCAAATATGTGAGTCCACTGGTGGAGTAAATAATCCCCAGCTAAAATACTTAAGTGGACATGATGTTAAAATGAAAATGTTAATTTTGATGTAATTTAATTTTGTAGCCAAAACTCTAAGTAAGGTGTGTGATTGATGTGTACACAGAAGATCTCTAAATTTGAAACCCCAACCCTTGGGTTTAGGTGGCCCCTCTGATAATTATTAGATTCATGGCCTTGGATAAACCACCTAATTTCTCCAGGCCACAGGTTCTCCATTTGAATCTTTCTGGGTTGCCATGAGGTTTGAATGGGACCCTGAAAACACTTAGTGAGCTGTAAATAACTGCATCACTCTATGACAAAGGGGTGCTAGGCTTAGAATAACAACAATGCGCACTGAGCACCCACTATGTGTCAGGCATTGTTCTAACTATTTTATATCTGGTCACTCATTTAATTGTCATCACAACAATTAAATGAGAGATAGGCAGTATCATTATTTGTTCCACTTTTTGGATGGAGACACCAAAGGACAGAAAGGTTAAATAATCTGTCTTAGGCAACACAGCAGAGAAGACCCTGGCTCTGGAGCTGAGATCTTAACTTTTCTGCCTGTACTGCCTCTCTAGAATTAGTGGGCTTTGGTAAGTGGGTGTGGGCCTTTGAGAAATACCAGCCTAATTCTGTTTTGTTTTGCCTAAATTGGCTGGGTGGCTGGTCTAACTAATAAAGACCTACTCACTCAGGGGTGCCTAAGGCCTCAATTATGTGGGACCATTGGCCGTGGTAGCTGCTGCTGGTATCAGTGTAGCCATCTGAGTCTCCCTCCACCCCCATCCCATCCTCTCACCCACTCTCCTGGCTTTCCCAGGAAGTTATTGTGTGATAGTGGCAGGCTGCGTGAGAGACGGGGGAACAGTCACGGAACCCTGCGGGGCTGCTTTACAGATCCTCCTTGCATTTGTCCTTTTTTTCTTATTTTCAGGATTCAGCCATGATTACTGCCCCACTCCCCCAGGGGAACAGGAATCTGCATGACATTGTCCTGTATTCCCTGTGGGGTGCAGACCACCTTCCTTTTGTCTTCAGGAGTTCAGGGGTGATTCTTCCTGATCTAATCCATGCCTTTCTATTAGGGGCTTATCAACTCAAGTCCAGGAGTCCCAATGATTGACTTTCCCTGGACCATCTTTCTTGAGGGAAAAGACAAATCATCAGGAATTTTGAACATATGTCTCTTAAATCCATGCTACTTTGCTACTTGCTGTGCATGAAATTTTACATGATAAATCATGAGATCTTGGCAAGATTCTGCTTGTTTGCCAATGAATTTTGATTTGACTTTAGAGCAGTGGGAAGTGCAAATACAATTAGGCTTGAAAATTATTCAAGAATCGTTTTAATGCTCCTGGGAGATGGCTCTGCTAACCCATATAGATTTCTTCTCCCTATCAGAATTTAACCACTTCAGGGTGGTTTATGATTACAAAGAAGATGTAAAATTATTTTAGATTGAGATCATTTGTGAACTGACATAAATTATTGGACAATTAATTCTGTATTTGCTTAATGGTTGAGAGAGATATAAAAGGGTAATTGAGATTTTAAATTTCATGTAATGCAACATCTGAAAACTTATCTTGGTTTTCTTTATAAAATATTTTAACTTCATCATAAAAATAATAATAAATAATAACAGCTACTATTTATGAGCCACTTTCCCTGTGTTAGAAACTTTGTATATAATCTCTGTTATTCATCCCAGCCATTTTTGCAAGCTAGAGACTTTCATTTTTCACTTTATTTATGATAAAATTTATTGTACCTTCAAAGAAGGTAAGTAACGTGCCCAGGGTCACAGACTTGGTGACCAGCAGAGCTGGAAATCAAATATTAGACATTATAACTCCTACTGTACAGTATCTCAGAGCTGCTGGCTCCTCAGAAGGAAGGAGGTATAGAACTGAAGGTGTAGAACTTCAGTCTCAGCCCTTCTCTGACATCATTAACTAGTGACTAGATAGTGATATCACAACCTCATCCTGTGCTTGACCAAGTTCAGCTAGGGTCATCCAGAAATCTAAAAGGACCTCAAGAGAGAATTCTAGAGTAGGCTCTTTTCACTGGATTAGTGGAATAGCAGAGCATAATGGGTAAGAGTTAAGGTTTGGAATTATCCAGATTTGGTTAATCCTAGCTTTATCAACCTGGGCATTTCTTACCCTCTCTGAATATTCGTTCTTGAGTTGTAAGTGGAGCATAACAATTGAACATAGTTTATGTGTATTAAGAGATTATAGGTAAAGCATTTAACATAATGTCTGACATGTGGAAGGCTCGATATTATCATTCCTTATTTTTGTTGTGTATTTCTTTGGAGGGAGAAAAGCTCACAGTTGTCAGATGTCATCTCCATTGCTCAGACTATAGCTTTATTCACATTTTCTCTTGTTCCTCCTATGTACCAAAACTCCTTAAGTAGTTAACACTGTGTACCTTTGAAGAAGAGAAGGTGAATTTTAGCTGCTCTTAATGATTTTATCAAATACTTTCAAGTGCCCCATGCATATATCATTTCATGTAATCCTCACAATGACAATGGACAGTCTGTAAGCAGGTGTCATGTTCTCATTTTCGTAGATGAGGAAGTCTGGGTCCACCTCAAATTATTCATTGAAGAACAAATACATTGCCAGCCAATGGTAAAATCAAGACTTGATTCCAAGTCTTTGAACTCTACCTCTAACTTTCTCTTTAGCACACAAGGCAGGGTTTTATAAAATCCTCCAGGTGATTGGTAATACCACCAATATTAGGGTAACAAACACCCACACTGCACCTGTTGTGTGAAGCACTTTTTACCTATGATCTGATTTGGTCCTCAGAACAGCCCAGGCCATGGATGCTGCTACATGGGTGAAAGGACTGCAGCTTGGAGAGGTTCAGTGGCCCCTGGTGACATGCTACATGAAAGTGAAGCTGTTTGTCTGTTTTTAGTACTGAGATCTCATGATACTCATGATCTCATGTCCTCTCTCTGGTGTAATTCCTTGTGGAATCAAACCTGTAGATCTGAGTAAGGAACTCAAATCGATGGCCATGAGACCTACGAGTTCATTTTGTTCAGGTTGCTGGGGCCATGGCCTCTTCCTTAGATTGAGTCCCAGTGCCCTCTCTAAAAAGAAGAGGACATGGAACCCTGGGGGCATGGTCTGTGGCTGGCAGCTCAGAATTACCTGGAGACATGGGGAAACCTATCCTTTTCATATCCAGGTGAATGTGGAAATAGTATGGAATAAGGTACCAAATTTACATGAATATTAAAGAATAAACAAGAGACTTTAATCACACTTTGGGCTTTCAGGTTCTGTTTATGACTCCCCTAGGGACAGGAGCTTATTGGCCAATGCTATGAGGGGCACTTTGGTACAAAAGTTTTGGAAATCCTGACTCAGCCAGTGC
Source organism: Sturnira hondurensis (assembly GCF_014824575.4). Lineage (NCBI taxonomy): Eukaryota > Metazoa > Chordata > Mammalia > Chiroptera > Phyllostomidae > Sturnira > Sturnira hondurensis. Next base: position 7,949,047 of record NW_028080827.1, read on the forward strand.
ACAGAGTCTATTCCCTGCTCTGGCAAATGATGAATGCAAAGATCACTGAGCTGCAATTGCTTTTTGCACCTCATTGCAGCGAGAAGCTGTTGGCCATTGATTAGCAATGGGCACATTTTTCACCAAAGGCTTTGCCCTCCCTTTGCTCTGCTAATCCTGTTTGCAAGCATTTCCCCATAGAGATCGCTACTTCCTAATAATGAATAAGCTTGCACTTGTGAGTTCAAACTGGCAAATTGCCACCAGACATTTATTAGCTCTGGATTAATGGATCAGGACTCAAACTTTCTAGTTAAAAGAACAAGACAAGCCCTCAGGATTCAATACTCTTAAAAAAAAGTCCCCATTCACTTGGCATTGCCATTTTTTTGCAGTCCTGGCAGTTAGTTTTTATTTTCTCTTCCCCTCCCTTGTAGAGTCTCATTTGTAAATAAAGCTGCGAAAAAGAGACTTATTTTTTCAACAATTTTTGGAGCAAGGAAAAGGGCCAACCCTGGAAAATGTTCACATTATGGTCTTGGGAATTCCTGGATAGGGCTGGTGCTCTGACAGAAGTTACCGTTTAATGTGCAAGGTACTAGAATATATTAGAGATGAGTGTGGCCACTCCATGTGGGTTTGGAAGGGCAGGAGGAGTCAAGTGGTCAGCCTGGAGAAGAAGAGAGTCCAGCAACTCTGTAGATTGCCTAAGGACTACAGGCAGCATGACCTAGGGGATGCAGGTCACTCCTTAGCACGCCAGACAGCTGAACAGGGACCACTGGGTCCGGAGCCTTAGAAGACAGATTTTTAGTTAGAAAGAGGATAGAGTTTCTAGAATAGTCAAAGGAGCTCAAAGTCATAACAGGTGCTTCAGGAACATTTAGATCCTTATTCTAAGAGGAAAAGGAGAGAAGAGGAGAAGTTTACTTTACGTATTATGCGCTGGGACTTTCTTTGATTAACTCTTTTAATCTCAACACCACTGCAAATGTCCTGCTGTCACTCTCCTCATGCCCAGAGAGAAAGAGTTGAAGAGCTGTGGTAGGGTTGACTGATGAGTGAGAGGAGCAGGTTCCCTGGGAGAGAGGAGGCTGGAGGGTGGGGTGGGAAGGAGACCGTGTGGCATTCAGGTTTTCAGAATGGGCAGGTTATCTAGAAGGGCTAAGTGGTGATATTTAGACTTTCCCATTCACAGCTTAAGTGACATAGAATTGAAGGTTGTTCAAATTGGAGTGATCAAATAGCTGCGACCCAGGGTCATCTATGTGGATGCTGAGGCCATCATGAAAAATGCAGAGAATTATGAGAACACGACTATAGTCATAAGGGAGAAGGTACAACCACCATCCTGTAGCTTCCAGGACGGAGGGGGAAAAGTAGGTAGTGCTGGCTTTAGAAGGAGAGATTATTGACGTTTGGTAGAGAAACAATGATCTAGAAACTGTCTCAGGAGTTCAATAACCTGTCTCCTTCCTACCAATATCCCAAACGTTAATTGTTTAAATGTGCAGAACTATTATGCTTAAAGTCAGTGAGGCCAAAATGGAGCAAAAAATGGAATGTAACTTCTGTCCTCAAGGGTCTCCTTTGTGATTATGTAGACCTGTCATGTACTCATAAGCAAAGGATGTGGGTCTTCAGTTTAGACAGAGGAACCCTTTGTATTTTTGAGTTTGGGCCTTGAAGTAGTTAGCCAAGGATGAGGCAGATAGGCATTGAAGGTAAGGATTCCTCAAGGATTTCATTGGGGGGAAGTGGCAATACCACTGAGGGGGTGATTGGCAAGCTGTGTTCAGAGGGTGGTCCGTGAATTCCCTGGAGCAGAGGGGACTTAGTTAGTAATTAGCATTATCTGAAGGAGAGCCTTGAACCTTACTCTATGAAGCTGAGAAGCTTATATTTAGCCCTGATTCTTTAGTAATGGTCCCCAGTGGAGGGAAAAAAGATGGAAAGATCTTAGTCAAAGGATAATTGCTCGTTAGGGTGTAATTGAAAGGAAAATTCATCTTCTCTCAGTGCTTCAACTACTACTTCCTGGTAGATGATTTTCAAATCTGTATTGTTAATGCCCACCTATCCCCCTGAACCTTCACTACCTGTTTCAATGATACCTACATTGCCAAGTCAAATGCTGATGTTGTTACTATTCTTCTGCATAACCCCTTCTTCCATGGTCGTGTTTTCCTCAGTGGCTCGTTATGCTCTGACACTTTCTAAGAATGATTCATCTGAGGTTATTTCCAAACTGCCTCTCTTCCTACTTTTGACATTTAATAGTCGATTATTGTGTGTCAAGCACTGTGCTGGAAAAATTAAGATGAGTAAGTCTTGGTGCCTGACCTAGAGGAGCTATCACATTACCCGAACGAAACAGCGTGGAAGGCACACTTAGTAATGGTGACAGAAGATGTCACCGGGGTTGGCACCTGGCAGCCTGTGGAAGGGAGGCAGGAAGAGCCACCTGAAGGCAATACCCAGAGCAAGGGTGAGGGGAGAAGGGAAAGGTCATTTCAAAAAGAGGGAAATAAACACACAAACTAGAGATGAGAGCAGTGACTATTTTTGGAGCATCAGGCGAGGCAGGGATGCTCAGAAATGAGGCTGGTTAGCCCTCCCTGGTTCCTACCCTGATAATTTCTATCAATTTTCCCAGATATTATCTTGACAGAGCTGGATTATCTTATCACTGAGGCCACCAAGAAACACATTTAACCAGTTTCTGTGCTGATAGCTCATTAAAATCTTTAGTTCTTACAGTTGCAAATAATGCCACTGAAAAGAGTCCCAAATTTCTTCTGAATTACGTATAACATCCCATTATTGTTTTAAGATCCTTCGCTGAAAATGCTTCCTTCCCCCACTCTGTGTGTTATCTAGCTGTCAGCATGATTCCAGTTTGTGTGGAGTGGGGACCTCGAGGAGGTCGTCTTCTTTTTCTAAACATTTTATTTTTATTGATATTTTAAGAAAGATACACACACATATATATATATACATCTATCTATCTATCTATCTATCTATCTATCTATCTATCTATCTATATGTAGAGAGAGAGAAAGAGACATCAATTAGTTATTCCACCTGTTTATGCATTCATTGGCTGATTCTTGTACATGGCTGACTAAGGATTGACCCCATTACTTTGGCATATTGGGATGACGCTTTAACTAACTGAGCTACTGGCCAAGGCGAGGCCACTTTTTTGCTCCTGATACCACACCGGCAGCATCCGCCCTGCAGTTCTCACCCAGGACACTGACTGTCCTTCCCACTGGCAAACCATGGCCGTGCCTTCCTTCAAATCCCATGGAGGCTCCAACCTTTCACCAGCTGCTTCTGCCTACAGGTGGTCACTACTCTTGGATTTTACTTTTGAGTATTTGAGTCAGTCCATAAAAGGATAATTTTTATCCCATTTTTGAACTGCAAAAGAAATTATTCATATTCAATGTTGCTTATGTGATACATAAAAAAACTCTTTCAGGAAAATGTTTGTTTCTCTTGATTAAGGATATACTTTCTTTTATCAGATCATAAGAACCATTTATTTTTTCCCTTTAGTTTCTTTCTGGAAGGCCAGACCCAGCTTTAATGTTTAACCGTAGTAACTACATTAGGTAAATTTTTAGCTCAGTATGGTGTTCTGACCTTTGTCACACATGATGCTGTTCAGCAGATTACCTCAAGCAACGAACTTCTTGTCACTAGAGCTGTATAAAGAGATTGGAAGACCACTTTTCAGAATTTTTTTTCATATTTTATACCTGGATGCCTTCAGTGGAAGGGACAGAGAGGTTTGGTAACAGCTAAAGGAGGAAGCAGTGGAGTAGCGATTTAAACCCCGAAAATGTGGCTCTCTGATTATTTCTCTTAACATTTATGTCATTCTGCTTTCCCGGGTGATCAAAAAGAAGGATCCACTGTGATTAATGACATAAAATAAAAACTGCAGAAAGCAATTCTCTACCAGGGCGTATATTTGAGTAAAAGTTTAAAAACATACTGTAATTCCCACTCTTTATTCTGTATACTTGATGTTGTTAATCAACTACCAATCTTACGTAATACTCCCCAGGGTCCTATTTAGAATGTTCATATTATAAGTGAAATGCTCTTCTTTTGCAGAAAAGTGAGAAAATTTACTAGATACTTTCTAGCTGATGATGTTCAAATCTGTATTGTTAATGCCCACATTTCCCTCTCAACCTTCACGAGCTGTTTCAGTGACACCTACCTTGCCAGTGATACCCACCTCATGGGTCGCGTTCTAAAATCCTTTCGTAAGTCAAGGCATTGATAATGCATTTTACACATTAATTCTTTCAATTAGCTCAGCAAATATTTATTGAGCATTTTCTACACGTCGAGCAATGTTAATGGCATTAGGGATGCAGCAGTGAACAAAACTAACAAATATGTCTGCCTACGTGGAGCTTAGACTTTAGGAACATGGGCAATACATAGTAAATCTAACAATTAAAAATATAGTATGTTAGAAGGTGGTAGGTGATATGGATACTGAGTTGGTCACTGTAGACTTTATTGGGAAGGTGACAGTTGAGTAAAGAGTTGAAGGAAATGTGGGAGTATGCTGGCTATGTGGGAGTAAAGAAAGAACATGTCAGGCAGAAGGGACAGCCAGTGCAAAGGCTCTGAGGTAGAAGCATGCCTGGTGTGTTTGAGAGATACCAAGGAGGCCAGTGTGGCTATAGCAGAGTAAATGAGGGGGCAGTGGTAGGAGATGAGATGAGAGAAATAACTGGGCCCAGGTCATTCAGGCTCTTGTAAGCCATTTTAAGGACAATTTTTACTCTGAGTTAAATAGAGAGCCATTTAGAAGGTTTGGAGCATATGACATGACCTCTTTCTGGCTGCTGAATTGAGAAGAGACTTTTTTGGGACAAGAATAGATGCTGTTAGATGATTATTACAGTAATTCAGGAGAGATGACAGTGCCTCCCGAGGTGAGGTATTAGAAGTAGCCATATTCTGGATATACTACGAAGCCAGCAGAGTTTCCTGACAAACTGGGTGTGGGGTGTGAGAGAGAAAGAGGAGTCAAGAATGATGCCAGGGAGGGAATGCAGTGGGCATTGACTAGGGTGAAGGAGGACTACCAGGAGTTTGTTTCTAGCCTTTTTGATTTTGAAATATCTATTGGATTGCGTAGGCAGTTGATCACCAAGTCTGGAATTCAGAAAGTGTCTGGCAGTTGTTGACAAATGGTATGTGAAGAATAAGATTTGATGACATCAATAAGGAAGTAAAGGAGGATAAAGAATAGAAAAGAACCAGGTTACTTCAACACTAAAAGTCTGGGGAGAACTGAGAAGCAGCCACCAGTTAATAGGAGAAATACCAAGAATGTATTCTGGAAACCCGGTTAGTACAACATGTCAAGGAGGAGAGGGTAACAAACTATATCAAACACCAGTGGTACATCAAGATGACCACTGGATTTATCAACATGGAAGTTATGATGACTTGACAAAAATAGGGAGGAAATATGCATAATGATAACAGGGTCAGGTAAGACTGTTTTATTTAACCCTTAATGAGTTTACACTATAATGATGCTATGCTATTTACAGCCACATGTTTCATGGAAAATTTGCTGAACAATGCGATGAATAGGTATTTATTGACTATCTACTGTGTGTTCAACATTCTGTGCAGGATTTCTGAGGAGGTTCAGGAGTGTGTCTTATAGTGCACCATACAATAGGGACTGGGGGAGAGGTATGACTTAGTTGAAAAGGAAAGAAACAAGAATATGAACTCTTATCACTGGAGAAGACAGGGTCTTAGTCTCAATTCTTCCAGGTGTGAAGAGCAAGGCACCCGGGAAGATGAGTAACACTATGCATATATTTTCCCACATTCTTGTTGGGCACTTGTCCTTCCAAGGAAACATATTTGAGCAGTGAGTAAACAAGCTTAGTAAAACATTTGACCTCATGAAGGTTGGGTAAGTCACAGCTGGCCAGATTCTGTTTCCTTGGTGTGGTTAACATCACAGCCAGGGGAGGAGTGGTGAGAAAACTATAAGAAGACAGACCAGGACAGGGAAGTAGGGAAGACTCTCAGTAAAGGCAGATGCCCATATAGCTTTTCAGAAGGAAAAATTCTAGGGGGAAGTACAAGCAGGCATTAGGTTGTGTCAGGAAGCTCTGGTATAAAGCAAAAGCAAACAATTCTGAAAAACTGAAGTGATAATAGTGGCATATTGAGCACTTATTAAGTAGCAGGCACTACACCAAGTGTTTTAATCTTTTAATGCATTTATACTGATGTCATTAATTCTTTGAGGTAGATATTATTACTATCCCTATTTTTAGATGAGGAATCTAAGGAAACAAATGCCCAATGTCACAGGACTATTAATGGTAGAGACAAAATTGAAACCCAGGTGATTTGATTCCAGGTGATCTGTAGCCTTACCACCATACGATACTGTCTCCCAAGAAGTTGTTTGTGTTTTGGCCAAAGTACCAACCCCCCCAACCCTCCCCCAAACCCCACCCTTCATAACATTATTTGAATATTCTAATATACTGCATCTCTTTTTTGTAAAATGGGAAACAGAAGTCAGAAGCATCATCCCAGGTCACATGGTGGCAGAATGGACATTTAAGTTAAATCAGTCTTGTTCCAAAACCTGTGAAGGGCTTTCTAAGACAGTGGGCTGCTTCTAGTAGGAGCAGAACTGATTTCAGAGTTTCAGGGAGGGACAGGCCTGCAGATGGCCCCGTCTACATAGATTAGTGGTCAAGTGTGAATGGCAGAGCCTTTACGATCAGACTGAACTGGGCCTGAGTCCTTCGCTGTCCCTTCATGAAGACTTGCCCTTGGGCACTTTAACTTCCTTGGAACTCCAGGGTCTCCTCTTGAAAATAAGAATAAAGTACTCACATCACAGAGTTTCTGTATCCAAGTTTTAACCTTCGGTGAAAATATCCTCATTCACAGTGGAATTTCCTCAATTTGTATTCAAAGTGGCATTGCAGTGCTGTAGAAGTGACTGCATTGTCCAAGTTCCAGGCACTACCAGGATTTCAGAATAAAACCCACAGAATTCTCTGGAATATCATTTTTTGGAACTGAACTTGATGTGGTAATTGCTGTACTTTCTGTGGCTTGTGTTCAGTAATTTCAAATTTCAAATGCTAAAAATGGAAACAATACTGAATTCTCTGATAAAGGAAGAGGGGAGGGGAAGCCTGTTATTTTGTTTTTCTGAAGGTCTGCGTGAATTTTGAAATACAGCAAATCATTTTCTGTGGGAAATTCCAAAGTAAAACTGAAATGATTACTGACTCTCTGAGTTAAATATCAATTGATTGTTTTTTGTAACTAGCCTCTGATTGATAAAAAATGATGGGTTTCAATATCAGAAGGGAATATGATATCCCTATCACTGAGCAACGTTTATGTGGTCCACGTGGGAGCCTGGGGACCTGATAATCCCATAGAGAAAGTCTGGTCTGGGAGCCATGATGATGTTGCACTGGAGTCTGTTTGGACAAACATGAGATTTATGAAAGGAGATACTTTCACCCTCTTTTAACGGGCAAATAGGAAGACTGTGCTTCTATTGTCACAATATTTACTGGGAGATTCTGTCGTGCCGTTCTCAATATGCAATATCGAACCAAAGCCATAGGATAAAGATTAGTGGTGTGGAAATTTTCATGCTATGATAGTTTCATGAACTGAGAAAAGTCACTTTACTTCTATGAACCTCAGTTTCCTGGTGTGTAAAAGTGGTTTTATAGGTACTTGCTTAAGCCTTATGGTAACCCAATGATATAGATACATTTCACCTCTATTTTAGGTATTTCAGTCTCAAATTTGATGTCCTTCCCTACAGCATATTTAACTTCATGGAGCTCTATGGGAAACAGAATTGCTTAATCAGAAAGGATTTGAGGAAACCACAAGTGACAGTGTTTCCCCATTTTAAATTCAGTGCCTTCATCTTCACTTTTGTGCTTGGAGTGGAAGGGCCTTGGCAAGTTCCAGTCCTTTGCATTTTTGTTTTGCTGTTTATGCTGAGGTAGTTTATCTGTGATTCAATGTGCATTTGAATAATGACCATAGTGCCATTTCTTTTCAGTGTTTACCTTTTTACATAATCAACAAATAAGCTTAATTTTACAGGTTGTAGCTTACATCTCAAATTCTGTTAGCTCCTCCCTGCAGTTAAAGTGCTTACATTTTAACTATATTTCCCTCAATTAATACATAGATTGGGTGAGATGCATTCCATTTTCTACATATAAATCTTCTAAAGTAGAAACTGGGAGACAAAAAGGCCTTGATTGTTATAATTGTTTCTATAACCGACACCTTAATTGTCATGAGTATATTTTGAACATTCAATCATTTGTCATATATGTATCAAGAATCTGGAACTTATAAGAATTAGCAACAGTAGTGGTAATAACAGTAAAGATAATGGTAACATTGGTTGAGTGAATGGCATTGTGCTAAGTATTCTACACAGTTTATCTAGTTTCATTTAATCCCCATAATGACCCTCTGAGATTCTGTTATCATGTTATCACATATCTATATTTTCCTCGGCCTGGCTTGAAATACAAGCTCTTGTTTTCTGTTCCTAGTGCCAACCCTCCAGAAGGTTCCCCAATCCATTTTTAACCCCTTCTAACTTGCCCAGACTTTCTCTCCCGTGTCTCTGTTCCCTTCTTTGCACTTCTCTCCAGCGTTTGTCTCTGCTCCTCCCCGTGTGTGTTATAAACTCTCCTCCTTCCTGATTGCTCTGTCTTAACACGGACTTTTAATTCCCAAATCTATTTTAGTCCTAGACTGATGGTTCTAGAACAGAGTTTGAACAACACCTGGGACATCTTTGACCAGGGAAAGAGGGCATCTTTCTCCCACCTGGTTAGTTTTTTAAATGTTTTGGCTGCTCTTTCTCCCCTGTCCAGTCCCTTACTCCCTCTTTCCCCCAGTCACCATCTCCATCATCCCTATGCTCAGGAAGAAAGAACCTTGCCTTGTGTTTCTCAGATGTCCTTACTCCTGCTGACTTCTCTCCTGGAAGGCCCTTCCTCTCCCTTTCTAATTATTAAAGTTGTATCTGTTTTTCTGACCTTGCTTGAAATAGCAGTATCTTCTACAGCTTTCCCTGTTCTCCAATTGGGTGCAATTTCCTTTCCGTTCAAATCCTATGGTACTTTGCATGCATCTTATATCTTATAATAATAGTAGTGGTGATGATGGTGATCATGATGAGAAGGAGGAAGAGGACAATGAAGAGGAGCAGAAGGAGAAGGAGAAGAAAAGGAGAGGGGGAGGGGAAGGAGGAGGAGGAGGAGGAAGAGGAGATTAGGACAAAGGAGGAAGAAAAAGAGTAGGAGGAGGAGGAAGAGACCTATGATATGTCCTGTGCTTCATATGTAACATCTCAGTTAATCCTCACCGTGACCCCAGAGGTTATATAATATTATTACCTTCTACAGAGGAGAAAACTGAGGCTTAGAAAGGGCATGTGCAGGTCCACATGCTTCCCATTTAGGAGGTGGTCTTCTCTGATTGCAGGAACTGGGTCATCTTCAGGGTCCCTCGATGCCTTTCACAGTGCCTTGCGTCTAGTAGGTTCTCAGTAATTATTTATTTTATTTTTTTATATATTTTTTATTTAATTCTTGTTCAAGTACAGCTTTCTGTCTTGTATTCCCAGCCCTGCCCGCCCCCCCACCCCGTGCTCCCCACCTCCCTCCCATTTCCGCCCCTCCCACCGTTAGTTATTGTCCATGTGTCCTTTATTCTTGTTCATGTGAGTCCATCCCCTTTTCCCCTATGATTCTCTCCCCTCTCCCCTCTGGACCCTGTCAGTAATTATTTTTGATTGTGTAAAAATGGTAATTAACTAATTAACAAGTGCTATACCTATAATATCTACATACAAGGGTTGCTCTTCCATGTTTTCTGTCTCTTCTCCTGATGTTTCTCTTTGGACTCTCACGTGTGGCAGAGACAATCCCACATGTCCACACAGGAAAGCTCCATGTTCTCTTGCTTTGAGTGAGAGGTGTGACTGTGTTCTTCCTGATCTCATATGGGTGGATGTGATGTCTGCATTTCTAGTCGGGCCTTTAAAACTCCACCAGATCGTCCCTGTCCTCCCTCTTCTGGAATGTAGAGCATCTGGAAGAGAACCCTGAGGTCCAGACTGAAGGAGAGCCTGCATCCCTAACTGCACGAAGCTCCCACACCTGCCCAACCTGCATTGGACTATCCAGGAAGGACACATGTTATTTTATTATCTTAGGTGATTGGGATGTGGAGGTTATTACAGCAGCTACCATCACTTACTCAGATTAATACACATCATGTGGAATCCAGACATGGAGGAAGGCCAGTCTGGTCTATGGTTATGCATGAAGACTCCTAGATCCCAACTGTAGCCAGGGGGGCTGGCTTGTCAGTATTTTACAGGCAGCAGGCAGCTGTACATGGCTCTTTACAAGGAGTTATCTGTCTTCTTCTCTCCGAGTTCTGACTTAAGGAAGATGTCCATTTGAGGATTATCAAAATGCCCTATCTGGATGGTTCTAAAAATCTTCATGTAAAACCACAGCAACAACAGCAACAAAACAACAATGGCAACAAACAACAACCACAAAAACAGTTATCCAGAAATTTTTCCCCCCTTTTCACCTTTCTGTCCTGTCTTCCCAAATTAGATCTTTTTCTTTCCAAACTGTTCGTGATGTTGGAAAATTCTCTATAGCTTTCCTGGATGGCTCCAATATCTAAAGATGTCCCTCACCTCTGGATTTATTACTGGGCTTCTCTGAGTGGGGTCAGAGGGCATCACGAGCCCTATAGTCTGATCCTCCTGCTTCTCTTATGTGCTCCATAACTCTCCTTTGCCATTTATTGACATTTGAGACACTTGATCTATGGCTGCCTCACTCTCCCTCCCCCCTGTATCCATGCCTTGGTATCCAGGGACAGCAGGAATATATTATTTCAAGAGTGAGAACAAGGCCAACTTATCTAGGCTCTGAGCAAATTATGGGTAGAATTTTGCAAAGGTCGACATTCTATTTAAGATTTAAGATTCAACATAGCATTGAACACATTATTTAGATTCCAGATCCAGCAACCTAAGACTGGAATCAGAAATGAGTTAAAGATCCCCATGGTGCTGTCCTCTCCCTCCGGGCTTGCCTGCTCATGGTCTCACTTGTCCTGAGAGGTAGGTGTTATCTGCACGTTAGGAGGGAGTAAAACTCAGACTGATCATGATGATAGGGATGGAATAGGAAATGTGGCCAATCTTCCTGACTCTTTCCCCTGGATCACAGCAAGTTTCCCCTTTACAATGGACTATTTCTTTTCTTTTAAAAAATATTTTATTTATTTCTAGGGAGAGGGGAAATGAGGGAGAAAGAGTGGGAGAGAAACATCAGTGTGTGATAAATACATTCTCTTACATGCCCCCAACTGGGGACCTGTCCTGCAACCCAGGCATGTGCCCCGAATGGGAATCAAACCAGCAACCTATTGGTTTGCAGGCTGGCACTAGGTCCACTGACCCACATCAGCTGGGGCTATAATGGACTGTGTCTTAGAAAATGATCATTTATATAGAGCATAAATTAGGAAATGCTTTAAAATACAATCTGGATCTGAAATTTTCCACTTTAGAAAATCAGCTTGGCCTAACTGCCAGGAGGGTGTGCAGTTTACCTGCTGCTCTCAGGGGTGGTAGGAGGGGGTTTCGGGTGGGGCCGGCCCTGCTCACTGAATGTCACAACCCTGGTCAGCTCCATGCTGGACCGGAAGGGGCTACTGTAACCTCGTGGACTTGGATGGCTTTGGTGTCTTTATTCTTATTTAAAATCAACATTTAATTCTACAAAGTGACTTAGAATATTGACTTCAAAAATCACCAGCTCCATCAAACTAAAAAAATTTTGCACAGCAAAGAAAAGCATTAACAAAATAAAATGACAATCCACAAAATGGGAGAACATATTCACCGATACACCTGATAAGGGATTAAGATCCTGATATTTGATATCTTTTTTTAAACTTTTTTTTCAATTGTTGTTTAAGTACAGTTGTCTCCATTTTCCTCCTACTATTCCCCACTCCCTACCCCAGCCATTTGTTTATTTTTCCCTTTCTTTCCCTTGTCAGGGGAGATATATCTGATAAAATATGTTCTGAGCAGTGTCTGAGATTTTGCTGCTTATGTTTTCTTCTACAATTTTTGTGGTTTTGAGGCTAAATCTTTAATCCATTTGGAATTTATTCTTGTGTATGGTGTAAGAAGATCTATTTTTATTTTTTGCATGTATCTGTCCAATTTTCCCAATACTATTGGTTGAATAAACTATCTTTACCACCACCACTTCCCCCCTCCCCCCCCCAAATCATCAGCTTCTAGGCTTTAGGGATAATATTGGCAATAACATTGTGAACAGAATAACCTAGCTCTGTGGTTTCTAAGCTTATTTTCAGAAGGATGCTTGACAAAGGTGCATCTTCTATTGGTACAGGAAAATGAGAAAAATAAAAACAACAGTGAGTCTCAGTAAAGCTATTTTTATTCAGTTTAACAGGCTGTCCTCTATTCCAAGACTATATATGTGAGTTCTATCCAGAGATATTTAGAAATGTAAGATGAAAAATAGAAGCATTTATTGAAGAAGATATAAGATACAAGATATAAGAAACAGTATACGTACGGCAATGATGCCTCAGTCCATTCCAAGTAGGCACCTTGGGACCTTACGCAGCTTCTCCCAACACCATCAGCTGCCCCATCATATTTTCCTGAATCTCACTGACAGTTTGAAATCTCTTCCCTTTCAAAGGTGATTTTAGCTTTGGGAAAAGCCACAAGTCTCCGGGTGCCAAATCTGGGCTGTAGGGAAGCTGGATATTTTGATGTTTCACCCCAGAACTCTGCACCAGATGTGATGCATGAGCGGGTGTGTTGTGATAAAGCTGCCAATGACCAGTTGCCCATAGCTGTGGCCTTTTAAATCATCCAAATAGTTTCTGTGGAGGAACTTTCAAACTTATTGCAAAATCTGATACAGATTCATTGCTCTACTTGCTCAATCATTTTGAATGGGATGGACAAACAGTACACATGCTCACTCAACAGTGTCAACCACCCCCACAGATTAGTACAGTGAAGTTGTCACTGTTCACACATGCACATTCAAGTCCACTCTCCTTGGCTGCCAGGTTACATAGATGTCACACAAAATGTTCTAGTTATAATAACAATGGTTGGACTTTTTCTGGACAGAGCTTTGTATATATTGAGAAAATAGATTTTTCTTTTAAAATTCTTGGCTGGTAAAATATTAAGTTAGAAAGCTTATATGCTTTCCTAAATTAAAGACATTTAAAAATATATAAAATACTAGTCCATACTAGTATTTTCCATTTGGAAAATACTAGTAGTTTCCAAAAGTTTGGAAACTACTTGTTTAGCAGATATTTTTTCAGACATAGTGATCACTGTCATTTGGGGGAGGGGGTGTCTTTTGAAATGTTATGTCTCAGGCAGTCAGTCTTTATTTTATCCAAGCAGAGTAAAAATTTTATCTTCACCTTCACATCAGTCAATTTGTCTGTGAAAGAGCTTTGATCTCCTTTGGCTACAGGGACTCAGATCTCTCTCTTTTTGCGTATGTGTCTTAAGGGAACCAGAGTTGACCTTTTAGGGCTAGGACATAGGAACTGACTTAGAGTACTTCACAGTCATTTCTTAGAGCAGAAATAAATGCAATTACTGCCAGCTACAGTGATCTTGGGTAAATTTTAGGTTTTCCTAATGCAATATTTTTAATAAAGTAATTGAATACATTATTATAGACAAGAAAGGAAGGTTTAGAATCTCCATTATATTTTATAAAGCATTGATAGTTAATGCTCCATTAATAAATACCCTCCTTTAATAAATTAGATCAGATATATCAGGAGTTAAATTAAATTTACTTTTATATTATATACTATTTATTTTTTTAAAAAAATTAAGATTTATGGTTAAGAATTGGTAGGGCCCAAGTGAGAAAATCACTGATAGTTCTCTATTGATTGTTGCAAATCTGAATATATAATAGAGCTGAGAAACTGGATTCCACAATCACTCATTGTTGCTGAAGTGAAACATCACCACCATATACTTCTTTAAGGCTCACTGTGGTTTTTCTTTGTGACATACAGGAACAACTAAGAGCATTTTGGTCTTTATTTATTGGGGCCGCATAATCTAATTATCTCTCATTAGTCCAGAGCTGATTATTTCATTTATCTTTGTAAATGTGACAACAAAAGGCTCACTTTAATTAAGCAGATCAGCAATTAGCTCTTGTTTTATAGGAGTTTTAAACATCCCTGTACTAATAGCAGGCAGCGTGATTGTAATCAGAAGCCCAGGGAAGAATGGTGGCAGTGGACAGTTTGATTTAGAGCCCCATTTAAGGGAAAGCTATGCAGGCAAAGAGGCTCTCCAACAACAAAGGTCCAGAAAGGGCTGGCCAGACCAGAGGACACACTTGAGAGGCCCAGGGCAAGACCCTCTCACCTCCATACACTGCTTATGTCATAAGTGGTGACTTCATTCTTTTTTGTAAAAAAATTTATTCACTTGTAATAGTAATCGTTATTATTTATCAATCACCTACTATGCCCCAGGCATGGTATCTATCTATGACTTTAATTACACTTATCTTTTAAAACCTCACAATAGCTCTCAAAGTGGGTGTTACTAAGTTATCCCCATTTTGCAGATAAGCCAACTGAGGTTTAGAGGAGTTAAGTCACTTGCCAATGTTTATGCAGCTAAGGATTAGAAATCTGATTTGATTTTGCTACTCTAAAAATTGGTTTCTTCTCCTCCATCTCCTACCTGGCTCCTCCCTCCTTCCGCTTTCTTCTTCCTTCCTTTTTCCTCCCTTCTTTCAATCATTTCCTTGGTATGCCAGGCACTGTGCATGGGGCTGGCAATATGGTGATAGTAAGATGAGCAAGACTTGGCCGGGACCTTTGAGAAACTCATTGTGTTGGAGATAAAGACATAAACTAACCATTGTAATGCTGGGACAAAGCTGCATAGACCTTTCCAGACAGGCACAACCTAGGGTGATTGGCACATCCGGCAGCTAAATCTATTTATCTCTATCTCTATCTATAATCTGTAATCTATATATCATCTATCTATATACATATATAATTTTTATTTTTACTTTCATTTTAAATTTAAGTTGATATTCAATTACTTTTTATATTAGTTTCAAATATACAGCATAGGCTTAGACATTTATATTACTTATAAAGTATTGACTCTGATAATTCTAGTACCCAGCTGGAAGCATACATAGTTATTACAGTGTTACTATATTTCCTATGCTGTACTTTATATCTCCCTGACTATTTTGCAGCTACCAGTTTGTACTTCTTAATCCCTTTACTTTTTTCACCCAGTTCCCCAACCCTCTTCCATCTGTCAACCCTCAATCTATTCTCTGTATCTATGAGTCTGTTTCTATTTTGTTTGTCTTTTTTGCCCTTTAGATTCCATACATAAGTGAAATTGTATTTACATTTTTCTGTCTCACTTATTTAGCATGATACCTTCTAGGCCCATCCATATTGTTACAAATGATGGGACTGGGTGACTAGAGGATGGTCTCTTCTCTTCCTTAGGGACAAGCTGGTGACCAGCAGTGCAGAGGAAAAAACCAGTTAGGGGCAGGGCAGCTTCTCAGCTGGGCAGTGAGGCGGATGGGCTTTGGTCCTTTGTAAGACCTTCACTCGGTGTGATCGCATCACATTGGAGACCAGACAGTGCTTTTACTTCTTCCCCGTCTTGTCACCACCAAACACATAATCCTAAAATTATCAGAACTTCCCAAAGTTCTGATATTCAATATTTTAAATAAGTCAGTTTTTAAGCATCATTTTGTACCAGGCACTATACAAAAGTGCTTTATTAAGCTAACTTTATTTTTACAATTCTATTTTGAAGTCAGTATTATCTTCACTGTGCAGATGAGAAAACCGAGGCACATACAGGCAAATTAACGAATCTGGGTTCACAGTGGTGGAGCTTAGATTTGAACCTATGATTGTAACCACTACTTAATAACTACCACCCTTCTTTGGACTCTCTGGCTCGCCAAGGGAACCTGGCCTTAAAAAATATAAAATAAATTAATTTAGTTTTTGTTTCAGAAAACCCTCCTTTATATGTTTCATGAGCCACAGACTGGGGACTATTATTACTGTAGGCAGTTGTGAGCTATTGAATGATCTAGACTGAGGTGTGATACAGTGAGAGCAGTTTTAAGAATGTGGAGATGATTTGGCAATAAACAACCCTGGAGTTGGGGATGTTGACTAGGAGGGTATCCCCCTCATAAGGAGACATAAGCCTGCTGGCAATTGAAATGGGGATAAAGGTACAGGTGCCAGAAAAACTATAAAGTGATTGATAGGCCTGTATTATGAGGGGCAGATGGAAGACAGTTAGAGGTTACTGTGTTTTTGAGTCTATATGACTGATAGAAATACAGAAGTCATGTGCGGTTGAGTAGGTGAACTATGTAAAAAAAGGTTGAACATGGTGATGGGTCTTTGGTGACCTAAGAAGTGTGGATTCAATGAGGTTTGAGCCAATTTGGAGGGGATTAGGAGAGACTGGTTAGTGAAGAAGGTGATAGAGAACATGTAGGATGGTTTTTAGGCCAGGGAGACACATGCTTACTTCAAGGTAGAAAGTGTCTGATTCCCCCTCCCTCACCTCAGCCCACCTCTGCCCAAGGAAGGACCTAAGAGATGGTGACCACTGCCTGTCCCATCCCGTTCATGAGACTGAGATGCAACGTAAGTGTAGGAACCTCACGCGTTTCATTCATCTCTGCATTTCCAGCATCCACTACAGTGTCTGCTGCAGAGCAGGTACTCAATAAATGTGGGGGCGACTTTCCTCTCAAGTCCCCCCGAGTGCCACGGATGAGAGTAAATATGACTGAGACATGATGTGATCTGCTTAGGGAGGAGAAATGGCCATTGTCCCAGAGGGAAAAGGCCGTGAGCAGTGGCCAGTTCTCAGGGGAAAAAGGCCAGCAGCGGCCAGTTTCTCCGAGGAGAAAAAGGCCTCGAGCCCCCCTCCTCCAGGGCCTTTTATTGGGTTCTAATACACAGGAATACAGGGCAGCAAGGATCAAACAGTAGATAACATTTCAAAGAAATCTGAGGGCTTCAGAGTCTGTCAGGAACAGAGTTTTAGGGTTTCCTGCTTGAACCCTTAACATATGAATGAAAGCACTCTTAGCAGAGCAGATTTCACAGGTTTATTAGGAAGTCTTTGTGGTGCCAGATATTTCCCCAGGACATTCTCTAGCAAGGCAAGGAGCTGCACCTCTCCCCAACAGGTATTCAGGCTTAAGGGGATTAGAGCCAGGAAGAGCTTCTCCCAAAGAACATGGGGACTCAGTCTATGTCAAAGCTGTGGGGGGCGGGGGGTGGGGTGAGAGTCCATTGCTGTTTGTTGCAGCACCCCCCCAGTTCTTCCATGAAGGCCTCCCAAGTGATCGAGTCTGGCTTAGGTTGCCCCCCTCTGTGAGGAGTCTTACCTGTCATTGACTTCCGACCAAGCTTTGGGGGCAGGGAGAGGAAACTGAGGCAGCGTTTTTTTACCAGAGACAGGCTTTGTCTCCTGCAGCTCACATTCCAAAGGTCGTCATTAGCCCTTAGCCACAAGGGGTCGAGATACAATTCCTAGAACCAGGCAGAGCGGTGTACAACAGATAAATAATCGTTGACTGACTGAATAATGAATGAATGAGGAACTGATGTCAGAACTACTGCCTCTAGAATGGTAGGAGCCAGAAGCAGGGAGATCAACATGATCACAAAGGGAAACTGGGGATGGGAAAACCCAGGAAACCAAAGCTGAGGGTCCAAATGAGAATGGTTGAATTTTATCACTTAGTCTGAGGGGTGAGCAGTGCAAAGGGAAAACAACAGAGATTGAAGTTCTATGACAGGAGCCTTGTTAAGGAAAGGACTCCTGTATCTGAGGCCATATTTATTGGTACCAGGGCTTCGGCAAGTGGATGGATGAAGCTAGAAGCAATTCTGTCTCAGACTGACAGGCCTTTACAGAGAGACAGACTTGAAAGGTCTGAGTAAAAAATGAGCCAAGTGTACTTTTTCCCCACAAAGAACCATGGAAAAAAGGTGGCAGGGTAACTGAAGGATGTGGTGTTGGGGCCAAGAATTTTTGCCAGTCTCAAGGGGTAGATTTAATGTATTTCTTACCATTCTAAGTGCACTTTCAAGTAGGGTGAAGTGTAACCATTCTGACCTGGGCCCTTATTTGTCTGTCTAAGGAAGTCAGATCACCAAAGCAATGAAGTCTCATTCAAGGTAGTAGATTTTGCTGGGATTCCTCAAGCTCTGGGTACCCCTTTCCAATATAGTAGTTTTATCAATTTAAAGGCACAGATTTGGGGATATCAGAGAGAAAGGAGTTAGCGAAGTGGAAAAAATTTAAGATACTGACTGGAGAGGGAATAATGGAAAGCCCAAGACCATGAAGTCACAGAATGTCATAGTTGAAAGGGATCTCCTATCTTGTACACACATATCTGGAAAAAAATTGCAGAAAAATAGTCACACGAATGCTGGGAGCAAATGGAATCACAAAACAGGGAATAGCATTCATTCTGATGTGGAGAAGGACCAGCTGCTTCTTTCAGAAAGGGTGGTGGGTGAGAGGTTAGGGATCTGGACAGAAGTTATTTTAAAGTAGAGAGGAGGAATATTAGGGCTTTTATATCAAGAAGTAGAAGTTTTACCTCTTCTCCCTCAAATGTTATTTCTCTGCCCTTTTCTGCACAAGGAGTTTGAATGGCATGAGGGGTGTACAGACTTTGACTTGTTCCGGTTCACCTCCAACACTACGCAGCATAAAAACAGGCAAGGGCTAAGCCAAAGATGCTTACATTCTGAATGGAGGCATGAAAGGAAAGGAGATACTAATTGCAAACACTTTTGTTTCTTGAACAACAGTTTTCTTACCCTGTTTTTCAAAAAAGAGAAAATTATTAGCTTCCCACAAAATAGTATTTCTTACTAAGTGTAACAATTAACAAAGGTTAAATACACACATATATTTATGTTACACACATACTGTGTATATACAGTCCAGGTGATTTTGCCATAAAAAGTTAAACAATTGAACAAACATGTACAATAATCTCAAGGTTGATTCAAATTCTTTGTTTATACCAAAGCATAAAGACATACGTGGTATATGTCTACTTTCAAGGGGACATAAAATGGAAGTAGATATGTACACATTGAAGATAAAAGTCTTCCAGAACAAAAGACCAGGCTGGCAGTGTTTTCCTGGTGCCTAACTGAGGAGAGTAATGTGCGTAATGTAGTGAGAGAAGTACTGTTGGGGTCCATCATCAGGCTGGCAGTGTGAATGCCTTCTCTGTGCTAGGACGTAGGTGTTTGAGTTTAATCCATGCAATGACTCTGCAAAGTCATTCAGAGACTTTAGGTGAGGTCCAAAGTGGTTAAGTAACTTGCGTGAGGTCATCTGGCATCTGGAGGAACAACAGTAGCACCCTGGGTTTTTCCTCTCAAGAGTTCCTGCTCTTTCCTCCTCACTGTGCTGCTCAATGCCTCTTACCAAGCCTGTGGCTTTACCGCAGGGACCTGGGAACTGGCACTTTAAAAATGCATACTAGTGTTTTCCACTTGCTTTTATTCATTTGGTTACGTCTTGTCTCCAGGTTAGTTTTTCAGCTTAATTTGTTTTGGCTTTGAGGCTTTTTATACACTTACTCTCCCTACCTTGCTTAAGAAATTGTATTCCATTTGATATTTTCTGACCTTACACTTGGGCGAAGGAATAATAGAGTATTTTACACAGGAATGAATTGTGATGTCGTAGGTGAATGTGTGGGAGCTCATAAATCAGCAGTGATCCCTGGGGACCAAGGAGGACCTCCTGGCCCTGGCCAGTGCTCTTTAGACCTCTTTATGCTAATAAAACAGAGATTTCTCTCTGAAGGGCTCCACCTTTGCAAATGACACTCATAATAAGCTTGGCACAGTACTTCAGTGATTGGCTGTTTACCTGCTGGTAACTGATAATTTAGCCAGTGTAAAAGGGCTAGTGGTCCATCTCTAGTTGGAGAATTAAGAGGTATAATTTTGTCCAAGTAAACAGCGTTTTTTTTTGTGGAAGGTCCCGAAGAGGGCATTAGACAAGGAATATGTTTTCTGAAAATATTATTGTTGGAACCACAGATGTGTGAAGACATTAAGGATTGCTCATTTCCCAATTTTAATATAAGTTACTGAGTTTCTGTGTAGAAACTTACTTATTTATCGATTTGGCCATCTCAGTTAGTGAAAAATGGGGTAATCTCTCAAAATGGCAAAGAATAGATTATCCTAATTCTTTGTTCTAGTAATTAATGACACAGAACAATGAATACTAGTGAAAGACTGGCATGATCATTTAAAACTTGTTTTAGTCTATATAAAGTAAAAAATTCTACTTTTCTAGACTAAATGATCATATACAAGGTTTTTAAAAAGATGGTATGTCAACACAATGAAGAATTTTGGAGACATTAAAATGATAAGTAAAAAATACTTAGAAATAAAATTTTATGATATGTATGTAAGTGATAAAAAAGTAGAACACCAAACTGTGTCTTCTCTGATGAGATATATGCGAAGTAAATGTGTATATGGACATGTGACGAGGAGAAATATGCAAATACGAAAATACTTGGGAGAATGTGCGTTTTCAAATGTAAGGCAAGCTACAAGGAATATAAGATTCATTTTGGGACTCAGTCCTGATAGGACTGAGTGTATGGGCTGATTTGTTTTACTACTAGAGAGAACAATCATATTTTTCTAGTAAGGCAATCTTGGTCTTAATTCATTCTCACAGTAGGGTTCCTATAAGCCAAATGTAATCACAGAGTAGATTAGTTTGGTGTTTTGGGACCTTGGAGAAAGGAGCATTTCTTTCTCACTGGGCCTTAGAGAATGTTTTTATGGAAAGAATTTATACATTGTCCTAATGTACACTGAATTTTGTCAGGTGGACATAGAGCTGAAGATATTTCAAATGTATGAGGAGTATGACCGGGGGCCTGGGATAGCAAAGTGCTGTAAAAGGAAATGCTCAGAGATAATTAAGGGCTTGGTTTGGCAGAATCTTGATGAGAAAGGGAATGGGAGAGGATCTTGAAGGGTAGATTGGAGGCAGATTGTGGGGGATGGAATGTCTGAGTACTATGTAATCCCCCTTCTTTGCAGTTTCCCTTTTTAGTAAAGTTCTGTTCCGTACTTCAAAATGCAAATTACTGAATATTCTTATCACTTAGCAAGTGAGACTTTTAGCAAGAACCCTAAAACACCAATCCAAAAGAACCTATGCACCCCAATGTTCATAGCAGCACAATTTACAATAGCCAAGAGATGGAAGCAACCTAGATGCCAGTCGGTAAATGAATGGATCAAAAAACTATGGTACATATACACAATGGAATTCTATGCTGCAGAAAGGAAGAAGGAGCTCCTACCCTGTGCAACAGCATGGATGGAAATGAAAAACATTATGCTAGGTGAAATAAGCCAGGTTTTGAAAGACAAATACCATATGATCTCACCCTTAATAGGAAGCTAAACAACAAAACAAACAAACAAGCAAAATATAAGCAAAGACACTGAAATAGAGAACAGGCTGACAGTGACCAGAGGGGAGAGGGGAGGAAATTTCAGGGGAAAATGGGAAGGATTTACAGGAACTAGTATAAAGGACACATGGACAACAACTAAGGGGGGTGGAAATGGGAGGGAGGTGGGGAGCACTGGGGGGGCGGCTGGGATGGGAGTAAAAGACAGAAAACTGTACTTGAACAATAATTAAATTTTAAAAAGTCAAATAAAAAATATAAAAATTTCTTTTATAGACATATATTCTTAAAATGTTGTTTTTGGTAATGAGTGTAAGTCATTTACATTGATAAACATTGTATTTTATTTTGGCCATATGGTTTCATGTTTTCTGCTTGCTCTGCTTTTTTGTTTGTTTTATTTTTCAACTTCCCCTTGCATACCCATTTTCTATCAAGCAAATTGGTTAAATTTTATTTTACTTGTTTCAGTTATGTTGCCTACCCATAGGTTGAGGTCTCTATTACCGAAATTATGTTTATACCAAAAGTCAAATTGTGTCTATGTTTTTTTCTTGACTTATGGTTCTTATGGTTTTCCCAATCTCTCTGAAATTATTTATAATGTATATTTTATTTTTTATTATTTTATTTTTAATCTTTTTTATTGTTGTTCAAATACAATTGTTTCCATTGTCCCACCACCACTTCCCCCTACCCCACCCACAATTTGATTTTGAAAAAATTTTAATTGTTGTTCATGTACAGTTTTCTGTCTTTTACTCCCATCCTAGCCTATGCCCAGCCCTCCCCACCTCCCTTCCATTTCCACCCCTCCTAGTTTTTGTCCTTTAGTCCTTGGTGCCACAGTTTATATTCAAATCTTTTATCCACCTTGAATTTATTTTTATGTATAGTGCAAGTTAGTGCTCTAGTTTCATTTTTTTGCATGTAGCTGTCCAGTTCTCCCAACACCATTTGTTGAAGAGGCTATTTTTACTCCATTTTATGTTATTGCCCCCTTTGTCAAATATTAATTGACCATAGAGACTTGGGTTTATTTCTGGGCTCTCTGTTCTATTTCACTGGTCCATGTGCCTGTCTTTATGCCAGTACCAGACTGTTTTGATTACAGTGGCCTTGTAATACAGTTTGGTATCAGGTATTGTGATCCCTCCTACTTTGCTCTTCTTTCTCAAAATTGCAGCAGCTATTCGGGGTTGTTGATGGTTCCATATAAATTTTTGAAGTGTTTGTTCTATGTCTGTGAAATATGCCATTGGTACTTTAATAGATATTGCATTGAATCTGTAAATTGCTTTGGGTAGTATGGACATCTTGGTGATGTTAATTTTTCCAATCCATGAACATGGTATATGTTTTCATTTGTTTGTGTCTTCCTTGATTTCTTTCTTCAGTGTTGTGTAGTTTTCTGCATACAGGACTTCTATGTCCTTGGTTAGGTTTATTCCTAGGTATTTGATTTTTCTTTTTGCTATATTGAATGGGATTTTTTTCTTGATTTCTGCTTCTGCTGTTTCATTGTTAGTATCCAAAAATGCCTTTGATTTCTGGATATTGAATTTGTATCCTGCTGCTTTGCCAAACCAATTTATTAGGTGGAGGTGTTTTTTGGCTGAGTCTATAGGATTTTCTATGTACACTATCATGTCATCTGCAAACAGTGACAGTTTTGTTTCCTTCTTTCTGATTTGGATGCCTTTTATTTCCTTTTCTTGTCTGATCACTGTGGCTAAAACTTCCAATACTATATTGAATAGAAGTGGTGAAAGTGGACAACCTTGTCTTCTTCCTGATCTTAGTGGAAAAGGTTTTAGTTTTTGCTCATTGAGTATGATGTTGGCTGTAGGTCTCTCATATATGGCCTTTATTATGTTGAGGAATGCTCCCTCTATTCCCACTTTGCTGAGTGTTTTTATCATAAATTGGTGCTGTACCTTATCAAATGCTTTTCCCACATCTGTTGATATGATCATGTGATTTTTGTCTTTGCTTTTGTTTATATGATGTATTACATTTACTGATTTGTGAATGTTGAACCATCCTTGCATCCCTGAGATGAATCCCACTTGGCCATAGTGCATGATCTTTTTAATGTGTTGTTGGATGTAGTTTGCCAATATTTTGTTGAGGATTTTAGTGTCTGTGTTCATGAACGATATTGGCCTGAAGTTTTCTTTTTTTCTTGTGTCTTTATCTGGTTTGGGGATTAGGATGATACTGGCTTCATAAAAGGAGTTTGAAAGGCGTCCATCATTTTGAAACTTTTGGAATAGTCTGTGAAGGATAGGGGTAGCTCTTCCTTAAATGCTTTGTAGAATTCTGTGAAGTCATCTGGTTCAGGGCTTTTGTGTGTCAGGAGTTTTTTGATTACTGCTTCAATTTCATCTGCTGTTATTGGCCTGTTCAGGCTTTCTGCTTCTTCATTGAGTTTTGGAAGATTATATTTTTCTAGAAATTTATCCATTTCACCTAGGTTTTCAAATTTCTTGGCATACAGCTCTGCATAGTAATTTCTTACAATCCCTTCTATTTCTGTGGTGTCAGTTGTAATCTCTCCTCTTTCATGTCTGATTGTGTTTATTTGGGTCTTCTCTCTTTTTTTCTTGATGAGCCTGTTTAAAGTCTTGTCCATTTTGTTTCTCTTTTCAAAGAACCAGCTCCTGGATTCATTGACCCTTAGAATTGTGCTTTTAGTCTCTATGTCATTTAATTCTGCTCTGATCTTGTCTATTTCCTTCCTTCTACTTGCTCTGGGCTGTCTTTGTTGTTGTTCCTCGAGTTCTTGTAGGCGTAGGGTTAGGTTGTTTGTTTGAAATGTTTTTATCTTTTTTAGGTAGGCCTGTATCACTATAAACTTGCCTCTTAGGACTGCCTTCGCTGTGTCCCATAAGTTTTGGATTGGTGTGATATAATGTATATTTTAAACTCTTATACTGTTTCAATAAGTTTTGATTCTTCTGGTACAACTATAACCATCAGTTGTCTCTTTCATATTTCTCAAGCTTCTCAGATTCTTGTAATGTTTTCATTTTGTCTTTAATTTGATTGATAATGTTTCTGGAAGGTGCACAAGTACTTATGTCTTAGCTTGGGCTCCTTTGGGTGACCTAAGGGAGTCATAGGTGTGCTTTAAGGAGGAGAGAAATATTGAAATATTCCAATCTAGAATCAGCTCCTCTCTATTTCTTCCCGTAGGCATTGTCGCTGTTGTCTACAAGTAGACCCCTGTGAAGGAAGGAGGTGGGGAAATGGAGAAGGAAGCTCCCCTGCTGCTCTGGCAGAGAACATCTACTTCATCATCAAAGCACTGAGAGAGTGAGCTGTGATCACTACAAACCAGTAAGTGTATTCATGCTCGCGCAGATGTGGTTTTGTTGTTTTGTTTTAAACAGTGTCTTGCCAGTTTTGAGCATTTTTTAAAAGCTGGACTTACTTAAATCAAAATAATGCAAATGGAGCAGAGTATAGCAGAAAAATAAGACTAGGAGTCAGAAAAGTTGGGTTCTAGTTTTACAACTGCCATGAGCAAACGACTTCATCTCTCTAGAGAAACATTTCTGTAGTGACTATTAGTTTTGGAAGACATAAGGATCTGTGGTCCTATATCTTCTTTCCTTCCCTCCACCCTAGATTTGCAATGCACATTAGCCCTAATGGGCCCTGCAGGATACAAATACCTGTTTAACTTGTTTGATCTTAGATTCCCTGAATTTATTTGATCTTGGAACCCTGTATCTGAAGACAGTATATTAGATACTGGGCAACTATTTTCTGGGAACAAGGTTTAGAAAGTGTTACTTTATAGACTCAATTTTCTCATCTATGAAAGTTGTGTGAACTACCATATACAGGGTGGGTAAAGGTAGGGGTACAGTTTATATGAAAAATAATACAATAATTGATAAATAATAATATAAGAATAAACTGTGTTTCATGTACTTATAACTGTAAACCTACTTTTGCCCACCCCTGTATTGCTCCTGTTGGTTATTCTGTGTTTATTTCCCCATGCCCATTTAATGTTTGGGTTTTTTTCTTGCCATGTCATTGCTTCTTTTAATGTCCCAGTTCTTTAGGTAGTAACTGCAGATGGCTTAACGTCTCAGCCCCGTTCTCTACATCAATAGCTTATGAATTGGGTGGGGTTCTGACAATCAGAAAATTCTCAAGATCTTACCCAAAGGATTGATTTGCTGATGGTGGAATTTCGGGCACTGAGACAAATGCTTGAAAAGTGTTTTCTGGATCCATGGGGCTTTCTCATTGCCCCTCTGATAATACCATCCATTTAGCCTCCTCCTCATAAGACCAGCACTATTTTACTCCAAGTAAAGGGGCAACGAGTTAGCAGCCTCTACTTAGTGATTTTTTTAACCATTTAATGGATATAAAAATTCAACTTTACAAGAGGAACTGTTGTTACTCCCTCACCTAGATAATGATTTCTTTATCCGAAATGTTCCCTTTGTATCTCCATGAAAATAAAATGGAGAAAATGAAATTTTTTCAAATAGGTAATTACACAATTGAACATATGATAAATTCACGCTTACTAGGCAAGAATTATCTGCTTTGGCCACCTTCACAGCCCAAATTCACAAAGTAATTCACAACTCATTCACTGGAATTCAGCTTTGTCTCTTAACATGGAAATTGAAATGAGACAAATTATAAGAAGCTGCATGCATTTTCTATGAAAAATAGCCATGAGAGCTTATGAGAGATCAGGTGCTCTTATTACTCAACCTGGTACCACAACACAGGAAGTAAGACCCACCCTTCACCCCTTCACCCCTGGTATGACATCTGAAACCCTTGACAAATAAGGACCTGTCATGCCAGGCAGGTGGAGAGGGTCTTGGTTGAGGGACCCCTTGAATCCCATACCTTCCTCATTGATCAATCAAGCTTCCATCCAAACCAATGTTTAAAAATATTGACTCTTAATGTCCACCTGTTATTTAGCAAAATTAAGTTATTATTGTTACCATTATTGTGATGGAGGAACACTTTATTTCTCTTGAGAAAGCATTAGCAAGCAGTATGTATACTCAGTGTGGCACAGAGAATGCAGACAGGTGTTATAATTGGAAGGAAATGCATTTCTGAGACAGAAATATAATTTCTAGACCAAAGTCTCTATTAGGACCACCAATCCACTGTTCTGTTGGTATAATTCCACTTTCATACATTAAATACAGGTTTACTGTGACATATTCACAGTATGTAGCACAGTGATTCAGAGGATGGGCTTTGAAGTAGAACAGATTTGGGGCTTACTCCTCATTCTGTGTGCTGCAGTTTGGGTTTCCCTGGAAACAGGTTTGTGAGACAGTGTTTCACAAGTGGTATGTTTGTGGGGGAGTGCCTTTGGGGTCCACACCACGGAAGAGAGTGTTGGGAAGCAGGAGTGGGAAGAAAAGCAAGCTGTGCTGCAACCAGATGCGGCTAACCCGTGAGGAATGCTGAGCCAGTGTGGCCCTCAGAGTTGTGTGGGGTTGTCTGGGTCGAGATAGCCAGACTTTTATCCCTCATTTATCAGTCTTGGAAGGCACTTTCCTGGGAATGGGTGTGACTCCGAGGCAGGCAGCTCTCTGCAGCTGAGGCTGTCTCCCATCAGCAGAAGGGAGTCTGGGTGGTAGGACAAAGTACCGACCACACCATTGTGTTTCTGTTGGGAGACTGCTCGAGTTACTGAACTCCTGGGAACATCAGTGTCCTTTCAGTAAAATGAGGATAGTAATATCTATTAGGGTTGCTGTAAGGATGCAATTAATTCTTTTCATTAATGAATTTAAATTACAAAGCACTTAGTATAGAGTGTCACGTAGTAGGTACTCAAATGGCAATGATGATGATATTAAATGGTTATCCTTCTCAATATTAGATAATAGAACTGGGTCCTATTGGTTTCTCTTTTAGCCTCAAATTAATTGTTCTTTTGTCATTGTATCTATGTTTTATATTATCTCAAATCCTGGTTTTGGAAGCAGGTAGAGTATAAACCAGTTTAAAATAGTCTTAATATTAGAGGTATAGTAGAATAATACTTAATATACTATATTAATACATATTTTTCATTCTCAGTAATTCCTGTTATTGTTACCCTTCTCTTACCCAAGCTTTAGCTAGAACATTCCTGGGCTTAATGCTTTAGGGAAGAGATGATGCATTTGTGTAAAAGCCAAATTCCTGTTTTTGAGTTTCAAAAGTTGAGGTCCTGGCATAAATAATAAATTTAGGACACTAAGTGACCTTTCAGTGGCCATTTGTCCCAGCCTAAAGAAAATGAGGAGGGAGAGAAAACAGAATGGATTTCAGATGCTGGTAGACCCTTGAGAAGGGCTTGTACCTCCTCCCAGGACTTGGCTGGAGGAGGGACAGCTGAAAAAGGAGATCCAAGAATAAGTTTGCCCAGGGCCTTCCTTCTTGGCCATATCTCAGGGGGAAGTACTATCTACAGACCTTCCTGTGTGGCCAGGATAGAATGTAATGGCAGAATAGAAATGGCCACGTGCAATGTCCAGGCAGATGGTCTCAGGACAACTTCAGGAAGCTCTGTGCTCTCCAGTTTGCATCGCAGAGTGGAAGACTATTTTCCCATACGGCATAGATATGACTTACACAACTGATGGACCTGAACTGGTCTTGTAGCCAAGACTGAGGTGAACACAGAAGGATTTATATGATCTCTGTATGGACGCTGGACAGAACTGATGGTATCCCAGTGGATGACACCAGGGGCAGATGATACTTGAGTGTCAGGCAAGTGATTGGTCCCTCCTACAGACCAGTGCTCATATGTAACAATGGGGGAAAAAAACCTAGATGTCTCTTGATCTGACTGAATTACCCCAAATGGACTATAATACATTCCACCATTAGTAAAATGGGCTTCTGAAAGAAGCTAAGTTTAGTTACAAAAATATATGGAAAGTCGTATTTCCTGCACACAAAAATTTATGGCTTGATATTCATACCTATGAAGTATATTACATCTGTGAAGCAATTTTCTGTTTTTAGTTCTTTTGCCTATGTTATTTCATTGTATCATCATAACAACTTTCTGGAGAGCATGCATTATTATCTTTATTTCAGAAATACTGAAATAGAGGAGTATAGGCATTAAGTAGTTTTCTTAGTCACAGAAATCAGAAAATATAAACCTTAATAAATGTAAGATTTGGGATATAAAATTATATTTCTGCTTACAAGTATGTGTATCTGTAAAAATAATACTTCACAACATTGACTAAACATCTATTGTAATTAGACACTGCTCTACATTCTTTGAATAGGATTAATTTACTTAATCCTCATAATAATGTTACAATACACATGAGAAACCTGAGGCATAGAGCAGTTAAGAAACTTATTTAACATTACAAAGACAGTAAGAGTAGAATCAGGCTTTGCAATAAAAAAGGTCTCACTCCTAACCACACTTCTACAATAGCACACAGTAGGCATGGTTCCCCATTTCTCCTTTCTAACAGAACTTCCACTGTGTTCAGGTAACTACCCTACTGTAGCTCCACAAATGGATCCCAATTATTCTAGGTCAAACATGATGCTCCCATTCTGCTTCCTAGAGTGATTGGGTTAGAACCCAAGAGTAACTCAATTCATGCATAGCATTCCCATGGTAACTCTTACTGGTCTGCAGGCAGTCACATGATTTAGGATAGCCCAATGAAAGTAAGGGAAAACATTTATATTCTAGGGGTGGGAGAGAGGTTTCTTGTTTTCCCCTCTTTTGGATATACACAACAGAGCAGGCTCTTGCTGACAGCCATCTTGAGGCTATGAATGGACAAGCC
This sequence comes from Sturnira hondurensis, assembly GCF_014824575.4. Taxonomy (NCBI): domain Eukaryota; kingdom Metazoa; phylum Chordata; class Mammalia; order Chiroptera; family Phyllostomidae; genus Sturnira; species Sturnira hondurensis. The sequence continues at coordinate 7,978,592 of NW_028080827.1, forward strand.
TCCACAGGGAAGAAGCCAGAGCCAACAGAACTGCTGAGAAACAGAACGGGAGTCCACTTTTCCCTACTCTTCCTATTACATGGGATGAGACAGTTTCTTATGATTTCTACCAGTTTGAACAGGACTTTCTTCCACTTGTAGCTACAATGCCTACGTTACAACACCACTACTTTATCACATTATTAAAGGAGATGGCTATTGCAGTAGTGAGATTCAATTGTATCCTGTATTTAGGGTAATTTAACTGCTATTACTGGTTCTAGATGATAACATTATCTTATTAAAAGAATCCATGAGAAAGAAAACTTGTGGCAAGGAATTATTCTTCCACTGAAACATAAGAAAAACAAATGAAATATTTTAAGTTTTGAAGTCCAACTATATATACATACTCAGAGTTGCTATTGTCTCCAAGACTCATCGCTGTAACAGTTTTAAACCTCCTGCTGTGTTGGTTCTATGGGCTTTTCAGGAGCATGGCCACTTCACAGAGTTAGAGGAATGTGGAGAGATGCTCCCTTTGCAAGTGTCTCAGTTTGTACAGTGGGCACCTGTTGAATTGCCTGCTGGTACCCCCTTTTCTAGGAACTCTTCTTCCCACTCATCCACGTATTTGCAGCAGGTGGTATCTTGCTCTTGTGGTGTGACTTCCACTTGCCCTCAGATGGTCAGATCAGAGTCTCTTTAGGAATTTTGGTACTGAGAGAGATAGAGATAGAGATAGAGATAGATAGATAGATAGATAGATAGAGAGAGAGAGAGATATTGAGACACGAATTGAGACAGGGAGAGAGAGTGAGCAAGGAGGGAGAGAGAGAGAGGAGAGAGAGGAGAGAAAATGCCAGACTTTCAGAGATGAGAATAAGCAAGAAAATAATATCTTGAGGCTTCCTATAATTTTTTTCACTTTTAAGTATTTTTAGATTTACACAAGAGTTGTGAAGACGGCACAGAAAGTTCACATATACCTTCCACCCAGCTTCCTCTGATATTGCTATCTTAAGCAACCATGGAATATTTGTCCAAAACTAACAAATTAAGGTATTAACTAAGCTATAGACTTTATTCAGCTTTTGCCAGATTATCCAATAATGTTCACTGCTGTTCCAGGATCCCATCTAGGCTATCACATTGCATTCTGTTATAATTCTTTTTATTCTCCAGTCTGTGACATTTTTGTGGTTTTACTTTGTCTTTTATGGCCTCAATATCTGAGTACTGGCTAGGCATTTGGGGACTGCCTTGTAATTTGGATTTCAGATGTTTTTTCTCCTGATTTGATTGGAGTTACGGATTTTGGGAAAGTATTCCACAGAGGTGAAGTGCCCATCTCATTGCATCATGTCCGAGATACATACTATGGACAAGACTTTTCATGGGTAATGATAACCTTGATCATGCAGTCATGGTGGTGTCTGCCAGGTCTCTTCATTGCCAAGTTACTAGATTTCCCTTTTCATACTCTATTCATTAGAAGCAAGTCATTAAGCCCAGCCTCCTCTCAGGTGGAGGGGATTGAGTTTTATCTCTAAAACAAAGAATATAAAAAATGTTGCAGATGCATGTTAAAGTCACCACAGTAATTAATAAATATATTAGGGAAGACACTTGAGGCTACGCACATATCCTCCCCCGATGACGACTTTGCGTTCATTCCTCATGGCAGACTGCGTTTTTTGTGTGTGTGTGTGTTGGGCGTCTCCTGTTTGCTCCTCCAGGTCCACTCCTCACCCTTGTCCATTCTCCTCTCTGCCTCAGAAGATGTTCCTGTGTCACAGTCACAGGGCTGTGCCCTCTGACTTTTGAATGGGGAAATTCCAGCAGGAGAGTTGAGAGTAGAGGAGCAGGATTAGGATATTTTTCTTTCTGTACTATCCCTCCATGGAGCTCTTTGTGTCCCTCAAAAGAAGACAACTAGATATACATGACTTCCCTTCTTCAGAGTCTAATAACCCTCCCTCCTCTTGTCACTTCTGGTGACAGCTTTGATGCTTTGGGGTCAGGGTCCTCCTCTCTGCCTTATAGCTCTCTGTATCCCACATACACTTTAAAAAAAAAAGATTTTATTTATTTATTTTAGAGAGGGGAAGAAAGGGAGAAAGGGAGGGAGAAAAACATCAATGTGTGATTGCTTCTCATGCGCCCCCTATTGGGACCTGGCCTGCAACCCAGGCATGTGCCCTGACTGGGAATCGATCCAGCGACCCCTTGTATATCGCAGGCCGGCACTCAATCCACTGAGCCACACCAGCCAGGGCTGCACATACACTTTTGCTATTAGTACTTGTAATAAGTTCTTCTTGGATTGTCTTAAATTGAGTATGTTGTTTGTTTCCTGTTGGGATCCTGACTAGTACATTGACCATGGCTTCTAAGAGACACACCATTAATCTTTTTAATCAATTCCTTAGAAATTACTTTTGCATAAGTTATTTTAAATTTGTTTTTCATTTCCTACAACCAAAAGCATGTTGTCTCAAAGATTATAATGCTAACTTCTATTTAACTACAATAATAATAAAAGCTAACTAGCTTTTATGATACTGAATTTTATTAAGGTTGTTTTTACATGCATACATCCATGTTTGTGCCTACTTTGCAAATAGGAGACTGAGGCACAGAGTAAAATGACCTATTTAAATTCACAGAATTAGTCTGTGGCAGAGCAGAGACTGGAAGACAAGTCATCTGGTGATAATCTTGTGTCCTCAGAGCATCATTGTGCCTCCCGATCTTATGTGCATATTCTCTATAGTTGTATTTGAGTCAGTCACTGTCTGTTAGCCATACACCTGCAGACCATAGTCTCATAATTCCTAAAAGTGATGGGATCAAAGCCCGAGTCCCGAGGTGGTACAGAGGCAAGGAGCTTTAGATTTTATCTTTATAAAATAATGTCAGACATTTGTATTAAAATGTACATATTATTTCCCAAGATGCATCATGAGGAAATCTATCCTCTTAAAATACAGTGCTAGCATGAAGTAATCCCAGAAGATCACAAGGCACATTGGTATATTAAAGGCTCTGAGAAAATCTGCAACTTCTTAGTTTATTTCATTGTGTATAACTCAGTTTCCCCAAACTTCTTTTCAATAAAACCCTCTGGCTGCATCCACACATTAGGAAGTGCTGATATAGAACAGAAATAGAAATTGTATATAAAACATCATCCAAATTGAATTTCCCTTTCAGGTAACAAAATATTGTCTGGTCTAGATTATTCAAACCTCCCCCTGCCATTGGGAGTAGTGAATTATCTATTTAGCTAAATCTACAGCCCAAATTTACTGGATAGGGGCCAACTCTGGACTTGACTTTGCTTCTATGTAGACCTGTCTCCAACATAATAACTTCTAAGTTGCAGAGCGAGTTAGAGGTAGATTAGGTTTCTTCTCATTCCATGACTTGTTGTTTCAACCTTGACCCAGTAAAATTGCCCTTTTTTCAGGAGGAATTGGTAATGAAATCAGTGCCATCACTCAACTGCATATCCTTCAAGAAGCCAAGGAGAGTTTCCATGAAATAAATAGGAGAGTTTCCATGAAAAAATAAATAGGAGAGTTTCCATGAAAAAAAATCCAGTATAATGTTTTTAGCTGTAGCAAAGCGAGAAATTGTAACATTTTGTCAAAGTCACTGTATAAAACACAGACTCAAAAGAGCCTGTGTAACTTTTCTTACTCCAAATTTCAACAACACTACAAATAGCTTAGGAAATTCCATCTTGAGATGATATGAGCCTTTTATAAAATTATATCATGAAATTAGAGCATGACATGTGGGGAAAGCCTAACAGCTCTTGGACCTTCTCTGAGCTGGCACGCTTGCTTTGCATAAGGTGCTGAGGGGTCAGCGCGAATGAGCGTGGGGGTCTCCTGCTTCCGTAAATGTTTTTCAGACAATCATCAAAAATTTGTCCTTAAAAATTAAAAAAAAATTATATCAGTTATTTTCAACTGAAAATGATCTTGTTCTCTAGGGAACATTTTGTAATGTCTGGAGACGTTTTTGTTGTCACTGCTTGGTGGGAAGCAGGTGTTTTTGTATCCAATGCATAAAGACCAGAGAGGTTGCTAAAAATTCTATAATGCACAAAATAACCCCAAATGCCCACAGGGCTGGGGTTGAGAAGCTCTGCTCTAGATAATGAATTGGTTAAGTAGGTGTTTCTTAAAACATGCAGCCATGTATGAATGAGCATAAATATGTCAGCTATACCTTGTAAGTTTTTCAGACAGGGAAAATATGCTCTTGGAAGCACACAAAGACCTAGTATTATCTAATTTAATTTGTGATGTCCTCACTACAACCATGGATAGAATAAAACTAAGTGATTTTCTTGGAAATGAACAATTTTAGCCTTTACTTCCTTCATAAAATTAATATACCTAGACATAAAATTAGTATCTAGTTATAGGTCCAAGGGAACTGCACACAGCAGGTGAGCATGGGCCTGCCTGTGCACCCACAGGATCACCTAGGGTCACGGTGCCTTTTATGTTGCCCCTGAACTGTTTGCAAAGCACAGAAGCAATTGCAGAACAAATTCCGGGGCTCAGTCTGCCTCTGTAAAAGAGGTCTGGCTCAGAGGCATTCTGAGTTATTTATGGCTAGAGCAAACAGAACACTTAACTATGCAGATAAACTCCTCATTCTTTTAAGTGAGGCAGCAAAATAATCCCCTTAATAGTTCACGGTTCCCAGAGTTAATCGGTCCAATATCATTCTAATTTTCCTCATAGCTCATTGAGTCGGAGCTTGTGAGCAGACAAAATGTGTCTTTAGCTACCTTGTACTTATTCCAATGACTCCACGGTTGATGGATGACTTTCTGATTTTTTGAAACAACGCCAGCCCAGGGCCTCGTGGTGGCTGCACAGAGTCTGAGCTCTCTTGTGCTTTGGGGCAGGAGGGGAGAGGGAGGGGTCTCTGCAGTATGAGGTCTGGCTCAGTCATTTTCAAAATCAATACTTGCTCTCCAAGCCTTGGATAATTTAGAGAACATAATTCAGAATTCTCCCTTTCAGCATGTATTCTCCATCAAAAGGGTGTTTTCATCCCGAGTCAGCAGTGCTCATGTGACCCAGGAATGCTCAGATAAGGTTAAAAAGAAAGAAAAAGTGCATTTCTTCTTCCTTTTTCTCCAAACCTCTTTTGGACCCAGTTTATGGGTGTGTGTTTACCTCCTTGTAAAAATTTCTGTTTAGAACAGAGAACCTAAATTATGGTGTCTCACAATATTGCTTCCTATTTAAGGCTTTTTGGGTGGCAGCATTTCCTTAGCCTAAGAGACACTGACCTCCCGTAATTTATTCCCAGCAGGTCAGGTTAGGGTACACAAATTTAAGTCCAAGGGATGCTAAATCCTGATTTTCACTGTATTTCAGAAAGTGCCATCCGAGTAGAGTTTTGTTACAGGGATAAAATTTTGTGTTCCTGTGCACAGAAACAACAAGACTTCATTTGCTTAAAAAAACAGCATGACACCAATTATTTAATCCTTCAGACTCTATTCACTCAGTGGCTCTAAAAAAGGAGCCCCAGTGGAAAACATCTTGGTCATTTAAGTACAAAGAGCTTGAGATTTTATAGCAATTTTCCGATACTAATTACATTTCGTACTATCTATCATATGCATGGCTTACAAAACCCTATTGATTTTAATGGATACTAGTGCATTGGGAACAGGTTATTTTATGACATGTTATGTTATAGGGCCTCTATGAAATACCTAGATCTTAAAATGTGGGCACAGATATACTCTCAATTATCCACAAGTGGATTATCCACTTGGTCTATTACCCACAACATATTTTAAATTAAAGCTGCTGTCATTAGGTGACTCAGTAGCCTTAGGCCAATTTCTACTGTCAATTTTCTGTGCTGCTGGAATTCAAGTTCATTTTGATAGCCTTTGCTAACATGGTTAGTAAGGAATATACTATTGGAGTTGCTGCCAAAATGCAAACATAAAATGTGGGTTATGTCTTATTCTGGATTATCCTTTTCACAAATGCTTTCCTGTAGCAAGAAAAATCAAGAGCCCAATTACAAACATGGGTTCCTCGACAAGTTGTAAATGTAAAGTGTCCTGAGGAATAATCACAGTGTTTCACTACCTGTGAATGATGGGGAAAGTAGTTCAGGTGGAAGCGGCACCTGCTCCATGGGACCTTCCTGCACTGAGCCCTTCAGATCTGTTCACCTGCCCATCTGGGGCAGTCTTGAGCAGAGAAACAAGAGCATAGGCTTTGGAATTAGAGAAAGCCTGAACTTGGATTCTACAGCTTATTAGCTGTGTTATCTGGAGAGAGTGCTTAACCTTGCTGAACTTCACTTTCCTTTATATTTAAAAATGGCCATCACAATGTATGCCAAAATAATATAATATATGTAAACTTCATAGTTTGGTATTTGGCAAGTAACCACGCACTCAATGCCTGCTTGTTTCTTTTCCTACCCATGTCTATTTTTCATTCTACTCTGAGTTCCTTGGAAGCAATGGTCATGTTTAATTCATGTTTGAACCCCCATGTTTAGTAAGTTATCTTATAAGTAGGATTTCATAATATTTGCTCAATTAAAGTATAAAATTTTCTTTTAGTTTTTTAAACCTGAGACAAAAAAATAACGTTTTTCAATGTCCACAAACCTGCTGAAATGATTTCATAGAAAGAATAAAACCTAGGTCAATATTTTTATGTGAAAGCATCAGCAATTAGGCATAAGATTTTTTTGTAAGTAAAAAGTTTATCCTTGAGATTATTAACAACTGTATCTGGCTGTATTTTATTTGTATTATACATGTATGAAGGCCAAATACCAGCTAAAATTAACGGTGGGAAAGACTCCTTAGCAATTCCATAAAATGTTTTATTTTGGAACTATTGTGTTTGGAACTATTCTCAAGACTACTTGTTGAATAAAATGAGTTTTGCCAGGATTAAAAGAGCATATTTTTTAAATTTACTGTATGTTTTATTTTTCAGCTGAGGCCATGATACAACAAAGCATCCGTAGACATAATCTTCATGAAAGCACATGTCCTTAGTGTAGTAAGCAGTTAGTCCTGGGAAATCAGAGCTTTTTAAAATTGAGTTTCTTAGCCATGAACTTCATCATTCTCTCTTTATATGTGTCCAATTGAAGTCAAAGCCATGTCCCTTTCACAAATATTTATTTCGTGCCTTCTCTGTCCATGGTACTGAGTGGTTCCCCTGGCATTAATCAAGTAAGGAAGAAGTCAAGCAGGGGTAATTATGCTTACGTTCCTGAAAGCTGGGATGAGGTAACAGCAACATCATTCTTTTCACTGTACTTATTTGTTTAATTTGTAACCAAGTACATGCTTATTTCATTTAAAGACTATAATTATAGAAGAAACATATGCTTATAAAATTTTATAGAAGTGTGGAATCTGGAAAGTTTGTCATTTATTTGAACAACCACAGTTTTTTTTAGAGTTCTTCAATTCTTGAGCACCAACTTACACCATACACCAAAATAAATTCAAGGTGGATAAAAGACTTAAATATAAGCCGTGACACCATTAAAGTCCTAGAGGAGAACACTGGCAGGAAAATCTCAGCTATTTCACACAGCAATATTTTTACTGATATGTCCCCTAGAGCAAGGAATATAAAGGAAAGAATAAACAAATAAGATCTCATCAAAATAAAAAGCTTCTGCATGGCTAAAGAAAACAGTATTAAAATAAAAAGACAACCAACTGTATGGGAAAACATATCTGCCAATGATACCCCAGACAAAGGTTTAATCTCCAAAATATACAAAGAACTCACACAACTTCACTCTAAGAAGACAACTAACCTAATTAAAAAATGGGGAAAGGACTTGAACAGACACTTCCCCAAGGAGGACATACAGAGGATCCAGAGACACATGAAAAGATGCTCCATATCGCTTGCTATCAGAGAGATGCAAATTAAAACCACAATGAGATACCACTTTACACTGGTGAGAATGGCTATCATAAACAAAGCAATACACAACAAATGTTGGAGAGGTTGTGGGGAAAAGGGGACTCTAGTCCACTGTTGGTGGGATTGCAGACTGGTACAACCATTATGGAAAACAGTGTAGAATTATCTCAGAAAACTAAAATTGGACTTGCCTTTTGACCCAACAATTCCACTGTTGGGATTGTATCCTAAGAACCCTAAAACACCAATCCCAAAGAGCATATGCACCCCAATGTTCATAGCAGCACAATTTACAATAGCCAAGAGTTGGAAGCAACTTAGGTGCCCGTCAGTAAATGAATGGATCAAAAAACTATGGTACATATACACAATGGAATTTTATGCAGCAGAAAGAAAGAAGGAGCTCCTATCCTTTGCAACATCATGGATGGAACTGGAAAGCATTATGCTGAATGAAATAAGCCAGGTGTTGAAGAACAAATACCATATGATCTCACCTTTAACAGGAAGCTAAACAACAAAACAAACAAGCAAGCAAAATATAACCAAAGACACTGAAATAGAGAACAGGGGAACAGCGACCAGAGGGGAGAGGGAAAGGAATTTCAGGGGAAATAGGGGAGGGATTTGAGGAACAAATATAAAGGAGACATGGACAACAACTAAGAAGGGTGGAAATGGGAGGGAGGGGAGAGCACAGGGGTTGGGTTGAGATGGGAATAATAGACAGAAAACTGTACTTGGAAAATAATTAAATAATTTTTTTTAAAAAGAAAAATGGACAAAAAGGTCTCTTGGGCATAGGTTACGTTTCAGGCCTGTACTTATATTGTGCAAACATTTGTAGGCGCATCTTTGGAAAGAAGCCCTGATGTTTGCATCAGTTTCCTATATACGTGCATTTAAACCAGCAACAAAAACACCAGGCATTTTGGCTTTCCCTTCTAAAATGTTTCTTATGTACTTTGACATTTTGGATGTTTGTTCCTTTGTATTTCAGTATCAAGAGACTCTCTACCTTTCTGAAAATTGCTTTCATTCTTAGCAACACAGTGCTAAGGAAAAGGACAAATAACTGGGTTTCTCTTGGTTGCCTTCATATAACAGCTTAAATATGTAAGTGTGTGGTAACAATATGTGAATAACGTATCAAAATAAATTTGTTTGAATAGTTTGAGTGGGCTGTATGGGGTCAGTGTTATGAATGGGAGTGAATTTCTGTCCGGGTCAGGTGAGGTACACATGCATCAACTTTCCTGGAAAATGGTTCCAATTGTGGTTGAATGGTCTAGTTTCCTGTGGGATACAAGCAGCCTATTATGTCATGTTTCTGAAAGCTTACTCAGGTTTGACCATTTGGATCAAAATCAATACAACAGGGGACAGGGACACACAGCAGAGATCACACCAAGTACACCATTGAGGCCAAGTGCCCATCTCCATCATTTCTGTAGTAATCCAGGAGGAAAAGACCCTTTTCGGTCTGGCAACACCAGGAGCTACCTGGTCCAGTTCATTATTCCAAGCCTTATTTCCTCATTAATAAAATGAGTCTGGGTGGGAACCAGAGTCAGCAGTCCTCCGGCTGCCTAACTCTTCTTAAGCCATGACTGAAGTGAATTGGTCTGGAGGAAACGAAGTTATTCTTAATGCATTTCGGCTGACAAGAATAGCTGGAAAATCTGAGCTGCTACACAGGTTTATGGAAGTGATCTAGATTTCTGAGATCTACTGAAATTAGTTAGAAATGTTTGGGGTAGTTTGATTGTATGGTAGGTAAGTTGGGGCTGTAAAGGAATGAGGCAGATTTCTTAATATGGTTTGTGAGAATAACTTCTCTGCTCATATATTTGTAAAATTACTTATAATAAATTTGTTTTAGGGCCTTTTACATAAAATTACATTATATACAAAATAAGTAAAGATCCTTTTTTCAAGCACCTAAGAGGGGGTCCCAAATCCAAGGACATTGGATTACTAGCATTTCACTTGGTAAGGTCTGTCTCTGACTCATTTGAGTCCAAAGATAGGCTTACATTGGTCAAGCCTTCTTTAAACGAAATGGGAGAGAGTCATGATAGTTTTTCTAATACATTTAGGTTTTGCAAAAATCTAAATGTAATTTAGTAATGTCCTAAATGTTATGATTTTTCATACCTGATTTTGCCAGAAAATGAAAGGCCTCATTTTGTACATTATCTGGGTTGGGATCTCATGCACATTTTCAGGGCAGTAGAATCCTGTGTACCTACCAGACTCCAGTTTGAGTTGATTCTGTTTTAGGTCCCCTAGCTGATGTGGTGTTTTGCTACATGAAGTTTAATGGTCTCGCACACCAGAGTAGCCTCTCACCAATTCGTTCTCCAGTTCTCCCCCAGGCATGTATTGGAATGAGTTTTGATGCAATTGGGCTCTTTGTCCAAATTCACTGAGTGCCCTCTTTGAGCAGCAGGCCTATACGGAGATGAAAAGGGAAAATTTCTTCGTTCTCTATTACACATGCTTTATGGCTGTTGGCAACTGCAAATAAGAAATCCTGGCCATTTGGCTAAAAATTTACCTGAACACAAGTCCAGTGGAAGGGCTACATCTGAGGGCAATGATTGGAAGGGAAGTGGATGGACCATCCATTCCTGACAATTCTGCTCTACAGATTCCTAGAGGTACCTTCCTGGGGAAGTCACTTACCACAGAAAATTGACTGTAAGAGAGTTTAAAAAATAAATTAATAACAAAGCAGCCTGTTAAATGTTTGCTTGTGTTCTGAGATTCATGAGGTAGAGAGTCCAGACGTGAAACACCTGTTTTGTGTATGTAAGAAGTAATCAGTTTTGTGAGAAACTCTGAGAAGTTGAGAAATAGATAACTGCTAAGTTAAAAGAATTAATTTATTAAATTCTGTTGAATTTTTTAAAACATCTTTTAAAAATAGGCACTATATTATATAGGGCAAATTGAATTAAGCTGGGTATACAAAATCCAGAGTATAATTTTTTCCTGTATGTTGTGATTTGATAGCATTTACATTTTTACTTTTATCTAAATTCATTTAGAGTGATTGTATAAGATCATAACACATTTATTTTAAGCAGCTGGACATTTTAATTTTATTGTCCTGGAGACTACCTTCTATCTTAGACATCTCCCTCATTTTTCTTTGAAGGAATTTGTAATTCTTATATGCAGTAGGAAACTGCTCCCAGACCTTTCTATTTTATGCTATAAGTATGTGAATTAGGAATATGTGAAATGCATTCTGCTGTCTACACCACCCTCCCCCACAGCCCGAGTCACTCCGTGGGCCTCATATCTTTTAAACCACCTGCTAATCATAACAATTGCTAATTTGAGCTCTTTTTAGTCACTTCTGGTGACACTGACAATGCCATCTAGTTTGCAAGGGCCATGTGGTCAGTCCCCCACCCATCCTAGCAGGCTGCTGCTGCTGTGCCTTTAGCGGGGATCTCCATTGTTCTCCCTGCCTCTGCTGACCATAAGCAATTCCTTCTTCTCTAATCTCTGGGGATCTGCTTCTTTCACAATGGGGGCAGGGCCACTTGCTTTGTGTGCAAGATAATCTTCCCCAGAATTGTTCACATATGCAAACATACACGTAGAAAACTCCTGACTCCCTGGATGTGAAAGGGTATATGTATCTATATATGGGTACACACATGTACACACACACATACATTTTAGTATTAGCCATTATAATCACTCATCAGTTCTGCCTAAACATTTGCAAACCACTCAATAATATACATTAATTTCAATCATTTGGTATTCTTCTTACCTTATGTTTAAGTTGTGATTTTTTTCTTCTTAGACATGTCAGTGCTGTGTTTTTGCATATCACTAAGTTCTCCTTTACTTTAAGCTGCATATCCAGCCCACTCCTCGGGAGAGCATTTTGGGTATGCCTGGTAGATGGAGGTAGATGCCCGTCCCTCGCCCAGATGAATGATTAGGAGTGCGAAATTGATCATCTATACAGGCAGGCCTGAACGCTGCTTGGGAGTGTCCCTTGGCTGAATAGCAGATAACATTTCCTGGATTTCCATGTCTGAACCTTTGCAATAGCGCTCTGTACTCCACTTTGATGGATTTAAAACTGGTCGTTATGTTACAGGGCAAGTGGTAGTCGGAATGAAGGTAGGTCATTTCAACTAGTCATTTTAATCTGGACACAACCTTACTCTGTTATCATTGAAGCTCGCCATGTGCCATAGAAAGTGATAGAAACATACTCGACTTTTAAGGTAGACTAAAAAATGTTTGCTTTTCTATAGAGGCAGAAAGGAAGTAATCTATTTATATTTAAAATATTTCTCTGTCTCAGTAAGCAAGGCAGTTTCTGTAAGCTCCCTTTGGGATTGTGTCTCTCTGTTCTCCTAAAACGTTGAAGTAAATTAAAAAGCAAAACCTCCCCTCAAACCCTACTCTGTCATTTTTGGTTGTTCTGCTGGGAACAGCGATGTTCCTGGGCTGCCGAGTACGTAGAGAGCGCCCCCTAGGCGTCAGCACATGACACAGCAGGAGAAAGCAGCGGCTGATCTATGAGCAGCTGCACGTGGCTGTGTCCAAAACCACGCACAAAGAGGAAAGGAGGGACAGCAGCCCGCAAAGTGACCATTCTCTGTGTCCACTATCTGAAGGTGGGTCACAAGTGACTTCGCTTGCTTCAGAAGTTTCAGATGACTTTCTTAGTGTACTTATGAGAAAAATGCTGGAGAGAGTGATTTTTGAAATGAAAATGAAGTCCAGGTTGGTGTCCCTGCTAAGGTTTGGGCACATGTTCTGTGGGCACACCTCCTGGTGCTCTGGGATTCCACCGGGCACCCTGTATGGGGCAAGGTTGTGTGTCCAGCAAAAACATGCGTGCCCCTTCAACTTGTGGTCTAAGATTCAAGAAAGCCTCCTTAGAGTAAGAAAAAGGGCATTGTACTTAGAGAGCAAAGGTTCTAGAATTAGTCTTGGTTCTATTTCTTATAAGCTGTGTGACTTTGGGGAAATCACTCTACCTTTCTGTGCTTATAAAAATGAAGAGATTGGTCAGGCATTCTTCATGACTATGCCCAATTATAAAATCTGTCTTTGATCTCAGTATCGAAGATTTCTGTTTTAAAACTTGCCAGGCAAGTTGATGTGACCCTTTACTGAACTTTTGAAAGATCCAAATTGGTTAAAAGAAGAGTATATATGTTTTGGTTGTGACCAGCAAGTAGACAATTCATTTGACTCGTGGCATCTCATTACCAATATAAATTCCCATTTGGCGTTATCACTCTTCAAAGGTAGGCCTGCTGTCCCAGTCGAGCAACTTACCCCCTTCATTTGGGCTGGCACTTTCTGGCACCTAGATCAGCATCCACATTGATCCAAATGGTGGTGCTCTCAGCCCCTGTTCCCTCCCTCCTGACGGGGTGCCTGCTTACTGATGGATAATTGGTCCTCTGTTCACAGGGCACTTGTAGGCAGCTTCTCCAGGGTGGCAACTGCTGGATTCATTTTTCCTTGAGACCAGTTCATCTGCAGGTGTTTGTTTATAGGGATGCCTGGGAAAGACCTACTTGTTTTTGTTTGTGAAAGTTACTCTGATACAAGCAGTTGGAAGAGAGGGACATGTATTCCTGCATGGGTGGGGATGACAGGGAATTCACCTGGAGTTGTTCACTGGGCAGCTGAGGATGTAGGTCAAGGTAAGAGCAGAGATTCAGGATGCCCCATGCCAACAATGTAGCCATTTTGAACTTTTGGAAAATCCATACAACCTCTTACTTACCGCTTACCTACGCAAGAGTGGTAATTTGTCTCTCCATCGATAATAATACTGGTCACTCTCCCTTTCTGAATTAAAACTTTATACTGCTCTCTTAAACTTCTGTAGCTTTGCCAGGCTGTCTTCTTTCCCTGAAAACCCTCTCCGAACCTGTCTGGCTGGCTAGGTCTCTGATCAAAAGCTTCCATGTCAAGTCAGTGTTCTGAACTGCCATTTCTTGAATATTTCTAGAGAGTCACATCCTTAGGGAAAATTTATTTAAACTCAGTATATCATAAAAGCAAAATAGTTCTTTTTAGGATGCCATACCAGTCAAGTAAATGATCCTCTTGGTAACATGTGGTTTTTGCTTGGCTTAATTTGACTCAGAATATAAGCATGGGTATAATCACTTGGGAAATGTGGTGGCTGTATCATGTTGCTGGAAATATATATATAATTTAAGATATACAAACATATATAATTTATATATATNACATATATAATATATATATATATATATATATATATATATATATATATGGAATTAACAGTATCAGGGAATTAAATTGGGGAATTAAATCCCAATTAGTTTGGGACAAGTTGTTGAAAGTTGTCTTTCAACTTTCAAGTAATAATAATGTATAAGAATTCCTTTAATGTTACTAAAATACTTAAAAAATTACCCAGGGAAATAATCATAGCAGGTGATATTATGCCCATTTATTAGACAAAGGAACTCAGACTCAGGTGGGTTAAATAATTTTGGATAATGACACAGAGCTAAAGAGGGTAGTTAAGTTGGGGCCAAGCTTGGCCTCCATCTTTCTCTGGTACACTGTCACTTTAAAGACAAAGTTGTATGGAATCTAGGGATTGTGCTACCTTGGCAGCAGGGAAATGACAAACTGGGGCCAATCTAAGGTCCATGCAAGCCATGAAGTGCCTGTCGCAAGTACAGGTTTGGGAAGGAAGCAATGTAGGGAATGCAAGCCCTGGGACTCATTTGAAACCTTGGCCAAACAAGGCTGAGAACACGGATTGGGCCAGCATGTGTGTGCTTAAGGGAGTCACTCTTACTCTTCCCCAGACAGGCTCTGTTGCTTCCAGTGACTGTCTGTTCTCTGTTGCTCCGGTATTTCTTCATTCTCCCATGGGCTGGAACCATTTCTTCAGTCTCTTCACAAAAAGGATTTGGGGTCTGGGTGAGGGGTGAGGAGCAGCTAATGTGCAACCCCCATGTGATGTGGAAGACACAGGGAAGAAACAGCACAGTTAGAGTGCAGAGTGAAGCCTGGGATCTGCTAGAAATGCAGGTATTGGAGGCTACTTGCTTCTCCCTTTCCCTCTCTCTGCACAGGCCCTTTGTCTCCAAGAGGACATAAAGTATATGTTTAGGAGTCACCACCCGAGTATCATCCCTGGACACCCAGGACTCAGTGTACAGAGTGAATGCAGTCAAATATGGTCACAGCTCTTCCTGGTGGATTGACTGGCACTTGAGTTGCAGTTTTATCAACAAAGAAATACAGGCCTAGCTGTGCGATGGCAGAGTGTGGAGGCAGTGTGGCATGGTGAAGAAGAAGACAGATTTTTTTTTTAGTCATACTGACTTGGATTTAAATTGCTGCTCTGACATATAGTAGCTCCGTGGTTTTAAGCAAGTTTCTTAATCTTTCTTTATCTCGTTTTCTTCATCTGTACATTGGGGGTAACAGTGATTACCTGGCAGAGTTGCTGGGAAGGATAAATGAGAGAATGTATATAATGTACTTGGCATTGGGCTGGACATCTCAGTGCTCATTAAAGGGAATCCGCTATCATCACCACCATAAGAGTTTAGGTTTACTGTGGGATTGAAGTTAAGATTAGAAGAGAATGCTAGGTTTAGGCACCCCAAATTTTGGAGATGATGGTCACTTGAACAAAGAAAGAAAGGAAAAAAAGACAAAAGGAAGGAAGGAAGGAAGGGAGAAAGGAAGGAAGGAAGTAGCCACGAGCTATTCTCCAATCCTGCATTCACCCTTTTCAATCGATAGACATGACTATAATGCTGAGTTGCATCTGTCGACTTTATATCAGAGGATGCTTTAACCAGGGGTGTCCAACCTGCGGCCCATAGGATGCTACATGCAGCCTAGGATGGCTGTGAATGCATCCTAACACAAAATCATAAATTTAATTAAAACATTATGATTTTTTTGTGATTATGTGTCACAATGTATTTAATATGTGGCCCAAGACAACTCTTCTTCTTCTATAGTGTGTCACAGAGATTCCAGAAGGCTGGACACCCCTGCAAGCCTTTGTGATTCCTGTTAGACAAGATGGTGGTGGCAATGATTTTGAGGTTCCATATGACTTGGCATGAATTAGAATTTATTTGGAGGACACTTGTGCATTTATCAAATCAGTCAAGCCATATATACAAATGCATCACCTGAAGTCCACACATATAATCTTTTCAGATTTACATATCTTCTTTTTTTTTTAAATAAAAGACTTTACCTATTTATTTTTAGAGAGGGGGAAGGGAAGGAGAAAGAGGGGGGAGAAATATTGATTGTTTGCCGCCCCCCCCCTCACCTGGGTACTTAACCTGCAACCCAGGCATGCGCTCTGACTGGGAATCAAACCTGCAACCTTTCAGTTTGCAGGCTAGTGCTCAATCCACTGACCCACATCAGCCAGGGGATACATGTCTTCTTTAATATTTAAAAATTTCCATGAGAAATAAGCAGAAGAAGCATCACCATCTCTGTTTTTTCATGAGAAAACTGATGCTTAGAGAAAATAAAGCACGGGGAATTCCCTAGCAATTTGCCTAGCACATAGTAGAGGCTGACGGCCTCAGTTAGCACTCTACTGAGATAATCAAGCAGAGCATTTACAAGGAGCTATAGCTCAACAGTTAACAGACACTCATCTCCTGGTCCATGTTCTGCTCACCCCACAGCTGCCTTTCCAGATGTCTTAACTTTGGATTGGGAAAACAGTTTTTTGAATGGTAGATCATTGAGATACAGGTGTCTTCTTGTGGTAGGTGGGGGTTCAAACCCTCCTCACCTCTTCTCTCACCCTGGCCCAAGATGCCTGTAGAATATAGGGTCCCTGGTTCCCTCTAGAACACTGTTGTCTTTATTGTGACACAGTTTATTGCCTATACTTTTTCTGAGTTTGAAATGGCATCAGACTTACATGAAATTTGCCACCCAGTTGCTAGGGGGTTAAGAGCTTACAGCCCAACATTCCCTGGAAATATCTTTAGTGTGAGTGCTGTAATGTGGGCAGTCATATAGGTTAGTATGAGCTGGTCACTCTGACCTGGCTGTGTATAGGACATATTGAGGCTTCCTGTAGCAGAGAAGCCTCTTACTTCATTTCCTCCCTTTCCCATCCCCACCCTGCCCCGCTCCCCTTCCCTTCTATCTCCTCTTCCTCCTTCATTGACAAGTGGGAACATTAGTCCAGATTTCCTGGTCTGACATCAACAAAAGCAGCAGGTACTTTTAAAATTTTCATTAATTATTCCCCCTTACATCCCATGAATACACTGAGTACAGGATTACGGGTTCTTCTGCCCACATTGAGAGTTTCAGCAGCAAAAGAGAAGACATCGTGAAACAGTATAAACCTTAGAAACCTGAATTTATTTTGTTGTGAAGAATTCTAAGTACTTCCCTATACTTGGGAGGTCTGTTACCAAAAGAAAGGGTTACCTAAAAATAGACTTGTTTTTCCAAATGGACTTAAAAGTTCTGCTGTGCTTCCTTTTTGTGCAGGTCAGATTTCCAGAGCCAGGCGATGTTCCAAACAAGGCTGACCTTGCCCTCCTCCTCACCCTGTGTTTCCTGTGGCCTTGTTATCCAGATAACTGCTCCCTTTCTCCACTTACCTCTGGCCTCTGGCCTCTGAATTATCTCAAGGAAAAGCTCTCATTTGGCTGGAAACCTTTGAGAATGAATGGATGAGGAAGAGGGTGTGGAGCTTCCACTGGCCCTTCATGGAATCTTAAACAGTGCTGGGGGCTGGTTCTGCTTTAGTTTCAAAAACCATTGTTTCCTCCTTTGGCTTTTGAAAAAGTGGTGGAACTTGCATTTATTTTTCTCTTTGTAATATAAAAAGGTCATTTATGTGTTCATTAGTCCCTACATTGAATATATGTATAGATGGGGCGGTTTTGTGCTAGGCTCTACTGACACAAAGTTTACTGAAGCTAAATTCCTGGGTTCAAGGACTTCATTGTTCAGTGAGTTCCTGGACTCACTGCTGCCTTAATGGTAGGGAGGGGCAGAATCATGAACCCTCTTTCCTTGTTCTTAGGCCTTTATCTTTTCCCTTCCCTTTATCTCTCCCTATCCTACATGGCTGGGCAATGTACAACCTCTAAGACTACGCTCTCACCTACCTTTCTTCCAGTAAGCTTTTCATGTTCACACCTACCCCACACCCTTCTCTGAACACATGTAATGTTCTTCTTTGCATAGTCTTTATTTCTATATGTATTGTATAGTTATTTATGTATATGTCAATAGTCCCAAACTATAACCAGGCTTCTATGTGATAGATGCTCAATGAATGTTGAATGCGGAACAAATGTTTCCACCATTTCTCTAAAAGCTGCTTTCAACTGAAGTAAGGTTGAATGGATGCCAGAAAAAGACATATTAGGTTATTCCAATGTTAGTAAAATAAAAATCTTGGAAATGACAGCGTCATGCCTCCTTGGGACTGTGCTGCCAATTCTATGCATAAAAATAACAGTGGTGTATTGTATTATGGTGCCCCGGAAGGGGACGGGTGGTGAGGGTTCTTTTCTCATTTAATATGTAAAATGGCTTTCCCATCTCCTCTGGAGAAAAGTACAGGGTTTGTAAATGCAATAAAAACCCAATTTACTAAGTAAAAGGGTATAGTCTTCTGGTAAATAGTCAAGTTAAAAATTTCTTCTTATTTTATTTTCTGTTGGAAAGTTTGCAAAATATCCACTTTGTTGGCTCAGGAAATATATTAGAGGGGCCATGGTGATACCCAAGGTCTCGTAGTACATTTGGCTCATCATTTAAAATGTTAGTTATGATTGTGCTGGGTCATGGGCATGGATAGAAAAGGTATGTCCATGATCAGGTTGTATTATATTGGCCAAGCTAACTCTTCTCAGATTTATGTTTTATTTACCTATTTAAATTATATATTGTTTTTCAATTACATTGGATATACAATATTGTACTAGTTTCAGGTATGTACTCCAGTGATTAGACACTATATGTATAACTTACTAAGTGATCGTCTTGATAAATTTTGTACCCATCTGACATCATACATAGTTATTATACTGTTATCAACTATATTTCCTATGCTGTACTTCACATTCTGTGAAGTACATTCACATTCTATTCTGTGACTACCAATTTGTACTTCTTAATCCCTTCACTTTTTTTACCCATCCCTCCAATCCCTCTCCCATCTGTCAACTAACAACATGTTCTATATATCTGAGTCTATTTCTGTTCTGCTTGTTTATTTAGTTTTGATTTTAGATTCAATTATTAATAGATATGTATTTATTGCCATTTTATTGTATAATTTTTTCATCTTTTTTTTCTTCTTCAAGAAGACACTTTAACATTTCATGTAAAACTGGCTTGGGGGTGATTAACAACTTGAGGTTTTTCTTGTGTGGGGAGCTCTTTATATGTCTTTCAATTCTAAATGATAGTTTTGCCGTGTAGAATAATCTTAGTTGTAGGTCCTTGCTTTCATCACTTTGAATATTTCTTGCCAAACCCTTCTGGCCTGCAAAGTTTCTGTTGAGAAATCAGCTGACAGTTTTATGGGAGCTCCCTTGTAGGTAATGATCTGTCTTTCTCTTGCTGCTCTGAAGACTCCCTTTGTCTTTAACCATGGTATTTTAATTATTGTGGGGGCCTCTTTGGGTTCATCTTGCTTGGGACTGTCCAGGCTTTCTGGACTTAATATGTCTTTTTCCTTCACCAGGTTAGGAAAGTTTTCTGTCATTATTTTTTCCAATAGGTTTTCAAATTTTTGCTCTCTTCTCCTTCTGGCACCCCCACGATATGAATGTTGGCACTATAAAAGTTGTCCCATAGGCTCCTTATACCATCCTCAATATTTTGGATTCTTTTTACTTTTTGCTCTTTTGATTGCATGTTTTCTGTTCCTTATATTTTTTTGAAGATTATTTATTTATTTATTTATCTTTAGAGGGGAAGGAGAGAGGGAGAGAAACATCAATGTATGGTTGCCTTTTGTGCATCCCCTGCTGGGAGTTGGCCTGCAGGGAACCAGCCTGCAACCCAGGCATGTGCCCTGACTGGGAATCGAACCGTGATCCTCTGGTTCGCAGGCCCGTGCTCAATCCACTGAGCTGCACCAGCCAGGGCTGTTCCTTATATTTTAAATCTCTGTTTTAACTCTTGGCTTCATGCACTCTACTGTTGATTCCTTGTAAATTATTCTTCATTTCTGTTAGTGTATCCTTCATTTCTGACTGGTTCTTTTTTTCATGATTTTCATGTCCTTTTTTTATGCTCTTGAAGTTCCTCTAAGTCGTTCTACTCTTCCCCTAAGTTCATTGAGCATTCCTATAACCAGTGTTTTGAACTCTGCATCTAGTAGATTGCTTGCCTCCATTTAGTTTAGATTTTTTCCTTGAATTTTGTTCTGTTCTTTCATTTGGGACACCTTTCTTTGTCTCCTCATTTTGGCAGCCTCCCTGTTTTTGTTTCTATGTATTATTGAGAGCAGCTGCATCTCTTGGGCTTGGTAGAGTGGCCTAGTATAGTAGGTGTCTGGTAGGGTCCAGTGGCACGGCCTCCCCGTTCACCTGAGCTAGGTACTCCAGGTGATGTCTCCATACCACTCTGGGCTGTGTACACCCGCCTGTCGTAGTTTAGCCCTGATTGCTGTTGGCACATCAATAGGAATGATCTACTGCTAGGCTGGTCTGCTACAAAGACTGGCTGCATTGACCACCGTGGAGGATCAGCTGTGCCGAGGCCCACTCCATAGGGCAGGACTTATTTCATTGCGATTCTGGTGCCTGCTGATCTTGCCCCTTGAGTATTGCTTGTGGGGTGGTTGGGTGGTGCTTCAATGTGTCCTGAAGCCATTCCCTGTGTCTTCTGACTCTGGGGCCTCCTAGAAGGTGCAGGACAAGTTCAGCTTCCTCCTGTATTCTGCCCAGGGCCACCTGGCATGAGCTACTAAGCAATTTGCAGAAGGTGCCGAGGGCCACTTAGCCAAAGCTACAGGGCACACTGAAGACAGACGCTGCTGGTTTGAGAGATTTTGGTAAAGTGTGAAGCCCGAGCCAAATCAGGCCATTTGTATAGCAAAGCCACTGGGTGAGACTACAAATTGGGTGGGGTAGGATCTCAGGGAATTACCAGGGTAGGGAAAATAGTGTGAAAAATGTGAGCCAGGTTGATGGAGACACAGAGGTGGTGACTGCCTGCCTGTTCTATTAGGGAAGGCCTCAGAGAAGCAGTGGTGGTCTCTGCTAGCACTTCTGTCTGAGAGAAGCTGTCCCCCACAACCTCCAGCACTTGCCCTGATGCCAGACAGTTCAGTTCCTCTCATAAATGCCTGGAACCTTTTGAGCTGATGCCCCAGCACTGCAGCTCAGAGTGAGTATGTCCAAGTAAATTCACGTGCAGACCCCTCTAAGAGTTGGACTCCAGAAATGCTCCATATTGTTCAGCCCCTTCAGAGATGGTTTTGTAGCCAGAAGTTATGGGGATTTCTCTTTCTGGCACCAGAACTCTGGGCTGGGGCCTGGGATGAGGCTGAGACCCTTCATTTCTCAGAGGGGACCTCCACAGCTGAGACATCCCTTCCAATTGTTATCTCTCACACATGGGTGGGGGCCAGCCCCTCTGCATCTTCACCCCTCTGTTCAGTCTTGATGTGGCTTCTTCTTTGTATCCTCAGTTGTGGGACTTCTGCTCATCGAGATTGCAAGTGGTTCTGATCGATGGTTGTTCTATAGTTTAGTTGTAATTCAGATTTTTAAAAAATGAAAATTCCTACTATCACTTTGTGTGAGTGTGACTGGCTAGAGGAGTATTGGCATTAGAGAAAACTGGGTCTGAGCACGAGCTCTTCCCTTTCCATGGACCTTAGAAGTCTTGAAGTGTCCGTTTCCTTGTGTATAAATGGAAACAACTGCAATTTCCTCCATAGATTGTTATACAGATTAGATGTGATACTATACAAAAAACACACAGCACAGGCTGGTACAGAAGGCCCAATACATATTAGCTATAATAAAGATGATGATACTGAAAATGTAGCCTATATTAGTTTCCTAGGTCTAGTGTGAAAAATTGCCATGGACTGGGTGGCTGAAAGAGGAGGCCAGCAGTCTGAAATCAATGTGCAGCAGGGTTGGTTCCTTTCAGGGGCTCTGAGAGAGAAAGCATACATGCCTCCATCTTCACTTCTGATGGCTGCCTGCAATCCTGGTATTCCTTGGCTTGTATGTGTACCCCTCCATTCTCTGCCTCATCTTCCCATGCATGCTCCTCTCAATGTGTCTCTCTGTGCCCTCTCTCTGCTTTAAGATCACCACCAGTCCTTGGCGTCAGGACCCACCCTAGTCCAGTATGACTTCACCTTAACTGCATCTTCAAAGACTCTATTTCCTAATAAGGTGACATTCTGAGACCCCTGATAGATGGGAATTTGGGGGGGATATTATTCACCCCACTACATAATCATAAAAACAAAATCCTGAACATATCCAGCTGGTGAAAGGGTTCTAATTAGATGGGTTATGGCCAAGTTTAATTTGGAACAGCTATTTGGACTTTCCATGGACTATATTTTATTAACAAGGTTTGGTTCTCAAGTTTTCTTTCTTTAGGTAGGTCTACAGGGTCATAGAAAAAGAGATAATTCCTGAGAAAAATGGTGTTTTCCCAATTCACTCAGGTTATAATTCGGTCTTCTCCTTATTTTTCTCAGTCGGTTTGTGCTATATCTTTATTCAACCTCATCAGAGAAATGGAAGATTTTGGCTACAATTAGTCTCTGTTTAATGAGAAGTATCCATGTATCTCACTTCTGACCAGTTCAGGAAGAATTTTAAGTATAGTGAAATTCATGATACATGGACACAATGACGAAAGTAATATGGTTCTGCCTCAGTGATTCAGAAAGGTGTCAGGGCTTTGCTTTAGGGTCAGATTTTATACAACAGTCTTAACTGCAGTAGAAATATATAGATAATAGCTAATAGAAAATTCCAGTTAACTGAATGCTAGACTGCAAGGGAAGAGCTGTTCTCTTCAATTACAAATTAATAAGTAAGTAAGTTGGGATGGTGATTTGGCTCACTGCTTTTGCTTTATACTTCTATATTTCTGTGTATGCCCTGGTTCCCAGGCACAGGTTTAGGGTGTTATATCAGAGACCAGGGAAAATTCTGATAGGGGCATGACGTCAGGGCCAACACTGCCCTGGGAATCCTTCCTCTCCTCCCTGTGATCTCCAAAGATGACTCACTCATTCCAGAGGAAAAAAACATCTACAGAAGTGCAAGATTTAATGCTTTAATGCTTATGTAGTGATAGAGATGCTTAGGTGAAATGCAATATAGAAATGCAAAATAATACTTATTGGAAATTCAAATTTTGATTTTTTTTACTATTTTATATTTATTGTACAAGTCTTGCTGGGACCATTGTAGTTAAGGTTATATCATGTTTTCATTTGAAATCTCTATTTTCAAGTGCTTTTGACATATCTATGTTTTCAAGCCAGAGGGGATTTTATCTTAAATCATGTGAGAAGAAACAATCTGATTGCATACCTTTCACTTAAGGGAACTAAAATAAAGGAAGTTAGTGTTTTCAAATAGTATTTGGTACCTTTATAACTTATATAAACAAGATCTTTTTAAAAGCAGAACTTTGTTGATATTTTTACATTATCACACATTTGTATTATGCCTTGTGACCTAAAAGCATGAAAGGAATTAGTCGGGGGGTGGGGGTGGAGGTGGGAACAAAGTCAGTGAAAAAGGACCAGCTTGGAATAATTAATGTCATAGAGAAATTACATTGCAAATATCTCAGTGCTGATACCAAGTATCAGACTCATGTGGTTACACAGGGTTTTGTTCCATGGATTTTTTATGGCTCTTCATATCTCTTTATTTTAGCTTTTTATCATGGAGAATATTGGCTTAAGCTAGATAACCCTAGAAGAAACCTGTGACCTGGGGAATTTTAGTTTAAATTTACCCTACCACAAAGGAAAGGTAGAATATTCCCTCAAGATATTCTTCATACATTTAGGTTCAAATTTTTCCTTCAGTGCTGCACAGAGAATAGAAAATAAGTCACTTAGAATCTAAAGAAAGGCTTTTACCTAACAATGTTTGAATACTCCTTACTTTGAGGGCCCTTGATTTTAGACACAAGGCTTGTGAGAGAAGGATGTTTGCAAACCCAGACTCCGTATAACTTGCCTGTTTCTGACACCCTTGCTCTAAATAATCCCATAGAGCCAAACTTACACACCCTTCAAATATAGGAGAAATAAGCTCATTAAATTTTAATCATCAACATACTCCATCTAATTATGTTGTGTCTTGTCTTAACTCATGATTACTGGATAATAAATTTAATTACTTTGATTTTTCTTTCTGTTTATACATATAAACTGGTTTCCAGTGAGTGCAGAGTTGCAGACTCCTATGAGCAAGGCAAATGAATAACCCTTTATTTTCAAATCATGACCTCAATAGAGCAAGAGAGCATGTGTGTGTGTGTGCATGTACGTGTAAAATTTGTTATTCTAAGGAGAAAGGCAACACCTTTATAATTAGATGCCCCCCTTGGGCCTCAAGGGTGTCCTAATAAAGAAAATTTCATACATCGATGTGCTCCCATCTCTTCATTTCTTTGTTCTATCATCCTGTCGTTAATAATACCCTGCAGCAAAAAAATGTTTGTGAAGCTAAGAGCTGTCCAGATAAGAGAAAAGGTCATGATCCCCCTCCTGTGTGTTCATCAGCCAGCGAACAGCAATCTGAAAGTAAGAGGATGCCTGTCAATGTGGAGTGGGCAGGCGGCGGCCCACCATCAAATTGGAGGCAGTGAATGCTCATACAGTTGTGCCGAGCCCCAAACGTAACCCAAAATCAATGATCACCAAAGTATTACAATATACAATGACTGAATCGTAGGGGCAGGGGCGGAGGGAGAGGACATCTGGGTGAAGCTTTATAAATGCTGAGCATAAGGAATGTGGGATATCACCACCTTTGGATTTCTGTGATGAGTGTGTTATAGACAATTGAGTGAGTAAAACGGAGCCGAAGGCAGGCATGCCCCATTTACCAATGTGCAGTGTGGCGGGTGTCTGAAACTTCTAACTCAACAAAATAGAGAATGTAGAGCTGCTTGCTTGATTTCGGGTCCCGACGTTGCCATGAGTAGTATAATTTATATATATGTCATTTTCCTGCCTTTGATAACTGTACAAACAGCGTGTATCATAAGACAAATGCCATTCTTATGATGGAGAGGGAAAAATTTTACAGACTAGATTTTTTAAAGAAATGAGTGAAGAGTCATATAACTTCCCCCCACCCCAGATTAGTTTCAACAAAACCCCCTTTCTTTCTATCCCTGGAGCTCTTTGCTCTCAGGCATTTTGTTAGAAAACCCTCTTCTTCCAGGAGTGGAGATGAGAGAAGAACTCCCCCATCTACTGCCTGAAATACTAACTTCCCTCAGGCAACTGGGTTTAATTTGGACAGGAAAATTGAGTGCTACACAGTAACAAATGTGAGATTTCAATGAAAATTATACAAAACTTGTATTTTTATAGGCTGCTTTCTGTAGGTATAATTGTCCCTCCCCTGTTTATTATAGACTCCTGAATAATATTTCTTTTGGAGATGAGGGAAACCACAGGCAAAACTATAAAACATATCAGTAGAATAAATATATTTGGTAATAGTGAGAGTTTTATCTTGCATTTTCCTTTTAAAAGTGTAAAAGGAAATGTCTTGCTCTCTCTAGTAATCCACTTGATTTCATTATTTTCTGTTTTGTCTGTCTCTGTATACATGTATGTAGATGTGTGTATCCCTTTATACACGTATGGATATATGCATTCATATGCATGTTTGCATGTGTGTATGTATGTGTCTATCTATCTGTCATCTATCGGAGACTCTTTAACTAAATTTACTTGTGCTGCTTGGTGCCCCAGCAAAACAGTCCAGCATTTGAACTTCCCTAGCTGCTATCTTATAAGCAAAATCTTAAGATCTTGTTCCTTCTAACATCAACCTTAGATAAAAATCTATGAACATCGGATGATTTGAAACATTCAAGTTCTATAAGTTCCTGTAAGATAATTTAGCTAAGCCTGAAGAATAGAACAGAGAAGAAGCTGTTTGCTTGTCTTGATATCTTAATGTGCCTGACCATTCCTAAAACTTAGTTTATAGAAAATCCCACCTTGAAATTCCCTTATAATTATTACTTTTCTTACAACTCAAGATATCTTGTATTTCCTTTGGTGACTCCCTCTCCCAAACACATATGCCTGGACAACAAAAATACTTTCAAAACAGCTTTACCAAAAGCATCCTTATGGTGTAAATAAAAAAAAAAATCAAGAATAAGAAATCTACCTGCTGGAAATCAGACTATTCTTAACAGTCTAATGAGATTATTTCTTCTGGAAATTCAGAGGAAGAACTGATGATTAATTGTAAAAAAATGTGATTTGCAATAAAAATGAATGCTTAGGAGAGGAAAGATGGGGGGAGGGAGTGAAGACAAAGCAAACTATAAAACACTGACAGAGAAGCTGGCCAGGGGATGCTCCAAGACGGTTCACAGTTGCTGGCTAGTACGCTTTGAAGTGTATGTGCCGCATTGACTCGCGGGTGCCTGGAGCTCAGCCAGAATGCCAAATCCATTTTTTCCCTCCCTGATAACACAGGAGACCTATTGCAGAGACAGAAGCACAGACAAAAATTATCGCAGCTCTCAGATTGTGGACCAGGATGTTAATTAGAGATTTTTATGGGCCATTTCCAGGGAGAAATAAAAATACAATCTGAAAACATTGGAAGCAATGAAACATTCAAGTTTTAGGGTTACTAAATGATAACTTTATTTTTCTTGTACTGTAAACAGATATTTTTTGTAGTGTAGAGCAGAGTTTCTTCACCTATACTTCAGGATCAAGGGTCTGTCTCTAGCCTGGGAGCAGCCTCCCTGGTGAGCCCCGTGAAAGGGGGCTGCAGCACCCTGGGGCCCACCTGTGAGTGCCAGTGCAGTTGCAGAAGTCAAGGGTGCTGGGGTTGGAGTTCTGTCTGTTAATTAACAACTTCTGAAGCAACCATTTGGAGAAAGCATTTACAGAAAAATTCAGGTCAGCCCATTCCAGGTCAACTTCTATGCCTTGAACAATAAGAATACAGCATTCCCATTTAGTACATAGCACAACGCTCTTCACACTGGAATAAATCAATAAATGCTGTTGACTGGTGACTGACTTGACTGAATGTCTACCCTTTATGTGCCTCAAACTGCTTTGATGGTATTCATTCACTGATATTTTTTAGTACCCTATGGTAAAATGTAAAATTTCTCCCCCTCCATAATTAAGCAAATGTGGCGTTCAGCAGACTGGGTTATTTCAAGGCTTCACTCCATCACTTACATTGGACAAATCGTATCACTGTAACGGACCAGTTTATTTTCCTGGGAAACAATGTTTTCGAACCAAGGAACTTTGAAAGTCAAGTTTTTTTCCCAGTTCCAAAATAAAATTTGGGAGCTAACACTCAGCTCCCAGTAAAACTTAACAGTAGTGCTGTTGTTGCAAAAAAGCAACAACATCCCTTAGCCACGTTACTGTGAAGTTTAACATTATCAAGTTTAACATCGACTGTGCTTAGCACCTTACGTACATCGTCTCATTTAATCGTCACACTAAACATATGTAGTAGGTGCTATTATTATCCCCATTTTACAAATGAGGAGACAGGCAGAGGGCAGCTTAGAAACTTGCCTACACTCACACAGTCATGAGTGGTGGGGCCATGAGTTATTGCATATTTAATTAGGTGGCAAACTCTTTGAAGACTTTTCTCTTTTTTCATCTCTTCTGGCAGCCCCACTCTCCTCCTACCAGCATGTACACATTCACTACACTGCCTCACCCCTGGAGATTCTTGATACATTTCAAGCACTTGAACCCATGAAACTCTAAACTACAATAAAACCCAATCTACTAATTTAAAGGAATGACAAGTTCAATCGACCTCAATATTATCTTGAGATATAACCCATAACAAAAATTTTGTTTCTTCCCTCCAAAGTGTCCCAGCTTATATAAGTGACAAGGTCTCAAATTATATAAGTAACTGGACTTATATAAATGACAAGGTTGATTTTCATGTGTGACAAGTGGAATCAGTAATACGAAAGTAATTACTTCATAGTCACAAGTCATGTTTTCTTAAATTAGTGAACTAGGAGAAAATGAGAACATCAAATTATTCTCTGAAGGGAATCTCATCTGAGTCAATATTTTATTTTGTTGAAGTCTCTGATAAGTATTGATTCATGGATTGATTGACTGATTTGAATTTGAGCCTATACCAGACTTGTTAGAACACACTTCTTAATTAAACTTTTTGGGGAGCAGAGGGGATTCTGATTTAATAATTGGTTGTCAGCAAAGAAGACTCTCAGAAGTAGGGCTTTTGGGGGGATTCAGGTGTGAATTTGAATTACTTTCCCCACAGCACTGCTCTATTAAAAATATAAGTAAAAGGACCCCAGTGTATATGCTTTGTACTGCTAACCCCAAACAATGATCAGTTACCTTATATAACAGCTAAGTCCTCTTGCCTCACCTGTTCAGATCAGTGGTCAGCGTGGGATCAGGGATGTGGATAGAATTGACCTTCCCTTTTTCTTAATATAAACCTTGGCAAATGATAGTCAGAAGAATGCTGGGCAGACCATTCAGACTTTTCAGTGACCATGCAAAGCTAAAGCCTCCAGCTTGCTAGCTGCTTGAGGAGATTAGACTCCAACCTGCTGCAGGCCACATTGTCATGAACACTGACTTCTTAGGGAGCAAAGACATTTGGATAATC
Source organism: Sturnira hondurensis (assembly GCF_014824575.4). NCBI lineage: Eukaryota > Metazoa > Chordata > Mammalia > Chiroptera > Phyllostomidae > Sturnira > Sturnira hondurensis. Next base: position 8,007,459 of record NW_028080827.1, read on the forward strand.
AGCAACCTCCTGGGTACCTGAGAGCTACAGCCTAAAGCAAAGAAGAGGTTGAAGAGAATAAGTAGCCAAGGATCTCAAGACTGATTTCTTCCTCAGAGTTAGAACGCATGTCCTTATGGCCAGGGAGGGCAGGTCTCCTTTTACTATCTTCTCAAATGGGGTGGGAAGTGGCAGGACTCCAATGTGGCCTTGGGAATAAAGCACACACCTTTCTGAGCCCCGATCAATTGTCAGAGCCCTATTCTTACCTGTCCTTCTAAGTATAATACATTTTCTTATCCTGCTGGGGAGGCTCACCTGGCACAGATGGCTTCTAAAAAAATGCCCTATCAGCAAGTGGACAAGCTTATTACCTTGTTAATTTGGGTCACTGCTCGCTAATAATTTAGCCAATAACGTGGTATTTTTTTTAACAAGGCATGTACTGCATTTATTATTTCTTTTGTCTAGAGCTATAACAAATACAGTGAAATTTATTAATTTATGAAGCTTTTATCTAATACAAATGCATTTGCCATATCTTAAATTTTTTAAGTCTTCATATTCATATTCTATTGCTGTCATGTTTTTCTGACGCTGAGATGCAAGGTTTCCCTGTTTCATCTGTAACAATACTCATTTTGCAGGACCATTTTAAGGATTAAAGGAGATAACATACAGGACATTGATACAAGTATTTGTATGAATTTAGAAATGGGGAAAATGAAATATTTAACACATGAAATAATTTTATAGTCATCTGGAAAAAATAAATTTTTATTCCTACTTTATTTAAACATACATGAATTTCAGATGGTTTAAATATTTCATTATGTATATAAAATAAAACCATAAAATACTAGAAGAAAATCTGGGTGCCAGCATGAGTGAGGATGTCCTTTGTGAGCATAGTCCAAATACATTAACAAAAGGAAAAGATTGGTAGTTATTGACTATAGTAAATTAAAAAGAAAAATCTACATGGGAAACAAAACACCATGAAAAAGCTAAAGGGAAAAAAGGAAAATATCTACAATTTACATCACCAAGGGCTCATTTTCTTATTATTTAAACATCTCCTATGAGTCAGTAACATAAAAATAGGCAACTAATATGAACAGACAATTCACAGGAAAGGAAGTACAGATGGCTCCCAATAGGGCCAACCTTGCTTTAAAGAGAGAATTGCAAATTAAAACAATGATGTGTTAGTGGCTTTTAAAATGTTACAATTGTGTGTTAACAATTGTTCAGATTGTACCATGTATGTTTGGTAGGTAGGTTAGTTTTGTAGATATATAAATATGATCTATGTAGATACATGGAGATACATTCAATGTAGGAGCCTATGAAAGATTATGCATTGCATTTCGTTGTCATGTCTCTTTATTCTCATTTAGTCTAAAAAATTCATGTTTTATTTTTTTATGTTGGCATTTTTAAATATTTAAGACTAATTTTCTTTTAGACCATCCCACAAAAAAATCAAACCTGTATGAGAAAGTCACTCAGAAAGCTCTCCTTCCCATCTAGGAAAGGAGACTATATTCCTACTCATCCCTGAAGGGACTATTTTTATTATTTTCTGGTGTATTAGTTCTGTGGGGTTTTTTATGCAAAAATAAGAATAGATAGATATAGATATGTTTGCTCTTTATCCATATGCAGAGGCAGTATACTATACATACATTATTTTGTACTTTGCTTTTTAATATACAATATATCCATATTAGTTCATTGAGATCTTCCTCATCCTTTTGGATAGCTGTGTAGAAGCAACATAGTTTATTCAACCAGAACCTAGTGATAGGCAAATAGGTTATTTCCAGTATTTTCTAGTTATAATAATGTTGTAATAAGTAATTTATGCTCATGTTATTATAAAAGGAAAACTCACTTTTTAAACGTTTTTATTTATCTATTTTTAGAGAGGAGAGAAGGGGGAGAGAAAGGGAGAGAAAGCTCCATGTGCATGAGAAACATTAATCGGTTGCCTCTTGCACACCCTAAATGGGGCACCTGGCCAGCAGTCCAGCCATGCATCCTTTCCTGGAATGGACCAGCAACCCTTTGCTCTGCAGGACTATGGCCAACCAATCGAGCCACACCAGCCAGGGCAGTAATTTGTCAGTTTTTGAGTCCTGTTAATATTATATTGTAGTCAAAATAACACTTGTGTGTATCATGATGTATTTTATAAACTCCAGATACTGTTGGCAACCAGTATATCTAAATGGAAGGAGTAATGATCCATCACTATGTGTCAGACAATATCTTAAGAATGTTACATGATCTCTTGAAGTATTATGCATATTCTATTTTGTTAGACCACACAAGAAGTAGAGTTTACATTGCTCTTTTCTTTTTTCAACTTTCTGTTAGCTTGACACTTGTCAAAGAATGAGGGGATATATTAATGCTCTTAATATGCTTAAAAACAAGTATGTATGTTATCTAAATAACATGCAACCCAGGAAAACTCTAACATTAGAATTTAATCAAAGAGCAATTCAAAGGCTAAGTGTAGAAATTTGATATCAAAGCCTCCACTGAAATTTTTCCTAAAAACCTAAAGAGCCGCTTTGTATTTTCTGCAGTTTTATGGGTATGCAGGAAGCTAGCAACATTTTAAAGTCAGTTTGCCCTATTTATAAAGTGATCCTACTTTGTTTATAGTAGTTGGAATTCCATTTATTTCTGAAGAATTGTGTTCGTATCAAAGGCTTAGTTTGGGGCATGTTGCTGGTGCTCCATGGCTGTCCATGTGCTTTAGGGCCCTGAGGGGACTGGATGAGTGATGGTGAGAAGCAGTGCAGGCCTTTGGCTTGCCCCACCTCCAGCCCCATTTTCCACTTTGTCCTTTCTCAGACTCTGAGTCTCCTGCCTTGTTCACTCCCAAGGATAGTGTCCTCTGTGGAGCAGGGGCTGCAGTTGTCAGTGAAGTGCCCGGAGTAGTGATGTTGGAGACTCTGGTGGCACGTTGGATGCCAGTGCTGCGTCTGCATGGCAGCCTCTGGACACTGACCCTATTCCTGTTTACAAGGTCACAAAATCTTTTCTAACTCCTCCTGTCCTCTCTCTTCTCCCCTCCTGCTAGCCCATGGGATTCTGGCTGGGAACAAAAGCTTTCCTTTTATCTCATACTGTCCTAAATTTCTTATCTAAGCATCTAAATTCTAACTGTTTTCTAAGACCTAGGCTTTTGAATCTCAAATACCAAAAATCTGCCTTGCCTGGTCATTCCTCCCTTGAGGCAAAGCATGCAAAAGGTTAAAGGATAGTCATTTCTGTTAATATTAAGTATTTCTTTGTGCCCTGATGCCCAAACTCTGACTCTCTTGTCCTGTTCTCCTCACTTGCTTTCCCTTAAGGTTGTCGTGAGAAAAGCACCATCCACCAAAAGAGATTCAGAAATAATGTTACTTTCAACGTCATTATTTATTAGAGGGCTATAGAACCTTAGGAGCTTTATTTAATTGTTTTTAAAGCCTTTTTTGTCCATCATCCATCTCTTTTCCTTGGTCATTCCTCATCTCAAAGTCCAAATCTTGATATTTGGAGAGATGAATAGCTAGCACTAAATCCTGGGTTTTCGAGAGAATAAGACCTTACCTTTACTTTTAATGTCTGTAAAATAGAAATAACAATACTTATTTGGCACATTTATAATTTGGATTTAATAGCATATTTGCAGGGCCCAGCACAGCTTGCTGTCCTCTCACCTCTGCTCTCTTGACTCCTTCTTGCTCTTCCCAAACATGTATCGATTGCTCAAATATCATAAATAATAATAATAAAGGAAGTAAAAATGGGATCAGAGATAATACCCCACAATCTCATAACCATTTTATGATTTAAAATTTCCAAGTTTTGTTTCTGTCTGTCCCTGAAGGATCTTTGTAGCATTTAGTGAAAAAGGCACACTCTTTAAATAAATTTTCGTATTAATGCAATTCAATATTCTTTTAGAGTAGCTTCATCAGTTCTGTTTTGTGAGACATTTTGAAGTCTTGACATCTGAGGTTTGGGGTGGGACTAAGTAAAAAATGGACAGATAAAGAAGAAGAGAAAAAACATGAGATGGAGTGGTGGGGATAAAAGAAAGAAAGTTGTAAGGATAAAGGGATGAGGGGTACAGGTTTTCTTGCAAAATAAAACTGGTGAAGCATCCTCTCCAAGATAACTTTCTCCTTTTCTTACCCTCTGTGCCAAGATAAATTTTCTTTTCAGATTGTGATTATGGATTAATTTATGACTTTCCTTAATTGTGTGAGCAGTCCAGGGTTAATATCCTGGTAAGGACAAGTTCTCTTTTACTTTATGAGAGCAATCACTTAACGAAAATTAGGCTATTACTTTTTATCTTCCTCTCCTTGGCAATGCCTGATACCATGGAACATTTCTGCACATTTTCTTCCCCTCATGCTGTTTTAGAGAATAGATCTCTATTTGACTTTGACACTTTGAATATTTCCTGATAGTTGATAACAAGATTGAACTCCAGAAATGTCATCTGGTAAATCAGGTTGGAGCAGTCTACCTTCCCAGGGCTGTGAAGGTTCTTTGTTGAGTGAATGTTGATTCGAGGGGAAGCTACCACCAAGAGGTGAAGTAGGTACTGGAAGAAATCCTTGAGGTAGGACATTTCTGTTTTCCAAACTAGAGAAACATATTGTTGCCAGGAAGTACTGTTTGAGGGCCATAGGTAGGCCTGGGGTTGACTCTTCCAAGTAGGAGAAGTATGAGTTAGAGCAAATATTTAATTTTTCTTAACCTGAGTTTCCTTATCTATAGACTGGAGAGAAATATATCTACCTTGTTGGATTCTGTCACTAGTGATGGATTAATTTTACAAACACTCATTGGATTGTACTCCTTATCACTTTACTTCATATAACTTCACTAGTTTTTCATGAGGTATCTTAGTTGGGCTTAGACAGGATTTGGCAAGGATTTTCATGGAAACGATTCATAAAGGAATGCTTCCAGGAGAAATCTATAACCAGGGGTGGAAACACCAAAGGGAAAGGAGCCAAACAGGGTGTGATTTCCAATTAATTTTCACAGAAGGTAGCTTCAGCCTGATACCACAGGAGGACCCGGAGTGTCAGTTATACCCCAGTATTTGTTCCAACTTAAACAGCAAAGGGAGCTGGACTTCTATACGCCAGTACCCTCAGTCGGTGGTTAAGGGCTGTCCTGTGGAGGAAGGGTGAGTATAAACTTCAGACTCTTCAGACCAGCTCTTGATCTGTGCAGGCAAAATGGCACCATTGACTTAAAGTTAGTCCTCAAAGAAAGTTGCAGACACTGGGTTTTAGAAACAGAAGCATACAGAAGACAGAGGAGGGAAACCTGGAGGCTGAAAGGGGATTCCTGTGTTCCTACAAGAGGAAACAGAAGTGAACAAAATAAACATGGTCTCTGACCTCATAGGTCTTAAACTCTTAGGAGGAGACACAGATAAGTGAACAGGCTCTTCCGGTGCTGTGAGTGCTCTTATGGAGGAAGGTCAAAGTGCTATGGGAGCACAAAGGAGGGGTCTGAGGAAAGAACCTCACTGAAGGAGGTTCTAACGGAAGGGAGTGATGTGTACTTGATGAATAAGACCTAGCCAGGCAGGGGACGGGGGCCGAGGGGCCTTCCGGGATGTGGAACTGCATATGTGTAGTTCAGAACCCAAAGACTAGGGCATGTTTGAGGGGTTGAAAGAAATTCAGTGCAGTTGGGAAGTACAGTGGATGGTGGGAAAGTGGAAGTATGGAGAAATGCTGTGGCAGCAAGCAGGCCTCTGACAGTACAGAACTTACAGGGGATGGGGCAGAATTAGATGAGTTATTGCAAGCTATATGATTGGTCTGTGGTAGATACTAAAAAAAAGCAACTAATGTTAGAAGTAATAGTTCATGGTAGCAGTAGTAAATTTTTAGGAGTATTCCTACTACTTCTATCTCTATTATTATTATCTCCTTATCACTATTACTATTAACTTGACCAAAATAAAAGCCTGGCTATGTTAGATTGTTTATATCTGTTTGTTATCTGTCTCTCCAATCAGTCTGTAAGTTCCACAAGGGTAGGGACAGTTTTATCTAACAGTTCAGCATATTTGCTGAAAGTGCATATTTGTTAAGCAAATAAATGCAAACTGCATATTCGTTAAGCAAATAAATGTTTTGGGGCATCTACTACATGCCGTATACTGTCTTAAGTATTGTGAGCAGAAATATAGTCTTCATTTTCAGGGGTACCTTCATTTATTTACTCAATGGCTATTCATTGAACATGTTTAATAGCTTGTACTAAATCTCTCCTGTGGTTGGTGATGCTTGTATGGGAAAGACACAGGGACACACGTTCCCTGCCCTCATGGAGCTTATCATCATTCTCAACTCTGGGCAGCACAGTTCTGCCCTCTAGGGAGCTGTGGAAACTCTGTGGAGGTGTTTGCGATGTCAGATGTTGGTGGGTGCCGTAGGCACTGGGTTGGCAGGGGTGAGGCGGACGAGGCGTCCTACAGTGTGCACAGGACAGGCCCACACAATGACGAGCTTTTCTTTGTCTCCCATGACTTTTAAGGATCTTGAAGGACATACATGTAGGTGAAAAGAGTTATTTTCAATGAGTCTGGAAACCAATGCTTTTATGTATCTGTTTTTGTAAGATTTTATATACTTTTGAAAAATAATTATAGCAAAATACATAAGAGAATTCACCATTTTAATAATTTCTAAGTGTAAAGTTCAGGTGTGTTAAATATATTCACATTGTTTTGCAACAGAGCTCAGAACTTTTTCATCTTACAAAATTGACACTGTACCTATTAAACAACCGCTCCCCATTTCCCCTCCCTCAGCACTTGGGAACCACAATTGTATTTTCTGTTTCTACATAGTGGGGCAAAGTAGGTATAGAGTTGTGAGTGCATGAAATAGACAGTTTATTCTTGTACTATTGTTTATTAATTATTGTATTGTTTTTCATATAAATAACTATAAACCCACTTTTGCCCCACTCTGTATAAATTTGACCACTGTAGATAATTTATATCAATGGAATCATACAGTATCTATCTTTTTGTGATACCTTATTTCACTTAGCATAGTATCCTCAAGGTTCGTCCTTGTCATAATTTTCTTCTCTAGGGGGGATACTATTTCATTGTATGAATATACCATATTTTACATAGCCATTTATTTGCTGATGAACACTTGGACTCCTCCTGCCTCTTGGCTATTGTGAATAGTGCTTCTATAAACATGGGTGTGCAAACATCTCTTTGAGATTGTACTTTCAATTCTTTTGGATATACATGTAGAAGTAGGATTGCTAGATCATATGGTAATTGTATTTTTAGCTTTATACTGTTTTTTTTCTTCTAAAAATACAACTGTAGATGTAGGAAATATTGCATTTCATTTCGTTTGCAATTTTACCAAGAGTTGTTCACCATTTAGGAAAAATCGCATTACCAACTGAAACAATGCTCATGGTATTTGAGTTGCTGCTTTAACATACCCAGATTAATTTGCATTTATAACTATTTATGTTCACGATGTGTAATGCAAACTTCAGGCTCTTCGGTTGTGTCTTCTGATACAAGTGTTGCCCAAGCATTTATGTAATAAAACATTTACTAATTATTTACTTACAAATTATTTTCCTTTTATTTCCTCTTTATATGATACTACATTTGCGTCATTATATTAATTTTTAGAAATATAGGCCCTGGCTGGTGTGGCTCAGTGGATTGAGCTCGGGCCTGGGAACCAGACGATTGCGATTCGATTCCCAGTCAGGGTACATGCCTGGGTTGCAGGCCAATTCCTGGCAGGGGCCAGTTCCCAGCAGGGGATGCATGAGAAGCAACCATACATTGATGTTTCTCTTCCTCTCTCCTTCCCTTCCCCTCTAAAGATAAATAAATAAAATATTTTTTAAAAAAAGAAATATATATGATGTAGGTTATATCATCTATAAATTTTGTTTTCAGGATTGTGAAGTGAAGCTATAAAATATTGTTTTAAAAATAATTGTTTTTGATTGTCCTAAATATTCTAAACGTTTAAAATGGACTACATTCTAGTGAAAATAATTTTAAGATATGCTTAATACACAGGTCAACAAGGTCTTTTATTTTTTTATTGATTTTAGAGAGAGAGGAAGGGAAAGGGGGGGAGAGAGAGAAACATCAACTGGTTGTTCTACTTATTTATGTGTTCATTGGTCGACTCTTATATATGCCCTGACTGGGGATCGAACCTGGAACCTTGGTGCACTAGAATGATGCTCCAGCCAATTGAGCTACTTGGCTAGGGACAGCAAAATCCTTGTGAAAACTCCCTAGGTTTGTAGGTCAGGCTGGCTAGAGGCTGACTGGCACTTCTATATACAGCTAAAACACGGAGCACGGTGGGAATAATTATGGTCTAGTCTCAGCATGTTAGATGTTTATTATACAGTACTGTTGTCTATAATCAGTGTATTCACTGTGTTGTGGATTGGTCCTCCAGGACTTATTTACTTAGTAGTGGCAAGCGTATACCCTTAAACAACATTTCTCCTATTTCCTCACCCCCTCAGCCCTTGGCAACTCCCATTTTTCTCTCAGTTTTTACAAGTTGGGCAATAGAGGTGGTAGCTAAGGCTACAATAGCAACCATATTGCAACATACAAATATATCACATCAACATGCTGTACACCTTAAACTTGCACAATTGTATGCCAAGTTTACTTTAATTAAAAATAATAAATATTTAAAATGGGGCACAGATATGCCTGCATCAAGTAAACTCTTTGTTCAGCTCTCTTCAGTTTGTGTAGCTCAGCCAAGTGGCTGAAAATGATGCCTGGTTTTATGCTTTCAAACATCTGTCAGCATTAACTTTTCTCTCTGGGTGTGTAGGCCGCCACTGAAGTATTTAACAAGAAGCAGTCTCCCGTTTGGAAAAGCACACTATGACGGCGGCTCACGGTACTTGGAGCTCCACTGCCACATGCTGGTACCAGCCTACGGTGGCCCCCGCACACCCACGGCAACCCACCTGCAGGCATGAGCACATGCGCGCTTCCTGAGCTGTCCTAGTGCAGCCATCCCGTGGCATTCACTGGTTGAAACACATCCTATTTAGTATAAATTATTTTCTTCTTGTTCCTTTTTATACCAACATTAGAGCATTTTACTGATTTTTAAAAATGTGTGTGCAGGCATGTGATATTATCCATTAATTTCATTTCAAGCTAGTGAAAGCTAGATGATACTAGAAAACATTTGTCACAGAACAGAGGTTTGGACCTGGTAAGTTGAAGAACCACAGGTCTCATAAACAAATAATTATACTGATAACTAATTGATTACATTGGTTACAATTGATAAATATGACACAGAAAAGCACAGAGTAACCTGAGTTTACAGTCCAATTTGGGATTCACATCACACACCCAGAAATAGCAATTTTGGTAAGTACTTTGGTCAGTTGCTGTGCCATGGGACTAATGTGGTATAAAAAGGAGGTTTTCGCCCTGGTAAAGAGTCCAGGTTTGGAGGGGGTGACATTCCCTGGGCGGGTTAGGTAGGGGTCTGGCTGTCGCATTTGAGGTGACAGGGCCTAGGTAAGTTGGCTCTGTGGTGTGTGCAGGACTGTGAAACATGACTCGGGCTTGTGATCTACATGGAGAAATGAGATACCATGTCCCCAGGGAGACCTCATTTATTTATTCATTTAACAAATATTTATTGAATACCTTCTATGTGCCAAGCACTTTTGGAAATCCTTTAGGAAATAAGACAGACAAGAATCTCTGTCTGTCTGAAGCTTAACTGGTCAGGGGTGCCAGGTAGTAAACAAATAAGTATATAGTATGTCAAATGGTGATAAAGGCTAGGGAGAAAGATAAGGCAACCTCAGGGTGATAGGGAGGCTGGGGGTAGGATGGGAGGGCTGATTTGTATCAGGGGATCAGGGAAGGCATCTTAGGTAAGTTGGCATTCTAGAAGACATGTGGCGTGTTCCGTGTACAAAGCTGGAACAAGCCAGGCCACGGGCCTCTCACCTGTTTCCTCTCAGCACCCATGTCCCTCTGCACCATTTCCCCTGCTCCCTGGTTCTGGCTTTCATGTCTCAATCCCCAACGAACAAGTACAGCTGGGCCCCATCTCTTTCCCTTTCCCCCCACCTCTCACTCCGTTTCTCCTTACACCTAATTGTCACCCATTCCTGCCAGACTGTTCTTCCTGAAATCTGGATTCAGATACATGCGTTCTCACAAACCTTTATGACAACTTGGTTTTCTCAGAATCCAGTCCAGACTGCTGAGTGCGGTACTCAGAGTGCCAGGATCAAGTCCCCACCAGGCTTTTTGGCTTTCTCTCTTGCTGTTGCCTTTATCAGACTTCACTCTTGAGTGAAAGTGAACTGCTTATCAAGTTCAATCTTGCTTTCCCATCTCACCTAGTAGATCATGTTGTTCCCATTCTTTCCCCTCGGAACATTCTTCCCTAAGCTCTTCCTTCCAAAATCCTAGTCTCCCAGACTCAATGCCATTCTGTGTCCAGGAAGACTTCCTCTTCCCCTTGAGAATATCTGCTCATCTCATTTCCATTTTATATTATGATTTCTTCACTACTAGATTGTAAACATGACTCAAAACAAACTATTGGAGGGAGTAGCAGGGGACCAAGCTCAACTGAATAGGGAGCCCTGCAGGTAGCATAAAGGAGTGTCCTCGTGTGGGAAGACAGGACAACAGGGTGGGGTGGGGCCTCTGGGAAACTGGAAAATACATGACCTATCCAAAGTCACTCACATGCATTTTATTTTATTTTACTAAAAAAGTCACATCAGCTTAACAAAGCACATGTACTTAGTCCTTGGACCATGTATCTATAACTTCTGGAATAAGGGATACTGAGTTAGATTGATATGTACTTAAGTTCTGGCTGTTTTTCATATTAAATATGCAATTTTTAGCAGGTTATTTAACTCCTGTTATTCTCTGTTTCTTCATGGGTGTCTTATGGATATTAGTTACCTTTTCAAAGCATTAATGAGAGCTGTATATAGTACTTGACATATTGCAGGCATTTAAATACTATCTGTTATTTTTGCTTTCCATGATGTTAAGCATAGCGCTAGTCATACAGGAGTTCTCCACAGGTATTGCTGAATTAGACTATTCTATACAAGAGCATAGAGGGCCAAGACATCCACTGAAGGATGTCCCAGTCGTTACTGGTAAGAGTATTGAGAAGAAAAAAATAAATATAGGACAGAAGTGCCAGGGGAAGTCTCATGGAGGAGGTCGGGCTTGTGCTGGGCTGTATGGCTGGATAGGGTTTAAAAGAGCAACTGAGGGAAATGGCAGAACAGCATTAATGAAGGCTGAGATAAAAGTGACTGAGGAAGAGACCATCCTGGTCCCTTCGGTGTGCAATATCTTAGAAGCATCATCACTGCAGGTGTGGAGGGTTGGACTAAACCATTTAACAGAATCCCCTTGTCTTTAGTCAGAGGGTCAGGTACTCTGTCCCAGGCATTCAATCATCAAATCTTTGTGTGTACCCAAGTGCGTGCTCGCTCTCTCTCTCTCTCTCTCTCTCTCTCTCTCTCTCTCTCTCGTATTTATCTATCAGCATGTAACCTGTTTCCTTAAGTAGTATTTGCTAAAGCCAGTATGTTCCTGGCTTGCTGGTATAGGATGTAGTTGGTAGAATAATAAGTCATTATTATTGAATACTTACTTAATTAATCTAGGAAAATCATGTACTGATGTACTGCATTACTGAGCAGAGTCAGTAATGAGTCTCACATCCTAGGGGAGCACAGACTTCTTTCAAAGCATTTTAGAAATGCAGATTTCCTCTGCTAAGGTCTGGATGGTTCATTTTTCATATGTTTGCTTCTCCACTTCAGCTGAGAACAATGTTCTTTTGAGTCCAAGAAAATAATAGGCATTTTATTTAATAATGGTAGACAACAAGGTTCATTGCAAATACAATTGCATTAAGTGTGTGTATGTATATATATGTTTATATATTAGTATAGTGTAGATATATTTGTATATATGTATATGTATGTACACATATGTTATGTGAGTATGTGTGTACAAAGCTTGAAACTTCTATGGTCTGATGTTTTAAAAGATGCTTGGCTGGATGAAAACTGAATTTGACTTACTCCCAGTGAGAGGTATGAACTGTGTTTCCCATGAAAAGTGAAGTGGAAAACAAACACAATTTTTCAGAGAATTTCAAGAAATTTAATGCATTCAGCATATGTATATATACATATATATATCTATGTGTATTTATATGTGCATAGATATATGCAACTATATACATATATCAAATAAATAAAATGTTCAGCGTGATTTTCCTAATAAATAAGAATATTGAAGAATGTGCCAGGCAGTGCTATGAACTTTTTAACATATATTTTCTCATTTAATTCTCAAAACAGTGCTATGAAGGTGGTTCTACTAATTTTATAGGAGAAGCAACTATAACACAGATAAATTAGCAAAATTAGCAATGTCAGTAAATGATAGTAGCTTAGCTCTAGAGCTTATACTTTTAATTTAATCTAGTTTAATGAAAAGACACTTGACTAAATGAGACTAGCATTATACTGATTCTCAAAGTGGGTGTGTATTGTATTTGTCGACAAAAAAGCAAATCTGGAAGTTAAGGTAGCTTTGGTGGGTAATTCGAGTACTTGAATATATTCATCTTAAATAATTGGAACATGGATAGCTTTTGGATTCTTAAAAAGTACTCCTTAATCTGCTTTTCTAATATCATTAAATTTTTTCCTAAATTTTTAAAGGGAACAATAATCTGAGCAAGAAAAGAAATCTATGAATTATTACCTAAAAGCTAAAAAATATTATAAAGGAAAAACCAAAAGAGCATGTAAAGGATTGAAAAATGTGTGGCACTTAGCGATTGTAGGAATGTTTTGCATGAAATGAAATAGGAAGAGTTAAGTATGACCCACATTTATAGTAATATTTCTAAAAATGTGGTCAGCCTATCTTTTAAAAGATTCAAATGAAACTTAAAATATTTAGTTAAATAAATTGAATTTTTTTGTTACCTGACAGAACTGAATCAGAACCAGTTAGTTATATTAGCTTGCCATTTGAAATCTTTCTAATACATATACCTTTATACCTTTGTGCTCCAAATGACAGACTAGTTTCCATATTTTATTGATATTTCCATTTATATTGAAACCTCTTTGAAAATAGTTTATGTGAAATAATATTAGGGCAAATATTGTTTTGACTGAATTTTTAAGAAGGCTCTCTAAAAAGTCTCCATTGTTTCTGTGAAACAAAAGCTCCATCATAATGAGTCAAATTGCAGTTGAAATAGTTCTCCCTTCTCAGGGGATGATTTTAATAGACATAACATATTTTATTGTTAATATTTAATTAAAAAAGACCTTTCAGAATTAGCATAAGAACTTGGCAGTTGATATATGGTCCAATCATTCAGCATACATGTTGGATTCTGTGATACCAGTCATAGAGGTTATCATTCACAGACATCAGTGATTACTCTTAGAAGACTTTCAGCCCTGGCTGGCATAGCTCAGTGGATTGAGCGTGGGCCTGCGAACCACACAATCGCGGTTCGATTCCCAGTCAGTGCACATGCCTGGGTTACAGGCCAGTTCCCAGCAGGGTACTCACAAGAGGCAACCATACATTGATACTTCTCTCCTTCCCTTCCCCTCTAAAGATAAATGAATAAAGTAAAAAAAAAAAGAAGACTTTCATTGTAGAAACTCGTATTAAAAATATTATAGATAATATTTAACATAATATTATTTGTTGGTAAGTTATATGATAGTACAACTTAATATAGGTCATGAAAAACATAAAATATGAACCAAGAAAAGGTAAACACAAATTTCTGGGTCGTTTTTTTTTTGGCACTTGGAAGTTCATTTTGCCTATTCCTAGAAGATATTTTCTCATCCCATTGATATGTGTTTATGTCCCTAATCTCATGTAAATTCCGTTGACATTGAAGAGGTCTCAGAGTTCTGGTTCTGTTTCTTGTTTGGGTTCCAGAGAAGCCTATCTTCCCTTGCACTAATAGCTTTGAGCTGGGATTGCCTTAGGGTTTCTCTTCTGAAGTCATGAAAAACATTGTTTGAGCCTTGAGATTTCTATACCATACTTCTAAAGACCAGATAAATATGGACAATGAAAATGTTCACTACCTCTAAAGAGAACATAAGCCGGTAATTGCCAGAAAGTGGATTTCTCCCATCATGCCTCGTGGTCCATTGAGTTCATTCAAGATGTAATTGGAAAACAAATAGAGCAAACCATCACTAGGACGGACACGAGTGCTTGTCTTGGGAATGGGGTGTTGTGTAATGTTACAGACTTTATTTCCACTGACACTCCTCATTCTTGACTAATAAAGTACAATGCCACACTATCACAATAATTAAGTGAATACACTGCCTTCCCATAAGATTCTAAGGAACATTTTAATAGCAATTAAGTGCAAAAATGATACCAGGTCTGGGAAGCAGGTCCTGTTCATTACTATAATTGTGGGCTAATCTGTTTCACTGATGAACTAGCCAGAGGCAACAATGAAAGAAGAGCACTTGTGCTTTCGATGCTGAGTTTCCCTTCTATAGCGGAACCGACATTTAGCAGGGAATTCTTTTCACTCTGTTCTTCTTCGTGTTCATTAAACGAAAACAAAGACCCTCAGTCTGCAGTGAGAAATTACTAAGTGGAGAAAATCTTTTTCGGAGTTAGAGGAGCCGAGCTGCATTTGAGGATTTTAGGGTGAACCAGGCTTTTGTGTAAGCAAGAGAGTGAAATTGTCGGGCTTTGATGTTGGAAAGGACTCAGCTCTCCTACCCGCTCTGGGGTGGAGCTGGGGGAAGAAAGGCACATGGGCAAGAGAACTTAAAATGGCAGCAGGGTGAAGTGCTGGAACAAAAAGGCCTGCCAGTCCAGCCAAAGAAAAGAAGGGATTGGATGGGGGGGGGCGGGTCCCAAAGTGCACAAAATTTAGGAAGTTAATTGGTCATTCTGAGAAATCACCTGGTCCATACCACACCCAAAACTAATATGAACCCAGGGGAACAAAGAAATGTCTCGCTTGCTTATTGCTAGCTGATTGGGACCTGTATTTGGGCCATATGACCTTGGCAGACATGTGGCCCATGGCCTCCAGGAGGGAGTTTCTCTCTTTCTTGATGACCTGGTGAAGCATTTACTGGGGCCTTTGCATGCTCCCAGGCCCAGGAGCACGAGACCTTGCAGCCCTAAAAGCCACATGCCCATTGGTGGTGCCAGCTCCACATACAGCTTCCAGGAGAGAGCCTGAAGCGGGACAGCCACTGGAAACATGCTGAGCTGCCTCAATGACTGCTTAGTGGTCTAGTCGGATTCTAAAGGATGGTACTTTAAACTGGGGTTGGAATTCTAGGAATGGCCTTTGGTTTCAGTTTTGCTTAAGACAGCTGGGTTTTGGGGAGGAGATGAGTTTTGAGACCAGGAGACCCCCATTCTCTCAGATTATTCAGCATCTGAATAGAAACATTTTTCTTTCTCACCAGCTTCTGCCTTTAGAGTTTGCTGTTTGGTGGTGGAAGGCAGCCACACCCCTCTTTTTTCAGTAACACTTTTTCATTGAATTCCTTCAACAAATGTGGACCACATGCCAACTATGTACTAGCGTACTGGACAGGAGCTCACTAAGAGTGAAGGCTCTAGATGTGGGTAAGAAACGTTCTGTTCTCTACCCAGGAAGATTGGGAAGGCAGTTATGTGAAAAGTAAAGGCAACCTGGTGTGATGAAAATGGTCATTAAGCTCTTTGTTGCATCTTGGGAGCAGAGGCTCTGTTTGGGCATTGGGGAAGACTTTATGAAAGAGTTGACATTTGAATTGGGCTGAAGTATGAGTGGAATTCAAGGCAAAGGTGCAAGACAGCATTTTGGGGGAACTTCTTTAGAGTGGTTGAACAGATAATATGGTGGTAAGTCTCTAGGGTCTGCTTTCAAAGGATCTTATTGTCCTTCATGTAGCAGACAGTATGTGGGAAGGTTCTGCGGCAGTGGCGCTGGTGGTGGAGGAGGCAGGGAACGTTCTCATGAGGCGCTAAGGCCAGGTTCAGACCAGGACAGAGGCCAACAGTATTTGTTGTAGGGATGAGGGAGAGAAAGGATGCAAGAATGAACTTGAGATTTCTAGCTTGAGCTATGGGATGCCAATATTGTCATCACTGACCTTGGCTAACTATACACTCAGGTTTTTGAGGTTTTGCTACCTGCTTCAGTATCTCTTCTGTTTCTTAAATATTTCCAGCAGCCAAGGTCTACCAGCAGCTTAGTCTCCTTCGGTGTCATCAGAGGGAAAGAATTACAAAAGATGCTGATCATTTTCCAGAAGAGCTCCATAATTACCGAGGCTAGCATTTCTCACTGTAATCTGTAGACCTCTGAGGGTTCCAAGACTCCTTTCAGGGATCTGCCAGCTCACAACTATTTCCATAATAGGGTGAAGACATTAGTTTCTGTTTTTACTCTTATTCTCTGACAGGTATTCAGACATGTGCTAACATCATTGCTTTGATGGAATATGTACTTGGGTATTTTAGTGTTTTCTAGAATTTTCTAAGGTAGGTTTAGGGTAAAAATATGAGTATATTTACACATGTCAGGGTATTTTCAATACTTCGGCTGTATCCTTAATAGCAGATCGCACTTGCTATGTATCTGTGACTTCATTAACACCCATTATTTTAAATCATTAATTTAAAGTTTTTCTTCTGCCTGTGTGAAAACACAATAAGAAGGATACTTTATTGGCTTGTTTTGCAATATTTTTATCTAAAACTTTTCTTAGAATATAATATTTAATTTTAAAATTAATAATTATAATAAATTATATTTATATTTGAGGGGGATTGTTGGTCTGAAAATGGGAAATTAGAAAGATGTTTTTTTCAATTCCCAGCTAAACAATCTGTATCTAAAGATGATGAAAAAGATAAAGCTGATTGCAGGGAGTTCCCTGGTTCATGGAAGGGAGGACTCTGGGCATAGCTATAAATAAGAAACCAAAGTATAATGAAAGTTACCTCTCTCTTGTCTCTGGTGATATTCATACTTTTATTGTATCATGTGCAACAGAACATTTTTGAATAGGATTATGGTGTCAGTGTGGTGACATTTGGGGAACAATCTTTTAGAATTAAAAAAAGTAATTGAGTATCTCACTATAGATGTGATAAGATCCTTAAACTCTAAACCTTTTTTGTTACGGCTTTTCAATCTAGGAATAAAATAGTCACAGATGCATCTTATAGGTAAATTATTTTATTGCATTGGTTACAGAAGCATACATAATAGCTGAGAGATGCGTCAAGCTATGTGTGTTTAAAAATTGAATGAATATCTCATTTGAAGATTCGTACTTTGGCCTTACAAATGGGTGACTATGTGTGTTCTTGTATCCCTCTGGCATCTGTAACAAGGCATCATCAAAGAAGACCTTCTTTTATGTGAAACCTTGGCAACAAATGCAAGTGGTCCTGAAATATTCAGAAGTATTGAGTAACTTTTTTTTTTTGAATCTCATGGTTTATCTCGGAACAACTGTGTTGACATTTACACTAATGGTGCAAAGCAATGGTGGGTAAAACTACAGGTGTCTTAGCACACATGAAAGCAGAACCAGCAAAGTATCTTGCTAGTCATTGTAATCCCTACCATGCTTTGGCTGTTTTTAAAAAGCCAGAGTCACTTAAAAATGTCCTGGGCAAAGCTGTAAATTTATTAATTTTGCTGTCTCAGTTCATGAGTACATATCTTTATAATATTCTCTATTGTAGGAGTTATGCATGAAGCCCATCTGCTTCATTCTGAAGGACTGTAGTCGTCTCAAGAAAAGCATTTGAATGATATTTGCATTGGGAGCTCCTCTAGGCACCTTTTTAAGAAATCACTTTTACATGAAACAATGACTGGGCAGACCAGCTACAGGTGTTCAGGCTTTGGTCTTTGGCAGACATTTCTCCAAAACGAACGATGTGAGCCTACCGCACTGAGGAAAAGTGTGACAAAAGCTAGCCTTCTGTTGGCTCTAGTCATGTAATAAGCCAATTGTGTCACATGCAACAGAATATTTTGAATAGCACTATGGTGCCAGATGTGGCATCATTTGGAGACTAATCTTTCAGAATATAAAGAATTATAACTGAATATTTCAAATGTAAATGCAATAAGCTGACAGTATATGTTAACAATGAGAAAAAAATTAAAGCAATGATTAGAATTTTGGAAAGCTTGGCTCCAGGACCATGAGCTTGAGAGCCTTCCAGTATTCACAGACTTTTCTGAGAAGATAGGTGATGGATAGTAAAGAATGTTATGTACTTAAAAGTCTAGTTTAATGAGGCATAATTTAGATAGTGTGAAATTTAAACTTTCAGATACATAGTTCTATTAGTTTTGACATATATATATACAGTCATATATGCTTTCAGTACCACAAGTAGGATATATTGATAGAATGTTTCTCTCAACCCGAAAGAGTCTTTGAGTGTTTCATTGTAGTCAATCCTCTCCTCTCATCCTCAGGACTTACATGCTATTCAAATATTTCTCTTTTCAACTACATAGATATCTGTGTGAGGCCAGCTAGTCTTTATATATCAATACTTTAACCAGAATGACAGAGTAGACCAGATTGGATGTAGAAGGAGATAGGAGAATACAACTGCCTTCTATTAAGCCTCTTTCTATTAAGGAGGTTTGTAAAATTGTAATACAAGGGTATCTATCTTTATAATATTTTTGTTGTGGAAAACATATACATATAATATATGTTTATAGACATATAGATATATCATTGATGTTAATATGTAATGGGTTCATTACTGTTCTAAATAAATTAATAAATATGTTTACATTTTATTTTTTTAATACAATAAATATCCAAAGGTACAGTGCCTATAAACAAATGGTCTTTGAGTCCTTAATAAATTTTAAGAGGTCCTCAGACCAAAAAGTTTGAGAGCCACTGACCTAGGCAGGTGCCATTGGAGAATGAGAACAGCTGGAGAGGGAGAGGGAAGAAGCATGGGAGCAAATTGCCTCTTTGATTCCTTGGCTCATAGTAAGATTTCAATTTATGGTTGTGGAATAAATGAAAGTCAGGTCATAAGCCAATGTAGTCAGGCTAATCAATTCAAGAGAATGAAGTCTCTGAAATGAATAGATTATTTTATCAAGGGCCCATTATCCTGGCTCAGTGGGACATCCAGGTTGTTCCATCTGCTAACATAGTTGATCTGGAAGAGAATGGGCTGAGCTGGGTTGTTGCTAATGGTTGGGTGGATAGTCTAAGCAAACCCTTCAGATGCAGCAAAATGTCAAATGCTAATGGAGAAGCATAGTACAAAGCTTGTGGCAGAAATGGCCAGATTTAGAGAGTCAGCTGAGAAGGATGAAAAGAGTTTTGTGGTGAGAGCATCAGGGTGACTGGCCACCTAGTATTTGGACCAGCATATCTGTATTTGATCTGGTTCAAATGGAGGCTGACATGGTCCTGTCCCACAGGTCCTACAACGGCAGAATCAGAGTGGGACCCCACTAAGAATGGAAGGTAACAAATGGAGGTTTTTTGGTAGTGACATCAGGAGAGAGAATGGGCAGTGTTGATCAGAAAATTTTTTCTCACACTTCCCCTTTCACTGTACCTTTGACCTGATTCTAGAGATTGAGTTTTATTTAGTCCTGACCTTTGCTGGAAGCCATAAGCTAGGTTTGTTTGGAGCAGGAGGTGCGAAGGGGTGGGACTGGATAGAGTGTCTCCATAC
Source organism: Sturnira hondurensis (assembly GCF_014824575.4). Lineage (NCBI taxonomy): Eukaryota > Metazoa > Chordata > Mammalia > Chiroptera > Phyllostomidae > Sturnira > Sturnira hondurensis. Next base: position 8,027,302 of record NW_028080827.1, read on the forward strand.
ACGTGAGCTTCTGTGTCCCAGCCTCCTGACTTGCTCTCACATGTACACTTATTGTTCAGTTATTATCCTAGAAGACACCTGATTATTTTGAAGCAGAGAATTTAAAAATGTATGCCTGGTGCTGCTGTCAAAATCACATTGACATCTCTTTGTCCTAAAAATGCAATACGCTCTCTAAAAAATTTAGCAGAGTCAGAGATTTTAAATGTGCTTTGTTAAAATAAAAGTTTAGATTTAAAAAGATTAAGCATGAGTTAACCTAGATTCTTTATTAATATTGTATTTGTGATGACAGTGTATTACACATAATTCTATAGGAATTCTATTCTAATTTGGTAATAATTCATGTCCATGTATTCATTATGACAGCATCATTAATTATGTCACAATGAGTATGGAAAACATAGAAGCCGTTAATGCTAAGTATTATTAGAAGTTTTATCAATTGCATACATTACTGATAAATATAACTTATATTTAATGAACCCAGTAACTACCCCAACCCTATGATTCTTTTTCTTACAATATGTGTTGATAAATATAAGACAATATTTGCTATAGGAAATGCAAAGCATATCATTTGTCTGGAAGAATTTAGCCTTCTTTGCAGGAGTGTGATTATTTGGTTACCTTCTGCTCTCTGCTTCCTGTCTGCAAAGTATGATCTCCCCCGGCTTCCTGCTTCCTAATATCCTGTGAAGGTGCCAATTACCCTGCTGATTATCAGTTGAAAACTATGCCTGGTGCAAAGGGAGCATCAATTATTTGTGAGCAGAGAGCTACGGCTGCTGGAATCATAATAAAGGATGCTGGAGCTTCCAGCTAATAGAATATATCAAAAGGCAACGTATAAACCGAAGACAGCACATTTAAGTCTACCCCAAAGATAAAATCAGGCCTGATTTGCAGACTTCAATGCTATGTAACTTACATAAGAATTTGCTAATGTTAATGAGGAGAACGGGCAGGGCATTTTCCTTTAATCCACATTGCCTTTAACACACACTGTGGATTTATTAACACTATTGACTTTTCCTTCCTGAGCCTGGAGTGTGTATGTTTGCTTTGCTTCCAAATGGTAGCCAAATGCCAGGGAAGTTAGAGTCCGGCTTCCTCAGGCCCTTTGTCCTCCACAGTCAGCCTTTCATGATGAGTCTGTATACTCGCTGCAATTGTTATGGCCTCGCTGTTGGACTTGACTTTCAATTTTGAAGAGGTGATTAAATTGGTCAGTGGTTGTGGAAATGTCTCCATTAGTTAACTTGGTGTGGAAAGTTTATTTCCAATTTTATGAATAGGGTTTCCAGCTGCTGGGAAGAGCTTACACTTCTCTCCCTCCTGATATTCACGTAAAACAATTCAAGCAGCCTGCTTAAACATTCTGATTAATTTTATAAGGCTGCCCACACAAAATGAGAAGCATTTGAATATGACTTTTAGAGTGAAGATGCCTTTACAGGCAGAATGCTAATCTCAAATTTGCCACTTACCCTTTTTATACTGGTGAGGAGAGACAATTTTCAACTTGGTAGATGGTTCTGACTTGGTACATGGGATTCCTATCGCTTTGATTTTACAATAGTTTTCAACCTACATGAAAGTTGCAAAGATAGTACACAGAGACGCAAATAGCCCTGTACCCTGCCCCCCTATTGTTAGCATTGTACGTTACCATGGGACATTTGTCACAACTAAGAAACCAAAATTGATACATTATAACCTATTGACTTCTAATTTCCCCTGAGTAGTTCTTATTTGTAGGAGACTGTTCCAATGTTAGGAATTTCTCTAATGTTCAGTTATTCTATTAATTTTTTCAGATCAATTATATATTACAAACCACCTTACGGCCTTTCTAGTGGATTGCCTGCTTGCTCTTGATGACACTTTACCTTTAAGGATCCCAAGTGTAGCCAAGTCCTTGTGTTTCTCTCAGCCCCTGAGATCCTCAAAGATCAAGGTCAGATGTACTGAGTGATATTTCAGCTTTAGGACCAGGGGATTGCTAATGAGAAAAGGCACTTTAAAAATCACCCCACTCAGTCCGTGTATTGTACAGAGGGGGGAAAGGAGGCCCTGAGACGCGAGGGGACTCACCCAAGGTCACACACGGCTGGTGGCAGGGTCTGGACTGAAGCCCAGTCTCTTAACTCTTCCACACTTTCAGCCTCTGATAAAATTTTCACAGTGACGCTTTTATTCTATTTATTATTTATACCCTGCCTACTTTAAAAAAGAATTGGAGCCAGCAGTCCTGTGATTTACTTTACTTTGAACACAATATAGATTGCTGGATCCTGCAGGGTTTAAGTGGATTTTTTAAAAAAATAAATAATTCTCTCATCTGTAATTATTTAATAAATAATTCCTCTCACTTGACTGCCACACTATTCATGCCTTGCACATAGTAGGCACTCAATAAATATAGGTAAAATGAGCAAATGCACAATGCTTACTTGGAATTTATAAACAAAAGAGTTCACTGCACAAGTGTGGCTGAGTGAACAGGAAGAAATACAGTCTCCTACCCTTGGCTCTGGAAAAGAGAAGGCCGGGCTGAGGCTGTGGAATGAATGACAGTTTCAGCTTGTGATTCCCTGTATACAGTTCAATGAGCTGCAAAGGTGGAACACACATCAGTAGGGGTCTGATTTGGCAGAAAGTGTTCCAGGTTCCAGGTGTGACTCTAGGCAATTTGCTGGGCTTCTCTGAGCCTTGGGTCTCTCACCTGTGAGGGTGTGAATACCCTTCTCTTGGGGCCATTGCCACTGTTAAATGAGATAGTCATCAACCAGTGCTTTGCAAACACTAAAACCTGTCGGGGGTGTTATTTATCAGTCTCAAGGATTATTTAGAAGGAGCTCTCAGCATTTAAGGGCAAGATTTTTTATGAAGTACATTGAACCTCTGTTCCTGTTTTGCAAGTTACCTGAGCTTAGTGAACATGTTAGAAAAAGAAATACAGTATTGGTAGTTGAAAAAGGAAATAGTATATATAGAGATAAAGACAAAATGTTTTCTTAACGCCACCATATGACAGAGAAAACTGAGTCAAAAATGCCAGATATGGGGACTAAACACTTGATAGGGAGAAGAGAACGAACGAGGCCAGCAGGACCCCCTGAGCAGTTTTTGCCCTGCCATGGCTCACATTTTAGCAGTCTGTTACTAGAGAGCAGGTGGAGAAACCTCAGCAAGCATGGAGGTGCTCTTTAGGTGAGCTGTGGAGTATGTTAATAGAAGCCTTTTCCAATCAAAATATTCGAAGTAACTGCACTTCTGTGTGGAGGTCAGACAAAGCTAGGGCCAGATGAGACCCAACAGCAAATGCACAAAGTGGCCACTGGTATATAATATCCCTGTCTTCTTCAAGAGATCTGTGTCTTTGCTAGCTGGGACTTGGTTCATTTAATGTTTCTGGTTCATTTAATGTTGCACTGCTACGGGAAAGACCGAGAACTGGGTGACCTTGGTTTTGCCTTCTTGCCTGCAATTTCCCTCAGTGTATCCGTGTCTGATATATCCAGTGCCTCTGCTGCACTGTTTGGGCTGGCTCAGCCTGCCCCACAAAGGGTGCTCTGACATCCATCTCTTCTGTGTTCTTTCATGTGTCATTCCCATCCTAGTTAATGTGGCTTGGCTGATACCTCATTTCCCTAGGGTCTGCTCTATGCTCCAAACCTTAAAAACTGAACCCATGTCCATGTAGAGAAGAGTTAATGAGCCTCCATCCTGGGTAATAACATGTTCAGAGAATTGATCTGGGGAAAAATCAGGGTTTGGTTTTAGAAAAGTTGGTATATGTAGGATATCCATACAGCTCTATCTCACAGTCTGACAGACTGACAATCAGGAAAGAGGCCAGGACAGGGGGTGTCAGTTTTGGAATAAGTTAATAGAACAGACTGGCTGTATGGTCCCAGAGGGTGGAGGAGAGTAACGTTTAGCAAGCTGTGAGATCTTTGTCAAGGCAGGTAATGCTCCTGCTTCTCTGTTTGGTCCCACAATTTAGTTGATAAAAGGCACCTAGTTTTTGAAAACTTGGTTTTTATTGAAAGACCTAAAAGGACTTCGAGTTATGAGTTGAAAATATCTCACCATTTCCTTCTAAAGTAGCAGAAAGGAAAAAATCCTTCATGGTTAATCAATTTTGCGTATTCACTCACTCATCCATTCAACCAACAAATATGTACTATGTTCACTACTTGCCATACACTATTCTAGGAACTGGAGGTAAAACAGCAAACAAAACAGATAAAGTCACTGACTTCATGGAACTTACCTAACAGAAGGAGACAGGTAATTAACAGAAAGTAGAATAAAAGACCAAATATATGTCAGAAGGTCATAAGTTCCCAGGAGAACAGTCAAGTGGTATAAGCAGGGCTGGGAGTGGAGACACTAGTTTACATAGGTGGTGAGGAGTGGCCTCTCCTCGGGTGGTATTTATCAGGTTCTGGATGAAATTAGAGTTGGGACTCCAGACAGTCTCCCGTCTTTCACTATTAGCCAGCCAGCTGAGGGCATCCTTACCAGGGGCTGGCCCCTGGGAACCAAGACACAGGTCTAAGGACTGGGCTCTCCATCCCGCATTGGTTCCTAAATCATCCTGCTGCTCAGCGCTGCTCATTTTCTCCTCATCGGAGGAAGGTGGAGACTCCATGATTTTAGAGGCAGTGGGAGTCGGGATGAATCTGCTCCTTCATTTAGGAAGAGAATAGCGTTTAGTAGTACTTTCTTGTTCTGGGACAGTTGTGGGATAAGCTGTTCCATGGAAGGTGTATTTTTCACTGCAAAATAGTGTTTCAAATAGCATATCCCTTTAGTTCCTGAATTTAACATAATAAAACATTTGGAGTGAAATCTTCCAAAACCATGTTGCACATCTATTAAAAACAGTTCATTAGCAAGTCTAAAGGACACATGGACAATAACTAAGGTGGGGGGCGGAGATGGGAGGGAGGTGGGGAGCATGGGGGGGCAGGGCTGGGAATAAAAGAAAGAAAACTGTACTTGAACAAGAGTTAAAAAACAAAACAAAACAGTTCATTAGGCCAGAAGGGAAAAAATATATATACCACACCTTTAAAAAAGTAAAACATCAAAACATCTCCTGGGGCTTATCCCACAAGAAATTTCTCACGGGGATATGTTGGACATGACCTAAGTCCTGTGCATGTTTGTTTTAAATGGCAACTGTTTATGAATAGAATATTTTGAGAAACTATTGAAATGTTTTCTATTGCTTTCCCCAAAATGAAGAGGATTCAGGACGATGTATTTTTGAATTCACGTATATTATTCTCATTGTCTTTTTCTTTTTTCTCTCACTTCAACCTGGTGGCTGTAACCTTGTCCTGCTGTCAATACCTAGGCTTTTAGTGGAACATTCTCCTCCTTGAATAATTTTTGGCTTCTGATGTACCATTCATGGATGGCCCAATAGTCATGCTTGCAGAGTTGTATTTAGAGTTATAAATAATGACAACAATAAAAACAGTAACATCACTTTTGAGCACTTACTATATAGTAGGTGGTGTTGTAAATGCTTTGCAGATATGATCTCATTGAATCCTCTTTATAATCTGGTGAGAGACAAGACTGCTATCTCCATTATGCAGATAAGAACATTAAGGCTCAGGAGGGCTACCCCACTTGCCCGATGTCCCACTGTGCAGATGGGCTAAGAACCCAGGCAGCCTGACTGCCCAGCTAGGATGTGAGAAATTCTCCCCGTGGGGTGGCTTGATATGACCTGTGTTTGTTTATCAGAGCGTCTCTCCCACCCTTACAACCCCACTTGCTTCTTGGGTTCTGGGTGCTTGCAGTTCCCAGTAAGCAGGCTCCTGGTAAGCGAGGTGTCTGGATAAAGGATTTTCTTTGACAAGAGGAGATGCTGTCTGAGAGGCACTGGACTTCTAAGGCCTGGCCCTATTCCTTTGCATTACAATGTCTGAATTTTCATCTTCAGTCTTCTTTTTATTCACTTCTTCAAAATAAGTATATATATATCTCTAGATTGTGATTTTTCCAGCTATAAATTTAATATTGTAGAGTTTTGTGCAAAGTTGAAATGAGAAAGAAATAAAAATATATTTAAAGCATCTCAGGTCTCCTCTTTTCCCACACTGAATAAGGAATTACCATATGCTCTTTGTAGAGGATCCTATAAATGGAACCTTATACAGTGTTAATTTGCCAAACAAAACCACTTATTTTTAGATGTTATTCTCAGCATTTCATATATTTTTGTCATATAAAACCCATTTTGCATGTTAATATTTGCCAGCCATAATTCTAGTATCTTTTCTGTGTTGCACTGTCTGTCCATGCAGAATTGACCAGCAGTTCAAGCACATAACAGAATCCTCCATTTAAATTTAGAAAATGGTAAACAAAACAAAGACAGGAGCCTCAAAGTCTGCGGTAGCACAGCTGATAATCTTTTTGGCTTTTAAACAAACATAAATACTCTAAAACTTGCTCTTTGCAAGTAACTTCATAATTAGGTTAATATAATAGTACTTTGTCCTTTGGTATCACATTTCAGTTGAAGACCTAGAAAGGGATTTTAACAAATTCAAAATGTGAGGTAAAATAAATGTGCCTTTTTACCTTGGTTCCTGTGAAAAAAGAGGCCTGACTCATTATGCTCATGTGACGACCATCCCATCGGGGCCAGTAGGGCTGGTCCCAGGGCTGGGTGTGGATTACCACCACAGGCCAAACTCACTTGGACTCAGCATGAGTCATCTTGTACTTTCTGGGTACAAGATGACTGGATAGAAGATGACTGAGTCAGTCCCAGTATTAGGTAGTTAAAAATAACCCATGGAACGTACCAGTGATTGGAGATTAATTTCCATACCTCAGAAAGGCTTCTCATCAATATGGCTTCCGTTTTGTCTTGGCTTAAAAAGATGCCTGCTTTGAGGATGCAGGCATGTCCCTGAAAGGGGATGCACTAGTGGAAGAAGGCATTCAGGTATTCAGTCAGAGTGAAATGATAATGCCAGGGAGGAATGGAGCTGTATGGTGAAGAAGGAAGAAGAAAATGAGGAGGGGCAGGACTGCATGGAGTCTGCCTTTAATATTGATTTGCTGTCTGGTCTTAGGTCTCTGAGCCTTGTGATGAACGAAACCACATGCAGAGATGGAGAAGCTATTTTCACAGGGGGTGTGGTCAGATGCAGGGGCATCAGGAATGCTGCTTTGGTACTGGATGGTAATGTGGGACTCAGTGGAAAGAGGGTCACCCTCTCTCCTGCTACATGAGATACACATGGGTTGTTGCCTCTGCAAGCACGGGAGATGTCATCCTTAACATGGAGCACCTTGGCACTGGTGAGAGTGACAGCAACGAGATCCACTCAAGGGACTTCTCACCATGGACACTGTTGGTGGATCAGAACAGAAAGAAATTCTGATAGATATTGTGATTAATTCTTGAACATCACAAGGCACCTCTGGGGACTTTTAGATGTTCTAGGGTGAGACTTTACAGGTGTCTAAAGTCTCACATAGCGAGGTCTAAAAGCAAGAACTTAGAGAAGCTTGGGTTCCTACTCTTATCCTGATTCTATTATCTCAGTTCAGGGACTGGTGAGGTCTAGTGAAACTCAGGCCTTGCATGCTGAAATTACAAAATCAGAAAAAAGGACCTGGTCAGGCTTGACTGGGACTTTTGTTTTACAAACAGCAAAGCAAGGCTGCTGTTGAAAAAGCAGGGACTGGATGTGTCAGATTTAGCAGAACAGAGCAGGACCAGATTTCTCTTTCTGTCCTGGTGGCAGTCTGCCCAATTCCGTGCAGGAACAGCTCAGCAGAGCAGCACATCCCACTCTGGCTTACTCTCCACACCATTACTACATGAAGACCAGTTCTCGAGGTTCTGCACTGGCGTTAGTGAGTTGGGACATTTACTCTTGAGGAAATAATTTATAACACACCAGAATATTTTACAAAAGCCAGGCCAAGTGTGATACAGCTCCCTGGGCCTCTAGGTGCTCCACTGGTCAGATTTCCCACTGACACCCAGGCAAAGGAGAGTGAAATGGAACCCCAGGCGTCTGACCAACGCTTCCCAGGAAATGTCTTTCAAGTTTCTACTTCCGTGTGAAAAATGCTTGTAAAATATTTACTCCATGATGTGTTTGTTTTATTTGTGAGTAAAATTGATGAATCCCCTGTCCCCCAGTTATTTATTCAGTGCCTTAGCAAAGCCCTCAGCCTATCCCTCCCATGTACCGGTGGTGATATATTTATATATACACACATGTAATTTATCTTTACCTATATTTTTCATGCCCATATAAAATGTATGTTCATACATGTTTTAAAATATATGTATCTAATTTATTTTTAGTCCAAACATTTCAGCAGGAGCACATGGTGGGGCTGTTGCTGAGAGCACAGGCTCTTCGTTGGTGGGGAGGGAAGATGCTCTTGGATCCCAGAGCAAACTCCTGGGGGTGGGAGAGTTGATGGGAACAGGCCTGGCTGCCCCTGGCACACTGTACTCCTGGAGTCTGGCCTGGCTACGGTCTACATGGGAAGAGACAGTCAGTCACAAGGTTCTGAAAGACCAACTAATTGCTCAATAGCTCTTCTTATGCTTAGCCTTACAGTGTGCAAGGAAGTGGGCACCCAGGGAGCAGGAACAAACAAAAGAAAACAAGCAAGATAGAAAACAATCAAACTCACTTGACTAAAAAGGGAGTCTTTCAGGTACTGATTTGCCTGACAAAAGGTCTAAACTTTCTGACCACCTGAACTTGATCTGAGTGTTTTTGATGATGGAGGAGATGCTATAGGAAGGTTGTGAGGTGCTTGGTGAGATAGTACATCAAAAATGAGAATCTATGTTTACAGTATTTTAGTTATTGCTCCAAGGAACATTGAAATAGAAACAATAGAAGGAGAATCCACACCCATGGGATGCCAAAGCATTACTGTGTTCATTTTTCTGCTTCCTTTTCATTTGTATATGATATCCACTCTCTTTACTAGGAGTATAGTAACCATTTGGAATTCAGCTTTCTCACCTAGCTGTGCACATCACTGTGTGTGTCTTTGTTGCTAATCTAGAGTTTTTAAATGCCAGAGATGGAACCACGTCTCCTGAGGAGGAAGGACAAGTGAGACAAGCCGAGAAAGAGACAAGAGACAGGGGAGAGTGGGGAAGAGGGGAAAGACTGGGCTGTAGGTTATCTTCAGAAGCTCCCTACACTTTATATTTTACTTTATTTTTAAGTTTTTTAAAAAGATTTTATTTATTTATGTATCTTTAGAGGAGAAGGAGAGAGGGAGAGAAACATCAATGTATGGTTGCCTTTCGTGTGTCCCCTGCTGGGAGTTGGCCTGCAAGGAACCGGCCTGCATCCCAGGCATGTGCCCTGACTGGGAATCGAACCGCGATCCACTGGTTCGCAGGCCTGTGCTCAATCCACGGAGCTACACCAGGCAGGGCTATTTTTAAATTTTTTGTTATCTATTCTATTACAGCTGTCCCATTTCCCCCCCTTTGTCCCCTCCGTCCAGTCCTCCCCTCTCTGTCACAGTCAATCCCCTCTTGGTTGTCCATGTCCATGACTCATTCATATATTTTCTTTAACTGTTCCCTTCCCCTTCTTTCCACCATCCCTTCTCTCCCCACCCTACCTACAGATATCAGCCTGCCAATGTTTCCATGTCTTTGATTCTATTTGTCTCATTAGTTTATTTTAAAGTTAATAATGATAGTAGTGGTGCACTTCACGTGGCAGCTCATAGTTTAACAGGCACTTGCATGTCTGTCTGAGCCTCACGGGCCCTGGAGGACCTTAAGGCAGCCTTTGGGGTTTTTTTTTTCATTTTTTGGGGGGGTTTGCTGATAAATGAAAGGAAGCTTGTACTGTCCAATATAAATTAATGATGTCAGCCCTTAATGAGATTAAAAAAATTTAAACCTATAAGATTTATCTGCTTTAGTGACTAAATTAGCTAGAACTAATATAGTCAAGAATAATAATAAGACTGGATTTAAGAGATCTGGATAGTGACATGCAAAAATATGAAACTCAACCACCAACTTACACCATACACAAAAATAAACTCAAGATGGATAAAAGAGTTAAATATAAATTGCAACACAATAACAGTCCTAGAGGAGAACATAGACAGGAAGATTTCAGATATTCTACACAGCAATATTTTCACTGATATGTCCCCTAGAGCAAGGGACATAAAGGAAAGAATAAACAGATAGAACTTTATCAAATTAAAAAGCTTCTGCATGACTAAAGAAAACATAAACAAAATGAAAGCAGAACCAACTGTATGGGAAAATATATTTGCCAATGATACCTTGGACAAGAGTTTGACCTCCAAAATATATAAAGAACTCACACAACTCCACAACAGGAAGATAAACAATCCAACTAAAAAATGAGCAAAGGACCTGAACAAACACTTCTCCAAGGAGGACATACAGAGGGCCCAGAGACATGTGAAAAGATGCTCAGCATCACTAGCCATCAGAGAGATGCAAATTAAAACCACAGTGAGATAATACCTCACATCCATTAGAATGGCCATTATAAGCAAATCAGTGAACAACAAATGCTGGTGAGGATGTGGAGAAAAGGGAACCCTAGTGCATTGTTGGTGGGAATGCAGACTGGTTCGGCCACTGTGGAAAACATTGTGGAATTTCCTCAAAAGGCTAAAAATGGAACTGCCTTTTGACCAGGCAATTCCACTGCTGGGATTATATCCTACGAATCCTGACACTCCAATTCAAAAGACCCTATGCACCCCAATGTTCATAGCAGCACAATTTATAATAGCCAAGTGCTGGAAACAGCCTAAGTGCCCATAAGTAAATGAGTGGATCAAAAAACTATTATACATTTACACAATGGAATACTATGTGGCATAAGGAAAGAAGGAGCTCCTACCCTTTGCAACAACATGGATGGAACTGGAGATCATTGTGCTAAGTGAAGTAAGCTAGGTGATGAAAGGCAAATACCATATGATCTCACCTATAAGTGGAACCTAATCAATAAAACAAACAAGTGAGCAAAATAGAACCAGAGACACAGAAATAAAGAACAAACTGACAGTGTCCAGGGGCAGGAGGAGGATAATGGAGGAAAGAAGGGGAAGGGTCTTCCAGGAACATGTATAAAGGACCCATAGACAATGACAATAGAGGGGGGTAGGGTGGGGGCGAATAATAGGGGGAAATGGGAACAAGTGTACCTGAACAATAATAAAAAAGTCTGAATTTATTGATCTTTAGATATGTGAGTTGACTTCAAAGATAATCTGAGTGGTGAACTTGTGTTGTCAGTTCCTACTTTACCATTTTTTAATTTCTTTCCAATGGATTTCCATCTAAATGTCAACAAAAAGGAGGAAAGAATGCTATTTCTGAATATTTAAAGCACAACCATATGCCGGGTTCTATTAGTCACAAAATCAGTCCTGTTCTCATTCAACCTGGATTAGCTTGAAAAGGAGAAATTTACCTTGTTTTTCTCTCTGCAAGTTAGTTTAAAAGGGAGAAAAAAATATCCTCGTAGCTGGATCCAAAGACAGGAAAAATAAAGGAGATGAATCTTTAGTGTCATCTCCCTGCAGCACAAACACACACCCAGCACAGATCACACACACATACCCTGCCCATATCATTGTTAGGCACAGGTGGACCAGCCAGATGTGGGTTCTACCATCTCAGTTCTACCACTCACTTTTTATTAACACTTACTGATTGAGAGACTGGAGGCCTCTGGGCCCGTTTTCTCTTTGAGACAACTGGGAATAAATCATCAGGCCATTGTGTGGATTATGTAAAGTGATGTGCTAGAAGTGTCTACAGTGGCCTCAACCCTTCCTCTGCAAACCCACACTTTTGAGAACTTTAAAATAGCGACAGCAAGAGCAGCTGTCTGGCCCTTTGCAGACTGAGTCTCACGTAGCAGGTGTGCTGCAGTGTCAGTATTTTGACAATGCTCTCCAGGTAGTTCTGATGCTTGGCCCGGGCTGAGAGTCCCCTGCTGTGGGACAGTTCTTCAGTGTCCAATTTTATCCTTTCCCCACCCTCCCTGCAGGGTTCCTCTGACAAGTATAAAACAAACTCATTCATGTAAAAACATTAGGTACCTTAATGTGTAATTTTTTCCAAGAAGGAAAGGAAGGAGCTCCATTTTTTCTGAACTTACAGTGTATAGGTAGCTTAGACAAGGGTCCCAACCAGCAGACTCAGGCTGACATCAGCAGAGCTCTCTTAAGAACAGCCTACTTTTCTCCCAGAACTAAGCACAGTGCTACTGCCCATGAAATCAAATGAGTCTTATTCTCTTCTTTATTTTCAGGGAGAGAGGTTTCAAAGTTTCCTATAGTAACCTGCTGCAGAGTTTAAGACTTCTTATTGCCCCAGATGCCTCTTTTATAACAATCTTTAACCCCCCTGGAGTATTTGGCCCAAGGACAGCTCTTAGGTAAAAACTTGAGAAGTTGATATATATCAGCCCTCTTTTTTCTAGCCCTAGTGATGCACAAAGTGAGGTCCCTGCATCGTCGTCGTCATCATCATCATTATCACAGGGGAATTTGTTAGAAATGCAGAGTTTTGGGCGTTACCCCCAAATCTCTGGAATTGGTACCAACAATCTATGCTTTTACTTCTTTCCAGATGATTCTAATGCAAGCTCATGTTTGGGAATCCCTATTGTAATCTGGACAAAAGGATTACAGGAATAAAAATGGTAGCATTTCCATGGTACTCTCAGGCTTCTCTGATGTTCAGGCAGATCTAAGTCTGGAGTTCACTGTGCTCACTAAGAAAATGAGCACAGTTATGGAAGCAGAATGATCAAAGAAATAAGTAGAATGAGGCTTATTAATGGCAGGAATATTAACATTTTAGACTAGATGTTTGTTTTGGGGTGGCTCTCCTGGGCATTGTAAGATGTTTTTCACTACTTCTGGCCTCTCTACTACCTAGATGCCAGTAGTAGACCTCCCCCATTTTGTGACAATCAAAAATATCTCCAGATATTGGTAAATTTTCTCTGTGGAACCAAACTGACCTTAGTAGGGGAGAAATTGTCACCAGAAAGGGACCAGGACAAAGGCAGGTCTGACCCAGCATGGTCTGGAGCGTGTGGGTTCTTGACTTCTGATGTGAAAGATTTCACAGCCCAAGTCCAGTTGATTTTGAGAATATGTTTGTTAAAGCTGTAGACAGTGAAACAAAGGAAGGGCTTAAGATAGAAAAGGCAAGATCGCAGCAACAAGAGTGAGCCTAGGTGGAGCTGCCTCAGCCCTTTGGAATCATAAAGAAAAGAATCAAACGTGGGTGAGGCTGCCTTGCCCTTTAGAAAGAAAGTCACAGAGGCAGAAGAAATGAGCCAGGTGGACTCAGGAAACAAGTTACAGAGGCAAAAGGAGGGCACTTGGAGACTGGTTCAGGGGGTTGGCCTGGGATGAGCTGCCACTGCCCACTACTCCCCTGGTTGCAAATCTCATGGGGACTTTTAGAGCGTAGGAGAATGAAAACGAAGATACATGCCTGAGGACAGAAGGGTGGGAGAAGGCGTGGGCATGCCCAAGGGAGAGCACACACTGGGTTCTTTGTCTTGGGCGTTTTTACCTGTTTTCTAAAGGCAGAAATTTTAGGGAACTTCTCAGGGGAGGATCTCAATAGAATATTCATTAGCTTTCCAGGTCGGTCCTTTAATATGCTGATTCATCAAAACGAGTGGATAGGGTCAGGGCCATTCTCTGGTAAGTTTCACCTTCAGAGAATGTCACTGAAGAGGGACCAGGACTGAGGTGGGTCTGCTCCAGCACAGTCTGCAATGTGTAAAGCATTTGCTCCTAAGTATCCTTAGTTAGGGAAGATAAGACCTTTCAATTTATTATTTGGCTGTAAATTGCTCAGTCATTTAGCAATCGGTCTCATTTTTCCTTATTCCACTTGTCAGGGAATTTTTCTGGATTCTTACTATCCTGCTTCATAATGGTCTATTGCTTTTCAAACCAAGTGCTATGGACTGAATTTTTGTCCCAGCAGAACTTGTATGTTGAAGCTCTAATCCCCAAGGTGACTGTGTTTGAAGATAGTTCTTTTAGGATGTAATTAAGAGTAAATGAAGTCATCAGGGAGGGGCTGAATCCATCAGGATTGGTGGCTTTATAAATGGAGGGAGAGAGAGATATGCTCTCTCACTTTTTCCTTACACAGGCACCAAGGCAAGGCCATGTGAGGACACATGAGAAGGTGGCCCTATACACTTCAGGAACCGCACCAGAAACCACACCTTCATGCACTTTGATCTTAGACTTCCCAGTCTCCAAACTATAAGAAACTTTCAGTTGTCAACCCCCCCCCCCCCCCCCCGCCCCGGCTGTGGTATTTTGTATGGTAGCCCAAGCAGATTAAGACACTGGATGAGTATTGGAATCACCTGAGGAGCTAATAAGACCACAAAGTTCTAGTGCTCGCTTTGGCAGCACATATACTATAATTGGAATGATAAAACTATGGTACATTTACACAGTGGAATTCTATGCAGCAGAAAGAAAGAAGGAGCTCCTACCCTTTGCAACAACATGAATGGAACTGGAAAGCATTATGCTGAGTGAAATAAGTTAGGCGGTGAAACACAAATACCATATGGTCTCACTTTTAACAGGAACCTAACCAACAAAACAAACAAGCAAAATATAACCAAAGACACTGAAATAGAGAACAGGCTGACAGTGTCCAGAGGGGAGGGAATTTTCAGGGGAAAGGGGGAACAAGTATATAGGACACATGGACAAAAACTAAGGGGGTAGAAATGGGAGGAAGGTAGGGAGCACTGGGAGGGTGGGCTGGGATGGGGGTAAAAGAAAACTGTACTTGAACAACAATTAAAATAAATAAATTTTAAAAAGACTACAGAGTTCTAGATATGCTGAAATAAAATAGGGCCAGGGCTTTTGCATTTTCATCTAGTTCCCTGGATGATTCTGATACCAACTGATGCTTGAGAACCATTGGCGTAGAACAAGTCATGGAAGAATGGGATCAATCCAAAAGGGAGAGTTGAGGGAATGGGTGAGAAAAGGTCCTGGAGGGCCAAGCACATTGGGGAGAA
The DNA here is from genome assembly GCF_014824575.4 of Sturnira hondurensis. Classification (NCBI taxonomy): domain Eukaryota; kingdom Metazoa; phylum Chordata; class Mammalia; order Chiroptera; family Phyllostomidae; genus Sturnira; species Sturnira hondurensis. The sequence continues at coordinate 8,042,433 of NW_028080827.1, forward strand.
TCCAGGGAGGGTAGGAGTAAAGCGTCTGAATATTTTGCTTTGTTTGCAACAAACACGTGTGCCCCTTTGAAAGAATTTACTAAAGGTTTAAATTCTGTTTTGCTGTTTTGTGTCAGTGTTGGATTTGTGTGCCTTTTTAATAGGATAACACACAGGAGATAAGGTGTGTTATGAACTGAATATTTGTGTACCCCCTTCCCCATCCCCCAGTTCATATGTTGAAGCCCTAGCCATCAGAGTGGCTGTATTTGGAGATGGGATTTTTAAGGAAGTGATTAAACCTAAATGAGTTCATAAGGGGGGGGGGGCCCTGATCCAACAAATTCACCGTTCTTATCAGAAGAAACATCTTTCTATTTCTCAGAAGAGAATTTATTTTCCTCCTCCTCTCCTGTGCATTTAAACCAAGGAAAGGACATATAGAAAGGCAGCCAACTTCAAGTCAGGAAGAATTCTTACCCAAAACCAAGTTCACTGGCACTTTGACCTAGCCTCCAGAACTTTGAGAAGATAAATGTTTGTTATTTAAGCCACCTAGCCTATAGTATTTTGTTATGGCAGCTCGATTAGACTAATACAAGATATATCAGTTATTTGGGGGTTACACTGAATTATATCAATTTGGTCTTTTTAATCTGTTTTGTTTAGGTTTTTATCTGGCTCTCCAATGTCAGTGTATATTACTCACTGATTTTTACCTCGTTGCACGAAGTCTAGAAGATCATTTTAGATCCCTTTATTCCATCCACATTACATGCTGCTTCCTCCCTCTACCTGCTCTCCCCACCCCATACATGTAGAGAGTCTAGTCAAAGGTAGAGGTAAATTTATGTTTCATTTGTCTAATTACAAACTCTTGGTCCTCCAACATTTTCTGTTGGCTTAGGCTGAGTACCACTTGCATAATTTCCTGTGACTCTTCAGACAGGGTACTTTTCCAATGCCCAGTGACTGGTACATGTAAGAACTTTTCTGTTGTCCTAAATTCTTTTTGCTCTCTTGCCCTCTGTCCTTTATTGTCAGTCATCTCACATGCAGCCTTCATCAATGAGCTTGTAGGGTTGGCTCTGGACCTTTAGGGGCACTTAACAGAGATAGCATAGAAAGAAACATCATGACCACAGGGAGAGATATCATGTATAGGAACAGTCACTTTCTCTTTTTTCTGTAATTATAGGGAATAAAGTTTTATTTCAGAATTTCAGCTGAAGCAATATTTTTGTGATTCGTGGCCTCAGTGCCATAAATGGGTAAAAATGGACTTTTCCAGCAGAGAACTATCTTATCATGAAGGTGAGAGAAGATTAAAAGAAAAGGCAACTCTATCGTCATGCCACTCAAGTGTTTGTTGCCAGCACCATCAAAGATTCCTGCTGCCGATTCTACTTAAGCGTTCTCCACTGCTTGGCTCCCTCTCCTCCCTGAACAGACCATCTCTTCTGCCACAGCTGCCTTTGACAGGGCTTGATTCCTGCCATTTGATGGCAAAGGAGGGGAAGCACCTGTAGCTCCCCAGAGGTACTGAGAGTGCTTCCTCGTGGACTCCCAGCTTTTCTCTCATGGAAGTCAGGAGAAACACACCCTGGAAATGGCACACATGTGCTTTAGGGCACCAAGCCAGTTTGGAGGTGAGGGTTGTGTGACTTGAAGTATCATCATGGCCTGGATAACAGCAGCCACTGAAGGAAACTGGCCCCAGGGACGGTGAGGTGAGTGACGATGCCAAGGAGCACAGGATGGATATCTAGTTTGTCCCTAGAGGCTGTACTACTCCTGATAAAGGAGTTTTCAGGACTTTGTCTTCTCAGATGAAAGTTAACTCTTTTGTAAACACTCAGTTTTTTTAGTATCATCAAGATCCTAGCAACCCCGTATGGTAAACATCATCCCAAGTCTACTAACGAAACAGATTAAATCAGGTTTTATTACTTGCTCAAGTATCCAGAACTAGTAAATGCACCTAGCCAATTGAAAGCCAATTCTGTCAGACCCTAAAATCCATATGCAGGGATAAGGGAGTCAGTCAGGGTCCCTCACCAGGCCTGATAACCAATATTCCCATAGCCTTGAGAATGGGCCCAACAAGCAGTACTCTCATAGCCTCGAGAATGGGCCCGCATGTTTAGAATCATGCTTTGTTATATAATATCTTGGCGCCTTGCTGGCTTTGTGTGCATTTAGTATATACGGAAGTTGGGACTTCCCATGGTGCCACACACAGCTTGTGGTGTGTGTGGATTACCCATCTGTGAGTAAAGGCATGTCACGCATTCCCATGACTACACACATTTTCTGTCTGCCCGAAACCCATGTGAATCTGTCTGGCCTTGAATGGTCGCAACACACTGTAAATATTTCCTAAAATAAAAATAGAACATGTATTTTTGATACAAATCTAAAATATTAATGTTATTGCCCCCTGCTACCTTTTTTCCAGACCACGTTGGCCTTGGAATGGATACTATAGTTAAAACTACAATACAAACACTATTATTCTAAACCTTGAACAAGGCTCTGTTCAGAGTCCCCCTCCCCCTCATTCCTCCCTAAGTATTTTCAGGCATCCTTAGAAAGGATTGCAAACATAGTGTTCTTAATTCCCGTTAGAATCCACCGTTTTTCCGTTCTCATCTTCTTTCCAGGTCTTTGACTGAAACATGGCCATTGCGCGGGTGCTGCCAGTCCAGCACTGTCCACCAATACCTACCTAATGTGACATCTTCTTAAACTCAAACAGGGCTAATTCCCCTGATTTCCGGGCTCTTGGATTTTCTCAGGACTCCAGAGAGCTTGAAGAGATGACCCAGTGAAGGTGCCTGTGCCCACCTACCGAGCTTACATGCTAGGGGGCAAACTAGAGAGCGCTCCATGCTTCTAATATTTGAGGTTTAAGCAAACACCTCTTAGATGTCTTTGTTCCCTTCCCTCATTTTTCTAGCCATCTCTACCTTTGACTCAGACACGAGACCATGGATTCAGGGCCATAGGTCAAGAGTATACGGTGCCTTTGAGCACTATAAAAAGATAACCTGTGGGTTATCATATTACCCTAATAATATGACTTCAGAGGAATGAGACACTTTGCTAATATATACCAGAAGATTGCTGTAATACTCACACAAACTTGTAGTTTCTATACTGGTACCAGCATCCTATGTTTAGTTTACATGAATGCAAAATAGATCTTGTGCATTAAAATCAAAACACCATCATAGGGTCTGTGAAACAGAGTGATAGCAGCCTCAAACCTGTGTTCAGAGCCTCGCTTTGTTACTCACAAGCCGAGCAGCACTGGGTAAGTCATTTAATGCCTTGCATCCTCAATTTGCTCGTCAGCAAAATAGCAGTAATAGTATCTGACATGCCTTGTGGAATTTTATGTGGATCAAATGAGATAGAAGTTAGTTAAGAATGTTGGACATGTGTAAGGAGTATCAAATGACAGCTAAAGCAACCATGGATGTTGGGCACAGTGTGTGAAAATGGATGAAAATGATCCTTACAACCGGAAGCTTCTGATCTACTCAGCCTTTGCCATATGCAGGAGGGGGAGCTCTTTGTATCCTCCGTCCCACATTTTCACTTCTAATTTGAGAAGTGTCAGAGTTTGAATACGTGAAGACTGGGGGTGACCAGCCATCTGACACATGAGAGGTTAAACTGCAGTTTGCTTTCTTCTTGGCCAAAACTTAGGGTGTTCAAGTCAAACTTCTCAGAATATAGATTAACATCAAGCTCTCCCTTTTCAAGTAATGACTGACACATTCACCCATAGTTTCCTAACTCTGTGTGTCTTTGTTTTTTAGATTCACTTTCCTCCCTTTAAAATGCTCTTTGGAATACATATATATTTTGAATAAAAATGAAGTGACAATTCTGTTTTAAAAAAGCATTTTGAGATGATTCCTTGAGATAATTGAAGGTGCCCCAGGGGGACACAACCCCAGGCTTGGAAATGACTGTGGCAAAGCAATGTCACTGACAAGCGGCTAACGCCAGGTCATGCTTCAAATGAAGAGAGACAAAGGGAGAATCACGAGGAACAGAGCCTCAGAGGCTGGTTTTCAATCGGTCCAGATCAGCTGGACTGCTAGCTTCCACAGGCCGGGGCTGCTGACTCGACAGACATCTAGAGAAACAAACAAAACAGTGCCACACAACCAGGACACTGCCCTTTAGGGAGAGTTTTTCATTGGTGTGAGTCTGGGGTATTGAAGCAGATGTCACTCTGTACATAGGTCTGAAGCCTCTGGTAGGAAAGGCACTTCGTACATAGGACTGCAGCTTAATGTGCTATTGTTCAAATAGGATGTTTTGTTTGTTTGTTTAGTAGCTGCTAAAAGTAGTTCTAATACTCAGACACATCGCTTCCACTTTCAGTACCCACACCAGACAGTCTGGGACTCAAATCCTGACTGAGACTCCTGAGTGATTTTACACAAATCCTGAAATTGCTATTAATTACATTTCCTTATACGTACAAACGTATAAGGGTTCATACAAACCACTTTGCAGTTGTGAATTTTAAATGAGATAACCTATGCAAAATGTCTTGTATAATGCTTAGCTAAGAATAGCCCTTTGAAGACAAGGAATAAATATTAGGGGAAGAATAAGAATCTAAGAGACTAAACATGTGAGATCTATGTCTATTTCAGCCTCTCATTAGTTTTGTGAGTTTAAGCAAGTCATTTAGCTGCTCTATCCTTCAATTTACCCATCTATCAAATTGTCAACTGGTATTTGATAGTTTACCTATAGTGGTTGAGGATGAAATTGCTTTGCAAATATTATGAGCTTAACATATATTTGTCAAAGGGTCAAATAGGAACAGAGAATATTTTGAAGAATTAAAATATTTTGAAGACTATAGAAATACATACTCATGTACATTTAGAAAAATAATTAATATGCCTGCATTCTCAAAAAATTCAAAATTCTGAGGCAGTCAAGAAAACACCTAATTTGTTTCTTCATTTGGAAAATGGTAAGTTTGTTCTAATTATGGCAGCATATTAAAAATGATAGATTATTTGGACAAAACCACACAAAAACTTTACAGTTTCTGGACAGTCCCTGGTGCATGCCACTAAGGACACTAAGATGAATGCTAGGGAGAATTTTTTTAAAAATCTTTCCTTCTTCCCCTTCCTCCACTCTGAAACAATCATCAATTACCCTTATCCACTGGCACCATCTCATCTAAGTTCATTTTCAAGATGAAGTTTCCTCGTTGGATGGTAGCTGTCCAATCCTCCTTCTGTCCATCACGGGCTGCCTCCGAGCTGTCCCCGGATTGACAGTTTGAGAGCGAATCAATAATAATTATCTAGCTGCAGCCATGGCAAGCTGTGTAATTCTGCCACGGGATAGCATTGTGCAAACAGAGCTGCGTGTCCAGCTGCAGGTTTAAATATGCAGACTGGGGCTGTCCATTTAGGTGTGCTGATCATGTGATTACCGGGAGGTAGTGCTTCTTCCTGCTGCATTAAAACCCTTTCAAATGATACACTCACCTTCTGGGACTCTGCTGCTGGCCAGCATTGCACTATGTAAAACACTGCCTTCAGGGCCTAGAACATAAATCAGTGATTTAAAGGCACAGCCGTAGGAGAGAAGACACAGTTTGCTTCCCTTGCTTATGTAGACTTTGGAAATAACCACTAATGGTGAATATAAGAATGGGATCTCAGCTGTGTTTGAGTCCGTATTTATTTCTTCTCATCCTAGCCAAAGAAGATAATTGCTTTCTGAAATTATTTGTATCTCATTTTAAAAATCAGAATTAATTCAGTATTAAAGTTTCATTGATATGGGAGGAATAAGTTTGTCATTTTTCATTTGAACAAGCAAATGTGGCTTTATTGAGTTGAATATAACTTTTTTTAAAGCAACTTTATCATACGTACGTAGAAGATGGTCCTGGTTGCTGGTATGGTTACTCTTATGAATAAGCAACAACATTTTCTTCATCAAAATTGGGTCATTTAAATACTGAAGGTGGTGAGATTTCACGGGTGTTACTTTCTGGGATTTTCTTTCTGTCAAGAAATTAGAAGAGGAGAAGTTCTGGAGGGGCATAATCAATTTTCTAACAGAATTCGATGAAAGCTAGGCACGCATCCAAAATGGGGCAATCATAAAATCCAAATCAAAAATGGGATTTTACATTCAGAATACATAGGTTCAGAAAACAATCAATATGTAATTAGCAAATGATGGGAAACAAATAAAAATGATGTATCCCATAGTTATATGCTCTATGCTGTTTTAATTCTTTTAAAAATATACTCCTATGCAAACCAATACATGTTTATAATTTTTGAAGTAAAACAAAATCTTAGCATTTGTTTTATACCCTTCTATGTAATGGAATCCTTTCATTTTTCTGTATGTTTTTCAAATGTAAAAACCATAAAAATAAATACACATAGAAGAAAAGTGTAATGGGGTTTATTTAGTAAGTAGTAAGTTTCCATCATTGGATGTAATGAAACTGAAGTAGAGTTGCTACTCAGCAAAGATTTTATGTAGGTTATTTGAAAAGGGACTGTGAAATTACCAGGAAATGTAAAATTTCTTCTGACTCCAAGGTTGTAGGATTATTCTCCAGGTACACAGGTGGAAGAGAAATAGTGGGAAGCATGCATTATTGGAGGGAAAATTGCCGCAAAGTCTTAGTTGTACTGGGCTTTGCCTACAATTACCGAGTTAGGCAACATTAACAGTTCTTTAACTCATTATTGTTCTAGTTCTTCTGGCTTCTTAGTTTTTTTTAAATATATTTTATTGATTATACCATTACAGTTGTTCTATTCCCCCCTTCATTCCCCTCCACCCTGCACACCCTCCACCATTCCCCCCTTTAGTTTATGACCACGTGTCTCAAGTTCTTTAGATTCTATATTTCCCCTACTATTCTTTCCCTCCCCCCATCTGTTTTCTACCTACTGTCTATGCTATTCTCTGTACCTTCTCCCCCCTTCTCCTCCTCCCACTCCCCTGTTGCTAACCCTCCATGTGTTCTTCATTTCTATGGTTCCACTCCTGATCTAGCTGTCCTCTTGGTTTGCTTTTGTTTTAGGTGTGGTTGTTAATAACTGTGAGTTTGCTGTCCTTTCACTGTTCATATTTTTCATCTTCTTTTTCTTATATAAGTCCCTTTAGCATTTCATATAATAAGGGCTTGGTGATGATGAACTCCTTGAACTTGACCTGATCTGAGAAGCACTTTATCTGTCCTTCCATTCTAAATGAAAGCTTTGCTGGATAGAGCAATCTTGGCTGTAGGTCTTTGGATTTCATGACTTGGAATACTTCTTTCCAGCCCCTTCTTGCCTGTAAGGTCTCTTTTAAGAAATCCGATGACAGTCTGATGGGAACTCCTTTGTAGGTGACTGTCCCCTTATCTCCTGCTGCTTCTAGGATTCTCTCTTTCATTTTAATCTTGGCTAATGTAATTATGATGTGCCTTCTTAGTTTTATTGTTTTGTTTTATTGTTTTATTTATTTTGCTGGCTCCCTAGTTTTTTAGTAGTAAAAGAGTTTCTTGAAAAAAAGAAGATATAAAGTTGATCACAGGCAGTTTAGCTGTGACTTAAAATTGATAACAGGGTCAAAGATGAGTAGGAAAGGGAGCCTCAGATAGAGGAGAAAAATTTCCCCCCTACCTCTCCCTTCTTTCCTTCCTACCATTCAATTAGCTAACCAATCAAACAGATAGTTAACTAAACCATCTACCTTATTAACTATCCTTTACTTGTAGGGCACATATATGAACCAGATCAGAATCTTGTCCTCTGAGAAATGCAGACTAATAAGGGAGATTAGATATGGGGATACTAATTATGGCCCTATAACACAGAGGGAAACTACTAATCGCCAAACAAAAATGCAGAGAAAGTGGCAAAGGGTTTCAGAGCCTGGACAGATTTCTAGCTAGGAGGTTATGTTTGTAGTTAAACCATCCTGTGATCAAAGCATCTACCTGCTGTTTTGCAATAAATTAATTAACTGTTGAGAAGCCAGGGAGCCAGTTAAAAGATTTAGGAAAAATAAAGAGTGATAAGTTAAATAAAATTCAAAAAAGCATAAATATTGGACATAGTGGGGACAATTTTAAATGATATGATAAAAGTCTGTAGAAATAGAAATCACATGATAAGATCTAGGCTTTGAAAGTCAAAGAAAATAATCTACTTCTTTATAGAAAAATATTCTTTGAGGTTTGTAGGCTCTCTGCTTTTGAGTTGAAAGACAAAATTATTGTTCCATTTTAACTTGTAAAACTAAGACTCTTAATCCTCACCTCCTCCATGAAGACTTCCATATTTCTTATCCTTACAGTTCAGGCTTCCTCTGAATTCTTGTAGTCTCTATCGTTTGCACCATTCACTTGATCATTAGCACTTTCTACCTTCTATGGCACAGAGGGTCCTTTTAGGAAAGTGAGATACACCACTTTACATCTTCTGGAGAAGCAAGAAAACAGACATGCCCCCCAGAACCATACTCATCGGGAAGATTAACATATTCCCTGAATTCAACTGCTAATAAAATTCCAAAGAAAATTGAGAAAGGCTTTAACTGAGGTAGGCTGCTTTGTGGGATCCGTAGTGTTTTGGCCAATTATCAGAAAATTTCAAGCAAAATAATTGCACCATTGTGAGAAAGTACCAAAGTCTGCTGTCACTACAAGAGGTATAATAGTCAGATTTAATTTGCCTGTGGCTCTTTCTGCTGGCTTCCCCTCACCCCACCCTCACTTCTCCTAGGTGAGGAGAGGGAAGGGGCAAGGGGCCTGCAGGTGGGAGGTGGGGGACAGCACTGCTGGAGTTGGATTGCACTGAATGCTGTGCAACAGGCAGCCGGGGAGCCTATTCAATTCATTGTGAAGAGAAGAAAGGAAAACAGAAAACAGTTAATTGGAAAAGTTGGGACAGGGACTCCCTAGGAGGAAGGAGGAGCAGGTGTAGCCTGTAGAAACTGTTGGGGCAGGCAGCTGCCCCAGGAAGTGGAGGTGGCCTGGGGGTGGTCAGAGTACTAGACATAAAAGCGGAACCCACAGTGGTAGGGCACACAAAAAGTGACCCGGTACCAAGGCTGGCCTCATGGGCGTGTGGCCCATGCAATCACATGAGGTCTGCCACTTAGAAGGACCCCTTGCTTGGTTTGATGAGCTGCTATCTTAAAATTCTTAGTAATTTCTGAACAAGAGACCCCACGGTTTTATTTTGCCCTGGACCCTGATAATTATGTTGCCAGTCTTTCCTGATATGGTCTGTGTTTGGAGTGCACTCAAATGTCTCAGGTGAATGGTGACAGGGTGTTCATAAAGTTTAGGAGGGAAAACTGGCTATCTAAACCATCAACATTTAAAACCCATGTCCTCTGGGTTTGGCCTCCCCCACAGAATTGAATACTTTTAAAAGTAGGGCCCTCTTTTTCATGGCACCTTGGAGGCAGTTGGCTGCTTAAGGGTGAAGCTGAACATTTTTCTCCCAGTCACTGGCTGCCAGAGAATTATTGAAGTGGATGATGAACACAAACTTCATACCTTTTGTGAGAAGCATATGGCCACAGAAGTTGCTGCTGACAGTCTGGGTGAAGCATACATGAGCTATGTGGCTCCAATCAGCGGTAGGGATGATGAACTGAGTTTCTTCGTGAAGCAGAGTATCTTGACCCATAGCCACATCTGCCTGCTGCTGAGTAAGGGGCATTCCTGGTATAGACCAAGGAGGACTGGGGGGGAAAAGTGCAAATCTGTTTGGGGTTGCATTGTGGATGCCAAGCTCAGTGTTCTCAACTTGGTCATGATAAAAAAAAGGAGCAGCGAGAAAGATGTTCCTGGTCTCTCTGATACTACTGTGCCTCATCACCTGGGACCCCAAAGAGCTAGCTGACTCAGTCAACTTCAGTCTCTCTGAAGATGACGTCCACCAATATGTTGTGAGAAAGCCCCTAAACAAAGAAGGCAAGAAACCTAGGAACAAAGTACCCAAAATTCAGCGTCTTGTCACTCCATGTGCCCTACAACACAAATGTCGCAAATTGCTCTGAAGAAACAGCGTAGTAAGAAAAATAAGGAAAAGGCTGCAGAATATGCTGAACTTTTGGCTGAGAGAAGCACGGAGGCCAAAGAAAAAAAACAGGAGCGGACTGCCAAGGGCCACAGGCAGTCCTCTCTTAGAGCTTCTACGTCTAAGTCTGAGACCAGTCAAAAATGAGATTTTCTAAGAGTAGCAAATGAGAATAATCAAAAAAATAAAAAGAGCATGGCTTGCTCCTATATAATTTTTATAATTTCTAAGTATACATTCTGATCCTGATTTATGGTACAATGAATATATCAGTTAATCAAAGAACCAATGGAAATTAGTTAATACTATTATTCCAATCAGAATTATAATGGAGTCCTTATGTGACTTTGTGACTATATAGTAAACTCAAAGAGAATGTACATGCTTTAACTATATTGCATGGAAGGAAGTAATAAATGCAAAAAAGGGAAAAACATTAAAAAGTGGCACTGTGCTAAAATTATTTTTTTCTGTTTATTTTCAAGTTTACGCAATATGCTTCATATCCTCTTACTATCTCTAGGTGAGAAAAATCTCTCTATACACACATGAAGTTAGCTAACCTTCACATTCTGGTGTTTGCACTGTGGAGAACACTCTGAGCTCTCAGGGCGGCACTTTGCCCTGAACACTGTGTTGGGAACACCGTGTTCCTGGCAGGAGCAGGGAATGTACTCTTTGGGCCCAAGATGGGCTGTGGCACATTCAGTGGCTGGTAAGTGTTCACCTTGCTGTCTGATAGTCGGTCATGGAAGCCTGGCGCTCCTACTGACCTACTGTGCACACTTGAGTGTTCTACTAACCTCGCCATGCCTTAGTGTTCACATATATAGACTGGGAATTGTAACCATTTTACAGAGTTGTAAAGTTTTAATAAGATGATGCATTTTTTACCTAGAGTGCCTAAGACATTAAAAGTATTTGATAAACATTCATAATGATGATAATTATCAGAAAAAAATAGGACGGCATACTAATTTTAGCTACTAAAGCATTTCTGAGATGGCTTGGCAATTCATGTAAGGAGTGGAAATGCTTGGATTTCATCTCAAGGCACCACCAAGAGTTAGGGGAAATGTTCCTCAGATGTCCTCTAGGGCTGATCTGTTGTTCCTTCAAGAGTTATACCATGAAACCAAGAAGACCAAGTTTGTCTTTTGGAGGTCAGAAGATGTACTGGGGCTTTGACAACCCTGTATCAACACAGAGGGCATCGTTGCCAGGAGCTGTGGTGACAGTGGCAGCAGGGAGATGGTGGTGGCTAGCTGTGGCAGCAATGGAGTGTACAATGGGACTAGCACCTGTAAAATGAAAATAGTAGAGGTGACTACCTAATAGAAGTGTTGGAAGGATTAAGTGAGTTGGGGTGATTAAATGAGATATTTGTCAAGCCTTGAGCTCAGTGAGTGACAGCTGTCATTGTCTAGCATTTCTACAGACAGCTGCAGGATCAGTGGTGTTGAGGACAGGAGAAAAACAACGGCAGCATTAACCTCCAAACACTGGCCATCTGTCGGTCTCTGTTTGGACCCTTAGAACCTAAGACCAAGGTCTAGCCCAGAGCTTTTTCTATACTCTTAGACAGTCTCTGGTTCAGTAATACCCTCTACAGTCTGAGTGATTATTTAGTCATGAGATTCAAAAAAAATTGAGCCCTGGCTGGTGTAGCTCAGTAGATTGAGCATGGGCCTGCGAACCACATGATCGAGGTTTGATTCCCAGTCAGGGCACATGCCTGGGTTGCAGGCCAGTTCCCGGTTCCCGACAGGGGACGCACGAGAGGCAACCATACATTGATATTTCTCTCCCTCTCTCCTTCCCTTCCCCTCTAAAGATAAATAAATAAAATCTTCAAAAAAATGAATAAGAACTAAATCCTTTGTTCCTAGGAGAAACAAGTCGATTGAGAGCAAATCACTGTAAGTTTAAGCAACTTACTTAAATTTTCTGAACTCAGTTTTTTTCAATATGTAAAGGGAAGGTCAATGGCACCTACATTATAGCGCTGTCGTGAAGATTTAAGGAGAAAATGTAAAGCAAAGGCCTTCTTGGGGTTTCAAGTAATATAAACATTTTTCTATATTTCAGGCTAATTAGCATTTTGGAGACAACTTGACAGATATTGTTTCTCTCATTTTATAAATGATGAACTGAGTCTGGAGGCATTAAATAATTTGCTCAGAATTAATGACTAGTGAAGGACATAGGTAGGACTTGGTACCTTCCCCCCACCCCTACTTTTGAAAAAAAAAACAACCCTCTATCCTCTTTTCATTTTTAAAGGCTTGGACTCCATTTTCCGTATTGAATTGTCCTTCTAACCAATATATAAACTATAAGAAGATATTTAACTACTTCCTCCGGGCTCTGAGGAGAAAAGTTAGCAAAACTTTGCTTTCTGTAGAGAAGTTAGTCCTCCACTTTGCCACCTTCACTCATCCCAGGCCCTGAATTTAGGTATCATATCTGTCAGGAGGTTGAACCAGGAGACCCTGGTGGCCTCTGATCCTGGTCCCCACCACTTCAGAACTCAAGACAACACATGCAGGTTACTTTGGGGGGTTGGGGAAATGCAGAGCTGAGACCTCAGCTGATGTGGGCCATGCTGTCTATGGCTTTGTTAAACCTCCAATGCTACTTTACATTGGTATCTCTTGTGCCTCTTGACTTTCTGGTGAGCTGTACTTCTGTTTCTAGAGCAAATGGAGAATCTGGAGAATATTGCTGGATAAGCAATCAGAAAAGAAACCAATGTTCAGAAATAGCTTAGTGCTTCCAAGGATGGTGGAAAAAAATATCCCAGCCAGGCAAATGGCTCAAGGTCAGGATGTGGTCATCTGGCATTTCTCACTGCGAAGTTGGAGGCTGATAGACTTAGGAAGGTTTTGCATGTTCCATAGTGATTCTAGTGATGGCAATGCTCTGAGAGCTCAGACCTTAACTGCAGGTTTATAAAAAGCATATTTCTTGGCTTCTGAAATGAGTTGTGAGGCCTAATTAGCATAGGCAAAATCATTCTCTGAGCTAGCAACCTTCTGCCAGAACACAATGGGGGAGGGTTTTGGTGGCAGCCTGATACAAGCTCCCTGAAGTTTGCTAGTTTTCTCTTAGAACCCAGTATAGAGCATTGGGAAGGTGTGAGCCCCCACTAAGGAGTCCACACCAGCAGGTCATAAAGGACTGCATTTTAAGAGCTTATTGAAAAGAGGGGCCAGTCCATACCTCATCTGAGTTCTCTGTTGCCCTTGGTGGGGACATAGGGGAACCCAGTTGTTCCCGAGGCTCTACATGCAGGAGGATGAAGTGAGAGGCAGGGATCATGGGGTTGCCCAAGTGGGTTCCAGGCCAGGGGAGGGCAAACCCAACCAGAGGGGGCAACTGAAATATGGGAACCATGGGAAAGTGCTGCTCCTCAATAAAGAAAGTGCCCCGGGGAAAGCCAGACCTTGCCTGTAGACAATCATGAGCACCCCCAAAATAGAGATCAGCAAAGAGCAGAGGTCCTCAGCCTCAGATGGAAACAGCCTTAGAAGGGTTGGGACTAGGGTGAGACAGGGGAGGGCCCTAGAGTACAAATTTAAGGAGGCCTTTCCTCCCAGCATCGGGCAGGTGTAGGACTGGTGCCACCTTTGCCTTGGCCTAGTGCCTAACCTGTGAACCAGAGTGGATCAGAGATACCCGTCTTTCCTATCCACCTTCCTGCCCAACAGAGACAGAGCCTCAGGGAGGGGGAACGGGCCCTGAAAACAACTGCATTTCTCTCCTCTCTTTTTAGGCCTCCCTCCTCCTGGAGTCACAGTTCTGATCTCTACAGACATGAGCTTTAAGCTGCATATGAGGGTGGAGGTCAAGACTGTCTTGGGCTATATTTAAATAACTGAAAGGAGCTGAGTAATTGTGAATTGGGCTAAGGTGTCATCAAAGGAGACCCGAGCAAATAAAGAATGGGGGGCATTGATATCACACAATCGAAATGTTGACATTTAAAACAAGTAAGTTTATATAACAAGTTATTGGGATTCTTTAAGAAAATGGTTGCATAAGTCACTTTGAAGAGGGAGGGAAGAGAAGGCTAATGGCAAAGTGGGGTGGGAGGTTCAGAATTATCTGCTCTCTGAAATTAGTGGTTCTGTGGAGGGATTAGATGTCCGACCAGCCGAGGTTAGAATCCTGGCTCTATCACCTACAACAGTGAGATTTGAGCAAAGTATTCAAGTTTTCATTTTATGACTGGTGGACAGGAATAAGAAAACAGACTCTTATGCCACAGTACGATCATGAGGATAAAATGATAGAATGAATAAAGCACTTGGGATTGTTTACACCTAGAAGAGTAATGTTGGCTGTTCCCAGTGGTCTCACCTTTGATTCACTGAAGGGAAGGCACTTCCACATTGTATCAGTGTGAGTGTGACTTTGCAAATACAGAACTGGGGGAAGAGGCACTCTAAAGATAGAAACACTAACATGCCGTCTGCCTGTATAGGAATATAATCTGAGTTTGTAAAGTCAAGAAACATTTGAACTGAGTGCTTAAGTGAAAGTGTCACTGAAACTGTGGCAGCTCCGCGAACCCTGACGGAGGTTATGTTGGTCACATAAGGATGTTAATCTCTTCAGTGATAATAACTTCATGGACCTCAAGATGGTGTATACATAAAACAAATTGGGAGTTTTTAAGATGATTGGACGTACCTCTGGAGGTTAGAAATGGGACTTGGTCTCATAGACATTTCTGATGCATAGATTAGGAATCATATTTTTGAAAGCTGATATTACCAAAATCAACCTTATTCTTCTACCAGGTGGCTGTCAGGGAGATTTGTCAGGGCCAAATTCCTGGGCCTAGTGTCCCACGAGAAAGCCCCCTTCTGGTAGTTTTGAAAATGTTCATGTGCCTAACAAAATTCTAGGTTTTCTTTGTGCTTTTCTAGATTTTTGGTTGAAAATATCTGCTGCATTTTTAACAATTGTGTTTGTTTTTTATAAGTAAAAGGAAAAAATTAAAAGAAACTAGACAGAGGTGTTGTGATAGTACTGAGAACGTTAATAGGAGGAATGACCATTTATGCAGGTGAATGACCTGCAAATGTATAAAATGCATCATGTTTTGACTTGGTATATTATGAAAAGACAAATAATTTTGTTTGTATTAATAAGAAATTATTTTTTTGTCTTGAAGTTTAAATTTGGNTTTTTATAAGTAAAAGGAAAAAATTAAAAGAAACTAGACAGAGGTGTTGTGATAGTACTGAGAACGTTAATAGGAGGAATGACCATTTATGCAGGTGAATGACCTGCAAATGTATAAAATGCATCATGTTTTGACTTGGTATATTATGAAAAGACAAATAATTTTGTTTGTATTAATAGAGAAATTATTTTTTTGTCTTGAAGTTTAAATTTGGAAGTATTCCATCCTTTTCTCTCCCAACATTAATTCTGGGGAGATGGCAATTACTATATTGGTCTTTTTTGGAAACCTAATACCTTTCTCATTATCCTAATAATGGTATCTTTGTTGTGGTATCAGTAGATGTTTTTTTCCAGTGGAGATTTCATCTTAAAGCTCTTTGTTCAGAGATTTTAAGTCCATTCATGAATATTTATTTGAAACTGGGCATAGAAGGTTTGAAATTCTCTATAGTCACATTGGAACATTGGAAGAACAGTTCATTAATAATGTATTTAAAATTAAAAAAATATTTTTATCAAGTAAGGTTTGTTGGGTATGTTTTAAAGTAAGGAACTATGTTAGATATATGGCTTCAGATTTGTTGGGAAATGGGTCGTACCCATTTTATCCAATGTATGATCTGTATTTCATTGATATTAATACATTTATGATGTATTTATCCTGTAATTCCTAAATTACATTGTTATAAATTACTATAACTTACTAAATTACTATATTATAATGAGAAAAGCTATATGTGTTTCATATAAATACACATGTCGAGTGAATTAACACCAAACTCAAAATCAAATGAGAGAAACAGGGGATCTAGTGAATGCATGGGTGATATCAAGAGCAGTCTCTACACTATTTCTTTCCAAGAATATGATTGGCAGGGGACTTCTTGGCTTAGCACACAAACAGAGGAGACAGGGAAGAGAAGCACTGGCATTTTACACAGTTTATTTTCAATTATTGTGTTTCATTTTTAAAAGAACATCAGAATCCTTTGGGAATTCTATCACTGCCTGAAATTCTGATGCCAGCGCCACATTTTAAGTTGATATAGTGATAAAATGTCCTATGTCTTAAAATAAAACAATATTAAAAACTTACAGGAACAAACATCCATTAATGAATGGAACAAATACATTTCTGAAGGAGAATATCTATATATTAACTCTTTAAAAACACCTTTATTATAGAGTAGTTGTACACATGGCAACATAGATGTCCATAGCAATGATCATACAGATTTGTATTTTGAAATCTCTACCAGAATCAGGGCCCCCGGGAATGACCTTTTGAAAGGCTATTAATAATCTAGAGTATTATAAACCACAGTTGTATTTTAGCTGCTATCCTTTTAATTTATATGTAATATGATTTATTTCTCACCTTTATAAATAGAATTTACAATTTACTTTAGCATAGTGTAGGCTCATATAAGTCCTGCAGTAAAGAAAAAACTAAGTTGTTTATCCCAGTGCTTCCCAATGTTATTGACTGTGGAAGATTTTCAATCCATTTAACTCATCTTTATATTTCTAGGAGGTGAATGTTCTACAAAATCCAATGAGAGAAATACCAATCTAAAGTGATTACTAGTTTTTTAAAAAATGTGTGCATCTAATCCTTTCTTTTGAATGTCATGGTACCACTTTTAGCTGAAGTTGACATCTTAATGATCAGTATAAAATAACCACTACGGGTCCTCGACAGAATCTTCTGAATTGGTGAAATTTGGCTTCTCTAAATAACACAAAAGATATGTTTTTAGATAAGATATATCTCTATTTATTCTGACTTATATTAGATTGGGCATTTATATCATTGCTCTGTATTTTAAAAATGCATAGAGAGTTATTTCCTAGGCAATCTAGTCACTATAGAAAGATATGTGCTGGCAAATCTAATCACTGTATAAATATCAATTACTTAATCTTCATGAGGTAGATGTTATCCCATTTTAGAGATGAGGAATTAAAACACAGAAAGGTTAAGCCCCAAGTAAACACAGTAGGTGAAAAAGCTGGGTTTTGTCTCTAGGCAGCTGAAGTGTTCCCCCTATGTTGGCCTTGCCCCAGATTATGAAGGTTCCACACAGCTTTCTCTCTCCCATCCACGTTGATTAGGGACTCTGAGACTCGGAGCGGCAAGTCGGCAGCCTTTCAGCACGAGAGAAAGGAAGTCTGAGTGGAACTCAGCACGGGCCTCACATCTCTCACCTTGATGGATTCTCACTATGCTGAATTCTAATATTATGATGGTAACTATTACCAGTGTTTCCTTTCTTATTCCACTCTTTTCCTGGGGCTTAAATATGGATCATATTCAGCCTCTTTATATTCAGTTAGCCAGCACAGCAGAAAGGCCAAGGGTTTGGGATAAGATTCATTGAGCCACATTCTAATCCTTCATCTGCCACTGGGGAGACAAGCCACTCTCCCTCTATGAGCCTCAGGTCCTTCACCTGTAGAAGAGAATTAAAGTATGGGAATTTCAACACCCTGTCCAACTCTATAGTTGTATACATGATGTTTATTTTTAAATTGCTTTTTTTATTAAAGAGATTGAAAACCAGAAGATTGGAGTCACTAAGCAATGTGGGTTTTTCTCTATGTTTATGCTTATATTCCTTAGAGTGGATTGAAAGATTTCATGGTTGAGGAAATGCCCTGAATGGGGAGACTGTGATGGAATCATTCCAAAGGCCCTTGTTCCCTGATTTCTTACAAATAAGCTTCTTTACCACTTTGTATC
Source organism: Sturnira hondurensis (assembly GCF_014824575.4). Lineage (NCBI taxonomy): Eukaryota > Metazoa > Chordata > Mammalia > Chiroptera > Phyllostomidae > Sturnira > Sturnira hondurensis. Next base: position 8,060,454 of record NW_028080827.1, read on the forward strand.
TATTCAAGATAAATACCAATCTAGGAAGACTCAAGATAAATACTAGTCTAGGATCCTTGCCCCCACCCTGCCAGTTGTGAGCCTATGAACAAAGAACTATTGTATTAATCAATATATTGCCAATAGTACTTATCACAGTGTGTTACACATAGTAGGGATGTAAGCATAACGGTCAAATTAAATTAAACTCAACTTGGGAGATTTGCTTGATTAAGCATTTAGTCAGTTGGCAACATTTATTGAAAATCCGACATCATGGGCAACAATATGCACCTGGAGAGGTGATATAAAACAGAGCATGTTGACTGTTGATGCCTTTAGAGTTTGGTGGTCAATTTAATAAAGAGAATATTTACACGTGGCTCAATATTTCCTGAATGTATGGTTTGTTCTCATCTTCTCATAAAGAGTCCACCAAAACAGAAATATAAATCTTAGTAAGATTGTCAAAGGCTAAAGGGAAGACTGTAGCCCTGGCTGGGTGGCTTAGTTGTTTGTAGCATCAATCCCTGCACCAAGAGGTGGTGGGTTTGATCCCAGCTCAGAACACATACCTAGGTTGCGTGTTTGATCCCCAGTAAGGGCATGTAAGGGAGGTAACTGATCGATGTTTTCCCTCTCATGTCCATATTTGTCTCTCTCTCTCTCTCCCTCCCTTCCTCTCTCTCTCTCTCTCAGATCAATAAACATGTCCTTGGGTAAAGATTTTTTAAAAGATAAAGGAAAGACTGTATATCTAAGGATGAGATTAGAATGTCATGGTGGTATGTCTAAATGTATTCATGTACTCAAGGTTTATGCTTGAGTGGATGACAAGAGTGACAGGATCAAGTCCGAGAATGTTCCTTTTCCTCGAGACAAACAACCCAAATGATACTTCTTCACCATCAGACATTAATGAGATTGAGGGGGATGTGACCTATTAGTAGGCTGTCATGGTAACTGATGAAAAAAATGCTGACACCATTCATGGAGGCATAAAACCCTGGCATCTTGGGCACAACCCTATGGAAAATTGAGCTTACTCAAAACCTCTGAAAATAAAAAAATGAGATCAGATAATTTTGAAAATGGTGGAAGTATCTCATTCAAATGAAAAGGAATTGACCATAAATCTACATTTTCTTGGTGAAAATTGGAGTTTATTAGTATAATTCATCAAATTAGGAAGCAAAGTTGATTAGAGTTATTTGATTGAGACTGTATTGATTAAGGCCTTAAAAAAAGCTATAAACCTAATCAAGAAAAACATCCCTCCACATGGGAAAAGTACTGGGTTGACATTTAGTAGACAGTTGCTTTTTATAGCAGCTCTTATTTAATATTCATAATTATGAAGATTTACCAGTTTTTGACTTGGTATAACCTTTAGGAAATCTCTCATAACAGAGTCTGAAGAAAAGGGCTTGTCATTTCCTAGGAAAATAAAAATGGCAAGATCTTCCTTTTAGGAGAAATAGAAGTAGAACAATAATCTTGGGTACTTGCCCCAGTTACATAGTTAATCTGAATAACGTAGGCAAGAATCATCCCACTGTGATCTCAGTATCTGCCCCTGCTCTCAGCACCTCCCTGTGTGCATGACTTGGGTGAGTATTTCAACTTGTGTCTTCATTCTCGGTGTGCAGAGATCGCCTTTATAGAAGAAGGATGAGGAAGTATTTGTTTTTAGGAAATAAAATGCTGCCCTTTCGCTCAAAACATTCCCCTCCCCCCGAAAGCCTCTACAGATCAAACATATTCTTTTTCACAATTGAACCAATCCTTGCAAAAGCTGTGACTGCAGTTTTTGATTTATTTTGGCCTGTGATGAAAGGCCAGCACTTTGAAAACGATTCCACCAATGGCTCTTACTAGGGAGAGCAGCCCGGGTGGGAATGCAGAAAACATTTTGAAAGGTGGAAAGGTGAAAATACGTTTTTGTTAAAATGCACTTTCTGTTGGGATTCTAGCGTTTGAAAATATTTGCCACTGTCTTGAAGGATTTAAAAATGTTCACACCATTGTATGCCAGCCATGCTATATAGTTTATTTTTCCAGAATTGGGAAATCGACTTAAATTCTATGTTCTAATTCAGGTTGGAAACTATTCTCCTCAAGGCAGAGACTTTAACCTTAACCAATACCTGTACAGCTCCCATATGCTGCCAGCAATTCTGTCCAAATACATCTTGTCTATGACCACTGTTGCTCCCACATAGCCCAAGATAAGAACATCTCAGCATGAACAACCGTGAAGTCTCCAAAAAGGGTCTTTCTACTTTCACACTGACCCTCCTTCCCATGGAAGTTTAACCTTCCCAATGTAGCCAGCTTTTAAAACTTAAAATAACTTCTCATTATACTTCAAAGGGTTTCCATCATGCTTGGAATTAGCAGTATGGTGATTGCTGAGGGCGGGGGTGGGCATGGCATGACAATATATGGGACTAAATGGTAATGGAAAAAATAAAGATTAAATAAAAATATTTAAATATTAAAAATAAAAAATATATTTATTTTTATTTACTTCTAAAATTTTTATTGTATTTTTCCATTACCGTTTAGTCCCCTAATATCCCACTCACAACAGCAATCATCACACTATTGTGCATGTCCATGAATCCTTTTTCCTTTTTGCTTAATCCCTCCATCTCCTATTCTCTCCCTGCAGTCTTCCCCCTGACGAGGTGTCATCCTGCTCTCCATGTATAAGTCTGTCCCCAATTTCCTTCTTAGTGTAGTTTGTTCATTAGATCCCACACATGAGTAAAATCATTTGGTATTTGTTTTTCTCTGACTGGCTTATTTCACTTAGCATAATGTTCTCCAGGTTGATCCATATTGTTGCAAAGGGCAAAGAAGAATAAAGTTGGAAGAATCATGCTACCTAATTTCAAATTATATTATAAGGCCATAGTAATCAAAACAGAATGGAACTGGCATAAAAGCAGACACATAGATCAGTGGAACAGAATAGAGAGCCCAGAAATAAATCCACACCTTTATAGTTAATTAATATTTGACAGGGGACACAAGCACATACAACTAACTACAGACAGTTTATTCAATAAATTGTGTTGGAAAAATTGGACAGATATGTAAAGAAAAATGAAACTAGACCAATTTCTCACATTACACACAAAAACAAATTCAAAATGGATCAAAGACTTAAGTGTTAGACCCCAAACCATAAAAAATCTAGAAGAAAACATAGGCAACAAAATCTCAGACATTGCTCATAGCCATATTTTATCAGATGTATCTCCCAGGCAAGGGAAACAAGAAAAAAATAAACATGGGACTACATCAAACTAAAAACTTTTTGCACAGCAAAGGAAATCATCAACAAAATAGGACAACCCACAGAATAGGAGAACATATTTGCTGATACATCTGATAAGGGTTTACTATCAAAAATTTATAAAGTACTTACAAAACTCAACACCAAAACAAACTACCCAATTAAAAAATGGGCAAAGGAACTGAATAGACACTTCTCCAAGGGGGGCATGCACTTGGGCAATGGACATATGAACAGATATTCAGTGTCGCTAATCATCAGTGAAATACAAATTAAAACTGCAATGAGATACCATCTCATACCTCTCAGAATGGCTATTATAAATAAATCAACAAATAACAAGTGCTGATGAGTATGAGGAAAAGGGGAACCCTTTTCACCATTGGTGGACATGCAGACTGGTGCAGCCACTGTGGAAAGCAGTATGGAGATACCTCAAAAAATTAAAAATGGATCTTCCTTTTGACCCAGCTATCCTGTTTCTGGGACTATATCTGAAAGAACCCAAAACAGTAATTAGAAAAAACCTAAGCACCCCTATGTTCACTGCAGCATTATTTACAATCGACAAGATATGGAAGCAGCCCAAGGGTCCCTCAGGAGATGAGTGGGAAAAACAACTACGGTACATTTACACAATGGAATACTGCTCAGCCATAAAAAAAGAAGAAAATTTTACTCTTTGTGGTAGTAAAATAATTTCTTAAAAAATTCAAGGTCCTTATGAATCCAGTATGATCTTGCACATGCCTCTCAGCACTTGTTTCTACTCTCTTGGCTCACTCGACTCTAGACATTCTGTTCTTTTTGTTGCTCAAAACACGCCAAGCAAGCTTCTGTCTCAAGACATTTGCTGCTCCCTCAGCCTGGAGCCCAAATCCAAGAATTCACCTGGCTCTTGCCCTCATCTCATTAGATCTCTACTCAATGACATCTCCTCAGGGAAGCATTTCTCTGTCCCCCTGATATCTTCTAGTTCTTTTTTCCTGTTTTATTTTTCTCCAAAGCACATATAACTACTTGATTATGTTATCAATAACTTGATTGATATAACATAACATTGATTGATATAACATTGCTATAACATATTGATACAACATACTATACCATAATATAACATTAATATAACATAACATAACATTGATTGATATAACATAATATTGATTGATATAATATACTATAACATAATGTAACATTGATTAATATAACATAGCATAATATAACATTGATTGATATAATATAACATAACTTGATTGATATAACATAGTATAACATTGATTATATTGATTATGTTATCAATAACTTGATAACATATAAGTTATTCATTTGTTTCATTGTCTATTTCTTAAACTACGATAATAGCCCTTTGAGGCCAGGGACTTTGTTTTGTTCATTACTATATTCACTTTACATCATCTGAGAGAATGTTTTCAATACGTGAATTAATGAATAACTTCTAAAATGTCCTCAATGCCTATATTAGTTTGCTAGGGATAGTATAGCAGAAGTTTCACAAACTTGGAGGCTTCAGCAAGAGAAATGTACTTTCTTACAGTTGTGAAGGCAAGGTCAAGGTTTGTTCCTTTTGTGGGCTGTGAGGAAAACCTGTTCAGTGTCTACCCCCAAGCTTCTGGTAGTCTATTAGCAATCTTTGACACTTCTTGGCTTGTGAAAGCATAGACCTGACCTCCCCATCTTTACGTTGTGTGCTCCCTGTGCGCATGTTTCTGTGTCCAAATTTCTTCTTTTTATGAGGACACTAGTCATACTAGGTTAGGGCCCACCTACTCATATTAACTAATTATATCCACAATGATCCTATTTTCAAATAGGTTTACCTTTCAAGGTACTAGAGCTTAGGACTTCAATATATGAATTTGGAGAGGCAGCAAGTCAACCCCAAATAATGGCCCTCCCTAGAATTGTGGTCTGGCTTGGGAACTAATTATCTGATAATTAACTCTTGCTTTGCAAATGAACACTGCAGACAAAACCGAAGGTAAGTTAGGGACTGTGTTTAGTTCCTTTTGTGCTTCATTGTTGGGAAAGAGGATTAGCTTCTCTTCTGACAAGAGTTGTTTACCATCCATGCAATTTGATGCTCACTCCCAGTGGATCACAGCTCTGCTCCGAGTGAGAAGAGATTCTGGTAGATTGACAGAACTTGTGCATTCTTACAGTGTTAGCTTCTCCCTTCCTGTGTACCTGCACCACCAAGGGTGCTCTCGTTGGTTTCTCACACTGTCCCCAATCTTATGAGCAGCCAGTGGAGATTTGTGGAGAAGAGCCTGTAAGTGGGTACAGGTTTCCTCATGTTCTAGGGCTCACAAGAGTGCTCTATTGTCACATGAATGCATACTTGGCCCTTAGTATTTACTAAATCTTTCTGATTTCATCTTACTTGCTCATATGGTCACTAGCACATCTTCCTCCCATGATGAGTCAGTCTGCAAGGTCCGTTCCTTCACAGAGGTATTGGCCTCTTGGCAGTTCAAGCTATTTGGGTGTGCTGTGACATCAGGTAACCAAGAACTTCAAAAAAGTTATAATTTTATAGTCTTTTGGCATTTCTTTTTCATTAAAGTTGTTAGCCAATTCTTTGTAGCTTCCTCTATCCTAAGCGGAAATGGAACTCTTCCTTTGTTTTACAGAAGCACAGTGCAACAATGGGATTCCCTCGATGTGACCATTGTTAAGTGATGAAACAAAAACTAGAACTCATGTTTTCTGCTTCCTAATAAAGTCTTCTGCCATTACTTCAACATGCCCAGGGTCTTTCATCCCTCCCCTCTGATTTTTCTTTTCTTTATTTTTTTATTCACATCCCGTCTTTCAAAATCAAATTTCCTCCAAGGTCAAGCCCTTGACCTTCTGTTTGTCTGCCTTTTCTCCTTGGGTCAGTTTAGTCATTCTCAAACCTCACATATCATTTCCTGTTGATTGCTTAAAACATCCATTTCAATTTTATTTTTAATCGAGATACCATCTTTTTATCTGCTAATTAAATTGCTCTATGTGGTTGTAACTCCATCCTCTCAAATTTAACAAATGCTGAACTACATAGCTAACCTCTGTATTCTCTGCAGAGAGGTCTCCCCCGACCCCATTTTCATATTAGTGCTGCTTGCTTACCCCCTTCTCTTGTTTGTGGTAAACGCCTTCTGACTCTCTGCTATCACAATTTAGGATTCATACTTTACAATTGTCTGTTTATCCCTGCCAATCTTCCTAATAAAATATTTGCATTTTCCCTCTGATTAGCCTTTCTGATGCTTTGTCTCCACTTTGTGATTTAGGTCATATTTTAGTCCATTTGGAGTGCTACAACTTACTATGATAGATTGGGCAGCTTTTAAATGACAAAAATTTATTTCTCACAGTTCCCGAGGCTGGGAAATCCAAGATCAAGGTGCCAACAGAGTTGGTGTCTGGTGAGAGTCCACTTCCTGGTTCACAGATGGCTGGCTATCTTCTTGTCATGCCCTCAGTTGGTGGAAAGAGTAAAAAGACACTCTCTAGGGTCTATTTTGTAGGGGCACTAATCCCATTCACAAGGCCTCTACTTTCATCACCTAATCACCTCTCAAAGGCACTGCCTCCTAATACCATCACACTGGAGATTAGGTTTCAACATAATGAATTTTGTCAGGTAGGACACAAAAATTTAGTCGGTAGTGGGCCCTTTTGGTCTTATAATGAATTACTACTATAATAATCATTCTAAACATGTCCTTGGCCTTCCTTTTCTTTTCCATCTAACTCCTATTCCCTTATCACTCTCTTCCTCCCCCCAGTTGCCAAACATCCACAATAAACAAAACATCTTAAAACATAGCTTTTACTTCATCAACTCTTAGCTTAAGAATCTAGAATAACTCTATATCATTTTGTGGATTAAATCCAAATACCTCTTATTCTAGAATTCAAGGTCCTCTGTCAATTCAGTTTCACTTCTGTTGACTCAGTGTCGCTTTTTACTATGGTAATTAGAGTTACATTAAAGTCCACTTTTATGAACTCTCCCACACTCCCAATGCCCCATCTCACACAAACACATTATATGTGAACATGTAGGTGCTTAGATAATCATTGCCCATTCACTCAATTACTAAAAACAGACAGCTTCACTTACCCAATTTGCTATGTGTGCAACATAGGAGTAATAACGCTTTCTTTCATTGGATTGGTACAGCGATGACAATATGACTCTTTATTATAGAACTACTCTATGAAAGTGTAGGTAGAATTGAAAAAATAGATGCCATAAAGAAGAACTTCTTGCTGTTAAGTAAGGAATAGTAAGGCTGGTGATTACATTCAGATTTCTACATGTCTTTGATGGCAGACTCAGGAAGTCTTCTCTTAAACAGAGCAATGTGTTATTTAAATAAAAAATAGATGAAGAAAATTACTCCCCCATGGAAGAGTCTCTTTAAATTTTAATTTTGGGCCCTGGCTGGTGTAGCTCAGTGGGTTGAGCGAGGGCCTGCGACTCAGACGATTGCCGGTTCGATTCTCAGTCAGGGCATATGCCTGGGTTGCAGGCCAGTTCCCTGCAGGCCAACTCCCAGCAGGGGACGCACAAAAGGCAACCATACATTGATGTTTCTCTCCCTCTGTCCTTCCCTTCCCCTCTAAAGATAAATAAATAAAATCTTAAAAAAAAACTTTAATTTTGGTCATTTGAATGAAGATTGTGCACCAAGAAACAGAATGTCAAAGATTATTTGAAACTTGCCAAAAAATTAGTGGCTATTTGAGACTCGCATTTCCTGGATGACTTAGAGAGAGGGAATAAGGCCTGTGGTAAATCTTGGCTTGTTTGATAACTTGATTCTGTGTATATTATTCCAGATGTCTACATGTCTGAGCTATTTTATATAGGGAAGGATGGAGAGAAAAAGCAGAGATGAAACTAGATAGAATTGTTTAGATAGAAAGAATTCCTTTTAAGTGCAATTCCCATGAGAGCATTAAAATTTGGTAGAGAATCCTGGTACATGACCTACTCCTAACCTTATATTGAGCAATCAAAGATATCTTTTTTAAAAAAGCATTGTTAATTCTAAGCTACAGTGGTTCTTGTTTACCACTAGCAATGGTACCTTGTATTCTGTGTGCAAAGTAACTAATAAGAGCCTGATGAAACTTTTGATTTCTATTACTCCAGTCACGGTGGAGTCCCTTGAGGATGAGTAGGAAATGCCACTAGACCCTACGCGGTCTATCTTGATTTCTGAATTCTGAGCCATTCCACCCCTACAGCAGCTATTGCTTCTCAGACTCTAATAATGTCTGTGTTTGTCAGCGTTTGCCTCCAATAATGCTCAGGCATTACACAGAAATGGCACAAGGAAGTTCACATTAATCATTGTAGGACTGTACTAGCAGATATTGGTAATTCATTTATTTCCTTCTCCCCCTTTAATTGCTTCCCTCTTTCCTTCTTTTTCTTCCTCCTTCTGATCCTTTCATTTATTTTAAGTGGAGGTATTCAAAGATGGTACCTCTTGCCTTAAGTCAGCTATTCCATCCATGATTAAAAGTAGGTGATTTTCCCTCTTTGTTTCCTTTATTTTTTTCCTCTTTTAAGTCTTCTGTAGAGAGTATAAGGGTAAGTCAGATGAGGCAGAAATGGGAAAACAGATAGAGTAGGAAGGAAATGAGGGAATGCAGATGGTAACACAGAGGTTAATTGAGAGGAGTAACAGCCAAATATGAGAAGGGAAAAATAAATTGAAGTTGTAAAGAAAGAAATAGAAATGATAAATGAGTGAAAGAGTTCATCAGTGATTTATTGTGAGACCTCTTAATATTCTTAGACTTGAGTTTGGTTTTCTATAAAATGGGAATCCTATTTCTTCCTGGTAAAATACTCTTTGAAATCTTTGTATTATAGACAATCTTTCCCAGTGAATTATTAAGCTTCCTTAAAAAAAAACAGATTTCTAGTGAATGCCAGGGTCAGTTATTTTTCTCTGTTTTAAAGCTGTAGCATATATTGGAAAATATTGATTATTCAAAAATCACCTTGGGCCTTTCTGGCCAATTGTAGATAATGCATTTCCCTCTTTTACCTTTTAGAATATAAATTTAATAAGTGGACAATTCTTAACAATTGTGCCCTTTGCCATTTAATTTTAGGATGCATGTGTATGCTCCAAAGGTATATATATAAAGTATTTTAGAATCACTTAACTTTTAGAAAATCATTGTGATATTATTTAAAATCAGTCATTTTATTTCCCTGTATAAGCCAGCCTAAAAAGCCAATGTTTGGACCATCCACCCATAGGTCATCCTTCTGATCTTCTAAATGGATTTCTTTTGTCTTTCCAGCTGTAGCCCAATCCTGTCAGACTAAATTTGCTGAGAAGGTAAGTTCTGTAAAGAGCCCATGTGGCCCACTTCAAGAGCTTTGCCTCTCCTGCTTGTTGTCTTATATTAGGTGAAGAAAGCTTCTAAAAGAGGGATGAATTATTCTTGTAAAGCTGCTTTTCTGTTAATATATCCCACATCCAACCTCTTGGCCTATACATTATTGCATTTTACATTACTTCATCACTGTACATTTTGTTATTGATTTTGATTAAATCCATTTGGAAGTCAATATTCACAATAGTAAAAACAGGGTATGTCTAACTACCACATACAGTACATTTATCATCCTCCACCCTACCCCTGAACGTGTGTTAAAGATGCAAACACCTCTTGTGAGGTGTTTCAAATCAAGAAATGACATCCAGCCTATGACTTACTGGGGCCTCCCATGTGTGTAGAGCTGGAAATGTTTCTTGTTTATCAGGCTTTTAAAATACTCCCCAGATTCTAAACTGTCCCTGTCACCAATCCTGTCACCAGCTGATTGTGGCACCAGCTGGCTGAGTTTCAGTTTGTTATTTACCATGTGCTGGGAGCTGTGTGCTCCCATGTGCTGTGTTTATGAGAAAGCCCCTTCACTGTCCTTGCTACTCCTTAGGCAGAGGGAGGCTTCAGTAGTCATAGGGAAAGTGACACCTTTGCTATTAGCATCAGCTTCTGAGGGAAGAGATACAGGGCCAAAGAATGCAGCCAGCTGAGATCAATCAGCCGTGATACAGAGAGAGTAACTCACCAATAGTGAAAAGAGCCAATCAGCCGGAAACAGGCTTCCAAAGCTTCCAAACACCGTCACCTGCCAGCTGAACAGCAACCACTCAGCATCCATTGTTACAGAAGAGAACAAAGATGAATGCTTGCAAGAGCTCTTAAAAAGCTGCGAGTGATTACCTCCCCCCTACACTCCCACATTTCTGCTTCTGCCTCAGGACATTCTGTAATAGATGACTGTGGGAGTAACGGTTTCTCAAATGTAAAAAACAGAATTTCTCAAACATGGAAAACAAATATCCCCCCCAAAAATAAAATTATATCTTTATTTAGAATTTAATGTCTGATAAAAAATGATTATCTGGTTCATCGTAGAATTTTGTATTAATTTTGATTTTTTAAAGTAGTAAATAAAATATTTATCCTGATGATAATATTTTGCGGGTCTCTTTAAATTTTGCTCCTGAGGTGAGTGCCTCACTCACCTTACCCTCATCCTGGCTTGCTAATTAAACATCACCCCATGCTCACAGCATCACAGCAAGACAGATGCTGTAACCATTTCCACACAATAATCTAAGGCTAATGAAGGTTAAAATTAGATCTATGAGAGGTTATGGCTAAAATGGGTCTAGAACTCTGAATTTCCTGAATTCTGTTCTGGTATTCTTTTCATTTTGGAAATTCCAGGCCATCTCTGTTATGCAAAAATGACTGCTAGCCATGATTACAATGAACATACGTGCAGTGTAACACTTTCTATAGAAAGCACATGTTCACACTTAATCCTCACAACAAATTTATATATAGGCATTGTAATGTTCCAAGTTAATGTAAAGAATTAATTGGGGCACAGAAATTAAATAACGAGACCAGGATCCCACAGAAAATAAATGGCAGAATATGGACACAAACTCGGGTTTTTCAAGTCTGAATCTTCTGCCCTTTTAAAATGGGTAAAAAAGTTTTGTTTTAAACAAAACACAAAAGGTGTTGAATAATACATAAAATATTTATTAAAATGACCATATTAAAATTAACATCTTAGTAAGCGAACCATAAAAAATCAAAATGATAGTTACAAATGGGAAGAGTTGCCAGTGGGGAGAATATGGCAACAGTAATCTACTTCCCATGTAGATTACTGACAAGACACCGGTACGAAGAATATTTAAAGAAACAAATGAACAAGCAAAATGAATAGTAGACAAATGGACAAAGGTGTAAACACATGAAGAGAAGTTCAGCATCATATAGTATCAGGAAAATGAAAATGAAATCCATAATGAGATACAATTTTATATTTATGTAGTGCACAAAAAATTAACATGCCAAAGTGACAAGCGTTAGCGAGGAGCTGGGCCCACGCGAATCCTCGTGCAGCGCCGCTTTGGCACGGCGCCGTGGTTTTGGAAGGCCGTTTGGCGTTATCTCCTAAAGCCGGTCTGTATATACCCTACGACCCGCCTTTGTGTATATTCCCAAGGTAAACCCTTGTATAATAAGATTCATGTACACAAATTATACATATATATACACACACAGAGAGAACTTTGGGGGATCATTTATTGTTTTATTTAATAATTGTTTGATGGCCATCTAAAACTATAGATCCGGTTCTCTGATAAGGATTTTATTGATTTATTTTCAGAGAGAGGGAAAGGGAGGGAGAAAGGAGAGAAACATTGATTAGTTGTCTCTCACACATGCCCTGACTGGGCACTGAACCTGCAACCTTGGTATGTGCCCTGACTGGGAATCGAACCAGTGACATTTCGCTTTGCCGAACAATACCCAACTAATTGAGCCACACTGGTCAGGGCTAATTCAAGTTTTGTTAAGCCTTTTTAAGTTATAAAAAGTGAACAAAATACAGAGCTGCTATTATGAACATACTGTCCACTCAGAAACATATAAACAATACTTGCAGTACGATGCTGTGTTTTTACAGAATTATACACAAAGTGCTTCAAAAGCTCATAAGAAGGAAGAACTATTTCTGGAAGAGATGACTTTTGACCAGGGATTTGAAGCAAGAAGAGATGAGTTATATGAGACCAAGGAGGTGCCCCGCAGCTCCATTGCAAAGGAAGAATCTGAACTTGGCCTGGAAAGCTGGCCAGGGCTGGCTGATGAGCAAGATGGGTAGTCCACATTTGGGAGAGCAGGAAGAGGCACAGAGATCACACACCTGAATGGAGAAAAAAACCTAGAAATGAGCAGGTAGTAATTTGATGGGTTGTATTAAACAAGACCACAGGCTTTGAATGAGGACGTGATGTGATAAAGAGAAGATAGCATTTTAGGTTTCTGAACAAAGGTCATAATATAACGGAGGCTTGTTTTCAGGTCTTCACCGGTGAGTGTCTTCCTACAGGGAGGTCTTCCTGCTCTGAGAGTTGGCTAAGCTAAATGGGAGTCAGTCAACACGGGTTTTGTTTAGCTACATGTGGGAGAAGGAATGGTGATCATCTCCAGTTAGAGCCAAGGCCAGCTACTTTCTCCAGTGCGTGCTGAGCTTGAAGAAAGGTTGGCCCAGCTTACAGAGGGCAGAATTGAGTGGAAGAAAAGAACCATAGAATTTTAGGCTTCAGAAAAGAAGAGAGTTTGTTTTTAAAGATTTTATTGATTTATTTATCTTTAGAGGGGAAGGGAAGGAGAAAGGGAGAGAAATATCAATGTATGGTTGCCTTTCATGCGTCCCCTGCTGGGAACTGGCCTGCAACCCAGGCATGTGCCCTGACTGGGAATTGAACCGTGATTATTTGGCTTGCAGCCCCTTGCTCAATCCACTGAGCTACACCAGCCAGGGCAAGAAGAGAGGTTTTAAATCCTCAAATATGAGACCATAAAGTAGAAGGACAGGTAGAGGAGAACAAAGGTCATTGCTATGGGAAGTGGTTGCATAATAATAATTATAGTACTCAGTACCTTATACTTGCAGAACACTTTTGGCACTTTATAATTAAAAACTGATCTCACACTTGAGGGTCAATTTCACAGATGCTGAATCCGATTTTGATCTGATAGCTGAACTGAAAAGAGAAGATTGGGCAAGCAATTGGTTGAGGGCTTTTTTTTTTTTTTTGAGAAGAAAAATGAGTCTTGATGATTAATTACGAAAGCATGCAGTTGAGGAAGCATCCCAGATTATGACGAACTAAGCTGGGCCATGTAATTTAATGATACGTTTTTGTTTTGTCTTATTAAGGAAATGCCTGGGTAGGTCAGGGGACACTGATCCTAGAACTAAGAAATTTTAGAGTCAGCAAACACCTTTGGTGATCCCTTCCAAACCTTTCTTCTAATCTTACAGCACATTATGTCTGGTTCTATAGTTATGTTTATATTCCTGTTCACAGAAAATACCAGCATTGCATTTGCCTTTTTAATTCCTTAGAATATTTTATAAACCTGGGTAATACAATCCTGCTTAAAATCAACAGTTATAGATGGTTTTATCTTTAGCCCACATCTTCCATGACCTCAATTACTGCATTAAAATATTGTTAGCAAATTAAGATTCAGATAGAATTTATTATACAAGATCAAGTTCACTTTACAAGTAATTTACATATTGTCACAACGACTCTGTGCCAATTTCTTATGATTTTCACATTGTTTGTGGGAGAGTGGCCAGCAGTAATGCACAGGATCAAGACATAATTTATTATGAGACACTTTCTCTGCGCCGAGGGATACTGAGGGAAGCAAGTGCAATATAGCAGAAGTCGGTGCACAAAATGGGTGGCTCTTTGGATTATTCTAATTTAGCGTGTGACAATGTAGTAACAGTTCTACCTGTTTGACTTCTGAGGCAGAAAGAGTCCAGTACCAAGGTAAGCTCAGGCAGGCATATCAGAAGAAATAAAGGTAGATTTCTAGTTAATAACTTGAAACATTCTCATAAATCATCTTTTGCTTCCATATATCTTTCTTAATATTGTCTCACTATGCAATACTCCAGATAATGTAATGGTTAAGAGGAAAGGTGTTGAGCAAAATTGCCTGGGTTCAAATCATGACTCTGCTGTATTTTATTTCTGTGACCTTGGGCAACTCATCTAACTATTCTGTGCCTAAACTTCCTCACTTATAAAATGGCATCAGTCATACTGCTTACCTCCTACATTGTTGTGAGGATTAAATAAGTTAATCAAACAATGTCTCACAGTAAGCACCACACATGCATTAGTTATTTTGTTATGCATTTCTGTATCTCTGCTTACATTTTTCTCTCTATTGTAGGACTAATGTTAGATCACTTTTGTTTTCTTGACATCCTCCCTAATTCCACGTTTCTCTGGAGCAGAAATTATACTTCCTTCTTTTTGACTTAGCCCCAGTATATATGTTGGTTATATAGTTGCACAATATTAGGGACGAGTGCACACTCCGTACATGTAATTTCCAAAATAGTCCATTCTTTTTAATGGAGTTAGCAAAAGAGAGCTTTTGAAACTAGTAGAACTTAGGTGGCTGGGCGCCTTGAGAAGTCCTGTCTTTTGCCCTTTACCTTGTCATTGCCTCTCAGTGGATCTGGTAGTAGCTCAGGGCTTCTCCACTGAAAGCCACTGGCAAACCTGAACTGCTTTCAGTCTTTCCATTTGTTGGCAAGTGAGAGTATTCTGTTTCTGTTTACCCAAGCCCCAGGAGGCCCCCAGAGGTATCCACATTCAACATCCCACAAGCATCTTTCTTTTATGCCGTAATTCTCATTATAGCAGAAGCAAAAAGTGCTTGTTCTCAGTAGCAGTGGTTCTCAAAGTGTGGGCTAGGGATCAGCAGCAGCACCTGGGAACCTGTTAGAAACGGACCTTCTCGGCCTCACCCCAGACCTACTGAATGACCAGCTCCCCTGGTGGAGCCCAGCAACCCCAGTTTTAACAAGCTCTCCCAGGGGGTCTGTTGCATGTTGAAGTTTAGAACCAATGCTCAAAAGTGTCGTGATTCTCTAGCAGCACATCGGTAATAGCCACAACTATTCCAAAACAGGGTGAAGAAAGGCTTAGGCAGCCATCGAGGCCAATTAAAAGCAATCACAATAAACCACCACGGACTGATAGGTCTGTACCAGGCACAGTGGTGCTTTCAGATGTGTTAGGTTATTTCATTTTGACCACAGTCTGTTAAAAAGGTGGTATTTACCCAGTGTTGTCAGGGGAGAAAACTGAGGCACAAACCTTTACCCAAGGTCACTGAGCATTTAAGTCACAGAGCTAGAAATCAGACTCTGTCTAGCTGATCCCCCAAGGCATGATTCTTCTGCTATTTCACTTGGCTTACAAAACCTTTTAACTGCACATCTTTATTCTTTGTGCTTATTTTAAATTATTCCTATTCAGGTATACTTTCTCTGTTTTCCAGAGTGCCATGTACTTGGCACCTTATATCTGTATGTGAGGACTGTAACTAAATTCCATATCTCAATAATGTATTTCAGCAAACATTTGTTGAGGACCTACTGTGTGTCGGGTACTGTAAAGGCATATGTAGAGGTGCTCCTGCTGGCATCCTTGACCTCAAAATGATCAACCAACTGGCTGCAATGCAAAATTATATGGAGGAAAATAAGTTTAAAATGTCCCAGAAATGTAATACAGATAGATCTTAAATACATAAGATTTATGATACTAAGATAATGAGAAACTTCTTAAAGGGCAATCATAGTTAATATTGGGATTAACTAACATCGCTGACTAATTTGTATATTAGCTAGTAAGGGACAGTGAGTAGCAAGTTTAGAATATAGAGTTGCATCCATATGTTGATAACTACTCATTTTTTCCACAGCATTTATTGAGGGTTTACTCCACGTCTCACACTTTACCACATGCCGCCTGTGATAAGAAAGAACCAGAACACAGTCTCTGCTCTCAGGGGGCTAGCAAGGGACTTGGTCCTTTGGCTTGCCCAGCTGTTATCAAGATCAGTCACTTATTTTAAGATAGAATGCTCTACTCTGCTTCAGGCTATTAGTGCTCATCCTTATATAAAAATTATTTGATTTCTCACCAGCACTTTGAATTTCGTTTACTATCCAGGAGTTCCAGCTCAGACAACCTTTTTTTAAAAAAAATAAATCAAACCTGTAGTCAAAGCCTAAGGACTTAACTAATGTAGCAAATGCTTGACTTTTATTCACCTGCAAATTGAAGAATGCTGTGGGATGCAAAGATGAAAAGAGCGTTCTCTGCATTCCATGAACTCACAGTCAGGCATGCAAACAAGTTATTACAATGAAAAGAAAGGCATACTACCCCAGGTATGTGTAAAAAATTAATGGTCATAAGAACAGAGCAATAGATCTATGTGGTGAATTGCTTCATAGAGACAGTGATAATTGACAGGTCTTGAAGATTGATCAGATATTCCCTAAGTGGATACGAGGGAAGGAAATTCTAATCATAGGGAACAACATTTATTGTACAAAGGAATGGGTGCACGAATTACCTTGTCCTACTTCTTAAGAAAAACCATGGTTAGAGTTTGAGTGTATTTAAGAGGAAGGGAAAGGAGTTTAGGGAAACGTTTTGAATGCCATGTTCAGGAACTTGGAGTTCATCTGATGGGCAATGAGACCCACAGCAGGATGTTAAGCAAAGCCAGATGATCCGTAAGTGAGGGAACTGGCAGTTCTGTGTGGCTGCAACATGAAAATGACTAGCATTATTATGGGGTTAGAGTGGACATTAGAAAAAGAAAGGCTCGGGAATACATTTGATAGGACTTAGTAATTGCATGTGTAAGGTAAAGAGTACTCAGTCTTGAACGTACAAATGTGCTTTACTTTTTTCATATTTGTTAGCCTGTGTTTGACTTTTATCTGCTAGAAATCGATACTATTTGCACTAATTGTGGGTGGGACAGCAAAGACCAAGTGGCCTGTTGCCCCTTTCAGAGCAAGAACTTTACAGAGTAGAGGCCCGCTTCTGCAAGAGTTTTGAAGAGCCTGTTTACAACCTGGACTTTGAAACTGAGTCTATAATATTGCCTGGAGCCACCATTTCCACATTGATCGTGAAGCAAGCAATCAAACCCCAAACGATTAATCTAATTCTGCAGGCTTGCTGCTCATACACCCTACTTGCTGAGCTGCTGGCGGAGTGGAGGCAGACACAACACCCAGATCAACTCAGTTCTTGATGGCTTCTGCGTGTGTGTGTAGTCTTAGTCTCCAAATCACCCCTAAATCCCACCCTACCCCACCCCCATTACATGTCTTCTCCTCTAATGTCTTGAAATTCTTTGCTGCTGACTCTGTTGTCATTTGTAACACAAATTCTATGTGTGCCTAGACTGTAAACTCCGAGAAGGAATGATCTTTGTCAGTCATTTTTCTGTTAACCCCATTACTTTAAATAGACACATACTTATAAAGGCTCAAATTTCCATTGCCACACTTTGTAGTCTTTTTTCTTTTTTAATCCTTAATAAGATCCTTGCTGCTTTTCTTGCTGCCTCATCTCCACTGTAATGACCAGAATTTGTAACCTGAGAACTGTGGCTACACCAACAAATTGACTGAGTCAGTGATGAGTTGGCTAAATCCAGGCCAATGCCATCAGTGGAGATAAGAAAACATAGCTGGCTTATTGCTGAGAAGGAAAATCTACCCGAGGTAGTGAAATTCTGTGCTTCTAAAACATGTTTCAGTAAACACATCATATTTTTTAAAATATAATAATGGGCTAGTGAAATATAAATAAGATATTTTCAATACAATAGAGGATGGATGGCTAATGCCTTAAGAGGGAGAGCTGATTGGCATGTATCATAGAAAGTTGGGGGCAAAGCTATACATGCTCTACAGGGGATCTCTGACCTAACATGGCTGAATTTTCAACTCCTCCTGAAACATCTGTGGGTCTATATTAGGAATTTTCCATAAGCACTACGGAGATATTTGTTGAATATAAATGACTTCTGTGTTACCAAAGCAAGAGAAATATTGAAGTAGGCATTTGGAAGCCTTTGTCAGATCCCAGTCCCACACTGCCTAGCTGGGTTGGATCAGACAACCCTAATGTGTTTTAGCTGTAACTCAAAATGAGTCTGTGTGGCTGTGAAAAACAGTCTACATGTCTTCCAATGGAGCACTGGCCCTGGCTGGATAATTTACAAAATCCTGAAAAGAATCATGCTAATGATTTCCTTAAATCACATTTTATAATTTTGAATGATAAGTCTATAAGTTGTATTAATTGACACGAGTCAGTAGAAAAAAAGGTAACTGAAGAAGATATCTAATGATATTTTGAGACAATGTTTTTGTTCAACCCCGATGTACCAAACTGGGTTATGTTTCTCTCCAGAAAAGTGATAAGATATATATCCCCAGGCTGATCTTGCTTGTGGAAAAGAGGCAGTTTTCTGAGTCAAGTGAAGGTATGAAAGAAAGGCAGAAAAATCACTTCCATACGGAGGGGTGTGATTGCAAGAGGTAATCCTCAGCTTCTGAGGGTTCTTCCCATTTTGTGGGGAAGACATAAATCCAAGTTGGTGAGATGTTCTTGAGATCAAGAATGTATTTCTTGTACATTTTCATTTATTCTAAATGGAAAACCCTTTGAAAGTTGGATGTTGGTAAATGACATGGTAAAAACATGGTTCATATACTCAGGTCATTCATAAATTATGAATAAAGATAAAATAGACAAGATAAAATAGACTAAGAAGCAACTAAGATAGCAAACATGTACAAACTACAAAATTTCATGGTTTCAATATATTTAACATCAACAACATCAAATAATGACGTAAGCAAGAAAGAGAACAGCCACTGACAATGACTTGGTTTCTTTTTCTTACTCAAATATCTGGTTGTGTTTTGGATTTTCATTTAGAACTTTCAGAGCAAAAGATTATGAAGTATAAAAGAGATCATTAGTGCAATAGAATGAGAAAAGCCCATGACCAAAAAATAAGAAACCCAGAAATATAGAAATAGAAATACAAATAAAGCCAGATGCTAATTCTGGCTTTATTACTAACTGATTGACCTTGGAAAAGCTATATCCCTTCTTTGGGCCTCAGTTTCCTTATCTGTAAAGTGAGAAAATTATGCCTGACCACTGTTTCTCCCCCTCAAAAATTTATATACATCTCTGAACATTTTACAGACCCCAGGAACCCATGGACCCTATTTGGGGAGATATTGCCATAAAGCAAAATTTGATTTCTTCATCCAGTATGATTATAAATACAAACCCAAATGATTGTGCTAAAATTCTGGGACCACTCTCCATTATATTGTGGTCATCCAAATTGACTTACTATTCTAACAACTCCACTGAGCAAATAAGTCGTACTTTGTGCTGGGACTGTCCTTGGCATTGGGTATATGTCGAAGACTGTGATAGACAGAATCACTGGTGCTTATATTCTAGGAGAGAAACAGATTATAAGTAATAATAAATAAGGAAATTATTTTGAAAGAAAAATTTCAACATTTTTTTCTACAGGAATTCAAGGATCCCTGCAAATATACCCACAGATCATAGTTTGAGAAGCATCTGACCAGAGAGAGCCCTTGAGGTTCGTGGTTCAGTGACTCTTGGTCACTCCAGACTGAGCAGCAGGTACAGAGCGTCCCCACCAACCAGCCTAACTGAACAGAAATGGTTTTAATAGCAGTCTCACCAGATCCCAGAAGAAGCAAGGGATTTTTCTTGCTATTGCTTTGGTTCGTACATCACCCTGCTCTGAGCAACATGGAGGTGTTTCTAGGCACAGGGCCAAAACTTCATTGCAGGGCTCAGAGAGCACAACTCTGGGAAAAAAATTATTAAATTAGGCAAAGATCCAATAAACTTAAATTTTCTGTTTTTGATTGCTTGCTGTGAGGAACACTATGACATGATTTAAAACGATGATTTAATGTAGCAGGAGGAGAGGGACTCTAAAAACCAAATAGTGCAGCCATACAGCTCTAATAAAATTAGTCTATTATGTGCAAATTGATTGCTAGTGCTTAGATTTACATGATGTTTATGGTATCAGAATATCTGACAAAAATTGATGTCAATATTTATGCTTCTATAAATTACTCACACAGCACTATTATGATGGCTTCTAATTAAAGTGGAACCAGACTAATTGACCTTTAAATCCAAAGGACTTTGTCATCCCAAACGCATCCACACTGGGATGGCAGGCTGCACCAGCTTGGGAAGAAAGAAGGTTTTGTGGATGGTACAAGGTCTAACCACGAAAAATAATCACGCATCTGGAAGAGCTGGTTCCACTAAAAGATTTTGAATTAGATTCAACCTGCATTAAGCTGCTCTGAGGTAGATTCACGACCAACCGTGTTAGTGGCTGTAGACCAGGGGTGTTTGAAAGATTTCTTTTCTTTCTTTCAGCCAAGAAATACCTTCTCTCTGCTTTTGAGTAGGTCAAATGAGACAAGAGATCAAATCAAAGACCCTCCTTTTTTGTGTATTTTATTTTAAACATTTTATTTTGAACTAATTTTATATTTACAGAAAAGCTATGGACTACATTTCGTGTTCCTTGAGGTCAGGGATTATGTTTTAATCATTTAAAAATAATATTTAATGCCTGACACAGGGCTTGACAAAAAGCAGGAGTAAAATAGAATTTGATTTGTTTTTAAGAAGGCTAAAAGAATGACAACAAGCAAAACTCCTGGTATTTTAGAGCATAAATTGCCCCATCATTTTTTCAGACAAAAACCTGGGTCTTGGCTTTCCTTCTGTTAACAGATAGTCGATTAGGTTTGACTAATTAATTTACTTAAAATTGATAAAAAAATTATTCTTTGAGTAATAAAATTCTCATCACTAGAAACACAAAGAAAACTAATAATAAAAATAATTTATTTGGGGAATTCAAATAAGTATAGGGGAAAAAACTTAGTTGCTTCTCTGGAGTCAGAATATGGATTCTTAGTTTACTTCTGGTCCAAACTTTCTCTGTGTCCTTGAACAAGCAACTCTTGTTGTGCAGGAGTTAGGGGAATAGGGAAGGTGAATTCTGTTTTCTGTTCAGGTTCTTTATAGCTTGAAAATGCTATTGCTTCTGATACAAGTATGGGAGTATGTGTGTTTCCAACGAACTGTACTTTCTTTTCCTCTCTCTGCTTTCATTTCATGCAGCAAGTACAAAGAAGCAAAATGATGAGATGTAGTTTTAACACCACTGTGCATTTTCATTAATGTATTTAACTAAAGATTGTTGCATATTTAGCATTCATCAGTTATGGTTTTCACACCGTGCACACCATCAGTACTCAATTGTGAATCTTTCTTGTCTTTGTACTGAGAAGATTTCTATCTGCATTTCAGAGAGGACCTTTCAGTTTTGTTATAAAACCTCATTACTTTTTTATTACAGACTTAGTGGAGCCTTCTCTGTTGAATTGAATCATATGATTCACTATTAGCTGGACATTTAATACTATATCGTCTTTATATTGTTCCGTGTTCTTCTTGGTTCTTTTATTTGCACTTTGGAAATGTCTCAGGAGAAGAAATTGAAAGATAATATTTCTTTGAAATAATTCACCCTGCCCCAGGAAGGCAGTGCTTTAAAGATAATTATTTAAACAAAATATACTTAAGCTCCTTGCACTAGTGAATAGGAAGAATAAATAACTGACCCAGAAAGTAATGTATTTTTTACAAAATAGAGGTATTTGCTTTAAAAAATGTCCTTTAGGATCATCATCGCATGTCACATACACTGCAATTTTCCTAAATTCCCCGAAGTGTCCACCTTAGTTATTGCACTTATTAAGGTTTCTCCAAGTGCTTCTTAAAAAAAAGAAGTGCTCTCAGCCAACTATTAGGCACCATATTTATGGACTGAAATAAACCTCCCGAGATAAATTTGTACAATTATCTAACAAAACTGCCTTGGGGGTGGGTGTGACATGGCTACTCATTGGTAAGTTCAACTTGCTTTTGTAAATGTGTGCGTTACTTTCTCCAAAGTTTCTTTGGTCTTGATAGCTACTTCACAATTTAGATGGTCTGGTTCTCTATTGTGGGGTAACAAACTACTCCTGAAGATGGTAGCTGAAAATAATGATCATTTTCTGGGCAAGGAATTTGTGAAGGGCTCAACTCAATGGTTCATTTCTGATCAGATGCGACAGCTGGGATGACAGCTGAAGGACCTGCTTCCAACGTGGCTTTATCACTTACCCACGTCTGGTGTCTCAGTAGTCCTTGGACTCCCTCTTTTCTCTTTCTCCATGTGGCGTCTCTTCTTTCTGGGCCTTTCCATGTGACTCGGGATGTTTACACTGTGGCTGTTTCAGGGTAATGGGACTTCCATGGTAGCTCCAGAGGGATCATTCCAGGAGGTTCAGGGGGAAACTGCAAAGTTCTTAAGACCTAGCCTCAGTAGTTCCAGAATGTTACCTCTATCCCACTCTATTGGCAAAACAAATAATTCAGCCTGGCCCAGGTTCAAGTGGAGGGGAAAATAGATTTTACCTCTCAATGGGGGGATGACCTGAGCAGACAGAAAGAGAAGAAATTAATGGTGGCTGTTTTTAAGACAAACTGTCATAGCAGGTGGAAAAATATACTTTTAGTTGAAAAGCTGTAGAGATGATATAGTTCAGCTCCCCCTTTTTATGGTCAGACAATAATTATCATATATTTAATGTTCATTTTAACTCTTCCATCTGTCTATTGAAAACCTTTGGCTGGGTTTGAATGTCCTTAGTGGCGATAATAAATAGGCCCATCACTCAGGATAACATACTGCCATGTTTGCCATAAACTTACACACATTCACAAAACTACCTGAAAGATGAGCTTGAAGACTTCTTAATTTTAAATTTTTCCCCCTTGCAGCAAAATCCACTAGGCCAAAAATGTGAGCTAATGTGGATGCTAGAAAACATCCAGTTCCTTTACACTGACCTTAAGCATGTTAGCAAAACAATCAAGTTATCCATTTCCAACATTCAGAAGATGCCATTCGTTTACAAACCAAGACCATCTTGTTGAGCTCTCGCCCTTTGTATGCTGCACAAACAGTGCCCAATCTCCCCCCACCCCATACTGTAGCTGCTTAGCCCAATTGTAGTTTACTTCATCTGCATGTGGCTTTTTTCACTAGAATGTAATTGTAATATGAAAAACATCACATGCCCAGTGAAACTAGGAATGAGTTCTTTGCAATTCAGTCTTAGCTCATACTTCAGCTCCATTGAACTTCCAATTTGTCATCTTGGGTCTCATTCCAGGAATTTAAGCAATCTAAAATTTTCCTCTTCATTTTGCCCATTTCTTCTAATCTCAAGGACTTGGTTTTTACTGAACTTCATAAGGCTAGAGACTTCTCGTTTGTATGTCCCTGCTCAAATGTGAGCTCATCTGAGAAACCTTCCCTGACTATTTTGTCTAATGTAGTACCACTGCCAGTACTCTCTATAATACACTTATTTTCTTCTTAGCACTCTCTACCTGAAATTACTTTTTGTATTTGTTTAGTTGTTTATTATCTCTAATTTCCACTCTTGTATGTACAGCTTCAAGTACCTAGTTCCAAGTGTCTGGGTAGTTGCTTAGTAATGATTCATTGAGTAAATTAAATAACCATATAAATAACTAAAAGCATATTTGCCATGCTTGGTCCTCTAGTGACAAAGTATATTTTATGCATCAAAATAACATATATAACATTAATGTAAAACCAATTTCTCCTGTGGGGGAAAAAAACTTTCTATTGAGGAACTAAAATAATCAAACTGCGTATTTATAATCTGAAGTACAGGATAGAGTTGCAGGGAGACACTCTCAGCAAGAACTGAGACATTTAATAGCAGCACCCTGAGATGATAGCATTTCATTCACGTTCTACAGGTATTCTCAAACAGTACTGGTGAGAGTGTAAATTAGGGAAATACTAACATATATCAAGAACATTGAAAAGAGTCCTTTCTTTTGCTCAAAATTCTGTTTCTGAAAGACTTCATCATAAGGAAAAACTGAAACAGAAATATAGTATGTATAATATGCATGGAATACATACTATTATAGTATTATACATACTTTACACAGTATGTATATTATTATTATACATACTATAATAGTATGCATATTATTGTAGTGTGTGTGATAATGTTCTCTGGAATACTAGATATGCAGCTCTGTGTCCAACAGAGGCAGAATGATTCAGTAAGACATGAAATACCTACACAAAGAGAAATTATCTTCTCTACAAAAATCACGTTTACCAAAAGTGAAGTAACGTCATAAACTACTCATGATACAACTTCCAGTGTCAAAAGGCAGAGCACAAAATTGTACGCACAGTTTCCTTTCAATTATGCCCAAATATGAGTGTAGAGAAAAAAATCTGAAATGAAATATGCTAGGAAGTTTGCATTATTTACTGCTGGATGGTTAAACAGAAGTTATTTCTTCTTTATACCTTTATATACTTTTCAAGTCTCTTATAATGAGCATTTTTTAATTTATAAGCAGAAAAATAAACTATCTGAAATGTAAAGGTTCATAATAGATGAGTGCAATATTGTTAAGCAGGCCCCTTTTAGTAATTGTACATCTTGTTAGGTAACTGCATTGATGGAAGGGCCCAAATTCTAGTTCAGATTATAAAGATATAACAACCGAATGAGGGGAAACAGCAAATTGTCAGTAGTGGCTGATGTTTCAGTTCATAAAGGTTGCTTTTCTTTTGTTTCTTGTTGTGTGTGTGTGTGTTCAAGATAATTAATAATTCTTTATTTCTTTTAAATGCATCCTGTAGAGTTGAAGTCTCTTTTCATTCTTATTTGAATGAAATTGCCAATATTTTGCCTTTTCTGTTCTACAAAAAAAGGCATTTTCATGTGCTTGACTTAATGCTCTCTGTATTAAAGACTGAGGTACGAGCAATGCCTAGTGATTTTCTAATGCCATGTACTGGCACCTTTATTTTTTTGGCAAGTAACGCTGACACACGTCTTCAAATATAAATAGCTGTTCACATCCAGACTCATTTGGCAGAAACAATAAGTTTTCATGCCAATTCAGAGAGGGGAGAGGTTCAGGAAGGCAAAAGGGTTGAAAGACATTTTACAATAATATATCAAATATGAGTAATGATATCTCAGTTTGTACTTTAAAAAGCACTGGCGATACTTAATCTTTCAATAACTCTTTATAGCTTACAAAGCATGTTCTCATTCGTTGTCTGATTTAATCCTCAAAACCTTGGAGAAGCTAATTTTATCCTCATTTTACTGTTTCTGAGTGACTTTGATTTACAAGGTCAAGGCAGTTACAAAGCGGAAGAGCTAAGATTTGAACCCGAATTAGCAATGTATGTGATACGTAAAACTTACTAGTTATGTTGTGCATGAAAAATTTTAATTTTGTAGGAATGAATTATAGCCCATAATTAAAGTTGGGAAATCTAGTCATTTCTGGAGATAATTGTTGTCAAAGGTTGCCTTGTATTTCCCTTAAATTATGCTCATATTCTTCACAATTATTTAATTTGTAAAGTTAATATTTACAATTTTTAAAGTTAATATTTTAAATAGTTTGTGATGATCACTTTCACAAATACATATGTATATCTTTGAATTAACAAGAGCAACAGCGAAGGATCAATTTTTAGGACCAGTGTTTCTGGCAAATGCAGGAATTGACTTGAAATTGAAATGCAATTGAAAATCCATATAGCAGTCTGTGAAGTATGGATTTTTGAAGTCATTATTTTCCAAAATGCATATTAATATTTGAACCAAGTGGTAGAGAATCTTTTATTCTTAAAAGTACAAAGATCCACTTTGAGAATTAATTCCTCTTTTGACTCTAGCAATTAATGACATTTTAAATAAGATAATTCAGGGTAAGAGAGAGGTGTTTAGTAGCTTTTGCAGGAAGAGCAGCGCTGGGAGTCACATTAACCAATTTGTTTCTTGTCTAGAGAAAGAGGCATTTGTAAACAGAGTGTGAAGAACAGAGCCTAGTTCCAACCAGGCTTTTCAGTTGGCCCTGTGGGGCCAACTTTTATTTATCCTTTCACCTGATAAATAAAACACTGTGTTCCTCCTGGTTAGGGATTTAGGAAAAATCCCACTGGTCCAGCCAATTCACATTCATGGAGTGACTGTTTGCCAGTTTCCTTTTTGTGTGGGGCCATGTAAATCACAAAATAAATACCAGCGACTCTCTTTCATAATTCAGTGAACTGCGCCACTGAGATAAAGAGAATTAAAATTATCCTCACATTGGATTTTTCTGTGTAGAATTTCATTAAGGATCACATACCCTTAAGGAAATTAAAAAAATAATCTTTCACTCTCGTCTCTTGGTCTCATAAATGTGTTTACTAAAGGAAAATTTTATATTGGGAAATAATTTGCTTCTTCTCCCCATAGCACCCCGTATATATTTTTTCTGGGTAGTAAACAGATATTCTATTTCTTAGTGATCTACCCATGTTCCTCAGTGCTTCTCTTAAAAATATTGGGAAAATGCCCTTTGTAAATCAGCATTTAAAGGAAATGAATGAGATTTTTCCTGGGTCAACAGTAAATGCATACACCATCCACTTATGATTGTAATTTTGAGTGATTTACTTAACCTTTGAAATTTCGGGAGCTCCTATTTGTTGTTCCATATACTTGTTTTTGCAATGCATATTCATTCTTATGTAGAAAATCTCTGTTATTGTGAATGCTTCTTTTTTTAAAAAAACAGACACTTAAAAGTGTCCTGGTGTCATGTGTGGCTAAAGCAAACTCAATCTTCTATCTGGAATGCATTGGACATTGTTTCCAGTAGGTCAATAAAATGACGGATGGATTTGAGCCAAGTTGTGGCGGAGGACACACATCCTCTGTTGAAATAGCTGAAAAGACAAATTAATACTGAAGTGTGGAATACTGAATTGGGTTGTCTTTCAGTGCACAGAAATAGACTAAAGTAGATTACTAAAATGAGGCAGGTGCATGTCAGGCAACCAAAACAGACATGCTATGCAAACAAGAGGTGGTAGATGAAGACTTGAAGGTGACAACCCGAAAGCAGTAACAGTTTAGCTGCTATAATATGAAATAGGGAATCACAGAAGCACCTTGAATTTTAGGGCCTTTTCAACACCTTGAAATTTAGGAATTTCCATATTTGTGACTCCACTCTATAATCATCTTCATCATTTTTATTGCACTCTAAGAGTATGTATTTTGAAGGAATGTATGTCAAAATACTTAGAATTGGGGAGAAAGTATTGGCCTTGCTTAACAGTTTATTAAAAAAGGGGAAGAAAAACATAACAAAATAACACAAAACTTTAAATATTTAGTCAAAACCTGTGTGATACCTTTTGCCCACATACAAAAAAGTTCAAATTTCTCTTGTAATCTAATGCCTAAGGTACTTCACGATCAGGCTTATATGTTATTTTCTATAACATTTTTTATAGATCAAATTCTGGGGGGAAAGGGAGTATTTATTTTTACTAATTTTTAGATGAAGGTTAGCATTTCCTTTGATAATGAAGGCAGGAAACCAATCACAGTAGTATTAGTAACTGTGATTTTATTACCAATAGAAATTACAGGTATTTTTATATCACATTATAGTTGCATGTCTCCTGAAATGTATTGTTTATAGCTCATCATAGCTTTGACATTATGATAGTTATTAGATCCATACATGTATATTATACTCTCACACAAATCATATTTCTTAATATTATTAGATTTAGTTTTCTTCATAATTATATTTTATTGTATGTATTAAAATAAATTTGGAGAGGCAGTCCATGGGCATCACTGGACTGCCAAAGGGGCCTGTGCCAAAAGAAGGGTTGCTGCACCTTGAGGAACACTGACCTTAATGGTCGTTTCCAAATTGCTAGGCATTCCATTTTTGTTTTGCGCCTTTGCCTGGAAGGTTCCTACCCTCAGGCTCCACCTCATTCTTCCAGGTACAGTGCGAATGTTCCCGCATCCCCTAGATTGCTCCTGATCCCACTCACGGGCACCCCTTGATCTTCCTTTTATCCCCTCAGAACTGCTTTTTGCATTTATATTAGAACTGAACCTACTTTTATTCTAATTAGTTGCTTTCTTCAGTGTCTCTGCTTCTAGAGTATAAACTTCTTGGGGGGGGGGCAGGAACATTGTATTATTTAATTATTATTTAATAATTGAATATAATCTTATTGTGATTGTAAAATGTGATCTCTATATTGATACTTTGGAATTTACTGAGACTTACTTTATGGCTTGGAACATAACCAATTTTTGTAAATGTTCCATTTATGCTTAGCAATGTGATATAATCTGAAGCAGTTGGGTGCAAATTTGTTAACTGTATGATTCAAATCTATATTCCCCTGGGTTTATTTTTTTCTGCTTGAGTTACTAATTGCCTACAAAGGTGTGTTGACGTATTCTGCTATGATGGTAGATGTGTTAATTTCTTACTTTTGTTCTGTCATTTAATTTTATATATTTTAAAATCAATATAATTATGTATCAATAAAAATTCAGAACTGTTATATCTTCCTGGTAAAATAGACCTTTAATTAATATGCTTTCTTTTGCATTACAATGGTTTTTTATAATATTGATGTAACACATATCTGTTGGGTTAAGATTTTATTGCTATCTTTTTTAATTTCTTTACTTTCAACCTTTCTGTGCCATAATGCTTTTAGATAGATCTTTTGAGAATAATATAATGTAGAATTTTGTGTATTTAAAATAATTTGTTCTGAAAATCCTCATCTTTTACCTTATACATTAAATCAATTTGCAATATTTGTAATTGTTGATATATTTTTATTCATTTCTAACATCTTTTGCAATTTACCTTGCCCCTGCCTTTTCTAGATTTTTATTCCTCTCTTAAAAAAAAGGTTTCAGATTGAATTATCTCTTTCTCCAACTTCATTTTCCTATTCATTAGAAAGTTTTAATTCTATTTGTATTCTTTTAATCATTCCCTAGGACATTTAATATTCATATTTAAAAGTCTAACATTTATCAATATCTTTATTTTTCTCCAAAATAATATATGGAATGTGAAAAAGTTTAGCCCATTCCTTTCTTGCTTATGTATTTGTTCTTGTTTTCCTTTTAGCCCCACAAAATTTCAACATATTAGCAATTTATTTACTTACCACTCTCAGATCTTTGAGTCATCTTACTTTTGGTTTCAGAATTTCCTTTACTCACATTTTTGAAAGGTAAAAATTCTGTTTTTATTTATCTAAAATGTATTTTTAATGTTACTTTCCCCTTTATTTAAATAATTTTTCTGCATATAGAATTATATAGGTAAGCACTTTTTCTAAGTTCTTTGAAAATATGATGTAAATGAATTGGGATTTCTATTTCATTAAGTCAACTGTTAATCCATTTTTCCTGTGTTGATAGTCTGCCCCTATCCCTTTTGCCCTGAGCTAATTCTTATCTTTGGCATCCTGTAGTTTGACCTTTAGTGTGTCTAGGTGTGGATTATTATTTTTTTATTTATCCTGCGTTAGATATAATTAAGGATTATATCTAAATTTGAGGATTTTATATCTTTTATTATATCTGGAGAAGTTGCAGTCATTATCTCATTGAATATTCTGTTGCCCCTCTCTCATTCTCTCTACTGTCTTATTCTAGGTGTCCAGTTAGACATACATTGGACCGTCTGACTCTGCTCTCCAGGTCTCAACTTCTCTCTCTCATATTTTTCATCTCATTGTTACACTGTACTATATTCTTCTAGGTAATTCCTCATGTCTATCTTCCTGTTTACCCACTTTTTCTTTAGCGATGTCTAATATGTACAGCACATATATTAACTTTTAAATTTCAGTTACTATAATTTTTATACTAGAAATTGTTTGTTTGCTTTTTTGCCCAAATCTACCTGATGTATTTTACGGTCTCTCTCTTGTAGTACTTTCAATTCTCTTTTTTATATCTTTAAACATATTAATCAGTGTTATTTAATATTCTACATCTGTCAAATTCAACATTTGCTGTATTTGCTGGTATGATTCTGTAGTATGTTGCTTCTGCAGATTCTTTCTTGTGATAGTTTATTGCCTTGTATGGTTAGTGATTTTTTAAAATTGTGAGTTCACATTCCTTGGACTTTCTATTGTTGCTATAATGAGTTACTATAAACTCGATGGCTTAACACAGCACAAATTTATTCTCTTTCAGTTTTGGAGGTCAGAAGTCCAAAAAGGGTTTAATGGGGCCAAAGCCAAGATATTGGCAAGGCTGTCCTTCCTCCAGAGGCTCTGAAAGTAGTCTGTGTCTATGCCTATTTTAGCTTCTGGACCTGCATTGCTTTAATTTCTTGATTCTCAGCACCTCTCTCTATTTCCAAGGCCAGTAATGTGGCATTCATATCTCTCTCTGAAATGTCTTTATATCACATTCTCCTCTGTGTTCAGTCCCTCTCTTATAAAAACACTGCAATTACACTTTGGGCTCACTCAGATAACTTTGGATAATCTCCCCATATCAAAACACTTAACTTAATCACATGCAAAGTCTCTTTTGCTATATGAGATGAGCTTCACACATTCTGGGGATTAGAATACGAATGTTTTGAGGGTGTATTGTTTAGCCTCCCAGAGTGAAAATTAACTGTGAAAATTATTGGACACCTGGTTTTAAAGTATGTTCCTCTATAAAAGACTTGTACTTCTCCCAGGTTTTGGTGGTACTACCAACCTAGAAATAATTTAAACTAAAATTTTATATTTGGGGGACCAGATAGGAAGTATACCTTTCAGCCTAGGCCTACATACCTGCAGTTCACAAGGAAATTTTTTTCTTTCTTAAATCACGTGGAGCCAAACAATCATGTATCCCAACCATCTTCTTTTGTAGGATGATTATTTTTCTATTTTCCCACTAAAATTATTATCTCTTGAAGATCCTGGCTTTAGGTGAGGCTTCTAATTTCTTACTTTACTCAAGTCCTAAACTTTCTCTCCCAGTTCTTTGAGAGTTCTGTTAAAACTCAAGATTATAATCACAGTTGTTGATTAGCATTTTCTGTATTTTTCTTTCTAAGCTCCAGGAAATTCTCTTAGTTTTCCATCACCACAGACATGCTTTACTTTTAAAAAAATGTTTTGAATTCAGGATTTTTAAGTATACTGAGTTAGCAGGGAATTCTCTGAATTTAGGCTCCAGTATCGCCAAACAGAAGTCAGATATTGAAAATGCTTCTAATTTATCTCACTCCCCGATACCTAAAACAGTGACATTTAAACAGTGACTAATGATTGCTAAATTAAATAAAAATAATGCAAACTGGAGCTTGGAGGGATATTAGGATTGGGTAGTACCAGAGTCCATAAGGCTGAGGGAGCCTAATGTATTCACTACTTGGCCCTTTCTGGCATGGCTCAGTTGGTTGGGCGTTGTTCTGTAGAGGAAAAGTCGCCTGATCAGGGCACATTCCTGGGTTGTGGGTTCGGTACCGGTTAGGGTGCACACCTGAGGCAACTGATCCATGTTTCTCCTTCTTTTGCTCTCTCTCTAAAAAATAAATAAAATCTTTGAGAAATGTTTACTGTCTGATCTGCTATTGAAGAAGTTGACCTTTTCTAGAGTTTATTTTGACCACTCCACAAGGCCAGAATAGTGATGACGATAAGTTCATCCTTAGAATTCTCAGTTAGTCCCGGGGAGGGTGTCTTGCCTCTTGGTGATAGAGAACGACTTGGCCTCAGAAGTGCCTCTGAACTTCATGAACCTGAGGCTTGCCTACCATGTCTATTTTCTCTGCAACCAGAGATATAGCTAATATGCAAAGATTATCATAGCACATGGATTATCTTATGCTGAGACTCTTCTCCCTTACTGTGTATCAACCTGACTCATTAACTGCTGAGATGATAACTTATGGCTTCGCAATGGCTTACAAATTTAATATGTTGAAGGAGAAAAAACTGGAATCTTGTGTGGTAACCTGGCTCTGCTACGAATTAGCAAAATGGATGGGGGGAAGCTATGTCGTATCTCTGGACCTCACCCTCATCTGAAGAAAGAAAGGTAAATGCAGTGACCTGTAAACTCCCTTCTACTGCAATGTTCTCTGATTTTGAAGTCAGAATAAAAAGTTTTATCTCCTTTTCTCAAGGTATAGTTTCTTTCTCCCTTAGGAAGATTAGATGAGTAAATACGTGTGAAGTCCTGATAACAGGGTTTGGCACAAAGTACATCCTCAGTGAATGTTAGCTATTATATGGTTGCCATTAATATTACAAAAGCCTCAGACATGGTGAAAGCCTGGAAGTATTAATCTTTTTTTTTTTTACGGATAACATCCCTCTGGTGAGAATTTGGGCATTTGTAACACTGGAAAGGAATTCCAAACAGCATTCCAGCATTCTCTGAGGTTTCAGAGCGATTGATTACCTCCCCACCCCACTGCTGTAGACTGCATCGCCAGTAGGTGAACCACAAGTCACAAAGCATTGACCAAAATGTGCCTCTGCAAAAGAAGGAGGGAGAATTTAAAAAAAAAAATCAACAACTCAGCTTTGCAACCTNTTTTTTTTTTACGGATAACATCCCTCTGGTGAGAATTTGGGCATTTGTAACACTGGAAAGGAATTCCAAACAGCATTCCAGCATTCTCTGAGGTTTCAGAGCGATTGATTACCTCCCCACCCCACTGATGTAGACTGCATCACCAGTAGGTGAACCACAAGTCACAAAGCATTGACCAAAATGTGCCTCTGCAAAAGAAGGAGGGAGAATTTTTAAAAAAATCAACAACTCAGCTTTGCAACCTCAGGCTGGGCCAAGTTTCCCTGGTGGTGTCTACACAATAAACTGGGGAAGGTAAAGGTCATTGCGGTGGGTGTGTTAGAACAGAAACATGCTCACTGCAGAGGGGCTGGGGAGGTCTCAGGCACACTTGCTCTAACTAGAAATATGATGTCACACATGTTTTCTGTATCATTTAGGGTCCTAGAATGAAATAATTTATCACAGATAGTTAAAATAAAGAAGTTTTAATATACAGGGGAGACAAGGATAAAAGAACCATCAAGGATGTCGAGGCAAGCAGAGAATAGGAATGGTACAAACAGAACCACCAGGACTAAAGGGGCAAGGGGTGTAAATTGTGTGACTGCTTCCCGGAGAGAGGTGAGGCCAAGGNTAAACTGGGGAAGGTAAAGGTCATTGCGGTGGGTGTGTTAGAACAGAAACATGCTCACTGCAGAGGGGCTGGGGAGGTCTCAGGCACACTTGCTCTAACTAGAAATATGATGTCACACATGTTTTCTGTATCATTTAGGGTCCTAGAATGAAATAATTTATCACAGATAGTTAAAATAAAGAAGTTTTAATATATAGGGGAGACAAGGATAAAAGAACCATCAAGGATGTTGAGGCAAGCAGAGAATAGGAATGGTACAAACAGAACCACCAGGACTAAAGGGGCAAGGAGTGTAAATTGTGTGACTGCTTCCCAGAGAGAGGTGAGGCCAAGGAGGCTGACCTGGCCAAGGGCAGTTACTGAAGGATCTAGCTACTTCCAGAGAAGCAGGACAGGAACAGGGAAGGGATACTTCATCTCCTGAGCTTCCTGGCCTCAGATAACTTGTGGTACCTTCCATTGACTGAGTCCATTTGGAAACCAACCAACAAGAGAGCCCAGGAAATGCTTCTGTAGCACAGGACAAAGCAGAGAGAGGGCACAGAGAATGGATGAGAGGTTGCAGGGAGAACAGAGCAACTATCCTTTTCCTCAAGAGCTTTCACTGGGATGCCTCACTGGCTGGATATTTTTGTCCTGCCTTTGACATGTGGTCTGCTACTGGTAGGTGAGAATATGTAAGTCAGGGCTGCTGTGTTGCTTTTGCCTAGTCTGTGTGTTGTAATGAAAAAAGTACCCAGTTTGAAGCAGGAGGACTGCATTCTAGACTGTTAGATTAAAAAAACAATTCATGACACTTGTAAAAACAGTAAGGCAGACTTTATTCAGGATTAGTGCAATAAGATTTTGCAATAAGGGAGAGGGAGTAAGCTTAATTATGAATACAAAAACAAAAAATTTATAGTCAAGGAGCAGAGTGAGGGGTCCATGGGTGGAAAGTTACTAAGAGGAAACAACAGGAATATTGGGGGATTCTAGCTAAACAGGTCTAACAGGATTTTGCCCAAAGTCAAGCCAGGGTGATTAGACATGATCACCGCGGGGATTGCCGGGAGAGGGGCTGGTTGCATATCCAGGACAGGGGATTCTGACTACCCTGACTGAGCAGCATTCTTTCTAAACTGAACTCTCGAGGACATGCCGAAGAACAGGGTCTGGGCAGGCTCAGGGGAGCCTCTCTAGAGTTTGGTCAAGAAGACGGTCCTTGTCACGTCTCAACTCTGCCAAACACCTGAGTACCTTCAGCAAGTTACTTAACCTCTCAACGACTTTTTTTTTAATCTGTAAAACTGAGTTAACATTTGTCCAATCTTTCTCATCAGGGTGCAAGAAGCAAATAGAATAACAATTAAACAGCAAGCTTCAAAATCCATGTGGAGAGATAAGCCCTGAGACTAGAGTGGGAGCTGAAGGGACTGTTTTTACTACTGACCTTGGGGTTCTTGGTGTACAAGTGGAGTGGCTTGGGGTCTGGGTGGCAACGCAGAGAAAAATGTGGCAGAGGTTGATGGTTACTCACCAATTCCATTCTTCCCTATTTCCAAAGCATTTGAATTCTAACTTGGCACATGGCTGCCCAGAGACACTCCATTTCCCAGCCTCCCTTGCTGGGTGGGTACTTATGAGCTGAGTAAACTTCCTCCAGTTAGATTTAAACAGAAGTTATATGTGCCACCTTTAGGCTCATCCCATGAATCCTCTCATATTCATTTCTTTTACTTATGGCATAAGGGGTAAGGATGGTTTTCACCTTTTAAGTGGTTATAGAAGAATTTAAATAGAAACTTCGATTTTGCCTTGGCCTACAGAATCTGAAATGTTTACTCTTTGGCCCTTTAAGGAAAAGTTNAGTGGGAGCTGAAGGGACTGTTTTTACTACTGACCTTGGGGTTCTTGGTGTACAAGTGGAGTGGCTTGGGGTCTGGGTGGCAACGCAGAGAAAAATGTGGCAGAGGTTGATGGTTACTCACCAATTCCATTCTTCCCTATTTCCAAAGCATTTGAATTCTAACTTGGCACATGGCTGCCCAGAGACACTCCATTTCCCAGCCTCCCTTGCTGGGTGTGTACTTATGAGCTGAGTAAACTTCCCCCAGTTAGATTTAAACAGAAGTTATATGTGCCAGCTTTAGGCTCATCCCATGAATCCTCTCATATTCATTTCTTTTACTTATGGCCTAAGGGGTAAGGATGGTTTTCACCTTTTAAGTGGTTATAGAAGAATTTAAATAGAAACTTCGATTTTGCCTTGGCCTACAGAATCCGAAATGTTTACTCTTTGGCCCTTTAAGAAAAAGTTTGCTAATGCCTAGACTCACAGTCTGTCTGTAGAGATGGGGATGGTGGGCCATCTTTCCCTGAGACACATGATGGCATGGGGGGAATTCTTAAAATGCTAGGGAAGCTCTCTTGGAAACATGAAATGTGGCAACGTCAGAGACTCATAAACGTTGGTTAACTATGTCTTAATTCCCTGCATTAGTACATATTAATAATATTATTAATCAATATTTATTGTGTCTATTTTTCTTGTTGAACAAGAAAAATTTTCTAGGTACCAAAATAATAATCAGAACTTGCCTATGAACAATTTCTCTTCCTTAATCTTGGCTAAAAACATAAGATTCCCCTTGATCTTCCGCTTTAGTGTGAAGGTTGAAAGAAGGCAAGTAATTCATATGTAAAGTGGCCCACCTCCTTCCTAGGGCACAACATCAAATGGCATGAGGCACTAAAAAGTAATAAGATCTTTGCGCAGACTAGAGTCACCCATAAATGGTGTTCACTTAAGCTCTCCAAAAGGCTTCAACAATAGTATAAAACTTGATTCTGTGTTTTGAACGTAGAGGGATGTGCAATTTAGATTTTAAAAAATCAATGTAAATTAGTCTTAATCTGAATTCAACTTCAAGGGAAAGCAATAGTCCAGGAGGTAGTATAATGATTAGGAATCAATTTTCACTGGCTTTATTTTTTAATGTCTCATATATTCAGTATATGAGATCAGCTCTATAATCAGTTTTTGTAAAAGGTAAAACACAGTAGAACATAGCATAGCAGGTGACTGGCTGTTATTATTTCCTTAAGAGGCTTTAAGACTGGTTTAACTTAGGATTTACTGGATAAGGCTGATACTTGGAATGGAAATCCAATGATGCAAATAATAACGCTTGCCCAACTATTTAGGAACACAAAGAAATTAACCAAAGGGCAAGGAGAGAACATTCATAAAATTGCTTATGGTCTGCATTGAGCGCCATTGGCCTATAACATAGCCTTTTCTTTGACATCACTCGGTGGGTGGTTGAGGATGAGGAATTTGGTTGCATATTGAGGGTGGGGGATTCTAGCTACCTGATTAAGCAGGATGCTTTCTAAAACCGAGCTCTTGAGCACCTGCCAAAGAACAGGGCTCAGCCAGGCTCAGAGGAGCTTGTCTAGAGTTTGGTCAAGGAGAGAGTCCTCGTAAGGTCTCAGGTCTGCTAAAAACTGGGGTAACCTTAGACAGGTCACTTAACCTCTTGAAGCCTTGTTCTATGAGCTGCTTTGATTTAAATTGCTGCTTATAATGTGACCTGAGACAATGTATGGTTTGTAAACTGTAAAATACAATGAAGTCATTTGGTATACGGTTGTTCTCTGTCTACTCTCCCATGTCAGTCCCTTCATCTATTCCTCATTGCTCTTAAAATCAGTATCTGGACACATTCCTGTCATGAGAAGGCCACACCTAAAAGCATGGCGGTTCCAGGCCTGGAAGGAGAATGTGTGTGTTCATGTATGTGCACCTCTATGTCAGGATTAGCCATTGATCATGTAGAATAACAAAAATCAAAATACTAGCCACAGTTTATTGAGTACCTACAGCTAACCAGGTGTCCTGCATGTTTCTTTGCATATATAATTAAATGTCCATGGTCTGTAGATGAGAAAACAAGACTTGGAGATGTTTGGTAGCCTGCCAAGCTCACACAGGTACTGAACCATAGAGCCTGGATTCTTCACCTCGGCCACCGAGACTGTGGGACAGCTGGTGTGTCCTGAAATGATTTGTCTTCTGCCAGGCAGGGAATTTGTCTTCTCCCAGGCAGGGAAAACAGCTGACAGTAAACTTTTAGTGGCTCTGTAGGCTTTCTCAGGTGGTGGGAGACCTCTTAGAAATTAGAATAATTTTATACTGAAAAACTGCGGTTTGGCTGGAATACTCTGCACAACAAAATAACATCATCAACAAAAATCATAGCAACAGTTAATACTTACTGAGAGACTACTGTGTGCTACCTGGGATGCAAGTTTTATTATTATTGTCCCTATTTTGTGTTCCACTCTGAACTGAATCAGAGAAAAGATGAGGAACTTGCTGAGGGACACATGGATACTAGAGGCAGATCCCGGAGGCACACCCATACGGTTTGATGAGCACATGTGCTGAGCAGATTTTCCAGGCGAAGCAGTCGGGGTGGGGGCCCAGCTCTGCCGATAACCTGCCTGTCAGCATGGCCTCTGGAGGTCCCTGAGCCTCACTTGAAATCCCATCTATAAAATGGGGGTGACCCTTGTGGTCTCCCCCTCTGACTCTCCCTGGAGATGGGAGGTCTTCAGAGACTAATAAAAGCAAGAAGAGAGATTCTTCTGCTCATGCAGTCTTTCTTTTGGGGCTGGTTTTTGTTTTCTTGGTCCTGTTTGACTTGTGAATACTTCTAGGCAAAGCCCAGAAGAGAGGAAACCAGGAGTTCTCTGTTTAGGGCCCATCCAAAATTTGAAAAAAAAAGAGAAGAGACGAAAATATTCTATGGTTGCTTCTGGACCTTGATGAGCCACACATGACTTGCTGAACATCGCAGTCACACTGCCAATGTAGTTTTTACCAGTCAGAGGTTTGGTTGAGGGATCCGAGCAGGACATTTTCCCAGAGCAAGCGCTGTGCTAGTATTTTGGAATTAGTTGCTCCCAGGGGCTCTCCTGCAAGGAGGGCCTAATCAAAACAAGCTAGTACCAGACCTACAGAGGACTCTGACTTTCAGGCACCAAGACACTCCTGAGTAGACCCCAGCATGGAGCATTCAAGAGCATCCATGTGGCAGCTGCTACAGAAACCTACAGGCTATGCAGCTTGTGCCGATTTTTCCATCCCCAAAGGAAAGCAGCTTCTATGGCCACAAGGCAGGAAGGCCTACGTGGCAAGGGATCTGATGTTCTTCATAGGTGCCTCACTGGGGCACAGTATGGGGTCTGGCTCACAGTAAAATCTCATGAAAGTTGCTAATTCATTCTGTCTCTCTGGTATTTCATCTCTCTCAGAGATATTTATCTATGCAAAAGATTAAGTAACAGCACTCACCTGGTAGGATCATTTTAAGAGACAGTGCTTATAAACAAACTTCAAAGCATTCTATAAATGTGAAGGACATGAAAGCTCTTTCTTTGTATCCATTTCTCAAATACACCCAAATACACTAACTTGTCCCACCTCCATGGCAATCAGGGTATAGGGCCAGAAGGGGAATGTCCCTCACGGGGCATTTTGGAGGAGTGAATAATGCACTGAGAAAATGCAGATGTCTGGTTAAGGAGGATTTTGTAACAAAGCCTCCGACTCACATTAATGCTCCATTGTTTCCGCACATTTCTAAACAGAGAAATTTCCTCAGTCAGTGAGCCTTTTCTGGCTGTCGCTTTGGCTATTCAATAAACGTTAAGCTTCTCCTTTTCAGGGCACAGGAGAGAACTGCATCTGTCTGTCCCTCCTTGAAGGTGGGGTGCCCACGGGTGCTGGGGATTCTGTTTGTGGATTAGATAGAGCCCCTTCCTTTTCTGCTCTGCTCCATGCTCCGGAGGGCTGATCCCTAGGGGCTGCATGTTACAGGTGCCTTAATACTCTTGTCACCATTTAACCTGAATGTTAGAACAGGCTGTCCCCTCTTTCAAACTTCAGGTGAAATTAACCTACCCCCACCTTTATGGATTGCCTTGCTATCCTGAATGGGCTGTCATTATTTCATACACTTTTTTTCTCCCAAATACATTCTATTTACTAACATCCACTCCCCAAACCTGCAACCATAGGGCTTTTGTGTGGGTAATAGACTATTTGGAAGAGAAAGATGCGGTTTATATGACAGATAGGCAAAAAGAATTTAAGAGCAGATATTCTTATTCAGGTTCTTGTCCTTTTGTTCTTTTCACCGATTCAGGCTTTAGTCCTTCATAAATTTGCTCCTCCTTTTCTCTCCTTTGCCCCTTCTTCCAAACACAGCTCCGGGTCTCTTCGTGTAACTGGGGGACATAGCCTCCGAGTCTTCCCTCCTTCTCCTTCACCTGTCTCTGCAGGGAGCTGAACAGGCATACACTTCACATTGACCTGGGGTTTGTCAGCTCACCCCACACCCTCATCTATAGCTGCATCCATCCCCAGGCACCTTCAGGATACAGACGCAGGTATGGCCAGTTTAAATTTTAAATGCCTACCCCTCTATACACACCCCCATTCCATGTTGTGTTGCCTTTTATACCTCTTCTCACCATAGGTATGGAAAGTCTTGAAGGTGCTAATTGAGAAAAAAGGGGCCCAGGAGGCCTAGCTCTAGAAAAGCCTGCAGACAGCCAGAGCTACTGTGTGGCTGCTGACCTAGAGGTTTCCTCTGGGGGTGTGGCAATCAGAGCCGGCAGGATAGCAGAATTGAGTCAGCTGCTAAACTTACTCTCCTTAGTCTCTGGGTAGAGACACCCTAAGGACTTACACAAAGGTGTTCACAGCTTGGGGAATTCTGGATCCTGGCCATCTCTCCATTTCTTTCTAACACAAAATATGCTATCAAACCAAATCCCTCATTATTACTGGGCACTCAGTGCAAAGCCTGTGACACAGCTTTTCTAACTCAGAATTGCTCTTCTTCTTCTTCATCCTCCCTCCTGGTGTCCTGCGTCTGGTCCTCAGCCCTCACCAGGACCAGCTCTGTCTCCTCGTGGTCCGCATGCCTTGCACTCCTCTGCTTCCTTGCCTGTCCTCACTGCCGCCCGGGAGCTTCCTAAAATCAGATGCAACTGGGTCAGCCCCTCCTGTGTTTGTTTGTATTTTAGTTAAAAGATACTTTCTTTCTGGATTTTATCTTTAACTGTAGAAATAGTACCTACCTATTATGAAAATACAAACAAAAAATATTTAGAAAGAAAAAGTGAATGTGCTTCTGACCCTGCTCCAAACATTCCCTAGAGGCAACCCCAGTTAGTAGATTATTGTGTGTCCTTCTGCACATTTTTCTATGTGTGTACAAACGTGTACAGACATAAACACACACATATGTATATATACTTTGACACATACTTCTCTGCAACTTGATCTTTTCCCTTAAAAGTATATGGAGAGGTATTTTCATGTCAATATGCTTCAACCTACAATTTATTTTCAAAGGCTATGAAATACTTCATTTATTTCATGGGTTTACTGATATTTATTTAACCAGCCTCTATTGATGAGTGTTTAAGTTGTTAACAGTCTTCACTGTTATAGGTTGTGTGTTTCATTGAAGCCTTGACTATATAATTAATTGAAGTCTTATATTTATCAACCTATGTTTTAGATTTTTAAAATGCCTGTTGACTTTTGCTTTCAGACATATAGCATTTTAAAAATTAAAATAATTCCTGAGTAATAAATCCACAGTTTAAATAATCAGATAGCACTACCAGAACTATAATGAAAAAAGAGGAGTCTCTGACCCTCCCCACCCTACATTCCCGGTTTCTGCTCCCCATATGTAACTTCTTTCAACTGCTTTTCCTATACTATAATCTCCTTTCTTGTGCCGTTTAATTTAATATTTTCTCGAATTATTATTTTTTATTTTCTTAATTTTCCATATATGCATTATTTATTCACCTCAAATTTATCAGTAGAAGTTAAAATCTTCTTTCTGTAGTTTCAAACTCTTTGGTCCTCCCAACAGATTTTACTTTTTTCTTGGAGATATCTTTTTCTTTAGATTTCTGTTCTTTTTTTTTTTTCTTAGTCAGAGATAATATTTTTCTAGGACTGCTATACTGTCAGTTGTCATCTTGGGACTTGCATTCATGTCAACCTGGGTATTTTCTGTGTCTCTCCTGGTTTCTCCAGTGATGGTCTTCCTTTTTTTCCTGTTTATCACTGTATTTATAGCACCTAGCACATCACCTCCCAAGAGGAATCATTCATATATTTGTTGACTAACAATGAATAAAGGTGTGATTGAATTAATGTCTTATTGCTAGGCTAGACCATTAGTTGAGACTCAAAAAATTATATTTCCATATCTACTAAGAATTCAGTGAAATCCCCAGACAGTAAACTTGAGAAAATGCCAATAATATGTAAACACATGTGTGTGAGGTTCATGGTTTATCTCAGTGGTGGAATCCATAGCAGTGGACAAATACAAAGCTAGCTGGTCTTTGTAGGAATTCAACTTCCTGCTCTTGACCTCATTAACTCCCTACTCTGTTCAACTGAGCCAACCAGACATAGGCAAGCAGCTCATGAAATAGGCTGGTAAGCCTGGCCCCTGTAACATAGTTCCCGGCTTTCTGGTTCTAACGAATATGGCTATTGTCCTTGAATTTAGCCCAATTCCTCCCAGCAGGGTGCCCTTTAAGGATGTGTCTTATCAGCAATCATTGCCCCAACAAGGTAAGGTGGGTTTTCTCCTCTCATAATGACTGTCTATGTATTTTGTCCAGCCCAATTTACTACTGCAACCTACCTTCACATAGTAGAGCTTTGCTCTAAGCTCCAGAGGTTAAGGTCAAGCTTTCTTCAAAAGCCTTTCTTCCAAAACCTTAAATCATTTATTTGTTTGCCTTCCACTGTACTTTTCCAAGCTCAGTCAGCATTACCCTTTTCTTGCCCACAGTTCAGAATTGCAGGGACTTCGCGGAACACAGGTTGTTGATGCCTCCCAGGCGCTCTTTGACTCTTAGATTTTCATGAGAAGAGACAGCCTGCAAGTAAAGTCATTCTCTTTTGGCTGCCACTGTGAATTTTAGAATTCTTGGTTGTCAGGCACTCTTGCTTTCATCTGATTGCACAGACATGGAAACTATCCAGTGAGCAGGTAAAGGTGAGCCGGCACCTTTAGAAAGGGTGTTAAAGGGCAGATATGACAAGGCCGGAGGCTAACTGGAGTGGCAGTTGCTTGAGGCAGTTTTCTCTTTGATTTTCCAAGGTTGGAGACTTTCTCTCAAAATAATGTTGACTCAGCCTTACCAAGGACCTACGTTATGCTGATAGTACATTTATATTATATCATTGGATCTTTACAATTACCCCACTAAATTAAAAAGTACTGAGGCCTCAGAGGTTGAATTGCCCAATGAGAAGCCCAGCTGGAATTTAAATCCAGGTCCGAATATCTCCAAAGGCCATGCTTATTCTCAAACACAGCAGGTGGACCAGAGACCAGAGCTAGGCCCTCCAGTGAGAACCAGAGATGCACCATTCACATCTCCCTTGTACTGTAGTGAGAACTTGCTACCCAGTTGTCACCATGGGCTCAGCAGGCATCCTCCACCTGAAACCTCTGCAAGGTCTGCCTCAGCTTTGAAGCCTGAGACTCAGTGAGATGTTATGCCCAACATAGAGCAAGTGCTAGGGTGATCAACTGTCCCAATTTGCGGAAGACTACGATGCGCCCCTAATATGCAACTTTCAGTGTCAGTGCCAAAGGAAGGAAAATCTTGGGTGAGTCAGGACAAATAGGTGACTCTATGATATTAGTGATAGGCCATAGCTACTCAAGAGTTCCTTGCTGGGTTGACTGAGGCTTTGACTGATCTCTGGTGTGCATCACAGTCCCATTTCCCCCCTGCTAGGCATCTTGCATATCATATTCTATCTTACTCTGTTTCTGAGAACTCTTCAAGCTCTTATGCAAACTCTTATGGCTACAGAGCATTAATGCCCTGTAAGAATGCAGAATCCCAACCAATCAAAGCCCAGGGCAGAAACGGATGTAGTGAGGGATCTGGGCCAGGGCATCTTACATTCCCACTCTCACACGCAGAGACTAATGACTTCAGAAGTCATGGTACACAGGACCAGGCTGATGAAACTCTGACTTGCTGACCTCTCACTGATTAGCAGAGAGGAGGAAGCTGGCTACAGGTAGCCAGAGCCACGTGG
The DNA here is from genome assembly GCF_014824575.4 of Sturnira hondurensis. Lineage (NCBI taxonomy): Eukaryota > Metazoa > Chordata > Mammalia > Chiroptera > Phyllostomidae > Sturnira > Sturnira hondurensis. The sequence goes on from NW_028080827.1 coordinate 8,104,117, forward strand.
AAGAGTGCAAGGAGAGATGGGCAACACCAGCTTGCTCAAACATTTACACAACTATTCCTCCTTCCCATAGCAGACGTGTTCTAGTCACGCTCTGGCCTCAGCTGCTTGGCTGTGCTCTTCCTTTCCAGTACTACCCGCCTTTTTTTTTGTGGCTGCATTTGGTGAGGATATTTTATAACAGACTAAACGACTCTCTAGATGCAATTGTCTTAATTAAAAAATGGACTTTGGTGAGGATGTACTTTTTGTTAGAAAAACTCTAGTCCTAGAAATGATCTTTTCCCTCTAGGAAAACCCACCTCCACGTCCCAGTGTGGTCGTGTGTTTGTCCTCAGGTGTGCATGAAGACGGCATGTACCCGTTTGCTACCTCTCTGAAGGCCTCTGACGTTGCCAAGGCAGGGTGGTTTGGGACAGGTATTTGGACAGGAAGATGGACAGTAGCTGGGGAAGTGTATCTTCTGATAGTCAGAGTCCTCTCTGTGTGACAGGTCTGCCACATCCACATCACATACTTCTTTACACTTCCTCACACCTGGTCACACTTAGGAGCATTGACGAATCAATTAACAGCATCCTTTAGGTGCTCACACATCACTTTGCATCAAACCCACCATTCTTTTGACAAGGACTGACATTTACCATCCTTGCTGGAAACTTGCCAAGGAATGAATCCAGCTACACCAAACTTGGCTGCAAAATTATTGAGAGGATTAGTAAGGTCCACAAGCAATTCAAGTTGTAAGTGGGAGTGAAATCTCTGTTATTTTTATGTGACAGCCATTGTTATGTGTGGTGTGCCAACTGCTCCTTGCCTTGCATTTGACCTTGGGATAAGAGGATTCCCTCTGAACTGAGTTTAATCATTGGGTAAATGCAGTTAACAACATCTATCATAATTTTTATATCACAGAATTGTTGAGGATCTAGTGAAATACTGGGTATAAAAGCATTCTTGCCAAACAACAAAGAATAATACCATTGGTAGGTATTTTTGTATGCTGCAAAAATATGAGCTATAAAACAATAAAACAAACAACTAATATAACACCAATAGATTGATGAAGAAACTTATCAGAAAGACTGGTATTTTAAGGAAGAAAACAACAAATTATGGTGTTTGGCATTATGAGTAGGTAGCACAGCCAAATAGAATTAAGTATTATAAAGAGATTGTTCTGTGGAGACTTCTTAATGTTTTCCTATAATTAAACAATAAGAGTTTGATTAACATAATTGCGCATAATGTTTTTCTTAAAGACTGGTCTGAAAAAAGCACAGAGAGGTTAAGTAACTTGTTTGAGCTCACACAGCTAGTAAGTATTGGAGCTGGGATTCAGTCCAGGCAGTCTGTCTCCAAATTCATGCATGTAGCATTCACTATATTGCATCTCTAAGGAGGGGGAAAGTAGGTGAAAATAAGGTGCATGACTGACAGGCTCTGAGTGGGGTAAGAAGAAAGAAATTATTTCGTGGAGAATATACTGTGATATGCAGCTCTGAACACCGCCAGGAAGCCTGGGGGAAGGGGAGCCAGCTGCCTGGCGGCCAGTGGGGCCGCCAGCTGCCTTTGCAGGCAGCAGAGGAGAGAGGTGAGGCTTCCTTTTAGCCGAGCAGCTCCGCAGCAGCTGGGACAGCCTGAGAAATGCGGAAGTTGTTCCTTACACATGAAATCTACATGGGGCTGTTCAGTGACAGACAGAGATCTTGGGTGTCTGGAAGCAAAGAGAGCTGGGAGGTATGGTTCAGATTTTCAAGACACAGCTTCACATACATGTCAAAACAGCAATGACCACAGTAACACTGGCAAATAGAAGACACCAGCAAATTTGCTCTGGCATTCCTGTGTGAAATCATAGGACTTTCTAGAGAGCTCTGAATCAGGCCCTTTATCAGTACCAGGGCAAACGTGTGCCACAAAGATCAGAGGAATAAAAGCCACTAGTGTGCAAAATCTAAGTCACGTCTTGTCAGTAAAATGCTGTTCCCGGGTAGCCACACAGTGGGAGAAGCCTTTTCCTATAATCGGTGTGCATGCTTTAAGCAAATCTAATCTTTTGCCTGAATATGAGGGAAACATACAAATGGATCCTTCATTCTGTTGCCTGCCCTGTCTGAGTTTCTATCTGCCCCCTCCTTTTTTCCCCAGGGGATCAGCATGGGGGTTGGGTTGTAGGCTGATTATCATTGTATCCCCAAAATGAATTTCCATAATAGGGAGGATTTCCCATCCACCAATATAAGGACATACAGTTTTCTTGAATTAGGGCGCCTGCTAGACCATAGGACAGGCATCTGGTCAGCTTTCCAACATCCTACAGTTACCCCCCAGAGGAGCCCTTACTCGTCTGGTGGGTGCAGTTTTGAACACTTGGATGAGGTACCCTGGATCGTTTCTTTTCTTTTGCCACTAACCTGCTTATTCCTTAATCCTTCTACTTTGTCTTTATCCAACCTCAGAAAGAGATCTCCTCAAGAATCCGTGATTCCCCTTGGCCCAGGTTCTTCTCTTCCCTCCCTTGGTGTGGTTGCTCTACCTACCGTGTCCCCTTCTGCTTCCCATCACTGGGTCCCAGGTACATGGCTTAGCTCTCAGGTGATTGCCGGACCCTGTGATGAGGGACTGAGCAAAACAGGTTGCTTCAGGGATGGTTTCTCTCTATATGGGGCAGCTTAGAGAACTTGGATAGAGGCCTCCTATCTAGAAATATAAGGATATGCAGACTAATTTTGACATTGGAGAATTAGGCTTATTGAAGAGCAACATTATTTTTGCTTATTTTTCAAAAGAGACACTACATATTCTGACAGTTTGAGCTGGTGTATGGAATTGCTGATTTATCTTGCCTCAAAAACAGATCTGGCAGCTAAAAGTCTATAATGCTTACTTTTATAAATAGAAATATATCACAGCCAGGCCTTTTTAAAGCACTCATATGAAGGGCCAGAAAAGCCTCCACCATTACTGGGTGGCCACTTTATGTGATGTTATCTTTTAAGAGGTGGTAAACCTGAATCAACCTTATGGTGAGGTTGAAACCTTATGGTAAACCTGGATCAACATAATAACCAGGCATTCTATAACACTGTTCAGCTAGATACTAGATTATGGTATGTTTGGTTTAAGATACACCAGGGTGATTTTAAGTGTCATTTTCTCCATGTACATGAACTATTATGATCCCTCTCTGTCTCTCCAATGAGGTTTCCCACACTCATGTCAGAAATGAAAGCAAATGAAATTTGTGTTAAGACTCGGTAACCTTTTAATTCACTGAATTAAGGATTTCCCAATTAGAGGCAGAAGGCAGATATAGGAAAAGAAATGTGTGAGTATTTACTTTCTGTTTAAAGACTTTTTGGATTAAAAGATATTGGAACAGATAACACCACAAAATTAGTTTTTGCTGTGACGGCAAGGTTAAGACTTCTGCTGTTGCTAGGATATACCACCCTATCACAGCTGATCTTGACGGTGAAAATTGGTGCCTTAATTTCCCAGTGGTCCGTGCTACTTCTGACTTAGGCCTCATTCTGGTTAATCACACTGTCATTCTCACTGCAGATTGCCTTTTGACATCTTCATCTGCACAAGGGTCCTGCAGCCAAGACTCAGTGTGTGGAGCCAATCCGACAGTCCTCAGTGGTCAAGGCCTGGTCTCTGGGACCTGGTATTGATAGGGGAGGAAAGGAGCTTGGGAAGGACAGCTGGAAGCAAGATGAAGCAAATGACATTTCTCTTTGTGGACGTGGAGCTATGATTGGGAGCCATATGCAAATTAAATTTGGAGAGAGAGTTAATTTATTGTGCAAAGTTCAAGTCTGCAATAATTAGAGCCAGTGATTTCTAGTAAAGTGATGCTAATGAAAAAAATCTGTCATTTACATTTTTGAATTCTGGGAAGATGGAAAAATCTGCTACATTGTATTGGAAATCTAGCTTTTATTAACCTCTATTTTATGTCTTTTAACTAGTCAGTATGTAAATAAAGACTTTGAGCCAGTACTTCATTTTTCAAGTCTATGATGGCTTGTCTAAAGTATTTCTATGTTGCCAGCTATCTGTTCTATATTTTTTAATGTTAAGAATAGATATTTTCATTACAGTGTTATCTTAATGAAAGCTCTGACTTGAATTATTACTGGCATTTTTCAACATCCAATATTAGATCTTGTGTGTAATGGACATATCTCTAAAACTTACACAACTCTATACAGTAAATGGGAAGAAACTAAGGTTTAGAGATGTTAGGTCATCTGCCTGGAGACACAGAACTAGCAAGTGGCAGAACCAATTGGAATAATTGTTTCTCTGGCCCTGAAGCTCATATAACCTTTCCATTACAATATTTTAAACAGCCTCTTTACCACATTAGAAGCATGTAAGTTGTAAGTTATAAATATTAATTATGGTAAAAAATAGACTCAGAGCATGTTTGTGCCTGCTTTTCCATTGCAATTTTTTCCTTGTGATTATGTATACCATATTTTTTGGACCATAACACACACCTAGGTTTTAAAGAAGGAAAATAGGAAAAATTTTTGAAGCAAAAAATGTGGTAAAATATTTAATAACATAAATAACAATATTTCACCAATGTAAATGTAAACAGAACTCAACAGCCAGCATTAACAACCATTATTGCTCCCATAATTTGGGGGTGGGGAGAGAAAAAAGTGCATCTTATAGTCCAAAAAATAAGGTAGATAGAATTCTGGGCTAGGGCACCAAAAGAACCCATGACTTGTCAGCAAGAGGCAGCTAGTAGGGAGGGGGAATGGGAAGCCATTTGCCACCACCAAGAGTAAGGTGTTAAATGACATCCTTCCTCCAGATTAACAGCTTCCAACTGGGTATCGCTTACTAAAGAATTTTTTTTGCCCTGGCTGGTGTAGCTCAGTGGATTGAGCACAGGCCTGCGAACCAGAGGATCGCAGTTCGATTCCCAGTCAGGGCACATGCCTGGGTTGCAGGCCAGTTCCCAGCAGGGGATGCACAAGAGGCAACCATACATTGATATTTCTCTCCCTCTTTCCTTCCTTTCCCCTCTAAAGCTAAATAAATAAAGTCCTTTAAAAAAAGGACTTTTTTCTTTATTGGTACATGGACATTCTGTTGCACCAGGAAAGGGAAATCCGACACTTAGAGTCTAGGTGGGTTTCAATGGGTAACTCATAGGGTTGTTATGCACAGGCAAGGTTAGGTGTGTGCTGTCTGCCCTTTGATTTGAACCCCACAGCCACTTCACTGGTGTAACGAGGATCACTGTGGGAAAACCCGGGGAACCTAGGCTGTATCTGGCCAGAGGGTAAGGCCTGAGTATGGAGCTCAAGCTTGAGGGTTGGAGGAGGGTTCTGACTGTTTCTGGGCCGTATCTCTCAAACAAGGAACTATACACTTTATATACTTTTTCTCTAAGATATTCGAGTATTCCCTTAGTTGCCTGAATGACCATTTAATTCCTTCTTAATATTGATATACATATTTTTATAAAGAGTTTTGGGAAATTACCTAGATGGAATGAAAGAGAAATCTGACTTAATCCACTAACTCAACATGTGACCTTGGGAAAGTCAGTTAACCTGTCTCAGTGTTTTCACAAAACAAGTAGACGAAGCTGTGAGTGCTCTAGAGTTCTGTTCCAGTCAAAAATTATGTGATCAAGCCCTGGCTGGCGTAGCTCAGTGGATTGAGCGCGGGCCTGCGAACCAGGCGATCGCGGTTCGATTCCCAGTCAGGGCACATGCCTGGGTTGCAGGCCGGTTCCTTGCAGGCTAACTACCAGCAGGGGACGCACAAAAGGCAACCGTACATTGATGTTTCTCTCCCTCTCTCCTTCCCCTCTGAAGATAAATAAATAAATAAAATATTAAAAAAAACACAAAAATTATGTGATCAAACCCTGGGGATTAACAGTAGTATGTTCATATATTGGCAGGTTGTATTCCTCCAATTCATAATTATACTTCATCTATTCATGCTGAGGGAAGCCCCACAGTTCAGGAAATGGTTCTTCCTCGGAGAAACTGCAGATATGCCTCTATGACAGAACAGCCTCAAGAGGTGCAATGGGTTCTCCTGCAGTGATCCATTTTCTCTGCCTAAACTCCTAGCATCTCAGTTTCCACACAATAAAACTAACATGATCACGTATTTTTGAGTACCTGCTAAATGCATCTGTCAAATACTTGACCATACTTACCTTGTCATCCTCCCAATATACTCTATGAGGCAAGTGCAGTTCTTTTTCATATTTAATTATATTTTATTGCTTATACTATTACAGTTATCCCAGTTTCTCCCCATTTGCCCCATCCACCCAGACTCCCCCATTCCCTCTGTCAATCCCCACACCATTGTCATTTATATAAGTTCTTTGGCTACTGTATTTCTTATGATGTACTTTATATACCCAGTACTACTCTGCATCTACAAGTTTGTACTTCTTATCCCTTCACCTGTTTCTTCCATGCTCCTGACCTCCCTTCCATCTGGCAACCATCAAAATGTTCTGTGTATTTATGATTCTGATCCTGTTTTGCTTGTTCATTTATTTTGCTCTTTTAGATTCAATTATTAATAGATTATTGACATTTTATTGTTCATTTTTTTCCTTCTTCTTAAAGAAGACACTTTAACATTTTATATAATACTGGTTTGGTGATGATGAACTCCTTTCACTTTTTCTTGTCTGGAAAGCTCTTTATTTGTACTTCAGTTCTAAAGGATAGTTTTGCTGGATAGAGTAATCTTGGTTGTCGGTCCTTGCTATTCATTACTTTGAATATTTTTGCCAATCCCTTCTAGCCTGCAGTTTCTTTTGAGAAATCAGCTGACAGTCTTATGGAAGTTCCATTTTAAGTAACTAACTGCTTTTCTCTTGCTGGATTTTCTCTTCATTTTTAACCTTTGGGATTTTTATTATGATGTGTCTTGGTGTGGGCTTGTTTTCATTCATCTTGTCTGGAACTCTCTGTGCTTCCTGGACTTGCATATCTATATCCTTTCCCAAATTAAGGAAGTTTTCTTTCATTATTTTTTTCAAATAGGTTTTCAATTTCTTGCTCTCTCTCTTCTCCTTCTAGCACCCTCATGATGCAAATGTTGGTACACTTTTGAAGTTGTCCCAGAGGCTCCTTATTGCTATCCTTATTGCTATTTTGATTTTTGACTTCATCCATTCTACTGTTGATTCCCTGTAAATTGTCCTTCACTTCAGTGAGTGTAGCCTTCATTTATGACTGGTTCTTTTTTATGGTTTCCATGCCCCTTTTCATGCTGTTAAAGTTCTGACTAAGTTCACTGAGCATCCTTATAACCAGTGTTTTGAATTCTCCATCTAGTAGATTGCTTATCTCCATTTCATTCCATTCTTTCTCTGGAGTTCTGTTCTGTTCTTTCATTTGGTCCATGTTTCTTTGTCTTCTTATTTTGGCAGCCTCCCTGTGTTTGTTTCTATATATTAGGTAGAGCTGCTTTGACTCTGTGCTTGGTAATATGGCCTAATTATAGTAAGCGGCCTGTAGGGTCCAGTGGTGCAGCCTCCCTTATTACCCACCTGGGTACTCAAGGTGTGCCCATTGTGTGGGCTGTGAATACCCTCCTGTTGTAGTTGAGCCTTGATTGCTGTTGGCTGGTTAATGGGAGGGATTTACCTAGTCCTATAAACTGCAAGGATTGGCTGTGACCACTGACCACCAACCTCTGACCACAGTGGAGAATCAGCTGTGTAGGGAACCATTCCACAGAGCAGGATTTACATTGGTAGGGCTCTGGTACCCTCTGAGTCCACCCCCTGAGTGTGTCGCTTATGGAGGTGGTTTGGTGGTGGTGTTCCAACTTGGTTTGTAGCTGTCCTTTGGGTGCACAGGCTCTGAGATCTCCTGGGAAGTGCCAGCCAATGTCAGCAACTGCCTGTGTTCTGTCCAGGGCCATCCAACATAAGCTACAAAGCAATCTGCTGTTGGCTGCTACTTGTTCTGGGCTTGGATATACCCAAGCAAGTCCAGGCTATGAATCAAGGCCAGCTGCTGCTAGTTCCAGGCCTGGGGCCACTTAGCAATAGGCACAGGGCATAAAGAGGCCAGATACTGCTTGTTTGAGAGAATTTAGAAAAATCTGAAGTATGAACCAAAACAAACCATTTATAAGGAGAAGCCACTGGAAATAGCTTGGGTGGACCTGAAAGTTGTGTGGGGCAGAGCCTCAGGGAATCACCAGGGTGGGGTAAACAGTGTGATCCAGGTTGATGGAATATCAGAAAGAAACAAAGGCTTCTGCCAGCACTTCTATCTGGGAGAAAGCTGCCCCCCAGTTCTCACCCTGATGCCAGCCACTCCAGTTCCCCCGTATGCCTTTGGTGCATTTCAATTTGCTGCTTCCATGCTGGAGCTCAAAGGGACTGAGTTTGAGTAAGTCTGTGTACAGGCCCTTTAAGAGGAACTGCCAGGGAGTCCAGCCATTTTTGTTCCACAGCCTCAATCCCTGCTGGTTTTTACAGTAAGAAGTTATGGGGACTTATCTTTACGGCACTGAAACTCTGGGCTAGGAGGGTACCTTGGGTGGGGCTGGGACTCCTCACTCCCAAGATATCTCTCCTGACTTTTATCTGCCACACATGGGTGTGGGTCCAGCCTATTCCACATCTCCACCCCTTCTCCCCAACTTGATGTAGTTTCTTTTTTAATTATGTAATTGTAGGACTGCCATTCAACTTTCTTTCTGGTGGTTCTGGTTGTTCTGTAGTTTAGTTGTGGTTTTGATGTGGTTGCTCAATGAGGCAAGCCATGTGTACCTTTGCTGCGATCTCGAACTGAAATCTGCAAGTGTGATTCTCATCCCAACGTATGGATGAGGAATCTGAGGCCAGAGAAGCAAAATGACATACAATCTGATAGAGCCGATCAGTGGGGAAGGCTGGACTGGGAGTCTGTCTGATCCCTAGTCTGTGACTTCCCCCTTCGCAGCACCGCCTCCTCCTTGGTGGCTAATATATGCCTGGTCTGATTTCAATGACTAGATGTTAAACTGATGTGTATTTACTCTATAGATGCCAGCATGAAAACAGTCACTGTTCTGTTTAATAGAGAGCTAATTAAATAAACCAAACCTCCGGTTTTCCTCTCTGGAGTGCTAATAAGTCACTTCTCTGGGATGGAGTGTGCACAGGGTCCTGGCTGTGACTAGACCTCACCCAGCAGTGGGGCCCTCCCAGCCACTTGTCCTCCTTCTTTGTTGCCCTATTGATTGGCCTCTTTCATTTACAAAGCATGCTGCATTCAAAGAAGATAAATGGCTGTGAGTGTCTGCCCTGCTCCCCTTCCTTCCTGCTCATGACTGAAGAAACCTGAAATGTTGGGTTTGGGGACCAGTGTTAGACACACCTTCCAAAACACAAACACTAGGAGTCGAAATCAGAAAGGAAGAGGCAGAAGCAAAACTGAAGCAGCCACTGCCTCTTCTTTTGTCTGCATTTGAGGAAACATCTTATGGTCTTATCATTTTTATAGGTCAAACTTCTCAGTTATAAAGAAAGGTAGACAGGTAAGGTGCTTGCTTGTTCAAGTTTGCTTTTTTTTTTGTTACAGATTGACAAGTTAAAAAAATACTACATGGCATATTCTTGTTGAATGAAAGAAAATATTCCACTAGAACAAACCATCTCTATCTTCTTTATTAACTGCTTGTTTCTGAAAATGTCAGTTAGAGCCTCAGAACATATAAGGGAAATTGACCTCTTTCCTCTGCAGGGCCCAGTGTAGCATTTAGCATGTGCAGCTCAGAGATGGGGGTTAACTCATCTGTAATAACCCCAAATTGCATGCACAGTGTGCTGATGAGGGTTTGCTGATGGAGAAGAAGAGACTGTTTTAAAAGGTGATGAAAAATGGTGCCTTCACAAACAGCATTTGGGGCTGAAACAGCTGAGATCATTATAAAATGCTCAGAAGAGGCTGCAAGATGACCCTCATTTCAGGTGGTCAGTCCACTCTCCTTTGTGTTGAGTTTGTCTTTGCTTTTGCACCACAACTAAATACCCCACCCAAAATGAATACTTTTCAGCAATTGAACGTTTTGTAAACTAGATTCAATCTGTTTTGGCTGTGGCACATTCAAGGGCTGCTTCTAGCCAGCCCTGTGTTTCCAAGGTCAGTGCCAATCATTTTTCCAGTACATCCCACCCACGTGCTCTTCAGTTTTTAAACCGTGCATCCCCACTGAACAAGCCCTTTTAACGGTTTACAAGCCACAGGCCTTGAATAGATGTAAAATGCAACATTGGTTTTCATTGTAAGCTTAGAAAGGGTTCACTCACTCCTTCTGTAGTGGACACTGCCAATAGCTATAAGGTGGCATGTGTTCCAGACCAGCCAAAGCATCTGAATGAGCAGAGATTATCTACAATGGAAATGAGAAGTTTCTTTTTCCTTCACTCTAGTACAGTTTTCAATATTTATCACCACCCTGCCATACCTTTATAGCAACATTTTTAGTATAGATGTTTCTTCCTGTCTCTTTCTTTCCTTTATAAAATAATTGACTATAGTATTAATAATCATGACCTCTTCTATAGCATGTTTTAGCAAGGATAGATAGTCTCTAATATACTAAGAGACTATGTGGGATGTTTAAACAATCTTTTTTTAAAAAAAAATATTTTATTTATATATCTTTAGAGAGGAAGGGAAGGAGAGAGGGAGAGAAACATCAATGTATGGTTGCCTCTCGTGAGTCCCCTGCTGGGAACTGGCCTGCAACCCAGGCATGTGCCCTGAGTGGGAATCGAACCGTGATTGTGTGGTTCGCAGGCCCACACTCAATCCACTGAGCTACACCAGCCAGGGCCTGTTTAAACAATCTTTTGAAGTAGAGTTCTCTTCTCCTCCTTGCTTGCAGAAGGGAAAACTGAAGCTCAAGTTGAGTGATTTACCCAAGGCCACAGAGATAACAAAGGGCAGACCTGAAATACAAAATTAGGCCACATAGTTTCAGAGATAGGGCTGTTTCCATGATTTGATGCTACCTCTTGAGAAAGCCTTCTCGGGAGGAATTTTTGCCTCTGGAACCCTGTAATGGCCTTTTTAACATGCTGATGTGGAAGTCAGAGGATCCAGGGGCATATACTACCCAGGCCACATGCACAAAGAGCCAACAGTCACAGGAGGACTGGGAGCATGCAAACGGCTGCCCGAAAGCCCAGCCATCAATACGGATTACTGCACAGCTGATGGCGTCCGAGGGGAGCTGCATCAGTTTAGGAACAGGCAGTGATGAACAGTGGGAGCTCTGCGGTCGTCCATTTTGCACACACCTGGGGATGGGCAAACCTGCCACCTGAAAAATAGTGGGGTACACAACCCAGAAAGCTCCCCTACCACACATAAAAATCCTCCATTCTGGCCTGCTGTCCTGTGGCTCTAGGAGGTGGTCTGGACAATGCTCACAGCAGCAGCATCACAGCCCTCGGAAGGGGATGTGGCAAGGGCCAGTCTCTATTGGCAAGTCCTGGATCTTCCTGTGTGCTCTGTCCTTTGCCTTCCCATCCCCCCCGCAGCTGCCATGGAGCTGACAATAAAAAAAACAATGCCCTAGGCAGTCCTGTTTTTATTATTAGTTATATGGCATCATAAATGTACATAGAGATGTTCAGTAAATGAAATTGTGCCAAACACCAAACAGGGCCACTGCCCCAAAGATCTTTTGGCCTCAGGGCAATGGCAGAACAATATAAGAGGAATAAAGGGAGCTGAGAGACAGATGAGGTGAGGTTTTAGTCATGTTTGGCTTTTCAGAGGGGTGGGAGGAGCTGTCCGGGAGGCTGATGGAAAGGTACAGCATGCAAAAAGCAATCACTACTACGAAGGGCCTTTGAGGCTCGCAGCAGACAGCCTCCCAGGAATGGGCTGGGCATGGTTTGGGGGAGTCAAGAGGATCAGGCCCTTTTGTTATTTAATAAGATAAATACAAGGGTAGGGGAAAGGGGCAGTTATGGGCTTTTGATCAGGAGCAATCCGACTTTGTTAGGAGAGGCCTGAGCTGCAGGCTCACCCTCTTTGTAAGTGTCACTTCGAATTCCATGCAGTATTAAATTGCACAGACTTCTCTGGCAGATGCAATGTGTAAATATAGGACAATAACTGGAAATTTATGAGGTTAAATACCGAGGAATTGCTGAGTAGTAAAATGAAGAGACATAAATTACAGGAAATGCTGCCCTTCAATGAATACATTATGCATAATAATGAAACTTTTAAAAGGCAAAAGAAATCAAATATCAGAAGAGGGTCTGAAAAGAGAAAAGCCAAGTAAAGAACTGGGACTAGGACAGTCCAAAGTCAGAGCTGCTTTGTCACTGCTAAATGGTCATCTCAGTTCCCTTAGATTTCCGTGGCTCTTTGTCCTCAGGAGGACAAAGGAGTATCATTCTTTAAAGGTGACCTGGCATACTGAAGAAAGGATGGAGAGTGCAGTCTGAAGGAAAGTGCCTCACTACCCCCGTAACCTTGGCTGAGTTAATCTCTCCCATTCTCAGTTTTCTCATCTGTAAAATGGTTTTAATACAGAGCGTTTTGTAGAAGTATTATGATAATTAAAAAGGACAGACATGTAAACCATTTAGCCCAGTATATGGGAATATTTTTTAAAAAGTTCCTTCTAAAATCTATTTCAAATAATAGCAGTGTGTTAGAAAAATTCAGAGGAGGAAGGTGGGTTCTGGCCAGAGAGATTGGAAAGTTTTCTGAGGTGGGGAAGCATTTGAAAACTTGGTTAGGTTTTGATGCAGGGATGGGAAGGCCTGAATCAAGGCAAAGGAGAGAGAAAGCACACGTTGTGTTCGGGAACCGGGAGGCAGGGGAAGCAAAGGGGAATAAGCAAAATGGGCATTGGGTTGAAATCCAGAGGTTCTTGCCTGGCCTGCTAGGTCATCTATTAGTTCATTGTTCTGTAGGTGTTGGGGAGACACCAGATGTATCAGAACAGGCAGTGATGTGATCAGAGAGATATTTCAGGGAGACAGTGCTAACACAGTATGAAAACCGTATTGGAGCCAGAAAGTCTGGAAGCAGGGAGACCAACTGGGGACAGTGGCAGTTGTTCAGGTAAGAACTAAGGAAGGCCTGAGTTAGGACAGAGGCAGTAAGAGGAGAAATGAGGGGACAAATGAGGAGGATGTTGTGACAGGGTTTGGCTACTGATTGACTGTGGGCTGAGGGACAGGAAGGAGTATAAGAAGACTCTGAGGTTCTAAGTTTAGGGGACTAAAGTTCTGATGATGTCATTATCAAGGTGAAGATGGGGACATGGGAAAAATGAGTTAGCATTAGATTGATTGAGTCTGGGTACCCATAGCATTTCCAAGAACTGTTGAAAAGGTTACTGGCAATGGAAACCTATAGCTTGAGTTTTGACTAACACCCAAATTTTGGAGTCGTTGACATTGTAGTCCAAACTGACACCATAGTAGTGATTGGTCCACCAAGGGAGAGAGAATCAGGTGGATGGTAGAAGAAAGTGGGAAAGATGGCAGGAGAGGAGAGAGGCACATGCCATACAATGCATCTGTTTGGGAGCAGGAAAAGGAGGCTGCAGGGGAGGTGGGGACAGCATGAGAGAAGCAAAGCCACGGAGGGCATTTCTAGATGACAGACCATCATCAGTGTCAAAATCAGAAAAGTGCTGAGATGAGTAACAGCTAAGAAGCCATGCAAATTGGTGAGTTTAGTAACTAGGATGTACTCTCTGCCTTCTTCCAAAAAGCATTTGAAGAGACTTAAAAAAGGTTAGAACACACCTCAAAGAATACAGTTGAAATAAACATTTTGAGGAGATAACTCAAAAGCCAAGTAGAGGGTGGCACTAGGGGTCAGGTAAGTACAATAACTGGGTGCTAAGTTAGCACTGTATTCCTTGGCACAGAGGGAATTCTGTGGTGCTGTGCCTTTAAGGTTCAGTTTCATTAGGGGTAGGAGACACACAATGTAAAACGCAAAGGGCTGTGGGGCAAGGCTGTGAGGAAGTGGAAGAGCTAGTTGAGACCTTAGAGAGTGCTTTTGTGATATAGAGAAGGAGAAAGGAAAACAATCTTGGAGTTTAGGATAGGATGTAATCTGTGGTGCTAAACAGAGAGAAAGGATGAACAGATATTGGTGAGAGAGACAAAAGCAGCCTCCCACCAACCCTAGCTACAGAAATCTGCACATTAAAAGGTATAAGAAATCAGAAAGACTGGTATGAGAACACGTCACACAGAAGGTGGTTTCCCACTTGACACAGGTAAAGACGTGGAGGAAGAACATCACACTGGCACTGGAGGGAGGGTAGGTGTGGCTACAGAAAGGTGCTGAGGTGAGACAAGGCATGGCACCTCTCGAGTAGTGAGGAGTCTGTTTCTTGTATCGCATCTCATGGCTTTCTTCTTGAGTTCCACTCAGCACAGAGGTTTTCTAACAACACAGATGACAAGCAGTTGGGTGGAAACACCTCCCTGGTGCATCACTGGGAGAATTTGCCCAGAGGTTCTGAAGACAGAGGCTCCCAGCAGCTACAACATAGAATGAAGTGGAGGACCTCGGGGAAGGGCCATACTGGGCTGTCCCAGTCTGCCCCCCTGGTCAGGGGGCACAGACTCCCTCACAGGTCTCCAGCCTGCTTTCCTCTCCTCTCCCATGCTTTGCTATCTGGAGGCAAAAGGTGTGGGGGAGTGTGGGCCATCTGCTGCATTTTCCCTTTCCTCGGTGCTTTATCTATATTACAGATTTCCCACCTTTTAAAAATCACAGTGTGCTTGCAGCTTTTCCTTTGACTTCATAGAACCCCCCGATGACAGGCTTAAAACTATTTTCACCTTTATTGTTGTTTTTCAATTTGAAAATAGAATTAAATCATAACTATCAAGCACAGTTATTCACATGTGATGGCTCAGCAATAGCATTTGTTGGAATATTTGAAGACTCTTTGATGTTATTTTATTGCTCGCTTTTGTTTAAATGTTTTATGGTCTTGGGAAACTATTTTAGTATGAAAACTGGAATACTTACTGCTTTCTTTTAACTGGAGCCTCTGGTCATTTTATAAAATGCAAAGTGGTTATAGGGAACTGAGTGAAAACAGAGCTGATAATCTTTAGAATATCTTGTATTTGCTGGGGACTTTGCATCTATTAATATTTTTCAGTCTGCAAACCAGGCTCAAGAATGGTGAAGTGATTTGTTCCACATCCAGGAGCAGGGTTAGAAGTCAAGTCAAGAACATCTGCCTCAAAAATCTATGTTTTTGCCATTGCACCACATGGACTCCCATAGTAGAATGGAAAGGGGACAGATTGCAGGTAAACACAGGAAGAGCTTTTGGACAGAATAGCCCATTATGTGCAAAGATGTGAAAGAAAAATCAAGAAGAGGAACATAAAATGTGTCCAGAAAAGTGGAAAGTAATAATAGGTAATATTATACCCTTGTTACACAGGTGAGGAAACTGAGCTGCAGAGTGGTTAGGCAACTTGTCTAAGATGGAGCAGGAATTTCCCCAGGTTGTTTGAGAGCTCCTTCCACGAAAAGAAAACAGGGCCGGTGATGTGGGGCAAAGGGTCTATTTCCAATCAGCCCATTTTCTCCCTGTTCATACCTGAATTTTAACATGCAAACAAAGTGGTAGACTGGGACAAAGGACACATGGGAAAAGGACACTCTTTCTGCTTTTACACAGCATGATTTCCAGCAATTTCAAGGAGCATCCTGACCTAACTTGTCTAATTTAGCTGTTTCTACATGATGATGCTTACTTAATGAATCATCCGGCAAACATGCATTGAGTACCTGGCATTCTAAAAATGATGCCAAACTCTGGAGTTATAGTGATAACTAAAACACAGTTCCTGCCCTCAAAGGGCTCCCAGTTCCCACAAGAGACACTTGTAGACAAGCCCAAAAGTGATGATCACAAATCAGACTGTAATAAAATACCCTAAATGAGATAGGCACAGCAAAGTGTTATGGGATTTTGAGAAGGGAATAAGAAATACTTTTTAATGATGGTGGGGGAATCTGAACAGACTTCATGAAAACAAACCCACAAAAAACCTGTTTTGAAAATTGGATCACATTTCAATAGCGACAGGAAGGGAAGGACTGAGCCAAAGTCTCAATAATTAAAAAGCAAATGGTGTGCTGGGAAGCTGAGAGTAAAGATACACAAACAGAAATCCATGGAGATGAGGATGGAAAGTCATGCTGGACTAAAATGTGAGCCATCTGGAATATTATGGACTTTAAACTTGACTTGGAGGACAACGGGAGGTATTTACACATGAGATCCCACAGGCTAAGAGATTTATAGACTGTTAAACAGCAGCCAGGTGAAAGGCCTGGCAGTCAGGAGGCTGTAGGACTGAGCAACAGAGTGAGCATTTACACTGGGCTCAGGCATCAGCCAGCCCCGCATCGGAGTCCAGCCTTGCTCCTGCTAGTTCTGCTGCTAAAAACAACAGCAAGTTCTATCTTTTGTCTGACCCTCACCTTACTCATCTGCAAAATGGAAAAAAAAAATGTCTTCCTTATAAGCTATTGGGAAGATTGAATAAAATACTGTGTACAAATCTCTTAGCAGATAACAAACACAAATGAGTGATAGCAAAACCAAATTAATGTCCAGCCTTCTAAACCCAAGTGTCTCACCCACTCACCCATTTCCCTGGAAAATTTGTTAAAACTTCTTTATGCTGGATTTTTACAATTTCCCCATACTTGGCATACTCTGAGGAAAATTCCCGTCACATTAGCAGATTTTGCTTCCACTTTTCCATGTTGAGCATCAGGGTGGTGGCATATTTCCCACAATGGGCTTTCTCTGTGGGCTGTCTTGGAACTTTTACGCAGTGATGAACAAATCGCACTGCCAGGATAATTACACAGGACTGATCCCAAGGTCTTGCCTCAGGCCCCAGATGAACTCTGGGGGAGAGGAAAAAGCTATTAACTGCACTGTGTCTACAGGGCAAAAATAATGGGAGAAAGCCATGCTCATGACTGTCCATGAGTTGGCCCGAGACACACTGACCGAGGAGCCATGCCTTCAAGAGAGGCAGCGACACCTCTGTGAGGGCATGCCATGTTCAGGTTTGATGTGGCTCCTAAATGCACAGCACAGACTATTACCCGCACTTCCTTCGCGTGCTGCAATTGTGTGCTCAGTAAATAGCGTGGAGACTGTAAAGACTTTGTTGTGAAATCAAGCAACATTAACTCATTAAGTCAATAATTCATGGACTCTTTTATCTAAAGTGGCAACATCACACCATCAATTCACAAAACAGCCACTTCTCTGAAGTGTATGTGATGATAATAATGGATTTTCTAACAATACCCTCTCAAAGCAAGGTCACTGCGCCCAGATGCTGTGGACATGCCGATCTGACCTAGGTCAGCAAAACAAGCTTTATTATTGAACCTAATTATGAACTATCAAGATAATGGTCTACACTAAACTGTTTCCTAGGGGATTATTTAGAAACTGGCAAGCCATTTTAGTTTTAAATCTACTGTACTTGTCAGTACCTGTGTGTGCTATGTGGAATGGACTACAGTTTGTGCAAGTATTTGGGAATCTTAGGCATAGTAGTGGTGTTATGCAGTGTTATACTATAATTGGGTATAATTTTCACATTACTGTCCATGTAGTTTTATACCCATCTTATATACAAATAGCTATGGAGGTATAGCTCTGATAATCAAAGCTCACAATGAAGTATACCATTCTGAGTACCTGTAGCCAGCTCTGTGATGTGATGTACAAGGACACATGGTTTGCTGCGGCAGCTTTTGGTCTTAATTTGGGAACTCTTCATGACTGTCCCACACGTAATGCATCCACACGGGCTTGCCTTTGAATAAGAGCTAACCATGAGATCAAGTTCTGAGAGGCGGGGCCAAAGAACCCAGCATTTCCTGGATTGTAAACCAGCAGTTTCATAACAGCTGTTGGGAAATCCCAACTAAAGGCAGGTAGTGATTATAAGATACACCACCAAATCAGAAATGTTAAGTTGAGAAAAACAATGCACCTTGGAACTGAGGCAATAAGCTATATCTTATTTGATGCCCCGGTAAAACTGTTCATCTTACATGAACCAAGAATGCATTTTCAGGTATAACAATAATACCATAATCCATGAACCAGTGTTACATGACATCAGCCCAACGTCATCATCTCTTACTAACTGAATAAAATACTTCGGGTCATTCCTAACCGTCTTTGGTGATGTGCAATCAGGTATAGGGTGAACATTCTTCTTGTCGTTTTGGCACTTCAAATGCCAGTCTCAGGAGTCACCTGAGACAAAGACTTCACACATTACTTTAACTAAGAGCACTGTTAGTCTATAGAGTTTCTGCTGTATAATTTTGGTATAAAATTTTGCAGTAAATTGAATTATCTTTGAAACTCAAATTGGAAAAGAGGCAAGTAGTGTGGTAGCTGATGACACAGCCTCTGCCATCAGAGTGGTGGTGGGTCCGTATCCTGCATTTTCTGCTTCCTAGAAAGACCACGAGCGAGTTGCTCCACCCTCTGTAAACCTCAGTGCTGTCAACCTAAAATGGTGAGAATAGCATCCTCTAATTGTACGCGGGTTAAGAAGATAAAATAATGTCTGAAAGCTCCTGGCACTTAGTAAGTATAACAAATACTTAGCATTGCTAAATAAAAATGATCATTTGTCCATATAAAGTTCCTAAAATGGCCATTTATAGGATTTTATTTTCTTTGGATTGTCTTAAAATTTTTCTTCCTTGATCTAGATCAAGGAGCAGGATTCCTGCTATAGTTCTCTCTCCCTTCAGTCTTAGCAGCTTAAATGTTATAAAGCTGGACTTTGGTTAGATGGCAATGATTTGTTTTTGTTTGCTTGTTCTTCCCTCTCTGCATTTAAAACTTTTTTTTTACAATAAACATGTTTTAAATAATTGGGGAAAGAGCTCAAAAAATAAAACTTGCCCCCTCCCCACACAAGCACACACAAACGCACAGACAAACCCCTAATTTAGAACCATTTCGATGACAACGATTCTGCCCAATTTGATCAATAAACTGCCCCAAATAGATAAGTAACCTAAAACTGAACCGTGGACACATGCAGGAATAGCCTTTGTTGAAATGCTTGCTTGCAGAACATATTATTTTTTCCATCTCATGCATTGAGACTGACTAAGAAATCTTTCTTATTCCTTATGACTTTAAAAATTGACAGCAGCAAGTTTGGTACAGGAAAGAAGTGTTAATGGAACTTCACAGGGACTCAGATAATGACCCCACCTAGAAACTTCACCCCTGTCTGGGTCATAATAAAATGGCTTCACAAAACTAGTACATTTACTGTATAACCACACAGACAGTTAAATTATTACATTAAGTTATAGAGAGAGAAAGAACTCTATTTAAATATAGTTCTCTTGTTGAGAGAGAAAAAACTATATTTAAATAAAATCATTCCATTTATATTTTGTTCTAATTTTAAATGGATACAATTGGCTCAGTTCTGATACTTTATCAGAGAAAATATGCCTCTTTCTATTTATGAGGTGAAATAATTCGCTGTATTCTTTCTATTCCCTGTCTCTGAATTTTCAGTAATAATAATAAAGATAACAATCGCTATTGAAAAATGATAGTTTTCTTAATGGTTGGGAATTCTTTAACTTCAAGTAGTCTTCTATGACTCAAGTCATATAAAAAGACCTAGGATAACAAGAGAAATTTTAATATACAAGCTTCCTCCAAAGAAAGAGATATTTTTGTTAGGAACTAATCAGCCCTGCAGAAGTTAATCAACAAATTCCAAAATCGTGCCAGGCCATCATTAACCACGAGCTTCTCGGAGGGAGAACCCATCATGGGGAGGGTGTAGGGTTTGGTTAGCACCACTTCACTCAAAAGGCAGCTTCCAGGTGGCACTTAAACAACTAATCCACACCATCACTCTCGGCTCCGGTGGCATTAGACCACTTAGAAGGGCTTCGGGACGGAGGAGATCAAATACCCTGACAGGTAATTCATGGGAGCCCAGGACCCTTGTGAACAAGGCTTTGTAAGACTGATTAGTGGTGGCTTCAGCAGTAAGGTTTGGGCTTCTGCAGTGCCACTGTCAAAGTCACATGATGGGATGGAGCCTGAGAGAGTATGAGAACTACACAGGTCCCAAGGACCACCAGCGTACATGCACAAGCCTCCCCACTAAGAATTTCTCAGTTTTCTCCTTCCCTGCTTCTGCCTGAAACTCGGGACTTCTCTTCTGTGACTCGTGGGTTACTTCAGAAAGGAGTTCGCATTTCTCATCATCCAAGTTGGTGGAGACCAGTTAGAATATTAATAATAATTATTCCTTGTAGTTAGTGCTTAAAAGCACCAAGAACTAAAGAGAGAGAACAAATCAATAGATTAAATATATAAAGTGCTTTGTAATTTCCAGAATTTACATATTTTATCTTAGCCGATCCTTGAGCCGATGAGTTTGGTATCAGCATTCTTATTTTTAAAGGTAAACTCCTGTTTTGTCTACTTTCAATGTTTCTGATATCAAATGTGTGGGTTTTCCACACCAAGCAATTCTAACACCATCTCAAGTTGGTGCAGAACCCACACGTTAAGGGCTCAGTCCCACGAGACTGCCCCGCGAGACTGCCCCGCTTCAGATGTCATCACAAGTCCTAGGTTGTCACCTGTACCTCTGACTGACCTGCCATAAATCAGGGGTTTCCTCACCCCCTTGCTTACATTCTATAATTTGCTAGAATGATTAACATAGCTCAGAAAAGGTCCTTACCTATTATTGGTTTGTTATAAAGAATACAACCTGAAAACAGCCAAGTGGAAGAGATGCTCAGTGCCAGGTATGTGGAAAGCTGCTTGGAGCTCCCGTGCCCTCCTCAGGTGCCCCACTTTCCCAGCACCTTGGTATGATCACTACCCAGAAAGCTCTCTGAATCTCATCCCTTAAAGTTTTTATGGGGGCTTCATTTTATAGGCATGCTTGATTTAAAAAGTGTCCGTTGGTGACCTCCCGAAGGTTGGGGGGTGGGACTAAAGGTTTCGACTCTCTAACCAATTGTCGGTCAGTTACCCTGGCCACTAGTCTCCGTCTTCCAAGAGGCATCTGATTAACATAAACTCTAGTATGGCCAAAGAGCCTCATCATGAAAAACAAAAGGTGATCCTCTCACTATGAGAAGTACAAGGGCTTTAGGAGTTCAGTGCCAGCAACCGGGACAGCATTACAACTTTAAAGGCAGAGGAATGATAGTTCTGAGCGGAGAAATGACTTGCTCAGATGTGGGTTAATTGGATGCAGCAAAGCTGAGGCCAGCACCCAGAAATTCTAAGTACTAATCTGGTGCTCTATCAGATCAGAGAGGCTGGGCAGAGAAGACCCAGTTTGGGGATAACAAAATATTAAAATGATGAAAAAGAAGGATGGCACAGGAATATGAGATAGATAAAAAGTAGATGGGACCTTTCTCTGCTTGATTCTGCATAATGTGTAATGAAAATGTAAGACATTTTCAGTCAAATACTGGAAAGTCTACCAGTAACCATGTGATTATGTTCAGGCTGGTGGTATTTGGGTAAATATGATAGTACCTCTTTTAGAGCTTGCCATAAAATGATTTGTTGTGGTTTTTACCTAGCTTTTTATCCTTTTCCTGTTAACGGGGATATAGCAAAAACTGGGTCAGCTGCCTCAGACCCAGTGTTTAACTTGGCAGAACTACTGGTTTCAATGGCCTGCCCACCTTTGGACTATAACATGAGAAATAGATCATTTCTATTTTTGAAGGAACTCTGTATTATTTTATCTTTGTTATAGCAGTTTAGCTTGTAGCTGAACCATCACAGCAGCTAATAATATCTGCTACCTCATCCACACCA
Source organism: Sturnira hondurensis (assembly GCF_014824575.4). NCBI lineage: Eukaryota > Metazoa > Chordata > Mammalia > Chiroptera > Phyllostomidae > Sturnira > Sturnira hondurensis. The sequence goes on from NW_028080827.1 coordinate 8,126,035, forward strand.
GATCGCAGTCTATTGTATGTCCTAAGAAACTCTACTCTGGCCATTGGCCACCAGGTCATGGTCTCTCTACTTCTGCTCACCATGGCTGCTGTGGCCAGTGATCCTGCTGAGCTCAACAGATGCTCATGTTTTCTAGTCTTATTCATACATGAGTTTCCCATGGCCTGTTCAGTCTGGCCATTATAACAGAAAATGTCCTTTTTTGGTCTGGGGAAGGGAAACTAGTAACTAGGAGCCCTAGTCTCCCCTTCCCTCAAGCCATGTCCAGGAAGCAAAGAGCCAACCCTTCTAAGAGTTTTTCTGTTGCCCATTTTCAAAACTATGTGTTTCTGAGAAGAAAGAAGAGGGAACAAAAAATAGTGCTTCAATAGCTACCAATTCAAGTCAAAGGGCTGACATCCCGATGGAAAGTCTTTTGGTACTTGTAACATTCAAACTCCTTTCTGCTGGTCATCTCAAGCCACATTTGTCTTTCTTAGTACTAAATTTTATTGAGCTCTATCTTTTGGTTTGATGTTTCCTTTTTTTCCTTTTGAAATATACTAAGCAGTTTTAGGAGAATTTGATATGTATGAATGATATGCATTTTTTAAATGTGATTTGCATTCATCTCTTTTATACATATATTCCACAAAATTAGTTTATGGTCAGAGTTGATCTTGTAAAACTGAGGAATCAATAAACGTTGTCTCTTGCCTTTTTATTTTCTTACGTTTTTCTATCATTTTGAACTCTCTTCATCTCCTCCCCCTCCAGAAGATTTCTGGTTTCATTAGGCTTCTCTGATCTCTCTTGTTACAAAAAAAAAGCACCTTTCTCAAAATGGTTAAGGTCATCAAAAACAAGGAAAATCTGAGAAATTCACAGATCAGAGTAGACTAAAGATACATGATGATTAATGGTGTCCTGGGTGGAATACAGAAAAAAGATATTAGGGAAAAACTATAAAGTCCCAAATTAAAAAAGCAGACAGTTCAGCTAATAGCAGTGAACCAGTATTGGTTCCTTAGTTGTGGCAAATATACCCCACAGTAATGTAGAACCTTAATGCTAGGGAAAGTGGTCCTGGGCTACAGGAGAACTCTGTAATACCTTTGTAACTTTTTTGAAAATCTAAAGCTATTCTCAAATAGAAAATTTATTTAGAAAAATAATATACTTTGAAAAACCACAAATATGGAGAAAGCACCTTGAGAAGTCCTTCACAGGAAAGATCTGGGGACAAAACATAAAGCCATCCCAGGAGTATTTCACTAAGGCAGCCTTTCCTGAAGTGTGTTTCTCCGAACACAATCCTCTAGGTTGTTTGTGATCCAATGTTCATTCTGAAGTGTTTGTTTCATATCGTTCCTCCCTTAGAAACCTAACACATATACATAATTCATAACACACATTCTACTTACTAACTCCAAAAAGTCCTGAACTCAAGACACCTCTTTATCTAATATAGCATTTCTCACATATATTTGGCTGTGTGAACATTTTTCCTTAAATGATATCTTACTTCCTGTGGAAATAAAATGCTGAAAATACACCCTGGGAAAGCTGGTCTGGCGAAAGCAGTCCTTAGCTTGGAAGCTTGAGTGGTGCAAGATTAAGGATGGCATCAAACCTATGGGGGCAGTGCTTGCACCATATAGCTCATGTCACCCTGCACTACTCCACTGCGCCACAAATGTGACTCCTCGGGGAATGATCAAGCTATAGGAAAATCACTAAGGTTTTATTATAGATACAAAGAATGCAAATTATACTTAGAAACACACAATGTCAGTCTCCTGACTCTGCTAATTGACTCCAACTTTAATAGCGCTAGGCTCATTATTCCCCTTTTAGCAGTGTCCAACATCAGCATTTGGGAGCCTTTGAAACCATATGCATCTTGAATAGGTTGCAGTTTGATCATTTAAAGAACCAAAGATCAATTGTCCAGGCTCTCGCTGTACGGGGCTGGCAAACTAGACGGCAGGACGGCTGATCCTCTTACTTCAGCTCTTTCCAATGGATACTGATTGCTGCATCCTCATCAATCAGCCAGCGACTCACATCAATTAAAGCTGCTCAAAGGCACAGAGAGAAGTTGCTTTACCCAACTTCACTTAGAAATAATAGGAGCAGCTAAAGGGGAAAAGGGCTTTTGTGGGACTTTTAACAGAATATGAAGTATACTGATCTATCATCTGTCAATTCCCTACAAAGAGGATTCTAATGAGCTACCTTCTGGCTTATAAGGGAAAGGAGTGGATTTGTGCTTGGTCTCCATTCCCCACTCTTTCCCCTTGGGTCACATTTTGTTCCCTTTGGGGATTTTTGGAGGGGTAAACTACCCGCCCCTCACCCACTTCAGGTGTTCAGGCTACTGCTGGCCCAGTGCAGGGACCACAGCTTGTATTTGGGGATTTTGTTATGACATGATTCACTCAATCATACCTCATTTGACATTGAGTGAGATAATGAAGCAATATTTGATTTAAATAAATATCGAGTGAATACACTTACTCTATGTCAGACTCTATACCATAATATATCAATGAACCAGACATGTTCTCTGCCTTCAAGGAATTCCCAGGCTCCAGGACAGACAGATAGAAAAATAGACAATCCCAATGCAAAAAGGTCCAGAGCTTTGAAAGGGGAGGTTTCAGGTGCTTTGGCAACACTGAGGAACTGTGACCTTGGAGCGGGGAAGGGACTCTCAGGGAAGACTTCCTGAGAAAGGTGACATCTGATTTAACAAAATATGTAGTGTGTGTTCTGTTCTGTGAGCTTATTGATCATCAAAATATGGGGAGATTTATACAATAAGCACATCTGTTGAGCCATGGACTTCCTGAATGACATAAAATTTGATACCATGGGTAAATTCTTGCATTCTATTTTATTTAGGTACCTATTAGTCTTTAGTATGTTTGGCAAATATTTATATGTCATCTTGAACAAAAATTAAATATGTGTGTTCGATAAGTGTGTTGAAGAAGCACAACTTCCGATAAAATCAAAATACAAGTTGACGGTTTCCTTCACCTAGTGCTCTACTTACACTGGACTCAATGTGAGTAGCCTGGTGTTGTCCCTGACAAACCCAGGCAAGTTCCTGAGTTTGCAGCTCATTCTAAGGTAATGTAGAGACCTGGAGTCTCTGTAGGTCACAAACACTGTCTCAGTTGAGAAAATGAAATGTCCTGAATCATGTAATAATAAAGTCTCCAAAAACAAGTCACTGCGTCAGCACTGGGACCAGAGGCCAGCTGACCACCTGAAGTGGGTGAGGAGAGGGCGGGCTCCCCACACTGCTTCTTTCATTCTCAGCTCTAGCCAGTGCAATCTTGCTCCCTTCTATGTGGACTAAGAGGGTGGTGGTGGAAGAAGTATAGGGTAGGAGAATTCATACATGGTTAGGTGGTGTCTCACCCTTCGAGCCAGGGAGAGGGTTGAAGCTGGCCCTCTTCAGAAAGAGACAGCAGACTCTGTGTCCTGAACCTGGTACATGCCTGTCTATTCCAGGCTGATGGCCCCTGGGGATCTAGTGCTATGTTTAGTCTTTTCTTGATGATGCTAACTCACCTGTTTGGGTGACTCCCTTGAATAAGACTTACATTGCCCCCACATCTGCACCTCAGGAAACAGCTCTCCACACCCCACACGCCTTGCCCTCATGAACTCTGGGAGAGCAGTTGCAAGTCTTCCCGTGGAACCTTCTTCACTGCACAGGAGGTGAAAGGACAGGCAGCCCCTTCCCTCTGCGTCCCACACACATCCCTAGGACCAGAGGAGTCGGGGAGATGGGGCTCCGTACCTTAGTTTTCTCTAAAGCCATCACTCTCGTGAAATTCTTTTTCTTTCTCTCTCCTTTCCCCTCTCCTCTCCATACTGCGATTTTTTTGTTTAATTATTGATCTTTTGAGGAGCCCTAGACACTCAAGACTTACTTTTTAAACTCTCATTGGAAGGTATGCATTTGAGGTCTCGCATCACACCTTAGCACCCGAGGTCTATTGCATTGCTGCCTGAGTGGCACTGAGGTAGGAAGCGTCTGATTTGGTCATCCTGTCATCCTGTTCCACCCATCAAAAGTGAGTAACTTTTATTTCTGTGGTGCTTAGTGTATCTCAGAGAGAATGCAATATGGCCATCTCTGCACAATAACATACAGTGGTTAAAATTGTACCTAGTCTGAATAAAGCCTCCAGGACGAGAGCACCAAACTAATAAAGATGGTTTTTTTTTGGGGGGGGGTGTAAGGGGACAGGAAGTAGAAAAGACTTATATCACCTTTTAAAGATGATACAGTCTCTTCTGTTAGTGCAAAATTATTTCACCGAGGAATCTGTATGCTTTAAAGATGTGAATTTCATTAACAAAAAACCTGGAGGGCATTAAAATCATGTGTAGAGAGGAAATTTGATTCTGTTAGAATGATTATCATTTTTATCAGTAAAATATCCTTCAAAAATTTCTATTTGGGACGACTTCATTTAGATTTATTTGCTAAATTCACATAGACATGCTGAGTGCCTATTATATATGAGGTGCTGGAATATAATAAGACACAAAAGAAGAATATATTCTGCTTGGGGTTACTGGAGACATGGTGGGTGGACATCCAGCAATTGCTCCACTCCTGTAGTGGCTAATGGCCCTGGAAGAGCCTGGCATTCCATGGGTTGTATAGTCCACAGCAGAGATCGTCAAACTTCTTTCAGTAAGGACCAGATACCAAATATTTTAGGTTTTGTGGGCCATATAATCTCTGCTGTGGCTATTCAACTTTGTAATTGTAGACAAAAGCAGCCGCAAAAATAAGTAAATAAATGCACATAACTATATTTTAATAAAACTTTATTCACAAAAACAGGCAGCAAATAACCCATTTTAAAGATGAGTGAAGGATTTAAATAAACATTCCTCCAAAGAAGACATACAGATGACTCATCAGCATATGAAATAACACTTCATTAGAAGATTGAAAACCAAAACCATAATGAGATATCACTTCACCCTCACTAGAATGGCTGTAATAAAAAAGACACAAAATAATAAGTGTTGATGAGGATGTGGAAAAAATGGAAACTTCATGCCCTGCTGTTGGAAATATGAAATCATGCAGCCACGTGGAAAAACAATCTGGCAGGTTCTCCAAATGTTGAACATAGAGTTACCACATGAACCAGAAATTCTACCCTATACTTGGGTATTTACCCATGAGAAATGAAAACATGTCCATGAACAATTTTAGCCTCAATGGAAACTAGTATAGAGGTTCCTCAGAAAATTAAAAATAGGACTACATTATGGTCCAACAGTGGCAAAAGGGTCCCCAAAATAACCCTGGATTTATCTTCTAGAGGGCGGGCCCCTTGTAGGACAGGCTTCTCCTGCTAAGTGAGTGTTCTAGGAACCCATCTGTATCAGTGTACCGACTGGTGGTGTTGTGAGAGGCTGTATTTGGCTTCAGTGAATTTTTTTCGAGACTTTCTCTACGTGTTTGCCCATTTCATGATGGGTGATTAAGAGGTGCACCTGCCCACACTGCACTGAGTGTTCAGTAAGTTTTGACGGGAAAAATGGCCTTTGACCCCCATGCCCCACCCTCCCTATTCACGTGGTCTCACCCCAAGTGACTTTTTTTATTTTCCTGGATGAAAAAAGTCCTCAGAGGGAAACATTTTGCAGATGTGAAAGAGGTGAAACAAAAAATGGCTTAAGCGATAAAAAGCATCAAAGTTGATGAGTTCAAAAACCATTTTGAGCAGTGGAAAAAATTTCAATAGGTATATTGCATTAAATAGAGAGTACTTTGAAGATGACTGAAGTTTAAACATGTAAGAATAAGTACATATTTTTAAAAAAATAAGTTATGTTTTTTGAGGTCCTCCCTTGGATATACAAAGGGATTTAAAACAGGATCTCATGGAGATATTTGCTCTCCCCTGTTCACTGATAACATGAACGGTGTTATCAATGTGTTACTGATACCAGCCAAGGCAGAGAAACAACAGCTGAAGTGTCTGGCAGCAGATGAATGGATGCGGAAGAGGTGGCACCTAAGTAGTGGAATCTTGCTGAGTCGTGAGAAAGAAGGAAGTCCTGCCCCTTTTGACACCGTCAGCGGGCTTTGAGCGAATTATGCGAAGTGCAATAAGTCAGAGGAGGACAAACACTGTCTGATTTAACTTATGTGTGGAATCTAAAAAGAGTCAAACTCATAGAAACAGCAGAATGGCAGTTACCAGGGGATGGAGGGTAGGGGACATGGGGAGATGTTAGGTAAAGGGTGCAAAATTGCAATTATAAAATAAATAAGCTCTGAGGATATTATGTACAGCATGGTAAGTATAGCTAATAATGTTGTATTATATACTTGAGAGTTGCTTAAAGAGTAAATCTTAGACATTCTCACCACAAAAAAGAGAGGGTAATTACGTGATGTGATGGAGGTATTAGCTATTGCTATGGTGGTAATCATTTTGCAATATACAAATATACCATATCAACATATTGTATACCTCAAACTTACACAATATTTTTTCAATTACATCTCAACTAAGCTAGATATAAAAAGGAAAACTTATGGTCATGCAAAAATTTGTACACAAATGTTCATAGTATCATCATTTATAGGCAAAAAGTGGAAACAACCTAAATATCTCAACTGGCACATAGATAAACAAATGTGGTATATCTATGCAAAGAATTATTATTCAGCCATAAAAGGAACAAAATACCGACACATGCTATGACAGGGATGAACCCTGAATACATTATGCTGAGTGAAAGGAGCCAGGCACAAAAACCACATATTGTATCTTCCCATTTAGATAAAATTTCCAGAATAAGCAAATCTATAGAGACACATTAGTGTGTGCCTTGGGCTGAGGGTGGATGAGGAAGCAATGAAGAGGACAGAGAATGGTTACAACCTTTCCTTCTGCGGTAATGAAAGTCTCTCAACTCTGACAATGGAGATGGTTACTCAACTCTGGCAAACACAAGGGCCGAATCCTGCCCTCCACCTTGTTCTATCCAGTCCGGCACCTTGTTTCTACTCAGCGGCAGCGCCCAGCTCTCGATTAACTGCTAAGGAGTAGTTACATTTATACAATCCTACAATTACATGTGGCCCTTTGAAGGCAACCACCGAGAGGCTGATGTGGCCTCTGGTAAAAATGAGTTTGACATCCCTGCTATAAATATATTAAAAACCATGGAATTATACCATTTAAACAGGCGAGTTTTACAGTATGTAAATTTTATCATAACATACAACAACAGCAGCAGGCAAAAAGGTGGATTTGGTCTGAGGGCCATCCATTGCTCATCTGGGCTACGATGTGTGTACTCTGCCCAGATCCCCCGGAATCCTTTGTTTCGGCCCCTGCTCCCCTGCAGTGTGTGAGCAGTATACTTGCAACTCAGTTCTTTGGCAGCCGTTACTTGGGGTATGGTGCTGGTTTGCTCTGGGAACTGTTCAGAGCCAGAAGTTCCTGTAAGTTTTTATCGCAGGGTGGTGCTTAACCAGTAACTGTGTAATAGTCGAGTTGGGGATTACGAAAGGCCAACTTTCTTGTGTCTTGATGAGACCATGTGAAATGCAACTTACATTCTTGGGTTCCCCTGGGGTATCACCCAGAGCCACCTTCCAGGGCACCTTTGTGAAGATAACAGGTTTGCTCGGCTTCCTCCTCTCTGCGTTCTAACTCCTTCACTATTTCTCTAAGCAATGACTTGCATATGAGGCCTTATCTTAGGGTCAGCTTCCAAGGATTTTGACAGGTGGTCAAGGAAGCTCTCTCTGAAGAGGGAAATTTCAGCTGACATCTGAAGGATGACAAGGAGCCAATTATGTAAAAAGACAGCAAATCAAATCCTTGCATTTATTTCTTAAGTGTTCTCTTCCAAACTTAGAAAGATACTGATCACATATTAGGAATTTCAAGTTTAGATGTGTAACCAGGTACATGCCAGACAGCTCTGTTTATGTATGAAAATTGTTTTATACTAGGTTTCTTAACTCTGGTCTACTAATCCCACCCTCCACACCAGAACTCCTTCCAGATCTTTCTTTTTGGTATGTTTTCAGTTGCAGTTCATGGTGTTACTCTCCACCCTTGTGTTCTAGTCAGGCATCTAGGAGGTCATACTCCTCATGGCCCCTAACTGCCTTTCACCCCCACCCACCGTGTTCAGAACCTCCCCAGCTCTGTCAGCTGTGTCTCCCAAATATTTCATTACTCTTTCTATTTCAATTCATTCCAGTTACTATGACCACATTCTGGACCTTAATCATATGACAAAGGCCTCCTGGTCTTCCAGCCAGGCCTCTGCCTCTCTTTGCTCCACCTTCTACTAGTGGCCAGAACAGAGACATCTACATAAAATGCAGATTTGTGTGTGCCACTCCAATGCTCCTAACTTCTCAGGGCAGCCCTCGTAGCTGTAGGATTCATGTCCAAATTTATTGTAACAAATGTTGTTTTTGCTTTCACTCCTATTTATCCCTTTGGCCTCAAGTCACCATCTCCTTTTATACTCCAGTGACACAGAAGGAGGTGAAGTGCACCACACGTATCACTGAGCTATAGCTCCCTGCCTCCTCTGCCCGAAACACATTCTCTCCTCTCAGTGACGCCTGCAGTCGGCTTGGCTATTACATGACAGGTGTGTTCCTAAAAATCACTGTGCTGTGTAAAACTATACAGTAACCCTCCCCTTGGGGACAGGAGCACAGCTCACACAAGCGATCCAAGGGCCACAGACAAAAATAAGATAGAACCCTAACATAAACAATAGCATAGTTTATGGAAGTTAGATGGTTAAGCAAAACACAAATGCTGCAATAACTGTGGCACTTTGCCTTGGAAAAGACCTGGCACTTGCTTGTGGCAGTGAGCGGCGGCCTGTGAGCTTTGGGAAGGGGGCCGGCAGGGTGATGTGAAATCAGATGGAAAGTCCTACCACCACCCCTGGGTGGGTGTGACTCTAAACACCCACAGTGAACTGAGGAAGCTGTTCGATTCGATTCGGGAGGTGAGTGCATGGGTTCAGTTTGTTGTTTTTAGGCAGCTCATTTCATCAGAGTGCAGTTCTCTGGGTTTACCTCCGTGGTTCTCATGCATAAATAAACACTAAATGGGTGTCGTGCTCAAACTTTTCCCTAACATACTAATCACACTGGAACAAATTCACATCTTCAGAGCAGGCCTTGGAGCAGAACTGACTACACTTATCTTTCCAAAGATAAAAGAATGGCAGGAAATAGACAAATTGAGCTAGGAGGATCTTGGGGGAAGTTCCCCAAAATAAGAAAATGCTCAGAAGAAAGCAAAACCCCCACAGTGTTGAGATTATGTCAAAGGGACGTAAGAGCTGATTGAATGTTTCCAATGGCCAAAATTGGAACAATGTGAGCAACAAAATAAAGACATCAGTATTGAATTAAAATTAGAGTTTTACATAAATATCCACGAATTCATACTGATGTAAATAAGTGACGGAATAAGTAAATAAATGGGACAGAAAGTGTAAATCTGTGCAGAAATCCAAAAGATTGCTGTACATACCCCCACCCTCCCTCCAACGTGGGCTGAGCACAGTGGCCACCTTCAGAGGAGGACGGCACAGAAAGGGCGGGGCCAGGGGTCACCTTCACAGTGGACAACCCTGACAAACAGCACCTCAGCCAGGTGATCAGGGGATCAAAGTCAACATTAACCCCGAAAAGTTACGCTGGTTGTACATTGTGATCTGCCTTGACAGGCTGTGATGAAAATAGCCCTCTATGGTCCTTCTCTCAAAAACGCATCATCGTAGTGTCATCACGAGAAAAACATTCAGACAAATGCTAATAGAGGGACATTTCATAACTGACTGCCATACTTCAAGACTCTCAAGGTCTTCAGAAGCAAGGAGCATCCAAGAAACTCAGAGGCCGGAGGAGCCCAAGGAGACACCACAAATAGATGAAATGTGGTGTCCCTGATGGGACCCTGCGACAGCAAAAGGACATCCAGAAAAACTAAGAAAATCTGAGTAAATATGGACCTTATTTAACAGTCCGTCATTAACTGTAACAAATGTACTAATTCATTATACTAATTAAATGTGCTAATCAAAGTGAGATGCTAATAACAAGGGAAACTGGGAACTTTTTATATTATCTTTGACTTTTTTTGTAAATCTAAAACTGTTCCAGAGGGTAAAGTTTATTTAAAAAAAAAAAACGATGGTGGAGGAAGTCACACATCTTTCACAAACCCGTCATGTAGATCCTGTCCGAGCCAAGTCAGCCCTTTGTCTTAACCCCGCCCCCTCCTGTGTCTCCCACTGTGCGATCACTGCTTCCTCCCCCAACAAGCCATTCTGTCTTTCAAGAAAGGAATCAGGATATATTTATTTTTATATCTCTAGTACTCAACACTGCTGGTATTAATGAAAGTTGCCCAATATGTATATGTCATATTGAAACACCCTGTTGGATGTTAGTTTGCATATCTACTTCATGTAACTGAAATTTCTCCTCAGATGTTAGTATGATGAAGAGTCAGATATATGTTAAATATCACAGAATCCTCTTTTTGACTTTTTAATGTACTTCCTTCTGTTGGGAACTGAGAGAAAAGAGAGAGTGAGTGAGCAATATTTCTCCATCCTAAACCCTCTGTCTTTTTTTTCTCTCCTCCACTGAGCAATAGGTTTCTGATTTTGACACATTTTTGTCTGCCTTTTCGTCTGCATTCGCTTCTGTCGTCTCCAACAGCACATCAATCTAAGGAACCAAAGCAGTTCTAAATTATCCATATGCCCAACCTCTAAGCACTTCTTTCTTGAACTGATGCATTCTGTTACCAAGGTCTCTTAGGTGGCCCTTCAGGCCGGGAGCTGTAGGACTGTGCTGTTTGCAAATGACCATGTTAGCTCCTCACTGGCTGTGAGACTTGTGACTGCCTCACTGATGGGGATCAGTGCTGGTTCAAACTGTGGCGCTCACTTTCCCGTCAAAATCAGTTAATTTCAGGAAGATCATGCGGGCAGCAGGACAGTCTCATTTTAGAACAGCTGCCAAAACCAGGAAATTGTACTAAGATAGGTAGTGGAAACAAACAAACCAACACGCCAACCAACTGTGGTTCCATCGTTCCTCTCTCATTCAACTAAAGAGAGAAATTTCATGGTGAAGATTTCATTTGAAAGAAAAAGGCAATTAATTATACAGTGAGTTTACATCTTAGCTGGATTTCATGTTCAGCAGAAAGATCAGGTCATCATGATATTTGCCCATAAGTGTGCACACATAAATAATCTCCAAACGACCCCAAAGGCTGGCATGACACAGAGGATTCAAGCCTATGGGGAAGTTGGGCCCAATGGTCTTCAAAATAGGGTGAGTACGTAATGCCATACAGATGATGTATTATAGAATCGTACACCTGAAACTTATATAATGTTATTAGCCAATACACTTAATAATAATTAAAACTATAAGTTACTAAATCTAAAACAAAGCAAAACAGGTCTCTTCTGATGAAAGAAGACCTGATTCTAAGATGCTGTCTGTTCTGTAGACAGAATATCATATGGTATATCTAAGTCAAAATTTGAGGCAAGGTACTGCACAGGTTGTGTTGTAAAGCGGAAACTAGAAAAAAACAGAACACATAGATACGAATAGCAGCAGAGATGGCCTTCATTGGAAGACGGTTCAAAATAGGTGCCTAATGAAACCAGAAACTGACATGTGTCCAATTATCACCCTGACACTTTTAAGGGAACTGTGCATAAGAGACTGGAATCTGTATTCTGGTAAATAGATAGGTGTCTTCTTTTAAGACACTTTTAAGGGAACTGTGCATAAGAGACTGGAATCTGTATTCTGGTAAATAGATAGGTGTCTTCTTAGGTAACAATACCTTAGATGAAATATAACTTTAACTTAATAAACATTATTGCTATAAGATAGGCACTGTAGGAAAAAAAAAGATCTAAAAATGCCTCAATGCCATTTTTGCCCTGACTCCATAACACAGAAACAATATTCTGGTTATTTTGTTTGTGGGGTACAGAAAATAGGGACACTGCAGGGAAGGGGTACAGGGACACTGGTCACTGGAACAATGTTCCACATTGTAAGAAATTTGGCATTTGGTTTACACTTATGAGTGTAAAATCAGCCACTTATGAGTTTGGTTACCACAAGTTAGACACTGAATACATGTTCATTCCTGATGAAACAAATTAAAACAATATTGTGAACTTGAAAAGCTTAGGTGAGACATTGTATCTATGGTGATTCCATGAAAGATATAGCCACATGGGAAGTTCACCCTAGATTGGCAAACTAAGCTCTTTACTATATCCCTGTAGTACAGTCTAATCAGCCTAACCTTCAGTAGTATCATTATCCCAAAACGCTTCCCCTCTTAAACATTTGACTTTGGAACATACTCACATCCGGGGGAGTGCACTTTTTATCAGGGTTTAAATTCATACTGAAATTATTTTTTCTTCATGACTATTTTGGATTATGAATCAAGAGAGAATGAAGAAACAAGACAAAATGGTAGGACCAGGGGACATTAGATTGAAGCAAGACTTCATCCCAGATAATCTACAAAGCTCATAACACTCACAAGGAGGAATGGTGTTATTTATCTGTCATTTATTTATCATCTCTTGATTGTGCATGAGCATACCTTGCTTAAGTACAATTCTTTTAGACTTTCTAGACTTCAGATTATAGTTCATAGAGTCAACTACATCCGTAACTAAAGCTAAATATTCAAGAGACTGATATTGTTATTTGGGTGAAGGGATGCATACTTCCTGTCATTCAGATCAGAGGCCACGACTCTGATTTCCTAATCTCGTGACAGCAAACTGCATGCTGCTGGGGAAGGAATAAATCCTAACCCTGTGTGACATCACTCCTTGCAGATGCTCACTTGATCTTTCTGTGCTTACATTATTTATCAAGGAAGAGGCTCTCTGAGGACTCAATGCAAGGGTTTTTTTTTTGTGATGAGCTGGTTCAGGAAAGAAAAATAATTTCCTTGTTGAGTCAGTCGGCGACGGATGAGTTGCTTTGAAATATGTCTGTCCCTGACTACAAGTCATTTTCTTCAAAGATCCTCACCATCAATAAGAATTATAACCTCTGAAATGCTTTTCCCTAATGAAAAAGTATTTTCATTTTGATAATGTAGCATGTGATTAGAAAGACTCTTTCACTGAGTTACTTTCTGGAGGTTTGGACATGGTTTTGAAATTTTTCTCAGAGAGGAGAGTTTTCTTCATCAGAGTAAAAGCTGAGTTGACCCTCCCTGTGCAGGTTCAAGTGGCTATGCCAGGCGCCAAGGGCTCACCTTTGTTGTTCTTTTGGGCAGAGCGCCCCTGGGCAGCTACCCTGAAAATAGCCTACGGGAGAGGCCGCACTGCAGATTGCCTTCTCTAGTACATTCTGGGTCTCTAGTACTTAACCTTCTCTAGTCCATTTCAAGTTTCTTCTTCATCCAGTCTTCCTCTGTCCCAGTCTTGTCACACTGATCTGAGAAACCTTGTTCTCTGATTAACAAGCGCCTTTGTCCTCCTCACGGAACAATCCTTCCACCTCTTTTCCATTAAAAACCTCGTTTCTCCTTGAGGGCTTTACACCAGTCAGCCTCATAAGGAGAAACAGCTTTTTCTGCTACTCCACGTGCCTCAGAATTAGGAGGTAAGGCCAGAACTGCCTTGGCAGGAACCCCTGCTCACTGACATGTGTGAACCACTCTCCGCATCTCCCCATTATCATCACCTATCAGCATTTCAGCTACTCCTTATTCACTGAAGGCAGGAGCGCCTAATTTACAGACTTCTTCCCCCACTTCTGTCCTGCTATTATTCTGGGCAACTTTAATTTGTACTCAACACATTTGCAGCTTAATTATGACTGGACATGATGAAATAACAAAAACTGGAGATACCCTTCTAGCTGAAAAAAAGAACAAACAAACCTATGGTTTTCAAGACATTAGATGGGAATCTCTGGTGGGGAGAAAGTAAATGAGGTGAGCTGTGTGATTTCCCTACTTCATTTCCTGGAGAGAGGGAACCCAGGTGGTACCCAGCAGCCTCTCTGAATTGAGAAGGGGAAGGTGGCTAGAGGTTACAAGAAAGGACACCAAAGAGGAGAGAGTAATGCAAAATACCTAGCTAAAACAATTTTGAAAAATAAGAACATGGTTGGAAGATTTATACTTCCTGATTGGAAAACTTACTAAAGACCTTCAACAATCAAGACAGTGTGATACTGGTGTGAGATTAAGCATATAGATCAATGAAACCAAAAGTTCGAAAGTAGAGCCACACATATATAGTGGTCTGTCATAGGCCCTCTTCCCTCTTCATCCTTTGGATGTTCTCATCCAATCTCCCGGCTTCTGCTCCTATAGATGTACTCATGTCTCTATAACTCCAACTGACATCTCTCTTGAGATTCAGACCCCTAAGTACAATCCCCTGCTGGAATCTTCACTTGAATGTACCACCAACCTGTGGTACATCACCTCCACCTCTTCTCCTGATCTCAGTGAAGGGAGTAGTGTACCTCACTCCAAATTTTGTCAGTTCTAGGTCCTATTCTGTCTTCTACGCCATCTACTGTTCTTCCATTCCCACTCTTGGTTTAGACCACCACCAGCTACTTTCTGGGTCACCCCAAACCACCTTCTTGTTGGTTCCTCACCCCAAACTTTTCCCTTTTCCAATCCAATCTGTCTCCGAAAACCGTAGATTGAGATCAGAGGGCTTGTCCCAGAGTGCTGCTCATCAGCTCCCTAAAACATCACTGACCATGGAACTTGATTGTTTCTCCTTGTGCAAGTGGTCGTAATCACTGGGAACATTGATTATGCTAGGAATAATAACCAATAGTAATAAAATAATATTAGTGTTTACTTTCTGTAGAACATTAGGCTTTACAATTCATCGTCATATACATATTTAATCCCCAGAGATGTTCTTAGCCATATCAGAGATGAGGAAACTGAGGCTCAGAGTACTTGAATCACATTCAATGTTCAAGTAATAGTAACAGATCAAGAACTTAAATTCTTTTATTTCCGGACCCCATTCTCTTTCCTGTCTGCCAACCTATACCATCACAGAGATTGTATTTTACATTTAAAGTGCTAATGACTCAGTTCTCAAATGGAGAAAAGTCTAATCAGAAAAGAGGAAATCAGAACTTGTTCTGCACAAAGCCGGACACGTGTCCACAGAAACAAACTGAGTATAGGGGCCTTTTCCTGATAGATGGGCCTCTCAGACAAATGTGCTGAAATGTTAACAGACCATCAGGCATGCAGTTTCACACATGGGAAAACCAGAACGTTAGTTGTGTCTATCACAACAATATTTAAAAAAAACGACACCGGCTATCTTTGCTTCTTAGCACTTTTTTCACATTTTCTCTCTTAGAGAAAAAAAAATGTGGTCTATTTCATTTATACATTTCCTTGAGAGGGAAGTGGATTTATTTTTAAAGTTACACCTTGAAAATGAAAACAATACTTATAACTGGCCAATACATTTTTTAAAGTGATAAAGAAATCCAACAAATGCATTCAAATTTTAGTTTAGAGGCAAGGAGTGGTGTTCATCTCCCCTTATTTGAGAGCCCTGGGCTGTCCCACTACTCAAGATGCATTCTGAAGCTGTAATGGGAGGACTACTGGTATTCAATTGAGGAAGAAATAGTAACCTATAGCCTGATCTGCTACAGGTGACATTTGCCCAGTTCACTAGGGAACAGGTCTTTAAAAGGGCTTCAAGAAACAGCCAACAACAGCTCTAACTGAATCGCTGGGCTGAGCTCCTGAAGAACATCCAGATGTGGAGCCACCTGTGGGAAATAAAACTCAGCCACATGAAGATGCTCACGTTTACCTGTGGGCCCAGGACTCCTGGGCGTGAGGAACTCGGTGTGTCCATTCGGTCTTTGTTTAACAATGGGTTATCACCTAACTGTTACTCATACGTAGGCCAGCAGATATTTTCCCAGTTGAGTCATCTTACACTCAGTGATTTTCAACCTTTTTCATCTCGTGGCACACATGAACTACTTACTGAAATTCTGAGAAACACCAAAAATATATATTTTGCCGATCTGACAAAAATAAATATAATTTCTATTCATTCATATTGGACAGCTGTTGTTATGTTGGCTGTTTCTATTTTTTTAAGTTGACAATCTAAAGAAAGAGAGGTCAGTGCCTCTGACTAGATAGTCAGGTATTGCAGGTTTTGAGAAGTTTTGATGGCAGTGTGCCTTGGCATACCAGTTAAAAAATCTCTGACCCAAGCCCTGTTTTCTCCTTCTGCAATAACTTTAATACCAGGGCCAGTGAACAATGACTAAACAGAACAGGTGGCATCTATCTCCACGTGTTTTGCTGTTATGACTAAAATCACAAAGAAGGACTAAATTCCCCAACCAACTGAAATGCTCTCCAGATTTGAAGAGAAACCATTCAGACTTCACCTTCACAGCTGCCATTTTTATTATTGTGCAATTCGGAATTCAAAAACATTTCTGTTCTGCTTTGAAATCCAAGACAGACCTAAGGAATCAGCAAAATATCTGTTGTAATTTCTGGTTAAAATACAAATGTTTTAAAGTGGTTTTTTTCTGCAGCCACATAGAAGCACTAAAGGTCTCCCTCCAGATAAAAAGCAAGTTTTCAAGATTTACTTCCTGATTTGCTGGTTTGGATTTACTCATGTTTGCCCAACAGACTCGGAACTATAAAATGATTATTTCCATCTATATCACTTTCTGCAAACAAGTTGTTGGGGCGAGGCTTGGGAGGCGTGAGAGACATTAAAGGGCTAAATAAATGTGATCCTGAGATGAGAGGCAAACGCAGAGATCTGGGCACCCGGAGGTGTGGGTTTCAGTGTCAACTGTCACTAATTTCTATGCAGTCTGCTTCACCTCTGTGGGCCTCAGTTTCTCCATTTGCTCAACGAAGGCCTTCGACCAGGCGAGCAATCAGGTCCTACTGGCTCTGACATTTTATGTTTTTATGGGGGATGAGCAATGCTATAAAAGCAGATAATGATTACAACTGGGCATTCCTTCCAACACAAGAGTCCGTTTTTTATGAGTGAAACTAGAAAAGCAAGTAACTAACCCCAGAGAGGTTGCAGAGCCCTGGGGAAGTGGTCATGTGTGCAGATAGGCAGCTGGACTCCAGGGAACCATCACTGCCTTCAGACAAGCAATGGAACTGGGGGAGAAGATCTAATTGGAAGAGGCAGCTCTGGCAGCTTGTGAGCAAGTCAGGGCCAAGGAGGTGACAGGTTTGTACAAGAAACGCACACACACACATTCGGCAATATTTCAGGCAGGCTTTTTTTTTTTTTTTTCATGTAGCTCATGCTTAGAAATCAAACCCATTGTTCTCCCTGAACAGGTTTTTTTCCCTTCTCCTTCAATAATTAGGAAAGCAATTTACTGTCTATAACTGATTTCTTCACTCCCAGGTGCCATGTCACACTTCCAGCCTAAAATTACTGAATGGCAGTTATAACTGGTAAGGAATTGCACCCAATGAGTATGTAGTTAGCATAGACACCTCGTTGTTGGGTTAGAGAGGACAGTTCAGGGACAAACTGCACAGGAAGATCCCATATCCAGACCTACTTTTTCTCTGGGATTGAATGGCCCACCGAAGACATCTTCATCTGCTCTTATCAAACTCCCACGTGCTGTATTTGTCCCAATCTCTCTTCCTCCATTAATTTGTAAGCTTGTCCCTAATGTTTTTCTTGAAAATTCTTCTTCTTCCACTTGTTCCGATCCAAGAGGGTTTCCTTAATTTTTCTTTTTCTTTTAGAAACATCAACAAGAACAATTTTAACATCTTTTTTAAGGAGCTTTATGTACAAGTGGTTATGCACGCTTGTCTTTGTAAAAGTCGAGTTAAACTAAATAATCAAATACTTATTATTTGATTTGTGTGGTGAGGTAGGTGATCAGCATTCCTAGCTGTCTCCCTTTGTGAGTTCCCTTCCCCTCCTCCCTAATCTAGTCCCTACCCCTCAACATTAATGCTGTTTCTTGAACACACATCCACAAAACTAGGTATCCAGATAGGTAATTTACAATGCAAGTGGATCAACTTTATTAAGTATGAGGGAAATATAAACTAAAACCACAACAAGATAATTGTATTACCCATTAAGATGGGTAACAATGAAACTCTCATTCACTGCTAGGAGGAGTGTAAAGAGGTAAAAATTACTATGCAAAACTGTTTGGTAGTATCTACCTACGTATATATAAGAATTAACTACAGCTACATGATTTTTCATTAGGTTCATTCATTTTTGAATGAACCTCACAGATATAACATTGAATGAAAGAGGCTAGGCAAAAAAAGAGTGCATGCTGTTAATTCATTTGTATAAGTGGAGTTAATACTAATCTATGGTAATAAGAATCAGGAGAGGGATTATCTTTCCAGGGAAGGGGTGGTTATTGAATGTGGAGGAACACAAGGGAGCCTTTTACAAAATATTGAAAGCATCCTTCATCTCGATCAGCGTTATGTGGGTGTTTTCAGGTGTTAATGTTAATCCAGTTACAAACTTAATGATGGTGCCTTTTACTGTTCATTGTAGTATAATATGCTGGCAGTGGGAAAAGGCAGAAAATAGGTTGCTCCAGGCAGTGAGAGCAGCACAGCCTGGTCATTTTGCTTGTCATGTGTCCGGTGCTCTCTAAATTAAATGTTACATAATTGTGTGAATAACAGCGTTTTGGTGCACTGCATGTTACCTTCTAGTGACTCTGCTTCTCCTGAAGTCTTGTGGGTCGTATTTGGAAGACTCTAAGACACTGTAAAGAAAATCTAGGAGTAGCTGCTCTGCACATTAAGACATGCCTTTAGCTTGAGCACTCAACCAGATACTCGAGAGATCCTTTCCAAACAGTTCAATAGCAGGCTGACATCTGCTCCATAGTTGGGGGCACACTGGTTTTCCTTACAATGAAAGAAAATTTATTAAGAGAGAGAGCATAGGATAATGAGCGTGATTCAATCAAATGAAATAATTACTGTTATGGTAGACAGTGTTCTAGTAGCTGAGATGTTTCAACAGAACATGTTCCTGTTTTCAAGGTGCTTGTACTTGTTGGTCATGAGAAGCAGTTGTGCGTGAAGCCGAGTGTCATTTTCAGAAGAAACAGGAAGAGCTAGGTGGAAGGCCTAAATTATTACAGATGCGTAACTGGGAATATGGGAGAAGGCTTCCTGGATGGGTACCATTCCCCCTGAGCCGTGAAGGATGGGAAGGGATTTCACAGATGTAATTGGGAAAGTGGAAGAGGAGAAGGACATATTGTTCTAGAAGGAAAAGAAAGCCAAGTGGGATATGACCACCCTTCCACTACTCTGTTTGAAGGTCTGCATCTCATGTCATGGCTTGTTTGTGCAGACAAGTGTTCTGAATTTGGAGGCTGCCTTCCCACCAGCAGCATCTGACCTCCCTGCTTCTTCTCCAGAGGTTGATACATGAGAGTTTGTGACATGGGCAGTGACGGGTGCTCCATAATGTCACTTTAAGACCTACAGCAGATCAGTGAAAAGGAGACCTTTGTATGTGGACCTAGCCCCTCTGCAGAACTTGAGAGCCCTCACTCTTCTGACTTGAAGATAACTTACCGAAAGGCCAAGCAAGGGATGAATTTATTGCCAAACTGGTTAAAAAGTGAGAGCAAATACAGACTTTAGCTTTATTTTTTCCTAATTTACCATGAGGTTGAAGTCCATCTCCTACAATAAGAAATCAGCCTCATGGACAACTGGGGTGAGAATCACATCCTGTGTCACATTTTATGGGCTCAGGAACATGAAGATAAGAATAAGTCTTTAACCTTATCTTATTTGACTGAAAAGATATTTGATCTTTTGTCAGTCTCACAGAAAAGACTCCTGCATTTATTTTCCCTTTTTCAAAAAGGATCATGAAACTTCACATGGATGAAGGCTCCCCTGAGTTACACAGGAAGATTGTTTAATTTATGTCCCAGACAGTGATACTTTTGATAGAGTGTTGGTGCTTAACTCGGATGAGATGCCAGGACACAGGCATATCGGAGGGCCATCATGGGAAAATCGGGAGGTAAGGGCATCCTAATTATTATAGAGGGAAAATTGGAGGATGCAAAGTATGTTTTTCAAACGATGCCTTAAAATAAGCATCAGATTGGGAGATTACCATCGAAAATCACTATTATTGTTATGCACAATAGTTCTGTAGAGTGCAGAGTTATTGGAGAGGAAGGGGCAAGTTTCATCTCTCACATTATATTTCATTGAAGAGTTAGAATCTCATTTCCTATCCTTGGCATATTTTAGTGTCTTTGTGACAGTGAAATATGGGTGAAGCTCTGAAACTGTGATTTCTAGTGCTTTTTCTTTGTTCCCTGAAAGAGAGGTTCTATCAATCAACACACTTCCATCACCATGAGGTCTGGTGGGGAGATGAAAAATGCGGGTCATCACATCCAAAGGATTTTCTTATACAAAATTCATCATTAGATATTTAGAATCATGAACGTTTGACCGAACTATATGTTACTTATTATATCACAACCATGTACTCTATAGTTTATACTCTTATTTGAAAAAATGCACTTTAAGTGTGAATGCATTCACCAACTGACAACACGAACGAGCTAACACACACACATTTGTATATTGGTTCTGAGAAGCAGGTGGGTCACTGTGAGTGCTCTGTGCCCACAAGGCTATGAACCTGAGCCCAAACTTTGCTGATCATTTGACCTCCACAAGCCTGCCTTTGACTGCTGTCTCTTGAACCAGCTTTTTGAGCCTCCAGGAACTACTTCAATTCAGAGCTATTATCCAGTAATCCCCTTCCTCAAAGCAGAGTCTGGTAAATGGCCTTGGCTCCTTGCAGAAGACTAAAGGTGAAGATACACAGTATAAATTGTTGGTATAATAGAGTCCTTCCTTGAGGCAATCCAGCTTCTTCCTCTTCCAAGGGGCTTTGGGTTTGCGAATAATGTGGGGATTCAAATCAGATTTCCTGTTCACCAGACTTAGAGCATTTCCATTTATACCAATCAAGCAAAGCTTTAGTTGTTTGCTTATCTACTTCAGTTCTAGGGACTCATAATCAGCAAGCCAGCACTGCTCTCTGACTCAGACTATTCTGATTACTGCTTTGACTTGGTTGCTTGGTAGCAACCATGCTCACTTAGACTTTGATGACTAAGTACTACTACTTGGCCTCTGTCATCTGGAAACTCATCTCCGTTGAATTCAAGGACCCCAGTTCAATGGCAACATTTTTCACCATCATTTCTCACTTAGAGCAGCACTGCAGAGCTTTTCCGAAACGATGGGGCTTCTTTCATAAATGTAGTCTTCACAGCTTTGTTAAGGAAAGTATACTCCGGAACTTGTCCTCCGGAACTTTCCGGAGGACATAGTGAGGGGATGAATGAAGTTCTTAGGTAATGAATCTACTCTAGCATTCCAATCTGCTTAAGGTTTCTGGTATCCTTTGCAGACTGGAGAAGCCACTGTGGAAAGCAGTGTGGAGATACCTCAAAAAATTAAAAACGGATCTGCCTTTTGACCCAGTGATCCTACTTCTGAAAATATATCCAAAGAGACCCAAAACATTAATTTGAAAGAATGTAAGCACTCCTATATTCATTGCAGCATTATTTACAATTGCCAAGATATGGAAGCAGTCCAAGTGCCCATCAACAGAGGAGTGGATAAAACAACTATAGGACATTTAAAGAATGGAATTCTACTTGGCGTGAAAAAGAAGAAAATTTTTGCAACAGTGTGGACGGATCTGGAGAATATTATACTAGGTGAAACAAGCCAGTCAGAGAAAGACAAATACTATGTAATTTCACTCATATGTGGACTCTAATGAACAAACTGAACTAATGAGAAAAATAGAGAGATTCATAGATGAAGAGCAGGATGACAGCTAGTTGGGGGAGGTGGGTGGATTGAACAAAAAGGAAAAAGGACTCATGGACATGGACAGCAGTGTGGTGGGATATGGACAGCAGTGTGGTGATTGCTGGGAGGAAGGAGGGAGTATAAGGGGACTAAATGGTAATGGCAAGATATAATAAAGATTATTGTAGCTTCAAAAAAAATAAAAAACTCTTCTTTTTTGAAAAAATAAATCAATGTCCCAAAATTATATTAGGACAAAGTAAGTAAAAGGAAGAAAATAAATAAATAAACAAACAAATAATAAATATTTAAATAGAAATAAAAAATAAATAAATACAATGGTAAACAACCAATTGAAAAAATTAACAAAGGAGTACTATACAGCAGTCAAAAATTAATGTAGACTCTTGATGGAATAATCTTTAAAATATATTGGTAACTAAAGTAAATGAAAGTAAAATTGTGTATATATTATGTTATTTAAGAAAGAGAGGCTTATAAAGATAAATGTATTTCATTGTTTTATAAAATAATGAAAGGACAAATTATTAAAAATGGGGAAAGGACACAATAATGTAGGACAAAAACAGAAGGTAGAATTTTTGGAATGTATCTTGCTTAAGGGCTTTGATTTTAGAGTCTTGCATGTAGTTTACATAATTATAAAATACAATTAGGTGAAAATCTTTTTTAAAATCCTTAAACTGTTTCAGCAACTATATTTTTATTGACATTATTAGCATTTTATTATTCAACAGTTATGTATAATGTATATATTGTAGAATAAGCCAAATATATAATCATCTTAGTGTCATTAAGAATTGTGATTTTCGTCATGGGAGAAAGGAGATGCAGATATGAATCAATGAAGCTAATAAAAACATTGTGTCTGAATTTGAATTGGAAATATCAGAATGGAGTTATGATGTATATCAGCTTTATGAAAAACATTTTTAAATGGCTCACACTAATGGTAGAATTAGTTTGATGAACAAGTTTTCTTATCAATAACAACTAGAAATGTTGTATGTAATAACAAGAGTGTCAATTTGAAGACCTCAGAGAGTTTCCAAGGCTGGCAGGACTTGAGGAGAAAGATATTTCACAGAGTAGCAAAGCCCATGAAGTGATATGTTATTTCCTTTGAGGAATTTTCTGATTTGTAGTGGGTTTGGGAGTGAGTGCAAAGCAGAACAAAATGTGGTAGCTCAGTGTTTGGGAAGCTGAGGTGCAATTTTGTCAGAGTCGGAGTCTTGGGGGAACACAAGTTGGAGTTCAGGGTGGGGTAAGGAAGAGTGCTGTTGATAATTTTGAAATTCCATTTAGAAATCCTCAGAGAGTTATACTTTGGTAAACATGAACCAGAAATAGGCCAGCAAGCAGGCAACAGTACAACCAAACTTCAAAGAAGCTCAGTCCCAGTCATGGACTAAGGTTCTCTGCTCTTATTTTATCATGTGTCTAAAAGCAAAAATCTTCTCTAGAGAAAGATAACACCATCCAGAGACCTAAATTATCTCTATAATGTTTTTACACATAACATCTGAGAGTCAATTACGTATTAACAGGCATAGCAGAATATAGGATCAAATGACTGAAACCTAGAGACAACATCAGATTACAGACCCACAAGTGATGGAAGTATTAGAGAGACCAGTTGTGACTCTAGAATAATTGGTAATAAGTCAAAAAAGAAAATGGCAAAATAGAGAAATTCTTCAGAGAACTTAAATCTATTTTAAAAAGTCAAATGAAAATCCCAGTACTAAAATATATAATTGAAATGAAGGAACAAATAGATAGTTTTAACAGAATATTAGACACAGAAGAAGACAGATTAGTGAAATCAGAAGGCAGATCAGTAGAAAATATCCAGACTGAAATACAAAGGAGAAAAAAATGGACTGGGAAACAGAAGAGAGCATGTAAGAGACATACAACACAGTATCTATGTCCAACACAGAATTAAAATACATGTCAAAAACAGAATGCCCAGGAGTTAGTGTGTTTAAGGTCCTTTTACTTTCACAGAAACGGTGAAAGTAAACTTATACCTCAATGACTGGGAAACGTTCTGAGGACCACATCCTTAGGTGATTCGGTTTTTGTGCAGCCGTCTCAGAGGGCACTTACACCGACCTGGGTGGTCCAGCCCACTGCACACCCCGGCTCCATGGTGCAGCCTACTGCTCCTGGGCCGCAAACCTACACGGCGTAGGCTGATTTCCTACCTATACATCTTTTATGGTCAGGTATTTGTTCATATCTCTTGACATTTCAAAAACAGGTTGTTTTCTTATTTTTTAGTTTCTAGAGTTTTTGTATATTTTGGATAATAGTCCTTTATCAGATATGTGTTTTTGCGTATGTCTCCCAGTCTGTGGCTTTCTTTTCACTCTCTGGACTGGGTGTGTCTTGACAGGGATCTCTGGGAAAAGTCAGAACATAAGTTTTTAATTCTAGTGAACTCTAGCTTATCAATTCTTTCTTTCCTGGATCATGTTTTTCGTGGTGTATTTAAAGTCATCACCAAAGTCAAGGTCATCTAGGTTTTTTTTATCTTCTAGGAATTTTATATTTTTGTGCTTAATGTATAGGTCTATGATCCATTTTGAGTTCACTTTTGTGAAGAGTATGTCTGTATCTAGATTTTTTTTTCTTTTGTGCAGGTGGAAGGTATTCAATGGGTTTTAAATCCTAAAGTGTCTATTTTTTTATTTTTGGTAGCTAAGGTGAATTATTTATGTGTCATTGATTATTTTTATATATTGTGCTTCTTATTCAAATCTTGTTCATGCCAACTTAAAAAATTATTCATAATTTTTTTAGAGTCTGTCTGATCATTTCAGTATCTGAGATTCTTCAGAGTCTAAGATTTTGTGGGTGGTCGGTTCTGCCAATTCTCAGCCATTGTGGCTTACTTCCTTACATTTATGATATTTTTTATTGTAAGTTCATATTTACTGAAATGAATTGATGTATCAAGGAGCCTGGGTTCATAATGCATTTTTGAAGGAAAAAATAGTGTTTCTCACAGGTATTAGGGGTATTATTAAACCAGGACCACTTGTTTAATTTCTTGGCATGCTGTTCCTATAACTAAACACATAGTAGAAATTTGAGTCTCAAACTCATTTGAGAGCTGGTCTATAGTTAAAATTTCTCAGTAGATATTATTATCATTATTATCATTACTATTATCTTCTATCCAGAAGTGTGGTAAAGACAAGTTTCCTTATTGGCCTACTTTGCACCAAGCAAATTTCTATCTACTCTCACAGAGTCTGCACCACTTTCAGTATACCAGCTTTATGTGGAGTTTTCAGATTCAGCTCCAACTCAGCACAGGTATGAGATACAGTTTTCCATTCCTCTTATTACCATTAACCCTGGATTGCAGGTTCTGTTTTGTGGCATTTGCCATCTGGGGAAGTTCTACTCACTTAACATTCTGTTTTCTGGATATAGTCACTTATTCTTTTAGGGGTGTCCTTCACTTTTTGCTGGGCTCAGCAATGCATCAGTAAATGTTTTGTAGTTTATACATCACCCAGGTTTTTTTAGAAGGAAAGCTTTTCAAAATATTCAGTGTAGCATACTTCTAGAAGCTGAGAGCCTGATTTTTGTTTTTGTACCAATTTATGGATACATTGTCTTCTTAAATTTCCCTAAAGGTATTGACTTGAGTTTGTAAGGGGTTTTTTTTTTTTTTAAAGTTTTTTTTGCACCCCCAAATAATTTTTCCCAGGGGCCACATTTTCTACTGTTTATTTTCTTTCTCTTTAACATTCTGGGGTATTTCCTCAAATACCTGTGACCTTAGTTTGTTTGCTCATATTTAAAAGTGAGATAAAAATCTGATTGGGGATTCGTGTTACGTTAGTGCAGCTATTTCCTGTTGGGTGTCTTTTTAGGGGTGATAAGGTGCAGAACCCACAGTAATGGGGGAAGTCCTAAAAAACAACTAAATATGTTCTCTTGGAACTATCTACAGTATTTATTAAAAGGGAGACTTTTTGATATATTTGCCTATGGAGTAGATGGTTGACTATCTTGTAGGAGCTGCATGAAGAGCAGAGAGGAATTAGGGGGGAGGGACCTATTTTGAGCCTCTTTTGTAAGAACACTAATCCTGTTCCTGAGGTCTCTACCCTCATGACCTCATCACCTCTCAATAGCCCTATCTCTGAGACCATCACATGGGGGATTAAGTGGCCACATATAAATTTCAGGGGATACAAATATTCAATCCATAGCACAGTCTTCCCAGTTCAGGATGTGTGTGTGTGTGTGTGTGTGTGTGTGTGTGTGTGTGTATTCTTTAGCTTGAGGTATTCTGAAGTTGGCAAGAAAATGTTGGAAAGAGCTGGCTTCATGCTCTGCTGTTAGATTTCATAACACTTAAAGAGCATTGTCTCTGAAGTCAGAAAAATAAACGGTCAAACCCCAACACTGCCACTTATCCATTCCACTCGTAGTGTGACCTTAGGCAAGCCACTTCACCTCTCTGAGCCTGCTTCCTCATTTTAATTTTAGTTTTTAAATATTTTATTTATTTTTAGAGAGAGGGGAAGGGAAGGAGAAAGAGTGGGAGAGAAACATTAATGTGTAGTTGCCTCTCATGTGCCCCCTACTGGGGACCTGGCCCTCAACCCAGGCATGTGCCCTGACTGGGAATCGAACCAGCGACCCTTTGCTTCACAGGCCCATGCTCAATCCACTGAGCTATACCAGCCAGGGCCCTGCTTCCTCATTTTTAAATTGGATATACTCATACTGACCTCCTAGAATGGATGGGAGAATTAAATAAACATTGCATGGTGAACATTGAGCAAAGGCTACTCCTGTGATGATGCTGCCTATAACAAGAGCTACGTACAGTTTGTGTTCCTCATGGTTGTATACGATCTTGTCCATGATGCCTTTTTTCGTAGACTTACTTTTTGCATTTGCTCAGCCTTTAGGTGAGAGATTCACATTGATTTCTATAAGAAGTCATGTTTCCTTTCAGTACAACCTGAAAAATGCTAGGCTTTCTGTCTCTCTGCCCTTTTGTGTCAGTCACTAGGCCCTCTTGAATGGAGCCAAAATTCTTTTGTACAGCATTGTGACTGGAAGGAGATAAAGGGCTTTGTTCTTGGAGTTCATGCTGAAGATGCACCATAGTTTTCAGACCATAAGACACATGTATGTTTTAAAGGATGAAAATAGGAAAAATTTTTGAAGCAAAAAATGTGGCAAAATATTTCATAACATAAATAGCATAATATTTTACCAATGTAAATGTAAAGCTACATTCAAACTATAAGGTGCGCCCCCATTTCCTCCCAAATGTGGGGAGAAAATTGTGTCTAGTAGTTCAAAAAGTACTGTATTTTTCAACATTGTGCAAGACCATGACAGTTCTCAGTCGACATGTTAGCAAGACTGTGAGGTACATGGGGAGGTATTAATATTCTGATTTAATAGATAAAAAGTTGAACTGCAGAGAAATTAAGCTGAGTACCTCGAGCCTTTAGATCTGAAAATGTCACTTCATTTCTGCCCTCTCATATTGGTTGAGGGTATGTCTCCAGTTGAGGTCAGGCTCCCCCTTTTCCCTGTAGTTTCCAGCTGTATTTCCTGTATCATGGCTTTGCAACTGTGATAGATTTGCTAGAATTTTGGATAGCTGGAGAAACGGGTTTGAAGACTATGCAAGGTGTATGCAAATCTCCAAGTGCACAAATGATGATCGATAGAAATTGTTCTAATATGTGAACTAGCTGTAAGTGTATTTTTGTGATTGAATTTAGGTTGGAAGATCTAATCTTAGAGGTTCTAAGTAATGAGACATTAACTTCACTGCCATTTTTTAAACTACCACAAAATATAAGCACATGTCAAAAATACGAATCAGATGATGATAGCTGTATTATGGGTGGTATTTTTAATGTCATTATTGCCATTGCAAATGCAAGCAAAAGAAATTGGTCATTTCAGCAAAATCTCCAGAGAGCAATAGTGTCTGTCCATTCAGAGGTAAGGCTCACCTCTTGGTAAGTGTGTCCACTACTGCTTAAATGGGGCCCAGGGCTGTTAGGTTCTCTTCCCCGGATTGAGGTGGGCTCTTCAGAGTTAAGATTTCTGATGGGCATTCAGGGCTAACTCATACAGGAAACTTAAAAAATGCTTTTAGGATTAACAGTTTTTGGTACCATTTTCCATAACAGAATTGTCAGCTCTGCTATTCTAAGGGTTAAATTCTCTCATTATCCATCTTGTTTGACTTCATTACTTAGTTCTCTCTCTCTCTCTGTCTCTCTCTCTGTCTGTTTGTCTTTCTGTCTCTTTCTTTTACTGGCTCTATATGAACTTGTGTTCTGATCTTACACTTTCTTCCTGGTTCTGGCCTCGGACTGCCGTAAAATCCTGCCTTTGGTAATTATGCCTGTAATTTCCTACTAAAACATCAGGTAACAGGATGCACAACATGGCCCAGCTCCACAACCCTGCTTTGATCCGGTTCACGCGAGCCCCGGTGTCCATCTGTTAGGGTAAGGGGGGCAGGCTGGAAGAGCCCTCTCCTTCCTCTTGGTGTAGTAGTTAACCGGCACTTTCTCCCTTCCTCCATACACACATGATGCACTCAGAGCCATCCTCTCCAGTTCACATGATGGATAATGCCACCAAAAGGATATTTACTATGTCCTTCTCCTTAGATGCCATGTTTTGAGAGATTTTCTCTACAAAGCTTTATTATTAACTCATTTTCAGAAATCTGTATTCATCAAATACATGTACAAACAATACATAGTCAGATTTTCTATGGTGATAAGAACACTTCACATGGCGCCTACCTTCTAACACATTTTTAAGTGTCCAATACGGTATTGTTGACTTTAAGTACAATGTTGCACAGCAGATCTTTAGAGCGTATCCATCTCACTTGACTGAAACTTTCTGCCTAGTGATTAGTAACTCCCCATCACAGGCCCCAGCCCTGCCCCTGGTAGCCACTATTCCAGTCTTCGATTCTGTGAATTTGGCTATTTTAAATACCTCATAAAAGTGAAATCATGCAGTATTTGTCATTTTGTGACCGGCTTTCTTCACTTGTGATAATGTCCTCAAGGTTCATCCACGTTGCCACATATTAAAGAATTTCCCTATTTTTAAAGGCTGGATAGTAAGTATTCCATTGTATGTATACACCACATTTTCTTTATACACTCATCTGTCAGTGAACATTTAGGCTGTTTCTACCTCTTGGCTATTGTGAATAGTTCTTCAGTGAGTGTAGAAGTGCTAATATTTATTTCAGATTCTGATTTCAATTCTTTTTGGATAAGTACCCAGAAGTGGGATTACCGAGTCATGTGGTAGTTCTATTTTTAATTTCCTGGAGACCCTCCCTACTGTTTTTCAGTGGCTTCACCATTTTGCATTCCCATCAATGGTGTGTGGTGTCTCCAATTTCCTCACAGCCTTGTCAGCACTTGTTGTCTTTTTTGTTTTTTGATAATAGCCACCTTGATTTGTGTGAAGTAATGTCTAATTCTGGTTTTGATATGTATTTCCTTGTTGATAAGGGGCACTGTGGTACTGTCGTGAGCTGAGCTGTTTTCCAATCCGATTTTATCTGTTGGAGATCACCAGGCTCACCACACTGACCTGATATGATCATTCCCCACAAAAGTGAAGGAACTTAAAATGTAGTTAGCCTTGGCAGGTTTATTATTTTTCATTTAGCTCTTCTATATTGGAATCTTCATTCATAAGTTGCAGTTACTGATTATTATTTGTTTTGTTTTTTCCTCAGAGGGACTTATCTGGACAGGGGAAAACTTCAAGCTAGAGAGATGAAAGTCAAAAGGAAAATTAGGAAGTTGCTGAAAGAAGATGTCTAGGAATATTTGGACCTTCTTGGACATTGAAATAGTTCTTAGTAAGTTAGACTTTTAGTTAGACTGTGAGGCAAGAATAAAAAAAAAGTGGATCCAAGAAAAATCTAATACAACAAATTTCAGGACTATTTTTGGACACTGTACATGTTGGCAGTGGCATTGCTGGCATGGTCGTAGTTAAGACAATAATATAATGAAATCCAGGTAAATAAAAAGTAATTAAAGAGAAGGGTGCTAATGGATAAAGGTTTTCTTTAATTGGTAGAGGCAGCCGGATAATCTGATATGCAGTCAGAGATGAGCAAGCACTGCTAATACTCTCAAATTTTGATTTGAGAACTGCGTTCTCACACTTTCATGACTCACAGTTCTGTGTGGCAGCAGAGTCACCTGAAGGGCATGTTAAACTACAAATCGCCCTGCCCCAGAGCTCTGTCTCAGCAGGGCAGGGTGGGGGCTATCCTCATGCTTCCACACGCTCCCAAGAGAAGTTGCTGCTGCAGGTCTGGGTCCCACACACTGGAAGCTAAGGCATTTACACAACTGTCTCTTACACACTAGATTGCAAGTCCTGTAAAAGGTAGGGAACCGGACTTCCGCCAAGATGGAGGCATAGGTGGAAACACTGTGCCTTCTCCCACAACCAAGTTTGAATACAACAAAGGTTTGGAGAAACAAAGACACAACCAAAGGACAGAAAATTGAATTGTACGGAAGTCCAACTACATCTAACCGTTCCACGGGGACGGTAAGAGGGGCGGAGCCAGCAGCGAGCAGGGTCGGGCAGGACAGGGCCCCGACCCAGGCGCGCAGGCAGACGGGAACCAGTTGGGGTGCGGGGCAGACCGCGGGCGCATATTCGCGCACAGTGAGACAGACCACGCAGGCCCCAGGGGGCGAGGGCTGACGGCGGTGGCACACTCGCGTGCAGTGGGACGAAACGCGTGGGCCTGGTGACGGCAGCAACTGCGGCACCGGTGAGGGCCGTGGTGGCAGGCGGCGGACAGGACGCCATAGTCCCTCTTTGACCCCGCCCCCACATACAGCGTCACAACCCAGCGACTTAGTTGCCCTGTTCTAGTGAACACTTTAGGGCTCTGATCCTGCTATGGAACAGGCACGAACAACCCGAAAGATGGCACAAGAAGAACTCAAAGTCCCAGAGCCAATAACTCTAAGCGACCGAGAAATTGCCAGCCTCTCAGAAGCACAATTCAGGACACTATTTCTCAGGATGCTCACAGAACTGGTTGATTATAGTCACAAATTAGAGGAACAAAGTTACAAATTAGAGGAACGTGTGAGGGCTGGACTGATTGAAATGAAGGGAGATGCACAGGAAACCAATAGTGATGGAAAGGAAACGGGGACTCAAATCAATGGAATGGACCAGAAGGAAGAACAAAACATCCCACCAGAAAGGAATGAAGAAATGAGAATTCAAAAAAATGAGGAGAGGCTTAGGAACCTCCAGGACATCTTTAAACGTTCCAACATCCGAATTATAGGGGTACCAGAAGGGGGAAAGAAACAGCCACGAGTGGAAAACGTATTTGAACAAATAATAAAGGAGAACTTCCCCAGTCTGGCAAAGGAAATAGACTTCCAGGAAATCCAGGAAGCTCAGAGAGTGCCAAAGAAGTTGGACCCAAGAAGGAACACACCAAGGCACATCATAATTACATTAGCCAAGACCAAAATGAAGGAGAGAATCCTAGAAGCAGCAAGGGATAAGGGGACAGTCACCTACAAAGGAGTACCCATCAGACTGTCAGCGGATTTCTCAAAAGAGACCTTACAGGCAAGAAGGGGCTGGAAAGAAGTATCCCAAGTCATGAAATCCAAAGACCTACAGCCAAGATTGCTTTATCCAGCAAAACTTTCATTTAGAATGGAAGGACAGATAAAGTGCTTCTCAGATAAGGTCAAGTTCAAGGAGTTCATCATCACTAAGCCCTTATTATATGAAATGCTAAAGGGACTCATATAAGAAAAAGAAGATGAAAAATATGAACAGTGAAAGGACAGCAAACACACAGTTATTAACAACCACACCTAAAACAAAAGCAAACCAAGAGGACAGCTATATCAGGAGTGGAACCATAGAAATGAAGGACACATGGAGGGTTAGAAACGGGGGGGGTGGGAGGGGGAGAAGGCGGGAGAAGGCACAGAAAATAGCATAGACAGTAGGTAGAAAATAGATAGGGGGAGGGCGAGAATAGTGGGGGAAATATAGAATCCAAAGAACTTGAGACATGAGGTTATAAACTAAGGGTGGGAGAATGGTGGGGGAGGGAGGGTGCGGGTGGAGGGGAATGAAGGGGGGGAATAGAACAACTGTAATGGTATAATCAATAACATATTTTTTTAAAAAAAAGGTAGGGAACCTGTCTTGGCCAATTGGTAGCCCAATATGTGGAACATACTAAACACTTCAGAGATGTTGTATTATAGATTAGCACATTAAATTTCGGATACAATTCAGTTCTATGGGAGTTTGGCAAACCACAAGTTCAAAAGCTCAATTATTCCCATGGTGTCCCTAAGCTGAACTTTCTAGATGTGCAAGGCCAGACTCTGAGTTATGATCACTCCCATTGAAGTTTTCAGGCCGAATCTCATTGCTCGAGGACTCAGCCTGAACACCAGAAAGCTCATTTGTTTTCCCCACCTGCACTATACTCTCCCTTTAAGATATCACTCTCCTTTAAGGGAGAGGTATCTCCCTTTAAGATACCTCTCCTGACACTAGTATTTTTCCTTTTTCTGAACATACTTTGGGCACATTATTTATATTAGATTTTTATTAATTAGTTGGAGCATGATGTTTTACAATATTTTTGACCTGTGGATGGACAGAAGTTACCCTGATCTAAAATAAAATTATGCTGCCCATTGGATATCATACATATTTCTGCCTTCCTTTTTACTAGGTTCAGTAAACACATTCTTATGGGTTAACTGGAATTTGTCTTCATTTAGCAAAGTGTCACTGACCATGCAGCATCTGTGTCCTACATTCTCTGAATGTAGGATGAGCTAGATGCAGCCCTGGCTCTCTAGAGGCCCACAGGCCACCCAGCCTGAGGCAGCTTGGTGAGGGCTGGGGTGGCTACCCATCCCTGGTGTGGTCCAGGGTGGTGCGAAGGGGAGGCCCATGGGCAGGGCTGGGGCAGAGGGGGAGGGAGCCCGCCCTCAGAAAAGAAACAGTGTTACCTCTTACTTGGTGAATCCTCTGAGGCTGCTTTTCATAAAGAAGAGTGAATAAGTAAAAGGAGGCTTTGGAGGACCCAAATAATGAGCAAGTTTTATTTCAGAAATACACGGAACAAACAGGATTCTTTCATACAATTTAACTATTGTTATAACATGGCAAAAGTGAGACTTTGGGATCCTCAGGAATTTTGTTGGTTGGTTGGTCCCTGCCTGTATCCCTCCCACTCTGACCATCACACGAACCGACTCCCCCCCCACACACATGTATATCCTGAAACATACATCCATTGAAGCTTCTGCAATTTTTTCAAACGAATCCTTTGTTTCCTCTGCTACATGGCCAGTGTCTGCCACTCGGACTCCCCAGTAGATGTTCAGGATAAGGAAGCAATTACACTCTTGAAAAAACACACTTATGAGCATTTTACATGTTCATTCAAACCCTTTCCCCCAGTAAGTCTTGCCTTTGGCTGCTTCTAAATAGGGATACCACTTTAAAGCTATTATTATGTGTGTGTGTACAATTGTAGCTTCAGAGAGCATTCATACATTCAGAATTCTTTCTTATCTCTGCCTTCTGTTGAAACAAACAAGGACTCAACCCCCTAAATATAGCTCCTTGGCTTTTCATGGCTTACACAGAATACATTCTCTTGTAAAACAAGATTTTTTATTTTTATTTTTAAACCTCATTGATTTTTAGATGGGCTTGTGGTTAGGGTGTGCACATTGATTTCTATTCAGGAATACCTTTGGAGTTCTCTTCAGAGGGGCCAGTGTGCTTGTCTTTCTCCAGAATAACGGTGAGGTAATTTTAATTTAAACAGATTTTTGTTTTTTACTACTGAGGATGTTTTAGATTTTATTTGTCTGAATCATTTTTAATTTTAAATGAAAGATGTGTATTTCCAGGCTGAATATTTCATTTTGCAAGCCCTTTTCTCATCAGAAACTATAGATGAAAAAAATAATTTTTCTAACTTTTCTGTGTCTGTAGAAATATTCTATTTTTTGGTACATATGTAGTATCTTTGTAGAGGCCCGATTTAGGCTTGATTTTCACTCCCCAAAGCATTCCACCATTTTTTTTTTTAAAAAAATGCTCATTCTGCTCATTTATTCTTTGAACAAAACCATAGAATAGCAATATGCATAGATTAAAATGTTAATCCAACTCAAGGGGAACAAGATATGAAAAGAGACAAAAATGCAAGATGGACGAAGACAGTGTCTCACGAATTTTGTCTGGAGCAGCACAGCATCCGAGAAATGATTGTGTCTCTGCCCAAGGGTTGCTGTGAGGATTAAATGGATTAATATACATAAAGTAAGTAGAAGAGTGCCTGACCCTGTGAATGCTCAATAATGGTTAGCTAGTGTTATTATCATCTGAGAAAATAAAACATAGAATTTAAAGTACACCTACACCCAGTGTTTGGTGGTAGAGGAATCTGGTCGAGAATAAATACCCAGTTTTAAAATTATATTAATGCCCCATTCCCTCTCTTTCCATCATGCTAGACAGAAGTCAATATATCTTCCACATGGGAAACACAGCAGCTCCTCCTTCTCCTAAGGGCCAACCCTATTAAGGAGATGGTACCCTCCAAGGCACACACAAAATAAATTAATAATAATGATAATAACAACAGCAATAATAAATTCTTTCTTGATCCCATCCTTCCCTAAGCCCAAGTTTGTTGTTGACTGGTCGCTGGTTCGTCAGTCAGAGGGTCCTGGGTTTGGGGCCACATAAGCAGCTCCCTCTCCAATAGAGTGATCCTCCACTAATTGGAATGAGAAGTTAATCTCTCTCACACTGAATCCAGCTGAGTCTCTGAGAGCAATGATGTATTTAAAAGATCTCTGGCAGTCCAGGGCATGTGGCACTAACCGGATTTAGCTCATTAGCAAATCTGCAAGGCCCTGGTGACACTGTACCCAGAATAAAATACATGAGGCCAGTCCATGCCCTGTGGGCACCTACAGCATGACTACATAATAAAAAGGCATTTATTAATAATCTCACTGGTCGCACAATACAAAGGAAGGCAACAAGAAGTCAAATGCTGTCATTTGTCGTGACTAGAGAGGCATAATTAAAATAAGTGTCATGTGATTAACCTTTGAAAAATTAATCTGGTATGAAAAAAGTCACCAAAACAAGGAAGATAGGCTCTTAAAGTCAATTTAATACAATAGGCGGCTGTTGTGTGCACTTGGAGTAAATTCCATGTGCTTGTGAAGTGTTGGTCATTGATAGCAAAGGGCAATTCGCAAATTCAGCAAGCGTCTATCATTAAAGGCAACAGCAGGCCACAGAGAGGCAGAGTACATAGTGGTAAAGAGCACAGGATTTTAGGGTTCATCCACCTGGGTTTGAGTTCAGCCGCATCCATTTGCCATCTAGGTCTCCTTGAGCAATTTCCTCAACCTTTTAGTAATTCAGTTTCCATGCCTGAGAAATGAGGATACTAATATATCTTATGTGAGTCTTGTGGTGGTCAAATAACATCATATACAGTACAGAAAGGTCTCAGCAGAGAGGCACATTATAGGTGCTCAAAAAATCTTAGAGATGACAAGAAGTATTTGTTAAGTCCCTGATATTAAAAAAAACCTCACTGTACACAAAAAACATGTGAAGTGCACACACTCAGCACTGTGGCCTGGGATGCATCAGTGCTGGTCGGTGGAGGGTTTTCCCATCTTGCTGGCAGCGTTCTTATCTTGTGGTTCAATGCCAAGGATGACACATGGGTAAGCCTGGAGGAATGTTCGGATGATGGCAGAACACATTTCCTGAAGGTTCAAGAATAATATTCTGCATTCAGTCTAGCTCCAGGATGCTCAGCTCAGATCCTGTGGGGGCCAGGCAGTACTCAGCTGGCCAGGAAGTGGGGGGGCTCTGGAGAACAGGACAGCAATCCCCCCTAGTGCAGGCAGCTGCCACTCAGATGGCATGCCCGTGTTTGCCATGTGGAACTACAAGTCCAATGTTACCAGATATTTCTGTTCTTACAAGGAATACTAGAAATATGAATTTTGATGGGAAATGTCCCACTGAAAAGAAACAAAACAAAACACTCTGCTGGCCACATCTGGTCCTTCGTCCAGGGCTGGGACAAGGGATGAGCTGAGTGAGGCACTTATCTCAGGTGCTCAGTTTAAGGGAGTGCCCCCAAATTAAAAAAAATAGCCAAGTTACACAATATCATAAAGTGATATTTTAAAAATTAAAATTAAAGCAAATAATTACGACAGAGAAAATATCAAACTTAAGTCAGGGTAAGAATTATTGGCTTTTCCTTTTGCCTCAGGCTCCAACCCAGCTCTGCATAGGACTGCCCTCAGCTCTGCAACCCCCACCCCCCCGCCCCCATTTGCAGCCTCAGTCTGGACTCTGACCTGTCCCTGCCACCTGCTGCCAGGCCAATTGCCAGCTTTGCACTGGAGCATTCATGGAACAACCAAGATGTTACCCAAAATGAAGTCTTTGAATAAATTATCAAGTAGTGTTAAGGATATACTCAACTCCATCTACATTCAACAAAAATTTCACTAATATCAACTAAGGAAGTGCTAATCTATTTGTAAATAAAAACATTGTGTTGCTTTAAGACAGTTTATCTATCTATCTATCTATCTATCTATCTATCTATCTATCTTAGAGCTAACAAAATGGCCTCAAATGGATGACCCACTTTTATGAAGAGAAAAGGGGAGATTTATAAATAGTAGTAGGGCAGGCATTTTTGAGTTGAAAATCCTCTTTGAAACTATATGTCACATTTTGAGTGTGCTCTGTTCCTCATCTTTCATAAGATCCTTATAAGGCCCAAGACCCCAAGAAGACCAGAAACTATTGTAATACAGCATGAGGGTGAGAAACAGGCTATGAAGCCAGCCAGACCCGGGTTTGAATCCTCCTTCCTTTCTTGATTCCTTGAACAAATCAAATGATCTCTTCCTTGGCTTTCTTATTTGTAAAACTGGACTATCTCATAGGTTCATTGTAAAGACCGAAGTCCTTACTACATTATGTTATCTGATATTCAGTCTGGCAGCAGGCAATTAGCATATGGCGATTGTTATCACCCTTTAGCATATTCACTGCAAAGCACTGCCTCCCAACATCCTTAAAAATACATGATTATATTTAGGTTAAATGTGTGCTTTAGTTACACTAGTAACTTTCTTAGTTCATCTTTTCTTCAAAAACAGCTCACAATTCAGCTTCAATTTGGGTGTACTTGCCACAAATCCTAAACTTGGTGAGCCTAAATCAGAAAAATGTAACTGTTCTTGATAGAACAAGACCCCCCCTTCCTGCCTTTTAGAGAGAAAGTATAGAATTAAAACAAGCTGTAAAAATCATAAGAACAGGAAGCGGTGGCCTTATTGCAGTGGGGAAAGACTATTCATCAATCAGCAATACAGCCTAATAGACTACCAGGGTGCTGTGGGTGTGGCCCAGGAGATTCAGTGGTGGAATTCAACATTAGCAGCCAGGTGTTGTGATGTCCAACTTTGCAATAACACGGTCACTTCCGAGAGGAGAAATGGAGTTATATCTCAGTAGCTCTGGGTTCAAATCCCATTCCTGCCACAAATTTGCAGAATGACTCGGGGCAAGTTCAATTAACTTATCTGAGCCTTAGTTTCACCTGCTGTAAATTATTTCCCAGAGGGCTTTCCACTGGAGCCCTGTCGTGTGCATTTAAGAAAAATGTGAAACTTGCATAGCTTTGCTCCCCTCTGCAATACATCTTTATTTTATGTTTCTTTTCCTCCCAACTGGTCTTCTAAGAAGCAGCTAGAATTTCCCATTTAATCAGGGAGCCATTTTTTTATTATCAATGAAAGTGTAAAAATTCTATCAGCAGTTAGAATTGGGTATTTATGTCAGGTTCATCTGATTGGAACTTCATTCTATTTCATTAATATGGAGAAATGTCACCCTTTTAACTAATGAAACACATCCATAGAGGGCTGTATTTTTAAAGGCATATCATTAGAAATAGCCACATGCAGAATGCCTTTCAGAGTACAAGCAAGTTCCTCAACAGCAGTTTCTCTTCTCTCTGTGTACACCCGCAATCTGACTGAAAATAGAATTATACTGGAGGGGCAATGCTTTATTATGGAAAAAATCAATTTCCATTTCTTCCCCACCGAAGAAAAATATTTCTGTGTTAGCTTCTTACTTAGGCATATTTTAAGGGTATTATAAAGCCATTTATTTAAAATGTTCAATGCCACAGACAAATCTGCCTTAAGAAAAGCAGAGGATTTGTAAAAACATTTGAAGCAAGTTTATTTGAGACTGTTTGGCCCCCACTAGCAGTTTTCTCTGCTGCTTTCTTTCACCACCTTACCAAGCGTCTGATCAGAGGGTGCCCAAGTAAACGGGTTTTAAAATGTCACCCCAGGTCGGTCTGGTTAGGAAGGCCCATCCCCGTTCCTTTTGGCAGCATCTTCAAGAAAATGTTACAGAAGCAAACAGTAGAGTCTTCAAAGGGAATCACTGAAAAGATCATGCCCCCGGGGCTGCGCTCTTAGCTTTACAACACAGAGCTGGCTGCTTTAGCAATGGAATCTGAACCGAAAGGGCCTCAGACTCCTGGAGAAACTGGTTTTTCATCTTCTCTCATGTTCTCTTCCTCCCTCTTTTCCTTCTTCTTCTCTCTCTCTCTCTCTTCCTCTTCATCCCTTGCTCCCTTTCCTTTTTACTCTACCCATGTAGTAATTTATTTAAAAATTTATTTATGGTCTAGTATTTCCAAGTACTCTATCAGGCTCTGGGAATAAAAACGAATGCCCCTGTTCGTGCATTAAATAACCAAGCAATGGGGTGCTCTGGTATAGATTTCAAAGATGAGGTGATGCTTCTGTTTATCTGTATCAGAGAAGAGGAGGTGACTCGGAAGTGGCTTGTGAAAGAGCAATTGTGAGCTCAGTAGGCAACCCAGAGGGAGGAGGACATTTCAGACAGAGGAGGCAATAGGTATGAGGGCAAGGTGCGTGGCAGTACCCGTGTGCCATTGTGCGCTAGGACCAATCTGGATGGATGGTATAGAGGACCCTGGGCATGTGGACAGGTAAGGTAGGGAGGATGCAGTTGTCAGATCAGGGAAGACCACTCAGTTCAATTTGACAGATAGTTTTGGAGCCACTACTATAGGTCAGGTGCTGTTCTTGGTGCTCAGGATACAGTCCATACTCTCATGAAGCCTGTATTATTTAGTGAAAATATAGACAATAAATAAATAAAGTCTCCTTGGATCTTGGTAAATGCCATTAGAAAATAAAACAGGCTAATATGATTGAATAGGGCATACTTGGAGGCATTCTCCTGCAGATGGAACAGTCAGAGAGGCCCTCTGTAAAGAATACACATTTTTTTTAGACTTAGTACTTTGGAGGAGAGACCTAGACATCTGTGTTTTTACAAAAAGTATCCCAAAATTCTGATGGACGTCTGGGGCAGAGCAGCCTTCCATAGGGAGGGTGGTCTGGCTGGCTGAGTAGCTCAGAGTGATGAGCGCAGAAAACACATGGAATGTAGTGTAGAGGCTTTAGACTGGAGGCAGGGAGGCCTGTGGAGACCACTGGGTGGTGATGGGTGCTGGTGGGTGGAATGATATCTGTGGGCCTCTGCTTGCAGAGGTGGAAAAAACTTGGACTGAACTGACATCGAAGGAGCTCAAAGATGGGGACTTAAAGAGGTGGAGGTAAGAGCCGCAGCTAGCTGTGACCACATATTCCTGGCTGGCCAGCCACCACCTTGGATAACTTCCCCAGAAAACCCTCACTTTACGAGGTAGAATTCATTTAGCCTTGCATAAAACTAAAATGCTCTAATCCAGTGTTCAACAAATGTTTCCTGTGAAAGACCAGATAGTAAGTATTTTAGAATTTTTGTACCCCAGAGTCTCTGTCAGCTATTCCATTCTGCTGTTGTGGCTCAAGAGTAGCCATGGACAATGTTGTTCAAATACAACTTTATTTAAAAAAACAGGCAGCTGGCTGGTTAGCCCATGGGTGGTAGTTTCCCATCCTCTGCTCTAATCTGTCTAGGAAAATCCATGGATTGTGACCCTAGGTGCTAATGGAAGGTCAATGAGTATCCTCCTAGGTATGCACATGTATTATAAAAGACTTTACTTCCTTATTTTTACTAAGCAGCCAGTTTAGACTCTTCATTTTTATTTCTGCTGTTTTTGGTTTTGTGTTTTGTTGGCTCATAGAATTATCAAACCCTGCAATCACACAGGGCGACCATATAGCAGAGCATCGGGCATCCACAGGCATCATGAGACCTGAGTTTAAAGTGGACCTACCTTCCTGTGTGGCTTTGCCTCTCAGAGCCTCAGCTTCGTCTTTAATAAGTTGATTAAAGGGGTCACTGGACTAGATGACTTTTAAGGCTCTGTCTGGCACTAATACTCTAATTCAGTGTGCTTTATACATTAGCTGAAATGTTGGTGATATTTGATAGAGGACCAAGGAGAAGAGGAGGAAGTCAACCAGATGAGAAATGTCCTGGGTCAGAATGAGGGGTTTGGCAGCCTGATGGAGATGACAGCATGCAGATGACAGATGTTCCTAGTATGATGCCAAGCACACTATTAAAATTAAATGAATGAGTGACATTGCCAATATGAATGACAATTGGTAGATGTGAGTGCTATTCGTTGGAAAAGAGTAGAAGATGATCCTGAAAACTCGAGTCTGAAGGACAAAAGCATTCCCTATGTTTAGCTTGAATGAAGGAGGAGTAGATGGACCCAGACCCCACAGTGATGGCTTGGAAGTAAATTGTAAATGCAAGACTGAAAGCATGTGGTTGAGGATCTTTTTAAAAAATTTTTTAAATTGCTTTTCAAGTACAGTTGTCTTCATTCTCCCCCCCCCCACTACTCCCTGCCCCACCCGTCCCCACCTCCCACCCCCAGTCTCACCCCCTTTGGCTTTGTCCATGAGTCCTTCATACTTGTTCCCTTCCCTTCCTCCCCCCCCACCGCCATTATTCCATCACTCCTCCCCTCTGGTCACTGTCTGTTTGTTCTTTATTTCAATGTCTCAGGTTATGTTTTGCTTACTTGTTTGTTTTGTTGATTAGGTTCTACTTATAGGCAAGATCATATGGTATTTGTCTTTCACCACCTAGTTTATTTCACTTGGCATAATACTCACCAGATCCATCCATGCCGTCATGAAAGATGGGAGCTCCTTTCTTTCTGCTGCATAGAATTCCATTGTGTAAATATTTACCGATAGGCACTTAGGTTGCTTCCCACACTTGGCTATTATAAATTGTGCTGCTATGAACATTGGAGTGTATATGTTCTTTTGGATTGGTGTTTCAGGATTCTTAGGGTATACTCCCAACAGTGGAATTACCAAGTCAAAAGGCAGTTCCATTTTTAGTTTTCTGAGGAAATTCCCTACTGTTTTCCACAGGGGCTGCACCAGTCTGCATTCCCACCAATGGTACACTAGGGTTCCCTTTTCTCCACAACCTTGCCAGCACTTGTTTTTTGTTATTTGTTTATAATGGCCATTCTGACCAGTGTGAAGTTAAATATGGGCCCATCCACCACCTGAAATTACCTCTACTTCTCATACTCAATTCCATCTCGTGTATGACTTCCAGATAAATATTCCCCAACACACAGCTTTCACCCTGTTGTTTTGACTGCTCCAGTAACTGTAGCTCTTTATCATGTCTCTCTGTGCACTGGCATATTAGACAATTGAAAATGGCCCACTGAAATTTTAGGTCCTATGGTTTCTTCAAACCTCTTTCAAATGCTACACCCCTGTACCTTGGCATCTCCCTGACCCCTGAGCTTAGCTTGGCTTTTTCACCTCCATGTCTACCTTGAATTACGTGCCTTCCTTACCTAGAATATACTGTCTTCATCTTTTCTGATGTGTCTGAAACCCCTCTGTCCTTCAAACGTCACTGTTACTCAACTTTTTATGCTACAAGTCCATAGTGTCTTTGTTCTTCCCCAAACTTCTCAACATCTAATTCTTTTTTTAAATATTTTATTTATTTATCTTTACAGGGCGAGGGAAGGAGAGAGGAAGAGAAACATCAATGTATGGTTGCTTTTTGTGCATCCCCTGCTGGGAACTGGCCCCTGCAGGGAACTGGCCTGCAACCCAGGCATGTGCCCTGACTGGGAATCCAACCGCAATTGTCTGGTTCGCAGGCCCATGCGCAATTTACTGAGCTACACCAGCCAGGGCTCAACATCTAATTCTTATGCTCACTTATTTGGCAACCTGCTGCCTAGTATAGGAACCCCACACCTTTACATTATGTGTAGCCTGCGTAACTGGGTATCTCTGAGAATTTCAGTTCTGCTTCTCCTTTGGGGTGATTGAAGCTCACAGGATCAGTACCAGCTGAGCAGAGAGAGGAGTTAGCGCAGGGAAGAACTAACATTGACTGGACACCTAATGTGTACATCAAGTGCTTTTTGACACCTAAGAAGTGTTACTTCATTTGATAGTAACTCTGCAAAGTAGGTTGTATAATCCCTGTTTTTACAGGTGATAAGTGGTTCAGAAAAATTAGGTGACTTGGTCAAGATCACACGGCAAATGACGTGGTGGATCTGGAGTCAGTAGGAATGTGTGACTGAAGTGCACACGTTGTGACTAGAGAAAGAACAACATTGCAAAGAGCTTAGAAGATAGGAAGGCCCTGTGTTATTCTGAAGATTAAATATGAAGATGCCTAACCATGCCTGGCATAGAGTAGGTGTTTAATAAATTGTAGTTATTATCATTAAATCACATTGAGAGGGTACACTATTTCTGTTTCCTCTTTGAATGTCCTCTATTATTTAGCAAAGATATTGTTGATCAAATAATTTACATAAGGACTATTTAACTTACATTTTGCCAAGCAGTTGGTTTGTCTTCTTCATTTTTCTGAACTGGATGGGTATGCTGTTTCCATGTCCTCACGTGGAAGGAGACCAGGCGTCCTGGAACATGGGGCACCCAGATGGTCTCTACTGAGTGCTTTGAGTAAGGGTTGTGTTTATATTGATAACGGCCATTGCTAGCTCATAGTATGTGCTCAGTAAAAATGTGCTTTGTGATGCTGTTGAATGAATGACTATGTTTAGGAAGTGCCATCAGGCATCCTCTCATCACTCTGAACACATTTGCTCCTGTTCTATTGACTCTCTGGAATGGATATGGAATCCATTCCAGTTGTTCTTAAACTCGTTGATCACCAAAATGTGTTTTTGTTGTTGTTGTTATTTTTTAAAGCACAGGTTTCTGGTCTGTATCCCTGGAAAATATGATTTGGTGACTCTGGGTGTTCTAGAAGCTCCCCGCAAAGCTCTGCTCACTGGCAAGTTTTGGAGATACCATATATCTAGGTGGTGATGACCAATCCCCACCCCGAAACCCTTTCATGTATACTTTCTGTTCAATTGACGATGTACTCAATGGCTGTGAGGTCAGTTTCTGTGAGGCTGACTAACCATGGTGGGCAGCAGCACCCTTCCTTCCTCTTCATGTTGATCACAAGCCTCCTGTAGATGGTGCCCATTGGAAAGGAGGCAGTCACTCTGACTCAGGACTACCTGATGCTGGAAAAGCAAAGGAAAGAGAAGACAGAGGAAAAGATGAGGGATCCTAGGTCTTACAGGCCTCTGGGCCTTGCTGAGCACTCACCAAGAGGGCTCCCTGAATCTACCTCCTCTGGTCTAAGACTGGACATGATTTTTCTGGACACAGGCAGAGCATCTAACATGCTGTGAGGTCACTCTTCAGCCCCCCTACCTTAACTTTCCATCCCCTACCCTTTGACCTCTCGGCTATTGGAAGTTCTTTTGGACCTTCTGATATCCCCTGAATGGCCCAATGTCAGCCTTGAGGGCAGGTCTCAGAGATGTCAGGCTGCCAAATACCATTCTTTATGAGA
This sequence comes from Sturnira hondurensis, assembly GCF_014824575.4. Lineage (NCBI taxonomy): Eukaryota > Metazoa > Chordata > Mammalia > Chiroptera > Phyllostomidae > Sturnira > Sturnira hondurensis. The sequence goes on from NW_028080827.1 coordinate 8,170,092, forward strand.
CAAGTCAGTTTGTTAAAGGCGAGGTGGGCAGAGTACATGAAATGGGGGCTCCACGCAGCCATAGGTGGGAAACAGCCAGGCCCTTGCCCGTGCCAGGCTCTGTCTGCAGTTCTGCCCTTGTTTACCTGAGTCCAAGAAGCTTAGATTTTTCCAGACAGGCACCTGCAGACCCTTAGCAAGGCATCACCCCAAATGAACTTTTTTGTTCCATTTTTTTTTGGAAATATAAACCTAGATGGGTCACAAAGAAAATGTGATTTGCCCTGGCTGGTGTAGCTCAGTGGATTGAGCACAGGCCTGAGAAACAGAGGATCGCGGTTCGATTCCCAGTCAGGGCACATGCCTGGGTTGCAGGCCGGTTCCCTGCAGGCCAACTCCCAGCAGGGGACACACAAAACAAACATTGATGTTTCTCTCCCTCTCCCCTTCCCCTCTAAAGGTAAATAAATAAATTTAAAAAAAAAAGAAGAAGAAAATGTGATTTAAAAAATGCACTTTGAAAGCATTGACTTGCTATAAAATATAACAACAGAAATAATTGTAAAATCTTTTCTGAGAGCTTATTAGGTTGTTGAGAATGCAAAGAAGATTTGAAAGTGCCCTAGCAATATCAGAAAAATTTGGGTAGATATTATTATTCCTTAATGCAAAAATATTCTAATTAAAATTTTAATAGGATTAAATTTTAATATTAATAAAAATAAGTAACACATTGTTTTACATAGTGTAAAAATTTCCATAGCTGTAGCAGCATTTATTTATGTATTTATTGCCCTTTGACTTATATAGAGGATAATGGACATAATTTTATTGTGGAAAAATATACAAAACATAAAATTTACCATTTTCTTATGTTGAGTGTACAGTTCAGTGGTATTGGAAAGGTTTTTTTCTCTTATTTTTTGTGCATTCTTCTGCCTATACTACCCTTGCAAGTTTTATTACTTTAATAGATATTTAAAACTCCAAACCATGTGCCAGTAAGTGTGGTAGGTGTTTCATGTGTCTCATCTCATTTATTCCTTAATCCCTCAGAGGAGGGATTACTTGTATGTCCCATTTTACAGAAGAGGAAACTGAGGGTTGCATGTTTATTCAAAGTCACAACACTAGCAAGAGGGGAATGGCAGAAAGAGTCTTGTTCACTGCTAAGGCTGGATGCCAAGACGGCAATAGCCACTGCCTCTTTGGATCTGGGTACCACAGATCTGTCTACTTTGCTGAAAACAAAATTAAGTCACTTCCTGAATCTGTGTTTATGCCTTTTGGATTCTGCCACTTTAAAAAAAAGCTTAAATAAACAGAACAAACAGGGCTACATGGTATTTTACACTTTGTGTTCAGTGTCTCCAAAGTCTTTAAGTAACTATCACAACCCAATATATTCAATAATGGGGCGACACCATACTTATTAATCCAAAAATATACCCATACACTGCTCATTTGTACACGAAGAGAGGGAAGAGCATCCATTCTTCACCGTGGAGTGTGGTAGCTATAACTCGGGCTCTGTAGTCAGATTGCTTGAGTACAAATCCTGACTCACACCTTTCTAGTTACTACTTAACCTCTCTAGGCCTCAGTTTTCTAATCTGCACAATGGGGATGAGGGGCATACGTCCTGAGATTGTAATGATGAACTGAAGTGCCTGGTACGTTTCTAAATTCTAAATAGAGACTAGCTATGGTTAGTCATTTATTTGGCAAATATTTATCGAATTCACCTCGTGTGGTTGATATGGCACGGGATTAAGACATGGTCCTAGCCCTTTTTCCTCTAAAAACAGTAGGCATAAATGAACAACAAATGGTCTCTACGAAGGGGAAGAGCAGAGGAGAGGAGCAGGAGTGGATGGAAGCAGGAGAGAGAGAAGCTCCAGGGAGGAGGTGGCTTGTTTCGGGCGAATGCCTACTACATTTCGATACTATGCAAAATAAACTTTGCTGAATATTTTGTCCAAAACACTATTTTAATAGAAAACTATTAAAATGTATATACATATATTTAAAATACCTTTATCCTTCTCGACTAAACTGTAAAGAAACAGCACTAACCACTAGAAAAGGAGAGTACACAGACCTTTCTGATGATCAAGAGGAGAGGTTAAGCCAAAACCCCTTGCCATTGGTAGTATCCTATGCTAAAGAGAATTCACCATTGTCTTTGGGTCCTGGAGAGCAGTTGGGTGTGAACCGAATCTGCCATTCTGAGCTGGTTTCTTGAGTCAATATTACCATCGAAAGGAAGCCATTGATCAACCAAGTGAAGCTGCTAAAAATGGATGCCAGCCAGGGAAAAATCCACTGGGGAAGCTGTGAATGTAACTGACCTGTCTTGGCAAGGCTGAGTTCTTTGTGATTCGATTGGGTGAGAGCTAAGGGCTGCTGGCCAAACCCCTAAGCAATGGTAACCTGGCTCACTAGGCTCTAGATCCCCAGCACCCACTAGAGCCAGAGTAGAGAGCAGGAGGAAGAAGTGGGCCTCACCAGGGTCCACTGGGTCGAGATGCAGTATCACAAGGCTCAGTGGCCTTCCATACATCCCAGCTAATTCCAACCTCCCTACCAGCCTGACACAGTGAGGGGCTGGTGGTGGTTTTGCCTCATCTCTGCCCTCCTTTCTTGCTCATTGGCTCATCACACTTTGGTGGAGATGAACAATGAGGGGAGGGGCTAGGAAGCCAGCCTGTTAGACAAAGAATGAGACTGTGCCTGGGCTAGACCCACGCCAATTATGTTTGAATAAACAAATCTACAGTACAAGCTAAGAGTTCCCTTCCCCGGCCCACCCGAGTTTTTATTTATTTTTATCTTGGTCTGGAAAGTTGAACATATTCCCTATACCGTCCTGGTACCCAGATGGCCTGTTTGAGTAAGCAGTGGGGAAGAAGGTCAATAAAACATCAGCATGCAGAGTCTCTGCGAAGGTCAGTCCTGCATAAAATACTGTGACAACCTGAGGGCAAGTTTAAAGGGGTGCTCCACAATGGGATGGGCGTGGGGTGGGATGGATGCTGCCTTCTCATGATTGCTGAGAAATCGAGTTCTGCCCCCACCCCCACACGTCTGTTTTACTGGGTTCCTGTAGTGGTCCTGTAGGAAAAGTGTTCTTCACACAGGAGTGCGCACGATCCAAGTGAGGAGGGTTTTAGGGTCTGTCTTAATACACAAATACCTGTCATCATGTTAGGGGGCGGTTTCAAAAACGATCAAATCCATTTCCCCAAACAGGAACATAATGGCTACTGCAGTGTCTCAGGTTCTCACCTATTGAATAAGTGCTGTCACTCTTTCTCTCTCTCTCTAGATGGACAGACAGATATAAAATGTATCTTTTATATATAATACATTACATATTAATTATACATATTCTGCAGATATGTTTGAATAAGATGTAACACGAGTGCTGAACTAGGCATACACCTTTGAGTTTTTAGCTGTAAGATTCATATTCTTGACAGGAATTTCTCAATGACTATTTAACTAATAAATATAAAAGGAGATAAATGTGCCTACAGTCATCAAAAATTTTATAAGGGTTCTGCTTCCCTCTTCCTTTATTAAGATTGGGGGAAAACCCAACAACACCCTTTTAATGCAAAAAATAGAAAAAAGTCCATTTTGCTTGGGGGATGTATTCAGATTGGAGGTGAGTACCAACACAAATATTCTTGCAGATTGATCCAGGTTGAAGTGTGTTGTGCATGGGCTTACTGTTGAACTTGCAAGTAATTTGTAAGGCCAGAGTCAGTTTTGACTATGAAACATTGTATCACTGTGATTGGAATCAATAGTTCTTGCACTGTCATTTGTCACATATTTACAAGCTTGAAAAATAGTTCATTTTGTCCTCATCCCATAACTCAAAAGACTGAACCAGAGCCCCGGAGGGATCTGCCAACAGGACACATTCATTACCAATCACCCATCTCAGTGAGGTTCTAATCAGAGCCACACCAAAAACAGAGCATAAATAAAAATTAAAGTACTGCTCATTTGATACACTCTTTGATACTTTTGGCTTCAAGTATTTAAAAGCCTATGGGGAGATTTCGTTCACCTTGGTGATCTACCTCAGTGACCAATGAGGGAAAATTCACTGTAGCTGATTTTCCCACCACACTCTCAAAACATTCAAAGGTATCATTTTTTAAAATGAAGAAAGTTAAAATCTAGAGTTAATGGTCCAAAAAGTTGATAAAGTATACTTCTTCCAGTTATCTCACATACAGTTCATAAATGACCTTCTATTCCCATGACAGATTTGTAGAACACATTTAAAGATAATGCTTTCAATTTTAAGATAAAAGATTTGTGAAAGATAGAACTGGTGTCTATGAAATCACTAATCCTGACTCTCTAGTATTTCAGATGGAGAGCTTCATAAAATCAAAAGACTGCCCATAAAGTTGCAGTACACCTGCTGTCAAAGACAATCAGTGATAGAATTGTGAAGTGAATGTTGAAAAGGACAGGAGACATGTGCACGTTTGGTTATAATAATGTATTTTAACTCCCCTTCACTCCACTGTTGTATTGATAAAGTATTAATGGTGGAACTACTGAGGAGACCAATTCAGATTCTTCAAAAAGCCCCCAGGTGCTAACAGATGAATATGTTGTCCATCAAATTGAGTTGTTAAAGTAACCTCCAATTGCAGGCTTGCAGCTAGTTTTCTTCAGTCATTTTCCTAACTAGATTCAACCTATGGGAGGATCCATTGCTCAAGTCTGAGCCGAAAACAACCTGGAAAAGTCCAGATTGCCTTCCAAAGGCTCCGCCGAGTGGTTCTGTACAGCTGGAACCTGACGTTTCTTTTGATAGAACGAGGCAGAAAGCTGATGTTATGTGCCAGTCATTGCCTTCCTAAATCTCTTTACTTTGTCATTTTACTATTTAGGTCCTATAAGTTTAATATTGATTTCATGAAATGACACCATTTCCACCATGCCCATTCTCACTGAGTGGCTGAAATTCAATTAGAAGTCATGCTGAGGTGGAGGATCTGATCTGCCTTTATCTCTTTGGAAGAGATATGGGGAGGTGCACCTCCTCATGAAGAGTGGGGCCTGAACTTGAACCTATGTACGTACATAGAGTTCATGATGTCTGCCCATTTACCCATCTTCTTTTAGAAAGAAAGAGAATGAGTGGTGGGACAGGAGATATGTATCCTCTGCCCCTGCAGCCTATTGGAGTAGGGGTGGACCTTTAATCCAGAGGGGCCCCAACCTTAAACGAGTCTGTAACTTGGGAGTATGTGTCCTGGCTCAACACGAACTAGGTTAATCATCTCAGGTAGAAACAAGAAGTTGCAGTGGATGGTGTGCTAGAGGTAAAAGTTTTGGGCAACCATTACTGGCTGTGTGCAAAGTGAGAGCTTACCCTCAGAAAGAGAAAAGAAAGCAGCAAGTAGGAGATGAAAGGCTGGCTGGCCCTGGGCGCAGCCCTGGCTCTGGCCCTTTAGGAGGCATTCTTGGTCAGCCTGGCACACGCGCCCGTAGAACCTCTCTGAAAATACATGAGTCTCCCTCTTCGTTTGGAGCTGGTTCGAGTGAACTTCTGTTCCTCGAACCCCCCAAAACACCTAACGAGATGTATTGAATGTTGTGTCTAAGTCAGAGCTAACTTCTCAAGACCTTGGACATTGTGTCACTCATTCCATGTCACTGACATGCTTCTCGAAGGATGGATGCATTCTGAAGTTTAGCTTTGGTGCCTCTCTTTGTAGCTCTCATACTCTAAACAGGGGTGTCAAACTCATTTTCAGTGGGGGCCACATCAGCCTTTCAGTTGCCTTCAAAGAGCCAAATGTTATTTCAACTCCTTAACAGTTAAGGAGAAGTTACATTTATACAGTCCTAGAATTATTTCGGTCCTATGAAAGCAACTGGGAGGCTAATGTGGCCCCCAGTGAACATGAGTTTGACACCCCTGCTCTAATAGAAGAGACAAAGATATTTCATAGACACAAGCAATAGATATATTATGGGCAGAATGGATAAGTGGGTGTGCTAAGATAGGCTGGGAATTTGTGCTGATATCCTAACCAACTAAGTGGAAGCCTCACATATTCTACTGATAGAGGTACCTTACTTGTAATTTGGGGATGGGAGTATGGGGAGATGACACAGATCAAAGAAACATGCATTTTGAATGGAGTCTAGAAAGAGGAAACTTAGTCCTTTTGGGGGAAAAAAGCATAAGATAGAGTCAATTGAATCTAGGTTTGACTTCTGATTCTGCTGGTTAGGGCTGTGTGACCTTGAACAAGCTACCATGTCTCTGAGACTCAATTGTATTTTTAAGATTGTGATAATACTTTTCTTACAGAATGATGAGGATTAAATAGGAAGGTATATGCAAAAAGGGCATTAAGTAGATAAGTATATATCTTTGTCCTTTTGTAAGATGTAGGAAAGTGTCATCATCACTGAAGCTTATTTATCAGAAATCTGTTAAGAAGCTCATTACATTTTCTATTTAAACATTTTTACATTTATAGGGAAACTCAGGGAATCTAGTAAGAATCCTTTCTGGTTCACAAGTCTCTTGTGAGAGCTGGTTTGGTGGCAAATGTTAATATATCCATTTTACTGATCAGGAACCCATTTCTCAGGATAAATAAACTGAAAACCAGAAAGCACTGACAGATGTGAAAGTGAAGCTGTAGGTGATTGGGGGGAACGTGCAATATCCTTGGGAATCTGTTAGGGAGACCTGTGATTGCGACAGAGCAGCACCGCTGGTGGACTGACTACTTAATTGTGTGGATGCGGGATCTTATAATGCCTGTGTTGTTTTTCATTTGGCAATAAGCTCAAACATTCAAACCATCAACTTCCTAGGAGGATATCTTTAAATGCTCTTTTTTATGCAATTTCAAAACTGCAGGTATTCTTATCTACTTAAAATGGTATTAGGCTGTGATCATTACTAATACTTTATGCTTATCATGACTATTTCTGATATTAATCTACAGATGTACTAATTTCTCATCTGCCACTCTTAGCAACGAAATCCCTCATTAAGACCAACCCATTTCACTTGTGAAGCCAGGTGGACGATGACTGCTGAATGTGTATATTTCTTTGTCCTCTTTATCCTAAATTTCATTGTCATGCTTAAATACCCAAATTGCTTTTGACATTTATCTCTATGCACATGAGAACATTTTTATTAATGCTGAAATATTATATAATATATATGATATGATGCTCATTATTTACTGTTTCTTTTCCCTTTCTAACTTACTGCAGCTTCTTTCTATAATGTACCATATTTTGCCATGTATAATGTGCACTTTTTTGCCCAAATTTTTGAGGGAGAAATAAAAGCACACATTATACATGGATGTAATGATTACATGCCATGGGTATAACAATCCTGTGTATAATGCACACCAAATATGGGAGCACATTATATATAGCAAAATATGGGTAATTTTTTCCTGGGACAGGAAGTCACAGAGAATTAACAAGAGCAGAATTAAAAAAAAAAAGAACTGAAGGAGGAAATTAGGGAAGGCACCCTGTGAGAACATGTTTATAAATGACAGATATATTTTTATTTATGGCAAGTATGTGGAGAAACTTAATAATACCTCCCCAAAGTAAGTAGACAGTATAACAATACGAAACACCAGCATATAAAGAATGAGGTTGACTATGCAAAAAGGCGATCTACTCTACAAAATAACTAGAAAATAACTAGATGAAAAAGTGTCAAGTTTGGTCCAAGGAACATATGTCAATCTTAGAGAGGCCAGACTAGAATATGATCAAATAGGAAAAAGAGTGCAACAAGAGGAACTGAATGTTACCAAGAAAAGCATTTGTGGGTAGAAGGAAGATAGATCATCAGCATCTCCTCACAGGATCCTTCCCTTCGCCCACATAAGACACTTATGATGACTCCTATTTTGGTGCATATCCTTCCATCCACAAAAAAAGTGACTGTGTTTTCCTGTGCCTTCTACTTAACAGGGAGCTTTTTCTTTGTAACTTAACAGTACATTGCATATCTATTCTATAATGTGACTTTATACTGGTTGCATAGCATTCTATTGTTTGGCTTATGTCCTATATTTAAGCAATTGCTCTTAGTAAACATTTAGCCTGTTTCTCTTACATTGTATTATAGATGGTGCTATGCTGAGCCTCTGTAAACAAGTATCTTGACATCCTTGCCTGATATCATCTTTAGAATTAGTTCCTAAAAGCAGATTCACTAGGTTAAAAGTTTGTAGATTTAGATTTTGATACATATTTTCAAATCATGCTCCAGGTGCATATGGTTTGTACTCCTAACACCAGAGAAGGGAGACCGTTCCTCCTACTCCTAGCAACTCTTGGTATTAGCGTTCTTTGTTGTGTTTGCCAGTACAATGCTTCATCACTGTCCTGATTTATGTGTTTGTGATTTCTATGGAGTAGGCATCATTGTATACACCATTAGCCACGAGCATTTGTGTGTGTGTGTGTGTGTGTGTGTGTGCAATGCTTGTTCTTGTCTTTTACGCATTCTTCTACAGTGCTCAGATGATAATTTTAAACACTTAGTATGAAATCTATAGTTTACCACATGGGTCCATTCAATGCAAAAGGCCTAAAAACATAGGGGTATTTATTTCCAGAAGAAATGAAAAGTACAAACACATTTAAACAACAAGACAGCATTACATTAGTCATTTGATAGTAGCTGTGTACAGGGTGGGACAAAGGTGGGTTTGCAATTCTGAGTTCATGAAACAGTTTATTCTTGTATTATCATTTATTAATTATTATATTATTTTCCATACAAACAACCAAAAACCTGCCTTTGCCCCACCCTGAGTTTCCCAAGAACTATTGAATTTTAACTTCAAACATCTCCTTGAATTCAGCCTTTTGTGTGTAGCATGGAACCCACTAGACAAAGAAGTGATGGCAAGGTCAAGGCAACCCTGATACAGCAGGGACATGATGCCAGTGCCGCTGGAGTGAGAGTAAAGAGTAGCTCGTGTTAACAGAGACCACCTAGGTTATCATTTCTTCAAGGAGGTGGTAATCAAGCCCCTGAGCCACCACTCTCCTCACACATTCGGGACATACCGCGAAGTTGTTTGCTGCCCGATACACCTACCAACTGCCAGGGCAGAAAAGGCTCCATCTCTTTCCAACTGCAGCTCTTTGCCAATTTGGAAGCAGCGGCAGTGAAACTCATTTATGCTGGTCCCATGTGGCTTTCTGTCTGGTATGGATTGTTCAAATCTCTCGGTCCCACCAGAAAACCCATAAGCCTGATGCTAAGTTGTCTCCTGTGTGCCATTTTGGCTCATATCGTTTTGCTCAGGCTGTCATCCTTCCGTCTCAGTCCTTAGAGGACTAGATAAAAAGGCCCTCTTGAAGGACATACACAATCTCTAAATACCCCAGCAACATCAAAATCTTGCCATAAAAAGCATTATGCTTTATTCATACACCTCCTCTCTAACTAGAGTGAAGGGGTGAGCAATAAACCATGGCTGGAAGCTCACACGTTTCTATTCTGTGGAAACCATCAGGGAAGAAAACTTTGGGGCTGAAATTACCTTCCTTTTCTTCTCCCACTACTGTACTTCCTCTCTTCTGTGAGTGTCTCATCCATCTCCAGCCTGAAGTCCTCTCCCAAGAGAAATACTTATCTTCATCTGTCCAACTAGGATCCCCTGGAAATGATATTCATACTGTTCTCCAAAACACATATTTCCAAGTTTGACTAGATTTGCGTGTGGATTTTCTAAGCAGAAACAGACTGAAATGCACTGAAAATGTTTACATTTGCTGGCAGATTACAAATAGGATTTTTGGATCCTTTTAATAAACTAGATCAGAGAATTTTGTTTTGTTTTGTTTCACCCCCAAATTTAGACATTAAAAGAATGTTTAGCCCTGGCTAGTGTGGCCCAGCAGATTGAAAGCCAGCCTGCAAACTGCTGGTTTGATTCCCAGTCAGGGCATGTGCCTGGGTTGCAGGCCAGGTCCCCAGTAGGGGGCGTGCAAGAGGCAAGCACACATTGATGCTTTTCTTCCTCTCTTTCTCCCTCCCTTCCCCTCTCTCTAAAAACAAGTGAATAAAATCTTTAAAAAATAATGTTTGCTTGTACATGTTTCTCATATATGCCTTAAAAGTTCAAACATAATAAAGAAAGCATTATAAATATGGCCATTTTTCAAAATAACAGATATACAATTATATACAAAGTATATAAGATACTTATATCTTGGAATAAAAAGTAGACATATCTGTCCTCATTTAATGTTTAATTTATTTAGTGATTTAATAAATCCAACCTGAAAGTGGGCTATTCAGGTTGTGGGCTTCTTCTCTGTATATTTTATGTCCACCCTCCCCAATTTTAGTATTCCTTCCCCAAGGCAATAAAGCTCTGTCTGGTTTTACTTGTCATCGCTTCAAGATCATATAGGCATCTGAACCAAAGCTATTATTAAAATTGCTGCAGATGTCCTCAAGCATCCTCTTACAGACTCAAAGACTCATTTCCCTTTCCTGTAGGCACTTGTTCCTTATTTGGAAGCACTCAATAACAAACAAAGCAGGAAGCGGCAAATGCAGGCCCCTCTGAAATGGCTGAGCAGTATTCAGTCTGGTGGCAAAATAAATAAATAAAGGAATAAAATTATGCTGGTGATGAGACATCACTTACATATACACTCAGGAAGTGGAGAAAAGCAATCCACTCTGGGACTTCGTAACAGGGCACATATTAATGCGTCTCTCTATCTAAAAGGAAGGGTTTGCCCCACTTAGCAAGCAGCCACACAATAGGAAGGAGCAGCCTGAAGAATGCTAGTTGGTCTTCCAGGCGAGGGTTGCATATCTTCGTGGTGTTTGGGGACATGAGGCGAGTCTTCCAAACATCGCAATGGTAAAGCCCAGAAGAGTCTGTCTGAGATTCACAGCCAATGTCTATGCCAGACCCCTCTCCTCCTCTGCTTTGTCACGGGGGTCTGGACTTGCCTTCTCCACCCTGGAGCTGTCCTCTTGTTTTGTTTTTTTTTTTTTTGTTTTTGTTTTTTGTGGACACCCTGGCTCAGTTTCAGTCCTTCCTCTTTCATAAAGCCTTCCCAGGAGTCCACATGCCAGGGAAAGCATGTGGGATTTAGAGCCAGAGAAAACCACCGTGGCTTCTGCCATGCACCACCTCTGTGAATTTAGGCAACTAACCTCAAGTCCCCAACCTATAAAACAGGGGAAGAACAATATGAATTTCTTTGGGTAGTTGTCCAGTTTATAAGGTAATGCTGAATAGACAGGATTTAAGCTGGAGAATGAGTACATGGAGTTCATTGTTTTCCATAATAAAAATGGTTTCATAAAAGGGAATGCATATAAAGCACCTACTACATAGTAGATAATATCTGTTTCCCCTTTCTTCCTACTCAATCTTCACTCTCTTCCTCTTCCTCATAGCTTTTATGATGATCGCTCCTAGCCTTCAGCTCAGTATGTCTCCAGGAAGCCATGAATGAAGGAGAGCGAGGGTCCCGGGACTGCCACATCCACTCTCAGAGGCTCCTTGGTGAGGCCCCCAAGGAAGACCCAGCGAGGTGGATACCGTCAGGCACAGGAGCCCTTATTATAAGCAGAAGTTCTTAAATCCAGGCCCTAGTGTTGGTGCGCTGTGGGCCTGGCCCAGCTGTGTGCTCTTCCGGGCTACTTTCTCACAGGCCAGAGGCAGACCTAAAGCCTCAACCAGCTGAGTAATTTCTTGATGCTTGCTTTGGGGCATCATGCTAATTTTGTCCCTGTAGATACTTCAATCCTCATAATGGGGAAAGAGATAAATTGAAGGAAGAGGGAGAGAACTTTCCCCCAGGGCCTGAAGCAGAGCTTGGCTCAGTTGCTTACTCTCACTTGCCACAACACAGGCCAGTGCCTGGTTCTTGGGACCATGCTTTCAGGGAACAAGTCAGAAAATTGTAGAGTGAGGAAGCTATGGGGACAAAGAGCTAACTCTTCAAGGGATTCCGAGTTTTATTCCTCCTTTCCTCCCTCTTTGTCTTCACCGTGGCCCAGGAAAAGTCCTCATTGTTAATGCTCTCTTCCTGGGAGGAGGCTGCCCACAAGGGAATGATGTTGGGTTCTTAGGGTAAAATGATTTATTTGCTGTCAGAAACCAGGGAGGTAACCTGATGGGTAGAATCAAAAGGCTCTAATAAGGCATCTGACTCCATCTTTTGATTTTCGACTGCAGAGAGCTTTTAAGCTTTACTCCTCTCTCTTCTTCTGCCCACACCCAGAAGAGCTAGGAATCCCCCCCCCCCCCCGTGCCCCTTTGGTACCAGAAGACAAACCCTATAATCTCCCTCCCTCCGTTGGGAACCCTTGCCTTGGCTCTGTCTGCTACCCATCATAATATCCTCGGCCCATCTCCTTCCCCGGCACGCTCACGTCGTTTTCAGACCAGTTTGAGAGCTTTTTCCCGCTCACCCAGAAAAGCCTTGATTATACAAATAACCAACCTTTTATACCCTCTTGGTGTGTGTGTGGCATTATCAGTCTCACATTTGTACCAAATACTATTTTCGAAATTGTTTCTTCCGCAGCAATAAAAGGGAGTCATGGATAATGATGGCATTAGCTATATCTGGGTAATGAGATTATGAGAGTTTTATTTTTCTTTTTACTTATTTTTCTTTTTTATTTTTCTGTGATGGTCTAGGTAGTAACTATATGAGGCTTTCCAGGCCATACAGGCACCACCATTCAACTCTACTGAGCACTAAACCAGGAGTGTGAAAGCAGCCACAGACAATGCTAAGCAAATGGGCATAGCTTTGTTCCAATAAAACTTTATTTACAAAATTAGGTACAAGGCCAAACTTGACCTGCAGATCATAGTCTGCCAACTCCCCCCCCCCCGATGTTTCTACTACATGCGTGCTTAAAAAATATATAGACATAAAAATAAAAAATTGGGACACAGTGGTAATCTTAATTAAGACCTAATGGTTGGCACTTTTAGGGGTGATAAAAGGAGATGATAAGAGCCGACTATCTCCTTATCTATGGTTTGTTAAAGGGCTGTCTTACTTCTAGAGAAGGGAGTCTTAGGGTCTTACATTGCCCTGCCCCTCCCCTCCACACTGAACCTCTGACTCCTTGTTCCTTTTCATTTAGATTTGGGCATTCGAAGTTTGTTTCTGCCCACAGGGCTGGGGCCTTTTAGAACAATGCAAAGGGGCCAAACAGCTCCAGCGAATCTTACCTTCTACCCAGCAACTCTAAGGAATTCTTACTGCGGTTCATATTTTACTGGTGAAAAATACTGACCGGATTTCCAAAATGGTGCTTAGCCCTGGCCACATTCACAGGCTCTCCCCCGCCCCCAACTATTTCTTCTAAAGTGCGCCTGTCTAGTCAGCAGGTTTGCTGTGAGGGAAACACCAAGTGTGGCAGAAATTGTCATCCTATGGGGAAAACAGTGGGAGAGCAGGTGCTTGAATGTGGGAATGTCAGAGCTCAGAGTGGAGGCAATTATTGTCCCCCATGTCGCTCAGCAAGGAAGAGAAATTAGCAAGGAAATGGCAGGCAGGCAGCTGCTCTCCCCCGGGTGTCCTGGGCAGCTGGGGGGAGAGGGCGCTCCACACATGGGCTCGTTCAGCCTGCGAGGCCTGCGCTCAGGACTCTGAGATGCATTGCAGAAGCCTGCCCCTGGAAGATGCTGGCTGGAGACTGATCACTTCTGGACTCTTTGCAGGAGCTGGAGGTGAAACCAGGAAGACAAGGCTCACACATCTTCCCCAGCACGGACATTTTTCAAAATCAAAATTAACTCAGAGGAATAATATTATATCCCCTCCTCATCTTGACACTTATTTGTCTAGGCTCAATTTTTGCCCAAATCAAATGATAAGACCAATGGTGGTTTGTTCAACTTTTTTTATGATCTAAGCCCAAAGATTGGGCCCAAAAGAGCTTATCTGGTGAGAAAGGGAAGGGTTTTAATAGGATGACCTTCACCCATATCTCTCTCAGGACAGGACAGGCTATTAATTCAGGCTGCCCAGGGCATATGCTATCAAACCCTCCTAGACCTTGGCGATCAGAGGTTCAAGTGCTTTTGGAGCATTTCTGTGTGAGGACAACTGGTCTCCCTCTGCCCTTTGCACTATGTGGTCTGGGAAGGGTTAAATGATTTTAACGGAGGCCTGAGAGAAAGGGCACTGTATTGGCCAGAGGAAATGGAATTTTTAATGCAGGCCCCTGCCGTTTCTGTGTGGCCAGGCAATCCTACCCTAGATGTTAGGTTTTCAGAACTCACTTGTTTCAGGGACACAAATGAGCACTGCACGGGGGCCTACAGGGTCCAGTGTCTAAGTACGTTAATGATTACATTAGCTTGCAGCAAACAAACCCACAAATCTCAGTGGTTTAACAAAATATACATTTTCCTCCTATCTGCAAAAGTCCAATAAAATGTTTTTATCTGGAGGTGGCTTTACATGATCACATGTGGCTCCTGCTTCTCCCAGGGTCTCAGAGCCTTTGCAGGTCCTGACAGGTGGGAAACAAAGCAAGGGGAAGGTGTATCTACTTCTCCTCCACTCAGACCCTGAAGGGACACACATCACTTCTGATCACATTCTATTCATGGAAATTAGTTGCGCAGACACACCTAGATGCTGGGAAACTGGCATCTACTGACACACAGTCCCTTGCTGACACCACACGTTTGGAATGGTCAGCTGGCTGGCTGTCCCTTCTCAGCACTTTAGCCCCTCCCAGATGTCTGTGATGCTGCAGCTCACACCCAGGATGACTGTCCCTGAGAGAGGGCTTCATTTTGCCCACCACTGTCCCTCTATTCTTATAGGTCCCTCAGGTAGCATTTGTGCAAATGCTTCAATCTAAGCTAAAGGAAGATATGGAACTGGGGGTGAGAGGGAGGGTTCTAGTAGGAAGGGCAACCTGCAGCTTTAACAGAAGCCCATGGCGAGAGAGAAGGGAGAGTCAGTGGTCACCTGTGTGAGACGTGCAGCCTCACCACCTGAAGGATGTGCCTGGCAACTGGCTGGGTAAACAGAGCTCCATCCAAAGTCATTGTTCTGAGCAAGACCACCAGTTTCCATTTCTGTACATGGAGCGTGCATGATCAGAAAAACATTGTAAAAAAGAAAATCATAACAATCTGGATTTCAATGATGCCAGGCCAATTCCCTGTTCCCTCTAGCTCATTGTAACACAACTCTTCTGATACATTTACCTTTTAAACTTTTCCTCCTGCAAGTTCTCTTCCAGGGTCTTTATGTATCCAGGGCATTTTAAAATGCTCTCCAATTATTTTTGAATCTGTTCTCTCCTTGTTCCTCAGAAAACTCCCGTGGGCTAGGACGTACAAAAAAATCTTGCCATCAGAATGACACAGGGTTTCTGATGTCACATGGCCAGCTCAGAACAGCATTATTCCTCAGATGTCCCAAATGTCCTGATCTAAACTTAACAGAACAGGGGTACCTTTCTCATCTCTTTCACCGTCCATTTTACCCAAAGAATTTATGTTCAAAGGACCTTCTGAATATCAATCAACGGACCATCCACCTGTCTCCTACTTCATCTTCTCCCCATTAAACCCTTCAACAGCAGTGAGTCACAAAAGTTTTCTTCAAACCAGTGTGACTAGGATTACTCACAGTTTACCTCGGTGTACTTTTGTCAGTGTATAAAGAGAAAGGATTTTCACAAATCCTCATCTACATGGTCCCCAGCTCCAGACCCTTGGAAGTCAAGACACCTCAGTACCTTGTTATGGATGAGGTCATGGAGCACATGCAGGTGCCCTGGAACCATGGCCAGGACTCACCGAGAACCACCACTTTCTATCCAAAAGTTTAAGTTCCATTGCAGGCTTTCCCTAGAGGGAGAGGAAGAGTTTCTGCTCCTGAATTACTGTTCACTGTGGCCCTTATTATTCTGCATCTTTAGACTCAAGTAACTGAGAAGCAACATAACTGCATGTGCACAGAACCAACTATGAAACATCCACTCTCTGTCACGTGGTAGCTGTGTGACCTTGGACGAACTACATAGCTCTCTGTTCCTCAATTTCTGATCTGTAACTTGGTGATGATGATCTGCCTTATAGAGTTGTTGTAAGAATTACGTGTGTTGATAAAATAAAGCACTTTCTACTGTGCCTGGGGTG
The DNA here is from genome assembly GCF_014824575.4 of Sturnira hondurensis. Lineage (NCBI taxonomy): Eukaryota > Metazoa > Chordata > Mammalia > Chiroptera > Phyllostomidae > Sturnira > Sturnira hondurensis. Next base: position 8,186,282 of record NW_028080827.1, read on the forward strand.
TAATTAGAACAACCCAAGCCTGTGCTACTTTATAACACACAGCATACCAACTAGTGATGGGAAGTCGGCCAGCTTACCAGGCATTCTCCCTTGGCCTTGCATACTTTCTGAAATCCATACCCTGGCTGGGCTCACTTAGGTTTGGTTCTCCCCGGGGAAAGTGGAGTAAACGGGAGTAGAAATTGTGCTGCCTGAATGGCTGACTTGCTCCAGTACTGGTCCATTGGTTTCCTCAGAACTTATTGTTCGAATCCGGCTAGTTTTGAGCATCCAGGAAACGTGTTAAACAAAATGGGACACTGTGTTGGGAGCGATAGATAAACCAGGGATGCCTCAGACAATCCAGGGCATACCCCGATGTTCCCTGGAACCACCGCAGAGTTGAGGCTGGGCTACGTGCTTGCTGCAGCACTGTAGCAATCGTGACATCTAATGCAGCACCTCAGAGTATATTAGGCACGTAGACATATTGTTGGCTCCTTTCAACATCCTTGTAAAACAGATTTCAGTATTTTTCCCACTTTACAGATGAGAAAACAAAGGGTTACTAATGTGCAAAATTATACTGATAATAAGAGCCACATTCTTTCTATTCTGACATGTTACTGCTCGCCTCATTCCCAGAGAGTCCCCCCACCCCCGTCATTTCTGAACATCTGAAATAACTTGGGGCCACTGTTTGGCTGAACTGTCTCCTGCTTCCAAGATTCCCATTGCTTCTCTGGGGTCCTACTAGGTTTGTGCCCATGATAAGGGCACAAATTAATTTTAAAAATTAAGAAAAGATTTATGAGTGATTTTTTATTTCTCTGTGCCACTTTATAGGGGAAATGGTTTTTGGACAGAAAGAGCTTAAACTTGGGCCCTGTCAATCTTCAGCTGTGGGATCTGGCTCAAGTCTCTTACATTCCTCATGCTCCAGACCCTACACCTGTCTGTGGTCCTGGAATTGTGAGCATTTCCTCACCTGTCAAATGGGAATCATAACACTTGCCTAGTTTTAAGAATTACATGAGACATTTTAGGGAAAGAACTTAGCAAATAGTACATACTAAACATAGCAATAATGATTCCCATTTTAATTATTACCATTGACCCAGAAGAATGGTTTTTGAGACAGGTGAACAAATCAAAAAGCAGATGATCCACAACCAGGAAGCCTAAAAGAAAATGTTCTATGCCTTCCTGTCTAAAAATGTATCTTATACTTGCCTGGGTATGCAAGTATGCGAAGATGCATACACAGGGTTTTTATCCTAACATGACTTGTAAATGCAGAGCACAGGATATCTTTGACTTTAGCTAATTGATCACGATAAGTCTAGCATTGCGTTAGATGAGCTGTTTATTTACTTTGTATAAAACAGTCTGGGTCTGGTGACCAGCAGTCAGATTTCATCACCGCGGAAGAGTGTTGCAGCCCCATCAGGCTCTGTACTTGAGTCAGAGCACAGACCCAGCACCCCTGGGATGAAGTGGAGTTTGGGTCACCTGGAGGAAGGAGCTAACGGCATTGCTAAAGTGCGCATTGTAAACTCCTCTCTGAGACCTCTCTGTGATCGGTCAACAGGAAGCTACGACAACTTACCACAGGCGGGACTGCTACTGCCCAGACCCCTCAGGAACGAAGGTTTAGGTCACCCCACCAGACATGGAACACTTGTAGCCAAGGGACAACTCTGCCAAGGTGCTGGCCACAGGCAAAGGAATGTGGAAGGAGGAACAGAAGAAAGTAGTTACAAATACCAGAATAACCACATGACAAGTTGCAGAAACAAAGATTGTAATAGTTATGAGCATTTCTTCCGTATTTTGGTATAAGTGCATTTGCATATATATTAGCCAATTTGTCTTCCCCTTTCCCATTTCTCTAACATGTGTTTCTAATCTAATCTCATCACAAGAAAAATAATTGTAATTATGTGAGATATTGAATGTTGGCTAAACTTATTGTGGTAATCATTCCATAATATACACATAAATCAATTTACTATGTTTTATACCTAAAACTAATACAACATTATATGTCAATTATATCAATAAAACTGGAAAAAATATATGTCCATAGACTTAACATTATAGCTCAGTATGTAAATTACAGACTATCAGAAAGGAAGCGTGACTCAGAAGAAGAAAGAACATCAGCCAGGTACCAGTGAAACGGCTTTCTTTCCTTCTTTGTGGAGAGGGTTAGTGTTTTGATTGGAGGAGGAATAGTTGTGTCATGTTCAGTACAAACAAAATTTGCTGTTGCCTTTATTTGGAAGTTATGTGTAGTGAAAAAGTGTGTGTGGAAGTCATGTTGAAAGATGTGGACTGTGGAGGCTTTATATTTTGTTAACTTTGCTAAGTTGGAATTGCATTTCCCAGAGCTATCTTTCCTGTATATTTTTGGACTAGGGCTGATTGCAAGAGACATTCACATAAGATTTGGGAGGTGAAGTTGAGCAATGGCCTTTGTCATGCTCTGCAGGGGGCTGTTGGGCACTGTGACAGCTCACACATGTGGTTGCTGCTATGTGGTTCACCTTCTTGGTGTGGGGCAGCACCCAGGCCTGCAGCTTCTCCTGCTCCCACCCCGACCTGATCTAGTTCTTCACGGTCCAGGGCCAGGTGTGAGTTCAGTCGCATGGATGAAGGCACCAGCTTCTGCAGGTCACCTACCTCATCAAGGCTGAAGTAACTGAGAGACAGTCATGGTTTCCAGTCTGCTCTTTCTCTCTCTTACTTTTTTCCCCCAGCTGCTATCACAGCTGACCTACAGTAACTTCTGCTCAACACCAGGTGCAATCGCCTTGCTGAGACTGTGTGATACACCTCTTCACCACCGCCCACAGTTGTGTAAGGCCTAACCCCTTGTTAGAAAGTCTGTAGTACTACCATTCAGAGTGGTCCTGCTTCTCAGATCAAGCTCTGACTGATACACTATGATTTCACTTTTTATTTAAAATTTGATAATCTGGATATCTGTTATTTTATGACAGAAGATTGATTATGTTGATCCCAGACTTCCCGTGGCTACAATTAGCTCTAGCTGAGTAGAAGCTGCTCCTGGGATGATGCATGAGCTGTTCAATTTGCCACAGTCCCCATATGGCCCTCATTTATATTTCATGCCTGGTCCCTCAAAGCATTTGGGTTTGTGACCCCTAAACTGGAGGTATTCTTAAAAGGTCTGGTATGATTTCTATTCTCTGGGCATGAAGACTTTATTATTGCCTGACACAGACCAAACAACATTTTTAGGTTGGCTGAGTAGCAGGTAACAAAAGTTCCAATACCTTGTTAAAATAATTATTTATTCTTTATTAAATTATTATTTTATCCTCAGTAACATAGCATAAGACCCTCATTGTATTCAATTTCATTCATTTCAGCTGATAGAGTGATGGGAAGGATACTTTTCACAAACTTTGAAGTTGGAAGAGACTTGAGACCATGCTCCGGTGAACAGGTCCCAGACATGGCTGCGCCATCACCCCTTCCCGGCTCAGAGGTGGGGCCGTGGGTCTCAGCAGCTGAGGCTTCTTCACTCTGTCGAATAAGAGAAGCTTCATGTTACTTGTTTCAGATTGAGTTTCTGCTTAACTCTCTTTTGCTTTAAAGAGGGACCTTGTCTTACCCTCTCATTTCACAGATGAGGAAGTTCAAGGACAAAGAGTTCCAAAATTAACAACAAGCTACTGACTAAGGTGCAATAAGATCTCAGGACTCCAGACTTCCACCCAAGGGTTTAGTCCATTCATCCACGGTCTCAAACTGATTGTGCCAAGAGAACTCAGATCATACCCTCCTGCCAGATGTATGTGGGTAGATCCGCTTCATTATCACGCAGAAGGGGCTAATCCTGGGATGCTGCTGGTTTCCTCCCATTCACACAGGGAGACTCTAATCCCCAATTATTAGTCCTTTGTGGGTTTTGTACCAGGACCTGAATAAATAAGAAATAGAGAAACATTCAGAAGTTATTTATTTCCCTATTTAACTGAAATAGCTTATTTTTTTCCTTAAAGAAGAAGCATCTTGTTCCCTTTAAATCTACTTAGACAAAAACTAGACGTTATTGACAGAAGGCTGGTGATATGCATCTCAGGTTTTATACGGGGATTTTCATTTTGTCACATCTAGTTTAAGCCACCAGCCTAATTTAATTACAATTAATGAATCACCATTTACCCTGAGGCAACACCAGGTTTTCTTGCTGAAGAGGTGTTCAGTGCCTAGCATTCAAATTCATGACCTAGACCTCAAATTAACGGGCTGTCGATTAAGAATGGATGAGTGGCTTTGAAGACTGCATTTATCGGTTGTCGACAGTCCTCTCTTGCAGTCCCCAGCGGTCGCTTTGGAAGAGACAATCAGAAAGGAAGATACTGCAAACGGATGTGCCTGATAGCTTACCTAGTGCCAAATAAGGTTTCATTAAAGCGCAGCTTTGCCCTTGTGGGGGTGAAGCTATGAAGTTGTAGTTAGAAAGAAATCAGCCCACTGAGAGATTGCAGGGTATGTGTCCATCCTGTGTCCAGCCCCTAGGGTCTCATTGTTGGGAAAAGGCTAATGGAACCCTACTCCCAGTTTGTTCAGTGAGGATTTGGCAAGTACTTACTATGTGCTTAAACCTTGAGATATTTAGATAACAATGCCAAGGTAGCAGTATTTACATTACATATAGATATGAGGATGTTGACTATTGGGCTAGGGTAGGAAGGACAGTCGTCAGTCATGCTGTGTTTGCCAGGGTTGATTATTCAGCTGCTCTAATTGGCTGACTTGGTGGCCCTTGCTTCCTTCCATTGCTCCATTGGCCAAAGAGGCAGAGAGAACAGAATCACTGTGAGGTAGGGGCTAGAGAAGCTGTGCTTCCCTGCTAGGGCTGCAATGGGACCAGATTCAGAGACCAAGATGGGCTGGCTTGTGAGAAGAGGTTGAGAAGAAGCATCTCAGGAGGTGTCATAGGTCCCCTGAAAGGCGAGAAGCCCTCTGGGAAGGCATTCCTGGTAGTGACTTCAGCATGTACAAATGCCATTGATTCACAGCCAGCCCATGGCTAAGCAGGCCACTGAGGGGTAGGATTCTGCTGGTGGTGGTGGAATGATTGCCGGGTCAGTCTCCTCAGCACTGGCACTCCCCTCTGCGGTACTCATCAAGTAGAGGCTGTGGCTGCAGTTGGCGTGGAGCACCGCTCTCTTATAAGCAGTCCTTCACTTGGTTGCCACGTGGCTTGCCCTTTTATCTCTGCCCAGGGCTGTGGTGACTCCTTAAGCCCAAGCCATAGGCTCTACACTGGCCTTCTCCAGACCCCATCACGTCTCATGACTCCTGGACCCCTGGCCTATCCCCAATTCTCCCAAGTGGCTTAAAACCGGGTTGCAGCATCGTCTTTAAATTTCTACCTCTCCCACTTTCCTGTAGTCATTCCCTGATTTCAACAACCTCATTCTTCAGGTTGTCAAATCACGCTGCTGCCTCTCTCTCAGATTCTCTGTAGAAGTACTAGCTAGCACGTGAGGCTGAATAGTGGGAATGACGAGCTGCACAGATGGGGGATGAGATTCACGAAGACTGAACTGGACTTCCTCCCTGAGAGCCCCTCAGTTCTGCTGACCAGCATCTGTGTTTTCATTTCTAACAGTCCATGGCACGCTATGAGCTAAGTCTGAATGTTCTACTTAGCATTTGATGGATAGCTATTCATCCAGCCAGACAGAGCAGGCAGGGCCTGTGGGATCAGATGGAAGCCAATGACCTAGTTCTTGCCCTCAAAGAGTCGGTCATCCTGTTGAGGAGACATCATCATCATTAACAACAGCAACAACAACGCACACCAGCCACTCAATTAAATAGCAAGACCACAACATGAGAGTCGTTACAGGACAAGATACAAGCGATGCCCAAGGAGTGGTCTTGGCTGCAGGTGTGACGTGAGGTGGGTGGAGACAGAGCATCTGTGGACTGGGGAAGTCAGGACAAACTTTACATACAAAAGCAATTTAAGGTTTTCCATGGAGAGGGCAAAGATTTACTAAGCAACACTCCAGTGTGCCAGGATACCATAACATCGTATTCTCTACCCATTTAATGTGTGTCAGGGTTGTCTTCATAGCGAGATGGCAAGGGTTTGACTTCAGGGACCCTGCCCCGTGTCCTTCTGGATCATTCTCCCTGATGTCAGTCTCATAGGGAAAAACATAATGTCTTCTTGGATTGTGTGCCAGAGACTGGTACTGGATTGAACCAGATTAAATCACACTGTGAGACATTCCTGCTGGGCTTGTCCGAATAAGAAAGAACTTGAGGTTTGAGGCCCACTGGAGTCAGAAGGGGTCTTCGAGTAGCAAAAGTCACCCAGACGCTCCCAGGAAATGCAGACTTTCCTGTCTGTAGCATGGTCAGAAGTTCTTCCTTCTAGCCTATCCATCTTAAAGATGACCAAGACAGTTTGTGCTAATAATTCTTATAATTATCATCTGATTATCATTTTCCCCATGAAGCTTAAGATTCAGGGACTCTCATTTGCACATAAATTCTTTTTCTTAATAAGAACCCTTCAAGTTATATTTTTCCATCCCCAGAAAATTTGAATCTGCCTCTGTAATTTACCATCAATTTACTAAATGCTTTTCTTATGGAAACCTGAGAAAATTATAATAAGACAAATTATATAAATTCTAGATAATTTGGACTTTATCAAGAATCCCAGAGAAGTTAACTGACTTGCTCAAGGTCACTCAGCAAGTAAATAAAGATACAACTTCTATAAATAAGTTTCAAAACAGAGATGAGACATTCTTATAAATTATCCAAGGTTGAACACTGGAGCCTTTTCATCTCCTCTCCCAGACAGTGAAAGTGAGAACATTATGTTCTGAGTAACCTCGTGTTCTTTGGAAGCTATGCTGTGCTGTAAGGCTAGAAGCCTAGGGCTGTGGGCCTCGGTCCCCAGGGCTCATGGGAGCGAATACCAAATGGTACTCTCTGGGTGGGTATTGGTGCCCAAAATGCACCACATTCTCCACTTCAAACTACAGCAGCAAAGGGATGGAAAATAGCGTTGGAAAAACTTGACAACCTAAAGACATGACTGGGGCATCCAAACTGTTCATAGCTTCTGAGTTTCATTTTGTTTTCTGCCTTTTTTTTTTTACTGTAGGGAAATCAAACGTCCCATAGAATGTTTCTTTTGTCCAGGAGGGGAGAGTCTAACACCCAGTCATTCATGAATAGTTACTCAGTCTTCGAACATTTAGTGAGTATTTCCTATGGGCTCCACACTATGTGAGGGGCTGACCACAACCTAGTTGTGAGTGCTGCGCATCACAGGCTATTTACATCTCTTTCTGCAAACCCTTAGCCTCAGCTCCCTTCAGCTAAGGCCCTGTCATAGGACCAGGCACAGAGGTAGAGGCCTGCATGAGAGGGACCTGTGGCCAAAACCCTCAAATTAGATCCCTGACCTTCAAGGGAGGCTTTAGAGATATCATACGATGCAGCCAAGAATTCATAACACATCCTGAGATGTGTTCCATTTCCAGACTGTGCAACCTGTAGTGCATTATGAATTTATAAGTTTTTAAAAATAAATCCTTCTATTGCCTTATAAACAATCCATTCATGTAGCATTGCATTTTTGACAACAAAAGTGTTAATTTGTTAAATGGAAATATTTTCAGTTTACCATATTTCTAATAGCCCTGTTCTGGCATCTCACCACTGGGCAATGTCCCAGGAGCCCAGGCTCCCACAGGTCTCTGAGAGGTCCTGCCCTTAAGAGGCCATTTGTCAGAACATCTTACCTTGCCCTCTCAGGTTTTGCATGATTAACCCCTGTGAATCTCTCTGATCTCCCCCATATCCTGCTCCTCTTTGCTCAGCACTCACCTCCCTGTCCTCTGTGCCCAGAGCCTTCGTCGGTGCTATTCCTACTGCAGGTAGGCTCCTCTGTGGCTGGCCTGTCATCCTTCACATCATGACCTACGCATCACCTCTTCTGTATCTGTTCCTTGATTTCTCTCCATGGCAGGCACTCCACCGAGTCCTGGCAGCTTTTATAACACTGAACACAATTATACTGATCATATTATATTTAAATAGTTACTTGCAGGAAACCCATTTCTGTGGTGTGGATCCATCTCACCGCTGGCAGACCTGGCTGCACTTGGCTCAGCTCCTAACTCCACACTCGGGCCTTTTGTGTCCTTTCCCACACTGGAGTAAGCTGTCAAGATTCTGCATCTTGTCCCCAAGTCAGATATAATCTAGAGAGAAAGATGTAAATTGATTCTTTATTGGTTTGCAAACCACACAAAAAGTTTACTTGCCCTGAAATAGTTTAGAATCTGATTAAAAAGCAGGAACATGTCAGAGAAAGATCCTGGAGTGGGCAGCTGATGCCTAAAGTCTCACCACCTATCTATAATTTCTTCCGTTTTGGAGGACAGAAGAGGTCACAAACATGTTCTACCAACAGTCAGGTTCTTTTAATTCATGTACTCTACCTTCAGCAGCCATGCCAGTGAATTTCTCTCTCCAAAAAAATAAAACCAGCTCTGGCTGGCATAGCTCAGTGGATTGAGTGTGGGCCTGTGAACTAAGGGATGGTGGTTCGATTCCAGTCAGGGCACACGCCTAGGTTGCAGGCCAGTTTCCAGTGGGGGACGCACGAGAGGCAACCATACATTGATGTTTCTCTCCCTCTCTCCTTCCTTTCCCCTCTAAAGATAAATGAATAAAATATTTTATTATTTATTTATTTATTTATTTTTAAAGATTTTATTTATTTATCTTTAGAGGGGAAGGAGAGGGAGAGAAACATCAATGTATGGTTGCCTTTCGTGCGTCTCCTGCTGGGAGTTGGCCTGCAGGGAACCAGCCTGCAACCCAGGCATGTGCCCTGACTGGTAATCGAACCGTGATCCTCTGGTTCGCAGGCCCGTGCTCAATCCACTGAGCTACACCAGCCAGGGCAATAAAATCTTTTAAATAAAAAAAAAAACACTAAAACACAGCACCATCTCAAATGGTTTTCTGATACACCAGATCATCTCCATCTATTTCATGATTAGCTAATGCCTCTCCCACCTGAAGGTAAACTCTCAAAGAGCAGGCTTGTGGCTACCTTGTTCACTACTAAACCCTAGCACTTGTCTGACATAAAGCACACGTACTCATTAAAGCACTTGTTGAAGGAATGAATAGGCAAAATTTAACTCTTTTTTTAAAAGATTTTATTCATTTATCTTTAGAGGGAAAGGGAAGGAGAGAAGGAGAGAAATATCAATGTGTGGTTGCCTCTCGTGAGTCCCCTGCTGGGAACTGGCCTGCAACCCAGGCATGTGCCCTGCCTGGGAATAAAATTTAACTCTTAAGAGCACACAAGATGGATCATGAATGATCATTTGCCAAGTATTATCTTAAATGGTTTAATTTTTAACCACTCTATGATTTAGATGGATAACTCTGTTGTTATCCCCAGGTTATAGACAGAAAAAGATCAAGGCTTAGTGTTTTTTTACATATCACACTGTGGATCCTGCATGTAAACCCAGGATTGTCTGACCCCATAGCCTGAGATTCAGATGCTATGTTCTTTTGCTTCACTACTTTTTGGCATAGACCACAACAATAATGATGGGTATACTCATTGGATCCTATGTTGTCATTACTGTGCTGACCATTTATAAAAAATTATCTTGATTATTTCTACCAGAAACTTGGGAAGCGGACTATTGTTGTCTCCATTTTATAGATGGGGAAACTGTAGCTTAGAGGAAATCAACCAACCACTCAGGACCTATTTAGGTTATGTTAAATATCAACCAATTGTCACACAAATCCATGTGACTAAATTTTCCTTCGCCCGATTTAAATTATAACGCACACTGACCCTTCTAGTAATATTCAGAGAAGCAACTGCATACCAGAAGCTTCCTCAGAAGCTGGTGTCTCACAAATGAGAGTTTCTATGTTTCTGGGGGCTTTTGTGTTATTTCCAGCAATTATTTTTCATTTCCCTCTGTTGAGCAAGACAATAATTGGTGACTTTTCATCTCATCTCTTCTCTGGATGACAAATCACATGACTCTGAATTTCCCATCACTTTCTAACTCTTTCCAAGGCCAGTGGTTGAAAACAACAAATGCAACTTGGATCATTCGTGTTCATGTCAGAAAAGCCTGGGCTTCCAGGGGCCATGGTTGCTGGCGACAAAGCCCGCGATCTCCGGAGGCCCAGAGTCCCTGGTGCTGCCGTGGGGACTCAGATCAGGCAGAGACAAACCTTGAAGGGCTGCAGCTGCTGTAACAAATTACCACAGGCTTACAACAATAAAAAATTATCCTCTCACAGTTCTGGAAAATTTGTTTTCTTATAGAGCTCCAAGATCAAAGTATTGTCAGGGCTTTGTTCCCCTGGGGGACTTATTAGAGAATCTTTCCTTGTCTTTTCCTGCTTATGGTGGCTCCAGGTGATCCTTGGCTGTGACTGTGTAATTTGAATCTCTGCCTCTGCCTTCACATGGCCTTTTATTTTGGGGTGTTTTATAAGGACACTTGTCTCTGCTTTTTGGAATCTAATCAGGTAGACTGATCCAGCACTTATGACCAAATACTCACGGTCTAACGAGGCATGTTCTCTAAAAGAGGTATATACAAAAAGATCGGGGAATGTGTTCAGTGAACATGTGAGAAGGTAGACAGTTTAGATTCTCATTTATTAACAAGGAGCCTGAGGACCAGTGAGACTGAAGGGTCTGCGATCCCACAGCTCAGACATGATGGAAATAAAGTTTGAACCCAGAGCTTCTGACAACTGCTTAGGGGCCACATGCTTCTGGAAGCTGAAAACAAAGAAGCTGTCCTCTGAGAAGGCAGAGCATCAAGTTCTCAGTGACTTTCCTTTGAGTTCTAGAAACTTTTATTAGATCTGGAGAGCCGCTGTTGGGGAAGGTGTTATAGATTGATCACAATCTGATGGTCTTGCTTTGTGTCTCATCAGTCTTTCCCTTTTTTCCCTTACCTTTATCTTTTCTTTTTTTTCTTGTAGCAAGAGATGCTGGCTATGAAAACCCAAACTATCTTTTGATAAAAAGTGAGACAGGACAGCAAGATCCTAGGCCAAGACATAGAATAGTATAAATTGTAATTATACTGTAAGCAAGTTGCAAATTGACTTCCTCGCAGACTTACGAGCTAGAGGAAACTCTGTAAAGACTTTGAGGTGAGCCTTGCCTCAGTGCCCCTCCTTCCCACTATCTCTTATTTCCTTTATTGCTTCACTCAGAGGCTCCATCTGGGGAGGAGAGTAGAAACAGATGTGCAATGAATTGCTGTGGGCACATGGGTGGTCTACAGGTTTGGGCTCACACAAGATAGTTTCATTCAGTTCAACAGGCACTATTGAGCAGCTACCAGTAGTCAAGAATTGTGCCTAACTGTGGGATGCAAAAACAACCAAGGTATAGGTTTTGCCTTCAAGGGACTTACCATTTAAATGACTCACGGGAGAGAGAGACTTGTTGCTGAGCAGAAGAAATGAGTACATTGGAGAAAAACCCATTGTCAAGGAAGGTATCTAGGAATGGATAGATAAGCCACAGCAGATAGATGACTGTGGATGGGTCATACTCACAGTGAGACGTGGAGACTGAGGGAGAGCGCATTTCTATATTGCCTGTAGAATAATGGATTGGCGTGAACCTGCAGGTGGCAAACCTAGGGATGGAAGGGTGGTGGCAAAACAGACTCTGATTTATGAAATCTTTACTGATCCAGATGATATGGGTCAATTTTGCTGCCTCAAAGAATTCTGACATTGAAAATGACCACTCCATTGAAGGAGGTGTGTTATAAGAATAAAGTTTGTAAACTATTATCCACATTTTTTTCTGCTATGAATTGAGCTGGATGTATCCTTGCAGGCAGGCTTGCTGCTGGGCTTTTTCTGTCCTGAGAACTTTCAAAGCAATACTGTTGAGGAGTTTCTTTGGGTTCTAGTTGGTTCCTTTCTGGGGGGTATAATCCAGTCAAAGGTTTGCTGGTGAACTCTGCTATTAAAAATGTACATGCTTGTTTAGTAATTAATTCCAGGTGAAGTTATTACTAAAACCAGTTTATGTAAGTTCTAAGCTGCAGCTTCTTTCTGGTCAAAAAGCTGCTGTAGCTTCTTTTCAGACACCATAGGTAGTATCACAGAGAAAAGAGCATTTGCTCTTTGTTTTTCCAATGCAAAAGAGAACATTAAAAATGGGGGGAAATATTGCAGAAAGGAAATGAGATAAATATGAAATGCCAAGTGTCCCAGTTGGGTGGGAATCATCAGAAGCCCCCCGGGGATTAGACGGGAGTTCAAGGCAGCATAAGCCCACCTCCAGTTGTAAGGCTCTGAGGTGAATGCAGACTTCCTCCTTCTGTCTTGGTCTTCTCCTCTCTGATCCTCATTTCTGGGTGGTCCCAAATGGTTTCTTTATACAGGATGCCTTTCTGTTTAGAGGGGATGAAGATTAAAGTTGACGTTTCAACAGGGACCCAGGAAAGAGACAGCATGTTGATCCTGGGAAGAGTGGTTGTTCTGAAGCCCTTGTAAGCAATCCACGTCCTCTCAGCTTCACCTGCCTCTTAATGCCGCAGGGACCAGTGCCCTCGGGGCTCCCCAAACTCTGCACAAGTGTGATCTGGGAGCATCGTGTCTCAGATTTATGCTGTGCATCTTGTCTCTTGTCCTGGGTCTGCTGCCTTGTGGGTCACCACAAGGAACCCATTTGTTTGACTCCCCATGTACAACCTAGAAGTGAGGAGGAGTTAATACCCGATCAATGATCCTTTTCCCCTTCCTACTCTAACAAGGCACTCCTAAGATGCATTTTTTGTGACTTCTTAGAGGGTCCTCTAGGATGAAGCTATCTGCTGAAGTATCCAAACAGATTGCAATAATGTAATCCTAAACTGGAATTTCCCCTTCCCTGCCTCTTCTTCTTTCCCTTGTACTCCCTGGATTTGCACAGCCACCAGTGTGCATACACATAAACTGCTAGGGAACAGAAGGTAAAACGCTAATTATAAAAGAAATACTCTTTTTGGGTACTCTCTAGATCTACCTAAAAATGAGTAATCTACCATTGTCACCCCATGACCTTTAGGATTTGTAGTTTTAATCCTCATTTTCATCAATTTACAGTGGAATCTTAAGGTCAGTGACATGTGATCATTCACAGTGTTAGTGCTGAGACACCCTGGAAGTCTCAGCCTGGCAAAGCCACTTGGCTAATGAGACCGACCCACTAGTTAAGTGTCTTCTTGGTTAATGTCATCCGCAAGTTTGAGGATTCAAAAAAATCTTGGGATTTACCTTAATCAAGTGACATGGATGTACTGTGAGGATGATGAGGAAGTTGTACCCCACCTAGCAACTTTTCTGTAGTACTTGTACTTCCTCCAACCCCGTGGTCTGCTGACCACTACTGAGAACCAATGGTGTAGAGGGTGGTGACTTGGTTTTCTTACAGCTTGTGGGAAGTAAACCCTGGACATAATTTCCCACATTACCCATCTTGGTATGACATTTACGTATTTGGAGATGACCTGTACCATCTTAGGCAGGAATCACTGAATGAACCCCTAAGGAAAGTTTTCATCTACATACATATCCAATCTAGTTTAAAGAAAATCTGGTCCAAGTCAATCCAAAACATGAATTTATTTTAATAGCTGATCACATTCTAACAGCAACAACAAAATAAGAGCTTTCAGTAAAAAATGGCTATTAGCCTCTGGGGTGTTGGTAAAGTTCTTATCTTGATCTGGGTGGCAGATACAGGGGCATGCTCACTGTGAAAACTAACCACGCTATACTCTTGGAATTTATGTACCAAATATTTTTACATGTGTGTTCAATTCACTAAAAAAACATTTAAGAGTCCTGGTTGGGTGACTCGATTGGTTGGAGCATTGTCCCATACACCACCATGTTGCAGATCCTGTCCCTGGACAGGGCACAGGGCACATCCTGGGCTGTGGGTTTGATGCTTGGTTGGGAGGTGTCGGGGAGGCAACCGAGTGATGTCTCTCTCTCTCTCCCCTTTCCTCTTGCTCTCAAATCAATAAACATATCCTCAGGTGAGGATCAAAATGTTTACTAAATATTAAAATGGCTATTTCCTGTTTCTATCTTTTAGAAAGGGTTTCTGTTAACACCTCCAGTCTGTCCTATTAGCTAATACAGCCACTCATGTGTAAGATGCCAAAGCCAGATTTAGTCTTTGGCAATGTAAAGTGCTTTCATTGGGGAATTATTTTAGTACTTGCTATCTGGTGATGAGGCCATTTCTAAGCCTGTTATTAGCATTATCATAGCCCTTCACTTACCTGTGCTGGAAATTTTGGCTTTACTTCCCTTCAGTGGTGTGTCTTTCCTGCTCGCTCCTCACCTGGACTTGAATGTCACACCTTCATGAATATCTCTAAGAGGTGTCCTCTGGTTTGAGAATTAGTTTTATTGAAAGACTGGAAAATCTTATCAGTTTGATCTAGAAAGGCAGTGGGGGCCTTTCCCATTTGTGTGAATTTTGTTAGGGCTCGCTGTTGGCAGAGTTGTGAAATGCGCACAGTTTTTTGTTCATGCACACATCATTTATTTGTTACTCCCTTTATTTCCTCTACAAAATTTGTTAAATGTGCTGAGCACCATGTTAGGTTCTTAATAAATCATAACACCAGGTTCTAAAATAACATCATTTTGTTCAATGTCATTTCAGTGTAACATTGATGAGATCCCATAGGAACTTAACTCTTGTTTATATCAATTAACCTATGGTAAAATTGGTTGTGTTATATATTGTTTCACTTAAGGTCACACAACCTATCAACAACATGATGTGAAGACTCACTGTATAGACCTTGGCTTCAGGGAGAACTTAAATAAGAGCTATGTGAGAATGCTCTGTTTAGTAGGCACACTTCACACTCAAACTTCTTGTTTCCTACAGTGCAGTCTGAGAAATTCTCTAGCATGATCAATTTCAATGCAGAGTAAAGCAAGACCCTGACATGAAAGTCAACCTAGGTCCCCAAGAGCTGAAGTAATGCCCGTGGTCCAGGGAAGCTCACAGGAGCTCATTGAGACAGCTCCGCCTGAGACTTCTCTGTCTTGTAGCATATCAAGAGATCTCAAGGGTCGTGGTGGAGGTTTTGAGGGGCTGCAGACCTAAGAATGAGGAGACAACTTGTTATTGAGTTTCAGACTTGACTTTCTATCAAACTGACTTCTGTGTTTGGATATTTAATAGGCACTTTTGTAGAAACGACAGCACCAAGGCAGAAACCACCTAAGTAGAAAAGGCATAGTGAGTAGTTTGGCCTAATTCTGGCCATAATAAAGGAGAAAAGGGTTGACTGTTTGTGTGAAAAGCTACAATGGAAGCCAGGAAAAAAACCTTATCACAATGAGGTCCAGAGCCCAAATGAATATACATACTGTCTACATTTCGCAGCAGAAGAGACACTTAAAGTAGGGCAGGCAGGAAAGCGGTATATGCAGCCTCTTTGTCATTACCTTTCCCATTGTCATTCTAGCCCTTTCTCTTTGTTAAGGAACTTGAGGACCACCTTCACCCTCAGGGCCTGTTGAGGAACCACAGGAACTGATACATAGCTAGAGCGTGGACTAGCTCCTCTTTTTACACTGCTTGAGTAGGTAAATAACAAAATGATAATTTAATAAAAAGACATTGGACTGTACCTTTAGCTTCCATGTGTTTGTGTTTGGAGATTCAAGTTTCTTCCCTGAAGTCCTCCCCCATCTTATTGTTATACATACTACCTTGAGTACAACAACTGACTAGCTCATTGACCTTGTGCAAGTCACTTCAACTCTCTATTTCTGCCTCACTTTTATCATCTGTAAAATGGAAATAATACAAGGGTCCTTGTGAGTGACCTCTGAAGCATTTTTTAAAGCCTAGAATATATACATGTAGCAGTTTCTGTATTGTATACATTCATGAATTTGTGTTGTGTTCTTTTCCTCCAGAGTCACCCCTTCTACTCCCTGCCACTTCCTGTGCACTCACGGAGCATTCTGGGGATGGCAGTTGCAGTGTGCCCGACCTATTCCAGTTTAAATAGCTCAGTCCCTATAGTTGGCCTTACAATTTGCCTCCGCAGTAGGATCAGGCTTGGATCTGGGTATTTAGCAAGATTTCTTCCACTAACTTGGGTTGATAACTCCTTCCCTGATGTATCTCATCCCTGCATTATTCTTTCTCTTGACTATTATCCCACCAGAAGAGTACTAAAGTGTCCATGGATTTAATTAGTTCTGCCCTTGTAAGTCAATCATTGAACGCTTTCAAGTGCATATTTGAGAGAGCTAGAGCTCTATTTGACTTGCATCTCTATGCTGGGGCCTCTTGTTGTGGTCGTAATCCTTCTAGGCTTATGCCAGTTGCTGCTTCAAAGGGCCAGTTTGCCTGGTTCCGCAGTGAAGTTTATCTGCAAGGCTAGACTGAAAGAGCTCTTTTCCAGCTGACTTGGTTTTATCAGCCACAATAACAGCCTGTCAATGAGCTATCTATGGACATATGCACAGTTGCTCCAATTCAGTTGTTAAGGTGCCTGAAATAACATCGGTCCCATTGATTGCTTCACCCTTAATGACAATCAGCTTTTATGATGACCAAAAAACCCTATTTAATTGGGAGATTATCAATAGAGTTATAATCATGGTATGTAGATATGTTCAGGTGGGTCCCAAAGGATGTTTCCTTTCCTTAATTCCAAAAGATGAGTCTTCCTGGTTGTGAGTATAATCAGGAAATGGCATTGAGTATGAAGAGGGAAGGGGATGGGGAGACAGGGTGAGAGCCACTTCAGGAGAAACAGTCCTTTTCTCAGCGAGCCTATGTGAGGGTCTTCCTTTGCTTAATGATCATAGCCAAAGGGACTGTCTCTATTTTAACTTCTCATAGTTGCCATGAACTCACCATAGTCACTTCAGTAGTAGGCACAGACACCCACTTGTTTGCTCAAATCCAGATCGCTGTTGATGGCATCTGGAACAGTCTACCATTTTAATTACTATCTTGAATTGGCCATATGTAAGTTGAATCAATGCAATCTGATTGCAAGTGAGGCAAGTTCATAACCTGTTTCCCTCCCACCATTTTGCCACAAATAAAAGCAAACATATATTTCTATGTTATATATGTGCTTTGAATTTATCTGATTTGTGTTCATTTGTTTCTTGTTCTAATAGAAATAAACAAGTCTAATCCACTGCCCATTCAGAGTAAGAGAAACTGTTTATGCCCAAAGTTTCAAAATATATGTTAGGTTATTTTTGGAAGTTGATAAGAACTAACTTATACATTTTTTGAGAATAAAGAGTTTGAAAGCCTGAAATGACATTGAACCATCAAATCTGTGAAAAATAAGAAAAAATATACAGAAATCTATTTTGTATGAGAAAATAAAATTTTTATAGAATTGAATGCAGAAAAGTAAAGAAAGTATGAAAAGGGAAACCTGCAAAATAAAAGCATTTAAAAGCATTAAAATATGCTTTTAAGGTAGTTGAAACTATTTAAACTACTATTCTACTTAAAAAACAGAAATTAATATATTCCCTCTGTAATGTACATATCTCCAGACAAAAATATCTGTACTTAATTTGAGCTTTTTGGTTACATAGGAGTTTGATTGGATTATGCATTGTGGAAAAACAGAAGCGAAGGAGCTCCTTTGTGGTTAGTTTCTCCTATTAGAGACGCATCACTGATAAATCCAGGTTGGGAGCACAGCTTTTCCCATTCCTGGTGGGCTCTTGTGCATTTCTTTTGACTCTTGGCCAGGAAGATCCTTTTTTTGTGGAGGGGTTATGATTTCTGCTTAACTGGCAGAGGTGACAGACGTCATTCCTTTCATGACTATGAGTCCGCTTCACTTTTTCAATAAAACTGGCACATTTCTTTTTAAAATCGTTCTATTTTCTAAGACTAAATTATATAGCACAATATCAAATAGACTTGATGAAACAGAACAGCATCCATGATGTGATGCACATGATCTGACAGAACTTTGTGATTCTCATTACATTACCAAAAATTTCCCCCCTTAATGAACATACTGAGTTAAACTTGACCGTAGAAATCAACTTCATACACTTGATGAAATGCCAATGTCTTGTTTAACCACAGAGGTCATCAGATAACATTTTTATGGCAGAGGGGAACTGTTTAGTTTTATCAAACATCAAATTTTGTTTTGAAAAATCAAATTACATGTAAGTGGCAATGGATAGTTATGGTCTTCAAAATATGGAATGTTTGCCTTTTAACTAAAAGAAGTGCTCCATTGTGCTCAGTAATTGCAAAGAAGAGGCTCTGGGACTATTTTTCTTGCTAAAGGAATGGAATAAGCTGTGACTCAAAGAAGCTGGATTGAAGATGGCAGTGCCCTTGTCTTGCAGCTGCATTTTTGGTCCAGCTAAAACCAACATACTACTCCTTTATTCTTTTATTTT
This sequence comes from Sturnira hondurensis, assembly GCF_014824575.4. NCBI lineage: Eukaryota > Metazoa > Chordata > Mammalia > Chiroptera > Phyllostomidae > Sturnira > Sturnira hondurensis. Next base: position 8,204,792 of record NW_028080827.1, read on the forward strand.
CATTCTGTTCAGTTCTAACTTTCTTACTCACTGCCTAAATGGTCCTAGAGGGAAGAATTTGTTTCCTCTGTAACTCATTTTTCCATCTGGAAAATAGAGATTTGAGGCTTGCCCAGTGGTTTATAACCATTTATTCTGAGGGGCTACTTTATCACATTTAATTCTCACGACACCATTAGAATACTCTTATCCCCAGTTTCCTGATGAGAAAACCACAGTACAGAAAGATAAATTAAACAAGAGACAGGTGACAAAACACAGACTTTGGGTAGTGGCGCACATGCTCTGAACACCCGCAGTGCAGGACGACAGCACGTTCCCTCACTGACCCGAGTGTTTACTGTCGAGGAGACTCAGTTTCCTCCACTGCCTCATTTAGCTCCCACATTCGCGTTTCCTCTCCATTTGCTAACAGATTCACCTGCCTCTCCACTTCTCCTGTTGTTTTTGTCCTTCCCTCAACCAAACAAGCAAACAAAACCAAACCGAAACAAAACAAAACATAAAGCCTCCTGTTGCAGCCCAGTGAGATATTAGCGCGCAAACAGAACTTTACCCTCAAGTTCAATTGTGAACCAATCTTTTTTCTTTGGGGTGAGAGGATGCTGCATGTGCCAGGATCTCCTGAATGTGTTCGCTGGGATATTGTGGTTATTATTTATTACAGTTACGTCAAGCTTTAAATCCTCTGTGCTGCATTCTTGCCACCACCCCCACCAGGGGCCAGGTTCCCTACATAGGGCCCTGCTGTGCTACAGTCCTATTCATTAGGATGGGATTTTACCTGGGTAATGCCTTTTGAGGAATGCATCCCAGCATTTGGGGCAGCTCCCAGCAGAACAACCTGCCATTTGTGATGCCTCCTTCAGGTTAAACATTTTAGATTAATCAATAAGTAAATGGCAAATAAATGGCATGAGCCCATGTCCAATATAAATGAGATCAACTGAAGAAACAGAAAAGGGCAGTTTCGGCATTGTCCAATATGCCTGAGCAGTGCTGCCTTCAGCTCTATTCGAGGTGAACTATCCAGATGAAAAGTGAACAATGAAGTGTGGCTTCCAGATGTTTCAGAACATCAGGGTGCTTGGCACCTTTTACCTTAACACACTGACTTCACTTCGAGATGCCAGAGGTGCTATTGTGTCTGAATTTCTGTCACCCAGAAGTAAAGTCATGACTCTGGCGAGACGTTCCTCCTTCTCCAACATGGATCTGGCCAGCAGCCCGGAATACAGCACGATGAAAATGCGCAGCCAGCACAGAAGCATCAGTCACTGGCTTGGAGAATTTGGCAAACACTGTCCCAAATATGCATTTTATAAGGAATGCCATTCACTTCTCCCACTTCTTTCTGCTAATTTACTTCAGTTACACTTTTCAGTTATGTAATATCTCATTTTTGAGGAAAAATATATCGCAGCCAAAAGAGCTGACCTTTGTGCATTTTCAGACTCTTTGCTGTGTACCTGACAAATGAAGCACCGAGGCCTTTCCATATTCTGTTTGGGGGTCTATTGGCCGAGGAATCCTTGGTCATCCCACCTGCCCGGCGTCTGGGATCATGATGAATTGTCTCCAACTCTAGCCTCAGATTGTTTTTTAACATTTAATTTAGTTTCTTCCTGTGCTTGGATGAACATGGCCATGTTATGGATTTCTGCTCTAATGTACACCAGCAGCCTGGAAGAACAAGCCTCAGCAAGCTGTGGAAATTAGAGAGGCTGGATCAATAGGCAAGGTCATGACCCCCCTGGCTCCGATTCTGTACACTGTCCTGAAATTCTCTCCCCTGAAAATCCTCCTGCTGCTTCTAATGTGAATCCAAGTGTGTTTCCAGAGAGGAATTTATGTAAACCAGTCCACCCCAACCTCTCACATCTCAGGGAGGGACCCCCGTCATCCCAAACACTGAAAAATTTGTGTAAACAACAGCCCACAAATATAAACATCTAGGCATTTGCTTTATGTGCAGGTTGTTAACTCCATTGTCCAAAGACCCTTTCAGAGGGAGGACAAATAGATGAGGACAAAGAAAAAGCAGACTTGCCAATTCTGGAGCAAACCTGTAAGAAATAATCCTGTGTAAAACACATACCTCAGACAAAGGGACACAGTCCTGTGTGCCTATGCCCTGACATTTTTGTGAAATACAAAATAGAAAAAATCAACCCGATTTCAATTCTAAGAAATATCTCTAAGCTCAATGAAATAGTTTGAGGAGAAAATAGCTGAAAATATTTCAAAAGCTACCAAGTGCCAATAACACTGCAAGTTTTGATATTGTTAATATAAAGAATCTCCATTTCTGAGCACAAAGCAGTATTCTTAGCAAACTAGTTTTCCATCTAGAGATTTAAAAGTTGATACTGTTCAGAGTTATAATTTTCCTGGGTGGAAATAACTGATGCATCAAAACTTCAAACCTGTGACTGGTAATTTATCATATTCACTAATCACTTGTTCCAAAATGACCTGACATCAGAATGATCAATTTAGGGGGAAAAATCTTAAAGATCTGTCTTATGAAGAGAAGATTAAGGGTGTACAACAACGAGAGAGGAAGAGGAGTTCCGATCGGGAGGAGGGGGAGGAAGCCCTGAGAATCCTTTGTCTGGGATGTGGGTTCCACTTTCACTTCATAAACCTCAAGCCACACAGCCCAAGAAGTGGGAATCTCTTTTGTTTGGAATACTTTCCAAATACTGAATACTCAGTATGTGATAACACATATCCTTATCTGGACCCCTTGTTTATGAACAACAGCAACAGCCCTCCTCTGCTGCCCAGTAATTCCACAGTATTTGGTAGTTTGCTTCATCATTTAAATAACCAGGTTATATTCAAGGGGGGAGCCTTCTGTTTCTTTTATGACAAACCACTTCAACAACCTTGTCTTTCCATTATATCAGAGATTTTAGGCACAAAAACATCACACTTTAAATCTCCAGATGAAAAATTGATTTATTGAGAATGTTGCTTTGGACTTGGGAACGTAGGTCTTGGCTGGCAAAAGATGTATTTGCAAGAACTTTGGAAAATTAGAATTTTTTATTTGTAGCACAAGGACTAATTATCAAAGAGAAGAGTAAATCTTACATTTGGCCTGTAGTTTATTTTGAAAGGAAAATATGCACATATACACTATTTTCTCTGTGGGTGCTTCAAGAATCGCATTTACTCTTATCATGTAGAAATACCATCAGTTAGATAGCTATATATGAACAAAGTGTGGATGAGGTTGGTGAGACAGCAGTTTAGAAGGCACAAAAAGGTGAGTGATGTACCACGTTACTATTTTTCTACATAATTTTTCAGTGGAGGTTTTTTGGAAATAAATCTCAAGTTTAATCAGAATGGCAGGTCACAATAAGTATTTAGGTAAATAAATGGCAATTTTGAATCATAAAATCTAGAACAGAATTAAACCTAATCTCCAGAGTGCTTCTTTTTAGGTGAATAAAGTTGCTATGTCAGTTTTTCAGTTGAGACCCATAGATCCTGATGTTTAGATTTCCGGCCTGAGGTCTCCCAGGTAGGGGTACAGGATGGACTGGGCTCTGCGTTCCCACCGCCTGGCATAGCTTTATCTTCACATAAAGCAGTGTCCCCATTTCAGAGCCTAACTTGGATTCAAGATTCTGCCCTAACTGCCTCCAATGCAGGGGATTTCTGCCTTGCACTATTGGTTGAAGCAATCACAAGCTTCTGCCTAGATTCAAGGGAAAGAATAAACCTCACCTCTTAGTGGGAGGAACCACAACATTATGTGATGTCAAAAGGTGATCAAATGAAATGGGAAATACCATTACATGCAGAAAAATACACTCTGCATAATGTGCCATCTGGCCACAACAATTTAATGCCCACCCCAGCCGCCCCTCTGCAAAATATACTCATGCCTTCTCTCCAAGTTCCCAAGTCTCATCCCATTGAGACGTCAGCTGGAAGTCCAAGATCTCATCATCTAACTCAAGTCCCAGTGAGGAGAAAGCTTGTCCAGTGTGGTTCCTTGGCTTCAGGTCCTGGATCACTGGTCTTCTTGACTTGAAACCCTGTAAACTAGAAAGACATAGTACAGCGTGGATAGCATATCTCTTCTCCACTGGGCATAGGTGGGTGGCTCTAAAGCTAGGGGCCAAAACTATCTTAAGTATCATTCACTTATATGCCTGGTAGGTGATGCTGGGTATTGGCTGGATGCCTCAGTTTCTCTCCAGGTGAACCTTTCCATGTGGTCTCTTTGTTTGGTAGGTTTTGGCTTCCTCACAGCTTTCCCAGAACAGACATCCTGAGGAGTGACCATGCTGGAAGCTATTGTCTGTCTGTGACTCAGAAGTCACAGAGCATCACTCTGCTGCACTCTGTTGGCTGGATCAGTCCCAAGCTCTGTCCAGATTCAAGCTGAAGAGCCCTAGGCTTCACTCTCAGTGGGAGAAGTCTTCAAGTCACATTGTAAGAAGAGCAGGTGGGATATAAGGTATTACTGTGGACATTTAGGGACAGCAATTTGCTGGAATTAGCTGCCTTGTAAATAACTGATCACCACAGTCAGTGGTACTGCAGAAGGGATTCTGCTATGGGCAGAAGATTTGACTGAATGAACTCTGAGGTGGGGCTCTTTGAAGTCTCAGATTGTATGACACTATGAAAATGATAATTGAGCCAAAGTAATCTGAAGACTTCAGCAAGCCAAGTTATGTAGCCCTGTGGCATATAAGAAAAGGGGCAGGAGAAAGGATATGTATGGGTTAATTAAGGTTCCAAGAATTCAGTCCTGGACTAGCTTGTGTCTCAGTACTGTGGCCCTATCTGCTAACAAGAGCAGAGGGCATGACCTCAGCCAGAGCCCAGAGGTACATTGTCCAGGCTGGGGAGGAAGGGGGCAGCTCAGGTTCACCAGAGTGAGCCTGAAAGAACAAGCGGAACGAAGGTTAGAGCCTCTGCTGGCCTAGAGTGGAGGCGTACACGAAGAGCTATGACTCTTTGGAGCATTAAGAGTTAAACGCGATTGTGTGTGAGAGAGGGCTTTATAAACTGTAAAGTGATGTNGCAGAGGGCATGACCTCAGCCAGAGCCCAGAGGTACATTGTCCAGGCTGGGGAGGAAGGGGGCAGCTCAGGTTCACCAGAGTGAGCCTGAAAGAACAAGCGGAACGAAGGTTAGAGCCTCTGCTGGCCTAGAGTGGAGGCGTACACAAAGAGCTATGAGTCTTTGGAGCATTAAGAGTTAAACGCGATTGTGTGTGAGAGAGGGCTTTATAAACTGTAAAGTGATGTGTAAAAGTTATTTGTTGTGTTGGGACTTCACTCATACAGCGGAGCCTTCTGTAAACAAAGCTGAAGCCTCTCTTGCTCTCTGTCCCACACACGGATTCCTTGCCTTCAGTCGGATCATTTTTTCTTGGAGTGGTTTGTCTGTGTGCGTTTCCTGTGAGACCCTGTCTTCACATTTTTAATCAACCAGTTTGGTAAAAATACTGACTTCTAACCAATGACAGGGGATGTATGGGTGGACACAGCCTCACGTTTTATTGCTCTGGGTCTGCTTGTCATCTCTTATCATATCCTCTTCTCATCCACTTTTCAAAACCAGGGACTTTTTCTGCTTCCATAACTGGGCTGGCTTCCGACTGTACCTTGCTCTGGGGCAGAATCGTCCTGGTGAATGCATAATTCAGTGGCTTGTACTTTGCATCTATTAACCATGGCACCAAATGCAGGAATGACACAATGGTGAGGCTTTTGCTTAGATAGTGTTTTTTCTGAGTGAAGCTTAACATTCAAACCGATTTGAAGTTCCTTTGCATAGTAGAAAGTATCTTAATAGTCTTTTAATAGATGACTTGATGGAAACATGTACATTATAAGGTCAATGTCATGGCAAATTATTACAACAGGTCCAATTCAAGGTTCCTAACGCTCCGTATCTAAGTTTTACTACTAGATTATGCATAGTACATAGTAGGTATTTAAAAATATCTATTGAGCTTTATTATATTATCAATAGGCAATTAAATAAAATGCACCTTCAAGGCTTTTTTTAAAATCCAAGACTGACTTAAAACTGACTCATTTAACTGGTTTTAAAATCTCGGGCAGATTAGTAACTGTTCTGGATAAATGATGGCAGCCAAATAAACGCTCAACTAACTAAATGCCATATTTTAAATTGTATTTTACTTGTCCTATGTTACTTTTGGAAGTAGAAATAAAGCTATTGAGGTAAATCTTTAATTCTTTTCCATTTCTTCCACTTAAATATATCTTATAAGGAACGAATCGTCATCATTCTAGTTGTTCACAGAACAAGCCTGGGGAATCTGTTGGTGCAGACATTATTCCCATCTACAAGATAGGAGTCAAAGGCTGGAAGAAATTCATTGAGAATCAGAGCTTAGGCTCATGCTCAGTTTCAATTTTCTTTCTATTATTTATTATTTATTACCCAATAAAATAATAATAAAAACGATTCATTGTGTTTCAGGCTGTGCTAAGCAGGTTACTTATATTATCTCATGAATCTTCACAGTAACTCTTGAAGTAGACACTATTGTTTATGTCAGTTTACAAAGGAATAAACAGGCTCAGAGGGTTGGGGTACCTTGTGACAAAGTTCTAAAGCTAGTGAGTGAAAGGGATGGATTTTGAAACCATGCAAAAGTGCTTAACCACAGGGCTGAGCAATTTTTTATGCTGGGTACCACAGAGAAAACTGTGGGCAATGGGAAAGTATGGGTAAAAGAAGTGGGTGTCTATAGACATTTTTTTCAAAAATAGAATTTTGAGTTCTAAAATTAAGATTCAGCTATTCTATGAATAATACCCTTACTCCTTTAAACTTAACTCTTCCCCCCTTTCCCCTATTACAATATTATAGACCAGCTGATGTTCACGTAGGAAGGAATGTACTCTGGAGTGGATTTATATTTTATAAGATGAAATAGGCTATTTTCATGCCCAGTTCACTGAGGCCTATTCTCTATCCGTAGCCTGGTAACACCTAAGTGTCTGTCCATTCCAGGATATCACCCAACTTGAACAAGCCAGACCGTGTAAACCAGTCTTTCCAGTTGCCTGGTTATCATTACTGATGTGTCAGAATGTTTTCTGAGAACTTCTGTGCGTCTTTCAACTCAGTGAGCCCCCATTTCTTAGTCAACATCTTGTCTGTAGGAATTAGGCTTTTTGTTTAATGTGATCCTTCTGCTCTGCTTCATGCTCTTCCTTCAGGGTCTCCACTGCAGGTTGCATATCAGCTGCTCTCACTGATGCTAAAGGCAGAGATACTGGAATTTTTATTAAGAAAAGTTTTGTAAGAGTTTCTTGGTTCTGATATTCTTCAGTAAACCAAAGCTTTTGAAACCATCAAATGAGTTCAGGAACTTAACTCAGTCTGAGCCTGAGAAATCAAGTTATATTTAGGACATTTTGATCCAACTATCAAGTAGATTAAAGCAAGACCAGGCTCCTGAGTTCCATCTGTATGACACTCTTTAATACTTAACTTTCCATCACAGTGCTGAGAACCACATGACAATGAATTTTCTACATAAGACACTCAACAATATTTTGCAATTAACATTGCTGATGGTTTGCATGCAGAAAAACCTGTTGCCAGAATATCTTTCTATTTTTTCCTTTCTGAACCTAAGAACTCTGACCTAGGTCCAGACACTCCTATTTCTTTTCTTCTTCTTTTATTATTACAAATATGCCCTCTCCATAATACTAGAATAAATTGGTGTTTTGCGTACTCACAACTACAAACCTACTTTTGTCCCACCCTTTATAATACCACCATCTTCAAGGAACCTAAAGTGTTCTATTACACGTGATCCTCAATTATCTGCCATAGGAATTTTTTCATGATTGTAATGATTCCCTTCTGGCTGAATTGAAAGAATGTTATTTGACCTCTGGTCTCTATCTCTTTGCAGCTTTTAACATTGGTGATTGTTCATTTGAATCATGGGGCAAAATTTTTCCTAGTGAATGATGCCCCCTCTCTGTCCTGGTTCTCTCCCACCTCTCTCGTTTTGCATGAAATTAGACCTCTCCTCTTGTATGAACCTCAGTTCTTTATCATCAGCTCTTATTTCTCTAAAATTTCAGCCTGAGGGTAATTTCCTGGTCTTGGACTTCAGTACTAACACTGCATAGATGACTTTCAAATATGCCTGTCCAACTTAGTCCTATATCACTTATCTTACCATTTTTTCAAGATCAGTATATACGAAGTCTAACCTATTATTTCTCCCCAAAATATTTTTCCTGATTTTTCTATTTCTGAGAAAAATTAAGAGGTAAAGTTTAGGTAGATGTAGACTGAAGTGGTGGTGGGCAAAGTTAGAAGAAAGGCATGTACTTTTACGAACTTTTCAGGGAATAATTACGAGGTTAATGACAGGTAAGAGGTAAGAAATGATTCAAAGATAAACTTTTATTAGCATAAGCTCAGTGTCCCTGCAATAGATTCTAAGTCACTGTCGACTCCATTCTTTATTTATTTCTTTCCTCCACTAGCCAACATACTTTTAAAAAACTACTCTTTCTTACTTTAACCTCTACAGGGCTCGGCATAGCAATAGGTTAAATAAATATTCGTTAAAAGAATGAATAAGTGAAGTGAATAAATCTCATTTCCAGCCTTCCTTAAGGAGATTGATGTGACCTTCCAGGGGCTGTCGACTGCTTTGAATGCTCATTCTCTCAGTTATGGTCTCTGCAGACAACTTTTGGAGGCCATTGTTATTTCCGACTTGTAATGGGAATGTAAAATCCACATGATTCTTTCATCACCCACTTGACCTATGACAGAACTCTCTTGAATCACAATCATTTCAGGTTGTGCTTGCTTAATTCTCGTTTAATCTCTGCTAAGAGACCCAAGTCTCTTTAGCCATTCCCAGCTCTATGTATCCCTTTACCAGGGCACTCTGTGGCTCAGGTAGGCAGAATGGCATCCCCTAACGATGTCCCTATCTTCATCTGATTACCTGTGAATATGTTAGGTAACATGGCCAAAGTACTTTGCAGATATGATTAACTACTTGAAATGGAAAATATTCTGAATTAACTGGGTGGATATAATGTAAGCACAAGTGTCTTTGAAAGAGAAAGTGGAAGACAGATGTGTGATGAGATGGAAGCAGAGGTTGAAGTGTCAGGGGAAACAAGCCAAGGAAGCTGTGCAAACCTCCAGTTTCTGGGAAAGACAAGAAACGTATTCTCCTCTGGAGGTTGCAGGAGAAATGCAGCCATCCTGGCACAGATTTTAACTGTGTAAGTTCCACTTACAGGAACTTGTAAAACAACATTTGTGTTGTTTTAAGCTTCTAAGTTTGTGTTGATTTGTTATAACAGCTATACGAATCTACTAATCCCCTGCACCAACCATTGTTCACCGCTCTGTTACCCTGGTGATTGCCTATGGTTCACCATTCTGTTCATCCTTCCCCTGCAGGCTTTCACCCCCCAACTGCTCTGTGCCTCCTCTGATGATCTAACCCCTCACTAATCCTCAACTTTTCTTACTTTAACCTCTACAGGGCTCGGCATAGCAATAGGTTAAATAAATATTCGTTAAAAGAATGAATAAGTGAAGTAAATAAATCTCATTTCCAGCCTTCCTTAAGGAGATTGATACTTGTGATGAGGACCCTGGCCCACAGTGTCTGCATCATTATGGATGAAATGAGACATTCACACGGACTACCGAGTCTGGGGGAGGAAAAGGGACAGCATGGCTTTTCTCTCAAGGGAAGCAAAAGCCTTGGCCCTTGCTGTGACCAGCCTTTATTGGGTTTCTCCACACTTTACAATATGGTTCTCATTTACTATGTACAGGTTGTTTTAGATGGTTACCTTTTACAGAAAACAAAGGAGCCAATGCCACTAATCACATCACAGAAGAGGGATATTTGCAAATGAAAAAGCAAAAGAGGTTGAACCTGTTACACTCATCCTTGGAAGGTTTAGCATGGATTTTAGGAAGTTATTTTGCAGTAAAAGTTTGTCACTGGGGGCTGGGCCCACGCCATGCAGAATGGTCTCCTACATACTTCTACCAAGTCCTCTGGGCTTTCTCTTAATGTTGTACAAAAACTCCTTTGTGTTCTCGGGCTCTCCACCAAATACATCTACTACTGGCTGGATTTTACTGTAAAATGCTCTTTCCCAAGGACACCAATACCCCTGAAAATTTCTCAAGAAGACGCTTCTATCTTTCTTACATTCCAAGTATCTCACTGCCCAAAATATATAGCTTCCCAAATATTACACTTCAAATCTCTATGCCTTATAGACTAATGGTATTTGGCCATAATATTCTTGCCTTCTTGTCACTCTCATCTTCTAGCCTCCTGGTAACTTCCCCTCATTTATTGAAGCTTTTAAACCTGGATTAATTAATTGGATCTTTGCACCAAGCTCTGCTATCATCTTGGGGGATTTAAAAATTCTTAAGAACAATCTATCCTAGCCAATCCATTTCTTGATCTCTTATATTCTAGTAACTTTCCCCTTCACTCCAGCCATCAATTGCCAAGGTCACCCTCTGGGCCTTTTTATACTTAGAATTTCTCTACCTCTGAAATCCTGCATCCAAATATATTTTAAATAACTGAGTTTAAAAATTAAGGACAAAAATAACCAGAATGTATTATCTAGCTGCACCATACCCCATCCCAAAGGAGATACTGTTCATTATCTCCTGATGCCTGGCTCAGTAAGTGGCATCGCCATCCGCACATGTGCCCACGATGGACACCTGGGTACTGTCTTTAATTCCACCTCTGCCTCCCACTGTCCACATCCAATCAGTCACTATAACCTCCTGTCGAGTTTACCTCTATCGCTGAAACCTGTTCTTTTCTCTGCAGCCCCATCATCACTACACTAAATAATCTTTTCTCTGGATTACTGCTCATCTCTAATTGTTCTCTCTCCAACACATTCCCTAATACCTACCAAACTTAAATCTTTTCAGGGTCCGGCTGATCTTTCTGGAAGACATCATGATCATGTTACTGCTGGGCTTAAAATCCTTCAAGAGTTTCCCATTGCCTTTGCAATAAAATTCGTCTTAGTATCTCGTGAGTGACTGACTGCTGCTTACTCAGTAGCTTTGCCTGGTATACCTGCCACTTGCCATCTCCTCTCCGCTCCCACCCTAAACACTCTCATCCTGAAGTGGTCCTGAACTATTGTACTTCCAGTTTTCTAAACGAATTTTGCTGTTAGTGTCACCTCCAAGCTTTGCTACCTGCTCACTCTGGTTCATACGTTTACTTATTGGATGCCACCGCACCTCCCTCAGATCTTAGCTGGCCTGTTGCTTTTTCCTAAAAATCCTTGCTTTACTTCCCGTCCGACTTCCTTGTCTCCCCATTGAGAAGGCTCTTTCCAAGGAGCAAGCTGTACTTACATTTATTCTAGGACTTGTCACACTCTACTGCAAATGTGTCCTTAGTCATCTCTCCAACCAGTTTATAAACCTGAAGGAGTCTGTTGTACCCTTGAAGCCTCAGTGTGTGATGCAGACAATCAGTCATTTTTACTGAAGCAACAAAATAGGTATAAATTTGTGTTTCTAAATACATTCTTTCTCTTTTATTATCTTTGTTAACTTGAGGCATCTTCTATCTACCCTAATTGGAGTGAAACTTTAATATCTATATTAAATGTCTTTGATGCATGTTTGCTGGGTGGTTCATTCTGTGTGTTCACATTAGCAAATGTGCTTCTTTTCATGATCTGTGTTTGACCCACACTGGCTCCTGGATATGGTATTCTAGTTTATTCACCTATCATTAATTCTGTCTTAAACCATCTCCAACCATCCAAGGATGTCCTGTGCATCCTGTTCTGACTCAAGTCAGTTGTCTGTGTGGTTGCTAAAACACTCCAACTCCATCGTCACCAACAACCTTACTAATCTTCAGTGAAGCCAGGAACCAGCTCAAAACCCCAATCTGCCTGCAGAATGACCAGCTCTACAGACAGCTGTACTCTCAGCTGTTCTTAAAAACACCAAGTCACAGATCTGTCGTCCCACCATAAGAGAATGGAGATTGACAAGAAACTTTGAGGGAGCAATTTTAATTTCATAATAATGAGACTAGTGTCAATCCCCTTGTACATACAATAAGGAGGTTCTAAACATTTCCAAGTAAGAAAACTTCCTTTTTTCTGTAAAAATACGCCAAGATTCCTACATGATAGATGTTGTGCTGCTGGTTGATAGACAACAAAGAAGCTCTTATGAAAAATAAATTTATTAGTTATTAGTCCCAGAAGCTATTTACATGCTTTTGAAAAATTATAGTACATACATGTGTAAGATGTGTAAGCACATAAACTTGCAATAACTATAATGTCTCCCAAGCTTGAGAACTGCCCATAGTTCAAGAAATTTTTGAGTTAGAAAACCATTAATCCATTCTACCAATAACATTCTCTGGTTCTATTACTATAGGTCCATAATTTTCAACCTCCTTCATCTCATGGCACATACAAACTAATTACTAAAATTCTGCAGCATACCACTATATATTATAATTATATATAGTATAATATATATAATATAGATTTTGCCTATCTGATGAAATATATTATATATTATATATCATAATTATGTTACATATAATAACTATATAATAAAATAATATATAATATATATATATAATGTATACATTTTTGGCCTATCTGACTAAAGTAGGTATAATTTTGATTCATTCACACTGGGTGGCAATTGTTGTGTTGACTATTGTCATATTTACATTTGACAATCTTAGGCAAAAGAAGTCAATGCTCCTGGCTGAAGAATCAGGTATTGCATGTTTTCAAACTTCTAATGTTTTAAATTCTTATGGCACATTAGTTGAAAATTGCTGGGATATACAATGCAATATACAGATGATGTATTATGGAGTTGTACACTTGAAACCTATATAGTTTTATTAACCAATCTTGCCCCAATAAATTCAGTTACAAAAACAAAATTTCTGGTATAGGTAATTTCCACTGACAAGTTAGGCAAGAGCTTCTCACTCTTTCAGCATTTCCTAACTTTTATACCATGAACGTATGACTATTGATTAGAAGAAGTATTTCTAGACAGATAATTTTGGGAAATGTACATAATATTATCCTCTTAGGGTTGCTTCATGTGTATAACCATATTAAGGCTTCAAAAAAACAGTACAGTGGCTTTGGCTGGTGTAGCTTGGTGGATTGAGCATGGACTGTGAACCACAGGGTTGCCAGTTTGATTCCCAGTCAGGGAACATGCCTGAGTTGTGGGCCAAGTCCCCAGTATGAGGTGCCTAAGAGGCAACCACACATTGATGTTTCTCTCCCTCTCTCTAAAATTAATAAAAATCTTAAAAAATAGTACAGTAAAGAAATTTGTTTATTCTCTTTAACCCAGCATTTCCCAAACTTATTTGTCCATGGAGCAGGGTTTTTTTTTCCCTTCATGGAACTCCTATTAATATATCATGGGGCATTGATTTGAGAAAACATGATTTGTAAACACGTTGCTAGTGCATGAGGCACTGTCAGCCAAGGGAATGGGAGATCCAAGAGTGCTGGTTATTACGGGCATTACACAGTCATCTTCTGGTGAGGCTGAGTAGACATGCATGACAGTCTGAAAGATGATGATTTAGAGATGTGGCCACCCATGCTAATTACGTACTCACTGAACCAAATTCAGGGCATTGTAGAGACACTGGAAAATCTAGCTGGCCTCCTGGATCACAGTGAAATCACAAATCTTTCTGTCCTAAAGACGCAACCGTGCCTTACAGTTTCTCAGATGCTGACCCTTAGGAAGTGCAGTCCATATAAGGAGGTTGATTTTACACCAGCAAAGAGAAGTACTGCTACTACACTATGAAGATGGGTGCCGTTCAGGGTGGCATGAGGGATCTTCCTCGGCCTTGCAGCATGCACTAGTCCACTGGGTTTGCCAGAATAAGTGCAAAGGTCTCAGTCACATTCCTGGTGCAGCACAGACAGGCTTAGTATCCAAGGCAGGCTGGAGAGGAGATGAGGAAACTCTTCTGGGTGTAGTTGTAAGGTCAACAAATTGGAAAAAGCCACAACTCACCCTTGGGAAGGATTAAATACGCTGACATCCTCCAAATTGATTTACCTAGATCAGACCACATGTTAATGAGGCAGGCAAGTTACTCCAATTCATTGTTACCATTCCGAAGGCAGAGGCCTTTTCCCATTAAAGAGGTGGGACTATAAATTCAAATAAGCATCACTTACTTATGTCTTGTCACTCAACATGCCTGGGCCAGTGTCCTCAAAGCCATTTATAATTGTTGTCATTCAAACTGCACCAAAAATAACTGGACATCCAAAGAGCACAGCTCCCACGAAATGAAGTGAGCTTTCTTCCCCTATTACCTGCACCTCTGAACAGTGGTTCATAAAGGCTGTTAGCTGGTAAAGTTGAAGCACTTAGACTTCTTCTGGGAACAGACATTTCTACTGCTCGAAGATTTTCTATTATTTGAAGAATCCCCTTGAAAATGTATCATTTACTTCTTAAGAGTGACTCCCCAGTAACAGTGATTTACCATAGATGTGATTTATATCATTGATGTAAGAGCTACAGATTTCAACTTTGTCCAAACTGTGAATTGAGAAGTGAAGATTTTTTAATGGCTTTATATCTATCCGTGAGTTTCATTTCTATCAAAAGGTAGATTGTATGCCTATATGAAAGTAATGTTCACAGATGTGTTTATATGATAACATATACACACAATGCTTTGCAGTAGTAATCCAAGTAGTTTCCCTACTAGGGAAAGAAATTCACAAGTGGAAGGGCCAGGCAGACAATACTTTAGGCTTTGTAGGTTATGTGGTCTGTTGCAACTTTTCAACTCTGCCATTGTAGTAGGAAAGCAGCCATCGACAATGTGTGAATGAATGTATCTGGCTGTATTGCAGTACATTTTTATTTATGGACAACACTGAAATTGAATTTCATATGAATTTTATGTCACAAAATATTATTCTTAAAATTTTTTTCAACAATTCAGAGATGTAAAAACCATTCTGCATGGGTAGGGTCACTAAAAGAGGACCAGGTCACCTCACTAAAAGAGGTGACAGGCTGCATTTGGCCCAGTGCCCATAGTTTATGGACCATTGTTTTAACCTGTAGCTTTGGTGACAAGACATACAACTTCATTGCTTACATTTTGGTTTTGAGTTCTTAATCAACATGAACTCACCCCACCTGATTTGATGAGATCAGTGGAACCATCAAAACACGTACATACAGGACTATTGCAATGCGCACGTGCCAGGAATTTCAGATTTTACTTTTATGGAGTTAGAAGAATACCCATGAGAAAAAGGTCAAGAGACAGCCAGATTATGTTTCTTACAATACATACTTTGAGCAAGATTGATGTGATTTTCTTGTACTTTTAGAGCTCATTTTTTCCTCGTGCAATATACTCCTAGGTCCATAATAGAAATTTTGCTTTCTAACAAATAAATATTCATTATTCATAGTGTTAGAAAACCACATAATAAAAATTACTTTCTCTAATTACAAAAGCTGCATGTGTTTATTTTAGATACATGGAAAATGCATATGAGCAGAGATGGCTTCTAGTTCAAGAGAGATTGCCATTTCAAACCGAAAAAATTTTAAATCTCTTGTGTGTCTAGGGCTATTACCTAAAAAATTTCGGTTGGCAAATTAAATGTCAAACAAAACACTTGACTGTTTGGCTGGGAAGCTTACAGTTTAACCCTGCATGTAGATTCAGGGTGAAGCAAAGGTCTCTAATTCTAAATATTTGTTAGTGAATGTTGCTCCATCAGCTACTTGGAAATCAGTTGCCATCAGATTGGGCAAAGCCTGATATCCAAACAAAGCAGCAAGTGGGACTCCAGTCAGAAAACAGCCTCTGTTTTTCTTACTCCTGTACCTATGTTGAGTCAATTTGTCCTTGGCCTCAGTGCTCCCAACCTTCAGCAGTGTGGGATACAATATCTTTGGCTTGCAAAATAACACCAGGGAGTTTATTAATGCAGTTTTTGACGGACTCACTACGAGTTGCAGCAGTCACAGGTGTTCATTCTTTGAGCAGGCCCCATCTGTGTGACTGTGGCTCCTTCGAGTCCCCCCCAACCCCCCATTGTTGGCAGGTAGCTTGAAGCAGCTTCTCTTTAATGGGAATATGAGCACTGAGAGTGAATGAAGCCCTGGACTTCCAGGGTTTTCTTAAAGCAAATTCGGCTTTTTAAAGAAAAATAGCAACAATTCTTTGCCTTCCAATTTCTCTCCCCTGCTCCGCAGTCCACACCCCCAAATCAGACAGGCCAGCTGTTTGTGAAAACTGCAGTTTCCACAATCAAAAGTACAACATTTACCATAGCTTTTATCAAAGATTTCAATTCCCCTCATCTTATGGAAAATGACCCTTTTATTTTGTTGTGGACATAAAATTATGGCCCTGGGAAAATTGGAAGCATTTCTGCTCAGAGAAATCAATTTTCTCACTGCCATATATGATCAACATGTCACAGCCATCACCTAGATAATAACAGGAAAGTACAAGTAAAAGAGCTGGTAATACTGGCTTTAAAAAGGTAGAAGAAGATAGAAGAAGCAAGATAACATCCCTCACCCTTTTTTTAAAGCATGTTTGCCAAAAGAAAAAAAAAGGACAAAGAAAAACGTTCAAGGGTTGTTTTTGTCCTTTAATTTTCTTCCTTCTTGCCCCACGTTCTTCCCTTTGCTAGTGCTTTCTTGAATATAAGTATTTTATTTTGTGTTCTAATCAGCCAGAGCACTAATGAAACTATAGTGATGTGTGTTCTTCCTGGAAAAGAGTAAGCACTTTATGTGTACATCACTCTGGCTCCTTTTCAATCTTCCTGTTAATGGGTGGCTAATTGTCAAAAGATGTGACCAGAGTGAGATGACCCAAGAGTGTGTTTAGGTGGAGGCAACAGGGAAAGTACAGAAGCAGCTTCTTAATTTGGATCCTGCAAACAAAAGGAAACATCAAATCTGACCTCGCTGCTGGAGTGTTAATGGCTTTCTCCCCATCGCCCCCTGCCACTTAGCATCTTTTGTGCCCCCACCCCGGGGAAGCTTCCCGGCAGAAGTGTGCATTAGCTGAACTCTACAGTTACAAAGCTGCTTACTCCAGACGAGGGGGAAAAACCTTCAGAGTGATTAAACGTTCTTTGGACAAACACATCCACAGCCATAAAAGTGCCATTTTTATTTCAGGAAGTCCTATCAATGAGGGCCCTGCTGTGGCTATCAGCACAAAGGAGTGCTGTCCCTAGAATGTCACAGAAGCCCTTCAAGGAAGATCCAAATATTATCCCTCTTTATAGGAAAGTTGACCCTGCATGTGAACACCAAAAGCTAAAAGCTAAAACTGGTCACTCAGGCCAAGGCCATAACTGAGAAAAGAGCAGACAAGATTTTGGCAAAACTTCATGTATTTTAAATAATTTAATCACTTGCGAGTAAACACATAAAGCCAGGTGCTTGTTTTAAAATTAAAATGAGGGAGGAAAGTAAAAAGGAGAAGAAAAACTAACCTATGAAACCAAGGCTAAGGGAGTCTCATAGGTGTGGGAAATGAGTCTGCACAAAGATGTTCATAGAAGTCTTATTTAGAATTGAAATTAACCTATATGTCCAGCAGTGAATCATTTGAAAAGCTAAACTATGGGATACACATTTTGTTACCGAACAAGAGTCCGGGGGGGGGGGGGGGGACTTGGCCCACCGAGGGATGCCAAAAACTGCTACAGAAAACAGGGGCCCCTCCCAAGGACGATACACTAATATCTATAGGGCTCTTCTGTCCGCCGCCAATTGGAAAGACATCTCTCAATGCCAGAGATTTGTGAAAAGGAAACAAAATGTTTATTTAATGCTATTCAGGCCTAATGCCTTCCTTAAAATATTAAAGTCTTTAAGGGTATACACCTACACATACACACACAGCGCTCCCTTCTCCCACTGTCCCAACTCTGGGTACCTTAAATCAGGAAAAGGGCACACGTCCGTTTTTCAGGTCGCTGGCACGTGAGTTGTGTCGCCTGCCCGTCCAGGCAGGATCTCCAATTAATCCAAAGTCATGTGGCACCTTCCACTGGCAAGAGTTCTTTGTACCAAGTCCCAGTCAAAGTCTCTCCTGGTTTCCAGGCCCACCGAAAGCGTGTGTCTTTCTTCTTCACCTGGCCGCAGGGATCTCCATTCTGGCAAAGCTGCGTGGTCTTCCCTTTCACCTGGTCAAGAGGGGGGTCTGCACTCTGCTGAAACCGCGTGGCTCTCCCTCCTAATGGCTACAGGGGTCTACATCTTTCCAAAACAGGGTGGCTCTCCCCCTCACCTGGCCAAGAGGGGGTCTTCACTCTGCTAAAGCCACATGGCTCTCAAGCAGGCACTCTCTCTGAGAAGCAGCTCCCCAATTCCAGCCTGGTTCGCTACTCACTTCTCCCTGGCCCAAAACTTCGCCACAGCTATTTAACATATCTATGAAACCAGTTAAAGGTTATAGATATGTTAAATGACCATTCCAGAGGTTAGCTGCAAAACTGTTGCTATGCAAAACAGCTCTCAATGGCCCTGCTCCATTCATCCCTTCCCCCAACTGACACCTTGTGGGGGGGGTGGGTGAGGATATCTTAATATTTCCTCCAGTATTCCTGTACACTTTGAGTTCTGGACACCATTCCAAATCTTTTCTGGGCCCCCCCTTGGCTGCACCCTGTATCAATTTGATAAAATACTTTGCAATTATTAGAAACACTGGCTTTGGAAAAAATAATGCTTAAAGAAATATGAGAAAAGTACATGGATTTTAAACCCATAAAATATGGGTTTAAGTAAAAAATACGAATGGAATGGAATCGGTATGGAATGCTGCATGCTCAGGAAAACATACTAAAAAGAATGTTATGGTTTTGTTAGCACAGTGTTCTTATGAGTGAAATTTGTTTTTCCTTCTATTCCAATAGGTAGTGATTTGGATATTACTTTGATTAAAAACAAACAAACAAAAGAAACATAGGCAGACATGAGCCCTGAGAAACTCTTTTTGATGGTCAAGAACATCATTCAAAAAGATCATTTTTTTTCAGATTTTATTAGAATTAGCTAATATCACATCTGTGCAGTGGTTTAGCAGTAAACTGGGAATGAAAGGACCCACTGGGCTCCTTCTGGCCCAGGGGAGGCCATTTCGCTCTGCTGCTCACAGCAGTACCCCCGGCGCCCTCCTAAGTCAGCCTTCAAAACTCCATTCACCTCTGTGCTGCTGATGGTCACAGAGACAGTGACATGGAAATTGGAGATCCTAGAAAATGCACGTGAGTAGATAATGACAGTACTCAACTGGGGAAAAAAGGCGGATTTTTTTCTCATTCATTTTATGACTTCTTTAACCTGCTTTTTTACACTGGATATATGAATAGTTCATCTTTAAATTTATTTCTAGCTCGCTCTCTCTTATTTCTTTAAGGCTAAGCGTTGTCTGATGTATCCATATACCAGTCTATTTCCCATTCACACTTCCTGAAGTGGGCGGGTTATCTTCAGGTCAGGATTCAAGCCTTGCATCAGGAAAGTGCCCCTCCTGGTGGGGACACTTGGGTGTCTTGGCCCACTTAGCACTGTGACTGGTGAGGCTCTCAGCTCTTCAGAGAGTAGAACAGACTGTCTGTTGGAAAAAATCAAACTCAGTGGCTTATTGGAGTGGAATGGTTGGGAGAGAGGTGTTCAAAGAACACTTCCTGTCAGTTAGTAAAAGCACATCGATAAAAATAAATCAATGCCCACTTGTTTTCTAGGAATCTGTTTCATATTCAGCAAAGGTTCCCATTATGCTGCATTTCTGATCAAGTAACCTAGGAAAGACGTGTTTTTAAGCTTCAGTAAAATATTTTGAAGACGAACATAACTGTGCGATGCTGAATCTTTCTGTATGCACCAGAGTATAAAGCGCACATAAACTTAGCTATACACAAATAAAAGTGTTCTGTGACTTACTTGAGATTGCAAAGGAATTGCACTGTGATTTTTGACTACTTCATTGACATTCTGTGTGGCTTCAAGTTGTACTCTATTAGAGCCCTAGCTTTATTAATTGTAAAATAAAATGGTTGAACTAGATCCGGGGAGTACACATGGCACACACACCACCACTCGTCTCTACGCCACTTGAAACAGACATGGCTCCTCGGCTGTGGCTCTTTTCTGCTGATCCCGACCGAGGCCTTAGGATCCTTCACTTGACCATGCTCCTGGAAGCCATTACTAATTGATACGTTTAGTTATAATGGATAAAACTTTCCCATTACAGGGCAAAATGAGTTCCTAGGTCCCCGCCCTCCATGGCCCTGTAAGATCGTTCTCATCCCTCAACAGTGCAGATTAAGACCTCTTCCATTAGATATCTAGACATTCAAGTTCATTGACATTCTGCAGACTTCAGATTAACTTTGCTCCAAACTTACATCCAAGCAGCTCTACGTTTTAAGAATTATTATGTTAAAGGTGCCAGCTTATGCAAATGTTTCCCTTTTTAATAGCCCATTTGTACCATTACCTGTGAATCCCCACCACAAACATAGTCTATATACTATAGTAAAAGAGCATGCATTATCAACTCTTCTAAGTGCAGAATGGTATTCATTAATTCCTAATTTTAATAGTTAACATACAATACTATACGTAATTTTATTTTCTCCTAACTCCAAAATAAAACAGAGCAATAATAACCCCTCTGTAGGTCTGTCGTGGGTTTCAGATCCACCTGAACCGCTGTCCCCATGTTATATGCTCAAGCTACGAAAATCCATACCACATTCCTCCTTCAAAACTTGAAGTTGTCCTCTGTTTAACTGAGTTCAGACTCACTGTTTTGTGCTTTATAAGCACAAAAATTTTGTGCTTGGATTTTTGTGCTTATTTTGCTTGGATTTATCACTGCACCTTCATGTCTCATTATTTACTTCATATTTTTACTCTATTTGGAGAGACTTGCTTGCTGTCTCTTTGCTCAGACCCAGGATGAGAATGAGGCAAGTGAAGAGGCAAGGCAAAATCTAAAAAGGCATGCTCTTGGAGCCATGCTGAACATCTCCTTAGATTTCTACCCTAGCAACTCGCTGGCTTTATTCTGGTTTTGGCCTTCCTTGTACCATCAACTAAAAATAAAAATTATTTCTTTACTGATTTTCAGCTCTTCAGAACAAATTCACACACATGATCTAACCTTATTTTCTCTACTATCAAAAATGCCAATATTATTATTTTCCCTGTTCTGCAAGAGTGAGACAATCAGAGTTTCAGGAAAGTTGAAGTCAGGGAGTGTCAGACTTAGAACTCAGCATCAAGTCTTCTGAATCTGAGCAGAATATCCTTTTCAGTAGAGTGAGACTCAACTCCTTTTTCTGTGCTCTGTGACAGGGCACGTCTTTCTTTTCCTTAAAAACCTTCATTTTAGCTAAACTTTTCCGTTTTAATTATTTCATGTGGTATGAAAATTTTTTTCACACTCATGTTTTATTCTTTATATCTATTATGTGTTATTATCCCCTCCTCCTCCTCCTCTTTTTTTCTTTTTGGTCTTGTTTCCTTAACAGATTGGATACTCTTTAGGAGTGTGAACAATATGTAATGAATAAAATTGTATATTTTTGTAGAGCCTGAACATTTCAGTGGGCTTAGTAAGGAGTAGAAATTTGTTTTACAGCCAAGTGTGCAAATGGGGAAACCGAGTGAAAAGGCACGATGATAACGAATTGCGTTTATGAGGAGGACATCAGTGTGGCAAGGACTCTGCCAGCACTCCACGTGCAGCATCTCTGTGAGCTTCATTAACAACCCAATGAGATAGCTCTTGTTAGCCACATTTTAAACATGAAGTTTTAGAAAACAGCACACTGCATAAGGCCTTAGTATTTATGAGCATCAGGGCCAGGATTCAAATCCATGTCTGACTCCAAATACCAGGCATTGGAGTGATTAGTCCAGCGCTGCAGACCAAGGGAGAGGTCAAGCTGGAACCTGAGTCTGCCAGTTCTGCCTCCAATCTAGTTCATTTCTCATTGTCTTAGTCTGCTTTTGCTTTTTGCAAAATAGTATAGGCATTCGATGTCTTTTTATTTTAAATACTCTGATATTATACTGAGAATAATTTTAGTCTGTGTTGACTTTAGTGATTTAAATGGCTCCTTACATGAAATTAAAGCCAAAGTAGAAACATTAGCAACTTCGAAATATCCTACTTGGTTGTAGAATAGTGTAGCATCTTTGGAGCATGCAAATATAAAGATAACTCAGGACAGTATAGTCCTCGTGTCTGTGTCTTACAGGTTGAGAAGCAAAATCAGACTTGTGATAATTAGGTGCTGGTGGATCCCCAAGGGCATAGGGAAAGTGGGTTGAGGGAACAGTACAGCACAGGAATGATGAATAAGCAGCATGGCTTATCTGTCTCAGCCTTCTTTCCTCTGAGGCTCTTCAGTGGCTTCATAGATGCTTTTCAGGACAGAATTCCAGGCAGCCATTGCCCATTGATCATGGCTGGCTCTAGACAGGAAACTCATTAGACATTGTAGGCTATAGATGGGGAGAGACTTCGTTCCTCACGCTGGAAGTGCTACTTATTGGCTGAGTAGTCCTGGGCATGTTACTTAACCTTGAAGATTCTTAATCACAACATTATTAAATAGAGATAATGATAGTATCTTATTCCCAGAGTTGCTATGAGGGATAAAATGAGATGCATACAGCACAATGTCTGAATTAACATCCATTACCTTGAAAAGAAAGAAGGACAATGCCTCTTTAACTCCCCCTTTAACTGTAAAATCACCCAGAAAAATAAAAAATAGCATACAAGATTTCAATATCCACCCCACCTTTTAATTTTTTATCTCTGAGCGTAATCAGAAAAGTTCTGTTTCCATACTATTTTTTCTTTTCATATGTGTAATGTCATCAGTTCATGGCATCTGGAGTGAGCCAGACCTAGGCATGAGTTACAATTCTGTCATTTACTTGGTGACTAAGAGTAAATTGTTAAACTTCCTAAGCTGAAGTCCCCTTATCTATAAAATGAGAATAACATTACTTATACCACAAAGTTATTGTAAGATTTAAAAAAGACAAAACATGTAAGTGATTAATCACTTGGTAAATATTCATTGTAGCCATCTCTCAAGGCAGGTGCTCACAGGGCACCTGTGCACATTCCAGTGAAAGAAGCCATCTGGCCATGACACTGGACTTTGAGCCTGTCCTGTTTAGCATGGCCATTGTGCTAGCTGCTGTTTACCTAACTCTGATGAAGTTACTCCGTTCTCGTCCTTGGCTACTTCCCGGCCCTTGTGCAATACCTCCTGGTTTGAGGCCGGACCCCTGCGGATCACGTACCTAGTCTCAGCAGAAGTGGTTATGCTTTAACTGCCTTTTGTACTCAGCGTTAGGAACTGTCAAGTAGAAAGAGACTGAAGGGCCTGGGGGCAGAGGGGTCGGAGTTGGAGACTATCAGGGATCTCACTGTGCCTGATCTTTTGTATCTGATTCAATAATTATTGATTACCCACCATATGCCAGGTTCTGAGGGTATAAACAGGACATGCCCTCTGCCTCAGGGACCTCAGAACTTGGTGATGCAGTGAGAATAAGTTTTCACTTATATGGACAGTTCCACAAAAACTAAGTCGAATATAATAAAAGAGTCCTTCAAAATTGTGTGTAAGGGTACACATGGCAACTTTCAGGAGAATACAAATATGTGTACTCAAAAGATCCCTTTATATGTAAAAAAACACGTTTTTCTTTAAAGAAGACGAACTAAAAGCTAGCAACATAGATGTAGATTTCATATGTATAATTTGCGTTGAATATGTAGAAAAATTGAAAAAGAATATTTTTGTCAAGTATATACACATACATATACATAACTGCAGAGCTCAGTGAACTTTTACAAACTGGACACACTTACAGACATGTATGCAGGTGGGAAACAGAACCTCACCAGCCCCCAGAGTTCTCCCCCTTGTCTCTTCTGCGCACCGCCTCAGGCTAACCAAGATCTTCTAACCAATACCTTATATTCCATAGCATGAAATACATTTCTGTGTCTTCATACTTTATATAAATAGAATAAGACTTTAAAATGAAGATTTTAAAAACATTTTCCCATCAAATTTCAATTCATTATGTGATGCTTTCTTCATTAAATGTCACCAGCAAAGATTGATCCATGGCGAAGCATAGGCTTGCAATAAAATGTCCTCAGGCTTGGATAAGAATCGCCAACTCTTTCTGCAGAGTCTGATGCCTTTGTACCTGGATATTCTGAGCGTGAAGGTTACACTTCAGAGTGTGAACTCATTCATTAGAAAAATGCTTTCTTTGATTGAGGGCTAGGTACTCGCTTCCCAGCAACACAGCTTAAGTAAATGCCTAACTCAGACAGTCAACATTACTGTCTCAAAAATCTTTCATTCTGACACATTATCACACATTTGTCATTAGGGAACTGCATACTCACATATGTCCATAAATATTTGGTCTTGGCAGACCCAGGTTGACCTGCTTGAGAATCAGAAGGAAAAAAAAATATCTTATCTCCGTCCTTGGAAAATGTACAATTAAATGAAGGGAACATTTGAATGTGGTCTCTGAGAGACTTTGTTTCACTGAAAACAAAATCATTTTGCTCTAGTCAATCAATAACTCTACATGGTGAATGTAAATCTTAGGCTCAGAAAGAGGTTATCAGTCATAACATTTCTTAACACTTTCATAATGTTATCAGGAATTAAAAAGTAACATTTATCAAATATTTACAAGTTGCATGGGACACAGCACTGTGCAAACATATGAATCTGATAATATTCAAGCTGCAGTTCTAAAACAGATCCAAAAAAATCTCAAAAATGTTTGCTCTTCAATGATGCATTCTCCATCATGTAAAATTTTAACTATTGAGATGCTCTAATGACACGTGGAATGAGTCACACCGGAGGAAGTTATCTCAGGTGAAAGGTTGACATCAACACAGATGAACTAGATTGCGTTAGGAAGGTTATACCAACCAGGAAGGTAACACATTTTCTAAATGAACATAGGAAAAAATAACTATTATATAATGGAAAAATGTAAGACAAATATTATTTACTTCAGTTGATTATATATGAAAGGTGTGTTCTAAAATAGAAAAAAAAGAAATAGTCCAGCTTCTCTTGTTCACCTCCATTCTCCTTTCTGTTGTCAGTGGCGGCAATTTTCCAGGTTCTCCAGGGGCAGAAACTTATCTTTCTCCCTCCTCAATCCCCTGGCACTTCACCCTTGCATAAATGTCAGTCAGTCCAGAGCCACTATGGCCACTTCTCTTGTGATAGATCCTTAATTCTATTAATTAGAGATGGCCTAGAAGAAGGAGAAGGAGGAGTCAGGAGAGGAGAGAAGTGTAAGCTGGAGGCAACAGCCTTAAAAAACTAAAATGGTCATTAGCTAGAAAAGGAGAGGCACAGGGCCCTAACACTCCAGTTCACGTGCTCCTCTTCCTCCTGGTGAACGTGATGGCCCAGGACACTGCTGTTGTCTCTACAGTCCTTCACCTCTGGGCCAGGTATGAGGGCCAGGGCTCAGCAGAACTGGTGTGGATTTGCTGGAGATAAAGTGTAGCTGCAGTGATCCCAAGGATTTAAATCAGTGGAATGGTATGCTCCAAAAAGGAATCTTTTCTAAAGTCGATTTTGTTGGTAAAGCATTTGTTTCTTTGTTATTAGAGTTGAAAGTGTTTATGCTGTGAATTTCTTAGCTTTTTAAATCTGAGAACTGTATTTAATTCTGCAGTGATGGCAGATGACCGCCAGAAAGTCAAGGTTACATTGCAAAGATAATTGAAAATAAGGCCCAGATGGCCTTACAGAAAGAGAACAACAACAAAACAATGTTTCTTCTTGAAATATAATGTGAAGATTTTTATCAAATATAAAAGAGGAATTGAGGGGCAAAGATAACCAGAAATTGAATATCACAAGACACTGGGCTTCTATAGAACAAACATATGTGCATTTTTAATTTCACTGATTTGCTGTATGTTAAATATGACATGTACAATGTAATTATTTTTATCTACATGTATGAGAAATAATAAAACACCATAAGCTTTTAAAATTAGGCTATACAAATTAGACTTTATTAAAAATTGGAACTTTAATGGATATTCACCCTGTATAAAATATGTGTGGAGAAAAAGGAGAGCTGTATAACTAATGGACTTCCTGCCCCAGGCACCCAAATGTCTTTCTGCAACTCCTGATTTTTCCCTCCAGGACACTACTGCCAAAATGATCAACACAAGCTCCCAAAATAACAATTTATTCTGCCCGAAGGACATTGTGCCCTCAGTCTCCTGGCCAGATGAATTGGCACAATTACATCCTTCTCTCTTGCTTTTCCCCTCAGGATACCCTCAGTGTCAGGGCTTTACATGTTATGATGATTTGAGCAAAAAATCCGCTGAGAAGGAAGACAGAGCTACAAGCACCTTCTTAGATTCTTAGGTTCAAACCAATGGAGTGAAACACAAATGCTCCATTGGTTTGTTTGCATCAAAACTTCGCTGCGCCTCAGACGCATCCACAGATCGAGTGGAGAGCTAAATCCTTTTCTGACTCCTGACCCAAATATATTGGCATCAACCAACAACTGCCCCAAATTAGCCAATTTCAAGTCTTCTTTCCACCTGCCCCTCCCCCCACCAAGGGTTAGTGACTTAAATACCATTGTGCAAACGCCAGTCTAGTCTGCTGAGCTTCAGTCCTCTCTCTGATAAAGAGGAAAACATACATTTACCCACTTGAGAAATAAAACTCGATTCAACGTGATTTCTCAATGATTACTTCTCATTTGTTTTGTCTCTTTTGCCTTAAAACTCTCTTCTCTCAGTACTTTCCTTTGGTCCAAGTTGGTTTTTTATGTTCTTTCTGTTCATTTTTCTTAGTCAGACTCACTCTGCGTGAACAAACCTTTTACCTGGAAAACCCACAGTTCACGCTGGCGATGTTTGGGGAACAGGTGTGCCTCTGATGCCCCAGCTTTCCTCAATGTGAGTAAACCGAAGGTGGGGCTCCTGACAGAGCTGGGAAAGTAGAAGAGGAAGGTAATCACTCCCTTAGAGGTTCAACGTCTCCGCTGAGGTGCCCACTGCTGTGTTAGGATGGGTGCCTCTTGCCCCACATACAAGTAAGCATTTGACAAGAGCTTCTTACTGTCAAGAGCTTCCTGCTAGAGAATAATTCACCACCAGGATTGAACTGCCACTTAAGAAAGTTAATGCTGTTATCTGGTGGGTGGAGGGGTGTGGAGAAGGAAAGGGCCAGAGGAAGATCGGGCTCAGTGAAAATGAAAAAGGAAGGCATTTACATAAGAACTCAGTAGTTCTGCAAGACGAAAATCTTATTTATGAAACTTTGCAGCAAAACACAGAAACAGGGCACCTCTGCTCACTGTCCATTATATCTCTGAGGTACATAGCTTTCTGTTAAACTGAAGTTTTAATGAGAATTAATTAGTTTGAAGGTTCACCTTTGCTGTCCATTTGTTCATTCATTTACTCAATATTAAATATTGAGTGCCAACAGTGTGCCAGGTGTGGTGGTGAATACTGGGGAACCAACAGTGAGCCAAACCAGGCACCTCAACCTCTCCATGGAGATGATGAAAGAGACATTAGTTAATTAATCACACAAATAAACATAAAACTACTAAGCCCTCCAAGGAGAAGACTATGGACTATGCAAACCTATAAGAGGGTTGTTTGGCCTAGTACTTACCTGAGGAAGAGTCGATTAAGCTTGGAAGTGGAGGAGCAGTAGTAATTGGGGAACTGAAGGTGTGGCTGGATTGGAGAGTGAGGATAAATGGAAGGTAAGATAAGGCAGCAACAAACCTTCAGTACAGGACCATGCAGGCCCCTCTTAAGGGTCCCATGAAGTCTTGGCTTTTTCCTAAGAGCAATGGAAAGCCATTGAAGGGTTTTTATACAGGAGAAATGATTGGTATGATATGATATGGTATGATATGATGTGAAATGATAGGACATGTGACATGACATGATGTGGCATAATGTTATCAGGAATTCTCTGGCTGCAGTATGTCAGTGGTGGCGAGAATGGAAGTGTAGGGAAGCTATCAACAAACTGAAAGACACCAGAAAGTTGATTGGTAGAGGCTATTTTATTCAGAAATCTTTATGCATTTATTAAACCAGTCTGTTACTTATGAAGTAAATCAGGTACTGGTTTTTGTCTAACACACAATGTAATTCTTCTAGTGGAGCCTATTTCCTTTTTTCCACTCCCCTCCTAACAGCCCCTTCCCTCCATTCATTCAACAGAGAATTTGGTTCTTCCACTCAAAAGCAAAAATCACTTAGCCAACCTGTTTTAGAATCTTTATTTGTAAAAAGACTAATTATAGTCTTCCGGCTCTCCTCATGGGGGTGGTTATTATGAGCATAATCTATAGTAATAGGTGTGAAAGTGCCTCACACACTGGAATACATAAGATCGATGTAGGTTGGCATGATTGCAATGCTCCTACTTATGTGTAATATCTACCTTCTCTGGGAGTAAACACCCTGTTTACTCCCAGAGAAGGTATGAATATTTTGGCAGAAAAAAAATTCAGATGCTTTAATTAGGATACTCATCAAATTTCTAGCTAATGCAATGACTGGTTCAGAAATAAAAGAAAAAAAGAGTGGCAAGGATGGAGAGGAGATTGGGGTGACTTCATAGCCTTGGTAGCCACAGCCTCAGGTCTCTCTGGATGCCCGGAGGCTGTGCCCCAATCCATTCACATGGTGAGAAAGCAAGTGTGACAGCAGCAGGTGGCACTCATGCCCTCCGAATGCATCCATTCACAACTGTGAGGAGCAGAAAGTCTCTAAGAAGCAAGAGATGGCATCATCGCTTTCCTTGGAGGGAAGTGGCAGGGAAGAACCCGTAGTCTCCCCGCAAGATCAAACACAGCTGTGCTTACCCTCCAACTTCTGTTTGTGCGAGCAGGGTCATGACTAGATCAAACAAACCCAATGTACTGGAGAAAGGGACTCAGCATCGCGAGTAGGTAACAGAAGAGTCAGGGAAGAGAAGAAAATGAAAGTATATCAAACTCATAACAAGCTTTTCATCAAAATTCTGTCGGAGGGGATTCAGAGTCTCTTAGATATCTTTGTTCTCTCCTCTTGGCCCTTTCTTATTAATTTTTGACATAGTTTCTGGTGATGTTGAAACTAGAAAGAGCCCTACTCATATTCTTTTTTTAAAAATCATGTTTTTTTAAAATATATTTTATTGATTATACCATTACAGTTGTTCTATTCCCCCCCCTTCATTCCCCTCCACCCGCACACTCCCTCCCCCACCATTCTCCCACCCTTAGTTTATAACCACGTGTCTCAAGTTCTTTAGATTCTATATTTCCCCCACTATTCTCGTCCTCCCCCTATCTATTTTCTACGTACCATCTATGCTATTTTCTATTTTCCCCCCTTCTCCCCCTCCCACCCCCCTGTTTCTGACCCTCCATGTGTTCTTCATTTCTATGGTTCCACTCCTGATCTAGCTGTCCTCTTGGTTTGCTTTTGTTTTAGGTGTGGTTGTTAATAACTGTGAGTTTGCTGTCCTTTCACTGTTCATATTTTTCATCTTCTTTTTCTTAGATAAGTCCCTTTAGCATTTCATATAATAAGGGCTTGGTGATGATGAACTCCTTGAACTTGACCTTATCTGAGAAGCACTTTATCTGTCCTTCCATTCTAAATGAAAGTTTTGCTGGATAAAGCAATCTTGGCTGTAGGTCTTTGGATTTCATGACTTGGAATACTTCTTTCCAGCCCCTTCTTGCCTGTAAGGTCTCTTTTGAGAAATCCGCTGACAGTCTGATGGGTACTCCTTTGTAGGTGACTGTCCCCTTATCCCTTGCTGCTTCTAGGATTCTCTCCTTCATTTTAGTCTTGGCTAATGTAATTATGATGTGCCTTGGTGTGTTCCTTCTTGGGTCCAACTTCTTTGGGACTCTCTGAGCTTCCTGGATTTCCTGGAAGTCTATTTCCTTTGCCAGACTGGGGAAGTTCTCCTTTATTATTTGTTCAAATAAGTTTTCCACTCGTGGCTGTTTCTTTCCCCCTTCTGGTACCCCTATAATCCGGATGTTGGAACGTTTAAAGATGTCCTGGAGGTTCCTAAGCTTCTCCTCATTGTTTTGAATTCTCACTTCTTCATTCCTTTCTGGTGGGATGTTTTGTTCTTCCTTCTGGTCCATTCCATTGATTTGAGTCCCAGTTTCCTTTCCATCACTATTGGTTTCCTGTGCATCTCCCTTCATTTCAATTAGTTTAGCCGTCATATGTTCCTCTAATTTG
Organism: Sturnira hondurensis; assembly: GCF_014824575.4. Taxonomy (NCBI): domain Eukaryota; kingdom Metazoa; phylum Chordata; class Mammalia; order Chiroptera; family Phyllostomidae; genus Sturnira; species Sturnira hondurensis. The sequence goes on from NW_028080827.1 coordinate 8,235,258, forward strand.
TGACTATGTTCCTCTAATTTGTGACTATAATCCACCTTCTGTGAGCATCCTGATAAATAGTGTCTTGAATTGTGCTTCTGAGAGGCCGGCAATCTGTTGGTCGCTTAGAGTTATTGGCTCTGGGACTTTGAGCCCTGCACCATCTTTTGGGCTGTTCGTGCCTGTTCTGTAGCAGGATCAGAGCCCTAAAGTGTTCACTAGAACAGGGCAACTAAGTCGCTGGGTTGTGACGTTGTATGTGGGGGCGGGGTCAAAGAGGGACAATGGCTTCCCGTCTGCCGCCTGCCACTGCGGTGCTGCAGCCACCACCGTCCCCAGGCCCACGCGCCCCGCTCCACTGCACGCGAGTGTGCCACCGCTGTCAGCCCTCCACCACTGGGTTCGCCTCCTGGGGCCTGTGTGGTCCGTCTCACTGTGCGCGAATGTGCGACTGAGGTCAGTCTGCCCCACACCCCGACTGGTTCCGGGCTTCCTGCGCACCTAGGTCGGGGATCTGTCCTGCCCGACCCAGCTCCGCTGCTGGCTCCGCCTCTCTTACCATCCCTCTGAACGGTTCGTAGTTGTCGGACTTCCGTATAATTCCGTTTTCTGGTCTTTGGGTGTGTCCTAGTTCTCCAAACCTTTGTTGTGTTCAAACTTGGTTGTGGGAGAAGGCACAGTGTTTCCACCTAAGCCTCCATCTTGTCAGAAGTCCCTACTCATATTCTAAGAAGGAGGCAGGCCGTCATGAGCTTGTTTGTGGAGCACAGAGAAAAGAAGGAAGGTGTCAGGAATATTCCCTTCATCTATGAGCGTTGCCTCTGATGGCCTACGAATGGCCGCTAACTTTACGACACTCTAGGTCTCTCCATTTCAGATGGTATTGGAAAAGTCCTCTCCAAATTGAAGCAGAGAGTTCTAATGAATGATAACCCTGTAGATATTTCTGTTCTCCCCTGGTAAGGTAGGAGTCCCAGGAGAAAACTGTGAGGAGATGCTCATGGAAACCAAACCGTGCTTGGGAGTATTTCAGTCTGAGGGCAGAGAGGGCTTTTAAGGTCTGAGAGGATAAAAGCCTAAGAATCCCACTTCCTGTCTCTCAAAGAATCTTTGCTATGTTTGTGACCGTGTGTCTGTGCCAGGGGGTGGGGATGTTGCGCACTCACCTTTGTAAGCAATAGGGTATGCGGAGGGGAACAGAGGAGTTCTGGAAATCTGGATGGTCTATCAAATCCAATAAGCATTTACTGACATGAATGTACATAAGATGGTGTTGAACATAGGTAGGACTTAGGAGGCTGGGATACGTTGAAAACTGACAAGACACTGCAAGTAAAGAAAGAAGTAGCTAGAGCAAGAAAAATGCAATAAGAAAGTACAGGACTTAGACAAAAATTCCAGTCATTGAATATGGCTGTGCATTCCTGATCTTGGTTGTAGAGGAAACGTAAGATTGGAGATACTAAGTATGATCAAATTATAGAGGGTTTGGAAAGCCAGTCAGAAAAGGTAGGAGCACCATTTCATCAATCACTCCAGAAATGTTTACTAAGAGTGACTGTATGCCAGCCATAGTTCGAGGCACTTAGAACACATAAGGGAACAGAAAGAGGAACATTACTGCCCTTCTGGAATTTGCACTCTAGGGGTGATAATTCGCTTAACTGCCATTGGTTCCTCATGTTCATGAACTAATTTAATCTTTGCAACAAACTCATAGGTTTGGTACTATTATTAACCTGTTTCACAGATGGGATAATTGAGGCGTGGGGAGGCTAAGACTGTTGCCCAAGCTTCCACTGCCAATAAACATCTAGAGTTGCTTGTAACTACTGTATTACACTACTTACAACAGCTGAAGGAGAAGAATTTTATGGTGGTATGTTTGGCAAGGTGGGGGGCATGGGGACTGGTGAGTTAACCATTGCAAGACTACAGAGAATAGGTGTTGATCAACTTTGATTACCACCACAAAATACTATAGAACGGGTGGCTTAAGCAACAATTATTTCTCACAGTTCTAGAGGCTGGCAGCCTGAGGTCAGGGTGCCAGCATGGTCAGATTCTCTTCCTGGCTTGCAGACAGCCGTTCTTGCTGTGATCTCACATGGCCTTTCTTTGGCGTGTGTGCATGGGGGAGAGAGATCTCTCTCTCTCCCTATTTCTCTTTCCCTCCCTCTTTGTAGTGTTATAGTGAAAGTATTCATAACACTTTACTGTGGTATGAATAGTATACAAAAATCGTGTGTATACATCTTTAATGTATACAATTCAATTAATTTGGGAAAAGCATGTATCCCTGAAACTATCACCAGTAGTCTAAGCCATAAACACATTCATCATCTCCAAAAGTTTCCTGCTACTTTATCTATCTACCTACCATCGGTGTATGATTTTATGTGTGTTTAATAATAACACAAGTAAAATAGTAGTCAAACTCACAGAACTAGACAGTGGGATGGGGGCTGCCAAGAGCTGGGGAGGGGGCAATGAGGTATTTGTCAAGGTGTACAAGACTTCAGTTATGCAAGGTGGCTAAGTCCTAGAAATCTACTGTAAGTGCAGTACCTATAGCTGGTAATACTGTATTATACACTTAAAAGTTTGCTAAGATAGATATGTTAAGGGTTTTCTTCCTCTTTTAAGACCACCAGTCCTATCAGATTAAAAACCACTCTTACTATTTTATTTAACTTTAATTACTCCTAAAGGCTTTGTTTCCAAATACAGTCATGGTGAGGGTTAGAGCTTCAACATATGAATTTGGTGGAGACAAAATTCAGTCTGTAGTCCTAAGCAACATTAAGATTTTAAAAATTTCCTAGTAATTGTCCAAGTTTGCTATCTTCATTTTTTCTTTTAAACCCCAAGCCCAACTTCTCTGAGCTGCATGTCGGTGCCCACACCTTAGCCTCAGTGCCCAGCCAAGTCCTGAAGGCTCACAACCCTGCACAGGAGGCTCTGGAGGTAAAGAGGGTGGCAGGCTCCTCCTGTGCCCACAGTGGGCAGAGGGCCTGGAAGGCCTTTCTGGGTGCTGGGAAACAACTTTCTGCTCTAAGAAACTCAGTCTGGAAAGGAGATGTGGGGAAGAAAGGTTTGGGTAGGGAACTATTTATGTAAGTCAGTTTAAGACAAAAATAATTTTAAAAAACTTTTAAAGAAGAACTTTCAGGGGAAAACATGGTAGAGAATTTCTCAGGTGGAATTACTTAGTTATTTGGGGGAAATTCAGTGCATTGTGTATATAGGGTAATCTACGCCTCCCTTCTTCATAGCCACCTTTTATGGACTTGCTTTTTTATGTGACTTTATCCTCTCATTCATTTCTTCATGGTCTGCTGTGAGCATGGCTCTGTGTAAAGGCAAATGTGTCTGAAAATGTGTTGAAAATGTATTTGAAATTGCTGTGACAAGCTTCCAGAAAGTGCCATGAATGAAGACTCTGTGGTTAAATTATGAGAATGCATTGGTCGAGTGGTTCATTGGGTTCACTTTCCTCTCTCCTTCCCATCTATCTGGTCTTCTAGATAGAGCCATGCAGAGCTCGGCTGCCTAGAAACTGACTCACCCCCTCAGGTGACAAGAATAAGTGAGCACTGAGGCATTTTATCACTCGGATCTTGTGTACCAACAGGTCTGTGGGAAAGGTAAATCAAAGTGGGAGCTTAATTCAACAGCTTGTATTTGCGTGAGTTAATGCATTTCTCTTAAACCCATAATAAGTAACGTAGAAACATGGGTTTGATATGAGGTGTCTATTATTAGTGAGCTAATATTTGTCTCCCAAATCTCTAATAGTTCATCTTTGCTTTTGAACACTCTCAGATCTTACATTTAATTGAGTAGTTTCTCTGCCCTTAGAGAATTCCCATATGTTAAGTAATTTAATCTTCACAGTGACCTACTAAGATAACTATTTTCATGTTAACAGTGAGGAAACTGAAGGTCAGAGAAATGAATGTAGGTTCACAAGGACTGTGCCTGCATATGTTCTTTGGACCTCTGGGGCTCAAGAAATATCTGCTATATAGTAGCTGCTCACTATTTTTTTGGTGAAATTACTGAAAAGTAGCAGAGCTAGATCACAGACTCAAATTTCTGGTTCTCATGATAGCAAACGGCAGGATGACTTCTCATTTGGTTAATAATAGAGAATAATTTTTCTCCATTGAACACTAATATCGAAACCTGACAGGCATACTTTGCAACATCCATTTGGATTGCTCTACCCTTTTTAGTAACATGAGAAACTCATGTTCACCATGGAAGAACTGGGTTGTACAAATGAACAATAAGAAGAGCACCAAACAAATTTCAGTCATTTGAAATCAGTCCACTAGGAAACACCTGTCCCCATTGTGCACCAGCCTTTGCTGTAATAAAGTCTGTATTCTGTTTCCTAAATAAAAGAGGTGTCCTTCCTTATTACTGTTCAGTGGGAACGACAGGCTTAGGTGATTTGCTACTATTAGTGTGTCCTTCTAGTGCCTCCTGGTAAAAGGGAAGGTGATCACTCAGCTGGTGACAAGGGTTACTTCCAGTCCAAGGATGCTCAGTCACAGTCTAAGAAGTTATAAAGGCAACGTGGCCCTGACTGGTGTGGCTCAGTGGATTGAGCACCAGCCTGCACAGCAAAAGGTCATGGGTTTGATTCCCAGTCAGGGCCCATGCCTGGGTTTCGGGCCAGGTCCCCAGGGGACGGCGTGCAAGAGGCAACCACACAATGATGTTTCTCTCCGTCTCTTTCTCCCTCCCTCCTCCTCTCTCTAAAAACAGATAAATAAAATCTTTTTTTAAAAAGGCAACATGTATATGGTATGTGGAACTCACCCACCAGCCTCCTCCACAATAGGAAGAGTGAGCGAGTGTGGATCCAGTGCAGTTAGGTAAGCACTCCCACTTTCAATGCTAATCACCCTAGGGACACAACGGTACTTGCTTCCCAGCTGCCAATCACTGCCAGCTAATAAGCAACTGTAGTACCGTGTACTCCAGACAAACAAATATAAAAGTAACAGTGTAAGAAAATACTTATATAAAATAAATACATGTTTGTGTAGGAATTGGTTCACATGACTATGGATACTGAGCAAGAATGCCATGATATGCTGTCTACAAGGAAAGTGAACCAGGAAAGTCAGTGGCATATTTAAGTTTAAATCTGATGTTTGTGGGGAGGGGGCTGAGGTGTCCCAGCTGAAACAGAGAGAGGGCAAATTCACATTTTCTTCAACTTTTGTTTAATTTCTATACTCAGGGGTTTAGATGTTACCCACCTGCATTGGGGAGAGCCATCTGCTTTACTCAGTATGTGAATTTAAGTGCTATTTTCTTCTGGAAACACCCTCACAAACACACCCAGAAATAATGTTGTACCTGCTATCAGGCATCTCAGCCCAGTCAAGGTGACACATAAAATTCCCCCTCAGAATAACACTGTCCCATTAGCTTTGGAGCCTGAGGGTGTGGACTCCAAAGGAAGATAGGGAGAGGCACCTATTTCTTCCTAATTCATGTAGCACCATAAAGTAATATTTTGTTGTTCTATCAACTCTCCCCTCTCCTTTGTCCCCTAAACTCACTGTAATGTTGTGTCCAGCCTGACACTGCCCCATGTCCCCGTTTCCTGATAGCAATAGATGGATAGTCCTTACAGTCGGGAAGGGGGAGTTCTTTTCTAAAGGTACTACTGTCACTCTCACTCCACAAGAGCCTGTATTTCTTACTCTTTCATTATATTTTTAAGACCTGTGGCTTGATTTTTGTGAGAGACGTAGGAGAAGAATGGCGAATGTAGAGAGGATAAAAAAGAATAGCATGATGCTATCTTCTATAGAAAAATGCATTTTGGGTGTCAGGAGTTGACGGGGGAAAACGCACAGGCACTCACAGCAAAGCCTTGATGGAAGCTTAGGGGATAATCCTGGTGCTTACTTTATTTTCTTTTTAATGGCGTGTCAGTTCTGAAGAATAAACAGTCTTCCCTGAATCAGAGTTATAAGCACTTATTTGTCTAGATAAAGTACAGAAATGAAATATTGTGTGCTACGGCCCATAAGTCATCTTCAATGGCCTTTCAGGTAAACTACCAAGGATTTTTACTGTTCAACTCAGTGGAACACAAATTGGTAAACTGAGAGCTAACTGATGGCAGCCATTGAAGCAGTCGAGAGCTGACACCCAAAATTTCATCTTAATCTGAAAGAGCAACATCAATTACCTGTAGAAGTGCCACTGTAGGGATGCCCAGGAAGAGGGCAGCATGCATCAGATGCTTCAGGGAGAGCAATAGTTCAGGGGATTGGTCTAAATCATCCAAAGAGTTTTCCTTTTTAAAAATGCACCCGCCATGAAAATTGAAAGCAGTGATCAAGGTGACTTCACGATCCAATCCAAACAAAAAATCTGAAGACTGGCGGTAGAACCAAATATGTATGTGAACTTCAGCTTCTACGTTTGAGCTGTTTCATCAGCATCCTCTTCAATATGTAAACACACCTTGGCTGGACTCTGAGATGCTTCTAGTTTGCATCTGGTCTAATTGATATCATCATGAATTTTTTTTCCTTTCATTTCAGTGACCGTTATGTGCCAAACATTGTGTCTGAGGGCTAGGGCCACAAAGCTGATGCCTAGTTTGTCTCTTCCTGGAGCTCCCAGTTGAGTGGAAAGATAAGTGCGTGTCTCCAACGTGATGGACTTAGGGGCATGCTGGTAGTTGGATTACAACCACCAGTTCATCAGAGCCCTAAGGAGCATGCCATTAATTCTGCTTGGAGAGAGAGAAGAAAGATTCTGGAAGTCTGACATCAGCCCAATTGTCTGTCTTCTCAAATCTTTATCCCTGACAAGAGCAGAAATAGAGATCCATATAGCATAGTCCAGATATTTAAAAGTTCTAAATAAAGCTAACAGACTAATAAATAAATCATGTGTCATCTTTGTACATTGAAAAAAATAAGTTAATCACTACCTGAAAGAACAAGTTTGAATTTATACTTCTGTAGTTCATGTACTGTCATGAGTGAGCAGGCCCAAGTTCCTGGCTCCTGCCTTAAAGCTAGCCCATCTTTAAAGCTAACCCATCTTTAGATGTTTGGGCAGGAAATTCTGGGTCCTGGCACGTAGTGTGGTCTAGAAGATGTGCACGACCTCTGAGTGGGTACATGTCCACAATCCCATGGACCCCTAGCTCCACATGTTGGAGTATAGAGAGTGAAGGACAAAAGCAGAGTCCTCTGCTGCTTGGCCCAGGACAGGAGCTGCCTCGCCAGGTTTGAGAGTGGGGCCCACTCTTCCCCTCCTGTTGGCACTCTAACTAAAACCTGGCCCCTCACAGAGGATGCTGCTTCCCTGCAGCCCTCTTAATGGTGCCTGTGTTTCGTCTTGCACTTCTTGCAGATGGAGGAGGTGTCTTTCTTGATGCAGACCATTCACCCTCCCTTTGATCTCTTCTAAGATTAAGCCCTTGGACTGTGTCATCTGCTACCTCTCCTTGTGAATGTCACCTACAAACCCACAAGTCACTTACCCTTGTTTCTTAAGGGTACTTTAGCAGCTAGATCACTGCCACTCTTTCCAACACAACCTGTGTGAGATTTTTAGTGTTTCGGTTTCCACCTAGGTAATCCTTCTCTGTGTGTAACCTCCTGTCTTTCAGTAATCTTGTCCTTTACCTGGTTCTGTCAATCATTCCCATGGGTACATGCTAGACTTGTCATTTTCAACAACTGCATTGCCCCCATAATGCCAATTTCAAATAGACCTCCTGCTTTTTCTAGTGATTTCCTCTAACTTGTTCCCACAAATCTTGAACCACATCAGGATTTCCAACCCACTGATCCTATCACCTTTACTTTTACTCTGTCCTTCACCCATGTCATCTTGTCATTTTTCTCTTTACCCAATTTAATTCCATGGCCAGCCTTGCTTTCACCCCAGTCTGCCTGGTCCACTTCCCTCTTTCTCACATGCTCTTAGAAATCCCTAGTGTTGGTTAAACCCAGTCCTCCTGCAGTTCTGTGGCTGTGTGCACAAAATGGAAAGTTTGGGGATACGTGAATTCATACTGCCTGAATTCACTTTAAATTCAGTTTCTATAAGTTTACATAGGTCCTTCTGCTTCCCATCAAAAGGACCTAAAGGACTTATATAAAACCCTAATGAGAAAAGAAAATGTAAAATGGTTTCACCGATTGCTTACTGAGGAAAGTGGGAAAATTAATACCAGAACTATCTATTATGACATTATAATACACATCATTCCAATAGATAGTTTTTGTTTTTTTTTTTTGCAAATAATTCACATATCCTCAAGTTTAACCACTGCCGGGACAATGGAAAACACTTGGAACCCAGAGTCAGGGAACCTGGCCCCAAGTCTTACCTGTGCCTATTGCTAAATGCTCATTTATTTGTTGATGTATTTACTCAATCCTTCCAACGCAACTTTTTGAAAACCTATATACGATGTAGTCTCTGTGTGAGCTTAAGCAACTGTCTTGTACCTCTTGAAGTCAGATTACTCATTTATAACATGCAGATGGCAATTCTTATATTAACAATCTTATAAAGTGTACAGAGACTCGGATGAGGTAGTGGGAAAAAGAACTGAACTATAAGTAAATCTCTTTTTATTCTAGAAAATGAACACAAGTCCACCTGGGCGATTTAAACCTGGCCTAAGTGGTGTGGTGATTACCTTGGTGCTATTGCGGCAGAACCTGTCTTTGATCTAAGCCACTATCCAGACGAGGAGCAGCACTCAGTCCTCATTCTGAGTGCTTTGAGTGCTCCAAATGTGGTTCAGTTTTGCCTGAAAACTGTCAAATATCAGTTGGGATTAGACTGATTCCATTGATCTCTTTACTCAGTTGAATAAAAAATATCAGTTTCAGAATCTTTCCCATGGGGGAAAAAAAAGAAAACAATCCCTATTGTTTGCAATCAGGTCCAGGTGGTCAGGGAGACGGCTTCGGGGAGGGTGCTCTCCCAGCACAGACACTTGTCTTCTGAAAGCCCCACCTCATCAGGCTGCGTTCAAGTGAACTCAGGGTGCGCCTCGCACTGGGCCACCATTCAGCATGATTTAAGGAGATGCCTCCCACTTCCTTCCCTCCATACAAGTGGCTCTAAAATGAAATTAAAAGCAGTTATTATTTTAAAAGAAGAATTCCACCTTCTGATTATGAGAGCTAAAAATGATCAACAATAAATATTTCAGTGGCAATTAAATATTTTAGTCCACTGAAGTAAAGATTTGATAATAAATATATAAAATCTCCTGCTTCCCTCCAAAAATGTTTGATCAGAATTAACTGGCTCCTTCTTTCCTGGAAGCCCTGGGCACCTTACTGTTTCTCTCTCCCACAGCAGCCTGGTACTGTCTTTGATGTGAAATCAGTGCTATCACTTCTGATTTCACTCTAAATATTTATATTTAATGAGACATTTCATTATCTTGCTGAGACAATTAAAATATTCAATTTCATTAGATCTAAGAAAGATAATTTCAATGTTAATATTTCTTCAGGATTCTGTAACTGGTCACCAGTAGACGACACACACATTGTTAATGGAATACGAAATACCATAGTTTTGGGGAAATCAATGAGATTATGGCTGTAGAAAGGGAGATGGGCTAGATGGCCATCCCAGATTCTGTGCACATACTTGCCCCTCCTTGCCCGTAAGAAATTATCAGAAAGCTAGTGAGTCTGGTATTTAAACATAAGTTCACCTGTAATTTGGTGCTTTTCAATTGAGGTTTTCAGAGCTCAATTTCAGTTTCATCTCAAAGTGGAATTTCAGAGTTACTTGACAATAACAGGTTTGCTCTTGAAAAATGAGTGCAAAGTGAGGTCTGGATCCCCCCACTTACCCTGCTGTAGACTTTCAGCCTCTTCCAGAGTGAAGAGCACACTCAGTGTTGATGAAAACACGGTGAGCTACCTTGTGGGAAGTAGTTCAGCACAGTTAATTGTTTATTGCAGCAGAAATGTCCAAATAGTGCTGAGTATTTCGTAGCATGGAAAGACAAAGTCCAGCATAACCTAGTAGAAATATATACTTAATCTCCTGCAAAATCGAACATGCTTTTGGACTCAAAGTACAGGTACATAGGCCCTAATGGAGTCCAATATTTTGATTCTGAACTTTTCTAATTTTGCATACCAAAGGGTTTTCTTTGTCATGTATCCAACGGTAAGGACTGAAAATGCAATTAAGACCAAAGGTGTGCAGTGCTGACCCCAAAAACAGAGCAGATGATTTTTTGAAAAGAAATCATCCCAAACAATTAGCATAAGTTCGCTGTGTTGGGGACCAGGTTGGAAGAAGGTGGTTGAGGTGCATATTTGTAGGTACTTCCTGGGGCTGCTTAAATTATGAAGGTAATGCAGGAGGTATCAGGGGCTTCCCAGCTATAAAAACTGTAGCTAACAAAAGCTAAAAATCAAGTCTTTGTAACCTTAGCATTCAATTGTTTATATTTGATAGAAAATGAAACTATTAGTAGAATTCCTAAAAATGGGGTAAAAGATTAGAAGTAAAAAATATAATTCATTGTCAGGAATTAGATATGAAGTTAGTATAAAATTTATTTTGTGGTCTTGGTTTAATCAAGTTTTTAAATAGTTCTACTTAATTACTCTATACCACTTACATTTCAAGACTATCACAGGACTCAGTTCAGGTCATTAACATATGCCTCTCTTATAATTTACTTTTTGATAAATGTTTTCCAGTAAAAATATTTTTATTCAAAGCCCTGGCTGGTGTAGCTCAGTGGGTTGAGTGAGGGCTGTGAATCAAAGGGTGGCTGGTTCGATTCCCAGTCAGGGCACATGCCTTGGTTGCGGGCCAGGTCCCCAGTGGGGGGCCACTTGAGAGGCAACCACACATTGATGTCTTCTCCCTCTCTTTCTCCTTCCCTTCTACTTTCTCTAAAAATAAATAAATAAAATTTAAAAATACATTTTTATTCAAATTCAACATATTTTCTAGAAAATATTAAAAAAAGATGGCTTTCCTAAGTAAAACTGAAACTTACGCAAATTAATCAAAAGGATGTTTTCAGTACCAAAGTTGAAAAGCTCCATTGGTCAGATAATCAGTGGTTGGTCAGAGGAAGAATTCAGAATATAATGAATTTTATCCCAATTGTAAAAATATATCCTGAGAGACAGTTTGCTTAGTTCTTTTGCAATGGAATCAGTTTGGGAAGCAACATGAAACCTTTATTATATCATGTGCATTTTGTACAGTGATTTGCTAATAAAAAGAAAAATATGGAAATTTTTTGTCAGAGTGTGAAAATGACAAATAACTACATAAAAGTTTTCCTTATGTTTCAGGTGGGAATGGAGACAGAAAATGGTGTACAATGTCATAGGTTCCCTTAAACTCTTGCACCATTTAAGAAATAAATCAATAAATTATTTGCTTCCCCAAGGTGGTCCCTCACTGGTAAAAGGAAAAAAAACAATAATGTAGTTAGTAATTAGCAAGGAACAGGGTGTAATTATTGTGTGTAGGCCAATGGTAGAATGTAGCATGTCCTTTCAAAATCCTGCAGAAGTACACAGAGCAAAGACAGGGCAATTGCTAAGCGTTCTTTTTTCCCAAGGTCACACTTTCTTACATTTTCTTACATGAGGGACCTTGAACAAAACACCAAAACCTCATTACGTGTCGAGACACGGCCCTACCATTCCTCAGCAGTTCCCCGTCATTTGGGGAAGCCGCTCTCATCACTCCAAATGGCATAGAAGATACCTCACAACCTGACCCTTGCCTGCCTCCTCAGTCTCATATCCTGACACCCACGCAACCACCCATCACCACAGATATATCACAATTAATTAATGATTGTAGCTCCTAACTGGGCGGTGCCTGCAAGCCCCCGAGCCACACACAGTACCAAGAGCATGTATAAATGATGAGCAAGGCAGTATGAGGTAAGGCCTCATGCAATGTATGGTCTAGAAGAGTTAGCAAAGAAAACATCCCTTTTTCTGCCAAAAATAAGTAAGTGAATATAAATAAATGAATTACAGATGGTAATAAGTACTGGGAAGGAAAAAAAAAACCCAGAGTGTCAACACAGAGAATGAAAAGAGATGCAGGGGAGGAGGGGGTGATGTTTAGAATGTGCCAGGTGAACCTGGGGCCAAGAATCCAGACGGAGGAAACAACATATGCAGGTTCTAGAGTGTGAAAGACTTTCTCAGGCTCAGTGACTTGAATAAAAGCCAATGTAGCTGTGGTATGGGGTGGGGGGCACAGCACGAGGTGAAGACGAAGGGGTAGCCAGATGTCAGGTTAAGCAGGGCCTTGTAGCTCATAGCAAGGAGTTTTATTCCAGTGCTATTAGCAGTGATGGGCTAGATTTAAGCAAAGTTGTGTCATGGCTGTAAAAAATTGATCTGGCATCTGTGTGATAAATAAATTTGAGAACAACAAGAGAAAAAGCGAGTAGAACAGTTACTTAGGAGATAATTCTGGAAGACCCAAAAAGGGATGATAGTGGGTGTATTCAAGAGATATATGTGAATAGAATTAATGCAAGTGAGAATCCCTCTTTTCTGCCTAATTCCTGCTACTTTAAAGTTGCCACCCAAGCATCACCTCATTACAAAGCTAATTTGAAAGCTCCACAATGCCCACAAGGTTAGAGAGCCCTCCTGTACTGTAAACCTCCTGTCACATGGCTCCACAATGTGACTTACCAAAATATTGACTACTTTGCCTGCCACCTATAAGACTGTGGACTTCTTTAGGACAATGGCTGTACCTTGCCGATTTTTGTAGTCTTGGCTGAGCCCAGAGCCTGGTGCATAAGAGGCACTCAGTGGATGTCAAATAATTGGGGAAATCCGGCCCTCTGAACTGTAGGAGAGCTCTTCCCGTTACCTGAAATGCTGAGTGGGAACCAGATCTGAAGGCTTGCAACCGATTCTGATATTGAAGACAAAAAAGGAAGAGCCACCGTATACCAAGAATACCAGTTACTCCTATGACAGCTAGAAATGACCAAGAAATCTCAGACAGAAAGCCAAATTGATTTTTCCAAGGCCATTCCAGAGCAAGGAGTTCGCGACTAAAGGCAGACTCCCGCGAAAGTACTTCAAGTTCCATTTAAGCCCTGCTGTGACAATTGCAGCTCAGAAACTCTTGCTTGCAACACACAGATTAGCAGACACTGTCATTTTTGACAAGGGGTTTGTAGTTATCTGTGTCTGGGAACTGTTGGGCAGAAATCATAACCAAGCTGTCACCATGGCCTCCCATTACCTTCAAACAGATTCATTTTAATTCCCTCTCCATAAAGATTTAAGTGCCTCACATAAACTGGGTCCTGTGCCTGGCATTAGGATAGAGACGGATGCCAGAATATGTGGAATGGGTCTCCCTGTTCCTCAGGAATTCACAGTCCCACGCGGGAAACAACTACAAAAGCATTGCAATTGGAAATGCTGAGTTTATAATGTGCATGTGAAACATATGTATATATGTGGTGGAGAAAATATAACAGGATAATTTATTAATCTTCTGGGAAGGAAGAGGGTATGTATTTGTTCAGAAAGAAGCTTAAGCTGAGCTGGATCCATTGGAGTTTTTCTCTCTCTGTCCACTTCTCAGAGGCAGGGAAGCCTGAGGTTTAAAGGCACTGGCTCCGGAGCTGAGCCGTCTGTGTTGAAATCCATTATGTTACGTGTTACCTGTGTCACCACTGCCAAGTTGTTTAACAACTCTTCACCTCAGCTCATTCAACTGTTAAATGGGATAATAATAGTATGTACCCCATGGTGTTGCTATGAGGATTAAATGAGTTTGCGCATATGTACATGAACATGTTGCTCCAGGCAGAGGAAATAGGATGAACAAAGGTGATGGTGTCCAGGGAATACCAAGGAAGAACAAACCTCTGTTTGTGAGCACAGTGCAGGGGAGGCTTGGAGAAGGACATTGGAAGGGAGATTAGAAATATGGTCTGTGACCCAGGCCCTGGAGAGCTTTGTATGCCATACCAAGAAATTCGATTTCGTGCGATGGGGAATGGGGAACTACCAAGGGTTTAAAACAGGAATTGGTGTGATCAGATATATATGATAGAAAGATTCCCCTAGCAGGAATAAAAAGGTCAGGCTAGAAGGGGAAAGAAAATGAGAGGCTGACTGTCCCGGCAGGTGGTGGTAGTGGTAATCCGTAGAGATGATTCAACACCCAGGATAGGACGGCAGTGGTAGGGACTGCTAACCTGCTAAATCTAAACTTCTCTAAAAGTTTTCACTCTGAGTTCTTCTCTCCTTATATAATATTCCAAGAATCTGTCTGAGGGATGCCTTATGTTTTTGTTTTAGTTCTTTATATCCTCCCACATCTCAGATTTTCCATTCTTATAACCCAGCAGGGGGTCACGGTCACAGACAGAGGGACTTAAATTATCTGACGGCAGACAGTTTAGCAGATGGATAAATGAGCGAGTGTTCCCGGGAAACCGGGCTTGTGATGAGCTCTCTGGATTTTCACATTAGCCTGCCTTCCACCATAATGCTCCCTTCCTTTTGCTGCAGGAGAAGCTTCATGAGAGAGCAGTGTAATGACACTTGTATTTGGGAAATATTAATATTTTGTTGGCATACATTTTAGATTTGGAGGAGAAAAAATAATGCTCTGGAGTCTTAGAATGGAGGTTTGATGCATTGGCACCTGAAGATAAAAATGAAAAACCCTTAAGATGTACCAGGTATTATTCTAGGAGCTACATACGTAAATAAACACAACACACACACACACACACACACAGTTTCATCTCTATAATTACCCTATAAGTCAGCCACTGTCATTATTCCTATTTTATGAATGAGGAAACTGAGTCACAGAGAAGGCCAAAGTCCCCCAGCAAGTAAAGAATAAGACTAGGAGGGCCAGTGGTAACAGCAGGTGGCAATGCATGTTGAATGAATGTGTGAATGAGTGAGCGAGTGAGTGAGCTGAATGAGTGAACAAGAGGCTGGTGGGAAATATTAGAAAAGTAAGGAGGAATTAAGCATTCCGGTTAAGGACAACATTACGAGAAAAAACAGGAAAGGCAGCCCCTTGTTAACCTGGGCAGTATTCCAAAGAAATTACTCCTCAAACAAGAGAGTTTCAAGTAGAGGTAGTTTGAAGAAGAAAAGAAGAGTGACATTTAATCAAAATTACAGTAAATATAGCACATTGGGAAAGTTAACACATTTCTCTGCTGTCAAGAAGATCAAGCTCTTGTATTATTATTGGCTTTTGTAAGTGACATTTGAAACAGATACCATTTCAACTGCAAAGAATTTACTGAGTGAGCCCAAGAAATGTTTTCAATTTGCTGGATTCTGTGACCTCAAGAATAGAAATAGCATCTGTGCATCCAGGAAGAGGTGCAGAATGTGTCCTGGAGAAGGCTTGCCCACAGTCCTGAATAAGACATCAGTCATTACCTGAACCCGTCAGTAGCTCTTACTTGGCTTTTAGGTACATAGTCCTGTGCTAGATATTATCAGAGGACAAAGACATAACTATTATTAGTTAGTAAACATTCCCAGAGCCTTATATTAGTTCTAAATACAAGGAAGCTCCAAAATAAATAAGCTATAATTCCTAATCTCAAATGCCTCCTAATGGACTGGGAGGGAGATGAGACAAACACAACTATACGTGACACAACTATAAAAATTGCTGTTCTCAAAAAACATACCCAGTAAGGTAGAATAGAAAATATAGGTTATAAATTATATAATAGAAACCAAAAGTGCAACAATATTTGAGTACAAATGGCTCACTCAGGATTTAGGACCGGAGAAAGAATTTTAGGTGGGTCTAGGTTATTAAGCAATGGGAGATGAGAGGAGAGTTTGTCAGGAAGGAGGGGAAGCAGCAGTATTTACTGTTGATGAAAGATCAGACACACTATAAACGTGTTTTTATTTGAGAAAGCCTTTTCAAGTCAGGATGGTGGGGAAAGCAGGTGGGAGAGTGTGTACAGGGTGCAGGGGAATGGAGGGGGGCAAAATGGGACAGCTGTAATAGCATAATCAATAAAATATGTTTAAAAATAAAAATAAACAAAAATTAAAATGAAAAAAGTTGTAACCATACTGATCATCCTGTGGTTATAATTTCCTTGGAAACTAACCAACCTGAGGACATTTCCATATACTTAGTGGCCATTTGGACCAGCCTCTCTTCAGTGAAGTGGTCATCTGTTTTTATATATTTGTAGGAGATCTTCGTATATCTGTACAAAAGCCTTTTGTTGGATATATGCTTTGCAAATATCTTCTGTCATGCTGTGGCTTGTTTGTTCATTCTCTTTAGGGTTTTAGTTCTTAGTTTTAATGATTTTGATATAAGTCCAATTTATCAAAAAAATGAAAAAGTAAAAAAATAAAAAGCCATTTGGCTTTCCCATTGGAGAAGGATTTTATTGACTTTGAATTATGAAGTAACTGAGAGAGTATAATGCTAACTACAAATTATTATTTCTTCTGAAAGCAGAGGCCACACTTAGATCTTCATTTCTCCCAATCTTTCTAATTTGGAGTTCTTTGGTCTTCAGAGCCCTAGAAACCTTCTCTTACTTACATGTCCAATTTTTTTGTTGTTGTTTGTTTGTTTCTAAGGTTGGCGGCAAAAGATATTCTGAATCATTTGTTCAGACAACATAGAAACTCTTCGGTCTTACTAGTTTAGAATCCTGTTCTTTTCTGACATGTCCTTGACCCCAGATGAAGCACAGCTGAGCACCTACCCAATTAGGCTCATTCTTATTATGCTAAGAGGTAGACCCCTTCTCAGGAGCACGCAGCTCATGTGTCACAGCAGGCAACCTGGCTGACAACAGCGAACCTTGAGTGCCATCAATCTGCTCTCAGAACCATCTACCCAACCATCACAAGATATCACTTTGGGGCTGACATCGTTGGGGCCCAGTCCCAGCCAGGAGATGTGAGTCACACAGGGATGACAGTCTGATCAAAATGCATGATGGATAGGGCCTAACCACCATCCCATCACTCATGAGCAAGGAGGCAAAAATTGTCAAGGTAGGAGTGTCAGGTGCGGGGAAGGTAATTTCTGACATGTGATTAATGCCAAGGAGCCAGCAATCATCCTGGTACTGCCAAGAGAAATGGGCAGTTATATGTATTTTTTTCCATGACAGTGCCTCCCTTCCCCCACTCTTAACCTCTGGTCTTACAGCGCTGCAGAAAAGCCTCACAGATGAATTTTTCCCCAAGATATCATATATTTATGCTTCTCAAAATCTAGAGCTTATAGGCATGCCACATATACATGTACACTAAGTAGAATTCTAGTTGAAACCTCACAGCCTCATCATCTTTGAAAGACAACTGAGTGTCCCCCAGTCAATATTACTCTGATGGTCATTGAGAAAGAAATAGCTCAGTCTGCCTGGGTCGAGTCTTAGTTTATTCCATGGCCTTGAGCAAATTATTATAACTTTCTGCATCTCAGCTTCCTCATCTATAAAATAAGATTGTTCTGAGGATTAAATGAGGATTTCTCACCTTTGTGGTTATGGTAAATGCTTAATAAAACTAGGTAATATTATTATTGTCCCTTTGCCATGCTTCTTACATATGAGAGAAAATTTCAAAAACTGTAAAGATTTTGTGGAACATAGTGCGCCTGTAGATAGCAGATAAAATGAAGGAGGGCAGAGGGTACTTTGAACACTTGAATAAAAACAAAATGGGTATAGGTCCTTTGAGGTGGGAAATGGAATAAAATAGCAGAAGACAGGAACAAAAGCCACAGTTAGGGTGAGGGGGTCAAATACATGGTGATGGAAGACTAGACTTTGGATGGTGAGCGCACAAAGCAATATGCAGATGATATGTTATAGAATTTTACACCTGAAACTATATAATGTTATTAACTACTATTTCTCCAGTGAACCTAATTTTTAACACCTGCTGAATTCTGATCCTCCTTTCCACTAAGGTCCATGTGGAGACACCACCAGCTTACTCAATACACAGAGGGGTTAGTGGAGGTGGTGTGTAACTGTGGGATCAGCCCAGGTCTCATTTGGGCAGCCAACAGTGAAGAGAAAGCCGTTCAACATCACACCTGGATACACTGAGGGTGGGCACTGTAGCTTCACTCAGGCTCCAGGCAGGAGACAAAAGCCACACTGGGTTTTTTAACAAAGATGATTTGATATAAAGACTTGTCAATTACATCTTGAAGAACCAAAAAAAAACCAAAAGGAAACTCTCAGCTATTTTGGAGGTATAATGGCAGGTGTCCGTCACTATAGTATCACACAGAGTAGTTTCACTGCCCTAAAAATCTGTTCCTCCCCGACCCCTGCAACCACTGATCTCTTTATTATCTCCATATTTTTGCCTTTTCAAGAATGCCATATGATTGAAAACATACAGTATGTAGCCTTTTCTGATTGGCCCTTTTCACTTAGTTATTTGCATATGAGATTCTGCCATGCCTTTTTATGGCTTTGTATCTCATTTTTAGTGCTAAATAACATTTCATTGTCTTGACGCTCCACAGTTTATTTATCTATTCACCCACTGAAGGGCTTCTTGATTACTTCCATGTCTTGGCAATTATGAGTAAAACTTCCATAAATGTTTATTTAAGGGTACTTTTTTGGACATAACTTTCAACAACTTTTGATAACTACCAAGGCATGTGATGCTGGATAGTGTGGTAAGAATATGTTTAATTTTGTAATTAGCCACCAAACTGTCTTCCAAAGTGGCTGTACCATTTTGCATTTTCACCCACAATAAATGAGAGTTACTGCTGCTCTATATCCTTACATATTTTGTGTTGTGGTATTCAGGTTTGGGGCCATTTAAATAGGTATTAAACTCAGTAGTAAACTCATCATTGTTTTAATTTGTATTTCCCTGATGACATATAATGCAGAGCATCTTTTTGTATGTTTTTGGTCATATGTATATCTTCTTTGGTGTTAAAATCTTTGGCTCATTTTTTAATCAGGTTGTTTGTCTTCTTAGTGTTGAGTTTTAAGAGTTTTTTTGTATGTTATGGATAATTGTCTTTTATCAAAATGTCCTTTGCAAATATTTTCTCCCAGTCTATGGCTTGACTTCTCCTTTTTCTGATACTGTCTTTCACAGAACAGAAGTTTTTAATTTTAATGAAGTCCAACTTTTCAGTTATTTCTTTCATGGATCATGTCTTTGGTGTTGTAACTAAAAAGTCATCACCATACCCAAGGTTATCTATGTTGTCTTATAGAGGTTTCATAAGTTTGCGTTTTACATTTAGGTCTGTGATCCATTTTGAGTTAATTTTCGTGAAGGATACAAGGTCTGTGCCAATTTTTGCATGTGGATGTCCAGTTGTTCCAGCTTCATTTGTTCAGGAAACTATCAGCTCCATTGTATTGGCTTTGCTCCTTTGCAAAGATCAGTTGACTACATTTATAAGGGTATATTTCTGGACTATTCTGTTCCATTGATACGTTTGTTCATTCTTTCACCAATACCACATTGTCTTGATTATTGTAGCTTTATAGTAAGTCAAAGTTTTGTAGTGTCAATCCTCCAGTTTTGTTCTTTTCGATATTGTGCTGGCTATTTTGAATATTTTCCCTTTCTGTACACATTTAGAATCTGTTTGTCAATATCCATAAAATAACTTGCTGGGGTTTGGATTAGGATTGCGTTGAATCTATTGACCAAGTTGGGAATAACTGGCATCTTGGCAAATTGACTCTCCTGTCCATGAACATAAAATGCTTTTTCCATTGGGTTTCTTGGATATTGTTCATTGAAGTTTCGTAGTTTTTCTCATATAGATTTTGTACATGTTTAGTTGGATTTACCTAACTAAAGTTACCTAAATATTATCTTTACATAAGTTATCTTTAACTTAGGTTATCTTTACCTAAAGATACCTAAGTATTTCTTATTTGGGAGTGCTCATGAAAATGGTCTTGAGTTTTTAGTTTTAAATTCCATTTGTTCTTTGCCGGAAAGTGAGTGACTTTTCTGCATCAGCCTTGTATCCTGCAACCTTGCTGAAGTCGCTTATTAGTTCAGGAGGTTTTTTTTTTATTCTTCAGATTTTCTACATAGATGATCATGTCATCTGCAAACAAAGACAGTTTTGCGTTTTCCTTTTCAATCTGTACCCCTTTTATTTCCTTTTATTGCCTTGGTAAGGATTTCCAGCTCATTGTTGAAAAGGAGTGATGAGAAGGGACATTCTTGCCTTGTACATGACATTAGTAGGAAATCTTCATTTTTACACCATTAAGTATAATATTAACTGTAGGTTTTTTATAGATATTGTTTATCAAGTTGACAAAGTTTCTTTCTATTTCCAGTTCACAGAGGGTTTTTAAAAATAAATGACTGTTTTTCTGCATTTATTCATATGATCTTGTGATTTTTCTATTTTAGTCTATTGCTGTGATGGATTGCATTAGTTGATCTTCAAATGTGGAACCAGTCTTGAGTAGCTGGGATAAATCCCATTTGGTTGTGGTGATCTTTTTGTACTTTCTTTGATTTGATTTGCTGTTATTTTGTCGAGGATTTTGGCATCTTTCTTACCTTTGTTCTTCTATCAGTAAGGAGTTTTTTTCCCTCTGGCTTCTGTCAGGATTTTCCTTTATCTTTGTTCTCCTGTAATTTGAAAGCCATATGCCTAGGTGTAGCTTTTATTTTTCTTATGAGCTTCTTGAATATATTGTTTGTTATTTGACATTAATTTGGGAATATTCTCAGTCATTATTGTTTCAGGTATTTCTTCTATACTTTTCACTCTTTCTTCTCCTTCTGGTATTCCCATTATGCACAATATATTTTTTGTAGTTTTCCCACAGTCCTTGGGAATTGTTTGTTTTCAGTATTTGTTCTCTCTGCTTTTTAATTTTCAAGGATTCTATTGACATATCCTACGGCTCTGAGATTCTTTCCTCAATTTGGTATACTAATAAATTCATTAAAGGTATTCTATTTCTTTCATAGTTTTTTTATTGTTCTTTCTTAGGATTTGCATCACTCTGCTTACATTTCCCATATGTTCATGCATGCTGTCTACTTTATCCATTAAAGCCCCTAGCATGTTAACATGGTTGTTTTAAATTCCAGTCTGATGACTCTAACATCCTTGCCATGTCTGATGATGATGTTACTCTGTCTCTTGAAATTGTATTTTTTGCCTTTTTGTGCTTTGTGATTTTCTGATAGTTGGACATGATGTACTGGGTAAAAGGAACACGTATCAATAGGTCTTTAGTAATGAGGTAGTAAGGTGTGTATGTGGGGATGGGAAGTATTCTATAGTCCCATGATTTCAGGTCTCAGTCTTTTAGTGAGCCTGTGCCCTCCACTATGAACTTCCTAAGTGTTTCTCAGTCCCTTCCCCCTGCCCTTAGGTGGGACAGGATGGCTAGGAGGGTCTGGTGTTTGGTATTTTTCTTTCCCAGGTCAGTTAGGCACTTATAACACCACAGCAGGCGATGCTCTGGCGACCTTCATTCTCCTGGGGGCCGGCTTATTAAAGAGAACAGAACAGTCGGGTATATTTGAAATTGGTTTCTTCCCCCTCTACCTGCTGGAAATATGAAGGGATTCTGTTGAGTCTCACAATATTGTGCCCCCTCCCATAACTAAGTTCCCCTGGAGTTTTTAACTTTCCAACTTGTCCACAGAGAGCCTCCAGCACTGTGTCAATTACAGTTCCGGTTTTCTTACCCCAGCCCGGGGTCCCCAGGCAGTTTCCACCTCTGCTTCCCTCAACTGTGATCGTACCTGCTGCCTCTCCAATCTCAGGGGCAGAGATTTGCCCTGTTTTTTCCCCTCTTACAGACCCAAGAAGAGTTGTTAATTTTTTAGTCTGTTCAGCGTTTGGCTTGTTAGAACAAAATGGTGCATTCCAAGCTTCTTACTTGCAGAACTAGAAACCCAGTGCCTTTTTTTACCTATATTTCTAAAATTTATTACACGTTACCCTAGCTGTTAAATGGAAATTACTGCCTAATATTTAAGCCTTTCTCGATGACTCAGAGTCTTTACTATAAGCATTAACTGGCAATTTATGAAATAAAATAAGGCCTTTAGGCACAGAGGGCTTATTTGCCTCTACATTAAGCGGCCCCAGATTGCGAGTATTGCAGATGCTTTTCTGTCTTGCTGACGGGAGGCCTGCCGTGGCCTCTCTGACCTCTCCCTACCAGAAGCTAAGTGGCCAGCAAAGGGGTTCTCTGGTGCAGAAAGTTCATGAGGGCCCGCTCATACTCCTGTCTATTGTAGCATTCTGCTCTGGCTTTTTTTTTCTCTCGAGGTACACTCCGTCAGGGTACTGGCTGGATTTGTTTAATCTGAGTACTTTGATGCTTTACCGGTGGTGGTTCTCTTTTTTGAATTCTCTCCTCTCCAGGTTCCAGATTATGAATCAGGCTCCATTCATGTCATCCATACTAACTTGTGAAAGGACTTAGACTAAGCTGTAATCAAGAATTGATTTGCATGTGAATAGCTTCATCGTGTAGGAGGATATAGTCTTAGTTAAAATATCTCTTTTGTCATACTTCCCACAAGTCCTTTGGTCATATTTAGTATTTCTTCTCTAGATTCAGAGCCTGTTACTTATCATTGAAATATTTATTTTATTGTACTTTACAGTTTCATAGGTTATTTATGCTTGTCTCATTGTGCTCTACCTGATGCCACAGCCAACACTGTACCCCATGTTACTCTGCCCCTGACTTGAATTTTAACTGCAATCTGTTTAAGCTCATAGCAGAGGTTCCATATTTGCTGCATTTGAATAATCTTATGAAATGTGCTCAAACCTGCTAAGCCTGACTACTGAATCTTTCAAAAGCACAGGGACTGGATTAGAAGTCTCTGGGCAGGAATATTTGGAGGAGTGCCTCGGTCCTGCCTCTCAGGTAGCTGAAACGACCCTTCCTCTTCAGTGCGTATTGTCAATGCACTTCAGAATTTTCTCTACATTTCTGTACTTAATGCCAGTGTATCATATGACTAGGGTATTTGGCCCTCGGTACAAAGCCTTCTCATATAGCTCACTGCCCCTTTGTGCAGCCCTCCTCGCCCTAGTTAGATTCCCTTTCTCTTCTGCTACTTTCTTCACTGTAGTTACATAAAACACAACTCACTGGAACTGTCTTGTCTCTGTGCATTCATTCTTTCCAGTTTAGACTCCACTGGACTCCCTTTGGCTCCTGGCTGCTTCCCTGGGGTTTCTTGCCCTCCTAAGGCCAGATGTTTGGCTACCAGTTGTCTCACAGTCTCTCTACCTACCATGTGCCCCATGGGAGACCGATTGTATTGTTATATCTTTCTCTTTCTCACCCTCTATATCACAAAAGAGTTATTTACTTGAACAGAAGGCTCATTCTCCCAGGAGGCAGACCAGAAATTCTTTCAGTGGTACTCCAGCTTTTCTCATTTTCCCTTTAGTAAAGCAAAGAATCCTGAGGCTGGTTTTAAAGACGTCACCCTCCGTAGGAGTTTCACTGGCCCCAGTGGTCTCTGTTTTGATTGATTGCTTTTTTTCCCTTCTGTTATTCCTTCATTGACAGAGTAGCAAGTAATGCTAATATTGTTATACTTTCCAATAGCAGCAGCCTGGTTTTTATGTTTAATGACTTAATAATGGACTTCAATTTTTGATCACTAGCAGTACTTTTTTTCTGAATTCTATGTTCTGTTTCCATCCTTTAGGATTTATATTTGTTCTGAACTTCAGTTTAGAGATGTTGTTTGTTTTTATTATCAACCAACATGACAGCAATTCAATTAGTTTAGCTGATTCAAAACCAATTTTTATTGAGAGATAGATGGATGAAAGGATAGCTAGCTAGCTAGCTACTTTTCCTTAAATCAGGGTTTCTTAGCCTTGGGACTATTGATATTCTGCGCTAGATAATTCTTTGTTGTGGAGGCTTCTCTGTTTATTGCTGGGTATTTATTAGCACCCCTGGCCCCTCTTTCATCCCACACCCCCCCAAGTTTTATAATGAAAAATATCTTCAGATATCACCAAATGTTCCTGGGAAGAAAAATCACCCCCAGTTAAGAATCAGTGGTCTAATCAATTTTACTAAATAATAATGATAAAAAAATTTTAGGTTAATATTTATTGAGTGAACACTGTATGTAGGTCAGGCCCATAGGAAAGCAGTTTCACATATGAACATATTCTGTACTTAAAAGACCTATGGATTAAGTTTGAGAAAAATAGGGTTTAGATAAAGTCAAATAGCTAGTAAATGATAAAGCTATTTTTCTTAATAATTAGCCAATTCCAAAGCTCATGGGTTTTACAACTTCGTCATATATTTTGTACCTTGTCTTCTATGACATAGCTGTATCTTCCTATGTGCACTGTTTTTTTTAAATAATAGAATTAAAAAAAAAATCTTTCTAGCTCATTAGTACTAAGACTAAGCATGGTGCTTAGCCCATAGTAGTTATCAAGGAATACTAGCTGAATGGAATGTCTTTAAGTTTCATCTGAGAGTAAAATATTGTCATACTTTGCACATAGTATGTTCTTAGTAAATATTTGCTAAAATAATATATTACATAGTCTAGAAAAACTAGGTGGCTTATCTTCTATTGGTTTTCTACATTACTCTGAGCTTTTACAATAAGGAGTAGGGATATAAAGAAGGGTCAGTTTAAGATCGCATCTGTATACCTTTTCATTAGTTGATTTTAATACAACCTTTTTAAACCTTTTCCTTCCATTCATTTTTTTTCTTTCAAATCTGGCCTTGGCCAACAATCATGACTAGGGTAATGTTGCATTATCTTTACATGGCACCGTTTTCAGAGGAAGTAGAGCTTTATTACAAACACTATTCAATTTATCCTGAGTCTTTAGTGAGGAGAGTAGGGGATATTATTTTTTTCCTTTTAGTAGACAGGGTTAATTGGGGGAATCAAATAACTGACACACCCAAATATTATTTAATAAAATTCCTGACTCCTAATTCATAGGAGTATTTAGTAATTCATTACTAAAGTTAACTTCTCTATTAAGAAATAATAGAACCCTTACTGTCTAATCCTCCACCTTGATTTAATCAAAGAACATGGGCTGTTTTCTATAGACCATACATGATGGAAATGAAGAAAAATACATTCATTTTGTGCCAACATTATCCTGACTGCTCCGATAGTCACTTTACCTTTGTAAACTCATTTTGGAATGGGCATTAACTTCGTTGTTCTTAAAAATAAGGCTGAGAGATGCTAAGAAACCTGTTTCAAATCTACAGCTAGAAAGCAGAACCAGGCATTAAAAAGGGTTTTTGATTGTTGTATTTTAATTAATTTAAAAAAAACTCTGCTGTAAATAGGGAGCAGTCAGGACAAATCAGCACTTATCTAAGGTTTCTTCAAGTCGCCACAGTTGCCCAAGAATCAGCCTTTCCACTTGAGCAGAAAACCTAAAAATGGTTGTACATGTGAGAGGAGAGCGTAAGTCACATAGGTTCTGGGTGAGTCTAGAAAAGCGAAACTCTTACCTTCTCCCCAAGAACACCAAGACTGGAATTTTGCAGGTATGGAGCGTTGCCTCTATGCTCTGTGGAGACCCCTCTATTTCTGTGTCAGATGAAGTGATCCCAGGATACTCCGTGTGGCACTTTGGCATTCTTGCCAAAGAATGAAAGGTGCTGTATACATGTCAGGTATTACTATACAGCACTTATAAAAAATGTTCCCACTTACTGTTGGAAACTCACTGCTGAACAGCTTAGCGATGGTAGTTATTACTGGTAATAGCAGTCAGAATAGCAGTGTAAGTGGCCCTTTTTACTATACTTTGCTCCATATTTTATTGTTTTTCACTCTATACTCCAGAGTGGCCTAAAACAAGAGAGGAAGATACTTGCTGTCAAGGCCTAAAAATAGACAGATAACTTTTTTTATTGTGGCCAAAGTCAGCAGCAAGGTTGAGGAATTTTCATGAGTGCATCATAAACAATGACCACAAGACATTTTTCAAAAAATGCTAAAATGTATCATTTTTGCTTTTAAAACATACTATTATTATAATTGGAAATGTGCACATTTTATTGGTAGAAAATTAGACATAACATACTATCTTTATGATTCCATCTAATTTTGAAATCTTTTAGGACAATCACCAGGCCCTGGGTTATTTGGCTTGGCTAATTTTGCTACCCACCTGTGTTCACTGGCTTCTCTCTATTTGTCAAGCCTCTGTAAGAAGCCACTAGAGATATGCCCATCACCTTACACTTGTGTCATTGAACTCTTCACAATCAGCTATTGTTCAGCTGAGCAAATAGTGCTACCTTGGGAAGCAAAACATCCCTGTTCTTTTTATTCCAGTTTGCAATCATCTAGATTTCCACTCTAGTGTTAGGAATGCCTCAGTGTGATACAGCAATCAGAATTTCCTCTTTTTCTCTCTCTGAGATTTGACAATACTACTCTTCATATTCATATACACTGACTATAGCTTTTCAACTACAAATCATTGTCAGGTATGATTAGCACATCTAATTCTCAAAATTTCTTGAATTAGACGTGATTGGACTTTTCAGAGAAGGAAACTGAATTCAGGGAAGTTAAATGAAATACCTAAAAGTATACCACTATTAAATCTAGTCAGAACAAGATTTCAAATTCAGGTCTCTTAATTTCAAATTCTAAGAGCTTTTTTTTTTATATGAAAGGCTGGGACACTTTCTATAAAGGGCTGGACAGAAATATTTTCAGCTTTGTAGGCCATCGTGTTTCTACTGCAACTACTCAACACTGCTCTTGGTGAGAGAAAGCAGACATAGACATTGTAATAATGTAAATAAAAGGCTGTGTTCTGATAAAACTTTATTTATAAGCCAGGCAGCCTCTGGGATGTAGTTTGCCAACTTTTGCTTTATACTATGTGTCCCCTGTAATTCTACTGTATTCGAGATTTATTCATGGACTTTTTCAGGTAAATTTTTTACAAAGCTTATTTAGAAAGATTAGAAAAGAACATGTTTCCAAATCTAGGCTACCAGGCTGACAAAATTTACTAGCATGCTAGTCAATTAACAGAGTAGAAATAGCATTGGATTTAACTGTCAGAAAGTCAAATTTGAAATTGTCCTGTATACAACCTCAGAGATACGTGGCCTTGAGCAAATTATTAACTTCTCTGAAACTTGGGCTGATATGACATGGTTTTCACTAGTCATTTTACAAGGTGTTTGTAAGGATCAAGTGTGGTGTAGGCGGCAGTGACTACATCAGGGCCCACTATAGAGTAAGCCCTTAATAAAGGCTTGTCAAATTTCTGTTTTAATTCCTAAGTTTTGGCCAAGAAATATGAGCATGATACCAGTCAGATAATTGCACGCATATTTGTTGGGCTTTTAGTTTGTTAAACCGAAAAAGAGTTTGGGGCTAACAGAAGACAGCTTTTTCTAGAATCCTGGGGTTATGGATATTACTATATTTCTACTACAATTAGTTTTTAGTTATTGATTTTAATCAGAGGTGTGCTGACCTTGGTGGTCAGTTTCTTCAACATCACTTCTACTCTCAGATGATTGATTTTGGAGAAACCTGGTACCTTATTCATTTCATTGGTGATTGCTTTAGGAACACTCATGTTGTCCAGTCCTAGACATTGAGATAAGAGAGGAATAAGGCTGTTTGGGGGCTTCTGCAGAAGGTTTTCTCCCTCCTTGGAAGGAGACATAAGAAGAGATTGTTCCTTTCCGTCCCGTCCGCTGCACACCCTTCTTGCTAGACGTTTTGTCTGGGGTTGACAGAGTCAGCTTGTATCCCTGAGGGGGTCTCGTGAGGCAAAGTTGACAGGGGGTGACAGAGCCAGAGGATGGAGAGAACTGGGACTTCGGATGACCCTGCTGAGGCTCTGACACGGCCAACCTGGAGTTCTGTGTTGGATGACAAGATTACTATGGCCTTGTTCAAGTCCATTGGATTGGAATGTTTGCTTTTATTTGAAGTCCTGATACTATAGCTTGGCTGATACACTGTTTTTTATCATTTTATGTGACTTCATTTAAAGCCTAAGGATGAAAATGAGAAATGTTACATTGCTATCTTAATTCTGCCACTCTGATCAACTGAATGATTGCCCAAGAATCATTTTATTGTTCTGAGTTTTGGTTTTTCTACTTACATAATGAGGGTGTGAGATAAAATGCTTAAATTTTAAATATATTTCCTCACTCTAATAATCTATAAACCCACGTAACGCACAGAATGCTTCCTCTCCGGCAATGCATTTTAGCCTAGACCTGTACTGTGCAATATGTTAGCCATTAGCCCCATGTAGCTAGTCCATATTGAGATGTGCTATAAATATATAGTAGGTATAGAGTTTTGAAGACTTGGTATAAAAAAGGAATATAAAATAGGTTATTAATGATTTAATATTGCTTACATGTTGAAATATTTTGAATATGTAGGTTTAAATAAAACACACTATTAAAATTAATTTCACTCATTTCTTTTTATTCTTTTAGTACTGAAATCTGTGGGAAAGGACAACAGGCTGGTATCTAAGTCTTGAGGAGAATTCATCTCACTTTGGGAAATCTTAGTCATTTCGCTTAAGGCCTTCACCTGCTGAGGCGGCACTCATCCACACTGTGTAAGGTAATTAGTTTTAGTAAACGTCTCCTAATTTAAATGTTAAGTATATCTAAAGATACCTTTTATTAGATATATTTAGCAACATTTAGACTGGTGTTTTGCCAAATAACTGTATCACCATCTCCTAGCCATGTTGACTTACAAAATTAGCCATCACAATGTCCACAGTCTTTTTCTTCTACTTTAGAGTTCATGTGCCTTCAGTATATAAAAAATCTTAATATGATGCTCTGCTTATCAAGGATTTGGCTTGTGTTATGCTCTGAAGTTTCTTAAACCCCACCCCCTTTATTTTCAGCAGTATTCATAGTCTTAGGGGAAAGATGGTAAGATACGTGAGAAGAAACAACTTTGAGTTTCAAAGAGGGTTTTACATTTGAAAATTCTTAGCTCAGGGTATAATGTTTATGTCATACATAATAAGCCCAAGCAAATAAACAAGTCAGGTCGCCTCACGGCAGAAGAGGTAAAGGTTACATGGGGAGGGCAAAGAGAAGAAGACAAATAACTTAGATGTAGGTGTATTTCTAAAAGGCAATCCTATGTCTCATCCAGCATTTGTTTCCCAGTTAGGGGTGAGGTGCAGAATAGAAACCTAAGATAGAATTTAAAGTTCAAGAAGAGTGGAGAGCTCTATCTGGATTTTTGGATAGAGCTCAGGAGGACTGCAGACCCCAGAGAATGTTCCAGCATGCAGCATGATACAGACATGGTGGAGATAGTTAAAATATTTTTGTTCACCTCAGAAGGGCTTGGAAGGACCTGAAAATGGGTCAGACCAGAAATGCTTACTGTTAGAAAAGGGAATGGAAATTTCTGAGATATGTATGGACAGATGACCAAAGGAAAGGAATGAGGTAAAAAACATTGTTTTTACCTCTGGGCACTGTAAATCTGGACATATTCACATATATGTGTGAATATGTGTCTATCCAGTATGCACACATGATGACTGAATATTCCCCACACATTCACATCCCTTTACTACTAGGCTGATTTTACTGAAGTTAAAGGTGACATTTCACTTCCATTTGCCCAGGATATTCTTACTTAGACTGGTTGCTTCTTGCATAATTGTTAAACAACAGTCCTCCTTACTCTGCACCAAAAACTATGTGGTCACCTACCTACGCCTTTTAAACTTAGATGCAACATAGGAAAAGAAGTGGGGATCCTAAACTAGTGGAATTAAGTGTATGTTACCTGGAAAAAATAAGGAGGAAAATCTAACATAGATTAAATTGATTTACCAAGAAAATAAGATTGAGTTTTTGGCATACATGAGACTGTATACTGAAATTCACCTTTCACAATTTCAAAGGCATCTAGACATCAGGAGTTGACATCTTGAAATCCATTACACTACGCACCTCCCATGACCTGAATACACATAAAATTTCAATACTTTATATATCTAATTTCAGGGTCAAGTTCGTATAGTGCCTGTCTTCTAAAAGCAAGTGTAATCTGCTCCAATTTATTATAATAAGATGGTAGAAAGCAAGGGATCATTTATGAGGGGCTTCACAAACCCAGCTAAGGGAGTTTGGACTGTATTCAAGGGAGTTGAAGGACTAATTTGTGTCTTAGAGAACTGACTGGGCAACAGTGTGGACAATGAGCTGGAGGCTGAAGGACTAGTCAGGAGACTCCTGTGGCGATATGGAGGGACATGAGTCTGAACTGAGGAAGTAACAGAGGGGATGCCAAAAAGGCAGATTTCACAGCCATTTAGGAAATCAGTGGAATATATTTGGAGACCAACTCTAAACTTGGAGTAAGGAGAGAAGAATATGTGTGGAGGAGGCGGGAAACAAGTTCAGCGTGGGACACATTGGCTTCAGTATCCTGAGGGATGTCCAGAGGGAGACGGTGGCTTTACAGGTGAATTTTGGTGTGTAGAGTTTGACATGAGGATGTGCCTAAGAGATGTGTGATTTGGAGGCACCAGCTTGTACGACTTAGGGAAAGTAGTAAGCATTTTAAAAAAGGGAAAAAATAGTGATTACTTTCTTCTAGTCTCTCAGTAGATGTAAATGTAAGTAAGCTTCATGTAAAAGTCAGACTAGAAGGTATTATTCTAAAATAAGTAAAACAATATAATCATTTATAAACTTTTGCTTACAAATTTATGGAGAAAGAATTTTGCCTTAGACTAGTGTGTCTTCACTGGGGTCAATTTTGTTCTCCACCCCCCATTCCTGGGGACTTTTGGCAATGTCTGGAGAATTTTTAGTTGTCATATTTGGAAGGGAGTATGGAGAAATCTTACTGGCATCTACCTAGTTGTAGAGGCCAGGAATTCTGCTAAATCTCCTACATCTCACAGTTCAGCACCCTCCCCCAACCAAAGAGATACCTGTCCCAAATGTCAATAGTGCCAACATCGAGAAACCTCTGCCTTAGGCAGCTGAGCTAACAATTTTGTTGAAAGAGCTGAAATCATCCTTAAATTGTTGTCCTGATCAAGAAACACCACAGAAAGACTCTGATGTAATGTATGAAAGAACCTTGATATTCTGGCTGGGAAGTCCATTTCAGTTAGCTTTTCTGTCTCAAAAGGCCACTTTTCTGGTCAAAAGCCCATGTGTGCCCAGAAGTTCTCTGGGCACACAGCCCATCAAGGGTTAGAGAAAGTATAGCACCTTCACCGGCTGAACCCCACAATGCAGGCTAGCAGTTGATGCAAAGATAAGTTCTGTAGCATGGGAATAGACGGAAAAAGCATCTAAAGACACATACAAATTGGAGGGTTGAAAATGACCATTAAATTTTGCTACTGCACAGTCAGATACAAGGACAGAAGGTGGGGCGGCGAAGGTAGTCAGCAGCATAAAAAGATAGTGATTAAAAGAACAAGTTGCTGAGTCCAGCTGTCAGGGCTCGCAAGAATCCTAGTCCTATAATTCATTAGTTGGGTGATCTTAAGCAAATTATCTTTCCATGTGTAAAATGGGGATAAAAATAACACCTTTTTCAAAGAGTCATGTTAGGGAATATATCAAATATCACATACAGAGCTAGTGAAGTGGTGGGCACATGGTAATAAAAGTGCTTTGGGAGCTAAGACACAGAGTGCGCTATCAATGGAGCAGAAGAAGACCGAGACCCAATCAATGCACTGCTTCCAAAGTGACCCTCCATCTAGGGGCTTCCAGGTCATTGACACAAAGGTACTTATAGCATTAATGCTGGGATTATGATGATACCTGCTTTTTCTTTTTTAATGAAATCAGTAATTTGCTGGTCAATATTTGCTAAAAGTCGTGACATTCTTGCTGCTGATTCTACTGTTTCTACCATAATGAATGAGAGTAAATAAAGTAGATTTATGCTTTTCTAATTGTAGTTCTCATACTCCTAATGAAAAAGTGGGAACCACAGATAAGATGGGCAGTTATAAAAGATTTAATGGTTCCAAAGAGTCTTAGTGCAGATATGCATGCACACAAAATACACTGTTATATTTAAATTCTTTTTTACTGCTCATCAGCTGCATGGTCATTGGTAAATTATTTAGCCTTTCTGTATTTCTATGTCTTTTGTCTATAAAATATGGATAGAAACTATCTCATAAAATGGCTATGAAGATTAAATAATAAACTCTGTGTAAAGTATTAGGCACAGCAAAACCAGAAAATATTTAGTAAATGCTAGCTATTTGATTTCAAATATTTAACAACCATAAATGTAGATGCATGCAAAATCTAAGTGACTTTTTAAAGATCAACTATAAGATGCCAGGGAAATCTCACATTTACAGAGTGCTATTTTAAGGCCACTTTGTATGCTATTTTGCTTTTCTTCTATGAACACATTGGTAAATTTTTGAGACGCATAAACAAAGTGGTATCCAAGGCTAGTGATTCTTACTGGACAGCTACTCAGGCCCAGACTTTTAAAATTGTTGTTCTTTTGCAGTTGTCCCAGTTTTTCTCCCTTTGCCCTCCTCTGCCAGCCCACCCCCTACTCCCACACCGTTGTCCATTTCCATGCGTCATTCATGCATGTTCTTTGCTCCCTTCACCTTCGTACAATATTTTTGACCAATACTCTTAGATGCTATCCGAAAAAAAGCCTTATGGATAGCCACATACTTGATATCATTTTCAGCTGGTCGGTGTCACTATCTCACCCTCATTAAGCACACATTACACTCATTAATCACATTGCAAAGAGGGACCATTAACAACTGAGGCCACATGTGCAGATGAGGCAAATGCCTAGCCTGGAAGCCACACCTGCTGGGTTGCTGTGCTTCCTGGGTTATACCATCCGTGGTAGGACAGAATCAAATGGGCGACATTGCTGTGGAGTTCAGTGAAACTGTATGACCCAGGTAATTTCTTGAGAGAAATCAGAGAGATGCAAAGACAGGACTGCAAACAAGACAAACAGAGGCAGGACACTCAAAGATTCCATAACTCTTTTTGTAAATAAATTTAATATACCAACACTTGCTCTAACAAAATATGTAAAGTTGGAATTTACTATTTCAGGTTAATTGAAGTTCTCAGTTTCAGTGATTCTTCGGCTTTTTCTTCTCTCTCTCTGTCTCTCCATTCTCTGTATATTACATGCACATTTTCTCTATATATTTATTCTATTGACATAGGAGATTAGGATTTAGCTTTCCTTTTTCCCATTTCCCACCCCCTTCACAATTCTCTCATTGTCCTGTCACTTATCTTTTTTTTGTTAGAGTAATAATTACTTTGCAATAATTTTTATTGTATTACTCACAGTTGAACCATATAATACATTGTGATTATATTTCTTCTTTCTTTTCATTTGTTTAGTTTTCTGTCATACACAAACACCCATCACTCTCTAATTACCAAGCCCAGCAACAGCGGTCTGAAATCACTCTCGGTGCAGTCAGACTTCCAAGGTAATCTGCCAATTTCATTGTTATCCTGGAGACCTCCCTCCTGCAATTCTCTACTTTTTGCTACAACTGGCTCAGTTACTCTCGAGGGCTGTATACAGCAGTAGACATGCAATCTATCTTCACCATCCTCTGGGGAATTTTTCTACTTTCCTATGTTGTATGTGCTGCTCTTCCTTGTTTTACTCCATCTTAAAATTGGATCATACCCTCCAGTAGTTTTATGTGAAAGAGGAAAAAAAATACAGATTGGCTAAGTATAGAATTACAGAGTGGAAGTGGATTTCATTAGGATATTTAAGGAATTGCTCAATTTTCTTCTATCATCTTTGATTGCAATTGAGAAGTCAAATGCCATTCTAATTCGCTATTATTTACACTGGGAAAAAGATCACTTCCCCTTTCTAAAGTTTTTAAGATCATTTCTTTGTCTCTAGTGTTCTGAACTTTCACTAGAATGCTCTTTGATGTAGGTCTTTTTCATAAATTTTGTTGAGCACACCGTGAGTTCTTGGAATTTGTTTTCATCACTTCTAGAAGGTTTGCTTGATTTTTTTACATGATACATTCTCTCTGTTTTCTCTTCCTGGAACTCTCATTATTATTGTTATTAATCCTCAAACAAGGGCATTTTTTCATTAGTGAGAGAGAGAGAGAGAATGGAAATTGAACCCAATACCCAGGCATGTGCCCTAACCAGGAATTGAACCCACAAACTTTCGGTTTGTGGGATGATACTCCAACCAACTGAGCCACACTGGTCAGGGCTCATAATATTATTTTTAGTATTGAATTTTCTCTAATTAAAATTTTTTAAATTTCTTATTGTTTCTCCTATTTTCTACTTTCTGGGAGATACTCTTAATTATATCTTCCAAAATTTATTTATTACTAAATTCTTAATAAGGAATTTATTATTTATTCTTAATAAAGAAATTGCTAGCCTTTGAGTGTGTGTATATGTTTAGTTTACTGCTGTATTCTCAATGGCTAGAACAGTGCCTGCTATGCACTAAAAACTGAAAAAAAAATTTAATAGATTGAGTAGTTGAATGCTACCACATATTTTTAACTTTGTTAATGTTCTTCTTTATAGCTTCCTATTTTTGTTTCCTGAATGTAATTTCTGCTCTTGTCTTTATGATCATATTAATTAGAGATGATTTGGAATTTTCTCATAAGGCCCTCTATTGTCTTTTTTTTCTGTGTCCTACTTGTTTATTTTGGTCTCTTTTTTCCATACTAAAAGCCCTCTTCATATACCTGGTGATCTTTAGCTTTCCGACCAGCAAGGGTCTGGGGCAGGCTCCAGTGCCGGGCTGCTCCGAGGGCTGTGTGACTGTGACCTTCACCGGAGAAGCTTGATTGATCAGCATCTGTAGATCACTTTTTCTGAGGGCGATTTTTTAATTTTAATTGTGGTACAATATAAATAATGGAAAAGTCATTATGTGAACAATTTTTCAGTGTAGAGCTCACTAGTGTTAAGTGCATTCTCAGTGCTGTGCAGTAGATCTCCAGAAACCTTTCCTCCTGCAAAACTGAAACTGTACCCACTGATGACACCTCCTCATTCCTCCTTTCCCTTCCCCCACCAACTGTCTGGTAAGCACTGTTCTACTTTTTGTCTCTGTGAATTTGAGGACCCTAGGTCCTCATGTAGGTGGAGTGATGCAGCGTTTGTCACTCTGTGAGTGGCTTATTTTATTTAGCATACTGTCTTCTAGGTTCATCCATGTTGTAGCATGTGTCAGAATATTCTTTCTTTTTAAGGCTAAATAATATTTCACTGTATGGCTATACCACATTTTGTTTACCCATTCATCTGTTGATGGGCACTTGGGTTCCTCCCACCTTTTGGTTATTTGAATAATGCTGTAATGAACATGAATGTACAAATAGCTTTTTACATTTAAATATTTTTTTGGAAAGGTACCCAGAAGTAGGATTGATGAATTATAATTCTATTTTGCATTTTGAGGCATCACCATACTATTTTTCATAGCACCTGCATCATTTTATATCTCCAGCAGTGCACTATATCCCAGTTTCTTTTTTTTAAACTTTTAAAAATTGTTGTTCAAGTACAGTTGTCTTCATTTCCCTCCCCCATCACTCTCCCCACCACAGCCATCTCCACTTCCCACCCTCGATTCTACCCTTTTTGGTTTTATCCGTGTGTTGTTTATAGATGTTCCTAAAAATCCTTGACATCCTCACTAACACTTGTGATATTCTATTTTTTTAATAGTAGCCATCCTAATGAGTAGGAGCTGATATCTCATTATGGTTTTCTTTTGTATTTCCCTAATGATTACTGATGCTAAGCAGCTTTTCATGAGCTTGCTGGCTTCAAGCTGGTTAGTTTATGGGAAAAGAACACTATCTCTTGTCCAGGGTTAACCAGAGCGTTTATCAACATTCTGGAAGCAAAGCAGAGGGAGCTGGGGTGTGTGGCCATCAATGTGCAGATTTTTATTCATCTTTTGTTTTCAGGACGATGCTTTCCCTCACCCCTTACCTGGCCCTGGCCCTCAGTTCAGAATCTCTCCTATTTAACCTGTCCAGGGAAGGCAACTCCAGACATCAATTGAGTATGGAAATGGGGGTGGGCATCAAAAACATTAACTCTTTCTTTTAAACTGTTTTCCTATTTCAGTAACACTCATACCCCCACTTTCAGAGGTCGCAATCAACTCAGATTTCCTTGAGGCTGAAGGAGCTCTGTACCACCAATCGCTTCACTGTTTGACATTATTCCCTATGGCATTTATTTGCTTTCAACTTCTTTAAATTTTGCTGTTTTTATTCCTGTTCACATTCTTTTTTTAGAGATTTCATTTTTTAGAGAGAGGGTGAGGGAGGGAGAAAGAAAGGGAAACATCAATGTGTGGTTGCCTCTTGCATGTCCCCTACTGGGGACCTGGCCCACAATCTAGGCATGTGCCCTGACTGGGAATCGAACCAGGGACCCTTTGGTTCCCAGACCTGTGCTCAGTCCACTGAGCCACACCAGCCAAGGCTCTCTTCACATTCTTTACTTCTTCTGGTTCATGTCTTTTATCCCATTGTTTCAATGGGACTTCAGGAGAGAGTGGAGTCTTTCATTTGCTCCTTCAGTGGAAAAGCCCCATAGTCATTGTC
The DNA here is from genome assembly GCF_014824575.4 of Sturnira hondurensis. Classification (NCBI taxonomy): domain Eukaryota; kingdom Metazoa; phylum Chordata; class Mammalia; order Chiroptera; family Phyllostomidae; genus Sturnira; species Sturnira hondurensis. The sequence goes on from NW_028080827.1 coordinate 8,271,948, forward strand.
ATTGTCCCTTTCTCTTTTCTTCTCCTCCTCTTTCTTCATCTTTCTAACCAATATTTTTTTTTCTTCACACTTAAAGAGAGGGGGAAAAAAGGAGACAGAAGCAGTGGCAGAGTTCTCATGAGACATTTTACCAGGATTTATTAAAGTAAAAAAAGAAAGATGACCATCCCTCTCCAAGTGTTTGATGGCCCTGAGGCCACAGTCATCTTCCACTTTAATCCTTCCTTGACTCAGATTTTCTACTCAGTGCATTCATTTTTTAGGTTTTTGCCTAACAGGAAAACATTTATTTACTTTTGTTCATGATGTTAAGACTTTAATGAGTGTTACCAGATTGCCCTTTAGAGTGGTGAGAGTAGATTTCTACTATTAGCGTGTGAGAGTGTCTGCTCCCCAATATCTTCTACATCACTGCCTGTTACAGTTTTCTTTTTTAACAATTTATTTGTTATTACTTAAAATGTTTCGTAATAACAATGTGATGATTACAGGGGGGAGGGAGGTATAAGGGGGTTACCTGGTAAAGGAAAACATTTCTAATGCATACCCTCTTCAGTGGGGAGGCAGAATGTGATACACACTGCTTTACACACAGTCTTTCAGGAACCCATTGACTCTAAGTTTTGGGATACCTGCTTGGAAGAGCTTAATGTGGTTTGGTTTGGTCTCTTTTTATCATACTTAAATACAGCTATAAAACATGTTTTTTAGTATCATCAGTAACATGAAGACTGACAGAAATCAAGAGGGAAGCTACTTGTCATTTTGTACAAACTCAGATGAACCTGTCCCAATCTGACATGAAACATTCCCAGAGGATTATCCTTTCTGACCTAGAATTAAAACCATTTACTATTTATTATCACCCGCTGAGCTGGGGAAAGCCTTTCCCTTTAAATAAACTGTTGAAAAATTTGAAACTAGCCCTAGATCTGGGCAGTACTCAGTTGACATGAAACATTTTTAAAAGAAGAAGCTTGTCAAAACAACCTATTTAGCTTGTTTATGTCAATGCTCTTTCCAATCTGAGAAAAGCTTGCTCAAGCACTGGAGTGCCATTATGGTTATCTATAATTAAGACTGCAATCAGGCATTTCTGGTATGTGTAGCAATTTCAATGATTTGTAATACTATAATCAATAATAACAATAATAATATACATATATGGTACTTGAGAAAGAAATTGGAATTATTAGTCCCAATGTATAGATGAGAAAAGTGAGGTTCAGGGTATTATGTGAAATGACTTTTCTTTTTAATACTTTTTTTATTTTTCAATTACCATTGATCTACAATATTACATTAGTTTTAGGTGTACAGCCCAATGATTAGGCATTCATATAACTTATGAGGTGACCACCCCAATAAATTTAATACCCATCTGACACCAACCATAACTAATAAATACAGTATTATTAGTTATGCTATACTTTACACCCCCATGACTAATGTGTAACTACCAATTTGTACTTCTTAATTTCTTTGCCTTTTTCACCCATCTCTCCAGTCCCCCTCCCATCTGGCAATGACCAAAATGTTCTTTGTGTCTATTAATCTGTTTCTGTTCTACTTGTTCATTTATCTTGTTTTTACTCAGCACAAATCCCTTTAGGTCCATCCATGTTGTTGCAGATGCATGAGGTCATTCTTTTATATGGCTGAGTCATATTCCATCGCCTGTATGTACTACCTGTTTATCTTTTACTCTACTGATGAACACTTAGACTATTTCTATCTTGGATATTGTAAATAATGCTGCAGTGAACATATGGATGATAGATATGCATTTATTGCCATTTTATTGTTCATCTTTTTAACTTTTTTCTTCTTCTTGAAGAATACCATTTACCATTTCTTGTAATACTGGTTTTGTGCTGATGAACTCCTTAATTTTTTCTTGACTGGGAAGCTAACTGTCCTTCAATCCTAAATAATAGTTTTGTTGGGTGTACTTGGTTGTAGATCCTTGTTGTTCATCACTTTGGATATTTCATGTCAATTGCTTCAGACCTGCAAAATTTCTGTTGAGAAACTTTACGATTCTCTCTTTGTCTTTAACCACTGTCATTTTAATTATGATGTGTCTTGGTGTGGGCCTCTTCAGGTTTATCTTGTTTGGACTCTCTGTGCTTCCTGGACTTGTATGTCTATTTTTCACCAGATTAGGGACTTTTCAGTTATTATTTTTTAATTTCTTTTTTTCTCTCTTCTATTTCTGGCAGCCCCATTATGTGAATGTTTGTACACTTGAAGTTGTCCCAGAGGCTCCTTAAACAATCCTCATTTTTTAAATTTTACTTTACTTATTTATTTATTTTTGCTGTTCTGATTGGGTGTTTTCTTCTTCCTTATCTTCCAAATTGCTAGCTTGATCCTCTGCCTCATCCACTCTACTGTTGATTCCTGGTAATGTGTTCTTCATTTTAGTTAGTGTATTTTTCATTTATGACTGGTTCTTTTTTGTTTTCTATCTCCATTTCTCCATTTCTATCTCTTTATTTAAATTCTCACTGAGGTAATGGGTCATCCTTACAACCCATGTTTTGAACTCTGCACCTAGTAGATTGCTTGTCTCCATTTCATTTCATTATTCTTATGGAATTTTGTTCTGTTCTTTCATTTGGGCCATGTTTCTGTGTGGCCTCACTTTGGCTGCCTCTGTGTTTGTTCCCTTAATGGTAGAGCTGCTGTGTCTCCCAATCTTGGTCTTGATAAAATGGTCCTATATACTAAGTGTCCTATAGGACCCAGTGGAAGAACCTCCCTGGTCACCCAAGCTGAGTGCTCCAGGTGTGTCCCACCCTCCACCCGATGGACTAAATGCATCCTCTTATTGGGGTGGAGCCTTGATTGCTGTCAATGAGAGGGATTTACCCACAGGCTGATCAGCTACAGGGACTGGCAATGACCACTGCAGAGGATCTCCTATGCAGGGACCAACCCCAGGGAGCAAGATTCATTTCAGTGGGGTCTGGTGTCTGCTGATCTGCCCCTTGAGTTTGTCAATTGTGGAGGTGGTTGGGTGATGTATCAGCACAGTGTGAATCTGTCCATTAGGTGCACTGGCTCTGAGGCCTCCTAGGAAGTGCAGGCTAAGGTCAGCTGCTACATGTGCTCTGCCCAGAGCCATCCTGAATAAACTACAGAGTGATTTGCAGATGGCTGCTACTTGTGCTGGGCTTGGAGGTACCCTGGAGAAGACAAGCTGTAAAATAAGTCTGGCTGCAGCTAGTGCTGGGCCTCAGGATACTCAGAAAGAGGTATAGTTTGTGGTTTTTGAACCTTCGAGAGATTTTATGAAAGTCTGCAGCATGAGCCAAGACAGGTCACTTGTATAGAAAAGCCATATGGAAACAGGTTGGAGGGGAATGAAAGTTGGGTTGGGTGGGGTCTCAGGGAAACCAGGGCAGAATGAACAGCATGAGCCAGGTTGATAGAAAATCAGATGTGGCTCCTGCCCACTGGCTCTATGGTGGATGGCTCAGAAAATGAACAGTGGCCTCTGCCAGTGTACCTGTTTGGGAGAAAACTGCCCCTCCAACTTTCATCCTGAAGCCAGAATATTCAGTTCCTTTCTATATATCCCTGGAACATTTTGAACTGCTGCCCCAGCTCTGGAGCTCAGAGCAAGTAAGTCCATGTAAGTTCATGCACAGGCCCTTTAAGAAGAATGCCTGGACTCCAGAGGCCATTGGTCTCACTCAGACACAATCCCTGCTGGTTTTCTCAGTCAGAAGTCTTGGGAACGTCTCTTCCTGGTAATGGCACCCTGGGTTGGGGGGCCTGGTATGGGTCTGGGACCTCTCACTCCTCAGGGAGGACCTCCGTCACTGAGACATCCCCTCAGGTGGTTATCTGCCCCAAGTAGGTATAGGACCAGCTCATTGTGCATCTCAGCCCTCCTACCGGTCTCCATGTGGCTTCTTCTTTATATCCTTAGTTATAGGACTTAAATTCTGAGTGATTGTTGTTCTGTGGTTCAGCTGCCATTTTGATGTGGTTGTGGGAGGATGTGAGACTGCATTTATCCATGCTGCCATCTTAACTGGAAGCTTGAAACTACTTTTTTTAATGCCAAAACAGCTAGTAAGGAAGTGAAGGAGCTAAGACACAATGACCATACTTTAGACTCCATCTTCAATGCCTCCTACAGTGCAAACACTTGCATTAAACTATTTTGATATTAGAGGGAAGTGATCAAGGACATGAAGGACAAAAGAAGTAAGGAGCAGTAAAGACTGGATTAAAAGATATTAGATATAGAACCCTCTCACCATCCCCAAACCATCTGATGACCTTCTTATAGCCTGGGAATTTAGATGTTATCTTTTTCACTTGTGCCCAAAATTGTGCGTTATTCTCTTGGTATTTTGCACATAGTGACCAAACCTATATAAAAAGGACATGCTGAAGACTCCTTCACAAAAGCTACCTGTTTTCTATATATATATGTCTGAGTCCTAGCAAAATGCCAGAAATTGAAGAAAAGCTAACTGCTTATCAGTTGCCATAACTAAGAAATGAAAAAGTTGTTTACATAAAAGTGGGCCTCCAGGTTTCATTTCTGCCTGGGTTCAGGAGTTGCCTTAGCTTTCTAAGGCAAGGACCCACATCCACCAAAATAGTTCAACAGTCTCAGTGTTAGAGTTCTTGCCTATTTGTCTTGTGGATTCACCATCAGGGTCCAGGACTCTGCTTGGGCTTCATTTGATTTGCACACAGAACTAACTTGAACACAGTCATATCTACTTAGGACAACCAGGGAAAATGGCTTCATTTGGAAGACTAAGGGAAAACCTGTGCATGTTTACTAAGTAACCTGGCTTCTTAGAGGTTTACAAAGAATAACGGGACAGACCTCTATTATTTCCCAGGTGGCAGTGGTTTGAAGCAGAGTTTTCTCCCTTTTTCATCAGAAAAAGGCTTCAGCCTGAGAAACAGTAAAGAAGTAAAATCCTAGTAAAGAAAGAAACTGAAACCCACAACTACCACCATGTATGAGAGCAGAATATGACTTCTGTATTAAGGGACATGATGAATGTTTCCACATTATGGGAGCCGCTTTAAAATAGTGCTTTAGAGATATGTGAGGACATAGAGAAATTTGTCTCTATACTTTCCACCTTTTCTCTTCTACAAAGACTTTTTGTGAGAATACGCTTTGGGCTAGAGCTAAGAGAATGTGGCAGAAAATTTCTAGACTTGAGTGTTGCTGCCACCTACATGGCAGGAAGACTGCACACAAAGCCTAGCACCTTTCAGGACAGTATATGATCTATGAAAACATACTTGAGAAATCCCCACATTTGTTTCTTTAGTTTGGCTCTCCCAGTGACAATCGAAATGATAGTAGTTTTTATTTTCGCCTCATTTCCTGGCTCACATTCTTGCAGAAATTAGACCGACTGGTTTTCCTTAGATTGGTGGGAATACAGTTATTATTTGACAGAGAGTCTGGTCCAAGAAAATCTTCCTTATCTTAAAAACATTCTTGAGTGTAACTTGATCCCTGTGGCTGTGACCATCTCAGGGAGAGAAGGAAAGCACTTAATGCCACTGCGCTGCAGGTATTTTGGTTGTTTGTCTTCCCGGAAGGCTCTAAAGTACAGAGCAAAAAATTAAATTAAAGAATGTTTTCTCAGTTGATTATAAGTATAAATTGATGTGAATGGAGATAATATAAATGTTAGAATTCTTTTGATAGAGACAGGAGAGGTTACATCTGATAGGAACTGTAGTTGCCACTGCAGAATTAACAGGACATCTCTCTAAGAATCTAAAGGAAACTTGTGATACGTCAAGAACACGTCATAGACCATCCTTTTATTTGAGAGGGCAGCATCTGAGGCCACAGTGCTGTTACTGAGGCTGTGCAAAAACATCTTCTACCTAGAAAACTGCAGGATTGAAAAGCCAATTGATGAGTTTACAGATAATAACAATGAAAATAATTGTTAAGTGAATAAATGATAGGGTTTGTAAGCATGTGCCACCCAGTTATTGCTATTGCATATGCTATGAAAATTGGCATTTTGCATATGCATGGCACTTTGCAGATTTAAGCACAGCATTGTACTGAATCTATACTAATTATTAAAAAGCTTGTATCTTTCAGTAAAAGAAACAAAAATTGCTGCTACCTTTCTGAATCAGTAGTTTGTTGAAGATTGAAACAATCCCTAAAATTGGCAATAGGAAAACATGTTCTGTGCAATGAGAAAAAGGCATTTCGAGAAACAAAGACCATACATCGCCCCCCTCCGTGTGCCAAGAGGAGCCATTTCAAACGTTTTCAATGGTCTGTGACTCTAGTTTTCACAGGTATTAAAAAGTATTTCTTACCATTTGTATCATTATAATCATGCTCATAATAATGCAATGGTCAGCCTATTTACCTACAATATGCTTTCTGAGATAAAGGTGAGGTTTTACCAGAATTAATAAGTAGGACCTAAGACTAGGGGAGAAATTGGAAAAGACTTGGTAATCAAGTTACATACATTTGAAGACAATATTATTGAAAATCAAATTCATGTAAAAAAAAAACCCATGATGTCAAAAATTTAAATAAAGATGGGCTCTGAGAAGTTTGGGATGAGGGTGTGAGGAGTGAGGAGCTATCCCAGGACAAGCGTCCCCATGCCCCTGCCCAGCCAATGACATGAAATGACCCCTGCCGCCTCATTCAGGCCCAAAGGCCTGGGAGCGTCCAGTGGCAGGCTCTTACTGGGAAACTTCGTTTTTCCCCAGTGTATGTATTTTCCTTCACAGCACCTGCAGTGTCCTTGCTGACCATATCATAGCCCAGTGATCTGGCAACCACTCACTGCCCGTGAAGCCTTGTACCTTCATCAGAAAGACATCTGCTCAAGAAAGTTTGAACTTTGCAACTTTGGTTACAGCTAATTTTGAAAGTATTTTACAATCCTAACCATGTACACATGTATAAAGTGATGACTTTCTTATGTGATTAGACACAACTCTGGGCACTTAACACATAAAACAACATTTTTGTGGAGAACCAAATGGTAAATAGCACTGCTTTTAAATAACTGCATAATCAAAATGTATGCAATATAAAAATTTTTAAATTATATGAATGGTCCATTTTGCGAAAATAAGATGTTAAAACCAACTAGATTAATATATTCTGAGCCTTCACTTAAAACACATGGCATAAAACTTAGTTTTTAAAAATTTGATTATTATAATGTGCCCTCTAAAGACTAAAGAGAAACAATATTTTTGGAGTAACTGCTCAATTGATTATAAAAGGTTTTTTTTAAAAACAGAATATCGGAGATAAATGGACAAGGAAGGAAATAAAAATTACCCTCCAATACTATCATCTCAATAGAATGTTAACATTTATCCAAGTGTTTTCTTATCAATATTCTAATGTGACATGTTCAAAGTAGCCTTATTTACTTTCTAAAATAGCAACAGAACGTTTCAGGCCTAAGGCCATCATCTCCAGTTGTGTGTTTATAATACCATACATCTTACCTTATATTTGAAGTGCCCGTGGGGTTCAGATTGTTTTTCCTACACTGTGTTGTAGAGGGCCTTTACACAAGCCCTGTGATGGAGCCCTCTACACAGATTGGGGGATGAGGCCCTGGAAGGCACAGTGAAGACCTGCTGCCTGGACACCTGGCAGTGAACCTCGCCCTTAAACCTACCTCCTCCATTCAGCCTCTTACCTTGCAATATAGCCATTATGTAACTCCATGAATAGAACAGAATTCCCACTTGCAAATTTGAAAATACAATATTCCTTGGAGGAAAATATGTAATCACAAATATCACCAAGATTATTGTCAAAAGAGAAACACACGACTATTTTTAACGAATCATTTATTGCAATGACAAGGAAGACTCTGGAGACAAACATGCTTGCTCACTACCACAGTTCCTCACGTGTTACTGAAGGCCAGGCGTCCCAGAAGGACAGAGATGCCATCAAGTTATAAGTTTCTAGTTGTGGTTAGGGTCACCATGTGGTTGATCCAATTAATTGTCTGACAACTTGTGATTTCCGGTTCTTTTTACAACAGAAATTACTGAAGTGCTGAACATAAGTCACCACAAGAAAATCATTTTAAAGACACTAGATTTGTTTAAAAAACAAATTGCACGAGGATATTAGGGAATATTACCTTAAATGTGAGTCTCTAAAATTCTCAGTATTAGAAATTAAAATTGTTTATTATTAATAGTGTTGGCTTCCAAACTTCCTATTGATAAAATATTTTAATTAGCCATGTAATATTAATTATTAATATTAGCAACTGTGAAATGATGCCAAAAATCTTTAAAATCTCAGTTGATAATGTCAGGATTATGTCAGTTATTATTTCCTTTCACTAGTGATGTCATAAAACATTTATCAAGTTTTTAGTATTGGTTTCCTTAGACCTTAGTGTTAAATTTGGCAATGGTTTAAACTTATTTTTATTTTTCTTTGAAAGGGGAATAATACACAATATAAATCACAGCAAATACATCAGATCACTAAGGGCTGTAATAGATGAGCATTTTATATCTGTTCCTATTTACATTGCTTTGCATATTTTAGTTTGAGAATTTCTGCTAGTCAAGCTTCTCTCTGAGGAAAGAACTAGGAGAGTGTATACTTCATAAGGATCAATGATGATATGCTGTAAGTAGGGTCTGCTTACAGAGGGTCCCTAATTCACCTCTATATGGCCAAGGAGATCAACCTTTAGCTAAAGATGTAAGCTTCTGTGTTGTTAGAAATCTGAAACTCAACTGCCCAAGATCAGTCCCTATTTTACTATGTATGACTTATTTGGGCTAATTGTTGACTAAATAGAACTGGCTATTTGTTGACAACATTTCACCCTTAGGGATTAGATTTACTGCAGGGTGATTGATCTGAATTAAAGCATTTACTAAAACGAATGTTGTAACCTAACAAATCAAACAAATTTGGTAAAGTTTTAGATTAAATACACTGAAGCAACATTAAATTTAAAAGCATTGTGTGTTACACTGTTTAAAAGCAACATGGTTTTAACGTTGCTTATTATATAATTCAGGAACTGAAAAGATGGAAGAAAACCTAAATGGTATTAAATTTATGTCTGTGGGCTAGGATTCCTTGTTGAAAAGATTAAAATAAAAGTAAGAAACCGGAGTATATGATGATTTACACAATGATTTTCTAAAATTAGATAAATTTGGATAATTTCTATCAGTCATTACACTTTCAATATACTCTGGTTAAAGTATTAGCAAATCTACTATGACCTAATATCTTGATCAATACCCACACAACATACACACGACAATAAACAAATGATGTGTTTTAGGTTTCTTAATTCACCCAAATCTAATTCCTATAGATGAGATTTCCTTTAGCACAGCTTGCAGAAGCACATCTTTGCTGTCCATGAATGATGCCTTGGATCACCTAGGAAGAAAACAGATTACCTTGCATCACATGATGAAATAAAGAAAAAAGAAAGAAGGGGAAGAGGAAGAAGGGTATAGAAGAAGGGAGGAAGGGAGAGGGACGTATGAAGGGAAAGAAAGAATTAGAAAGGAAATAAAGGAAGAAAGAGCCTATATAATGTCTGCATTTCTTTTCTATCCTAAAATAAAATATATTAATGTAATAAAATATTATTCTCTTATAAACCAGGTCCCAGGTAAATATATTTTAATTGCATACATTATTAATATAGTCTGTTTTATATTATTGCCAAGAAAGCTGAAAGTTTTCAACAAGATGAATTAGGTTTGAAATCACTCTATTTTCACAAATTTGCAGGAGCTGAATTACTTTTAGAGAAGCTCACAACTTAGGGTTGGTTTTAGGGTCAAATGTTTAATTGTTAGTTGAAATATGATTTCAATTATAGAATAAAAAATTTGTTTCTCTGACAACTTGGGGGATTGTTATTGCAGTCTAAAAACTATCACTTGCATTAAATTAATTTGATTTTCAAACTAACTGGAGCATTGTGCCTTAGTTAACAACATGTAAACACACATACGCTGGTGATGTGACCATGCATAGTAACTCCCACTCCTGCTGGCCAAACCTCAAAAGCCTGATTCAGTTTAGTTACACCAATAGTCGATATTGTATTATATGTACTCTATATAATAACACATTAGCCTAGAACGTTCCATAATTGAAAAGTTATTAGGTTCAAGCTGAAATATTTCCCTTTGGGTAACTTTTTTTAAAAGACTGATGTTGTTAAACACAAGTAGAAAGAGCTTAAAATATTTTTACTACTCAAATTGTCCTTCCTCCTTCTAGAACATTTTTTTAGCAGTAACCACAAGAAGTCTGTTCTCGATGGCTATGATTGATGGGCTGCTCACGCATTCCACATTTTTTCTGCTTCATGCATCATCATCAGCCATCTCCAACACTCCAGTCCTGAATCTGTCCTACTTTCTCTTACCTGATTTTTGCTGGTGATTCATGAGCCAGAATAGTAAAAGAAAAAAATTCCACCTTAGCTTTCACAATGTGGTATCCCCTGGAAACTGAGAAATCTGGTTTTGTTCATCAGATTCATGCAAATGCAATATTGATTGACAATGATGTATATAGATCTACACACATAATGTGCTATATAAAAACCACTAAAATGTTCTATTAACAGCAGAATGCATACTGATTATAAATTACTTCAGAATGACGTGGAAATGCTTATCTGAATGCTTTTTTTTTGTACCTTCAAGCTCTTTCTTGTCACTACTATTTTCGGCTGAAGCTATATTTATGCGTACTGTCCCTAGTGCACTGAGAAGTAAAATTCTTAATTTTCCAAGCCAATAAGGTGATAAAAGCTCAAGGTCCCTCATTAACACTTGGATAAAAATTGTGCATGTCACATAAATTTTTTATCACCATGAGTGCAAAAATGAGGGGCCAGAAACACTTTTTGTTATATCATAGAGAACGGGAATTGAGTTTAATTACTGCACGAAACAGTTAACAGGAAGTTAAGCAGCAAATGACTAAACTGAACTATTTTTGTGATAGCATCTTTCGGAGTCAGAAGCAACGAAGCCTTAAAGAGACAAAGAAAGTCTAATGGCCCTAAAATCTCAAAAAAAGGAGCCTCAAGTTCACGATGTTGTCTCAGTGCTTCTATTACTAGACATCAAAGTTATTCCCACCGGTTTTAGGAATGTATAAACGCCAGTGAAGAAGAAAGTCAACCACAGAGTCTAAGCCAGAAACTTCAATCTGGGATTCACCTGTGAGGCAAAACTCTTTGCTAATGAATTATTCCAAAGAAAAGACATAGCTGAGGGAGACCTTAACCTATCAGCCAAGACCTCCAGGTTCACTAGCAAGGTCAGAGTAACAAGATCACTCAGGTCTAACGTTGCTTTGCCAACCTTAATGGACTGCAGGCACTCACCTGGGTATACAGCTTGAACCAATAAAGAGATCACAAAGGCATGATGAATAAGGTAGAGCGCTCTGGAGACCAGGGAACATCCACTGCACCAGGCCTCTAAATTGTGACCTATATGCACACTCCAGCCCATTTACAAACGGGTCATCCCGTTCTGTTCAGTGCAGGGAGCAGTGACGTCAATGGAAAAATACCACTCTACAGATGAAGTTCAAAACCCACTGTATTCAAATATAATCAATTCACCAAGTCAACCTACTGTTTTATATAAATTCTAAAAATTTGATTTGAATAATGACATTTTAAAAATGTTCTATCAATTGAAGTTTGAAAAACTTCAACTTCACCTTTTGAAAAAGCTGTTTTAGTTTTTCTGGCTTTGGTACCCCTTTGCACTCTGCATATGCAAATGATTTGGTATCATCAATGTGAAGTTAGAACTAAAGTAAAATGATGTTTACAGGATTTACAAAGAAGATACTTTATTTGAAAAGAATAATATATGAGATGATATTGTTGACCTGTGCTTGAATGGGAAAATAAATTTTTTGTCTTTATTTTCTATATGCTATTCAAGCAACTGGTCTATTCATTAAAAATGATGTAATTAATATATACTAGTTATTTAGAATTGCGGAGATAAAACTATGTAAGGTCAATATCCATTAAAGTAGAAGGCTGACCACATTTAACTTTGTAACTTGGGTTTTGCACAACGTGAAAATGTTAACAGGAATTTTAAATGAGTAATAATATTCTAGGTAAAGATGGTAAGAATGATGTATTTGTGATTTAAATTCCTTTTTTACAAGGAATAACAAATATATTAATGCAATTATAAGCTTAGCTGTGGAAGTACTTGTATTGGTTGGAAGACATCTTTCCAAAGCTTGTCCCTTAAAAACCTTAATGTTTGTTTTTTCTTCTAACAAAAGTGGTTACCAGAGAAATGCCCCTCTTGAGTGGTAAAGAGAGGTAACTGTACCACCAAGTAGCATTTCTTGTTTTGGAGCCCTTTCACTTGAATGACTCAATATTTGGAAATTAACTTTTAGACACGGAGGAGTAGATAGTCGTATTTTCACAGTTCAAGAAAGTCCCTCTGTGCCGCTCCCTTCAGGTATCTCCTTCCGTCATGTTCAGTTTTAAGAATTTTCCTTCTTAAATTCTCATTCTTCAAAAAAATGCACTCTTATCAAAATCTTTCTTACTAAACAAGCACCTCTGTCAGAAGTGTCTTAATTTCTTATCACAGAATTTTATCCACACGAGGAGCAATAAATAATTCATGGCATCGCCTCTTTGTTGTGTGTCCCTGGGCTGTGCAGCGCTGGAAGGCTGACAGCTGTGTCAGGACAGGCACCAAAGATCCGACATGACAAGTGACTAACAAGTTTCTTTCAGTTCATAGTGAAAGAAGACAATGGCCCAAAGTGCAGAAAGAAATCCCGCAACAAAATCAAACTGCTTCTTTCTTTTTACCTAAGTGTTTGCAATGAGCTTATTTCCAACCCACAAGCCCTGGTCATTTTATAGGACTGCCCAGCCCCCTTTACTCCTCACACTCGCTTGGCCATTTACGCCTGGCCACGGATCAATATGAGAAATTCTTGGAGAAATACGATGTCTCCATGACAACCAAGCCACAAATTCTCAGTGGAAGGCAGTGAGACCAGTAGTGAACTCTCCAGAGGTTTCTAGGCCTATAAGGCAAGATGTCTTAAAATGCAGAAATGGGCAGAGGAAAAAGCCAGAGTAATTCATTCTTTATTACCAGTTTAATGATGTCCGATGTATAGAACAGTACTCACTTTTTAAGTTAAGATTCTCTATCAGTGCCTATATTTTCTAAGTAATCTTTCTGTTCTGATCCATCCTTTTGTTTATATCAATCAGATAGATTGTGTTATGGTAGAACTGCACTACAATTCCACTCATATTGAGGGATGATAAACATTTATTCGACTTTTGAAATGATATAAAGCGGATCTCTTCTCGCCAAAACAGTGAATGCTTAGGTAAAAAGATGATTCGTGGATTTAAGTGCCTGGCAAAATGGTTGATAGAAAACTGGTTATTGAGACAGTTTAAGGACCTAGTCAAAATTAGGCAATTTAAGTCAAAACAAAAAGTAATTTTAAACTAATTTTATTTTAGAAATTTGATGCTATCACTATCCTTTCCCTGTCAGAGTGGAACCGATCTACATTTGTCTTTTAGCTATTATGGCAGGGGATGGGTTTAATGTGCTGATTAAAAATTTCTGCCACTGCTAAAGATGCCATCCCCAGGTCGGTGCGAGAGCAGAAGCATGGCTGAGAGCAGACACAGGGCAGCGGTCCATCTTTTGAGGAATCTTCGTGTAGTGGAGGGACTGAAATACAATGCCATCGCCACTGGGCCTACTGGGGTTCCGAGATGACTTAGGGGACCTGACATAGATTGCAGGCTGCACCTTTCACTGAAAATTAAATCTCAGTAGCTCTCCTCGGGGAAGGATCAGGGGACTGTTTGCAGCTGCCCCCTGTCAGCAAAGGCTACAAGATTTGGAAATCTCTTAACTAAGCTGACAGGCCACAGAGAGGATGAATCAAAAATCTGATACATGGATGCAAGAGAGTAGAGGGTACACAGCAGCCAGGGAAGACAGGAAAGAAAAATGTTAACTCTTTCATTCGTGATAATAAGGTACCTTTTAGTACCTCGTGGCTTTGCAGATCCAGGAATGTGCCATTTGACTTTCACAAGATTTCTTCTTTTAACTAATTAGTTGTTAAGACTAGGCATGATTCAAAACACAACAAAAACAGAAACAAAAATCCATGCTTGAGTATTCCTGATTATATTTTTCCAGTACAATTCTGTCTACTCTCTCTATGAAGAAAATACAAGCATAGTTAACTCGGACCTTGGGTAAATTTCATTGCACGAGGAAGGTTATTATTTTCTTTCTTTTTTGTGTTTTTTTTTGAAACAGTTGACAACATCCATTAGTCCATTACCGTTTTGCTAAAATCCCCTCGTGCCAGTTTGGTTCTGTTTGTATTCAGAAAGGTAAATAGATTGTAATGATGACAATTTGTGTCTCTTTTCTCTCTAACTCTCCATTTCCACTTGATCCCATTATTTGAACTATTTAAAACATTGTCAGTTCTTCAGTTTCTAATCTCTACCTCTATTAACCAGGTTAGTCTAAAATTGATGATAATGAACTAATAGTGTCAGCTTCCCTTTTCAGTCATAGAGCCTTTGTACTTCCTCCAACTGAATTCTTGATGAAAGAGGAAAAGATAACAGCTCCACACGGTGACCCCTGGAGGTGACCATTAATTTGACAGTGCAGCTGGTAAGAGAAAACAGCATTACAATGTCTGTCCTCTCTCCCCACCCCCTTCCACGGACCCCAAAGCTGTGTCAAATTTATCATTTTATACTTGACTATGTTTCAATGGCTTTCACCTGGACTCTCCGACTCTTTCAGGACACATCTGTCAGGCATGTCCTCAGTGTCTTGGAAGTTTGCCGAGTTTGAGCTGCTGCCATGCTTGACCAGACTGGCTGAAGCTATTAAAGAGAGGGGGAGAGAGGCAGGGAGAGAAAAGAGTGAGTGATGAAAGGGTAGCAATAAGCACCATGAAACATTTCCTTTCAGTTCCACAGCTATTTCCAGGGACACACGATGTAAACACAAACAATAAATTGAAATAAAATGTATCCTCTAAGTATGTATTGGCAGACATGTAATTAGTTGAAAAATCTATAGATGAGACTTTATCTTAGAAGAAAAATAAGTTCATGGCATCGGCTTAAAAGCTACAGAGTAACCAAGCTATCCCCTTGAAATGGAAACTGTATTTTTAATGCATACGGCTAAAACAGTATAGTCAATTAACGCAGCAGGACCCAGAGGAGAACCTCAGGCTAGTCCGTCAGAAAGCCACGCCACACTGGGGCAGCGGGCCATTTTGTCACACGGATCACAGCTGATGAACGCTCGTCACGCATCTTGGTTCTCCTCCAGCGAATGAAAAACTATGGTACCAACTACCTTTTAAAAAGCCCAATAAAAATGAGTTTTAAAATATAGAATGAACACACTACAAATGATACTAAAGGAGGCTGGTTTTCAATGGTAGGTCTCCAGAACCCTTGTTATGAGATGCTATTTTCTGAGTAGGAATTATGAACAGAAGCTATCACAGGAATCTAAAATTTCCTTTAAGCCCATTACAACCATTAGCTGTTAGAGAAAACACAGACTCAAGTTTCTACAAGTTGTAATACTTGGTTTAAATTATCTCCATATATAACATATTTCCATATTACATTTGTTCAAGGAATCATTTCACAGGAAAAGTAGATACTATCTTCATAAAAAAACATAATAACGTGTATAATAAAACAAAGCAAGTCTGCAATAATATAAATTATGTTATGCTTATTTGTCTGAAGCCAAACAATATAAATATGTATGTTATTGACTGCATTGAAATTTTATCTTTCACAAATTGCTGAGGTTAACACTACCATTGACTCCTCAGGTCTTGATAATACATGCTCCGTATTATTCATAAGTCTTGAATGCAAAAATAGAGAATATGTTTAGAAGTCATACATGAAATAGTGTGTTTGCTGGCACAGAGGCATGGCCTGTGACGCTGTTCCTAAACCTCCGTCAGGAGACGAGAGAGCAATGGAGAGGCGGAAGCCCGTGTCACTTAACACGCTCCTTAAGTGACACGGAAGCTNGTTAACACTACCATTGACTCCTCAGGTCTTGATAATACATGCTCCGTATTATTCATAAGTCTTGAATGCAAAAATAGAGAATATGTTTAGAAGTCATACATGAAATAGTGTGTTTGCTGGCACAGAGGCATGGCCTGTGACGCTGTTCCTAAACCTCCGTCAGGAGACGAGAGAGCAAATGCAGAGGCGGAAGCCCATGTCACTTAACACGCTCCTTAAGTGACACGGAAGCTGCCCAGGTCCAGAGCGACTTTAGCAAGGCTCACCCCTCCCACACTCGCATCTTGTTTTAGTGGGGTGTGCAGAGCATTGGTGACCATAACCTGAGGCACACATGTGCATACTTTCACGGAGACCAGTAACATACTCCTGGCCCGAATATTCTCTTCCAATGGTTTCGCCAACCTCAGGACAGGTAGCACTCTGTCTGTTCTGGGGAAGGGTGAGCGTAGAGTTTGGATTCACTGTGTCGCTAAAACCTTTTGTTTGGGAAAAAATGAGACAAAAATATATGAAAATCTGATTTTAAATAAATAAACACAACTTTTCATGTTGTACATTGGAATTTTCTGAAAAAAAAAAGAAAGTAGGTACCATGTCTATTTTATTCACCTCTGTATGCCCCGAGCCATAGAAGCCACAGTATTCTTGAAGGATTGGTGGAATGAATGAGTGAAGAACTGAGCAAAGCAGAGGTACCATGCTAGAAGTCCTCCTGATCTGAGATGATATGTGCTTTAAACTATCATCAATTGATATGTTCAGTTTCTTGCTTAGGACCACTTGAGATGAAGGATGCTGATTTGAAAAATGGTGGTATGGATTGGTCAGTGACTTTATAGGAGAAACAAGAGCCATATGGCATAAGTAGTTATTGGTGGAGTAAATTAACAACAATTTTATTCATTTTAGAGCATACTTAGAGATTATTTTTTAATCCAAAAATTTGTGTAAAATGTTTCAGTGGGATAATTAAATGTGCCAAAATCACAGAATGCTGTAGTATTTGTTAGGATTTCTTGGCCTGTTTTAATAATTTTTATCTCTATATACTTGTTCATTTCCTGACATATTTATATTGGTATTTATAATAGGGAATTAATCATATAGTGAAATCTATTTCTAATAACCAATAAGGTAAAACCTGTGTTTATTTGGGCAAATATATTGCACTTATCATCTCATAGCTTGTTCTTTCATAATTTAAAATGTCCACCCATTCATTTATTCAGTCCTCCAACAAGACTCTATTCTGGACAGAGGGGCCTCAAAGAGGAGGAAGACAGCATGCTATTAGAACAAGAAGGAAGTAAGTACCTGTGACCACTTGTAGTGGCAGTGGAGTGGCCCAGGACAAATTGACATCCCAACCCACTCCCCAAAGCCAGAAAGTTAGCTGTAGTTTTTAGCCGCCCGATCTCGACTAAGCTCCCAGGAGCCAGAGCTATGCAGCCATTCATGTCTTCTCACCGATGGGCAAGGCTGTGGTTTGTGGACGCAGGAGAGTGCAGAGGGCTGATCTTCGGATATTTTGCTTAATTACATTTTAGCTTTCAAATTTGGTATGGTACAAGAGTTGCCATTTTTACTGAGGAGTCTATAGAGTATCCAGTAAAATGTATTGCAAAGGAAATGCCTATGTTCTGCATTCTGCCAATTGGGACCAGGCTAATGATTGCCATTTACGATTTTTTTTTGATAGGCAAATCTTTGCAATTGTTCTTTTGGGTGTTCCCTATGATGTTTTGTCATTAATCTCTGCCATGATGTGTGACCAAGTCTTCTCTAATGAATCATTTCAAAAACAATGAAATCAACAATATTGATTTAGTGCTTATTGTGGGTAGAGCTCGTGGTAGGGCCATGTGAGTGGTAAAAATGGGAAGGCACTTTTAATGTGCCTTCATACAACTTGTGATGCAGTTGGGGTACAACCAAAAGTAACTAGTAGGAGCATTAGAGAGAATCTATCAAGAGTAACATGGTTTTTAGGAACGAACAGGTAATTCCCCTGCAAGGGGGTAGTCCAAAAGTAAAATTTGAATTAAATCTTGAGAGGAAAAACAGCTAGCTCAAAGGGAGCTCATTCAGGCAAAAAAAGAAGTTGTGAACCTCGCCAGAGATGACCAAAGATATACATTGGCCTAGTTCCACAAATGTATTTATTAACAGAATGTTGCTGCCTATTTTTTGTATGTATTTTTAATGAATTTTCCTTACTTGTCTCTTTGAGCTTTTTCTGAAATTGCTGTTGTGGCTAATTCTTCTCACCTGTAGAAGTTAGTTATAGACAGGTTTTTCCTCGCCCTGGATAGTCAATAATTTGATCTTTACTGGTGGTGGGCCCATTTATCACAGTAAGTTGTCCTTTCACTATACATATCGACTTTTATTTATCAATACCGAAGTCCATTTGTAGCTCATCACTAAAGTTCTTGGATATTTTCAGTAGTTTTTGAAGATGCGTTTTAGAGCTTGGCCGAGAGATACTTTTGATGTCAATATAGTGCAAGCGGTTGCTGGGTTCGTCCTTAACTCAAAATCAAGTGTTCATTTCCTCTGCAATGGATTCTGAAATAGTCTGCATTTGGGGGGCGAGGGACCAAAAAGACAAACTTCTCTTGACAGTTCTACCACTGAGAGATGTAGGGCTCTTCCATGTACTCATCACACACCTCCAAATATTGACAACTGGAAGGCCAGTGTTCTGAATATCTGTAATATCTGTGGTAGCTAGATAGAGGGAGGAGTCCATTCACTTTGGATGCGTGTGTCTGACTGTGGTGTGTGTTTCATGAGTGTGATTCTTCTAGATCCTAAACAAATGAATGGTTCAGTTGTAGACAATATGGAATTGGTAATTTTTAAACCACATTTAAGAATATGTAATGAGGAAACCCAGAAGATTGCATGATAGTTTCAATAGAAGAATTTACTATTAATGTGATGATGGGGTCATCACTGGTTATACCCCTTCACCTCTCTCTGTTCTCTATTTTGGTTTTGGTTAACCTCTAAAAATTTTCCCTGTCCTTTTCAAATCAATTACAAATAGCTGGTGTTAACTCTTAAATGTGGCTAGGCCTAGGCAGCAAACATCCCCAAAGAGGGTGACTGCTGACAAAAGTATCTGTCTCTTTCCACAAATAGCAACTTGGACTTTCAACTCAGGCCAACATGTAGTTTGTAGAGAGCCCTTGTTAAAAATCCTATCATTTGCAGTGTGAACCCAATCTGCAGTCCAAATGACGTTTTCAATATGGTGACATATATGATTTAAAATTAGGTTCCATCTATCACATGAGAGGATCTTTTGGAAGTATTGTAGATATTGATAAGAAAATCATTAATAAAAACACGTAATAGTTTGAAATATTGGTCAGGTGAACAGAATAAATCATTGTAGTAGCAGATAAAACTCAGACAGAAGTCCAGATCACATCTTAAAAATAATGTAGAGTTTACAGAGGTCAGGAAAGACTAAAAGACTGCTCAGATTTGTGAAATGAGCAGTGAAAAAGAAGTCAAAGTCCCGAGTTCAAGTCTACTAGCTCAGTGCAGTGGCCATATTGGGTGATAATTCAGATCTTTTCCCAAACTTAGAGAGTTAGTATGAAGTCAGGTAAAAAAATCTTTCCAGAGGAGGGAATTTCAGGGGAAAAGGAGAAGGATTCACAGGAACAAATATAAAGAACACATGGACAAAAACTAACAAGGGTGGAAATGGGAGGGAAGTGGAGAGCACTGGGGGTGGGGGCTGGGATGGGAGTAAAAGACAGAAAACTGTACTTGAACAATAATTCAATTTAAAAAAAAGAAAATTAAAAAAAAAACCAGTTCTCTCTGGACTGATGTCTTATCAGGAAAACTTATTTACCTAAGGAACTACTATGTACATACTACCCCTGCTTTAAAAATATCTATACTGAGATAAGCAATAGGACCTCCTGATTTTATTTGAATAGCATGAGCCACATCCTGCATCAGATTTCAGGCTTATTTTGCCTTCAGCATAGATTGGAAACTGGAAAAAATATCATATAGACATGCCCAAAATTAAATAAAATATTTAAGATTTCTTTATAATTAAGAATTATTCTAGGAACAAGTTCATCATGATCGGTTAACATTCGACTTTTATATTTTTGCAATCTTTCTGCAGCTGTAATCTGATATGGAATATTTTTTCTGGATGACATTTTCTAACATATACTGCTTTAAGGATGATGTATTTTTTAATTGATAAAGAAATAAACTTTCCAAAATGCTGTGAAGAGTAACTATTATTTTGGTATCCATCTGAGATATATAGAATTGAAGTTACTATATTTAAATATTTTGGAATATATATATGTGTATGTATGTGTGTGTGTGTGTGTGTGTATATATATATATATATATATATATATATATATATATCACAGGATCAAATCATTGACTATCTAAGGAAAAAATATGTTTATGGCTAACTTCTACAGGTGAGATGAATGGCTAGATCACTCAACTGTTTTAGCAGAAGATAAATGTGAATGAGAAAGAGGTATTAATTGTTTACCAAATCTTTTAAAACACTGTTCCACTTCTCTGAGATACAGGAATTCCTCTCCTATCCAGGATGTTTGAGCAATGGCCTGCTTTGGTAAAGCCAATAAACAAGCAAACATAATACATCACTTGCTTTATGTGAGTCACACGGCAGGTACTCAGAGTACTTATGAGATGACTGAGTGAAACAGCAAACAAGGATTTCTAAGAATTTAATGCAGTTTAAGGGGGAAATCTAAAAGGTCAGGCCTAGCATATATAACTCAAACATACCCCCAAACCCCAAAATCTACTATTAATGCCAACAGTCTACATAATGAGAGAGATTCTACGTGTCTTATTTCTGAATGAAAAATAAAATTCCTCATTGTGAAGCATTCAAATATATGTATTAATTTAAACAAAAATGAGTATCAGTAATTTCATTATAGAGATAAATTTCTGAGTTCCCAGGGGAGGGTGGATGGTTGTAGTGTGAGAGAGGTCAATAGGACCTAGAAGAGTGTTTTTTAGTTCCACCTCTACTCCTAAGAGTGTGACCTTGATCATGTCATTTCACTTGCTTGGAATTTTATTAGTAAAATGAGATAGTTGGACCACACAACCTCCTTGACATCTTCTGGCTCTGAGACTCAGATATTCTGCCAGGTCAGAATCCAACATCAATTAACCACTCCATGTATCACTAAACAGGATAACAAGACCATAGGTGGCTCCTACACTAGCCTTGTAATAATGAAGACTCCTGAGAGTCTTCATTTCTTCAATGAGACTCCTTTCTGAATGAAGTACAATTGTTATTTTCCTACAAGTGGCGATGGCCAATCTCACTGAGGAACAGAGGAACAGCTTCAAAGCCATACATCGGTAGCTGCAATGCCAGGGTGAGGCAGCCCTATGGATAGATGACCAAGTAAGGACTGAGGCTACAGTGTGGCTACTCCTGAGAACAAACAAGGTGAATCTTGGGCATGGAAAAGCATCCATTACATGTTTACCAATGGTGCAAAACAAAAACAAATCTTTAATACCAAACCTTACCTTTTTTAGAATCATATTTATGCTGTTAATTCCTTTAAACAACCCCTCTCTTCAAAATCAACTTGGCAACTCCAAACTTCAGTATAAGAGAAATCATACTAAACTAAATTAATTTGGTCTGTGGAATAATTGTAAGAAACACAATTGCAGTGAAAAGGCGCAGGCCTGGATGTTGGATGGTCTAATGCAGGGGTGCCTAACCCATGGCCTGCAGGCCATATGTGGCCCAGGATGGGTACAAATGTGGCCCAATACAAAATCATAAATTTACTTGAAACCTTTTTTTTTTTTTTTGCTCATCAGTTTCATTAGTGTTTCTGTATTTAATGTGTGGCCCAAGACAACACTTCTTCCAGTGTGGCCCATACATGACTGACTCCATCTTGGCTTTAGGGCTCCAGGCTTCAGAAATTCTCAATTATTGTTTGTCAAATGAATGGACAGGTTTATGGACAGGTGTGGTGTTCTTGTGGAATTGTATTTTCCTCAAGTCAAATCTTTTTACAAAAGAATCAGTGGAGTCCCAACTCTTTCTATTCCTTTTATATGTACGGATGGGGCCCATGAGGTCATTTGTCTTAGTCAAGCCTGGCATGACAACTAACAGTAATCAAATTATTTAAATCCTCAGACTGAAACAGATTGTTGAGACATATAGATGAAGGACAGAGAGAGTATAACAAAGGAAATGTGTAAGTTGAGAAGTAGAAAGGGAGAATAACAAGGAATGATGCAACTCTTTCTCCTTTTTTCTGCTGTATTTCCTCACTCGCCCTCCTGCCCCCCACCAAAAGGGTAATTGTCAGAGTCATCAATGAGAGGTTTGCTTGAATTTCTACATTTACTTTTTTAGGGTACCATTTTTTTTGTAAGGACTGGTCTAAGGAGAGGTGATGAATAGATGAGAAATTCCCCCTTTTTTTAAATGTCAAATCAAAATAATTTCTATGACTTTAGTCCCTGAGCATTTTCTGCATTAGTCCTTGAACTTATTCTGAGTCAACTTATAGTGGAAAAACATCTCAGGAAAGCATTACTTATGTCATTTTTATACTTATCTATAATTTAGTAGAGAATTTCTAGATGCAAGAAATAAACTGGTCAGATCAGCAGGCTCAATCCCTGCTTTCTATTTTAAGCCATAGAGATAATTATCAAGACACAGGGACTCAGGAACATCTTATCTGAAAAGACCCCTTCATCACTAAAAGGAAATATTGGTGATGAATGACTTCTCACAATGTACAGAAATGAACTCCCACACCCTTCATATAGTTTAGGTTTTCTGCAAAAGCATTTGACATTTTTCATAAGGGCCAAATCTTATGGTAATACATAAATGCATTAATTTTACTGTTCAAGAAGTTATATGCAGAAACAGCTTCCAAAGAAGAAAACAAATAGATCCTCATGTATCCATAAA
Source organism: Sturnira hondurensis (assembly GCF_014824575.4). Classification (NCBI taxonomy): domain Eukaryota; kingdom Metazoa; phylum Chordata; class Mammalia; order Chiroptera; family Phyllostomidae; genus Sturnira; species Sturnira hondurensis. Next base: position 8,295,117 of record NW_028080827.1, read on the forward strand.
TTGAAGAACAGTCAGTAAACAGAGAATCCTAAGAAGAATTTACAGAAAACTCCCCAGCTTGTATTTGAAAAGTTAGAAGTCAGGAAAACAAGAGATCCTTCAATCAAAAGAGCATCAAGCCAGCATTTAAGATTAGAGATAAAGATGATTTATACATGAACTTAAGATAAGGATTCACTGCAAAGGAAATTTAAACCACAGAAAAGTCTACAGTTACTCATAAAAAGAGAAAAAAAACAAAAAACATTTCCTTCTTGAATCAGCATGAGAAGAAACTGTCATATGGGAATACCACTGGAATTCGTAAGGGCAGCGACTTTTCCATCGGCCAAACCTAAGATGACACCATCAGAGAATGGTTGGCAGGCAGTCTCAAAATCCCAGCTGATAGCTGTCTCTATCTCAGGGGAAGAAAACCTTTGTCTCAGATGGTTAGTCAAGTGTCAGAGCTCTTTTATCTCCTAGATAGGAAATAGGGAATAAGAAAATCAAATTATCTAGACTGTGCCTTTGTTTTCTAGTTCTTTGTCACATTATATTAAGAAGTAGGCAAGGAAGAAAAAGTGTAAGTTACCATAATTTGTATCCTTAGGCTTGGTTATTCTGAATGTGGTTTATTTTTATTTACATAACATCAAAGTGGTACGCTAGTGTACTTGCTGAAATTGAATGGAAGACATGCTTGGATGCTAATAATGTGTTTTACCGTTGTATTATAATGTAATTAGCAGCAAGCATCACTCTCTTGTACTGGACACCCAACACATGCACCTGCACTGAACACAGAAAGCATAGGTGGTCTGTTAGAATTGTGCTTCTGATGGTCAGTCATGTAAAATGCAGTGACTCATTTTAAAATACTAATTTTTGCTGGGGGAACAATCAAAAGATGCCTTCTCAAATCCCTAGGCTGTGTCACTGTGTAAGAGTCACTATTTGTACTAATACATTAAGATATGGTTGCAGAAAATATAGAAATGACTGTGATAAGTAGTAGAGTCTCATCTGGATACCAGACAAGCCAGTAGCAGCTATAAGTAAAGAATAACAAAAACACACAAAAAGAAAGCAAAGTTTTAGACTTCCTGCTAAGATGAAGGTATAGGTAGATATACTTTGCTTCCTTGCACAACCAAAAGAAGGACAACAACAAATTTAAAGACAAAAAATAACCAGAACTACCAAAAAACTGAACTGTATGGAAGTCTGCCAAACAAGGAGTTAAACAAGAAACTTTCATCCAGACTGGTAGGAGGGGAGAAAATGGGCAGCCAGGGCAGAGAGGAGTTGCGGCAAGGTGGTGGTTGGAAGAATGGGTTGTCCCACATTTGCATGCAGATGGAACAATTGGGGAGTGAGACAGACTGTGCAACCCTGGGTTCCAGCGTGGGGAAATAAAGCCTCAAAACCTCTGACTGTAAAGACCTGTAGGGGTTAAGGTGTTGGGAGAAACTCCCAGCTTCACAGGAGAGTTTGTGGGAGAGATCCACAGGGTCCTAGAAAGTATACAATCTGTCCATCTGGGAATCAGCACCAGAAGGGTCCAATTTGCTTGTGGGTAGTAGGGGGAGTGACTGAAAGCCAGCCAAGAGCTAAGCAAGCAGCATTGTTCCCTCTTGGACCCCTCCCCCACATACAATGCTACGAAGCAGCTATGTGGGTTGCCCTGCCTTGGCAAAAATAGAACTAAGTGATGAAGAGATAGCCAACTCATCAGATGCTCAGTTCAAAACACTGGTAATCAGGGTGCTCACAGAAACGGTTGAGTATGGTCACAAAGTAGAGAAAGAACTAAAGGCTATGCAAAGTGAAATAAAGAAAAATCTATAGGGAACAAATTATGATGGGAAGGAAACAAGGATTCAAATCAACAATTTAAAGCAGAAGGAAGAAATAAACATTCAACCAGAACAGAATGAAGAAACAAGAATTCAAAAACATGAGGAGAAGCTAGGAAACTCTGGGACAAGTTTAAACATTCCAACATCTGAATCATAGGGGTACCAGAAGGAGAAGAGAAAGAGCAAGAAATTGAAAACTTATTTGAAAACACAATGAAGGAGAACTTCCCCAATCTGGCAAAGGAAATAGACTTCCAGGAAGTCTAGGAAGCTCAGAAAGTCCCAAAGAAGTTGTGACCCAAGGAAGCACACACCAAGGCACATCATAATTACATTACCCAAGACTAAAGATAAGGAGAGAATCTTAAAAGCATCAAAACAAAAGGAGACAATTACCTATTAAAGGAGTTTCTATGAGACTAACAGCTGATTTCTCAAAAAAAACCCTTGCAGGCAAGAAAGGAGTATTCGAAGTCATGAAAGGCAAGGACATACATCCAATATTACTCTATCCAGCAAAGCTTTCATTTAGAATGGTAGGGCAGATAAAGTACCACCCAGATAAGGTAAAGTTAAAGGATTTCATCATCACCAAGCCCTATTATATGAAATATTAAGAAACTTATCCAAGAAAATGAAGATAAAAATACGAGCAGTAAAATGACAACAAACTCACAACTATCAACAACTGAACCTAAAACAAAAAACTAAAGCAAACAAGCAGAACAGAAACAGAACCACAGAAATGGAGATCACATGGAGGGTTATCAGAGGGGAGAGGGTGGGAAGAGCATGGGGAAAACATACCCCCAAATAAGAAGCATATATAGTAGGTAGAAAATACACGGGGGGAGATTAAAAATAGTATGGAAAATGGAGAAGCCAAAGAACTTATATGTATGACCTATGGACATGAACTAAGGTGGGAAAATGCTGGTATGAGGGGGTGCAGGATGGAGGGGAACAAAGGGGAGAAAAAAATGGGGCAGCTGTAATACCATAATCAATAAAATATATTTTAAAAAGAAAACAAAGTTTTAAAGAGTAAATATGTGGATAAAGGGAAACAAGCAACTATAATCTAATGCGACTTTCAGAAAACTAGGTTTAGTACAAGAAAGATATCATAATCAGGGAACTAAGAAATAGAAAACAAAGGGCAGGAGACAAAAAGATATTTTTAGATATGACAGTATAAAATAGTGTCCTAAATTAGTGTAAAATACTCCTCTTAAAAAATTTTTACAAATCTTCCCAAAGAATACATGGTAAAATCTGTAGGATTTGAGAGGACACTAAGGTATGTGAAATGTTAGAACCTGATTAGATTAACTACAGAAACAAATCGGAGTCTGAATCAGTGGGTATACAGGCTGTATACACATTCTAGTATAGCAAATCCTGGGAAACACTAAAAAAAAAACATGACTCACAATATATGTAAGAAGAACATGGCCCTTAACTACCATTTGCTATGACTCAGTGACATGAGCCGATGTAAAAATGTAGGCAAATGGTTAACAAAAGGCTGGCACTTTAGTGAGGGGAGGTCTGTCCAGAAAAGTCCAGCCATTGTTAATGTAACAAGAATGGTTTGCACAGCATCAGTGTAAGCTGGCAGCCAAGGAGAGAGGACTGGAATGCTTGTGAGTGAAAAATGACGATTTCACTGTACTAGTCAGTGGGGTGGTAGATGCTGTTGAGTGAGCATGTGCACTGTGTAACCACTACATTCAAAACGACTGAACAAGTAGAGCAACAAACAATCTGCATCAAATTTTGTGTTAAGCTTGAACATTCTGCCATGGAAACTACTCAGATGATTCAGAAGGTTGCAGGTACGGGTGACCGGTGATTGGCAGCCTCACCACAACAACGCACCCACTTATGCATCACATCTCATGCAGTTTCTTGGCAAACCAAATGACCCAAGTGACTCAGCCCTCCTTTAGCCCAGATTTGGCACCCTGCAAATTCTGGCTTTTCCCAAAACTAAAATCACCTTGGAAAGGAAAGAGATTTCAGACTCTTGATGAGATTCAGGAAAATATGATGGGGCAGTTGATGGCAATTGGGAGAGCTGTGGAAGGTCCCTAGATATTTACTTTGAAGGGGACTGAGGCATCATTGTCCTGTGTACAATGTTGCTTGTATCTTCTTCAGTAAATGCCTCTATTTTTCATAGTACATGACTGGATACACTCTGGGAAGGCCTTGTATAGTGTCAGAACATACCAAGAAGAAATGAGGAAGACCAAGACTCCAGTATGGAAATAAATTTAAAGAAGAATGTGACTGATATTTGTAAAGTTGCCCAGAAGTTACATATACCTATGACTGCCATTTTCTAACCTTTACTTCCTCCAACCCCTTCACTCCTCTATTTCAATAGCCTGATAAGATATGTTTTTCTCTCCAGTGATTCTTTACACTGAGACAAATCATATCTCTAAAACCAAGGTTTAAACATATAGCTTCTATTTAGAAAAACCTACAATTACTCCTATCTTCAGCAATGAGGGGCTCTGGTGCCCTGGAACGGGGGGACATTGGGGATATAGTGTCAACTTATATCTAGAGGTTTCTCATTGGATGCTGCCCCTGGCCTATTCCTCCCCATCTTAGTCTCTGATATCATAAACTGTGGTTGGATGAGATTGCCGGTTGTCCCCTAGGATGCTATTTATTTTCCACATCAGTGTTTTGGTGAAAATTCCCCAGCTTGATATATCCTCTTATCCCAGTCTCCAAGTCTCTGCTTGCCAAAATGCTCCTCCATATTTAAGACCCAGCTCGAATGCCACCTTTCCCTGAAGTCTTCATTAGTCTACTAGTTAACATTAATTGTTCCCTCTCTTTCTGTGTTTCTTAGCACTTTATTTGACCTGTGTTATTCTCCTTATCCCATTCTTTGGTGGTTGTGTCTATTTCACTGGGCCACATTAATAAGAAAGAAAGATATTTTAGGTTGATGTCATGAGCACAATTTTACTTCTCTACACGGAACCTCTGGTACTACAATCAGAAGACTGAGCTGGAAGAATCATAGGCCTGATGGAATGTGTCAATTTCTGTTATCCTCAGCTTGTCTTAGAGAGCTGGAAATTCATAGACAGTATATTTGTTCCATAAACACGATGGGTCTCATGCTCATGGGACAGCTTCCTTATGGACAGGATAGTGATGGCTAGGGAAGTCCACTTTCTCTGTACTGGATGAGATTATGTAGAGATTGGGTGAACCAAGTTGAGCAAAACTGCTAGCCAGTGAGGTCAAATCATCATTTATACAACACCCACTTTTCCTTCCTTCAAAGAATTTTTTAAAATAAGAAATACACTGTAAAATATTATAGCTATGCCCTACAATAGAAGGGAAAATTCACTGATTTTCACTTTCTTTTCCTTCCCCTCATAAATCATAAAGTTAAATTTGCCCTAGGGATTTTATTTCCCTGACTCAATGTACAGGCATAAAACAAATTTTGTTCTCATAGGACATCCCATTTTTGTTTCATTAGTTCAAGGAAAGGGTCACTCAATTTTTAAAGCATTTGGTTTGATCTTTGCTATGATTCATGCCATCTAACATCCATAGACATACTATACACTGAAATGTATCTTGTATATAAAATGTGTCTCCACGGACCCTGTAATGGTTGTACCCTCACATAAAGTACGCAAAACCTACCTCACTGACGCATGAGCCTTGGAAAGCAGACAAGAAAAAGAAAACACGCCTATTTGTTGCATAAACAATTTTTGTTTCACCCAAGTTCTTATTCCAAGATAGATTTTTTCTTTTTATGAAAGGCAAAATGTCTTTGTGGAGATGGGGGTGAAATGCTCTTATAAATTACCCCCAAATAGAAGGTCTACATTTATCCTCATTCTATTTTATATATTTCTATTCTGTGTTTAACCATCTCATTGATATTTCATTCTACAGAAAGGTGATAAAATTTTTTTTACTGATGTAATAAAGGAAAAAAGAAATAAAGATGATTTGTCATAATTTAACTAGATAGAGAAATTCTTGTGATCTTAATGTAAGAATAGACTATGTCCGCCAAGGGAATACTGAATTATGGAAACAAGATTTTTACATAATAGAACCATTTACACTTACCATTTAATCATTAAATAACCCTTTTTACACATATTCTGGTTCATATGCTTTTTTTGTCTCTAAGTCCTCTCCATGAATCAGTTAAGTGATTTTAAAACATTTTCTTACTCTAATGCTGTTGAGGGGCTTCCCCCTCTCCCGCCCCATCCTCTAATAGCCAAAATTTATTTTCCATGCTGGATATCTACATGTAACCATGATCATCAGGCTTTGCTTAGAATCTCCATCCCATCATGAATTAAAAATCACACAGATTTATTCCTCAAAAGTACAAATAGAGATATTTGGTTGAACTTGTTTTGCCAAATGATGGTAATTATTTTGTTTTAAAACCCTAAAGATCTTAGGAGGCTCAGACCAAGCACAGAGCACCTGGCATATTAAAAATGGCAGCTTATACAAGAGGAAGCAGTTCTTTCCAGGGCATTTCTCTCATATTTTTCCCCAGGAAAGAAGTTGTCCAACTTAGAGCCACTCAGTACACCCAGAGTGAGGAGGTAATAAACAACAATGCTTTCCATTTCATTGACAAATCTGAAACACAGATCAGATTGGCACTCTTCCTAGAATAAACAGCCCCCACATTCCCCCTGTTCTGTAGGATAGAATCTCAGAGATTCCAGTCCACATATGGCATAAGACCCTGGCCTCCAGTCAGCCAGCTAGTTATCCATGGAAGTGGCTCAAGGCTGACACTCAGATTAACTGGTTCACACTAATTTACTTCACACAGATTCCATTTATCTCCTAGAAGATCCCCTGGCAGCAGTTTATAATGGCATATCCTAGGATGCCTGTCTGCATGCGTTTTTGAAGCAGCAGTGCTTGATGAATCTAAGTCCAGAAAACAGTTCACAGATTGAGGAGTAGGTGCAATCAGAAAACATCAAGAGGCACAGCTGGGACTTGGTAACTTGCTTGACTGGTCAGAGCAGCTGAGCATTCACCGTGTCTGCTTTTCTGCAGACTGCTCACTGCCATTGGGACGAGTCAGGGAGCCACTCCCCCTTTCCTCTACTACCAACCCTCCAAAGGACGAGAGAAAAGAAAGCACATCACCATCCCAGGAGCATGTGCAGCTGCAGGGAAAGCTAATTTGACCATTTAACCTTGACTTTCTAAATGCAATGATATTGCTGATCTAGGTAAAACTGCAACGGATAGTTCTAAGGTTAAGATGCTGGGTATTTTGACGAGGCAAATGTAGTTAGAAAGCGTACGTGAAAGTGAACTCCCAAGTATTTTATTTACTTTCATCAACAAAGTCCAAAAAGCCGGCTAAGACGACGTGCTTGTGGGGCTAGTTGGTTACGTTCCTGATGCTCGGTCTCCTGTCTCTCTCATAGAGCTTGGGAAACACGCAATATTGCTCAGAATTTGGGTCGGATGCATAAATGGGTGGACGAGTGCACAAACAACCAAGTCGCTCTCCTCTATTTGGCATTTTAGAAGTGTGGCAAACCACTCACTATTTTAAAATTAGGGCATAAAACACTGAGAATTCTAATGATAATATGGTCAGTATCCAAAGGCAGGAGGAATTGAGACAATCTTTTAATGACAGTGAAACTAGCAGACTTACACAATAACAATTCAGTGGCAAATCTACCAAAGCAGTGACAGAGCACATTTAGTACTTAGAAGGTTAAACGTTGGGCTGCAGTAGCTGGTTGATGGGGGAAAAGCAGGATTAAGGCTTTTGCATGAGCCTTGACAAGATCGTGTTGTCTGCCTGCTGCCTTACGCTTTGAAAAACAGCTGGGATCATCTTCTTATAAGCTCCAACTCAAAGACGGTTAAGCAGCCCCCAATCCAATTAAACAGGGGTAAGTAGGAGGACGAGTTTTGCTGAACTCCACCATCACATTTTTTCTTAATGAAAAACAGTATAATTGCAGGTTACACAGCACCTTAATCTCACATTAAATCTAATAGATCACTGATTTATACAGAGCATGGCAGTCCCAGCTTTTCGTATTGGTGCTTAATTTTAGGTCATTATCCTGTATTATGTGACTTGTAATCCTTAAAGCCCATGATTGTGTCTGGATATTTGGCAAGGACTGCACTTGGCAATACACAGATTCTACTTCTAAAGGTGATGATTTAATTGAAAGATACAGTATGATTAGATGTTGAAAGAATTACATACATCGCCTTTCTTTTGTAATTGGCTAGTTTCTTATAAGTGTTTCCTTTAACAAACTGTTTAAAATCACTCTTCACTCTTTCACGGAGACTGAAAAAAAGAGCTTTCACAACGACTGAGAGACAAGTAGCTTATTGTTATGGAAATCTACCCCCACTGAATAGCCAATTCAGACAAAACTCTGGCTCACCCACAAACCCAGTAGTTCTCAGATTACTTATTATTTTTGTGTCCCAGTTTCTGCATCTATAAAATAATAATGATTAATAGAAATCATTTTACCAGATGCATAGGATTGTGTGTACAATTAAATGAGTTAAAACATAATAGTACTTAGACTTGTGGCTAGACAGCAGAAAGCCTAAATAAAGTCAATATTATTATTTTTGTGGATATGTCTTTGCTTAGAAATGTATGTAAATGGCAGGATGTCCAGCCTTCAGATCAAGGCTCTTTTTACTAGCCACATAGTAATATTGAAAATTTCTCTGACCTCAGAATTAAATGCCTATCTCAGATAGTTATATAATATTAAATTTCACTTAAAATGATAGAAATTTAGAAGATAAAGGTAGTGCCCATTCAAAAACAGTTTAAGGAGGCATGTGGGTTTGTATTCATTTGATAATCTCTATAACCAAAGAAAATCCTGCACAAAGTCATCTGTATTTCTCCCTTTTCCTGTCAAGCACACAGAATATAGAAAGAAATAATGTTTACTGGTTTTTGATAATGCAAGAAAACCGAGCACCATCATTTGTGCGTGATTCTTGATTGCCAATCTTACTGGTTTCCATGCACGTATAATGTGCCAGTGTTGAAATCAAAAGTCTAGATCCAGCTCAGCCCCATCAAAGGCCAAAACATTTATGAGGGTCGTCATTGGATGGAGTCCAAAACTAGACACAGAAATAGCGGCTTACTTGTCACTGACATTCCCCTTCTCTCTCATTTCTAGGATAGATAGCACCATGTCAAAGAATAACAATACAACCTTTCCCCTAAACATCAAGTTAAACCATGAATAAAGCATGCTTACATCCATCTTAATTAAGCACAAAGTTGAAAATCCTCTTTATTTACTTCAGTTCAATATTATGTTTCCTAAACATAAATCATAAGTGAAGATTGTTGTGTATCCAACTCTGGCAGTAACTAAAAACAAATCTAGTCTGATCCGGATAGTTTTTACTGCTGTTTCCCCTGCCCCTATATATGTACAATAGATCAAGAAATTGATCAGATCACTACATGGTTGATGCCTTTGTAACAGCAGCTGAACTGGATCAGAGACTTGGTGATTGGCAAGATCTCAACAAGTACCTTAGGTATTAAGTGGTGCCTTGCTTTTGGTCGTTTACAACACACACTTCAGGAAATCTCATTAAGGTGAACTACCGATGATCACAGTGTTATGAATTTGAACAAAGTTTCAAAATAGAAATAGTAAGTGAGTCAAGTTACTCACAAAGGAAAGAAAATCAAATTACCGTAAGTTTCTTTTAAGACTTTATTTTTATTTTTGTAGAGAGAGGGAAAGGGAGGGAGAAAGAGAGGAAGGAAAATATCGACGCGAGAGGAGTTCCCTCTCGTACACACGAGGAACGGAACTGGCAACCCAGGCTTGTGCCCTGACCGGGAATGCAACCTGCGCCCTGTCATTCTGCAGGAGGATGCCCAGCCAGTGGAGCCACACCGGTCAGGGCAGAGTGTCGTGAAATTGTGATGACAACAGCTCACGCCAGAAAATGAAAGAGGAACATATTTTAGAAATATACAAAAAAAATTGAGCTAAGGTTTTTTATTCGGTAAAATTGACCTTTAATTATAAAGGCTTCAAGCTGATATGAGCATGCAATAACTTTAATGTTTCCAATGAACCTTTCCTAAGAGTTTACTAGAGAATGAACTTTTGACATCCAGCATAATTAGAGAAACATCTGCATAAGGACAAAAGGTAAGCATTAAATGCAGGGGTGGGCAAAAGTAGGTTTATATCATATAAATAAATAATATGATAATAAATAATAATACAAGAATAAATTCGGTGTTTCACAAATGCACAACCATAAACCTACTTTGCCAATCTCTGCATACGTTTATTTGTAGGACTAAGACTGTGTGTGTCTGTAGAGACATGACTCTGTGCTCTGACAATGCAGGGATAGAACGTGAAAAACCTGGAAGGGATTGGAAGGATGTGAAGAGCATGTAGGAAGCCAGTTAATCTCACTGATTATGTTACAACTGTTACCTGGGATTAAATAATATTTCACAGTAGACGCTGGGAGAGAGGGAGCCAAAGTGGTACTAGCAAAGTTATTTCAATATTGCTCATAATTGAGAATAAATCAGCAATGGCATAAAAAAAAGGTGTTACATAAAGACATTAGCATAAAAGTGAGCATTGTAGCAAAAAAATAACCTTTTCCAAACAGTCTCCTGTTTTCCCCACAAAGACAGAGAAAAGGACAGAGGTTTTGAGAAAAATCAAATAAAACAGACCATAAGGTGAAAGAAGACATACATTTTTCATGTATTTGTGCATTTGCAACATTATCAATAAATGTCAGTAGACTTTATTAACATATTCAAAGAAAAATATCAGATTGCTCAAAAAGGTAGAATAAAAACAAAGTAAACCAAAAAAACAAGAGAAAAAGTTAATATGCATAAGTTAATAGAAAATAGTGAGAAAAGAACAAAGACAACACCAAAAGCTGTTTTTTAAAAAAATAATCAATAAAACCAACAAGCCCCCTAGCAACTCTACTCAAGAAGTAAGGAAAATTCACAAATATACAAAAATTTTTTAAAAGGGGAAAATAGCTATCAATAGGGGGAAAGTTTTAAAAAGTCATGAGAGGACAGTGTTCAAATCTATACAATTTATCTGAAAATCTAGTCTGAATGTAATTTTATGGAAAAACCAGTAGAGCTCAAAAGGGCAAACGAAAAATTACTATAGCAAAATCGGGGAAACTCATTTGACAAAATTTAATGCCCATTTATGTAAAAACACAGTACAACAGGGTTGTTGGACATTTTTTCACATGATGAGATATACATACCGACTCAGCCCAAGTCAACATCCTACTTAGCAGCAACACCAATGCCTTTCCCATCAAAGTAAGAGAAACAACAGCATGCCTACTATTCCCAACTATAATTGGAGACATGGTAATGAAAATGAAAGTATAAGGCATTTTTATCATGAGGCACAATTATGTATCTTGAAAGTCCAAAGAATTTATGCAAAGAAATAGAGCAAAAAGAGAACTTTGTAACATAGTATGGAATATTTAAATCAGTAGTCTTCATAAAGCAAAACCCATTAGAACATATGAAACATAAGGCTGTATTTATGGAAATTTTAAAAATAATAAGAAATGGATGAGACTTATATGAGGAAAATTCTAAAGTACTCCTAAAAGAAACAAAAGTGGGTTTGAACAACTGGCAAGATACACCTTACCCTTGTAAGAAAAAACTTGGAGCAGCTAACTGAATTATTTAGCTCTCTGAATCTAGACCTATGGCCTAATATTATTAGAAAACAAAGTAAAACAATGTAAACAAAACCAAAAACAGGTTCCCAGGTGTCAAATAAAAGAGTTACCTAGACAGGACGAGCATGGCTGTAGAGCTGAATTCATGATCTGGATTTCAATAAAGTACACTCAGTCTCCTAAGAATTGTCATTATCACATGAGAAAACAGAAATGTTTTTATTATAAAGTTTTTAAACAAAAATTAAACAGAGTGGGAAGTTTCATCAAAACACCTAGAAAATATTTGTTAGAAGTGAGTTGCGTGGATATCTCACACTCTGACTTTGCAGAGTGACTAGGGCAACACTATTGTATCATGAATCCCATAAACAATGAGTGCTGGCTGGGTGCCAGGTTCTGCTCAAGGTGTCAGGGACAGGATGCAGTGGTCACCAATCTCTGCATTTCACTGAAAATCTTTGTATTTCAGTGGTAATATCTGTACTTCAGGTTTTGGTGGTTCTAGGCACTAAAAATTGACCCCTTTCAAGATGACTGCTCACCAAGGGGTAAACAGGCAGGCTGAAAAACCAGGCCTTTCAGAGCAGACTGGAACCAGGAGCATCCAAAATCTCGTTGTAGAAAGTACTGTCTTAGTTCCTATTCAACGCCACGCCTGGAATGAATGCATGTCATCTACTTGTTCTTCCCTTGCCTTACTCAGTATACAGTTGTGAGCCTCAGAAAATTAATTGATTGATTGAGCTACAGGCACCTGCCACCCCTTAGCCATACTGTGGTAATGAGGGAGGAATTAATCTGGTGGTAGGTGCTTCAGGCATGCCTATGGCATCTGAAGTGGAAGGACAAATGAATTTATTCTCCCTGCAGAAATGCACAAAAGAAAATGAAGTGCTTTCTTGGCAACAATGAATGTTGGGCAGCAAAAATGGACAGAAGCCACTGAGGTCCCACGGTTGATATGATAAGCTGCACGACTCCTTTGTAATTGACCACTTGGATTTGTTTGCTGTGTAAGTCTGTTCTGAACGTGAAGCAATCTTATCCAATCAAAAATCAGAAGCATAAAATTGGTCCTGGGGCACTCATCAACTCTGTGCAAGTCCCTGTAGTAGTTTAGAACTATATGCTGATCACCTCCTCCCTAAATCTTCCTTTCCTTAAATAAAATAGTGTATGTTGGCATTGTTCCATATTTCTGAACTCCTTCTAAATGTACCTATGGTATAGTGTCTATCATAGGTAAGACTTCCCAAAAAAGAAGAGATATGGCCAGGGCCACCACATGCTTGTAAAGCAGGCCTGGTAGGAGAAATTGAACTCTAAGATGCAACGTGGTTAGTTTTCATCTCACACTGGGCTTGAGATTCCTGTTGTGCCCCCAGACCATGTGCAGAATTTTGACTGACTTCAAAGAAAGCAATTTTGAGAAGAGAGAGTTAGTCACCAAAAAAAGAAAGCAAGATATTAATCTTTGATAAATACCATTTACTAATTTATAAAGGCAATGGGAATTGGGATGAGGTGAAAAAGTAAGCTCTGAGGGAAGTATTAGTAGTGAATGCTACTGGTTTTCTGACCCTGTCACAAACGTGCTTTGGGGGAAAACAATGCCTAGATTGATTGTAAAAACATTTCACATTATTTGCGAATTTATAAGTGAATATCAGGTTAAAAAAAGTTCTGGCCACTGAAAAATGGAAGAGCCATTTGCTGGAAGTGACTTGGTCATAAGTGGTTACGGAAGACATTTTTAGAATTCAAAGTCAACAGAGAGAGATTAACATAGTCAGCAATGCAAATAGTGATTACATTTTTGCGAGTATCTCCTTCACTCACACAGAGCAGGGACTGAGAGGCAAGAAACCCTTGAAAGAAGCTGGAGTAACTTAGAGAAGAAAGAGAACCCACAGCTGTGCCCTGAGCATAAAGAAAAGTCTGTGGCAATGAAGTATGAGCAACAGTGCGTTATTTATTCTTAGGGATTTCTATTTCAATCAGCATTTAGGCAGGCATGGTTGATGCCTTGATGGATCTTATAGTTTAACAGGGAGGAGGCATTGAACAGGAATTGCATTCATGCACATGTGATGAAGGTCGTCCTGGGGGCTGTAGAGTGCTTTCGGGGGCCGCGGCCAGGGGGTGTTAGGTCATCTCGTTTCTCGACAGAACTAGGATGTAGCAGATAGACTCTGTTTAAAAATTATTCAGTCAATTTTTAGATAGTTTGGTTGTTGACCCATGAACAGACACTTTCTTTATATGCATTATGTCCTTTAATCCTTAAAACAACCCTGCCAGGTAGGTCCACACATTTCCATTTATCAAGGAGGAAATGAAAACTTACGGTAGTTAAAGTAACATATCCTCACACATAATCAACACTAGTGTGGTCAAAAGGGCACTGGTTTCAAAAACAAGCTCATTTGAAAAGTTTATTATTATTATTGTTTTTGTTGTTGTTGTTATTATTATTAGTTTATTAAGATACAGGGGCCATAGACTGACTAAGAATGGAGAAGCCTGTCTTAACCAAAGGAATGAACTTTCAGTAATTAACATGTTAGACTTGTCCTCCTAGTGATGTAAACTACAAAGGTGGGGAATGTCATAGCCCACCTGTCTTACAGGGTGGGAAGTGTCTGCTCCTGTTCCGTGGCCCAGTTGGAAATCAGGAGACCTCAGGACAAGCAGGTGTTCCAGGTGGTCAGTGGGAAAAGATGAGATGAGGAAGCAAATCCACTCAAATCTTCACTGTTCCCAAGGACTTCTTAGGCACCACATCACTGGTCCTCAAAGTGTGGTCTCTGGACCAGCAGCATTAGCATCACCTAGGAACTCGCTAGGCATGCCAACCTCAGGCCTGACCCCAGACTTACTGAATCAACAGCTCTGGGTGTGGGCCCAGAAATGTATTTTAACAAGCCTACTTGAATATGGCAACCACAGACTAATTCTCCACTCTAGCTTTGAGATATTTTTAAGTGCTTGTGTAGCTTTGTATATATGTGTGAAGAGATATGAAGGCAGAGACCACTTAAAAGACTGGTTTGCAATTTGTTTTTTTCACCTAGAAATATTTAAAGGATCGCGTTATCTGCATTTCTATTTTACCATAAATGACACTGAGTTAGGAGCAGTTAGTGACTGAAGTTAAGAGAGCTCATGGGAAGATCTTTTTCTGTAATCTAATACCTGAATGACAGAGTTCTAACCACCCTATCAAGGCTACTTGAACTCTGATTTGGGGTCTAGACATACTCTTCTTCTCCCAACTTCTCCCTCTCCTCAATGGCAAATATTGGTATTTCCACAGAAGCAATGGTGAGAAAATCACCATAAACACAGGCTGCAAACCTACTGTACGCTGGAATCACCTGGAACAGTTTATGGACATACCTATGATTGGCCCAACTCACAGCAAGTTGAATCAGATGGAGGGAGTAGGGTGTAAAGCTCAGGAGATTCCAAATAGTGGCCGGCACTGGGAACTATTGACCTTAGCAATTCCACGGTGATTAAATTAGGTAGGCTGTTTACAGCACCTATCGTAGTACCAGGCATATATAGCAAGAGTGTAATTAATGTTCCTTCTTCAATCTTTTCCCTGCTCCACAAAAACATTGAGAAAAGGAAAGGTACCAATTAACACCTTTTTCTAAGCAGCTGGAGTCCATGTACCTCTCCACTTCCTGACCTTACATAATACTTATACTTAGCCTTTGCCAAAGTTTCCACAGCTCATTATAGTTCATATTTTATTGCCAAAATGTCTCCTACTTGTATATTGTTTTTCTTGATCTAGATATAAATTCCTTGAAAGTGAAGAGTCAGTTGTTACGATAGATTTCAAAATCCCCTCCTTTCAGGATCTGATGTTCTTGACCATTGGGCAGTGTCCCCCCTTTTCAATGCCTACAACATGTAGCCACAGAGCTCCTGATCCTGGAATGAGCTTGTTTCTACTGAACACACTCAAGCCTGAATCATGATCTATAAACCAGATTCTGTGCCCAACTCCTTAATATATTGCCAAATCCCTAGGTCCCAGATTCAGGCCCTAGGATTTCCTGGCGTTAACTGTCCCGTTTGCCATAATTTGCTTTCCTTTTCATTCATGCAAGTAATTTTCATTCATGAAGATACATAGTTACCTTCCTGGGAGAATTGCTGGTGTCCTCCTTAGTTAGTAATAGAAGCTCTATAAATCAGAATTGCAATTAAACCAGAAAAACCTAAATTTAATTAAATGCAATCGTTCATCAAACACTGTTTAGTGGCAAGTACTGCGGTAAGTGTTGAGGAAGTAGGCATGTAAGAGATGTAATCTATGTTTTACAGTTGCTTCCCCCTCGTAAGGGTCTTGACCAGGATCAGCAAACTTTTTCTGAGAAAGCCAGAGAGTAAATATTTTAGACTTGTAGGCCATATAGTTCCTATTGTGTAACTATACAACTCTGCAGTTGTAATATGAAAGCAGCAACAAAAAAATACAAAAACTAATCAGGGATGGTTGTGTTCCAATTAACTTTGTTTTCAAAAACAAATAGCAGGTTGGGTTTGGCCCACAGACTGAAGTTTGCAAACTCCTGGTCTTGACCATTTCTGGTTGACTCCTCAGCCGCTGAGCCAAGCTTCCATAGCACAGTGATGGTGGTGATACTAACTGAGAGCTCACCAGAGCCTCCGAACCTAGGATTATAACATAACAGTCTCCTCCTATCTGTATTTATTAAGCATTAAATCAAACATACAACTTACTTTCTTCTTCAAAGCCCCTCTAACCACCACCCTGGTACTGTAGAGAAAAGAACGTGCTTTGACTTCCTCCATACGAATGTGGAGGAAAATGGATAGAGATTCTATACACACACCATCTTATCAGAAACCAAGACTCCATTCTAGAAGTGCGATAAATCAAGAAGAAGGAAAAGAAAGCATTAAAGGACCATTAACTTAAGGAACATTTGTTGAGCATCTACTATAAGTTCTGGAATTCAGTTCTTGGTGATGGAATGGCAAATGAAACATACATAATCTCTATTACCTATAAAGACTATATCTTAGTAGGAGACATACGATAAGTACATATACATTTAAAAAGTATAAATAATGACTAATCACACATGAAAATCAATGATCTGAAAGAAAATCGCGGGGTGCTATGAGAATGAATAGTGAGTGAACATAACAAAGCTCGGAGGTCAGGCCTCTCTAAGGAAGCAAACTTTAAAGTGAGGCCTGATAATGGGTAGATCAGGTGAAGATTATGTGATGGGAAAATCACAGGATGAATGGGTGCCTTGCAAACATCTGAGAAAGTCCTGAGCTCAGTCCACTCTGGGGGCTGCTGTGAGGCCAGTGTGAATGGAGCGCAGACAGAGGGTAAGAGCTGGCAAGGCACTGAAGCTGGGGAGGTAGAGGGACCAAAGTGCAAGCCTAATCGAACTCATTAAGGGTTTGTATTATATCCTAATTGCAATGAGAAGGCATTGAAATAATTTATGCAGGGAATGGCATGATTAGACTTACATTAAAAAAAAACATTTTTACTGTTGTGTAAAAACTGGCTTAAAAGGAAAAATTAATCAAGCCTACTCTCCACCTTCCTCCTTCTAGTACCTTCTCTGGAGAAAGTGCCTTGAAGCAACTGTGTACACAATAAGGAGATGAGTAAATGGAAAAGTCTTATCACCTCTCCCCAGGGTATAACTGGACACATTTATTAACTTAAATTTGCTTCCCTGTGCAAACACATAGTGTTAATTCTATATACAAACCCATCTATGAATCATAGAGTCACCATATAAAACAATTAAGATTCAACCATTAAATAGTCTGGGCAAGGAAAGCAGAGAACTAGAGGTAGAAACTTTCTTGACAAGGATTCTGCTAAAAAAAGCTATTAATGAGGGGTGGTAAAATAGATGTAGGGTGAGAATTCTGATGCAGAAGAAGACAGAATAGATAGACTCACTTTTTCTCCCTCTCTCTTTCTCTCTCTCTCTCTCTCTCTCTCTCTCTCACACACACACACACACACACACACACACACACATATGCTCTCATTCACTCACTCACCCACATTCAAACGCTGTTTCCTGGTCAGGAAGCTTCTGATCCTCTCTGATAGTTGGTCTCCATTTAGTGTCATGGTCCTGTGAGATGAAGGTGAGGAAGGCAGTGAAGTGGCCATTCGGCCATCTGCTGCTGAGCAAATTCACAGAAAGGACACAGTGTGGTTGTTTGGAATGCCCTGTAAGTATCACCTGATATTTTCAGGCTATCCCCAAGTAAATTTTTCTACATCTCTCTTTGCCTTTGTGTGTTTTTGTGTGTGTGCCTGTGTGTATAAATACACAAAGACACAGAGTCAGTATTAGTTAATTTTATATTGGTGACAAAGCTGTACATTTAGGATTAGCATTGTAACTTCAATTGTATAGTATATTAATGCCTCACTGGGATCATGAATGCTAAATATTCTCCACTATTTGTTTACTAGCTTGTCAGAGTTATTCATCATACACAGTGTCACAAAGCACATGGTCGTATCTCAGATGTCTGCTTCAAGGGCAGGGCCAATGTGACCTTTGACTTTTATGTTCACAAAAGATAAAATTATTCTTTTGGAACATTGCCTATTTGCACAGCTACCGAATCTACTATTGAAAAAGTCTGTTTTCTGCACATTGCTTGTTAAATGTTTATAGCTAATTTTTGGATGGACAAGATGTCAAAATATTTTCAAATCTCTACTGGAGTGGGTTTTAACTGCTTCCCTTTCCTTAAGTTTTATGAAATGAGACACTGAAAATAACAAAGTGGTTTAGAAAACCCTTTCCTAGATGAAAAACCTGTATAGAAAAACGCTCCCAGATATATTGTATTGGGTGATACATTAAGGCATTTATCTCTCACTTATTTCTCTTCCCAAAGCAAATATGAACTAGTACATATCTGATGGCGTTTGGCTGTACCCTGCTTTGCTTTGGAAATCTATGACCACCACGTTCAGGGAGAGTCCGCACGGGCAGCCCTAGTTCCTGCCAAGCGCAGAAGCCCTCCAGGAAGCAGTCGGATGCCTAATGTGTGCTGGAAGGTTCAGATCACAACCCCCCAAAATAGTCAAGAGTCGATATCATGTAAATCTCTAGAAATCTTATTTTAAAAAAAGAAAAATTAAAATTAAGGACATTCTTTTGAAGACCTTCCTGCAGCAGATGATTCAGAATAGTAAATGGTTAGGTAGGGAAGGAGAAAATCATGTTGCCCAGGAGAAGGGAGAAGTAATTTTATTATCTGGCAAGATAGTTGCTTCATCATTAAAAAATTCAACCAACTAGAATACAACGTCCTTTGACCTAGCAGATAAAAGGTCAGAAAGCAATTTTGAATAATAAATGAGACCTGTTGACCTCGTGACCCAAATCTGGCAGGGTCAGTGTTTCCCCTTTCACCAGATGCTGATGGCAGACACACTCATGGACAGCTCAGCTAATGAGCTGTCTCAGCCCAGGTTGGAGGTGCTGCAGTATTTTAGTGTTATGTAGCACGAGAGAGGACAGCTTTTTAAAGCTGTTGTGTCGTGTAAAAAGATACTGTAGGGATATTTCTATTGTTCTTTAAAGGAGGATCCTTCCCTGCTTCCTAATACTTCCACTTGGCTGTAAAATTTAGTGCGAACCTCAGCATTGGCCAAGGTTTATCTTCTAATTCTAATTCGTTTTATTATTTTAGCTACGGCAAAAAAATAAGAGCTCCTTTCACTATGGTTATTTCATTTATGTTATCAGCAAGGCGATTTTATGAGAATTTTCTGGTTGTAGGAATGAGCCTACTTATCTTTAAAGATGTGACGCTTGCCCTTTGTTTTACAGCATATAGTCCTTATATGCAGATGTTTAGATGTACAGTGTTAAGCTATATAATCATTTCTGATGCAGTAATTAGCTAAAGTTTTTAAGTTTATTTGTATGACGCAGTGATCTAATATAGATCTTTTAACTTTTTCAACAAAACCCCCCAGAAATACGGCTTCAAAGAACTCTCCATTCTTATAATTTTAATCATTTAAAATTTCATTATTGCTTTTGGGGAAAAACAGCTATTACAAAGTCAACTTAGTAAATGTTTATAACATTTTAATGAATATACTTTAATATATCTCATTTGACATCTTTTATTAAGAACATGCACAGTATATTTAATTTGTGTTTACTTGGTATTCTATTAAATTTAAAAAAATGTCAGGACTCAGGCCAAATTCTAGTTCAACTAATTACATTTATCTTGCTATATCTCCTTTCAGCTTTCAACTGAAAACGATATTCTTTTCCACTCTTTATATTAAACTCTTGCCAATGTGTGAATTGCAAGAGTCACTTAGTAAAATAACATTATCTCTCCCTGCAATAGTATAAGGAGAGTAGGGAGTTTTTTGAACCAATAGTTTGTAGTTTATTGTAAATTGAAGAAAAAATGAACAGTGGTGGATTTGGAGAAAAACCTCATCACACATTCATCACAGTTCCTCATATCTGTGAAAAATAAAAAGGCAAAATGGCAGCCAAAGCTAGTAGTTGTTCAATTTGTTTCAAGTTTACTTAACCTGACTCAACTGAATGAATACATATTGAACATTTTTGGTGTGCAGGGTATTAATAAGCATCCTTGCCTTATGTGAAAGCATTTTATCTTATACATATAGAACTTTTCTATAAAGTAACCAATTTTCCAAATAAAAGGTTGACCTAGATTTATGGTGAGATTATATTCTAATGAATAATATGGAATATTACTGCTACATAGACATGCACCAGCTAAACTGTGATACAGGAAAAGAAAGGAAGTGAATTTACAGATTTGAGGAGAATAAAATGACACCTGATGGGTATTGTGGAGCATTTCATTGACCCATTAGAGCATTTTACATTTCTTTTAATTTCAGCCTCATGTGGAACATATGCAGTTGTGTACTCATAAATTTTTAACAATCTGCTCTAAAAAATTAAAGAAACCTTAAGTTGTACCATTTACTGATATGTGTGGTACAGATACTCCCACCTTAAACCAACTTCAAGCTGCCAATGATGTTGGGAAGATATGTGACGATTGGCCTGATGCTAGCTGACTCCACCACACCACTGAATATGGGGCAGATAGGAGTATCCTCATTTTGGAGTAGAGAAAATGGATGCGGAGCTACTAAAGGACTGATCTGAGATGAAGAGGTGAAGAATAATAGGGTTAACCTAGATACCTTCTGCTACCAGTTTCTGAACTTTTCTTCCCTTAGAAGAAACCATTTAGGGTAAAAGAAATGAAGACACACTCAGAGGAGAGAACAGTAGAGAGAGTTGGGCAGAGATTGGAAGGTAGGGGAGAGAAACAGAAATAGTTATTATATACATATATACACTTGTATAATATATCTATTATCTATAGCTATAGGTAGATATATTGACTATTATATATAGACATAGACATATATCTATATGTATATAGATATCTCTATCCATATCTATTTTCTATCTATCTATCTATCTATCTATCTATCTATCTATCTATCTAAAGAGAGAGAGAGAGAGAACAAGATGGAAAGAGCACCATAGAGACCAGCAAGTCTCTTACAAACAAAGCCTGCTGCCTCAGAACCTCTGGTTCTAAACCCCTTTGACTAGATTTGCCTTCTTTCCTTATTTAAGCAGGTACTCATAGGAAGACATACACTGAAGATGCATCAGTCTCTCTGCATTTATGACGTATTTTTACACCCTGGGCCACCCAGTAGTAGATGACAGGGTATGTCCTTGGATAGAGTCTATTCTTTTCTGGAGTTCCTTCTTTCTCCCATAAAGCTCATCTGAGGTTGTACATCAAACCATTTTGAGTGGGGATGTTAGGGAGGGGAGGTGAATGGTCCAATCCATTTACTGGAAAACAAACCAAAATGAAACCAGTTTAACATGACAATATTGTTTGTTTTCATCTGGCAGAACTGCAAGACAAATCTGTTCCAAATGGCTTTGTTTATACGTTTTGAACTACTAAATAGAGCTTCATTTACTAGATTTTGAAAACCAGTGAAAGTAATTTCACATTAAAAGTCTAGACCAGGGGTGAGGCACCCCTGGCCTTTGACTTAATTTCATGAAGGCAATCAGGAGCTTAAAGGTAATATCCTGATTTATTTCTATAATTAGTAAAAGGTAAAGTATAGTTAAAGGTCTTCAGCTATAATATATTAAAATGTCACAAGTTTAGGCTATCATTCATAACATTTTCCTCTCTCTTTTTGGATGTATATTAATTGTTCTCTTTTGGTTTATTTCCCTCTCCCGTTTTTATTCCTCCTCTCCTTCATGTTCTAATAAATATATTTCTTATTTGTGGTATTCTCTGCAGTTGTGGAATCCCTGTTAGTATAACAATAAGCCACCTAATATTTCATTTCCTCACTCTTCTACCCTATCACCCATATTGTAAGTAAATTAAGATGAGGTTTGGTTTATTTGTTTTATAACCAGACCACTTATTTAATTATTTGTTGGATCCTTGTTTTACAATTAACAACAAAAACAATAAAATGTTTTCCATCCCTCCATGATCAGCATTACTTTGCAAAGAAGACAGGGGGTTTATATCCATTACCTAAAAAGTCTTATAGCACCCCTTCAGAAGAAAGGCTTATTACATATTTTAATTTTGTAAAATTCAGAAAAACAGAGGAAATAAGGTGATTTTCTTTAAAAAATAGCAAAATGAACTCAGGCTTGAACTCGTATTTCTGAATTATTATTCTATTATTCTTTCTACTATGGTACACTATTTTAAAATCAAAACACACCAAATTTTTAAATACCTTTTCATTAAAGATAAATATTTGGGTGGGAATGTATTGCATCATTTCTCTATGGAAGAAACAAATAATAATACTTTACTTTCCACAATAAATGTTTAATAGAGATATAATAAGGAGGCAAATATATAAACGGGGCCAATATAATACCCATCTTCTTGGAGAAAACATTTAAAAGCAGTTGAATAATGAGATTGAATAAATTAACATTAATGTGAGGATATGGGTTATGATGATAAAACCACTTAAACTTTTCAGCATTAAAAAATCTGTAGAGTATTATTTTTAGAACTAAGGATTCATCTTCCCTCCTTCATTTTAGTTTTCATTGTGTTGCAAAGAAGTCACTTTTTTCTCTAATCTATGAGTTCACAGAATTCACTTAAGTGTTTCAAGAAGCACTGCTTCTCGTAGGGTCTGGAAATCAGCAGGGTGACATTCGACAGTGTGCCTGTACATGGATGGATGGAACTGACTTATCACCTGTCACCTATATCACCCAAATCACCCGTGTGAAGCAAGCTGACTTGGCACCAAGCTGGCAATTATCTGGTGAACCCAGCCTAGTAAACTGCCTGGACTGATAAAAGTTCAAAGAATAAATATAATTGCATTGGGAAATCATGGAGAATCCTTTCCGATGATTTAAAATGCAATATCTTGACTGGATTCAATTCACCACAGCAGGCCAATCAAGCCATCTAAAATCAGACAAAAAATATAGAATGCTTTTAGAAGCATTCTATAATACCTGGTTCAAAACATATCATAAATCTCATCTTTATAAAAATGTAAATAATTGGTATAAATCATGCTGAGTCCATGTAAAAAAGTTACTCACCCATGCCATACTACACACACACACACACATTGCACACACACCTGCAATAACCTGAGTGAAGAATTCAGGTTAATAGGGCAAGCATGAAAGAGCTTCACTCAGAATAGGTGAAAAAGAAAAGAGGAAGTAAAGGTTATTGACAGTAGAAATCTGACTTCAACAATTAAACAATGGATATTGTCAAGGTTATCTCAGTCACAATAAGAAACTGCACTTTTAAAAGTAATTTGCTTTATTAGTTCTTAAAATATTAGGCCACCCAGAGAACTTAGATGCCGAGAATCAGGGCCACAGCAATCAGAACAAAACGAACAATTATAATGTCATTACACTTAATTTTCTAAGGTTGGGAACTTCTTTCTCTTTTCTAAGTGGAAAGAGCCGTGTTGTGCCCAGCATTTATTAAATTGTCCTGAAATGGCAGACAATCTTGGAGAAACGAGTTCCCTCTGCCTTTAATATGATAAAAAGGGCACTGGAAGTAAGAAGCACTATATGTAAACTTATTTTGGGTGAGCTTCTGGGTTGCTTAGACATTAAGATGGCTAAAAATTTCATCTCACATGTCACAGTCAAAAACAGAATAGCAACAGCTTAAAAGGATATGTCTGGAAGATTTCTAATGCTGTATCTGGACCTAGCAAGAAACAGCACCTTGATCAACCAGCAATGTATGCTGCAAGCTAGGAATGAAGAAGTGGAACCTCATATGGCACCTTTGTGATCCCGAATAATGGGATTGGAGCTGAGGTCAAGAGATATCCAGCCCCATGAACTTGAGAAAGTGGCCATTGACTATCATGAAATTAGTTTCTTTACCTTTTAATAAAGAGGATGCTACTAGATAATTTTCAAGCTTCTTATTAGCCCTGAGATAAATTATTAGTATCTAATATTTATACAATATTACAATTCAAAACCCTTTATATATATTATTTTTTGTGTTATCATTATAAATGTATAGATAAAGAAACTAAAGCTCGAGGACACTAACCAAGGCGAGACACATAGAAGTGGTTTTGAGATTCAAACTTAGTTTTCATCCAACTACCGCACTGTCTCACACATATACAAAGGTATATTTCTTCAGGCACACCAGCTCTATCTCCTATTTTAGCACCCACCAATTTTTCAAGTGTATTCCCCAAGTCTTCCCTTCTGAGGCTCCCATCTTTGGCCTTTGCTAAAGAACACTAATCTGTCATGGCAACCGTTCCAGCTTAGCCCAGACCCAGAGTGAGACTCCTCAGTATATTAGCACTGGAGCCACCACTCACTGATGGGCCTCCTACTCAGTAGGGCCCAGTCCCATGGACTTCCTCTATAATGACAAAGGCCTCCGGGCAGACCGGGGCCAGAGGAGAGTGAGGCAGCAGATGATTTCTTCCTTGAGATCCTGCTGTTTTCTCTGTGGGTCATAAAAACAAATGAGCTGAGCCATAATGGTGTCACTAGAAAGCATTAGAGGGAGCAGTTTATTATGTTTGCTGAGAAGAGTTTGAACAAAACAGACAATCCTGGTATCTGAACCTGAAGGAAGCAAGTGCTTCCAGTGCCTTCCTACTATATTTAGGTTATGTGGAAGAGTGGGTAGGAATGACTTGCCTGTTGTAATGAAATAGTGGTGATGGTAGAACTATGGCATAGTGGGGAGAGCTCGGGGCAAAAGCCCAGCCTGTTGTCTTCCCATAGACACTGATTGACAAAGCTCTACTTGTATCATAAACGTAACCTGGAATCTATTGCTCCTTTCATAATAGGAATTTATAAACTGTAAATGTTTTATTGAATCTTGATTACAAAAAATTATAACAGTATATCCTTAATTATCCTCATTTTAAACATTATCCACGGCGTATTAGTTCCAGATTACTGCTTCCTATCTATCACCCAGCAGTTTTTTGGAACTGTTCCAGCAGACACTAACTGCTTGAGCCAAACCAGACTAGAAATGTAACACAAGGTAGCCCTCCTACTAGAAAGAAAGGAAAAAAAGAAAGAGAGAGAGAGATAAACCAAAAACAAATTCTGAAAATTATAAAGTAGATTCTACATATCAAATTTCATTAGACAACTGAATATTATTCCATACATGCTACCCTCTGTCATTGATTTTAGAGAAATAGCTTAGGGATGGAGAGAAGGAGGAACAAGGATTATTTGATTACCCCTCAAAATGATGATTTAGCAATTCAACATTCCATTAAAGTTTGTTTAATGCAATGTTGAATTGATTTCCTAATTTATAAATTCAAGAAAGTTAAAGTCCACAAACTAGGTTGCCGAGTAAGAGAGGACTGTGTAATGCATTCCAAAACCTCATGTAGATGACTTTTTGATTATATGTGCAACTTCTTTCTTCCAGTCAAACCAATGAGGGAGGCTGGCTTATTCTGATTTACAGCAGTAAATGGCACTTGCCTTTTGATTTCATTTGTGTGATAGGGTTATTTTTAATATTAAAGCAAGAAACCAGTTTCAGTATTAAAGTTTCTTAATAAAACAGTTTTGGCCTTCCAAATAAAATGGGACATTCTACTATTTAAGTTACTCCATTTGCATACTGAAAATGTGTACAATTTTTTAAACTGATAAGAACAGATACTACACTTGATCTTAGCCAAAAGGTCGAGAAGCGATAAATGTGTACAATTTTTTAATTAAATTCAGTTTCTTGGTGAGTTAGAATCTCAGGCAGGCAGACAAGCAGTTACCTGTTTGGTTTACCAATCTATGAACCAAACGAAGCATTTAATCAAAAGAAATACAATTAAAAAACAATAGCAACCTAAAATGAGTATTTATTTATAACTTGCTAGTATATTCTTCTCTTTGATTATTAGCACTATTTTTTTAGGATTAAAAGACATGGACTCTGCTACTGTCATAGTATTTCCTTTTTAACTATGGGCTACAAAGCAGAAATATTGTACTTTTCATCCCCAATATGAACAATATTTAGTGAAGGTAATCGTATAGATTTTTTCAAAAATACAAAGAAAGCCTTTTAAAAAGCATTCATATTCCCCTTTCTTTTTAAAATACATTTTTAAAAGATTAGGTGAGGATCAGTCTCCCCAATAGACTCTTATTTTTCCTTACAGTATCTGTACGAAAAGCTCATTTGCAGACAGCTGCAATATGAGCTTCCTTTCCTTGCCCTGTCATTGACCTCCAACCTCATCTAAAGGAACCACCTTCTTTCAAAGTGAGAAGTTATTCATTTACCATAATAGCTCTATTCTGAGCCTCTTTAGCAGAAACTGGCAGTTGTGCCCAAATAAGAAGGTTTTGTGATCCTGGCTACTGTCCTTACATAAGAGAACAAAACACTAGGAAATTTCCGTTGCAATAGCCACAGCAGGTGGCCACGAAGTTGGTGTTTAAAACTATGGCTGATGTGCAGGGATCACAAAAAGAGAAAGAAAAATCATTAGGAGTGTGCACTTGCTCTGGTTATATACTTGGGTTTGCCAATTATGTTCTCTTAACTTGACAGCTTATTCATTGAGCAAGAGCTGCTACATTAATAGTGCCTTGACAGTCTGCTGTGTGCAACTTTAAAATAAAACCACTTCATGAAGAGAAGTGAGAAACATAAATGATAAGCCTATTGGATAATCATTACAAATAAATAAAAAGCCTTTGATACAAGCAATTAGTCACAAGCATTACAAGTGGAAATGCAGTCCAGTGTTAAAGAGACAGTTTAGAAGCACATGGCACATTTATCACAGCTCCACAGACAAGTTATTGAGCTGTCTGTGAAAAAACAGAGCCAAACAGGAAAGCTTTCAGCAGCGAACAGTGGTTGAGGTCCTTGATTGATAGGGCTAGATGATGCAAAGCTGTCCGATGGCTTTCTGCAAAATAAAATGAAAGAACTCAAGGTCTTTCATGGTGCTCTCTGACCACAGATGAACAGCTACTTTATTATGGCCCAGACTGAGGTTGCACCTTGCTCTGTATTCTGCCACTTGCTGATGCACACCACTGACTTGACCAACCAGCCATTGTGTTTAACATAGGGGAGTCTCCCATCCTCACAATTTTTTTTAAAAAGGTTTATCATAAAGTACAGAAGTCTACGCTGGTTAGAAGCTGTTATTGTTGTCCTTACCAACAGTTCTTGTGATGACAGTGGTACAAAGATTGTTACAGTGTGCTTTCCTGAGCAGACTCACGTTTTCCTTCAGTACCATGGCCCCAATGTGCAAGGTGACTTTTTCCCTCAAGAATCAAGATGCCCCTGGCTGGTGTAGCTCAGTGGATTGAGCACAGGCCTGTGAACCAGAGGATCGTGGTTTGATTCCAAGTCAGGGCACATGCCTGGGTTGCAGGCTAGTTCGCTGCAGGCCAACTCCCAGCAGAGGACACACAAAAGGCAACCATACATTGATGTTTCTCTCCCTCTCCCCTTCTCCTCTAAAGGTAAATAAATAAAATTTAAAAAAAAAGAATCAAGATGCTACATTTATCTGTCTATCTATCTATCTGTCTGTCTATCTATTATCTACCAGGTTGACCAAAAATTCTGTTCAGTTTTTTTTCATATAATAAAAGGCACATTTTTCATTTTCACCAATAACTTCATTGAATTGTATATTTTGAGTATGTTGGCTGTCTTGCAAGTGGTTTAATGTTGATTGTTTTCAATTAATGTGTCCATTTAATCCCTACCAACTTCGACTGCTCTACCCGATGCTGGAATATCATCAAGCAAGACATCTCTAGCAGGGACCTCTGAAGACCACTTCTGACACGTCTGATCAGTCACAGCACTTTCTCCATACACTGCACAAATCTTTGTTTGTGTTTCAGTTGCATTTTTACCTTTCTTGAAATAATAAAGCATAATATGCTAACAGTGCTGTGTATTTTCTTCCATCTTGAATATTAAAATGGCTATATAAAAATTCACTATATTTTGATAAGTTCTTTTCAAATGCACACTGATATGACAGCTGTCATGATCCAATCTAACAAATTTGTTTTGAATAAAGTTAAAGACAACTAAGTGCTACTAGAGCCATCTTATGAAAAAAAAACCAAACAAACTTTTTGGTCAACCCAATATCTATCTATCTATCTATCTATCTATCTATCTATCTATCTATCGTCTATCTTGAGGATGCTGTATTTATTCTTATTTTCATTTTATGCTTTAAAATAGGGAATGAGTTTTAAATAGGTCAAGGACAGTGTTGGGAGGATTGTTTAAGAGAGGCCATCAACTGAAAAGTTGCTTTTAGTAGGTTTCAGTGACTGAAATTTGTTTTGTTAAGGAGTTTAACAGGAAATATTAAAATGCTATGATCTTTATTTCTAGCTGGATTTTGCCAACAATGCTTATTAATCTCAAGATAACCACTTTGTATTCTCCTAGAGAGAGTCTTATTTATGTGTCTGAGAGAGTGAGAGGGAAAGAGAGGGAAAGAGAGAAAAAATTAGGAGACTTGGTCTAAAGTTACTTAAATAGATGATATTCTTCCACACTATCTCTTTATACATCATGGTATAAAACAGATTCACTCCCTAAAGATATGGTTACCATAGTCCTTTGTTTAACATTAGAACATCATAAATTTTCACCTTCTATTCTTTAGCCACATTATAGAGTTGTATTGTTTGACTTTGAACATCATAAACTGTGTTCTTCAGAACACTTGAAATTCTATCTGTAATAAATGAGCGAACTGGTACAGCACATTCATTCAACAAAAGGACTTCATCTGAAATTCATTCTGACAAGGATGTATTTCTACAATGGAAGTGTATGACCAAAACCTAGTATTGTAACTCCTCTCCCTAAAGAAAATTAGGAATTGTACTATATTATAAAATTTCCTTAGGAAAAAAACAATGATAGTGGAAGCTATTCATATGTTCCGAGCTGAAATTTTTACCCCAAATATAAAAATATAAATATAAAGCAGAGTAATTATTAAAATATAATCAAAGTAAAACACTACTTTACTTTGTTTAAAGCTATCAGCAGAGTATTCCTCTACAGAAAACAAGCGTGTATTTTAGTATATCTGGCTCTATTTTCTTGCACAGCCAAAAAGAAAAAAATTGTTTCTCTCTAGGAACTCACATATTTCCCAATACCTGAATTCCTTATTATTCAAAGTACCTGTCCCCTGGGGAATCCAGACTATCCGAAGACTTCACCCCACAAAAGTAAGAACTATGCATTTTAACAAGTTCCCTAGGTGATTTGTATGCACTTCAAGTTTGAAAAGCCCTGCCTTAATGCAGTAGTTTTCATCCCTGCCTGCATTTTAGGTTAACCTGAGGACCTCTTAAAAAACAGATATGCCACCACCCCACTACAGACCAATTATATCAGAATGTCTGACAGCAGGGCTCACGCACTGGCATTTTTTAAAAGCTCCCCAGGTGATTCGAACATGCATTTAGAGATAGGGACCACCACTCCAATCAAAGCTACGTGCAAAGCTAGGTAATCTGTTGTGTTTACCTTCATGGAGCAGCTGCTAGGAAGCTCAAGTAGCTAACTTGAATTTTTTTACGTCAACTATAATATATTGTCAAGTTTCAGCTTTATTGCAATATAATTAATTAACATGAAATTGTAAGATATTTAAAGTATTTAAAGATATTTAAAGCATCCTGGTGATTTGATATATGTGCAAATTGTGAAAGGATTTCCCCCATCCAGTTAATTATCCACCAGCTCGTATTTACTTTGTGTTTTGTGAGAATATTTAGGTTCTACTCTCTTAGAAAATTTCTATTATACAATACAGCATTATCAACTATAGTCACTATGTTTTGTTGTTTTTTTTTTTAATTTTTTTCTCCTGCTTTGGCCCCCATAGTCACCATGTTTTACATTAGATCCTCAAACCTTATTTATTTACAGCTGAAAGTTTGTACCCTTTTACCAACCTCTCCCTATTTCCTCCCACCCCCAACCAATCACTTTTCTACTTTGTTTATATAAGTTTAACCTTTGGGCTTTTTTTAAAGATTCCACATATGTGATACTGGGTAGTATTTATCTTTCTCTGTGTCTGTCTTTCTCTGACTTATTTCATTTAGCATAATGCCCTCAAGGTCCATCCATATTGTCCTAAATGGGATAAATTAAAATAGAATTATTTTATATTAGGAGCAACAAAGAATAAGTTAAAAAGCAATATGCATCTATATCATGCTAATCACTCCAGTGAGCTTCCATACACTTTTTTCCCATTTAATTCTCAAAGCAATGTTATTTTCCCCATTTTATATATAATCAAATTGAAACTAGGTGGAGTTGAATAATCAAGGTCAGATAGCTCCTCAGTAGCAGAATATCCAGGAATCTAAACCCCCTGTTTCTAACTACAGAGCTTACACTCTAAAATCTTTGAGTATTCAATTCTTGCAGCTTTTCTGAATCCGTAAAATGGTTTTCTCTTAATTGCCACCTCACTTCTCAACACACACACACACACACACACACACACACACCCCTGTGTGTGTGTGTCCTCCTTAGTTCCTAGCTTTGGTTTAGACCCTAGAATGAAAGTGAATTTGCTCACACTATATTATGTATTAAACTACAGTGTTTGTTAAACCACAGATTGCTGATTCAGGTCTCGGGTGGGGCACCAAGAATGTATATTTCTAAGGAGATCCAGGGGATCCTGATACTGCTGGTCTGTGCTTTAAGAATCCCTGGGCCAATTTAATTGTAATGAATCTTACTGTGTTACCTGTCTTCATTATGAGCATCCTCAAATCATTTGTGTAAATAGAAAAGCTTCATATAAATGAAAATAGAAAAAGAGACAGAGAGCTGGTGATATATAAACTATGTTAATTAGAATTGATAATAAGATAAAACTTTAATAAGTGATTTTCTATCTCCTGCTGCCAAACCCTTCCCGAGAGATAAATGGAGTTCGACATTCTTTTCTCTACAATGCTGAAATTAGACCTGGTGTGGGATGGCAGGCAATGCAAGTATTCTAGAAGTCAAAGAAATTTACATTATGACATTGTTTAGAAAATAAATGAGCAATATGAACAATTTTAAGGTCTTCTCTGCTTTGTGTTCCCTAAGTTACTCAAATCATATCAAGATACATTTAATTATTCCATGAAATGTTTTGCTTCAAGTTATAAATTATAATGTCTGAAACAATAAAAGCAAGGGAATTTTGTTGAGTATATCTCCGTGATTTATGCTCTTAGTGCAAAATTGACAATTTAAGATATACACTTGGTTTTTCTTCATGACTTTGGAAAGAAATCTCCCATACAATAGAATAGTAGCTAGGAAGATGCCCTTAATTATTATGTTGAATATTGGTCAAAGGAGATTCAGAAAATGGCATATTTATATAAATCCATTTTAGCAAAGACAAATCTTCGCAACTCTATGACTTAAAGTTAACAAGCAGACTAATTTATTAGGTGGGAAATTAGGCATAGAAAATATGACATTTTAAGAGCATCTTTCTCTTCCTGGCCTGAGTAAAGTTTAAAGGAAACAAAACTACATCTTTCACTCACAACTTCAATGACATGTACTTTTCTTGAGCTGTTATAATAATAAAAAAAAAGCAAGACCCGCTGGCTATAACAAAGGTGTTTTAAAATGTCCATTAACACCCAGGTTTGAGGTGAAGCTGCTTGATCTGGTAATAGGAATGTCAGCTAGAACACAATTCTTAAGACTTTTTTTAAATGTGAAATACTGTTCCAGCAGAGAGTTGGTCGGATGACATAAAAAGCACAGGCTTGCCTATCACACTGATTACTTGATGTAATAGTAAGCAAGCTTAAGTGAACTGTGTGTCTTCAATCTTTCCAATCACTTAGGGATGGGCATCGGAGCCCGCCATCCATCATCCCTGGCCTGAAACATACGGTGCATCAGCAATCTTGGGCTGACCTAAATGATAGTAAAAGCCACTGTGCTGTTCACAATAAGAAATTGTTGTCCACTGAATTACAGGTTTGTGATTAGATTGCTAACATGGCCAACTTGATGTATAAGTGAAGTGTCTAGGGAAGATATTCTTCAGGATCTTCTGAAGATTAATTTAAGCCCTTGAAATGTAGACCAATCACAGAGTCAAAAAATATGTCAAGGTATTTTTCTTGTAACCCAGAAAGACCAGCTGTTACAACAGTCATTAATTTATTGCTGGCACCTTTATCTGCAATGGAATTTAATAAACAAGGTATATAATGGTTATCATCTCAGCATGGCTAGAATTGCCCAATACTATAATTAATATTTTTGTGTCAAATTCACATGGGAATAGTTATATCGTATTACAAGACAGGAATATAAACTAAAAATATCAGCTGTTCCTCATAATTTAAATTTTTACTTTTAAAATGTTTTACATTTTTCCAAATGTCTATCTAAAATTTCTAGTTGTGTGCTGTGCTATGATCTCATATCTCAGAACTATTTAAAGATATGTAAATCACCAGTAGACATGCTATGTATTACTTGTTTGCTTCCTTTCTCAAAATCAAAGAAGGTAGAATTTGAAATTCAACTTTACAGAAATTATCTCCAGGTCAATCAAACAGCCTTAAGAGGAGACTGGCACAGAAAACAGTAGGCCTGGCTTTCATCCAGTGCCTGCGTCTGAATCTACCATGTGGCTGCTCTTATCACTAGTATCCACATTTGGTAACACAGAAATAATATTTGCTGGTTTAGCCAAAGTCTTATTCAGGAGCATAATAAATTATTTCACCCTATTATTCACTCCTATTTTCAGCCACACTGCTAAGTGATTAAAATGATGAAGATACAGCAATGCCCACAGCCTAGTGGGAAGAGACGGACAAGAGAACAGGAAAGTACCATACAGAGCTTAATGCACAGAGAAACCACCCAGGTGCTTATAAAAAGTGTAAATTCAAGGGGTTCAAAAGCCCAGATTCTGAGTCAGTGGGTCCAGTGCTGGGCTCAGACACCTTCCTTTTTACCATGCACTCCAGATAATTCTAATGCAGATGGTCAATGGCTCTGCAAAAGAGTTTCCTAAGTGCAAGGAGTAAATACTGGGTGCTGTGGGATATAGGAAAAACATTTTACTAGATCTTAAAAGCAAAAAAAAGTTTGAGGGAAAAGGTGGTAGAAAAATAGACACTTCACAGGCATAATCTGGGGAGAGAGCGGAAAGCGTTTCCAGCAAGGGGCCTGTGTGGGAGAGAGTTTGGGGGCCTAGGGCAGCTTAAGTGGCATAGACAGGGTATGCATTTGAAGGACTTGGAAGGAACCTGTCATGAAAGATGTCTGCTTCTCTTCTTTAATAATTTATTTTTGAACATGCGTGGATGCAAAAAAATGTGTAAAAACTAGGCAATAAAGTTTTCCTTCCATCCTCTCCCCAGCTATATATTTCTCTTTCTGGAGAGAAGATGCCATTAACAGTTTCTTGTGTGTCTTTCCATAAATGCTAAGTGTATATATAAGAATTACAAGTATATATTCCTAGTGCCCTATCCTAACATATTAAAGAGCAAGGCACACTTGAACAGTTCTTCACCTTGGTTTTTTGACAAAATATGTGCATATTTTAGCGACTGAGCCATATCTCATTTTTTGTAAATACCCTCATAGTATCCATTATATACACACGCCATGGTTTATTTTACCATTCCCTTCCTGAAGGACAATTAGTTTATTTTCAAGCTTTTGCTCTTATAAGCAGTACTGTAAAGAATGAACTTATACCTAGGCCATTTCAAACATATGCACATATGTTAAATTCCAAAAAGTAGAATTTTGGAGTCAAGAGGCATTAGCATTTAACATGTTGGTAGATTTTGCCAAATTGTTCCCCATGAGGCTGTATTAATTTGCAAGGTATGAAAAAACTCTTTCCTTACTCTGCAAAAAAAGGAGTTAGACTTTCACCTTGAGAACACTGGGGAGTAAATCAAGGGTCTCTAGAGGAGGAAAGACCTTATTAGGCTTATGTTTTAGAAAGGTGTGCTCTCATTGCAATGTGAAGAATGGATGGATCGGAGTAGATAAGACAGGAAGCAGGATGGTCAGTTAGAAAGCTATGCAGCAGCTAGCTGAAAAGAAATAGCCCAGTATGGATGATGTGGAAGGGCAAGGATATTTATTAAGCATATATTATATACCAGAATCTGTGCTGAGCATGTACACTCATTATCTCATTTATTACCTACAACAGCATTGATGCATAGTGATTGTTATGTCTGATTTCAAACCAAGTAAATAAACAGATATATACATAAATAAAACAAAGCTGAGACTCATATGTTAATTAGTTGTGCATTTTATGTAGGTTGTTCATGGAAAACGTGGGATTCAAATCCAGGAGAGTATTAGTTCAGAGCAAGTGCTTTTAACCACTGCAATATCCTATCTCAGATGGAGAAAAGCTGATGCAATTGAGGTTTATCAAAGAGGTAGAATGGGCAGAATTTGGCAACTGACTGGACTCATGGTGTAAAGAAAAAGGGACATGTCATTGCTGTCTGTGAGAATGGGAAATCATGAAGACTTAAAATCTGAAAGCAAGAAATGGGAAGGGGAAATGAATTGATTTTTGGTCTGAGGTGCCAGTGGGAGGTAAAGCAGAAGATGTTTCTACTGAGAATCAGGAGGGCAGTCTGGTCTAGAGATGTCAATGGGGCATCGTCAGTGTGTAGCTGGGAAGTCAGCAGAATGGATGAGCTCACCCAGGGAGCAATGTTTCAGGAACAGGCCAAAGATGAGAAGAACATGAGTGAGACTAAGACTACTCCAAGAGATAAGAAAGGAAGCCAGAAGAAAATGGTATTGAAGAAAATGTTATCTCCAAAACCAAATAAAACCAACTAAAGCAAAAACATTTTTAATTACTTTTCAAATGAATTATTAATTCTTTTCCTTATTTCTAAGACTTCTCATATATTATGAAAAAAATATTCACGAACTATTCCCAAATGCAAGAAAAAAGAAGGTTATTAACACCCCCTCACCAGAACTATCTCATAGAGGTGATAGTCTAGGGGAAAATCACTTTCCCTAAGCTGGGCTAGAGTCCCGATACATTTCTTTAAGGCTCTAATAACCATGCAGAAAAGTGTCAAACTGAGGATTTAAAGGCAATGGCTATAGTCTCGGGAGAGTGTCTGGGAGTGATTCCTATGTACATGACATAACTCAGAAGCAGGAGAGTTGAACTCAATGGCTAGAATTCTCCTACATCACCTCGTATAAATCTGTGAGGGCTACCTGAAGGTTTATGTGAGCTGTGTGTCTAACACGTGTTAGAAAATCAGTCTCGTTATATTTTCCCTGTAAATCCTTCCAGGAGTTTTCTAGGTTTAAGGGCGACCTTCACATTTGGAATCAAGAAATGAGTATAGATTTTCTGAGGCTGCCTAGACTGTATAATATGCAGTTCATACGGTATATTTGGGGGAAAGAATATGTAGGCATTGTCAGTCAATTGATGGATTCAGTCTCCAGAATTTCCAACCTGCCCACTCTCTGAAACTCCCTCCTCAGGGAGAGGAAGGCCTCTTTTTAAAGGGAGGTTCATTCTCTGAAAGTGGAGGCACAGTCTCTGCCGTATCTAGTGCATGGTACAACCTGAAGAGATGGTCATGAGATTTTCTTGTTTAACATATAGAATCCATCTTGTAAGCTACAAATAATATCTCCTAAGTTAGCAAATCACATTCCACTTCTGAATATACCTATACTAAAAATGTATGATTGGACTAAAATGTATGATTGGACTAAACACATTTTTATGTGTTTAAACTGCTCTTTACAGGAACAGAAGCCTTGACAATTGTATAAATAAAATTATAATGTTATTAAAATATTCTGAAAAAAATTAGATGCCTAATACATACCATTAACATTGAAGTTAAATTAATATCTAAAGTTTTAATAAATAATTTTAAATCACTAGGCAAGATTTTATATTTTATAGATAAAAGCACTGAAATAATTATTTCTAAGTTCTATTAGAAATATCTAAATATCAATATTCCTTCATTCTGTCAAGTTTTATCTTCAACATCAATTGCTCGCTAACCTGAATACAGCAAACACAGTCGTCTTAAACAAAAAAAAAAAAAAGAAAAGAAAAACTATTGATTATTTAGGATGCATCCAATGAAGTCTTGATTTTAGGCACTTTTTCTGGAGTTTATTTTCTTGGAGTAATAAAGTCTACCTAATTTATAAATATTTGTCAATAAATATATAATTTTTAAGTAGGTGGGCTCATTTATATCAAATGCAAAAGAATTCTTCACCATTTAATATGTGAGTCACTTATGTGTGGACTACACATATGTCTGTGCATGTGGAAGTAGCAGCTTTATTTATTATTATTATTATTTTTACTTTGATGCTGAATCCTGGAACCAACAGCAGCAGCTTTAAAGAGCAGTTCCTGTTAAGGATGTTAAGTATTTGATCTTGCAGATCCTTAAGATATTCAGAATAGTGAAATCAATTTCTATGGAGTGGAAACAGGGATTTTCCAGCCCATGTCAGACCCAAAACAGTGCCTCTGACTTCTTGATCACCACTGTTAGAACAGTTAACAGGGAATTCACTGCCTAACGAGGTGGCCTGTTTGTCCCATCGTTCCATAGATCTAAGTGTTTGAATATTTTTGCTTAAATACTGCACACAAATCTTCCTATATATCTAGCAAAGGTCCTCATTCTGGCTTCGGGAACAACAGTAACAATTTTCCCCTTTTTCACTAGGATGGTCACTAACCATGTTTCTCATGCTAAAGTTTTATTTTTTGAGGCAAAACATTTCTATTTTCTTTAGTCATTCTTCCGCCTTATGGCTGTGAAAGCTCCTCATCAATTCCTGCTCTAAAAGCCCTTCTGGTCATGTCTAGTAGGGCTATAGAGCATCTCACTCACGTAGGGCAACTCCACACGTAGGGCATCTCTGGAGTTGGGTATTTAGCTTCTATCAATGCAACATAGAATATAAGCATGTATAACTCAAACATACTATTGGCACAGACAAACTTCCATTGCTTTTTGGAGTTAAGCATTAAAAATAGGGGTAATTTTAAATTATGATATATTTAAATTGTAAAATAATATTTAACTTAAGACAAATATTTAATGATTTGTCTTAAGGGTAATTAGGAGAATTTGAAGAATTCAGAGTATTTAAGCATAATGGGGAGTTTATTGAAAGATACACGAGAGTCCAAGCTTTCCTTTCTTCTTTCTAGAACTTACAGTCTATTCTTTTCTGCACATGTACTCATTCTTACTCTTTCTCTCCAGATGGGCCTTCAATGCTTTGAATTACTATAGCCAACCCCTGTCTTTATGTGGTCATTCTGATCTACATCAAATAGAAACTGCATTCTCTCTACATTCTCACCTCCCAATTTCTGGGACAGAAAATCTCATCTGTCCCAGATCTTTGCCCGTTCTCAGTTCAATCAGAGATGACTAGGGCTGTGAGGTTACATGGCTGTAGGTCATGTATCTACATTACAGGTTCCAGTTCTCTGAAAGGTCCTAGACAAAGCTGTGGGGAAAGAAAGCATCAACCAGACAGGCATGCTGAGAGCTGTCTACTCTAATACTATCAAAGCATGTGTCTATTTGGCTAAAACACAGTATTAAATAGAGATGCAAGACTGATAGCATCATACAATAGATACACTCTGAATCACCCATTCGGGTCATGAGAATCCCATGTACCAATAATCCCATCTAATATCTTGGCATAGGTTTATGAGCCATTTATTTGCATGCACAAGACCAAATGGAGAATGTGGATACCACAAGATATGAGCCACCTGGACATCTTTAAAGAGATGTTTACATTTTTAAAGTGGCTATAGCTTTAATTAAGCCCCTCCTCTCAGAGTACTCAGGTTTGCTCTCATAAGAGTAAAGATCTCATTCATCATGCCCCTCTAGGATGCCATTATATGAGTGAGTAAATATAGTTTGTATTGTTTTATATTTTTTATTTTGGTTTATTTATTTATCTCTGTAATAATAATGAATTAGGAAAAATAAACTATGAAAACGATGAACATTTAAAGTAAATGGTCTTTGTGGTCTTTAAAGAAAGGTGTATAAAGATAATTCCCACTCAACAACTCAGTAGAATTGAGCTGGTCTTTCACACAGGACAATATGCTTTTGTAGATACATGTTCTCCCTTTCACACTGAAAGCTTAACTTTTTAAAACACTTATTAATATAAAAGATTGGAGAAAAATTTTTAGGGTCTAGAGCTAGGCAAAGAGTTGCTGGTTATACTTGACTCCAAAAGCACAACCCATAAAAGTAAAAAATTGATAAACTGGACCTCAGCAAAATTATGACTGCTTTTCCCCATGGGAGAGAGTAGGGGCACTGCTGCAGGAAACTCTGTCCTTTCTCTGACAATTGACCTTAGCAGGTGACTTGACTCGAGATGCCCGGGAAGCTGCAAACCCTACTGGGGTGGCCTGCCTCAGGGACGAACTGACACTGGGGGGGGGCCGGTGAAGCTCAGGGCTTTGGTCTCCTGTACTTCTGGTCTGGAAACACTTCTCACCTCTCCAGCATCCAGCCATAATTAGGGATCTCTTTTTCAGGGAACCACATTTTCTATTATTTCACCACAAATACGAATTTTTCACAGTCACTGGATTTTTACTAATTGGAAATCCAGCTAAAGAAAACCACCATTATGCTCCTATATCCAAAACGAGTGACCTTAGAGTTGGAGTTGGGACAAGGGAGAGGGGGCAGGTTTTCAATCAGGAGCGTTTTT
This sequence comes from Sturnira hondurensis, assembly GCF_014824575.4. Taxonomy (NCBI): domain Eukaryota; kingdom Metazoa; phylum Chordata; class Mammalia; order Chiroptera; family Phyllostomidae; genus Sturnira; species Sturnira hondurensis. The sequence goes on from NW_028080827.1 coordinate 8,334,227, forward strand.
TCCATGGTCATGGATTCCAACTAGGGACTGCAACCAACTCCGATAGCAAATGTTCTACATATCTTTTTGGGGGTAACATTCAAATATCAACCAAGTTAACTTTATTTCTTTTTCCTAAGTACTTCATTTCATCCAAATTACAACCCCCCAAAATGTGTATGTGAGTGTGCATGTCTCTTCATTCCAAATTAACATCTATTTTAAATGTGTGGTGAGGCTCAAGGAGATTCCACCTGAATTGTTCATATTTTGTATCAATTCAAAATACATTTATTTATGCAACACATGCTTCTCTCTTTTCCAATATCCTAATAATGTTGAAGTATAACCCTGTGTGTGTTCGGTGGCTAGAATTTTTTTTATTCATTTTGGCTGTAGTCTTTTTGTACAATATCATCCAATTAGCTGCTTTTCCTAACTTTTGCTCATAATTTTAACTCCTTTATCAACTTTTTAAAAAATATTTTATTTATCTATCTTTAGAGGGGAAGGAGAGAGGAAGAGAAACATCAATGTATGGTTGCTTCTAGTGCATCCCCTGCTGGGAACTGGCCCCTGCTGGGAACAGGCCTGCAACCCAGGTATGTGCCCTGACTGAGAATTGAACTGTGATTGTCTGGTTTGCAGGCCCACACTCAGTCCACTGAGCTACACCAGCCAGGGCTCCTTTATCAACTTTTAAAAGCACGATTTGATTTTCACTTCTATTTGTTCATGTCATAGCTTTGTATTTGCTTTTATTTCTTTTCTGGAAGGATATGTCCCAGAATGTTAAACAGATCCTTGTACAAGGGTGGAAGTGAGAGAAAACATGACACATTTGAGGAAGTGTTAAAGAGCTCAATGTGGTTAGGACATAGAATGTGAGCCACAGAATGATGAGAGATGGCAGACAATGAAATAGTTGCCAGCTATGAGGAGATTATTGTCATGAAAGGCATATAACTGGCAGAAGGCAGGATCAGACTTTCTTACTTAGAAAGAATGTTCTGGCTTCTTTGTGCAACATAATTGAAGGGGTAAAGGATATCATTTGGAAAATAATTACTGAATTTTAGGTGAAAGATGACTGCAGCCTAAGCAACAGGATTGGGGAAAATGTGTAGATTTGAAAGATAAATTTAATAGAAAAAAAAGTCAGCTGGAAACTTGTCAATCCTTTATGATGCATGAGTAGGTTACAAGGATATGTTCAGATTGAAAATCCGATGGTCTCTTATGAAAGACTGACTCATTTCTACTGTCTTTAATCATATTTCACCATGTGCGTGCGACAGGTAGTCTTCTATATACAAGGCACTATTCATTTCAGTTCTATATCTCAGTGTAATTTTTCTGAAGATGTTAGGTAATGATTAAAATACAAACAATTTATAGGTTAGCGATATGGAACACTACAAGTGCAAATACTTCAAACAAGGTAAAATGGAGTGATGAGGTGCCCTCTGCCCTTGCTAAGTTCGTGTGTAGGCAATGGCACTCACTCTTTGGGCGACTGGCAACTGTCTTTAACTGAGATTCATATCACAAATATTTTCACACAGCCTAATATTAACAAGCATTGACCTAGGTACTAGGAAAAGAGGATGAATAAGATAGCTAAAATCTGTATGCTCATTAAGCTCATGTTCTTCATCTTTAAGAGGCATCTAGATTTCAGAAATATATAAATCATGCATCTCAGAATAAAGGAAAAAAAGATGTAGCTATAGAGTCTTACAGACATTCTAAGTCAACTGTTTCTAATGCATTTAATTTTATTTTAAAATTTTCCTAAAGAGACTGCCTTAGTATTCAAATATTTTCCTTGAGAAGACATTTCTTTCATTTTAGAGTTTCTAATGCAAAATGCTGCAGTTTTATATAACAAATGACATAAAATCTAGACCTTCTCCTCCTCCTCCTTTTGTACTTTTATGAAACAAGTTAACAGATATAGTTGTTGAATATAATCCATATATTTTCTCTGCACTCAGATGTGAACAAGTGCGTGCGAGGAGGGGAGAAGGAGCACATACGTGTTCATGGTGGTGGTGTTAGGTAAAGTTGAAACAATCCCACATCAACCTGTACTTCAAAGCATGGAAAAGTTCCAACAGACACTGTCTTAGAATGCATTTAAATAGGTAGCTAAAAATTAGAAGTAATATATATATTTAAATGTATATATGGTTGTATGTTTAGATTTCACAAAGGCAATATAGGAAAATGAATAGATTTCTTTTCATGTGAGTACTGACATATCTATCGTATGTTCCAAATGCAACAGGAGAATCATTACTAATTGTATTTGAAAACTGCCAAGTGAGCATGCACTTTCATGTGTAAATGTGGGTTTAATCTTTGATGTTCAAGGGAAGTGATTCATGGCCAGTTTTCACAGTATGTGAGGAGATGCTTTTTATCTGAGGGCTGACACTTTATGTATTCGGCTATAATCAATACTATTGGCTACGTGCTCTGTCGCTGAAGTAAAACTGTGATTGCTCTGCAAGTAAACTTTAATTACTAGCACGAACATCTCTGTTTTGAAATGTGGTAACCCGGTGTATCCTCTAACACAACTTTATTACCAGGCTTAACAATTAACCTAGGGTTTAAAAGTCTTAAAATGTTGATACTTGAAAGGTACAACCTGCATATTTTTTAAAAATACAAATTTCAATGCATAAATGTTTTTATGCAAAAGGCCACACATCTTAGAAGGGAGACTGAACTCAGTTTCCTCATCAGTAAAATGGAGATAATAGTTGTCAGCTCACAAAGTCGTCACTGAAATTAAATAAGGTATGTGCAAAGCACACATAACTTTGGAGCTGCTACTAAAATTGGGGAATGATAAACACTGAATTAGAGTGCTGATGTCTATGTCTGCATAGTGTTAATTTGTGCATTTCAGTAGCTGCTGTGGAAGCCCATGCTACACAGATACTTAACAACTGGTCTCCCTGCTTTAGTTCCTTTGATCCATCTACCGTACTGAGAAGTCTCTAAATTATAAATCTGAAGTCTTCCCGGTACCTACAGCACAGCATACAAAACCTTTCATAAATAGCCCCATCCCACTCCAAGCCTGTGCTATGCACCTGTGAAACTTATTCCAATTACACTTCTAAAATAGCCCATATGACATTGTGTTATTGTTAGTTCATCAGATACCTAACCTTCTCCAGATTGTGAACCGGGGGCTATGCCTCAAAGTACAAGACTATGGCTGGGGACAAGCCAACCAGGGTATGCTCTGCACACCTCACAAGATAATCACACTTGAAAGGATCCCCTGTGGTTAACACCTTTCCCAGGCCCTTTGAGGTACCAGCAGGTGAACATTTTGAAATTAAATTTTAAGGATATTCAGAAAAAAGAAATGAGCAAGAGTGCCTCCCACCCCCCTGAGGCTCTCCAGAAGCAGGTGGGTTCAGGGCAGCGGCTCCCTCTGTCCTCAGCAAAGGATACACCTTAAAGTAGTCCTGTATCTTATTCCTTTTAGTACACATGGAAACCCGCACAGTGCCTATGACATATTAGGTAAAATTTAGATACTCATTAAATATTAATTCCCTTCCTCTCCCAACCCTACAAATAGATACACATAGAATTATTCAAGCTACAGCCTTATGATGATGAGCAAGTCAAAAACTCAGATTCCTGTAGGAACCTAGTGAACACGGAGTAAAGCCAGTTTAGTTGATGTGAAGGAGGCCTGGAGAGCACACACTCGTTCCGAAAAGGGTGCCTCTCATAGCCATCTGCTACCCAGCTCCAGCCGAATGTTATTGCATCAAGTGGCAATTGTGTCCTCTCTTGCTATAGTTTATGAGAAGCCAGACATCCAGAACATCCTGTGAAGTCTCTTGGTTTTTAAATAGTAATAAATTCTTTTTTCCATGAAGTACTGTTGAATAAATCAAGTAGAATCCATATACGGAGGACCAGGTTGAACCTGTGCTATAGAGCTCTAAAACTTGGCAGTGTAGAAATTACTTCTACACATCAGAGCATGAAGAGATCTATTGCTCCTTCCAAAAGGCTGGGATGCTACTTGTAAGCCACCAGGCTGTTCATGGCTGGGTTCCAACATGCTGTCTTTCCTCATGTAAGAAATTTGGTCAGTACCTGACTCATAAAATTATAGTTCTCCTTTTAATCAGCAAGGAAGAATTTCTGCACTGTAAAATCTTATTAAGGGAGTTTGATTGAGAATTGAATGTGGTCCAGGACCTCTCCAAAGCTCATTTAAGATATTTGATATTTGAGAGAAAAGGCCTAAATGGGCATGTTAACTATCCATTTACCTACACAATTCCAAATTCCGTCCCTACACTCTCAGACCATCAGAAAATAATGTCTTGGACCACATTATCTAGTCAATTGAAGATATGGCTTCTGAGCTATGGCTCAATATCATGTTCTTTGATTTTATAGATGGTTGATATAAAAAGTATCATATTTAAGTGTACTTTTTGTACCTTTAAGAAAGCTGGTCAGAGGTATATTTTACTGTGTGTCTTGTTACCACATTATGTTGGAACTCATGTGATAAAGTCCAGGAAAAGTAGTTCCAGGAAAGGGTGATTATCCTCGCAGATGCATCTGTATATGATACCTTAATGGAAAACATTTCTTTTCTTTAGTTTCCAGGCCAAACTTCAGAAACTACATTAAGGGTGAATAAGAATCCTGGGTTTGGGTCTGAGTTTTCCATCCCCTTAGTGAGGGTATGTACATCAGAAGTATGTTTACTTTCCAACAATGGAGCCCACGACTTTTCAGCAGATGGGGCAATGCTGCAACAAACTGCATGATTCAGGGCTCATTTTAAAAATAAATAAATGAGAGATGGATCAGTATATACAAAGGTGGGAAGCCAAGTGGGATAAGTCCTTTGGGGGAACTGAAAGGGTTTGGTTGGGCTGGACTGTGGAATTCAAGGTGGATACAAGGGGGCAAGATGGGACTAGAGAGGCATCCAGCAGCCAGTTGATAATGATTCTTGTGATTTATTTAAATGATGCATACTTTATTATGAGAAAAAGGAAGCCACATGTGCTTAAGTAAATAAAAACAACAGCAATCTTTTTTTTTCCCTTTAGGCATAGGAACTGGACCTTTGGTTAACTCTAGATGGGTTTTTTTGTAACTTGACAAGGTACAATGTCAACTACATCTCAAGGTGACACTGCTAATAGTAAAAATAATCCCTCATTGGTAAACTGCATCTGCATTAGGATAAACTATAAATGAACCATTAACATTGGATATCGTGGCTTTGGTCTTCCCTCTGAGTAGACCCAGTAAGCCATGCCTATGAATTGTTGCAAAAGATACAAGACAGCGAAGGAGGGTGACTTCCACAGAAGATGACTTTGGGCTGCTGCAAGGGCCCTCAATGAGGAAGGCCTGCTGCTGCCCTGCAGGCAAGCTGTGGTTCTTAATTTCTGTCCTTCCAAGTAGACAGGTGACAGGTGTGGTGCAGCATCACCTTGGGAGTCTGGATGTTTAGATGGACGTAAAGAAGAACCCTTGGTGGGCATTGCACCACTCCAGAGTTAATATAAACCCTTGGTAGGGAAGTTAATATAAACAGATTTGTTTTTATAGGGTCACTTCAGCTATTAAAGACAACTGCCTCTAGGGCCAGTTACTCTAATAATACATTAACCAGAATTAGTTAATGACCTTGTTGAAACAAGATAGAAGCCTATAAGAAGGGGGAAAACAGAAAAAAGCCCTCTAAGTTCCATCTAGATCTGTGTGCACTAATACCAACAAGTGCGACTTACACGGAGGCAACCCAGCTTCCGTATACTTTTGTGTGTGGTTCATTGACCACTTGCTGGGGAAAACAATAAGCTTGACTGGCAAATAAGAACAACTTGAGGAAAAGAAGGAAATATTAAATGGGGACCACCAAGCACTTTTAAAAATCAAAAATATTAGAAAGGGTTGGGTTTGTCTACCATCTCCTTCTTTGCATAGCTGTATGACCTTAATTAAGTCCCTACTGAGCCTCTGAGCTTCACGTCCCTAGCCAGAAAAACAAAACGTTTAGACTCAGTGACTTCTAAATGATCTCAACTCAAAGGTCATATAAGTCTTCATCTGAGTGCCACTCATTTAATAAGTACTATACTAATCTTAACATCCCTTGGTCTCACCATAAAGACATTAAAAATCAAGTAAACACCAAATGCCTACAACAGAAAGATCGAGGAATAGAGTCCAATATATAGAGTCAATCCTTAGTCTGAGGTGGAACTGAGGACTCCATTATGTCTCTACACTCAAATTCCACCCTAGCTAACATGGTGGTTGGATCAATTCCCCAGGACCTTTGTGTGCTTCAGATTCCCCCAGGGGCAGGGGCAGAGGCAGGTGCTGCTTGGCGGGTCTAAGGCGAGCACACCCTACACAGGCTCCCGAGGGTCCAGAGTACTTACTGCGACATTTGCCCACTGTAAACTCTCAGTGACTGCTGATGACTGACAGGATTAATAGCAATAATTAATAATTTAGTACTCATGTTCTCCAAGCATCTTAAAGTAAGATATAAAAATCCAGTGTAATTTAAGCCTAACACATAAAACACAATGATATGAAGTAAAAATAATAATCATCATCATTAATTTTTAAAAAACGTGTCTCTAAGAGATCTAAGTACTTTTGCACCTTAAGAGGGCACTAAAATGTACTGACAAATGGTTATGTGACATTGAGAATGCAGGGAGAAACCTCCGTTTTTTTACAAAAAGTTTCGAATTAAAAATTTAGTGAAAAGCATTGTGGGTACTTCTAGGAAATCTCATCATGATCTCAGTGTAATAGCCATTTGTAAAAAAGCCCCGGACTGAGTCCACGCCAGGGAGCGTTATTGGAAAATGGCCCACTCGGACGACTTCCTGGAATTCCTTTCTGTGAAAGTCAACAGCTTGCCTGGCACCATCTGGGCACTAAACCGAGAGGAGCTGAGAAACAGAAGGCCACATTCTGAGCTGATAGAGTATGTGATTTATAACGTAAGTCTTAAAACATGGCAGCCAGACAACAGCTTACGCTATTCATATCATGAGATCGGCCTCCTCCTTCTTCTTCTTCATCCTCCTCCTCTTCTTCTTTTTAAAAATAAAACAGACAACTATTAGTGGTCATTAAAAATGGGGTAATTAGGCAAGTATTTGTTGCACTGCCACAGTTTTGTACTAGGTGAAGGGGTGTACAGAGGAGATGATGCAGAATGTCTCCTCGTGAACCTGCCCGGCGGTTTACAAATTGCATTCCATGGACTCTCAGCATGTCTCAGAGGGAATTACACAATCACATGATTCAAATTTTCTTTTAGAAATATATGTAATGTTGCTATTGTTAAAGAACTGTGGTCATAAAAGGCAAACTTTTATACTAATATTTAATAAACTTGGAAATGATAAATACATTGATTTATGCTGGCATATAAAACTCTTTCTGTGCAGATCCAAGATAAATATCTGTACCTATATTTAAATTTATAAATATATCATTGATTAAGAGGTTGTGTCTGTCTGTTTTAATGTTTGCAGTAGATATTCCACTCATGTAAAATTATACAAACAAATGCTACTGAAGTGCCATTGTGCTTATCAGGATGACTCGTTTTTTCATGACAACTTATCCAAAACAATCTACCAAAATGAATTGGACATTGAGACCAAAAGTTTCTATGACTGTCACTGATCTGCCTAATCTCAAAGCCCATAATTCATTGAAATATTCTTGATCTCAGTGTTTTAACTTTGTAATATGTAAATGTTATCAGTTAAACTAATAAGGTAGTTTTATTTGATTGATTACTTCATTTTTACTAAAGATTTAGATGCCTGCAAACTTTTAACACACCAATTTATATCATTTCTCAAATAACAAAAGGAAGCTAGTTATTGGTAAAGATCTTTAGAAATGTTTATGCTTTACCTATGAGATAGAAGTAATTGGTGAAACTTGGCTTTATTTTTCTAGTATTTTGTACATTCTATGTTTTGGCTGCATAGAAGATCCCATACACAGAGGAAAACAACCTAATTCACTTCATAGTGTAGGAACTATTTTATAGGAACTTTCAGATATTTAAGCAACTGTGTATTTGAGGAGCACACAGCTCTTTCCTCTAGGATCAAAAATGGAAAATTTTATAACTTATTCTGAAACAGTACTTTATCCTGGACAAAACCTGTGAAGGACACTTGACATTTTCACATCTGATTTGGTAAAAGAGTAATTTTGGATTACTGCTACACATTAAAAGAATAGATTAAAAATATTAAAATGTATAATTATGCCTTGTGAATTTGGACAAGTAAGGATTGGGCAAGAAAAGAATAGGGAAAGTAAGACTATATTTGATACAACTAGGAAGGGAAATCTGCCAATTGCCATAAATAAAATGACTTATGATGCCTTCACCCTCTTCATACAGTTGTTACCACTGGAGCGTCTAAGTGCTTTCCACCATTAGTCACTACTATATCGCAGTTCCATTCTTACATTTTTCAGTACCTTTTATACTTATGATTTATGCCTACAGAATGACTATGAAAAAAACATATATGTCTTACATACAGATTCCAGAAGCAGACAGAATGCAGATAAGTAAACTTATTTTTTTTAATCCAGTTCTGTAATTATAAAACACATGGTTTTCCAGTAAAACACATTCCTATAGCTTCGCTTTCCACGCATGGACTTCCTCCAGGGCTGCGCTGTTTTCTTAAGCTATACCATGGTGGAATCTTATCCTTTATAGTGTTTTGGAGAAAGCTGAGGGTGGCGCCTGCACAATTTGATTTGGTGTAAAAATACACACCAAATCCGATTTCTGTTACATTAAGGCGTTCTCTGACAAAATATACAGAACAAGAAATGAAGTGAATTGCGTTTTAGAAATATCTTGCAAGCTTGTTTCCCCGAATACCTGACCACTAATTTTTAAAAATGGATCAAAATCCACTTTAATTGAATATTTAATAGATGATTTAATGGTCAAGTTAAGATACATTTTAAATGCTAAATATAAAAGTGATTTGTGTTTGCTTACTGGAAATACTTGTAATATAAGCAAACATATATAATAAACTAATATTTAAAGCAAATTAACTGTGGAAGAAATGAAATGACTATCTTCAATTTATAAACATAGGACATTCATCAAACTATATTTTTGACTAATAGTTGGCTTTTATAATATGAATATCATAAGAGTGGATTGCCATTAACAGTAGACATAGTTTAACTCATTTTTAAATGTGTAATATATTTTCTTTAAAATGAACCATTGAAAATAAAAAAAATGGCAATATCTTCCTAGGGAAAGGCTTGCATTTAGCTAGAAGGAAATGCATCAATTTTCATAAATAAATACATTTATTCTTTTGTAAATTCTATCCTCCACATAATGCCCCATGAAATAGTGTGATTTACATAAAAGAATCTGAGATTAGCAAATAGGAGCATGCAATCTAGTCTAAGGCCATTTTGCAACAAGTCATATCAACGTGGTAAAGGCACTTAAGTGTACCGTGCCCTACTTTTTCTCTCAATGACACTGGCGAGGACCTACTTCATTTAATATTTGCAAAGAGAAATAAAGAGACAAGCCCAAACCTTTTGAACAAAGAAATGCATTATGTAGCTACCAGAAAAAGATCGTTGAATTTAGTCCACCTAATTCTTTTTAATTTCTGAGAGTAGTGTTCAAGCAGACGTTTTCAGGGTCCCCAAATGGCTGTTCCCTCCCAGTCCATTTTCGATGGTCTTTAGCCATGTTAGAGAGCCCGGAATAGGATATCCCTAAGAAAACTCTAAAAACTCCTGTGCATCTCTCCACTTTAAACACAGACACACTGTAGGAACCAAGTGAGGTTTCCCTGATGTCTTTATTACCGAAAAGGAGACTGATCAAAGTCTCTCATTCCTTTTCAGTACAATGAGAACCCCAGACTCATGTTAATGGGTAGGTGGCCGGTTCACACAGGGGAGCAGGCAATTCTACACTGTGTGATAAGTATTTCACCATTACCTTCCAAAATACTGTTTCAAAGTGTAGGGCATGTTATGTTAAAAAATAAATGATACTGCCCAAACTCAGCAATTTGAAGGAAACATAAATCAATGGCCTAAGGAAAGCAGGTGATGTAAGGACTTGAGACTGAACTAGATGGCTGAAGAGATGGATCATAAAGTTTAACCTTTGAAATTATTCATTGATATTAATATAAACACATGTAAAAGCACATTTCAAAGTTACCATACTTTGCTGAAATACAGTTTTATTAAATTGAGATTTTTCTTAAGCGGTAAAGAGATAATATATTCTATGTGTGGAAAATATCTCTTATTAAATGCTGAATAAGTCTGGTCTTACTTAATGTTTCAGTTAAGATTGTTTGTGAAAAGGGAGGTCATTGTCTTCATAAATACACACACATGAAAGACATAAAAGACAAAAGTGGATGGTAACACCCAAACTTGTTAAGAAATGGTAATTGTTAGAAATGTGTCCAAAGAAGATAAGAAATCAGACCAAATATTAATGCATACAAATTGAGAAAAAATATTGTAACTGATTCAAGAGACTGAAATAATGGCCAAATACACTTCAGATTTGTGCCAAGAACCATAGCAACTCTGATGACTGTAAAGAACACTCAGTGTTGTTTGGCCTGAAAGCAAAGAGGCAACTTTCTCTCCTCTACGTAACATGAAGGTACTTTCTCCATGAAAGTACTAATGAAGCACTAATATGAAGCACTAATAATCCATCTGAATAACCTAGCAATAAAAAATTAAGAAAGACCCAAGCTGGTGTAGCTCAATGGATTGAGCACAGGCCTGAGAACCAAAGGGTCGCTGGTTTGATTCCAGTTGGGGCACATGCCTGGGTTGCAGGCCAGGTCCCCAGTTGGGGGCACATGAGAAGCAACCACACACTAATGTTTTTCTCCTCTTTCTCCTTCCCTTCACCACTGTCTAAAAAATAAATAAACAAAATCTTTATTAAAAAAAGCCTTTCCACCTGCACTAATAATTGTGTAAAAAATTAAGAAAAAAAGTACTGCTTTACAAGTCAAATACTAAACAGAGAAATACTTTGAAAAGATTTAGACACGAGTGTTTCTTTGTGTCTCTTGCTTTACTCATTCCCTACTTTGCACTAGGAATGTCTCATTTTTCCTCTTAAAAGAATTTATAATGACTCCCAGTATTTTTCAGGAAAATCCCCCCACCAGAATCTTTGCTTTCTAGGCATCTCACCTTTTGGATCCAGACTGGAGCATGCTCACTTCCTATAACCTGCCCATACCAAATTTAGCCCCATCTTCTGACCAGAACACCTGCCTGTCCTGTGTCTGTCCTCCTTTATTCCTTTTGCCTGAAATATGCTTCTCACACCAAGCTCTTTCCCATTGGTCAGCTGGGTGCTCCCAGATGAAGAGATAAGATGGAGTTAGAAATGTAAAAAGTATATTGGGAATAACACCTGAGAAAGGAAAAGGGCAAAAGCAGAATCAGGGAAGGAGCTCTCTATTCACTGTGCACATCTGATAGTCTCTATCAGCCCAGTGAAAACTCCAGGCCAAAATTGGCTGTAAAGAGGTTTGTATACACCAGCAATACAATACCATCTTGATCAGTCATTGTCCCAAGAAAAGTCTGACCTCTGCTCCAATGCAGGGATTGATCCTGGAGGTGCCAACAGCTGGAAGCTGTCAGTCACACTCCTCACGGCTGGGCAAGCAGTCCTTTCTCATAGAGTGAACTCAGCAGTGCATCACTCCATGTCTGCCACAGCGCTATTCTCCAAGTACGTGTGAATGTCTGCTCCTGTCTGAAGCCTCTAAAAATCATCCCCTGGCAACTAGTGGCTCTCCATGCTTCGCCAGCAATGTGAACTTCAGTATCTCGTACTGCATTGTGGCCTCATTATGTTTCCAGGACTCAGCCTTTTAGAGAGTAGGAACTGGACCATACCCTTCTCAGATTTGTAGCGGATAGCTTGGGAAAAGAACACCTAACACGTAACATCTTCAAAGAAGATGGTTGGGTGGCCCTACCGGCTGGGTGATCCGTCAGGTTGGTTCTTCCCGACTCTGGTGCAGAGACACTACAGGGTATACCTTGTATATAACGAAGGGTATTAGGAACTTCTCAAAAATAATGTTAATATATGTACTTTAAGTGCTAAGAGGACTTTAAGGATAAAATGTAGCAAAAATTAGTATGTGCTAAGCCAAAGTTTTGATTCTGTTCCCCAATCATTTAATGAACCTACCTGTGTAACATTTTCCACCCATTTTTCTCATTTCCAGTTTCTTCAGTCCACAAATTGGGAAATAGCTGATCATCTAATTTTTAAATTGTAAGATGTGTACTGTGTTTATTCTGTATTATAAAATAATTTAATTTTGCTTGTAAGTTTTGGAGTTTTCTTTGATGACTTCCTTGGAGGAGGCTTAGCAGTTTAGTAACATGCACTGTTTATTTAATCAGCCAACAATATTGACTCTACGTTAGGCTGAGAGCCAAAGATAAAAGTGAGAGAACAGGAAAAGATGCTCTTTTCTAACGGAGGCAGAACCGCAATACATTATTTACTACACAGTCTGAGAAATACTGTGGCCAAAGCATCAACAACGCAGGTGGAGCAAACACAGGGAGCTAAGGAAAGACCTTCATGAATTAGTTGGGGGTTACTAATTTGTTTCATCTTCCTGTGCACTTTAAAAAGTGAGAAGTGGAAACAAAGGCCTCAGAACATACAGAATCCCTTTTCTGAAAGAAGTGTTTTTCAGCAGGGTTGGTACTGCCCCCTAGGGGAAGGCTTTGGAAACTGCCGAGGTGAGAGACAGGTTTCCCCAGATTTGGAGACACTTACTGGCATTCAGAACAGAATTGCCAGATATCCCGCAATGCTCAGCACAGTCCTTGGCAATGAATAGCTGTCTGATATTCCACCTGGTTTCCAAATAGTCACTGGCCATCCGTGGAAGTGAAAGCTCTGTTTGCAATTTCCTGAGCCCAGAATCTAACTTGGTTTTACACATAAGAATATTTCAAGGTGTTTAACACACCCTGAATTTCCAAGGAGGGCCACCACCCTGTATATCGAAGAACGGCCATATTTTGCCGCTGTTGTTATCCAGAATTTTATCAAGAACATCCGTGTGGACACCCATGTCACTGACAGCAGCATGGTACAAGGGCAGGGCCTGCGTTAGTAACTGCTGTCTTCTCAGCAGTGGGACACGTCCTTTAGTCCTTCAGCCCAGTCATGCCCAAGCCTTTCCCTACTGAGACCCACACTCCTACAAATTAGTCACTCTTTGTTTTTTCCCTTTACATTTTATATGCAGTATATAGGTTATATTACTTAGGAACTTTATTTTAGGGTTATGAAAGTGAATTACTAAATATTAACTATAAAGGTGCTAGCATTGAGACAAGTTGGGAACCAGTACACTTAACATTTTCTAAGAATTACTAAAATTTTCTAAAAGGCTGACCTCATTTTCATGAGAAGAAACCTAAGAGGGTGGTAGAGTGTTCACAATTACTATTGTTGTGTCAGCTACTAAGGTACGCTTTCACCCTGGTGAGCAGGCTGCCTGGCTGGAGGACAGGTGTTCCTGCACAGATAGAAAGGGCGTATGTTCATCTAACAGGTAAAAGGAAACAGAAAGTAACTTTTCTTTGAATGGTCTTCAGTTCTTGTAGTTGATTCTCATGGGTTGAAAATGAAGTACGTTGCCTTAAAACATCCGCATTATTTTTTCCGGTTGGCTCTCTAAGACTGAGAAATTGCTCCTGAACAGAACAGATACATGCTAAGTACTGTCTCTGTATTAACATGTTTAGAAAGAAAACCAACACCCCTACAAAGATCTTTTCCCATTCTCCTCCTACCTGCGGCCCATTAACGTATGATTCAGCCTTTCCTGCATTCTGCCCGAGATCAGAGTGCTTTGATAGTTGTCTGTCACTGTCATTTATCATTCATCTGCTGACTCAGGCAGCAAACATTTAATGAGCACCCACCGTGAGCCACGTGGTTCATTAGCTGCTGGGAGCTCAAGATTAATAAGTTCCAACTTCTGCCCTGAAGGAGTACAGAGAGGTGGTGAAAAAAAGGCAAAGAAACAAACAATGAGTGTGTCAAGTTGATAAACACTATTTTAGGAGGATATATATGAAGTGTGGGAAGGAATGTAATAAAAAATTTAAGCATCTTGCATTGATCCTTAGACATAGTAAGCACTTAATAACAGCCATTCTGAGGTTATTCAAATTGTTCCAGGGCTACAAATTGGGTGGCTATTTTGATGAGTTAAAATGGAAAATAAGGCTCCTGACAACACGGCGAATGCCATTTTGATGGGAGGGAACACGGCCAGCCCATGGTGGCAAATGGATCACCTTTCCGTTAGACGCCATTTCTCTGGGAATCACCTTGCCGTGTGGCAGACACTGTAATATGCACTAAGAACACAGAGCTAAGTCCCTGCTTTTCTCTCAAGGAATTCAATCATACCAAAATTGTTTGCAGAATGAGGAATTCATGCCCATATTGGCTAATGGAATTGCATCTGATGAAGGAACTAATACCACACAAAGTCCCAGGCTCGGAAGTGGAAAAGGAGTCAATAGGGAGGAGGCTGATGCAGGCGAGCCAGGTTGTGAAGAGGGCTCCAGGTTTGCAGCCAAGGAGCTCTTGGCTATGATATACCAGGAATGAGCCAGAAATCCAGAGAGAGGCAGATGAGTCAGAACCCAGGATGTGAATCCAAATGCTGAGGAAATAGTGTTTGACATACCATCGCCCTCAATACTTGCGTAGAAAAACTGGAGCTAAGGGAAGAACACAAAAACAAGTTCAAGGCAAGGCTTTGGGCTCCCTAAAAATATCAGACTGAAGTCAGATCATGACAAAAGGAGTAGGGAAGAGCCAAATAATCACCCATCAGGGAAGAGAAGTGTTCTCGATGATTACAAACTTGATTCATTTGTGTGTCTATTTTTAATTTTGTTGTGAGCCTGCTGTGTGTTTACCACATGATCCTGGGCTGATGATGCTTAGAAAGCAGAATTTTACTTTATATTCCGCACTATATCTGGCTGCTGAAGAAAAGCAATCCGCTGATTTTCCTTGTCTCCTCTTTCTCTTACTAATTAGGAGTTAACTGAATCTTTAGTACAAGCCATCCCCCAGTCCATCCATTCATCCGTCCACTCAATAAACACTTATTACCAGCTACTAGGTAAAGGACCATCCTAGGTGATGGAAGGAAAAAAGATAAATAGACCCGACCCTTGTCCTTGAGGGGTCAGTATTGGGAGGCCGGTCTCAGTGCGGGAAAACAATAGCACAAAGCACATCGATTTCAGCGACAGAGTCTAGATCACTTTTTCTTTGTCAATACATTTAAATGGGTATGCAGACAATAATCAATAAGTGGTGCCTGCACAACTGTTACCAAGGAAATATTTAACTCAATTCCTGATGCTGCAGTCTCTGTGCAATCAGGCCAGGTTGGCATTCTGATTGCTCGTGAGGAAAAAAGACGATGAAATACTCTAGTTCTTCATATGCCAAGATGAAAATCATCAATCTCAATCTCTGTGAAAGATGAAACTACTTTTGGAAAAAGAGCGGTGAACTCTATCAGTCTTTCTAAGGCAATGTAATCTTTAAGATGATACAGAGAGGGCAGAGGCAGTGGAGAAGTTCAGAAGAATTTATATGAGGAAAAAGAGAAATGATGAAATTTCTCCATCAATTTCAAAAGGAGCTAAAAATAAGATAGGACATATGTTAAACCCAAATGACAAAAGTGTTTTTTTGAAAGGTGTGCAATATATTCTAGGTGCTAAATAATTTATTTGATTACATATAAATTTGTCTTCATCTAACATAGGAACATCTTACTACTTAAGATTGTCTAGCACATGATCCAAATAATAAAAATTTAAATTTACTCTTCTCTTTCTCACCTACTGCTAACCCTTAGCCCCTTCACTTAGTATGTATGCCAAATCTTTTTCATTTCTACCACCTACCAGTAGAAATTTCCCGTTCCCAGTTGTAAAACATTTTATCTTTTAACCACTAAAACTTGTAATTATCTAAATGTATATTTCAAATAAAAAATCTTTAGTATTAAGTACATCATTGGTGGAATAGCTTATAGTGCCATCCCAAAGGTCAGTAGAAATTAGGTATTCCATATTTTCTGACCAACTTCTTCAAGATAATTTTTGTTCTGTTGTTATGCCAAATATCTGTTTTTGCTGCCTTATAATTCTCAGCTTAGGTAATACCTGTCTCTGTAACTGTCATTTAGGGGACACTGGTGAATATCTGCTGAATTAATTAAGAAGTACTTAAGGAGAGTCATGGTTCATTGGGGCACAATGCTGGCTACAGACAAAGAATCCATATACTGAAACCAGACTTCCTGGGTTTGATTCCTGGCTTTGATTCCTGGCTACCTTCGTAATAAGACCCTGTGAAAGTTACCTAACTTCTTTTACCTATTTTCTCATAGTAAAATGGGTATAACAATATTTGCTATCTCCACAGAATCATTGCTTGGAACAAATTATTTAAGTTATGTGAAGCTAAGTTATATTAAGCCATATCATTGTAAGCTGCTATTATTGTCGTTGCCATTAGCATTATCATTATTCTGGAAGGAAGAAGGTTGGGGAATAAAGTGTGTTGGCACAATAAGATTCAAAGAGGGCACAGATGTGTTCCAGAGAGAAATTCAAGACATGGGTTTCTCTCTAATAGCCAAATTCCTCACTCATGTGCATGTTAATCAGATGATTCTTGGGAGGAAGAAACAAGCATAGGTAGCTTTTCTGGTAAGCAAATAGCTACCTTCTCCCGCTTCGACTTTTTGCTTCATTAAATCATATTCATGTTTCCGGACTTCAATTAGACATCTTTGTTTTTTCCTAAGAATACTTCTTGATCCCAAAGACTGAGTTGGGTGCCTATTTGAGGTGCTCCTGCAGCCTCCTCTGCACTGTCTGACACACTTTTATGGTTGTTACCTTGATGCTAGTTTCTGTTTCCACTGAAGATCTCCAACTCTCAGATCAGTGCACAGCAACAGAGAGGAGTGATACAGAGGAGTGATGCATGAAGACTTTTTCAAAGTTTTAGAGCTAGCACAGTATGCAGTATAGAATATTAAGTGACCAACACCCTGTCACCAAAAGCTGCCTGCTTACCTCAATCCACCCAAAGGCTGTGGTTGGAATACTTTCTTGCAAAAAGAAACTAAAACAAAAAGGAGGTCTGAAGCATGCACCACCAATAAGTACATTTGTTTGCAAACAACACACACATTATTAGTATATCAACAGTATGTCCATTATAAAATATACGCAAAAGTAGGACTTTCAAAAGAATATTACACACACATCTGATGTAGCTAAAGCTAAGTTTGGCAATTTCATTTGCATCTTGTTTCATTTACATTATTAGTATTATCTTCAAACCATAGTTTCTTGGCCAGAAAGTCTTGTCCATTTTCTGAGGGTTAGTTGAGTTGACACTAGAAGTCATCTAAGCAGGGACACTTGAAACCGAACACAGCAGGGACGGGTGGGCGTGTGGAGTGGGTTTTCCACCCTTCCTTCAGCATACGTGAAACACCATATGCAGCACCACGCTGCCCAACATAGAAATCAGCCAGAATACCGAGGCCAGCCTTGCATCAAATATTTTTTGTTTGAAGTTATGTAAGTATTGATTTTCATCTCACTCCTCCATACTCAATCCATCAGCAAATACTAGCAGCTATGCCTTTAAAATACATTTGGAATCTGACCACTTTTCACTTCTTCATCCAGACCACCATATTTGATGCAAGCTGTCATCATCAAGATTAGCATAATGGGCTCCCAGCCAGTCTCCCTGCTTCTGTCCTTGGCTCCTGAACCTCAATGTGATTCCATCAAAACATGTGCCATTTGTCTGCTCAAATGGTTTGCCGTTCCATCTCCGAGAGAGAACCTAAGGTCTCACTATCACAACTAAGGCCTTCTAGTAAACGCTCCTCCTCCCATTATGTCCCTGCTCCTTGCTCACTCACATCACATAGGCCTTTCCTAAATGACTTCCGTGGCCACAAAGAAGAACATATCGGCCTTCTCACTTAGCCTGAAGACCTCACAGAGGGTGGTGGCAAATGCATTTGCAATAAATACAGTCAAGAAAGCATTTTCCTGTAAAGTAGTCAACTATGTTTCAAAGCCTTTCAACCACTAGACAGATTTCCTCCTGAGAAACTCAGGAGGAAGCGGACGCCTGTCCCAAGGCAGTCCTTCTGCTGTTGGCCACCAGGGCCACAAAACTCTTCTGTTGAATCAATGTTTATTTCCTTGATTTACTACTTGTGCCTGGTTTTATTTAAACAAAGCACATTTTCATTATTTAATTTTGCAGATAAGTCTTTGAAAAAGATGCATCTAATACAGATTATTTGTAATACCTATGTGTGATGCATAATCTTCACAACCACACTTTAATGGGAATTTAAATTCAGCCTATAATTCCAGGTGACAGCTTTATCTACGAAGCCTCCATCTCTATTTAAACCAATTTATTTAATGGAACAATTTAGAACACTTGTATAAACTGATCCAAATCCCATTCAAAAAATAAAGGAAAATAACTTTCAAATTTATTTTAATAATAGAAAATACTGTCATTTCAGCTACAAATGTGAGTGTTAACTATACAATTTCTTATTAAAAAGATTTAAGGAAGATAGCAATGTAGTCATTATAAAAATGTAAACCCAGATAAAATCTACCACTCCCCCATAAAATATCAATATGCAAATATTAAAACCACAAGTAAAATGCATGTTGGGAAATGCAAGAAATGAAAACTATGAAAATAAGATGCAAAAGTATAAATTTCAAACACATTAGCTTCAACTTTCATTTCAGTTCATTTCCACTGCTTTCTAAATTCATCTCATGCACCAATAATCAAGAAATCTGGTGATTTTCTTTAAATATATTTTATTGATTATGTCATTACAGTTTTTCTATTCCCCCCCTTCATTCCCCTCCACCCTGCACACCCCCTTCCCCACCATTCCCCCCCTTTAGTTTATGACCACCTGTCTCAAGTTCTTTAGATTCTATATTTCCCCTACTATTCTTGCCCTCCCCCCTATCTATTTTCTACCTACTGTCTATGCTATTTTCTGTACCTTCTCCCCCCTTCTCCTCCTCCCACTCCCCTGTTGCTAACCCTCCATGTGATCTTCATTTCTGTTTCCGCTCCTGATCTAGCTGTCCTCTTAGTTTGCTTTTCTTTTAGGTGTGGTTGTTAATAACTGTGAGTTTGCTGTCCTTTCACTGTTCATATTTTTTATCTTCTTTTTCTTGGATAAGTTCTTTTAACATTTCATATAATAAGGGCTTGGTGATGATGAACTCCTTGAATTTGATCTTATCTGAGAAGCACTTTATCTGTCCTTCCATTCTAAATGAAAGCTTTGCTGGATAGAGCAATCTAGGATGTAGGTCTTTGGATTTCATGACTTGGAATAGTTCTTTCCAGGCCCTCTTGCCTGTAAGGACTCTTTTGAGAAATCAGCTGACAGTCTGATAGGAACTCCTTTGTAGATGACTATCCCCATATCTCTTGCTGCTTCTAGGATTCTCTCCTTCATTTTAATCTTGGCTAATGTAATTAAGATGTGCCTTGGTGTGTTTCTTCTTGGATCCAACTTCTTTGGGAGTCTGTGCTTTCTGGATTTCCTTGAATTCTATTTCCTTTGCCAGACTAGGGAAGTTCTCCTTTATTATTTGTTCAAATATGTTTTCCACTCATGGCTGTTCCTCTTCCCCTTCTGGTACCCTTATAATTTGGATGTTGGAATGTTTAAAGATGTCCTGGAGTTTCCTAAGCCTTTCCTCATTTTTTGAATTCTTGTTTCTTCATATTTTTCTGTTTGGTCATTTTTTTCTTTATTCTGGTCCACTCCCTTGATTTGAGTCCCAGTTTCTCCACTCCTCATACATAACAGGCATGAACAGACCAAAACATAGCTCAAGAACTCAAAGCCCCAGAGCCAATAACTCTAAGCGATCAAGAAATAGCCAACCTCTCAGATGCACGGTTCAAAACACTGGTGATCAGGATGCTCACAGAATTGATTGATTTTAGTCACAAATTAGAGGAACAAATGAAGGCTAAACTAATTGAAATGAAGGGAAATGCACAGGAAAACAATAGTGGTGATTTTCTTTATTATAAGGGCTAATATGGCAACGATTGAACACTTTTTGGTAATAGAAAGTATGATTTATGAGCAGGAATACAAATCTAAGAAAACCACTCAATAAATTATTCACTTTTCAGACCAAGCTGATTGAGAGCAAATCTCCTTCAAGCTGCCAGTATGGGAAATGCAGTTTACTGGACAAGAACATGGTGCTTAAGAGAATATCTGAAGTTGCTCCTCTGTTTTTAGTAATTTTTTGACTATAGACAAGGCACATACTTTCTTTTAAATCCCAGTTTATTTACGGAAAAAATGGAATAACAATAGAAAGTGTGTCTCAAGGTGCAAAATACATACAACTGATGGCATTCAATATAGCTGTGTATGGTGATGGACTTTTTTCAAATATTATTTATTTAATGTATATGAAGGAGACATATAATTATGTCAAATGAAAAATTGAAGAGGCAATTTCTCAGGAATTTCTTTTTCTCAGAGAGAGTGTTTTTTAGTTGTCCTTTGTAATTTTATTTCCATGAACATGGACATTTAGAAAGACAATAACATTGTCTACAAAAGTGACTCAAATGTTGAAAACAGAGACTTTGTTCATGTGAGTTATGTAAGAATTAAAGGAAAAAATGAGATAACATTCATAAAGTACTTAGCATCATGTTAGAGTGTACTAAGGGCATGATACTTGTTGTTATTATTATATTTCCTGATCTATTATTGTTAGTAAACCAAATATTTGTATACATTATTCTGGCATTAAAGAAATTTTTGAATATTCTTGCATAGTAAAACCATCATCTGTTACTTTCAGAATGATTTGCAAAAAGGATACCTCAAGTAAGCAAGAAAAAATAAAGAAATTAAATTAAGAATAAAAAGAATTAAAAAAATATATAGTGGAAGGGAGCTAACAGAGTGCAAAAGAGCAAGGACCTGATAAAATTAAGTGACATAAACCATTTATCATAAGAATATTTGGTAAAATAATATATGTTGAGATGTCATTCTGCCTAAGTAAATCTGCCTACAAAAATTGAGGAATTATCACATTACTGAATAGCACATACAGCATCTCTTTAACCTTTGAATCAAGACATGTAAAATAAATAAAAGATTGCCTCCACTTCAATTTTTTGGAAGAGTTTGAGAAGAGTAGGTATCAAATCTTCTTTGAATGTTTGGTACATCCACTATGGAAAACAGTACAGCAGTTCCTCAAGAAAAGAAGATTAGACTTACCATATGTCTAATGGTAGACTAATGGTAAGATTAGACTTACCATTAGTCTTACCATATTAGACTTACCTTACTCACCCAGCGATCCCTCTTCTGGGTGGCTACCTGGAAAACTTGAAAACATTTACTTGAGCTCTGACTGGTGTGGCTCAGTAGGTTGGGCGTCAGCCCACAAACTGAAAGGTTTCTTGTTTCATTCCCAGTGAGGGCACATGCCTGTGTTGTGGGCCAGGTCTTCAACTGGGCGCATGCAAGAGGCAACTCATTAATGTTTCTCTCACACAACAATGTTTCTCTCCCTCTCTGTCTCCCTTTCCCTCTCTCTAAAAATAAATAAATGAAAATTTTAAGAAAGAAAACATTTGTTTACAAAAATATATGCATCCTTATGTTAATTGCAGCATTATTTACAGTGACCAAGACAACCAAAGTATTCTTCAATGGAGGATTGGATGAAATGTGGTACATATATACTATGGAATACTACTTAGCCATAAGAAAGGATGAAATACTGCTGTTTGCAATGACAGGAATGAATCTTGAGAATATTATGCAAAGTGAAATAAGTCAGTCAGAAAAAACCAAGGAACATATTTCACTCATATCTTGGATATAAAGCTGAAACTCATCAATACACACAGACAGTAGCATGGTGGTTACCAGACGGAAGGGGGTGGAGGTTAGTAAAGGGCGAAGAAGGCCAAATGGTGATGGAAAATGATTTGACTTTGGGTGGTGGGCACACAATGCAATATACAGATCATGTATCGCAGAAATGCATGCCTAAAAGCTATATGACCCCATGAATCAATGTTAACCCAACAATTTTTTAAAAGTAACAAATAAGTAGCTTTTTGTAGTGATTGAATTTTTTACTTCCATCAAGTGTATAGTACATACTATTATAATAAGTGTATAAAGGTTCCTATAGTTTTTCTAAGTTTCTCTGACTAGTTTTTTTAATAAACCTTTTCCAAAAGGAGAAAAAAAGTAATGTTAATATCCAATATAATATTGCTTGAAAAATTTCCTCTTTATTATAGGCTATGTGTTTCTGATTTACTTGGAATTGCAGTTAATATTTTCTTGCAGGCAGCATTTCTCCAAAATAGATTTGCTCAGTCTTTTGTGAGCATATATTGTTAATGATTTTATTTATGTATCTTAGAGGGGAAGGGAAGGAGAGAGAGAGAGAGAGAGAGAGAGAGAGAGAGAGAAATATCAATGTATGGTTGCCTCTCGTGCATCCCCTGCTGGGAACTGGGAACTGGCCTGCAACCCAGGCATGTGCCCTGACTGGGAATCAAACCACAATCGTGTGGTTCGCAGGCCCACGCTCAATCCACTGAGCTACACCAGCCAGGGCATGAGCATATTTCTTTTAAATAAAATATTTTAAATTTTATACACAAACATATTAAGTAGCTATAGTATTTTTGTGTTCCATTTCTTATCACAAACTAATCCTAAATTTTCCTTTAACGTGGGTAAAGAATCATTCAGTAATAATCAAAAGATAGTTGAAGGATAACATCGAATTTGGATGTCTTTAGTCATAGTAAACTTCATAGTACTAATAGTTTTTATACCCAATAATTAACTGGGGATAGAGCAGGGCCTCAGTGAAACTTCGAATAATGGATATGCCATATGATAGCAAAGCATCGAAAGTTTCATCTTGATAGCCTGCCATGAATTTCCTATCCAGAAAATAGGGCTTTGGGACAATGGATAATTTAGTCAATCAAGATTAGGAATAAGGCCCAGATATACCACCTAATGAGAATGAACAAATGATGAACAACACTAGCAGTCTTTGGAGAGTTGGGAGAAACCTACTAATGATGCTACAGGTGCCTCTCCCAAAGAATCAAGAACTCAAATAAAGTCATTGAAAATTAATTTGAAAAGGGATATTTATGCTTCTTGCTTGAAATATGTCCTACAACTATAATTACATGATATGATCAAAAAGGAGCTCCTTCAAGTGGGTGAATTTATCAGATAATTAAAGCTAATTTCTGGACAACAAACAAATAAATGACCTGAAATCACCTTTGAGCTTTATCAGATTACTTATTGAATTTTCTATCCTCAGTAGCTGTCTTGGTATCGGGAAATATTGTATTTTGATTTTTGGCCTTCACTGAAGATTTTCTTTCTGCTACATATTGTCTGTCATTACATAGTGCTTTCCAATCAGTAATCTTATACAAATAGTAAGGAGAAATAAGTATAATGCATTTTTAAGAATAACATCTAAGATTTAAACATTTTAACTGCAGCAACATTTCTCTGAGTTCCAAGTAGAAAAAACAAAATTCTTTTTGTGTACCTAACAATTCTTAACAACCCCGAACATGAAAATTGGTAGCATGTTTCCCTGACAAAAATATACATTTAATCATATTATAAATAAATTTGTTCATCAAAAGCTTACTATTTGAAAATCGAATTTATACTTAATTTTTTAGTGTTTTTATTTTTTTAAGTCACAGTAATGGCTGAAAATTAGTTAATATTTTATAACAAAAATTTAGATTCACTAGCTAGCCAAAAACCATAAGCATCATCATTATAAAATTATGAAGATAAAATGTATCATAAAATAATGTGGTCCAACTATAAGCCAGTTTAATATTAGTTCATGTTGCATCTCTTATTCCCCCAAAATAAAAAAAATCTGGCATATGGCTGTTATCAAGTTATCAGATGAAAATAAACCTAACACCTATTATTATCAGGGTATCCTTAGAATGAATTAAGCTATAACTGTTAATCTTATTTTCAATTTTAATCTCTAACTTCAAAACATTTTTATAAATGATATAAATTTTTGTTTTGGAAACTATTTACTGGTTAATAGAATTTAGAAGTTCTTTAAAAACCTGACACTTGTAAGAGGAAATTGATAGCAGAACAGGTCAAAAACAGGGCACTTGGCTGGGTTTTTGCAGAAATGATATATTGTGAACTCATATTCTCAGCAAGTACTAAGTAGTAGAAAATTCTGATGAAAGAGCATGCCAATAAATTTTGCACTTACTTTGCAGAGGCAAATTGTCTGTAATGCACTGTAACTCCAGCTCCTCGGCCCATTCCATCTTTGGCCCCATCTGTGTCACCTGATAGTTACCCGTCTCAGTCACGGACCCTGGTTGACTGTTGATGGGTGTCTTTCTCAAGGTCTTCATGTGTTGTTGAACTTCCGCCAAAAGAACAGCTTGTATTGCTTCAGTTACCTGTTAAGTTTGTATATCCATAAAGATTATATTTAGTATTATTACAAATTGGGGTCTTATACAAAACCCAAAGCCTAGAATTTTGATGAGGAGGTTTCACATAAATTGCAATGCTCCATTCCACATGGATTAGTATCTGAAATAATTGGTAGATACTGAGAATTGGCTCCCAAACCACACATTGTTCTTTTGTAAATGCAAGAGATTATAGAGGAAAACAAAGAAGTTCTGAATTCTTTCTTCTAAGACATTTTCATTTCTACCAGAAAATACATAAAATTAATTTGAGTATATCATAATGCTCTTACAGACAAGTTTAGCTCCTCAAACAATGTCTAGCTCTAAAACACTATTTGCCTAAAAACATTTGATTTAAACTAGGCTTAATACAGAAGGTTAAAGATAAAACTTTAATACAAATCTCACTAAACTCAGTGTATGTGTCTGTGGCTTTATATAGCTCAAAATACTGCAAAATGCAACTTCTGGTTATTGTACATGCCCAGTCAAGGATCTGTGGTTGAGTGGGGCGGGGGGGGGAATGCTTGTCTGAGGGTATCTATCCACTCTCTTCATTTTTAAAATGAAGAATCTGAGACATGACATCCCAAGTTCCACACAGACTTCATGAACGGGCCTTTGTGCATGAGCCCTCTGAGCCTTGCTTCTATGTCCTTTTGTATATCTCATTCCAAGGTTCTACACCATTATCCCTGAGTAAAAAGCCAGCCTACCTTAGCCTCTTTCTGGAGAGAAATAAGACAAGGTCCAGGAGTTAAGTCAAGTTCAAGGAAAATCATGTGCTTAATCAGTGAGAAAAAAGGAGGGTCACCACTGATTTAGACGAACTTGGGACACCTTCCCCTTATCCTTTTCCGGCCGACGGTTAGACCTTTCGTATGGCCACAACCCCATGGCTACTCCTTTCCCCCTCCAAGGCCTGCTTTCCAATGACTCATGTCCTACCACCTCCTCTGCATTGTCTCCATCTACTCAGACAATCTCTAGGGCTTGGGCTTTAGGACAATACTAACTGAGACTGGTATGGAGAGAGGCCGATGCCCAAAACAGAATATGTATTCATCTAAATATTTACTTGGTCTTTTTTATGAGGAATAGCAGCACAGGGGACTTTTAGGCTGTAGGGGCGCTCAAAGAGCTGTTGCTGCTGGCAGATACTTGCTGAACTAGTGGGGCAGAAGGAGCCAGGCCTCTGACCTTCAATATGGGAAGCTTCCCAAATGTAACAGAGTGGCTTCTTGATCACTGATCATCCCTCTGCTCTTGTCCACTCCAATGCTGGGTTAGGCAGAATGAAGTGATTTTACCATTGCATACCATGTCTACTAACATCGTGGCACTGCCTGTCACAGTACAGGCACACGATGCTTCCTCATGCACATCACGTGATGGGATTCTCAACACCGTGTCAGCTGTTGCATGCCATGAATCTAACTATATATCATGCTCTACATATCATGATACTGGTGAACATGCCTATCAATATCTACCACATTATAATATATGATACTATATTAACTATTAAAATAATGCTTACTAACATATACTCCCTTACAATCTGGTGACCCATGCTCATTTCTGTATATCATATGATGGAATAAACTATATTAATTATTCATAAATAATAATTTACATCGCTGAATTTCATTTTGATTTTGTCACACATTTTATTTGACAGCACTGATTATAAGATGTAGATGATGTTGTAGATGATATTGATTAAAGAGCTCTGAATCAGAAATGAGAAAGCCCAAGTTTCTGATCCATCTAGGCTGGTAACCACGAATGCTGCCTTGGGCAAGTTCAGCTACTTCCTTCTCTGGGACTTCACGTTCTCACTTACAAAACAAAGTCTGTGATACTGGGAGACACTGGAATGAGAGCTTCCAGTCATAGAACCTTGTGTGGAACATTCTTCTGTCTATACCTCTAATTCAGAAGGCTAGTAGTGGAGGATGTCTCAGGCCCACGGTACATCTAATTTATGGTCTAGCCTTCAAAAAGAGAAGTTTGGCCCGATTCCTTCCTGGAATCCTGGCTGCCCTCTCCCTGGGGTCGTATCATCTCTGAGGAGCACCCATAACTGTGATTTAGAGTATTTTCTATCCCACTGAGTAGAACGGTCTATAACAACTTGGATCAATATTCTTCCTCAAAAATCTATGGGAATTTGTGTAATTTCATGTAACATTTCTAATTATTGGATTTATATATTATGAACACATTTTTAACTATCGAATTTTGTTTTCGACATATTTGTCACTACAAGTACATATTATAAGAATTAATAATAATATTAAAAACAAGGGGAAGTAAAAATAACAGGATAAAACATATTAAAAAGAATGAGTAGGATACTCAGAACCACAAAACCTGAAAGTGAATACTGAATGGCACACCCCCAGCTGGAAACAAACAAAATACTCACTTTATGCTCAGTGTGAAATCAACAAAGCATGGTTCCAACTCAGAGAAGTGACAGAGCTAATAAGCAGGTGATAACATTATCACAGTATCTGGTATACAGTGGGCACTAAGTAAGTACTAATGGAATTGAAATAGATTCTCTACGCTTTAAAAATATAAACTGTGGAAAGTAGAATTTGTTGATAATGTCTAACTATCAATACTTGAGTTTCTATAGTATATATAGTAGAAAAAATTATAGGTGGTAGGAATAAAATTTACCCCAACAAAATATAAAATGTATACAGTGGTTTACAAACTTTGTGATTTCAATAATAGCTAGAATTGAAAGAAAGCACTATGTCTGAAAGCTGTCTTTCGAATGCAAGTTACTTGAAAATAGATCGTATGCAAAGTATTATACACTTGTGAGGGAATGTGCAGGGATTTAAAATAAGGTTTACCAATTCATCAGCTGGAAAGAGTCAGCCACAGATCTGGGACATATACTTATTACTGGAAGTACTACAGTGCTATAGGCAAGCTAAACATTTTAATGGTTTTCTGCTAACACCGTGAAACAGCAAAGTGAAAGAGCACAAAATGTTATGAAGACTCCTAAGAGACCCCGAGGTCTGTGCGTAGTTCAATGTCCGATTTTCTGGTATAAAAGCTTTTCCCCAACACGGCTCACACTGGCCTTTCATGCCTTTTCAGCATCTCCTGAAAGGGAGCACTTCTGCCTTAGAGGCTTGGATCTCATGTTTCACCCACTGGAGTGGGGTTATAAAATCCCAAGAATTCCAATGAACCTTCAGAAACATGCAAAATAGCAAATCCAAAACCTTGCTGTTGCTTTTCCAGCATTTATTTCTATGTTGGGTATGTTTCTTAGGTGAGAAACAGAAGAGAATCTACAGATGAACTCATTCATCTGAAAAATATACACCTCACTCCTCTCTTAAAGGCATCCCCCCATTCGATTTCTGAAGTAGGATTTTGCTCTATTTTATACAAGCATTCCATTCTCACCTCATGCTCTTAAAATACATTGAAAAGTAGATTCAAATTTAAATGATACAACTAACTTCTTAAACGAACAGCTTTATTAGTAATTTGAGGACTGGTTAATGAAGCATTTAAAGGAATATTTGCAAAAGTCTGTTTTTCCTGAAGGACCCAGGAATTCTCATTCCCACTTCACACAAGAGGAAAACAAATAGTCAAGTTGAACCTATCTTCCAGGGTCATTCATCAGGGTAGTGGCCAAGATGGGAGAAAAACTGTAAAGCTTGGACTTCCTATAGTATGAGTCATAAACGCTCCGGTAATATTTTTCCTGCTCCCAGCATTTTGCACAAGGTCATAGAATCATACAACCTAAAAGATCCATTAGTCTAAACATGTCCAAATCACATTAAAACTTAGCTGAAGGTCAAATGAACAACTACGAAAGATCTTTAGTTGGAGCAGTTCAGGATAAATGTTCTGTTGAATTCTTTTCCTTAAGGACTTTTCCCCATTGTGGAATTCTTTGGCTACTAAAGAAAAAGAAATCTCACCTTTAGGAGACAGACTCTTTTAGGGTGATTGCTAATATGCTCATTAAGACAACATATACTAATGTTCACTTGATTATCACAGGGTCTTTTTGCATAGCTCTACATTTGTTCATTCATTCGTTAAATATTTATTGACTGACTACTGTCACTACTGGTTTTCTGGCCACTGCTCAAAGAGGGGTGAGTGAGACCAAGTCCCTGCTCTCAGCAAATTGCTGTAACAGTGAGGGATAGAAGATAAACAAGCAGAAAACAAAACAACAATAAAACCCACATGGTATAATTTCCATTAAAAACAAGCACAACAAAGAAAATGGTAACATGATGGGACTGGAGGCATAGGCGAGGGTGGGGAAGAGGACACTATTAGGTGGAGTGATCAGAGAAGACTGTTGGCTTTGAGCAATTGATGAATGGAAAAATGAGAATCCCAGCTTAAGAAAACTATAAGTCCTGAGGAGGACATGGAGATCAATGTGGTTAGTAAGAATAGAAGAGAGAATGATGAGCAAAGAGGTTAAGCCAGGACAAACCATATAAAAACTTGTAGGCCATGGTAATAAGATTCAATAGCCATTCTGATTGTGTTTGTCTGGCCTCAGAGTGTCAACCCCTCAACTTGTTCTGAGTTCATTTTCTGTTTTCCTGTCACCAAAAAAGTAACCATTTTTAATTGGAGTTATTGCTATTCTTGTTGTGCAAATTTGATAGTAAGCTCATAAAGTTTTAATAATTATTTATCTAATCAATGCACAGATATTTTTTGTACAATGCACAAAGCTATCCACTTAGCTTTTAGCAACTAAAAAAAGCTTGGGAAGAGAAAAATACTTAAATTGGGCATTGAAACTAACTCTCTAAGTCAGCTTACAGATGATGTACTCTCAACATAGAAAAACGATTTCTAATTACACTTACCAAATTCCTAAACCTAGGGACTTTTACATCATGGCACTTTTGAAATAAAGTAATAGACAATTCTGCCACAAACAGAAACCTCAAAGAGCAGTAAGTTGCTAATGACATGAACATCTCTTCCTTAGCTCTGTCCATTCTTTCCCCTCATTTGGTGCATCCTTGCATAATTATCTTTCACTTTCCCCCTTCCCTCATTATTAGTCTCTACATTAGCTCTGTTAAATGAAATGCCCTGGGAGAAAATTTTGCGAAAACAAGAGTAACTACTGACTTGTGCTTTCGAGTAAAGGAGGGTATGAATGAAACACAGCAGCAAGAAACTCCCATAATTTCAAGAACATGAGCTGTGTCATGTAGGAGACCATTCTGCATGGCGTGGGCCCAGCTCCCACTCAGAGATGCACAGGACCCACGCCCACGGATAGGTTCTCCCGTGGGGAATCAGGCCTGCAATGTGCCTAGGCCACTTTGAGTCTTGCTTTTTGCTAAAAACTCCCTCAGCTGGATTTGTGGCAAACATTTACTGCAAAATAACTTCCTAAAATCCTTGCTAAACCTTCCAAGGACGGGTGTAACCAGTTCAACCACTTTTCCCTTTTCATTTGCAAATATCCCTCTTCTGTGATGTGACTAGCGGGCTTGGCTCCTTTGTCTTCTGTAAAAGGTAACCACCTAAAGCAACCTGTGCATAGTAAATGAGGACCATCATGTAAAGTGCAGAGAAACCCAATGAAGGCTGGTCATGGCAAGGGCCAAGGCTATTGCTTCCCTTGAGAGAAAAGCCATGCTGTCCCTTTTCCTCCACCGGACTCAGGAGTCTGTGTGAATGTCTCATTTCATCCACAGTGATGCGGACACTGTGAGCTGGTGTCTGCATCAGTATCATACCTGCACAGACTGGTCTCTCCAACAGGAAATTAGTTTCAAAAGTGAACCGTCAGCTTCAGGTATATGGGATTCATTCTTACCTGGAAATATAAAGAGGACATTTATAACTCGAAAGTATTAAAAATGGATACACCCCAATGGTCCTTAACTCCAGCTGCACACTGGAATCACCTGGGCAGATTTGTTTTCCCAAACACCAATGCCCAGGGTCAGTTGCTCCGGGGTTCTGATTTAATAGATCTCAGGCTGAGGGTGGGGTAGGCATTAATACTTTGTAAAAGTACCTCTGAAGATTTTCAGGTATAGCCACAGTTGAGAACCATTAATTAATTTATATGTATTTTAATAATTATACTAATACATATTCACAGTAAATCAAATTCGTCTTTACAAGTACACCTGAAACCCATCATTGTACATTTTTGCCAACAAAAAGCAATGCTTTTTCCACCCAAATAGATCACCAAATTTTATAATTTCTTCTTCATACAAATAGTTTCTAAAATTATACATTGCACCTCACCCAGAAATCATATAAAAGACTTCCTTTGATTTGTCCTTAACCAGCCACACTACTCTGATTAATAGGTAAGGCACTTGGGCTTCAATTTGCCTCATTTTGTTATGTATTGTTTCTTTCAAGTTTGCCCTCTTGAATCTTCTTTCTATCCATTTGCCTTAATGTTCAGTGTGAAATTTTAAGAGTGAGCTAAGGTTTGGTTTATTTAAGTTGATCTATAGAGTGCCCAGCAGTTTCCTACATAAAAATGCACTTTATAAGTGCCTTTTCATTCATTGAAAATGTACATATTATCATCCAAGTGAGAAATCGATGCATTAAGTTAGCATTTTGATAGGTGAAATGCATTATCCAGGTGTCAGATCCTGGGAATGAGACAAAAACAATGAGGGCTTGTGCTGGGGGGAAAAATGATGATAACTGTCTATTTAAATTAATGTATTAATATATATTTGAAATCCTGCTATCAACTTTTAAGTATTAGTTCAATATGTATTTCATTAAATCATCATTTTAAATATTAAATATTAAATAGATAAGGGTATGTGTGTATTACATTAGTGGTCAAGGAAAATGTGTTAGAAGGTATTAGATATAATGTAAATTGAGAACATGAGAGAAATAAATAAATAAATATATATATATATATATATATAAGAAACTTATAACTCATTAATATCATTATTTCTTCCTGATGAAACATATAATACAAATTTGAAATGACCAAGATCAGTGCATAAAACATGCAAGCATGCACTATAATTCTGAAATCATATTTTCCATGAGCACAGCAGGTAAGAGAAATTTTTTTGATCTCTCTCCTTTCTTCCTCTCTCTTTTGGTTGACCTTGTGATTTTACCATCAAAGCAAAGTGTTGGTCTCAACTGTAACTACTTACTGGCATCATGGGGTACTTCACAACACACTTTAATGTGATGTTAAAATTTTAATATGAGGTAGAAATGGGAGCCAACTTTTCTTGGCAATGTCAGTGAGTTAAAAGAATTCATTGCAACATCAGAGGGGAAAGAGAAAAAGAAAGCATCCTAGTTTCCCAATATTACCTAGTCACCATTCCTGCTGACAGCAGTGGCCACTGGGTCCTGTCAACCCTTTAGAATAAGCACCACAGTGTCATTTTATTCTTCAGGCTTTGATTATAGAATTAATAACATGAAATAAATCCTCTCTCCCCTTTACATCTCATGTTCCAATTATTAAACACAAAACTTACTTTTTATTAGCAGGAAGAAGGTGGAAAATTTAAAAAATAAATATAATACATCAGATAGTAGAAAGGATTGTGGAAAACAGTAAAATAGGGAAAGAGGTAGGTTGTGCTGGGAGAAGGAAGGGCATCTTCATTGATGAAATGGCATTTGAGCAAGAACCGAAGGGTGGTGGGTGGAGGTGAGGGGCAACAGGCCAACCTTTGTGGAATCTGGGGAAAGACAATTCCAGGCAGAGGAAACAGCCAGTGCAACAGCCCTGAGACCTGCCTGTCACGTTTAGGTAACAGAGTAAAGGGGTCAGTATAGCTGGACCATTGGAAGAGAGAAGGGAGTACAAAGAGATGAGGTTAGATAGGGGTGTGCATGCATTGATGTAGGTAGAAAAGCCAGCTTATATAGGGCCTTGTGAGCTACCTATGCACTGTGGCTTTTCTTTGGAGTGACACAGAAGCCACTGAAAGGTTTATAAGCAGAAACATGAGGTTCTGACTTAGTTTCAAATAGATCACTCTGGTTGCTTGGTTGAAAACAGAGTGCAGGAACCAACCATAGGAGCAGAGGGGTTCTTAGGAAGTCTCTGTAGTCATCAAGGCAAGAGATGATTAAGAGTCAAGAAGGGGGGTTCTGTAGTAGAGAGAAGCAGTCAAAATCTGGGGTATATTCTGAAGGTAGAATCAACATGATCACTAATAGACTGGCTCTGGGATATGAGAGAAAGGGAAAAGTCGAAATGACACCAAAGTTTTTGGCCTGAACAAGCAGAAGGATAGAATTGTCGTTTATTGAGATGTCAAAGTTTTGGAGAAGCACTTTTGGGAATGAATTAGCCATTTGGCATGGAAAGAAAATATAAACACCAAAGTTGTCATTCAGAAGATTCCAAGGATCTTTATATGACTTCTGAAATAACTCTAAAATTCTCTAATATAGTAATCACTTATTTGGTAATAAAGATACTGATGCAATAAGCTTCCCCATAAGACCTTTAATACACAAATATTTCAGAATTTCAGCAAGTTTCAAAGCTTGCTACCAGGCATTTCAAAGCTCATTTGATGAAATCATAACATTACATGTCTTATGTTATTTATTTTAATGAAAATGTTTATATGTGTTTCAATATTGGCAGAATACAATAACATAACCATGATAAATGCAGAATAAGTCAAACAATGGACACATTGCTCATTCTAAACTGTAGAGTGCTATCCAGTTATTGAAATATAGTCATTTTATATTGTAGAAGTAAAAAAAATACAGGCTATATCTGTGACTTTTTTACCATTCCGTAAGTAACTGTAGAAGCTTGAAATATGCAAAATATCATTCCCAGGACTTTTCACTTTGTTGTGCATGGATTCCATTTTGAAAGAGCTGTTGAAAGAAAGATTTACAGGATATTATTAAAAATGTATAAATAATATTTTGAAAAATACATTGGAGACATGAGCACATGATGAATTTAACAAATTTGGGAAGTGAACACAGATTATTTTTAGCAATGTCTTCCACATTAATATCTCTGATGAATCTTATTTCCCCACTTTGCTCCTATCTAAAACCTTAATCCCAAATGAATTGTGGATCAGTTTGCCAGAATTATCTTGTGACCCACTTCTACAGAAGGAGTCCTGCATTAGGCCATGCAATTAATCTGTGGCTCTTGCAATACATTTTAGAATCCTAATATTCTTATTTCTGCCAAAGAATTCTCCCCAGGTACTGGCAGGAGAAGGCAGGTACTGGTGAAGGCAGCCTTTACCCTTATCCAATGACTCAGCAGCAACTTTCAGATACTGTCCAAAGATATTCTCAGAGGCAGATAGCTCTTTCCTGGGAATTCAGTTCTGCCATGCACCGATTGTGAAGCAAAGATTTCTCAACCTTCACAGTTGCAGTGAAAGGCCAGTGAGATGGTCAAATTTGTTGGAAGGATTTGGTGTGACAAATCTGATACATATTATTTTGATTTCCTGCAAGAGAATGTGAAGTCTCTTACAGCATATCAAATCTGAAGTGACTGATTTAGGCAACCAATCTCTAATCCTGACACCTCTATTCAATAACTTGTTTTAATGGAGAATTCTGCAAAGAATTAACCAAAGTACAGTAATGATTTTAAGGTCACTTCAGGGAAGGTGTGGTGAAAGCCCATCATCTCCCCCAGAGGGTTCTGGACACACCCCGTACTTTGGAACTCTGTAATCCGGAGCAAACTCAGAATGACCCACCACCACCCCCCCACCGGCAAACAATAACAAAGTTCCTCACCTGCTCTGTAGGATCACAATTAGGCAAATAAATGTATTTTGTTAGGAGCCGGTTTGTAAGAATTTGAAGAAACCTTGCCCTCCCCCCTGTCTATTTTCTACCTACTGTCTATGCTATTTTCTGTACCTTCTCCCCACTTCTCCTCCTCCCACTCCCCTCTTGCTAACCCTCCATGTGATCTTCATTTCTATGGTTCCACTCCTGATATAGCTGTCCTCTTGGTTTGCTTTTGTTTTAGGTGTGGTTGTTAATAACTGTGAGTTTGCTGTCCTTTCACTGTTCATATTTTTCATCTTCTGTTTCTTATATAAGTTCCTTTAGCACTTCATATAATAAGGGCTTGGTGATGATGAACTCCTTGAACTTGACCTTATCTGAGAAGCACTTTATCTGTCCTTCCATTCTAAATGAAAGCTTTGCTGGATAAATCAATCTCGGATGTAGGTCTTTGGATTTCATGACTTGGTAGGGAAATATAGAATCTAAAGAACCTGAGACACGTGGTCATAAACAAAAGGGGGGGAATAGTGGGGGAAGGGTGTACCGGGTGGAGGGGAATGAAGGAGGGGAATAGAACAACTGTAATGGTATAATCAATAAAATATATATTTAAAAAAGACCATTCAAAAAAAAAAAAAGAAAGAAAGAAAGCTTGTCCTACCAGGAATCTCAAGTTAGAATTTTCTCCAGAGTGGAAATTAGAGAGCAAAGTGCCATTTCAGAAAGGCTATTCAGCTCTCACCCCAACATGCACAAGTGCTTATCCTAACAGCTAAAACAGGTAAAAATAGTCCAAGGGAATTAGGCTTCAATATATGAGGCCATTATGTTCTTCTAAGATATTAATAAACCAAAATGTGAAATATTGAAATCAAAATGAAAGATATTAGTACTGGAAGCTAATTATCATACAGATTGTTAGTTCCTTAAATGTACCCCTCCTTCTGTAATGTTAATAAAGGGAATATTTTTACAGCAAAAATATTTTTAAAAAAGAATTTGAAGAAATCTTAATGATCACCTATCCCACCCACCTCATTTTATGAAAGGGGAAAGCTAAGCCCACAGGGCTGAGTGACTTGTCCAAAGCCACATGGCTAGTTAAACAAAACAAAAAGAATCAGGATTCATTCCTAGGTTTTCAGGCTCCAGGCTGACTGCAGTTTTTTGAAACCATACTTTAGGTGCTATGTAATTTTCTGTGTAATAGAAAGAAAAGTAAAAGAAGCCTATCTGAAATTAAAAAGAAATTAAAATAAATAGAATAAAATAGAGGATGATAAAGTACTAAAATTTACCACTCTGCTTTCTCATTATTAGGCCCACAAACAGAAAGTGGACACTCCAGTGGCACAAAACATTGTAACGGAAGGAAGCGTGATACTGAACCTTACTTAATCCATATGGACTGGCTTTGCTGCCAGGCCGTGGGTACACCTAGGGCAGAAACTCTCTTTTAGATAGTGCCTGGCACACATATTTGTTGAATTGAGCTCTTATCAAAGAACAGAAATGTCAAGGACCATTGACCACCATGTGTTGGGGAGTTCAAACAGTGTCTCTTCTGTGGAGGCTTTCTAGATGTTTCACCTCATACTAACTATTCTCTTTACACTGACCACTTATAATAACCTGTACAACAAATGTTTTTCCTAGTTTTCTTACCTTACTTTAATGTTTTCTACCTATTTCATGTGCATTGTCTATATCATTTACATGCACTTATATTCCAATGAGAAATTTATTTGCATTTCCCGTGTAAGCTAGTGCTAGGGACACCTTCACTTGGTGAACTGAATTAAATATTCTAATATCAGACTATGAAAAATTACACTGAATTTTAGCAGTGAAAGAGGGTTCATACTCAGAATCAAAGTTAGTAATTAATCAGGCTCTAGAATTAGACTGGTGGTCAGCCTTGAGTCAGACTCTAAGAAGCTGAATTAATCTTGAGTTTGGTATCTTCTCTCCATAAGCCTCAATATCCTCACCTCTACAATGAGCAAAATAATAGTACCTATAACTCAATTTTGCTGTGCATATTAAATAAAATCATGTATTTAAAGGGCTTACATGGTGACCAGTAGATATTAAACACTCAAAAATGATAGTTATTATTACTAAACTGTACTTTTCTATAAATTAGTTACTGATGGCCTCTTTTATTTTAATATGCCAAAGTATAAATTAAATGGTGAGATTTGAGGTATGAAATTTTTAAACTTTTCCTTTCCTTATGATATATAAAATATGTCATCATAGGCATTTACTGAAGTGTTCTTTGTTCATACTAATTCACAGCAATTACAATGGATTTCAAGGTTGTATTTATTTATGTATCTATTGAATCATTCAGCATCCACCACTCTGATTTTCTTGGAACATATTTTGAGAGCTATGGATATTTGTTGCATTAATAAATTTTAAACATGGACCTATTGCTGAAATCATCCTCAAAACCCAAAATTGAAAAAAATATTTTCTAAAATTTGTTTGGAGGTAAAGGAATTGTTACATATTTATTCTTCATGTGAAGGAAGAGAGGAGAGGAGAGAAGCTGGAGAGTTGAATATCGCCAATAATGATACTTTTTTAATGCCACAACTAAGAATAGTCAAAATCTCTGGGCATGCCTTACCTATCAATTCCACACTCCAATTCTACAGGCATGTTAACTAATTTGTTAACTAAAAATAGTCTTCTCAATAAATAAACTATAGTGTTTGACTCATGCAAAGAATCACAGTTATTTTCCAGTTCTCTTGGCATCTGGGCCTGACTTGAAAGAGTGGATGTATACTTATTTGACAAGTCCAAAACTTTCCTGGAAAACAAATTTCCTTTTGAACAGTCTTTTTTCATTTCCGCATTGCATACATCCCAGCCTGGCAGCATCAGTGAGAAGTGATCTTCATTTGAAGCAAGTCCTAAAGAAACTGGACTCTGGAGCTTCAAAATATTGAGATGCTTAATGCAGAGATTGTCTAATTCTTTATCCACTCCCCATGGCAAGAGGCAAGAGAGGAGCAATTTGGCTGCATCGATGATGAGGTTGGCATCAACTTTTCTTGATGATGTAGAGTGTGTCTTTTTGGAGCTCTTCATTTTCTTCTGCCTTTTAATGCCATCATTTTCTTCTGAAACGATGATGGAATTATCTCCTTGGGCTGGGGTTTCACTAACAGGCTTGGCTTGTGCCTCTGCTGAGGGGGGACCACAGGCAGTTTTATTTCTTTTCAGCGTCAGTGTTTTCTTCTCTACTGTACTTTTGGCCCTTCTCAGCATCTCACTACCATAGAATGAATTTGAAGGGTCCCTATCACAGATTGGAGTTGACAGCAGAAGTTCCACAAGATTTTCCAAGTCAAATAGAAGGATATGAAAGCCAATGTTACTCCATCTTGTCTTCACAGATAAGACATTAAATGGACCTGAGAAAGACTTGGCATCAGCGACCTAACAAAGAAAAAAAAAACTTTATTTGTCAAAGTTCTTATTTTTAAATGATTTTATTAAAGATCCCATAATATCAAAATGACATGAACAGAAAGTATTAAGTAGTAGTACAAAGTAAAAGCAAGTCATTTCCATTTCTTTGTCTTAACTACAATAATTTCCCTCTAAATTACATTTATATTTTAATATATTGAAACCCTTTTTCACTTGTAAAACTTATGTTCTTCCTCTAAAAATACAAATTAGAATGTTTGGAGTAAGGTGGTATCAGATTGACATCATTTCATATACATTTTCATATCTTCCTAACAATATAGCCATGAAGACATACAACACGGGAAAACCAAATATAAAAATTAAGCAGAACACTTAGAACACTTGCAAGAATTTAGAAAAGCTTTAACAAAAATGGTCTCTTCAAATTTGTTTAAAATTTTGTTTAAAATTACAAACAACAAGTGCTGGAGAGGTTGTGGGGAAAAGGGGACCCTAGTTCACTGTTGGTGGGATTGCAGACTGGTATAACCACTATGGAAAACAATATGGAATTTTCTAAGAAAACTAAAAATGGACGTGCCTTTTGACCAAGCAATTCCACTGTTAGGAGGAAGCACTGAAGCACCAATCCAAAAGAACCTATGCACCCCAATGTTCATAGCAGCACGATTTACGATAGCCAAGAGTTGGAAGCAACCTAGATGCCCACCGGTAAATGACTGGATCAAAAAGCTATGGTACATTTACACAATGGAATTCTATGCAGCAGAAGAAAGAAGGAGCTCCTACCCTTTACAACAGCATGGATGGAACTGGAGAGCATTATGCTGAGCAAAATAAGCCAGGTGGTGAAAGACAAATACCATATGATCTCACCTTTAACAGGAATCTAAACAACAAAACAAATAAGCAAGCAAAATATGACCAATGAAACTCAAATATGACCAATGACACGGAACAGGCTGACAGGGTCCAGAGGGGAGAGGGGAGAGAATCACAGGGGAAAAGGGGATGGACTCACATGAACAAGTATAAAGGACACATGGACAATAACTAAGGTGGGGGGGCAGAAATGGGAGGGAGGTGGGGAGCACTGAGGGGGGCAGGGCTGGGAATATAAGACAGAAAACTGTACTTGAACAAGAATTAAATAAAAAAAATAAAATAAAATAATGCTAAGTAGGAACTTGAGTGAATTTAAATGTGAACAGATAAGAATGATAAAAAAAATTTTGTTTAAAATTGGAAGTAATCTAAATGTTAACCAATATCAAATTGCCAGAATGGCAAGAATGGTCTCTTCAAATTTGTTTAAAACTTTAAGTAATTGAAAGTAACCTAAATGTTAACTAATATCAAATTGCTTTTATTAAAGGCTCACCTTGTGAACTTGCATTTGTACTTTCTCTGCCTAAAATGAGTTTGTCCTAAAGACTGGCATGGTGGACTCTCATGTTTCAGTTTAGTCCCTGCTCATTTATAAGGCCTTCCTAAAACAGCATATCCCCTTATGTCAACCTGTTACTCTCTAGCTTCTTCCTTGATTTTTTTCTTCTTGGTATTTATATTATATAAAATATTTATTTGTTTACTGTGTATCTTCCCCAATAGCATTCACACTCAGCCTTTGCAGGAGTTTTGTATATTTCCTCATTCCCAGTGACTATAAAATAATGCTGCTATACAGCACTGTTAAGGGGCCAATAAATTTTTGTTCAATGAATGATTAGCATATGTATATAATAGACTACCATTTAAATATTTTGAAAAAATAGTAACTATACTTATTGGAAAAATGTATTCTATAAGGCAGAAAAATAAATCCCTTTTAATAAAAGTATGTGTGTATGAATGTATTGATATTTTTACATATTGGCATATATAAATATATATAGAATATACACATATATTAATGAAAGATATGCACTAAAATGTCTAACTATTAAGTATAATAACTATAAATGTCTAATTAACTATTAATTAGAAAGAAAAGGTTAAAATAATCTCTATACTTTAGAGTTTTCTTGTTTTTTATTTAGTTATTGGATTTTTTGCAGTGATGACATATTTTATAATCAT
This sequence comes from Sturnira hondurensis, assembly GCF_014824575.4. Classification (NCBI taxonomy): domain Eukaryota; kingdom Metazoa; phylum Chordata; class Mammalia; order Chiroptera; family Phyllostomidae; genus Sturnira; species Sturnira hondurensis. The sequence continues at coordinate 8,374,353 of NW_028080827.1, forward strand.
AAAAAAGAAAATTTAAAAATATTAAAAATTTTACAATACAAGACCAAAATGGGATACACTTAAAAAATACATTTTTCTGGTATATAATTTTTTAAGATTTCATTGATTTATTTATTTTTAGAAAAGGGAAGGGAGGGAGAAAGGGAAGGGAGGGAGAAAGGGAGGGAGAGAGACATCTATCAATTGGTTGCCCCTACACACTACCAACCAGAGCCATGGTCCGCAAACCATGCATGTGCCCTGACTGGACTCAAACTGGTGACTTCTTGGTTTGCAGGGCAATGCCCAACCCACTGAGCCACACCAGTTGGGGCAGTATAATTATTAATAAATAATTTCTTCACATCAGAAATAAAAAGAAAACTGCATAGATTGAAAATGAGCAAATAGCAACAATAGCAAGATACAAAGAATAACATTCAAATTAAAATATGAAAAAATGTTTACAACCAGATGTAATCAAGAAGTGAAACTAAGGTAGTAATATCGTTAACACCATTCATTACCTATTAGTTTACTAAAAAAATTACTTATTTTATTATGTAATGTTTAATACATACAAAATAATAAGTAAACCATTCATTAAGCTCTCCTATACACTGATACTTCTCCAAAGCTATAATCTTCTCTGGCCATTGTGTCTAGACTTCTTCAATTACTGGGGCAGTGAAAATCATAACAATGATTCTAGAAATATGACACATTGCCTGGTCAAGCTTCATCTTTCTATTGTGTGATCTCCGTAGCCACAATAGGCCCATTGCACCACTGCGAATTAACATGTCCTGAAACATGGTCACATAAGCCTCAGGGGAAACTGGACATTGTAGATCCTTTTTAAATCATCATTGCTATTTAAAATTTATTTAACATAATGCAAATTTGTTTCCCATGTGGAAAAAATTCTTTTAGATTATAAGTATAAACTATTATTATATTTTAATATACTAAACTGATTACATGTTGTAATTATAGCCAGTCATCATTGAATATTTTTCCTTTAAAAACAGTGAATACATTGTTAAAGTCATGTCATCAAGGACTTTAAAAAGAGTTTTACCATTATTTTGACATAAGTAACAAAGAATGAAAATAAAAGCCTATAATATTTTTGAGTTTTTATATGTAATAGATTGGGTATATACAATATGTACTGATGTTTACAAAGAGTATAGTAAATCTTATGTTTATTTTCATTTATGTTACCTATATACAATATATTCCTTGGACAAGAATTCTATTGAAAATATCCTGGTAAATAATGACTGAATTATGTTCTGCAAAAATATAAATATAATTATATTACTTTTAGAATGATAAACTATTATAACAGAAATATTTCATAAACATTTCTCAATCTTGTTATAATAAAAAGCCTAAGACAAACTATTAAATACAAAAGTATTTCATCTAATATACATTACTGCAAATACTTGAGACGTATAATTATTAACCAATACCACCCCAATAAATTTAATTTAGATTTTTCTTTTTTTAACATCATTTTATTTTACTTTATTTTTATTTTTATTTAACTCTTGTTCAAGTACAGTTTTCTGTCTTATATTCCCAGCCCTGCCCCCCGCCCCCATGTAAAGGTTAAGTATAAATTTCATTAGTTCACATGTTATTTGTAGAATGCTCTATGATTGCCTGACAGATAATTACCCAAAATTGTTCCATCCAGGCTTTGTATTCCTAGAGGAGGTGCTGGGTTTTTCCCTGGAATCACACCCCTTGTACTCCCACTCTCTGACGTTCTAGGCTGTGGTGAGAGAGGAGGTGTTGCTTACAGCGGGGACAGCTGGAGAGCAGCAGGAAAGGACAGCCTTCCATCCCAGCCTCTAGACTCTGGTGAGGCTGGGAAGTGAGATGGCACTGACGCATCTGCATGTGAATGCTACAAACAGCAGGTGGACAGCAGGGAGAGGCCCCCAGAGCTGAGCTCTTTGTCTGGAGCAGGCAGACTTTAGGGAAAGCTACTGAGTCAGAAAGCAGGCAAGCGGAATTCCAGATGGCCAGCGGGCAATTACTCCTCTACTCTCCATAAGAGTCAAGGAGAAACGAGTAAAACTAAAGTTAGCAACACAAAATTCAAACTCTCAACAAGTCGGTGTACATATAACAAGACAAAACAAAATGACCTGAAAGTTTGAAGGAAAAAAACACAATAAGTCTGAAGGTATAAGTCTAACACCATTATTATTTTTAAATCTATTCGTTTTTTTCCTTTCATCCTGTGTTCAACTTGTGCTTCTTCCTTTTCTATCTGACTCAGAAAGACAAAATGGTTAAATAAGGCTGGTTTTACCTTGTGCTTTTGAAGGTAGAAATGCACTAACAACTTGTTCTGATAAAACTTCTCTCTGAAAACATAGTGGATCCCTCACTGAGTTTATTGTAAAGGATTTGACCTGCCCACCCTACCACAACCACGAAATGCACATGGGGAAACTGTTGCTGAAAACTACCTTCATCTTCTCGCTTTTGTGACTTTGTGCAAATAATATCTGGTACAAATACTTAAATACTAAGTGAGAAAATATATAGATAATAGATAACATTTTATTTAGTTACGTTAGAGCAAGACGAGTTTAGCAGTTATCTAATCTGACCCCTTCTCCTTTAATGAATAGAAAATGAAGAACAGAGAAGAAACTTGTTCAAAATTATTTTACAAATAGCCAAGTAAGGATTCCAAGTATATTTTTTTCTGACATTTCTTCAGATGATATTATCCACTCAGATTTTTTAAAATGAATTTATTTATTTCTTTTTAGAGGGGAAGGGAAGGAGAGAGGTAGAGAAATATCAATGTGTGGTTGCCTCTCATGCATCCCCTGCTGGGAACTGGCCTGCAACCCAGGCATGTGCCCTGACTGGGAATCAAACCACAATCCTTTGGTTCTCAGGCTTCTGCTGAATCCACTGAGCTACACCAGCCAAGGCCCACTCAGATTTCTTAAAGACTGGAATAATATTTCTTATTTCTCATTTTAACATATCCAAAAGGTCCTCAGTAGCTAAGCATTTATTTTATGAAATATCATAATTACTGAGATATATAAAGAAGAAAAAGTCATGAGAATATTCACTAATGAACTGATTACATATAAAATTATTACCAAACCCTCCTCCTTTCTGTCTATATGAATTACCCTATTCTAGACACTTTATAGAAATGAAATCATTTGATATAAACTTTCGCATCTAGCTTCTTTTACTTAGGCATTGTTTTTGAGACTCATGCTGTAGTATGTATCAATATTATATTCTTCTTATTGCTGCACCCCTGTTAGCTTTATACTGGACAAAATGATCACATAATTGAAAAGAAATAAAAACTTCTACATCCATTTGAGTGAGATCTTCTTTATATTAGGGAAAACACTTCCTTTGCACATTTCTTTCCTTCCCCATTTTCACCGTTTGATTCTAGGGTCCTGGATCATTTCAGTGTGGCCTTAAACAGAACATCTTTACTTGTCAGCTACAAACCCAACTGGCACAGCACTGCTAGAGTAATGTAGGTTTAGACAAGTATTTTGAGTGTATTGCTTTTAGATTCTCTAAAGTCCCTAAATGCCTGTAGAATGAAGTCCAGTTTCAGTAAGTTGCCACACCCAAATGTCCAGTCATCTTTTTTTCCCTTTCTTGTATAAGTTTCCTATCCCTCCTCCTTCATTTGGTCAGATTTCTCTTACTGACCCTCCTGCATGTTTGACTTACTCCCACATGTGAGCCTTTGCCTCTAACTTATTACCTTAACAGTCACCCTCCTCAGGCTCCAGCCCAAATCCAACCTCCTGTTGTTTGCATCCTTACCCACTCTAGTCCCATAGTCTCTCTCCTCTCTCAACTCTTCAGCAATTTACCTGTAGCCTGGTGAATCTTTAACCTTCTCCAGAGGGTGAAGCGAGTTAAATCCAGGAACTGTATCTTCCATCTTCTGGTATGAGTTATTTTGAGAGCGGGATTCATGCCTGATTCCTTTGGCTACTTCTCAAATCAGTTATTTTACAAATAATAGTATTTATGAAAATTCATGAAAGCTTTTTATGGCTCCTACACACCCAGAAAAACAAATGCATAAACTAGTACTGGCAAACTAATGAAAGCAGTTTCCCTCTAAGACAAAAAGCGGATAAAAGTAAACTTCAGCTTTACTCTCACCACTTCACCAAGAAAAAGCTAGGAATAATTCTTAAGATATGTGCATCCAAATCTCTTACTGTAACATTAGAAAGAGTTTTTTTTTAGAGGTAAGATGAAAAAAGTTCAGCACCACAAGGTGGGCTATCGAAAGGCAAATCCATCACTGCTTAATATTCTCGGTGCCTTAGCAAAGGAAGAGGTGCTCAGGTCTAATTTTCAGTCTAGCAGGGCTTTCATTTCCTTCCATTTAGACAAAACAGCATTACCCTGAAAACAGAGAAGTGGTACAAGGCACCGTGACATTTCTACTCCACTGCAACACGGGAGAGGCTTATTTTAAACGTGGCCCTGGAGGTCAGAAAAAGTGACATTTAGTCACAGGTACCGCAAATATCCTTCTAGATTTGTGATCAGAATTTTATATTGTCTTATCGTCACATTCTTTGTTAGCTGATGCTTTTCACCAAAATTACAGGAAAACATACTGAAAAGTCAGAAAAAAAATTTAACTTTAATATATCTGAAACGTGCCTATAAACCACAGTTATTGCAATCCCAGCCTCCTCTCTAAGAAAGTTTACTTCATCTCCTGACTTTCCCGGTAGTATTTTCCCAGTGAACCTGGCTTAACTCTGGATATTATTTTCTGCTTCCTTTTCTTCAATGCCTCTCACACCAAGTCCTCACCTTCACATTTTATTAATATTCATTCATCCATCTATCTATCAAATGTTTACTTAGCATGTACTATGTGCACCTGCTGTGCTGTTTGTGAAAAACTCAATGGTGAGCAAGACAGAGTCCCGGAAGCATGCAGTTCACAGGCTAGTTCTTCTCACTGGAATTCTTCCCCACCCTCCTCTCCTAATTGCAGTCTGTGCTTGGCATGGCTGCCTGATTACTCCACTGTTAATAGTGTATTTGGCCTTTCAACCTTTCTCGATTTCTTTGGCTCTTTGTTTCTTCTGAGACTGAGAATGCCCTGACACCCATCAACAGAAATTTCACCCCTGAAGAGAGCTCATTTCCAAGAGACTTAACCTCACAAACCTTTCTGAATTTCCCCTTCCAGTTGTAATCTTGCTTTCCTTGGATGTTTCATGACATCTTAATTTTTTCCCAACATTTACTTTTTGTCATCATCATATGTACTGGCATCCTTAGTTTCTTCGACTCCAGTCTCCAAAAGCTGAGCTTGTCTCAATCTCTGTGCTTTACACCAGCAAGAATTTGTTCTGTTAAAATTTCATAAAGTATGAAGATTTTTGTGCAAGACTTCATTGAGCTTAAAGTGCTGGATAAGCTGAGTTACATAAACATTGAAGACAAATGTACTGATTTCAATGCTTTCTCTAGTACCTATTCAGTTGAATGATCGAAGATGTTATTCCAGGTCTTTTTGAAAAATAACAAATAAAAGTCAGCACATTTTGAAAAATCATTATTAAGTAAACTTTTGTTTAGGGTAACTTGGGATTCAGCCCTTGGTTGTTAGTTCTGTACATTTCCGTAAACTCATCTCTAACCTCTGTGTGACCAGAGAAATTCACTTAAAAAACTGTCCCCTAAATGAAAAATAAGTGTCTCACAACACTAGCCTATTTAAGCACCTAATTAAAGGGTCAGTCAAGAGTCAATCTGTTCTATAACAGATTGCCTTTGTCAGTGGGCTCCCATCTACCCAGAGCTTCACTTAGGGTGCCCCTGCTCTTGGCTCCTTGTATATTTGGATGCCACTGCCTTGACTTTGAACTATATCTCCTCAAAATTTTATTGATGCAGAATTTGGGGTAATTTGGAAAAGAGCAAAAGTGTTCTATAAGTAAGTCATTTCTCTATAGGTCACAAATGAAAACTACTGTTCTCTATTCCTTGTCTGAAAACCAGGACACTTTTCTGATTCTCTTAAAATTCTTCAAAATAGAACTTCAGGGTGAAAAGTTATGTGCTTTTAAATGTTGGTTAAACAGTTGACTGTGCACCACCAAGGTTGTTTCAAAACACGTTTCAACCAAAAGTAAATGTATATGCTATTTTGCTATACCGTTAGAGAGTTCAGCTTTTAAAAATATTTATTAATCTGTTAATAGAAAATTTGCATTGATGTATTTAGTGAAAAAACCTTAAGGACTATTTGTATATTTTTTGTGACATAAGTATTAATCTTTACACAATTTCCTATTTATTTTTTTCTTATCAATTTGTAAGAGCCCTTTTATATGTAAAGATATTAATCCTGTATTGGATATATTACAAATAATTTTCAAGTCTTATTAGGTTTGAAATTTATAGATTGGGGCTTACAATATAATTTTTAATATTTTAAAAAGTAAAAATTATATATTTTTATTTTTATTTTAGACATTTTGTTACTCTTAGGCCTTTTACAACCCAATTAGTAAAAATATTACTATATATTTCCTTCCAATACTCTTTTTATATTTAAAACTTTCGTTCATCTGAAGTTTATTTTTGTTAAAGGTAGAAAGGGTATTATTTTATTAATTTTATCCAAAAATTATACTCAATTATACAAAAGCCACTTATTAACTTTTCTGTAGAATTTTAAGTGCCATTTTTTCTAGTAGCAAATTATGATTTATATACATGCTCCTTCCTGGACTCTTTTATCCTTTTTCAGTTATCGAATTCTCTATTCTGGAACCACGATGCGCTCTACTGCAGATAGGTGAATGGATGGATGTGAGGATGGATATTTAGATAATGTTTGACATGTGAGAAGGACATCCCATGCCCATTATTTCTCCTTTACCTAATTTTCTTAGCTCATTCTATACATTTATTTTTTCCAGAAATATTTTGTAATCAATTTCCAAAACCAACCAATGGGAATTTGAAAGTTATTCTTCTTAAATGTATGGATTTATAACTATGTTAATTTGTAAAAGATGGTGCTTTCCCTCTAGGGTTGTATTATTGTTAAATCAGGAAAATTTTCATGCTTTTTAGTAATTTTTTAACACATATTTTCATATAGGTGTTGCATATTTCTTATTAAACTTATTTCTATTTATTTTTCTATTTTTATTGCTATCAGTAAGAGAATTTTACATTTATTGTATTTTCAAACCAGTGGTTTTGTATTATTATATGAGTTTTGTTTTCAGCACTACTATATTTTAACTTTATTTTTTGTTTTACTAGGTTTTCTGTTCTATTCATAATTTTATATATTCACCATTACTATATTTAAACAAAAGTTATTTGCTCCATTCTTTTCACTTTTAATCTTGTTATTTATTTGTCTTTGGCATTTACTAAAACATTAAAAAGAAGTTAAAAGTAGTATGAATGTTATATTATTACACATTAAATCAGGATAATTATTGTAGTTTTTAATTTAAAATCATTTGAATCATTCATTTTTTCTAATATTTCATAAGTTGGAATAGTTTCCTAACTCCATTTATATGAGTAGCCACACCTATTTAATTCCTAGTCATATAAATTAGATTTATACAGTAATGTCAGGTAAATAAAAGAATGGGTCCATTTTGACAGTGTAAATGAGTAATGATTGCATATTAACACACAAGTCTAAATAGCTTCCCTCATCAAAGGTTTCTGAAAGAAAAAGTAAAGCAGTACTCACTGAAGGCTTGATCAAAAATCTAACCAGGCTAGTCCTGGCTTGTGCGGCTCAGTGGGTCGGGTGCCCTAATGCAAACTGAGAAAGGTCACATTTTGGATTCCCAGTCAGGGCACTTGCCCGGGTTGCAGGGCAGGTCTCCAGTAGGGGGCGCACAAGAGGCCACAGATAGACGTTTCTCACATCAACGCTTCTCTCCCTCTCTTTTTCCCTCTCTTCCCCTCTCTCTATTAGTAAATAAATAAAATCTTTTTAAAAATCTAATCAGGGTAATCTGTATGTACTGATATAGAAAATGGCTGCCAAACATTTCTCACTTAACAAAGCAACTTGTAGAACAGCATCTATAATATAATCTTTCTACGTGAAAAAGAGATTGATATACATGCACACAGACTTATACATTTGTCCTTATACATTTGGCCTAGAAAAGAACACATCAACGGCATCATAATAATGGAAACTAACACAAGGGCAGTGGTTTGAAGAGTGAGAGAGGTTTGCTTACTATCCATAAATGTCAGGGTCCTCTCTATACTGTCAAGCACTCATTTCCTAAAATTCAGCCTTGATCCATTAGTGATACATGAAAACCAATACTGCTACATTGTATTTTGGAAAGCCTTAGATTACAACATAAACCATATCTGAAAAGTCAAATTACTGTATATATTACTGACAAGATGTCCAGGAAAAGAAAATGCTTTTATGTTTTCCCCCTCAAATATATCAAGACATGCCATCTACTTTAACTGATTTAATACACAAAACCACATAAAAATTTCATGGAAAGTACAACCTAAATGCTATTTTACCTATCTACCTTCTCTGAAGGCTGTTTACCATTGGGATTCAACTTATTCTGGGAAGTCTGCTACGTCCCTAAAAATACACATTGCAATTAGCTGATGGAGAATCCCACATTGGTCTACCCTCTTTCTTGAGACACTAGTCCTTTTTGTAACAAGACACACAGTCCTGAAGATTGAGCTCCTGCTTTGTCTGCTGCTTCGCCCTTTGGCTGATTCTAGGGTAGAAATATAAGTTTAAAAAATTGTCAATGAATTTAATTATAAATTAACATTTATCCAGTGCTAAAAGCTTTCGCACAATTTCACTTTAAAATTATTTGGTCTGAAAGTTTGAACTCAAAGCTAAACCAGATATTGGCTTAAGAATTCTTTGGCTTATGAATATTTATGACATGGGGCATAATGGATGCCTATTCTCCCTGTCAGCAGTTAATTAGTTAATTAACATAATAATAATAGCGATCCGGTGTTATTGAGTATAAAACTTTAATTTAGGAAGTCAAGCAATCCTTCAAAGTGTAGAAACAGTTTATCGGTATTGTTTTCTTTCGGAAATGCCTTCCTCTACCCAGCCTTCAGAAGATGATAAAGCTCCATTATAGCCTCAAAGCTGAAGTCCCTAGTTGTTCTGAAGTGCAAAGCACCATGGTTTCTAAAGTAGATTCGAAGCAGCCTGGGAAATGCTTTGCCCAAACTGCCCTTGGAGTAATCAAATACAGTCCTGAGGACATGGTCAAAATTAAAGCAGCTAGTGGAGAAGAGACTGACTTTGGTCTGGAGCTTTCTAGCTCCTCACAGATCTAGTTTCAGATAATGTTTGCATAAATTAAAAGCTGAAACGTCTATGTTTATGTGTATGAGACAGAACATAACACTTTTCAACAATTTATTAATTTCCATGATTTAAACTAAAATGTCTACATTTTAATTAAAATGACATTTCCATGATGCATTATAATGCACCATTTTGTTTTAAATATGCAAATTAAATGCATGAAAGACTACTTGATCCATTAAAAATATATAGAGTACCAAATTCAAAATACACTATCTGGACCCTCAGTTATGAAAACAAAATCAAGTTTACTATGCTTAATTGTAAATGCTAAGTTAATATTGCTTTCTATATATAATTATTTCAAGAAGCCGTGAAATGAAGCAGATGAAGTAAACACAAATATTTGAGGAGGGTGGGAGTACCCATGTGCTCACTAATTTTCACTCATTCTATATGGATAAGGCTGTTTCAGAGCAGACACAAACACAAACCAAGAACCACACCTTCCACACATAATTGGAAATGTAAAAATAAGATTTATTTGACCATGTCTGTGCTTGCAATTAGGAAATTCTCTCCTTTAATCTATCTTTTCTCAGAACTATGTACTTTATCTTAAGATATTTTTGTGGAAAAAAGGCTGGATGTTCAAAAGAGCTCATTTATATTTCTCCATGGGAATTTCATCTTCATTGACAGAAACCAGTAACTATTTTTAAAAAGACTTTTTTTTTATTGATTGACTAAATGAAAAAGACCTACAAAGGGCTTTGCTCATATTGCACCAAATACATTTCAACATTCATAACAAATGACTTAATTTCATAGAAAACCATAAGCAAGTAGGGATATACTGGTTGCAAAAAGCATATATTTTACAAAGATATGAAAAACCATTGGTGGAATGACAGGAATGAACAAATATGCCAACAACAAATAAATAAAACAACAAGGTATAAATGCAAGTGCCAGCCATTTATTTTTAGACCCACTGATCCCAAGCGTTGCTGGAGATTGTTGTTGGTGGTAAAAACTGTCACCCTCCAAAGGGTCAGTGGAAAGCAGTGTGATTGGCAGCACAACTAAAAGGCAAAAGGGAAAGCCTTCAATCTGCAGCTGATGCGCAGGAAGAATGTAGGCAGTGAATTTACAATAGAGACAACATTCCGAAGCTAATGGCACGGGCAATCATGGGGCCCCCACATATCCCTGGTACCAGCAGGGCAGCCATTTCCAGCTAAGTGTGAGAGTTCCTTTTTGCTTTCTCTCGCCACTGCAGGGGTACAACACCTAGTGGGGGAAACCCACTGACTGGTAATAAATTACTATATTGGATATCTTCTATTTTCTTTCAGCAATAACTTGACTGTGTATTCTTGCTATCATTACCCATTAAAGTAGAGCCTGCTTTAGCGAACTGTATCTAACAGTATATCCGTCCGCATGCTCCAACTGCTTTGGCAAGTATCACAGGGTCAAGAGGCTCCTTTGACCTTGTTCATCTAAGTCTTCTGGTCACTCACTATTTGAAGCAATCTCAGCTGAACAGATGGACACTTTCTGTGACACTATAAAGCTTAGAATATAAAGATAAATGAAATTGTTTCAGGCTTCCAACTGGTTTATGGGTGTAAAATATTGTTCGTGTGGCCTGTGAAGTCCCCAGTTTAATGTGCGCCCTCTGACTCTGGCTGATGAACAGAACCACTGGCTTCTTTTATAATTGTAGGTTTTGCCTTTTCATTCTGAGGGATCACACAACTTTGTAAAGCACAACTACGTGTCACTTGGTTACATCTCAATTACAGTTCATTTAAAATGCAAGATTTACTTTTCATTGTTGTGCAGTGATATTATTGCCTGGGTTTTTTAATTAGTGACGCATCAAATAAGTTACACTTTATACAGATAAACTACTTGGATGAAGCAATAATGAAGATTTTAATTTGGCTTATAAATAAATTTTTCTATTAAACTATGTTATTCACCTGCTTGAAGGAGATTTTAGTGCCTTACGTAGCTGAAAGTGAAAGGAAAGTGTTTAAGCATCAGCTTTCTGCTTTATTAATTTTTTATGTTAGTATATCATCATGATTGTTTAAATATTTTGAAATTATTTGTTTAGCCTATAGTAGAAGATGTATGTATTTTTCTTTACTTGAACTGTAAAGAAAAGGAAACTTTATGTAAAGGCTCCTTTATATAAAGTAACAGTTTAATTTATTGTTCAAACGAGGCCACTTCTGGGAGGGAAATAGTGCACTATTAATAATTACATGGGCCCCGACTGGTGTGGCTCAGTGAGTTGGGTATCGTCCCACAAACCAAAAGGTCTCCGGTTTTATTCCAGGTCATTGCGCATGCCTGGGTTGCGAGCCAGATCCCTGGCTGCGGGTATGTGAAAGGCAACCAATTGGTGTTTCTCTCACACATTGATGTTTCTCCCCCTCCCTTCCCCTCTGGCTAAAAGTAAATAAATAAAATCTTTAAAAGAAATAATTACATTGAAACAACAGGTACGTATTGTAATTGTCCCAGTGAAACTGAGTGTTTGGTAACCCTATCTTAAAGAAATATGGCATAGAGTATGCTTATTTTTTAAAAAAACCTATATTTTTGCACCACTCAAAATTTGACTATTTAAGAAAATAGTCTCTTTCTTAAATGATTTAAAAATATGGTTTTTCTTTAACTTTTAGGCTCAAAATATGTAGTTCCAATTCTTAAAAACTTTACATTGTACTCAATGAGATAATAAACAAAGCCCCAATCAGAATACTACTAAATCATTTAATACTTTCTATTTCTATATTTTGAGCTTATAAAGTTTATGCAACTAATACTCTATTATGGAATTTCCAAAATATTTCTCTCAGCAATCAAGTAGGTTTCTGTAAGGGACACAGATTTGGTTGCAGGCAAGTGAGAAACAACAGATATAATTGCTTTAGAGTTAAACAAACCACTCCCTACTCTTTGAAGAGCTTGTAAGTTCAGGGAGAGAAAGAGATGAACAAAATTACCAAGGGCTTAGAAGAAATGTTTCTTGCATCAGGAACTGGCTAACAAACTAGAAGCAAGGTTAGGGAGCTTTTCAGGACATTTGGTCCTGTCCGAAACTCCACGGAGACATTTGATCCATGCTGGAAGGTCCTTCAAACACAGTCCTATCAGAAACATCCATTAGCATAGGCAGTGCATGGAAAATGGTCCTTGATATTTGGTCTGCCAGAAACATCCACACTTAGGTTCAAATAGCTTGTAATATTTGGTCATACCTTTGGATTACAGGATTAATACACAAAAATACTGTGTCTTATTGGTCCCATTACTGTATTGTGGCCACATTGTTGATAATAATCATTCATGTCTCAGACGAGCTGACAATCTTTTTGGCATGGACCAAATACCTCTGGGGACGTTTTGGACAGGACCAAATGTCCACTAACCATTGGGGACAAATGCATTCTTCCCAACAAAAAAAGAACCACAACCAGAAGTATGTCCCCAACTTTTGAAAAGGGATAAAAACCAAATACTGGCTTTAAAGTTTCAGGGTCTTTGTAGTAGTTCTGAAAAGCAAATACACAACCCAATCTTCTTTTTATGCAATGAAATACCAAAGTGACAGAAATCAACTTCAGGGAAAAGCTCTAAGAGGGTTCAGAAAAAGAAAGGGCAAGTTGAGGCACGGCCAAAGAGAAACTGTGGAAAATAATTTACATAACCAAATGCTATGGACTGAATCTTTGTATTGCCCCCCGATCCATGTTAGAACCCTAATTTCAATGTGATGGTATTTGAAGGTGGGGACATTGAGAGGTAGTTATGAGAATGGAGCCCTCATGGATGGGATTAGTGTCCTAGTAAGAAGAGGCCAGAGAGCAAGCTGGCTCCTCTTCTGCCCTGTGAGGATACAATGGAAAGCTCGGCAACTATGAAGAGGGCCTTCGCCAAACATCAAATTGGCTGCACCTGGATCTTGGACTTTTCAGCCTCTAGAACTGAGAAATACATTTCCTTTATATAAGCCGTCCAGTTTCTATAGTATTTTGTTATAGCAACCCAAGCTAAGATAAAAATAATCAAGGAATAATTAAGGGTCTTTGCTGATAAACTTACTTAATATTCTACTGATGCCAAGAAATTCCTCCAAAATGTGGGGCACCACCAGGACAAAAGACAAAACAGAAAGATTATTTTACCGTGGTACATAAGTGTGGTGAGGACTCCATCAGAATGCTAGATTAATCTGGCCAGATCTCAAAAACAAAATGTACAGGGGTGGACTTACTTCTGTACACAGAAAAACTAAAAAGAATATGACTCAGTCTGGAAACTTGAAAAGATATGTTTCACTATTATAAAATCATAATAATATAGAACATAAAATGTTGACTCAGGCACCAAATTCTGAATTTTTAAAGAGACCAAAGATATTTATATATACTCATAGATTTTTAAAAACTTAGTAAAATAAATAAGGGACGTTTGAATGGGATACTTACATATAGAAAAATAGCTTTTGCCGTGTTTTGCTTATAATAAATAATACTAATACTATTTCTATAATGTCCAAAATACAAATAAACAAAGAAAAATTAAAATCAACCATAATCACAGTATCTAAGAGATTCTTAACTTTTTGATTTGGAAGTCTGGAAAGAAACCAGGTTTTTTTCCACAAAATTTCATAGAGTTGTATACACAATGGGGTCTTAGAAATTAATATCTGTATAGTCCTTAACACATCTACCAAATGTTTCCAGTTCTGCGTCTTTCCTAGCACATGGCTTCCACTTCATTAGTTTGTTCTCTGGAACTATCAGGAACATGGATCCCCTTCTGACCTCAGACTGGTACATGGAGTGAGCAAAACATAAACTTGGGCTGTTTTTACTTTTACTTTATTTGGGGTATTCTATTTTGCTAGCCTATCCTAATCTAGACATTATGCAACTTGACCTCAGAAAATGAATGTAGAGTCGAACAGCAAAGTTGAAAATGAAGAACACTCCTGTGTTTCCTCTTTACTACCCCCTCTACCACCATCATGCTCCAACTTTTGTCTTCTTAATACTCTGACCTCTCATGGGTAGGAATTTTACCCCACACTGAACAATTCTCAGAAACCAGGTAGGGGGTCCTACAAGTAGTTCTGACACTACCTACCTAGAGGTAACATCAGATGCCACAGGTTAAGAGCCTAACCCCTCAAGACTTCCCTACTTCAGACATTAATTGGAAGTTCAGGTTGCTACCTTTGCTTCTGACCAAATGACTACAAATCAAGAGGTTCCTACAACCCTCTGCTCTGGTCTATCATTTGCTAGAATGGCTCACAGATTTCAGGAAAACACTTTACTTACTAGACTGTCAGTTTATTACAAAGGATAATAATGCATACAAATAAACTGCCTGATAAAGAGGTACAGGCATTCCTCATTTTACTGCATTTCACAGATACTGTGTTTTTACAAATTAAAGGTTGATGGCAATGATGAGACAAGCAAGTCTCTCAGTGCCATTTTCCAACAGCATTTGCTCATTTCTTGTCTGTGTCCTATTTTGGTAATTCTCTCAATACTTCAAATTTTCATTATTATTATTATATTTGTTATGGTGATCTGTGATCTTTGATGTTACTATTATATTTCTTTGGGAGCACATGAACCAAGCCCATATAAGATGGTGAGTTTAATCAGTAAATGTGTGTGTTCTGATTGCTTTGTTGACTGGCTATTCCATCTCTCTCTGTATCCTGGGGCCTCCCTATTCCCTGACAGACACTATATTAAAATTAAGCCAATTAATAACCCTACATAGGCCTCTGACTGTTCAAGTAAAAGCAAGAGCCATATATCTCACTTTAAATAAAAAATTAAAAATGATTAAGCTTAATGAGGAAGGCATGCTGAAAGCTAAGACAGGCTGAAAACTAGGCCTCTTGTGCCAGTTAGTCAAGTTGTAAATGCAAAGAAAAAGTTTTGAAGGAAATTAAAAGTGAAAATCCAGTGAACACACAAATGATAACACAGGGAAACAGCCTACTGCTGGTAAGAAGAAAGTGGAAGAAAGGGCTGGATAGATTAATCCAGCCACAACATTCCCTTAAACCAAAACCCAATCCAGAGCAAGGTCCTTACTCTCTTAAATTCTGTGAAGACTGAGAGAGATGAGAAAGCTGCAAAGGAAAATTTTGAATCCTGAGGTTTATGGAAAGAAGCTGTCTCCACAATATAAAAGTGCAAGGTGAAGCTGCAAGGGCTGATGTAGGAGCTGCAGGAAGTCAGCCACATCTAGCTAAGATGATTAACAAAGGTGGCTACACTAAGTAACAGATTTTGAATGGAGGCCAAACAAACTTTTTTGGGAAGAGGATGTCTTCTAGAGCTTTCATATGCCATCTAGGACTTTTACAGCTAAAGAGGACAAGTCGATGCCCGACTTTAAGACTTCAAAGCCTCAAAGCTTCAAAGGACAGTGTGACTCCTTTGTTAGAGACTAATGCAGCTGATGAGTTGAAGTTGAAGCCAGTGTTCCTTTACCATTCTGAACGTCCTAGGGCCCTTATGAATTATGCTAGACCTACTCTGCCTGTGCTATATAAATGGAACAACAAAGCCTGGATGACAGCACATATGTTTAAAATAGAGCTTACTAAATATTTTAAGCCCACTGTGAGACCAACTTCTTAGAAAAAGAGTTTTTCAAAATATTACTGCTCATGCACCTGGTCACCCAAGATCTGATGAACACGTACAATGAGATTGATGTTTTGAGGCCTGCTAACACAACCTCCATTCTGCAGTCTATGGATCAAGGAGTCACTTTTACTTCTAATTCTTCTTATTAAAGATACATTTTGCAAGGCTATTGCTGCCATAGACAGTAATTCTTCCGATGGATCTGAGCAAAATAATTTGAAAACCTTCTTGACTTACCATTCTAGATGCCATTAAGAATATGCAATTCAGGAAAAAAGGTAAAAACATCAACACTGAAAGAAGCTGATTCTAACCCTCATGGGTGACTGAGGAGGTCAAGACTTCAGTGAAGGAAGTAACTACAGATGTGGTGGAAAGAGCAGGAGAACTAGAATTAGAAGTGGATCCTGAATATGTGACCAGACTGCTGCAATCTCATAATAAAAATTTAACAAATCAGGAGTTACAGCTGATGGATAAGCAAAGAAAGTGGTTTTTGAGATGAAGTCTGCTTCTTGTGAAGATTCTGTGAAAATTGTTGAAATGGCAGCAGAAAATTTGGAATATTTAAAAAAATATTTTATTTATTTATCTTTAGAGGGGAAGGGAAGGAGAGAGGGAGAGAAATACCAATGTATGGTTGCCTCTCCGTGAGTCCCCTGCCGGGAACTGGCCTGCAACCCAGGCATGTGCCCTGACTGGGAATCGAACTGCGATCCTCTGGTTCGCAGGCCCGTGCTCAATCCATTGAGCTACACCAGCCAGGGCTAAAAATTTGGAATATTGATGAAACAACCTCAGGGTTTGAGAGGATTGGTTCCAATTTTGAGAGAAGTTCTGAGTAAAATGCTGTCACACAGCTCTCATGCTACAGAGAAATCCTTCATGAAAAGAAGAGTCTATTGATGAGGCAACCTTCATTGTTGTCTTTTGTTAAAAAGTTGTCACAGCCACCCCAGCCTGTAGCAACCTCCACACTGATCAGTCAGCAGCCAACAACATCAAGGTAAGACCCTCCACTGGCAAAAGGATTATGGCATGCTAAAGGCTAAGATGATGGTTATTGGCATTTTTAGCAACAAACTACTTTTTAACTAAGGTATGTACATTGTTTTTTAGCATAATGCTATTGCATACTTAATAGACTACAGTATAGTGTGAGCATAACTTTTATGTGCACTGGAAAGCCAAAAATGTGTGTGACTCACTGTATTGCCTTCTCACTTTATTGAAGTGGTCTGGAACAGAACCTGCAATATCCTGAGGTATGCCTGTACAAAGAGCAAAATCTATGGGAAAGAGCATGGTGCTTCCGTGCCCTTTCCAAGTGAGGCAGAATATCTAGAGTAGGGTATCAGGCCTCTTCTCCTTCCCTCTTTAGTGAAACAGACTTGTAAGAGGAAGCAGGTTTGTAAAAAGCCATGGGAACAAACAAAAACCACGTCTGTCTGGCCAGGCCAGGAACCCTGACTGAAGAGTGACCTATGTAACTAATTGAACTTCCACTAAAATATCATTCCCATTGCAGATACACCAGCACCCATCATGCACTGATGCTATGAGGACCAAATAAAGACAAAAATGCTCCTTCTTGTTGTGAAGAAGGAGCTCCACCTATCCCAGTCCCACTCTGTCCAGAACCACCCAAAATTTGCCCCTTCCTGGGTTCTTGCTCGCTGTCTGAAATATAAGCTTAGCTCTGAGACCCTTCAAGGTGACCTGCGTCTCATGTCTGCCCTCACTCCCTTATGTACTTTCTCTTTAATAAAATCTCCGCTTTACTGGATGTTCCTGTTTCACTCTCAAATTCTTTCTTGTGTGATGACAAGGACCCGGAAGCTGCTACTGGGTTGAGGCCCTTTTTGGCTTCCCTGTGGGGCTCTGACATCACAGGTGCATCGCCCTCCTGGGACCTCTATGTGTCAACAACCCAGAAGCTCCCGGAACTCTGTCCTTTCAGGTGTTCGCTGAGGCTTCATCGTATAGGCATGATTGATTAAACCGTGGGCTACTGGTGATTAATTCAACCTCCTGCTCCTCACCCTGCCCTGGAGGTCAGTGCATGGGGCTGAAGGTTCCAAACTTCAGTGAACAAGGCTGGTTCAGCTGGCAACCAGCCCCCATCCAGGGCCCTTCCAAAAAATCACTTCATTAACACAAACTCTCATGCAGTCGAAAAGGCTTGGTATGAATAACAGAAGGCATTCTTGTTTCTCTTACCACTTAGGACATTCCAAGGGTTTTAGGAGTTATGTATCAGAAACCACAAATGAAAACCAAAATATGTACTTATTATATCACACTATCACAATAGCAAAGAAGGCTTGGTAACTGAGTCAAAGTCATACAGCCATTGATCTAACTAACCCAACTACCTAAGTGCCACCGTTTAAATTAGAACACAAATGGACTATTCCACTCCAGTGCTCTTTCCACCATGTAAAATGAGATCTCTCCCGCTTATGTGCCTTATTTTTCTCTTAGAAATTGCTAGAAGACACTGAAACCACTTTCCCCCCATTTCTGAAAGATGGTCATAACTGAACAAACATATCTTAATTCAACTTTGGCTTGCTTTGCATCATATGAAAAATTCAGTGACACTAATAACAAAAAGTACTCAATACCAAATTCAAAAGCAGTTTCATTAAAAAGCTAAATTCTATCTGGCAAATACATGCTTGTCCCTTATACTCTCTTTAAACAGCAACCATTTTCATCAATTTTTGTACTTCTCTCTGTATATAATTGTCAATTAAGATAACAAGTAAGTCTGATAAATTACTCTGCACTCACTCCCTAGAGACGAAAACTAATTAAAAGAGATGTGCGGTAGGTATGCTAATATGACTTACTCCTAACACCTTTGCTTCCCAACTATGACATGTGAGTCAGTAGTACTATGTTGACAGTTTCCAAACATCATACTAATAAGCTTATAATTGGCCAAAAGGCCAAGGATGTAAGTTGAAGAAAAAATAACTTAGAATTGGTTTATCACAAAGTAGACCAAAGGACAAAAAAAATGCTTCTTCTTTTTGAAATGGTTCTTATGTGTATTTACATAAAGAATGACCAGCCAAGCAGTGATTTGGGCTATATGTCTTTATGTAGTCACCAGATAGCTTAAGTCAATTCAATTTAAAATTTATTTATTAAATTGAAATCAATACCTACAGAATACTCTCATGTAAAAAAGAAAAGTATATAATTGAAACTAAAGTTAATAAAATATTTGAGGACATGAATTCTTTTAAAAAGACTATATGACAATAAATTGCCACATATCTAGTAATTGATCAACAAGATTAAGTTTGTAGATTACCTTCAAGAAGTGTGAGTGGGGGAAATAAAAATGACCAAAAAGCCAAAATAGATTTTACTAACCAGGGCTCAAAAATTGAGTGGAAACACTTAAAAAATCTCACAAAGAGGGAGTATTATAAGAATATCTGTTAATAACAAGAACCAAATATAATTTTTCCAGTGAAAAGCTCCTATTCCTCTTTTCATGGCTTATTGCACTGAATTATAAAGGAATCTAGTCACAGTCTTACCTACTGAAGAGGTTAAAAAGCCATAGCCTACAAGCTAAATATTGGTTGTTACCTATTTTCATGCAAATAAAGTATTATTGGAATACAGAAATATACATCTGTTTATATATCATCTATGATTGTTTTCGGTATTTTAATAGAAATTTTAAATGTATACAATAACACTTTTGCTAGCCTAAACTACAATATAAATAAAAAGCATGTAATTTGAGGTGTTAAATCCCCTTGATTCAGGCAAGTTATATTTTAACAAAGGCCTCTGTTTTGAGGTCGTATTTGTTGTCTATATGTCACTTATGTGATTTTTTCACTACAAACACAAGTTGCTCTCAGATATCCTAGGCCAGGTTCAAAGACTTTCTTTTCCTGCAGGACTATAGACATTCCCACTGTAAATTCTGTCTCCCCTCATCAATCCCCTACTGTAGCATGGGGTACAAAAATGTATCCATCAAGGTTTAGAGCTAATATTATTTCCTGCATTCTGTGGGAAGAAGTCTCACCATCTACAGGTGTTCTGTGGGCACTTGGACATGTAGGTCTGCCGGAGCACATATATTCTATCATGGCCTTTACTAATTTGGTATTCAAAATCCCAACACCAAGTAATATTTTCCTTCTCTCTCTTTTAAAAAAAATTATTGAATCTATTAGGGTGACATTGGTTAATAAAATTACATAGGTTTGGGGGGTAGAACTCTATAGTATATTATCTGTATGTTGTATTGTGTGTTCACCACCCAAAGTCAAGTCTCCTTCCATTGCAATTTATCCCCCCTTTACCTTCTTCTACCTCCCCCAATAATTTCCTGTGCTTGATGCAACAATGCAATAGCTTCTCCTTTTTGACACATACCTATTCTCAAATACTATTCCCCACATAGAAACCAAAGGGATCTTTTCAAAAACAATAAATCAGATCTCATCACTTCTTTTGAGCAAAATGGTGAAGACAGAACTCTCCTTAAAACAGAACTCAAGCTCCACACTTTGGATTACCACACCCAGCATGGTCTACACTACCTCTCTCTCCACCACAGACTTCTAATTCTCTCCCCATACACTTCTCTCCAGTCACACTGGCCTTGACTCCAAGGCCTACATTAAACTCATTCCTACTCAATGCCTTTTGCATTGCCTAGAATATTCTCCTCTATGCTATTCGCATGGTTAGCTGCCTCGCTCTCCTCATTCAGACAGTATAAATGCAAACTCCTTCTCTGACCTGTGACCCCTCAGACTGGAGTAAATCCCCAGGCATGTCTATCGAGCTACCTGTTGTTAAATCCCTGAGGAGCCTTTAACAGTAACTGACATTGTTTTTGTTTTTGTTTTGTTGAAATTATGGTCTGTCTCCTCTCCAGAAATGTTAAGTTCCATGAGTGCCAGAACTTTGTTGAAAGGCCTAGTATCAAGAAACATGTCCAGCACATACTAGGTGTTCATTGAATATTTGCTGAATAAATAAACTATTCTGTTCTCTATTCCATGCTACAAAATTTACATAACGTACAGACATAGCAGTTCTTTGTTTTCAAGGAGCTCAAGGCCTAATTGAGAAGATAGGCAAATAAATTCTTGTAAAATAGCCAGGTAATCCATAGTTAATTAGCAGTTGTGTGTTAGATAGTGTAGGCAGCCCTGACTGGTGTGGCTTACTTGGTTGGGAGTCATTCCACAGAGCAAAAGCTCGCTGGTTCTATTCTCAATTTAGGCAAATGCCTGGATTGTGGGTTCAGTCCCTGGATGGGGTGCATATGAGAGGCAACCAATCAATGTTTCTCTCTCACAACAATGCTTCTCTCCCTCTCTGTCTCCCTCCCTCCCTCTCTCTCTCTAAAAATAAATAGAACTCTTTTAAAAATAGCATAGGCAGATGCTTTAGTATGGATGGGATTTAAACAGGTGGAGAGCAGAACATCTCTTGTCCATGAGATGTCGGCAGGCACTAGTCTGTCCACAACCACTGAGACAACCCCTCCCTGGAGGCTAGCACACGAGGAAGAACAAATCCTGTGAGGCTTGGTGTCTCCTGGGACTGCTAATCCAGCATGTTACCCTAAGTTCCCACAGTAAACATTTGCTGTCATACACATCACAGAGTGGGATCAGCCCTCTCCTCACCAACCTCTGATCAGAGAGAGAGTTCAGCAGTTTTCACATGATCTTAGGAAAGTAGGAAACAATGTTTACCGCTTGGGGGATGCAGGATTATGCCCAAATTTTGCATCTGGGAAATGAAACATAAATTAGGCCTCTTCATATTTATTACACTTACACTTTTGAAAGTTATTACAAACCTGTTGATTTGGTTGTTGTTGGCTTCAGGGTTTTTGTATTGAGAGGAGGTCTTTGTAAAGTAATTATTTGGGGGAAGCAGAGGGCCTGTGATGTACAATATAATCCTCAGGCTATTTTTGAGTACATATTTTAGTTAATCTTGTTACTAGAAAAAGGAGCCTGAGATTTAAGGAAAAATGAATAGAGCAATAATATAAACTTTTTGGCATAAGAAACCATATAACCACACTGTCTTTTAATCTTTCTTTATAAATCTATATCGGCTCACTGTTGTGCCCATCTTACCGATAGTGAATCATTTCTCCCCTAATGTGATAAACATCCTAAATTTCATCACCAGTGTTTAATAGATTTCTTCTTATAAACTTTTGAATTGATTTGGACTGGTCTAAATATCGATATGCCTTATAAAGTTTTAAATCAATTGGGATTGGTATCTAAATATCAGTGGAGTTACTGTTGTGCATTAACAGCCTCTTTGCTGTTATTGACTTTTATTACTAGGTCACTCCCCTCTGCAAGATCAAGTCACATGTAAACCCAATTTGGACTTAACGCAATTGACTGACTAAACACGTATTTTTTCTGGCAGTCATTTTCATTTTTCCCCTTACAATTCATTTATTTTCATGTCTAAACTTTAGTAGTATTCAGTCCATGCATTTATTCAACAAATATTTCTGAATACATGCCTTTTGTCAGACATGTGCTAGAAAATGAGGATACTGTGATAAACTAGTAAAGCAGGTCACCACCCACTTTGAGCTTATATTGTCATGGAGGGTGGGGAAGATAAAAATAAAATAAAAAGCGTGCCGAGAAAGAGAATGGAAAGTGGGCTGCTCTTCCTTCTTAGGGAAGTGACATCAGAGCTTAGACTGCAAGGTAAAGAATCAGAGGGAAAATAGTCTGGGAGAAGACTAGCAATAGGGGGAATATATGTTTCCTTAATCGGGCCAGGTAGCTGGGAATTAAATATCTTGGTATTGGTGCCAAATATATATAGTTGACATTCTTCTATATATTTTTCATGTATGCTTCATAATTTTGGATTGTATTCCAAGGACAAACATAACTCAGATTGATAATGATTGAATGTCCATTCCCAAGCCTCTTTTCTTCTCATCCAGGTCATGCTAGTGGAAGTTGAAAAGACTAAGTAGTAAACTGTTACGTGAGTTCAACAGATTGGAAAGTCATACGGCTGAAGAGTATGTGTGATCTCTACAGGGCTTGCACCCCACCCCCAGATAAGCGTCAAAATCAAATTTAAAACTCAGAAGGTATTCTTGCTAAGAAAAGAGTAGATACAGTTCCCAGTTTAGGAGATACAATAAAAATCACACGATAATAATAATAGTGAGCATTTGAATTTTATGAACACTTGGAAATACTAAAGAGGACATTTTATAGGTTTTGATTATCAATCAAGGTGTCCAGAATTTGTAAACAAAATGTCAACAGAGGATAGTGAAAATCAATTAAAATTTCCCCAGATACCGTTCATTAACTACTGACTACACCTGCTTTAATTGTCAAGTGAGGAAACTTTTAATTATAATATGGTGTTGCATGTCTTCTCTGAATGAAATTCAGCACACCCTGAAAATGGGAATTAGAAGCAACCACATTAGATTATTTATCAAGAAGACATCGGGCAAAATTTAAGGGATATGCTGTATTATGTATCGATAATGAAGTACCAGTGAAATACTGAGTATCTTGTAGATTATATTGCTTAGTTCTGCTATGCTTTGTGATTTACCTATGAATTAAGCACCATGTACAGTGCTTTATTTACTTATTTGTCGCTGATAGGTGACATAAGGGTCACAAGCCTCAGGTTTAAATCTTTAGATTTTTTATAATGTTTTAGAATACAACAGCTTAATTCTAGAATCAGTGGACATAGAATGCCAGTTTAAGGCAAAAAAAACCCCCATCAAGCTGTGACCCCATAACTGGGCCTTGAGAACAGGGAGGTAAACCATCACTCGGCCTGCTGTGTTATCTGGGCACTTCCTCCTGGCAACACCCATTGTATCTGCTGTGCCTGATCCCAGCTGTTCTCTGGAGTAAGATAGAAGGGTAGACCATTTCAGTCAGATGTATATCTCAGTGGCATACCTTATCATGATTAATGTTATTATCATAAAAAGACAAATAAAAGTTTCTACAAAATATCTTCAACACCTGTAGTTTTCTGCTATTATTGCTAATTCCAGACATCCTTGATGACACCAGAATTTCCATGCCTAAGGTCAAAGTATGTTCTAAAGATTGGTTAAGTTCATCATCAGCATAACTAAACATTAAAGGCATAAAGGAAAAATACGCTTAATAGTTCTTAAAGATAAACAATTTTTACCATCTATAGATTTGACTTTAACTGTAAGTGGCAGAGTTCAATGAAAGACAGGTCCTTGCTAAAAATGTTGGACTGCCAATCATATAACAAATTTTGTGGAAGTTCTAGATTCAGGTAACTGAGATTTGGAGAGCCATAATATATCATAGATAAATAAGAAAATTATTTTCTTATTTAAGCCTCATGATAATTGTGTAAAAATAGATAGGACCCATGTTATTCTTTTCGTACTCTGCCACGCACACACATGATCTATGCCACACTATAATTTTTAGAAACAGCATTTGGCCTGAGAGACAAAAGAAATAGATCTGCTATAGTACAGGTCAACTCCCCACAGGAATAGACAGGGTGAAGAGGTCCCAAAGAGAAACAAGTCTTTTTTTTAAGTTCTCACCCAGGAAAATAGAGAGAGAGAGAGAGAGAGAATCATCAATGTGAGGGAGAAACATCAATTGGATGCCTTCGATATGCACCCTGACTGGGGATCAAACCCACAACTTTTTGATGTACGGGATGATGCTCCAACAACTGAACCACCCAGCTAGTTCAAGAAACAAGAATCTTGATTCATGACAGCTAATAAGAGCATTTGGGCAGAGGTTAAATGTTCCAGAATCAGAAAGAGTAATAGTCCTTAAATAGCAGTCACCTTGAGTTAGAATGGCTTCTCGTCTGTAGGCAGAATTATAAAATTGCCCCCAAATTCCCAGACCCTCCTAAGGTATACCTTCTTCCAGTTGTTCAGCCAAACACTAGGTACTGTTTTGAAGGGATTGTGCTGATGTAATTAAGGTTCCAAATCAGCTGATGTTAAAATAGGAAGATTATTTGCATCATCCTGCCCTAATCACGTTGGGTTTTTGAAAACAGAGAATTTGTTACAGCTGGTGGCAGAGGGAGAAGTCAGAGACTCAAAACACTAGGGGAATTTATGCTCTCCACTGCTGGCTTGAAGACGAAGAGGAGAAGGTGGCAAGGAGTATGTGGCCCCTGGTCAATAGCCACCAAAAAACAGGAACTTCAGACCTACCACCATGAGAAACTGAGTTCTGCTAAGAACCTCAATAAGCTTGGAAGAGGACCCTTAGCCTTGGATGATATAGCAAGCCAGCTCACAGCTGCATTTCAGCCATGTGAGACCCTGAACAGAGAACCCAGACAGCTATGCTGGCCTACTGGAACATGGGAAGTGGTGATAGAATAAACGTGTATTGTTCTAAGCCCCTATATATATATATATATATGGTAAATTGTTACATAGCAAAAGAACATTAAAACATTGCCACATCAAAGAACCTGGTGTGGCCATCGGGGAGAGAGGAGATTGAGGGTTCTGGTTCCTAGAGAGGCAACCTGAAAGGAAGAGGTATACTAAACCAAGTAACCAGACAGGGAAAAGAAAAATCAAAGATCCAAGCAAAAGTTAAATCTCATCAACTAATCACAGCAAATGCAGGGAATTCTGAAATTCTGGGACTACAGAAAAACCTCAACAAAACTTTTAGTACATCAGACCCCAAGTTTAGCTGCCAACCAATGTTCAAGAAAATGGGGTGGGGAGGAGAAGACAGGACAACATTGGAACCCAACAGTGAGAGAAATCCCGCAGGTAGGAGATGGGCTGCAGGGACCATTCATCAGTGGACGCAGCTACACTGGGACTAAGAGAACAGAGATAGGAACCGATATGCAGATGATTCAGTCAAGTCTGGGCTGCAAAATCTAAGAAAAGAAGGAAAAGGACAGAACAGGTGGCTTGACCACTTGCCATTCTAACATGCCGCAGCTAAAAAATAAAGGTTCTGGTAAACCTGTACCTCTCCATCACTACTCTTTATGCATGCAAATTAATATTTTAGTTCAAGGAGCAAAAGGAAAACAAAATGTTTGTTCCTAATGAGTAAATGGAGGCCAAGTTCTGTACAATGACCAGAGACCTCTAGGGGGAGCTGATAAGAAAGTGATAAAGGTGAGTATGACTGTATTTGGTAGCTTTCATAATGACGTTAAAAAACCCATCAGGTCTTGAACAATGTGAAGAAAAAAAAAACTAAAATTTTCAGTGCTCTGGGATGTGCCCAGAATCAAACATATGTATAAGAAGATCCTGCTGCTCATAGCAGGCTCTTACGCCTATTTTTATACCTGGTAGAAATAGTTATTCTTAGACAACAAGTTTATGCAAGATATTTTAATTTAAGATTAAAACAGCCATTTTTATAAGCTTTATAGCGTGTAGAAAATTATAAACAATGTCACTTATGTCATTATTTGTATTGAATGGCATGAATGCTGTTCATGGATGCAGAGAACTGGCTGTGCTTCCAGGATGTCACTATTAAATGCAATTCATAAAAATAGATGGGAATGTTAGTTGGGTATATTTTTCAATAAGTTCATGATCCTCTCCAATGAACAAAGCTAAAGTGTTAACACATTTTGTGTTTACCAGTGCAGGAAAAATATTTCATTAGAATAAATGTCTATTTTTTTTTAGAATTGCTTTCTGTTACTTTTTTTTGCATTTGCTGCTCTCTTAGGGCAAGTTTCAAAATAAGTCATCGAGACAGAGGGAGTGCCCCTGCTGGGGTTCTGTTAAATGTGTCCGTAAGTGAGATTACCAGTTTTTAAGAAGAAAGATTTTATTTTCCTTCTTTTCTTTCCTGTTATAAGCCACTAAGTCTTTTAGTTACCTCAATATATGAATTTCTACAAACTTCATTTTTTTACACATGACAATATCATCCATTGTGGTAGTCATCAAAAGAGGATATAAACATAAGATATTCCTGATACAGGAAAACAAGTTAGTTACCAAGGAAACTCCAAGTTTCTGTAAAAGGGTAACATTTACCATCACCTTCTAATCAGAATCAGCAAGTTGCTCAATAACAGAATATCCAAGTTTACTGAGGTGCGTTTCTATCCCAGTAGACACAGACCTCTTTCAGTAGGATAAGTAGGTCCATGTTTGTGTCCTGCAAAAGGCTAGGTTTTAACATACTTGGAAATGTCACTGGTTTATAAAAATCAAAAACAATGTACAACCCAGAAGAAAAAAGTAGGAAAGGAAAGAAGAAATATGAGTGGGTAATATAGGATTGTCATGATTACAGAATTCCTAGTTTCTAAATTAGCTATATAAAATTACTAATGCAAATTTAAAGATATGTTTAATAAATTATGCTACACTGTCCCTAGATTAAGCTAACTACAAAATGATAATGCCCTTTATGGTTAACTTTTATTCATGTTTCTATACTAGAATGCCCTCCCCACAAGTCCACCTCGCATATTCTGGTGACTATAATCAGGATATTGAATTCAAGAAGAAAGTTATAATCTTACATTCTCATGTTTCTTAAGGATTAATAAATATTGTGGGGTTGATGGAGAAACTGAGATAAATCTAGTCTAAATCTAGTATTAAAAATGACATAAACATTTATTTAGTAAAAAAAAGGTTAATGTTAGAATTAACAAAAGAAATAACATTTTTCAAAACCAGCTAAAACTAAGGCAGAAAAAAATCCTGTTTCTGGGAGAAATCACAAGTGCCTATCAGCAATTATAAAAACAATAACGCTGACCTTGAACCAGTGTAAAAGGTCTTAGTACACAATTATAGTATCAGCTTTATAAATTTTCAGTTGCTATCTCAGCCAAAAATTTAATAAATGTAAAGTTGGTCAGTAATAGGAAGATAACTCCTTTAACTGCTTTCACCAAAAAAGGCTTTTAAGAAAGTACACAAATTGCAGGCATTTTTCCTGTTAAAAATGACAACTCTTTCAAATCTTGATCAGCACACCTTTAACAGAGACTCATGAAATCTCAGGTAAACAACAATAGCATTCAAAATCAAACCCAGTCAAAACTGGAAATGATTTAAATAAATTTTATCTGCAATTATGGGAAATCAATAGTCAGCTAAAGGTTTTTATACCTGGAAATCTTTTATTCAACATCAGGATTTAAGGTAACTCTTGAAACTTATTTTTTCTCATGTCGAGTATATAATTTTACTTCTTCCACTGTATCATCCGTATAACAGCTAACAACAGGAGAGAAACTCAATGAAAAAAGATCCCTTGCATGCAGTTACTATAATTAACAGATTCAATATCTATTATAGCCAGTCAGGTATCATAGCAACCTTGCATTGCCGAAAACCGATAGAAAATCCTTCAAAATGAGCAAGAGTCTGCTTTAGGGAAATCTTGGACAACACCAAGGGCATTACTTGTTGTCAACATCTGTGGATGTTGCTATGGGCACAGCCACAAAGAACCCGGCCATCTCCACAAAAAGGTATACACACAGAGAAGATGTGTGTGTGTTGCGGGGGCGGGGGGGGGGCAAGAACATAAACTACTAAGGGAATCAAAAAGAAGAGTGCTTTTCCTGGCAATATAGAATAGGCACATGATTTTGAGTTTATGTTATATACTGATTGCTTTCTACTGAAGCTGGAGAATTGAAGTTCAGCTGAACTGTAATTGTGACTAAACACGAACCAGAGGGTAGAAATAGTATCCTAAAACTCTGCACTTGTACCATTTTATTACAAGTCTTAATTTAAAACTCAAAGTAAATTACATTAAAAATATTTAAACTACCACTTATAAACACTTCATAGTCATTTATAAATCTACAGAAGAGAAAAGAAGAGGTTATGATGAACAAGGACCCAATATTGATTTTCCGGCGGTGCAGTAGGGCGTCTCCATTCTATTTGGCGGCTGTCAAAGACACTCTTTAACAGCTGGAGTCAAATTGCACTATTTACAGCAAGAGCCTTTGTCAAGTGGACCGTAAGTATCCTAACAATACACTATTCAAATGGCACTTTGCCACACAAATTGCTGACTTGATGAATACCCTATGTCAATGACTAAGGCCAATATAAAAGTTTCATTTTTATGAGAGGTTTTACATTCACACATTAAGTAAGCTTTCTTCATAGAACCATTAGGCTATATATTTTAGGCCTTTGGGCACTGAAAATAATTAAAATCTGTTTAAATACATCAAGGGAACTTGACAACATTAATATGGATCTGGTGTTAACTGCATTTGTCACACAAGTCAGAGCAGTGCCCTTCTGTTCCTGGCACTTCCCACTGGCACGTGCGGCACAATGCAGGACTTCCACCGGCCACGCACCATGAAATGCGAGCATTCTCCCTTTGTGCCTCTGATTTACATGGCCAGCGAATGTTTGGATAGGAGCAAGGCTTTGAAGTCCTGTGAGGAAATTCAAAGTTGCTTCTGTGTGCACCAGACAGCTGGAGTCATTTAATTGTGCATTTCCTATTTTTCACAGTGACTCTGAGACCTCCCAAATGAGTTTTGAAACAAAGCTGTGATATGCTTTTCATAGTTTTCCTCAACATTGAGGCAACTTAGTACCAAATATGTTTAAACTCATACAACCAAGTGAGAAAAGGGACCTTGTATATTAAGCAGCTATAAAAAAGTATTAAGTATTACAAAAATTTTTACTTAACTTCACATTAGTTAAAATATATATGTATTGTAAAATACTTATAAAAATGGTTATACTCTGTCAAAAATTCGCATCATTTCACATGTATTAAAAAAAGATTGTCTTGTATATTTCTTCACTATTGTATATTTCTCTATTCTATCTTTCTAGAAAAAGTGTTATCATCTAGGCACTGAAGTTTTTAAGATGAGATTCATAAATTTAAACTACTTAAAAATCTTAATCCAATTTTTACAGAGAGAAATTTCTATATTTTCATGAAGGGCTAGCGTTATAATAATAAAAATATATTTTCTTTTAAATGTATACAAAATACATGCAAAATATTTTCTATGTTAGAAAAATATTCACATGTTGTTCATATAATTTAAAAGAATATACCAAAAATAAATTACTAGTTAAGAAAATAAAAATGATCAATATTGAGGATTTAACCTTATAGAATAAATTAATTATTTTTGAATAAGTATTGTTTCTCTTTTATATTGATTCAATTTTGATAATAAAATATAGTTTAATAAAAAGAGTTAATTTGTAACATGTAACATGTCATCATAAATTATTTTATATTTATATATAAATTTGCAGATCACATTTTCAAATCCTACCATTTTGAAACTACTCTAGTTCTATTTTAATTAAGTTTTTGTGTCATAAATTATAAAATAATTAACGTTTTGTTCTGATAAAGTAGCAAGTAGTAGTGTGACCCAGTTTTCTATTGGTGGCTACCAGTGCACCATCTGTGTTTTATGAGAGGTGGCAGGATAAAGCTCTAATAAGATTTTGCAGCAAATGGCACCAAATAGACATCACCCTAAGGTCAAATAAAGGCTAAAAAAATACAAACATATTTCTAGAAAGCTCAACTGGAATTAAATGCATTCTTTACAATCAATTGCATGTTTACATAAAGATGCATGTATAAGTGCATGAATTTAAAGAATTCCATTCTAAAAAATCTTGCTTGGATTAGGAGCTATAATGGGCATATTTGTTTTCTACAAAGGGCAGATTTACAGACATAAGAATTTCATGAATTCTGTCGGGGAATAGATTTGATACACGTTTCCTTTGAATTGCATCCCACACAGCGCTGAAGAAGTTGGGATGAGTTGTTTTATTAAAAATTCAGTTACCTAGGGAGAGAAGAGGTGTTGGCTATTTTGCCAGTTCCTGATAGTGCCTCATGATCTCCAAATCCAGAAAGGACTATCTAGATCAGAACTTGGAAACCATGGCCGATAAGCATCAAATTGGGCCCACTGCCTGTTTTTGTAAATAAAGTTTTATTGGAATGCAGTCTTACTCATTTAAGAGTTCTCTGTGGTGGTGTCCATGCTCCAACAGCAGAGTTGAATAGTTAAATAGCAAAAAAATCTGTCCTTCAAAGTCCAAAATATTTACCATATGGTCTTTCAGGTTTGCTTATCCCTGGTCTAATTCAACATTGTCCAAAACAAGTAAAAAGCAAATTACATATGTAATTTTACATTGTGTAGTAGCTGTATTTTAAAAAATTAAGAGTTTAGTAATATATTCTATTTAATCCTATATATGCAAAATATCATTTTAACATGTGGTGCTAGCCAAATTGCAAGTGCTCAATAGCCATATACGGTTAATGTCTCCCATACTAAACTAAACAGTGTAGCTCTAAACTAGCAACCAAGGGGAGCTATTGGGGACCCATTCTATAGAAAATCAGTTCTTTTAAAAAAAAGAAAGAAAACATTCCCAGGATAGCACAATGCTTCTAAATTCTAGCAACTCAAATAATTCAACTTATTCTTTTACTCACTTTATAGACAAGAAATGCAGAAAAAAAGAATTTAAAACAAGCCAACAGACAAAACATACCTTTTCTCCTTAGAATATAATGAAGCTACAAAGATTTCTGCCACGTAGAGATGATTTTAGTTAGATTGTTTATTTTCTACTTTGGGGCTAATTTCCTTCCACTGCAATTTAAACAGTTTCTCTCTTGTTTTATCCTCAGCAGAATCTGAGAAAATCATTTCTGCATCACTAATATGACATTGTATTTCTTTAAATCCTTTAAGATCTTGGTCTTCCCCACCTCAAAATTTGTCTTTATCTAGCTACACAAATTTAACTTCTTTAGCATTTCAAATTAGACACATTTTTAAATGTTTTGTTGTAGTTGTTGTTCTCTTTAAAACCTTTTCTCAACTCTGTGTGCACTCTTCAAATGCAAGAAGAAAAAATAAATAGAGCATGACAGTAAATTCTAAATATTGTCAAACACAAAGCTCCCAGCACAGATCTTACACATTATTCTTCCAGTTAGTTTACTCTACCATTCGAAAATATTTCACTTGTTTCACTAAAATCCACACAAAGAAGTCCTGAAACAGAGTAATCTTAGTTCAGATTTTACAGGTTTATTGTCCCTCATTTTTCCCATCTCTGAAATGAGTGTTATTTAAATCCTTTCTTTAAAACTGTTTTTTTCTTCTGGTAAAAATTCATGAAGTAAATATTCATTTTACTGTATTAACACTAAGGAGAATGGAGAATTTACAAGTACTCTTGATATTTTATGCTTATCAAATTTATGAATCAGATTAAGACA
Source organism: Sturnira hondurensis (assembly GCF_014824575.4). NCBI lineage: Eukaryota > Metazoa > Chordata > Mammalia > Chiroptera > Phyllostomidae > Sturnira > Sturnira hondurensis. Next base: position 8,406,749 of record NW_028080827.1, read on the forward strand.
AAACAATCTCAATGGTTCAAATCTAAGAGAATGAAACGAAGAGATGCAAGACATAAATAAGTAGAGAAGATATAACTTAGAAGAAGCACAAATAAAAAAGCTCTAGTTAACAATAAGCTCAATGATATTAGAAGAATGGTATAATATATAAAACAAAGGAGGTGATAGCCCTCCTTTATTCAATTCTCTTACTCTGTAGAGAGTGCAGGTTAGGAACTGTAGTCATCTATGGTAAGCAGTAGCAGCTAAAAATAAAGTGGGAATCAGTCTAAGAGTAAGAAAACAAGACTCTGGCATTTTACTGCTCCCTAGAGTCAAGAAAGAAACAAAATTATATGAATAAAATGAAATCTATATATACTATTATCATCACTTAAAGGGTAGGTCCGAGGTCTTCCAAGAAGCTAACAGAAATAGCAATCAGTTTACTTTCTGGGCATTGAACTAACAAAATGGGCACTTGATGAATGAGGTTTTCTCCTGCAGACCTTGGACATCTGGCATGCATGAGTCAAGAGACATCTCTCACGTTCTCATCTACTATTTGAATGTAGAATAATTCCCACCCTAAAATGCACACTCTATTATGAATAGAGAGCACCAAAGCCACATTAGGATGGGAATGCTTGGCAGTCAGCTGGGCTCACTCACTGGGCTTTGTGTATTCTAACCTTATAATAAATACACAATGTAAGTGTGGTTCCATTTTCTGTCTTAGGAGACTAGGACCTTGTGACTTTCCTCTTTCAGTTGTTAATGTAAAAGTTTTATCATACTTATATAATCACCCTTATAAAACATGACTTCTTTTAAGTTGAGAACATGAACAATAGTTTTGAAAAACCTAAAAACAATTTAATTAGTAATAAAAAAATCTGTTGCCTGATCACTGCTTTCAAGACCTGAAGGGGGAAAATATAAACAACAGTAGGTGGCCTAAATGGAGTCCTAACAACAGAAATTCAAAATTTTAGAAATTTTTCAATGCATCTCAGCCTTAAACAAGAGAGCTAGTACCTTAATGGGCTGAAAGGGATGACTGCATTAGACACTTAGAGCTCAACGAGTGAACACCCCCAGACTCCATGTCCATCGATGACATAAATAGTTCCACCTCCCTCCTCTGCCTCACTCCCTATAGCTTTGCTATAATGAGATTATGCTGAGTTATTAACAGAATTGCGATTATATTTATTATTGTAAATTAAATGATAATCATTCTAGCTTATATATTTATTTCTTGGATGTTTGGTTAGTGTGACTCAGTTCTCAAAAGGTTGATAAACCCTGGCTTCAAAATCTAATCAAGTCTCTAACCCTAAAAAACTGCAGATAATGTGCTGGTGTCCCCACTGAAACCTGAAGCTCTAAGGCAGAGCTTGGACAGCCAATTGGTCCCTCTTTTTTGAAGATAACACATCTTTTTGCCTCTAACTATATATGTACACATGAGATGATATGAAGTTTTTTAAAGTCCTTATTAATGGTTATTGAACAGTCTTCATATCACTGAAATAATGGAAAATGTTAATAATATATAATTTAACATTGGCTAAAATTTGACTTAGAAATACCATTTTTGAAAATATATTTTATTAAATAATACTGAATATGAAAAAAGCTTTAGGCTTATAGGTGCATTATTCATAATAGTGAAACACTCATTCCTCCATTAGGCAACCATCAAAATGCTCATCTGAAGGACTGGGGAGTTAAGGGTAGAGGGGGGCAAAGTGAGAAAAATTGGGACAACTGTAATAGCATAATCAATAAAGTATAGTTAAAACAAAACAAACAAACAAAAATGTAAAACAGAAAACATAATAGTAAGCCATAGAAAAACAATTCACATCAGCAACACTACATATACGGTACACAAAGCGTGATGCAGCCATTAAAAAATAGGCAATAATATAAGAAAGTTTTACAAGAGAAAATGCTACAATAAATATATGTACATATATGGCATAGTTACGACAAGATGAGGAGATAACTTAGAGGTGTAGATGAAAAAATAAGAGCCCCTTAAAGAAAAAGCTTCTGCACAGCTGAAGAAAACATCAGCAATACAAAAATAAAAGCAACCACATGGGAAAACATAATTTCTAATGATACTTTAGATAAGGGTTTGATCTCCAAAATATATAAAGAACTCATATGACTCTATACCATGAAGACAAATAACCCAATTAAAAATTGAACAAAGGACCTGAACAGACTCTTCCCCAAGGAGGACACACAGAGGGCCCATAGACATATGAAAGGATGCTCAACATCACTAGCCATCAGAGAGATGAGAATTAAAACCACAAGGAGATACCACTTCATACCAGTCAGGATGGCCATCATAAACAAATCGACAAACAACAAGTGCTGGTGAAGTTGTGGGGAAAAGGGAACCCTAGTATACTGTTGGAATTGCAGACTGGTGCAACCACTGTGGAAAACAGTATGAAATTTTTCTCAGAATTTGGATCTAGGAATTATTACAATGCTGGAATTATACCTTAAGAATCCTGAATCACCAGTCCAAAAGAACCTATGAACTCCAATGTTCATAGCAGCACAATTTATAATAGCCCAGTGCTGGAAGCAACGTAAGTGCCCATCAGTAAATGAGTGGATCAAAAAAATATGGTGTATTTACACAATAGAATACTACACAGCAGAAAGAAAGAAGAACCTCCTACTCTTCACAACAGCATGGATGGGACTAGAGAGTATTAGGCTACGAGAAATAAGTCAGGCGGTGAAAGACAAATATCATATGATCTCACCTGTAAGTGGGACCTAATCAACAAAAGAAATAAATGAGTGAAAAAGAACCAGAGACATGGAAGTATAGAACAAACTGACAGTGACCAGAGGGGAGGGAGGACAGAGATGGTGGGGGAAGGAAGGGGGTCAAGTCAAGGAACATGTACTAAAGATCCATGAACAAGGACAATGCGGTGGGGATTGTCTTTGGAAGTGGGGGTTGGATGGGACAGGGAAGGGCAATGGGGGAAAAATTGGGACAACTGTAACTGAACAACAATAAAAAATAAATAAAATACAAAAAAGAAATCAGATTGAATTTCTATATCATATTTGGAACTAAGATGAACAAAACCCATCCAAAGTTCTGTGAATCTGGTTGACTTGGTTAATGAAAACAAATGCAAACACCATCATTGTGCGCTAGAGACTTGGAAATCTAAAAAGCTAGTGATCCTAGAGATGCTGAGTGTATCTAAATAATTTTCCATATGATGATCCAGTTTCTTCTGATGCACACCTTTTGTTTTATTTGTAATTAACATTATAAAAAGAATTCAAATACTCTTGCCCTGGCTGGTGTAGTAGCTCAGTGGATTGAGCGCGGGCCTGTGAACCAGACAATCGCAGTTCGATTCCCAGTAAGGGCACATGCCTGGGTTGCAGGCCAGTTCCCCACAGGGGCCAATTCCCAGCAGGGGATGCACAAGAAGCAACCATACACTGATGTTTCTCTTCCTCTCTCCTTCCCTTCCCCTCTAAAGATAAATAAATAAAATATTTTAAAAAATTCAAATACTCTTAACTAAAAAAGGTAGATCTAAGCCACAGAATTTAGGTTATTTTCCTCTTATCAGTGGAAAACCACCTAAAGTTCAAGAGTTAATATAAAATTGGCTCAATTTTGATAGGCTAGAACTTATTTTTAAGAAAATGCTGTACCAAGAGGAATAATCACTCAGAAAGTTATGCTGATTAACTCGAGATCACTTGGTAGATGTGGTAGATGCAATCATTCTGAGTTCTCATTTTTGTACTGATATTTGATTGCTATGTATTGATGGAAGCACCTGAGTTCTCAGTCAAAGTCGATGATGTTCTTTGAAAGCAGCAGTTGGATTTGAACTTACCTTACATGAGGACTCCACCTGCAGAGCAGGGCAAGGTATTGGCCCAAAGGGGTAGGAGCTGGAGGATCTCTGTTCTACACTTTTGTGCTTATGTGTTTCTGAGGCAACTGAAAGCACAGCTTCAGGCTTTAGAAACTGCGAATCATCACAACAATTAAGAATAATTCTTGCTCTTTCTCCTGTCTCATGTCTTTCCAAAGTACCTGGAAAACAAGATTAGAAATAAAAGTTTCTGCAAAATATTTACCCCCCAAAGAATGAAAAGAACAAACTACTTCAACAGAAAAATCACAGTTCTTTAAGTTATCATGCCTTACTGTCTTCTTTCAATCAAAAAGCAGCCTGGAAGCTTTCTCTAAATTATTCGAATCATGGTCTTACAAAGGCTGAGATTATGGACTTGAAAAGTTCATCTTCCTCTTTGTGCTTTTCTCCACTGAAATCGACGGGGCATTCAATAGTCTTTAACAGTAAAATCTCTTACTTATTACATAGTATGCAAGTGATCAATAACAAAAAATATGGAATATTTTAGTGTATTCCCTTAGTGTTCCAATCACAAACAACAGAGAATTCATAGTGCTTCGCTTAGTTTCCTAATCTTAAAAGGTTTCTATTGTTGATGTGTAATTGAAGTGAACAGGTTAAGTAAGAACACACAGGATTCTTAGCACTACCTTCCTCACCAAAGTGCTCTCACAGCTTCAGGAAAGCAGGCCACGCTAGGGTGTTGTTGTTATTGTTGGTATTATAGCTGTTACAGCATTTGACCTTTATGTCTAATGTTATTAGAAGGAATAAATTCCTTTGCCCTCTTCTCTGCCATTCTTGCAGTTTCAGAATTTCAGGATGTTGGCAAGTTCAATTTAAAGTTGAAAGGAACAAATATAAAACAGAGCAAAAGTATCAGAAAACAATTCACAAAGTGTTAGAGTTTTTATGAAATACAATGCCATATGCTCAGTGTAATCTCAATAAATATGACCATTGCCTTCTATCAGCTGTGAGTTCATTTGAACTAGACCATGTTAAATATATAACCTATACTTTATTAAATAAAGGAGCTAAAGAAAATTAACTTGACATACAATCTAAATACAGATTTTATTTCATATTATTCTTTTCCTACCAATGAGGAAGAAGCAGTTGTACTATTTGCTAAGGAAAAAAATCATTCTTACTCACCGTATTTAGAAAAATATCAATTTAAAGTAACTACTGCCAGAGAATAAAAATAATGACACCATACCAATACATCTTTAGACAGGTAGATGGACTTAAGGATTATGACACTCCAACCCTCAGTTCTCCTCGTCTCCTCTCCATTTTCCCTTAAGGCCAGTGGTTGGTGCTTTGGGTTCTGAGTCAGTAGCAATTATTATGCTACTGGGCAAGAATTTAGTCCCTAATCTCTTAACAATGATTTTTTTCATTTTAACCTTCCTCCATTCATAAATTACCATCTTTAACATAAAACATAATGAACATTAGTTCTCTGAGGTTTCCTTTTTCATCAAGATTACTATGTCTTCAACAAATGAAGTTGACAGCAACATCAAGAAAATCTTTTCTCTCAAGGATGACAGTAAGAAGAGTTTCTCAAACAAAAGATAATAGTTATTACTAGTCCCTGAAAATGACCACATTTCAGAACTGGAACTACAGTATCTGGTAAAATTGACTGTTTTATGAGAAATCTCTCTTTCAATAATGGTATCACCATGGGTAGTTTTTTCTCTCAGGTTTTCTATGGTTCTTCAAACTATCATATTTTTAAAAGATTTTAAGAATTCTTGGAAAATCCTTTGTTATATTGTAATACTCATGAAATGTGCCTTAGTTCTACATATCCATATATATTATTCTATACACAACTATTTCTTATATATTTTAGTGATAAAAATAGTCTACCTACAAACCTGGACAGTTGTAATCTACCTTTGTTTATAGATAACTAATCTAACGAATCGGCTGAGCATCGACCATGTGTCATTCACTGAGCCAGGTGCTGGCAACAAAACAAGAGCCACTCCATCCCCGTCCCCCGGAGCTCAAGTAAAAGCCCGTGGTAGCGCAGAGCAACAAACATGTGAGAACTAATTTGCTGTATCTAAAATAAGACGTAAGCTATTTTCACTACAAACCAACCCTTAATCAACAAGATATCGGAAACAAGGTTTTGTGAACAATAGTTTCCATCCTGCTTACTTGTAAAGTACTTGAAAAATAATTAGATTATTCTGTTTCAAAGCACTGGTTGTGATGCAAGTGTGACCTAAGGCGTGGTTAACGTGAGTCAGTTACTTCAAAAGTTACTATAGACGAATAAGGAAGTTCATATTAACAATAAGAAATTGGTTTTCTAATAAGTTCAAGACAACAGCTTTGGGAAGCCCTTGGTCAAAGCCCTTATGGTGAATAGAGAGAGATTCTCATGTGTGCCAGTTATTAATTTATTGTCTTAGTTCCAGATCCACTCCTCTCTGCCTGCTCTGGAAAATGTGTATGCTCCTCTCTAAATATTTTTCTTTTAACAGCTGTTGCAATGTTAACCCTTACAGATAAAGACTTATAGAAGAAAGAACTTTTCCTTCTCAGTTCTGGGATGCTCTATTGCAGCAGCGTGGGTGGCTTCCTCAGCGCCAGACTCTTGCCGTGCATGGAGGCCAGCAGCACCCAGCAGACAGCAGCTTCCCCTGAGACACTCTTTGGATGGTTTGTAACACAGTGCCTCCAGGGAGACATCTCCCTATGAACAGCTTTCCCTAGTTTCACAGAGGGCATATTTCTGGCAACACCATACCACGCCACATCACAGCAGCTTCTCTGCTATCACACAGCTATGAGCTCTCCAGTAAGGTCGAGATTGTAGCCCTGGGGGAAGCGGTGCCCCAGGCAACACATCTCAGCTCCGGGGAGAATGTGTGCTCCTCAATCTGCTGTTTCTACATCTGGTTCCTATTAACCAATCCCAGACGTTCACGTTATTTATGATAGCTAGTAATTCTTTATGTTGATTTTTTTTCTGTTTAAATTACTCTGTCATTCCTCTTTCCTGATTGGACCCTCATCAATACACCATAATAAATTACTGTTCCAATGCAGAATGTTCCTTTAAGTAGATCCCTGAAACTATGGAATTTACAGAGCTTCAGGGACATAGTTAACTAGAGTAAATAGTAAAAACAATAACCCATGAGGGAGGGTATGATCCCAAAGAGGCCAAGGGCTTGCCTTTGCAACTTTAGTGAACTGCCTTCGGACAGTTAGTCCATAGAGAAAGAATATTCATTGCTTTCTGATATCAAAGAAAGAACAGAAACCAAAGGTTAACAAAATTGCTTAATTCAACTTCCCATTTAAGGACATCTTTTGCTTTCCAAAGCAAAAGATGATAAGTCGATAAGTACTTACAAACATTGATAAGTAGATATATCTTTTGGGGGTTTTTTTGCACTACGCTACATCAAAAAGATGAGTTTACTCACACTCTCCATTTGAATCAATTTGAATGTGGTACGCAAAATGTACTTGAGTTAAATATTATTGAAAGTGACAATTGTATTTCCTCCTTCAAAGTTGATGTTGTAAAAAGGAATGCCACACAATCTATCCCAAGTACACTCTTCATTGTATAAAACGTTTTCCAGTAAAGAGCTTTCATTTTTCTATTATTTTATTAATATTAGTTTTGAGATAATCTGTTTTGTCCCCACCTACAAATAGTACATTAGAGGATGAAACCAATTAGAAGAGAGCTTACAACAATTAACATCCTTAAAGAAAGTGAATGAAAGAAAGTTCATGTCCATGGGTTGTCCGTGTAAGTTCTTGGAGTCCTCTGTTTCCTATATCATTTTTTATCTCTCCCTGTCTATTTTATGCCTACTAATTATGCTTCTCTTTCCTGTACCTCTTTGCCATTCCTCCCTTCTCCCTCCCCACTGAACTCCCTCCATGTGATGTCCATATCTCTGATTCTGTTCCCCACTGATGGCACTGGCCAGCATTCAAAGTAGTTTTCCTTGATCCCAAATTGCCTAGTCTTCAAACGTCAGTGCACAGAAACACAATGAGCAGCCAAGATGGTGGTTTCAGGCCCCTATTGACAATATTTCCACTTGTATATCCTGCTTTCACTGCCAACTCAACACAGCCCACAGTGACCTTGATCATGTTTTTTAAAACCAGGGTGACTTTCTTTGCCACCCTGTGCTCAGAGGCTGCCCTCACCACCTGTCAAGGCTGACAGCCAGGAGACATCATTGCACAGTGGGCATGAATAGAGTAAGCACCAGCCTGCCCTGTACTCAGATCAAACCTGTTTTGTGGCCTTGAACTAGCCATTTCATATGTCTGTGCCCCACTTTCCTCATCTGTGCAGTGGGGATAATAATTCTTACCCCACAGGGGTACTATGAGAATCCAATTGAGCAGATATTTTAAAAGGTTGATAAGGCTCTGACACACATGACAGGTTCTTCCTCAGCTCCTTGTAAGCTGTTTAACAAACCTCCTTGTCCCTGTGGCTTTGGAATGTCTGATGTGGGGCCCAGTGTGGCACCTCCCTCCCTCCTGCCAGAGACTAGATCCTCCGTAACCAGGCTAGCTTCTCAGACTAGGCTATAATCAAAATCTGGGCAGGATTATTTATATGTTTGACTTATTTTTTAATCCTCCTCAGTAAACCAGACTGAAGTCTGGCATAAATTAAAGGCTAGAGAAATACTTCTTAATGGATTATATGACATTAGCAACATGGCTAATGATTCTTTTACTGTGGCTACACTTGAGATTAAATCCCAAATCTTTGACCTACAAGTCATATTCTCACTCATGCTTTCTCCCATGTCATCCTCCCCTTGCTCATAATTTAGATCTTTTTTTCTTTTAAAGATCCCTGAAAATAAATCCCTTACTTCTAACTCTATCTCACTCTTTTAGAGTTAGCTTAAAATCTCACCTCCTCAGAGAGGCCTTTCTGAAGTAAACCCTTCTCCTGTCTTGCATTGTTTTCTATCTCAGTTTCTTTACTTTGAAGAACTTGCCACATTTATAATTGGTAAATTTTTATTTGCTTGCTTAAATTCAGGGCTGCCTCCCTACCAGATGCTAAATTCTTTTCAGCAACTATTCTATGAACTTCATACAAAGAAGGGCTCCATACCTGTTCACAGAATGAATAGATTAAATTTTATCTATTCCCTCTAGCACTAGAAGGAGGCTACTGCTTTGATACTCCAAAGCATCTCGAAATCTCAGTGTGGCAGGTGGTAACATCAAACTATATCCATTATAAACCTGAGCCCTGGAGCCCAGGAGGGCCCACACTGGGGGAAGCAGCACTCACACATTCTACTTCATCCCAGCTCATCGTTATGCTGCCAGATTGGTCCTGAGGCCCCAGGAATTTGAAATTGGAAGCAAGTCATTCTCTGAATGTGACATGTTAGCTTGACCTGTGTGGAGTAACCATTTCTTCCCCCATGGGCTGAGGAGCAGAATATGATAGTCTACAGAGGCAGAGATGGGGAGAGAGGGGAGGAAAAGGAAGTGAAAAGGAAGAGTAGAAGAAGGAGGAAGGAAGCAAGGAAGGGGGAGAAAGCTTCAACTTTCTAGTTTTGTTTTTAACTTCTTCCTAAGGACTACTGCAGCTCTAAGGTTTCTGAAATACACCCCTGAATTCTTTACAGTACATACCTCTTTCCAATAAAACCAACTTTTCATGGCTTCTATAGCTTGCTAGACCTTAGGGGCCCCAATAAACAGGGAACAGAGAAGGTGTTTCTACTGTGACAAAGGCCAAGTTTGAGCACCCCCAAACAGACGTGAAAAGTTAACATGCAGAGCTCCAGGCAGAGATCAGAGCACAGAGACAAAGCCTTAAGCTTTATCAGCAGATGGGCTGGGATTCAATCCCAAAGGAAGAATGCCATCTTTAAGAGAATTTGGAGTGAGACCTGTCAAGAGACCAGCGCAAAACCTCTCCTAGTTTCTGTACATACAGGGGAAAGAAAAGAAAGATTCAGAAACTGTTGGAAATCAATACGTTGCTGAAATACACCTGAAGTTTAAGTACATTGGGATTGTCAATATTTATAGGGCACTTACAACTTTCTGTTTTGTTTTTAAGGAGGGCAAGTGATCACTTTGTAACGTGCCTGTTATGAAATCTGATTTTGAAGTATCAGCTATCTTAAAGCGTGGCATGTACCATGAAGAATGCTGTCTTCAGTTGTGGTAGAAGAGCAATGCAGAGGGTAAAGAGAACACTTGTAGTTGATAAAATACGTCATGGTGTACCAGACATAAATATCTACAGGGGGCAAGTGAAGAAGAAATACCAATAGTCTATACTTTGATTCCCCCCCCCAAACAGCCAGAAGTTGCTCCCCAGTAATTTGTGTATATATTTTTTTAAAGATTTTATTTATTTATCTTTAGAGGGGAAGGGAAGGAGAGAGGGAGAGAAATATCAATGTATGGTTGCCTCTTGTTCATCCCCTGCTGGGAACTGGCCTGCAACCCAGGCATGTGCTCTGACTGGGAATCAAACCACCATCTTTTGGTTCCCAGGCCTGTGCTCAATCCACTGAGCTACACCAGCCAGGGTGTGTATACATTTAATATTTGCTTTCTTCTATCCAAAATTTTTTTCACAATCAACGAAATTACTATAATCTATTATAAATTAATGAATAGTTTTAAATTACATATTTAAAAGCCCTAGCCATACAAATTCCATCTCACAACTTAGCAACTAGGTTCACTAGGTTTGTAGAAAAAGCAATTGCTACTATCCCAAATGGAAAAAAAAAAGCTAAAAAAAAATCATAGTCACTTGATGAATCCATCTACAAAGGATCAGGAATAAATTAAAATGCAAAAACACTGCCCAAATGGATAAATGTTTTATCACATTGCACAAAAACATTATATTAACTAAGAAACTATACATGAATAACTTTGAGACAGTAATTAGCTTACCAAAACTCATGGTGCTTTTCCTTATAGAACATTATAGAAAGGACATTATAGAACATTATTGGAAGAACATTATAGAAATTTCATTGCTACAGGAACATAAATTCCTCTCAGCCCATTCAAATTACATATATTGTAAACCAGCACACTTTAAATAATTTAACAAAAAAAAAACACTTCCAATGAAATATTCTGCTTATTATGGCATTGTAAAAAACAATGAAAAAAGTATTTTCTATAATGTGATAGAAATTAATGAGTATAAATTATATTTACATAAACAAACAAGAGTAAGACCACGAGTGGATACATTACAGAGTTAGGTCATTTTTTTATATTAGGTTGGCATTTTCTAACTGAATTCACCACAATATTAGGAAATGATTAAGAGGGCAGTTATATTTCAAAGTGATTCTCTTTAAAAGAGAATGGGCTAATGGCCTCATCTACCAAATTTAGTAGTCAAATTCATAAAATCAGATTTGAACAAGTCAACTGACTAACAGCTGTAATCAAATTCCACACACCAAGGAATTTGACCCCTGTGTCTTCTGTGAGATTTATCATTTATCTTCAGTTACACACGAAGTTCATTGCCTTGCTCATGTAAATCTATGGAGATGAACCTGGTGCCTCCTTTCTAACAAAACTGTTTCATAGTTTCTGCATCTTACTCCAGAAACTGTGTAACTGATGTGGGTTCCTAGCAGGCACAAGGGGTCCGAGAGATACCAAACTTAGCTCAGTTCAAAATAATGGTGAGGGGGTGGGAGGGTAGAAAATGAATCTGAAAATATTAAATTAGGCATAAAGCCATGTACTTCATTCCTAAATATAACTGAAAATAATACATTCATCTGTAACATAGATTTGTGGAGGATGTGGCTCATTTTTGTTCCCTATAAAGTCCCTACTATGATAACAAAGCCAGGATAGGCTTTACGTCAAGCTCCCATACCTTAACGGTATGCACAATACTCTTCACAAAGTCCTTGATCACTGTGACCTTGACCCCAGCTCTGCCACCGCCTCCAGCACATCTAGAGCAACCCTTGGATTTATCAGCTGGACCACACTCTACCTCCACATCCAATTCTGACCACTGACCTCCAGAAAAGCAGAATAAAACAGTGTAGGTAGGGTAAAAGAAAAAATAATCAAAACAGATAGAGGTTTAAAGTTGTTGAGATATAGAAGGAATACAAATAATGCATTAATTTTAAAGTAGAGTTTTCTGGATAAAGCATTTACTTATGAAATGCTTCTTCTTAAACTTTTGCTGACACGACAGAATCTACTTTGACTAAATTTTAATTTTTAACCTCACTCTAAAACTTAATACAATTTACAACCAATTTAGAAAGTGAATGTTAACCGAAAAGTTTTTGTATTGTGATGTGAAGTACATATTTAATTAAGTTTGTAATTACTTATATAGAAATCATTAAAATGACATAAAATGTTTTTAACTATATATTATATACAAAACATAAAAAGGTATGGAAAATATCATTTACTTTATTATTTGAATTCTTACACCAGGCATGCTCATTTTTAATTTTAAAATATTTCAAAACAGATCTTTCCTTTCTTCATGCTCTTGGTTGAAGATTAATTTTCTTAGGAAAGATTTGATTTTATCATTTTATTTACTCTGGTGTCAATTAGCTTTTTAAAATATTCACCTGAGGATATATTTATTGATTTTTAGAGAGAGGAAGAGACACATCAATCTGTTGCCTCCCAGACACATCCCAACTGGGGAGCAAACCTGCAACCCAGGTATGTGGTTTGACCAGGAATTGAACTCACAACTTTTGTTTCAGGGGATGATGCTATAACCAGCCTAGCCACCTGGCCAGGTCTGGCGTCTATTAACTTAATTAGATAAATGTCTTGCTGAGTTTATCTGAAATTTTGCCTGGAAAGAGAAAGAGAATTGGAAAAGAAAAAATTGGGGTTCAGTCCCCTGAATAAGGTGTTGGATGAGGAGTGTACTCATACGTAAAGTCTCTTTTTTGCAGGGATTTGGGGGGACATGCTGGAGATGGAAGGACAAATATATTTTAACTGCAGTGGGACATGGGAGTGATTTTCTTCAGACAAAGACAGGCCACCAAAGCTCTAGCAGGCATGCCAGGGCTCTGTTTTGAAAGCACCAACTCTCAGTGCACCCCCACTACAGTCCTGCTTCCCCAGTGCCACTTGTAAAATGCCATACCGTGTTTCTGCCCCCAATGACCCAAAAAGACTTTTTCCACCTCTTTATTCTTCTGTTCCATGGATTCGCTTACTCAGGGGGGCCTCCAGCAACTATCCTACCTAAGATCCAATATGATCAGCAGGATTCTAAAAATAATCCCTAATGACCCTCATCCTTATGTGACTCCTCCCCCTGTGAGAACAATGAACCCAGTGATTATATGGCTTCAAGGACTTTGCAGATGCAATTAAGGTTTCTAAGAGAATTAACCTTAAAATAAGGACATTATTCAGGAGAATAACCAGGCCTAACTAGGTGAGCCCTTTAAAAGTAGAGTTTTCTCCGATTGGTGGAAGAAAGGCAAGTCAGGGAGATTTAAAGCATAAGAACAATTCAAAGTACCATTGCTGGCATTGAAGATGGAGGAGGCCATATGCAAGGATCAGAGTGGCCTCTAGGAGCTGAGAGGGACAGCTGGGTGCTATCCAGCAAAGACGTCAGACCTACAACCATAAAGGCTAAATTCTCCGAAGGACTCAAATGAGCTCAGGAGTAGATTCGTCCCTTGAGCTTCCATGTAAAAGCCCACTGTCTGACACCTTGATTTTAACCCTTTGAGAAACTCATGCATTCTAGACTTCTAACTGACGGAGCTGTGAGGTAAATGGGTGTTATTTTAAGCTGATAAACTTGTGTGGCATTTTACACAATGATAGGAAATACAACTAGGACTTGCAGCAATAATTTTACTCTGGACCACAGATTTATTTATATCTCTTCTTATATTCTTTTTTCACTATTTTATATGTGAAAGTCCTGCCACAAACAAAATGACTAAATATATAAATTCATAAAATCATAAAAACAAATAAATGTGAAGCCTGGTTAGACATTTTGTACTTTTTTATAGCCCTTCTACTACCCTCGTTTTCTGGGTAGCAGGAACCATGAAGATATTCACTACATAACTGGTGATTGAACACTCACATACTGCATTAAAAATGACTTTTTAAGTGCTTGATTACTTCACTAGGAATTATCAGCAAGACATGTATCTTTTCATCCTTCTATCATTATCAGAATTGCCATTAGCTATCATTAACTGAGTACTTCCATGTGCAAAGTGCTGTGCTTAGTATTCCGCATAGGTCATTTAGTTTCTGAAACAATGCTGCAAGGTACAAACAATCTGAGGTTTGGAAAGGGTAAGTGTCAGGGCACTTGTGTATAGTGTGGTTGGGAGGGTGGTTATGGGTGGTGTTTTAGCTGAAAAGCTAGGGAAGGCTGCGAATGCCCTGCAGTGGAGTTACATTTCCACCTGACACCTTGCGGAGGGGCATGTTCAGGGCTGAGTGCAATGTAAATGTTTGTCTGGCAAAATGGAGAGAGAATGAAAGAAAGGGTTTGACTAGCAAGTTAATCAGTTAGAAAAAATTTCAATAGTTAATGTAAGAAACAATAAAGGTCCCAACCATCTGGTCCCACAGCATTTTGACTTTAAATGTTTTTGGTTTTGCTGAGCTATATTACACAATCCTGTGTTTCAATGGAGGCTTACAAAAAAACATAGCACATAGTTCATCTTTTAACTGATCCAAATTTATCACCAGGTATTGTTGATAGCATTGGTAAAACACTGTAATGCCCTCCAGAATTATAGATTAGGATATTCATGGAATGGCTATATGAATTCCAGGGGTCTTCGGTGGGTTCTGAACCCTATAAAACCATTTCTCGCTTCTTCTTTAACTGGAGCGTTTAGCCTTCTCTTCTCACCACCATCTCTGTTCTTGTAGTTTATCATCTGCTGCAACTTCCTGTGGGTGGTTTATATGTAGTTACATATACCTTATGCCATAGAAGGAGCCATGTGGAATAGATAGGTTTTTGTGGTATCAGCATTTGTTCTACTTCTAAATTAGAAAATGACCTGCTCTTTCCCCATACTGAGCTGTGGCCCTTTGTCAGGGAAGGATCCCACTGCGGGTGACTGCTCACCCTACACCACAATGTGCCATAACACACCTCTTAGGGTGTGTAGGTAGTAATTAAAAGACCTATGTTGACTTCTGGGTTTGTACCCCAAAGAATCAAAAACAGAGTCTTAAAGAGACATTTGTACATCTCTGTTCATAGCAGCATCATTCAGGGTAGGCAAAAGGTGGAAGCAACCCAAGGGCCTATCAATGAATAAGCTGATAAAGAAAATGTAGTATATACATACAATGGAATATTCTTCAGCCTTACAAAAAATTTCTGACATGTGCCATAGCGTGGGTGAACCTTGAGGACATGACGCCAAGTGAAGTAAGTCAATCACAAAAGGACAAATGCCATATTAAATCACTTAAATGAGGTATGGAGAGTAGTCAGATTAATGGAGTCAGAAATAGAGGGATGGTTATCAAGGCCTGAGGGGAGAAAAGAATGGGGACTTACTATTTAATGGGCACAGAATTTCATTTTGGGAACCTGAAAAAATTCCAGATATGGGTGACCAACCATGTGAATGCATTTAATACCACTGAAATCTGCATGTAAAAATAGTTAAAATGGTAAATATGATGTTATGTGTATTTTGCCACAATCATACACACACCATCTGTGTTGATAATGCAGCCCAAGGAAATACAAATAAAAAGAGAAGCACACTGAGAATAAACCCAGTGAAAAATGCAGAGAGTACATGCAGAGGTCAAATGACCTGAGTGAGACAGCAGGGCTATTGGCCATCAGGAGAGGCCGTATCACGTAAGGCTGAGGGCAGACAGAGAGAAGGGCATTGATGACAGAGTGATTTCAGACAAGTGAACTACCTGCAACCCCGAGAATGACAACTAAACTTGGAGGTGAGGTAACCTCAAGAAAAACAGTTCCATTAGAATAGTGTAGAGAGCAGACAGATTATAGTGTGTTAACTAAATGAGAGGCAAGAAAACAAAAACACAGAGTATAGATGGCATTTTTGTAGAAGACTGTCAACTACTTTGGGCAGAATGACAGGGAAAGATAATAGAAACTCACAATTCTATATCTAAAACACTTAGGACCATAGGGTTTTAGAATTCAGTCTTTTTCAGATTTGGGAGATATAAGATAATGCACATATGTCTATTTTTCAACAGCTACAGCAGGGTCTGGGAGAGCAGGCAGCAATCAAACCTGCCATATACCTGCAGCAAAAAACAAAACCAATGTTTAGACCTAGTGCAATAAACATCCCAATGTGAGGTCTAGTTTTGTTTTACTAGAAATGAACAAGTAAATAAATCTTTTTGGATTTTAAATTGTGGCTAAATAAAATGTAGATCTGTATTTTAAATAATTGGTAGCTAGGGGGGCCCAGAGCTATATTGAAAGAGAGATTTTCTGAAATAAGTTGGTGGACTGTTCAGCTTTTCAGGAAACGGGATACCTATCAGCTCATGCATTTGACTTCTCCTTATAGCAACACAAGAAAGCTAAGTCCTCTAATTCCAAACCCCCGGGTTTGCTGATTGTTTTATCTACGTCACTTATGATTAGATTGTAATTTACTAAAGATTCTTTTAAGTCCAATGCTTGAACAAAAGCACAACTTCCTTTATAAAATCATTGATGAGAGATAGCATTGCCAACAGACCTGTCTTGAGAAAACAATCATAGTTATCAGAGTTGTAAGAAATGAAGACAAGAACATAAGGAACAGGTAACAATATGATTTTCAAACTAAACTTATAGCTGATACTTCTGGAGAGAAGGAAAAAGTGGGATAACTAACAAAGGTTAATCTCGAGCATAAATCATGGATTAAAAGCCGATCATTTTATCAAATCTTTTTCCAGTTTTTTTTCTTGGGGTCTCAACCCATAAATGCTTCTTAATTTTAATTTGTCAGGATAAAATATAATTCATTTAACTAAATTTACAAAAGCAACTAGGAATCTGTCCAACTAATGAACTGTCTATTAGATGATATTCTGTGTCCCTCAGTGAAGCTTCTGGTTCTCCATGCTTTCAAGTGACTGCAAAAAGCCCCTTATCTTCCTGGCACACGAGCCTAGAGTGGAATGGAGTCTACTTACACTTGAGTGTGAGAGGTGCTGGGGAAAACAGCAGGCCAATCTATCCATGCCTGGGACTTTTTGACAAGTCTGAGGTTAGCAACCAACATTTTTTGTGGCAAACAAGATAAAATCGGACAACATTCCCACAGTCAAATTCTCTGCCCACCGCTCCCAAGTCTAAATCTTGACCCTTGGGTCTGTTTTCAACTGATTCATCTCTAGAAACACAAAAGATTCTTCCCATCAAATCCTAACGAATAAGTTAATGGTGCAAGTTGGATATTATTGGTGCACTCAGATGAATCAAGTGCATCCAATATCCTTTATCTTGCAGGCAAATCAAAGAATCTGCTTTCCCAGAGAATAACAATCATTACAGTCCACTGAGTCTTGCTTTTCCAATAGTTTCTGTGGCAGCTGGCTACTGGGAAGTTGCAAGGGAATTGAATGGAGGCAGCGTGGGGAGGGGCAGATGGCTCTTTTGGGTTCATTTTGCCAAACATGGCAGCTGTGAAACCCACTAACGTTCCAAATGTTCCTATAAAGTGCTCACAGAAGGGGGGTCAAGCTAAGGAGGAGCCAGAGAGCAGCCATCCCAATGTGTTCCTCTTTCTCCTGCTGTAGGATAAGCCCTGAAGAACATTAAATGCAGATACGTACCCAGTCAGCACAGGGTCCAGAAGGGTAATCAGACTGAAGGAGTCCACTAAATCTGATTATGGCCAGCCAACTATTTTCATCACTAAAGTAAAACCCAGGAAAATAGCAACTGACAAGGGAAACAATAAAGGCAGTGAGGGATGCAACTTAATTGGTGAAAGTAATTTTAAGAGTAGAAAATATTTATTTGTGTCATTAGGATAAGATGCTGCTGCTTTTTCATATTTGTGTCTGAGCCTACAAAATGCTTCAAAGACATCCTGGAAATACCACAATAACATGCCTAACACACAGGCATGTTAAGATGCCAGAGATTTAAGAAAAAGGGGAGTGAAATTGAATAACCATTAATTAAAATACACATATAATGTATGTGTTTTACCAGATAAAAATTAATCACATAATGTAGAATTTTAAAATAAGTGAGGGGTATCTAAAAATAATATACAACCATGCTCATGTTAATTGTTCAAATGACTAAACTAACAAGAATTGAGCAAGAAGCAAATCCAACTTAGGGAAAAGAAAATTACCTGTGCTTCTTTTGTTAATAGCTTTTGGGCGTGACAACTGGATTTTAGAGAGCACAGAAGAAACTGTCCCATGCAGATCTTTCCCTTTCTTGAATTTTTCTACATCCTTGAAGGTCTGTCACTTTGAAAAGTTTGTAAAATTCTAAGAACATTTATATAGTTTCACTAAAGTGGAGATCCATATTCACTAGATGGAGTTGCAGAAGACTACTATCTTGAAGAGGGGGGAGAATGTGTTCATACTTGTGTGTTTGCATGCACATGTGTATGTACACATACATGTGAAAGTGTCTACCAGGTTGAATTTTTAAAAATTATACAATAAGACTTATATGCCTCTTTTCAGTGATCCAGTGTTAATTGTTGGACTTAATTTGGTTGAAAATGAGGTTGAACTTTTTTATTGTATTTTTCCTCTGGTATCAGGAAAAAAAGGCAGATATTGACCTATACTCCCCAATCATACTGCCATTGAGTAATTTCGATGTGTACTGCACTAAAAATCTTTTAGACTAATAGGAGTTCCTAAACTTTTCTGTGCCATGAACCTCTTCAGCAGTTTGGGGAAACCAATGAGCCCTTTTTCATAGTATTGGGTTAAAATGTTGCTAATAAAATACATATGATGGTAAAGGATATCAATTACATTGAAATACAGTCATGCAAATACTTTAACCAACTCACATGCTTTTTTATCGATGTGCTAAGTTAACAAGAGCTAGCAGTGTGTCAAAAAGTTTATGGCAGTAAAAATATAATTCTTGGAGATACTGGGGACAACTGTAGTGGGATGTGAAAATATCTGTGATGTGGATTGATGACAGGTATTGCTAACGCTGCTGTGAAGTGTTCCTGACATTCAGAATGGACAGAAATACTTAATTTCACTTAGGGTTCACAAACCCTTAAAAGGGGACTTGTGGATTACGGATCCAATAAAAGGAAATGGCTTTCCAAACCTGTCATTACACATTCCAGGGTCTTACATTAATAATGAAAATATGAACTAATAATTGGATAACACTTACAAAGACTTCTACAATATAAGAATAAATATAAGCATGTCTCTGTATAGATGACTATATAAAAAGAGAAAACACTGAAAGTATAATGTATTATAGCAATTGTTAATAAGGATTATCAACAAATGTTGGGATTTTATTGCTTTTAAAAATGTTTTTTAAATTTTTTAATTGTAGTTCAGTTCCAGCTGTCCCCATCCCCCCTCCATTGCTCTCTCCTGCTGTGCTTACACCCTCTCTCCCACGTCCAGTCCTCCTCCCACCCTACTGTCGTTGTCCATGGCTGCTCTGGTAACTGTCAGTTTGCTCTTTATTTCCATGTCTCTGGTTCTATTCAGTTTGCTTGTTTGTTTTGTTGATTAAATTCCACTTGTAGGTGAGATCATATGGTATTTAAAAATGTTTTCATTACAGTATCTGTGTTTTATTTTTATTGAGGTGAAATTTACATAACGTGCAACAAACCATTTCAAAGGGTACAATTCAGTGGCATTGACTGTCCAAAACATTGTGCAACCAACAACTCCCTGGTTTCAAACCTTGATCACCCCAATGAACAGCCTGTACCCATTAAGTAATCACTCCTCATTCTCCCCTCCCCCATCTCCTGATTACCACTAACCTGTTTCTGTCTCTATGAATTTGGATATTTTATATGAAAGGAATCATACAATATGTGACTTTTTGTGTCTGGCTTCTTTCACTTAGCGTACTGTATTCAAGGTCCATGCAAGTTGTAGCATGTGTCAGTACTTCATCCCTCTTTAGGGTGAGATAATACTTCACTGTACAGAAATACCACAATTTATCACTCATTCATTGATAAACATTTGGGTTGTTTCCACCTCTGTGGTATTATAAATAATGATATTGTGACTACACGTGCTTCTGTGTGGATATATGTTGCCATTTCTCTGGATCTATGCCTAGAAGTGGAATTGTTGGTTCATGCAGTAACCTCATGTTTAACTTTTGAGGAAATGTAGGACTGTGTTTTGTAGTGACTACACACCATTTTATATTTTCACCAGCAATAAAATAGTTTTATTTCTCTACATCCTTGGCAAAACTTGTTTTCCTTTTTTTTATTATGATCATCTTAGTGAATTTGAAGTGGTATCACATCGTGATTTTGATTTGCATATTCCTGTTGGCTATTAACATTGATCACCTTTTGGTGTGCTTGTTGGCTATTTGCACACATATTTACTTCTTTGAGTAAATATCTGTGCAAATCCTTTGCCTTTTTAAAATTGGGTTGTTTTTTTGTTGTGGTGTAGGAGCTCTTTATATTCTGAATATGAACTGTTATTGGATATGTGATTTGCAAATAACTTCCCCTGTTCTGAAAGCTGTCTTTTCATATTGGTGATAATGTTCTTTGATGCACAAAAGTTAATGTCCTTTGATGCCCATATATCTATTTTTCTTTTGTTGCTCTGGTTTCTTTTTTATTATAGCAACCCTATGGCATGTGCATGTATAATACATGTATACATTTTTAATTAATAAAAACAAAGCCTGTATGCTCACATACAGTAACTTCTTACATCTTTTTTTCAAACAGTGTGTTAAGAGTCTTATCATCACCATGAGAAAACTAAAATTCTGATCAATTTACTGATTTGCAAGGAGTGTACATTTTAACACTGGCAGAATCTTCTGTCTCTAAATACTAAATAATGACATCGGTTTGATATATTAGGAGTGAATAGTGAGTCATATTGAATGATTTATGCTTGCAGAAGATAAATATTTCTTTTATTTTTAATTAAATTCAACAAAATTTGTTTATTCCCATGTGTCAGATGCTGTGCTAGCTTTGGGGACACAATTCCTGTCCTCACAGTATTTTAGGTTAACCAGAAGCATAGATATGAACTCTGAAGTTATAAGACTAAGAGGGGATGTACCTTATGCTATGGGAGCAAGTAAAAATCTCTCCTACACTAACTTCCCCCATTGCCGCCGCCTGCCTGCCAAGAACTCAAAATATTCATCACTACATTTGGGCATTTTAGCATATTCCACACTCCAGTTTCTTATACATAGTCTTACAGGCTTTTTTCAAGTTGTTCCAAAGGTACACATTTTCCCTGATTATATTGAAAACTCGTTAGGGAGGAAGGCCATATGTGATAATTCTGGTATCCTTCACATTTCATCAGAATAAAAAATAAATTTTGAGCTCAACTAGAAGGGAGAAAGGACGGTAAAATTTTAAGTACAAAGTGGTATGGTAATATATGAAGAATTTATAATAAAATAGTAGTTATCATTTATTCAGTGCTAACTACCATTAGGAAACGGTAAGTTTTCGAGGAGTTAAAAGCTGACTGGGATGATCTGGACTGGAAAGTGTAGAGACTTGACACCCAGCAGTCTGAACCCCAGGGCTCATGGTCATAAGCCCAATGTACACTAACTAACCCCTACTCAGGACATAAACTTTGATAGCTATGCAAATACTTATCAGCTAAATTACAGATAAAGTTCACACAAGTGTGTACATATGAGTGGGCCCTCATACATGTACACACAAGATACTACATGTTTCAAAACCCCAAAGTATAGTGTCACTGTGATAATGAGGACCAAGAAGAAGAAAGAAAGATTTAATACTTAGGCAGTAAACTAAAAATATATGTTGAGTAATAATGCAGTAACTATTATAACAAAGAAGAAAAGGTCTCAGAAAAGGTGATTTAGGAAAACTCCCACTCTGTGCTTTTAGTGTATTCTGTTTTTTCTTTTCTGAAAAGAATCATCCCAAGAGAATTCCATCTATAATTTACCACAAAGTAATGCAGCTTTAAGAAAGGTGACATACTGAGGAGTATGAACTGCCAGATGCTACACACCCAAAACCTACCTTGAACGTGCACAGAATGAAAGTCATACTCTGGTGATGCTGACAAGGCAGTTAACACAACACAACTTCACCCCCGTACGTACAAAGCAGTGACCTTGATGAGAAAACCAGGAAAAATCGCCCCTCAGAATAAGACAGTGGGTCACTGGTGGAATTTTTACATTTTTTTTTTATTTTATACACTACATACTATAAAAGAAGGAGACCAAGTAAAAGTTGTGGGTTGTAAAATTGCTTGTCTGTGTAGTAACAATGTGTGGCAAAGTGAGAGTTTAACCACATGGTTCCATGCTATTGGGAAAAAACTAACTGCATATTTCTGATAAACTGTGTCCTGCATATATCTCTGTCCCTTACCCTAAACAATTAGGGCAAATGGATATATAGGGTAGAAGATTAAACAATGGATATTTTCTAAAAATATGGCTATTAGCTATTGACAAACCTCAAATTATCTTTCTAAATGGTCTAATTTTTGTAGCTGTCTTTTTAATACTGTGTACTTTTAAACCACAGAAGAACAAATGTTTCATTTATATGGCATCATAGTACATTGAATAATTTTCTAACTGCTACTAATTTTACTGAGAAAAATAAATTAGGAGGGTGAATATTTAACCCCTGTGATGAAAATAACCTCAAAATGTATTATGTTCTTTCTTACTTCCTCAATTTCGTATGCATAGGCTTTGTTCCAGGGGACTGAATATAAGAAGATTGTTTGAAAATTCAAAATGTGCTCTCCCACAGAAACCAGATCGTAAGCAGAAGCAGGGCCCTCGGGCCAGGCTACAGGAGTAAAGCTTCCTGCTCACGGTCACACAGCTCATATTACCTGAGCAAGAGCAGGAAGAAGTGGACAAAAATAGACTCACATTTACCCTAGGTTCTACCCCCTCACCAGCCAAAGACTTCAGTGTCCTTGAACTCCAGGCCCCGAGCTGCTTCTGAGATTTCCTTAGGTCCGGAATACACTGTGGATATAATTATACACTTAAATATACCTATTTGAATCAGAAATGCCTGCAAAGGATAAAGTCCAGCTCTCCATCGGGCATCATGGGAAGTGGACTGGAACCTGTGTAGGCACGTCTAAAAGCTTCCCCAACAGGGGAAACAATTTCCGCCTTTTCCTGGTGACCGTCTTCCCACGAGCACAGGAAAGATGGTCCTGAGTAGCAATTCACAATTTTGCCTCTCCTCCCTTCCCATCAGCTGTCGTTTCTGCTATCAGAGTGCCTGCCACTAACAGTCTCCCCACTTGTAATTTGCTGTTTCCAATCTGTCATCTGAGAAATCAGATGACCAGAGCTGTTAGAACTCTGTGGAAACGGAGAGCTAGCTCCGAGAGATAGACAGAGATCATCTCCTTCGGGAGAGCCTGTAGCAGGTCTCCTAGCAGCCTTTTCTTTTCTTCTCAGAGCTTTTTTTTTTTTTTTAACCAATTCCATGCCTGACAGTCTCAAAAAGCTGACCTCCAGCTTCAAGAGCTGCTCCCGTTGTGTGGCACAGTAGAGAACACACCAGAACCCACAGCCTGGTGACCTTCAGACTCAAACGATCTCTCTCTGTTCCACTCCCCCACAAGCAAAATGAATATAACCATATAGTAAATGAAGTATAATCAATTAAAAATTATAAGCTGCTTTCGAATAACTTGAAACTAATGATCTTTAAAAAAAACTATTACTGGTCTTAGGGTTCTACAAACTATGACTACAGGCCAAATCCAGCCTGCCGCCTGCTTTCAGAAACAAAGATTTAATAGAAGAAAGCCTCATTCACTTTGCAGATTGTCTGTGGCTTTTCCTGTGCTTCCAGGGCAGTTTTCTATAGTTGCACCAGAGATCACATGACCCACAAAGCTGAAAATATTTACTATCTAGCCTTTGACAAAAAAGTTTTTCTGACCTATCTTATTAAGAGGTATTTTATTGTCAAGCAAGTCAACTTTCATATTTTGCATAAAAACATCCAGCTGCTTAATATGGTATATTTCACAACACAGACCATAAACTTAACAGAAGGCCTTCCATAATAATAATGTTATATCAATAATACACAAGAAATTCATTACAAAAGTTTTCTACTATGTAAATCCATTACTGTGAACAGAAAAGTCCTCAGAATTATTTAAATCTAATTTCTAAAAGAATGATGAGCTCAGAGCTGAGATTTATTTCTGGTGTGCATTTTAGGGGGGAAAAATCAGTATTGCATTATCCCTATTGTGTCTCACAGCAACGAGGGCAACAAAGCTGCCTGGAGTTGCCGGTGCCAAACATAGGTGGGATCTCAAAGATGAATCAAAATGACATCTCCAATTAGTCCCCTTCCTAATCAGACCTAACCATCATGGGGCATCCTGCAAATCAATAAGCAAAGCTAGAGGCCCTCCTCACTCCCCACCTGGCAAAGCTGCATTTTTAGGACCAGAGGATGAAGGCCCTCGCAGTGACATAAATGCTCCTCTGCTTTGGGTGTTCGCCCCTTCCCTGAGATGACGTGCCCATCTACAACCCTGGCCCTTTCCTGGCATGCACCTGACCATGCCACCTGTCACAGAAAGAAACACCTCTTGTGATTTCAATATAAAGTGCGTATGGGGGTAAATGGCTCTAGAATATACTTGGACATTCTGCCAAAGAATCTCAGAATTAAGCAGGAATGGGCTGTTATAAAGTGCTTGTGAAAAACCAAAGTCTTATATCCCATTCTCAACACCTAGAAAAAGGTGGCACAGGATCTGGCCCATATGCCCCCCTCCCCCTCCCTCAACCTTTCCCCAAGGCAGGCTTTGGGCACAGTTGAGAATTACTTACTTTTGGCTCCAAGCCTGTCTCCCTGCCTTTTCTCTCTAGGCCCATTTCCCCCAATCCTTATCCCATTGACACCTCCATTTCCTCTCTATGGGCTCTGGAGTTGCACTACTGCTGAAAGATCTGATAAATGCCTTAGCATCAATTTATTTCTCCTTCATGTATTTGGAAGAGGCAGTGCTGTAGAAATTAAGCAAAGCATACGTCTGTTCATACATGGAACCAAGTTTGAAACTTTTAGCAAAGCTGAAAGGCAAACACTCAGAAAAAATTGTCCAGAGTCGAAAATACACAGACTTATACCCAAGAAGGTGAAATACACTGTGAACTTCAGAAACTGTAGGGGAGACTTGGAGGAGGAAGCTAAAACATACCTACTCTTGAGCAGCCATGATCTAAGAGCCACTATGACTGGCCGATGTTAAGATGAAGTCATCTGTACTCCATCTACTGAAGCCCAAGAGCATGTGGATTATTTAGTTTGTTTGTTCTTTCATGCATTCACTCACAGGCCAGGCACATCAGTGAACAAACACATTCTACGTCTTCATAGACCACTTTTCATACTAACTGTTTTGGTCTTTGCTGGTTTTTTTCCCTTTAACTTTATGAAACTATAAATGGAAAAGCTTCCTGGTTATGGATCTTTCCACCTAAGGAAGAGGATGGAATAGAAATCACATACAATAAACATGATGAAAGTATCTTACCTAGCTGAAATCCAGCTTGGGAATGAAAAAATAAATCATTAAATTTTAACCAAAATTGGAATTTCAGAGTTTAGAGGGAGTCAAAACCAAGCTAATACCAGACACAAGACTAAAAGGAATAACATAAACTTATTTAAAAGGAATGAACGTGCTGAGGAAAGTTAGGCTGCCAGCCACCTCCAGGGAGAGGTGCGGAGCTCGGACGAGACCGTGCATGAGAGGGTGCTTTGAAACTGTGAAGAGGCCCATGGCAGATGTAAAGACATTGATGCAATTATTCATAAAATTTTTACAAATCATGAGCTTCACCTTATTTTGGATTATTGTTGTTCATAAACAGCCTCGCTGTCTCATTCAGAACAAATATTCTGTAAGTTAACAGGTACACTAATTAACTATTAATATTAAATAATGCACAATACGTGTGCATAGTGCATGTTATTTGATATACCAATTCTAAAACAAACTTTTTAATAGAAAACAATACAAATAAGCAACTGCAGGAGATTCCTTAGCTATAGTATAATGTGTCCGTAATGACCACTATGCTGGTTATTGTCCATTTGACCACTGCCTCCACCCTTTCCTCGCCCTCGGTGTCCTGCTCCATGCCCCTGGCTGATGCTGAGAACTCAACACCCTTCTCCTCTGCCTTCCAGTTGAACTCAGCTCATGAAGGCGACTGCAGAAGGAGAGAGAAGAGAATTTCTTCTAACTCTCCATCTCAGTCCTGCATTTCTGGTGGGGGCTTTGCCCTTCCATTACTTCAGGGAGTGACCGTTCCTCCCCTCACTGCAGCTCACACTGGGTTCCAGTAATACTATTTGCTCCTCCAGCCCTAGAGGTGGTATGACTGCCAGGGTCTGTGTGACAGGGGCTTCACTCTCCACTCCTTATCTGTTCCCTAACCCCTACCCACACCCGATAATAATCCTTTCATTAAAGTCTCTTCCTTTGACCTGCCTGCGTTGAATTCAGTTTCCTGCTAGGACCATGACTAAAACACAATATAGATATCTTTTTATTGACATAGAAAGAAGTCTGACAGAGAGATGATTAAAATATTAATAGTAGTTACCTTTAGGCAGTGAGATATGATTTGGGGGGAGGGGTTAATGTTTCTCTGTATTTTTCAAATGTTCTACAATATTATGTGTTTGGGGAGCATAAGAAGAAATGATAAAATTAAAATACAACGTGGTAATAAATACGGCCTCAAGAAGTTCTAGTGGTTTGGCTTCCCTCCTCTACTGCCCACCCCTTCAAATAAAAGTTTTTTTAAAAAGCTGCGTAGCCTAAAAAGTGCCATGATGGTGCAACAGAACCATGAACACTTGTGAGTGCCCAAGTATCTCTGTATTTTTGCTGAATTCTACTTTCTAGGAAGAACGTTTGATTAGTAAGTATTCACAGTTAAAAATTATGCAACTGCCCATATTTATAAGTGCATGTGTTTTCCAGACTCAGATTTCACAAGCAGTCAAGTTTGCTACATTCTTTGATGATAATGATAATAATAAAAAGTAGTAATACTTAACTATTACTAAGGACTTAGCAGCACCTATAGGCACTGTTACAAGCATTGCAGGTATTAGTCCATTTAATCCTCAAAGGAAGGCAATACTATTAGTCCCATTACACAGATGAGGAAATTGACACGTGGAAAAGCCCAGCAATTTGCCCAAAGTCCTATAGCCCATCTGTTATCAGGCCCTCTAAGCAAGCCCAGCATTTAGATCCTATTTTACCCATTATGCTTAACTGTCACTCAGGCTGATAGATTACTTAAGAATTCTAAAACTCTCCTAATTCTGTGTATATCATGATCAGGGCCTTTGTATCAGTTGCACATTTACAAATCAGAGCTATAAGTTCCTCATTAAACAAATGGAAAATAAGACCTTTTCCTCTTATCCTAGAGACTATGACCATCTAATGGGAAACAAGCATGAAATCCTGTCAAAGCTATAAAGCAAGGTACACTTGTAAGGCAGAGTATGTTGTGCCTGCTATACACTGGTACATTAGCCATCATCATTAACACACAAAAGTCAAACGTAAAGAAAGTAGCAAATATTTTGGTGAAGTATGGCTCTAAACTATGATATAGTAAACTATCCAGTCTGTTAATAACACCCAACATAAAACCACCACTGATTAATCAATAAAAGTCATGCAATGATTTCAGTGAAATGTACCTTCCAGGCTGCTTCCCTGACTCACATTCATTAATTACCTCTCCTTATTTGATATGTTCCCAGCATTTGTCTGAACTGTGTTACTCTCACGTTATATAACAAAACTTTTTTAAAAATTTCAAGGTCCAAACTACACATTTGCTATGACATCAAAAGTTCAACTGAGCCACTCAATTTTCAGTTTCCCTGGCTCAACTTATTGGAGTTTTGTAATTAATTATATTCCATTATTACTGGTCATCAGTTAATTCAAAATGTTGCTGAGATGGTGAGTATGCTGAAGAAGGCAGAATTTAATGATAATTTGAGACTAGAAGGACACTAAATTTCTCTCTTGTTAATAATTAAAGGAGATAACTTATGTTTTTATTTATAGCTTCCAGATATATCCGGCTCATTCCATGCACTGCCGTGTCAGCTAATCATCAGTTGGTCAGGATCTGTTTTATTTTCTGTATCAGCCCTCAACTGAAGCCATTAAATGAAGCCCAAACAAAAGTTGAAGCAAGTGAGGTCATCACAGCATATTCTCAGGAATTCTTCACCTAGCCAACCGTTTCAATGCACAAATATACAAAGGATAAAAAAGGGTAAATTTTCAACTTACCTGTTTCAATCTCCCAGATGTAAACAGAGTCATCTGCACATCCAACGATTAAAAAGTTCTCAACAGGGTGCCATTTTATTATCCGCACGGGAAAAAGGTGCTTCCGGGCACAAAAGAGAAACCTCTTCTCCTCAAGGTGAAGGAGAGCCACTGAATGGTCACCGCACACACAGAAAATTACCTGATTGCTTCTGAGCTGTGGAAAAGACAAACAGTATTCTTTGTAAGTAAATAGTTGAATGCTTTCTTTAAAATTAAATCAGCCCTGGCTGGTGTGGCTCAGTGGGTTGAGCTTGGGCCTGTGAACCACACGATCATGGTTCGATTCCCAGTTGGGGCACATGCCTGGGTTGCAGGCCAGTTCCCAGCGGGGGACTGATGAGAGGCAACCATACATTGATATTTCTCTCCTTTCCTCCCCTCTCTAAAGATAAATAAATAAAATATTAAAAATAAAATAAAATTAAATTAAATCAGATAATTTCCCCCTACTAACATTTTATTAAAGTCTCATTTATAAAGTGGAATTTCTACTTTCTATAGCACTTCTCCACACAACACTCTAGAGAAGAGCTTGCAACACCGAGGAGATTCCAAGCCCAGCAACCCATCAGGAAGGTCAAGAGATTCAAGTGAAAAGGAGAATCTGGTCCAGGCCAGACCTACTTATAAGATAAATGATGGACTTAACCATCACTCAGCAAAGTCAGGCAGTAAAGCAGACATTGGAAATACTGCAGCATAAAAGAAACCCAAGAACTAATTTGTTGCCACAAAAAGAAGCTATTTGTAGACACAAGCTTAGGCCCAAGGGTATTGTCAGCTGGCATTTTCCACTTAAAGCCTCAAAATGTGATTTGGTGCTGTTCCCAGAACTATATAGATTCTAATCCAAACAGGAAACTCAGTGTAGACAAAACCTAAAAGAGGGAAGCATTAGATCATTCCCAACGAATGTTCAGGCTCACAGGCACAAGGACCAAAAATAGGCTCATAGGACAAAGACTCAGAAGAAACTTGGAAAAAAAATCAGCATGCGGTTACCTTGATCACAGTTTAGGACAAAGACCATCCATGCTGGGTGGTCTGCAGAGGCTAATCTGGGAAAGGTTTATAAGGCAGCTCTGTGCGGCAGCTCCTAGATACAGTGGAGTGAGGCAGGGCAGGGGAGGAGGGGAGCACAGAGTGGCTCTTCTACCCTCTCTTTCTTGTCTAGTCACCTTGGTATATGGACACTCCCACTCCCATAAAGCAACTAGACAGAGTTTTAGCTGTTACGATTAAAGCATCAGTTGGGACCCCTTGAGAATCTCCCAGTGCTCATCATTAGCCATGTTCTGTGGAGCATTATGGAGCATGTTATTTTTCTTAATTATTTTTTAGTAGACTACAGAAATCCGGAAGAAAAAAATCACAAAATGGCAGGTGAATAGATGGGGAGGGCCTGGACTTGTAGAACGGGGAAGATGGTACTGCCTTCTCAATATCACCTCTGGGAGAAACTGCTCAACCCACAGCCTCTAGAATGGACAGCCCAATGTACCTCAGGGACTTACAACCCACATGTGAACATACATATAACACATGGACACCGACCCTCTGGCCAAGAGTAGATATGCTAGAGACCCACACGAGGCAAATCAGAATCTTTTTTTGTAGGTATTTAAGTTGTAAAGGCAAATTAAGTTATAGGGAGAAGGAAGAGAAAAGACAAATCTCAGAAAAGCATACTTTTGGGGCAGGGAGGCTAGAGAGTAATCTTGATTCCTACATTCAAGTTTAAGTTCCACTGGGTCCTTGCTGTGGTGTTTCATATTGGATATGTAAAGAATGTCTCTTATGCCCTTTCAAAAGCCTCCCTTTTTGATCTGACTTGGTTTGAATAGGTCTGGTTCCTTAGAGTTAAATGATCTATGACTGAGGCAGGGGTAAAAGGGATCAGGAGTGACACTGACTTGCACCACCATCCTGGAGCTGAGAGAAAAAAAAGATAAAGGAAGGCAACCTCAGGAATACAAGACCTATCAAGGTATCCCAAACCAGCCCATGAGTGTTCGTTGTTTTTTTTTTAAGTCAGTGAGATTTATTTCACTAATAATTAAATTGTTTGTATTGCTGATACATTGCTTTATTTGGGTCTTCCTAAAAAACACTGTAAGTTGTGTCTAAGCTTACTTTAGAGCTGTTTTTTTAAACAATACTACTATGGAGAAATATTTTAAACAAATCAGTCAACTAATTTACAAAATTACAACAGTTGTTGTTACAATTCTAACACATACATAAAATCTATGAAATTTAAGTTTACATAGAATAAGAAAAGAAAATTATATGTGAAAGTATTTCCGTTTGCCCAGCACAAAGTAGATGCTCATAAATTTGTTAAAGCTTCTTACTTGTTAAATAAATAAAAGAACAAACAAAAATCTATTTAAGAAAAATAATATGTAACCATCATTATTAAATTGTTGAAGGCAAAAATTAATTTCTAATTTGTAAATTTGTATATATTTGAATTGTTTTTAAATTGAGTGTTGTTACTTTTATAATTTTATCAAGAAAGAAAAGATAATTCCATTAAAATTAAGATAGAACTAGGAGAAAAAAGGAAAAGAATATAAATACTTAGGAGAATTAACTGGCTTATGTAAAGCCAAGAATTGGCAAAACCTTTCCTCTAGAACCAAATTATTTATATTAGCTATAAAATAAAAAGCATATTAAAAGATTAGAGAGGAATGCATAAAGTTATCTAGCTGTAATGTTAAGTAACTTTTAAATTTATGTGATATTTTACTCTTTTTCTTAACTTACTCTGATGTTCTCTGGTGACATCAAAAGACTTGTTACTGGACCAGCTTCCAAGAAGAATTTATGCAAAATCCTTTCAGTAAAGATATCCCACAGGATGACACATGAGTCCTGGTCCCCAGATACCAGCCAACTTTGGTCTAATTTTGAAGAGAGACCATGTGGATAAAGTAATGAAATAACACTTTGGTGATGGCCTTTGAGAACTTTGTAAGGAACGGAATCTGAAAAACAGCCAACACCAAATAGTACAAAAGTTATTTTTGCTCAAGAGATAGTCAAGAGATAAATCAAGAGATTTATATACTGTCCTGAGACAGCATATAAATTTTTAAGGTAAGAAAACTACAAAAGTTAGGCCGTTGGCTAACAAATTAGTAAGCAACCCTTGGATGACCTCACAGGCAAGGGCCTCCTCATAACCCAGATAGATCATTACTGACAAAGCACTAATGCTGGTTGGTCAAAATGTACTAGTTCTTTTAAGGACGTTAGCAAGTTACCACTACTGGTGCCATGAAATAGCACATGCTGTTCTGAAAGAACAAACGATTTTGAACATTTGCCTCCACAAAGAAATCTTAGAACATTACCGCTGTATGTTAAATCAGCATGACCAAGATTGTAAAAGAAAAGCAAAGTATCAGAGAATATTTTTGCTTTCAAAGATATTAGAGATCACCTACTTCCACCTCTTTGTTTTACAGATAAAGTATTTGAGGCTCAGAGGGGTGTTTTGAATCCCAGGGAAAAAGCACAGCGTAATGTTTGAGAGCATAGCGTTGCTGTTAAGCAGATCTGGTTTTATTTCGCTGGGTCTATCACTCAATAGACTGTGTCACCATGGACAAGTTGCTTTGTCCCTCTATGCCACAGGTACCGCCCCTGAAAACACTGAGGTGATTACCACTTTTACTTCACACAAGACTGTAGTTGTGTGGACTGAGATAAAGTCTGTAATTTCTTTGTACTGGCACGTGGTAAGAAAGGGTATTTTGTACCATAGTTGTGCTATAACTCAGGGCTATTGACACCCAGTTTCCACACTGTTTCTTCTTTCATTAACTGAGACTAAAAAAGTTGGAAAGGACCACAGACCACAAACTCTCTCTACTCAAATTAAAAATGAGCCCCCAAAGTCATTATTACTTCTATTAAAGAATCAGTAGTTACTCCTATTTCATCAGGTATATCCTCTGTTTATATCCCCTGGGCAAACCAATATAAATAGTAATTCATATTAAAAGTTAGTGAAAATAAAACCTACAAGTCAAATGTAGGCCTCTGCTTGTTTTCTGGATAAAAGACAAATCAGCCTTGGTAAAAAATTCTAAGGTCTTAAGCTTTTGCACTAACTTTTAACAGCAGCCATCGAGCTGTATAGCAGTATATTACCTCTCCTCGGTTCATTGCTATTCACCCTGCTATTCCCGTCAATCACTGAATCACAAGTTAGTAACACTTAGTAAGAGCCAAAGTATGCTGAGAACAATAGGCGGCAAGGTAAAGTGTTGGTTTTTTGTTTGTTTGTTTGTTTTTAATTGAGATTTGGTCTGTTAAGGACCTTGTAGTCAAGTAGATTCTGTACAATAAAAAACAGAATAAAAATTTATCTACACATCTCCAAATCTCAGTCACTTCCTACATTTTCCCTTCTTTTGCACAAGACAATTTACTACATAAATTGCTATTGCAGTGCGCAAAGATATATAAGAGCATATTTATATTTCATTAACAAAGAAATACATATTAAACAGGAAGATACCTTCTTCAATTGAGTGGCAAATATTAAGATGTTTAATAGCACACAAGGTTTGGGAAGCAAGGCATTTGCATAGGCTGTTAGTAGACACACAGGAAAATCAAGGAAGGAGAGAAACATACTTCTCATTGTATAACCCTCTGTTTCATTTTTTAAACCATATTTTAATTTTTTTTTACTTTAATGTTAAGACAAGTATAGTTTACTAACAAATGTCAGCAATTTTTTAAGCTTCAGAAATATTCTTAGTACACCTTGTTAGAGTTGAAACTTAGATAAATTAAATAAATAGGGTTAAACAGAGTTCAATCACCTCTCAATAAAGAGCCGCCTTCTAGAAGCCCTGCTTTGGCAGCGTTCAAAGCCTGTGTAATGAAAATCGTCCCATCTTCGCAGCCACATACTAGTTTATCAAGATTTGGAACATACTCTGATGAAGTGACGACCACAGCTCCAGCTCCATCTTTAAACCCAGAGAAGTAATCAATAATACTTTGTGACATGATATGATGCTTATCAAAATTATCTTGAAGGGTCCAGGTGGTAGTTATTGGTATCTCTGAAGTGAAGACAAACAAAGATGAAAAAATGGTTTATATAGTCATCATAAATTTGGAAAATATCATCAAGGCACCATCCCTTGAGGGTCCCTAGAGACTTTTGCCACCCCAATAGTGGGCTATAGGCAGGAAAGTTCTCCTACCATCTGCCGACCTCACTTAAAAAGGAAACTTTACTGGTTCTCTGTCCTTCAAGGAGCCTTGAAAGAATCGATGTGTATTCGTGCGTTCATTTTAGACTTAGGTCAACTGACAAGATCCGAGAAACTCTTGCAGTGGTGTAAAATGTTGGACTGCTCTCATGAGTTCTCTGTGTGCCTTAGCAATGTTAAGAAGGTAAATTGGGTTCTTTTATTGTCTGAGCTAAAATGGAAGAAATTTATTCCTTAAATGTCAAGGACAGGAATATCTCAAAATCATACCATAACCCCAGGCAACTATCTATGGTTACCAAGTGCACTGGTTACCATTTTATATGTAGCTGACCACTCAAGTATTTGAACTAGGCCCCAGATCAGCTCAGGAAGTGAGAAAGGCCTGGCCTTCAGGAGCATAGAAGGCAAAGTAAAGCTAACCTACTTCTCTATGAAAAGGCCTCCTTGACCTTACAGTACACCTGCTACAGTGACTGTGAAAACCGTGACCCCTACAGCTTAGACCAGCACCAGGAGTGGTCATGGATGTCTCTGGTTCTAGTTATAAAGAAGGTTGACTAGACATTTAGTTCTGCTACTGTAACAAGAATGGATATGAGAAAATCCCAGAGTCGCCAACCATCAAGCGGCTTCGCAGGGGCATGGTCTACTTTTTTAACTCTTAAGACCGGCTTGTAAGAGATTTTTTCACATACTACCCCAAGCTCTAAGTCTATTTCTTGACCAATTTCTTATCAATCTAGGTCTAAATGAACCATTTTGAAAACAAAGACACTAAAAGTACCACCAGTGAAATTATTTACTAATGGAAACTTGAACTTAGTATAAAGAACCCTGATCCTGCTGCGCCCCACACAATGGTTCACAGAGGCGACACACTGATTTTGGAATAAAGGGAAATGAGTAAGATGGGGTTCCCCGATCTAGAATACATACTCTCAGAAGTTGGAAAGTTTTCCACAACAATGTTTACTTTGATGATTTCAGTTTTTTCTTCTAAGGAAAATTAAAATAAGCAAAAGCTAAATCATCTGATCGTTCAAATTGCCAAATGTTTTAGTACCCACGTTTACCACGTTTTTCCATGTATAATACACATTTTTTGCCCACATTTTTTAGGGAAAAATAAGGATGCACGTTATTCATGGGTAGTACCTGAAACACCTTGTATCTGTTGTTGTGTTTTGCAATTATTTGTTACATAAAATTTCTTGTACCACATGTTCAATAATAAATGCAAAATTCCTCCATAGTACAAAAAAACAAGTATCTAATTATAGATAAATAAAAATTGAATTAAAATTTAAAACAAAAGATGTTCTTCTTGAAAGTTTGGGCCAAAAACATGGGTGCACATTACACACAGAGAAATACAGTCTATCTGTGCTTGCTGTTCCAAGCAGCTGTAGTAATCCCAACAGAGAAATTAGTTGAAAAAATGGCACAGTATATGGACATGGCAAAATCAAAAATTTGTATATGATGCGTCAGCCTGCCCTATATTGTTATTGCTAGCATTCATTTTACTTCAGTAAAACATCACTCATGTTAAATTATTGTTATTTTGTATTGTATTGGTTGTATTGTATAAGATCTATAAGTGATTTATGTTGGAATCTAATGCATAGTAGTACACGAGAAAATTTTTCTTTTATGTAGCCCATGTGACTCAACTTAGAAGAACATGGAGTTAAGTATAAACTAGTTCTCAGGACCCATGGGATTATCAGTGAAGACCATCTTACCTCTAGGAGAGCCGTCAAACTTGGATACAGGAACATCAGGTATGTGCCACACAGTAACTCTGCCTGAGACTTCTCCAGAGAACAGTACCTTATAGAAAGGCTCTTTCCTTTCATTCATATAGCCCATCACAAAGGGAAGGCTCTGGTTTGAAAAAAAAAATTAGTTCTTATGAAGGAAAATATCTAAGTTTAAAATGATAGTTATTGTTTTTAAGTGGAGAAACAAAACTTCATAGATGAACTAAATTGTTTTCATTTATCTCTCACTGTTTGAAACTTTTCAAGTTCTTATAATCTCTTATTCAAACAAAAAAGGTTTGTATAACAGGGAAAGAAATGTCATCAACCAGACTTCAGAGAGTTCATAAGGGTACCTGACATTTATCGAACACATTCTGTGTATGTGTCACCTACGCTGTCAGGGACTCTGCATGGTTAAATGAGCAACCCTGTGCAGTGAGTGCTATCACTCTCTTCACTCTACAGATGCGCACACGGCCAGTGAAGGATGTGACTGATCCAAGGTGACACAGACCACAGCAGGCAGTGGTCCGGAGTCCAGAAGTTCTGACTCAAGAGCACTTGTCCTAGGGTACCACTCTACTGTCAAGAGGACCTGATTTATTTTTGTCCCAATTGTCAGTAAAAACAGCAACAACTAATATCTGGATAGTACTTTTGTATAATTAATATAATACTTTCCACTTTCTGTTGACCATTTTTCAGATTGAACATACTTGATTTTGAATTTCCTAAGTGTCCACAAAGAAAGCTTAAAATGACTCCATGAATTGTTCAAATATGTATTACTGTATGTTATTAATATAAATAAATATACATCATGTAGTATAGAGTTATACTTTATGTTAATGCTATATGTTGAGAGAGAGAGTTATAATTTTGTTGAGGCGGAGTGTGACTATCGGACACCAGCGCTCTGAAAGATGTGCTTTCACTAGTGGATGAGGCTAGGCTCCCCCAGTGCCTCAGCGCAGCCCAGATGTGTCAATGGGTAGATTATATGTAGATATTATGCACAAGTGATCAAAATGATTAAGTGATCAGAAAAACAAAGCTACTTTTGATTTATAAATAAAAGGAACACTTAAAAGAACGCCAACTGCTGGTGCTAGATTTAAAGGTGTCTGAGAAAGTTTTATTGATATGATCACTTCATAAATTATATACATGTCTAACCACTCTGATGTACACCTGAAAGTAATATAATACTGAATGTCAACTGTAATTAAAAATTTTAAATAAAAAATTAAGTGTAAGAAAGTGAGTTTCTAGTCAGAAAATACATGTTTGAAAGACTAAACAGATATATTCATGGAAAATTTTTATAATATACTTTTAGAGAATATTAAGGGCCAAAATACTGCTACATTTAATCCTCATAACAAAGCCACAAAATAAGTAAATATTGTTATTATTCCTATTATGTAAATAAAGAAAATAAAATAAGAAGATAATGAGAAAGTAAGTCAAGACAATTCAAAGAAGATACCTAATCCTCTATAGTCCCCCAAAATGAGAGCATTGAAGAAGAGAAAACAGCTCCTATGAAGTCAGTTCTCTGAATACATTTTGTTTTGTTTTGGTTTTTTAAGATTCAGATCACAATTAGGGGTCTTAGAGATCTCATAGACATCGTCGTTGTTGGTGTTAGAATGGTGTTGACAAAATGGTTTCTCAAACTCTTCCAGCCTTTAGGAACCTTAAAATTGACTAGTCCAACTCCATCAAGGTGTTGATGAGAAATGAAGCCCGAGAGAGGCGGGCGCGTTTCTCAAGTCGGTGGCAGCTCAGCTCTTCCCTTCCAGCGTCCTGCGTTACCCCTACGGCCCAGGATCCCCTGCTGCTGTTGTCCCCTGTGCCCGCAGCTTCTGCCCTGCCAGTTCTCACTCGCTCACATGCGCCCCTTGACATCTTGATCATCTCCTTGCCAGTAGTTCCCTCTCCAGTTCTGCAAGTCACCTAAAAACCTGCTCAGAATCTCTTACCATATGAATTCTCATTGTTCGTCCTAAGAACTAGTATCCATCCTCCAAGATGTAATAAAATAGTCATTAAGAGTGAATTTTCTTGGGCTAACTACCTGGATTCAGATACTGGTTTTAGCACATAAACTCTATTAAAAGAGCTGATTGCTTGATTTAGACAATTTACTTAGCTTATTTATGTTTCATGGAGGCTGATAAAAGCACCTACTATGTGGGATTTCTGTCAGGACTGAGTTGATAAGGTAAGGTACTTAGAATGGCGCCAGACACTTGGTAGAAACTCTGAATACTAACAATTCTCATTATCCACTTTCAGAACAACTGAAAAACTCACTCCAAAGACCCATTACCAGACTCTCAGGCCAAACTGCCTGAGTTCAAATCCTGGGAATGAACCTCTCTGAACACAGTGAGAACTGATATCAATTACGCAATATGTATGTTTGACAATAATGAGAACTATCATCGTTATCGCTGTCAATACTCTTAGTTCATACACTCACATTTCTTACTTGCAATCCTTCGCTCATTTCTATCGCTGTTACCCGCTGTTACCCCACCCCACCTTAGCAATTAGTCTTACTCCTCAGCAAGACCCTGGGGAGCCCACCTCCTCGTCCTCACAGCCAGGAGCCCTTTCACAGGCCTCATCAGCTATGGCCTGAAACTAAGAAGACTCTTGTAGAGCTACCAAAAGGAAGGGCTAGACCCCATTCTTGCCACTACAAATCCATCTGCAGATATGTGTCTGCATCACAAATGGTAACCCCGAGAGCATGTTACTATCAAACCTTGAAATTTAATTCTATGATTATTACTCCAAAAACAAACACACACACACAAATCAGTCCACTCAATACTGCATGTTTGCACAGCACCCTTTCCTAAGCTCACTAGGCCTGTCAAACTCATCGTCCTTCTCCACCAAAATGCCCCCATTACCTCCCAACTGTGAAGAGTGACTAGGAAATCTAATAATTAGTGAATGGCAGTGACATTTTGAATAATATCTGGCTTTCTTTTCTTGGCTGGATAAAAGGCAAAGGGTCCAAGACTATCTATAGCATCTTCTTTCAGTTTCAGATTATTCCATTGGTATTGCTGGCTTCTAAGCACTCCCTACTTGTAAAACAAAGAAATGGAGGTAAATGGAATGGGAAAAGTATAATAAAATAAATTTTAAAAGTAAATTTGCTTGTGAATTAAAAGAATAAAATAAAATGCAAAAACGACAGTGGTTGTCTAGATAAAAATTAGTGATAGAAGACCCATAAATCTTTATCTTCACATTTTGAAGCAAAGCAAGGTAGCTTCCCATAATATTGGTATTTTTAAGATATTACTTTCCTCTTTCTTCATAGTTATGTGTAGTGTTGATTATTTGCAGTAGACTAGAAGTTCTTAAAGCATACTACTTATATTTAGCTTTCGGGGAAAGTGTGTTTTATAAAAATGCATTCTGGAGGTAAAAAGAGCACAGGGAAAGTCCTTCCAAAATAACTAAAAATGCTATTTTGAATAAACCAAAATCCCGCTTTTGTGATCAACAGCAATGTGAAGCTCTACTGATGACCTCAGAAACACTGTCGAATGCCGTAATTCTTAAGTGTGCCTACACCCCAAGTACCAGTGGTACCTGCAGTTCTAACTTTTGGCTGACAGCTTCTTAACTCTTTGCAACACAACCTCACAGATATGTTAGCAGAACAGTCACTGAACTATGGGATTTCCAATGGCCATGCTGTCTAATGAAGCAAACCACCACTCAGTAAAAATTAATGT
Organism: Sturnira hondurensis; assembly: GCF_014824575.4. NCBI lineage: Eukaryota > Metazoa > Chordata > Mammalia > Chiroptera > Phyllostomidae > Sturnira > Sturnira hondurensis. Next base: position 8,446,111 of record NW_028080827.1, read on the forward strand.
GCTTCCTTGGTTGGTACATCAGTAATTCAAAATTCCTTCATTCTCCACCAAATGCCTTTTGGATAAGTAACTGGTGACTAAGTCCAATAGGTTATAAAAACACTTTGTTTAACACTGCTATAATAAGACAACTGCTTAAGTTCTCAGGCTTCATGGAGTGCCAAAGACATAATCCATCCAAGTAAAAGCTCACACTTACATTCTCAATTTTCTCCCAGGAATCATAATTATATTTGTTTTAACAAGAAAATGTATTCAGAAGAAGAGCTAAAAATGTGAAAGTGATCTCAATATTAAAAAAATTAAAGAAGACATAGACCATTTGATAAAGTTAAAAACCAGAGTAGATACACAAAATGTTAATGTTGTATCAAAGCATCCATCAAAAAGGTCACTGAAAATGTGTGTGTGTCTGTATGGAGAGATTAAATATGGCAAAATGTTGACAATTGGTGAATATAGGTAAAAGATATATGAGTGATGATTGTACTAATCTTTCAACTTCTCAAGTATTTAAAAACACCTTCAATTAGAATAAGCAGATACTGGGGGGGGGGCTGGGAATATAAACCAGAAAACTGTACTTGAACAAGAATGAAATTAAAAAGAAGACCTAAAAAAAGAATAAGCAGATACACATAAAAATATTTACAGTGAATATTCATGGTGGTCAAGCTGGAATTTTAATGCCCCCCTTTTAAAACATCTATCATTTTTCTATAACAAATAAGTACTATTTAATCTGACTTGCAAAAAAATAGATTTTCTTAAAAGACAGTTTTGTCTTTAGTAGCCATGAACTGTTAGGTTTGATTTTTTCATTAACAACTTGATGTTATTCTTTAGTTCTATTTTTTCAGTCCGGACTCTGCTGCAGACAAAGCAGCACCTTTGAGACACGGAGAGAAACAGCACTGAGGCAGCCCCTCTTTTCTGGCATTACCTTACTTTCCTGCACAGAAGCAGAGCACAGCAAGTGAGGATACATGGTCTCTTTAAGCACTCTTCCATCAGCAGGCTGTATGGTTTTTGAAAGCCCACTGCGTAGCAAAAAATAAACAGCAAAGTTTAGAACTTTGGGTTTCTTTATTTTTTTTCCTTCCCACTTTCAAAAGCCCGATGCTACCATTCAAGTTTCTAAACTCTAGTTAGAAATTGTTGGGTTAATAATTACAAGTGACTTTTTGAAAACCCAGCACCAGCTGTACAAGTTATACATGGTTAATCTCATTCCTTCATCCCCTGCTGTTCCATACAAAGGCAGAAGCCTACCAAGCTCAGAGTAAATCTTCTAGTGCCAAAGTTGTTTTGTTCTGGTGTTTGATCATGGGCAGCATGCAGGGATTTTTCCATAATAAACCTCCCAAAGTTCATTTCCAACCTGAATGTTTTGTATGCCGCTCCCATCTGAGCCCACCTGTTCAGCAGCTGATAGATGTAACTGTGACCATCTTCTGTCCAGATGATGATTCGGTGAGCAGCCAGCACCTCTCCCCCAGCGAAGAACTGCCCGCTTCCACTGACCTCCGCCCACAGAAGGGAAAAATCACAATAATCATAAACCTAAAGCACAAAATAAATGGTACACATTAACAAAAGCTGCGGATCTAATTTGCCACTGAGATGGAAGATAAATTGTGCTCACCGAGACTATTTAGATGGTAGTGTTAATGCAACGGCACATTAAGTATTAATGACAGCCCACACTGTACTCATGTATCAAGATAACTTACAAGTACTTATTTTTTCTTATTTATCCTAAGGTAGGTTTTGGTAGGTTAACTATTTGGCTAACATGTCCATTAAGCACAGAGACGAGAAATCCCCAAATCTCTATACAATTTTATTCTGTTCATATGGATAGTCCAACTTTAACATTTGAAAATTTATTGCACAAAAAGTTTAAATAATATAAATCCTTTGCTAGACCATATACTTAGTATTTTTTTGTTTAAAATATATCAGTATATAAGTAAGACAATATTATGTTATTAACTGAGCCAGGTATATGAAACATTAAAAGATGCTATCATGTGATAGTTACTTAACTTTTTAAAAAAGATCTTCTTGGAAACATCAGTGAGTATATTTACAAGAAAGAAATGTATATTTCCTAAAAAACAAGTGTTATCACAAAGCAGAAAAAAATATCTATAAATAAGACCAATTTGTGTAGGTGAAAAGTATTAGTTTTCTTTTTAGGACAAGCATTGACTTTTGGAAATAATCTAGAGATAAATGCTAATTATTAATATGATCATTATTAATAATATGAACATTTCCTATTAAAATATAATCTCCTGAGAAGCAAAACAGCTAAATGTGAGGAGTGAAAAATTAACACAAGTCAGTCACAAAAGCCAGGTCGTCCATGTTCTGATACTGATATTATATGAAGTTTGTAGTATTTATCAGGTTATTTTACAATACCTTCCAACATCTAGAAAATACCACCAATAGAAGTCTCTCCGTGTATGTGCAAAATCGTATTGTCCGACAGTTCAGGGAGTCAAGAAATTTGGATTCCTTTTCATAGACATCTTGCTTTTCCTTCAAAAGGAACAAAAACATCTTCGTACTAGTTCCAGGTCATTTATATGTGACTATATCAGAAGATTTGCTTCTCTGAACACCTGACCTAGATCACACCATTATTATGAAATGAAAAGTACCTCAGTTTCCTTTATAATTTTCTGAACCAAGAAGTTACTTTGCAAAAGACACCATTAGCAGGAAACCTACTTGGACTCAAGGATTCATTATGCAAATACAATCATTCAACAAACATGGGAGGCTAGGCTGGGTGTTGAGAGTGTTACTGACATTCAGACTTGGTAGAAAGACATACCAGAAAAAGAAAGAAAGAAAAATAATTTTTAAAAACCCCTGCAGTCTCTTAATTGCAATAATAGAAAATACACAAAATGCTTTGAAAAAGTAGGAGTGGACATCATAGAATACTATATTGTCAATCAGTTTCTGAAAATGCCGGGGCGGGGGTGGTGGTGTTTCTCAGGTTCAGTATGCCAGTACAATTTCTGAGCTTCCTCAATCAAGACGTTCCTAAGGATAGCCCAGAACACAATGGGCAGCCCAAACGATTTGTTACCAGCACAGAAAATACTGTTCTTTTGTCCATTCCCTCAACTTGTAGTCTAAAGTCAGGCATCAGGAGAATATACTAGACTCTCAGTGTATGTGACCTCCAGCTGTTCATAATCATCTCCCAGACACTGCTCACACACACCCAGAAAAAAGAGGATCTTCTACTGCAAGGGACAGAAATATATCTATCTATGATTTTTATTGTTAATTAAAATGTAATCAGTATGTGTGGTATAGATAAAAAGAGTTGTGTATGCATGGAGAAAAGGATGGAAGAACACAATCCAGCAGATACCAATGCCCACCCCTGGCACTGGGAGCAGCAAGAGGGATGGGGCAAGTACATGAGGGTAAAATGTACACATACTCGTCTATACTATTTGAACTTCTAAAGTAAGCATGAACTCTGCCTGTAAGTGTAAAAAACTTCCAATAAACATGGAGGAAAAAGGAATTTCACAAGCCGACCTGAATGCTGTTGATAGATGAAGAGAGGTCCCACACCTTGAGCTCACCAGCCACTGATACCACCAGGAGAGCATCTTCTGTAAAAACAGCAAAGGTCGCACATAAGCTGAGCACTGCCGTACCGGATTGATGTGGAGATCGTGTCCTTAAGTATTAAGTATTATGCAGGGCTATGCAGATGACATATATTCAGCTTTGCTGTTTCTTTAAATAAACATTTTAGATCAGGTTTTAAATTTGTGTTACAATTGCAAAGTGGCCCCCGTGTAAAAGGGGGGCAGCAAAAGCTCTCACATTGCCGACAGCATCGCGTCGGCAATATGACACCTGCCGGTTCCAGAAACCCGGGTGGGGCCAGCCTTCCTCTTCCTGTGTAGTTGCTCATGGCAGACACTAAGTTCCCTTGATTAGCACATCTGGAAGACGCAGCAGGATGAAAGTTACACAAGTCCTGCTCATCCACAAGAAACCCATTTTTGTCGCTTTTAAAAATATACCGAGCACAACTGGGTGGTGGAAACACAGGTGCTTCTCTTTCCTCATCATCTTAACCTGCTGTTCACTTTCCAACAACCTGAACCACCCATCTGGGTGTTCCCAGTTCTTCTTGATCTGGCTCAGGAAGCTGTCCCCACTAAGGAGGAAACGTAAAGGGGTACCGTACACTCTTGCCCAATAGCTGAACGAATAGTTCAAAAGTCGTATTTTACATGTACTCTCTTAGTGTTATATACGACCCATTACCTTGAATTCTCATGGAATGAACAATGCACATGCAGTTGATCCAATCAGGAGACTGGGATGACGTGAAGGTGTGAACAAGAGCCAAGGTTTTGGCGTCAATTATAACAACGTCTTGATATTCTCCACAGCACAGAAGCCAGCCTTCTCCTGTCATCCGGAAGGGGCAGTGGTAATACTATGCAAATGGAATTCAAGCAAAAAATTAATTATCACTGGCAATTAACATAATTTTGGCTGTGGTGAAAACTTCTCTGAATTTAAATTTTATCATCTATCAGTGAAGGGATATAGTATGAATAGCAACTAAACTTTCTTTTAGTTAAGTTTTTCCATACTTGTAAAGTTGTCAATTTTGCACTTCAGCCTCACTTGTATTTCATAATTTTTTTAGAAAAAGGAGGCTCATTCGTGAAGAAGAAATTTTATTCTGAATACCAGGTTCTTTATTCTAACAACCTCTTTGTATGTTAAGAAGAAATAAAAGTGTTTGATTAAGAATTTGAGGAGTTCTGGTGCTGAATAAGTTTGGAGAATGTCTTCCATTGAAGGTGAAGTAATACAGTCTACCCTTGAACTCCCTCTTTGCATAGGGTCTGGGCCCCAGAAGACCGTCTGTGTGTCACAGTGCAGGTCACCAATGCTAAAAGCAACTACTGAAACTTGAAAAACTGTCAGCACCACTGTAACCCTGTGGCTACTGTACATATATGCTGGGAGTCCACCTACCAATGGCCAAAATCGGTTTTACATTTTTGGAAATGATTTCAAAGGTTGTGAGTATGCCTCTTGATCTCTTCATGAATAACTAATTCAGAAAATAAGAATCTATCCACCCCCAAAATGTTAAAATTGGAGACAAGGAAAAAACCATATTTTCCTTTATAAAATAGCATGTCACTAAAATGGGATCTTTCTGTGTCTGTGTCTGTGTCTCTCTGTGTGTGTTTTGTGAGTGTACCTAAGGAAAAGTAAGAAAATTATCTTTCAAATGTATGTATATTAAAATCTACAAACATAAAAGAATTAGAAAAATGGCTGAATAATAGCTTTGGGGGAAGAAAAACATCAAAATAAAAGATGATAACTGACCATATTATACTCCAATGACAAAATAAAACGTTCAAGGAAAGAGTATTCTCGAAAGACACTTCTTCCAATGTGTGCACAGCAGTGCCCTGAAGGGGCTGCAGAACCCAGCACCGTTCGGAAGGAAGGGGCCGTACTTACACAGACTGCTGAGTGCCTGTAAGGAAGTGTGGCCTTCTCCACGCACTGTCCGTTGGTGACGTTCCAAACACACATCTCCCTAGCAGAGATAACCTCGTATTATTGTCTGTCATTTCCACTCAATTGGCTGGAATAATTTTTGTGCCACAAAGTTTTTCTTTAGTGCTGCACTTAAAAGAAGCCTGATTGTTTACGTGGCTTTTTGTTACAGATTACTGGGCAAGGAAAGGTTGTGGTCATTAGCAGGGATGACACACTGTATCTGTGTCTCTTTTGTGTGTGTGTGTGGGGGGGGGTGCAATTATACCTGCAGCCAGCTTACAAATTTTACCCTAGTGCCAACCTGACCTACAGCACGTTGTGGGGATACAGCTATCGCAGCTTGTTAGTGACAGTGCAACACTCTCTCCGTGGAAGCTGCATCCTCTTGAAAACGGTTTCACTGAACTTAAACTACATATTCTGAAAAGCATAATGCATCAAGTGCTGTGTTTTGTGGAGCCAAGGTAGCTCTCCTGGAAAAATAAACAGTGCCACCAAGAGGCCACGTTTGGTCTGTTAATGATGGGATTTGTTTCTTTGCTTCTCCTAAAATCCTAAAATGATCCAAGCCACTTAATGTTTAAAAAACTCTATGTTTCGAAAACTCTTACATCATTACCTATATGTTGCAAAGAGATAGAGTTACAAAATAATAACTGCAAAATAGGTCTAGCGAAAGCAATTTAAATCTCTATGATTTCTGTTCACAAAAACCAGAATAGCTGTTTCAGAATTGGTGGGTAAAATATTCTTCCATTTTGACAGTTTCAAAACATAAACAAAATTTCCCATGGACAAAATGAAAGTTTTATTGGCCTTCAGGGAGAAGCTGCTATTCAGAAAATAAGATGTGGACTAATATTTTTCAGTGCATTTAGTAATTTGTAGCCTTGTTTGTTTTTGTTTTTGTTTTTCTAGCCAAACACCAGGACTCAATCTTTAAATCAACAATTCTCAACCTGGGTGATTTTGCCCCACAAAGGATATTTGACAATGTTTAGAGATATTTCAGGTTGCCACAATTTAGGGACACACTACTGGCATCTAGTGGAGAAAGACCAGGGAAGTGCTAAACATCTATAATGCACAGGATGGTCCCCACAACAAAGAATTCTTCAGTGGTCCATATGTCTTTAGTACTGAGGTTGCTCAACCATGTTCTAGAAACAGAATATTCACGTTTTTTCTCTCTGTTGACATCAAACCTTATTCTAAAAATAACTTGGGAAATGTAACTCATAACTGGAAAAAATCTGTGTGTGTCTGAAATATAAGACTGCAAGAATGGTATAATCTGAAATAATATATCTTGTAGGTAAAGAAGTATATGTCAAAAGTTTAAAAAGAAGAATCATAAGCAGTCATCAATATAAAATATTATTTCCATAAGGAATTAGAGTTCACCAGCATGGTTCTCAATTTGTGTATCAACAATCATCTGGAAAATTTTTTATTTTTATTTTTTAAATATATATATTTTATTGATTATGCTATTACAGTTGTCCCATCCCCCCTTTATTCCCCTTCACCCTGCACACAGCCTCCCACCCACATTCTGTTCCTTTAGTCCATGTCCACAGGTCATAGATATAAGTTCTTTGGCTTCTCCATTTCCTATACTATTCTTAACCTCTGTGTGTCTATTTTCTATCTACCATTTATGTTACTTATTTCCTGTACCTTCCCCCCCTCCACCTCTTACTGCCCTGCTGATAACCCTCCACTCAATTTCCATTTCTGTGATTCTGCTCCTGTTGTAGTTGTTTGCTTAGTTTGTTTGTTTGTTTAGGTTCAGATACTAATAGTTGTGAATTTATTGTCATTTTACTGTTCATATTTTCAATCTTCTTTTTCTTAGATAAGTTCCTTTAACATTTCATATAATAAGAACTTGGTGATGATGAACTTCAACTTGACCTTATCTAGGGAGCAGTTTATCTACCCTTCCATTCTAAAGGAAAAATTCCTCTATCTAGCTTTGCTGGATAGAGTAATCTTGGATGTAACAGGTCCTTGCCTTTCATGACTTGGAATACTTCTTTCGAGCCCCTTCTTGTCTGTAAGGTTTCTTTTGAAAAATCAGCTGATAGTCTTATGGGAACTCCTTTGTAGGTAGGAGTTCCCATAAGACTCTTTTTGTAGGTAGAAATCCTGTCTCCTTTTCTCTTGCTGCTTCCAAAATTCTCTCCTTATCTTTAATCTTGGGTAATGTAATTATGATGTGTCTTGGTGTGTGCTTCCTTGAGTCTGACTTCTTGGGATTTTCCAAGCTTCCTGGACTACCTGGAAGTCTGATTTCTTTTGTTGGATTGGGAAAGTTCTCCTTCATTATTCAAATAAGTTTTCAATTTCTTGCTCTTCCTCTTTTCCTTCTGGCACCCCTATGATTCAGACGTTAGAATGTTTAAAGTTGTCCTGGAGGTTCCTAAGCCTCTCCTCATTTTTTTGAATTCTTGTTTCTTCATTCTGTTCTGCTCCAAAGTGTTGATTTGAGTCCATTTCCTTCCTCTCACTGTTGGTTCCCTGTACATTTTCCTTTATTTCACTTTTCACAGCCTTCATTTTTTGCCTCTGCTTTGAGACCATACTCAACCATTTCTGTGAGCATCCTCATTACCAGTATTTTGAACGGTGCATCTGATAAGTTGGCTATTTCTTTGTTGTTTAGTTGTATTTTTTCTGGAACTTTGATCTGTTCTTTCATTTGGGCCATACTTTTTTTTGTCTCAGGCTCCTCTTACATACTAAGGGGAAGAGTCTTAGGTGTTCACTAGGGTGGGGCAACCCAAGTCACTGTGGGAACAAAGCCACTTGTTTAGCTCTCTGCCAGCTTGCAGTCACTTCCCCCTCTACCCACAAGCAAATTGGGCCCTTCTGGTGCTGGTTCCCAGGTGGGTGGTTTTTTCTATGTTTTAGGGCCCTGTGGGTCTCTCCAACAAACTCTCCTGTGAAGCTTGGTATTTCTCCCACCACCTCAAGCCCAACAGGTGTTTTCAATCAGAGGTTTTAGGCTTTATTTCCCTGTGCTGGAATTCTGGATTGCGAGGTCTGTCTCACTCCCTAGTTGTTCCTCCCAGTTTATCTGCACGCAAACACTGGACCACCCAGTCTGCAGTCCACTGCCTTCCTACAAGTTCCCTCTGCCTCACTGCCCATCCCCGCCCCTCCTACTGGTCTGTATGAATGTTTCTTCTTTAAGTATTTGGTTTGAGTACTTCCATGCAATTCGATTTTCTATCAGTTCTGGTTGTTTTTTGTTTTTAAATATGTTGTTGTCCTCTTTTTGGTTGTGTGAGGAGGAACAGTGTCTACCTACACCTCCATCTTGGCCCTGGGAATATTTTTTAAAAATACCATCTGAGATTCTAATTTCATACTCCTGTGTTGGGATCCTGGCATGTGGAATTTTGAAAAGCTCCTGGTTAATTAACCTGTTTTTTAGGCTTCTATCTCCAAACTAGTGATTTTAAACTCAGGCTGTATAATAGAATTATCAGGGAGCTTTTAAAAATACTAATATCTGGGACCCAACCCAGATATCAAGCCAAACTTTACTACGTTACGCTTTCCATGGTTGAAGTCTGGGTATCAGTAAACATTCCCCCAGGGACACTAATGTTTTTGGACTCTCTCCTCCAAACATGTCTCTGAACCAGCAGCACAGGCATTGTCCCGGAACTGTCTGGCATTGTCCGGGGATTTGTTACAAAGCGCAGGTTCTTGAACTGCAGCCCAGACCTAATGAACCCACTCCTTCAGGGGTGGGGCCCAGAAATGTGTATTTAAACAAAGTCTACAGGTATGCTGATGCAAGCTCCGGTTTGAGGAGCACTTTCCCACAAGCCTCCAGGATTGGCTGCCTGCTTATCTCTTTAGTCTCATCTCTTGCTGGTGATTAAAAGCTTTATTAATATGTACAAACCATCTTTATTAATGCCAAGACGTTTTGCCTCAAAATTGTATTAACTACATATATTTATTGACATGAAAAATTAAGATAGCTATATCAACCTTATTTTGGTTTGTAGTTATCTGATAAATCTTTTTCCATCCACTTTTAACTTTTTCAGGTCCTTATGCTATTTCTTTTTTTTGAAAAAATGATATGCTGTTTCTTTTTCTAAAATTATCTGCCAATTTGTATAATTTAACTGAAGGACTTAGTGCCTTTATGTAATTTAGACTGCTGTTCTATTTAGAGTTATTTCAACTATCTTATTTTGGGTTTTCTATCTGTCCCATTTTTTTCTTCTTTGTATGAAACATCATTGCTCATTTTTTTTAGGTTGAAAGTTATGCATTTTGTTTATTTTGTTTTTATTTCTTTTGTCTATTCATTTAGCAGCTAATCTGGAAATGTCACCATGGACATCTAGCTAAAAGTCTAAAGTTAATCAGCATCTTTGCCCACCTCTAAAACTCCAGAACACATGGGAGCTCATCAGTACACTGTTCTGTGCGATTTTGATTTATTTGATATGTGTGGGGGTGGGGTGAGGAGCATATATAATATTATTGTGTCTTATAGTCTATGTCTATTTAATTTTTAAAATATTTGCTGTGTCTTGTTCAATATTCTTCTCCCAGCTCAAATTTTCCTTCTGAAATCATTGTCCTCACTGAAGAATATAATTTAGAGTTTTTTTACTTATAGAGGGCCTATTGGCAGTAATTGAAAGTTTTATTAATATTTGACTTATATGTTACTGTTTTGTCCTCATGTTTTGAAGATATTTTTGCAAGACATATACCTCTATGTTGATAGCTATTTTCTCTCAATTTTTTGAAGATATTTCACTGCTCTCTAGTTTTATTTCAGTGTTGAGAAGTCAGCTCTCAGTTGAGTTAACATTCCTTTGTAAATGATACTTTTTCATTCCATCTCCAGGTGTTTCTTTCCTTTCATTTACCCTAGAACTCACTGGGATTCCTGAAACTCAGAATTCATGCCTACATGTGATGTGATATCTTGGGGGGGCGGAGAGAAAAACTAAGTCATGAGGCAACTCTGATTCCCCCTTGATCGTCTCAGAGGCAGAAAGGCCCAGCCCCCAGCCACTTCCTGGGACTTCTGAAAACTAAAAACAAACAAACAAAAAAACCCACTTTGCTGTTTGGGTAATAATAGTCCAAGCCTAGTAATTTTAATAGCTTTCAGCATATTAAATTAGATGCTAAGTATGCAGTAGCTCTAAGAAATATATTAGAGATACAGGATAAGTTTTGAACACCAAACAAATACAGAGTTCTAGAAAATTCAAGTCATATTGGAAAAGGAAGACCAAACCAGACTCTTTGGCTGTATAGCAATCATATTTGCTGAATTCATCAATCATCAAGAATCTGTTCATTAACCCCAGATTCTTTTTAGGAGGTAGACGACTATGGGCAAAAACTTCCGTCTGGAACTCGGTTACTTTTCAGATCTATTTCTCACTGAGCTGTACTTTTCTCAGTTCTCCATGTAATCTCAGAAAAAGTCCACCACCACTCCCCAAATTCTTGAGAGTGTGAATGACTATCCCAGTGTGGCTAGCAGACTTTGTAGCAGCCCTATTGTACCAGAGCTACCAGTGACCATTAACAGAGAATGCACTGGGCCTTTCCACGTTAGCCTTATTCAAAATTCAGTCTAGTATAACAATTAGGGGAATAAGTACTTCTCTGGTATAAACTGTGAGAATAAGTACTTTGATATCAGTTCCACTAGCCATTTTGTTATAAAGTATTTAGTTTCTCCAAGTTGGACACTTGATTCCTCATTCTTTTGGCTCTCAGAATTTAAAGCCATATAATTTCTCCTCCTACTAAAAACAAGCAAAGGAGGGGTTCTCTTGTTTCATCCTGTAACCCTATCCCTCATTCACAAGCCCACGCTAAATCAATTTGGCATTCTAGAGTATACTTTGGCAAATAACTCCTGGTAGCTCTTCCATCAGTGGGGCCTTTTCCTACGGCCGAGTCCTACTTGATTGAAACAAACCTCATTTCTATGAAACAGAGCCCAAATTACTGTCTATGTTCCTTTCTCTTTTCTCTCCCTCAATTCCACTTACAATTGAATCCTCTCCTCTGTTCACTTCATAATGGTTTCAGACAAGTGTACAATGTGAAGATTGTAACTATTGAATTGTTTTACAAAACTACAAAGGCATGGGTGGTTTTGCTTAAGAGCTCAAAGTGAGTTGCTTCATGAAAAAAGACAAGGACCCAGACTTTTCCATTTTCAATTCTAAAATAGGTGCTATTTACACAGTGAGACTGCCAGAAAGCCTGATACACACATTGGGATGTTTAAATATTGGGAGTCATAGTACAGATTACATTCCTTGGGACCATCACACAAATTTCTCAGCCACTGAAAACCTAAGCTTTTCTAAATGTAAAAGGAATGTGTTAATCGCCAAGATTCCTGCAGCCCCAGAATTCTCTACCCCATCAGCTGTTAAAACCAGAGAGGAAAGAGATAGGCACAGAGTGTCACGCACCAACCTACCCATTTTCAGCAGCACTAACAACATAGGGCTGTTTAGAGAAGTCTCTCGCTCGGGCCAAACACGTTACTGAAGCTGAATGACCAAACAGAAGTTCTTTTGCTGAAATCTGAAAATGATAAGGGTAAGCTTTTAAACAGCTGTAAACTTTATGGTGGAGAAATTAAACGTGACATTACATATATATTCATAATTCTGCTAAATAAATCCTGTTACAGTATGTTTTGCGGCACATAGTCAGGAAAACTGATATATGTGGCATGTCAAAACCCACAGCACTTCTAAAGAAAGATCCCATGCTGCACAAATCACTTTGTTTTGGGTTTTGAATCCATCATGAAACCTAGAAGATTGCCAGGCTGGTTTTACAACATCTAGGTTTTGAATACAAACAAGCCGGTGTTGATGTTTATTAGGCACCAAATGTGCCGCAAATCAGAGTAGACTATTAATATGCAAAACTCAGAATTCAGACATGAGTTTACAAAACACAAGCAAAAGATAACCCTTTTTGTAACCATTATAATATCTTATTTGACGTGTTGCTTCTGAAATACTTTACTTTGCTATGTAAAAACTAAAATTGCAGCTGAACTATTATTTCAAATGCCAGTATTATTCTCCAATCGTGAATTTAACAATAGGGCGTTAAGGGCTAATACTTCAATTATTTCATGTGTAAAAAAAGTCTATTTCTCATTATTTTGTAAAACATGATTATAAAAATAATACCATAGAATGGAAAACATGCCGGATCCCCTAAAATGGAGAAGGGTTTGCCATTAGGGGACTGAACATTTAATTTAAATAACTAGAAAACTTGTAGTTAATACAACTTGTTTCATGACTAATAAAAATCTAATTTCCCACTGAATTAATATTCATCATGTTTTTCTGAACTATGCAAACATAGATGTAGGCAGATGATCACCCAACCATAGCAATGAAAACACATTATTTCATAGTGTAATTGTTCTCTGCCTTCATCTTATTCCTATCACAACCAGAAATACTTCTTTAAAAAGTCTGTTATCAGACTAAACTTCTAGTTGCGATAAAGAGGGTCTGTGGTTGGTTAGAATCCCTTACAACCCAAGTTCTGACTCTGCCTTATTCCTGGGAAATTCGGAATGTTCCATCTCAGAACAACATAGTGTGTTTCCCCATCACCACCCCTGGGAAAGCACACCCCTAGGAATTTAGTCCCATTTCCACCCTATTGCAGGCCAAATTAAATAATGAATTGGGGTACATCAAGGACATTGCCTCCTCTGGAGAAAATCCACCAGGGACAAAATATCAGAACGGAACACCACTGCTTTGATACTGTACTCAACTCCTTCTGCTATTAAGTCCCCACATGTAGTTGAGTAAGGTATGACAATTCACTAGCCTCCTAATTTTATCATATTTTAGAAGTGCTGTGAAGAATAATGAAAAATTCTACAGTCACACCTAGTCATTTTCATGATGAAAGTCAGGAGCCCTTTCCTTGTATTCATTGGCTCTACGTCTATGAAGCACTGTCTCCCCATACCCACCCCCATACCAGGTACTCCCATGGCACAAATGAGAAAAAGAAAAGAACACATGAGCTCACTAGCATCTACCAAATTCCAGGCACTGGGCAACTATGAAAAAGTGTGTAATCTCCATTCAAAAGGTGATACAATTGAGGTTCAAAGAATATAAGTCATTTGTCCAATAATACAGAGCTGGCAAATATGAGCTACAACTTCACTCAGATATATCTATTCTTTCTATGCAACATTGATAGTCTCCATTTTGTTATTGTTGTTTTCTTGTGAGTATTAAACAGAAAGAAAATACAATATTCTAATCCTAAGGGAATATGTTTCAGAGATGTTCAACTCATCTTTTTTATTATTTATTTTTTAAAATATTTTTAAAAGATTTTATTTATTTTTAGAGAGGGGAGGGGAGGGAGAATGAGAGGGAGAGAAACATCAATGTGTGGTTGCCTCGGGTGTGCCCCCTACTGGGGACCTGGCCTGCAATACAGGCATGTGCCCTGACTAAGAATCCAACCAGCGACCCTTTGGTTCACAGACCAGCACTCAATCCACTGAGCTCCACCAGCCAGGGCCTTCTTTATTCTTAAAGGTGTAATGAATACTAACAATCAATACCAGGAAACCCAAGTGAGAAAGTTTTTAACATTACACTTGGAGAGGGTCCTCATCAGTAGACAAAAGTTCCAGGGAAGCTAGAAGTCTCTGTGAGTCAGGCCCTGAGCCTGGAAGCAGCCGGCATAATCTAGGCATACGATGAGATCCCAGGACAAGGAGACTTAGTCTCCTGCTCCTCTGTATCCTGCCATCTACCACCCACAGACAAAGGAAAGACTGATGAATATTTGGATACTCCAAGATATCCAGAACTTAAATCACCTTTCTCTCCCTCCTCCTACGCTTTACTCCTTATACAGTATCATTATCCCCCCCAGTCCTATCCATCACCTAAACCCCAAACCTGAAACATATCCTTAGCTATTCCTGCTCCTTTACCCCACATCCAACTGTTGCTCAGTTCTGTCTATTCTCTTTTCTTGGTAGCTTTCTGGGTTTCATCTCCTCTTCTTTCTCATTGTCACTGATTTGGTTCATGCTCAAAACCTGCCATGACTATGGTGCTATAGAACCCTGCTACCCATAATTCCTTACCTTATCTTATCTCCCCCTCCCTTCAATATTCCCTTCACACTAATACCCAGTGTGTTCTAAATCACAAGTGTAATAACATAGGATTATGTCATCTCCTTGCATAAAACATCTTCAAATCCCTTAACAGCACCACTTTTAATTAAGACATAGTGTTAGCTCTTGCCCTTAAAAAAAAAAAAAAAAACTAAACCCCCTCTGTATATCACATTCTAGATTGAGTCTGCTCCATCCCCTAGGTACAAATGTGCCTATCGCTCTGTGTTCCAGGCCTACTCCACTACTCTTACCAGTTCCCAGAAAGCAAAACTTTCATGCTTTTCATACACATTTATTCTGTCTACATTATCTCCTACCTTCTTTCCTGTTCAAATCCTGTGCATCATAGAACTCAATTGAAACATCACCCTCAGAAAGACTTTTCCTCCAAAACCACAGTGAGATACCACTTTGAACTGATTAGGCTGGCTATTAGAAAACAAACAAAAAAAGAAAATAACAAGTGTCAGTGAGGGTGTTGAGAAACTGGAACCTTTGCACACTGCTGGTGGGGAATGTAAAATGCAAACTGCTATATAAACCAGTGTGGCAACTCCTCAAAAGATTTAAAATAGAACTACCATATGACCCAGAAATCCTACCTCTGACTATATACCCCAAAGAAGTGAAGGCAGCAACTCAAACAGATAGCTGTACCCCCAGATTCATAGCAAGGTTATTCACATTAGTCAAAAGGCAGAAGCAAGCCAAGTGTCCACTGATGAGTATATGAATAAACAAAATGTGGTCTATACGAACAAAAGAATATTTTTTAGCCTTAGATGGGAAGGACACTGTGACACATGCTACAGCATGGACGACACATGAGAACATTACGTTAAGTGTAATAAAGCCAGTCACAAGAGGATACATTTGTATGATTTTACTTATATGATATACGTAGCTGTATTCATAGAAACAGACAGTAGCCTACTGCTTTACAAATTCCTATTCACAAGTCTGTCTTCCACATTAGACTCGGCAAAACTTGAAGGAGGGATCTACTCCTAGAACAACAGCAAAAACGTCTGCTTAAGTGAGTGCCCTTGGTTTGTTTTTCCACTTATACAGTGGCAAGTGAGTGGTCTTGCCTAAATCATTTTGGAGAGAGGAAAGTCCTTTCCCAATTTAGTGCAAAGAGAAAATAAATGGCTCCCAGATCACTTTACTCCCCTCCCCTGCAACTTCCTTCTCTCCTACCTGTTGTCTTCACCCCGATGGATCCTATGGCTTCTAGCTGTCCTGCAGCCACTCAGTGACCCACGTATTGGTGTTCCCCCTTACAGTCTCCCATGTTCTTAAGGCCTCCTCTCTTCTTCCCCTGCCCAAATTATGCCACTTTTCAAACAAAAATTAAGTTAAAGTACTAAGTATTAAAATATAAGTTTTGGACAACTCACTTCACTGTCTTAAAGATAGCAACAGGATTTGTTGAGAAGTCAAAAATGCCCTTGATTTTTGAACAACCTAGAGTTTTCCCTGATAATAATTAACCCATTGTCATGTAAGGCTGAAATTCATAGAAAAAAATAAGAGAAGATGTTCATTCTTTCTGGCCCTGTAGTTAGCCACAGAAAATCTCACATTCATAGTAATTAGTGTTGCATTTGTGTTAGTAACTTTTTCATCATGTCCTCACAGTAAATTTCCAAAACACAAAGCCATTCCAACCCCCAACTTAAATCTCCTGACTGTTTCTCCTTGTTTCTTCTACCCCCTCTGATCAGATTCCTATTCCTCCAACACTCTATAACCATGGATTTCTCAATATCAATACTATTGGCATATTGCATAGAATAACCCTTTGTTGTAAAGGGCTCCCATAAGGGGCTGTCATGTGCGCTATAGGATGCTTATAGCATCCCTGGTCTCTACCCATTTGATGCCACAAAGAAGTGTCTGCCAACGTTACCAATGTCTTCGGGGACGGGAGGGGGCAAATCAGTTTCTGTTAAGAACCATTGCTCTAACCCCAAGCTGAAGACTTGCTCCTAAGAAAAGCATGGCCTAATGTCTCCCACTGAAGTTGCAGTGCTGACCTCTTCCTACTAGAAGTACCTTGTATTGTAATACAACTGCATCGCATTGGCCCTGCTATAACCCCTGGACAGGCAGCACCAGGTCCCATTATTCATGTTTGAATTCAGGTACCCAGCATACTGCTTAACTTATAATATCTGCTCAATAAATGCATGTTGAATAAATGTTGAATAAATGCCAGGAATATACCTAAAAAGATAGAGAAGTGAGGAATCAAATTTTCTTAAGCTATAGCAACCTACATATTCTGACTGAAAAACATTTCAACATTAAAAAGAATAGAAAGACATTTTTAGTCTTTCAAGGGTCTGAGTTTATATATAGGAGGTAAGAGCTGTGAGAGCCATCATTGTCAAGCTCATCTGTTGAAATAATACCAGCTCCTTCTTTCGTGAATGTTCGTAAACACTGAGCTGAGCTGCTCGGCTCTGCAGTTCTTCGCAGTCTTGTAGTGCAATTGTTCGGTGATGGGAGAGGTTAATTAATTACACTATAAAATAGAATTACAATTAATTGTTAATTTAGGTTTTAAAGTGACAAACTTTAAAGGCTAAAAATAGTCTTTGATCTTTAAAAGGCTTCTTGATGAGGGCAGTATACTCTAAGTACATCATTAGTTTGAATGTTCACATTGGGTCTACAGGCTGCTAGAGCTACGCAAATATCTATTCCAATATGTTAAATGTTTATGACTCGGGACAGGGACAATTAATTGCTAATCAATGGGCCAAATCCTAAATGAGGTCAGGTCCTGAAATAGGGGGACGACAATAGTAAATTGGATTTAGGGCTTTGTGATGCAATCTGTAAAAATCACTGGCAAGCAGAGACTAAAAAAGTAGCAGGAAGGCCAACTGACAGAAACACCCAGATAATTAAGATATTACTCATTTAGTTAATAGTGGTTTGCCAGGGTGCCCTTTGTTTAGATTAATGAGCCATAATTTTTAGAATTATACTTACATGTCTGTAGTTCAGTTACTTAAACATATAATTCAGGATATAAAATAGTAAAACTCAGCATAGCTTTGAGGGTGATAACAGCTAGTAGCTAAGATTAGCAATATGAATAATATAATTTTCCACGATGGTCTTGATCTACCATGTAACACTCCGTCCTCTCCAAATCCAGAAGTGAAACCTATTTATGACTTCAGTAAGCACCTCCCCAACAGTCCGGCAAACCTTCCACTGTCCCTGCAGATAGAAGAAGCAAGCTACGCCTATTTTGTGCCTTGTCGGTTTCAATATAATAGTTTTCACTAACCTTTAGTTCAGGTGAGAGACTCCAGAGACAGAGCTGACCCTCTTGACTTCCAGTCACAATCGTTGCCTGATCATCAGTGATCATGATGGCAGTGATGCTGTGGGAAGGGGCCTTCTTTCCCCAGAGCACGACTGCCTGCAGGGAGGCCCTCATGCTGAGAGAGTCCTGGAAACACAGACAAGGGAAGAAGAGTACAGTGGTCATGCCGAGAGTCGGGAAAACTGATCATGTATCAAAGTGGACTTACAATGGCACAGATTTGAACAGGTTCTACCAGGGTCTTCAATTACAGGGAAAGGCAGTCATAAGGGACTACTTAGTGTTAATTTGTCAAAGAGGAATGACAGTTATTCCAATTCGTGATTACTGATCCTGATGAGGAGAAGGATAGAAATACTCTACCCACTTCCCACCCAGCTCTGACTTGGGGTGCTCCTCACCTCTCCAGAGCCCAGCTTGGCCTCTCAAGAACACAGCTCTCTACATACTACAATTTGAAGACAGCTTTGCAGACTCCTTCTCCCCAGAAATGTCACCTCACCTAAATTAAAAACATCTTACATTCTTTGTTAAAAAGTAAATCTTTTCCATAAAATCAGTTATTCCTGGGCTTCAAAAATTGATGTATGGCTGTTACGATTTCTGTCATATTCATGTTCCATCTACAGTACGTGTGACTCGTGTGCCACCCCAAATATTCAGCTAGTGATACAAAAATTACATTTTGTGAAACATTGAGTTAAAAGTCCCCCCCAAAAAATAGGCATTCTTTTCAGGAATACAATAATTTGGGAATAAATAATGGTTTATGTCCCCAGAATAAATTTGTAAGTTTTCTTGTCTGACTTAGTAGTTTATATTTTATCTCAATTAAAATGTCAAAGATGAGAGAGGAGGAAGACACCAAGCTTACTGTCTACATTTAGCTTCAGAGAATTAAGAAAATGAAGACCTGTCCTGCAAGACTTCTGGTCCTAAATCAAAATAAGGGTATCAATATAAAATGTTAAAACATGTCATATATATATTATTTAGAATGTCCGGTTACACACAGATAGACATGAGTATGCAATAATACCACAGACATAAATTCAACATAGGCAGTGCTCAAGCCAGGTGCCTTCAACATTTTACCTGTAGTTCAGTTATTTGGAAATCAGGAACTAGTTTCCCGTAGCTCACTTCTTATGCCAGCATACAAGTGTATGTAACCTATAACAGAGCTGTGCTATTCTTACCACAGTACCTAAGCACCATGAAAACAAGATCTTTGTAGAAAATACTCAATTTTGCAATTTGGTATATCAGGACAACACATATTAATCATAGTAGTGAGCTAACCAAAGAGTTCTATGTTCTGGTTTCAGTGACATTGTAATCCCAACTTGAACCTCTTTCATTCCAAACACAGAGAAATAATGCTATATATAGGAAAAGGCTGACATAAACCACCTTAATCAAGTAGTGAAAGTAAACAACTTTGGTAATGGCCCATAGGAAAATTAATGTATCACCTGACAGGATGCAATGAGAAGAACACACATCCACTCTGTGATATCCCTCCCAAAGATGTCTGACCTGAATCTCATCATGAGAACATAAATTGAAGGACTCCTACAAAATAACTGGCCTGTAATCTTCACATGTGCCAGGGTTATGAACATCAAAGAAACTGTCCAACTAAAGGAGGCTAAAGACATATGACAACTAAGTGCAATACCTGCTTCTAGACTGGATCCTTTTGCTATAATAGACTCACTGAGATAACTTGCAAAACTTGAATGAGGTCTAAGGATTGAAGGATAGTGATATTTCAAAATTAACTTCCTAGTTTTGAAGGATTAGTTGAGATTTCAAGGGATAACATCCTTGTTCTATATACACTAATGTATGCTGAAAAGATTGAGTAACAGGTTGGCAACTTCTTATGAAATAGTTTTCATGAAAATAGTTCTGTATGCTCTATTTACTACTTGTCTGTAAGTTTGAGACTGTTCTAAAAATGCATTATTAAAAAATTAACCAGCCCATCATTTCCCAGAATGTTTCTAAGACATGAAAACTTAGATTCAAGAATCCAGTAAGCATTAAGGAAACTCGAAGTGGAAATGATGGACACCAAAGCACACCTTAGAGAAATTGTAGTATACTAAAGGCAAAACATGAATGAAGTGAAATGAAACAACCTAAAAGAAAATTAACAGCAAAGTAGCAAGTATGCTTAAAGCAGATTTCTCAACAGCAAAATCAGGGCCAGAAGCTACAGAAATATTCCCTGCAAGATGCTGAAGGGAGATGAATACCAACCTAGGTTTTTATACTTACTTTCACTCAAAGTGAGGGCAATACAAAGACATTTTCCAAAAAACATGTCCTCAGAGAATACAAGATTTAGAAATCTTGGGGAAAGAATGTACTTTATGAAAGATATATTAAATGAAAAAGAAAGAAAGTGGCACAAAATGGTTAACAAAGAAATCAGTAAACACACACAAGTACATGTAAATGAGCATTTTTTTAAAATAATAAAAGTAATAGTGATGAGGATAATTGGGGGGTTAAAAGATAAACTAGAATTCTAGATAAGATCATGAAAGAAGACAATGTGGAACTTATATTAAATCATTTTGATGTCCTGGTATGAATGCGAAGAGAGCAGAGAGAATGGTTAACTTTATATTTTTCCAACATAAGTTTACATGACAAGATGCTAAAAGAAAAAAAAAATAGTGTATAGCTTCCATACAGTAGGGTGGTAGAATAAAGAAATCAAAAAAGTTATCAATCAATAGAAGAAAAAAATCTTAAAAGCAAAAAGCATAGAAAATTGAAAACATGAAACCAAATGGTAAATTCACACGGAAAACTATCAGAATTTACAATAAATAGCTGAATTAATGTTAGTTTAAAAATGAAGATCTTTCAATTAGAATATATCTTAGTAAAACGTATTTATAAAAAATTCCAACACTATCAACACAGAAATGTTGAAAATAAAGGGATGGACAGGATATGTTAGGCAAATACTTATGAAAGCAAACTGGTGTAATACTGAGAAATAAGTAGGCTTTAAGAAAAATCATTATTGGTGGAAAAGGATCACTATATAATAATTTAAAAAATCATTCACCAGAAAGGGATAATATTTCTCAATCTCTAGGTACTCAAGACCTTCAAAGTACATAAAATGCAATCTTGCATAATTACAAAGAAAATTTGATAAGCCTACTATTAAAGGGGAAGATTTCACATATCTGAATCAATAACAAATAGATCAAGCTGACAAAAATAAAAATATAAAATACTTGAGCACAAAATTTACACTATATTATAGATATATGTATATATATTTCTTAACCCAGGTATTATATAAAAACGCATTCTATTAAGTCACATGTATGACATTTATTAAACTGACCATGAAAAGCCTCAACAAATCCCCCCAAATTAATATTTTACAGGCAACACTATCTAACCAAAATGAATAAAAATCTAAACTCATCCTCCAAAACATACAAACAGATGTTTAAAATTCTTCCTCTTTAAATATTTGGAAACTACTACACACACACACACTGAATGTTCCTTGGACTACCAAGAAAACAAAATGAAGTTTAGATATTATTAAGAACCAAAAGACAATGAACACTTCACATAATGAAACTTTCCAGATGTAGGTATTGTAGCCTTAAGAAAGAAAATTGTAGCCTTAAATGCACATATTAGGATGGAAAGTTAATAAGCTAAACAACCAAACTGAAATCTTTTATAAAAGAATAGAGTAAATCCAAAGAATGAAAAATATCAAACAGATAATGCTATACATTGATATAATGATATTTTTTGAAAATCTACAAACCTAAAACCAAATTTATTGAAAATAGAAATGATACAAGTAGATCTATAGCAAATTTGATAAAGAAGAAATTAAGACACCAGAAAATAATATACAGAGAAAATGAGTGTAACTAAAATTAATGTTTTAAATGTGAATGTTATGCCCACAATTTGGAAGGGTTAGTGAAATAATTTTTATAAAAATATAAATTATGAGAACTAAATACATATGAAGCAGATAACATAGATATGCCTGTGACCATTAAAAATGGTGGTAGGGCATAAAACTAGACATACACACACAACCACTGTTAGCAAAACTGTAGATTGGGTGTAATCTTGGGGAATTAGCAGGTCCGTTCTCACATATGAAAACACACAGGGTAGACTACATAATTTTGCTAAGTGAAATATCAGCTCATATAACAGCTCTCTGGAATTCAAATCAGTAGATAAAGGAGCAAGGGAGAATGAAGAAACGTGATTTCCAACTGAAGCAAGCAAGGGGAAAAATGTGAATCATACTAAAGAAAAAGAAACCCCCCAAACCCACAAAACCTGTCATTAGAGCAACAAAATCTGGCAGCCCTGGGGCTCTTGATGAATGGACAAATCACCCACGCCCCTGTCACTTGTGAGAGCTCCCTTATCTCTTAGCTGATAATAACTTCTGCCTGCCAGGTCACTGACTGGCTGAATAAGAGATGAAAAGATGCCTAACATACTTTGTTTGGGATGGCAAAAAATTACAAAGTAGTACTTTAAACAATTTCTAAGACAAAGATTTAAATAGATAAGTTTTATTTATCAAGAAAAATGCTTTTTGGGGAATAGCTCATTCCATGAATATCAGATGTGATAGGTTAAGACCCAAAGGGGGAGCGAGAAGGACTCGCACGGGTGTGTTGTAACATCCTAACTTTGTAGTAGTCTCTTCACCACAGCTTCTGGAACTACAGGGACAATCACTGTTCAAAAAGTATCTGCATTTTGACCTTCGCTCCTGGCTTGGCTAAGGTGTGCTTCTCAGAACCCAGAAGTGGCAGAAAAGGGAGTGCGTGTGGCCACACTGTTCCAAAGCACACAGGACATTTTTCGTCTACAGGCAGTGTGCACTTGGCTCATGCCCACGGACCTGCCTGTCACCTTTTTAACTTTACCTAAGAAACTACAGGCAAGGCAATTTGTCTGGGTTGCTAAAAAGAACTGTAACAGAAACAAATTTGGAGAGCATTTATCAGGGAATTAATATATTTGTAATAATTAACTAACATTATACCCAAGATAACTAATTCCTGAGGTGAGTTCTTCATATCCCTCGTGCTCTGGAAAATTAGCTGTTCTTACTGGAATTTTGCAACACTGTCTACCCAACAACCAGCCAATCTCTCCCTTCAAGTATCTGCTTTACACTGTTGTCTACTTAATGAAATGATACAATTCCCTCAGGATGGAGACCAGGCCTTGAGTACATACATGTATGCACTGTGAGCGCCTGACCCACAGTGGGTACTTCATAAATATTCCTTTAACCAAACTCATCTTGATGCTTCTTCCTTTTATATCCTTCGTGAGAGATAGGAATCATTTCTTAATTGTTGTTATATTCCAAACAGTATCTGAAACACAGTGCTTTGAACATAAAAATAATAAATATGTATAGAAAAAACTCTTTTCTTTGAGTTTTAAGCTCCCTATTTCAAAAGGGAGGGAACTGATTAAGAGTACAAACTTCAAGTCTGGTTATGATTACATGCAAGTTACTTAAGCCCACGGAGCTTCAGTTTTCTCCTCTATAACATGAGAGTAGTAATACCTACCTCCGCATATTAGGAGGGTGAAATGAGAACACGCACATAAAGTAGAACACAGAGTGGTACTCAGATAATTACTGCTATTTTAATTCTAGCTCTCATGCCTTGGGATAATAGCAACAGTTACCCACAGCAAACTTTTTCACCATTGTATTTTTGCTTTATCCTTATTCATATTAAATTCATTTCAAATTTGCTAGATTTTAAATTCTCTTCCAAACACAGGGATTTCTTTCTTATTTATCTACTGCTATATTCTCAGAGTCCAGACAAGGGTTTAGGACAGGCTGACACTCAATAACTATTTGTTGGATGAATGAATAAATGAATGAACATATACATTATAGTCTAAAGACTCCCATCCAGTAATGCATCCACCCATACAAATGTTTAAGTAAAAGGCATCTGCAGTTTAGAAAATCAAATAAGTCAAAACATTTCATAGACTAAAACCCTTAATAGCATTCTTAACACATCCCAACCAGAAAACAAAAAGCACCAAGACCAAAGCCATAAGAAATCAGATCTTAATCAGAGTTAATCCTGAATAACCTAGATTCCTAAGTGTGGTGGGAACAGACTTGGAACTCAGACACCTGGTTCTAGGGTGGCAATTACCACTTATGACCTTTAGTTCTAGGTTATAAAGGTCATATCTAGTAAAACGAGGATACCACCACTTGTGTTGCCTGCATCTCAGTATCCTTATGAGGAATACATTTATAATGTAAACAAAGCATGTGGGTATAATATACATAGTATATTATTAATACCTTGCATATATTACTCATAAACTCCCGTAATCTAGAATTTAAGGTAAGAAGTGGCCTTGGGGATTATAAATCTAATCCCCTTGATTTATAAGAAAGCTGATGATGAAAAATGTGTTCTAGATAACTCTTAGGATCATTTGAGATTGAGACACTAAGCAAATAGTACAGTGAGAATAAGAATTGATCAAAAGGATGCACATCTCAGGAGTCACTTTTTTGGAGTTTTTCTTTTTTCTTGTAGCAAAATTTAAAGTCACCCCAGAAACTTAGTGCCTGGCTACCAATAGGAGAGAGAGAGTGAATTGATGCATTCTGAGACCCTGTACAATTCCCCAGAAATCTCTCATCAAAAATAAATCTCATAGGAAAAACAGTCTATTGTACAGTCTCTAGATGGAGGGAAACTGACATATAGGAGTAAGTTATGCCTCTGACAGAAGTATATTGTCCCATTTTGAATAACTATGAATCTAGAGTCATAAAATCTCTGGGAAAAAGTTACAAACTTCTATCATAGTCCTCAATTTATGATTATTGTAACCTAAGTGCACTTTTCAATATTGATTTGAAAGAAAGAGAGAGAAACGTTGACTTGTTGTTCTACCTACTTATACACTTATCGGTTGGTTCTTGTACATGCCCTGACCCTGGATCAAACCCACAAACTTGGAGTATTGAAGCGATGCTCCAACTGAGCTACCCAGGCACGGCAATTACCGTATATCAAATTTGAGTACCTGAGCAATATTTTGCTATGTCTAAAACAGGAATATGGCTCTGACCAGTGTGGCTTAGTTACTGGGTCAATGTCCTGCAAAACAAAAGGCCAATGGCTCAATCCCTGGTCAGGGCACATGCCTGGGTTGAGGGTTCAGTCCCTGGTCAGGGTATGTATGAGGGGCAACCAACTGATGTTACTCTCTCACGCCCTCAAAGCGAAGGTCACTGGTTTGATCCCTGGTCAGGGCACAAGCCTGGGTGGCAGGTTCGTGTGTTCGAGAGGCAACCTATCAGTGTTTCTCTCCTTCTCTTTCTCTCTCTCTTTCCCTCTCTCTAAAAATAAGGGAGTAAAATATTTTTAAAAGGGAAAGTAAAAGTAGCCTAGCAGTTGATAATATAAGCTTTGAAATACAAACAGATCTGGATCTGAATCTCAGCTCTGCTACTCCAAGTTGTATGACCTCTCCCAATTCACCTCCTAGGTGGAGAGAAATCCCACCTACTTCTTTAAAACCTATACCTGGTTGCTGTGGGGGCACAGATAAATCACTTCGTGTTCTTTCCTTCACATAAGATAACTTGGTTATATAGAGCCCAAAGAGAGTTTTGTTTTTAAATTTAGAGTTTAGGTGAAAAGAGCTTGGAGTGTTAAAGCACTTTAAACGGATGTAGTTTATTATGTAAATGATAACTTAATAAAGTGAAAAGACAAATAGGAAGACTGGAGATCATGGTTTGGATGATGTTACAGAGTTAGCTAGTCTAAGTGGCGATAAATTGGGAGAGGACAGAGGGCTTTCTGAAGGAACAAGGAGTAGAAGTAAACTGGAGACAAAGTACCTGGGTATCAGGGTAGGTCACACACAGTAAAGGCGACTTTCACCACACGGATTATGAAGCAAGGAGCCGCAGGGCTCCATGCCCAGCACATAGCTGGGTGTGGTCTCAGAAGAAGGGATTTCTATTCCCCCAAAACTGTCTGTTTACTGATGCTCTAGAAGCAAAAGAACTTACCAACAGGTTGTAATCAGATCACTCCTTAGAAAAAATAAAACAAACAACAACAACAACAAAAAAAAACCCCACAAAACCAAAACCCAAAAAGCAAAAAACCCTACAGTTTCTGCAAAGTCAGAGGCTGTTCAAGGCATATAAAATTCCACCTGGCCTGCCCAGTGGAGCATGACTCTTTCTGAGTTAACCCCTAACCAGTATCAAACCTACACTCCTCCAAAAATGGTATAGAGTGATTTGAGTAGCTGGTACTTAAGAATCTCTAGAAAGTAATATATTTTAGGTAGGGGATACAGTGGCAGGTAAAATAACCCAGAGATCAAGGGAAGAATTAAACAGGTATGCAAATTAATCTCTGAACTTCAAACACCCATGATCTGGAACATGTATAAAACAACACAGCCAAGAAATTGCAGTCCTTTTCATTGTATAGATGAAGTTTCCATCATAGTTCTCAGCTTTCCCAGCCTTAGGAGAAAGATTTTTTCCAGGTACTGAATCACCTTCAGATTTCACCTCCTTGCTCACTAAGCTGTAGTGCAACAGAGATCACACAGCTAAATAACACCAAGCGTGTTTCATTCACCGTCACCGTCAAAGAGCTAGTATTAGGGTGGTCAAAGAAATAAAAGGACAGCTCGTGGTCTGGGTGGCTCCTTTGTTTATTACTCGATCAGTGAACAACTTCACGGATCTCCAATACATTTCTAAAACCTTAAGCGTAGGTTTTGAGAACTGAATTATTTTTCCTTTTAGTTTATTCTACGTTAACCATGCTGAATTTCACAAAAATCTTTTTTCTTAACTTAGAGGTAATTAACACGAACATAAGTACCGCTACTATAAGTCCAAAATAAATCTAACAAATATTAACTGAGAACCAAATGCATTGAAGGAGGCAGGTTGGGCTGCAGAGAACACAAACAATGGAAAACACAGTCGCTGACCTCAAAGTATTTACAATCATAAAAATACATTTTATGATTAGTTTTAACCAAGTATTTTGGCTGTTAGACAAAACATTCATGTAAATTCTGTAAACCTATTTTTAATCTTGAGTGATTTTTTTTGCTGTATCTAAGTATAATCTGCAAAACTAGTAGCCTAATATTTTACTTTAAGTTAACTCACTTTAAGTATTAAATTAACATTGTATTTAAGAATAAATTAAGCTATCTAAGAGTCTCCCTGGGATCATTTCAATCGTTAACATCCACAAAACCAAGGGATATGATGTGCTGGTTAGATTTTTTCAACATACAAATTAAAGTAACTACTTACCTAAGAGCTTATTTAACTTGCGATAAATATTTGCTGTGTACTACCAAGAGTCACATTGGGAAACATGTCTCTAATCTATTCCCATAGTGAATTCTTTTCCTCTACCTTTTCAAAACCTCACCCCAAACCAGACAATTCCTTGCACCCAAACACTCTTAGTTGATCCTTCTTCCTTCTGATTAACCAAGAAAATCAGGCATTTAGATATGAGCGTACACACTTTCATCACTTCAACTTCTGTGTATTTTTCTTATTTTTAGCATATTTTTCTAAGATAGCCACACTAATCTTCTACCGTAACATTTTTAACTTTACCCCTAATTTCATCTTCTGCCACTTCAGTGACTCCTTTTATTGACCCCTACTTCTTGTATCTTCAACTGGTCTCCCTTTTCCTTGGCCCCTTTGCCTTTATTTTTATGCATCTAATTAACAAACATTTATTATCTATTATGTGCCGGAGACATTGCACATTTTAGGGATGCGGACCTGAAAGACAAGGACAGCCATAGACTTCAAGGAGTTCGGCAGCATCTAAGATGACAGGCACATGCTGAGTCGCCACACATATGGTCAGTGCCGTGTAAAGTCAAGTCAAGAGCGTTTGGGAGGGAACATTGGTGGAGTGAGCAATTAAACATGCAAAGCATTTCCCTGGGGAGATAACATTGTACACTTTTTGGGTTTTTGACCCAGAAAGTTCATATTTTGAACTTGATTCTACTCATCCATGAAATGGGAACAGCCTCTACTTCATGTGGCTGGAATAAGCCTGAGTGGTGAGGCCCTAGAGGCCGTCAGCCTGGGTGGGAACAGCCACCAACTCTGCTGCTCTCTGCCCTTGGGGAGGTGACTTGAGAACTGCGTTCTGGGTTAAAATGTGAATAAATAACAATGTCAATCTAATAGGGATGATGTGGAAGTGGGCTAATCCAGAGAAATCTTCAGACATTAAGTATTCAATAAACGTTAGGCGCTATTATTGGCAGGTTTTTTTAATCTCAAAATCATGTATAAATCCTGCTAAGTAAAGAGTAGTACAATAAGTGGAATCATTGTTACTTATAATCCTCCATTTTGTTATTCATAATTTATAGTAGATTCCATATACTANACATGCTGAGTCGCCACACATATGGTCAGTGCCGTGTAAAGTCAAGTCAAGAGCGTTTGGGAGGGAGCATTGGTGGAGTGAGCAATTAAACATGCAAAGCATTTCCCTGGGGAGATAACATTGTACACTTTTTGGGTTTGTGACCCAGAAAGTTCATATTTTGAACTTGGTTCTACTCATCCATGAAGTGGGAACAGCCTCTACTTCATGTGGCTGGAATAAGCCTGAGTGGTGAGGCCCTAGAGGCTGTCAGCCTGGGTGGGAACACCCACCAACTCTGCTGCTCTCTGCCCTTGGGGAGGTGACTTGAGAACTGCGTTCTGGGTTAAAATGTGAATAAATAACAATGTCAATCTAATAGGGATGATGTGGAAGTGGGCTAATCCAGAGAAATCTTCAGACATTAAGCATTCAATAAACGTTAGGCGCTATTATTGGCAGGTTTTTTTAATCTCAAAATCATGTATAAATCCTGCTAAGTAAAGAGTAGTACAATAAGTGGAATCATTGTTACTTATAATCCTCCATTTTGTTATTCATAATTTATAGTAGATTCCATATACTAGTGAATTAAGCAGGGGAGATGAAGTTAAAACTACTTAGGTACAAAATTGGTAAAATAGAACAAAATCTATCACCTTTCCATGTGTTATGGGTTGAATTGAGCCCACTCCAAAATTCCTATGTTGAAGTCCTAAATGCCAGAACCACAAAATGTGACTTTATTTGGAAATAGAGCCATTGTAGATATAACTAGGTTAATGAAGATGAGGTCAGACTGGATTGGGGTGACCCTTAGTCCAATATGACTGGCATCCGTGTAAAACAGGGAAATTTGAAGGAAGACACACACAGGGAAGGAGCCGTGTGAAGATGGAGGCACAGGTGGGATAATACTTCCACAGCCAGAGAGTGCCACAGGTTGCCAGCAAACCGGCAGAAGCAAGACGGCAGGCATGGAACAGGTTCCTCCCCACAACCCTCACAAGGAGCCAACAATGCTGTCCCTGTGACTTCAGAGACACCCTGCCTCTAAAACCGTGAGGCAGTACATTTCTGTCACTTAAGCTAACTCAGCTTGTGAGCCTTTGTTATGGCAGCCCTATAATCTAACGTACCATTCGACCAATTTTGTCTCTTTCTAGTCAGAATGTATGGCTTCGTGCATATGTCAATTCTTGAAACATATGCTGAAATTTTAGTCTGAATCACATGACTGGTCATATACTAAATTCTGTTCCCTACTTCCTTGGTATAATAATAAATCTCCTTTCTATCCACATTATAGGCTCCCTGTGAGAAGAATATATCTATTTATTTATCTGACAGATCATTATTAAAAGCACTAGTAGATGAAAGATGGAAAGACACAGATTTCTAACTTCTAGGAATGCGTAACCTATGTGTCGAGTCATAAATATGTCAATAACTGATGAAGAGTAGGCTGGGATGAGTATTCTCACTGGACAAGAGCAAAGGTCACTGCATTCCCAATGTTGGCAATGTTGAATCCCTTATACCCAGGCATCTCTCTTAGAAATATTCTGTGTTTTTCCATGGGCCATCGTCTCCTTCCTTGGCACTGCCACTATGACAATTCCCCTTTCCTCTCGGAATAAACACGCAAGGCACTCCTGCATGCAGGAGTATGGACTTATGTAGACAGTCCTATTTGGAGAAGCCACCCTAATATCTGTGATTCTAGCATTTTATGACTGTCCACAAATCAGGGACACCTGTGGCAAGGAAGCCTTTAAACCCACCCTCTCACACTCAGGAACTTAGCAAAAGCTTGGTCAAAACAGATTCACATCAAGAAGACTATAGATACAGAATCCCGTGGTAATTTAGAAAGAGTAGGAGAGGAGGGATAGGACTTGAGGGTTATAATCCAATGAAACTTTAGCTTTGCTGGAATATTGAATTTTTAAAAAAACATATTCTGGGACCTCCAGCCCATTCAAACATTAACTCAAGAGGTAAGACGCTACAACCATTTTTCTCATTTTTGTGGCTTATCTGTCACCATCAAAGGCAAGTCCTATCACCTTTTGCTATGCCCTACCCCACTGTTTTATAGCCTTTTTCCTGGTCCTAGCTCCTCCCACTTTCCCTATCCCAGAACACACCCCAACCTTTTCCTTATTGTCCTTTCCCCTTCTCCTGGTCTTAAGTCATAGTGTTATAAATCCAATTCAACAAGTGTTTTACTGAATGCTAACTAAAATCATGGGCATTCCAGATGTTGTGCTGGGAACTTTCCCATACATTATCTTATTTAACCTGTACACCCATCATTAGTGTGATTAGGAAAGAAGGCTTGGTAAGCCTAACTCTCTTGGCTTGGATAACACCCTAGATCTCCCTGACATCAAGGACCATCCCAGTCCTCAAAGTGCCTGAGAGTGAGAGTATTCAATAATGACATCACTAGCTGTCCTTGGTTTACAGTTCTTGTTTACAGACAAGCCAGTCCACCTATTTTTAAAAACAAAACAAAAACAACTGAGGTTTAACCACAGTGGTGGTTAAGATACCAAACCACTCTTCACTCTGAGGGTAAAGAATAAATAGATCCTCTGTACTTAATCTACAAAACCTATTCATTACATGTGTTAAAGTGCATGCATGGGCAAGAGTGTTTTCAAAGCATCAGGACTTAATTCAAAACAACAGAAAAGCCCATAATAACACTGGTGCCACGGAACACGATTCATAGTACAAAGTGCGATTTTCACACTGCAATGATTTCAGTGCAGTGAATATCAGGGAGGTAGCCAAGGGTGGCAGGGGAGGGCTCGACTGGACCTACGGGCCAATAGTAACCAGGCAAATGTGGCACTTTCTGATACGTCCTGGACTCTGCTTATTCTAAGAATAAAGAGTCTCCGGCAAAGGGGAGCCCTCTTGTCTCTGCTCTGCTCTGTTTCTACTGACCAAAGAAGTCACTATTCAGTGATACCAAGCTATTCTGTCCCTGGGGCACAAATAAATGCCCAACTCCCATCCTTCATGGGTATGTGTGAGCCTGGAAGGCCTAGAATCGATCCAAGCCATTTTAACTAGCAAGAAACTACCTAGTAATGCCTTGTTTGTATTTCTTGGAGGAGGGACACCAGAAACACTTATTTCATTCCACCAAATAATTCACCGCAATCAGAGGGAGCGCAGCGAGGGCAGCACCATCTCCCAGCTGCTGATCACATCAAAGGCTCGCAGCACAAATTCAATTTTATGATGTTAATCTCAGCCTGCCACTCAGAAATTTTCTCTGAGGGATATGATTTTTTTCTCTGGATTTCATTTTAGGAATGATTTTCTTCATCCACAATCAATAAAGATATGTTTTCATCAAAAGACTCTATCTTGGTAGAATTCAATTGGCTATTTCAATCCCTTTTGGTGACACAATATTAATTAAAATAGTTTATGTTGCACTTCAACTGGAAAAAGAGGCAGTGAAAATAGCTACTCAGAACATATGTTCTATACACGTGAACATGGAGGGCAGAAAATAATTTTCTTTTTCTTTAGGAGACAGACATTAGCTATTCAAGAAATAGCTTTGCTCTGACTTGGTTTACATCTGTGATATCACACATACACAAAAAAAATGAAAATAAGAGAAAGCTGTTCCTTTCTGTATTTATTGTTCAATAAGAAATCAAAATGCCCAGAAAAAGATGTTTGAAATGCTCACCTTGTAGGTCCTCAAGAAGTGGTGTCTGTGTGCCCACGTGATTAGATGGGGTATAAATAATCACACTGTTTCTCTTAATTTAAAAAATGCACATATAATGGTATTAAAATTTATTTTCATGTTCAATCTCCAAATAATGATGACAGTTGAATATACTGTATTTTCCAAAGCAAGTATCTAAAGTTAGCACAGTTTTTCACATTTAAAAGAGGAGAAAATTCTAAAATGTGTTGCAGAAAATAGTGAATTGTGTTTTAACAGTGGTTTCAAAAGTAGTGGTTAATCTGAACAAGTATTTACGAAGCACCTGCTATGTGCTTGACTTTGGTCAACCCTTGAGGCTGACAGGAAGGCCCCAGTTCCTCGTCCACAAAGCTGACAGACCATAACACCTGTCACCACACAATGAGAAGGGCTGAGGCCTGATTCCCACGAGGTATATGGAACACACATGGGAGGCTGTACTTAACCCTGTCTGGGCAGAGGACCAAGGAGGGCTTCTCAAAGAGAACTTTAATTACTGCAACTTTAATTAATATTCAACTGGTAATTTATATCCACCGTTGAAAATGTTTAAGGTAGCTCAGTCTCTAACCAGGTCTCTACAGACAGAATCTTTTAATGTTTGTATTCTTGAAATTATCCATCCATTAAACTTTGTAACACAAGAAGGTGGGGATGAACTGTTAAAAAGTAAGAGTTTATTTGAGAAAAAGTAGGTTTGAATCAGGCAGCACCAAACTGGAAGAGGCTAGGAGTGCTCTACCCACAAGGTGAGCCCAAGGAGAGACTTTATGAAGAAAAGGCAGAAGCAAAGGAGGGACATGATTGATTGTCTATAGCTAACCATGTGATATATGTGTAGGCATGCTTCCTTCCTTTTTGTTTTCCAGTTTTAAGAGAACATTTATTTAGAAAGTTACAGAGGTGGTGGAAGTGAGCCATCTGGGCTGCGGAGGCTCAGGAAACAAGTCACCTCAGAGCCTAGGAGAGGGAAAGGCGAAGGTCATTCATCTGGAGAGCGCACGCTCCCAAGAGGAAGCGCCTGCATGTTTTCTAACTGAGCATGTGCAGGAATGTCTACACCCGCACATGTGATGAGGAAGCTCACCTCAATATTTATGCATGAATTCCTCTGAATAAAGATAAATCCGATCCTTTGTATGGGGCAAACCATTTTGGGGAAGTCACACAGGCACACGCGCACACACACACATATGCATGCCCACATCTTAGCTGTCGGCTCACAATACAGTACTCTTCCTTGTAAAATCTTCTTGGAGTTGTCTTTTGGCTGGCAACTACTGAGTAATTGGACCCGCTTCAATCTGGTGACAGAACCTTCAAAACTGGAACTAAATTTTAACTTCTTTTGAGGCAGGATAGTAAGAAGCCAGGAAGATTCCTTGGCAAATGGAATGAGGAAACTGAGACAGTTAAACAAAGCCAAGCAGTTTAAACCATCCAATAAATCACAAGGTCTTGCTTCCCTAACCAAGGACACTTAGAAGCAAATGGTTTACACATTGTAGACCATGAAGGGGCAGACTCGCTTCAGTCCTGGTCCCTGCCCAGTGACACTTTGAGCCTTCCCTTGTTGATATTTAAAACTTCTCAACTCCTGGCATCCCTTTTTCTACTTTTATCCCGAGCTCTTATTGCTCTGCTGTAATTATCACTCTCGTTACCTGAACCACACTGTGAGTGCTTAGAGGGCGGGAACGTGCCCCTTTTCCCTTTGCATTCTGCTGCCGGGTAATTTAACATATACTGAAAGGCCAAAAAGGCTGAGGGGGAAGTCAAACGATGTTTTAGTTATGGATAAATATGATGTGGCTCCAAGTGGTGCCTCTTGTCCTTTCATCCCCGAGACAAGTCAGTTTGTAAATGATCACCTTGAATGTAGCTCCGAGGTCTGTATAAAAAGCAAAAGACAGATCTGGAAAAAATATCCCTGGCTATAGAAGTGCAGTCTAATTTCTACTAAAGCAGCCAAAAATCTTACCCGTATGCTGTGCCCTCCCGACTCACTTCTGACTCCGGGGAAACATACAGTCAATTAACCTTGAGGTTGATTAATTAAATTAATTACAACTTCCTCATTCTGTACTTGCTTATTTTTGTAAATACCCATATGTAGGACTTGACATTTTTTTTTCAGGTTAACTGTCATCTTGTTAAAGAAAAAGAGGAGGAAGGTCAATGTTGAACACAAATAAATCCTACCATGAAAAAGAAAACCACAGGCCTGAAAGGGTGACACCCACAGGTGTCAGTCTTGGGGAAAAGCCCATGATAGCAACCTAGATTTAATACTTGATCTAATTGCAGCTTCAACACTCCCAGAAACATAATCTTAATCAGCCTGAAATTTTCTGGTCAACACCAATGAGGTCATCTGTTCTGTGGGCCCTCTCCTCTCCCCTTCCTTATAGAAAGAGTCAATTTGCATGATAAAACACTTCCTCCAAGAAAAGTTATGTTTGCCCAAGAATAATCTTTTTTTTTCTTTTGTTAATAACTCCCCTGACCTATTCTTTCTCCCATAAAGACCTTCCATGTTATACAACCTTTAAGGGCACTTTGAGTGACTAGATGGAACTATGACCCACGGGGGGTTTTTTTCAGATTTTATTTATTCTGAGAGAGGAGTGAAGGGAGGGAGAAAGAGAAATATCAATGTTATCAATGTGCAAGAGAAACATCAGTTGGCTGCCTATCTTGTGACCCCAATTGGGTACCTGGCCAGCAACCCAGATATGTGCTCTGGCTAGGAATCGAACCAGCAATGTTTCAGTTTGCAGGCTGGCACTTAATGCACTGAGCCACACCAGGGCTCATGAATCTCTTAATAAAACCAATCAGATCTTGAAATTTACTTAGCTGAATTTTGTTTTTTAATACTACCATTTATTAAATTGTAAATGGCTGCATATATTATGTGCATTGCTTTATTTGATCTTCATAACTCTAGGCATTTTTATTATCTTTATTCTAACCTTGAAAATGAGGCTTGGAAAATATATGTAGCCTGCCCAAGATCAGAGCTGGAAATAGAGAGAGATCCATCAGTCTCCAAAACTCATGCTCTCAACCACAGCACTACATTACTTACTTAAGTGGGGGAGGGGCAGTGCCTAGAACTTGGGGACATCTTCTGGAAATGAGAGCAAAACTGTAGAAGAGATCCTTCTCTAGAGCAGTGATGCCTGCCTCTAGAAAGGATTTGCCTTTTATAGAAGAGTGCAAGGGATCTGAATGCCCTTTGAGTAAGACCAACAACAACCTCTTTATTCTGAAGACAAAAATGGCATACATGAATTAAGGGACCTGCTGGGTTCCCAGAAATAATTTGGAAATTCACCAGGATTTCAAAGCTGATCTGGCGCTAGAACTCGGTGCACAGATTCTTTCAGTCCTGATCCCCGCCTTCTCTCCCTGCATCCAATTCAGTCTGCAGCAGAACTAAATCTAAAAATATTGCCAACTGGGGAAAAATTAACTATACATTCAAAATAAGGCTCCAGAGAGATGTCCTTTATAATGTCCTGACAGAATTAATGAGATGCCACATACTATAACATTATGAAATAACAAAATGAATAAGTCAATTTTCAAGCCAAAAAATCATCTGAATGCAGAAATCTTGAAAGCTTAAAAATATTCCTACCCTAATACCATTATTATCAAGGTTCCACTAAGTTATTTTATAACTTACATGAACTTCGGTTACATTTGGCCTCTTGTTAACCAGGACTTCAGATTTCTAAGGTATTCATTCCACTGGGCAGAGATTTCACACAGGGAGAGGCCTAACAGTTGACACTTTGTTAATATTTTGTTGATTCTATAATTTAAACATATCTTTCCCCCCAAAAGGTAAACATTGAAATTCAACAGAGTCCCGATTTTTGCAGTTTGAAAAAATAATAAGCAGTCTACTAGATCACTTCATGGGTAGTTTCCCTTTCCGCTCCAACTCTTTACTTTCCTTTCAGGAAATACGACTGGTGTGTTTTAATACTGAAGGAACTAAAGGAAGGCTAAGGAACAAGTCACAACACCGAATTAACCACAAGTATTTGCAGGGCAGTAGTGATTGCATTCTTCTCAGGTCCAGAGTAACAGCACGGTGTGAGGTGGGCTGGGGAAGGAAGTGTGGGAGGTGGGAAAGGTGATAAAAAGGAATCCTTTCTAAACCGTTTCTTCAGGTAAAAATATTCCCAACAGGCGACGCAGTCTCCAGTAGGTGACCTTGAATTCACTTAGCATAAAATTCTGAGAAGCAGGAAGAAAAAGTTAAGATTGCTGAACTGCAACCTTCTCTTTACATCTTAAATATTTGGGTGTACACACACACACACATACACACACACAGAAAATCTCTAATGCGTGAGAGTGGACTGAAGAAGCGCCGGTTGTGAAGGCAGTATTCCTAGTATTTCACCTTCTCCAGACTTTCGTTAGTGCAGACATCCCCTCCCCCTTTTATTTTCTTTCTCCTTGTCCAACTTTACAGTTGGAAAAGTCCTGTATCCACATTCTTTATTGCTGGCTCAGCTGCAGGTGCATTGGAAGAAAGTTTTTGCCTGGTGCCTCTCCCCGGACAGCCCCAATCTGTCACACCTACTCTGGCTCACAGCCTCGGAATGGTTTTCCTAGCTACGGAAATCCATCGGAATCAATTCAATGGACGCCCATTCCATAGAAGTCTGATTTCCTAGAAACTGTCCTAAGAGAATGGGAGGTCTCTAAAAGTCTCGGGGATCCGGCCCCTCCCAGGACCACAGGCAGGGATACTGAGGCCTTCACTAATAGCCCCTGCCCCCGCCCCCAACACACACACACACACACACACACACACACAAAAGGACCGATTTGACGGATCTGTAGCTTTTGTCACTACTGCTGCGACATCTGGACAACAGTTTGAAGAGGTCATTTCTCACGTGCAAAAACTTGGAGCAAAAGAAGAGAATGTACTAGCTGCTACGCACGCTCGCTCACCTTCTTTCCCGCCCCAGTATCCAAACACCCGCCCGCAAGGGCTCAGAGCGGGATGCCGGGATGCCGAGCAGCGGCCCAAGCCCGGGACAGCCGGAGACCCACCGCTTGGGAGCAGAAGCCTGAGCCGAGACGGGGCGCCCGCAGTGCAGCTGAGCAGCCAAGGCCCCGCAGCCTGACAGCAGACTTTGGACGGCCCTTCTTGACCGCCGGCCACGCCCAGGCCACGCCCCAGCCTCCAACGGCCCTCCCCTCCCAAACTCTGTCGGAGTCGGGTTCCCTGGCCTCCGCTGCCTGCGGATCCGAGACCCGCCCTGTGGTCCTGCTGCTCCCTCCCTCTGTTACTGGCAGTGGCGGCTGGAACAGGCCCACCCACAGCCTTGCGGGTGCCCTGTCCTTCCAGGGCTGGAGACAGTTCGAGTTAAGGTGAATAAAATTCAAAGTAGGCCAGGTGAGGTGGCAGGGACTGGAACCCCCAAGACTTTCAATAAGGGATGAGAGGAATGCCCCCTCAAAACTGCATCCTGCTGTAGGGAAGAGTGAGATTCGAGGTACTATCTGGAATGGGCAGAACATTCACCATGGAAGCCAGCGTCCTAAGGTGCTTTGAGTGGCCCAAAACCCACGACTGGCTGGGTAGTTTAGAGAAAGGGGAGGGGCAATTTGTTTTTTCTCAAGTTTTTCAGTTATTTTACTTTACCCTCAAACCCTCTGGGCAACTTAGTCGTGGATTCCTGAAGCAGATGGGGAGAGAATTTTTAACCTCTCCATGTTCACAGATACCTGGCTTCCCAAATTCCAAGGATATTTGGCCAGACACGAGTTTTAGGTCAGCTCTGAGGTCACAGTTCACATATCTTGGATCTTCCAGTGTGAAATCCCTCACACTAGGACACTCCTCACCTTCACCATCCTCCGAGACCCATCAGCTCCTGTTCCGGGTTCATCTGGACCTTCACTTTCCCCAGGTTAGGTGTTCCTGCAGGTCACTCTCAAGATTCCTCACTTCCTCTGCCACAACACCAGCCACGACTTAGTGAAACTGTGGGCTCATTGGCTTCCGTGCTTGACTGTCAGCTCAGTCAAGTAGTGAATTCATAACAAATATTGTTGAATGATGACATGCTCGTGACAGACTGTTAAGGCACCTCCTGGCCCCAGTTCTTTAAGGAACTTCTCTCATCTCTCCTTACCTTATGAGTTTATAGGATGTTATTTCAAAGTTAATACTTCCATCTCCCTTTCATCCCCAAGTCTCTATCCTACCTCTTAAGCAGAATCTTCATGTTTTGTAGAGGTGCAGATGTAGGAAGAGCCTGGCCCTTGGTTCCTCTCGTCTGAACTCTGCAATAACTAGCTCTGTGGTCTTAAAGGCCCTCAGTCTCTCTGCTCTCAGATTATGGCCTTGGATACTTTTAGGGACCACAAAAATGTAAAGAAAGGACAAAGTAACTTTAGGCTGAAGAAAGTTATATAATGCTAGTTGGTCTGTATACCAGTGGGGTTCTTGACAACATTCAACTTTACTCAAGCCCTATAATCCTGGAAAACAGCAGAGTTAAAGAAATCTCCTTGGTATTTGGAGAGTGGTTTACTGCAAGGAACCATCCTTCCTGAAATGACTTACCGGAGACTGCAAAACATTGCCATTGCTTAGTATGTGATACTGCATTGCACACAGGACCGGTAGGTAAGGCTTACCTTGTTTATCTACGGTAAGCTATATGTAGACCCT
Organism: Sturnira hondurensis; assembly: GCF_014824575.4. Taxonomy (NCBI): domain Eukaryota; kingdom Metazoa; phylum Chordata; class Mammalia; order Chiroptera; family Phyllostomidae; genus Sturnira; species Sturnira hondurensis. Next base: position 8,485,210 of record NW_028080827.1, read on the forward strand.
TCAAGTGCTCCCTCCCCTTGTGTGGTCTCATTCCTATCTGTAAAATGGAGAAATTGGATTAGATAGGCCAAGGTCTTTTTTGCTCCAACCCTAATGAATTCTGAAGCAGAGTTTCCAAAGAAAAGCAAGTCAGACCTTACAGACCTCAACGGGAAGAGCAAGCTGGCATCTAAGAACCAAAAGGGGCACTGCAGGTGTTCTGTTTGGCTAGCCTGGCATTGTTGTTGCTATTATTTTTTCGAGTTGCATGTGACTGTTACAGGCCTCACCACTCCTTATAGTCTTCCCCATGTATAGTGTCTGTTTAGCCACGGAAGGCATTTAGTCCGTGTTCCAGGAATACTCTTGTGCTCTCGGAAAAGCGCCTTGAATTACCAAGTACCTCCTCCCTTTCCTCCCACCTCCTCAGTAGGGATAGGCAGGCAATGGTGTCTCTTCATCTCTTTACAGTAAGGTTCCAGTGTTTGAACAAATGGGCAAATACTTCCTTTATAGTTAAAATGCATTTCTGTGGTGATAAGATGCTGTCCAGTGTAACCCTCTCTCCTCTTTAAGCACTAAAGATTTTTTACCAGATAAAATAAATACCTCTGTTTTTATTTTAGGGCATGTGACAATTTGACTCCAAATCAGAATAGATTCTCTGACACAGTATACCACAAAAATGAATAGAAATACAATATGTAAGGAAATGAATTTGGTCAATTCTGGGAACAAATTAAAAATAACTTGGGATGGTTTGAGTACATGTCAAAAATTCTATGACACTCCTCCCTCTAGTGAAGCCTAATGTCCCTCCTTTTGGGTGTGGGCTATTCTCAGTAACTGGCTTCTAACCAATAAAATGTTAGGAAAGATGGGTAGTCACATCTACATCATGAATGACGTTGTAACTTCCATTTCACTCACTCTTGGATTGCTCTCTCTGGAGGAAGCCAACTAATGTGTTGTTAGGGCACTCAAGTAGCTCTGTACAGTGGCCCATGTGGTTAGAAACTGAAGGCTGTTGCCAATACCAATTTGGAACTGAGGCCACCTCATGTGAAGATACCATTATGAATATGGGTCCTCCAGTCCCAGCTGACACCTTCACTGTAACCTCATAAGAGACCCTACACCATCACCACACAGTTCAGCCACTCTTGAATCCCTTACCCACAGGTACTATGCTAGATAATAAATGTTGTGGTGATTTGCCACACAGCCGTGAAAGACTAATACAAAACTTGTTTAAGAAACTCCCCTGATGATGTTGTGCTGAAGATGATAATGCTAATAAATATCAGGCATTTTAAGAGTTTTCTGCATTATAATGTTTTATATATCTTCCAAAACCCTTTTGATAGCCTGAACTATGTGAACATTTATCATTCTTCTGAATTACCTAGTCTTTGCCCTTGTTTCTTATGTTTCTAAAATCCTTACGCTCCTTATGAGACAGAGCCTATGTCTTCCTAGAGAAACTGCAAAACATTGCCATTGCTTAGTATGTGATACTGCATTGCACACAGGACAGGGGCGCATGTTCTAGGTTGTACCAATCAGACTCACAGCCCCAGATGAAATACATCTGGTGAGGGAACTGACAGCACCACCCTCACATCTGGTTTCTGGAGGCAGCAATATAATGCTCTACCAGCTCCCTCCAACCACTGGCAGCAGAGGTATCAGTGTCTCTGCCCAGTGCTGGTGCAGCGGTGCCTCCGTGGCTTTGCACTTTGTCCTGGATACATATCATCCAATCTTGGCTTTTCATTTCCTCAGAGAGATGCAATATTCTTTTATAAAACATCCTTTTGTCTTTAGGTTAGCAAATATTACTTTCTTTTCTTTTTTTATACAACTAAAAATCCTGTCTGCAAGAGGCAGATACTATCTCTGTTTTAAAGGTGAGAACACTGAGAACCAAAGTTGTTAAATGATGTGTCATTAGACGCAATAGCAAGTGATAGAATTTGAATACGTCAATTAGTTCAGACTGAGCTAAGAAAACATTTAACTTTAACATTTAAAAAACAAAGGGTTTACATACCTTAAAAATTATTATGTTTTTCTTTTTTAATATATTTTATTGATTATACCATTACAGTGTTTTATTCTACCCTTCATTCCCCTCCACCCTGTACACCCCTCCCCCACGATTCCCCCCTTTAGTTTATGACCACGTGTCTCAAGTTCTTTAGATTCTATATTTCCCCCACTATTCTCGCCCTCCCCCCTATCTATTTTCTATCTACCATCTATGCTACTTATTTTCCATATCTTCTCCCCCCTTCTCCTCCTCCCACTCCCCTGTTGCTAACCCTCCATGTGTTCTTCATTTCTATGGTTCCACTCCTGATCTAGCTGTCCTCTTGGTTTGCTTTTGTTTTGGGTGTGGTTGTTAATAACTGTGAATTTGCTGTCCTTTCACTGTTCATATTTTTTATCTTCTTTTTCTTACATAAGTCCCTTTAACATTTCATATAATAAGGGCTTGGTGATGATGAACTCCTTGAATTTCATCTTATCTGAGAAGCACTTTAACTGCCCTTCCATTCTAAATGAAAGCTTTGCTGGATAGAGCAATCTTGGTTGTAGGTCTTTGGGTTTCATGACTTGGAATACTTCTTTCCAGCCCCTTCTTGCCTGGAAGGTCTCTTTTGAGAAATCAGCTGACAGTCTGATGGGAACTCCTTTGTAGGTAACTGTCCCCTTATCTCTTGTTGCTTCTAGGGTTCTCTCCTTCATTTTAATCTTGGCTAATGTAATTATGATGTGCCTTGGTGTGTTCCTTCTTAGGTCCAACTTCTTTGGGACTCTCTGAGCTTCCTGGATTTCCTGGAAGTCTATTTCCTTTGCCAGACTGGGGAAGTTCTCTTTTATTATTTGTTCCAATAAGTTTTCCACTTGTGGCTGTTTCTTTCCCCCTTCTGGTACCCCTATAATACGGATGTTGGAACGTTTAAAGATGTCCTGGAAATTCCTAAGCCTCTCTTCATTTTTTTGAATTCTTGTAGCTTCACTTTTTTCTGTTTGGTCATTTCTTCCTTCTTTCTGGTGCACCCCCTCGATTTGAGTCCCAGTTTCCTTTCCATCACTATTGGTTTCCTGTGCATTTCCTTACATTTCACTTAGTTTAGCCTTCATTTGTTTCCCTATTTTGTGACTAAAATCAACCAGTTCTGTGAGCATCCTGATCACCAGTATTTTGAACTGTGCATCTGATAGGCTGGCTATCTCTTGGTTGCTTAGATGTATTGGCTCTGGGGCTTTGAGCTGTTCTTCTTGAGCCACAATGTTTTGGTCTATTCATGCCTGTTACGTATGAAGAGCAGAGCCCTACGTGTTCACCAGGGAGGGGCAACTCAGTCTCTGGGTTGTGACGCTGTATGTGGGGGCGGGGGTCAAAAGAAAGCAATGGTGGTCCCCTCTGCTGCTTCCCACCGCCATGGTGGCAGGGGCCCACGTGGTTCGTCCCACTGCTCACTCCTTTGCTGGTTTATCTGCTCATGAATATGTGATGGCGGTCAGCCCGCTGCCCTGTGCCCTCACTGGGTCTGCCCGATGCTACCCCAGCTGCCTTGGTGCCTGGGGTCGGGGGATCCTTCCTGCCGGACCCTGCTCTGCTGCTGGCTCCGCCCCTCTTACCCGTCCTGGTTGAATGGTTCGTCTTGTCAGACTTCTGTATAGTTCAATTTTCTGTTCTTTGGCTGCGTCTTTGTTTACTAAACCTTTGTTGTTTTCAAACTTGGTTGTGGGAGAAGGCACAGTGTTTCCACCTATGCCTCCATCTTGGCGGAAGTCCAAATTATTATGTTTTTCTTTAAATGAGAAGAAATGCTGATTTCTCTACCCTGGCCCTCATATTAAATGTCAAGCTTACTGCATTTAACCCCCACTGCTTCAGAATAAACCACACTCTTCCAACCTTTCTTGATATTACACAAATACTCCTTCCTGCAGAATCTTTCCTCTGTCCATCACTGTCTCCCATCCGTTTTAATCAAGTTGCCTCTTCTTCAAAACCCAGGTTTAGTGATAGCTCCTCTCTGTGGCCTCTGTGAGCCCTCAGAAAATTATTCTCACCCACTCCTCACGCTCTCCCAGTATTGTTCCTATTCATGATAAAATAATTACTAAGCTTGCTTACCTGTTTTGACAACCCACCTCATCCCAACAAAAGAAATAGAAAGACTCCAGACTCTGCCCAACTAATGGAGGGTGTCCTAAAAACGAAGGGGCTAAGACAAAGTTTACTTATTGAACAAGGACCTCACATTTTAACTTCATCAACTGTAAGAATGCTGAAAAATAAGCATATAAGTCTATGCAGTATAGTGGAGACATTTTATGAAAAGAAAATAAAATGATTCTAGAAAAATCCTTAAGAAAATGCCATTTCCAAGTTTCTCCGGTGAATGGGTGAGTACCCTTCTGACTGCGAAGGTCACTGCTTGACAAGTCCAGTCCTCCCCCAACAGTGTCCACTCAGATTTTATTACTTCACTTTCACAGTTTATCAGAATTACGTGGAAACCCTCCACATGAAAAAGATTGAAGCATATCAATTAGAAGAGGGAAAAAGAAAAAAATAGATAATTTGGGGAGCAGGATAAAATTTGAGACAATAAAGTATTATTGGGGATAACAGAAACTGAATCCTTAAAACAAGATTAAGGTGCTATATGTTAGATAAAAAGAAATAAATGGAGGCTTTAATTAATTCAATAAAGTACTATTGAATTAAAACAATGCTAAAATGTATACATTTCAATAGAAATACTAAAAAATAAAGTCAAGGCAATCTGTATAAATGTAAAAAAAAACTAAAAATTAACAGTGGAAAGAAAAAAAAACTAGATCAATAGATCAATCCCGGAGCTCCGACGCCTTACCAACCATTTCCCTAAGAGAGAACAGAGAAAAAGGTAGAGTGTAAATGACTAACAAAAAAATAACAGAAGAAAGTCTAATAGAAAAGAAAAAGGACATGAATTTCTAGGTGGAAACAGTCTGCTGAGCACTCACGAAAATACAAAGGAGACCTTGTAGGCAAATGTTTATTGCAGCTTTATTCATAACCAGAAATAAATGTTCTTCAACTACTGAATGTACAACTCTAACTTATCCACATACGCAGCAAAGGGAAGACTCAATATTTTAAAAGTGTTCCCCAAATAATCCATATAATCAAAGCAATCCAAATCAAAATTATGTAAGAAAGTTTTATCCAAATTGACAAACTGTGAAATTATCTGAAAAAGCAAAGAAACTAGACTAGTCAACAATTTTGAAAATCAAGAACAAATTTGGAGAACTAGCACTCTCTGATTTCAATCTAAAATAACACACTACTTTACAGCAATAGTGGTGAAAGAACAGACGTATAGTCAATGAAATAAAATAGTCCAGAAACAGATTCTCACATAGATAATCAATGGATATTTTTTAAAAGATACAAAAGCAATTAACTGGAAAAAGGATAGTCTCTTCAACAAAGGGTGCTGGAACTATTGTCCATATGCTGAATGAATGAATGGATGAACCTTAACTCAGAGCTTGCATGTTATAGAAACATTAATTCAAAATGAATCACAGATCTAAATATAAATCATAACACTAAATCTTCTTGAAAGGTTTCTAGATGTGATGTCAAAAAGCATGATCCATAAGCAAAAATGGTAAATTAGATGTCATTAAAATTAAGGACTTCTGGAACTAAGAAGAGCGCTGTTAAGAGAAAGTTTTAAAAAGCCACAGATTAGGAGAAATTTTTGTTAAAAATTATATATCTATTAAAGGAGTTGTATCCAAAATATAAAATGAAATCTTCAAATTTAGTAATGAGTAAATTAACGACTAAATTTTAAAATGCCAAAATATTGGGCTACTTCTCCAAAAAACATAGATAGAAAATGAATATATGAAAGACATGCTTAGCATTGATGAGTTACTAAATAAGCAAAATTTAGACCACTACTAAAATGACTAAAATTTAAAAAACTGACGTTGATAAGTGCTCGTGAAGACTCTGGAATTCCTATCATGAGTGGTGGGGTTGGGAAACAGTCGGGACACTTTGGATACGCTGGAGCAGTTTCTTTCAAACACTTGCTTTATGATCTAACAATCCTGCTCCCTGGTGTTTAGCCACGATGGATGAACGTTTGTGGTCATACAAAGCCCTTTATGCGAATTCTTATGGAAATAACTCAAATGCCCTTCAGCGGGCAAATATGCACATTTTGGTTCATTCATATATTGGATTACTGTTCAGGAATGGAAAGGAAGGATGCGGGTGGCTGTGATGATAGGATCCAGTTCCTTCAGCAGCAATTAACTTTCTGCTGGCCGTGCCCAAGAGCAATGGCCTTCGCCTCTCCACGGAACAGTTCTAAACCACCAGCTGTCATTGGCAGGGCTCACAAACGCTTTAATAAATCAATTTCCTGCTGAAATTTCTAGAGTGAATTTCTGTCATTTCTAACTTAAGCCGGAACTGTATATAATAGACTTTGGCATTTACTGTTGACATTTCACAGGCATTCTTTCACTAGATTATAATCTCTTAAACTAATACTGTATAATATAAAAACTATAAAAATAGCTGACAATGACAAAGACTTGTAGAGACTTAAAAAATGCCCTTCTGATTACTCATTGGTAAGGGAGGTATGGAGCTTTCAATTTTTATGCTCTTCAGCTAAAGTTCTAACTATTAAAATGATAGTATTTAAACATTATCAAGTCAATACAACATTCTAGCTAGGAAAATGGAAGCCTTATGAAGTTAAGGGACCTTTTGCAAAATTCCTTTTAGTCACTCCTAACAGAGTCTCTTTTCTTCTTTTTTTGTGCACTATAATTTATGAAATTATGTATGTTGACATACAGTGAAAATTATGGTAATTGTGTGTATATGTGTATTTGAAGGTAAAATAGATGGCCTAAAATGGCCTTTCAGTTGGCCTAAAATGTTCATGCTGCTTGACTGAAAATAAAATTCCATTCTCATGCCTCTGGAGGAGAGAAAAGAAATAAAGGGATTCACTAAAGGTTGTGCCTTTTGTTATGACAGAGCTGGGCTCAAATACTAACCTTTCAGCCCAGTGGTTTTCTCACCGCCCCACATCATTGTGACAATTTAAATCATGCTTGTAACTGCTTACTCATTACTTAAATCCGTATTTAATGTTTTCATAAACACATACTTAGGAAAACATTTAGGCTGAAAAGTTGAAATTGAATAGATAGCCAGTTTGTCTCTGTGTGTGTGTGTGTGTGTGTGCGTGTGTGTCTTTCCTGAGCTGGCTGTGAGATTGCAGATCCTTGGGTGACTTTTAAAGGAGTTATAAGTCTATGAAACGAGGAGCTTAAAAAAATGATGGCAGATTCTTGATTATAGCGGTGCTGTTGAGCAGCCCTACAATATAATATTTTAGCTGAAAAGTAATAGTTAGACAGGTTATTTTTCTAGCACTTGATTTCAAGGTCAAATATATTTCTTCATGGTTTGGAAGTGCCCACATTGAAAACAAAATTAGAAAAGACAAGTAAGCATGTTTTTTACGATAGAATTCTCTATGTTAGGAAAGGTATATATTGAAGCAACTTGAAGTTGTTACTACCACAGTGCCCAAACCAAGTCATTCTTCATGCTCTAAATGCTTCATACAAGAAGCACAGTAATTACCTGAGACAATGTTGTAGAAGGAATGTCCCAAATGCAGTTTGGATTTTGTAGCCTCCTTGTGAATTCTACTCAGCTGTCTATATAAATGATTGCGACACTGTGTAGTTAATCATCAGCAAATGGAAGTTTCCAGAAGAAAAACTGTCCCATAGATTTCAGCACACTTTGACATGAAAGGAAGGTTAATTCCCAGAACTTAATTATATTAACATCTCAGAAAGGGTCAAGGAACAGAGTAGTCTATGGTTAGCATCCCAGTACTATATAAGTTATCCTGAGAAAATCAATTCACAAACTAGGACTGAACTCCAATATATAACAGTAACAATGCCTGACACTTAGATAGTGCTTCTTCAACAAACTTTCACACATACTGTTTTAGCTGATACCATGAAAGGAAAAGATGCACAAGTAACAAAGAACATTACATAGAAATCATTTACTTTTAACTTTGTATTATTGCTTTTGACAATTTGCATGATGTCATTTTGAGGTGAGCCCTAGTTGTCTTCTTAAGCAATTTTTAGGGAGTAGAATTATCTTCAATTCATTGCTTCTTTTAACTGAATGCAGCTCATTCCATTGATAATATAAACTCCCTTCAGTCCTCAACTTTCCATTCTTGGAAATTATTTATATCACTTCCCCTTTGTTCACTCTCTCATCTGTTATTCATCCTTATGTTCTCTGGGTCTTCGATCTACTCTGCTCCCACCCTATGCCCTATTGGATCTAATGTCTTTATTCCTATGAGTTACCCCTTTGTTTTATAATTAAAACCCCCATTTTCCCTTTAAGATGCATATTAAAGTTATGATTATATATTAATTTCCTTATTTGTTTCCCCTACTGGATAATTATAATCTCTGTGATGCTAGTTACTGAATCAGTTTTTTTCACTGCTATAATATCACTAGTGTTTATTTAGCACATAGTAGATGCTTAATAAAATTTGTCAAATAATAAAATTATCGACTAAATTTGTATTACCAGTTAACAACTTCTAATATAATATTACATATAGATCCTATCTCAAATTATAAAAATAAATTTTAAATAAATTAATAATTTAAAGTTAAAAAATGAAACTACAAAATTTCCTGAGTTAGATGTTAGTAAATATTTTTAAATGTTGGTTTAGTAACAGCTTTATTTCACCATATTTCTTCCTCCTCCACCTCTTTTATTTTTTTATCTTCTCCTTTCCTTCGTTCTCTCTCTCTTAGTAAAATTGCACAGGTTTCAGGAGTACAACTATACCATATATGATCTGTACATTACATTGTATGCTCACCACCCTAAGTCAAATCTCCCTCCATTAGCATTCCCCCACTCTATGTCCTCTTTTATATCCCCCTACCCCCTCTTCCTCCTGCAAGTCAACATGCTGTTGTCCATGACTATAAGTTTTGGGGGGAGGGGCCTGAACCTTTTGAAGTCCGGGTAGCTTTCACTTTTGTCCTTTGGGGAGTCTTGAGCTGCAATGCAAGAAATTAAAAAAAACTTTGCTGAAGAGAACATGCGAAGGGACCACATGAAGATGCCATTTGTAAAGAAGAGGCCCTGAGACCTGATCCTACATGAAGAAGAAGCAAGGAATCAGAGTGTCCCATTCCAGACGCCAAATGACTCCAGCCTGAGATGATGTCCGATGGCATCCTTGTGAGGGATCTGAAGCACAAGTAGGAGAAGTACCCTGCTGAGCCCAGTAAACCCCAGAACTGGGAACGTAATAAAATGAGTGACATTCAAAGCAGCAATCAATAACTAAAATGAAATTGGGTAGCTGTCTTAGTCCATTTGGGCTCCTATTAAAAAATACCATAGTCTGAATGGACTATAAACAATAAACATTTATTTCTCACAGTTATATAGGCTGGAAGGTCCAAGATCATGGTGCCGGCAAATTCAATGTTAGATTAGCGTCCACTCCCTGGCTCGTAAACCATGCCCTCTAGCTGTAACCTCAAGTGGTGAAAAGGGCTAGGGAGATCTGTGGGGCCTTTTCATAAGAACACTAATCCCATTCATGAGCTCCCTCCTTATGGCTTAATTGCCTTCCAAAGGACGTGGATTTGGCCTTTAGACTTTAACATATGAATTGTAGGCATTCAGTCCATAGCAATAGCTAAAAGTATGGCTGTAATGAAAATTCTAAAACATGTGTCATGAGTTTTGGGATTGGATTAGGGGCCAAAGCTGGAAGCACCTCAAAGTGACCATAAAAGTTGGTATAATTATAGACTGAACTGTATCCCCAAGACATAGCACAGTGCTCAAAAAGTGGTGTGGGTGCTAAACAAATGTCTGATGAATAAAAATAACCTCTTATACACAAGTAAAATAAATACCCTAATTTTAACATGTGCAAAGAGATAAACCAGCATTTCCCCCAGAACACAAATATCTAGTACCTATATAAACACATAGTCGATCCCACTAATTGTCAAAGAAATGCAAGTTGAAATAATATCATGGCTGGGTGTTTGTTTTGCTTATCAAGCTGGCCAAAATAAAATAAACGATACTGGGAAGACATGCACTTACGTTCGCTAATGTGTGTGAACATTGGTAAATGTCTTTGAATGCAGTTAGTATGTGTACTAAGTGTCTCAGAAAATGCACATGCCCTTTGATCCAATGATGTACTTTTTAGAACATTTTCCTGGGGAGATAAAGATTATATTGTTTTAGCTGTAAAGAGGAGCTCAATGCAACACTTTTTTATGATAATAAAAGTGTATTTTTATTATAATAAAAATGTATTTGTGATTTTCTCATTCCAGGAGATGAAATAAGTTGTGGTGTAGCAAATATAATGTTGCAAATTTATATTTATGGGCTTGATACATTGAAAAGACATTCCTGATATGTTTCTGAGTCAAGGAAAAAGCAGGTCACGTAATAATGTGTTTGATATGATTCCATTTTATTAAATTATTATGTAATACATAATATAAAATACATTATACCATTATATACACATATATAAATTTAAACTTTGTTCATATATAGGAAATATTTCATATAATAATTATATATATTTATATGTAATTTATCCAGAAGTTATCTAGTCATGCAATATGAAAAATAGAGACATTTATTGAAGAAGATGCAAGGTACAAGCAACATTCTACATAGGACAATGAAGCCTCAGTTCCCTTCAAAGTAGGCACCTTGGGACCTCACACAGTTCTCCATCAGCTGCCCCATATTTTCCTGAATCTCACTGATGGTCTGACATCTCTTCCCTTTCAAAGGTGATTGTAGTTTTGTGAGAAGCCAGAAGTCGCAGGGAGCCAAATGTGGGCTGTAGCGGGGCTGAGTCACCTGGGTCATTAGGTTGCCTGTCATTGTGAGGAGACTTACCCATCACAAACTTCTGACCATGCTTTGGGGACAGGGAGGAAACTGAGGCAGCATTTGCTACCAGAAACAAGCTTTGTTTCCTCTGGTTCACATTCCGGAGGTCGCTCACTCATCCTTAGCCATGAGGGATAGTTACAATTCCTAAAACCAGGCAGAGCAGTCAACAACAGGGTTATGTGTTTTTTTCGTGTTGAGTTCTGTAAGTTCTTTTTAAATTTTGGATATCAACTCTTTATCAGGTATGTTGGCAAATATGTTTTCCTATTCCGTGGGTTGACTTTTCTATTTTGTTGATAATTTCCTTTGCTGTGTAAAAACTTTTTAGTTTAATGTAGTCCCTTTGCTTATTTTTTATTTTGTTTCCCTTGCCTCTGATAAGATATTTCTACAAGCAATGTCCAAGATTTGATGCCTGTTTTCTTCTATGCTTTTTATGGTTTGGGTCCTAACATTTAATTCTTTGATCCATTTTGAATTTATTCTTGAGTATAGTGTAACAAAGAAGTCTAGTTTCATTCTTCTGGACATAACTGCCTAATTTTCCATCACCATTTACTAAATAAACTATCTTCATTTCATTGTATGTGCTTACTCCCTCTGTCAATTTACAACTGACTATAAAGTTGTGGGGTTTTTTTAGGGCTTTCTATTCTGTTGCATTGATATATGTGTCTGTTTTTGTGCCAGTACCATGCTGTTTTGAGTACAATGGCCTTATAGTGTAGTTTGGTATTAGGTAGCATGATTCCCCCAACTTTGTTCTTCTTTCTCAGGATTGCTGATGCTATGTGGGGCTTTTGGTGGTTCCATATAAATTTTGAAATATTTGTCTAGTTCTGTGAACTATGTCATTGGAATCTTGATAGGGATTTTATTGAATCTATAAATTGCTTTGGCTGGTTTGGGCATTTTAATTATGTTAATTCCTCCTATTTTTGAACATTATATGCGCTTCCCCTTATTTGTATCTTCTTCAATTTCTTCCTTCAGTGTCTTATAATATTCCAAGTATAGGTCTTTTACATCTTTGCTTAGATTTATTCTTAGATATTTTATTCTTTTTATAGTGATTATAAATGGGACTGTTTTCTTAATTTCCCTTTCTGTTGCCTCATCATTGGCATATAAAATACAACAGATTTCTGAATATTAATTTTCTATCCTTCTACTTTGCTGAATTTATTTATCAGTTCTAGTAGTTTCTTGGTGGAATCTTTGTGGTTCTCCAAGTACAGTATTATGTTATCTGCAGATAATGACAGTTTTACTTCTTCCTTTCCTATTTGTATGCCTTTTATTTCTTCTTCTTGTCTAATTGCTGTGACTAGGATTTCCAGTACCAGGTTAAGTAAGAGAAGAAAGTGGACATCTCTGTCATGTGCCGTGGCTTAGGCCTCTTTGGGTCCAACTTGTTTGGGATTCTTTGAGCTTCCTGGACTTGTGTGTCTTTTTCCTCCACAAGACTGAAAAAGTTTTCAGTCATTATTTATTCAGATAGGTTGTTGATTCCTGGCTTGCTCTCTTCTCCTTCTGGTATTCCCATGATGCAGATGTTGTTTCCGTTCGTGTTGTCCAAAATGTTCCTTAAGCTCTCCTTGTTTTTTAAAAATTACTAATATTATAATATTTTGCTGCTCTACCTGGGTGGTTTTTCTACTTTGTCTATCAAATCACTGATTTGATCCTTTGCTTCATCTGATACTGTTTATTCCTTCCAGTGTATTATTCAGAGATTGCATTCTTTATTTCTGGTTGGTACTTTTTTATGGTTTATGTGTCTTCTTTTGTGCTGTTGAGTATTCTTATAATCATTACTTTAAACTCTCTTTGTGACAAATTGTTTGCCTTCATTTCATCTAGTTCTGGAGAATTCTCTCATTCTTTCATTTGGAGTCTGTTTCTTTGTCTTCCTTTTGGGCTGCTTCTTTGTATTTTTTGCCTTAGTTGTTAAGCTAATCAAGGATATAGCCTCAGGCTGTAATCAGCAGCAGAGTTTAATCTACACATAATGGGGGAGAGACTATTTCCTGTAGACAGGGCTATTCCTTATCCTCAGGCTGAAGCCATTTGGAGAAGACTTCCCTGCCTGAGAAAGATGGCTTCTGAAGTATGGGAAATGACTCAGCACAGTGGTTCTCACGGCTATTCCTTCAGTTCTCTCCCCAGAACCACCAACCCCAGTCTCTCCTCAAACATCTCTAGTCCACCCTGCCCTACTGCTAGAGCCCATGGTGAGTGGCCACAAATGAAATTGTGTAAATTGGCAGGTTAAGAGGCTCTCTGCATAGCTGATGGGAACCCTGATGCTTTTCACAGCTGGATGTTATCTGGGTTCCTTTCTTGCTCTGGTGCTGCTGTCTGGAGAGCCCAGATTGAGGTTTAGTCTCCACACTTCTCAGGGGGAACTCCCAGCCACTGAAATATTTCTCTGGAGTCTAGCTGCCACCCAAGGAAGCCCAGACAGTTCTCTTGCATGTCCTCCACACTCTCTACCATCTCATTGTGGTGACGTGGTTCCCTCTGTCTGTAAGTCCTTATTATAAGGCTTCTCTGCAACTAGTGTTGACTTGGTTATTCTGTATTATTTCTCTACAATTTAGTTGTAATTCCAGAATAGTTCTAGGAGGAAGTTAGTGTAGCTTCCACTTACCCCTCTGCTATCTTGGATCCCTGAAGACTGGTTTCTGTGTGCTGATCTGGGAATATTTTTATGTATAACAAGAGTAAAACTCTATTGATGATCTTCCACATTAAATTAAAGCACCAGCCACACTAATGTGTTTAATTTGAAAGAGCTGTTTGATTTTGCATAGTAATATACAAGTGAAATCTCAGTTTGAGCTTCAATAAAATAGGAGCAAAACATTCTTCTGAAAATTGATGGTGAAATAAATAATAAACAAGGTAGTAATGAAAAAGTAAAGGCTTTCTCAAGATATGACATTGTACTTACTTAAATGAGATGGCAATGTGTCAGGTGCCAAAAGAATAAAAATGCCAGAGAAGGGAAATGAAATGAAATTATGTTTTTTTTGAGACAACAAAAAAGAATGAAACAAAATATGAGACATGAGAATGTAAAGCCAAATGGTTGAGAAACAGAAAATCATTGATTACTTATACCTTTTCTATTTTGTAAAAGAATGTGAGGCACCTTACATAAAAGGACACAGGAATAAAAATATTAATAAACAGAAGAGGTACATGGTCTAAATGGAGGCAAGCAGAAGTCATATTATTCCCTTTATGACCCAGATTTGGAAGTCACTCAGCATCACTTCCTCTGTAGTTCTTCAGAAGCAAAGCCCTAAGGTTGATCTGTTTTGAAAGAAAAGAGGAATTAGATTTCTCTTTTTGAAGAGAGAAAATGCCAGATAATCTGTGACATGTTTTAAAACTACCACATGATATGATAGATTTGTCATTGTGAAAAAGGTGGTAGTGTATCAACCATGCAAGCTGATGTTGTTAATCTTTTGTTTTAGATGAGGTGAGGGGGAAAATCATCAATCATAAAAATGGAGATGAACAGAGAAAGGTGTGTGTTTAAAATATCTTCTCATAGGAGCATATATCCCCAGCATAGTAGAGCCTTGCTTCTCAAAGTGTGGTCTAGGACCAGTAGCATCTGTACAGTGAGAACTTGTTCGAAATGCAGAATCTTGGACCTTACCTCATATCTACTAAATAAGAACTATGTCTTAACAAAACCACAGGGATTCCTACACAGAATAAGTTTTGAAAAGCACTCCTCAAAAGGTTGAATAAAATTGTCAAGTAACTGGAGCTAAAAAAAAAAAGATTGCTGTGCATATACTAAGAATAGACTGTGTGTCCTCCTTTATGGGACAATAAGAGGATATAAGTGAGATAAGGAAATTACTAGATAGTAGAAGTCATCTGAAGTTGACAGTTTCATGCATTTATTGACAGGGATGTCTAGGATGGGTGTAGGGTACTTGGGTGAAGTTGAATTGGGAATAGGATCTAAATGTGATGGAGAAGAAGAGGTGTAGTTATGGAGGATAAAGGTTGGAATAAGGCTGGGGAGCTGATATTGCAGCAGTACAAACAATAGTACCCAAGTAAATGGTAGACAGAAAGGGAAAATGTCTAGTCAGTTTTCAGAGATAGATAACTGCTATTGTGGTCCACTGGGAATGTGTTGTATGGAATGTTTCTTGGGGCAAGTAGATAATTGGTTGAGACATTAACTTTGTTTTACATACATATCCACAGTAATGGCATTTGTGTTCCTGATAAACATCCTGTATGTAGTTAAGAGCAGAGAACCAACAGAATAGTATACAATATTAGCAAGTGACAGTCTATCGTCACTGATATTTAAAGATGTCTTGTATGTGTTGTCTCTATTAAGAGTGTAGGGCTTGGTGAGTGTAGGAATCCTTGGGGAAATGGCTAATACCAGTTCTGAACCAGAAAAGGCATATGATGTATCTAGAGTATCTTATACTGAAAGACAAAAAAGCTATTAGAGACAACTGGGTTCATGTCAAAGGGACACCACAGTCAATTTGAAGGGGGTGGTGCTTGTAAAAGAAGGGAATGTTAGCAAAAAAGAAAAGAATAATAATGACTAATAGATTGAGAGAAATCAAATACCTTAAAATCTATTAGTTCTTAATGCTACACACTAAGTCTCTCAGCCACCTTTGGAAGATGCTGTGGAATCAACACTTTATTCTAAAAACTAGTAAATGAGGTGGCGCAATCAAGCATTTAGATCGCATTTCTTGTACTTATGGTATGTAAGGGTGCCAAATGGTTAATTTGGAAATCTTTAAAAATATTTCAGTGAATAAATATTGAAGCAATAGTAGAATTGGAGTATCACCATTGAACTCCTAATGAAATAATGGATTTAGGCCATGATCATCGATGGCTATTAAAACCATTAGGTGAATTGCTGATGAGGAGCTTTACGATGGTGGATCAGGCTGACAACAGGGGACCCGCTGCCCAGTCTTCACGTCACCCACACAACAAGGAGAAAGAACTAGACATCGTGTGCCTCCTAATGGAACTATAGAACACCCCTATACAGTAGTCACGTCATAAATCTCAGTGGAATCTGATCGAGCCTTTAGCTTTCCAGACAATAGAGGAAGTAGAAGAATATGTGAAAAGTTCCCATAAAGGAGGCAATCAGCAAAGTTTAGAATGTTGAAATCCACTTTCTTCAGCAAATAAATTGTGAGGGAAGAGAAATAGTGAGGAGAAATATATAGATTACAAGATATTTAGGTGAGATTTTAAGTTTCAGTTGTGACATATAAAGAGCTAGGGAAGTATCACTCCTATTCTTACAGCAAGAGAAAAACCACTAAAAAAAACCCTAAAAAATCTGCTTCTTTTTTACCCATCAGATAACTGAAGTCACAGGGCAACTGCCACCCCCAAATCTGGAGAGATGGGTGAATACAGAGTCTCAACTGAGTTCACAGCTTACATGGAGCTGAAACCACTGAAGCCATAAACAGGTAAGAACAGTTACCTTTTCTTACAGTAAGAAATGGCAATTTTGATGAATTTTTGAAGTCTGAGTGTTGACTAGCTTGTGAATGAGAAACTGCCAAAGTCCCAGGCTTAGGGTCCCCATACTTTTGGAACTTTTACCTTCAGAAACCTGCTGTCCTGTCTCATCCACACGTAAGTAAAGTCATGTGGTATTTGTCTTTCTCCGACTGGCTATTTCACTTAGCATAACGATCTTCAAGTCTGTGCGTGCTATTGCAAAAGATAAAATTTCTTTCTTTTTTTGATTGCATAGTATTTCATTGTGTAAATGTACCAAAGCTTTTTTATCCTCTCATCTACTGATAGGCCCTTGGGCTGTTTCCAAACCTTGACAATTGCAAATAATACTGCTATAAGCATAGGAGTGCATATACTCTTTCCAGTTGGCTTTTCAGAATTCTTAGGATACATTCCCAGAAGTAGGATCACTGGGTCAAAAGGCAGTTTCATTATGACAAAAGCTCTCAGCAAAGTGGGAATAGAGGGAACATACCTCAAGGTAATGGAGGCCATTTATGATAAACCCACATCATACTCAATGGGCAATAACTACCATAAAACCAACTCCCTGAAGATCAGGAAAAGAAAGGGTTGCCTGCTTTTACCACTCTTACGCAACACAGTACGGTACTGGCAGTCCCAGCCACAGAAATCAGACAAGAAGGAAAAATAAAAGACACCCAGTTTGGAAAGAAGGAAGTAAAACTGTCATTATTTGCAGATGACATGATATTGTACATTGAAAACCTTAGAGACTCCATGAAAAAGTTACTATATCTAGTAAATAATTTTGTCAAAGTAGCAAGTTACAAAATTAATATCCAGAAATGGGTGGCATTTCTGTACCCCAACAATGAACTATTGGAAAGAGAAACTAAGGAAACAACTCCATGTGTTATTGCAGCAACAACAAAAAAGGGACCTAAGAATAAATTTGACCAAGGAAGTGAAACACCTGTACTCAGAAAACTATAAGATATTGAAAAAAGAAATTGAGGAACATATAAGTAAGTGGGAACATATACCATGTCCCTGGATAGGAAGAATTAACATCAATAAAATGTCCATACCACCCAAAGAAATTGATAGATTCAATGCAATTCTTATTAAAATACCAATGACATATTTCACAGATCTCGAAGAAACATTCCAAAAATTTACATAGAACCCCCCCAAAAGACCCCAAATACCCTCAGTAATCCTAAGAAAGGTGAACAAAGTTGGAGGTATCATAATAGCTGATATGAAACTATATACTACAAGACTATTGTAATCAAAGCAGCCTGGTATTGGCATAAGAACAGGCATATAGATTGGAACAGAACAGAGAGCCCAGAAATAAAACTCACCCCTATATAGTCAATTAATATACATACAATGTATGTTACATATCAGCATCAGCAAGAACATACAATGGGATAAAGACAGTCTCTTCAATAAAAGGTGTTGGGAAAAATTAGACAGGTACATGCAAAAAAGAAAAAAGAAACTGGATCACCAACTTACGCCATGACCAAGAATAAACTCAAAGTGTGTTAAAAACTTAAATTTAAGTTGTAAAACCATAAAAACACTCAAAGAAAACAGGTAGTAAAATCTCAGACACCTTTTGGAGCAACTTTTCCTGATATGACTCCCAGGGCAAGGGAAACCAGGGGAAGAAATAAACAAATGGCACTACACCAAACTAAAAAGCCGGAAAGAGAGTGAACCCCGAGTAAATCAGGGAAGCTAGAGGGACAGACAGTCACAGTGGTACCACGTCCTGACTGGTAGGTGAACTGATGCCAACCCCGCTGTCCTGTGGCACGTGTGCTCTCTCAAGAAAGACGTATGGCAGGTGTCCTGAAGACCTCAGTCGCCTCTATTGCACCTCCTGGCTCAATCTACCCTGCTTGGGACATCCTGAACTCAAATGCAGTGGGGGTGGGAGCTGTAGAGTAGGCACTCCTTCCTGCTTCATGAGAGATTGCTGAAACTCTGCTGCTCTTCGAGATTGAGCACACCCACACCAGTAGCCAGGGGAGGGGAGCAAATTTCTGAGTTTCAGAGCAGAAGATGCTGGTGGCAAGTGGCACCCCGAAGTTTTTGTGTTTCTTGTGCTGTGAGCACTTGTAAAAAGTCCATTGTAAACTCCCACAGGTAGTTTGGAGAGCCTGTAGGGAGAGAAAGGGGAGTCTTGCTTGAGCAGGTGAGTCTCAGAGCTAGCAAGGATTAGAAGTGTTGGTGTGAAACAGCCTGCCCTCAGGGTTGTGAGGTTTGGAGACGTCCGCCTTCCACAGATGTCTCTCAGATCTGCTCCTCCTGTCTCCTCCCCATGCCACTGCCTGCTCTCACCTGGACTACTGCGCCAACTTTTAAACCTGGATCCTGCCTTCTGTTTTTGTGTAAGTGCCAATTCATTCTCCACACTGGTGCCAGCTTGATTTGCTGTGAAACAAATGAAATTATATCACTCTTCTGCTTAAAAATTTCAATGGCTCCCCATTTTCTTTGGATATTGACTTGGAAGATTTTTTTCACGCTGTGACTTCAGTCATTCTGCCCAGACCCTGCATTCAGCCTTCCCACCTTGCACCTCATGCTCGAGTAACATTTAACTGCTGGCAGTTTCATGAACTGGTCATGCATTTTATTTTTGTGCATTTCCATGTCTTCTTTGTCTTTAGATCCACAGACACTGCTTAGTACATGGTTTTGCATATAATAAAAAACTAATAAATATTCACGGAATAAGTGAATAAAGAGCATATGTTTACATGTTCTCTGAGATTGAATCCAGAAATTCCAGGACTCAAGCATTTCCAAAGGTAATGAAATTTGAGGTTATAATAATATTAGCACTAATAATATTATAATGTTATTAGTAACAATAGCTAGTATTTATTGAACACTAACTATATCAGGCACTCTTGCAAGAAGATACACTAAAATACCCCTTTCATCCTCACCCCAATTTTAGGAGGTAGATACTACTATACTCATTTAGCAGAAAAGAAAACCGAGACAGTTTAAGTAAGTTGTTTAAACTAACCTGGCCAGCAAAAGGTGGAGTAAGATTTGGATACCATCAAACGCCGCTGGAAACCTGCATATTATTCTAGTTTGGAGTATCCTACAGGTGGAGAAATTATGTGGCATAAAAATTTAGGTTGTTGGTTTTGAAAAATCTGAGGAATTATAATGTCAAAGTGTTAAGAGGAATACTGACTCGTATTTTTATTACCTATGAATTGCCTACATTCCTCAGGAAAACACCAAAGGAGAAGGGAACTTGTCTTTCTTTCACACTGAATACCATGCGCATAAAAAGTGTTTAGCACTTATCAATAGCAGGTGCTCCATAAATACGTATGGATGGAAGGACGTAAGAACGAAATTACAAAGGATATGTTGAAATTATAAATGATCTGCTTAAGGCATTGACCTTGTTTTATCAAATGTAGATTAAGTTCCTTAAGTGTATGTAACTTTCCTTTCTTCACCCTTAAGTGAGTCTGACAGTGTGTAAAATAGGTGTTTAATAAGTAATCATTAATTGATTGAGTAGTGTCAGAAAAGTTAGTAACAGAACTTGAAATGAGCACACTTTCTGCTCTCAATATGTTGACTATTTTACAAGTCAATATGTTGTAGGAAATTAAAACCAGTGGAAATGATTTTGTCCATTGAAATGCAAATTAGCTATTTCTGGTGAAGAGCAATTGATTATTGACCCATTTCATTTCAGCATTCCTTATTTGTCTATATTCATGTGTTCTTTGAATTCTTCTTTGAACAGGTTGTAAAAATGAATTGGTTCCCTCATTAATTAGTGAGTTAAGCCAAATGTTTAACATAGTATCATTTAAACAATTATTTTCTCTTTTAAAAACTATCCTTTAGCCCTGGCTGGTGTAGCTCAGTGGATTGAGTGCAGGCCTGCGAACCAAAGGACCATTGTTCAATTCCCAGTCAGGGCACATGCCTGGGTTGCAGGCCAGTTCCCAGTAGGGAATGCACCAGAGACAACCACACATTGATATTTCTCTCTCTCTAAAGATAAATAAATACAATCTTTTAAAAATAAAAATAAAATAAATAAAAGCTATCTTTTAATGAAATGAAAATATTTTTCTTTCAATACTGCCTCTTTGTAGAAATGGGCAGTATTTGTGGAATCTCTTGCCCCAATCATTCAGTTGTGAGAATCCTCCCTGAAAAGTTTGTGTTTGAGGTTAAGCATGTATTTTATGCCCAGTTGAGGTACCTCTTCCTTTTGAAAGTTTGAATGGGTTCCCAACTCTTGGAGAAGTGGGAGTCAGGTAGAAATTGTCTTGCTGGACGTATTTTCCCTGTTTGTCCACTAGATGTCACTCTGACATTTTAGGACCCACAGAAAATAGCCTTCATTTTATAATTGGGTTGTTTTTGCTAGGGCAGATATAAACTGTAATTTAACAATTATAGACACAATTTTATAATCAAGTCATAACACTGGGACATCTTGCAAATAAAACAATATGTGTTTTGCATTAGTTAGTCTCTGTCATTGACAGTATTTCTGCTATCAAAAATCAGTATCCTTTCACTCCAATGTCTCCTTCTTTTAAGGACTAATCTATTATAAGGTTTAATTAATGTGTGTGTGCATGTGTGTATGCTGAATAATGCCAAGCCAGGATTGGCATTCCTTTTTTAAGTATATTTTATTGATTGTGCTATTACAGTTGTCCCAGTTTTTTCTCCCCCTCTGCTCTGTACCCTCTTGAGCATTTCCCTCCTTAACAAATGCCCACAGGTTGCACACACAAGTCCTTTGAATTCTCCATTTCCTATACTATTCCTAACCTCCCCCTGTCTATTCTGTACCTACCCATTATGGTGCTTATTCCCTGTACGTTTTCTTGTATTCCCCGGGCTCATCCCCTCTGATAACCCTCCATGTAATCTCCATTTCTGTGAATCTGTTCCTGTTCTAGTTGTTTGCTTAGTTTGTTTTTGTTTTTTAGGTTCAGTTGTTGATAGTTGTGAGTTTGTTGTCATTTTACTGTTCATAGTTTTTATCTTCTTTTTCTTAGATAAGTTCCTTTAACATTTCATATAAAAAGAGCTTGGTGGTGATGAACTCCTTTAACTTGACCTTGTCTGGGAAACACTTTAACTGCCCTTCCATTGCAAGTGATGGTTTTGCTGGACAGAGCAATCTTGGATGTAGGTCCTTGCCTTTCATGACTTCAAATACTTCTTTCCAGCCCCTTCTTGCCTGTAAGGTCTCTTTTGAAAAATCAACTGACAGTTTTATGGGAAGACCTTTGTAGGGAAATGTCTCCTTTTCTCTTGCTGCTTTTAAGATTCTCTCCTTATATTTAATTTGGGGTAATTTAATTATAGTGTATCTTGTTGTGTTATTCCTTAGGTGCAACCTCTTTGGAACTCTCTAAACTTCCTGGACTTCCTGGAAGTCTATTTCCTTTGCCAGACTAGGGAGGTTCTCCTTCATTATTTTTTCAAATACGTTTTCAATTTCTTGCTCTCTCTCTTCTCCTCTGGCACCCCTACAATTCAGATGTTGTAATGTTCAAAGTTGTCCCAGTAGTTACTATGCCTCTCCTCATTTTTTAAAAAATTCTTGTTTCTTTGCTCTGTTCTGGCTGAATGTTATTTTCTTCCTTTCATTCCAAATCATCGATTTGAGTCCTGGTGTCCTTCCCTTCACTGTTGGTTTCCTGTATATTTTTCTATTTTTCTTTATTTCACTTTGCATAGCCTTCATTTTTTCCTATATTTTGCAACAATACTCAACAATTTCTGTGAGCATTGTGATTATCATTGTTTTGAACTCTGCATCTGATAGGTTGTCTCTCACCTTGTTGCTTAGTTGTCTTTATGGAATTTTGATCTTTCTTTGTCTCAGCACACCTGTTACATTGTAAGGGGCAGAATTTCAGGTATTCATCAGGTGGGACAACCTATTTTGCTGTGGTTGTGGCATAGTCTGGATGAATGTTTCTTCTTTAACTCCTTGGTTGTCAGACTTCTATACAGTTCGATTTTCTGGCAGTTCTGGTTGTTTTCTATATGTAAATTGGTTGCTGTCCTTCTTTTGGTTGTGCAAGCAAGCCAAGTATATCTATCTATGCCTCCATCTCGGCTGGAATTCTAGGGTTAGCATTCTTCATTAGAGATTTTCCACCATCTTTCAAAATGTATATTTTGAAAGTTTGATTTTTTACATGAATTTTCCAGATTGTCAAGTCAAATGATACTGAAAATAACAAAATAATTCCTTTACTAAATTTTATTCATTAGAAGAAATTAAGTCAATATGGAAAATGAGCCAAAATTTCTGTAGCATCTACTATATGTAAGATACTTTGAATGTGTGATTTAGATATTTCTTAAATTCTCTTTGGTCTTTTAAGACTTGTTCTAGATTGATAGAAAACCCTATCCCAAGCATATTAAGCAAAACCATCTGTCTGGTGATTCTCGATGGGGGAGAGTCCTGGACGGCTCTTGCTCCTTTGTACAGCCTCTGACTCCTTGCTGTGAATTCTCCGCCTCACTTGGGTCTTCTTCTCTACGACTGCATTTCCCTGTGCTCTCTACAGACTCGGTGTGGCATGGAAAACTGTCCTCTGTATTCCTCCAGACACTGGTCTTACAAAGATTCAGAAAATCTAAGTAATTTTCTTATGAGAACATGGTGACAGAGCTGGAACCTAACTTTGTTTCCCTCCAAAACCACAACTATTTTATTCACCTTTATTCTTGGAATATTTACCAACTTTGCATGGTGGGTAGAAAGAAAACTAAGTGAGTTGGTTTAGTGTGAGATGATAGAACATCTAAAATGCTGAAAATTTATACATTTTTATTTCAAAAGGAAACATTTATTATTTAGTGCAATCATTTTTCAAACAGATTTTATTTATTTTTTAGAGAGAGGGAGGGAGAAAGAAAGAGAAGGAGAGCAACATCACTGTATGGTTGCCTCTCCTGAACCCCCTGCGAGAGACCTGGCCCTCAACCCAGGCCTGTGCCCTGACTGGGAATAAAACTGCGACCCTTTGGTTCTCAGGCCAGTGCTCAATGCACTGAGTCACACCAGCCAGGGCTAGAGCAATGATTCTTATATCAATATCCATCACTTGGGGATATTATTACCACAGATTGTGTAAATGAATCACCTTTCTCTACCAATGATTATACCAGAGTAGACCACTAGATGTTGCCATAGCACAAAAATTATCTAAAAAGTCCCTTTGAAAAGTGAGCTCACTTGTGAGATGGAAACACAATTTTGCCTTCTCAAATACCATACCAGACATTTGTGCCCACTCAGGCCTACATATCCATCTGCCCTGGAGGAATGTTTAAATTATGTTACTGAAATAAAATTATTTTACTACCAAGAGAAATATAATAGACAACTTTTGGTATTCAAAGTAGTATTATTTCTAACAGATTTAATGAAAAAGAAAATTCTCTTTTAGAATAGCAACAAGGACAACAATACACCAAGACCAAACAAGAATATGCAGAACCCACATGAGGAAAACTTCACAACGGTCTTGAAAGACACAACAATGGACTTAAGCAGTCGAAGAGCCCTCCTTCTTTATAGACAGGGTTTGTTGATGACATGCTGATTGCTCCACGTGGAAGGTGAATTCATTACTACCCCATTGAAATAACATAAATATTTCTGGAGCAAAAGTTCTGTACGAAAAAATGAACTTGCAAGAATAGCTATGTAAGTCCTGTTTTTTTAAAAAAGAAACAATGAGGAAGTTTAACCCTCCTAGATACTAGAATATGCTACAAAGCCTCTACAATTAAACATCATAGTACAGGGGAATAATAGTCTAATGAGGAAAATGTCAAATCCCAGAAAGAGACCAAAATATACATATGCATATAAGTATATTATATAATATATATGGCCACTCAAATCTCTAGGGGGAAAGTGCGCTTTTTAAAAAAATTATTGTTCAAGTACAGTTTTCTGTTTTATATTCTCAGCCCTGCCCACCACACCCCCCAGGGCTCCCCATCTGCCTCCCATTTCCACCCCCAACCTTAGTTGTTCTCCATGTGTTCTTTATATTTATTCATATGAGTCCTTCTCCTTTTCCCCTGTGATTCTCTCCACTCTCCCCTCTGGTCCCTGTCAGCCTGTTCTGTATTTCAGTGTCTTTGGTCATATTTTGCTTGCTTGTTTGTTTTGTTGTGAAGATTCCTGTTAAAGGTGAGATCATATGGTATTTGTCTTTCACCACCTAGCTTATTTCACTCAGAATAATGCTTTCCAGTTCCATCCATGATGTTGCAAAGGGTAGGAGCTCCTTTTTTTCTGCTGCATAAAATTCCGTTGTGTATATGTACCATAATTTTTTTGATCCATTCATTTACTGATGGGCTAGGTTGCTTCCAACTCTTGGCTATTGTAAATTGTGCTGCTATGAACATTGGTGTGTATAGGTTCTTTTGGATTGGTGTTTCAGGGTTCTTAGGATATACTCCTAATAGTGGAATTGCTGGGTCAAAAGGCACATTCACTTTTAGTTTTCTTAGAAAATTCCACACTATTTTCCGTAGTGGTCGTACCAGCCTGCAATCCCACCAAAGGTGTGATTTTAAAATAATTGTGTTGGGGTGACTTAGTGAACATTGGATCCACGGCCTGCATCACTCACAGGAACAAACTCCAAATGGATCAATGGCACTGTAAAAATCACACAAATTAAAAGAAAACTATGGTGGGTTTCTTTAAACTTTATAACTAAGCCCTGGCTGGTGTAGCTCAGTGGATTGAGCATGGGTCTACAACCAAAGGATTGCGGTTTGATTCCCAGTCAGGGCACATGCCTGGGTTGCAGGCCAGTTCCCAGCAGGGCATGCACCAGAGGCAACCATTCATTGATATTTCTCTCCCTCTCTCCTTCCCTTTCCCTCTAAAGATAAAATTTAAAAAAACTTTATAACTAAAATGAACTCCCATATAACAATAATTATGAATTATTTTCTGTGGTTAAAGATTCAAATAAAATAAAAGAAAAAATAGTTCAATGTGATTTTAAAATATGTGTCTAGTGTCAAAAAGAAATCATTGACAAAGTTGAATAGCAAATGATACTGGATAAAATGTTTGCGGCAGATAAAAAAAATCATTATATATTTATATATGTGTATATGCAAAATTTTGTTAATATATGAAAAAATAGAAAAAATCAGTGGAAAGATGGGCAGAAGATGTAATTACAGAGTTCAAAGAAAACTATTTACAAATGGTCCTTAAACATGTAAAATATGTTCAACTTTATTTTATTTTATTTTTTTTTACTTTTTAAAAAAATATTTAATTATTTTTCAAGTACAGTTTTCTGTCTATTACTCCCATCCCATCCCACCCCCCGTACTCCCCCCTCCCTCCCATTTCCACCCTTCTCAGTTGTTGTCCATGTATCCTTTATATATGTTCCTCTAAATCCCTCCCCTAGTTCCCCTGAAATTCCCTCCCCTCTTCCCTCTGGTCACTGTTCAACTTTATATGAACAAGAGAAATGCAAACTAAAACAATACTGACATATCATTGTCATCAATCAAAAAATAAAAAATTTGTCCACACGCTTTGCTAGTGAAGCTGTAGAGAAACAGGCGCTCTCATACTGTTGGTGACAGTTGAAAATCAGCGGAGCGCTGATGAAATATTTACTATGGCAGTGTTTGGTAAAGCCACCCCTCCGCGTCTTCTTCGCCCCAGCAAGCCCCCTTCTAGGAGTCTTGCCTGGAGGCACACCTCTGTTAGCGTGCAAGAAAGCAGAACATGCACACAGTTACTCATTCTGTCATTTTTTATCAGCACAAAAGATTGGAAAGACCTTTAATGCCCCTCCATGCGGAATGATTTTACAAACTATGCACGTTCACACAATGAAGGTATCTGCAGCCAAAAAATCAAATAAGGACGTTCTCTGGAAACTGACATGGAGTGTTCGCAGATATATCTTTAAATTGAAAAAAAAGTATAAACAAGTTTATATAGTATGCTAACTTTTGTATAAGAAAAAAGGGGAAATAAAACCAAATATTCTTATTTTTGCTAGAAAAAACTAGGCACTATAAACTAAGAATTCCTATAAATGGTTACCTAAATGGGAGGGGTGGGATCAGGATGAAAATGAAAGTTCACTGTGTTTCCTTTTTGATGGAGTTTTGGTCTTTTGACCAAACTTTTGCAAAAACAATTGATTTGTACTTTAAAACAAAGTCGTGAAAGGCAAAGCTGGGGAACTGTTCTAGCTTTACAGCAGGCTGAAGGACTCTGACAGAACGAAAGTGCACAGATTATAAAGAAGAGATGTTCGCGATCGATTTGTGCACATCAGGGGCACTTTAGCTTTTAAAAGAATAAGAATGTAATTTCTTTATGATGCTTCCAGAGAACACTCCTAAAGAGCATCATAACTTTTCTCCGCCCCACCTTATTTTACTGATACTTGTAACTAGTTATCAGTTCTACATTAAGGTCACAAGGCATGGAGAACAATCCCTCCAGGTAGGAAGCAAACAAGCTTTGCTATTTTGGCTGTGCGAGGTAGGTGTCTTCTTTTCAAACTTGGCCTCAAATGTTTGAAATTCAACAGATAAATTAACCTAGTTTTTAAAGGCCATTGACTTCATTTGTACAAAAAGAAAGAAAGAAAGAAAGAAAGAAACTGCACTGGAATTCTTGTTTAAATTGATAACAGAAGAGGTGTCTGGGTTGTATGAAGTAATGTGTTTATTTATTCAACAAAAGTACTTGTGAAAAGTTCTTACTTTCCTCAAGTGAAAAAACATTTTTTTGTAAAGCTTAAAACTGAAATTGATTACTGAAAAACCGTTGAACATGTATTAAGAGCGTTTGGTAAATCATAGAAATTATTACCTGATCCCCCCGCCCCACACCTGTTTTTGAGCTCTGTTTTAAGGAAAGAAACCAAAGGTCCTTCTGACTGATTAAATTTGGTTTTAATCCTAGCTCTGTCTCTGGAATTTGCTCTCCCCACCCTCTCTCAGACCTAGCCATTCCCCTGGTTAACAGGAATGCCTGAGGCAGCAGAAGGCAGTAACCCAGACCTGACTGATGGCCAGAGGCCCATACCCCTGACAAGCTCAACATCGTATCTTGACCTAAATTATGTTTTAGTTCCTGACCCCTAAAGTGAAACAACCCCCTGGTTACTTTCCCACCAAACCAAACAGAGGGACACCGACCAGAACAGACCTCAGAGCTGTCCTCAAGGCCAATGTATCATATTATAAAGTCATGTGTGAGTAAAAAAATCTGTTTTAAGTAGAAGATAGACCACTGGATGTTAGCATAATAGAGTATGGCTTCATATTTCATGTTGGAACTAGTTTAAAACACTGCCATCTGTTGAGTTTTCATATAGTATTAAAGAAGAATATTTATAATTATATGAATGACTATTAAAACAGTACTGCCCTGTCTAAGTACGTAGCTGTGTGAGGACTCATTTTCTCTGGATACTTCAACCAAAGAGCATATTAGCACAGACTGTATGCCGGAGCAGATATCAGAATGGAGTTGTCTTCTATTAAGCTAGACATTGAGGGGTTCCCCAAACGGTGAAACAATGTCATGAATTATACAGAGAATGCCATAAATTATGTGGACAGACCTTGTGCCTCACTCTGACTGGATTACCAGCACTCACTCAAAATTCTGACCCTGCTCAGATCTGCATCGAACCGGGTCTTACGTAAATTGGAACTTACAGTCACTGATTCTTAGACTATGTATTATACAGAAATTTCAATAGACTCTTTTCTCTTCAGACTTTTTTCTAGAAATGCTTATAGTTATTGAGTTTTAATGAGTAGTATGATATCTTGTTTAATTTTTCCCAATTAAAGGGTTAATGTCTCATTCAGAAAATTATGACATTTAAAAATCCACACTTTGTAAGTAAGGTATTCCTCCTCAAATATGAAAATTAGAATTGAATAATGATTTTAAAAACATAAAACAGTGTCACTATGAATTTTTTTTTCAAATCACATGCTCCCTGCCACATAGTTCTCTTTTTCTAGTTTAATTCTGTCGAAAATTCCGAGTCAGCTTGCAGGTGCAGTCACCCCAGTAGGCCGGGTGCCCGCCCGCTCCACCAGAACCGCCTCGGCAAGCCAGGGCCCCGGGACGGCCCTCGCTGGGGCAGACCGCTCCACACCAGGTTCGGGTTGCAACGTTAGGGGATGTTTGTAATCGCCTCAAATTTGGTATATTGGCCCTTTAATGCCATTTTATTTTTGTATGTGACAAATAATGAATATGGAAAAAATCTTCAAATTTTTATTGTAAAAGTAAAACAGGCTTATCATATTAAAAAGTAGGAAAAGCAGAAGGAATGAAACACTGTCTTCGGCAGTGTGTAGATTTTAGGATCTAATTAAGTTTCAAATTTCAGCTGTGCCACCAACTAATCCTATGACCTTGAAAGTATCACTTTTCTTGTATGTTCTCAGTTTTTCATTCATAAACAGAGATGATGGTCACAGTGACGATACCCTGGGGTTGCTATGAGATAAAATGAGTCCCTCTGATACCCATCTGGCTACAGAAAGTGTTCAGCAAGCGTTAGTTCACATTGCCCAAGGCAACAATTCTTTGCTGATTTGTTGTTATGCTTTTTCCTCATGTGTTTTTAACATTTGTTATAATAATAATATAGGGATGTACATATGTATCCCTCTTTTATTTTAAAATTAAATTTTAATATTTTTATGACTACAAAATTGTTACACTTTGTAGTAAAAAATGCAGATAGCACATTGGCTCAGAAATATTATTTTGATCATGGGAGGTATTTAAAATGCTTTTTCTAGAGTGTCTGAGAACACTGGTGTGAACTGCTGAGGACAGCCCTCCTTGTCTGTGAGAAAGCACAGTCTAGCTCTGAAGATGGGATGCTTGTCCTAATGGAAATTACACATCATTTCCCACAACGCATCTTCAGGGGGACTTATAACGGGGTCCTCCTTCTGGCTGCCTCTGTGGTGGCAGTGTCAGAGTCAGTGTCTTGAAAAGAAACATCCAGCTTGCCGTCCACGCCCAGGACAGATGTGGTTACTATGGGGAGAGCCAGGACAGATGTGGTTCCAATGAGGAGAGGCATAGTAACCCAGGATGTGGTTCCCGGAGAGTCCTTCAGCCACAAACAAGCTCTAGCGCTGTGTGGAACAGAAATATCGGAAGGCTCCTATTTTAGCTCAGGTTGCTGTAACGAAATTTCACAGGCTGGGTAACTTACACAAAAGAAATGTGTTTCTCTCAGTTCTGGAGGCTCGGAAGTTCAAAACCAAGGGAGCTGGATGATTTGGTTCTTGCTGGGTCTCGTTCTGGCCGGCAGATGGCTACATTCTTGCTGTGTCTTCACGTGGTACAGAGGGAGAGACAGAGAAATCTCTTTCTCTTCTTACAAGGCCACATTCCTATCATACCAACGTTCCATCCTCATGATCTCATTTAACTTTGATTTCCTCCTAAAAACCTTGTCTCCACATATAGTCATATTGGGGCTGGGGCTTCAACATATAGATTTTTATAGGTCAACAGTTCAATCCGTAACAGCTCCCTGTTCTGTACAGGTGAAGAGGAATCCAGGGAATGTTAATCCTATTATTTGGATGATTGCATTCTCCAGGCTCTATTATGTGACAGAGTCAGTACACAAAGACCCAGGGACAGGATGTGGCACTGAAACTCTCCCTCCATACCAGGTTGGGAAAAGACCCAAGAAAGGCTGGCTACTCTGGGCTGGGAACCACTCAGGCGTATGTGAGGGAATGCAAGATGAAATGGATCCCTGCAGAAACCGAAACATTACGTAGGATAAGCGGAGGGGGTAGTCATGGGGGCTAACACAGAAGTGGCACCAGGTGCAGGAAATTGCTTTTATGCTTGACCAGGTCTGAACAAGGGCCTGTTCCAGGAGCCGGCACATAGTGGGCTAGGGGACGGGTGCTGGTTTGTATCAAAATGAACATCAATTATAAGAGTCTTGGAGGAGGGTTTTCGAGAAGCCATGTCCCTCTTTTAGCCTGAGTCTAGCTGGTGGTTCAGGCTGTGCTCCTGCCTTGAAACAGTCTCTCCTCCACAGACAGGAAAGGAATTTCTCCATGTGGTTTAACATCTGACATATCATCATGAAAACGTGTCATGAAATCTCACCTGGAGCTAGGGACTGTGCTGGGTCCTGGGGCTTGAACGCTGATCTACAGAAAATTGGTTGCCTCCGTATCTAAACTCATCCGGTTGCAAGTCTCTTGGTCACTTCAGCTCATCCACTTGGCCACACTTCTCTCTCACGTGGCACTCCCGTGGGGGCCTCTCAGCCCACTTCGTCTCTCCGTTCTACAAATGCCTCTGAGCCCCTCCCGCATGGGGTGCAAACCTTAAACAGACTGACGTGTTATCAGTGAGTAATCCTCATCGTGAAGAAATAATAGAAGGGATAGGAGGAAAGAGAGCAATTCAGAGAATATATGTGCTACTTTGAATAGAGTGGTTAAGGAAGTTTTCTTCGATTTGGGGGACATTTGAACAGGGACTTGAATAATGAAAGGAGGGAGTTGTTTGACTATTTAGGGAAAGAACACTCTGGGCAGAGAGGAAAGTAAGTGAAAAGTTGTGGAAGTGGGAACACATTTGAGTTATTGACTTTGCTCAGCCGAAGAGCAAGCTGACCGAAGTAGAGGAGTGGAACGAACTTGAGGAAATAATGATAGGAAATGTTGAAGTGACAGCAGCGGCCAGATTAGGTGAGGCTGGAAAGCATGGTGTTTGAGTGCCAAGTAGCTAGAGGGCTGGGTTTGGTGGCTGTGTTGAGAATAGGAGGTAGCAGGCAAGCGTGGGGACAGAAGGTGCTCTCAGCTTAGGCAGGTGTCCAGTCTACAAGACCTGTCTCTGACCCAGCTATGCGTCGCCCACATTCCCACTCCCTCATCTCTGCTCTGGTCCCCTTACTCAGCGTCATTCCACTTCTCTCTTTCCTCATTTAATCCTTTGAGGTCAAGCTCATGTCACTGACTGCTTTCATTCATTTCCAGCATATTTGATACTGGGGAAAATATTGCAGGTGACTTCTCTCCACATCTTTTAAGTAATTTAACATTTATGGATTCTGCAGACTAAATTTGTTACTTTGAGAACGATTTCCTAAAGCTGTATGAGTCTATCTTACTAGAGTAACACTTTCCTTACTTGAAGATTGCTGACTCCAAGGTCTTATCTCAATGAAAGATAGAATCCGGGGAAATATGCCTCTGAGCTGCCAGAAAAGACACCTCCAATCCATGCCCTAAAGTCCACATTTTCCTTGTATAGCCTCATCTCCACAAATGACTGTTAGAAGAGATACGTGATAAATGTCCATGGTGCACTGTGGTGGGAGGTTCCCCTCCCCTCTCGCCTCTGGGGATCCCACTTATTACCCACCTGGGTGTGAAGAAGAATTTGTTTTCCTCAGCTGACGTGATGGGCCACTCAGTTCATTCAGCAAGATGTAGGGTGAAGTCCTCCCACATGTCTAGACCACTCCATCAGGAGAAAATCTGGGGACACCTGAAGGAAGAGACTAGGACATTCTAACCAGAAGGAGCAAGGATATATCTGACATTTTTAACAGTTGGGAAGTGAGAAGTGCTGCGAGGGCTGTCATCGACAAACAGAGGGTATCTCTCACTTTAAACTTCCTGTTCTTCTCCGCTTCCATTTCTTCCCACTGTCCGCCTTTCACTTTGTGTGTCTCTTTTTCCATCTTCCTATGTTGGGGTGGGGAGGGAAGGTGGGTTTTGTATATCACTCTATCTAATCGATTATTTTTTAAGAACTTCGGAGGAATTTCTGGAAATTACGACAAAATAGAGCGAAATGCATAGAAGTATCTCAGGAGTGCCTGTTAATTGTGCATTGTTATTTATAATGCTGACCGCATCACGCATTTATTTAAGCTTGGCATCTATTTTTCATGTTGCAGAGTTGACACCTGAATTAATCAAGATTAATGAGCTATCCCTGAAGATGATAATCAGTGTCTAAATGACTGTGGTCTGGGTTCTCAATGAAGGCCTGTTGAATCGAATTCGATTTCAGTACTAATCTGCCCGGTTTAAATGAATGATATAAATCCTGAGGAGGGCAGCTTGTATATCCGGTTCATAATTACAACAGCTGTGAGGAGACAGGAAGGCCCTTGTTAGACTTCTTAAATACAAACCTAGAATTCTAGGTGGTTATGATGCACATTTGAAAAACTAAGAAATAAAATATGTTTTATTCAGGCACGGAGATTGTGGGAGGGTTGTGCCTGCAAGGGCTGCCTCGGACAACTGTTTCTCTATTCTTTCTTGCTCAGTGCTCCACATTTATATATCATTTACTCAACCTTCCTTCTGTTCTTTATTCCTCGATACTTTCTGTCTGTGCATACAGGAAAGCTGACCTGAGATAAGCGTCATATTTTAGCAAAGCTCTTGGGCTACCTAGGAGCTCTGATTTGCACAGAGTTTGTAGGAGGGTTGAGGACTATCCTGCTAATCTTTATATGACATGTGAGCTTCTCAGACATACATTCTACTCTGCATACAGACTTCTGGGTAACTAGGCTCACTCATCTTCTACCAGGGAGGTCAAAAGGGCAGAAATACTCTCTAATGCTGAGAATAAGTATGGGAGGCTGTGAAAATGGAGAGAGAACTATAAGAAGAGGGGATAGAAGGTAAGACCCTCATGGAACATAATTAGATTTCACTTAGGTTATCATCAGGATTTGGGTTTGAAACAGTCCCACCCCTGAACTCCCCGCAGTGTGTCACGGATGTTCTGTGGGCCACACTGGAGTCCCTCTGATGGTTGGCAGGAGCCTCTTTTCTACCTCCCTCCTCCCCCCACCCCCCGCCCCCGATACAGCTTGTTGGCTATGTGAGCGACTGGTGCATTCTTCAGGCTCATCCTTTCCAGTCTTTTGGCTCCTAAGTCTCTACATTTTCAGCAGCTGATTGCCTCCTAGCAGGAGCCAAGCCCTCATCTGGGAATAAAGCCAGGACCCAGAGCAGCCAAAAGTCAAAAATTGGCTGTGAGAACACACCTCGTGCCTCCTCGGGGACTCGGAGGTGCTGGTGATGTTACGTAGGCAAACCTTTGGTTTATTTTAGGGTCCATGTTTTTTGGTCCATATGTTACACAAGTGACTGGAACCCTAATACTAATGCAACTGTGAACACACGGTGTAAGCAACTGCTAAGAACATCAGTTTGGGAGCAGAATTACATAGGAAGGAGTGGGAGGGAGCAGAGGATAATTCTGTTTGTACTTTGAGTTTTGTCGAAGCATATTTATTGAAGGAAAAATTAAATTGATTTCAGTTTCCTAAATCCTTTTTGTTGCTTTAATTTTTTAAATACAGGGAGATTATTAATACATAAATAAAACCATTATTTTACCATTCAGAGAATAATTACTATTCATATTTTAGTTTGGTTTCTTTTCTTTTATCCATACATTCCCCATAAATTGTATTTGCAAGAATTTAAAAGTAGCATATGATAATTATAGAAAATATTAAAAAATTAAAATCATCCATTACTACCCATAACACTACTATTAACCTTGTGGTGTCTATTCTTCTAAAAGGTGTGTGAGTATGTATGTACCATTTGTTAAGACATATTGAAGCATATACTTTAACAAAGTTGAGTTGTAGTATATAGGCTATTTTATTATTTGCCTTTTCCACTTAATGATGTGTCTTGAATATTTTCTCATATTCTTATAAAAATGACATTTTATGACTACATATTATTAAAATCACATAGGTGTGCCATAATTGACTTAAGAAGTTTCTGATTTTGATATATAAGTGGTTTTCAATATGTCATTTAAAAAAGTGGCAAAAATTCAGTATTCAGTGTCGAGGGACATGCTAAAAATGATTCTTCCTTTTGTCTGTCTTTCCACGCCCTGCCGTTTCTAGAAGGTTCTGTACCAGCCTTCCTGTCTCCACTAACAGCACAAGCACTAGTGTGAGGTAAAATAGGGAAGGGCTTGCCTGCAGCCCGGCCAGACAGACCAGACTTCACATCTTAAAACTGCCAATTTTCCAGAACAGCTGTTTCATATGTAAAATAGGCTTATTTGGTAAGGATTAAATAAGACAGTGTACCCAAATTTATGTAGCTGTTTAGTTGATTTTAGTATTATCATTTATTGGCTCTTCTTTGAGATATATTTACTTGGCACTTAAATTGGCAGGCACTGTGTCAAGTGCAAAAGATAAGAAAAATAAACACAGCTTGGTCTTGTGTCTTTTACAGTCCAACTGTATAAAAAAATCACCAACCAACCATGTTTTAAAACACTCAAAGTTACAGCTATGCCAAGTGTCAGGACGAGAGAGACCTGGCACAATGAGACCTAACATAGGCAGTCTGACAAAGTCACAGAGGGCCTCTTGTGTTCTCAGAGGGGGTATGAATCTTTGCCTTGTGACACTGGGAAAGAAGAGAGGGTTACAGAAAGATTGCCCCAGAAAGCTTACTATTTGCCCTGAGGTATTTGTCTTGTGTGTGTGTGTGTGTGTGTGTGTGTGTCTTTTCTTCCAACTAAGCAGAAACTCTGCGATGCAGACTGGGACTGGCAGAGATGTCTCCAACCCTCTTCTGTCCACTGTGGTTTTGCACAGCCCCCCACGAGGGACCGCTGTAATGTGACTCTTTGTCCAACTGCCTGTTGTCTCCCACCTTCTTTACTCTGCCGCCTGCCAATCTTTGTATTGCCAGAGCTTAGCAGGGTCCCTGGCACAGAATAGCTTCTCACTACATGCCAAGTAAAAGCTAATCCAATATTTCAGGGGAGGGCAGACAACCCCTGCCC
Organism: Sturnira hondurensis; assembly: GCF_014824575.4. NCBI lineage: Eukaryota > Metazoa > Chordata > Mammalia > Chiroptera > Phyllostomidae > Sturnira > Sturnira hondurensis. Next base: position 8,520,714 of record NW_028080827.1, read on the forward strand.
AGAGAAGGAAGATGGTCTGGTCCCTGAGTATACCAGAGCCCTATGGCAATTCAGTATGAAAAAGAGTGAATATATCAAGGGGTAGCTGCTAGAAAGGGTTCAGTGAAAAAGGAGGAGATTCCAGACAAGGAGACATGAGGTATATATATTTACAAAAGTATGAGCAGCAATATTGCCTGCAGTGAGTGTATGAAGGTACGTCTATTCCAGAAATAGGGAAGGACTGGGCAAAGGCTATTAGGTGGAAAAGATAGGACATAACACTGGGAAAGTAGTTGGAGCTGAGTTATAAAATGTTTTCTGTCATGAATACCAGAAATAAATTTAAATAAACACAGTGGCTGGAGTTGAGCAGAGAGCTTTAAAAAATAGAATTTAAGTACTGCTAATTATTTCAGATGACAAGAAAACAACTCAGAGCAAAACAAATCTTCCCAAGTGTGATGTGTATGCTTAAGGATCTTGAAATTTTCCAGAATCTTAAACTTTGAAAAGTTGAGGGTCTTGAACTCCAGGATACTAAAACCTCCATGGTTTAGTATCCTTGTTCCTGACCTTATAATCAGAGTTAATAACATTTTCACATGTTATTAACATGTTACTACCGTGTTATTAACATCTTCATGACATGTTATTTACCTACTGAAGGTAAAAGAGCCTTTATACCAGAGAAATATAGCAACTTTTTGGTTAGTTTTCATGTTTATCTTAGAATATATATGGATTTTTAAAATTTTTGGTTAGTTTTCATGTTTATCTTAGAATATATATGGATTTTGTAACTTTACAGCGTGAATAAATCCCTCACTATTTTATTCATACACGAACAAATTAGAAAATTTATTTGTGTAATATTTCAAGGTTATGCAAGAAGGTAATAAATCTGACTGCTAGTGGCATAAATAGGTGCTTACCTTGCCTGCTTCCATTCTGTTATCCATGGATTACAGGTAAGTTTTACGGGAACGTACTCCAGTGTGTAGAGGTGTGGTTCCCAAGAGCTCACTGCACTACCTCCCATGCTAGAAACACACTCCGAGGTTGTACCCTCTGGGCTGTGAGGCTGCCAGCTGTCTGCTTCCGGTCTTTCCTCTGAGGGTTTAGGTTTGCTTAGCAGGTTAGGAAGGTTTCCTTCTGGACTCACCGCTCATTATGGGTAGATGTTAAATTTTACTGAATGCTTTAACTCATCATTAAGTTAGCGATACGGTTTTCTTCTTCAAACTTAATGTGGAAAATGACACTGATTTATTTTCTAGCATTAAACCATTCTCACATTTTAATGTACATTTGACTTGATTATGATGAACTGTGTTTTTATATATTTAAATTTGTCTTAACATTTTATTTAGGATGTGTGCATTTTACACTTTATAGTCAGAGGGATTACCCTTCATTTTCATTCTCATACCATTCTTCTCTGATTTTAGGTCAAGATTTTTCCATCCTTATAAAACAATTTAGTGACAATGTTTTGTTCTCTGGAAAAGTTTGTAAAAACACTTGAATATTTAGTATAAATTGTCGTCAGGCCCTAAATTCTTGGTTCAAATTTTAATTATTAGTTAAATGTCTGGTTTCAGGTATATTACAGTTTTTAATTTATTAAGTTACATTTGATGAGTAATTTTCCAGAAAACAAACTTTGTCCAGGTTTTTGGTCAACAGCATTGTAATTCAAGATACTCTTATTTTCTAAGTGGGATTTTATCTTGCTGTGATCTTTTTTGATTCCAAGTACTTTATATGTGTGCTTCTCTTTTTTCCTATGATTTCTAAACTATGTATAAGATGTGTGTGTACAGGTCTCTATGGGCATGCACACATGGATGTTTGTGTGTGTGTATGTGGGGTGTGTGCGTTCTTCCCTTGTGAGAAACCCAGTTCCCCAAATTGCCACATTTACTTACATTTTCAATTCAACACTACATCTAAAATAATTTTAGAACTAGTTCACTATATTATCTAGTGACAGTTTTTTAAGAATGTTTTTGTTTCAAATATTACTTTGTCTAATAAAATAGAGCTTCACTAGCTTTCATCTTTTATTTCTCACCCTTTTAGTATCTTTGTTTTAGCTTTGACTCCTGTACACAATTTACAAACAGTTTATAGTACATGTGATAAACGGGTACCTACCACAAAATGCTTTAGAAATCAGTTTGTGATTTTGAGTTGGGAAAATTGTTTTCTTAATAAAATCCTTGCTCTAATTTAATGGAAATGAGCACTGGAAAACTGCCAGGGATCTTATGTGGATTTGCACTACTTGCCAGAGATAGTAAATAAATTGTCACTGTAGCTGATTAATTTTCAGGACAAAATTTGCATCTCCTTTCTTCAGGGATGTTGTTGCCATGGTGATGTTATGTCATCAAGCTTTGCACAGAGAATTGCTGCTTCTTACCTGTAGACTTTGGCCTGAGCTGGGTAGAAAGAATTTTTGGACCATTTGGGGAAGATTTTTTATATCTATTAAAGCCAGAGTAGAGATAGAGAGGTGCCCATTTAGAGACTGACTCTGAAAAAACAAACAATAAAAATGAAAGATCGACTCTGTCACTCTCTTTATACCTCTTTCTGTTTTGATGTCCATTATCGTATTCTGAACACGAGTAAGAACATCAAACTATGTATTTGTATTTGCATAAATTTTAGCCTTATAAAGTGTTTTTCTTTCCCACTCTAAAAAAATAATTTATCTCTTATTCCTATTGAGCAGGGGAATTGAAATCATTGTACAGTGAAAGAAACAATGACCTTAAAGTGGAAAGTAAAAATTTCTGTTTTTTAGTACGTGACTTTGAATTTATTCTCGGGAATTTGGTTTTGCTCATTCATAAAGTGTGAATAATTTCTATTGTTGAGAAGATTTTTAAAAGCACTTTTCAGTTATAGAGTATCTTCATAAATGAATTTTTGGCAACACAGCAAGGTTATATATGTAAGAAAGAAATTTGGCCACTGTTACAGAGAAGCCAGACATTTATTAAAGGTGTCAAGGCATTACATTTAGGCTGCTGCTGTAGAGGAGAGACTTCAGTATAAACTGAGCTTATTTCTCTTGAAACAAAAGGTGAGAAGCTTTTTGAATGTTGGTTTGTGCTAAAGAAAAGGTACTGAAGTCATCTGTGGTGAGAGGATGGTCAGTGCCCTTAGGGCAGCCGTGTTTGCTGCCTGCTACGGTCAAAGCCAGGCTCCACCCTGGCACAAAGATCGAGAGACAGGGGCCCTGTCTAAAAGGCTGCATCTTAAAAGGACAGCTCTCAGGCCTGTGTGAAAGACTTTCCTGAATTATATCTCATTTTATTTATTATAGCTCTATTTTATTAGACAAAGTAATGTTTAAAACAAAAACATTCTTAGTAATAAAAAATTGTCACTAGATAATTGTCACTTTCCTAAATCATTATATAGGAGATCTATCTCAAAGGGTTAGAGAAAAGATTTGCAACGGCAAATTTTCTAAAGTGAATGGAGAAGAAGGAGATCAGGGAGCCCAAAGTCAGGTTCTGGCTTGTACGAACGGCCCACTCTCTTGGTAGCACTGGGCACTTCCTCAGGCAGGCAGTGTACTGGGCTGGGGCTTAGCATCCTGGGCACAGGGCCTTAAGCTGATAGAACACTTACCAGAGTTTGGCCAGTGTTTGTCCCCACATTGGTGTTTGACTTTCTCAAGATCATACAGATTTAAATGAGTCAAGTTTAAGTCTAGGTGATGAAGTAGGGAGTCTGATATATAGAGACAGAAATTTAAGTGATACCAGAAAGCTCCCCAAACCGATCATATAAAAATTGGTGATAGAATGGTCTATGTAGAGCAATGTGGAACACTGAAAGAGACAGATAGGTTACAAAATACACAGCTGCACAACTAGAATCTAGTAGGAAGGATGACGATGCAGAAGCTGAGGACAGTCACAACCCACCCACCTTGCCTAAGTCTTCGTCTTGTAACATGGAGTTGGTTCTTAATGCCACAGAACATTATACCAAGACACAGTCAATACTTCACTCATTCCTAAGATTTACTGAATGCCTACTCTATGCCAAGCACTGGTCTGGGATAGAAAGCTCAATATAATTGTAACTATTTATTAAGTGTGTGCTGTATATATTTATGTTTAACTTGTCTTCAAATTATATGTGACTCAGTCCATAAGGTGATGAAGTTCTATTTATGCATCTATTAATTTCCCATAATGTCCTTACATTTGAATTGGAGCAAACCCAACTAACATCTACAAGCAGCAACATCTGTCCTTTATTGGGCAGAATCTATACACTCAGGTGGTTTCAGAAAATCTTTGCATTCACATGGCATTATGGAATAATGGTAAGGTTATGGTAATAATTATGGTAAGGTTCGGACACATAACTAATGAACCCATGAGATTAGATATCTTAGTCCATTCAGACTGCTGTCACAAAATGCTATACACCGGGTGGCTTATGAACAACAGAAATTTATTTCTCACGGATCTGGATACTGAGATGTCTTGCCTTTTCACCAGGTCTGATATTCTCTGCCTTCTCATTGGTGTAGTCTGAACATTTAAAATTAATGTGATTGACCTGTCTGGTGTGGCTCAGTTGGTTGGAGGGTTGTCTCATAAACCAAAAGGTCTCACGTTCAGCTCTCAGTCAGGGCATGTGCCTGGGTTGCAGGTTAGGGCCCTGGTCAGGATGCATATGGGAGGAAACTGACTGGTGTTTCTCTCACATCAATGTTTCTCTCTCTCTCTCTATCCCTCCCTTCCCTTCTCTCTAAAATCAATACTCATGTCCTTGGGTGAAAATAAAAATTAATAAATAAAATGAATATGATGATCTATAAGGTAGAATTAAGTTTATGTTCTATTTCCCCCATTTGTTTCTGTACCCTTTTCCTTTATTTCCTGCCTTATTTTGAAATGGGTGTTTTTTATTATTACATTTATCTCTACTACTAGTATATATAAGTGCATTGTTTCATTTCCTTATTTTTTTGGTGATTATGCTAAGATTTATAATACAAAACTTTCATCTTTCATAGTCTACCTTCATATAATATTATACAACTTCATACATTAACTATGAATTTTATAGCAATATACTTCCATATCCGTCCTGTTTTAAACAATGTTGCCATATATTTTAAATTTATGCAGAGTTTGAGGTCCTCAATGGATTGCTATTGTGACTGTTTCTCCTTTGAACAGCCATGCATACACATGTATTTCTCATTGCACGTGTTCATCTTTAATTAATTCACAAGAGTCATTGGATGATCAGTCAAAAGATTCCCATTCTTTTCCACAGAGTGGACTCTGATTAGCAGGAACCACCAATTCTTTCTAAGCAGCACTCCTTGACTTCCAAAAAATGCCATTTCTAGGACTTCTGAGACACTGGCAGCAAGAATTACAGTGAGCAGTGCAGGCACTGTATGAGACCGAGTGAAATAAGCATTATGCTGCCCAGACACAGATGTCAACCTGTGTGCAGCACCTAGTGTGGCCGTGTGGGGGAACGAAGGAGGTGTGCAGTGTGTTTTAAAGAAGTTAATAATGAGTAAATCTGTGCATTTTTATATTTGGCCACATATTTACTTCCTTCAGCATTATTTGTTCCTTTTGTGGCTATATTCTTTCTTAGTGTCATTTTCCTTTTGCATGAGGATCCTCCTTCAGTATTTCTTGTAGTGAAGGTCTGTTTTAGTTTTCTGGGTGCCTTCATTTCGGAAAGATGTTTTGCTGGATATAGAACTATGGATCTGCAATTATTCCTTGTTGCACAAAATAACTTATTTCTTTTTCTGGCTTCTCTAAAATTTTTTTCTCTTTACCACTAGGTTTTAACAATTTGATTATAATGAGCCCTTTATAGTGATTTCCTTAATATTCATTCTACTTGGGATTTATTAAGCATATTTGATCTTTGAATTTATCATTTTCATAAAGTTTAGAAAAAAATTGACCATTATTTTTCCTCCTCTTGCCTCTGTCCTGCTCCTCCCCTTCCTTATTTATTATTATTATTATGTTCTTTCTTTTCTCTTTTGTGAAATTCAATTGCTCATGTATAAATTTTTGACAATTTCCAACATGCTACTGAAACTCTGATCATTTTTTCAATCTTTTTTTTTCTTTCTTCTCTGTCTACACTTCATTTTGGGAAGTCCTATTACTACGTCTTCAAGTTCAGTGATCTTAACTCCTGCACTAATTGTTGTTACGAAGTTTTTGTTTCAGAAATTTTATTTAGGTATCTTTGGTAGTACTATTTGTTTGTTTATATGACACGTGCACTGGCCCGCAGTGCCTGCAGCATCATGGATGAGATATGAGACAAATTCACACAGACTACCAAGTCCTGTAGAGGAAAAGGGATGGCACGGCTACTCCCTCAAGGGGAGAGTGCGATGACCCTTGCCTAGACAGGCTTTTATTGGGTTTAACTTGTGCAGGAATACAGGTACAGCTCATTAATCATTGTCAAGAAGTAAGGATCAGACAGTAGATAGCATACAAAGAACTATTAGGGCTTCTTCTGAGTCAGGGTGTATCAGCTAAGAGGCTACAAAACTTTGGAAAATAAACTCATTTCCTGCTTGGGCTTTTATCATTTAATTAGGAGCATTCTTAGCAAAGCAGGCTTCACAAAATTCTACATATCCTTTCTCAGGCCTGATCACCTGGGGAGCCCGCCCTTTCCAGCACAGGGCTGCAGGCCCTCGGTCATTGTTTCAGGATTAAGTCAAGTAGAAGAGGCAAGATAGCCAAGGAATTAGGAGAAATGAGGATTTAGGCTTTGTCAAAGCTGAGGGGCAAAGGTCCATCACCCTCTTTCTCCATAGCTCCTCAAGTCCTTTCCTGGGGTCTCCACGTGATCATGCCTGTCTTAGGTCATTCTCCCCTTAGGGAATCTTACCTGTCATTGGCTAACTGATCAAGCATTGAGGGCCAGTTATGGAAAAAGGAGCAGAAACCACGCTCCTGCCAGGGAGATAAGCTTTGTCTCCTTAGTGGCTTATGGTCTGAAGGTCGAAAGTCACTCACTCAGCTTTAGCCATGGGGGGTTTACAGCTCCTGAAACCAGGCAGGGCGGTTCCCAACAATTATAGCTTCTATTTCTTTCATTGTGTTTATTTATCTCCTACATCCTTGAGCAGATATAGAATTCTTAAATCAACTGTTTAAATCAACTATTTAATTTCACAATCTCTTTGTCATGTCTGGGTTCCTATTGATTGATTTTTCTTCTAGGTATTGGTCACATTTTCCCTGCTTTTTCCTATGTCTACTTAGTTGTGGTGGATCCCAGAAATTTTACTTATTATTTAGAGAGACTAGATATATAACATATTAATTTCAGGTGTACATGATGATTTGATATTTGTATATATTGTGAAGTGATAACTACTGTATGTCTAGTTAACATCTATCACCTCACATAGTTACAAAATATTTTTTATGATGACAACTTTTAAGATCTATAGACATTTTAAATCTTACATTGCTCAGTGCCTAGATTTTGTTGTTTTCCTGTAAACAGTACTTGACTCTGTTCTGGCAGACAATAAGTTTAACTTCTATCAGTCTGATCATTTTGAGGCTTGTTTTAAACTTCCTTTAGAGTGAGTATAGAATAGCCCTGATTTTAATGTCTAACCTTTATTTAGTTTCTAATAAATAGACTTTAGGTTCACTGGGACCTTTTAGTCCGGCTGTCAGAAACTTTAATGATTTGGGGCCCTATGAGATTTCTGGGATTTTTTCATTTTACAGCTTTCTGAAAGTTCTTTTTTCTCTTTCTGGAAGTTTTTCCCAGTTTGGCCTCATGGGATTTCACTCTACATATGTACAGATTGCTATTCAGCCAGAGAGTTAACATGACCCCAATATGAATTTCTAGAACTCTTTCTTTGCATAGCTCTTATCTGTCCAGTACACTTATCTCTCCCTGGAAAATTTAGCTACCTCTGCCTCGGAAATCAGAGTTCTTTCTGCAGGTTCTTTTTTGGTCACTTCACTCAAATATGTTTTCTGGAAATTGCCTCAAAGTAGAAAGTACTGGTGGCTCCAAGTTTTATTTCATTGGTTTTATTTCTCTCTGGCAATACATCCCCATACTACCTGCAGCCAAAGAGCTGAATTTTTTTTTTTTAATTTTCTGTATTTCTTCTCATTTTCTCATTATTTAGGAGAGTTGGTTAATTCTGGATTCTGGTACTCCTTCATGATTAAATGTAGAAATCAATTTACATGCTATTTGGGTAGTTAATAGTGAAACAGAAAAAAAAAAGGTGTTATATATCTGAGTAAATTGCTGGAGAGCTCATTGGATACTTAAAGGATAGCTTAATAACTAAGTTGCCCTGCAACTGAGTAGCTGAGCATATAAGGAGAAAGGGAAGTATATTTGATTCAGATGAACATCCAAGCACATTCAGGGCTCATAAACACAGCCCATGCTGTGACTTGGCTTTTGCCTCTAACTCCTTGAGATATGCGCATTCATTCTTTGGAAGGAGCTGCTTGCAGGAAGTCATCTACAGAGAATTTATTCCCCATCATGGTCATTCAGCAAGGGACATTGTAATCACAATAACTTAAGGTTTTATTATTCCAAGTAGCTTTGGGTTTTAGATGAGAACCTTTAAACTGAGAAACCCCTCTGAATCCTAAATGAATTACTATGATGCTGTTTTTATAGTCACTGTCAATAGGCAGTGTTGTTAAGAGGAATTTGAAACAACATTAAAAAATGAGCAATTCCCATTTTAATCCCTTGGAAGAGAGGAAGAAAAGGTGAAGCTAGAATGAAGGATAAAATAGCATAGTGGGAGGCTGGAGCCCAGGTTATAGATTTTTAAACGTTGAGAATTAGTAATAAGGAGGAGGAGAAGGAACAGTAAGGGGAGAAGAATAAAGAAGGGGCAGGCTTTTGAGAAAGACTGCCTAACGTATCTTTAGTAGAGTTTGCTGCGTAAATAAATGAGGCCCTGGCTGGGCGGCTAAGTCGGTTGGAGTGTCGCCCTGTACACCAAAAGGTTGTGGGTTTGATTTCCAGTCAGAGCACATGCCTAGATTTCCGTTCCATGCCTAGCTGGGGTGCATAGAGGAGGTAACCAATGTCTCTCTCTCTCTCTCTCTCTCAAATAAGTAAGCATGTTCTCAGGTGAGGATTAAACAAACGAACGAGTAAGTGCGATCTGTAGACATTAAGGAAGAGCGGCACCAGGCAGAACAGAAGTAGCGGGCGTGCGATGAAAGGATGACTTGGGAACAGAAGCTCCGAGTCAGATTCAGGAATGTAAACTGAGAATTTTCTGATATCTGAGAGAAGACATTAATGTTTTCAAACTTCAGGAAAGAGAATTCTAGCAGAATATTGTCACGGATATCTTCAGCAGAATGGCCCTATACGCATGGCCCTATCCTGTGTTAAGGCCAGGCTCTGTGCTGCCCAACCCGGGCAGTGCGCGGAGTCCCCAGCAGCTCTTGCCAGCTCAGTGCGGTGGGCAACGGCAGTCCGCCAGGGGGCGATGGCGCAGAGGAGAGTCTGCATTTCTCCCTCAGCTTTGGGCAGTGGATTAGGAGAAAAATGTGAAAAATGGAAATAGTTAATATAAATCTTATGTAACATTTAATGTAAATGTTATATGATGAGATAGCTCTTACTGGGTGACGCTTGTCTTATCAGGTTGAAAGTACAGTGGTGAGTGGGTGTGAAGATTTTCCTCAATATTACTTAAAATAGCCCTGGCTAGTGTAGCTCAGTGGATTGAGCGCCGGCCTGCGAACCACACGACTGAGGTTCGATTCCCAGTCAGGGCACATGCCTGGGTTGCAGGCCAGTTCCCAGCAGGGGACTCACGAAAAGCAACCATACATTGATGTTTCTCTCTTTCTCTCCTTCCTTTCCTCTCTAAAGATAAATGAATAAAATCGTTAAAAATATACATATTACTTAAAATAATGAGTGCAAAGTTATTTTTAAAACAACTTAGTCACCTCAAATTTATTTTTTTCCCTAGGACAACTTATAAAGTAAGATTTACATTTAACATGCCACTTTCCTAATTTGGAACATGTTAGTATAAGAAAATAACACATCATTCTGGGACTTCTAATTGAACTCTCGCAGAAATGCTATTTTCTGCAGCATCTGAATGTTGTAAGTCGTGGTCAACTTCGTTTTGAATGCACATCTATAATATTGGTGGTGAGATAAAAATGAGAGCAGGCAATACATTGGCTGGTGTTCTATCAATCGACACTCTGATAGCATATTTAAATACAGTGAAAATTGAAGGTAATGTAAAACACTCTAAGATTTCAATATGCATTTTGAATCATTTGCTTAGGAATATTATTAAATTAAAGTGTGCTTGATTTCATTATAACATTGTGACATGACATATAATTTTCAGTTATAAAGTAACTCGTAGTTATATATCACACATTGTCTCATTTTTTCATCATAATGAAATTAGGAAACTGGCTCAGAAAAGTAATACTTATAAAAATGTGGTCTAATGGCTAACACATTGCCTCTAAAATTTTAGAAGTGTAAATATGCAGAGAGTTCATATTTATGATTTATTTTAATCTTCAAAGATTGATATAATAGTTGAAATAAGTAACAAGCAGGACTTAGTCATAGACTCATAATTCACCTATATTTTTATGCAGTAGACATGTATTATTTGAGGTTGAACTATTAAGAAGTTCTTATACACATTTAGAAATATTTCTGGATAATGATGATTAGTATTTGAAGTCTGCTGAATTTAAGTACTGAAAATTATTAACTTTGATTTTTTTCTTTTTCCTTATTTGCATTTTGTAAATGAGTATGCACTACTCATGGAACAATAAAGCTAGTTACCAAGCATCTATCAAAGCAGTTAATAAGCAGAGTAAAACAAAATAAAAAAGAACCCTCTGTAGCCTTTATAATATTTTAATGTTATTAAAATTTTTTGAATATTTGAACATTAATAAAATTGCATGGTATGAAGAAAATAATTTGTACGTTTATCATCTGCATTTGCCAGATGGATCGACTCTTTTCGAGCTTTCTTTAACTTTCTTTCAAAGTTAACGTATTACTCTGACTACCTCACATAATCAAATCGCAAACATCAGTGGATTCTCTGAGCCAGTTGCTTCCAAGTCTTAAAGTTTCACAGACTAGGAAACTAAAAGGAAAGCAATCAAAGGGGCTGGCCCAGGTTTGTTAGTACTTCCTATTGCCAGTGGAAGCATTAAACAAAGCAAATTATTTGCAATTTCCACTTTTCATAAAAGAAAGAATATATAAACACTCTCCCGCCAAAAGGAAGGTTATAATCTCAAATGGAAGACATTTTTGATAACAGTCTATGAAATAAATTATCTCTTTCTTTCATATTTATTTTCATTTTTTTATCCTATGAACTTCCAACCTCATGTTCAGAAAAGTTTAAGTGTGTATCAAGGGAACACGGTTCTCGCTGTTATCCAGACTCTGTTTTCATGTCCTTGGCCTGGTTCTTGGCTCCACACTTCATTTCCAGTACCTGAGTTGTCTTCGCATAATTCTCCTGAGTCCCCTCCTGGCTTTGGTGACTTAGGTGTGTGTTGAGGGTTTTGGACTCTGCACTCCCCTTGACTTTGTCATTCTCTGCTGCTTTAGGATGAGAAATCACTGTGCAACTCCCTGGTCCCTTGGAATCCCCACCCTGGCTGAGGTAGCCCTAGCTTTGATTAAAGAACCAACAAAGTCAGACACGAATTTTCCTTCTGACTGATGTATTTCAGTTCTGCTAGTTATACTAGCACAGTGTGCATTCTCTTCCTGGATATTAAAGCTTCTTTGTTGCCCATGACTTTTACAATAAGAATATACTTTGTTTCTTTTTAAGTACAGTTTTTAGTTGTTGTAGGCTTTGAAGATGTGTGGGGCTTTTTATTACTTAAAAAATAATTTTCTGATGTAAGAGTCACACAATAATGTGTTTTAAATGATACTTTACAGGTTGTTTCTATGACATAATATTTTCAAAATTTTACAATTAAAATAAGATGTTTAACTTTTACTTTTTATATTATTATATTTATTTTTTTAAATATAATCTTTATTATATGTTTTTTATATTACTTTTTAGTCCCCTTATACCTCCCTTCCCCAGCAATCACCACACTATTGTTCATTTTGGTGAGTCCTTTTTCCTTTCCTTTTTGCTCAATCCCTCCACCCTCTGACCTCCCTCACCCACTAGCTGTCATCCTGCTCTCCATCTGAGTTTGTCCCCATTTTCCTTTTTAGTTCATTTTGTTCATTAGACTCCACATATGAGTGAAATCATATGGTATTTGCCTTTTTCTGACTGGCTTATTTCACTTTGCATAATGCTCTCCAGGTCCATCCAGATGTCCCAGCAGGTGACTCAGGGTTGAAGAGGACCATAGGGATCATTGTGTCACCATCCCACCCACAGTGCGCAGTCAACATCTGCATCGAATGGTCATCCAGCCTCTAGCTGCAAATTTCCAGTCATGGGGAGGTCACCATTACATAAGTTTAGGCATCATCACTGGAAATTTCTTTCAGAATTTTTTGAAATCTGCAAGTCTACATTTTTTTCCTAATAATAGTCCTTTGACAATTTTGAGATAGCTGTCAAATAGCCCAGGAGTCTTTGCTTCTTTAGGTAAAACATCCTAGTCCCTTCGATCTTTTCCTTATCACAGGACTTGTTTCTCAGACTCCTAACCTTTCAGACTTGATTTCCCCACACACGGTGACCACTTCAGCAGTGTTCCAACTTGCACTGGCTCCTGAAGCTGTGCACAACATTTCCGAATGGTTTTACAGAACAGAGAAAAATGAATCATTCCTTCTGGGCCACCTGAACAAAGTGCTCCTTAACACAGTATAAGGTTTGGTTAGATTCTTAATGGTGTTCATGTAAATTTTGTGATAAACTAAAATCTCTCAAATTAATCTTCAGTTAAAAGAGATTCTTTCTACACAGTTCTTATATGTTTAAATTTTTGAACCAAAATTTGGGGCTTCAGATTTATCTTTGATTAAACTAACTTTGACAATACATTTCAGCATCCACTGTAAGATAAGATCTTTTGGAATTTCCATTTTTTATTATCATAGTATGTATTACCCTTAATTTTCTATTATTTGTACATTCTACTTACTTCCTAAAATAAACTTACAAGAGTAATAAATATTAAAGTAAATCTTTTTTAAAATATATTTTATTGATTATACCATTACAGTTGTTCTATTCCCCCCCTTCATTCCCCTCCATCCTGCACACCCCCTCCCCCACCATTCCCCCCTTTAGTTTATGACCACGTGTCTCAAGGTCTTTAGATTCTATATTTCCCCTACTATTCTTGCCCTCCCCCCTATCTATTTTCTACCTACTGTCTATGCTATTTTCTGTACCTTCTCCCCCCTTCTCCTCCTCCCACTCCCCTGTTGCTAACCCTCCATGTGTTCTTCATTTCTATGGTTCCACTCCTGATCTAGCTGTCCTCTTGGTTTGCTTTTGTTTTAGGTGTGGTTGTTAATAACTGTGAGTTTGCTGTCCTTTCACTGTTCATATTTTTCATCTTCTTTTTCTTATATAAGTCCCTTTAGCATTTCATATAATAAGGGCTTGGTGATGATGAACTCCTTGAACTTGACCTTATCTGAGAAGCACTTTATCTGTCCTTCCATTCTAAATGAAAGTTTTGCTGGATAAAGCAATCTTGGCTGTAGGTCTTTGGATTTCATGACTTGGAATACTTCTTTCCAGCCCCTTCTTGCCTGTAAGGTCTCTTTTGAGAAATCCGCTGACAGTCTGATGGGTACTCCTTTGTAGGTGACTGTCCCCTTATCTCTTGCTGCTTCTAGGATTCTCTCCTTCATTTTAGTCTTGGCTAATGTAATTATGATGTGCCTTGGTGTGTTCCTTCTTGGGTCCAACTTCTTTGGGACTCTCTGAGCTTCCTGGATTTTCTGGAAGTCTATTTCCTTTGCCAGACTGGGGAAGTTCTCCTTTATTATTTGTTCAAATAAATTTTTCACTCGTGGCTGTTTCTTTTCCCCTTCTGGCACCCCTATAATCCAGATGTTGGAACATTTAAAGATGTCCTGGAGGTTCCTAAGCCTCTCCTCATTTTTTTGAATTCTTGTTTCTTCATTCTTTTCTGGTTGGATGTTTCGTTCTTCCTTCTGGTCCACTCCATTGATTTGAGTTCCAGTTTCCTTTCCATCACTATTGGTTTTCTTTGCATTTCCCTTCATTTCAATTAGTTTAGCCTTCGTATGTTCCTCTAATTTGTGACTATAATCAACCAGTTCTGTGAGCATCCTCATCACCAGTGTTTTGAACTATGCATCTTATAGAATGGCTATTTCTTGGTCGCTTAGAGTTATTGGCTCTGGGGCTTTGAGTTCTTCTTGAGCCATATTTTGGACTGTTCGTGCCTGTTACGTATGAGGAGTGGAGCCCTAGGTGTTCACCAGGGCAGGGCAACTCAGTCTCTGGGTTGTGACGCTGTATGTGGGGGTGAGGTCAAAGGAAAGCAATGGTGGTCCCCTCTTCCGCCTCCCACCACCAGGGCAGCGCAATCTATCCCACTGCACTCAAATTTGCGACCACAGTCAGCCTGTCACCTTGCGCACTCACTGGGTTTGCCCGCTGGGGCCTGTGCAGTCCATCTCAATGCTCAGTCCTCTGCTGATTTATCTGCGCACAAATGTGTTACCGCAGTCAGCCTGCCCCTCACCCTTACTGGGTCCTCACTGCTACCCCAGCTGCCTGCAGGCCTGGGGTTGGGGGATCTTTCCTGCCCAACCCTGCTCCGATGCTGGCTCCACCCCTCTTACCATCCCGGTTGAAGGGTTCGTTGTTGTTGGACTTCCATGTAGTTCAATTTTCTGTTCTTTGGCTGTGTCTTTGTTCTCCAAACCTTTGTTGTATTCAAACTTGATTGTGGGAAAAGGCACAGTGTTTCCACCTATGCCTCCATCTTGGCAGAAGTCCTAAAGTAAATCTCTTTAAGGACTCTATATTTGAGATCTCCCATCAAGTTTGTACTTTATTAATTCACATTATTTGGGTATGGTTGTCTAAAAGTCATGAATCCAATGAAATATATATTATAATTCAGACCATGCTTTTATACAAAGATATAACTGGCACTCAATTTCTTGCACTTTAAAAGATAATGGTATCTGAATAGCCACCTCAAACATAAAATGGCCCAATTCAATAATTTTTGCACAAATTATTTATGCTTTCTATAAGCTCATTGGACTTTATTCCTATCTTAATAAAATATACTGTCTTTATAAAAAAACATATTTCTTATTCTGGGTCCTCTAGGAAGCAGAGCCTGAGGGAACAATTACCCATTGCTGCCTAGAGAGGAACACGTGCATGGTAAGATAGAGGGAAAAAGAGAAATGAGGCAAAAAAGACCTGAAAGACCTTGTGGACAAGTGAGCTGGAAACTGATCCGGCAGGTTGCTCAAAGGGCAAATTTGTTTGGCATTCAGGACTTCCCAGAGGATTGTAAGAGGGAACCACACCTCGGAGTAGTCTATGGAAGAGAGGTAAAAGGGAGAAATGTATTTGCCTAGCTCTGTGCTGTCTCCTACTTTGCATTAGTCAAGGTTTACCTGCACTAACTCCCCATATACCTACCAGTTCAACTACCTTGTTTCTGTAACTTAGCTCTCATCTGGTAGATCTGTACTAGCTCATACATGTTTAGGGGGCATCAAATTTCAAACCTGGAATTAAACCAGATATAGTGGTCAGCTCAGGCTGCCATAATAAAATACCACAGTCTGTTGACTGTTTGGCTTAAAGAACAGCAATTTATTTCTCATTGTTCTGGAGGCTAGGAAGTCTAAGATCAGGGTGCCAGCATGTTAGGATTCTGGTGTAAGCTCTCTGCCTGGATTGCAGATGACTGCCTTTTTGCTGTGTCCTCCATGGCAGGAAAAGGAGAGGAGAGGAGAAGAGAGGACAGGGAAAGGGAGGGGAGGGGAGGGGAGGACCTCTAGTGTCTCCTCCACCCTCTTGACCTCATCTAAAATTCATTATGTCCCACAGCTCCAATGATCATCACATTGGTGGTTACGGCTTCAACATGTGAATTTTGGAGGGACAAAATTCAGACTATAGCATGCACCACTGCCCCCACTGAGTTTGTATTTCTCTGTCTTGAAAAATATATTCATTCCATTCCAGTAGCCCTCAAAAATTTTACTTCTTCTAGCACCAACTCTAAACTGTGAAGGCCAGAGCCTCACCTAAATGCCATCTAAATCAGATTTACTCATTAAATCATGAGTAAGATTTAAGATATGGTTCACCTTGAGGCAAAAATCTTCTCCCACTGTAAACCTGTGAAACCAGACAAGTTATGTTCTTTCAGAATACAGCAGTGGACAGGCATTGGATACACATTCTCAGCACCAAGGGAGGGAGAAAGTGGAAGAAAGAGTGAGGTGACAGGGACAAGTAAGGCAAATGTCATTAGATCTTAAGGTTCAAGAATAATCCCCATTGGTTGGATGCTCTGACCTGCAAGCCCCCCAAGGTGGCAGCATCACCCCCACGGCTCTTTGGGTCAACCATGTTCTTTTGGCTCAATATTGGGCAGGAAACAATAGAAAACACACACACATTGTTAATTGTGTAAATCAGTATCTTTTTTCTAGAGAGCAGCTTTGCAATGCAAATCAAAAGCCATAAAATTTGGCATATCCTTTGAGGCAGTAATTCAAATTTGAGTTATATATAATAATGGTATCACTATAGTTGCACAAAATGTTATAATACAAGCGTGTTTTTCACAGTTTGTGTATTATAATGAAAAAAGTGGAAATCCCAAATGCCCATAATCAGAGATTAATGTAGTCATTCAATAGACTAGTATGCGACCAAAAGAAGTGACAATACTATACTGAGACTATTTAATATCATGCAAACGTTCAGAGTATGGAAAATGAATAAAACAGGTTACCAAACAACATTCCAGTTGTGGACAATGCTATGTGTGCCACACTGTGTGTGCCACAGCCCTTCACCCTCACTAGCTCAGTGTGCGCCTGCTGGACTTCCTGGAGCCAGCATCTACCTCTGTTTGCCTGTGTTGGCCAAACCAGAAGCACTGGAGAATTATACTCCCCACCCAGTAACTGATGGAGCTTATGTACAAACGGCACAGGTCGTTCACCCCTTGGTTGAGATAACTTTGAGACCCATACTTACTCCCAGAGTTCCATACTTACCCCCAGAGTTCCTCACTGGGACCAGTGCAGTTACTCACTGTGGTAACTCCCCAGGAAATGCACCCTCTTACTGGCTGCTTTCCTTTCCCTGTCTCACATCTCCACTCTCCTACCTGTGTTTTCTGACGTCATCACTCAAATGAACTGCTTGCACTCAAATCCTTGTCTTAAGGCTTTCTTCTAGGGCAGGGGCGTCAAACTCATTTTCACCTGGGCCACATTGGCCTCGAGGTTGCCTTCAAAGGGCTGAAATAATTTTAGGGTTATATAAATGTAACTACTCCTTAACTGTTAAGGAGTTGAAATTACATTCAGCCCTTTAAAGGCAACCATGAGGCTGATGTGGCCCCTGGTGAAAATGAGTTTGACATCCCTGTTCTAGGGCAAGTCAACCTAAAACACCAATTTAGAAAGACTTTTCACTAAAAATTTAACTATGTCTATACAAAACTGATTAGAAATATGTACATCAAATTAGCAAAACTGGTTATTACTGGGGATGGTGAGATTATAGATGGGTATTTTCTTCTTTTTCACTTGTTTATGTTATCTTTAATGAACATGGAAGATGGAAAAATAATGAAAATTATTTTAAACAGGAAAAATCAACAAATACTTTCCCCTGTCCACTCTTTTTCAAGTCCATTCTCATTTCAGTCCCTTTAAAGGAAAGCTACTTAATATGAGTTTTACTGATTTAAAGGCCAAAGACTTACTGCATAATTATATAATGGCTTTCAGTCAAATAAATACTAAAGGTAATATAGGCTTTAAGTGGTTTCCACAGCAAGTGGATTTCAATTTTAAACTTTCAATATTCTCTGTCTTGGATACTTCTTTAAATACTTCAGAGCTAAAAAATTATCTTTTTCACCAGAAAAAGACTGACCTGTATAAACCAGTAGTGTTTGCAGAATTGTGCATACAGGCATCCCTACAGAATATCCTCGCCCTAGATCATGTTTTTATTGTAAAGCTGAATTTTCTAGATGAAAAGGTATTAGACCTTACAATGGGCTTCAGAAATATTTGTCTTCACAAAAGCCTGAAGCCTAGTGGTTTGACTATCACCCAATTCTGTTCGTAGGGATGGAGAGAAAAGTAAATCTTTGAGCCTCTGAATGAGTAGTACAGTGAGTGGAAAAGAGCAATGAACAAGAGTCAAAAAGCTGAACTCACAGCCTGAGACCAGATGCTGACCTGTTCGCTCAGCTCCCGGTGTGGTCGACTTTAAGCAGAGAGAACAGACTGAACAAATTAAAGGGACAAGTTAATGTCTATTGGGAACAGGTAAGTTACATAATGAGTGAAGTGATCTAATTTGGACAATTTTTGTTACATATGATTAAGGCATGTGTACTGACAAATATTTCTTTACCCTAAGGAAAGCAACAGTGAGTGCAGGTGACTGATAACTAGTAAGTGCACTTGGCCTCAGAGAAGGGTGTGGTGGGAGCTGTGGTGGATGAGTGATTTTATTAGTCAGCCGGGCTGCCGTATCACAACTGGCTTAAAAACAGAAACCATTTCCCCCCAGTCCAAGATCAAGGCTTCAGCATGTGTGGTGTTCCCTGGGAACCCTCTCCCTGCCTTGCAGATGACTACCTTCTCATTGTGCCCTCTCATGACCTTGTCCCTGTGCACACACGCTGGGGTCTCTTCCTCTCCCTGGAAGGATACCCATTTTATTGAATTGAGATCCCACCTTAATGGACTCATTTTAAATGAAGCACCACTTTAAAGACCTTATGTCCAAATAGGGTTACATTCTGAAGTACTGGGGGTTGGAACTTCAGTTTCCAAGTTTTGGAGGACATAGTTCAGCCACTGACAGCAATTCAAGTGTGAAGGCAGGGGGATGATGAAGGCTCAGGTTTCGAGGCCACTGTACTCCATAATTTAACAAGCCATCAAAATCTATTTTGAAACTCAGGCTATGTTTTTCTTGGCATCACTTTATTGTATTGTGAACTGTAAATATAGAAATTGGCTAAAAATTAGCTCCACTTAAAAGTAAGTTGACTATGAAAGATTCACACACAAAGATTGATTATGCATTAGGCCAAAAGAAAAGTATCACTAAATCCCCCAAAGAAGACATTCTGAGCCTACAAAGCCACAGGGCAAGAAATCAACCACTAAAAGATTGTAAAACAAAGAACAAAGGAAGACAGTAAATAATCTCTAAGAAATCATTTTTAAAAAGAAACTTAAAAATAGTCAGGTTAGCCCTGGCTGGTGTAGCTCAGTGGATTGAGCGCGGGCCTGTGAACCAAAGGATCGAGGTTTGATTCCCAGTCAGGGCACATGCCTGGGTTGCAGGCCAGTTCCCAGCGGGGGACCCACGGGTTAGTGTTTCTCTACCTCTTCCTTCCCTTCTCCTCTAAAGATAAATAAATGAATAAAATATTAAAAAATTAAACATAGGTTAGAGAGGCAAGTAAAAAACTATGTCATAGAAAGGGATAGTAAAGAAAACGTTTCAATTGTTATTCTTTAGTATTCTGACATGAAGTTGTTATTGTATCACAGTTATAACAATAAATTAGTATTTATATATAAGTGATAGTAAAAACAGAACATTAAATCTTACATTTTTTTTGAAAGCAAAATAAAAAAGATTCAAAATATGTGAGCTATACATTTCACTCAGAAGGCAGATAAGTTGCAACACTAAAGAATAAGAATAAAGGAATTAAGAGCAGAAATTAATGAAATAGAAAGCAAAAGTATTGTTGTTAGACCTATTTTTTGAAAAAATAATCTAAACAACACAAATATGCAACATTAATAACGAGGAAGTATTTGCTCAAATAATGGAGAAATTTAACTACTTTCAATGAACACTATACATTTATGCCTACAAATTTGAAAAGATAGCTGAAATGAATTAACTTTTCTGAAAAGAAACATTAATAATTGGGATTCAAGAATAGGTAGAAACTGTAAATAAATATAATTTTAAAATTAATTAAATAAATACAATCAAAGAGCTCTCTCCCCCACCTCCCCCAAAGGCACAAAAAATTTGAAATATTAAAGCTATTGCAAAACATAGACTAAGATATACAAATGAGCAATTCACACTGTGAAAGTGATGTCACTAGTTGCAGAGCTGGGAGGATAGAACCAGAAAAGAAATTTGCAGACATCCATTGTGAACATAGAAACAAAAATATTTTAAAATGCTATCTAGAAGAATATTAAACAACACTATGCCAAATTTCAGAAATACAAAGATGGCTCAGCATTTGGAAATCTATTGAAGTAACTCACTTTATCAGCAATAAAGAGAGAAAGTATATGATAGATGCTAGAAAGGCCATTTGATGAAGTTCAACATCCATTTTTTTTTTACTCATTAGAATTTTATTGATATTCACTTTACTCTGCAAATGACGTGGGATGCTTCTGACAGGATGCCTTAACGGGACTGGCTGAAAACCCACTGGGGTGGATGTGGGTTAATGGGACTGAAGAGACCAAAGAGTCCAAGGGCATCGGCCATCTCCTCAACCCTTAGAGAGAACCACATAAGATAGGGCTCAGCAAGGTGCTCAGGGTACACCTGCTGCTCAGGGAAGTCTCAGGAGTTTTTCCTCTCTTCCTCCTGAACCTAAATAGCATCAGGCTGCTTCATTTGGCCTCGGCACTGTTCTTCAGGGCCAGCTGCCAGGAAGGGCAGGAGCTGGCGAGGCCTCCCAGCAAGGCCGATGCCCTCCTGTCTGTGCGCACTGAACTAGTTCTGATATGGAAGGTTTAGAAATAGGGGATAAGTGTCTCATTTTCTGCAGAAGCAACATCGTTTTTGAGGAATATCTTCGATAACTTAGAAACTAAAGAAAATAGGCTTAATTTTAAAGTTTTATTTTTTAAAAATTAGGAATTAACAGCAGAAATCATACTCATGGAGAAACACTAGGAAAATTTCCAATAAATTTAGAAAAAAGACAAGGATGCTCACTCTCATTACTATTATTTAACATCAGACTGGAAGTCAAAGAATACAAGCGGGCAGTTACAGAGGGAGAAATACAAGTGAAAATAAACAATAAACATAAGAAAGCATGGTCATCTTTAGTAATAATAGGAACAAAACCCAGAATCTACGATAGAATACAGTTTTTATCTATCAGATAAAACATGAACAAGGTTTGATTTTAATGCAGTTGCTGCCATTATTTAGGCCCTTTTTATGTTCCTCAAGACACCCACTAAAAGCCATTGACTTTCTCTTCTGGAAAAATCTGTGCAGATGGAAAAGGTCTGAGTAGTGGAGAGAGGTGTGGGGAGGGCTCTGATCCAGTGGGTGGTGGTGTTTTTTTTCCTTAGTCTCTAGGAATAAACACACCTTGCCACCTTAATGATTGATTGCCTTCCTGTCCATTAATATGATTTAGATCAATTTCCTGTAAAATAACAGCCCTTACATTACTTTGCTAATAGTATCTTTGCTTCCTTCTTCAAGGTTATATTACAGACCTTTGTCACATTAATCCGTGAATAGAAAATGGCCAGGTTGCTGCTCTCTGATCCCCAGAAATCTCCACAGACCACCTGACCAGATTTGTAGCAGGCAGGGAGGGGCGGAGGACATTTCATTGCACTTCCTAATTGGAGAAGCAACTGTATTACCCGCTTGGACTAATAACAACAACAACAAAAAATGCAGCCGGGGCTATTTGGACTGGTAGTCTGGAGAAAGTGGATACAATGATCCATCTGAGAATCAGCCCGTGGGTTATCTTTCCTGCACCTGGAGGCTGAATGCTGAGCTTGTGTTAACTGCGCTGCAGGGTGGGAGGAGGGGCACCTCGGGAGACCTCATCGCCTGTGCAGCCTGCCTCCGCGGGGCCCTTTGCCTGGTTTACATACAGGATATTCCTGCTTGGGAAAGTGCCCGGTCCAGAAAAAGTCACCTATCTCCTCTTGTGAAACCACAGGCAGTTAGAAATGTTGATTTTGCTTTGGGGCTAAACTCCAGAGAGCTAAAAATAACCCATATAGTCTGGAAGGATGAAAATCAGTTAAATTCTAAGCCAGAAATTTGATTCCATTAGTCAGGGATGTGGAAAATTTGGTTTTCTATAGACTTCACCTGGGGGCAGATTTTAAAACAAGAATAATCATAAATACAGAAAGCCAACTGATTTATCCACTCTATTGGATGAAAGGTAGAGATCCTGGATCAAGCTTGGGTTTGAAAACTTGTTGAATCAAGATTTAGAGCAGTGATGGCCAATGGTCCCTGCAGTGACAGATGGCAGCCACAAGGGAGCAACAGACCTTTGCAGTCATAAAGTGGTGGAGACTGCTTGCTTCCAGGTTGTGACTCTAAAATGAGTTGTCAAGTACCTCATGAGCCACCTAAAAGCAAATGTTCATACACTGACATAAACATTTAGGGATGAATTTAAGGTGTTTTCTTTTGAAGACATTTCATGAGAATAAAATTATTAATATTTCCTTGATGTTGTATATTTTTTCATAAGAGGAAAATCTGTAGAAATTACATTGTGGGTTTATTGAGGTTTTTTTTTTCAATATTAGGGTATATTCTTTCTCTCTTTGAAAACAGTTCATTAATGATGTTTGGGTATTCTTGTAGTTTTGCTTTAAATACTTTAATTCTTGCAATATTCTATTACATAGAGATCAAATCCTTTTGGCTCCTCATTATTCTTAAGTGTATAGCATAGTTTTGTCTGAATCCTTCTCCTTCAGTAAAACACTGGAAATATTTTATGTCTTTTTAAAATATATTTTATTGATTATGCTGTTATAGTTGTTTCATTTCCTCCTTTCATTCCCCTCCCCCTTGCACACTCCTCCCCCCACATTCCCCTCCTTTAGTTCATGTCCGTGTGTCATAAGTTCTTTAGCTTCTACATTTCCCACACTACTCTTGCCCTCCCCCTGTCTATTTTCTCCCCACTGTCTATGCTACTTATTCTCTGTATCTTCTCCCCCACCCTCCTCCTCCTACTCCCCTGTTGCTAACCCTCCATGTGATCTCCATTTCTGTGGCTCCGCTCCTGATCTAGCTGTCCGCTTAGTTTGCTTTTATTTTAGGTGTGGTTGTTACTAACTGAGATTGTTGTCATTTTACTATTCACAGTTTTTGATATTCTTCATTTTCTTAGATAACTCCCTTTAACATTTCATATAATAAGGGCTTGGTGATGATGAACTCCTTGAATTTGACCTTATCTGAGAAGCACTTTATCTGCCCTTCCATTCTAAATGAAAGCTTTGCTGGATAGAGCAGTCTTGGATGTAGGTCTTTGCATTTCATGACTTATAATACTTCTTTCCAGGAAATATATTATCTCTTAAGTTCACCAAGTATCATCCACAATAAATACTTTTTCCTACTTTTCTTCTCTCCTTCGACTGGTTATTTTATGTCTTTATATAACATTGACATGTATTGAATATTGCTAGCTGCTCACTGTCCCTCTGATATGTATTCTCCCCTTTTTCTGTAATGACACAACTCCTGCATTTTAGCTGTAATTCCATTCTTTTTTACTTTATTTATTTTCTTTTTCTTTTTCCCACAGCTGAAATGGAGATGCCTTGGGCCATTAGATAAGTGTATGGAGTCAATGATGGCAGAGCAACAGATTGCTTCCCCCTGGAGATCAGGAAAATACATCCTATCTTACTTAAGCCACCTTAGTTTAAGGCTTCTGTTACAGCAAGTGAGCCCACGTTTAACTAACACATGCATCTAATATGCACCAGGTGATAGCTGAGCACTTCTGTGCACTATTTCATTGAATCTTCATAAGCACTTCATAAGGCAGGTCTTATTGTTACTTACATTTTACAAATGAATAAACCAAGCAACAGAGGTGTAAGGAGCTTGGCCAGGGCCCACGGCTAACCTAACCGGTGGGAACACTAGAGCCTCAGCTCTGAGCCACCAGGCCACACCTCTACTCTGGGATGACTCCACCCCTTTCCTCCTTCCTCACATATAATCAAGTCCAAGGCTGCAAATCACTCTTGACAACAGTGTTGACATTTATTCCTTCCTCCCCGTCTCTATTACCATCAGCCACCGTCATTCCCCCAGTTGGTTTCCTAGCTGCCAGTCATATTCTCCTCTAATTCTAATTCATTCCTATTTAACTTCCAAAGTTACCTGCTCCTAAAATAAATTTGACTGCTGTGTGTTGCCCTTGAATTCCTTGTCAAATACTTTTACAAAGACCTGTCTTTACAAAACCATTATTTGTGATATGACTCCTAGAAGGGTTCGGGACCTCCTTATCTTGCTCCACGTACCCTGCCAATCCCGCCCCCCATTCTCCAGATTGAGCAGAAAGAAGCGGGCATCAAGAGCTGACGGCACCCTTCGTTCCCTCGCAGCCAGCAGCACAGGTGGTTGTACATTTCCAATAATTTCGTGCTCTGCATCGCATGACTCAGCACTGCCCCATGCTCTCCGATCGTTTTTGGTTGTAGTATTCTCCACTCCAGCACGAGACACCTGGAGTTGCACCTTGCATCTTTTGTGTATCACGCAATGCTGACCCTTGGCAGGCAACCCACTGAAAGTCATCTGACTGGAAACTCAGTGTAACTCTCTGGTGGTAACAAGGGATGGTAAAGGAGAGACTTTAATTCATGTTATATTATTTTGCATTATTAAACATGTTTTCTTTGATACCTGAGCACAAGGCATGTGTCCTAAAATGCTTTTGTTTGGTTCTGGTCCCACATAATTACCTTTTATGCTAAATAGTCTTTCTTGTTTAAAATAAAATATCTTTCCTTCTAGTCTGACATATATGATGTGATCTGAATTATTCATGATTGTTTTTGGCCTTCGCTCATGTTGCATTTTGAAGTCCAGCATGCACAGACATTTTGGTGTAAATGCTGCTAAATTTACTCGTTCTTACATTGGGGCCTGTTTTCCTAATTCAGTGGAAAGTTCCAACCTATAAAAGCTTGAGTACCAATTTCTAGTGAGTTTCAGGGAGGCAACTTCTCCACTGAGTCTTTTTATTTGATATTATATTTTAAAATAAAGGCTTGAAGGATTCACTCCGTGTTGCATTGTTGATCTTTGTAGAAATAATGCATAGGCCTGGCAATTCAGCAGCCCGATGCTATCTACCACATTATACGATGTAACTAAAATGTTAAAATAATAAGAAAATGCCATGTGCATGGATTTTTTTTTCATGAAAGCCTTCAGTCTCCTATCACTCACCCAATCCCTTGTCTTTGAGACTAAGTGAAAAGAGCAGACACTGTCCTCAGTGTCGTTTTCATTGCTGTTGCTGTTCTAACATTATCTTTGGGCAAGTCAGTCCAGGGTTAGTTGTTTTTTTTTTTTTTTACAAAATATGGGCAAAGAAGTGTTCATTGATTGTTATAATTATCCATTCATCTCTTCCTCTTCCTAGAAGTACTTGTTGTATCTTTAGTTTTTGTGTGTGTGTGATTATAAAAACAATGTGCTAATTGTAAAACCAAGCCCACAGACAAATACAGAGGTGAGTAAGACAGAGGTGGCCTCTCACCACTTCTCTCCCTGGAGATCACCACTGTCACCTCTTCCCTGGTCTGATGCCCAGTGGGACAGAGGGCCAGATCAGTGGGATTTCTTGGTGCTCTGACCCAAAGAAAACTAAACAGTGTTTCTGTAAATCCAACTATGGTGCATTGATCAGGAATCATTTGATTGACTTCCTGTTTGGATTTTATTTTGGTCTAAGATCCAATAGCTTCAGGGGGACAGGAAGGGGAATGTTCCTTAACTCCATGGCTGTTGAAGGACTGCTCACTGACTAGAGTTTAGATTTCAGGTGTTAAACCCACTGTGCAATAATTTGAGTCAGTAATGGGTTACTTGTGGATACCTTACCTGGCCCTAAAGATTCTGGAAGTGGTCTGCCTGAATCACTTAAATACTGGCGAGATATATTTCCTTTGGGATAGTAAAGCCCTGGTAAAAAAATTCTTTGTAAGATAATTATTCGATTTGATTAGATGAATTGAGCAAAAGTGTTTTAGTGTCCTATGAGTAGCTTGTAGCAGAGCTGGAAAAGAGCCCTGGGGCCCCGTGCTCCTTTACTGTACCCCTCCAACACCTCCTGCCTATCAGTGCTGCCCCGCCCCCGTCTCCCCCACCCCACCCCCGCCCCCGAGGGCAGAAGGTCTGAGAATCTTAGGTTTAGAGCGGACAGAATCTAGTTCCGGGAGGTTGCTGCTCTGAATTTCAGATGACTGCCTCGGGTTAACACAGTTTTAAACCTAGGTCAATATTCCTAGAAATTGAGGAGAAAGGACTGCTTCCTCAGGGACTAGGAGAGATGACGGGGAGAGACTAGTTTAAACGGAAAGGCTACAGTCTTTGCAGAGAGAGATATCGAGGGAGGGAGGGTGAAACAGGTGAAGGAGAAGCAGAGGGGGGCAGGTGAGAAATAAAAAAAAAAGAAGAGAAAAAAAGGAAAATATATTGAGGTAAAAACTACCTATAGGGAGATGTACAAATTTTAACGGTAGAAGTGGATGAGGTTCGAAGCACATATGCACCTGTGTGAACAGTATCCAGTAAAGGTACAGAACATCCCCTTCACCTCAGACCGTCTCTTCACTCTCCCTCCACCCAGGTCTCTGTCACCTCCCTACCACTCCGGTGATTCCTGTCCCTATAGACTAGCTGTGGCTGTTTTTGAGCTTCATATAAATGGAATAATACAGTATATTGTCTTTTGTATCTGGCTTTTTCGGTTTCTTATAAAGTTTCTAGAATTCATCTATGTTGTTTGTATCATAATTCTGTCCTTTTAAGGGCTGAGTTTGATTCCACCTTTTAAGCATACCACATTTCTTTACCCACGAAACTTGTCTTTCTGTTCTATGTGAGTTTTCTATATTGTGTTCTGGTTGTTTCAACATCGATACTCAAACTCAAGAGAATGACGGACCGGATCATTTGGAAATGAGTACTAATCAAAATCTGCCGTCAGTCTGCAAACTGCTGAACTGCCCATCATTGTCACCCCCTGACTGCCCACCACCAAGCCAGAGAGCTCTCTCGCCCTGGAGGCGCCTGCCCTCGAGAGCCAGAGTCCCTGTGCGCACAGGCCTCTAACGCACAAAGCATGTTCACGCCCGGCACCTTCTTTTACCTTGATCAACACTGGGAGTTACTAGAGACCAGATTTCGAAATGGAGAGTCCCGGGTAGGGACTTTCTGCTCCCTTCCCCCCAAATCCTAATTTGCGATGTGCTGCCCGGTCAGACTTCCCCGGGAGCGTGACAGGAAGCGCGAATTCTCTACGTGGCTGCCAGGGCCTGGCCNACCGGATCATTTGGAAATGAGTACTAATCAAAATCTGCCGTCAGTCTGCAAACTGCTGAACTGCCCATCATTGTCACCCCCTGACTGCCCACCACCAAGCCAGAGAGCTCTCTCGCCCTGGAGGCGCCTGCCCTCGAGAGCCAGAGTCCCTGTGCGCACAGGCCTCTAACGCACAAAGCATGCTCACGCCCGGCACCTTCTTTTACCTTGATCAACACTGGGAGTTACTAGAGACCAGATTTCGAAATGCAGAGTCCCGGGTAGGGACTTTCTGCTCCCTTCCCCCCAAATCCTAATTTGCGATGGGCTGCCCGGTCAGACTTCCCCGGGAGCGTGATAGGAAGCGGGAATTCTCTACGTGGCTGCCAGGGCCTGGCCAGGGTTGCAGCACCACCCACTCCAGGGCCTGCGAGCGACCTGTTTGCAGCTTTGTGACTCTTGTCTCTGTGGCTCTATGTTCTATGACACGTTGCTTTACAAAAGTAAGGAATATTTGAAGTTTTCCTTAAAAAATGGAAGAGCTAACTGCCTGAAATCAGGGCACTTTCCATCCACTTGGTTCTGGGATCCTATCAGAAAAACGAGACTTCTGCGTGAGTGCCCTGGTGCATTGCTGGAAGACCACGCTGCCGCCGACAGGCAGGCGCCTCTGCACGCTGCTCAGTATCCACGGGGGAATGGCCTTTGCAAATGTGCTATGTTGTGTTATGAGCTCTCTGACTTTCGCTCTAAAACAATTTTTGCATGACAATTAAGTCAAATATGATCATGGTTCCCCTGGAAATGAGAGTTGCTTCCAAACTATAAAGAAGAGATGCCTCGTAATTCTGGTCAGCTTGTAAAAGTAGCATGTTAAAAAACAAAAAACTTATTTTTTATCACAGAAAATAGTCTTCCATGATTTTAAATAGGTTCAATTTTTGTCACATGTAGGTATAAAAATAACATTTATGTTAATGGTTATTTATACTTTCTATAAGTAAGGAATCGGTTTTGTGCTTGTAGTTCTATTAAGCATACCTGTGACTTTTTAAATTGAATTTACCTGGGTGACATTGGTTAACAAAATAAAATAGGGTTCAAGGGTATAATTCTATAACACATTATCTGTATACTGTATTGTGTGTTAACCACCCAAAGTCAAGTTCCTTTCTGTCACCATTTCTTCCCCATTTACCCTGTTCTAGCTGCCCTCACCTACATCTCTTTCTCCCTGGATTTCACCATACCGTTGTCTGTGTCTGTGAGTTTCGTTCGTGCTTAGTCCCTTCACCTTCCTTCAACCAGACCCTCCACTGATGTCCCCTCTGTTCTCCCCTCTGTATCGAAAGGTCTGTTTCTGGTTTTTTTTTTTCAGTTTACTTTGTTCATTAGATTCCACATATAAGTGAAGTCATATGGTATTTGTCTTTCTCTGTCTGACTTATTTTATTCAACATAATACTCTCCAGGTTCATCCGTGCCGTTGGAAAAAGTAAGATTTCCTTCTTATTATAGCCAAGTAGTATTCCACTGTGTCAACGTACCACAGCTTTTTCATTCACTCATGTACTGATGGACACTTCGGCGACTTCCAAATCTTGGTGATTGTAAGTGACGCTGCAATGAACATAGGGTTACATATATTCTCTTGAATCAGTGTTCTGGGTTTCTTCAGATACATTCCCAGAAGTGAAGTCACTGGGTCAGGGGCAGTTTCATTTTAAATTTTTTGAGGAAACTGCTCCCCAGTTTTCCACAGTGGCTGTGCCAGTCTGCGTTCCCACCAACAGTGCAAGGGCACTTGTCCCAGCACTTGTCCCAGCACTTGTTGTTTGTTCGCTTTGATGGTAGCCATTCTGACAGATGTGAGGTGACATCTCATTGTGGTTCTAATTTGCACTTGTGTGATGATTAGTGGCACTGAGCATCTTTTTATATGTCTATTGGCCATCCGTATGTCCTCTTTGGAGGAGTATTTATTCAGGTTCTTTGCCCATTTTTATTTTTTAAATTTTTAAGTGTATTTTATTGATTATGCTATTACAGTTTTCCCGTTTCCCCCCTTATCCCCCCTCCACCCTGTACCCCCCAACCCTCCAGCATTCCCTCCCTTAGTTCATGTCCATGGGTTGTACATGTAAGTTCTTTGAATTCGCTATTTCTATGCCATTTTTGACCTCTCCCTATCTATTTTATGCCTACCAATTGTGCTTCTTATTCCCTGTACCTTCTTCCCCACATTTATCCCATCCCACTCCTCCCTGAAAACCCTCCATGTGATGTCCATTTCTCTGATTCTGTTCTTGTTCTAGTATTTGCTTAGTTTTTGTTCTTCTTGTTTTTCTTTTTCTTTTGGTTCAGTTGTTGATAGTTGTGAATTTGTTGTCATTTTACTATTCATAGTTTTTGATCTTCTTCTAATTCTTAGATAAGTCCCTTTAACATTTTATATAATAAGCACTTGGTAATGATGAACTCCTTTAACTTGACCTTGTCTGGGAAACACTTTATCTGCCCTTCAACTGTAAATGAAAGCTTTGCTGGATAAAGTAATCTTGGATGTAGGTCCTTGCCTTTCATGACTTCGAATACTTCTTTCTAGCCCCTTCTTGCTGGCAAGGTTTCTTTTGAAAAATCAGCTGGAAGTCTTATGGGAACTCCTGTGTAGGTAACTGTTTCCTTTCCTCTTGCTACTTTTAAGATTTTCTCTTTATATTTAATATTTGGTAAGTTAATGATGATGTGCCTTGGTGTGTTCTTCATTGGATCCAACTTCTTTGGGATTCTCTGGGCTTCCTGGACCCTCCTGGAAGTGCCTTAGCCAAATTGGGGAAGTTTTTCTGCATTATTTGTTCAAATAAGTTTTTAATTTCTTGCTCTTGTTCTTCTCCTTCTGGCATCCTTATAATTTGAATATTGGAATGTTTAAAGTTGTCCTAGAGGTTCCTAAGCCTCTCTTAACTTTTTTTGAATTCTTGTTTCTTCATTCTGTTCCAGTTGGATGTTTATTTTTTTCCTATTGCTCCAAATTGTTGATTTGAGTCCTGGTTTTCTTCCTGTTACTGCTGGTTCCCTGAATATTTTGCTATATTTTGTTTTGGGTATTCTTTATTTGTTCTTTCATTTTGTAATTATGCTCATTCAGTTCTGTGAGCATTTTGATTACCAGGGTTTTAAATTCTCCATTGGATAGGTTGGCTATCTCCTCATCACTTAGCTCTTTTTCTGAGGTTTTGCTCTGTTCTTTCATTTCCAGGGCCATATTTCCTTGTCTCAGGACAGCTGGTAAGTTATAAGGGTGTGGGGCCTGAGGTATTCACCCAGGCGGGGCAACCCTCTTTGCTGCGCTTTGGTGCTGCCTGTGGAAGAGGGGCCAGAGAGGGAACACAGCAGTTCACCTGCTCATCTCTAGTGCGTTTTTCAACAAACTCTCATGTGAGACTGGGAGTTTCTCCCACCAGCAATTCCCACTGTAGTCCCCAGTCAGCTCTGAGTGTCAGTTTCCCTTTCAGCCAGACCCAGGCACGTGGTCTGCCACCTCACTGCAGGTCTCTGCCTGCCTGGTGGCCTGGCTCCTTCCTACTGGTTTGGTTGACTGTGTCTTTAATTCTTTCATTATCAAAGTTCCATGAGTTTGGTTTTCTGGCACTTCTGGTTGTTCATTGTTTTTAGATTGTTTGTTATCCTCCTTTTGGTTGTGTGAGGAAGTAAAGGGTTCTACCTATGCCTCCATCTTGGCTGGAACTCTCTTTGCCCATTTTTAAACTGGATTGTTTGTTTTCTTGGTGTTGAGTTATACATGTTTTTAATACCTTTTGGATATTAACCCTTTATGAGATATATCATTGGTGAACATGTTCTACCATTTTGTGAGTTGTCTTTTAATGTCATTGAGGTTTTCCTTTGCTGTGCAAAAACTTTTGAGTTTCTGCTGTATAGAATTCCATTGTGTAAATGCACCATAGTTTTTGGTGCATTCATTTGCTGATGGGCAGTTAGGTTGATTCCAGTACTTGGCTATTGTAAATTGTGCTGCTATGAACATTGGTGTGCATAGGTTCTTTTGGATTGGTGTTTCAGGGTTCTTAGAATATAATCCCCATAGTGAAATTGCTGGGTCAAAGGGCAGATCTATTTTTAGATTTCTGAGAAAATTCCATACTATTTTCCATAGTGGTTGTACCAGTCTGCAATCCCAACAACAGTGAACTAGGGTCCCCTTTTCCCCACAACCTCTCCAACACTTGTTGTTTGTTGCTTTGTTTACAATGGCCATTCTGACCAGTGTAAAGTGGTATCACATTGTGGTTTTAATTTGCATCTCTCTGATAGCTGCCGACATTGAGCATCTTTTCATGTGTCTCTGGATCCTCTGTATGTCCTCCTCGGAGAAGTGTCTGTTCAAGTCCTCTGCCCATTTATTAATTGGGTTGCTTGTCTTCTTAGAGTGGAGTCATGTGAGTTCTTTATATATTTGGGAGATCAAACCCTTGTCTGAGGTATCACTGGCAAATAATACAATGGGTAAAGTTTATTTCTCATTTCTAATTTGATTGAACTATTTATGGTAATATTCACCATGGCATTAATGGCAAAGAAAATAACTCCTTAAGTTCTTCCCATGTTTCTTTCTCTAAAGGAAAAACAGCACAGACCCACATTACAGATTCAGTATAAAGTTGACCCTCAGCTCTGCTATGCATTAAAAACACATCTCATTTTCAAAAAACAAAACAAAACAAACTTTGGAGTTTGATTTAGTCCTATTTTTTTTCTTTTTTCTTTTGTTTCTCTTGACTGAGGAGATATGTCAGATACACATTACTAGGAAAATGTTTGAGGTTTTACTATCTATGTTTTCTTCTAGGATGTTTAGAGTATCAAGTCTTACATTTAAGTCTTTAATCCATTTTGAGTTTATTTTTGTATTTGATGTAAGAAGGTGATCTAGTTATATACCTGTGACTTTTTTGAAAATAAGTCCTGATTCTTTTTTAAATATAAAATATGATATATGGACCCTAAAATGTAATGTACACAGTATGATAAATTTAAATAAGTTTCTTATTCTACATATGTATATTTTTGTGTGTAATATTTCTTGTTTGTTTTCAGGCAATACAGTTTATCAAGGATGACTGGCATTCTTNTTTAATCCATTTTGAGTTTATTTTTGTATTTGATGTAAGAAGGTGATCTAGTTATATACCTGTGACTTTTTTGAAAATAAGTCCTGAATCTTTTTTAAATATAAAATATGATATATGGACCCTAAAATGTAATGTACACAGTATGATAAATTTAAATAAGTTTCTTATTCTACATATGTATATTTTTGTGTGTAATATTTCTTGTTTGTTTTCAGGCAATACAATTTATCAAGGATGACTGGCAGTCTTTGTTAAACCATGCAGTTACTCTGCAGAACTCTGGGAAGCAGAGAGGTCAAGTGCTGTGAGCCTTTGACAGTTATGGGAAAAGACCCTGCAGTACAGGGTGGGCAAAAGTAAGTCTACAGTTGTTATTGTGCAAGTTACAGTTTATTCTTGTGTTGTTGTTTATTAAATATTGTATGATTTTCCATAGGAACAACTGTAAACCTACTTTTGCCCCAACTTGCTCTAAATGGCTAGAAAAAGGTGAGGCTGGAATTTATATTCAGTGTTTCAAGTGTTCTTTGTGCTACAGTTTTTTGGGTTTTTTTTTTTTTTTTTGCTTATTCTTTTAGCTGTAGGTACAGCCATCCAAATTGAGGACCAGGAGCAAAGCCAAGAACAGAAAAAGTCTGCGAATGTCATCATGAAAGCTCTTGGTAAACAGTAATTTCACCAGAGCTGAGAATGAGAAAGCTGGCTGAAAAACTGTATTATAAAAATTGATGATCCTGGATGGCAAATCCATATTTATTTAGAACAAACTTTATTGACCAATCACTTACATTAGAAAGAAGTTAATGTGTGCTGCAGCAGCTTTGCGCTTGTTTTGTTAAGGGCTGAAGGAACAGCCCGGTACTGCTGGGTTGGCAGAGAGGATTGTGTGCGGTGCTTCAGAGCTCGACCTCAGCCACAGGCCTGTATTTTGGTGACGGCACAAAAAGCCTTCAGCTTCAGGAAGCTTCTGTGAGGTCAGTTGGGGCTTTCCTGGGATAACCCAGTCTGCTCCTGAAATGAGATTTCTAAGAGGAATTAACCTTTTTCTCTTTAAAAAGCATGCTGCTTTGTCATCCTTCCTTTCCTGAGATCATCACAAGAGTCGGAGAGTTGCTCTGCTTGAAATGGCGCAGCAGATAAAAGACAGAATAAGATGCAGACATTGCTTCTGACTCCCCTTAGAGAATACCCAAATGGGTTTTAGGATAACAATGCTTGGTTTTAATGTTCATGAATAAAAGAAGGAATCTGTGAATAACAGTCTGGATTCAGAAGGCAATAAAGAAACGTGTCAAGAGAGAAAAGGAACCTTGGACTGAATTGGAAGTAGAATTTGAAAGAATCAATCTTTTTTCTGTATCCCCCCAAGTAATCCTTGGCCTTGTCAAATGCATCACAACTGGAGTCGAGTTTTGGCAATGTCTGCCACAGCAAGGAATAAGCCCATCCTTACAGGGCTGCAGAGACTCCCCTTAGCCAGTTGGAGAAGCTGTGCGTGTGTGCACATGTGTGTGCAAATTTGAATCCAATTGGTTGTGTTTGTTTTGCTCTGTGAAGGAAGAGAAATGCAATGTATTAAGCACCTAAGTTCTGCCAGGCCCCAAAGTAGCATGCCGGTTGGAGAGACTGCTGCTTACCGTTTTCATAGTTAGGGAATGTTAGACTTGAAAATTGTGTCCATGTCTGAGGAACCTGATCACTATCCCATTGTCAAAGTGGTCATTTTAAATACCTTAAATTTAAAAAGCTTCCTCTTGAACTGGGACTATAACTTTTAACTTGAAGACATTTGAAATCAAATTCATGTAAATTTTTAAGAAGTTTTGCTCAGCCACACATACATTTTAGTGAGGTTAAGCCACATGGACACAAATGAGAAGTTACGTAAACAGCGTTTCTTAGAGAATGAATAGGGTCTGCCCGCTTCTTCTCAGTCCCCTTCTCTGGTTACAGTTCTATTATCCAGCTGTGGCTTCTGCCTTATGCTGCCAATCAGAGCTCTTAACCATCTGTTTAGAAAGTTCTTTAGTCAGTTTTCTCTTGTCATGGAAATTGTGAGGTTTGAATGTTGATGTTGTCATTTGCGATCAAAGTCCTGAGCAATGCATCTATTCATGTGGGAGATATTTATAGGGCTTATGTTCTCCAAAACCCCCCTTTTTATGCTTCCAGTAAATGGAATAGTCCTCTATTAGTTACGCCAAACCATAAGGGACCCTGTTAAAATACAAATGTTATCTAGAAGGACTGTACACCATGTCTCTGACCTCTATGATTACTTTAACACTAATTTTCTTTCTCTTATCAACACTGTCTTTGAGTCTTGATAGTAAAGTCCACATAGGTTAGTTTTGAAGGAAGAGGCCAGAAAAAGCATCACAGGAAGCAGGGATAAAGAATCTTTGGTTTGAAGAGGCCCAGAAAGTGCATAATTGTGGGAGGTTAACCTTTATAAAGTGGGTATAAATAAAGCTAAGCTCTGAGGGTTGTCTGAATATTAATTGGAACAATATATATTAAGGTATTGAATATGGTGTCTCACTCTTAGTTCATGTTCAGCAAATGTCACCTATTGCTATAGTAATAAAAACACTAAAATATGTAACATAATTGAATATGGTTTCGGTTTATGAATGACATCAAAATCTTCCATCATTTCAGACTGTTTAATTTTTATTGTACAGTTCTCTTTTAAAAATATGGTTTTATCTTTGAAATTTGCATATCTGGAAATTATTTTTTTCTGTAATACATTTCCTTACAATAGTTTTTGTATATACCTACAGTAATCAAATTGTAATTCATTCTTTGCAACACTTCTTGTAACCCAGACTCATTATTTCTATTTGTGTTTCTGTGTCTGTATAAAACTAACTTTATAACACGTCTGACATATGTCTCGTGACAGAATTACTCATATTGGCAAGACTTGATAGCTTCTGTGGCCCTTTGAGAAAAGACATTTGAACACATTTTTTCACATTTCAACACTTTTCTTCCATTTGATAGGATAACAGAAGTAATTGATGCATAATTTACATTTATTGAAAATAAATTTGGCGATTTGGCCCACTTTCTTCCCAAAACTTTGTCCCACCAATACCTCCAAGAAAGAGTTTTGGTGGGAAGATGAGTAACACTCCAGAGGTTCTGATTTGTGCACTGGCATAATCTCTACAGAGATTACTGAGCATTAGTCCGACAGCCTTTTGAAAAAGGCTATTGTCTTCTGATAATGGTATTAATTTTTTTTCAGTAGAGAGCTTCTGGTCATCTTCTTGTAATCCTCACAGAATCTGGGAAGAGCTATATAGATACAACACCTAAGAAAGCCAGTCTTATAGGAAGAGGTGTAATGGAGAACCAGCAAGTGACTTTTTAAAACTAAAATGACACATATTTATTATCTTCTTATAGGAGAATATCAGCCTTAGAAAAGGGAAAGGCAGTTGGTGGTGAATATGGGTCACAAGCTGTAACTTTGAGAAACAAATGGAAAATTTGTTTCTTTTCACTCTGACATTAAATATTATTGCTATTTGCTTTGAAATAATTCCTCTTGGTATCAGTCATAGCCTGCAAGGGCTGACAAATAAAGTGTACTTCTTTGTTTCTTGGGTGGAGTCACAAGCAAACAATAACTCTTAAAAGATCTTTTTTTTTTTGCATCAGATCCAGGAGCTACTTTACTTTTCTTAACCTAAAAGGAGAGAGGCAAATGTCAGTTCCAGTTTGTCAGATGCCCTTTCACAGAGCTGTTGGTAAAGTGATTAAGTTCATAAATGACAGAAATGATAGATATTGGTGCCATTATTGCTATTTTATGCAGACCGAGTATGTGTTTTCCCAAGATTAAAATTTTATGACAAGAATTTTTAAGTCATAATACAGAACTGTTATTTGTCAAAGAAGTAATGTGTGTTTTTGGCTGTTGCAGAAATCTCAGTGGAAAAATTCCCAGGCTCCATTTTACTTTTAAGTATATAAACCTGAAGAGTAGGTTCTGTTTTGACTTTGCAAGCTCAGACCTCCACCTCCATTATAACATTTTCAACAAGCACATACAATATTTCAGGTACTGGTACCAATGTTTTTTCAAAAAAATCCTAAGGGAATTCTGAGGGTAGATTCCTTCCATTTTCTCTCTACTGTTCCCAGTGTTCAGAGTTGCTTCCACACAGAGGTTGGGGGAGGGGCCTCAGGTCCCCTGCACAGTGGAGTCAGTGTCCCAGGCTGGAGGCTCACTGCTGTTAACAGGGTTTAATAAGAGATTCACGGAGTGACTGAGGCTGGAAGGGATTGTCCAAATCAAATATACTATTCTGTCGCTTTTCAAATGCGAAACTGAGACAGAGGGAGAAGAAGGGATCTGTCAGGGCCATGTTATCAGCAAGTGTCAGAGTTGTGACCCAGACGGACTGATTCTGTTTAATGATTTTCTCAGTGATTTCCCACTGTCCTTTTTACTTCACTCCTGACTTGCTTCCATCCCATTCCATTCCAACTGGTCCCTGATCTTGACCAGGCTACTGTTTTGGCTTCAGTCCTACCCTTTGGACATACTGACTCAGTGGGATTTCATTGGCATTTTCTGAGTGGCTTTTGTCTTGAACTTAATGCCTCTGGAGGTTCTAGCTCCTGACGACCTTGAGAAAGTCTCCTCGTCGCTGTTGCCTTTTACCAGGACTGCCGCTGCTGTTTCTGCTCACACTACCACCACAATCTGTTCACTTACTCCTTTGTCAGGGATCCTGCCTCACACTTTGTGAAAACAAGCTCACAGACTTCACTGCAAGAGCTCTTTTAAGGTGAGTAAGTTACCACCTTGCAGTTGAGGAAATCACAACTCAGAAAGGTTACATTGTGTTTCCATCAATTTACAGCAGTGAGGGCGAGCTGTGATCCAAACCCAGGAACGTCACAACCCCATTCCCGTTCCACGCACTCCCCGCCCCTGCCCCAATCCCAATTTGAACTGCTAAAGCTCAAATTTTGGGTAACAAACCACAGCAAATTGCACTGCTTAGGGGACTCTGGTTCCCATTCAGCTGCTCTCTAAAACACCTTTAATTATGTACAAATGTGTGAGGCTCCCCTCTTCGGGCTTGTCTGGTGCTGCTGGCACTTTTCAACGTTCTGCTCATAGGGCTCTGTGTTCCCTGCCCTGCCCTGTGATATGATAATGGTGGCAGTTCCATGTCACCCTATTGGCTGAACAAAAACAGTTGACTCCTTTTAGCTGAAACAATAACTTCCTAACTGAGACTCCAGCTGAAAACAGAACCTCCAAATGGCCAGATTATAGAATGCCCTGATATAAGAGTATTTGATGAAATGCAATTGATTACCAAGTTACTTCTGGCTTCCCACTTTCTTTCCTGCTCTCCATGCCTACAGCTCAAGAGATAAATTCTTTTTAAGCAGTTCACAATCACTGTCATGTTCAGAAGGGGTCTGTGGCAGCCTTTGTTCGAAGGACATCTACTGCCTTCTTGGCTAGAGCAGGTTGCATCAACCTACTTTTCCATACTTAAAAAATATTTATTTATTTATTTACTTTTAGAGAGAGGAGAAGGGAGAAAGAGAGGGAGAAAAACATCAACGTGTGGTCATCTCTCACACACGCCCTACTGGGGACTTGGCCTGAAACCCAGGCATGTGCCCTGACTGGGAATGGAACCAGTCACCCTTTGGTTTGTAGGCTGATGCTCAGTCCACTGAGCCACACCAGCTGGGGCTACTTTTCCATACTTTAGAGTTAAAGGTACTTGGAAGGCTTTTGTATGACAGCCTTCCATTAAATAATTTCTGAAAGGGTACTTAATTGCATGAGTGGAAAAAGGAGAAGATATTCATTGAGTGCCTATTATGTGCATAGAAATATGCTAGACATTTTCACTTAGATGATCTCAATTTATCTCCACAGTAATTGTAAGAAGTATAGATTTTTACTCTCATTTTAGACATTAAATGGCTTATTCCAGATCACACAATTAGGAATGGGCGCTGCTGGCATTTGAATCCAAGTGAGACGGACTCCTGTATATGACCAAGCTACCTCCGAACATGCCAGGGAGCTGGGCCCCGTGCCTGTCATCCTGCCCATTATCGTTCTCATCCTGGGACTGTTAGACAGGGACCCTTGCTCCACAAATCCTAATACGGATCTTCCCTAATCTTTGAAATGTTCATTACTGTTTGTTAAAGAATGATTTACACTGTCACACGCTGCCTAAAGTAGAAATCTGTAGCTTCCTATAGTCTCCGTTTTCCACACCCCACTCAGTGACACCCCACTCAGGGCAGTTTGCCGTGGAGAATGATGCTCCTTGTTGCAGACGCCCCTCATAGGCTCAGGAGGGTGACTCTTCCTCCTCCAGCAAAGTCCCAGGGGATCCTTCCCTCTAGTGGTTTGATGAAAAACCAAGGTCATATCTCTTTTGTCTGTATGTTGATTCCCAAGGAAAAACAATCTGCTGACTGGAGTAGCTAATTCTTCTTTCTCTGGATTGCTAGCTCAACCCCTGAGCTAGCAATTTTGAAGGAGGACTCTACTCCTAACCACTGTGCTCTTTGTCTGCTTCTCTTCTCCTCGGACCCCCTCCTGGTTTCATCCCCTATGACAGGCTCTACCCAGCTCAGGGACACCTGAGCCGCACTGCACCACCCCCCCTCGCCACACACACAGCCACTATGCATCCAGTCTTCTTTTAAAAGACACTCCTTTCTATGAAGTTGAACATAGATTATTTATTTTATTTTTTATAATTCATGTCACTTTTCTAAATTTTGAATTTCTTTTTCTGAAAAACCAGAAGGTTTAAGATAAAGATATTTCAGAATTCAATATATTTCTCAAACAGGTTAAAAATAAATGAGCCTTCATAAGCAATTGTTATTCTTTGCCCTCCACAAAATTTTAGCAGCAGTCTCACCAGCCACAAAGTGACACTTCTGTCCAGTGCCCTAGGGCAGGGATCTGTTGCCCTTTCTCCCGGGTTCCATCAGTGCAAAGCCTGCTTGCCACTTCCTCTTCCTGGGCCTCCCATTCTCTCTCTAGTTCCTTTATTCTCTCCTTAGTCACACACTCCTTCTCACTGCCTCCACCCTCAGGGGCTTCTGTCCCCGATTTTTCCCTACTGAGGCTGGTCTCTCCCAGGCGGTTACAGATTTCACCAGGCCACACTCAGTTCAACAAGTGTCTGTTCAGTGCCAACCACGTGAAAGCCCATGATGGCCGCTCTTCTATTCCAGTGGTACAACCTCACCCAGGAGAAAGATGTGTAGGAAGAGAAGCCTGGGATGATCTTATTAATCTTTCTCCACCTTTGAAGGACAATTTTGTTTTTCTTAATATCCAAAAATATATGATTTAAAAAGGAAACTTTGTT
The DNA here is from genome assembly GCF_014824575.4 of Sturnira hondurensis. Classification (NCBI taxonomy): domain Eukaryota; kingdom Metazoa; phylum Chordata; class Mammalia; order Chiroptera; family Phyllostomidae; genus Sturnira; species Sturnira hondurensis. The sequence goes on from NW_028080827.1 coordinate 8,560,850, forward strand.
ATGTTTTAATAATATTTTAATAAGAAAACATATATGACATGTTACTTATACAGCTTAAGGCTTCCAAAAGGAAAAAACAATATTCTTACCTACTGAGTTTTATATTGTATATATTGTTCTCAAAAGTATCCAGTTCTAGTCATGAAGCTTAGTATTCTAAAAGCCTCCATTCTGTATTTTTTAAAAATTGATGTTATGAAAAAAATAGTTAAATAATTGAGATTGCTCAGAATTATGAAAGTACTTATCAATATATTTTATACTCATTAAAATAATACCATAAAGACAGCCTATTAAACGAAGAGAAAGTAAAAAATAGATTATATATCTTAAATTAGTAATAATGGGGAATATATCACTCTTTGCTCAAAGAAACCCATTTTAGTATCTTAGTCTTCCAATTTCTAATGAGATACTTTTTAATTTAATTAGCCTGTTGTGTAGTTTGTGAGATTATCTTACTGACTTGGTATTTGCTCCAAAAGCCATAGAGTGGAATTGTTTCTCTTGCCTTCTAGGTCCCACTGTGATTCCAGAAACACAGAATAATTAGTAACTGAGATGAAACAAGTAAAGGAAGCATTGGGAATTCTTCTCTTGGCCCTGATACTCTTAGTTTTGTTTATGACCGTGTTAGCCAAAACACACTCTAGTAGCATTTCTTTCATAAGACCCCTCTTCCTTCTTCCCTAAAAGACTCCCAACTACAGTTTTAAAGCTCACGGTTACTGTCCCTCAGCTTTCCCTAATGTCTCACCAGCATCTTTACACACCCTCCCCGCTCCAGGTGACTATCACTTCTTGGATGAAAACATTCTTGAACTACCCCTTTGAATTGGGGGGCTAATTCTCTTTTTGGAATCCCATTCATCTCACTCAGACTTCTGGTGCAGTTCCTTTGCTCGCTGTCCCATTTATCTTCATTACACAGCGAGCTTTCCAAGCACTGTGTTCCCTTGTCTTTCTCGACTCAGCAGTGTCTATCAGGGACCTTGAAGACAATGGCTACTCAACAAACATTTGCTAAAATAAATTATTGAGTTGCTGTTTGGTGCCAGTGAGTTAGCAATGGAAAGAATGACCACAGCATGCCCTTTGTCTAATCACATGGCTATTTCTTTTTCATTTCATAATAGATTAGACTGAACCATATTAGATGTTATTTTTATAATTCAAAAATTAATAAAATTTGAAAATACTGACAATTTCATGTAGTTATGTCATTATTAAAATTTGTTCTTTCAATATATTATAGATATTTGCATAACTTTTAGACATTCAGGAAAACTATTAATTTTTCATATCCTGAGGAATATTTTATAGTATTGAATTTGATTTGTGAGAATACAAGCTGCTGTATTTGAATAGTCTATACTTTTTCTATATTTTTTCCAAACAAACTCTATCTCTTTATAGTGGTGAAGTTAAGTAGTCCTCAAAAATTTCAAAACCACAGGGAATTTTATGTCTACAGAAACATTTCAAAGTTTCAAAATTAGTGATCTTTATTTTGATTTTATTCATTTTAATTAATTAATGTATATGGAAAGACCAGATTTGTTGCCGTGACATTTTTTTCTCCTTTTGCCTCCATTAGAGATTCATTTGGGAAAAATTGTATGCATATTGGATTTTTGTGCCTATCCAGTATTACATTCAATCTCTTTTAGCAATCTTAAACTTCACATGTCAGAAAGTGAACCACTGATCTACTTCTCCAAAAAATCCTTCCTCATCTCTGCTAATGGCAACTTCACCATTCCAACTGACCGACCAGGTCATCACAGGGTCCTCCACCCTGGCTCAGACCATCCTTATTTTTCATTTGTATTACCATAGTGGCCTGAAAATAAACCTACCACCTTCTTGTTTGTTTATTTTTTATTCTCAACAAGTAGTCAAATTAACACTTAAAAAAAAAGACTTTATTTATTAATTCTCTTAGAGAGGAAAAGGAGGAAGAAAGAAAAGGAGAGAAACATCAAGGTGTGGTTGCCTCTTGCAAGGCCCACACTGGGGACCTGGCCCGCAACTCAGACATGTGCCCTGACTGGGAATTAAACTGACCACTCTTTGGTTCACAGGCTGGCACTCAATTCACTGAACCACACCAGCCAGGGCCAAAGTAACACTTTCAAAACATGAATCTATTCAAAACTTTACAATGGCTCTTGATTTAATTCCGAGTGAAAGCACAGTCCTTGCCGTGATTTACAAGGTCCCGAGTGGTATGCCTCCTTCCCTCACAAGCACAGCCCAGCCCTGCCCTGTCACTTCTCTGACTTCTTCCCCTCACTCAGACTGTTTCAGCCCCTCAGCTTTATTGCCATCACTTGAACATGCCAGGCACTGTCTCACTGAGGGCAACAATCCAAACAAGTGCCTTGCATGTAAGCAAGTGTTCAATAAATATATGTTGAATTACATTGGAGTTAGCACACAGCTGGTAGCCATTATAATTAGATTTAGGACTTGGCCTTACTATTTTTTGTTTGAGTTGTATCTTGTAGCATCCATCTAATACACAAGTTATTTTCCTCTTTCAAATATTTTCCCCAGTTGGTAATGTGGGCTTGGGAGAACTTCCATGGTATATTTTGAAAGATAAATAAAATTTGGAACTGTGTAAGTATCTTGTTAGAATTATAAATAATCATGTTGTTTATAGAATTGACCAAAGTAGGAGGACTTTTTTAATTCTATGAACTGTTTTAAATAATTGCTAATGATAAAATGAGAGATTTAAAGCCCTGGCTGGTGTAGCTCAGTGGATTGAGCACCGGCTTGAGAATCAGACAATCGCATTTCGATTCCCAGTCAGGGCACATGCCTGGGTTATAGGCCAGTTCCCAGCCGGGGACAAAGGAGAGGCAACCATACATTGATATTTCTCTCCTTCTCTTCTTCCTTTCCCCTCTAAAGATAAATGAATACAATTTTAAAAAATATTAGAGATTTAAAATGGTGAATTTATTTACAATTTTCTGAAGGATACCACCTGCCTAACTTAAATGTAGTGGAGAGTGAAGTAGATAGACTGTTAGATAAATTCATAGCTGTAAGTTTTGATTTTTGCAGCTTATTAAAACATGTGATAATATTAGCAAGTAGCCTGAATGTTAATACCTTTTATTTGAGCAATGACAAATAAATTATAATACCATCTATAAGAATTTGTGAAAGGTTTGCTAAGTTTTTTGATGATATTTTAGAGAAATAACAAGTAGTTGATTTTAATAAAGCACAGTATCTTCTTGGCTTCTGTGATGGCCAGTGTAAGAATCTGTTTATTTTTGCTTGAAGTACTTTATATGCAGCGTTACATTTCTTAAATTATGGCATTAGTGCTCCCTGGGTGAAATGTGGATAATATGCAGAAGTGCATTGCATTAAAATTTTTGTACTATTGACCAATAATTTGTTTATGGTAACTATGTTTTAATCCCAAGTATGTCTTTCAATTAAACAAATTCATTTTTGATTAAAAATTTTCATTTACAGCCTGAATTTTTTTAAAGCAGTGTCTCTATTAGGCTTGAACCAGATTTCTGTACCTAAATTAGCAATATTTCTAGTGACTAAAATATTTGGTAAACAGTTATTGAAGTTATTAATAAAATTCAACAGTAAAGACATATCATTCTACATTTTGTTGTTTTTAGAGTCACTGGTATTTGTCAGCTTCAGAAAACTGTGAGGGTCTAATAATATTTTAGAAAACTTAAAATATAGGCATTAATCTTATTAAAGTGTATGTCATATATACCAAGATTGTAAAATTACCAAAAAAATGGTGTATTCATTTAAATACATTCCAAATATGGTTACAGAATGGCACTCAGAAGTTTTGTTGAGAAAAATGAATTTTTTTATAAAGCTTTCATACTATAATGGTCTTTATCAAAAGTGAATGATCAGCTTCTGGTTTTAGCTGTGACATATAAAAATTGGAAGTCACCACTTCTATGCTCCTAGCAGTAAAAACACTGAACAAACCAAAAATAAATGACTGTTCTTAGACCCATCAGATAATTTATTTCACAGGGCAAACCACACCCTGAAACATGCATGTATAGGTGAGTGTGAAAATTACAGATGTAACAAGCTTATCTGGAGCATAATCAACTGGAGCCGTAAACTTGAATCCCACCAGGTTCATCTGGTGAAGGTCCAAGAAAAACCCTCTCGTGTTCCTGGTAGACTGAGAGGGACAGTAACCACTTTGAAATATATCCAGAGCTAGAAACATTTCTGAAGGTCACAGTCTACGGGCATAGGCCCCCTCAGACAGATTTAATTATAAGACTATAGAAGACTTTCTCTTGCCCATACCTTACCACTACATCAACAGGGCTCCAGTGTAATAGCAGAAATTACAGCTGAAAGCTGCAAGGTACATACACGATTTAAGAAGGACCTCTTAGGGAAACCAAAAATAACAGAAGAGACAAAAACAAAATTACCAGAGGAAACGGATGACTCTGGTACCTATAGAAACATTAAAAAAGACAAACTTCTCTCTAGATTAATGTGAAATATCATTGTCTTAGTCTGTTTGGGCGGCCACAGTGAAATACCTTAGGCCAAGTAGCTTAATCAACAAAACTTTATTCCCTCAGAGTTCTGGAGACTGGAAAATGCAAGATCAGGATGTTCATAGTAGTTTCTGATGAGAGTTTTCTGCCTGGCCGACAGATGACTGCCTTCTTAGTGTAACTTCATATGCCTTTCCTCTGTGCATGAGGGGCTGGGATGGAGAGTGTTGAGAGGAAGAGAGAGGTGAGAAAGAGAGAGAGAGAGTGATATGTGTGTATGTATATACATATGTATATGTGTATATACATATGTGCATATATGTACACATATACACACATATAGTCTACCCAGAAAAAGTTCTGCCATTGTTAATATAATGAGAATGGTTTATGCAACATTGATGTAACCTGGCAGCTAAGGAGGATGAACTGGAGTGTGTATGCGTGAACAATGACAACTTCATTGTACTAGTCACTGAGTGTGGTAGATGCTATTGAGTGAGCATGTGTACTGTGTGGTCATCACATTTAAAATGACTGAGCAAATAGAGCAAAACTCTGCATCAAATTTTGTTTTAAGCTTGAACATTCCTCTGCAGAAACAATTCAGATGGCCATAGCTATGGGCAACTGGTGATTGCCAGCTTTATCACAACAATGAACCTGCTCATGTTCAACGCACCTGCTCATGGTCAATGCACCTGCTCATGTTCAATGCACCTGCTCATGCAGTTTTTTGGTGAAACATCAAATCACCCAGGTGGCTCAGCCCCGCTATAGCCCATATTTGGCACCCTGTGACTTCTGGCTTTTCCCCAAACTACAATCACCTTTGAAATGGAAGAGATTTCAGACCATCAGTGAGATTCAGGAAAATACAACAGGACAGCTGATGGTGATCAGAACTGTGTGAGGTCCCTAGGTACGTTCTTTGAATGGGACTGAGGCATCATTGTGTTATAGGGGAATGAGGGGTCAGAGGGGTAATAAAAGGCAGGGCCTTCACCATTGCAATCTAACAAAAAACTTATTACAGGAGGCTAAAAGCAAAGGAAGACATGTTTAACATGTTGAGCCAATGACTCTGTACCTGGTCTGGTAAGGCTGGCAGGCATTCCAAATAACACAAGTAAACTATGATAGTGAACCAGGGGAAGCCCTTGAAAGTATGTGCATACCATCTCCAATGGCTGGAAAGAGGAAGGCCTTGAGACTGTGTATTCATACCCAAACCTAGAAAGTAGAAGGGGAGGGGAACTACAGTGCCCAAAGGAAGGGCCCTCAAAAANCTAAAAGCAAAGGAAGACATGTTTAACATGTTGAGCCAATGACTCTGTACCTGGTCTGGTAAGGCTGGCAGGCATTCCAAATAACACAAGTAAACTATGATAGTGAACCAGGGGAAGCCCTTGAAAGTATGTGCATACCATCTCCAATGGCTGGAAAGAGGAAGACCTTGAGACTGTGTATTCATACCCAAACCTAGACAGTAGAAGGGGAGGGGAACTACAGTGCCCAAAGGAAGGGCCCTCAAAAAATTTTGGTGAACTGCCTGCCTTCTGTCACATATGCAAAATGAACAAATAAAGTCTGGAACAAGATAAGGATTTGGGCTGACAGACACTCACATATACCTATGTTTGCATAGTCATGGGGAAGCTGGTACCCCCTTTACCTGCCAATCAAAATGTAACTTCTTCACCCATCGCCACCAACTGTATAAGTCTTCAGAACAAAGGACTCACTCTCTTGGCTCTCTTGCCCTCTTCTGGCCTTGTGGCTCTCTTGTAACATGAGGAATCCCTGGCCAGCCAGCTTCTGGCCATGAGCTCCCTGGACACCTGTTTTGGCCACCTGTTTTGGCCACCTGGTTTCTAGCCTCCTGGCCTCTTACCACTCAGATGCTGGCCACCCAGCCTCTGGCCACCCTTGCTCTAGCCACCTTTGCTTTTATTTTCCTATTAGAACTTAGTATTAATAAACTTTACTTCCATGCCAATAGGCTCACTGACCTGTAATTCATTACAGTGTTGGCAAGAACAGAGTTTCTAGGAATTACTCCCATAACAATTGTCCTGGGTACAATGTTTCTTGTACTTATATCTTCTTCAATAAATGTCTCTATTTCTCATATTCCATGGCTGGATGCTTTCTGGTTCTAGACAGTCCACATATATATATTCCTCTCTTTATTCCTCCACATATATATATATATACCAATCCTCATTCCTGTTGGGTTAGGATCCCACCCTTATGGCCACACTCAACTTTATCTCCTTAAAGGCATATTCCCATATACAGTCACATTGAAGTTCAGAGTTTTAATATATAATTTTGAGGGGTACAATTCAATTTATAGCACATTTATGTTTGTTTTATACCCAAGGCATTATGTCTGATATTCAACACAAAATTGCTAAGCATATTAATAGGCAAGAAACCCCGCAGACTGAAAAGACAAAGCAAGCATCAAAACCAGAGTCAGATATGGTGCAGATTTTGGAATTATCAGATAGAAAATTTGAAATAGCTATGATTAATATGCTAAATATTCTAATAGAAAAATAAATATGGAACAACAGTTTGGTAATGGAAATTCAGAGAAAAAAAACAAAAGGAAATTCTAAAAATTAAAGAATGCTTTTGATGGAATCATCATTCGGCTGTACAGGGTAAAGGAAAGAGCAGATGATATTAAAGTTATGTTGACAGAAATTTACACAACTAAAATGTAAAGAGAAAAGCAAAACTTGAATGAGAGTATTCAAGAACTGAGAACAAAAGACCAAATATTGTAACAAAAGATGCTCTCATTATTCTTATTGGTGAGGAAATTTCAAGGGTTTTAGGAGCTGTGAGGCAGGAAATGTAGATGAAGATCAAAATATATAAATCAAATATTATTAAAATATATACAGAATGAGGAAAATAAAATTGTCTTTTATTGCAGATGAGAAGATTGTCTATGAAGAAAACAACACAACTGACAAAAATAAAACTAACCCTCCTTGAACTAAATAGTAAGTATTGTAATATCACAGGATATAAAGTTAATATACAAAAGTGAAATGCTTTTTTGTATGCCAGCAATGTATAATTGCCATTTTAAATTAAAAACATAATACCATTTATATTGGTATAGCACAAAAAAAGATATATATTTAGACAGAAATCTAACAAAATATGTTTTAAAAATATCTATTATCATTACATCCTTATAATACTTCATTATTTAACGTTTATTTTTTCACTCTGCTCTGTACCATATAATATTGATAATAATAATGCTTCCAAATTTAAGTATTATGTATCATTACCCAACAAAAATTTTTATGAGTAAAGCTTTTTCATTTTTAGGCTTATTTCTTAAAAGTATTTTCTTAGAAATTACTAAGAAAAAGAAGATAAAAAATATGAACAGTGAAAGGACAGCAAACTCACAGTTATTAACAATCACACCTAAAACAAAAGCAAACTAAGAGGACAGCTAGATCAGGAGTGGAACCGTAGAAATGGAGATCACATGGAGGGTTAGCAACAGGGGGGTGGGAGGAGGAGAAGGGGGGAGAAGGTACAGAGAATAAGAAGCATAGACGGTAGGTAGAAAATAGATAGGGGGAGGGCAAGAATACTATGGGAAATACAGAATCTAAAGAACTTGTGACACATGGACATGAATGAAAGGGGAGAATGGTGGGGGAGGGGTGTGCAGGGTGGAGGGGAGTGAAGGGGGAATGGGAAAACTGTAATGGCATAATCAATAAAATGTATTTAAAAAATTTTAAAAAAGAAATTGTACCTAAGTGCCATTCTTCTGAGTTAACAAAGCTATTGTAATAATCATAAAAAAGTATTTTCTTAGAAATGAAATTATTGGGGCAATAAGTTTTTGTCTTTTAAAAGATATGTTGTTGAAGATATAGGCATTATCTGATACTGTATAAATTTTAGTTGAGATAATTAAATGTTCATCAACTGGCAAACACAATAAAAGCATTCTTCTGTAAAACACATTTCAGAATGCTTCTATAAACCTAATTAAATTATATTTTAGCCTAAGTATGCACATCTTTAACTAAAATACCTATAATCCCTTGTAGATGAGTTTCATGTTCTCCAACTGTTTGTGAGATTAGAATTAGATAGCTGAAGGAGAAACACGGTTTTCTGTGTTTCTTGGAAATTATAGATGAGAAGGATTTATCCATATCTGGAGTCATTATATCATTAATATTTCTACCAGCTTTATAATGTCTACTTCAAATTCTTCAAAGGTTTGAGAAATCACTGCCCTTTGAAGAGCATTGAAAGCATGAACAAAGATGAATATTAATCCATTGCTTAATCTTAAAGTCTTGAACAAAAAGGGGTTTCTTGTAAGCTGTAAAAAAAAAAGGAAAATAATGTCTGAGTCTGAAGGTGAAATTGAGTCCATTTAGTCCAGTGTTTTTCCTTTTAGTGCTTCTCCAAGGCTCTTCAGAGCTCTGCAAACATCTTCTTTGATTTCTACTTAAAAAACGAATTAAAATTATAATAAATAAATAAAAGAAACACATGGATCTAAGTACATGGCACATTAGCAATGTTCATCATGTTGATTTGAGTTGCTTAAGTAATAACATTTGTGGAGTTTCAACACTTCTCTCATCATATACAGCAAGATATCTGAATATCTTACAAACATGTTTTTGATGGAAGGGCCTGTCATTATCATTGTTTCATTGAGTATTTGCTTTACCTTTATCTTACCTGTGATAAAAGTTTGAAATGTACTACTAGAGGCCACACCCAACTCAGTGGCAGGAAGTCTACATCTAATAGTAAATTGTGCCTTAACTTTTCCTGGTAATTTTAACACTTATTCCTACATTATGCCACTTTGCACTTCTGGTTCAGTTTAGTAGAAGATTTCTCTGAGTTTTCGTAAATTGTTTGTTTTTCAAAGGTATCACTTGTATACACCTGTACATAAATCAGTATTTTCTTTTTCCTGCTGGGTACCCATATAATATTATTATTTTAATACTCAACATTATTATAATGATAGTTTGGATGCTGAGGTAGATAGACATTTATATCCCTAATTCTTAGATTATGACAGACTAATTGCTTACTCAGTTTCCACTTCCTCAAATGAACCAGGTTTAGGGCAACTGAATATTTTTCAGAAATTCTCAATCAGCTGAAAATTACTTATGTTTCCCAGCCTCCCTAAACATGCAAGGGGTATCTGCTCAGGATTTCAAGGGGAATCTGGCTTTCCTAATGCAGACACTATCCCATAATCCTTGGCACGACTTCCTTTGCCATGCCTGGAATGCTAATGTAAGACAGCTCTCTGGCTTGATGGTCATGAGCATAAAAACCGTATCCTAAGGACACCCAGGATACGCAGGAACCCAGGATACTAGTGACATCATGAAACTATTGTACAAGTCCTAGACTGCCTGCCTCTTGACTTTCTTGTTAAATGAGAAGAAAATCAATTTATTTTGGAAAGACAATTAGCTAATTTGTTTGGGTTTTCATTACTACTGGAGTTCAACCTTCTTCTTTTGTACAGAAACTGAACCTTACTCTCATCTCTCACTTTGTAATACCTTTTTCAACTTTATTATTTCCAAAGTGCCTAAAATCAGCTGAAGTTATACATTGTTTTTTCAATCTTAAAAGATTTTTATTGTTGTTCAGTAACAGTTGTCCCCACTTTCCTCCCATTGCTCTCTCCTGTACTACCCTCCCACCCCAACCTCTCACATTCAATCCTCCACACTGTTGTCTTTGTCCATGGATCCTTTACACATGTTCCTCGACTTCACCCTTCCCCTTCTTTACCTCATTATCCTCCTCCCTCCTCCCCTCTAGTCACTGTCAGTTTGTTCTTTATTTTTATGTCTCTGATTCTATTTTGCTCACTCGTTTGTTTTGATTAGGTTCCACTTAAGGTGAGATTATATGATATTCATCTTTCAGCACCTGGCTTATTTCACTTAGCATAATGCTCTCCAGTTCCATCCATGCTGTCATGAAGGGTAAGAATTATTTCTTTCTTTCTGCTGTGTAGTATTACATTGTATAAATGAACCACAGTCCTACTGGAATATCAATGACATATTTCACAGATATAGAACAAACATTTCAAAAATTTATATGGAACCATAAATGGCCATGAATAGCCTCAGCAGTTCTGAGAAAGAAGAACAACGTAGGAGGGATCACAATACCTGATATCAAGCTATATTACAAGGGCACTATAATCAAAACAGTCTGGTACTAGCGTAAGAACAGACACATAGATCAAAGGAACAGAATAGAGAGCCTAGAAATAAACCCATGTCTCTATAGTCAATATATATTTGACAGAGGGGCAGAAGCATAAAATGGAGTAAAAATATCCTCTTCAACAAATGGTGTTGGGATACCTAGACAGCTACTTGCAAAAAAATGAAACTGGACTGCCAATTTACACCATACACAAAGATAAAATTAAGATAGATAAAAGGCTTAAAGCCAATTAAAAAATAGGCCAAGGACCTGAATAGACACTTCTCCAAAAAGAACAGAGGTTTCATAGACATATGAAAGGATGCTCAGCGTCACCAGACATCAGAGAGATGCAAATTGAAAGCACAGTGAGATACTACTTTACACTGGTCAGAATGGCCATCATAAACAAGTCAACAATGAGTGCCGGCAAGGTTGTGGAGAAAAAGGAACCCTAATATACTGCTGGTGAAAATGCATCCTGGCACAACCACTGTGGAAAATAGAATTTCCTCAAGAAAACTAGAAATAAAACTGACTTTTGACTGGGCAATTCCACTGCTGGGATTATACCCTAAGAATCCTTAAACACCAGTTCAAAAGAACCTGTGCACCCCAATGTTCATAGCAGTGTTATTTACAATAGCCAAGTACTGGGAACAGCCTAAGGGCCCATCAGTAAATGAGGGAAATTATACATTTATTTATCTACTGTGAGTTCTGTGAGGTTCAAGACTAGATTTTTCTCATTTGTTGCCATATACCTATCATCTTGAATAGTGTCTCACACAGCAGAGAATCTCATTGCTCATTCAACAAATGAATAAATCAGTGAGCCTGCAGAAAGGTCCAGTGACTAGACCAACAAAATGGTAAAATAGGAGTGAAAATCCAATCTCCTGATGACCAGTACAGTAATCCTTCATTATACTACTTGAGGCTCTGAGGCTCTTTCAAGTCCTTGTATAGCAGTGATGATTCTATGCACGCATTTAAACAACAACATATTACAATGCAATTGAAATTACTCACTATATCATCAAACTCTTGTAGCAATATCTCTTCAGGCTGTCCCTCATATAATGCCACTTTCGCCAGTTTTATGGAATTGCATGGCTGGAAACTGTCCCTTAAAGTGCTCTATACATGGGTCTGTTTCTTGGAAAATCACAAAGCACATGAACATATTAAAGATTCTGATATGCAGTATAATTAAAAAGTCCACTTGACAATAGTTTAATACTTTCTAAATTTATTTTCTCTAAGAACGCTCTGCCTTATCTTCATTTTGTAGCTAACCCCTTCTAAAAATCCCCCCCAAATTAATATTATACTTTGAAAAACCTTGGGTCTTGACTGTGTACTTCTAGTTGGGTATTTGAGTCCTTCAATTTTTTTATGATAAAAGTCTTGATGAGCATTGTTGTCTGTTGATAAAAACCCTGTTGTCTTATTGGGTCAACTGTTTCAGCTGTGAGATTGATGCTGATTAGCTCAATATGTTGGAATTCGTGATCACTTCCTCCTGCTTGCTGCTTACAATCTAGCCTAGTTTCCTTTTCTTTTTTTATACAAAGTTGATAGACATCATCGTCATTATCATTTTTACTTTACCTTCTCCTCCTCCTCCTCCTTTTTCTTTTTCTTCTTCCTCTCCTCTTCTTCCCCCTCCTCCTCCCCCTTCTTCTTCTCATATAAAAGTGGAACTAGACTATTATATTTTTGAAAAAGTCACATTTATCTTTTAAACATGGTCCCAATAATTTTTTTAAATGATCAAGGGTGAGATTGTATTGTTATTCAGTGCAGTTTTTCTTCACCTAACTAATTCTAAGTCTATTTAAATTCTCCATCCTTCTCCATGCTTTAATTCCTCTAAAAACAATATGCATTCTCCAAAATATCAAACTTTTTCCCAACTGGTTTTCTCTATGGCAGCTGAAAGAAGGATGTTGCCATGGCCTCCTCTGATTACTTACTAAATGACAGAAGAATCCAAAGTCACCAGCCTACCCAGGAAGAGTTTTTTGACTGGGCGATTTTAAAGTTAGTATATTTTGTAAAGTAGATAGTCAATATGTTTTAAGAGAACATAGTAGTGTTTGCTTTTTAGGCCAATAATGAATTGTTAGAGAATATTGTTGATCTTTAGGTAAGAATCTCCAGAGATTCATTTTCCAGGATATCATTAAAAGGCTCTGATTTAATCAGACACATCTGAATTTTAATCTACTAGTCACCCAAATTCACAATGCCAAGCTTTCTGCACATAAACAGGTCTGTAAGAGGGAGCCCAGTGCTGTGGATTGCTGATAGCTACAAATAGGTTGACAAGGGCCAGTCAACAAGCAACATTTGACAAAGGTCTATACCAGAGTCTTTGCAGATCTACTTAATACTTAGAAACAAATACAAAGAACCAGCCAAAATTGAAAGACAAAGAAACAGACTCTAATGAAAGAACTAGAGAATTCTCCAGGAGAAGAACTAGATGAAATGGAGGCAAGCAATTTATCAGATAGAGGGTTTAAAGTAATGATTATAAGAATACTCAACTGCATGAAAAAAAACATAGAAACCATAAAAAGGACTAGTCAGAAATTAAGAATGCAATATTTGAAATAAGTAGTACACTGGAGGAAATAAACAGTAAGGTGAATGAAGAGTTGAATCAGTGATTTGAAAAACAAGGCAGAAACACCCCCCTGCAGAGCAGCAAAAAGAAAAAAAAATTTCAAAAGAGGAAAGCTTAGGAAACATTTTGGATAACATGAAGTGTAACAACATCCACATCACAGGAATACCAGAAAGAGAAAAGAGTTAGGGATCGAGAACCTATTTGAAGAAATAATGAGCAAAAACTTCCCTAATCTGGTGAAGGAAAGAGACACACAAGTCCAGAAAGCTCAGAGAGTCCCAAATAAGTTGGTCCCAAACAGTCCCACACCAAGACACAACATAATTAAAATGGCAAGATATAAAGCAAAGAGAGAATCCTGAAAGCTGAAAGAGAAAACAGTTAGTTCCCTATAAGGGAGAACCAATTAGACTGTTGTTTGATTTCTCAACAGAAATGTTGAGAAATGTTTTTTCAGTCCAGAAGGGAGAGGCATGAAATATTCAAGGTTATGAAAAGCAAAGACCTACAAACAAGACTACTTTACCCAGCAAACCTATCATTTATATATGAAGGAGAAGTGAGGAGCTTCCCAGATTAAAAAAAAAAAAAGCTAAAGGAGTTTGTTAATACCAAACCAGTACTGCAACAAATATTAAGGATTGAGTAAATGGAAGGATTGAGCAAAAAGGAAAATGGACTCATGGACATGGACAACAGTGTAAAGATTACTGAAGGGATGGAGATATAAGGGGGCTAAATTGTAATGGAAAAAATACAATAACAATTAAATTTAAAAAAACGAAAGAAAAAAGAAATTGATCAGAGTCCTAGAGGAATGGTTACCAAAAGGATTAAATGTATATAAATAAATAGATCTGAGGTGTACAAGGGGTGCATAAGTTGCTGTGGTGCACTGCCTAGATCCCACTAAGATATTCATTTCCTCCAAACTGCTGGGGAGCTGACAACTGTCTCTCCCCAGTGATTTTCCTTGGCACAAGGAAGCTGCCTTACCCAAGCTTAGATCCCCTCTTTGGGCACAGCATACATCAAATGACTGGTCATTGTATGAGTACAAAGGGCAGGCCTGGACCCCTTGCCTCAACCTGTGACATTTCTAGGGGATTGTCCTAGCTTCAGACCTCCTCATGGAATTGTCTGATGCCTCTGTTGCCACTGCATTATGGTTAAACCTGTTCCTCTGTTTGTTTGTGGTTTTTTTTTACTTCCTTATAGGTATTTGTTCTGAAAGCACTCCCAAATAAACCACCTGTACATCAGTCTCCCTTTGTGAGTTTGTTCCCTGGGCACCTGCCAACAGCACTGTCCTGTACCTCCTGCTTTGCAGCACTACCTTTCTCAGAAATCTAGGGTCCATTACCTGAGAATCTGTTTATGAACCTTCACTTCTTTCCTTTTGATCTATTGTCTATCATGATACCAATGCCTCGCTGCCTTAGTTATTGCAACATTAAAGTAAGTTTTGACATCTGGTTTGCTTTATCACTTCATCCGAGTTTTCTTAGCCCTTTGCAATTCCAGATACATTTTAGAATCACCTTGTCAAAAAAAATGTTGAGGTACCTCAAGACTCCATTCTTGGTTTTCCTTTGTCCTGGTGATCTTTCCCTAGAACCATGGCTTTAAATATCACTTGATTACTCCTTTGTGTACATCTTGAGTCTTGACCTTGACTGAGACATCCAAGTGCCTGCCTGCACATGCACCTCTCTTTGAAACTCTAATAGACATGTCGAGTTTAACATTTTCTAAATAGAAATCTTAATTTCTATGTGCTGCCCATCACTGTTATCCCTAGTTTTGACCATTTCTAGAATGGCAAAACCCAATTGCTCAGGACTCCAGTGAATTAAATTTTTGAATTTCCTGTTCTCATTGTATCTCATAACCTATCCATTAATAACTTCTATCAGTACTTCCTCCAAAACATATTTAAATATGAAACCCTAAAACCATATGCACCTGATCTAAGCCACTTTTACTTCTCTGCATGATTGCAATAGCCTTCTTATAGACCTCTTGGGTTCACTCTTGTCTTTTCATGGTACATTCTCTGTGTAGCCAATGTATTGTCTCCAAAAAGTAAGTCATATAATATCACTGTCCTGCCTAAAACCCTTCATTGGCTTCACAGGTCAAGGAGAATAATGTCCAAGTACTTACCATGGCTACAAGACCCTACAAAATCTGGTTTTGCTTGTCTCTCTGACCATATGTCCTACCTCTCTTCCCATTACTTACTACGTTTCTGATACTTAGACTTTGTTCTTTTTTTGGTCCCTTAAACACAAAATGTCATTTCTTCTTGGGCCTTTGTGTTTTGTTATTTCTGCTGTCTGGAATGCTCTTCTGATGTGTTTTCATGTAGCAGTCTCATTTTTATCACTGAAGACTGGGATCAGTGTCACTTCTCAGAGAGGTTTCCTCTGATATTGTTGACTCCAGGAGGATCCTGTGCACACAAGTCACTCTATTCTGTTGCCCTGCTTTGCTTACTTAGGCATTCACTTGTTATCTATGTCTGTCTCTGTCTTCATGGTCAAGGAATTTGATTACTTAGTATTCCCAGTGCCTGGTAGAGAGCTTCTCATAAGACATACTCTGTAAAAATTTGTTCACTGTCTGAATAAAGTTGGATCATTAGGAACGCTTTATTGTCATCTTTGTTTCTAATCCCTTCCTTCAAATTGTTTTCCTCCCAATTAAACTTCTTGAAACATTAACTTCTTGTGTTCAAGAGCACACAATGGCTTCCTCAAACAATAAAGCTCCAAGATACTAATTTTCTTAACCAACTCTTCATATACACACATTTCAGCTACTATTCCCCCAAATAAACTCTTCCTGGGCTAGAAGACTGATTTCCCTGTCCCGGAGAAAGTCCCTTTCTAGTCTCTCATCTTTGCTCTTTCTCTCCAACTAGGAATTATTACCCAATTCCACGTGGGTCAGTTTCTCCTTCCCCACCAAGTACTACCCCAGCCTTCATTTTCTGCTATATGTATCCTATTTTTTAATATTTTCATTAGGGGGGTGTAATATATTTTTAGCCTATTTTATTAATCTGTAAGTAATCCCCCTAAAAGTGAAAATTTAATCCAATTATTAAAATATCAACTAGTCTCTTAGCATAATATTCCACAAATAGTGCATCTAGTTAATTTCCATTTTATTAGGCAGGGTTACAGAAAAACACTATTTACGTTAAACACTTATTTACTTAAAAATATAAGAAAGCAAGAGTGATGGCAAAAGGCAACTGATATTTGATACTATTTTCAGGAAAATAACAGGGTACAGTGATGAGGATTCCGGATAACTGTAATCACATAATTCACCTAGGGAAGGCAGCCACGGGACATGCCCGGGGTTACTACTGGAGGAAAACAGAGGCCCAGTGTTCCTGAGCTTCTGATTTGTCTCAGGAAGGATCAGAAATGCATATCATATGTTCTAAATAGTCAACATATCTAAGGCCCAAATTGACAACCTTATTCTGTACTTTTGTAATGCTGACTCAGACCATGCCCTATGTCATTAATTGAGTTCCAGGAATCAGCACTTTACTCCCCCCACTTTATTTTAATTTGTGCTTAGTAAATATTCCTTTTTTTCTATTCTGCCACGCTGGTTTTAATGATTTACCAAATAATTTTTAAACATGTGCATGTATTTTCTGATGACAAAAGTAATATACACTATGTAAAAAACTTGTATAAACTGAGAAGTATTTACAAGAATGTAAAGATAACTCTTTTACACATAAAAATTTTTCTATCTATGTTTAGTCTATGGCATATTTAATTAGCATAATAAAGTCACTGGATTTATTCTTCATAAAAGAAATTCTCCATACAATTAGAATTTTTGGCAAGAATTATTTTAATATCCGCATAGCTTTTTGTTGCTTGGGTTTATTATAATTTATTTAGTCCCTTCTCTATTGTTGGACAATTAGATTGTTTGCAGAATTTTTCCCCATAATAAATAATGCTGTAGTGAATACTCTTATACATAAACTTTCATCTATATTTTAAGTTATTTTCTTAGAAATGAAGTCAGTAGATTCAAATATATTAATATTTTTGAAACCAAATCAATTTCCCAAAACATTTTGCCAATTTACAGTGCTTTCAGCAATTTTTGGTATATATTTTCCTGAACCCAAAACATTTGGATCTTGTCATTTAGAAAATTTTAAAAAATAATTTGTGATTCCATTTCTCTATCCTCTCCTCAACTTTTCTCTCTTGTCACTGACTTAGCAGATGGCCTTTATTCCTAAAGTGAGGATTCCTCCCCCTTCATCTGCAAAGTTGCCCGTGGCCACACTCATTCTTCTTCCTTTCCACTTGCCTCAATAAAATAAATTCTGTTTTTGTTTTGGGCTAATATTTCACTTGTGGTTTAGCTCTCATTTCTTTCTAGATCCTCTAAGATCATGTTCTTTTGGCCATATCTGTGTCTTCGGTGTTTTCAATATCTTCCTCTCTTATGGTCCTGCCATACCAGAACTTGTTTTATTAGTAAATCCTTTCTTTTTTCATTTTAGTTTCCCCTTCTAGTTGCTTTCTTATTTTTGTTTTCCTTTTATGCAAGCTTATTTGAAAAAGTGGTCTTAACACCTTACCTTTACTTTCCCCTCTTCCAACATTCTCCTGGGCACCAGTGTCTGTGCAGGTCCCCGGTGATCTGCCATGTGTAAACCACTGGGCTCTTTTTAGGACTCTCTCGTCTGCCATGATTCTTCAATACACCCTGACCCTAATCCTATCTAGGTGTACTTTTCCAGGGATAGCCAACAGACAGATCGAGGGAGGGTGCAGCCAAATTTTTACCTCAAAAGAATTGCCAGTTGTATCCAAGGCCTGGCAGTAATGGAGGAGAAAAAAGACAGATATGGTAAGAAAGTGCACCAAAGAAAGGAACAGTGTTATCAGCTAGTGAGTGTGGAACATGAGGACCTAACATGAGTAGTTTGGGGCAGCAGGAACTGAACACGGTAGCAGGAGAATAATGAGTACGAAGAGACCAACTGTAATGACAGATGGGACACCAGAAAATAGTTGAGCCTAACAAGCCTGATTTATTTATTTATTCACTTATTTAAATCATGTTAAACACGTCCTATCAATACATGCTAAGCACAGGGAATATAATATTTCAAGGGGTAGATAATTCATTGGCAAGATCAGCAGAATGAAGAGATTTGTAGTTATAGAAGCCAATGCAGAAGCAGATGGGTCAGGGGCCTCCAGAGGATTTTGGAGGGCAAGGATGCACAATGATTTTAGCATGAATGGATCTTTGTGTTAACAGCGGCACCAAAGACAACTGAAACTCATTTTGGAATAATAATCTGAGGTTTGAAGAAAGGAAATGGTGGTGTGAGAAGGGATTATAGGAGAGAGAAAAAACGAGAAGCAGTAGAAGCTTTAAAGGTGGCAGCGATGAGGCTGACATGCTGGCACATGGGTCCTCATA
Source organism: Sturnira hondurensis (assembly GCF_014824575.4). NCBI lineage: Eukaryota > Metazoa > Chordata > Mammalia > Chiroptera > Phyllostomidae > Sturnira > Sturnira hondurensis. Next base: position 8,579,774 of record NW_028080827.1, read on the forward strand.
AAAGTACCTTTGGCAGATGCCAGTGGAAACCACATAGTCAGTGTGAACTTTTATCCTCTTTGAGATAAAGACAGAATAAGGCCCAGGCAATCATTTGCTTGAAAAGTATTCTCTAACACAGGGGATAAGGTCTTTATAAAAATTCAAATAATATAACTAATTAAAAATTTAAAAATATAAACATTGTATCCAATTTTAAAAAGAGACATACAGGTTGGTCAATGGATATGTAAAATAGTTATGGGATGTAAAGTACAGCATAGGAAATAGAGTCAATAATGTTGTAATAACTGTGTATGGTGCCAGGTGAGTACTAGAAATACCTTGGGGAGCACCCGGCAAAGCATGTGATTGTCTCACCCCTATGCTGTACACCTGAAACTAACACAAAATAATACTGAATATGAACTGTAAATGGAAATTATTTTAATTAAAAAATAAAGTATATGGTTATCTAAAAATTCAAATAGGTTATGATGATATATGGATGTCAGTTTCCACTTTGGGACTATAGAGCTAATGCAGACCACATGACAGCACATCAACTCAGACTTCAAAATTGCCTCGACCCCAACAGATGTAACACGTTAGAATTTCCTAGTGTGAATAAAAGGTCCCAGACATGTTGTTCTACATCACAAGATTTCTTGGTGGAGCCTATCAAAATAAATCAGAAGCATATCCATCAAATGTCATTTGAAATACTTCAGAGTATAAATTCTCAAGAGAAAATAATTTCTATTCTAATTAAGTTTCCTGAAGTTAAAATCCAGTCAGAACAAGACAAATCTGATCAGAGGCCTCTTCATTAATTTAAGATTGTGATGGTATCTCCAGAATGGCCATGAGGCTGGCCAGATCATTTTTGCCCTTCTTCAATCCCGTTGCCTTCTGTCAAATCAATAGAGTGGCACTTCCTATCAATCTCCAAGCTATTCACGGTGATCAGACCAAGTGCACTGCTGTCCAGTGACTTTTTCTAGCAATGTTCCTTAGCCTGAGAGCAGGCATAGGAAAGCAGGCGGTAGGCATAATCTGATCCTGGGAAACTGGACATTGAAGGGCTGTGTTCAAGTCTAAACCAGGCATAAAATCATGTGTGCAGTCTACTTGGCTGTGAATGAGTAATTATTTAGTGACTGGACACGTCCCTGAGAACTGTTTTGGTGACTGTGGGAGAGTGAAAGAAAAGGGGGATAGTGCAGTTTCCTTCTCAGATAGGGAGTACTTAGTTTTTAGACCTTGGAAGCACATAAGAAAAAAAAGACAAGATAAGGTTACATTGTTAACATTGCAAGGTTACATTGAGCAGGACATAAGATAAAAAATGTGAACCCCAGTGGGCCTTTAACATGAATATCTATATACCTAATAATCATCAATTGATTGGTTGGCTGATTGGTTAGGTCATTTGGCCAAATACAAGCCTTAGGATTGTGATTTTAAAACCTTGAAGCTTCCATAAAGAGACCTGTGGTTAGGGGGAAATGAACATTTCTTACTTTAAAAAAAGCTAAAATGTTTTCATTTACCATTTACAGTCAATATTATTTTGTATTAGCTTCAGGCAAACAGCATAGTGGTTACACTATCACATCCTTTCCAAAGTGTTAACCCTGATATTTCTAAGGCCCACCTGGCACCATAAGGCGTTATCACACTATTATTGACTATAATCCTTCTGCTATACTTTACATTCCAACGACTTGTTTGTAACTATCCATCTGCACTTCTCAATCCCTTCACATTTTTCAGCCAGTCCTTCCGAAACCCCTGCTCTCTGGCATCAGGTTCTTGTCTTAAATCAAATGTTCTTTTCATGTACTTAAATTTTTAAATGTTTAGTTTTTTTGGAAATTTAATCTTTATTGTATTTTTTCCATTACCATGCAGTCCCCTTATACCTCCTCCTCACAGCAAACACCTCACTGTTGTCCATGTCCATGAGTCCTGTTTTCTTTGTGCTCAATTTCCCCACCCTCTAACCTCCCCCTACCCTTAGCTGTCATCCTGCTTTCCACCTACGAGTCTGTCCAAATTTTCCTTGTTAGTTCAGTTTGTTCAATAGATTCCACATATGAATGAAATCATATAGTATTTGTATTTCTCTAACTTGTTTATTTCAGTTAGCATAATGTTCTCCAGGTCCATACTGTTGCAAAGGGTAAAATTTTGTTCTTTTTTATGGCCGAATAGTATTCCATTGTATACATGTCCCATAGTTGTTTTATCCATTCATCTACTGACAGACATTTGGGCTGTTTCTACATCTTATAAATTGTAAATAACTTCACCTAATTTAAATCAGATCATTGAGAGAAGACTCTACATGTTCATGTTCATGAGCATACATTTTGGGATCAGCTTGCTGGCTTTATACCCTGGCTCTATCGCTTAATGGTTATGACACTTCAGGCAATTTATTTAACCTTTATGATGCTTCATGTTGTTCATCTGCAGAGTAGTTATAATAGGTAGTTACAAGTTCTAAGTGCTGTTGTGAAGTTTAATAAAAGGAGAAATATAAATAAAAATAGTAACTTTACATAATAAATATTAGATTAAAAAAATCTCTCAAAGTGAAATAATTATTCCACAGGCCTTGGAACAGAGACATGCATGGAGAGGCTCCACAAGTAGAACTGATTCCTATTTGTTGGGCAAACAGGACTCCCTGCTTTAGAGTAGAGGTACTAAACACAGAGGGTGTGTGTCTACCCATGACACATTAGGCAGATGGAAATTGCAAACACTGCAATACAAACGTAGTGAACCTGTACATACCTGCTGTCCAAAGCTCTTGCTAGAAGCTGAGGGAACCATGGGAAACCATTAAAAGTCTCTGTAATGGAGTTATAGGAATAGCCTTACTACTGCTCGAGGTCGATCAATCCAGCATGGACTATTTGCATTGATGCCTTTGAGTTTCCACAACAGTCTGGTGTGCAACATCCACTTTAGCAACATGTACTTAGGCTGCATCTGATGATTCTGTCTGGCAACTATTCTCCATTCTTCCAGTGCTGACCTGCTTATCCCTTCTTTATGGCATGTGGATGGAATGGTCAATCAAGATGTCTCCTTTTTCTCTAACTAAGGGATCAGCCAGGGCAATTAAACTTTTACTTCAGAACACTGAATCTTGAGTGGACTGATTCAAGGACTAAAATGAATATTCCTGGTTCTTCTAGGTGGCATTGTGGTGTGTGTGTGTGTGTGTGTTTCATTGGAAAACCCCAGAGCTGTTGTGCTTTACTCAAAGTCTGTTTCTGAACTTTTTCTTCAAGTATATGAGTTACACGGTATCCTCCCATTATTGTCATTATTTTTAATTTAGATATAATTTTGAGTGCATAAATTGGTATATGTTTCTGTGCTGAGATTAGGGTAGGCAGGACGGTTGGGCAGGGTGAATGATGAATATAATGCAGTTTCTGCTCTAAGGAGGTCACATTCAGGTAAGAAGTTCAACCCAGGCATGATAACACAGAGAGGACACCTATGAAGCTAGCTTATGCCTGCTGGGTTTTAAGAGAGGACTATAATAACCATGCTTTAGAGAAGATTGGGTGTCAGGTATTATGGAAGCAAAAAAAAAAAAACAACAACTGCAAGGCAAATGTGAACCTTACCCCAAATTCTAGTAGCTTAAATGAAAATTAGAAGAAAACAGAATTGTATAATTATCAAACATCTTGAGAGGAAAGACATTTATATGTCAAGTTAAAAATGCAGATCATAAGTGAAAACATTTGTAAGGAACTACTTAGTGTGATTTTTATTTTTTTAATTTATTTTTATTTGACTTTTTAAAAGTTTCATTTAGCCCTGGCTGGTGTAGCTCAGTGGATTGAGTGCGGGCCTGCAAACCAAAAAATCATGGTTCAATTCCCAGTCAGGGCACATGCCTGGGTTGCAAGCCAGTTTCCAGCAGGGGATGCACAAGAGGCAACCATACATTGGTATTTCTCTCCTTCTCTCCTTCCCTTCCTTTCTAAAGATAAATAAATAAAATCTTTTAAAAAAAGATTCAATTACATATATGAACAATCTCAAACAACCAGAATAAGAATATAAACTATAAACTGGGATAATATTGTAGCACCTATGACCAACAAGGGATTTATATTTCTTGTTTATTAAGTGTTCACATAAATAATCAGAAAGACTTCAAAAGACAAATGAACAAAGGATTTAAGTGTGTATCTCATAAATGAAGGTACACAACTAATAAACAAATATTTGAAAACCATGTTCAGCTTTACTGGCCAGCAAAGTAATGCAAATTGATGGCAGTGTTCATATTTTTATTACACCAGCAAAAATTATAAAAGGTTGTAAATCAATAATGTCACACTATAGTATATTAAATAAATATTTGTTGAATAAATAAATAAATGAAGAGATTGATTAGTAAATATTAGGGGATATAATATACTAATTATTTTATACTATGATTAAAACCCACATGTATGAATAAAGGTATGTATCTCTGAATAAATACTGAGGGAACAATGTTCATTGCTCTTTATTTCAGTTCCTTTATCTGTAAAATGGGAAAAAAGGAATGCATTGCTTTTAACATTTTTCCTCTTATTTAATGTGTTTTCCCAAATTTCTGGTATAGTATTATATTTCTTAAACTTTTGAAATAAAAATCTATAAAAATAAGAAACTCAAAATTTAAAAAATTATAAATCGGACACAGATTACTGTAAGANGTAAATATTAGGGGATATAATATACTAATTATTTTATACTATGATTAAAACCCACATGTATGAATAAAGGTATGTATCTCTGAATAAATACTGAGGGAACAATGTTCATTGCTCTTTATTTCAGTTCCTTTATCTGTAAAATGGGAAAAAAGGAATGCATTGCTTTTAACATTTTTCCTCTTATTTAATGTGTTTTCCCAAATTTCTGGTATCGTATTATATTTCTTAAAGTTTTGAAACAAAAATCGATAAAAATAAGGAACTCAAAATTTTAAAAATTATAAATCGGACACAGATTACTGTAAAAGGGATAATAAAGCAGAGAAGTCGGAGATCGGGGCTCCTCCCAGTTAAGGGAAGGTAGTAGAGGCAGCCGGCTGGCTGCCCAGGAGGGTGGGGAGGGGGCGGTCCTTTAGAATCAACCCCAGTGAGGGCCTGGTAGCAAGGCATTCAGGTCAGGTGAGGGTGATAAACATGATCCCTAGGAGGACAGCCTGAACAGTGAGAAACCTTTGTGATTTGTCTCTACTACAGCTGCATGTTCCCTGAAATATCCCCATTCTCTAATGAAGTTCCTTTTGCATTTGAATCAAAGAGTAGGCTGTTCTGCAATAGAGAGGATGGGTCAAAAGTAGCACTGGGGAAGGAACCAGAGGAAGAATGGGGAAGACTAGAGCGTGCCAGGCAAAGGAAGAGTGAGATCTGTCAGTCATCAAAGAATCAGTAAGTAGAACCGAATGCACTGTGGAATTCTTAGAAGCTCTATGCAGTGTTGTGAAAAGGGTTAATAGTTTTTCTGAAATGGCATGTTGTCGAGCCCAATCCCAGTCTTGAGGACATGCATTTCATACATTTTCCCAAAGAAATCCTTGTGCACTTTAAAGTGTGAGAACAATCAGATATCTGCATACTTAAGAATCCTTGGGAAGCTTTTAAAACCTATGCACTCCTGAGTTCGGTCACTGGAGATTTGATACACTGCACCTGGGGTGCTGTCAGGCAACCTGCATTTTTAGCAAACACCTTGGGGCTTTGAGGCAGGTGGTTCACAAGTTACACTTACAGAAACAATGTTATAATCTTTAAATAAAGTTAAAAGTTGGCAAAAAAAGAGCAAAGAATGGCATCCTAATTGCCTGTCTATCATCTATCTATCTATCTAACCATCCATCAGCTATCTAATAGTTTGTCCTGGTGAATTTATTATTTAAATAAACATAATATAAGGACTTTGTTAGAGAATCTTGTCCTTTCCTATGTTCACACCCACATTACTGGCTATCATGTAGGTTGCAAAGCAGCTATTTTTATGAGCTCACTTTTTGAATGTGAGAAATGATTTTATCCAATTGAGACTCCAAGAATTCTCTAACAGGTGGCTGCAGTTAATGCGAGTCAGAAAGTGGCTAGCCCCGTGGTGTCGAACGCCCTGCTCCCAGCTGGCTATGCCTTTAAGAATGGAAAAAAATAAAAATAAAAAACTGTAGGAAGGCACAGTGCTTTCAGAGATTTTAATAGAGAAAATACAAAAAAAAAAAGAAGAAGAAAAGATTAACAAAGAAACTTTAGTTCTTTTAGTGGCTCCAGGAGGGAATCTGCATGAGTGAGTATACCAGTTCTAACTCAGTGGTAATTTGGTAATTCGGGCTGTGGACAGAAATGTGATGTGTTGTGGCGGCAACTTTCCTCCCAAGTCCCTCCATGTGCCATGGATGAGAGTAAATATGACTGAGGCATGATGTGATCTGCTTAGGAAGGAAAAGTGGCCATTTTCCCAGTGGAAAAAGTTCATGAGCAGTGGCCAGTTTCTCAGGGGAAAAAGGTCAGTAGCAGCCAGTTTCTCCGAGGAGAAAAAGGCCTCGAGCCCCTTCCTCCGGGGCCTTTTATTGGGTTCTAATACACAGGAATACAGGGAGGCAAGGATCAAACAGTAGATAACATTTCAAAAAAATCTGAGGGTTTACTGTGAGTCTGAGTCTGTCACAATGAGAATTTTAGGGTTTCCCGATCGAACCCTTAACATATGAATGAAAGCACTCTTAGCAGAGCAGATTTCACAGGTTTATCAGGAAATCTTTGTGATGCCAGATTTTTCCCCAGGACACACTCTAGCAAGGCAAGGAGCTGCACCTCTCCCCATCAGGTATTCAGGCTTAAGGGGATTAGAGCCAGGAAGTGCTTCTCCCAGAGAACATGGGGACTCAGGCTTTGTCAAAGCCGGGGGTGGGGGTGGGGGTGGGGGGTGGGGGGTGAGGGGGTGGGCGGGGGGTGGTGTGAGAGTCCATTGCTCTTTGTTGCAGCATGCACCCCTCCCCCTGCCAGTCCTTCCATGAAGGCCTCCCAAGTGATCCATCCGAGTCTGGCTTAGGTTGTCCCTCTCTGTGAGGGGTCTTACCCATCACCGATTTCCTTCCGACCAAGCTTTGGGGGCCGGGAGAGCAAAGTGAGGCAGCATTTGCTACCAAAGACAAGCTTTGTCTCCTGTGGCTCACATTCCAGAGGTCATCCCTCGCCCTTAGCCACAAGGGGTTGAGACACAATTCCTAGAACCAGGCAGAGTGGTCTACAACAATGCGTAGGGAGGGGCTCTTCTCCACCTCTCTCCCTCTTCCCTCCCTCCTTCCTCATGGGCCCCGCATACTCACTTGGACATATGTTCGTCCCCCTGTTAGAACAGGCAAGATACGTACAACACGGGGCCAGCTTTTTGGCTTCACACCACAGGGTTGGAGGCTATTTAAAGTTCTTGGCTACTTTCTTGGATTTTGTTTGAGAAATAGTATTTGATCTTTATTATTCAGTTACTATTTCCTTTTTTTTGCCATTTCCAAATTTTTTGTAACTTAAAACACAGTCACCTGTTTTAGCTGAGAGGAAAGAATGAAAGGATTTTTCAGCATTCTTTAGGCCAGCATGTTTTGAGGAGAGTAAGACATTCCAGGCTGGATGTGGTGGTTCCAGTGAAGAAAATTCAGGACGGGAAGTGAGACTCCGGGAAAAACTGTCAGGACTGTATTCATACGACAAGTTCTCCCTATGTCCCTACAAGTCTCCTGCTGGAATGTTAGCTGCTGAAATTATGAATGGTTTATATATTCTGTTTTAATATGGGTGATTATTTACTTCTACTCTGACTTAAGGGGTTTTTTTTTTTTTGCTTGTTTTATTTTTGCTCATGAACGCCATTCAATTGCAGAAGCCACAGATGCTCAAATCAATCAGTGGTGTGTTGAGCCCTGTTTGCCCTGTTTGTTTTCAGTTGTTGAATTTACTGGGCTTACATTGGTTAATATATAGGTTTAAGGTATACAGGTCTATAGCATTAATATTTTATTGTGTGTTCACTGCCCCAAGTCATGTCTCTTTCCATCACCATTTATTTCCCCTTTCCCCTCACCTACCTCCCTTCACCCCCAGTGCCCTTTAGTAATGACTGTACTGTTGTCTGTCTATGAGGGTTTGGTTTTGTTTTGTTTTCTTAATTCCTTCACCATTTTTGCCCAGACCTTACCCTCCTCCTCTGGCAGCTATTTCTATTTTGTTAGTTTATTTTGTTCATTTGATTCCACTTATAAGTAAAATCATCACTTAGTGTAATACTCTCCAGGTCCATTTATGCTGACACAAAAGGTAAGATTTCCTTCTATTTTAGGGCTAAGTAGTATTTTATTGTGCAGATTTACCCATTTGAGCTTCTCTCACAGGCTAAGCTGCAGCTTCAGAGAGATGAATAGGCGTTTGGCCTCAGGCCCAGTGGGTCTTCCTTCCACTGTCAAAAACCCTTTATTTCCCTAGTAAGATTCTTTTTCTCACCCTCTTATCACAAGTCACACCTATTGACAGGTTTCTAACAGTTAGCTTTTGGTTAAGGCAGAGGTGAAAATAATATTTTAACCTTCAACCTTTCAGAGCTTGTAAATGATCCTCCCTTTCCCTCAGAGGAACATCGGCCTTGGCACTGGCATTGTTGTCTCTACCAGTGAGTCTTGTTTCAGCCCTCTCCCTGCTATGACTGCCAAGGAAAGGCCGGGCTCAGGGACTGTCCCGGCCAGGACTGTGTGTAGCTGATATTATACTCAGTTGGGGCTCCTGGACACTGCACACGCTCCTTGCCTAGTGACTGGTGGGCCACACAGGGACTCGGCAACTGGTTGTTTTCCAAGACAAAGACTAGTGATAAAGTAAGATCTTGAAGGCAGAGGCTTCTGTCTGCAAGTGCCTGTCACGGGAGAGCCTCTGTCGCACACAGGATGCACTTGCAAATTTGTGTGAGGAATTGCATAGCACTTTAATTTAGGGTACTTAGAAAGATGGGAACACAGGGGACTTCTCTACAGTCACAGTCTATGTGCTTCCCTGCCTCTGCGGGAGGGAGATTTGAACCCTGGGATTTCTTTTCTTCTCCCATCCTTTTTTTTTCTTGTTTAATTATATGTGGATGTATAAGAAGCTCTGTAATTCATTTAAATTGAATAATATGGAGTTGAAGCAGGTGTTTTCTAATTTGCTATTTTTTATTTTTTTCTAAAGTTTTGCAGATCTCACATTTTCATGTCAGCACAAGGTGAGAGTTAAATGGTTACATGGGCACTGGGTTCAGTTTCTGAGTAGGACAAGTGATCTTGGGCAGGCTGTAACCATTATGGTGTCTGAATCCCTTTTGTTAAAGAGTGGGGGGAAATAATAATAATGCCTAATCCGTGAAGTTGTTGTGAGGATGAAATGGCATGGGTGGCATGTTCAGAGATGTATTTGGCTCATAACGAACAAATATATTAGACTTTGGTATGAATTTCAGAAGGGCCTGCTTGTTTTCCTAGCAGACTACGTGCTTCAGCGAATCAGTGTTCTTAGGGTAGACATTCACTGGCTGGATAATACGTTAGGTCCCTGGCTGGAGTCAAAGAGGGCTTCTCAGCCTCGTGGCTGCTTAGGTGCTGGTTTCTAAACATAAAGTAACTGAGTGTATCCACTGCACATTCCATTCTGACACGTGTGCATCCCCAGTATTGTCATGTGATTGGAAGCTCACTGTAGTAGCTTGAGAACCTGACATAATCTTCTGTTGAAACAATGTTGATTTTAGATTCTAGCCAGGTATGTTCAGTGGTTGTAAATCACAGTTTCCAAGAATGAAGACTAGGAGTTTATCGGTACTTAGTCTTCATTAAAATGTATAATCCACTTGTTCTTTACACTGGAAAATATACCACATGTAACATGATTCTGTATTCTCCAGACCTAAAATTTTGTTGAAAAATTCTGCAGTCAGTCTCTGAGCATTACTCTATGTATACTTTTAAATGATTAACTTGATTCAAAAAAATTATAATCTTACCATATTCGGAATCTTATTGCAAAATTATATGATTATATGACACTCTAATATGAAGCTGATTTTCTTTTTCATACTATTTTTCAGTTTTTATAGAAACATAGTCTTTGTATATTAGAAGATAATGTGTAGTTTAACATTTTATTCTTATTCGCTTAGCCTTATTTACTTGAGAATTTTCCTTTTTATAACATAATCTTCCTAATATTTATTTTAATGGATAGATAGCATTCTACTGAATACATGTATTATGTTTAATTATTTGCTTTTTTATGGCTACTAAGGTCATTTTCACATTACTGTTATAACAATGTTACAACATATCTGTGCATAACATTTTCTCCTTTCTCTTGGATTCTTTCTGTAAGCATCAATTGAAAAAGCAATATATTGCCATGGCTGGGTGGCTCAGTTGGTTGGAGCATCATCTCATGCACCAAAAGGTTGTGGGTTTGATTCCCAGTCAGGGCACATACCTAGATTGCAGTTTGATCCTGGGTCAGGTATGTATGGGAAGCAACCAATGGATGTTTCCCTCTCCTATCAATGTTCCTTTTTCTCTGTCTCTCCATCTCCCTCCTCTTTCTCTCAAATCAGTAAACATAAACTTGGGTGAAATTTTTTTTAAAGTAATATTGTATTATCATCTTTAACTAGATTGTCTTATTGTTACAAAGCACTGGTATATGAGACTCTTTAGAAATAGACCCCAGAAATGGAATTTGCAGGCACGTATGAAGCAGGCCAACTGAAGGTTAGGCCCCAACCCTAACCCTAACTCCAAAGAGTGGATGGAGTTTTCTCCAGAAGAGAACCATTTATTCTCTCTCTCAAACCCCCCCCCCCAAAAAAAAACCAGACAAGCAAACAACAACAAAACCTGAATATTTTGCCTGTCTCAGGCATCTAGGCCCTGAGGGTATGATGGTGGGCAAAAAGATATGGTCTCTGTCTTCTTAGAGTTTGAATCTTGTGAAAAATCACTTTTAATCAAATAACTACACAAATAAGTAATGAGTTACAACTGCTAGCAATAGCTGCAACAATAAAATAAATGTGTATATGCCATGAGGCTTTAACTATGGGGAATAACTAAGGCAAGAGGCTCAGGGTAATATTCTGAGGGAGCAATTTTGGGGCTTAGTTGTGAAGGATGAACAGAAATTAAATTAGGGGGCCAGGGTATTTTCTAAGCAGTGGGGTGAACATTTCCATTTGTCCTGTGGCAGGAGGGGCAAGGTTCCTTGGAGAAAAGAAAGCCATGCTAAGTGGGCTAGAGCAGATACTGAGGCGTCCTCTGTTTTCTGTGACAGGAAGGTATTTTGCTTGGAATATTTACTCTGGAAGTGAATGGTAGAATTCGCTTTTATTTAGCAAACTTCTTACTGTTACTATAAAAACTGGTTCTAATATGGGTAAAAATTCTTCTAAGTTGTTTGGTATCTGTATGCTTATTAAAAATAATATTTCACATTATATTCATATACATCTTTTTAAGATAAGAAATTCACATCTATGACTTTATGTTGATAAAAGGCATTCTGTTTTCAGGATGACATCTGTACCAACCAAAGAAAATACAAATATCCCGGTTGACAGGAAAGGAGGCCAAACTGTAGAGATTATATATTGCCTATGAAAGGAAGTCAAATTGCTTAAACATCTATTATATTCATTCTAATAAATGAGTTCTCCATTCTAATAACTTAATCAGTGTGATATCTCCTTTCTAAATGTCAAGACAAATTATGGCTATTTATGACTTAATCTTCTCAGGGCTATAAAGGACTCAAAAGCCCACCCTCTCACTCTGGCATGTAGACAGAGATGGGTGAAATTTGTCAAACTTTGGGTCTGTACAGATGGATAGGTAGATTAATGGGGGTTTTACAGATACCTCATATTTCCACGGCTCTTTAACTTCTATAAAGCATTTCTTTAATTTTTCACGTTGTATTAAAAGTCAAGTTTTAGAACCGGACGAGACTTTAAGGGTTATTCAGTCTAAAGATGCTTTTAACAGAAAAGTCAATGGGCTTAAAAACCATGTTCAAGTTGAAGCTCTGTAACCTTTGAAGTAAGTGGCTCTGGGTGAGTCCCATCAGCCTCAGCAACAAAGCCTGCTCCTTCCTGCAGTGGGGCTGACTGGTGCAAGATGTGTGAGGCTGGCTGGGGTAATCGTTGTGAGCGTATATAAAAAGGGTCCCCAGCAGATGTTTAATCTATAGAAGTATGTTTAGAAAGGCAACACATGTTCCTATACAAAGACAGGAGATATATATACATACATACATATATATATGGTCTCCAGCCAAGAATTGGCTCAATATTATAGATGTTAAAATAGAAAAGAATGGGGGCCAACCACTATAAAAGACCACTCAGCAAGAATGAATCACAATGACACCCAGGTCTCCTGATTCTTGGCTTTTCATACTGACCTTCATTTTGGTCCTTTACCTTTGAAATTCCTTGCCCTGACTCATGCTCACTTCTTCAGGGACGTATTCCTTTTCATATTAAGCAGAAAATAAATAACATCTACAAGTTTTATTTACATGAGCCTCTGACTTCAAACTACCATTCTTATGTTTTACAAAAGCCATCTTTAAACATTAACTATTGACTTACACCAATAAAGCATGAAATGTTGCAGGAAGAAATTAAACTAGACAACAGGAAATCTAAGTTTGAGTTGTTTTAATCTCAGTGACTAACTGTGTGATTTAAAATAAGACACTTAGCCTTTCTTTAACTTATCAAAAATATTATTCAATTGGGTTACAGTTTAAAACTTTTCTACTCTTAATATTTTGAGAATCTATGCATAGATGTGGTAATACAGTAAAATGCATGAGCTGCATTTCTGTAGTAATTATTTACAATACTAACACAGTCAGTACATTGTTTTGGAGGTTTTTCTTTTTATTAAAATATTTCTGCATTAGGTTGGTAGAGACTTCCCAGGGGAATTGATGCATTCATTTGAATTTGTGTGTTTGTGTACTACAGCAGGGATAACATACTACCCTTCCTACTCCTTATTTACTTATCTATTTAATCGATAAGAACTAGATACAATGACAATTTCTGCCTTCCCATTCACCAAGCGGAAACAATCACACCCAAAGCAATTTGTCATATCGTTCACCCAGAAGCATGTGGTGGTGTGACTGTTTATGTCTGTCTCCTATGCAAGACTTATGTATTCTCAGGATCTATTCCAAAGTATAGCACACAATAGTTGTTCCGTAATTACTTACTGAATGAATGAAAACTCTGGGAAAATTGGTAAGTCTTCATGTATGTCACTGAATGTACTAAACAGAACAATTCTCAGATCATTCTAGGATTGTCCTCATTGCCTATGTGACACTCTCTGATGTTTGCGGTAGAAACAAAGCTAAAGAGGGTTGTGATGACCCGAGTAAACAACAACCCTGAGGACTTGCAGGAAACTGCCCCTGTGACCCTTGGTTGATACGGAAAGTGCAACTCTGCAACACAATGCATTCCACGACCCTCTAGTGTTAGCTGTCACTGCAGAGGTCACACTGTTTTCTGGTGGAAACTATTAAACTGTAGCGCTGTGGAGAGAGGATTCGGGTGGAGCCAGATGACTGCACAGGGAGCCCGAGGCATACTGAGGGAGACTGTGGTTCCTCCTCGGAATGGGACTGTCATCCTGAAATCTGTTGGTTTGTATGTGCTCCGCAGCTGCTTCTCAGAAACCTTTCTCTCATGCTTACCCCATGTGTAGGACTGTTGCTAGAGTTAACTTAGAGCAGATTGGAGACCAGTAGCCGTTTGGCTGGTAGGTGGATTCTTCTGGTAATAGTCAGGTCTCTTCAGGAGAGGAAGTGTGGTGTCGATCAGTGCAGATAGAGCAGAGGGGTTCCCACTTCTGCCTTTTACCAGCTGGATGAGCTTGTGGGAGCCAGGCCATCTTTTCGACACTCGGCTCCTATAAAGAGTCGTGATCCCTTCTCTTCTCTTTTGTAGAATTGTTGTGAGGCTCTATTTACAAAATCAGTAGGTTAGTGTCTGGAAAATGTGAGATGTTATTATTTACTTCTTCCATTTATATTTTACTTTCATGAATTAAGGAGAGTAGTGACAGACTGTACTATGTTTTTGCTCATGGTTAAGTGTAATTTTAGTTTGGGGTAATTTAGACAGTAACACTGGTTTGTAATCTTGTGCTTAGTTTACCCTAAATAATTACTCACTTTTCACTGTGAATTTAGAAGAGTTGATGTGCCATATATACTGGCTTTTAATCAGAAAATCCAAAAGCAAGAGACAAAAATAGGCCTGTGTTTCATTTGACAAAATCATACACTTTCAAACACTGAGTTTATGATCACAATAAAAATTTGACTACTTTAAGCAGCAATAAATAATGTCTGTTGATTTTTAAAAACAATGTTTTTCCTTTTAAGATGGAACATTGGTTATAAACACATATGGTTATATGTGTTCGTGAGCCTGCTTATAACTAAGAATCCCAAGGAGAGATGGGAATTAAGTTATCAGTGGAAAGTTGTGCTTTCATAGCTGTTTGGGGGCCAAATATTGAATCAGAATATTGTTTCAGTCAATGTTTTTTGTAAAGAGAAAGCAGCACTTAGTTTCATGGGGAAATGTCCAGAGCAACGGGAATTTGCTTGAATACCGTGCTTTTTCAATGGAGGGGATAAATCTCACCCAGTGGTTGTTGCATATTCGTGGACTTTTATAACAAGTACATTAGGTTCTTATTTCAGATACTCTCGTAGGGTAGAAGCTTTCCTAAAATAAAGATTAAGTAAAACATGTAATATATATATATACATATATATATATATTAATGTTACAAAAAGTTAAACACTGAAATCTGTATAAAGAGGAGACAAAAACAAGAGGCTTTTGTTTGGGGCCTGTCAAACCCCGAAGGGTGTGTATTTGGCAATACAGCCCGTCACCCCCTGGGACAGGCTTGTTTGCTCTGTGGCAACCAGCCTTTGGCACACACCGGGGTTTGGAAGGACTTCTGAGGTGAGGAAAAAACTCATTTTAGAGATTTGGGATAAGGATAGAAGCAGTTATACATTCAAAATTCTGGTTTTTCTTAAACTCCCTGGAAAGGCAAGCTAGCCCTTTTGTTTATATTTCGAACTTACAGTTCTCCCCATAAAATTGAAGGCCCTGAGAATCTGGCTGCCTCATTTAATTTGTGGTCTCAGGAGAAACAATCCCCAGTGACAGTGTAAGCACCAGACTATTATTTACCAGTGACACTGGCCCTGAGCCTAATCTTCAGGTATCTCCAAAAACTGTTTTTTAAAGGAAAATCTTCCTTTTATAGATTTTATAAAAAATCTCCATGCCTGATCAGATTCTTTGTGTGTGTATATGTGTGAGTGCATGTTTGGAACTTCCCTGCCTGGTGTATAATGTATGAGAGGACACCACAAACCAGGCTTCGTTATCTGGCTCCAAGGATGTGGTACCCTTGGATTGGAACCATGGCTTTTAATATCACCCCCATGGGGACACAGTGCATTTTAAAATGACAGCCATTTGAGAGTTTACAAGACACATCTGTAAGAGACGAATGCATTTGACAAGGAACAATGCTATTCTTATTGATTAAATCAAGAGAGTTACCTTTCCAGATGATGAAGTGTGAATCTCACAGACATCAAAGCAGAGGTGGTTTTTTTTAAAGAGGTGGAGGGGGCAGTATCATTAATTTCCCAGGGTGTAACCAGTACAAAATGGTCATCTTGAAGGAATGATTGTGGAAAAATAAACAAACAACAACAGAAGAGTTGGATTTGCATGCCCTGGGTGTGAAGAGCAGCTACATGAGCCCAGGGAAGCCAGGAAACTTCGTCACTCTTGAGATCTCGGTGTTCTCGCTGGTAAATGTTTTTGTGTATCTTATTCTATGAATCATAATAACATACTATAATGTGGTTTCAAAGTGTTTTATAAATTTTAACACAATAAGATATTAGTATTAATTATTACTAATGACACTATTGGGAGAGGAGAGAACATAGAGAATAAATAATAAAAACTTTTGTTGTATCCTACATTCTGTACTAGATACTATGTTATCCATCAAAGATATAAATGCACATGACACAGTCCCTCACCTCAGAGAGCACACCTGGTAGGGGAAATAGGCATGTCAAAAAAACAGTTGAAAGATGATGTGGTACACGAAATAATAGAGATATATACTGGGTCCCAGAACAGGACTAAAAAGGAAGGGAAAGGCTTTCAAAGGAAGAAGGATTCGAGTCTGAAGGATTGGTAGGAGTTCACCCTGCTTCTGTGGAGAAGAGGGCATTCCAGAGAGAAGGGCACAGAGGGAGATGGCAGGGCAGGTTAGGGGCAGGTTAGGGACTGGCCAGTAGTCATCTGTGCCTGGCACTCTGCTCCTATGTGGAATAACAAGAGTAAACTGAGGCTAGACAAGCAAGCAGGTGGCAGGTTAGTTTATGGAGGGTCACTTTCCCCAAGTAAGCACTTTCCTCTAGAGAAAGGTTTTAAGTGGATAAACAGCATCCATTTATTCAACAAATGCTTATATTGCAGTTTCTATATACCAGGCGGTGTTGTAAGAGCTTTAGAGACGTTAATTCATTTTGTCTTTATAACAGTCATGTGAAGTGGATATTACTTTTATTCCCAGTTAACTTCAGAGGAGAGTAAAGCATCGATAGGTTAAGTAACATACCCAATATGAGACAGGTAGTAAGTGATGGAACTGGGATTCAACGTAAGCTGTGGAACTGGATTCTACACACTGTACCATTCCACTATGCTGCCACGTGGGATTAGTTCCATGTTTTAGAAAGATCACCCTGGCCACTATTCAGAGAATCTACTGAGGAGGCAAGGCTATACAGTCAGGGAGACCAATAGGGATACATGTGCAAGAGTGAGTCCAGACAAAAGAACGATGCATTAATGAGGTAAGAGAGAGGGAATTGGTGGGTTAAAAGGATGTGTTTTGGCTAGAATTGATAGTTGATATTGTGGGCTAACTGTGGGTATAAAAGAGAGTTAAAGATCTCAGGTTTGGGGGGTAGGTGGTGATTTCATTAACAAGACAAAGTATTGGACCAAAAATGGAAGGAGAAGGGTAATCAGTGGTCAGGACTTTGGAGCAGCAGTGGAGTGTGCACACGGTCGTGTACAGAAGGCAGACAGTTATGCGGAGCTGGAATGCAAAGGCGCAGTCTAAGTTGGAAAGTGAGATTTGGGAGTCATCACTGAAAGCTGTGGGTTAATATGTGATCACCCAGGAAGTTAGAAAGTATCCTTACTGAGTTGATCTGGCTTTGGAGAGGTAGATATTTGGCATTCACGGAAGACTAGAGGACCAGGAATAGAATTCTAGGGAGAATCAGACATTTTTGATGTCTTCAAAAATGATAAAATTGGCAAAATCATTAATTAGCTCTGCAGTAATTAGTTGAATTAGGCATATGAAACTGCTCAATTAGAATTTGACAACTGCAGAAGTAATAGTTTATAAAAAGAAGGGATAAAGCATGTGTATATGTTGAGAACTTTAGCACAGAAATAGAATATCTGACTATTCAAAAGGTAAGTTCTGTTCAGACTCCCCTGAGAAGACACTTGATTATATCTGCTTTGAGCTTTGTTATGAGAAAGTGTCACTGCAGGCTTTTGCAGGTGGGATTTATAATTTAGCATGGTGAACAGTGAATAGCTTTCAGGGACAAGCAAGGATGCTTTCCGGAGGCACCGCTGCTTCGCACAGTACTGCGAGGTGTAACTTAGTACTTCACCTGTTACATAAGTAATCTTAATGTACAAAGCATTCTTTATGTCAGTGGAAGAACAAACGATTTCAGAAACGGCCCATGCCCTTTATGCTCTGTTCAGGAAGACTCCACACTGAAATTCAGCCTGAAAGAAAGGGAAGAAGATCACTACGTAATGGCAGGAGTCACTGAAATAAGTGGATTTTACTTACTGGTCACCAGGAGGTTTTACAGAGCGTTTGCCTCATTGTGCCACTTTGTTTTGAAATGCCATAAGTGAAAACGATGATGCGTGAGACTTTTTTGGGTGGGTGTATCTACCCTGAGTAACTTTAAAATGTCTCATATTGAAATTTAGAATGACAGAGGAAAAAAGTTCTGATTGAAAAAAAATTCATATTTAGATACCTAGTTAACTACATGATGGATCAGCTTAGACCTGAAAGATTTTTTTTTAGGTGCACATGGTAGGGACATACTATAAAAAACTGGGCTTTGGTTTGTTTTTTTTTTTTGAACTGACTAAACTATCAGCAGAATAGTAAGAGTAAAACTTCTATCCATTTGAATGTTTCAAGTACAGTGAATTACAGACAGTGTCCATTAAAATAGAAGTAATGTTATCTGGCATTGTACCCATTACAAAGTTTTAGAAATGAGCATTTTCTAAGCATATCTCTTCATTCTAGAAACTGTTTTCAATACTACAGGGTATAATTTCTATGAACAAAGTATCAAAAAATGAGTCACTAATGGTGACATAGAAGTAGAGGACTGTGATGTAATTTGTTTTATTTATCTGTTACTATGTAACAAGCCACCTAAAACATAGGGGCTTACACCAGCAGTGGTTGATTATTTCTCACCAGTCTGTGGGTTGCCTGGTGGTCCTTCTGCCCCAGGCAGTCACTCAGTTGCCTGTGTTCATCTGGCATCTGGGCTGGGCTGAAGCCTCCACTATAGCCTCTCTCGTATGTCTGGGCCTTAAAGCTGACTGTCAGCTGGGCCACCTCAGTTATCATTCACGGTTTCATTTGGCCTTTCTCCCCACATGCTATCTTATCTTCTATGGTGTCTTTACATGACTACTTTCTCCATCAGGAGAGCGTGGACTTCAGCATGAGGGTTGAGCTCAAGAGAACAAAAGTGGGTGCTCCCAGTCATCCCAACGATGAGGCCCTGAACCCACACATGTCTCTGCCATTGGATTCTGTGCATCAAAGCATATCACAAGGCTAAATTCAAAGGGAGGGGGAATAACCTCTACCTCTTGATGGGAGGAGTAGCCTGTGTATGAAGACTGACAGAATTGTTGGTCACCAGTTTTGGAGACAATCAATCACATCATTAAAAATAGATTTTATGGGAAGAGGGCTGCTGAGGCTGCTTCTAGGGCAGTGATGCATGGAATACAGAGACTACTGGTATGAAAAAAGCCATGTTGGTCCACCATACTGAAGAGAACTGCTTCTCAGACATCTTTGCTGAATTTTGTTTATATCCTTGCCCTCTGTCCTCACACGTTATACTCATTATTGGATAGAATCGATATAATGTACAGATCTAAGGCTGTGCTCTAATTCCTTTGTTTGGCAATTACTGAGGGCCCATTTAACGTTAGGTCAATGTTGGGGAAACACCTGTGAACGATGCAGACATAGTTGCTGCCCTCACACACTTTAGTTCTGAGATCTGTCAAAATTTCTCCAGCAAGGAACAGAAAGTAGGATTTAAACCCAAGCTCTGGTTGGGTGGCTCAGCTGGTTGGAGCATCACTTCTTGCACCAGAGCTTGCAGGTTCGATTCCTGGTTGGGGCACATACATGGGTTGTGGGTTTGATCAGGCAACTGATTGATGTTTCTCACGTCAATGTTTCTCTCTCTCTCCTTTCCTCTGTCTCTAAAATCAATAAATGTATCCTTGGGAGAGGATTAAAGAAGATTTAAACCCAAATAAACTTATTGTCAACCTCTACCAATAACACTTCATTATGTCAAATGAAAATATGCTATCTAGTCCTTATCTAATGGGTTCTTCCTAAATTGAATGTGCCTAATTGGAAAAGAGAGATTTCCCAGGAAAAGAAACAGCAGGTGACAGCTGTCTACTGCCATTTAATGACAGTGACTTCTGCTTAAGTGAGATGAGTTTGCCATCTCAGGCAAGATGGTGTGTTTCTTTCTTTTCATTATTAATCATGACCCTTGTACTACAAAGTATGTATGTGTATGTATGTATAAATCATCTTTGATTTTTATGTTCCTAATAAGACATGCTTTCCTGAACAACTGACAGTGAGGGGTTGATTTACAGGGCACTTGACCTCTGCTTTATGTCTCTAACCTAAACTTTAACACACATCGTTAAGACAAATAAACCAAACACACAGTAGATTGATTTTTGTTAAAAATTATGGGACTCATTTCTTAGGAAGGATGAAATCCATTGAGTTTTGTTTTGGTTAAACTAATTACCTATTACGCTGGGAGGAAGTGCACCCAGTGCCACGTACAGCACGTATGCTACAAGGAGAGCGGGGTCCCCAGTGTTAAAATGTGGCCAGTGATCCATGTGGTAGGAATGAAGTCATTTACCAACATGGAGATCATTAACTCAGCCATTTGCTAACAGCTGGACCACCAGCAGAGTCAGTGTTTTTAACCATCCATGTCATGCACCTCTCGTCACTCTCACTTTACCATGTACTAGGCAGCAAGTTAACGATGATGACCCCGGACAGTTAAAGGACAGACAAAAATATTTAATGTTGAGAACACTGTTCACAGATATTCTGTTTTAATGATAGTGTGTCCATAATACTATATGCAGTTTTTTTTTTTAACTGCAGGGGCATGATGAGTACTTGACAACATTAAAGTAGAACAAACAAGGGGATTCTGTCTCCCCAGGACAATTAGACAAATCACTTTTCTTCAAGAAACTCTCCCCTGCCTGGACTTCCCTGACTCCCATCTCTCCTCATGATGTTCCTCACAACCTGTGCTTTGCTTCTGAGTCTCTGTTTCTTTCTGGCTCTGTTTCGGTTCTGTCCAGAAAGTTGGTATACAAATGAAATTGGGGTTATCTCCAATCCCTGAAATAGTCTTAGAAAGTCATCGTACATGTGGAGAAACTGAGATGCACAGATGGGAAGCACTTCCCCATCATTACCCAGGAAATCCCACTACATCTGTTGCTGCGGGTGGTGATTGCCACAATTGTCCTTATTTTTTCTCTTTTAAATGAATTTTATTTCTATCCTTCCCATTGGTTTAAGCTTTTTCAATGTTTTCTGATTTGAGGGAAGAGACTACTGATTATGAACTTTGCTTATCAATGAGGGGACTGCATTTTTTCCAGGTCAGAAAACCATAATATTCAATACATTTAGGGGTAATTTTCAGCTGTTACCTATATTCTTCCTTTCATTTACTTAAAGAATATTAAATGACTTTTCTTACATGCTAAGGAAAGGAATCTTTTGTTTTTATTTTTTATGTCTCTTCTGGATTCATGAAAAATAATGACATATAATCATAAATTAATAAATGTAATATAAATGAGGTAAGATGCAAAAAGGAATAATAATAATAGATGGACCCATGAATCAAATACCCGATTTAAGAATGGTACATTACCAGTGTGTTTGAATCTGTACTTTTCTCCTGGTCTGTCTTCATGCTTCCTCTCCAAGTAATTATTACCCTGAAATTTTGCTTGATAATGTATTTATAAAAGATTTCTTTTTTCCTGAGAGCACAAACATATCAGTCTATGTTCTATCGTAAAATTTAAAGTTTGTCATTTACATAAGTCTTTAATCCATCTTTAATTGATTTGGTGTAAGTGTTAGAGATCTAACTACGTTTATCCCCCACCCCCCCTTTGAATGGTCAGTAGCTGTGACATAATTTGTTGAATTATGTCACCTTCTCCTGTTAATTGGAAGTGATAATTCTTCCTACAACAGGTTTCAATGGGTAGCTTTCTGGACTTGCTTTCCCATTCCATTAAGTTAATTTATCCATGCTTAGGCCAAAATCATACTCTCCTTTGGTTTGCAGGCCCTTACTCAGTCCACTGAGCTACACCAGCCAGGGCTCATACTCTCCTATAAGTTTTGCTACTTAATGGGATAGGTTCAACCATTTCATTTTTCTTTTCTGTGAGTATCTTTCCTATTCTTGGCTCTTTCTTGATCCTAAACAACAATAATAACAAAGACTATTAAAATTTTGATAGGAATTGCTTTGAAGCCACATAATAATTTTGAGAGAATTTATTTATTTTCTATATAAGCATGAATCTCTATTTTTAATAAATATTTATAGTTTTATCCTTAAAGGGCCTGTGTATAATTTTAAATTATGCTTCCATTTTGAGATGAACATGAAGTTGTAAGACAATAAATTTTATGTACCCTTAACATCTTACAAAACTATAGTACAATATCATGACCAGGATATGGCTAAGCATGCAGTCAAGATATGGAGTATTTTTCTCTCATAAGAATATTTCATGATATGTATTTATTACCACACCTACTTTCTTCCTATTTCACCTACTTCTTAATCCCTGGTAATCACTAATGTATTTTACATTTCTACAAATTTTCATTTCAAGAATGTTGTATAAGTAGAATCATATAATAGTTAACACTTTGAGTTTTCACTTAACATAAGTTCCTGGATGGACATTTAGGTTGTTTGCATATCTTGGATATTGTAAATAATGCTGCAGTGGACATAGGGGGTTCATATATTTATTTTAAATTACTGCTTTTGTTTTCATCAAAATAAAAACACCCAGAAGTGGAATTGTTGGATTATATAGTAGTTCATTTGTAATTTTTTGAGGAACCTTCATACTGTTTTTCATAGAGCCTGCAAAATTTACATTCCCACCAACAGTGCATGACGATTCCCCTTTCTCCACATCCTTGCCAGCTCTCATGATCTTTAGTCTTTTTTAATAATAGTCCTTCTCCCATCCAAGTGTTAACCAGGCCTGACCCTGCTTAGCTTTTGAGATCAGACAAGATCAGGAGTGTTTAGGGTGGTATGGCCATAGACTATAATAGTCATTCTAACAGGCACAAGGTGGTATCTCATTTATTTATTTTCTTTTTTTGATTATTGTTCAAGTACAGTTGTCTCCATTG
This sequence comes from Sturnira hondurensis, assembly GCF_014824575.4. Classification (NCBI taxonomy): domain Eukaryota; kingdom Metazoa; phylum Chordata; class Mammalia; order Chiroptera; family Phyllostomidae; genus Sturnira; species Sturnira hondurensis. Next base: position 8,602,779 of record NW_028080827.1, read on the forward strand.
TCCCCTCATCACTCCCCCACACCCTGGCCATCCCCACTTCCTACCCTCGATCCTACCCTCCTTTGTCTTTGTCCATGTGTTCTTTATACATGTTCCTGACAACCATTCTTCATTTCCCCCCATCATTCCCTTTCACCTCCCCTCTGATTACTGTCAGTTTGTTCTTAATTTCAATGTCTCTGGTTGTATTTTCCTTGCATGTTTGTTTTGTTGATTAGATTCCACCTATAGGTGAGATCATATGGTATTTGTCTTTCTCCACCTGGCTTATTTCACCTAGCATAATGCTTTCCAGATCCATCTATGCTGTCAAAAAGGGTAGGAGCTCCTTCTTCTTTTCTACTGCATAATATTCCATTGTGTAGATATATCGTAGTTTTTTGATCCACTCATCTACTGATGGGCATTTAGGCTGTTTCCAGTACTTGGCTGTTGTAAATTGTGCTGCTATGAACATTGGGGTATATAGGTTCTTTTGAATTGGTGTTTCAGGATTCTTAGGGTATAATTCCAGAAGTGGAATAGCTGGGTCATTTGGTTTTGATTTGCATTTTTTTGTTCATCACCTGTATGTCATCTTTTGAAAACAATGTATATTCATATTACCTGCCCATTTTTTAAAAAATTGACTTTGACATTGAGTTGTATAAATTCTTTATATATTTTAGATATTAGCCAGTTATTTGAATATTAGCCAAAAATTATTGCAAATATTTTCTCTCATTTAGTAAGCTGTGCTCTAATTTTGTTGATAGTCTCTTTTGATGTACAGGAGCTTTTTAGTTTGATGTAGTCCCTCTTGTTTATTTTTGCTTTTGTTGCTTTTGCTTTTGGTTTCAGATTTTAAAAAATCATCACCAAGACCTTTGTCAAGGAATTTACTGCCTATGCTTTCTCCTAGGACTTTTATGGTTTTAGGTCTTATGTTCAACTCTTTCATCTATTTTGAGTTAATTTTTGTATACATTGGTCCAATTTCATTCTTTTGTTTGTGGCTGCCCAGTGCCATTTGAAGAGACTATCCTTCACCCATTGTGTATTGTTGACTTGTTTGTCATAAATTAATTGATCATATATGCGTGGGTTTAATTTTGGGCTTTATTCAGTTTTATGAAAACATATTTCTGTTTTATGCCAATACCATACTGTTTTAATTACTGTAGCTTTGTAACATAGTTTGAAATCAGGGAGCATGATATCTGCAGGCTTGCTCTTCCTTCTCAAGATTATTGTGGCCATTCAGAATCTCTTATGGTTTCATACAACTTTTAGAATTATTTTTCTATTTCTATGAAAGAAGAAATGGGAATTTTGATAGAGATAGCATTGAACATGTATGTTGCTTTGGGTAGTATGGGCATTTTAACAATATTGAGTCTTCTAATACATGAGTATGAAATATCTTTCCACTTAATTGTTTCATTTTTAAAAAATATTTTATTTATTTATCTTTGCAGGGGAAGGGAAGAAGGGAGGGAGAGAAACATCAATGTTTGGTTGCCTCTTGTGTGTCTGCTGCTGGGAACTGGTCTGCAACCCAGCTATGTGCCCTGACTGGGAATTGAACCATGATCTCTTAGTTCGCAGGCGCATGCTCAATCCACCGAGCTACATGAGCCAGGGCTTAATTGTTTCATTTTTTTCATTAATGTCTTACAGTTTTCAATATACAGGTCTTTTACCTACTTGGATAAACTTCTCTCTCTCTCTCTCTCTCTGTGTATATATAAAATAGATACATATATAATATAATATATATATATATAACTTACAAATAATGCATGTGTAAGTTGGACCAATACCATGATGAATAAGAGTGGTGAAGTAGTAAGAACAAATATCCTTGCCTTCTTACCAATTATAGAAAAAAATTATCCATTTTTAAAAAATTTCTAAGTGTAATGTATACTCTAAGTTTTCTGTAGATGGTATTTATTAGGTTGAGGAAATTCCCCTCCACTTCTATTTTCTGAATTTTTATTATGAATGACTGTTCAATTTTTTTTCAAATACTTTTTTCTGCTTTGTTGCTATGAAAATGCAATTTTTCTTTCTTTTGCTGTTGATGTAGTAAATTGCATTAGTTAGCTTTCAAATGCTGAACCAGCCATGGAGTTCTAAAATAAATTCCAGTTATTCACAGCACATAATTCTTTTTATTTGTTGCTGAATTCTATTTGCTTATATTTTGTTAACAATTTTTACATCTAAATTTCTGAGGCATATTGGTCTGTGGTTGTGTTGGTTTTTTGTTTTGTTTTATTTTTCTGTACTGTCTTTGTCTGATTTTGTTATCAAGCTAATACTAGTATTGTAAAATGAATTAAGAAGTGTCCCTTACTCTATCTGTTGCAGAGATCATGGAGAATTAGTGTTAATACTTTTTCAAAGGTATGGTAGATTTCTCCAGTGGGATCACCTGGATATTAACTTTTTTGTTAGTTTTTTTATAAATTCAATTTCCTCAATAGTAGAAAGTTGTTAAAATTATTTGTTCAGGGAATACAAGGAAGAAAACTATACTTGAACAAGAGTTAAATTAAAAAAAATTATTTGTTTAATGCCAGAAGAGTTCTGGCATTTATATATTTTGAGCAATTGGTGTATTTCATCAAAGTTATCAAATTTATGGTGAAAGGTTGTTCATAGTATACTTTAATTATTCTTTGATGTCTGCAGAGTGTGTAGTGATATCCTGTTTCATTCCTAATATTTTTAATTTATGTCTTCTCTCTTTTTTCTCCACCAGTCTTACCATATTTGTCAATTTTATTGATATTTCCAAAGAGCAAACACATTGTTTCATTGATTTTCTCTATTTTATATTTTCTTTATTTTTTATTTTTAAAATTTTTTAGTTTAATTATTGTTCAAGTACAGTTTTCTTTTACTCCCATCCCAGCTCCACCCCCCAGTGCTCCCCAGCTCCCTCCCATTTCCACCCCCCTTAGTTGTTGTCCATATGTCCTTTATAATAGTTCCTGTAAATCCTCCCCCTTTTCCCCTGAAATTCCCTCCCCTCTCCCCTCTGGTCCATGTCAGCCTGTTCTCTATTTCATTGTGTTTGCTTATATTTTGCTTGCTTGTTTGTTTTGTTGTTTAGGTTCCTGTTAAAGGTGAGATCATATGGTATTTGTCTTTCACTGCTTGGCTTGTTTCATTCATCATAATGCTTTCCAGTTCTATCCATGCTATTGCAAAGGGTAGGAGCTCCTTCTTTCTTTCTGCTGCATAGAATTTCATTGTGTAAATGTATCATAGTTTTTTGATCCATTCATTTACTGCTGGGCACCCAGGTTGCTTCCAGCTTTTGGTTATTGCAAATTGTGCTGTTATGAACATTGGGGTACTAAGTTCTTTTGAGTTGGTGTTACAGGGTTCTTAGGATATACTCCTAATAGTGGAATTGCTGGTTCAAAAGGCACGTTCATTTTTAGTTTTCTTAGAAAATTCCATACTGCTTTCCATAGTGGTTGTACCAGTCTGCAATCCCACTAACAGTGAACTAGGGTCCGTCCCCCTTCCCCCATAACCTCTCCAACACTTGTTGTTTGTTGCTTTGTTTGTGATGGCCATTCTGACTAGTGTAAAGTAGTATCTCATTGTGGTTTTAATTTGCATCTCTCTGATAGCTAGCAATATTGAGCATCTTTTCATGTGTCTCTGGAGACTCCACTCTAAGAAGACAAGCAACCCAATTAAAAAGTAAGCAAAGGACTGGAACAGACACTTCTCCAAGGAGGACATATAGAGAATCTATTTTTATTTTATTAATTTCTGCTGTTTTCTCTTTTGCTTGATATTATTTTCATATTTCTGCTAGCTTTGGGCTTATTTTTTCTTCTTTTTTCCAGGTTTATGAGGTAGAAAATTGGATTATCAATTAGAGACTTTGGTATTATATGCATTTAGTGATATCAATTTATCTTTTAATTATGCTTTAGCTATTTCCCACAAATTTTTATAGATTGCATTTTGTTTTTGTTCAGTTCAATCTACTTTTGAAAATTGCCTCTGAGATTGCTTCTTTGACCCACTGACTGAAAGTGTGTTGGTTAATCTGTAAGTGTTTGTAGATTTTTTTGTTATCTTTCTGGTATTGGTTTCTAGTGATTTTATTGTGGGTAGAAAATACACTATTTATGACTCCAGTTCTTTTAAATTTGCTGAGGTTTACTCTACAACCATTTTATGGACAGTTTTTTACAAGTTTTGTGAGTTCTTGAAAGGAAAGTGCATTCTACAGTTTTTAGGGGGATTGCTCACAAATGTCAGGTTCTGTGGCTGACGCTGCTGTTGCATTCTTCCACATTCTTGCTGCTTTTTGTCTGGTTGCTCTATCTGTTTTGATAAAGAGTAAAGTCTACAACTATTTGTCTACTTCTTTTTGTTCTATCAGTTTTTGCTTGATATCCATACATTTTACAGATCTGTATTTGGCATGTATATTTAGGATTACTTCGTCTTTTTGTTTGAATGATCCTTATTATCTTTATATAATGTCTCCCTCAAATGCCTGATAATTTCCTTTGCTTTGAAATCTCTATTTTTATTTGATATTAATGTAGCCATTCCTGATTAATGTCTACACAGTATTTTTGTCTATTCTTTTACTTTTGATGTTCCTGTAGTCCTATATTTGAAGTGAGTTTCTTGTAAATGGCATATAATAGGGTCTACTATTTTTAAATCTACTCTGTCAATATATGTCTCATAGACACATTTAAGTGTCTTACATTTACTAAATTTATATTTAATATAAAATGGCTATGTCCACCACCCTAAGATTACTCCAGTCTTCCTGACTGCTATTGTCTCTTAAAGCTCATAAAAATAAATAAATAGGAGTTTTCAGCCAAGAGGGATGTGTAGGTAGAAACACTTTACTTCCTCACACCACCAAAAAAAGGATAAAAACCAATTTAAAAAAAACACAAAATTAACCAGAACTGCCAGAAAATCAAATTCCATGGACACCCAACAACCAAGGAGTTAAAGAAGAAACATTCATCCAAACTGGTTTGAGGGACAGAGATGGGAAGCCAGGCAGAGAGGACACACAGCAAAGTGGAGGCTGGCAGATGAAGCAGACAAGGCAGCTGCTGGCAGACAGGATTTCCCACATTTATGTGCAGATAAACCTGGAGGAATGACTAGGGAATAAGACAGACTACACAACCCAGGGCTTCAGCACAGGGAAATAAAGCTTCAGTCCTCTGACTGTAAAACCCTACAGGGGCTGCAGCAGTAGGAAAAATCCCCAGGCTCATAGACAGTCTTTTGGAGAGGCCCTCTCACCTGGGAATTAGCACCTGAAAGGGCACCTGAAAGGGCTTGTGGGACGTGAGGGAAGTGATGGAAAGTGGGATGAGAGCTGAGCAAGCTAGCAATCCGCATTATTTCCTCTCTGACACATGCCCCCCATACAATGTCACAATGCAGTGAAGTGGATTGCCCAACCCTGACGAATACCTGAGCCTCCACTCCTTACAACATAACAGGTGCATCTGCACAAAAGAATATGACCCAAATGAAATAACAGATCAAAACTCCAGAAAAAGAACTAAGCAACAAGGAGATAGCCAACCTATCAGACACAGAGTTCAAAAACACTGGTAATCATGTTTCTTACAAATATTATTGACTATGGTAGCAAAATAAAGGAAGAAATAAAGGTTATACAAAGTGAAATAAAAGAAAATATACAGGGAACCAACAGTGAAGGGAAGAAAACCAGGACTTAAATCAATGATGTGGAGCAGAAAGAAGAAATAAACATTCAACCAGAAGAGAATACAAAAACACAAATTTTAAAAAATGGAAAGAGGCTTAGGAACCTCTGGGACAGTTTTAAATGTTCCAAAATTTGAATTATAGGGGATGCCAGAAGGAGAAGAGGAAAACCAAAAAATCAAAAACTATTTCAATAAGTAATGAAGGAAAACTTCCACAATCTGGTGAAGAAACTAGATATGCACGTCCAGGATACTCAGAGAGTCCCAAAGAAGTTGGATCCAAGAGGAAACACACCAAGACACACCATAATTATATCACCCAAGACTAAAGACAAGGAGAGAATCTTAAAAGCAGCAACAGAAAATGAGACAGTCACCTACAATGAAGTCCTGTAAGACAATCAGCTGATTTCTCAAAAGAAAACTTACAGGCAAGAAGAGGCTGGAAAGAAGTATTTGAAGTCATGAAAGGCAAGGACCTACATCCAAGATTTGCTGGACTTACCTTCAGCAAAGCTATCATTTAGAATGGAAGGGCAGATAAAGTGCTTCCCATATAAGGTAAAGTTAAAGGAGTTCATCATCACCAAGCCCCTATTATATGAAATGTTAAAGGGACTTATCTAAGAAAAAGAAGAAGATAAAAAACTATGAACTATAAAATGACAACAAACTTACAACTATCAACAACTGAACCTGAAAAACAAAAACTAAGCAAACAACTAGAACAGGAACAGAATCACAGAAATGGAGACCTCATGGAAGGTTATTAGTGGGGAGGAGAAGGGGGAGAATTGGGGGAAAAGGTACAGGAAATAAGAAGTATAAATGGTAGGCACAAAATAGACAGGGAGAGGTTAAGAATAATATCAGAAATGGAGAAGCCAAATACCTTATATGTACGACCCATGGACATGAACTAAGGGAGCAAATGCTGGAGGGTGGGGTGGTGGTAGAAGGAAATAAAGGGGAGAAAAACTGGGGCAACTGCAATAACATAATCAATAAAATATATTTTATTTTATTTTTTTTAAATATTTTATTTAGCCCTAGCTGGTGTAGCTCAGTGGATTGAGCGTGGGCCTGCGAACCAGACGATCGCGGTTCAATTGCCAGTCAGGGCACATGCCTGGGTTGCAGGCCAGTTCCCAACAGGGGATGCGTGAGAAGCAACCATACATTGATGTTTCTCTTCCTCTCTCCTTCCCTTCCCTTCTAAAGATAAATAAATCAAATATTTTTAAAAATATATTAAAATATTTAATATTTTAAAATATTTATAATATTTTATAATATTTATAATATTTATAATAATATTTTTAATAAAATATTTAATATTTTAATATTTTTAAATATTTTTTAAAAAATATTTATTTATCTTTAGAGGGGAAGGGAAGGAGAGAAGGAGAGAAATATCAATGTATGGTTGCCTCTGCCGAGGACACACAATGTATCATGTGTCCCCTGCCGGGAACTGGCTTGCAACCCAGGCATGTGCCCTGACCGGGAATCGAACCGCGATCTTCTGGTTCACAGGCCCGAATAAAATGTATTTTAAAATAAATAGTTATTTCATTATTTTGACATTTAATTTGCTTGGTTCAATATTTAAACTGTCAGCACACAGCCTAGTAAGTTGCAATAAAGGCTCTAGCTTTTTATTATTTGTATGTGAACAAACATATGAAATATGAATTTTTTTCTTTTGTTTCCTATCTTTCCAAATGTAAGTGTAAAACTTGGTCTCAAACCTGCAATGATGACTGATGTGCAATCAACAACAATCTATGCAATCTGCTCTGGATTCTTTAATCCATACTCTGATGAGTTCCAGTGCTGTGCACCGCCCCAGCCCCTCTAAGTAAAATTGACAAGCAGGAGATGGATAGAGGACTTGAAACTCTACACTCCATTAAGGCATGAGCTGTGTTGCTTTCACAGTATACTTAAAGTATAGTATAGTGTGGCCCATAGAAAACATTTACTAGTTGAGTGGCTGAATGAGCCAATGAAGCAGAGAATCAATTTATTAGCCCTCAGCTTAAGAACTGTCCTCAACTGTTAGAATGCCATTGCATCTTCTCCTGTCCATATCCAGTCCCACAACCTCCGAGGCATAGTTCAAAGTTCAAGTTCCTCCCATTTTCTGCATCCTCTTCCAACTGAAAGTAGTCTCTTCCTTTCCTGAAATCTCAGATCAGTTTTTCCCTCTTGTTGGGGATATTTATGCATGTCTTATTATAACCCTGAAGCTCTCTTTGGTTCCTGGAACAATCACCCATTTCTCTTGTCACCACAGCCCTTGATGCAATGGTCTATACCCATCTGAGGCTGGTATTGGATATCTACTGCCAAAAGTTGTGACTGCTTGATGTGGATTGCTATTGTCTGTTTGCTCCTGTCTGGGAATTTTTCCATGATGATGGTGAAGGATTGACAAGGCTAGAAGATGACCCTTCAGGTTTCACTGCAAAGAACAGATGGTCAGAAAAACACTTAAAACCAAAGCTTGCCAATGGTATCACGACTTTGTCTTCAGAACTATATTATGACATAAAGTTTGCAAAGTGACAGTATCTCCTGAATAGAAAGTCAGCTGTAGTTTTAACTTTGTCAGCAGAATTGGTTTGCTATGTAATTCAGCAGTGAAACTAGGTAGACGTATCCTGAAGATAAATGAGCAAGAACTGCAAGCAACAAAAAGACTAAATTACAACTAAATTCAAAGTCTTTATTTAAAAGCCATTCCCATCTCAGAAGCTCCCCGGGTAAGACTACTTAGACTTTTTAACATAATAATCTAGTTTGCTTACTCTTTTTATTTTTAGTTGTTTAAAGTGCTAGTTTACTGAATGCCATTTTTTGAGGTTGGTTCTCACGGAAATTTTAATGACAGACAAAAGTAATACTGCTTTCATGAGAATGTGCTCTGTTGAGAAAACTTTATCTAAGAAAAAGCTAGCATAGGTACTCAAGACGGACTGAAATGTATCTATTATATTCTAGCAATCTAGGACCAGGGTCCTTTTCTCTTCTGAGCTCTTAGACTTAAAAAACAGGGGAGGGGCTGAAATGATTCTAGAAGGATGTGTAAGAACTAGTCAGGTGAGGAGATAGGTGAAACAGAAGAAATTGGGAGAATGAAGCTGTATAGCTGATACAGAGTGTGATGTATAGAGAGACCTTAGGCTGAAGGAAAAGGCTGAGGGGATGATATAAAGTAAAACTAGAGATGAATTCAGAGCCTTAGATGTGCTTAAAGAGCTTGAAGTTTATGTTTTATTAAACTGGTAAAGGTATTTCCCATTTATTCATTCATAACTATTTATTGTGCTAAATACCGTTCTAGGTATAAGAGTTACAGCAGAGGACAAGACACAGTGCCTGTCCTCAGGGACGTACATTCTACTGATGGATATGGGGAGATGAATAGACAATTAAAATATAACAAACGCCTTGTCATCTGCAGTGAGGAGGCTTGGCACCTTTTAAGGAGTTATGGGTATTTTAGATTGCTCCCTCTTGGAGCAGTTTAGAGATGACTACAGGGTGGCAAACGTGACATGCATGAGTTGCTAATGTTATTTGTAAAGAATCTGCTGCTACATTATCATATACTTAGTTAACATCCTGGACCCTAGACACCCGCTACGTCTTCTGAGGGCAATTGGCAGATGTTTAAAGAAATTAACTTGACTAGGAATTTTTCATGGAGGTAACCATGAAAATGCATACTGGTTTCTTTTGTGCTTATTTCTCTGTTGTTTTAAGACAAAAAAGAAAGAAAACTAAAATAATTTATATAGAACCATTTCTCATAGATTTGTTTAAGTAAAATCTAGAAGACTGAGTCCTTTTTTTCTTCTGTTTCCCTATAACATCCTGTGTCATCTCCACAAGTATTTATTACAGTTCTATCATCTCTGACTACATGCTCAGGGGTGGAGTACCGTGAGCAGGATGGGTGTCAGGACCTGCGATGTCAAAGAGATGTTGTTCTTCAGGCATCACACCAGGGATACCTGGGGGGCTTGCAAAAATGCAGGTCCTTGGAGTCTGCACCAGAGCACTCAATCAGATTTTGGTAGGAGGCCTTCGGAATTTGCATTTCAAATATAGTTCTCAAAAGATGGTTACGTACACTAAAGTCTGAGAAGTGTTGAACAAAGACTCAATAAATTGTTGGTCGTTAAACTGATTGGTATTAAAAAACTTACTGTTTTCCAGTGGAGAAAGTATCTTATAATAAATTCAGGTTTAGCTAAAATTATATTTGACCTTAAAAATCCCTACTATCTATTTTTGCTCCTTTCATATTTTTGGCACCACTATCCTCAATGTCACAAACAGAAGCAGGAAGAAGATAGAAATGTCAATGCACAAAAATGCATCTAGAAAAACATCTGTGACACTCTTACCTCAGTATATTATATCAGCACACATTGGGGAAAAATAGCCACATTAATCCCAATCAGGAAGCTGAAAGTCATCTCGTTGACAACTTCTAAACTTAAAATACAAAGAAGGGGCTGGGTGATGATGGTCAGGTGTTGACAGACCACCATGGCACACACTTTATATCTGTGAATTTGTTTTCCATGGTCATGTAAAGTAGACAATTTTCTTTTCATGTTTAAAAAAAAAATTGAACTTGGGGAGGTCAAGTAATTTTCCCAGAGAAGGTCTCTGTCTCTTTAAAAAAAAAAAAGAGTTGTCATTTTCCCCTTTTTCTTTTTTCCTTTTTCTTTAAAATTTTTTAAAATTTTTATTTATCTATCTTTAGAGGGGAAGAGAAGGAAAGAAGGAGAGAAACATCAATGTATGGTTGCTTCTCGTGAGTCCCCTGCTGGGAACTGGCCTGCAACCCAGGCATGTGCCCTGACTGGGAATCGAACCGTGATCATGTGGTTCTCAGGCTCAATCCACTGAGCTACACCAGCCAGGGCTCTTTTTTCCTTTTTCTATTTAAAAAAATACCAGCAACAACAGAAACAGATGCCACCAAAGACTTTTGCCTCTGTAGGATTGGACATTTAGTAGCTAAATTGATGGTAGTCTTTTCCAATATCATTGCATAGTACCCTTATTTTGTAATACTGTTTCATCTTTGACAACAGAAGACCATAGTAGGTAAATCAAAGGTTCAACTGACACTCCAAGTTTTCTGTATTTAAATTTGGATTGCACACAATAGGACTACTTCTAGCATCCATCCATACCAAAAAACATGAACTGCTTCTGTTCGACAGGAATCTGACTGGAGAGAGCTGTATCTGGTTCTGGATTCAGGAAATAAGAAACAGGAGGAGTGAGTAGCAGCCCGTGATTGTATATTTTTCTCTTAGCTGAGAGAGCAAGTTTGGGGTTGGCACTGGACCACAACACTTTGTTATGCTTAGTTAAGAAACATTTGTGTTCAAAGAGGCTTTTAGGAAACCAGCTAAGACAAGTGCATTGCCTTCATAAACATATTCCCAAAAGTTTTAGGTCTTAATTTAACAACATTTTTTAGTATATGACAGAGAGAAATTTAATATAGTAGTTCTGATAAAAAGAACCCTGGGAAAAAAAACAAACAACAACAACAACAACAAAAAAAGAACCCTGGGGTATTCTCCATTCCCTGACAATCACTTACAGAGGAATATGCAAAGAGTGTACCTTTCCCCTATATCTGTTTTCTGTACTGTAAAATATGAGAAATGGACCGGATAATTTCTAAGGTTCCTTTTGTCAGTGTTTCTTCAATTGCTTCTATATGTCTGTAATAAATATGAAAATCTTTCTTTTCTCTTTATTGTGATCCAACTCAATATAACTCAGTAAAACTGCATCAATGGGTGATGTGTGGCATGACAAGAGCCTTGTCAGGGGTGGATGTACGAGCTGAATTTGAGGGGCTGAATTCTAACATGACACATTTCAACATTTTATCCTCATTTCACATGTCGTATCTATAAAGGCCTTTTTATGGTACTTCATAGCAATGTAAATTACCAAAACATATTTGGGACACCCACTAGGTGGCTTTGACAGGTTGTACATATATCCAAGTTTGCCCAAGACAGACAGACAGACCTTGCTTAATTCTATTACAGATTAATTAAAACCCACTATTTATGACCCCTTTTCACTCTCAAAAGTATATGATTTGAGTGATAAGTTGTATGATTATGCTATTTCTTTTTTTTACAGAATTTATTTATTTATTTATTTTATACAGAGGAGAAGGGAGGGAGAAAGAGAGGGAGAGAAACATCAATGTGTGGTTCCCCCTCACGCACCCACTACTGGGGACCTGGCCCCCAACCAAAGCACGTGCCCTGACTGGGAACTGAATCAACAACCCTTTGGTTTGCAGGCTCTCACTCAATCTGAGCCACGCAATCCAGGGCTGATTACCCTATTTCGTATAATACCTTTGTAAAGTATGTCTTGGTCTCCTAATTTCACAGATCAGGAAGTGGTAGCTAGCTTTGAGGAGTTAAACAATTTGCCTAACCCAGCAAGTGGTGAAGCCAAGGTGAAAATCAGTTGTGTTTCATGCTAAAACCAATGTTATTAACCACTACTTTTCAAGGATTCCCTTTCCTACCAAATGCAGAATAAAGTTACTTAAAAGGTAACACAGGAAAGGGCATTACATCCTTTGTTTTAATTACCTTTGATACAAATAACTTTCACTCCTTTCACGTTTTTCCTTATGTTAAACTCAAATCAAACTTGTTGAAAATCCAAGTGACTCCTGTGGCTCTGACCCAGCAGAGTGAGAGACCAGCTAGCTGGTCACATCATGAGTGTTTTATCCGTGTTCAGGGAGTAGTTATCTCTCAAGCCTCAGTAAGTGGAAGACTTTGGCTTCAAAGAACAAAAGATAGAGGTTGCACCACGTGATATGCCTCTTTGGTTCTCATACCTGCTACAGAGTCATATGGGAGAGTAGACAGTGTTAAGGCTTGGGGTGGTGAACTAAAGTGATATTCTGAAGGAAAATGATGAAATTATTCCTTAAGCAGCCATTGTTCTGAGAACATAAAAAATATTTTCTAGATTCTTAAGATTTGGACACATGGCCTAGAGAAGCATGATCATTGCCCTAAAATTGTGCATATTTGAACCAAAGTGGAAGTTTCATAAGGCGGTTAAGAAGTAAATGGTGTAATGGTAGTTAATACAATGATGGAGTTATTTTTAGAACAACATTATTATTTCAATTACATGGAAAAGGAAATAGATTCATACAACTTATGACTTGTGTGCCAAATGTTAGAAATAAATAAGTCAGATCTTGAACTCACAGCTTCTAGCTAAATCATCCTGCCATTCATTCTCTCTTTTCTCATCAATCTATCTTCCCTATATCACCAGTTATTATTAAACACTTACTGAGCACCAACTTTGTAGCTAGGCCAGTGCTTCCAAATACAGATGCCTATTTGAAACATGGTGGGACCTTATAAAATGCTGGTTTCTGCCTGGCTGCAAACCTAGATTTTCTGATTTAATTGACAGGGTGTTTTCTGGGCATCAGGATTGTTAAAAGCTCCCCAAATGATTCTATAGTATAACCGCATTAGGAATCCATTGCACTAGGAACTTAGTTAGAAGCTGGGAATAAAAGATGACCTAGGCAAAGCAAACTGATACTGTTAAACATTGTGCAGTGAAATCAGGGATTCAAAACCTACCCTTTATCCCTCAAGTGTACAGAGAGACCATTACAGCACAGGGACCAACGATATTTGTAACATTCGGGGCATATATAATAAAAATTGCAAAACTTTATAATCTCTTACAATACTGGATTTTTCCTTTGAGAAGAGTTTGACAAAGACATAGAAAATAAAAATAAGATTGCTGAAGTGCCTTCTGGTTATGTGAAGTATAAAATGTGAAATACATGTCTTTCCTTTGTTCAAAACATTAAGTACAATAGTATAGTGAATAGAGCAAATTGTTACTGAATTAGCACCTCAAAACAGCTCCTCTCAGGGGGTAATTTAGGCTCCTTTTTATAATCATGCTTCAGACTTCGATGGGATACAAAATTTTGAAATGCACTTTGAGAATTCTCTTCCCCAGGTTCACATGGTTAAATGATCAATGATCACATTTTATTTCAGTGTGGAAAACCTCCATTAATTTGATGAAAAGCAGAAACTCTTGAATTCCAAGGGAATGAGAAATTGATAGCTTTCCTTCTAAGAACATGATGGGTAGGCAGCAAGCCAGGCTATGCCAACAGGTGGCTCCTTTGTGGTGCTCCAGGGTCTTCCCCTTAGGACGGACCCCCACATTAAGGCACATTAGCAATGAATCTCCAGCTTCTTCCCAACTCAGCCCTGAGGAATCTTTAGAACCAGGGTTATTTCTGGAATAGCAATATTGGCATCATCCAAGACAAGCAAAATTGCTCCAGGGTCTTCCCCTTAGGACGGACCCCCAAATTAAGGCACATTAGCAATGAATCTCCAGCTTCTTCCCAACTCAGCCCTGAGCAATCTTTAGAACCAGGGTTATTTCTGGAATAGCAATATTATGGCATCATCCAAGACAAGCAAAATAAATACTGTCCTTTTTGGACTTGGCTAAAGCTTAAATAAATTTGCTTAAAAAGTGGATGCATTACAAACTGGGGGCAGTTGCTGTGTGACAGGGACTGGAGGCAGCGACTCAGAGGCAGAACTGGTATTTAGATGTACCCTGCATGTCCCATAGCATTTGTGATTTTACTTGCCAACACATTAGATATTAACTTTGCTTGTGAAATCATAGGATTGAAATGGACATAAAAAGATCTTAGAACATTCCATTTTCTTGCTAAATTGCCGCTAAGTCATTTAGGAATGATAGGTTTTCTCAACATGAATCTGTCCTTGCTCTTACATACCTGGAAGCAATGTCAGAGCAGAATCCAGAGATTCAAGTTCACTAGCTGGCATAGGCCAAATACCACTGGGTGTGAACAGACACGTGCTGTGACTGTGGAGGGACACCCAGCAGCCAGGAAAGTGTGCCTGGCTCTGAGCTTCAAGTAGAAGAAACATCAGGGCAGCACAGCAACCCTGGACCTCCTTGACCAGCAAGGAGGTCTCCTTTCTTCCTCGTTTGTCATTTCCTATTCATTGTTTAAAGAGCTTAGACTTCTGTGGTGATAGGTTGTAGAACAAATGACTATTATATGCCTGTCAGTTTTGCCTACACCATCTCATTTAACTCAGACTGTCAATAGCTATTATCATCAGCTCCTCAGTCAAGGTCCGAGCCAGGTGTCTCTGCTGAGTTCTCATAGCATATTCCATGTCTAAATCTATATTGGCACAACATTTAAGTTGTCTATTTTTGTCACTAAACTGTGTGCTTCCTGAGGGTAGAGACAATGTTTCCCTGTGAACTATTATTGTTTAGCATTGAAATTTCACAGAAAAATTTGTGTTAATAAATTTTTTATAATTTAATAAATTATAATTAAAATAATTAAATTTATTTTAATTATACATTTCAGTGACTTGATGTTAATTGAATGAATAAAGAACACTAATGTCCAGGAAATTTCAAAGTAGTTTGTTCAAGGTTACACACAGCTATAAATTGATCAACCTGGTTACAGACCCCAGAGCTTCAGGTTCAGGTCTCGGGGCTTTTCCAGCTATCATATAGTCTATTTTGATGAAGATTAAAGCCAAGTTTTTGTTTCTGCACATTTTCACAAACTGCTATTGAGTGAGCTTTCTAGGTTTTGTCTTTATACTATAGGCTTCAAATGGAATTCAGGAGTTAAAGTCATCTGTTGCTGAAGTGTAAATCTAGATGGCTCCCATGGCTACTTTATGAAGAAATAGTAAGAAATGTCCTAGCCAGTTTGTTTTATATTTAAGGATAGGATATTTTCACTCTTTCAAACTTAAGGAAGACACTTTATATAAATTACAAAGTGCTATGGGTAAGTTTATATTTCAAAAATTATAATAAATAAATGATATGCTTCTAGTCTTATATGGAGAGTCATTCTACTGCTATTTTATTACTTTAAGATTCTTCTTTTTTGAATTGTTATTCCAGTACAGTTGTCTCCATTTCCCCCCTATGACTCTCCCCTACTCTAGTGATCCGCAGCTTCCATTCTCAATCCTACCCCACTTTGTGTCTTTTGTGCATGTTCATGAAAACCCTCTCACCCTTTCCCCCCAGCAACCTCTCCTTTGATTACTATCAGTTTGTTTTTAATTTCAATGCCTCTGGTTATATTTTGCTTGCTTATTTGTTTTGCTGATTAGGTTCCACTAATAGGTGAGATCATATGGTATTTCTCTTTCACTGCCTGGCTTATTTCACTTAACATAATGCTCTCCAGACCCACCTATGTGCTGTTGCAAAGGGTAGGAGCTCCTTCTTTCTTTTTGGTGCATAATATTCCATCATATAAAGGTATCATAGTTCTTTGATCCATTCATTTACTGTTGAACACATGGGTTGCTTCCAGCACTTGGCTATTGTAAGTCATGCTGCTATGAACATTGGTGTGCATAGGTTCTTTTGAATTGGTGTTTTAGGATTCCTAGGGCATAATCCCAGATGTGGAATTGCTGGGTCAAAAGGCAGTTCCATTTTTAGTTTTCTGAGGAAATTCTATACTGTTTGCCATAGTGGATGCACCAGTCTGCATCCCTACCAACAGTGCACTGAGTCCCTCTTCTCCACACCTTGTCAGCACTTGTTTGTTGATTTGTTTATGATGGCCATACTGACTGGTGTGAAGTAATATCTCATTGTGGTTTTAATTTGCATCCCTCTGATGGCTAGTGATGTTGAGCATCTTTTCATATGTCTCTAGACCCTCTGCAGGTCCTCCTTAAAGAAGTGTCTGTTCAGGTCCTTTGTCTATTTTTTAATTGGGTTGTTTGTCTTCCTGGAGTGAAATTGTATGAGTTCTTTATGTCTTTTGGAGATCAAACCCTTGTCCAAGGTATCATTTGTGAATATATTTTTCCATATGCTTGGTTCCATTTTCATTTTGCTGATGTTTTCTTTAGCCATGCAGAAGCTTTGGGGAAGTAAGATTCCTATAATTTACAGTAATACCAAAGTCAAAATGAAAGGTCAAAATAATCAAGAAATCATTATACTGTCACAGTTCAGTTATAATGTTCAGGTGAGCTGGTTAGAGCATCTGAAATTTAGCTTCTTGGTCCTCCTTCTGATATTTTGGCAAATATAAGAAGAGAATTAGAGTATGTACATGCAACCACAGAAATGACAAAATATCAGTGCCATTAGGCACACACAAGGCAATTTCAGGCAAATATATATTTCGAGCATGAATTATCTAGATAATATCTCCAATTATCCACAGTATGTCTCCTGTGTAGATATAGATGCTGGACTGGTCTGTGAAGATATCTTCATCTTTGTATAAAATAGAATCAAAGTTGTGATTTTTTTTCAAATAGTCATTTATATTAAAACAAACAAGGCAACAGACATAATGAGAAAAAAGAAATCTAAGAATAATAGTTAATATTGAACCTGCTGAATCAAGAAATACCAAATTATAAGAGACATGGGTAGTAAGAGACATAATTTTTCAGTTGCTGTATTCCTGTTATTTTTATGAGAATGAAAGGAACTAGGAAATGAGAAAAATTGAAACCACCCCAGCCAAAATGATGAGGGTGATTAGAGAAATCTACACTTGGCTGAAACACTAAGTGACAGGACGATTGAAATTTCATCTCCCAAACACTTAAATACAGTTAAGAGAATTCTCCACAGAAATCTAGGGGAGTTGTAATGTGACGGGGTGTAAGTGGCTGGTGGCAGCAGCTCAGGATGCATGGAAGGCAGAGTGCACAGAGAGAAGGAAGCAGTTGCTCCTAAAACTCCCAGTGCTCCCCTACAGGCCCCGTCAGCTGGGTGGTATGGCGATGCCACAGCCACCTACTCGCCCAGCCTGGTACATCCTCATGCCAGTTGTTTTAAAAAGATTTCACACATTTGAGAATGTGAAAGGTGGAGCTGTTCACACCACCAATATGTATTTACTGCCTATAACATGTAGGCACTATGCTAACTGTTCAGCTTGCTCATCAACCAAAAACAGACACGTCATTTTGCTCCAGACTCCTGTTCTTAACTGTTATTGTCTTAGATTATGTTTGTATGCAAAACAAAGCATAGGGACAAAATATTCGGAATATTGGCCAGGCATGATGGGTCTTGGAATATAAACTGCACAAGTTGGCTAGGGAAATAGGAGAGGGAACAAGCTTGTGGACTGAGATAAAATGTGGGGCTCAAAGAGATGGACAGCTCATTGAGTCTTCAGATCGATCACACTGGGAGCAGCCGAATCAAAGGAAACTGTCAGCAGACAATGATTGTGTAATTGGAGGAATTATGGATGATGACTAAGCCAGTGTATGGTCCAGGGAAAAGATGGCGGATGTAGATTGCAGGAAAAGATCATCGGAGTTAAGGAGGTCTGTCGTGAAACTGTGAGGCAGCATTTGTTAGAGGTGGGGCTGGTAAAGTTCTGGGGCAGAGTGTGCCTATGTGCCTATGCATGTGTGTGAGACATGGACGCCCTGCATCTCCAGGTTCTAAAGTAGTTTAGCAGCTCTGAGTACTACCCATAAGGCTCAAGATACTCTGATATTGCCTTTATAAAAGTATATTATCACTAAAATAAATGTTGAAGAGTATATACTATTACTACATGTAAACTAATTATGCCGATTCTTACTCTGAAATCCTAACATGTGCAAAGTGAGAATTTACAGAAATGGAAATGTTCTCAAAGTGGTATTTTTAAAGGTGGTGGTTTGTATCTTTATTATTTGTTTAATAGTCTTTAAGTATGATCTTAAAAATCCTCACAATACTGTAGATGTACTAAGTGAAGTTAATAGCAAATTTTGCTATGTGTATTGTGCCACACACAAAAAATGATCCTCCCCATTCCATCATTTTATTTCATATCTCAGAGAGTCTGACTGGCTTGGTATAAACACCATTTTTTATCTGTGGTTATTGTTAAACATTAAATTATGGCATACTGCCATAATAATGAATAAGAGAAAGAGAGGAATGTGGCCTTATTTTAAATTTGATTCAATTGAGCACATAGTTATCGAACTCCTCATGAGAGGCCAGGAACAGTGCTAAGCTTGTGTAGAAGGCAGTAGGAAAGACCACATTACCTGGCCCCTAGGCACTCACAGACTAGGGGGATGAAAGAGGCATCGATAGCAGATCTCTTAGGAAGCAAACTAGGGTTAAAGATTCCACCATGATCTTAAGCAATGTGTTTTGGTCACGTGGGGAAGGGTAAGACTGAGGCCCCGTTCTTTATTTTTAGAGCACTTTTAAAGAAGTAGTAAAATAGTGCTAAGTTATTTTTTTCCATATAAATTAGCAGGAGCATGAAAATCTATAGAGCCATTGCTTAAAGAGAGCTGATGAGCTATAGAGAATTTTAGACAAAGTCTGCCATTCCATCCCATTTCTTCACCCTAGCTATACCGATGCTTAATGGATTGGGGTTTGGTTTCTAGAAATCTAATCAGAACCACCTCAACCTCACTCTAAATTCCAAGAGGACTCAGCCCCAGTTATCCATAATGATGGAGTGATTCAGAGAATTCTTATTCTTCTGGTTTCCTACACTGGCAAGATCAGTGTGAAGGGAACGTCTCTGCTCACCATTGCTGCTTTTTCACCTGGTCTTGATCCCTGGTGCCGTCTTTCTTTCAGAGACAGTGATCATACTCTGAGGGAAATGCAAATGCATCTGATATAGATATCTCAAGTTACTTACGAGGAAACAGAGTTCTTGACTTGCCAGGAGTTTTCCAGTCTTTTGATGAGTTATGGTACGACTTTAGTTCTCTGATCCCCATCATCATCTCCTCCTGCTGCCCCCGCCTCCTCTCTTCTTTCTCACTTTTGCTCGGCTTCCGCTGGTAGCCATCTTTGTTTGACCCTCACTGTTGATTTTCCACTAACACCTAGTAGCTTCCCCACAGCTTTGTAAGGCTGAGGCTGCTCTCTCTGGCTTTCAGAACTCAAACGAAGGCTTTCTAACCCAGCTTGGTAAATTATTGTATGCAGTGTTACTTGAAAGAGATTTCTTGGCAATATTTTGTGTATTAAGTCTCAAACAGAGAACAGGTCCAAGGTGGAATATTAAAATGAAAATTCAATATGCTGTACATAGTACATGTTGATGAGAATAAATCTTACAGCCAAGTATATCTTCATTTACGTTTTGCCATGGACTTACAAAATCTAAGCTAGGTATTACTGTAATAAAATTAAAATTGAAGAAGCAAATTCTTACAGAATAGTCATGAAGCTATACATTACCACATAGGAAATATAGTCAATAATATCATAACTGTTTGGTGCCAGGTGGGTACAGGAACTATTGGGGGGACTGCTCTATACAGTACATGATTGTCTAGCCACACTATGCAGCACATCTGAAACTACTACAGAATCATATTGAATGTAAATTGTGATTGAAAATTAAAAAAGGAACAAATCTTTACAGATCACATTTTAGAATAGAAAAATATACGACATTTTAAATAAATCTAATGAAGTGTCTGGAAGGTGACATTTGGAACCCTCTGAATAAACATTGTTTTTCCATTTTAAAAATAGTGTATGCTTACAGAGAACATTGAAATCACTCTCTTACCCTGGCTGACTGTAGTTGCTAAGATAATGTACTATTGCTAAACAGCTGTGCCATTTTCACCCATTTCGTACAGTCACTAAAGGGCCATTTGCATCTGAGTAGAATCAATCTGGGTTGAGATCCTCATGCTGCCATTGTTATTTCAATCAAATGATAACCCAAGTATTGGTTTCTTTATCTGTGTAATGGGCTACCAATTACATCAAAGGGTTATGTGAACACTGTATAGAATCCTACAGCAGACTTCCAAGTCTGGAGCCCACTGCATCATATCTCACCTCTAGATGGTGGCTTGGGTTTTACAGGATCATAGGAATGAAACTGGAGTGTTTTAATTCTTTGAAAGATTGTTTTATACTCTGCCTTGTTAATGGCCTAAGAAGATTCTTAGGCCATTAGTGTACCATTTAAAGAAAGTCTTTCTAAATAAGAGGCCCAAGAGCTATACTATACCCTGGAATGTGCACAGAAACTGACAAAAATACTTCTTATTCAAGATTACTATGACCATGTATTGGCACAATGTGAAATAAGGATGTAGTTTGGAAATGACTCAGATTAGTAGTTCAATAGTAATTAACCACCCATACAATTAGATCCCAAAGCAGATTATTTTTAGAAGGTAAAGCATAATTTGCCTAATTTATTCTTTCATATCCATGTTAACATTTTAATGCTAACGTTAAATTAAGTTTGCCCAGTGAGTTATATACCACAGATATTCTCATCATTTCTGCAGTCAACTTCTCACTGTCCCATCTTCCCTAGTTGTTTTTTGCATTGTTCCCTCAGCACTATGGATATATTATTGACACATGACTTGCCATAAGTTTAAAGTATACAATGTGTTGATTTGATACACATAAGTACTGCAAAAGGATTACCGCAATAAGGCTAGTTAACAACTTCACCCCCTCATGTGATTGTATTTTTGTGCGTGCTGGTAACATTTAAGATCTAATGTTTTTTTAAGATTTTATTTATTCATTTAGTTTTAGAGAGAGAAGAAGAACAGAAGGAGAAAGAGAGGGAGAGAAACATCAGTGTGTGGTTGCCTCTCACACATCCCACATTCGGGGTCTGGCCTGCAACCCAGGCAGGTGCCCTGACTGGGAATTGAACCAGCGATCCTTTGGTTTGCAGCCTGTGCTCAATCCACTGAGCCACACCTGCCAGGGCAAGATCTACGTTTTTGACAACCTCAAGCATTTGATACAGTATTCTACTTACAGTAACCATGCTGTGCATTAGATCCCCAAAACCTACTCAGAGCTGGAAGTCTGTACCCTTTGACTAACGTCTCCCCGTTTTCTTCAGCCTCCTGACTTCTGGCCACCACTGCTCTACTCTGTATTTCTATGAGTTCAGCTGTTTTAGATCCTACACAGAAGTGAGATTTCCTAGTTTTGCATAGTATATAACAGGCAAAAATAGGATGCAGGTATTTTAAATTTTCCTTAGTGAGGGGAAAGTCACAAAATAATTTTTAAAAGTACAAAAGTTTGTGTGTGTATGTGTGTGTATACCTTTATCTAAAACGTATACGCTACCAAAGGGGAAATTACCTCTTGAGGGACTGTCTGCTTTTTGATGGCCTCCAGGTCTCCTGGCCTCAGGCTTTCCCGAGGTTTTGCTGCAGCTCACAGCAAACAATTCCTGGAACTCTTGGAGCACCCCAGATGATGAAGCATGGTTAGTGTATGCAAGTGCCTAGCATAAAACACTGTTTTGATCATTGGGTAATATGTTACTAGTGCTATTTACCGCAAACATATGAGATGATGCTCCTTATACAGTTATGCACTACAGCAGGACAAATTGTGTTTTGGATGATGGATCAGCACGAGGAATCTAGAGACCAGCCTCACCCTGTCAAGGTATTAGAAGACAAACCCATCTTCCTACTTTTTGTTTGTTCCTCTTTCTCATTTTAACACCTTTTATATTCTATGATATTTATATTATCAAACTTTAGGATAGAAAAATATATGACATTTTTAGGAGTAATCTTAGATTCTTTCTTGTATTTTGCCTAAGTTCTACTGCTGAGCTAATATCTTACAATGCTAAGCATTTTGCTGGATTAAGGGATATCATTTTCCACACTAACAAATTTAGTAGGTGGATCAGATGAACAAATGCACAGAACAGTAGATGAGAAATAGAACATGAAGCACAGATTGAAAGCTACTAATTTGCTACCTATTTTTAGATATTGTCCTTTTAAAATCCTGATGATATTTGAGTAAATTAATATTTTGATATATTCACTGTGTCATTATAAATCTGTGACTTTTTTAAGAATATGATTTAAGATGTTTTATTTTCTTTTCAAGTGTGTGTGTGTGTTTGAGTGTGAGTTTGTTATACTCTGGGTCTGCCCCAGTTTCTTGGAGAACACGTGTCTGACTGATTTCTTTAGCTCTGATGGAGGCTTTTGCAAACTTGATGAAACTTACCTGTCTCAAGAAGCAGACAACCCCAAAAGATGCCGACTGTTTCATTTCAGTGTTGCGGCACTCATTGGGTCACTGGGCGCAAAACAGAATATCACATTAGTATAGAAAAGAGAGGGATAGATTGGAACAAATACCAAGGTATTTTGTGTCTTTTTTCCTTCAGCCATAAAATGGCATCACAGAGGTGGGCTTCTGCCCCAATCGAGTCTTTCCTCAGAATGCTAGCCCTTTCTGCTGCCCTCATCAGAACCACCGGAGGGAATAACTAGTAAGAATTCATCTGCTCTCTTTTGTACTTGACAAAATTCAGACCAGCTCAAAATCAGAGGCAACAAGTATCCCCACCTGCAAAAAATTCATGATAGGGAATATTTGTGTAGTTCTTTCAGTTTCATAGTTTTCCACATTGGCTTGTGGAAGTCAGAAAGCTGATTTTGCAGTCCTAATTCTAAACTGAGAAAAGGTAGGTTATGTTCAAAGACCATACAGAAGAGTTCTGGCTTGCAGAGAATGCTTTAGGCATATACATAAACATATAAACATATAATAGACAATATATATATATATAAGGGAATGTCAATCTGAGCCTTTCTTGTGGTGAATGGTTGCTGCCCTGCTGATGAATCTAATTTGTGTTTCTAAAAGGGTAAGCATATATATGTTTATTATATATTATATATCTATATATAGAAATAAATGGCATGTATATAATATATATATATTTTTTCTTTTATTGTGGTAAAATATACAGAACATAAAATATGCCATTTAACCAAAACATGGCATTAACTACATTCACAATATTGTCCAACCATCAGCACTATTACCAAAACTTTTCCATCTCCTCAAACAGAAACTCTGTATCAGTAGGTATTTTTTAATGCTACATGTTGCATAAGTGTTTATTAATTAAATAAGTAATTCATTTACTAAAAACGTATTTTTCAAGGACCCACTGCACGTATTATCCTGTGCTCAGCACTGGTGATGAGCAAGAGTGAACAATAGGGTAGCCATATTTGAACATTTGTGCCTTCCTGTGAATGTCCAGGTGACCAGTGCAAACATCAGTAATAGTATTGATACTTGCTCTCTGACTTAAGAGCTTTAGGTGTGTTAACTTATTTAGTCCCTACAACCACCCTATGAGGCAGGTACTATTACTACTATCCTGATGCTACAGGTAATGAAACTGAGACAAAGGGAGATTAAGTAACTTGTCCAAGGTCACATGGCTAATAAGAGTTGGAACTTGATTTCCAACCCAGGCTGACAGGTTCATAGTGTGTGCCATTAAAGCACTATTTGTAACTATTTTTAACAGATACATTTTATTGAGGCATTATTTCCATAAAATAAAATACACTCAATTTAAGTTATGGTTTAATGAGTTTTAACAAGTGAATACAACCATGCTATACTCAGTCAAGAAATAGCAAGCACATTTTTGTCACCCTTTAATGTTCCCTTGTATCCTTTTGCTGTTCATGTTCCCCGACCCACAACCTCTGAGCTTAGGCAACTATTAATGTGCTTCCTATAACTATGATTAGATTTTTCCTATTAGAATTTGGTATAAGTACAATCATGCAGTACTTACACCCAGTTTCTTTTGCTCAGCACACTGTTGGACATTATTGACACCGTTGCTTACATTAGTAGTTCCTTTTAGTAGCTGAGTAGTATTTCATTGTGTGGGCATTTCATCATTTGTTTACCAATTCCTCTGTTGGTGAACAAATTGCAATTTCAGCTGCTATGAATGAAGCTGCTGCAAACATTCATGCACAGATATATACTGGCCGTACTTTCGTTTGTCTTGGGTAGATACCTGTGAATGGAATTGGTGAGTTCTATGCTAAGTGTATTTTGAGCTTTGTAAGAAACTATCTGATTATTTTTCAAAGCAGTTGTGGTGTTTTATGTTCTCACCAGCAAAGCACACCAGCTCTAGTTGCATGTTGCTGATTCCAACAGTTGGTATTTGAATCTTTTTCATTTTAGCCTTTCCAGTGGTCATGCAGTTGTGACTCCCTGGGGTTTTACTTTGCCCTGCCCTGGAGAATAATGATATGAAGCATCTTTCATGTGTTTACTGGTCACTCATACATCTTCTTTCATGAAGTGTCTGTTCAAATCATCTGCCCCTTGTTTTATTGGATTGTTCTACCATCCCCATTTCACCAGTGAGGAAACTAAAAACTCACAGAAGTCACAAAATCAGCTTCAGGTCACGCAGCTCCCAGAGGTTTAAACTCAGGCATGCTTGATTTAATTCAAAGTTTTGTGCCTTCTGTTATGCCAAGCTGTTTTCCTCCTAACTGAAAGGATTTTTTTTACAACAAATGTTTGGGTATAATTTTGGTGAATGAGGAAGACACAGTTGAAGGTGTTCTTATAACAGAGGAAGTATAATAATTTAAAATGTGAAACCTTTTAAAATAAGGTCCACAATATGACTTAGCGTAAGTATGTGAGTACATCTAGGAGAGAGTGCAAGTCTGTAACCCCTGGGAGCTGTGTGACCTGATGTAAATTTTGTGATTTCTCTGAACTTTAGTTTCCTCACTGGCAAAACTGGGATGATAAGTATATCTGTCTCATTGTATTATTGAGCTACCTGAATCAGATATGACATGTAAAGGATTTAGATCTATCAACCACATGGTAGAATCCTGGTATTATATATTACTAGAAATGAGTACAGAACCTGGGAAAGATTCGATACACAAAAATAGTAATAATACCTGTTAGAGAATCCCTGCTAAGCGCAGGTTGGGGAAGGCTCATTACAGGATGAGTCTGCAGAACTGAAGGACGAACCAGGGCTCCAGGAAGTCTGTTGCCTATTTCAGTGAGCAGCAGTGAATCTACAGGAGTACTGAGGCGATGACAAAAGTTCACGGTTCACAAACCTGAAATGGCTAAACAATTGTCAGGGGAATTGAGTGCTGCACATGCAGATGAAAATAAAAAGGCTAGATGGTTTTACATCCAGGAACATAATTTACACTCAAGCAATTGTGTCAGGACGGGATTTTCTGCATCTAGTTTAGCACCCAAGTTCTTTCTGGCAGGATTTGAGGAAGAACGTGTCTTTTGGAGTTTGGCAAGTCACAAGGAGGCCCATCTGTTCTAAAAGGAAATAGGCTTTCCCCATTGCTCTTTTACCAATTGGAGGCTTGGCAGATGAAAGATGTGAGTTTTGGGGAGAGAAAATGGGTTAGAGAGCAGGAAATAAAATCAGAAAGGACCAACGTGTTTTCAGAGTAGTAGCATGAACGCTGAGAGAGCTCATGGAAAAGACCGTATCTACCTCTCCATCCTGCATTGTGTATTCAGGGACCCCCCAAATCATGGATCTTGATCTAAAAGTTTTGAGAGCAAATTCGTATCCGTGGGGATTTTGACTAATTGCTGAAAAGAGTTAAAATGGTGGTCTGTCTCCCTAAGTCCTGAACACTGTGTGGAAATACTGAGTTAAAATACTGAGTGTTTCAACTGAGTATTTTAACTCTAAGAACTACATTTAGTACAAACATTATATTTTTACAGTTATTTGTACAGAGCTATCCCTATGGGTGTCTGTGAAGAGTAGAAAAAATGATCTTTCTTCAAATAATAACTGAGTAGTCTATATTTGTATGCACTCTAAGGACATATAATGCATCTCAATCAGGCAAAATATATTCTGAAGTGATGCTCGGGTATTCTTCAGAGGTAGACAAATCCACATCTAAATAAAAGAGGCACGCATACTTCTGTGAGCCGGAAATCTACCACATTAAATCAAGACTTCACTTTTATTATTAAACACAATACGTGAAATGCCATACTTTTCTAAAACTCCAAGCAGTGTTTTAGAATAGCATCTCCTCTAGAGTCAGCACCAGGTGGAGCTCGGACGAGCCCTTTGGCTCCTCAGAGTTCAGACAGCAGCCACTGTCACTGGAGGGAGACGGCAGCACAGTTCAAAGCCACGCTGTCAGCCAGTCAAGCACATGTATTCTGTGCTAAGACGATTTCTGAATTTTCACGCTTTCCAAAGGTGGCACTTTGGCAATGCCTTTTCCCTCCAGCGGAGGAGGTGCATTTGTCATTTACAGTACTGTCATCATGGTGTAGTTGACAAAAAGATTTTTCCATGTGAAGCTTGTATAATAATTGTATCAGGACACTGCAAAGTCATATCGCGTAGTGTTTAGAATGTTTTCTGATCTTTATAAGGCTGGGATAGTTTGGGCTATGTTCCGCCCCCAGTTGAACCTCTTATAAGGAAGAAAATTCATTGTACAGGATGTAAAGTTAATCATCTTACATGTTATCTCTCTGACTATGCTAATAAACCCCAGATAATTTTTGTTTGTAATGATACAAAAATATTTGGTGTTAAAGGGCAATATTGCCTAAAATAAACTGGTTCATTTATAGTATAATCAATAGGCATAAGATGACTTGAACTCTGTTTTATCATGCAAAACTGGCTTCAATGATTAGGAATCTAAGACAAATCTTTTATTCAGTGTGGGGGAAAGGAGACTCTGGTCCACTGTTGGTGGGATTGCAGACTGGTACAACCACTATGGAAAACAGTATGGAATTTTCTAAGAAAACTAAAAATGAATGTGCCTTTTGACCCAGCAAGTCCACTATTAGGAATATATCCTAAGAACCCTGAAACACCAATCCAAAAGAACCTATGCACCCTGATGTTCATAGCAGCACAATTTACAATAGCCAAGAGTTGGAAGCAACCTAGATGCCCATTGGTAAATGACTGGATCAAAAAGCTATGGTACCTTTACACAATGGAATTCTATGCAGCAGAAAGGAAGAAAGAGCTCCTACCCTTTGCAACATCATGGATGGTACTGGAAAGCATTATGCTGAGGGAAATAAGCCAGGCGGTGAAAGACAAATACCATATGATCTCACCTTTAACAGGAATCTAAACAACAAAACAAACAAGCAAGCCAAATATGACCATTGACACTCAAATACAGAACAGGCTGACAGGGTCCAGAGGGGAGAGAGGAGAGAATCACAGGGGAAAAGGGGATGGACTCACATGAACAAGTATAAAGGACACATGGACAATAACTAAGGTGGGGGGCAGAAATGGGAGGGAGGGGGAGAGCACTGGGGGAGGGCAGGGCTGGGAATATAAGACAGAAAACTGTACTTGAACAAGAATTAAATAAAAATAAAAATTAAAAAAAATAAAAATAAAAATAATTGAAATTTTCTAAAACACAACCTCCCATGCCAGCAATTTATAAATTAGCAATGATTCTCTAATATATTTAAATATGCATTTGAATGTTTAAATTTCCAATTATCTCACAAAGATTTTCTCTCACCTTCTTCTTCCTCCTCCTCTTTTCTTCTTCTCCTTCTCCCTTTTAATCAGAATTCAAATAATGTCTAAATGTCAAATTTATTTGTCTTATCATTTAAGTGCATTTTACTTATAGGTTTTCTATCTCTTTTTTCTTCTTATTTTTTTCATCTGAAAATGTATTTGTTTAAGAAATCCTTGACAGGTTAGTTGTTTTATAGAGTTGCCACATTCTAGATTTTGCTGATCAGATCCTTGAGACAGCTCACATCGTCTATGACTTATATATTTCATTAATCTCTGGTTTAAAATACTGGAATTAAAAAATATATATACTTGCATTCTTTCAAAGTGTATATTGGGAAACTGGTTCAAAATTCATCTACATAAGGAAGACTCATCATCTTCCTTTATTTCTTGTATGATTCTATCAGATACTTCCTTCCACCACTCCCAGAGGTATAGCATCAGAAATGACAATGAAGACAGTGGGAATAACCATAATGGCTGAAAGTCTGTCACACTCTTTATAGTTTCACACATTTATTTCTTACAACAAACACACGAATGGGTAGCAGCCCTTTATTGTCCCTCGTTTTATAAATGTTCCATAAATAGAAATTACCAATTGAATTTAAGTGCTATCAGAATTATTCTAAAAAGACTGTGGAAGTTGCTTTAACTTCCTTTTCCTTTCATGTAGTGTGCTTTGTACATTTCCAACAAAACGTTGCTCTCCTCTACAGCCGTTTCTGAATGGGATAGCCAAAGTAACCAAAGAGCTGGAGAAGGAGAAATAAAAAAGGGCAAAGACCTGGAAAGTGAAGGGCTCTGAAGACAAGCTTTGTTTAGTTCACAGTTGACCTGGAGCCAATCCTTTTGATAGGAACCAGGGAGGATTTGGGGTTTTGCTTTTTTGCTTTCGGGCTCTGCAGAGTGTGTGGATGTGCTCTCTGGAGAAAACAACCTAGAAACTGAGCAGAACGTGAAACACCATGAAGAAGAAGGCTTTGATCATATACATTAAAGGGTTAGATCATATTAAATAACATGCTCTAAGTAGACCTATTCTTGATATAAGTATTTTAGACAAATTTAAAGAAGTATGTTCTTGACTTTCTTCATGATTTGTATGTGTTCTAGGTAGTTTTATAAGTTAGTTGGAAAGGGCTTTGAGTTCTAGACATGAACCATTGCTTATAACCAGACTGGGCAATTAAAATGTCTTTAGTACCAAATATAGTTTTTTAAGGATTTTATTTATTTATCTTTAGGGAGAAAGGGAAGGAGAGAAAGAGAGAAATATCAATATATGGTTGCCTCTCATGAGTCCCCTGCTGAGAATTGGCCTGCAACCCAGGCATGTGCCCTGACTGGGAATTGAACCGCTGTCCTGTGGTTCTCAGGTCCGCGCTCAATCCACTGAGCTACACCAGCCTGGGCCCAAATATAGTTTTTAAAACCTGATAGACGGATTATGTATCTTCTTCACAGAATTTACATCTATGTAGTTTCTGGTCAATAATGATTCTCACCTCATCAGCAAGGAGCTTCTGTTGAGGTCATTTTCGCTTCTCTTGGAGTCATCAGCACATATTGAATGACTCCTGAAATATTGGCAAGTAATATGATTCAAAATTGCACCCTTACTTTTCTCAAGAGAAAAGAGATCATTGCTGTTTTTCTGGAAGAAAGAAAAATTCAAAATCATTTATTTATCACTGTGCACATAAATATTTTATCAAAGATATTTATTTCTTCAGAAATAAAATATCTTAATATATATATGAACTTTAACTAGTGTCAAGTATGTAAAATATGTAGTAAACATAAAACATTTAGCAAGCAAATCTAAATCATTAAAATGATCATTTTTATTTTTGTCAAACCAAGTTTAAATTTGCGTTTAGAAACCCTTAGGGCATGGAAAAGGAGAAAAGGGATTGAGTGCATTGAGCACATAGTACATGCAGACCCAGGGAACAGGCTCAGGGAGGCTGTTGCACAACTGGTATGAGACCACGTAGGGAGGAAGAAGCAGAGCTCTGAATCAGAGATGTGCCCTTTAGCATTCTAAAACTCTGGTTAAGAATTTGTTATTAAAATCAAAAAATATTTACTCCTGAAAACTTCAGTACAATGAACGGATGACAGGATAGTAATTGTAGAAAATAATGGCAAAAACATCTGGTAAGAAGTTTGACATATTCACTATTACTAGCTAAATTAATAATGGAATCATTTTTGAAGTAGAAGTTGAATGTCTGATTTCTGATCTAGACCCACCACTTACTAGTTCTGTATGATCAGGTAAGTCACGTAGGCTCTCTGAGTCTCTGTGTTAACGTTTCAGTATGTGGACAATAGCAAGACTACTCTAATGTCTTGTTGTTTTTTAAATTTTAATTTTTAATGAGAACCTGTCTGTAGAAACAGTTTGGAGTGGTGTTAAACTTTAGCCACTATTATTGTGTTACTGACTCACCACTGTCGGGATATGTAGTTAGAAGGATTGTTCTGGCATACATTTATGAGACAGCTGGTGAAAACTAAAGGTGCCATTTGGGCGAAGAGATAGAACAAAGCTAATTGGCTACACAGGGATACAACCCATGTCCTTAGCCTCGTTAACCCTGAGCTCTCCTACGTAAGCACGTTGTTATTCACTAACTCACTCAACCCACCTTTCGTGAGTCTGGCCTTCAGCTGGGCATTGGTGAGATAAAGATGAATAAACAATGGTCTCTGTCTTCAGGGAGATCATGGTCTAGCAGGGAAAGCAGGCAGATGAGTAAATGAATAGTTAGTGTACTGTATACTAAGTGAATGCTACAGTAGAGTTTTATAAAAGTGCTAAGAGAGCACAGAGAACTGCTGATACTAAAGAGGGAAGTACAGTATTCTCACATGGTACTAAATTTGTTGAACCTAAGGTTTTTAACCCTTCTATGCACTTAAATATACATGTTAAATCATAGTTCATCTAAGTCCTCATTGGAATTTTCAAAGATATTTATTTTTCTTTTCTTCTTATGATTTTTAACTTTTTATGCTTCAACAATGAATACTTAACTATTTCCCAGTTTCTATGGGCTATAGATTTGGGAATAGCTCAGGTGATTTCATTCGGCACATCAGCAGGGGCTGCAGTCATTTCAAAGCCAGAATGTGGCTACAAGTTCTACTTCCCAAATGGCTCGTGCATGTGACTGTTGGCATAGAGTTTCAGTTCCTATTTGACCCTTGGCAGGAGACCTTCATTCCTTGCCTTGTGGGCTGCCTCTTAGACTGCTTGAGTATTCCCATGGCATGGGAATAGCTTTCCCCAGTGTAAGCGAACCAAAAGAGAGTGGGCAAAGAGAAAGCTGTAGTACCTCATCTAATCTAGTCTCCAAAGTTATGCATGGTTACTTCCCCTTAAAAAAACAATTCAGTTTTTAAGTAATCCAAAATTTAATGGAAAACCTTAAGGACAGAATTAGTATGGTTTTTTTTGCTATCACGAAATCAACATTTTGCAAACCTTTCCAAGTTGCATTGGATGGTTTACTTCCAAATATTTGTTCTTCTATACATTATTCAGTTACACAGAGCTAGAAACACCAACTTGCTATTTTAGATTTATGTTATCACCCTCTATTATCTTGAAGATTAATCCATTTCACCACTTCATTTGAGGTAATGCAGAGAGCCAATGCTGGTCACAGTTTTTTAAAAATAGTGAGGTCAAGTGATTGGTTACCCTTTTCCTGAAATGAAGAGTAAGGTCTTCTACAATGCTGAAAATACAAGTCAATGAACATATGCTCTATTTATATGCTTTCAAGAATTCTCTATTGCTTAAAGCCAAGCACACAGGCAGTAACAGAATTATTCAAGAAAGACCCCTTTACTGGATCCTTTTGCTTTAGTCAAGCTTTATTACCAATAAAAAATGACCGATGACCCAGACACTTTCTATTCTCCCACCTGAACCTTAAATGAAGTAAATTATCTGGCCCAATTTATGTCTTGGGATATGGGAGGTGAATGGTACTCTAGAGGTTTTATTCCTCTTAAAATTGCTGCTGAAAGATGTAGAGGAGAAATAATCTTACTGTCTTAATTATTCTGTAAGTTTTGGGGCATATACTTGTGTGTGGAGAGCATATAAGTGTACTAATTTCCCATTGTATGTCATTAATGTTATAATCCAAGAATTTAAAAAGCCCTTTGCAGAAATAGGATGTGATTTATTTTAAGAACCTGTAGAATTCTGATTGTTATGTGCGTATATCATTGTGATTATACATTATTCAAATCAGCTACTGGGCAGGTGAAAAATACCCATCAAGAGACAAGAAAGTTCTGTTAGGGATTTTGGTGTCCCCGCACATCAAAAAAGGTATAATGCTCTGACACTGTCTCCAGTAGGGACATATTTTATTAGCAGCTGGTGTCTCTCAGATACGTGATTCCTGCCACTTGCAGAGGTACAGACAATTTCCATTTTGAAATATGTAACCAGAACCCTGATCATTAGAACAGAGCAGCGCATTTATCAGCACACACACGGCTCTGGAACATTCGTGAAACATTTCTTTTTGAAAGCAAAGGCTGGTGATCACCACCCCTTGTTGTTACTTCTCTGAGAGTATTTGAATTGGAGCAATATTCTCACACCTCTGTTCATTACATTCTATACATATTCTGAAGAGTGCTCAGGGTTAGAATTATTTTACTTGTATTTCCTTCTATAGGTTTAAACATTTAGAGCGATGACATTACATCCCCAAATTACTGAGAACTTATATACATTGCACTATTCTGAGTGCTGGGGGCTCTTAGCTGAGCATAGCTTCAGCACTTTGTTCTGGGTTAACTCACCAAAAAAAGAAAAAGAAGAAAGTCCCTGTGAATGAGGGTTTTTCCTCTTATGTATTGAAGAGAATTTAAAACAGTTTATTGCCTAGCCTGAATTCTTCTGTATGAAAGAGTCAAGTTTTGTATGTTATCTACTATGAGGTTGAACCAGTTTTTCTTTGGCATTGTTGAGTGCTTACAGCCAGGGCCAGCAGAGCTCTGTCTGATCCACCAGCTCTGGTGGCTGCTGGAGGTGGGGATCACACTGCCCCAGTGTTTGCCTGCTGAGGAAGCTTGTTAGACCTGGAGCAGCTCTTCAAGTCCATTAACAGTCACTAAAGCAGCAGGTTGAGGAAGCTGTGCTCTTATGAGCAATAGGTAGGGCTGAGAGCTGGGAACCAGAGGCTTCAGCTACCACCGTTGGGCACATATATTGTGTTAAATTTGGTGACAATTTTATACATAGAGATATTATTTTTGGTTGTCATGTACAGTAGGTGGAATGTGTTTTGCCTCAAGATTTGTCAAAATTGTTCTATCAGGTTTAACTATTCATTTTACCGACAACTGTTACAGATTAAATATTTAGGTGAAGTGGAGTCATTTCTAAAGTTGGTTAAGGCACATTCATCCTTAAATGTACAGGGAAATGTGACACAAACCTACGTGTATGCTCCTTAGACGGTTGGGTCTCAGTTGATGGTTGACTGTTGTTAAAAGCAAAGAAGAGTGAATCGAAGTAAGCCAGCAGACCAGATGCAGCTACAAACCTACACATTATTCCAGGGCCTGAGCTCCTCTAAGGCTCTATTTTAAGATCCAATACTTTTTGTGTGTGTTTGTTTCAACAGGAGGGTTAGAGGATAGAACACGCTTTACTGATGTAAAGTGGGAGCTGTTACTCCCCTCACCTCCTCCACTCAGTAAAACTAAAAAAAGAAAGTAAACCCATTCAGTTCCGAGGCAGCTCTTTAAAATGCTAACATCAAAAGGGAAGATGTTATTTCCAAGTGAGAAGCAAAACCTTTGCATCACTGTAAGTTTTCCACCATTCCCCACTTTGATTGTGTGTGTATCTTTAACTCAGAAATTTGAGGACTCACCTTCAAATGGCTTTCCACACATTACAAAGAAGAAAAAACGAACCATGTGGGATGAGATACCAGCATCGCCCCTGCCTAAATACTGGGTCTTATTGGCTGGCTCTCCGTGGCTAATTGGGAATTATACTGTGTGCAGTGTTCTTTTTCACGATTCGAAGCACAACCAACTACACCTAAACCAGTAATTACTAAATTATCCGTGTTATCAAAGAGGCTGCAAACGCGGCTGGCAAAATGGGCTGTATGATTGTCTCCTAGGTCCATCACTCTGATAAAGGGAAAATTAGGCTGAGGAAGTTCCAGCATCCAAGCCTTTTCCCCAGTGATGAGGTTGCGCGCCACACAGTTAGTTGTCAGTGCGGTGGTGACGGCCACACCTGGCAGCGGCCACAGTGCCTCTTCTGTGAGCAAGGGCTGTGGCTGAGCCCGGAGGAGCTGCTCTGTGCGGCAGCAGCGGTGGCGGCGGCAGCAGAGGGAGCCCAGGCGCTCCGGGCAGAGGAGGCCGGCGATCACAGCGTCGGTGCTGCATTCCCCGGAGCCGAGACCGGGACCGCGCTCTGGGAACTTCCCCGCACTCAGCAGCGCTGCTCCTCACCCTCAATTGTGGATGAGCCTCGATGCTCGTCCACGCACGGGAGACAACCCATTTTGCTTTCTCAGAGATAGGGATGAGAAATGAGCTACCGGAGAAATCTGGCCACGAAAAGAGGGAAAGGGAGTTTCGTGCCAGCCGCTAAGTTGTAGAATTGCTTCGGAGGCTGCCAGGGGAGCACCATAGAACTGACAAGAACAGACACGTTGCAGACCAAAGGCATGCCTGACTGCACTTGAGTCAGATCGTTGGGACACAGCCTCCGCTCCTGCTCTAACTCTTTGTGGTCGAACAAGGGAAACGAAACGTGAATTGCAAGTGGTATTCCTGAAAGGAAAACACATACACTCCAAAAGGAGGGGAGGAACAACCCAGCTGGTGTATACATTTTTTTAAAGGAGAATCCCTCAGGTATGTTCTCTTTCCCCGGGATGCGCGGCTTTAACTGCGTGTGATTTTTGTGTCTGTCTTTTCTTGTTGATTCTTTCTTTTTGTTGGCACTTTGAATCAAGGGTTCTCCTAATGTAGTTGATGCATTTGTAAGTGCTCACTTATCCTGTGTTTATACAAGAATGGTGGTACTAAAGATCACAGACTTTTCAGTCATTGCTTTATTTTAAATGCAAAGTGGTAAATGATTGCTTAGTTCCTGCTCAACTTTCAGGGGAATATCTCTGTGGAGAAAAACAGGGCTGGGATGAAAGGCGGGTATGTTTCCTGATCTCTCGGGACTTGGGGTGGGGGTTGGGGGGAAATTAGAGCCAGACAGAAAAAGTAAAGTTAAGGGCTTCTAGGAAGGGGTTAAAAGCCAAGATGCCATAGACTTGCAGGGTGTCACCCTAGGGCTTTCCCCTCAGCACGGAGCCTAGAGCGAACTGAGCGTTTCCAGTGGTTCTGCCTTTCAACCCCTTGATCAGTGTTTTAGGAGGAAGATCCTGCAGATTCGCTCTCAGGAAATAAATTGCTGGCATTGTGTACTTGGTTCTGTTTCACAATTGTTCTAGAGTGGAAAGGAGGCAGTCTGAAACAATCCCTTGCTCCAACAGCCTGGGTGAACCCTAACTTCTGCAATTACATCATCGCTGTACTTGTATAATAAAGAGAAAGACAGATAGGGCAACAATAGTAATGTTGGCTGCCTGTAGGACCTAGGCTGACATGACAAAGCTTAAAGTCAGTTTTCCTTGTTAGGAGTTTAAAGAGAAAAAGGGATGAAGTGTGTGGGTAACACATAAGAATGAATATTTAGGAATAGGCTATATTTCTTTAAGAAGCCAAGAAGATGAGTTTGTCTCATTTTTGAATAAAATAAATGTAGTACTTTGAAAATAATGCTATCTTTTATACTTCAATACATTATTTTTACAAAGTGGGTAAAATTTGCACTACATTGAATATATATATATATATATATATATATATATATTGAGATTAAATGTGCTTTATAGGAGGGGGAAATGAGAGAATGAGAAAGTTTGCTACATTTTTTAATATATCAAAATATTTTATAGACATTTTAAGTGTTTCAGTAATAAAAAAACAGGTAATGCCAAAGCTCCAGGACCCTGACTTTAGATTATTATTAGACCTACTTGCTTCAGATTAAAAGTTCACATTGCAGTAGAGGTAAACAGGATTTAATTTATAATTTGTGCACACATAAAGTAAATCATCACCCTGCTCTTTTAAAACTAAAACCTTAGCAATCAAGAGCACTGAGTTGGGCCAAACAACAAAATCAGAAAGTTGGTCATTTCAAAATTTCATCTATTACTGTAATAACAACAGAATCACAATATTGTAAGTAACTGCAAGCAATTCCTGGACCAGAAGAGTAGTTTGGAAAATAGGCAAAGAGTTGAGCTTGCATTCATTAGTAGGTGTGGAAACCACTATATATTTTTCTCTTATGTTGACATCTTATATAAGAAGGGCTTTAATATCTGTGGATGAAACACTATAGCAGTAATACAACAGTAATTTTACTGAATCCATTAAATGATTTTTTCGAACTAATGAACAAATTGAGCTAATGTTGTTTTAAAGAATAGCAGAAACTCTCACATCCAAACTTGCCTTTTCAAACCACAGTGGAATTCTGTTGAGAAACTAATTTGAAAAGAATCATGGACTTGGATGTGAAGGTGGATAAGCAGGTATGTGTTTATTTTCTAGCATTTGATTATTTGTTGTTGGACTTCCAACATAGAAATTTGGAATTTTCTTCCAGAAATTGTCATCATCATGTGCTTAGACAAATCTATGTCCAGGTGAAATATGAAGTAAACACGTTAGGCCTAAAAAAATCACTTTCCATGTGTTTATTATTAACAACGTACACTATTTTTCTTTCTAGGCCATCTAACTAACACCTTTCTCTAGGTGCTAGTCTTTAAACACAAAGCAGTGAAATACAGAGTGGGGCAAAGGGAGGCTTACGGTTGTGAATATGCGAAAGTTTATTCTTGTATTATTATTATTGGTGATTGTATTATTTTCCATATGAACAGCTGTGACCCTACATTTGCCCCACCCTGTGTGTGGCACACAGAAGTACTTGTGTAAGGACGCACTGATCATTAAAAACAGGTGACAACTCTGGTGATTCCCTTCAAAGACAAATTTTACTGTGTGTAAAAACTTTGAAGAGAATGTTCTGCATGTCTTTGTTGATTGAGGGCGAATCTGTGATCTTGAGTATCAGTACACTTTTGGCAGGATAATAGCTTTTTCTCAGTGCTCCAGGCACTTCCATCTCTATTGACCATCCCAGCTAATTAGTGCACTTCCATGAGTTCTCTGAGACATTATGACACCTGTACATGATCTTCCGGTTTTAATACTATTAACTTCTTATTCATTTTTTCCATACCATAGTCTTTATCACAGAAAGACTTTCTCTAGAATGTTTGAAAAATGGGAATCACCTTCTCATCTGAGAAAAAAATATTGCTGCTTTTTGACTGGAAATTTTAGAAATTTAAATACATGCCAAATTTCTTTCTAAAATGCACTGCTAAAGAAAGAAATCCACTTTCTAACTATATTATGGTTTATACCCAATGTTAACTTCTTTAATAACATACACTTAAATTAATATTACTCAAGCAATAATTGCAAATTCAAGGAACTAAATTTGCATCTTTTACTGTTGCTGTTGTTACAAATCCTTTCTGGATCTTAAGTTGTCTCTGCTTGAATGGCTAGGCTCCCATTTCCTCCAGATTAACAAAAGGGAAGGTGGTTATTAATAGCCCTCAGTCTGTAGCTTTTGAGCTTGTAGAAGACTGAGCACCCAGTTTTATAGTCTCTATGGAGATAATGGATGCTCCACTCATAGTGTTTTAAAGCACAGTCGGGAGGACCGATGGATGTTATTGTAATCTCTAGATCAAAAGTCCTCCAGGAGAGAAGTAGAAGTGGAGACACTCATTTCTCTTCCTCTTGTGCAAATGGCTGTGATCCAAAAGATAGAAAAGCTTCCTGCCTCTTACACATCCTCCTCATGGTGTACAGGTTAGCCTCGATATATAGAAACTATTATAACCTTGATATGGGAGATTTTCTTTTTCCTACATAGAAAGTTAAGAAAATATTATGTGAAGATAAATGCTCGTTAGTGATAAAAACTCAATATTATAAATTGTACTCAGAGTTTTTCAAGTATAAAAAAATAGTCAGAGAAGATGTCTTTCCCTCTCAAATACTTTCTTGTCTTTCTTAGACTTTACAGCCTTGCCGTTAGCCTGTCTCCATTCCCAACAGCCAGGCTGCACTGTCCCAGCTCCAATCTTGAGGGTGGAACATGCACTGGCTCTGTGTGTTCAGGATCCTAAGAAATTTGGAATTTTCTATGGATCCTAAGAATCTGGATGTGATATGTTTTTTTTTTTTTGATAAGACAAAAAGGAATTTGTGTGAAAATTTTTTGCTTCATGTATTTTGTTAGTTGCAGTGATGTATTATAGAAGTAGTTTTTTTTTTTCAGGTGTATATAACCTAAGGGAAAAGAAAGAAAAGGGAAAAAAGTAGCTATCAGACAGGATAACTATTTCTATTTCACAGGTTGGAAGATGATGACTTATGCACAATCACTGAGGCCAGTTTCTGAGAGAGGGGGCATTGTTGATCTGATTGTAGAAAATCTGTGGAAAGAACAAATGTGATTTGAATCATATCATTGTTAAGGGGCACATAGCTGACAAAACCTAAACGATTGCTTTGTTTATCCATGTGAACTATTTAGTAAAAATTGCCACCCTGACCAGTGTGGCTCAATTGGTTGAGCATCATCCCACAAAGCCTAAGATCACCAGGTTCAATCCCTGGTCAGGGCACATGCCTGGGTTGCAGGCTCAGTCTCCAGTCCAGGTGCCTATGGAGGCAACTGATCAATGCTTCTCCCTCTTTCCTATTCCCGCCCTTCCCCTCTCTCTGTAAATATATACATACATAGATACATACATACATTTCCAATGAGATGAAAATAGAGAAGTAATGCACACAATTCAACAAGAGTCTAGTGCTTTTTTCTGTCTAGTAGAAAATACTGAAATTAGTCAAATCCTT
Source organism: Sturnira hondurensis (assembly GCF_014824575.4). Taxonomy (NCBI): domain Eukaryota; kingdom Metazoa; phylum Chordata; class Mammalia; order Chiroptera; family Phyllostomidae; genus Sturnira; species Sturnira hondurensis. Next base: position 8,642,118 of record NW_028080827.1, read on the forward strand.
GTTCAGTCTCCAACCATTGTGTACACTAGGGTTCTCACTTCCTGAGCATTGGTTTTCTCATCTGTAAAAAAAAAAAGGCTATTTGTTTGATGATCATGAAAACCACTTCTAGTTCTTAGACTCAGAAATTCTATGAAATCTACACGATGCAGACTGTACAGGATTGACTCCATTTGAAATGTCACTACAGAATTATTTGACTCTAATTTGCTTCTCCTGAGGCTAGCAGTTTATAAATATCGTTTCTGCCTGAGAAGCTGAAAAGTAATATTAGTAATCATTTTATAACTTTTAAGAAATCTGTCAACTTGTTTTCCTTTGCACAACTATGCAATGATAAGTAGTAACTTAGTAATATTCCACTTTAACTACATATTTTGTATAAGGCCCTGTATTTGTGAGTCATAAAACATTTGCTGCAGCTTTGATAGATAGGTGTTGAAATGCTGCCATTTTGTTACAGGAAGCAAATGGTGTTCGGGTGCTTAGGCACTCACGTTATTAGAGTCATTCCATAGAGCAATTTTAATGAGAGCTTTTAAAAATAAAGTGTATATACATACTCTGCATAGTAATTTGAATAGATTTACTCTCTCTCCTTCCAGCTGTCTTTCCTTCTGGACAGACATACACATGAGGACACGCTAGAAAGAAGGGGATTGTGGGGCTCTCTCCTGGTGGAAGGAGCAAACTTAAGTAGGGAAGCTTCTAAAACCTAAGAAAAATTTTTATTTCCTTTTTAATTTCAAAGAGGGTGGATTGGCAGGAGGCAAAATATCTAGATCAATTTTATATATGTAAAAATTAAGATTTCATTCTAGTTACTTTTTAGAAAGTAATTCATAGGATTAGAAAATTATGCAAAGTCCCAAATGAAATGCCACAACAGTGAAGGATGTTTTTTAAAAATAGTAAATGATAAGATGTATAGATCTTGATAAATAAACACAACAAATTACAATGAATACATATGTCAGTTTCTTTCTTCCTCCATTTAGCCCTGAGTGGGAACATTCTCTTTATACTCTCTATCTACTCTCATTGAGAGGATTTATGTTACAGGTCTCATCAAAGGCAAGAGGTTCAACCTCTCTAGTTTCCCCCAAACAGCTCCTATTTCTTATTTCCTCAGTCTTTCAGTCTCAAATCCTATCATCCTGTCTTATTCTTTCTCATGATCCCTCCCCAATTACTCACCAAATCTTGTTTCCTGTTTTATACATCTTCTCCATCCATGCCTTCTTTCCTACTCTTATGAGCACTGCCTTAGTTCAAGTTCCTATCGCTTTATGACTACAATACTGCTCTAATCTTCCAATTGTCATCTGTTATGAGCTTCTCCTCTGAGCATCTGTTCTGCATACAACTGCCAGATCTATTGTCCTAAAAATGCTTTGATCATGGCACATGTCACTTCTTGCTCAAAAACTTTTAAGAATATCATGTTGTAAGTGAAATAAATCCAAAGCTACTTATGTGGCAAAAAATAAAAACAAAAACAAAAAAACACCTGTTACAAACAGATCCCAAACTGCCTTTGTAGCTTTCTCTTATTCTAGTTCTTTATCCAATCTCTGTCCCAACTAAACAGATTCCTTAGTTTCCAAATACTAAGAAATTGTATGCAATTTTAAAATAACAGGTTACTCACACAATTCACTTACTAATACACTATATACTTTCTCCTTTGGTCTTGATCTATAATTTAAACCTTTACTGTTGCAAGTAACTTAAAAAAATTCTTAGCAAGGCTATAAAGCCATTAAGTATAATATCTGTGTGAGCTTTGGCAAGTTACTTACAATTTCTTTATCTTAACTTCTCAACTAGAGAAAAAATGGCACCATAAAAAGCATGCTTCACAGAATTTTTATGAGCACTAAAAAGATTAAGTACCCAAAGAATTCTGGCTATTACTAATTGTATTATATTAGTATTCCTCAGTAACTTGCATATAGACCATGGATGCTCAATAAATTTGTTTACTTCTATATTTAATTTGAATTATATCATATCAGTTATTAAAGGAAAAGACTAGTAAGAGAAGTAGAGAGACTGGCACACAAAGTAGGAAGTAACAAAAAGAAAAATAAAAGGGAAAAAGACAAACCTCTACTGACAGGCAGAGTGTAGTTTCAAGAGGGGCAGAAGATGAGCAATAACAGGGGAGCTGCCTGCCTGACTCTGTGTGGGTCAGAAGCATGTCACATTAGACGTCTGTGTCAATTTTCTGTGCTTGATCAAGGGTTTTGAATCTAAGTGCTACCTTTTTAGTTTAGAAACAATACTTACCTCACTAGCTGCGTGTCCCGTATCCTCCCTCACTTCCTTCGATCTACGTCTTCCCCTTTCAACTGTAGTGGATAGCCTAGAACATGGTTTGCCTCGCTTACTGAGCCCTGTAGCATATGCAACCTGTGTCCACATTGTTGGTTTCTATCATCCTGGATCCTGCTTTATACCATCTAGCGCCCAATTGATTCAGCAGTAGCCACAAGTGCGGAATGAAATCCAGGAAATTTCTAGTGGGTTTTTTTTTGTGTGTAGTTTCCTAGAAGAAATTCTTAGGATATCTGCTTATTCTGAGTTAGGAGGTAGTGTGGCTGATCAGGGAGGTGTTTTCACCTGCAGTGCCCTCTTTTGGAGAAAAATGTCCCCAAAAAGTATGAATGAGGAGACTAAGCAAAGTCTTCCTTAAGTTCTTTGGTTAAGCTGGAAGTCTCTAAGTTTCTGAATAATGATGTTAAAAGGAAGGAAGGATGATTAGTTGGGGCAATATATGATCGACTCTGGAATCTATTAAGAGAAAACTTGAGCTTGGACTAAGTTTTTCTTGTGAGTTTCTAGATTTTATATTACCTTCCTCTTAAAACACTTGACACTATGAGGCTTCATTAATTTCTCTTATAGTTGGTTCTAGTTGTCTACCCTTTAGGTCCTATGCATAAGATATTATTTGCTGATTGTTGTGTTTGGAATATAAAACTTCCTCCCATGAGAACAGATAGATGTTGCTTAGAATGCAGAAAATTTTAGAAGTCCACAAGATGTGACACAGGTTTCAAATGTCAAATTTAATTAGAATTGTAAAAAAAATTATAGAGGCACTGAAAAAGTACTTGTCAAAGTGACTACAGTTTCTGGATGTCTATTATTCAATTATTTCTCAGTCAATTCACACTTTATTGTCAACCCAATCTCTTAATTCAGTTATCTAAAATTCCTAGAGGACATATGATTGACTGTACTTGCTCAATATCAGATGAAAATGTACCAAAAAGTAAGGTTTGTCCATATTTTAGCACAGAAATTTGTTGCTCTATATCTATGAATATTAATGAGTGATAAAACCAAGCGATGTGAAATCAGATGGAGAGACACTGTGAAATCCTATTTATCAAGAATTCAAAAATTAGTAAAGAACTAATTTGTGGCAATAACTCTAAAACAAGGATAAACATAATAGATATTTACAGGTGATGGTACTACTTACAGATTAAGTAAGATGCAATTTTATATCTGCAATGTTGTACAATTACAATGTATTTTATGACCACATGGTAGGATCTCAAGATTTCTGTTTAGTGCTTTCTACATTATAAAGTATTAAATTATGTTTGGTATAATTGGTAATTATTTAATACTTGCTAGTTATTTAAAATTAAGTAGATATTTTAGAAAAATAGGCATTTCTTGTTTAGTTAAATAACAATGTTAGTGATGAGGATCATCTGTTAGGATAATTAGAATTCTGTTGATTTGGTGTGGGAGGTAGTAGAAATGACCTTTTGAAAGTTAACTCCTGTACGAATTGATTATTAGCACTGAGGGAAATATTCGGACCCAAGATTACAGTCTTGGGTCCCAACACATCATTTTGCAGGAGGAAAACAATTGGTCATAAAGAGGAATAGAAAAACAGTTACTGTTTTGCCAAATTCACCTCTTTTCCCATAAAAGAAATTTAAAGCCACATCTAATGAAGGGAAACTAGAACACTAACCCTATGCATGAAAGATGGTACATTTTTTATGTTTGAGTACTAGCACACTGATCTTAATTACATCTTCCTTAGATTACTACTGATAGGAGTCTGAGTGTTCTGGTGACTCGGCAGGTGGCTGCGGAAGAAGGTGGGGCAGGAGTGTCACAGACCACAAAAGACAGCCAAGCTTGGGCTCAAAACATGTCCATGAAATTCACATCTCAGAAATCCCAGCACACCACGGTGACTGTGTTTACATTTTCTGTTTTGCTGTCTTCCTTAGGCTACCTGAGGGACATCTCTTTTCTGATTGAGAGTTATATATCCTGCCTTTTGAGCTGCTGCTGCTGCCTTTGTCCTAATTAGACTAGTTATAAAACACGAGGAGTCTAGGGGATTTCTTCTGGGTTAATTACAGGACTGTGGGTAGCTTTGCAGAAGTAAAGCAAGTTCAATTTCAGACAAGACGTATTGGTGTGGTTTAATGTGTGGTTACCTGTGCAGAAGCCAAAAGCCTGGGCTTTTCTGGTGCCTCTCTCCTTCATCATCTAGTCTAGTCTGAATTCCCAGTGCCTGTACCTGCCTTCTCTTCTATTCCTCACTACATTGTGAGCTCCTTCAGGGCAAGGCTTGTACACTGCTCTCTATACTAAAAAACTGGTACTTCATTAGTTGCAGAGTAAGAAAAAAATCTGTAATAATTAATATGAGTCTAATGGGATACATATAACAATTTGCTGTGTTCAATATTATTAATTATAAAATATAGCAGTTAAAAGAGTTTTTCCTGATGTTTTAAAGGAAAGGGAATTACACAGATTATGATGATTGGTCAGAGAGAATATCACAGGCAGAGGAAAAGCTTGTGGGTGAAAGGAAATAACAAAGTTTTTGTGAGTAGAGAGCTACAAATCGTTTTTGCTGATGTTTAAGATAACTTCAGGTCCTTTGCTAGGTTCTACAAAAGGAATTTGAAAATGAATAAAATGATGACCTGCCATCAAAAGCCTTTATATCTACTGGAGAAGGGAAATATGAACACACATGATTATATAAGGAGAGAATTAAGGTGAGGACTTTCCAAGGAAGCAACTATGAGCTAAATATGAACTACAAATAAAGGGAAAGAATTATAAGATTTATATTGCAACAGTGATAGTTGGGAGAGGAGACAATAAAAGTATATCCTATTCAAGCAAAGAGGTAAAGAGGTGTCTTAGGTTATAGCAGAGATTACATGGTGAGGATTAGGGCTGTGGGTAGGTCTGAATTTCATGGAATAAACACCAAAGAGTCATTTTGGGGGTGCAAATACTATCATTTATTGAAATGGCTTGCTTAAAAACTCTACTTGTTCATTCTGATTTTACAGATGGCAGATATAAGTGCTTTTTTTGAGACTAATGCTGTTTTGCTCACAATTGTATTCTCCCACACCTAGTGCAGGTCACAACACTTAGCTGGTGCTCAACAAATATTTATTGTGTGAGTGGGTAAAGTGCTGATATCTCTATACAATAATTATTTTTAAAAGCTTTAGAACTCAAATCTAAATTTTGAACTAGTTTGATTTTTCTTGAATGTATCTTTCACGTCTTCATCTTCACAGGTAACCTATACTGTGTGAGTATACCCATGGGGGCATGAGGGTGACAAGAATTTTCTTTCAAAGCAGGTACTCACAGCCTCATTGGGGAGAGAAGTTAGACAGTTGCCATGCTTGGTATGAATAAAACACAGAGCAAACTGAGCTTCTTTCCTAATGTCAGCAGATTATTCAGTATTTTGGAATTTGTTAAATTAATAGCTCCCCTTAAAATTGTAATGGTGTATTTCTCACCTAAACATTATGGCTCAATTTGCATTTATCAATGAAGGCAAGGTTTGCAACCTCAATTACAATCTTGGAAAAGTAGCAAAAATTCTGACTAATGAGTACTGCTTGACTGTTGAAAAAACTAGGCAATTTTTCTTGGTTTCTTCTTAAAATAGTAGGAATTCAGAGGTAAAAACAGGGAAAAAATCATTAGTCTGAACAATTCCTAAGGACACCAAGGCAGAACAATAGCCTTAAATTAAAACTGTATTTCTCTCTCACTCTCTCTTTCTCTCTACCCCCACCTCACTGACCTTTCCTCTCTCTCTAAAAGCAATGAAAAAGTGTCCTCAGGTGAAGATAAAAGCAATCTATAGATTTCTTCTTTGACAAACACAGGACTTTGTGTTTTATTTATTATGCCATGTAAAATCAATTTTTCTTTTTTCCTTCCTTCCTTCCTTCCTTCCTTCCTTCCTTCCTTTTTTCTTTTTTACTATTGAATATAAACACATCCAAACACAAACCAAAGAGAGGATTATTTATGATTGCATATTCAGGTGTTTCTTAATTTATATTCAATGTGGTTTTCCAAAATATCTGTAAGCTAATATTAACGTTAAATTCTCTAGGGAGTGGACCTTTGTTTTCTAGAAAGGTGTGCTGAATACCTTTGTAGAGCACTTATCAATCCATTGATTTACCTGTTTTGTAAGTGTGAACTTGGTTATACTGATGCATAATTAGACCTTTTTTTTTTTGAAAACTACAGATAGCATGGTCATTCTATCCTCAGTTTTAAAAAATCTGTCCTAGGTGCTAATACATAACAAGGCAAGAACCCTGCATCTCAGTTTTGATGGAGATATCTGCACTGTGACTATATAGAAAACAGTGTGAGAGTTGGGATGAAGAGTCTAACAAGACTATATTCATGTTTATTTCAGTAATCCTACACAGGGTAATGAGGTAGGGATTGCTTAATTTGGGAAGAACTCATAAAGAAAGAACAGGCTAGCTTGTCCAAATGATAATCAAGCGAAGACAGCTATAAGTATCTCTGACTCCTCACCTTAGCTCAATTTTTCATTCTATTTTTTTATTGTTCTCCATATTAAAACATTCCTGTTTTGTGTCTTTTCCCTTACTTATTTGAAACACAATAAATTATTCCAAACATGCAGATAATTATTCCATGTATACATAGGTCCATCTATAAAAGAGAAATCATGAGTAAAGAATAAAGAATACAGAGTTTTCAAGAGTACCCAACAAAAGATTAGGAAGTCTAAATGATGAGCAGAGCACAGGGGACTGTCTTGCCCTATCCTGGCCAAGAAATTGGTGATACAACTCAAGTTTCAATTGCTGTGTTCAGATTTGTGCATAAAGGACATCGAAGTCACACCCATGTAATATGGTAAATTGTTAAATTTCTTTATTAAAATTGTTTTCCATAGTGATAGTTGTACATATAGTTCTTACCTTATAGTACCTTCCAAAAATTATTAATTTTCTCTTTTATTATGCAGATAGATAGATATATCATTTATTATGCAAATTTAGATAGATCTAAACTTACTATTAGTAAATCTTAAACCTGCAGAGAATGAAAAAGTAGTTGAAATAAAATAAACAACATATGTTAGGAGTAGCAAAGTAGTTATTTTTTATTTGGTAAGATTTCAGGGTCATGAAGTTCTAATGTTTGGAAAACAAAACAAAAAACAACCATACTCCTATCCCAGCAGAAGTCCGATGCTTTGTTATTCTAAAATTCTTCCGGAAAAGTAAATAATTAGGCTGCTTCTGTTATTGACATCTCTAGTCATCAGATTCTTTCTTGAAAATTGTTGTCGGTTAGGTAAAACCTGAGTGATTAGATACTTGAGGCAGAGAAAAGAATCATTAAGTGAGAAAGAAAATGCGACCAAGGCAAGTCCAAATTTTTGGGAACAAAATTTATTTACTTCACAAACTCTGTATTTTCAGGGCTAAGCATTTCTTTGCTTCTCAGGTCCCAGGCTCAGACCAACTGACTGAAAGCTCCTTTATATGCTAGGAAAATGTTTGGTTTAAAATAGTGTTCCATATTTGAACACAACTGGCAGATGGAGAATCTGCCTTGGAGATGCAATTTCTGATAAAGACCATCAAGAATGATTTCTTAAATTCTATACAATAGAGCAATGTAGGGTTTTACCAGTAGAATATTTACTACAGTTATATTTAGTGTATTTAGCAGTATATTTAAATGGATAATCAGGTAGTTTAAATAAAATTATTTTCTCTCTGACATAGTAAGTATTTTTTCTATTTTTCAGGTTATCTGTATAATGTAGTGTATGAGATGAAGGATTTGGAGTTTTGTATCTTGCATTTAGATGTAGATATTTCCATTTTCTAGAACATAAGATGCTTGATTGTGCTAGGCCACAGTTTTTTTCTCTCTACAACAGAAATATTAGAGTATATTTTTTAGAGAATTGTTATCATGATTAAATAAGATTTTAAAACACTCAGCATGATGCTTGAAACAGAGCAAGCAAGTATTAAATGGCAATTATAGTTAATTTTTTGTTACCATTGGCTGTCTCTGCTACTTATGATATACTGTGAAAGTAAAGGTAACATATTTTGTGGCTGTGGAGTTAACATAATCTGAAGGTCAAAACCGGAGCACATTCAGAGACAGTATGGATAAGCCGTGAACTAGTATTTGTGGCAGGCCAGGAACCAAGGCTACCTCCATCTGAGGATCACTTTCAGAGGCTGACTCAGGGGAATGAGGACATTGGTCCTGAAGATATCATACCCTGGCATCTGGTGCAGTCTGCCCCCTGTGTCAGTCAAGTCCTCTTGCTTTATATATCAAGTTAGCACCATCTGGCTGGTCTCTTTTTGAGGGGAAGCTTACATGAAGAAGGTTATTGGCATGAATTAGAGCCCTTGGGTTTGTAGCTGCCCTTAAGACCACACACCTCACCCCCCTGCTAGACCTCCCATTTTAGTTATCTCCTACCCATGGCTGAGTGACCTGGGTTATCCTTCCTAAGGGGCCTGAGCCCTTGCTCATTTTGCTATTCTTATCCATTTACCATCAAATCAGGAAAAGGATTATGAGAAATTTTCTCAGTGGCTTATCAGGGTGCCAAACATATTGCACCTTATCCCTGTAGTATAATTTCAGCCCTAGATTCTCCTAATAATCAGAGTTGGTTTCTCCTGCCATAAGTTTGAAGTGGCCAGATGACAATTATATCTTAAGGACTCTGTGTCCTCACAGAAGCAGTCCCTCTATGGGAACCAGAGGTCATGAGCCCGCCGTTGCACATCCACCACTGTGAAGTAGTGCCCTTGGTCTAAGATGAACTTATGTGGGTGCAGAAAGCAAATTTATATCCGGAATTGTGTTTGTTCAGTTAAAATGAAGTACTGCCCTTTCCAGAGTAAAAGTTCATTGTAATCAATTGCTACCAAGTGACTCGTCCATCTTTCTGAAAGATGCATTGAGTACTCAGCGTTCGTCTCTGTTGCTGGCAGGTTGGACAGAGATCAGGCATGGTGAATAGAAGCCCATGCTGTTGAGTTAATACATAATCTCTATGTCAGCCTCAGTTGGTCAAATCATTCTGTTTACTTTGTTATTTGTTGCTACTTTCAAGTGGATGCTTTCTGGTGAGCTTCCACATTCAAGGAAGAAAATTTCATACTTTGAGCCCTTTTCCTCAAAGCCATCCACATGACCCTCGTCTAGCTCTGTTTAACATCAATCTTCCATTTTTTTCTTTTACAGACTCCTGAGAAATTAGCCAAGTAATTCACCACTGTTCATGGGTCCACATGTATTCTTCCCATGGGTCACTTCTCTTCCACACAAAGTGGATGACCAGGTAACCTGTCCCAAATTCTGCTCATTGGAGTTTTCCTTCACTGTGTGTTTCAATGCCATGTTCAGTGGGGCTGTGTATTGTAGTCCACTATCATGGACTCTCACATATTGTGACAACCATATACTGAGATAACTGGTCCATATACTAAATCTCTAAGTTTATATTTTTCCTTCTTCCCTTAGCTATGTATAAGGGATATCTTCCAATGAGGTTATACACACACACACAGGTGACTCTTGAATAACACAGAGGTTGGGACAATGACTCCTCATAGAGTGGAAAATCTATGTATAACATTTGTTTCTCCCCAAACCTAGTTGTTCTTTGGTATCTGCAGGGAATGGTTTCAGGACTCCCAGTAATTAACAGTCCGTGGATGCTGAAGTCCCCTGTATAAAATGGCATAGCACAATGCATGCAGTCTGCCTTCTTTATCTGTAACATTTCAACCATGGATCAAAAACAGTGCAGGTATTTATTGAAGAATATCCACATATAAGTGGATCCATGCAGTTCAAAGGTCAACTGTATATTCTCTCTCTCTCTCACTTGCTCTCTTTCCCTTTCTCTCTCTCCCAAGCTCTCTCTCTCATCCACACACACACACATCTTCACACTGAGGGAGAAACACTGCTGTGGTAGTAATAGATGACAAAGGTCTAGGCCACAGACTCCTGCAGATCACTTGTGCCCTGTGACCCTGTTCATGCCTAATAATCCCAGATATACCATTTCCATTTTACAGTGGGTTGTTATTGGGTTTACCCAATCTCATGATTTGATGAGTTGGACAGAACTCAGCTCACATTAGGTAGTTCTGGCAGATGGTCAGTTGCTGCCACATGTTCAAGTTTTTTTGTATATATTTGAACTAAATTGCCAATTGGGAAATATTTTTTTAATAGATACTAAGTTTCCATTTCAGATAGCATAAACTTTCTCCAAAATCCAGGGGTTAACATTTGATTCTTCTATTGCAGCTCACCATAAACTCCACAAAGTGACTTTCTCATCACAGATCTCTCTATCCACAGGGTCTGAGCCATGTCAGCCTTTTGTATCACCAGCATATGGGTCAGAATAGCATTCTTATGTATGGATTAGGTGACTTCCAAAACCTGAGGAGGTAATCACCCTTTGGATGGAAGAGGCAATGATTTATTTTTTACTCAAGGGGGATATCAGAGTATCTTCTAGGCTAGTTACCTCTGAAATACTGATGGGGCCTCTGAATTATCACAGGCTTAATCTATTTCTGCAGCTCATACATCTTATCAAGGCCTTCTTGTTCACCTTCTTGCCAAAAGCTCATTGGATTCAATTAACATGGTATCATCAATATAGTGGACTAATGTGATGTTCTTCAGAATACTCAGATGGTATCGATTTACCGGTGTATGGTGGGAGAATGAACACAGCCCTGGAGCAAGACTGCATATTCTCATCTGCCCCACCTGAATGTAAACTGCTTCTGAACCATCTTCCTGATAGGGACAGAGAAGAATAAACTTGCTAGTACAGTGCCCCAATGCCATGTATCTAAGGCTGTGTTAAACTGCTCTAGCAGAGATACCACATCTGTACATCAGCTGCAATTGGGGTGACTACTTTGTTGAGTTTATGGTAGCCTACTGTCACCCACTCCAATTTCTCTGGCTTTTGTGTGCACAAATCTGGTGAAGTAAATGAGATGAATTAAATATGGATTACTGCTCTTGCACCATTTACAATTTTGAGAGTAGTACTAATCTCTGAATTTCCCAAGATGTGGTAATTTTTTTTTTAATTTACTTTCTTGGCCTTACCTACTATAATAGCTCTTATCAGGCTAAGCAATAAATGTGGAGGTTTTGCCAACCACCACATAGCTTCATTCCAATTATACATTTAAACACAGGAAAAAAATATCACTGGGTGAATCCATGGTGCCAGCTAGGTCCCTTTGGTGAAAGTCTACGGGAATCATCAACATATTCATTTGGCTAATGCAGTGGGGTCTAAACCCCATGGAGACCTGGTCTTTCCTTCAGTGACTAGGTCCTGGATGTGAGTATTGGCTCAGGTTCAGAAATTTATCCGTATTGGGCAAGAGATTATCCTCACTGGGGAGGCTATTCTCAGTCTCCTGATTCTCTATCCATGATTTCTTTTGCTTAGATAAATTACATGTTACCTGTTGAAAAGAGTGATTGCTATGTAACCTCTAGGAACTGCCTTCTATTATCCATCTCCATCCTCTAAGTTGCTTCATGGCTGCCACTCCAACATCAGAGCTTATCATGATAATTGGACCCACTTTGTTTCTAATAGTTAAATGCTACTACCTAACCTCAGTTGTTCTGGTACACTATTATTGCTGTTGTTATTAGAACCCAGTTCTGTGACATCACTGGCCTACAGAAATAGCCACCCCTGAGATGTTCAGTGATACCACTGAGGAACTTACCATTACTTATCACATTGGAAAATGGTGTGTCCTCCCAATGAGCCTTTTTTGCTGGTGAGCTTTATGGTTTTTATGTAGTATACCCACACTAGCACATCTACTTCTCTGAGGCTTATGACATCTTTCTCTATTATTTGTCATACTGTTTCTACTTAGTGTGGGCCATCATTTTCTCCAAGCTTCAAAACAACAATATAGCTTTGCGTTAATACTGTCTCCCATGATCCTTGTCAGGTGTTAAACTCGGTGTCATAGGAGAGTGCCTCTATAGCAATGAATTCTTCCCTGATTAAGTTTATGTACCTCCCCATTTATAGTGTTCACAGAATCCAGTTTAATCACAGAACTTTCTCAGTTCCTGTTGGTGCATATATTAGTGGGGTCCTTTAGTTTCTTCAACATATAGTATCTTTCCTTCCTTAACAGACCACACATTTACTCAGCTGGCTTATGTTGTGACTTTGCCCTCATTATTGTTTTGGAAGTCCACAGGGATGTTTGTGGTAGATATTGATGGAAGATGCACAGATTTTCTTGCAAGTCAGAGCCTTCCATGTTGTGTTCAAGCAATAATGGTGCACTAGCTGAGCAGGTGACTTCTGTAGTTGGGGGGATTCAGACAATCTGAGGATTCAGGAACTCTAAGAAAATTAACCCACATGTCCTCATCCCATGACTCACAATCCCATATTTTTCCCTATTAAGGCCTGATCTTGGCATAGTCAACCTATCTTAATTGAGAAATCTTCTCTGGAGATCTGCCACTCTTATACTTAATTCCTGGGTGTGGTGCTCAGCTTTTTCTGCATTTGCTATAAAAGGTGAGAATTTGTTTATCTGATGACATGGATCTCTGCTGTCTTTACAGTTATCCATAAATTGAAGATTAATCAGTCTTAGTTTTTCATTGACTTTGTGCACTGCATCAAGAGGCTCCAGCTAATCCCTCACTCTCCTCAACCTATCAAATGTCATTAGGCATTGTATGCATAAATTAATTCACTTCTACTTGTATCTCACCCCATTCCACCACTAGTGAATATTTTAACAGTTGGACTGCTATAGTATACTACAGGAAATCAGTTTCCACCTAGCATCAGTGATTACGTTCTCATAGCTAGTCCTGCAGAGAATCCGGATAAAATACCTCAGTTCAGAGTCACTTCCTCAGGGCTCTCTTGACACCAACTTTCTTAAGTCCATTTTCCTGGGAGGCAGATTATAAAATAAATACATGTACGAAACTTCTCTTGGGTTGGGAAGAGGAGGAAGCTGAAGTGCAATGCATTTGCAACAGAAGCCACAGTGAGTCTTACAGGAAGCTCTGGTGCTGGGATGGCCCTGTATTAAATCAGCAGTGCCAGGCATTGGGACACCTACATGAATTAGTCATTGAATGTGGGCTATTCCAGAGGAAGGAAATAACCCCTTTGGGGTTGTTTTCAGAGTGACTCAACTATGTGTTTTTGGCAATAAATATAACACTCTCAGCAGTTGGAGAGATGAGTGACTTAGTCCTGAAGGGGGCATCTGTGTGGCACACCATAGCTATGCCACACAATATCTTTGCATTGATTCTGAGGGTCGGCTTGGATGGGAAGATGAAATGTAAATACTGTTACTGAAATTACATTGGCCCTAATTAAGGATATACAGAATGGGTATGATCTCTGGGGTACCCCTTTTATGTCCATCCTCATAAAGCATAGAAGTATATCTAATGGGCTTATTCACTGGTTACTTTTTAAAAATTATTTAAACAATTTTTTTTTAATTAGCAGATTGTGGTTCCTGGGTATCAAAAATAGTGCCCCACAGCACTCTTCTGGGTCTTTGTTTTCTAGCTGTAATTCAAAGCCTAAGTAAAGGGTCTGGGCTAAGTTGGGGTGGGGGTAACAGACAGATGCAACCAGAGCCTGAATGTTAATGCATTTGGGGGGGCAGGTTTTCTTCTTTTGTGAGAAGGGGCTTTGGGAAAGTTGCATTTAGATACATATATATTGTATCTAAATATACTAGATATCGCCTCTGTGATTATTAGAGATATAAACATTTCATATCATTTTCTTAATTACTTTGTTTTATTTCAATTACAACAGCACCTAGGCTTACCATAGATCAAGTTACAAACACATTTGTTAGGATTATTTATTCCTGGACACCCTTTGAGGTAAGAGCCGGCTGACATTAAGCATGTGTAGTTTTTATGGGAAGAGACTTTACGTGTATAATTTAGTATTCCACAATAAAAATACCAGAATTTCTGAAATAACTGACCTCGATATTTGAATCTTTTACAGGGAGCATATATTACTTATCATTGTATAGAAAGTGTTCCATCTTCACTGAAAAAGTTAAAATATGTCTTGCTCTTAGACATTTTAAAATAATTTCTTTAAAAGCACCTTGCAATACAGGAAAAGGATGAAACTGCAGCTCTGTTTAGTGAGACATTAATTATAATTTTAGTTAAGAAGCATCACTCCAATTTTGCTTGCATGCTTCGAAGCATAAGTAATTGACTTTCACCCAAGAGTTAGAATCACAAGAAGTTCTGTTGTGTGAGAAGAATTGCACTAGATCTAATACTCTGAAGGGAAGGGGAGGGAAGATACTAATTATGTAAGCCTCTAAGTTTTGGTCTGTTGCCAGGCTGCACAAAATTCATTAAAATTTTAAATTCTCACTTTGACTATAGAACAAAGACCCACCTAGAGTGATGCACACCCAGTAAGGTGAGAACAGCTAGGAAGTCATATCAACAATAAAGTGTAAAAGTCAGTGGTAAGGATTAAGTAACATTTTTAATATATAAAATACAATGATTGGAATATTTTAGTTCCTACATAAAAATGTTTAATTTTCTGTGAATTTTCTTCTCTACAAAAAGAAAATGACCTCAAGTGAACCTTGATGAGGGTCTGAACCAACATGTTAGCCCTGGAAATGGAAAGGAGGAATAGAAAATGAGAGAAATTGTAAAGTTAAGGACTGTAAGATAAATTTGGGACAAAGCAATAGAGGAATCAGTGGTGAACCTGGAGTTCCAGTCTGTATAAATAAGAGAATGTTGGTTTTGTTAATAAATACTGCATAAGAAACTCTGTGAACATGAACTTGAAATATTAAATTTAAGATGATAATGGCCATTCTGATAAAGCTGGTCAAAACACAAATAAGAATTAATGGAAAGAAGAGGAGCTAGATGGAGATATATAGATTTGGTAGTTAGAAGAAAAGGGAGAAAACAAAGTCTGAAAAGAGAAGAAAGGCCAGTGAAAGATCTTGTTAAGACTTGTTTCTAAAGAACACTTACTTAACCTGATATCTCACCATAATTAGACAAAACTAATAATGGCCCCAGGCCTAGGCCTAGAGAGCAATTAGAAACTAAGGTATCCACTCCCTCAGTGCCCATGTGTTCTGTTTCTGTTTTTGACCCCATGTCTGTACTCTTTTTATTTTTTTAAAATTAGTTTAATTTAATTTTTGAAAAATATATTTTATCAACTATGCTATTACAGTTGTCCCATTTATTTTCTCCTCTTTATTCCCCCATGCCCTGCAATCCCTGCCCACCTTCATTATCCTCCCCCTTAGTTCATGTCCATGGGTCGTACATACAAGTTCTTTGGCTTCTCCATTTCCTGTACTATTCTGAACCTCCCTCTGTCTATTTTGTACCTACCATTTATGCTTTTTATTCCCTGTACCTTTTCCCCATTCTTGCCCCTTCCCCACTGACAACCCTCCATGTGATCTCCATTTCTGTGATTCTGTTCCTGTTCTAGTTGTTTGCTTAGTTTTTTGTTTTTTTTTAGGTTCAGTTGTTGATAGTTGTGAGTTTTTTGTCATTTTACTCTTCACAGTTTTTGATCTTCTTTTTCTTAGATAAATCCCTTTAACATTTCATATAATAAGGTCTTGATGATGACGAACTCCTTCAACTTGACCTTGTCTGGGTACTTTATCTGCCCTTCCATTCTAAATGATAGCTTTGCTGGATAAAGTAATCTTGGATGTAGGCCCTTGCCTTTCATGGCTTTGAATACTTCTCCCCATCCGCTTCTTGCCTTCAAGGTTTCTTTTGAGCGATCAGCTAATAGTCTTTGGGAAATCCTTTGTAGGCAACTGTCTCCTTTTCTCTTTTTCTCTTGACACCTTTAAGATTCTCTCCTTATCTTTAGTCTTGGGTAATGTGGTAATGTAATTATTATATACCTTAGTGTGTGCTTCCTTGGGTCCAACTTCTTTGGGACTCTCTGAGCTTCCTGACTTTCTGGAAGTCTATTTCCTTTGCCAGATTGGGGAAGTTCTCCTTCATTATGTTTTCAAATAAGTTTTCAATTCTTTGCTCTTCCTCTTCTCCTTCTGGCACTCCTATAATTCAGATGATGGAACATTTAAAGTTGTCCCAGAGGTTCTTAAACCTCTCCCCATTTTTTTTAATTCTTTTTTCTGCATTCTGTTCTGATTGAAATTTTATTTCTTCCTTCTGCTCCAAATCATTTATTTGAGTCCTGGTTTCCTTATCTTCACTGTTGGTTCCTTGTATATTTTTCTTTATTTCACTTTGTATAACCTTCATTTCTTCCTTTATTTTGCAACCAGACTCAATCATTCCTGTGAGCAGCCCAATTACCAGTGTTTTGAACTCTGCAAACCCTGATAGGTTGGCTATCTCTTCATTGCTTAGTTCTATTTTTTGGATCTTTGATCTAATCTTTCATTTGGGCCATATTTTTTTTGTCTCTGCATGCCTGTTATGTTATAAGGGGTACAGCCTTAGGTATTTGCCAAGGCAGGGCAACCCATGTAGCTGCATCGTGGTGCTATATGTGGGGGAGGGGTCTGAGAGAAAACAATGCCTCTTGCTTGGCTCTCGGCAGGCTTTCAGTCACTCCCCCCGCAACCCACAGCAAATTGGGCCCTTCTAGTGCTGAGATCTGGGTGGATTTGGCTTGTGTACATTCTAGTACCCTGTAAGTCTCTCCAACAAACTCTCTTTTGAGGCTGGGAGTTTCTCCTGCCCCACAACGCCCAAAGATTTTTACAGCAAGATGTTTTAAGGCTTTCTTTCCCTGCACTGAAACCCTGGGTTGTGTGTCTGTCTTGCTCCCTAGCTGTTCCTTTCAGTTTATCTACACACAAATGTGGGACCGCCCACTCCAGCAGTACCACCTTACCCAATTGGGTCCTTCCTTCCCAGCTGCCCCTCCTACTAGTCTGGATAAATGTTTTTTCTTTAGCTCCTTGGTTGTTGGACTTCCATATAGTTCAATTTTCTGGCAGTTCTAGTTGTTTTTTGTTTTAAAATTTGTTGTTATCCTTCTCTTGGTTGTGCGAGGAGGCAAAGTATATCTACCTATGCCTCCACATTGGCCGGAAGTTGCACTCTTCTTATTTGTTGAAAATATCTTTTCACTTCTAAATTTTTACAAAGTTCAAAGTTGATTGTTCAGGTCAGAACTTTGTGTTGGTTTCTTGTTGAAATGTCTAAAAAGATCTGACAGTCTCCACATTCCAACTTTTAATTCCCAAGAAAGAAAACTTGATTGGCCCAATTTTTATCATGTGACCACTGGAGTCAAAATAGCTGTGTCCAGAGAGAGGCTTGAGTAGGCCACGTTGGGATGGCGGTATACAGAATGACTTAAAGAATGATAACATAGTTAATAGTTTCTGATAAAGTAGGTACATTGGGGAAGATTAAGGTTTTATACAAATATTATTCATACCTCAAAAAAGAGAAATTTTAGTACACTCCTGGGTTTGGAACCAGACACCAAGCAGTTGAACATGAAAAGGCTCATGAGAAAATACAGACAGAAGTTTTCTCTATGCTTCAGAAGAATTAGATGAAAGGTACAGAGCCGGAGAAGGTGACAAGATTGAAGGAAAACTGAAGGCTGTCTTGTTTGTTTGCTTTTCATTTATAATAAGGTAAGATGTGAACATGCTTGTTGCTTAGGTTGGATGGACCCAGTAGAGAGAAAGAGACTTAAGATGTTATCAAGATAAGAGATAATTTGTGGAACATTATCTTAGAGGTTGTGATTCAATTAAGAGCACAGGAGGGTATATGACCCTGGAAAGAAGAGATTCTTGTGTCTTAGTGAACATACAGCACTGAAACAAGTATCTTTCTGAATACTATCGTAATTGTTCCAGTTGGATGACAGGGAGCCTCTGAACAACTTCATTCTGTCCTTAGTCAAACGGGCTGTTTTGTATCAGCTAGAGGATTTCCAAACAGATATGAGAATTGAGGTCAGGCCTTTGTGATGAGGCTGAATATCAAAGAAACCTTTATTCCCTGACTGATTACACCTCTATGTTTTTGAGTGCATTGTTCAACACTTAACTCTGTGTGCTGCATGCTCTGAAATTGCACTACATGGGCAATTAAAAGAAGACCTCATTTTTGTATGACAACCAAGTAAACCAGTTCCCACGATCCCAGGAAATGGCTTCTCATGTGCTAATTCCATTATTAAAGTCCCTCTTACATTTTTATTTATATATCATTTGATAGAAATAAGGTTATAAATGGTGAAATGAACAGGTCTTAAATTTACAATTTGAAGAATTTCAAAGTTAAACATACCTACTACCCCAGTTAATATATGGAACATTTCTATTACCCCAGAAATTTTTCTCAGATCTCCTTCAAGTCAGTCACCACCCTTCATATACAACAACTTTTGAGATTTATATTTGGACTTAATATAAATGGAACCATAAAATATTTACTTATTTGTTTCTGACTTCTTTTGCTCTCCATAATGTTTTTGAGATTCATGTGTAATAGTGTTCCAATATTTTTAAAATATTTCTTATTAGTGTTCCATTATTTTTTAAATTTTTAAATATATTTTATTGATTATACCATTACAGTTGTTCTATTTCCCCCTTCATTCCCCTCCACCCTGCACACCCCTCCCCCCTTCCCCCCCCTTTGGTTTATGTCCACATGTCTCAAGTTCTTTAGATTCTATATTTCCCCCACTATTCTTGCCCTCCCCCCTATCTATTTTTTACCTACCATCTATGCTACTTATTTTTTGTATCTTCTCCCTCCTTCTCCTCCTCCCACTCCCCTGTTGCTAACCCTCCATATGTTCTTCATTTCTATGGTTCCACTCCTGATCTAGCTGTCCTCTTAGTTTGCTTTTGTTCTAGGTGTGGTTGTTAGTAACTGTGAGTTTGCTGTCCTTTCACTGTTCATATTTTTCATCTTCTTTTTCTTAGATAAGTCCCTTTAACATTTCATATAATAAGAGCTTGGTGATGATGAACTCCTTGAATTTGACCTTATCTGAGAAGCACTTTATCTGCCCTTACATTCTAAATGAAAGCTTTGCTGGGTAGAGCAGTATTGGATGTAGGTCTTTGGATTTCATGACTTGGAATATTTCCTTCCAGCTCCTTCTTGCCTGTAAGGTCTCTTTTGAGAAATCCACTGACAGTCTGATGGGAACTCCTTTGTAGGTAACTGTCCCCTTATCTCTTGCTGCTTCTAGGATTCTCTCCTTCATTTTAATCTTGGCTAATGTAATTATGATGTACCTTGGTGTGTTCTTTCTTGGGTCCAACTTCTTTGGGACTCTCTGAGCTTCCTGGATTTCCTGGAAGTGTATTTCCTTTGCCAGACTGGGGAAGTTCTCCTTTATTATTTGTTCAAATAAATTTTTCACTCGTGGCTATTTCTTTTCCCCTTCTGGTACCCCTATAATTCGGATGTTGGAATGTTTAAAGATGTCCTGGAGATTCCTGATCCTCTCCTCAGTTTTTTGAATTCTTGTAACTTCACTTTTTCCTGTTTGGGCATTTCTTTTTTCCTTCTGGTCCACTCCCTTGATTTGAGTCCCTGTTTCCTTTCCATCACTATTGGTTTCCTGTGTATTTCCCTTCATTTCAATTAGTTTAGCCTTCATATGTTCCTCTAATTTGTGGCTAAAATCAACCAGTTCTGTGAGTATCCTGATAACCAGTGTCTTGAATTGTGCATCTGAGAGGTTCACTATTTCCTGGTCACTTAGAGTTATCGGCTCTGGGGCTTTGAGTTCTTCTTGAGCCATATTTTGGTCTGTTCATGCCTGTTACGTATGAGGAGCAGAGCCCTAGGTGTTCACCAGGGCCGGGCCACCCAGTCGCTGGGTTGTGACGCTGTATGTGGGGGCGGGGCCAAAGGAATGCAATGGCGGGCACCCTTTGCTTCCTCCTGCCACCACCGCAGGCCACACGATTCGTCCCTCTGTGCGCAAATGGGCCTCGTGATTCGTCCCACTGCTTGTGAATATGCGACCGCGGTCAGCTGCTGCTGGGTTCATTGCTGGGGGCTGCATGGTCCGTCTCACTTCTTACTCCCGCCGTCTTGAGCCCTCACTGGGTCTGCCCGACGCTACCCCCTGGGCACCTGGGGTCGGGGGATCTTTCCTGCCCAACCCTGCTCCGCTGCTGGCCCTGCCCCTCTTACTGTCTAGGTTGAATGGTTCGTTGTTGTTGGACTTCTGTATAGTTCAATTTTCTGTTCTTTGGCTGCGTCTTTGTTCTCCAAACCTTTGTTGTATTCAAACTTGGTTGTGGGAGAAGACACGGTGTTTCCACCTACGCCTCCATCTTGGCGGAAGTCCTCCCATTATTTTAATATACTGTAATTTGTATATACACTCTTTTCCTGATGGATATTTTCCCACTTTGGGGATATTACTAATAAAGCATCAGTAGAAATCCTTATACAAGTTTGTTTGAGAAAACATGCCTAGATTTTTCCTGGGTAAATACTTAGGAATACAATTGCTAGGCTACAGTGTAAGTGTAGGTTTAACTTTCTATGAAAGTGTCATAAAGTTTCTCAAGTGAGTATATTCTTTTACATTGTTCTCTGTAGTGTATAAAATTCTAGTTGTTTCACAGCCTCTCCAGCATTTGGTTTAACCAGTATTTTTAGCTATTTTTATCCGTATGAAATGTTATCTCATTTTGGTTTTTAATTTGCATTTTCCCAATAATTACATTAATACTGTAGAACACATTTTCATGTGCTTATTGTGAGTTAGCCTGAAATTGTCACTAATTACTAACCCACTATGTTGCTTTTAAGGATATGCTCCTAGTATTATTTTTGGACAGGTAGAAGTAATAAAACTGAGCAAAATAAGTTATCAGTACCTAATCACCTCTGTAAAAAGTACTCTGTGAACACATTTTTATTGAGACACTGAAGGCTCAGAGCTCTTTAGATTTCATTAATTAGACACGTGGACATCTAGTCAATGTCCCAATTTGCCAGCAATATTCATAATTTTTTGTTATAGATTTATTTAGTGTAATGGACTCTGAAGCCAGTTAGTTTGAGTTGCAATTCTAGCTGCATCTCTTCCCAGCTATGCAACTTTGGGCTGGTTACTTAGGCTCTGTTTCTTCATCTGTAAAGGATTAATAACAGTACCTACTATAGAGATTACTATCAAACATTAAAGTATTAATCGATATAGGACACTCAAGAAAATGTCTGGCATATAATAGACATTAAAAAATGGAATAGCACATGCAAAGACTATTTTATAAATAGTTTAGAATAATAATTGAGGAATAAATATCATTGTCCCAACTATAAGAACTATAGAAAAAAATGATGACTGAGTAGTTAAAGAAGATTTTGTGGAAAAGGTTAGTATTAGTCTGTTCTTAATGACTGAGACCAGATTAACAGGGGACATTCTAGCCAGAGTGAAGAATTATTACAGAAGAAACCATGAAAAAATAAGCTTAGTGGATCCGAGGAACCATGAAGTGGCTTAGAGGAGAGGGTGTGCAATAGCCTTCAGTAGGACATCAATAAGAGAAAAATGACATTTAAGGAAGATTAGATGGAAATCAGTTCATGGGATGGTTTGGAATGATAGAAAATATTACGTGAGGGAACCAATACAATATTGCAACATTAGAGGTCTAAAGTAAGGAGAATGTAAAATATTCTAGTGAAAGAACTAAGCTTTGGAGTCAGGAGAACCAAGCAACTACCTTAGCATCTATGAGACTTACCGTCCACAACCATGACTGGAGATAATACTCTTACAAGGTTACTGTGAAGATCCTATGACTTAATACACAAAAAATACTCTGTAGATTTGAAAGTGCTTGTAGAAATATTAGTACTAGATGTCATTGTTTACTTCTAAACCAAAGAGCAACAATGGAAGTGAGTAAAAAATATAGATGGGCTGTAGCTGAATGAAGGAATTCACACAATAAATGATTAGCTGGAATCAAGAGGACATACATCATATGGCTTTCATTCTTGAGGAAATGGGTCTTTATTTTTAAAAATAATTTTTTAGCTTAGGATAAACTTCTTAAATCACTTTCTAGTTTGATCATTTTTATTGGAAAAAATAATATGTATTGATTTATTGTTTTTTCCTAAATATAAGGTAAAAAAAGAATAGTTCACAAGAACGTCGATTCATATGTTATTGTGTTCCAACAATTTTCGTTGTCACAATCATCCCTGTGACCATCAGTTTTAGCATACATACAGTCCTTTTACTCTTTCATATGAAAAAAAGATATAACGCAGGTATATCTTTTGATGTACCTAACACAGGTATAAATCTGAATTTCCCCAAAATGAAATTCTAGAAGATACTTTTTAAAACTTCATCTTTAACATCACCTTATGTTTTCATCATCTGCTTTGTTTCAACTTCTCTGCCTCTCCCTCTTGTCAATCCTTGAGGCACCTCAGTGGCTTTTGGTTCTATCTCCAGCTACCCTAGTTTTCTCCTTTGTTGTTCATTAAGGATCCTGCTTACAAGCTTCCATGGCCAGTGTTTTCCACGAGGGCATTCTTGCTCGAAGGAACTGCTCTTGCACTTTGTTAGGTTTGCTTCCTCTCTGCTGAGACAGCTCTTCCTTCCCACCTGATGGGAAGTTTCTGTCAGCTGCTTCCCAAAGCACCAGGAATTTACCATTGAACAGATATTTGGGGAACTATGTTTATGCATTTCATGTATTTATTTTTCCCTGACTGGGATTGAACCCACGACCCTTGGGTTCATAGGCTGATGTT
This sequence comes from Sturnira hondurensis, assembly GCF_014824575.4. Taxonomy (NCBI): domain Eukaryota; kingdom Metazoa; phylum Chordata; class Mammalia; order Chiroptera; family Phyllostomidae; genus Sturnira; species Sturnira hondurensis. The sequence continues at coordinate 8,665,335 of NW_028080827.1, forward strand.
CTAATCAAATGAACCACACTGGCCAAGGGTCTTTTATTTATTTTGGAAAAAAATGAAATCATCAGTTATTTAGTATAATATAAGGTGTTTACTGCTGAGATGCTGTTTTAGTGAGATGCAGAGACTTTCTTGCTATGTTCTGGTGGGAGATTAATTATCATCCGAACATAGTCCAGGATTCTTAACATAAACTCAAAGAAGGAGCAATTAAGATTGAGGTTACCCATGAGGCTGGGGTAGGGGTTAAACAGCTACACAATAATAAACAAAATATCATAAAATCAGATGATATGCATGGGATTCCTAGGTCAGAGATGGGAATCTAGCAAATCAGCATCATAGACTGTGAAGTAAGCACAATGCTTAAGTAGAGAGGGCAAGTGACATAGTAGGACTGTACGAAATCACATCTGCTCATCTTCTGTCCCTCTAGTGAAAATTTACACACAAATACCCAGTTTACCTACTTTCATGTATTTGATATAAAGCATAAAATTGTTTATTGATTTGAAAATGCTTTACTTTGGTTCTGGTGATGATTTAACAATATATTACTGATTGTTTAAAGGTTCATCATCTCTTTTAGCCACAGGGTACTTTTATAGTTACATTAAGTAGCTCTCTAACAAAATGAATTTGCTAATATGCCTGCAAAAATATTTACTTCTCCACTCAGTACTAATAATAGTTTCAGAGTTTATATACCGACAGTCCAAATCTGGGGCTTGGAATCAAGGTTACGTTGCTTGTTAATGGCATGACCTAAATCAAGTTTACTAAAACCTTGAAACTTCAGTTTCCTTATCTGGAAAATAGTAATACTTATTTCGCACAATTATCATGGGAATGAAATAAATGAGGTAAATTTTAGAAAATTATATACATAGTGCTCAGCACATGGTAAATAGTAAATATTATTACTAAGATTTCCTATAATAACTGCCTTGTATTTTAATTTCTCTCAAATATCTCTTCCCAAACCCCTCAAATCTCACCTAAGAAATATGTATATAAGGGTGTCCTAGAGATATTCATGAAGGGAGTGGAGGCAGAAGGAACAGCATGAAAAAAGACAGGTTTGTGAGGCAACGATATGGTAATCAGGAAACTGTTACCACCTCAGCGTGGCTGGGGCAGATGCACTCAGAGGATTGGTAGGAAATTCGTCTGCTAAAATAGGGTGTTTTAAGTAGGAGGATTTATATCTCTTTAAGAATATACTAATTTTAGAGAGGAGGATTTTAAGATTTTAGAAAGGGACCAAATTAGAGTTAGAGAGACCATATAAGATACAATTGTAATAGTCCAGATGAGAGTTACGGAGTTATGAACTAGTGGGATGAGATGACATACATTGAGTGTGGATATGGGATAGATCATATGAATCTAGAAGGATATCAATCTAGAGTAACCCAGGAATTATTCCTGGGTATGTGTCTTGGGTAAGCAGATAATTATTATAGTAATTGAGATTAATTAAGGAAAAAAGACTAGGTTTTGGATGTAGTTTAAATTGGGTCAACCAGGTAAAGATATTTAGTAAGTGGCTATGGGCCAATTCTTTTAACTTTTTAAAAATGATTTTGGACGTAAGTATACATCAGTGAAACCATCATTATAGTCTATGCCATAAATATATCCATTACCCCCAAAAGTTTCCTCCTGCCTTTCCTTCTTGCTTTATTATTTTGTGATATGAATATTTAACATAAAATCTACTCTCTTAGCAAAATCTTTAAGTATACAATACAGTATTATTATTAACTGTAGGCATTAAGACATACAATAGATTGCTCAGATTTATGCATCTTGCATAACTGTAACTTTGTACCCTTTGGACCAATTCTTCTGCAAACATTTCTTGAATGTTTATTATTTATGCTGGAAAGAATGTTTAAAACCAGACAAGTTATAGTTTTTATTCATAATGGTCCAGCAGACAGAGACAAAAATGAGATTATAATGCAGAATTTGAATTGCCTGCAAACTAGGTTGTGGGAGAGTGTGGTAAAGAGGGAGAAAGTATTAGTTTGGTGGTTGGTGAAATCCTCACAGGGCAAATGATATTGGAATTTGAACACAACTTTTACAGACAGGAGCACTGGATATGAATGATATTTTAGGTAGAGAGAACAGAAAAGTTACTGAGGTGTGAAAGAGCATGGAGCCCTTAGTGAATAACAAATCATTTTACGTGAGTGGAATATAGAGCAAGTGAGTTAGTATGTGCAACAGTGAGTGTATGCCCTTGAGCTTGTGTTTTTTGAGGCAAGACTTAGGTTCAGGTTGAATTTTTGCTCAAAATTTTTCAACAATTATTGCATAAACAATAGTTCTGAACTAGTAATACAAGTCAGAAAGTCTAGACATAATTTCATATAAATATCAGGGACATTGACAAACTTGCTTTCCTTTAAACAAAAAGAAGATATTTGTTTTTAGGTTTGGGAGACCCCAGATCTTGGATTAAGTGATTAGAGGAGAGAACTGTTTATACTACCAAAGTTGGTTTTAAAGTGATTTATTTACCCTATTGCTACTTAAGCTTCTAAAATCTTTTCTTCACAAGGAGAGGTCATGTAGGGGTATGGTAAATATTTTGAAATTTTAATTCAGGAGTCAATTCCTTGACATTTTTATTAGTAGAAAACAGGTCCAGACTTGTAGTTGTGAATGAACACCAAATTGTTTCAGACAAGAGGAACTGGTCTCTGACAGTTTATGAAACCCAGAAGACATGGGCTTCTTTGCAGTCAGTCTTTCTCTCCTTCACCTTTTTCTTCCCTTTCTCATGTACATTGCCCTGCTCTCTCGAAGCTTGGCTCCTGGCCAGAGCATGTGCTCCCCAAGTCCCTGCAGAACCTGATGAAGGGAAGTGGCAGGCAGATTTCCAAGTGAAAGGAGCTGATAAAAGAGTTAGTTGGCTCGCAAAACAACGTGCAGTTCATGACGTATCTTTAAAGAATTAAGTAGATTATTTATCTACTCAAATATGTTGTCCAATGTCAACAAAGGCTTTTGGCTCTTACCTTTATCTGTGATAAATTTCAACAGTAAAATAGTAAGTGAAATTTAACAAGATTTTATTTCAATAAAATCACATATAGTCACAGAGTACTAGTGAACCAGGAAAATGAATATAAACTCTCTTTTCCTTCTCCTTTTTCTCCTTCTCTACTTCTCTTTCTATCATGAGATAAATTATATCTAACCAATTCTTGATTCTCTGCATTTTATTCGTGGTACCATTTCTTTTCTTTTGTCTTCTTTCTTTCTTTCCTTCTTTCTTTTTTCAGAAAGAGAAAAACATCATTTTTTTTTGTTCTGCTTATTTATGCATTCATTGGTTAATTCTTGCACATTCCCTGACCAGGTTTTTAATCCATGACCTTGGAATATTGGAACAATGCTCTAACCAACCAAGCTCCTGGCCAGGCTGTGGCACTATTTTGTGTGTGTATGATTTAATACTCTAAGTCTATTCACAGCCCTAACCCTGGGAATGAGTTTCCTGCCATCTACCACAAAGCTGCATTAGTTTATTAGGATGGTTCTGCTCTCTCAAGTCACATCCTCTCAAAACTTCAACATCCTCTCAAAACTTTTCAAATATATGTTCCTATTGGATTTATTCTTGTTGCAATACCTAATTTGATATAACCATCAACTTCATTTTCAACCCACTATATTCTATTGACAAATTTGACAGCTGTAAAAGATGTATTTTCTCTTGGTATTTACTTCATCATATGAAATATGTCTTACTCGGATTACTTTAGTCATTATTTAGGAAATTTCCAATCATTGAATACCTAGAAAAGTAAAAGATCACTGGAGTAAGAAAAGGTCTCACATACATGGATAATATTAGTTTGATAAGTTTTAGATGTTTGATGTTGGAGGAATACATTTAAATTTAAATGCTTATGTGTTTCTAAGTAAATGCAATTTAGGAGATAAAATAATGGAAGAATGACAGCATCATGAAGTTAGTTTAGGTTTTAGAATTTGTAATCTTACACAACCTTTTCTAAATAATCATTATTACCATTTCAATTGTATCGACCCATAAATAATTTAGAAAAAAATCTAATTTAATAATACTTATTGGTACTGATTTGCTCTATAGCTGTTTCAAAACTAACTGTGTATTGAAATTCATATATTCTTTTGCCCCTCTGCAACTTTTCATGCATTGTTTATTGTGAATAGTTTTAGAAATGTTAGAAATAGGAAAAGTTTAGAACAAATCCTGATAATTCATTTTAATATTGCTTTTTTGTAGACACTACATGAAGTCATGTGGAAATGAGAGAGATTCAGGAAATCATTCCTGCAAGAGAGAATGTCTTTCATAAATGGAGCTTTGCTTCTGGTTTTCACAGGACATTAACACTGGGGCAGAACTACAGCTACCCTTCTTGCTATTTTCAATTATTAAGAGAACATCTGGACAGTGATGCTTGCCTTGGATTTACCATTTTTTGTCCTGATACCTGGTTTCTGTTTTTGGAGTAGAGAAGCTTGCACGAATTGCCCTCCATGGTGGCTAATCTTTTCAAGAGCCTGATTTTACCATACATACATAAGCTTTGCAAAGGAATGTTTACAAAGAAATTGGGAAATACAACGAAAAGAAAAGAGAATCCTCAACAGAAAAAGGATCAAGACTTTCCTACTCTTGGCCAGACCAAAATCCCCAAATTTTCTAATACCTGGAAAAGTACTGTAAAGAAGATTGCAAAGTGTTCAACCATTCGCAATTTATCCACTGAAGAAGACGAAGCTAACAAAGAGTTTTCCCTCTCACCAACATTCAGTTACCGAGTAGCTATTGCCAATGGCCTACAGAAAACTATTAATGTAACCAACAGTGATAATGAAGGTCTTGTTCAAGAGTTATCTTCAACTGAGAGTTCCTACTCAGAATCACTCAGTGAACTAAGGAGTAGTGCAGAAAACCAGGCGCAGTCAACACACACAATGCCGGTTAGACGCAATCGGAAGAGTTCAAGCAGCCTGGCTCCTACTGAGGGCAGCTCTGATGGGGAACGCACTCTGCATAGCTTAAAACTAGGAGCTTTACGTAAACTGAGGAAATGGAAAAAGAGTCAAGACTGTGTCTCCTCAGATTCAGAGTTGAGCACAATGAAGAAAACCTGGGGAATAAGAAGCAAATCTTTGGACAGAACTGCCCGAAACCCAAAGACAAATTCCCTGGAGCCAGGATTCAGTTCTTCTGGCTGTATTAGCCAAACACATGATGTCATGGAAATGATCTTTAAGGAACTTCAGGGAATAAGTCAGATTGAGACAGAACTTTCTGAGCTTCGAGGGCATGTCAATGCTCTCAAGCATTCCATTGATGAGATCTCCAGCAGTGTGGAGGTTGTGCAGAGTGAAATCGAACAGCTACGGACAGGGTTTGTCCAGTCTCGGAGGGAAACCAGAGACATCCATGATTATATTAAACACTTAGGTCATATGGGTAGCAAGGCAAGCTTGAGATTTTTAAATGTGCCTGAAGAAAGATTTGAATATGTTGAAATTGTGGTGTATCAAATTCTAATAGATAAAATGGGCTTTTCAGATGCAGCAAATGCTATTAAAATTGAATTTGCTCAGAGAATAGGACACCAAAGGGACTGCCCAAATGCAAAGCCTCGACCCATACTGGTGTACTTTGAAACCCCTAAGCAAAGGGATTCTGTCTTAAAAAAATCATATAAACTCAAAGGAACAGGTATTGGAATATCGACTGATATTCTCACTCATGACATCAGAGAAAGAAAAGAGAGAGGGATACCATCCTCCCAGACATATGAGAGCATGGATATAAAGCTGTCTACTCCAGAGCCCAAAATCAAGAAGAATAATTGGCAGTTACCGGATGACAGTGATGGAGAGCTGGAATCTGACCTCAATCGAAACAGTTATGCTGTGCTTTCCAAGACAGAGTTTCCAACAAAGGGAAGTATTTCCAAGTCAAAATCACACAATGCTAGAGCCAAAAATAAAACTGCTAGTAGCAGCCGGATTTCAAGTAAATCAAATGATGATAAAATTTCTTCACAATTGCCAGAATCAGATACCTTGGATAAACCAACCACAGCCTACTATGGGGATGCAACACCCCTCTGGCATTCACAGAGTGATTTTTTTACTGCAAAACTTAGTCGTTCTGAATCAGATTTTTCCAAACTATGTCAATCTTACTCGGAGGATTTTTCAGAAAGTCAGTTTTTCACTAGAACTAATGGAAGCTCCCTCCTGTCATCTTCAGACCGGGAACTTTGGCAGAGGAAACAGGAGGGCATACTTACCTTATATGACAGTCCCCAGGATTTACTTTTGGATGGGGCTGTTCAGGGTGTTCAAGGGCAGAGTGAAATTGGGAACACAGAAACTGTGGATAGCGGGATGAGTAATGGCATAGTATGTGCATCTGGAGACCAAAGTCATTACAGTGATTCTCAGCTCTCTTTACATGAGGATCTTTCTCCATGGAAGGAATGGAATCAAGTAGAAAAGGGAGCTGATTTAGGTTTGGAGTCATCCACTCAGGAAGCTTTTGACGATGACACAAACAGTCTATCTGATCAACAACTAGATGTTTACAATAAAGAACAGGAAGAGTTGGGAAAGTGCCACAGTGACCTTCAGGATGACTCCGAGAGCTGTGATTTAACCCAAGATGACAACTCATCTCCATGCCCTGGGTTGGATAATGAACCACAAGGCCAATGGGTTGGCCAATACGGTTCTTATCAGGAAGCTAATTCTAATGAGTTGTACCAAAATCAAAACCAAGTGTCCATTATGTATCGAAGTCAAAGTGAATTGCAAAGTGATGATTCAGAGGATGCCCCACCCAAATCTTGGCATAGCCGATTAAGCATTGACCTTTCTGACAAGGCTTTCAGCTTCCCCAAATTTGGATCTACACTACAGAGGGCTAGATCAGCCTTAGAAGTGGTGTGGAACAAAAGCACACAGAGTCTCAGTGGCTATGAGGACAGTGGCTCTTCCTTAATGGGGAGATTTCGGACATTATCCCAATCAACTGCAAATGAATCAAGTACCACCCTGGACTCTGATGTTTACACGGAGCCTTATTACTACAAAGCAGAAGACGAGGAGGACTATAGTGAACCGGTGGCAGATAATGAAACAGATTATGTTGAAGTGATGGAACAAGTTCTCGCTAAGCTAGAGAACAGGACTAGTATTACTGAAACAGACGAGCCAATGCAGGGATATGATCACCCTTCTTATGAAACACCGTATGAAACCCCACAAGACGAGGGTTATGACGGGCAGGCAGATGATGTGGTTAGCGAAGGAGGATTGGAACCTTTAAATGAAATATTACATGAAATGGAAATAAAAGAGGATGAAAACCAAAATATCCCTGAACAGCCGGTGGAAATCACAAAGCCGAAGAGGATCCGTCCCTCTTTCAAGGAAGCAGCTTTTAAAGCCTATAAGATGCAAATGGCAGAATTGGAAGAGAAGATCCTGGCTGGAGGTACTCATGTTTAAATGATACTTAATAAGCTAATTGTGTTCTAACATTGGTGGTGATTCTTTAGAGCATGCTTTGTGTCTATAAGTGGGAGGAAGAATTTATTGGCAAGGAATATGCATGTTTATATTGAGAAGGATATTATTTTACTCAGCTCTCCTAATGAATTTGGATTGATGACTTAAAATCAAAGTGTTTTCAAACAGGTCATACTGAAATGAACTGTATACTCTGTGGATCAAAATTTCCTTGCCAAGATTATACATAAACCCCATTTCATATTAACAGCTTTGTGGCATCAGTTATCAAGGAAAGGATGATTGAAATCAAAGAACAGCCTGAGGTCCTTTCCTTGGTGCTGTTATGTTGACAGCATTGGGGAGAATGGTATGGATAATCTTAAGAATTGGGAAAGATGGACCCCCAAGTTTACCATTTTTTGTCCCATCAAATTTACACTTTAGGACATGCCAATATGAAGAGCTGGGTTTCACGGCTGACCTTAACCAGTCCCATGGAGAACCACAGCCTCCCTTACCTTCTACTAATGCAGCTGAGGGAGTGTAACAGAGCCAAAAACTCTAAGCCATGCCTGAGGAGCCACAGTTAACTCTATTACTTACTAAGGTGGTAGAGTTGAGAAATTTCCTCCTAAAGAGTAGAGTAGATGTCTCTTGCCATTATGAAAATGAAAGGAGTACCTTACCTAAAATTTTACTTAATGTCTTGGGGGAACAATCTCTGATCACATTTCTTTGAAATGTAGCTGCATATAATTACAAACTATGTTGACTTTTCATTTCTTAACCAAAGTCCATCTGCATTTATCTTAATCCTTTACCAATTATTTTATTTGCATGCTTACACCTTATATCTTTGAGACAGTTTGATATAATCTCAATTTTAATGAATTATATATTGTTAATTTTTCCCTGATTAAGATGTTTTTAACTTTAATTAAAATATTTACCCTACATAATATTTTATAAAGGTATATATTTATATAAGTAAGTGTTACTTGCTATTATGAAATAATGTAATGATTTCTTCAGCCAGTAACTGATTATTTCTTTGCCTTGACCAAAGTTGTAATCAGATACTACTCAAAACTGCCATTTTCTGGTTGATTTGGATGAATAATCAGATATCTTTATTGTTAAACTGTTGTAGGCACTAAGAGAATTGAAATAACAGTCAGGATTCTCTGCTCTAAAAATTTGTGTAAAACAGCACATTCTACATAATCTGTTTAAAGAACAATATAAGTCAAGGGGATGCTGGGTGTGTTGGCTGTGTTTATGTTTTTCAAGGTTGAGTTCAAACTACATTTAAAACTTGTTTCAAAATGAAAAGTAGTGAACATTTTATGTTAAGTTCATATTGGAAGAATGTTTATTTTAGAGTGACTTTTAGAAGTTAGATATTCTACTATTGTTACAGAAAAATGAAGCGACCAGACACCAAGGGTTCAGGAGCACGATCTTTATTATGTGCACGGGCCCAGAGGAGAGTGATCTCCAAATTCTGAGCCCTGAACAAAGGGTTCTGGGGGTTTATATAGCCTGCAGGATCTTCCTGTCCACGTGGCAAAGTGAGTTACAGAAGCGGAATGAGGAAGTTGTGTCTATTTCCTTATTTGGGGATATCTGTGGTGCTGTGGCTCTCTATGGCTGCGTGGGGGAAGCAGGTTACAGAAGCAGAATGCAGAAGTTAGACTCTCCTACGGGGTGTTCTTAGGCTAGTGGAAAAGGGGCTTTTCTCTATCATTCCCCCCTGTGGGTGCTTAGACAGCGCTTTCGTCTGTCACAGCATCCAATAATGGGATTCTCTGCTCTTGTTGTTGCTGGAGCATGAGGATGCGGCTAGTGGTCTTCCATACTAGTGCTCCTTCTAACTAACTGGCTGACTACTGTTCTGATGGCCCAGGGTCCTACGGTAATGACTAGGATGAGGATGATCAGGGGTCCTAGGATGGGGACTAGGAAGGAGAGAAGAGTGTCCTGCCACCAGGAGGATGCTCCCGTCCCGGCCCTGGGCCGTAGTCTGTCTTTAAATTCATTTATGTGTTGTAAGTTTTCTTCAACTAAGCCACTTTCATTAACAAAATAGCAACACTCTTCTCCTAGGAATATATAGCCCCCCCCCCTTTCCTGGATTCANACGATCTTTATTATGTGCACAGGCCCAGAGGAGAGTGATCTCCAAATTCTGAGCCCTGAACAAAGCGTTCTGGGGTTTTATATAGCCTGCAGGACCTTCCTGTCTATATAGTGGAAGCGAGTTATAGAAGCGGAATGGGGAAGTTACGTCTATTTCCTTATTTGGGGATATCTGAGGTGCTGTGGCTCTCTATGGCTGCGTGGGGGAAGCAGGTTACAGAAGCAGAATGCAGAAGTTAGACTCTCCTACGGGGCGTTCTTAGGCTAGTGGAAAAGGGGCTTTTCTCTATCATTCCCCCCTGTGGGTGCTTAGACAGCGCTTTCGTCTGTCTCAGCATCCAATAACGGGACTCTCTGCTCTTGTTGTTGCTGGAGCATGAGGATGCGGCTAGTGGTCTTCCATACTAGCGCTCCTTCTAACTAACTGGCTGACTACTGTTCTGATGGCCCAGGGTCCTACGGTAATGACTAGGATGAGGATGATCAGGGGTCCTAGGACGGGGACCAGGAAGGAGAGAAGAGTGTGTTGCCACCAGGAGGATGCTCCCGTCTTGGACCTTGGCCGTAGTCTGTCTTTAAGTTCATTTATGCGTTGTAAGTTCTCTTCAACTAAGCCACTTTCATTAACAAAATAGCAACACTCTTCTCCTAGGAATATACAGCCCCCCCACCTTTTCCTGGATTCAGAGCATTAATGAGGTTTCTTTCCTCATCATTTTTCTCCTCCTGTGATTAACTATTAGGAGGGGTTCTGAGATTCCTTTCTCCTTCTGGAATCATATAAAGGACAATGGACGAAGGTCTCATCTTCTTATAACTACTTTGAGCTGGACATGGATGTTGTCCTACCTACCCTTGGGTCAGGGGTACCCTGAAAGAGAAGGAGGCGGGTGCAGCATGGAGGGAGTCCTTCCTGCAAGGGGAAGGACCTTACAGGGTCCTGATCAGTTGGCTGTCACCAGGAAGTCACAGGCTTGGTGTCCAAAGGCTGGCATTACTGGACCGTTGGCCTTCTGGTCAGGTCATATTCTGGAGGTGACAGATTAGGCAAGAAATTGGAAGCACAATTATAACTATTAAATGACAAAGGCAGAGACTTCGGTAAAGAATGGCTTATCTGGAGGAAGGTGTACAAGGTATGCTACACCTATCCAAGACTCTTGTGGCCTGCTATATTTGGGCTGAGGGGAATACATAAAGATTTCCTTCCTTTCAGATTTCTGAGCCCTTTCTGTCCAAGTTATCAAGACAGAAAAGGGAAAATCAGTTCTAAAGGGATCCCACAGACCACCCCAACTGTTTATCAACCTAACTACTTAGTTCAATCAAACCGTTGAGTCTCAAGGGGGGGCGATGACGAAGGTGGGCTCCTTAAGTGAGGCCTATATTGTAACTAATCATCTATAGGCATAGGCAGGTCATAGGCATACGGCCTATGAAAACAGAAGAACACACAAGTTAATTCACACAATAATCCCAAACCAGTTGCTATGCTTGTGAGACTGTCTTTTGGGATGACATTCCATTGCCAGGTCCTTCCTGAAATGACATTTAACAGTGGCAATTTGACAGGTCCTTTGCACTTGTAAATTGTACATCTTTGGTGACATCACAAACCTGGTTTCAACTCTTAAATGAAAATAAGACAGTTTTAAGACAGTTAGCTGTGCCAGTCTGATATCCAATACTGAGCATAGTGATTTTCCTTGAACTGTAATTTTTCTCCTTAAGATCACCCTTACTGTTATTACAGGGTCTACTTTGGGTCCCACTTTTGATTTTGACTGTTCATTTCCATAAACACACTAAGAGCAGCCTGGATCACTTATGATCCTTAAGTCCGCTTTGCTTGAACTCACACGGGGAACCTTCAGATTGACTTCTCAGTTTGCCCCTTGGGGCACAGAAGCAGAGCCACACATCTGCCATCTGGCTTCCCCTGTACCAGTCATTTCACTCAAATCCTTGAGCCTCCATTGTGCCTACAGGTTCCTTTTAGCCATCTTTCAGGAAAACAACCTTCATTCCTTTCCTGGAAAGGCTGGCTGGGACCGCACAACCAACCAAAGTACCAGGCTTTTCTGGTGGGCTTTTGGTAGCTTCACAGGTGAATCCCAGTTCCTCTGAGCTCTCTGGTAACAACCAGAACCCATACATGCCTCCCTCAGGTGTGACATTCCAGTCAAAGTCCTAGTTAAATGACTGGTCTTATTGGTTTTATGCAAAGAAACCTTATGTCGTCATTCATTCCTTCAGAATGCCAAATTCTGGAGGGATCAGGTAGGAAGAAAAACACAAAGCTTGAAGGAAAATCTTTCTCCTTCTAATACCCATCAAGATGCATCTCCATGCCTTATACCTTCTATTACTAACACCACATAATTTCTTTCCAAAACTTTCACATTTTCATTTATTTGTATAACTTCCCACAGACTTTCTGCAATATTCATAAACCTTCTATAGCCTTTTTACCTATCCAGATTTATCCGTAATTCACTTTTAATCCCTGTTCCTTTCCCACACTGGGAAGGACTGTACTTAAACTCAGTATCTGACAGCTAAAAGTCCCTAGATTTGCAGGGACATTTTTCACCTTTCTGAAGCTTAGACCTTGCAAACACCCTATAAATCAGATGGTCAGCCTTGGACTTCAGTTTATGACCTTCAAAACCAGAGCCATTCCTATCAGAACCAGCTACACAGAGAACCTGACTGCTGCAGTGCCCACACAGCAACAGCATACAAGCCCATAATCTGAAGAGAAGCCTTAGCCAGTTCTAAGATGGCAGCACCCATGCATGTAGGGTCATCCAAGATGGCGACACCCATGCATGCTCTGTCCTCCATGGTGGGGCACTCATGTGGCTCATCCATTTTACCCAAAATGGTAGCACCCTGACTCTGGTTCTGCCCACCTGCGAAGGTTCCAGGGCTCCAGTTCCAAGGCCCCTTCCACCTGTGGGTATGGGGGCACCACAGAGCTGCCCTCTACCCACTGAGGGTGGTGCACTGAAGCTGCAGTCACCAATGCAAGTGGAGAGCAGGCTCTGCCCACCTGTGATCTACTATCAGGGAGGGGTGACCTGGCTTCCCCGTAACTATGAGGTGAGCTGCTCTACTGGTGGACAAATTTAGAGTTCCCTCGGGGAGCCAGCTGACCCCAAAAGTCAGCCATTCTGAGGTACAAAAAGTCTCAAGTTGTTCTGCATTCAGAGATGGGTCTTGCCCTCTAAATCTACTGAAGTTCTTGAGCATACAATCTAAGACTGTGGAAGGCCGGACTCCCACTCGGCACAGACACACAAAGGGTGGGGTTCACTGGCTTGTCCGCCTGGCCTTCTTCCTCACGGGGCAAAGTCAGTCTTAGCTAAGGCTGCCCCAGCAGAATTCGGGGTTAACTGCCAGCTGTTATGCCGTATGACCTGACACAGGAACCGCAGGTTGGGGCCCAATCTTGCTCTGTAGGTTTTTCGCTCGTGGAGCCACAAACACACGCACCCTCACTTTCACTCTCAGACACTCAGAAGTTAAACATTCCCTCCCCGAGTGAGGGTCCAGTGATTGGACTTAGTTTAAGTTCCTGACTCTGATCAAATTTTCTAGCTATGAGAGGTGAGCAGTCTCTCCCTGGTCTCTGGTCCAGTCCCTGGGGCACTTACCGATTTCTGATTCGACGCCTTCTGATAGATCATGGTCCGAAACCCTCACTTCCCGTCTGGAGTTGCAGGACGGCATCCAGTGCCCCGACCAGTGGGGGCCTGAGAAATCTCAGGGCACGTGCTCCCCTGGTCCTCAGACGGGCCACTGGCTGCCCAGCCCGCCCTGTCCATCCGGCAGCAAGTCGGCCCAAATTTATGTAAGGTCGATTCCCGGTCAGGGAACCAAATGTTACAGAAAAATGAAGCGACCAGACACCAGGGGTTCAGGAGCACGATCTTTATTATGTGCACAGGCCCAGAGAAGAGTGATCTCCAAATTCTGAGCCCTGAACAAAGGGTTCTGGGGGTTTATATAGCCTGCAGGACCTTCCTGTCTATATAGTGGAAGCGAGTTACAGAAGCGGAATGAGGAAGTTACGTCTATTTCCTTATTTGGGGATATCTGTGGTGCTGTGGCTCTCTATGGCTGCGTGGGGGAAGTAGGCTACAGAAGCAGAATGCAGAAGTTAGACTCTCCTACGGGGCGTTCTTAGGCTAGCGGACAAGGGGCTTTTCTCTATCACTACTAAAACCTAGTTGATAGTTTCTTGGTGTACAGGCCAGCAGTTTAACATTATATTCTACTTACTGTGGATTCAGAGAAGTCTACTCAAGGACATATGAAGACTCAGCAGTGTGTGAATTTGTCTGTCTATTGCGATGTAAACTATACAAGATTTAATGCCAATTGGTTAAGATATTTGAAGTGTTAGCCAATATTATAAACACAAAAAGGCTATGATTCAGAAAAAATGGATCTTCATTAACTTTCTTAAAATTCCAAATTAGCAAACCTCTGGAAAGTAGAGTGTTGCTGGTAATGACCCTTCAAACCAGGTACCGGCCCTAGTCATCTACTACCACTTATCCTTAGAAAACAGGAATGCACTGATTATCCATATACCAGCAGCTTAAGAATTCTGAAACTGGTAAAACAACCTTGTACCGTTTATTTGGCATACTAGGCCTGGCCACAGAAAACTCAGACTCGTCCACTGTCTTGGAACTTGGCTTATTATCCTGTGAGCCAGCTTTGAATGGAATCTGTTGGATATCATCTATCCTAGAGAAAATCAGACACACGTCTTTAAGAGGCTCTATGGTTGCTTGAAAGGCACCAGATTGACTACCCAGGAGGCTGCAGTAGCCTAGATTTTAAAGGCCATCTCTTCTCCCCTTGGCAGCAGTGAGGCAGTTGTCCCCCTCCTGTGCCACCAATATGCCTCAGGAGGAAGGGCAGCCAAAAAAGGGCATTTTCAGTCCCCTTCTTTGCTCATTGCATCCCAATGAGGTGCCAATTGTCATGATAGATTTTGTGCTCATGGCCATCTGCTTACTGGGATTTGGGTAAGTGCCAGCATAGTTTTCTCTCCATGATTCTCCAGCCACCATTCGGGAGCAGTGCCGTCCTTTCTTCATTCCTAACCTGGCGAGACTGGACCACAGAGCTCCTGATGTAAAAACAACATGGGATGCTGATGTAGCTTATGGAATGAGAAGATCAGAGATTTAAATTTCAACTTTTATCTTCAGGGGCTTGGTAAAGAGGAATTTTAAAGGTCTGGATGTTTATGTACAGAGAGATTTGTCCCCTTGAACAGCATGCCTGTAGGGACAGAGACTTAGAGTGTGTATAGCCAGAAACTTCATGAGGTCATATCCCGCCCATGTTACTGGACCCTGCTGAATGGTACCTTTTGTACAGCTGGCCTGAACCCCACACCATGGTGACTATTTGCTCCCCACCTCTAGCCCTGTACCTCCTACCAACTGCAATGAACTATCATCTCTTCTGAATTCCCATATACCTGCTTCTGATGGCATGGTCTTCCATCTTATGTAATGAGAATTTATGCGCATCTCTTTTTTTTCTCTACTCAACTCTAATCTAGAGTGGTCTTGTCTTTTTCATCCTTTTCTCTACCTCATGGTTACACTGATGCTTCATCCAGAGATGGCACAGAGATAATATGTGTTGGGTGAATGTCCGAATCAAGGGAAGCAGTATACTAAATAAAAGGTCCAAGCTTTGAAGGCAAAGGTGAATCTAAACTGTGGCCTTAATTGTTAAGACTATGACATTATATCTTGAGAGTTCATAAGTGAGATCGAGATAATGTCATATTATTTATCACTACTAGGTATCAGGGATTCTCCAAACAGTTTATCTGTTTTATTCCTTTACTTCTTACAAAACCACTATAAATTTGATTCCATTTATTATCTCATTTTATAGGTAAGTAAACTGAAATGCCAAAAATTTATGTAACTTAATGTCATACAGCTAGTAAAGGGTGGATCTAGAATTAAACAGATGATTATTTTGGTTATTTCAAGCAGCCATGTGCTTACCTTCTTCAGATGTTGTTTTACTCATGTTCTAAGGTAGGGAAACATAATGCAGAGGAGGGTACCATGGACAATGAGATTTATTCCAACTAAAGGATTTTCATGAAATTAGTAATAATATGAAAAGCACTGAGGAAGTTTTGATATGAAATAGTTAATTCTCAGTTTTTCTACTTCAAATCCTGTTCTTCTTATAAATTAAGACTTGTAGAGCCTGATTAATACTATACAATTAACTGCTTGAAGGATGATGTATTTAAAGTGAATTTTTCTAGCAGAAGAACAAAAACCTTGTTTTCTCTTCAAATGTCATTTCCAGGCATCTGCAGATTCCAAAAAAGACTGTGACATCTGCAATTAGCATAACTAGTAGTATTTTTACCATGGTGTACATTTTGTTTTCTGAATAGTTACAGAACTTGTGGAAATATTTTGGTTCCTAATAAGAATATGAACTTGAATGTAAAAAGTTTTTCCTAAGGTTGATACTTATTTTAGCGGTTCCCAATCTGGGAGGTTGCTACATCATCTAAGGAACTTGAGATAGTACAGTGATTTTTGTTCCCACAGCAGTGGTGGAAAGTTACAAATTATTAGGATCCTATCACTGACCAATGTGATTTTATAATTGCCATGTAATGGAGCCCAGGGATATGTATCCAAAATTTTATGTTATTGATTAAATATAGGTGCCTTTGTAAATAAAACAACTGCCACCACTGCTACACACATGTAAATAAAAACATAACAAAACAAAATGTTAAAAATTCCAAAGTGAAAAGTAAAAGAGACAGCTCTTTTTATTATTCAGAGACAGATAATTTGTTCCAAACTCTGTATGCATAAATACATACCTACTCCTTTTTTTCCCTCTTAACATCTAAGAGGTATTAACCTGTCATATATTGATGTTGTTTTGCAATATGGGTTTTTTCATGTAACATATAGTTAAAATATCTCATTTGATTATCTACTACATTTTTAATGGTGCAAATATTTCTACTATATAGTTATTGCATAATTTTTTGGCTTGGTCTCCTATTGTTGAGCAGTTACATTTCTTACAAACTCACAGACAATGCAACCCCATCATCTAACTTTGATAAAATGAGATAGCATGTATGTAAGATAGATTCCTAGATGTAGAATTACTGGGTCAATGTATTTAATCCAGTTTAGGAGAGTTTGGAACTCATGAATTCTAGGTCAATTCCAAGTACTTTTTGTTCACAGCACCTTTCATGGCTGTACATTTACATTTAAGTATATGATTATTTGATTATTGTGGCTCTCTGCCACTAGGCTAGATTGCTAAGTCAATGAGTAAATTTTCCATTCTGTTGCTATTATAATGCCAGAGCCTGCCCCAGTACCTGTTTTAGAGTAAGTCTTTGTTAAATAGTTGTTGAATAGATAAATAAATGCTAGATCCCTCTATAAAGTTGCTGGGCTGTCTAGCTCCATATAAGGCAGAGAACATTTAGAATTCAAATAAACTTTTGCTTTATTTCTTTCAATTAGAATGATATTTTATTATAAATTACAATATAATAGGTAAAACATAATTGGCAGTGAAAACATTACTTCCCCTCCCCGCTTTAGCTCACATCTTTGAGAAGGCTAGCTATTCTTCCTATGATGATACGACCTGTATATCTTCAAGAACTCAGTTGGATTTACTTAAATTCCAGGCTTAATGTTTAAGAAGAATAAATATGTTAACAGTTTAGACCTTGGTGGCCCACATCTATCGAGAAGTTCTTCTCAAACTTCAGAGTGTATCTGGGTCTCACCTGCAGAGAGCCTAGGTCAGGAGTGATGGGGTCTGTACCTTCTTCCTTAAAAAGTGTGTAATTTGGAAATTTTAGGAATCACCTATTTCAAAAGTCCGTGGGGATTCTGCCCTACGGACCACTCAGTGCATTATGTTGCCCATAAATAAACCCTCATCATGCCCCATATTCCAAATTTTATCTGTTTTTGAAAGTTTGAGGTTTATTATTATTATATCTTTCTTCAAAACAAGTAGAGCACTGCTAGTAATAGTAGAAGGCAACCCATTTGTAAAATGTTCTATTTGAATGCAGCACACAGCCATAAACTCTTGGCTCAGTCTTGTTTGTTTTTCTATATACTCTAGAATTGCCTGTGAAATATTGTCTTAATATTTTATATTTATATTTATTTTTCTATTTTAAAAGAGGTGATGATCTAGTGAGGGGACCTGTGAGGACCCTTCGAGGCAGCAGAAATAGCTGGCACCTCTACTTTTTTGCTAGGCATAAAGCCCAAAAGGCCCAAAGGCATAATTCTTCTAGGGGGAAGGACCAAGACTCAAAGCACATGTGTGCTTATAAATCATTTGAGAGGGGAGTAAGTAATAGTGGTTCGTATAGGAGATTATTTCCAAGTAGGGCCAAAGATCTTAAGGTAAACTCTAGTGTGAAAGGCAAGAGTAAGGGAGGGAGATCAACACACATTTAAAGCTTTCCTATCGGATCGAGGTCTAGAAAACTTAAGTACATATTTAAAGCTTACTGTAATCTTGGGAAGAAGGTAGTATTAGCTCCACTTCACAAATGAAACGCAGAGAGACAGGAGTGTTGGTGAAATCTGATATACATCTGACACAATCCAGAGTCTGATGCTGTCTCCATGACATTCCAATGAAGGGTAGCCAAGGCTTGCCATGAGAGGGCATGGCTCATGCATTTAAGCACAGGAGTAGATTGTGCTTTCAAAGTCAGCCAATTTTGTGTCAGCAGCTGTAGAAATATTGATCTCTTTTAACACAAAGTAAGTGATAATAGTTTGGTCTATGTCTGAGAGTGCACTCAGTCTACAGGTGAGAGGGACATTTCTTCCAGGAAGGATTTTTGCTGATAGGGCCATGGTTACCTGGCTAGGAACTAGGGAAGGATCTAAACATCCCAGAATGAGAACTGTTAGGAAAAAAGCAAATCCCTGAGGGATTGAAGTACTACACATGTCATTAAGAGAGTGACCTACCTAGTTACTTGAACTGGAGTTCAAAGTCAGGAATGAGTCTCTATGACAGGTACAAAAGTCTGATTATTCCATTGGCATCCAAGGACTGAGCCTGATATGCAGGCATAATGGCTTGATGTTGAGTCCCAGTTTGTTGGGATAACCTGACCATAAATAGAACTGTTCCCCATGCTAATGGTTTTAGGTTAGGTCCAAGATTTTCAACCTTTTTCATCTTATTGCCCATATAAACTAATTACTACAATTCTGTGACATACCAAAAAGTATATTTTTTGCTGATCTGAAAAAAGGTAGGTATAATTTTTATCCATTCACCCTGGATAGTTATTGTTAACTGTTGTCATCTTTTCATTTGACAATCTAAAAGAAAAGATTATTGGTCAGGTGCCCCTGACCAAATAGTTAGGTATTGCATGTTTTAAAAATTCTTACAACACATCAGTTGAGAATTGTTGGCTTGGGCTGTTTCCATAGCTAACAACACCAGGAAAAAAATGCTTTCATGGACTTCTTCCCCATGGTTTATTTTAACCTATGGTGTACTTTTTTCTCCTCCTCCTCCACCTCTTCATTTTTAAGGAAAGTATGTTATGGAATCTTGTCAACTACCTCATTCATCAAACTTGGTTCATTCTGGCTCTCAGCTACTTCTAAAAATAAAAGAAACCCTCAGAGAATAAAAATGACTAACATTCAGCAGATTCAAACAGCTTTGATGTGACTGTAGGCAATCCTAAAGACTCCCAAAGAAACTTTGAGCAATGCCACTTTCTTTGAATAAATGCATCTCTCCCTACACCCTTCAGCTGTCATCATTGCCTTCAACTTATTCTTCACTTCTTCCCCAATTCAACCATGATTACTTCTTTAAAAACGATAGTCCTCATTTTGAAGTATAGAAGTTGAAGTTTGTGTGAGCATTTTTAATGTAACATTGACACACACATAAACTTAGTTTTTCTTCAGAACCCTGTAAGGTAGGTAGGTAGCTGATTAATTGGCAACATTTACTGAGTCCTTTGCTCTGTGCCAGAAACTATTTTAAATACTTTACAACTATGAGTTATATAATTCTCATGTAATAATTTTAACCATATTTTTGTCTCTGTTATCTAGATGAGAAACAGAGACACTGTAACTGACCAAAAAAAAATGGCAGGAACTGGCAAAACCAGAATTTAGAATTAGGTTTTTTATTCCCAGATTCTATGTGCTTACTCACTGTAGCCTAGTTTAAGATTTCAGAAATTAAATATTGATATTCAACCTATAAAATGGAGAGCTGAGCTGGCAAAATGTTTACCTGACAGCACCAATTTGTCAGCAGAGCTACAATTACAAGCTATTCTCCAAAATTATAAACCAGCACTCAAGCTAACATACCATTCTCTCATTTTGCATGATATTTTTACAGGCAACATGATTTTCCAGGTATCATTGCTGTGTAACTTGAGATAAAAGGAAATCATGAGATGACAGATTAAAGATGATCTTATTTCCCAGAGATGTAGGTTAAGCTTCTCCTTTTCTTAATGCCTTTTCCAATGCTCAGTGATGTCTTAAGCAAAGCTCTTGGTTTTAGTTTTCTATTTCTGTTTTCCAGTAATTACAGTTAAAGATATACACAATCTCATGGACATTCACTTGTGCAGAAAATGTGAATTCACTTAGTGGTTAACAGAGTTGTATTTTACTACCTGAGGGAAACCAGTAGGAAGTTCCCATGTTGATCCACATTCCCCTTGCATTTTCTAAACACATAAAGCAATTTTAATATTTTTAAAAGTTAACTTTTACATATACTTAATTCTCATAAAATATCAATGAGATAGACTATTGCCAACCTCCTTAAATCTCTGTTTCTTAAAATATTAGTAGTTATGGAGATTGTAAAACTAGCAAGTGATGGGACCAAGGACTTCTAAATCCTATTGTGGTAGTCTTTGCACATCAACATGTCTTAGCTCCTTGCTCCCATTTATGCTTCTTTATTCTGGATGTTCAAACACCTGACATGTAATACAGACCTCTGGGGCTGTGTCAATAATATATCTCTGCTAATTTCTAAAGTTAGTGGTTCTCAGATTTTAGAATGTATGATAATCTCCGGGGAGTCCTTGTGAAAGATATGAATTCCGCAATCCAATCTCTGGTTGTTTCCAATGCAGGATGATTCATGGATCATATTAAGAAAAGCTTAATAGTTAATAGATCCTGGGCCCTCTTTTCATTTCACTGTTTCTGAATTAATTTCATTTGCTTGATTGGCCTGAGTTACCATCTTTGTACTAATTCTCTGTGTCTTTGGGCTAACTCTGACTTCCTCAAAGTTAGTCTATTATGTACATTTATTCTTTCAGTCATTAGTTCACTCACTAGTTCACCCATTCTTCAATAAATATTTAATTGCCTGGCTGGGCATCTGGCATATTATCATGACAAATCTTATTTGCTTATTGTCTTTGTTAAGTGGTTGATGTGAGTTTAAAAATAAAAATTACACAAATGTCATTTCGAACTTTCATAACTGTTGTAGAAGTAAATTCAAAGTGTTAAGAAAGTATATTATAGTGTGTTATGGAACTGTGTACCTGAAACCTGTATAATTTTGTTAACCAGTGTCATCCCAATAAATTCAATTAAAAAGAAAAGAAAAGAAAGCATATTATGGTCTAGAGGTTAGAGACAACTTCCCTGAGGACATGAATGGCATTTGACCTGAGATCTGAAAAATAAATACATTGGATTAAGCAAAGAGAAAGGAAAAGGTTCATTTTAAGCAAAGGGAATGGCATGAACCAGGGTCTTAAGGCAGAAAAGTGACATGATATATGTGAGAAACTTAAAGCCTGATGTAGCTGGAGTACATTAAGCAAGACAGAAAGGTGGGAGACAAATCTTGTCCAATATTCAGAGGCCAGATTTGTCTGGACCTTGTGGATCACTGGTATTTTTGTCTGGTATTTTCCCCCTCCTGGTAACCATGGGAAGCCATTGAAAGAGAT
Organism: Sturnira hondurensis; assembly: GCF_014824575.4. NCBI lineage: Eukaryota > Metazoa > Chordata > Mammalia > Chiroptera > Phyllostomidae > Sturnira > Sturnira hondurensis. The sequence continues at coordinate 8,687,080 of NW_028080827.1, forward strand.
TGTCACATGGAACTGGACGACATGAATCAAGTAGGGTATCCCTCAGGTCTCCAACTCATCATGTCTAACATCGACCTCTGTTCTTCCTCTGCTTCCTAGTCCTGCTTCTTCTCCTTGATTTCCTGTCTCCGTAAGTGGCACACCATCCACCTGTTTGCTCAGGTCAGAGAGTCATTCTTCTTGGCTCCTTCCCGGTCACACTGTAGTGGACACTTGTCTTTTTTTCTTTGTTGCCCAGCATCTGAATTCCTTTTTTACTGGTGGTCCTAAGTACATGAGCCCTTGGAGGGATGTAGTGCCCTGAGTCCTGCTGCAAAAGCCAGAGGGACTCTCTTCCCCTCACCCCTGGCAGCCGTGGCTTGAGCACATGACGTAGACTTGGCTCACTGGAATCTTCAGCCCAGGACTTTGAATTTGTATCAGCCATTTAACAAAACCTGACGATTTCATTTCCTAGTTATATCTCAAATACAGCAAATTCTCTTACTCTCCATTGTCTCTACCATGGTTCTAGCAACCACTGTTTCTTGCTTGGACTATTGCTAGAACTTTCTAACTAGTCTTCCTGTCTCTTTGCCCTGCTCCCCTACTGCCCTTTCCCCAGTCTGTCATCTCTCTGTATCCAGTGATTCAACAAATATGCAACACTGTTTTTAAAAATCCCTTTATAGTACGTTTTGGTTAAGGTCCACACAAGCAGAGAGTCTTATGTTGAAAATGCCTGTTTGCTGGCAGTCTTCCTCACTAGGCTGTAAGCTCCTGGTAGTCAGTACCCAGGTCTGTGTCCTGTACCGTGGGCATCTCTCCTGGTGCCCACCAGTGACCAGTAACCAGGCAGCTGAACATAGTGGTTCAGAGCATGGGCTCTGGAGTTGACCTACAATTTGTAAAATCTTAAGCATCTTGTTTAATTTCTCGGTGGCTCAGTGTCATCACCAACAAAATGCAAACAATAATAGTATCTCTATATGATAAAATAAAGACAAAAATAGCCTTTCAGCCAAACCAGTATGTAGGAAGCCAACCTACCTAAAAAGCACACAGACTTCTTCCTTTGATCTTAAACTATTTCTGAAAAATATGAGCCAGAAGGCAAATTCTACAATTACCTTGCTATATATTAACTTAACTAAAATAATCATCTAGAATCCATTTGGGGAAGTGAACAATTATGTGATTATTTTTGTGGTTTGAATCCTTGAAAGACTTTGGGTACAGGCAGCTTGGCACAAACTGCTCCACACAGTATTAATAGCTACAGTTATTGATGCTTTCATGAAACACAAAATCTTGCAACTGCTTGAGCTCCCTGGCTTGTTAACTGCCTTGCCTTGGGGCAGTTTCAACATAAAGACCCAAGTTAGCCCATCAACATTTATTGATTCCTAGAAGTGTGATGGGCTCAAGATTAGGGCCATGGAAAGGGATAAAACAGAAGATGTAAGATATGAATTATTTCATTGATAGGGCTACAGTCTGGTTCAATGTAGAATTATTTTTGAGCCAAGTATTGTCTAAGGCATTGTGGCTTATAATCCAATATTATTATTTGATTGCTTATTTAAAACTATTTACTAGCACTTACCTAAACTTACTAGTCCTATAAAGGACATCACAGTTATAAACAGAAGACACAGAAAAGATAACTTATAACTAGATGACTAGCAACAATTACTATTTAATTAGTAATTATCATTTAATTCAGAGCTATAATTATTACTACCAATAAGCTTAGAAGATTAAAAGGAGCATAACATTGAAAATAATAACTAACATTTATTCAACCCAAACTACACACAGCCTCAAGAGGTGCAGTATTTTGCATGCGTTTTTCAACCTAAGTCTCCACACAACCTCAAGAGGTGCAGCCCATGTCTCTGGAACACTGAGTCACCCTCTGAGCCTTCCTCTGACCACAGCATGTGAGCTCAGCCTCCTCTTGCACTGACAGCCTCCCGCCTCAATTGCGTAACTTCATTCTTTCAGATTTCTACCTCTTAGTCCCCCTCATGTTTAGGGATTCCCCTCAGCAATCCTCAGCCAGGGGCATTCATTCAGCAGTTATTAGACCAATGTGATGCATCCCCCGCCCCACCCCCGCCCCACCCCCACCCCCAGGTCCCAGCTGAGTAAAGCCCCTATTGTCTGCAGCAGCAGCCTCCTCAATGAGCCTCTCAGTTAGTTGGCTTTTTCTCCTTTGCCTTATTCTTCCTGCTTCTCATTCTTGCTTCTGGGGACCACCTTTCCCCAAAAGCTACTTGCCCTCATGTCCTGGTCTAGGCTCTATCTTTGGGAGATCCCCGAATTAGACCTGAGGTCATGATTATTAATAGTTATTTTCCAGATGGAAATAACAGAGCCAGGGCCCATGAAGCTGAACCTCACTCACCTACCTGACTCACCTTAATCAGAATCAGGGTTGAAATACCTGCCCCTGTTCTTAGTTACTGTACAACCTCTTGTGACCAATATGAAAGTACTACTGAAAAAGGTCTAACTATGGCCATCGGAATGTCTCGGTTTAAGAGGCCTTAGAAATGATCTCAGACAGAGAGGTGAATTGGTTAGAAATTATTGTTAATGACAGTAGTAAGTGAGCAAAAACAGTTCTGGATATGTTGAAAAGCATAAAGGCAAACTCGTGTGGAAGTAATTGGGGGTTCCACCATTCTCTCCTTACCCCCCAAGCTCACCCCACCCCAGCTCCGCTGACTAGCAGTGCAGTGTCTTCTGATGAAATGCCCTGTAGCCACCTGTTCTTGGCTTCGCCCCTCCCTGCCCTTTCTGACATTGCTTTGTAGAATGACTTTGATATGTATTGTAATTGATTCTCAGTTAATAAGCTTCATCTCCTGGGGATGTTTGCATTTTTATGCTTTTTCTCTTCCATTATGCAATGCCAGGTTTTCCTGCTGATAAAGGCATATTAGGCATTGGCAAGAAGGTGGGGTATAGTTTTTAGATAGCAAAACTTGCCCAGATACCCTGAAAATCACTCCATTTTAGCAAGTGAGCATACATAAGGCTGGGTTTAAATAAAATTATTTTTGAACATTTTGGAGTGTTTACATTCTGAGTTGGAAGGATTGATAGAGACAGATGGAAAGAACCAGAGAATTATTTATGTCCAAATGTTTGGGAAGGGGCATGGTGCATGTGCTCGCTGCATGAATGTGCATACATGCATACTGACCTAACAGTATAGGTCAGTGGGCAAATGGATTTCATTGATTCCTCCTATAGACACTATAGAAATAAGGATTATATACAGTAAACCTATGATCCGGCTGCATAAAATTAACCATGATCATAGTCAAGTACATTATCAAGTATGTTAACACAGTCTCATTATTATTAAAATGAATTATTGAGCAAAACCAATTTCTGCATATCAGTAATGAACTTTGTCATGAATTTTGTTTGTTACAACACTGAATTATTATTTCTTGGTTGCTCAATCCTTATTGTCTTATGCTTAGCTGACTTACTGTTCTGCCCACAACTTAAACATTTAATGGAACACTAATTAGAAAGATTATCTTTTCTTTTGGAAAAGACTCTGTATATCTTAAAGACCAAGGAACATTATGGAAGGAGGAAATGTGTCTAATTTACAGCTCAGGGTTGGACAATTGCTTTGTGCTGAGTAGTATTAAGCTATACGTATTCATTTATGACTGTAATTTGATTCTTTTAGTGGGTTTGATTTCTCTGGCATTGTTCATGTAAGTGATTCAGAAAGGAAAGTAGTTTGTGGGGAAGGAAGACATTTCCATGTCAAAATAAATAAAATCAGATTGATAAGAAAATGCTCCTTTGATTAAAAGATAATAAATATCAAGGATACTTGGACAAGCCCATAGGCTGATGCTTCGAAGAATCTGCCCACCCTCTTGGGCTTCCCCATTCCACTGGGGAATGATGCCCTAGGTATGAAGTGCAAATCACTATTGGAGACTTATTTGTCATACTCCCTTTTGCACAAGAGATATTTTGAAAAACCAGACTCACTTTTTTAGAGTGCAACAGCAGAAAACAAAGAAAAACATAGATTTAATGTGGCATTTCTTAGACTCATGTTTTTTTAAGGTAAAAGGGACTTTCTAAATTATTTAGGCCAGTTCTGTTAAGGGAAGTAAGGGCCTGGAGGCTAAATATTTTGTCCAAGATCACACAGTAATTGTGCTGAAAAACTTACCAGAAACTGTCCCTCTTCACGTAGTCAGTGAAAACTACATGCTGGATTGTGATAAAATGATGCTGCTGATAAAATAGCTCTCCTTTAATAATAGCATAGGTGCAATTAATAATAAGAATGCCTCAGAGCTCATCAGCTAATTTACAGATGCACAATACTCAATGAACATCTATTTACCAATATTAGAATGAAATTTGAAAATGTAAACACAAAAAAGAAGTAACTGTTAAAACATTTTTGAATGAGATTAGTTAGAGAAGCAGTGTTACTTCAGTTATATTTTAATGCTGATTTTCTCTGTTGAGTGATATGGAAAATGATTCTTTAGATCATCTTTCTAACTACCATATTTTGCTGTGTATAATAAACATCTGCTTTTGCCCAAATTTTTGAGGGAAAAATAAGGACACTTATTATATATGGGTAGTACTAATTCTATATATAAATGTATTTAATTCTTTTATTTATGCTTATGCATTAAAAGCATAACTCTAGAAAGCAATGACAATATTCACGTGCAAAAAAGCCACCCTGGAATGTAATAACTGGTTTTGTTTTTAAATATGAATAAATAAAGCACTAAATTAAAAAAATTAAAATTAAAGACATTTTCCCTGAAAGTTTGGCCCAAAATGTAGGTATTCATTGTACATGGCAAAATATGATATATCTTATTGTTCTGGAATTTTGGAGCTGGAATTGATCTTGAAGATCACAGAGTAGAGTTATGGCCAAGCCTGAATGCATGCCAACATCACCTGGGTAAGTTTTACATACAGAGGTTCTGGGATCTCACTCCTGAGGATCTAATTTAATGGGTCCACAGAAGGATCTGGACTATATGTTGTCAGTAGGATTCCCTAAGTTTCCGAAGACCAGCTGGGTTGGTGAACACCCAATCCAATCTCCTTGTTTTGCAGATAAAAGAAGCAGAAACAGACACTATATTCCTGGATCATTTTTTGTTTTATATAACTTAATGTATGTTCTCCTACTGACCTGTATGCATACAACCTATATGTCCTTTTACTGCTCATTTTTTTGTGGGATAGGGAAATGAACTCTCTAGTAAAACCCTATTATATATAGTGAAGTCTCATTATACAGTCATTGAATTAGTTCGACTCCACTGAGGGGTTTGGTAGAGGAGAGAAAAAGAGTGAGAGAAAAAGGGAATGAGAGAGAGGAAGAGAGACAGAAAGAAGAAGAAGAAAAGAAGAAGGGGAAAAGAGAAGAAGGAAGATTTAAATAGTGCCAGTGATTTCTTTTGCCGCTTCATTCAATGAGCTTTTGCCCCTGAATGAACTCTGGCTTGCTGTCTGCCCCAGGGGACTGACCTCTGCTACTGCATGTGGTTTCTTTTGCTTCCTTTGGCTTCTGGTCCAGTTTGTGGGAGGTCAACTGGCAGAAGGGAAAGGAGGTCAAGCAGGATATCTCTTCTTACTCCCTGCTTCAGTGCATGTAACTGTCTGTCTGGTTCACAGCTCCTGTCAGCCTTGTTGCTGCTCTCACCGGCACTGGGCACTGGGCGCACTGCTTCCTCCCCCTTTTCCTTAAGCCCCAGGCACAGTAACCACTCCCCACTACAGCTAGTTTCTGGGGATGTTGCTATTCCTATGTTAGTCCCTTAAGCCAGCTCACACTCTTACAATGTGTCCCTCCCTGTCTTAAAATCATTCATTCGAATTGCTGGCATTAATTTTGTTTTCTGCAGGTGGCTAGATTAATTCAAGATGGGAAATAGAATTATGTGCTTACCTCAGTAATTCTAAATTCTTGAGTTCCTTCATAGCACCAGTACCTTTTTGAACTGAAAATCATTTCTTTTAAAGAATATAGTGATGTAAAATTCTGCTTTGCATATATTTACTTGATTTGCATTGGACGTTACTATATACTGATCATCTTTGAATATATTATTAATGTACAAATTGGTTGACACAAAATGTGTCACTATACACTATGTACTTTGTGAGCAATTTAAGATGTTTTCAAAGGTAACTTTGGCTACATAGATTTTCCTCCTTAGACACTGACTTCAGAACTTCCTTTCATGGTTAAATGCAACTTCACTGTATGTATCATAAAAAATATTAAAGCTGGAGGGAGACCATAGAATGAAAGCATCAAGATAAAAGAAATGCAATTTCTGTCATTCTCATAACCTGCAATTTACTTTGTCCCAGAAGTCTGAAACAAAACCCTTTCAAATGTACCCCAGAGGAATATAAATTATTGCAACAACTTTCAAGGCTGATTTGGCAATATCTACCAAAGTTTTAAATAGACATAACTTTCTTCCATTTCTTCTTTTATGAATGATGATGCTTCAAATATACATGTAAGGCTGTTTGTCTCAGCACTGTCATGTGAAACACGCTATATAACCTCAATATCCATCAAAAGAGACTTGTTAAAAATCTGTAATATTTCCAGTGGATTACTCTGTTGCCTATTAAAAAGAATTAGAGCTATGTAGATGCTTGAGATATAAGTTGAAAAACACAAGTTGTAGGACAGTGTATTTATGTGACCCTACCTAAAAGGCATTTCCATACATTTTTTTAAGAAATCATAAGCATGCATTATTTGCATAATAAAAACACACTGCAATGCCCCAGTGATGGCAGTGAGCACTTAGAAGCACCCAGCAAACACTTACTGCTAATAAACTGACTAACTTCATAGGAACTCACTGTTTCCCACTGAGGCACCTCTGTATGGTTTCACTGCCCGCATTCCAATCACTTTAAATCTAAAACCCTTTCTATTGCTGGGTGCAGGCACCTTTGTCACTAGGGTGTTGATTTGAACTCTGACTTTATTTACGTGTAAATGCCTGTGTGTACTATCACTCAGACGGAATGTGGAAGCTGATTTCTTCAGGTGATGAGGTTTTCATCATACAAGATGTCAGCGACATAAATGAGAGTGGTGAGGGGCATGATGCCAGGAAGCAGAGAGAGAGAATCCAGAACAAGACTTCAGAAACCTGAGCAACTCACAGGGGTTTCGTTCAGAGGGAGCACGTTAAATCAGACAGGAGGGTTTACATTTTCAGATAAAGTCATTAGCTGTCAAAAAAGAGATAGAAAAGATAAAGATGTGTTCATAAATTTCTCTGCCTTACAAGGCAGTTCTGGTAGTGGTACTTCAGCAATCTTGTAGGCTGGCCCTCGGGGACTCAGGGTGACAAGGGACTGCTGCTATGCTAAGGGCTCGCAAGCCAAGCTGAAAGCTTCATGACCAGAGCACAAGAACCCCTTACCTTTCCAGGGATGCTCTGCACATCAATACCTTCAGTATTGTTTGCATTCCCTCGGAGACTTAGAACCCCAGGATTTGATAAGCTAGTCAAAGGTTGTCCCTGATAAAACTTGGAAGTTTCCCAAGAACCCCAATGTATTAAAGCTGAAGAGGCCTCTGTGATGAACTGGGCTGCTTGCTGCTGGTGCTGCTGGGCAGAGGTCAGGGTGGCAGCTAGTCATTCTACAGCACACATGACAGACCCACAGCAAACACGGATCTGGCCCAAATTCTTCAACTTACCCAGAGGGAGACGGAGGTCCATAGGCATTAAGAACTGTATCTGCTATTTAGCACACCCCCAAACCCCCTTAACCCCCAGTTTTTTAGATGCTTCTTTGAGATCACATTTCAATTTACCTGTAATAGCCTTTTTAGCCATAATGAATCCACTCTTTACTTCAGTTTCTCCATATATAGAAGAGGGGCAGGACAGAGCCTAAGTAATTCCTGCCTTGGTCTGCCATCAGGCTTCTGCATTCCCGCACTGTGGCCCTCCTTAGCAGCCAAGATGCAATAATGCAATAACATTCTCTTTCCTCTCTCCTTCCACCGGGTCTAATTTGGCATTCCTGGGAGCTGTGGCAGTTTGCTTAATTGTAACCTAATCTGAGGTGTTAAAAGATAAAAAAAAAACAAAACAAAACAAAAAAAAAACCCATGAATGGAGAACTTCCGAACTTCTTTTACCTCTGAATTTCTCTAGCTTTTTGAACTTGGAAACCTGCCAACAACTCAGTTGAGAGGCTCCTGGATACAGCAAAGAGAACCACTAAGCTAATAAACCTTCTGTCCTTACTTTATTTAATTACCAGAAACAGGTCACTCTGCCCACATGAGGGGCAGAGCTGGCAAGAAATTGAGCCTGGTGGAAGACTAAATTCGATTTATTTCATATTGTTTGGGCTACCAAAGGGCTAACATTAAGAGGGGAAGTTCTGCGTACTCTCTGTACTTTGCAATTAAAGGGATGTTCCTAACTCTGGAAGGCTTCATGGAAGAAATGGCTGCCTCACTGCTTCCAGCTATTATGAGTACTAACTACCCTTTTCAGATTTCACGTGATATCCCAGGGCTTCCCTTCAACAGTAGATGTTGTTTTCAGCCCCACAGTGTGGTGGTTCAAAGTAGGTGCCTTGCAGTAAGAAAGATCTAGGTGTTCAACTTTGAATTTGCTCATAATGTGCCCTGGAGAAATTGCTTAAACTCTATTCACTGCCTTCCTCAGCTCCAACATGAGGTGATAATAGTACTTTCCTCACTGGGTCCTTGTGTAGAAATACAGGGATATCTAAAATGCTTAGCATAATGCTTATCAATGGCTAAGTGATCAGAAAATGTCAATAATTAGTTTGCTATTTTAGCATCTATTGCTTATGGCAAAAGCAACTTTGCATTCATTTATACATTGAAATCGGTTTATATTTTACTAGTTACACTAGCATCTTTATAGATTTCAAATATAATAGCAGATATTTGATAGCATAACCATTAACCTGATACCTAATACTAGAGACTAGATTAGCCAGTTTTTGGATGTAGTGTTTAGTTTAAAAAATAATTGTCCAAGTCATATCAGATTTTCTCCTGAATTCTTTGATAACTATTCCAATGCTATTCACTTAGCAGTTAGAGTCAGAATTGTGAGGTTTATTGCCACTTGTAAGAGTATTTGGATGAGTACATTTAGCATTTTAGTGAACCCATTTTTTAATGTCCTGTTACATGTGTTTCTGAATCAAACTCATATGTGCTCATTGTATGAAATGTGACAAGTAAAGTGAATCTGTACTATGTTACCCAAAAGTGGGAAGCAAAAAAAGTAACCCAATTTTTTGATGTCTTTTAAAACATCTTCTGAACAAAAAATTTTACATATACATATACTGTTTTAAAACTAATATTCAATGACATAGTTACAAAAAATTTAATGAAACTTCCCTTATGTTTTTAAGTTCAGCTTATATATCTTATTATGTTTATAGATTTGATACATTTTAACAATCAGTTAGGAGGCTTTAATTAATATTGTTTCATTTACAAGTGAGATTAGCTAAACAATTTTAAGCTTTATAAACTGCACTTAAACATTAAAATACTTGTTTTTTTTTTCTGAGCACTATAATTGACTGATAAATAGAACCTTCCCAAGTGAATAATAATTTAAAATATAATATATTAAACCTATAACTACAATGAATATCAAGTTCTGGTAAACATCCCAACATTGTTTAAAAACTCAATTAAATTCCCTCTGAATAATGAAAATCACCATTCCAAAATCAATTATATTTACATTTAGAATCCTGTGGCTTATAATCTTAACAATCTCATAAGCTTAATAATCTTAAATATTTCTAATAGTTTAACTAGTAGATGCAGACAGATTGAATCCATTTTTACAGAAACCAGCTTCTTGAACTTAACACAATATTCTAATACAGGTTTCATTTACCACCTTTGTACTACAATTTCATCCTGCCTATTTAAGAGCAGTCAGGGTTACAAATCAGTGAGCAACTTTAGGCTGAGATGCAGTATTTGATCCCCCCATGTCACTTACCTACAAACTGACCTGCTTTCTATAGTTACTATGACAGGGACTCCATGTCCTATAGAAGATGTTGTCATTGTTATGCGACATTTCTGTCCACTCCCATGGAGATTGTAAGTCTCTTCATGGCTTGTTTAGGTTTTATACTTATTTGATTCTCTTAACACATCTTCATGTTTCCCATCTGTCAAAACACTTTTTTTTTTTGCCATTAGATATTTCACACACACGTGAAATCTTTTTAACTTTAGTGACTGTGCTGTTGAAATTCTGTATTCTTTTCATATTGTCCCTAACTGGCAGAGCCCCAGTGAGATAAGATGCCATGGCCCTGAACATTGTCTGTCCCTCTGGCCTTTGTCTCCACAGACGTAACACTGAAGGCAATCTAATGACAGGAAAAATAACTACCACCCATAATTCCTCCACACAGACAGAGCTACTGTTGACTTTGAGCATACTGACTTTCAATATTCCTAAGACTAGAGGTCCTCCAGTTCACCAGGAGCTCTCCTGTCTCAGCATATGCCATAGGCTTGTCTCAGCACACCCTACAATAGGTGAATGCAGCTAGTTTATTGTAAAGGTAATGCCAGGCTAGCTCTATGTAGGAGAGAAGAAACGGCAGGCATAGGAAGAAAGCTGATAAAGAGTTTGTTAAAAAAACTTAAAAATAAAAATAAATAAATAAATAAAAGACCTGGCTGGTGTAGCTCAGTGTATTGAGTGCGGGCCTGCAAACCACACGATCCCGGTTCGATTCCCAGTCAGGGCACATGCCTAGGTTGCAGGCCAGTTCCTGGCAGGGGACTCATGAGAGGCAACCATACATTGATATTTCTCTCCCTCCCTCCTTCCCTTCCCCTCTAAAGATATATAAATAAAATCTTAAAAAAAAGACTTGGTTAATATTGTGGTCAGGTGGGCCCAACCCACTTAATAACTAACTCTATGACCTAACTCCTTAGGTATAGTGAATGCTGCTGACATTGGTATTACCTCAGAGTTTGTTAAAAGAAGAATCTCAGGCCTCACCCCACACCCAATGGATTAGAATCTGCATTTTAGTAAGGACTCGGAGTGAGTGATTCTTGTGTCCTGATTGATGTTTAAGAAATATTACTCTAGGAGATAAGGTAAAACGTGCCTCTGAGTTATCTCACCCAAAGGCAGGATCTATATTTATTTATCAACTCCTTAGATGTCATTGGTCAAGTCCTGATTTCAGAGTTCTTAATCGCCATATTGCTTCCTGTACTGACTGAGCATGCTCCATGGCCTGAAAGTAGGAGCCTTGCAGGAAATGAGCAGTAGATGTTTGCAGTAAAATGTCTCTAGGTGTGTGGAGGTGCACACCCAGAACACGAGTAGGGTACCTACAGTATCTGCCACTATACTTGCGTTCCAGCTGTTCTTTCAGCCTGAAATGCTCTTCCGCCCAGGTGTACACATGGCTAAATCCTCCACCTCCTCTGAGTCTCTGCTCATTCAGGCTTTCCTTTGTTTACTTTTGCAAACTGCATGCACTAAACCAGAATTCCCAATTCTCATCATCCTACTCTTCCCTTTTTGTCAGTTGTGCATATCCTTCTAATTTACTTTATAATCCATTTATGTAATATGTTAATTGTTTGCCTCCCCTCTAAAAAGCTCTGTCAGAGCAGAAACTTTGTCTGTTTTGCTTACTTATTTGAATAAATACATTTCTGTATTTTAAAATACAAATAAGATAGCAATATACATAAAATTATGTAGCCTGCATTTTGCTTAGCATTGTATTATTAATAGTTTCCATACACTGAAAACTCTTAATAAATGTCTTTTTTATTGTCTCTCAAATATTCTATTGTCTCTATAAGTTATAATTATTTTAAACATTCTTAAAAACTTCGGCATTTAGATTTTCTTTTTTGTTGTTTATAATTAATGCTGTCATGGGCTACTTTGTGTATAAATCCTTTTAGATATCATTTCCTTAGAATGGATTTCTGGAAGTCAAAGTATTAAGACGAAGGTGAAAAATTACTGTCAAGACCCTTGATAGATAAAGATGAAGTTGTCTTCCAGAAATTTTGTCCCCATATGCCTCTAAGCAACAATGAATAGACATGCCTGACTCACTGTCCCCTTTCCACTGCCCTGGGGCAGCAAAGCGTAGTGGTTAAAAGCATGAGTCTGGCAATAAACTGGCTTGGATTGAATACTAGTTCTCATTTGTGAGTTGTGTGCCTTTGGGCAAGTGACTTCATTTACTTGCCTCACTTTTTTAATCTGTCAAATGGGAATGAGGAGAATAATACTGCTTACCTAATAGGGTTATTGTGTAGATGACATTATTTAATATATTTAAGGCACTTAAATGAGTAATTGATGTGTGCTAAACACTACGTACCTAATAGCTGTTATTATATTGAGATCTTTTAAAACCATAAGCAAACAAGTGGTACTTTACTTTCGCCTTATTTACATTTTAATCTTTAGTACATATTTTTTCAATACCATTCAGTCCCCTCATATCACCCCCCACTCCAGCAATCACCATACTGTTGTCCAAGTCCCTGAGTCCTTTCTCCCTAATTTGCATTTTGAAGTTTCATCTTAAAGAAGGTGAGCACTTTTCTTTACATTTGGTGTTCACATTTTTTCTTTTGAGAATATTACATTCTATTTTTTAATTCACTTATACAGTAAGGATATTAATCTGTTATATTTGGGACAAATACTCTCCTAACTAAATGTTTGCTGTTTAGTTATTGATATCCATAAGCTGTATATGTTATGTGGTAATATGTCACTATTTTTCTTTATCATATATTTTTTAAGTTTAGAAGATTTTTCTTATTCAGAAATCAAGAAATATTTACTTGTATTTTAGATTTACTTTTATTGTTACTGGTTTACTTCTTCTTTATTTTCTCTCCCTAAAATGTATTTCAGTGTATCTAGTATGGTTTAGTATATTGTTCTAACTTAGTTTTTTTTTTAATTTTAAAGTTAGCCTATTGTTCCTGAGAATAGTTAAATAAATACAGGGGAGAAATTGGACTAATTCTCTAACTCCAAGGCACCAGGAGCCATGATGACTTGAATTTTCATAGGAGAGGATTTTTTCAACATTTTTGCAAGTACCACATGATACTCCTCATAGCTGCAGTGTAAAACCACCCATGCTGTTTCGAATTGGCAGAGGGATTAACTTTCTCATAGTTGAGACAGTGGTACCCAGAGAGTTTTAGCTCAAGGATAGGTTCTGGGAGAGGCTATGGATTGAGAATTCTCATGTGCACATCAAACACCTGCCCCCATATGAATCATGTTATATCATCTGTTGAAAGAGGCTATTGCTGGACACAATTCCAGGTAATGAAATATTTCTGTCGCTTTATCCTTATTGAATCTTGTCTGCCCTGGGGTATATTGTGGTCAGTGGTGAAGGGTATTATTTGCTAAAATTTATGAAGACTATAATGTTTCAAAACCTGGTCTTATACTTTCCAATTTAGCATTATAGAGTTGGGGCCTGGCATTATAAGAAGTCACGATATAACAGAGTCAGGCGTTAGAGTTTTCAATACAAATAATTGCCAGAATTTTCCATTTTCTAAAAATTTTATATTTGACATACTCAAATATAAAACTTATATTTGTTAGAACTTATCATTGATAAATTGTGAACTTATCATTGAAGATATAAGTGTGGGGGTGTAGCCTTAACTGTGATTTTTTTTTTTACCAGTAATACATGAGTGTGCTTGTTTGGTTAGAGCCTCACAACAGTGTCTGTTGTCAAGTATATATTTTGTCAATCAATAGGTATGACATAGTTTAATGTAAATTTAATGAACATTTATCTTATTTTGAATGAAATTAACATCTTTTTCTATACTTAAAAGTTACTTGTTCATGTGATGAATCACATTTACTGATTTGCAAATGTTCTACCAACCTTGCCTTCCTGGAATAAATCCCACTTGATCATGGTGTATGATCATTTGATGCATTCTATACTCAGTTTGCTAATATTTTGTTGAGGATTTTAGCATCTATGTTCTTCATTGGTATTGGTCTGTAATTTTCTTTCTTTCTAGTGTCTGTATCTGGTTTTAGAATTAGGAAATGCTGGTCTCTTAAAATGAATGTGGAGCCTTCCCTCCTCTTGAATTTTGTGAAATAGTTTGAGAAGGGTAGGTGTTAGCCCTTCTCAGGATGTCTGCTAAAATTCACCTGTAAAGCCTTCTGATTCAAGGCTTTTGTTTGTTGGGAGTTTTTTTATTTTTGTTACTGCTTTAATTTCAGTAGGTATAATCTCTTTATTCAGATTCTCTGATTCTTCCTGACTTAGTTTTGGAGATTGTATGTTTCTAGGAACTTACCCATTTCATCCAGGTTGTCCAGTTTGTAGGCATGTAGATAAAAAACACTTGATCATGTCAAAGCATGCAGAAAAACATTTGATAAAATCCATGCATTTATGATAAAAATGCTCAGCAAAGTGGGAACAGAGGGAATTACCTGAACATAATAAAGGCCATACATGACAAACCCACTGCCAGCATCGTACTCAGTGAGGAGAAAATAAAAGCATCCCCCTTAAGATAGGGAACAAGAAAGAGACTTGGCTCACTGGCTCACTTTCACCTCTCTTATTCAGTATAGTACTGGAAGTCCTAGCCACAGTAGTCAGACAAGAACAAGAAACAAAAGGCATCCCATTCGGAGATATTAAAGCTGTCTTTATTTGCAGATGACATGATATTTTATATAGAGAACCCCAAGGATTCCACTAAGAAACTATTAGAACTGATAAACAAATCCAGAAAAGTTGTGGTATACAAAATTAATATCCAGGAATCAGTTGCATTTTTATATGCTGATGATGAACTAACAGAAAGGGAAAACAATCTCATTCACAATTGCTTCAAAGAGAATAAAATACCTAGGAATAAACCTAATCAAGCATAAAAAAAAGACCTGCACTTGGAAAATTATAAGACACTGAAAAAAGAAATTGAAGGAGATACAAATAAGTGGAAGCACATACCATGTTTATGGATAGGAAGGGCTATCATCATTGAAATGTCCATGCTACCTAAAGCAATCTACGGATTCAATGCAATTGATATCAAGATTCCAATGACATATTTCACAGAACACAGAACTAGAGCAAATATTTAAAAAATTATATGAAACCATGAAAGACCCCCACAAGCAACATCAAACCTGAGAAGATCAAAGTTGGTGGAATCACACTACTTAACATCTAACTATACTATTAAGACCATAATAATCAAAACAGCATGGTACTGGCATAAAAACAGACACGTAGATGAATGGAATAGAATAGAGACCCCAGAATAAACCCATGCCTTTATAGTCAATTAGTATTCTGTAGAGGAAGCAAGTACATGCAATGGGTTGAGTATAGTTTATTCAATAAATGGTATTGGAAAAACTGGACAGATACATACAGAAAAATGAAACTAGAACACCTTCTTACACCAACTACAAGAGCAAATTCAAAATGGATCAAACATTTAAATATCAGACCCTAAACCATAAAAATCCTAGGATAAATTATAGGCAGTAAAATCTCAGACATTGCCCATAGCAATATTTTATCAGATATATCTCCCCAGGCAAAGGAAACAAAAGAAATAAATAAACTAATGGGACTACATCAAACAAAAAAGTTTTTACATGGCAAAGAAAATCATCAACCAAATAAAAGACAACCCACAGAATGGGAGCACATATTCGGTGTTATCTCTGATAAGGGGTTAATACCCAAAATTTCTAAAGTACTTAAAAAATTCAATACCAAAATAAAACTCAATTTAAAAAATGGGCAAAGGACCTGAATGGACACTTCTCCAAAGAGGACATACAGATGGCCAATAGACATATGACAAGATGCTCAACATCACTAATCATCAGCGAAATGCAAATTAAAACAACTATGAGATACCATCTCACACCTGTCAAATGCCTATTATCAGTAAATCAACAAACAAGTGCTAGTGAGGATGTGGAGAAAGGGGAATGTTTTTGCATTGTTGGTGGGGAATGCAGACTGGTGCAGCCACTGTGGAAAGCACTATAGAGATACCTCAAAAAATTAAAAATGGGTCTGCCTTTTGACCCTGTGATCCCACTTCTGGGAATATATCTGAAGAAACCTAAAACACTAATTCAAAAGAACATATCCACCTATGTCCATTGCAGCATTATTTACAATCACCAAGATATGGAAGCAGTGTAAGTGTCCATCAATAGAGTGGATAAAACAATGATGGGACATTTACCAGATGGAGTACTACTCAGCCATCAAAATAGAAGAAAATTTTATCCTTTGTGACAGTATTGATGGACCTGGAGAACATCAAGCTAAGTGAAATAAGCCAGTCAGAGAAAGAAAAATAGCGTATGATTTCATTCATATGGGGAATCTAATGAACAAACCGAACTGACAAGGAGAACAGAGATAGATTCATAGATGGAGAGAGGATGGCTAGTGGGTGGGGCAAGTTAAATGGTAGAGGGATGGAGCAAAAAGGAAAAAGGGCTCATAGACATGGACAACAGTGTGGTGATTCCAAGGGCAGGGAGGTATAAGGGGGACTAAATCATAATGGAAAACATACAATAAAAACTTACAAAAGAAACTTATTTGTACATCTGTTCTTGTAAGCTGCCTATTCATACATTTTTGTCCATTTTAATAATGGCTTTTCCCTTCAACTTTGATGGGTATTTTTATACTGATTGTTAGTTTTTAACCTCTGATATATATTGTAAGTGTTTTTCCTTGTTTAATTTTTCTTTACTTTGCTTATGTGACCTTTGCCAAAATTTCATTCTATATAGTCATATTGATCAATCTTTTATTGCATCTGGACTTTAGTCCTAACTGGAAAGTTGTTTTTTTCCATACTAAGGTTCTAAAGGAATGAACCCAAGCTTTCTTCTAGTAGTTTTATGATTTTATGTATTTCATTGTATCTATTCATTTGGAGTTTATTCTGGTATATGGTATAAGGAGTAGATTTAATTCACCATTTTTCAAATCACTATTCAGTGTCCCCGTACTAATTATTTAAAGTATATATGTATTTTTACCTAGTGGATTAAGTTGAACCTTTATAGTATCATATACTAAATTTTATATATACTTGGGCATTTTTCCCTGGGCTTTTTATTTTTTACCACAGGTTTGTCTCTCTATTCACATGCTATATCATCATCTTTCAATTAGAGAGGTTTGGGAATGTATTTCACAATCTGGAAAGGTCTATTGCTGACTAGATAGGTGTGTATTCCATGGTTTTTCCTTTTTGGCTTTCTGTCTGTTTCTAAGTTGTTTGTTTGCATAAACTTTAAATTCAGCTTGTTGACCTCAAAAATGTTGTTGGTATTTCTATAGGGATTGCAATATATTGAGAATGATAAATGTTATGTTTATGGTACTGAGAAATCCCATCCAAGAAAAAGAGATGCCTCTCTTTTTTCACATTTTTGGTTGTTGTTTCAGCAATTCCACTGCTGGGATTATACCCTAAGAACCCGGAAACACCAATTTGAAAGGACCTATGCACCTCAATGTTCATAGCAGCACAATATACAAGAGATGCCTTTTTTGTGAAAATCTGCTTTAAGTTTTTATATTTAACTCTTTGCCCGCTAAGGTTTATTTTATGGGTTATTTTCCTTCTTGAACACTAAAAGTTGTACTTTACCATTCACTACCCACCTACTTTTCTTTTTGGTTTGCTTTCACTTACCATCTAATACAATGTCTTCTATAGTGGTTTATTTGAGTTTATAGTTATCCAATGATAGAAACAGGATGCTCAGTGACATGATTACTATGCAAATAAAAAGGTATAGAAAAAATTTAGAAATCTAACTGAGTAAAACTCTCTCAACTTTAACCTGAATTGTGTTGTAGGAATTTTGGGCTGATTGGTATGTAAATACAAATATAAACCCCACAATGAACATTTAGCTCAAACATCATAATTTTTATAAAGCTTTCTGAGACACATGCTTCCCTGCCCACCTGTGACTTTATAGTTCCCTTCTCTGGGCCTCCACTTACCCCATAGATACTGCCCTCAGGTACCCATTAATTCCTTTGCTCCTGTCAGTCTCTCCCTCTTAGCTATAAGGTCCTGAAAGGCAATTGACCATGAATGATGCGTCTTTGCATTTTCCCATCACAGTTCTTGTCTGAAGGCTAGACCCTGTTAAATGCTCATGGAATAATTAGGTACAAACAGAATTTTGTGAATAGATTAAATGTTATGAATCAAGGACTTTGTACTTTAAGAATTCTGATACTTTGCAGAATCAAGAAGCTAGCATCCTTAAACTGGATGTTCAGCATCTACTTATACTTTATCATTCAAATAAAGATGTGTTGTCCAAATTTGCTAGACTTTCTTCACTTCTTAGTAGCTTTCCATTTTATCTGCCAGTTTCAAAACGTACTAAGTCAAATATTTTCAGTCATAAGGTATATCACAATATGTACCTCAAATGTGTATTTTCTGTATACCCTGTCATCTAGATGACAACCCAGATAAGATTTTCACCACGATATTTATTTTTTTGTTTTTAATTTTACCTCGTTGGCTTGCTGAAAGCTAGGCATAAACTCAATTGATGTTTACATGTTCAATCAAAGTTGCTAGATTGTTTTATTTATTTTCTTGCTTAATAATTATAATCTACAGATAAATGGCATTATTTGAGAGGTTAATCTCAGTTATGCTGCGTATTGCATTATAAGAATCTCTAGCTACAAAGGCAAACTGATTTGATTATATTCATTAAAATTTAATACCCTATGATTAATTTATTATAACAAAATTCATCTCACACTTAAATTGGTTTAAACAATTCATTGGTGGTATGTGAACAAGATATACATTGAAAAATTACATTTCTATATATTTGAATCTCCCTGAATACTAAATTATCTGCTTAGGAGTCAGTCCTTGCCAACTTTGTCCTGTCTTCTTTTCTGTCATTTCTCTAGGAAAATTATACCAATCTAACCATTCAATTATACCTCAGTGAGTGTTTATCTTAGGGAAATATATTCCTTGAGATTCATTTTTAATGTTCTTATTTTTATATGTATTGCTATAAAACACACGAGTAAATACTCTTGTATTGACAGAGATTATATTTGGTGCTTTAGGCTGATCAACTGAGGGATTTTAGTCTGTAACCATGTCTAGACAAAATGCAAATGTGGGGGTACTTGATTTCTCTTTCTTACTGTCAGTATGCATTTGGAAAATGTTGAGCATACTTCTCTGGGTTGACTGTTTCACAGAAGTAATTTTGAAGGCTTTTAAGACATCTTGACATAGCTAGTGTTTGATTTTTCAGGATAAGTTTTTCCTACAGAAATTGTTCTGAGAAAATACTGATAGAGTCAATCAAGTAACAGGATCAAACAGAATTAACGTGATGCTAATATAAACTAAAATGGCATGAAATGGAAATAAATGCTTTGCTTCCAATGGGTACAATTTATAACTGATGCCAAGAAATTTGAAGACAACCGAATGATGGAAGAATAAATTCCAAAATGATCGTGACAGACCTGTGGATGCTCTCCCCACCTCCACCCCACAGTCTTCCCCAACTTCTCTGCATTTCAGTAGTTTATGTGGCTGTAGGAGCATGCAAGGCCTATCAGAGGACAAGCCAGAAATGTCATGGAGTTCACATTTGAGGAGCCCTCCTTAACTAAAGACTAGAGGTAAATGCACCTCCCAACTTCCTCACACTTAGGGGAGGCATCTCTGGGGTGTGTTCTGTACCATTTTTCAAGCGTTTACAACAGGAATGAGGCCCAGTTCCACATGAGGCTAACTATTCTGTTTTGGCTTCCTCCCTTTTCCTTTTTGACTTCTCTTCTCTTGTCATTGCTTGCCAGAATTGTCTCCCAACTAAATTACTTCACAGTCTGATTCCAGGAGAGAACCCAGTCTGAGAGGGTGAAAAATGACAGTGATCTCTCAAAATTCAGGTTTCTGGAAGAAAAAAATAGTACTCTAATAAGCACACTTTGATGTACAAACAAAAGAAACACTTCTTTTTTGCTCTAGGAAGCTTGCCTACCTTTTGCCCTGGACCAGACAACATTTTTTATTAATTGGATCATCACCTAATTTTCCTTAATCCCAGGCAGAGCTCTCTCTGGTAATGATGGGTTTGAGCAAAAAGACCAGCCTAAAGGTTTATGAGGAAGTGGTATTACACCCCACATGTATAAGTCCCAATCTTGGAATCTTGCNCTCAAAATTCAGGTTTCTGGAAGAAAAAAATAGTACTCTAATAAGCACACTTTGATGTACAAACAAAAGAAACACTTCTTTTTTGCTCTAGGAAGCTTGCCTACCTTTTGCCCTGGACCAGACAACATTTTTTATTAATTGGATCATCACCTAATTTTCCTTAATCCCAGGCAGATCTCTCTCTGGTAATGATGGGTTTGAGCAAAAAGACTAGCCTAAAGGTTTATGAGGAAGTGGTATTACACCCCACATGTACAAGTCCCAATCTTGGAATCTTGCCTCCCTTATTAGCAAAATGATATAAGAAGCCTGTTAGCATACATTAGCAGGAGAGAACAAAGAGCAAGATAGTGAAGAAAAGGGTGTATGAGTGAGCTAACATGGGGACAAGAGAAGGTAGAGGATAATCTCATTCCACAAAATCTTTTCATGCACAATGGCCTTGCTCAGTATGAATACAATGCAATTAAGTTTTGAGGATGCCTTAGACCCTGGACGAATCAGGATAAAGGAAAGGGAACAGAGTGGGAATCCAATAAGACAGATACCTTTTCATCCTTTGCTCTTACTAGAGGTATGTCAGTTAAAGCAAGGTCATGGATGTTAATACATTTAAAAATACTTCTCAGGATTTAGGCTACTTGTATTATATACCAGTAACTTGAATTTTTAGTTGATGCCAAGATGGGCAATGACTCGAGATAACTCCAGACATCTTTTAACAGTTCCCATTCTCTGTTATTCTCCAAACAACTTAGAGGGGTTACTGTATCCTAAGAGGGTGACCCCAGCACCATATTCTAAATTGATAATTACTCACCCCTTGCTCCAAACTCCCTCACCTTCATTTTCCTTCCCCTGCTTCCCACAGATTTTCAGTCTCCAGGGAAAAGAAAATGCCACTGTCACTAAACACTGCACGCTCGTTCACACCACTCTGTTGTGGAGTATACCCTCCTGCCTTTTGGACTATTCTCTTTCTTCCACGTGGAAGGAAAACATCATCTAAGGCAGTGGTGCTTAACATGTTGTCCTGGGACCAGCAGCGTCAGCATCACGAGAGGGCTGATTAGAAATACAAAGTTCAGATAAGGGGCAGGGAAAGTGGTGGCAGGAGAAAGGAAACTGTACTTGAATAACAACAAAAAATAAAAATAATAAAAAATAAATATAAACTCAAGAAAGAAATACAAAATTTGGCTCTGCCTAAACACACTGATTTAGAAACTTTGGAAACAGAGCCTGGCAATCTGTTTTAACAAGCCCTTGAATCATTCTGACCCACTGTAAGTTTTTAGAACTACTTGTACAGCTGCAAATATTGAGAACCGAGACAAGGAGGCCTTGCTGTAGCTTAGAGCATGCTGAACTTCCCAGTTGTTCCAACCCCAGCCCTTTCACCTAGAGACAAGGTTGTCATTAGGGAGGCTCATTGGTCTAGAATCAGGAACAGGTGAAAGGGAAAAAAAGGGCTTTCTCTTCCCTATCAGGGGTAGCCTGAGAATTGGGGTGAGGATAAATTAAGAAAAAAAATCTGTGGTTTTGGGTTTTGGGTTTTCTCCTTCCTATTCCAAAATGTCTCCTCCACATGGACTAAAATGTCACCGATTAGAGTTAATAAGATATTCTTGAGTAGGTTAAAGAGTATATGGGCAGATGATTAGTCATAAACTAAAGGTGAATTAGTTTAATCAGCTCTTATTCTAACCTGGTTGAGATGTCTAAAAGAAAATGAGAGTTTCGTTCCATTCAGGGAAAAAGCAATTCCAAAGCAAGACATACATAAGTTTGAGCAAAATGTGTGGGATTTCCAGGGGGACAGGAGAGGGGTGTTGGGGAAGGATTTCAGCGTTCAGAGGCCGCAGTGAGCTTGCACAGGGCACCAAGGGGAAGGGGAGCTGCTGAAAGTATAGGTTCAAGCTAATACAGCAAGTCCTCACTTAACATTGTCAATAGGTCTTTGGAAACTCTGACTTTAAGCAATACAACTGACATATAGCAAAACCTGTTTTACCGAACGCTAATTGATACAAAAAAGAATTAAGTTCTGGCATATTTCTGGTTACAAGAACATCACTAAACTTCTAATAGAGACCCCAAACACTTCTAATATTAAACATTGAGAAAAATATGAGTTATACATATGTTTAAGAAACATTAATAAAACCAAGTAAGATAATTATTTTCTACCATGCTTATTTCAATTCAGGGTCATGGGCACTAGAGCCTCTCCTGGAAACTCAGGGCATGAGGTGGGACCCAGCCCTGGACAGGAGGCCCCCTCCATCCAAGGGTATGTATACTCACCCAGACTGGGACAGTTCAGACGTGCCAGTTAACTAAATTTGCACATTTCTGGAATGTGGCTGTAAACTAGCGAAAACCCACCCAGACACAGGGAAAGCGTGCAAACTCCAGACAGTAGCCCCAGCAGAGAATCGATCTTTATTTTTCTCACCAATGTTATGATGAAACAACAAACCAAATAACAAATGATCTGCTGTACTATTCTTCCCTTTTTTATATTCTTCTAAAATACCATCAGCTCTCAGTCAAGGATAGCTCTCATTTGTTCTTGTGTTTTTACCATCCCTACTTTCTTTCTTGTCACTTATTTTTATTTTTCTGAATTCAGAAGATAAAAGTGTATGAAAGCAAAGGAGTATTTTTCTGGAAGTGGCATGGAGGAAAAAATGTAAAGGGAATTCTCTTATGAATAAATTCGAAGTACCCAGTAAGTGCTCCAAGAATAACGTGCCCTTAAAAATGTTTCCACTGAGTTCCACAAATGTGTGTGTGTGTGTGTGTGTGCAGAAAAACGCTGATGTCATCCACCACAGATAGCTGAGGGGATACCAAGTTGGGAGACGCAGGGCTTCCCTGGTATAGCTATCATGGAGGATGAGGGGAAAGAGCAGTAGATAAATAACTGTCCTACAACCTGGAAATGGGGGATTTTAAAAGGAACAAAGGGCAATGGAGTTTCACAGAGAGAACAATTGCCATTTGTTGCCACCAATGAATTTCTGAAATCTGGTCCTTAGCCAGGCACAGAAGGAGCCAGATGAAGAAGGCTTGATTGCCTCCTTCTCTGTTTCCGACTTCTCAGCATCTCCCTGCTTCAGCTTCCTCCCCTTTCTTTAGATTCCTAGAGTACATGAGCTTTTGTGTCTGACTTGTGTTGAAATTGTTAGCACAAAAGAGGCCTAGCCTACAAAGGTAAGAGACAGGAAAGTATGCAGAGAGACTTCCTTAAAGTCCTTGGTCTCCCTTGTGGTGACACAGACATCCATGGCTCTGATGAACTTGCCATGATTTTATCTCTGTTACAATTTCTGCCTCTAAGTGGGACCTACTCACTCTACATAGCTTGGGTCAATTTGTTGCTAAAAAGTTATAAAGAAATGATCACATCCTTGAAACTTGAGAAAATAGTTTACTAAGGAGGAAAAGAGAGGCTGTGGTGAGGTCCCTCTTCTCTTCAGAATTTACAGCAGGAGGCTGTGACACACATGCAATGTGACCAATTTCCAAAGAGATGATGCTAACGTGAACTGTGAGCTTATTCAGAAGAATTAAATAGAAATCTTCCAAATACATATTTACTCATGTCCATCACTTCCCTCCCCTGTTCCCTGTGCTTCTTGCTCCTCTGTACTCAATCTGACAGCAAGATCCACCACCTAAGACCTTATTAAGAGCAGTTAAGTAGGGGCAACTAGTAGAGGTAGTGTTTAATTTACCTTCAGGGAAACAGTCTTTAATTGAAAAGTTCCCATCATTTTGGATGTGCCTGCTAAAACCATAGAGGTTTGAATTTGCTGTTGTGCACCACCACCAGCAAAGAAGCTTTCACTGATGAAAGTTCTCAAAATTGGAGAAGGTTGAGAGTCTTTGAGAAGTAAAATATATAAATAAATAAATGAGGAAAAATGGCGGTGGAATAGGATGGAGCCATTCCAGTTCTCGTACCCCTGGGAGAAAATCCTGGCAGATTTACTGAAGAACAGTGCAATCAATTCCCCAACCAACAATTCCCCAGCATTTATGAAAATAAGAGACCGGAGATAGTGACGAACCAGACAGCTGCAGGTCGTTGGGGTCTCAGGGACTCGAGTAAGGATGGAGGTGGCCAGGCAGCGGCAGCCCTTGGCTGGCGCATAATGGCCCTGGAGCCACAGCTGCCACAGCGGTAGGGGCCCACAGGCTTCTGTCTGTGCCCAGAGAAAGGGGTATCTGCCACAGAGAACTCATCCGGAGCCCGGCAACCCTGAGTAAAGTCAAGGGCGGCAGTGGCAGCGGTGGCAGGGCTGGCTGCCCTTGGCAAGGCCCGCTGCCCTCGGGAGCCAGGCACCCCAGAGTAAAGTCAAAAGCAGCAGCGTCAGGACCAATAGCCATTGGCCGGCACATAAAGACCTTGGAGCTGCTGCTGCCGTAGCTTCCAGGGCCCAGAGGCTTCTGTCTACGGCTAGCATCGGGTGTCTGTCAACAGAGGACTCATCGGGAGCCCAACACCTGTGAGTAAAGACAAAAGTGGCAACAGCAGGGCCGGCTGCCCTCGGCCAGCCCGAAACACCTCGGAGCCGCTGCTGCTGCTGCGTTAGGGGTGTAGAGGCTTCTGTCTGCGGCCAGTGCTATGGAGGACTCATAGGGAGTCCAGCACCCAGTGGAGCATTGGACCAGCTGCGGGGTCCTTGGAAGAGCTGGCTCCCTCCCTCCCCATCTAGGCGGGGCTGGGTGGCAGAGACCTGTCTGCATAGGTGTACAGGGAGGGTGGCACGGACAGGGGGCCATGTTCAGTTGCGATCTTTGTGGTCACCAGCCCACCAGCCTGCCAACCCAGAAAATTTGAGAGGAGCATTGTCCTAACCAGTCAGGTTGGGGATTGGGCTGGGCTGAGAGGCACGCTTTCTGGAGAAGTTTTTACTGGAAAGTGGACTGAGGTGTTCTCCTGTGAAGGCAGCTTGACTTGCTTCTCACCCAGCCACAGGACTAGGAAGGACCAGTACCAGATCCCGTGGGACCAAGGCAGCCTGTCAGGTGGGTGGGTGCCTGCACCCCAGTCTGGTAGCCTGGTTGGTGGGTGGATGTGCACCTGGGCCTACAACCCAGCCCACAAAGGGGTCCTGCCAAAACCAGAAAAACCGGATTGGACAGATTGAAACCAACAAGAGAGGAGCTTTTTTAGTCTGTTTTGTTTTAACTTTTTTTTTAACTTTTTGTAAACTTTTGTTTTACTTTTTTCGGTAATCATATATATTTTTAATTTTATTGTTGCTGTATTTCTCAGTACTCTGTTCCTCTCCTTTCTTTTTTCCTGTTTTAGTCCTTCTTTCTTTAACCCCAAACTTATTGCTTTTTCCTCACTTCTCTTGCCCTTTTTTTGTGTGTGTGTTTGTTTGTTTGTTTGTTGCTTTCTATACCACTGTAAATACTTCACAACACATCTCTCGGGTCTTAGCCCACTTTACAGGTTTCTGAATTATATTACTGTAGTGATTAACTCTACTTGCTCACACGCTACGCCTATTTACTATTCTTTACTCTCACCTTACCTCAAAATCTGACCACCCGCAACCTCACTGCTTTCTAGATAAAACTCACAAGCCTTCCCTCCCCAACAAGAGACTTATCTTTGATCTATCCTTTCTTAAAAGTGGCAAATTGGGTTGAAGATTACAGTTAACATTATATAGAGCCTAAAGATCTTCTATCTCTTCTCTACTGGCTGTGACTGTAAGTGTCATAAAGTACTCTCCTGCTGTCATAAACCATTTTGCCTCCCCCTCCAACTGATCACACACACACAAAGAAAGGAGTAGGTGGAAGCGGAGAACACCAAAATACCTGCAGGAGACTGTACCACTGAATTTCACAGGTATTCTACCACAGAAGTTCACACCATAAACCTAGGGAGTCAGAACAGATCAATTTAAGAAGCTGAAGCTAACAAGAAGAGTCTCATAAGCAATGGGAAGACAAAGAAACAATGCCCAAATGAAAGAAAAGGTGGAAGTCTCAGAAATAATGTCAGATGAAAGAGAGGCAAGTCAGCTATCAGATATTGAATTCAAAGCACTAGTTATCAGGAAATTCAAAGAGCTCACAATGAGCTACCAGAAACTAGAGGGGAGCTACCATGAGCTCTCCGCAAACTATATCAACATGAAAAAGGAAATAGAAACTATCACCAAAGGACAAGAGGAAATGAAGAATACAATTTCGGAACTGAAGAACACAGTAGAAGGAATGAAAAGCAGGATCGATGAGGCAGAAGATCGGATCAGTGAGTTGGAGGACACAGTAGAAAGAATCTCCCAGAAAGAGCAAGAAAGGGAAAAGAGGCTCAAAAAGAATGAAGATGGACTAAGAGAAATGCAAGATAATATGAAACGTAATAATATCCGAATAATAGGAATACCAGAAGGAGAAGAAGAAGAACAAGGGATAGAAAACCTATTTGAAAGAGTAATGATGGAAAATTTTCCTAATTTGATGAGAGAAAAAGTTACACGAATCCAGGAATCACAGAGAGTCCCATTCAAGAGGAACCCAAAGAGGCCCACTTCAAGACACATCATCATTAAAATGGCAAAATTTCAAGACAAAGAGAGAATCCTAAAGGCAGCAAGGGAGAAAAAGGAAGTAACATACAAGGGAGCCCCAATAAGGTTAGCTACTGACTTCTCAATGGAAACACTCCAAGCAAGAAGAGAATGGCAAGAAATATTTCAAGTAATGAGAACCAGAGGCCTACAACCAAGGCTACTTTACCCAGCAAGGCTCTCAATCAAGATAGAAGGCCAAATAAAGAGCTTCCAAGACAAAAGAAGTCTAAAAGAATATGCCTCCACCAAACCAGCTCTACAAGAAATACTAAAAGGGCTGCTTTAAGGAAAGGAAGGAAAAGAGAGAGACAGAGAGGAACTGTGGTACAAAAATGGCAATGAATAAGTCCCTATCAATAATAACCTTGAATGTAAATGGATTAAATGCTCCAATCAAAAGACATAGAATAGCTGAATGGATAAGAAAGCATGACCCACACATATGCTGCCTACAGGAGACCCACCTCAGGACAAAAGACCATCACAGACTAAAAGTGAAAGGCTGGAAACAAATTTTCCAAGCAAATGGACAAGAAAAAAAAGCCGGGGTAGCAATTCTAATATCAGACAAAATAGACTTCAAAAAAAGGGCCATAAAGAGAGACCCAGAAGGTCACTTCATATTGCTCAAGGGAAGAATCCAGCACGAAGACATTAACATCATAAATATATATGCACCCAACATAGGAGCACCCAAATATATAAGAAAAATCCTAGAAGACTTCAAGAAAGATATTGACAGCAACACAATTATAGTAGGGGATTTTAACACCCCACTGTCAAAAATGGACAGATCTTCCAAACAAAATATCAACAAAGATATAGCAGCATTAAATGAAACTCTAGAAGAAATGGACTTGACTGATATATATAGAGCGCTTCATCCCAAAGAAGCTAAATACACATTCTTTTCAAATGCACATGGAACATTTTCAAAGATAGACCACATGATAGGACACAAAATGAGCCTCAACAAATTCAAGAAAATTGAAATCATACCAAGCATTTTCTCTGACCACAAGGGACTGAAATTAGAAACCAACCCCAAAGGAAAAAACCCAAAACACCCAAAATCATGGAGACTGAATGGTATGCTATTAAACAACGAATGGGTCAAGATTGAAATTAGGGAAGAAATCAAAAAGTTTCTGGAAACAAATGAAAATGAACTCACAACAACCCAAAACTTATGGGACACGGCCAAGGCAGTCCTGAGAGGGAAGTTCATAGCAATACAGGCTTACCTAAAGAAAATAGAAACATTTCAAACAAACAACCTAACCCGACGCCTGCAAGAACTCGAAGAACAACAACAAAGACAGCCCAGAGCAAGTACAAGGAAGGAAATAACCAAGATCAGAGCAGAATTAAATGACATAGAGACCAAAAGCACAATTATAAGGATCAATGAATCCAAGAGTTGGTTTTTTGAAAAGATAAACAAAATAGACAAGCCTTTAAGTAGGCTCATTAAGAAAAGAAGAGAGAGGACACAAATAAACACAATCAGAAATGAAAGAGGAGAGATTACAACTGATACCACAGAAATAGAAGGGATTGTAAGGAATTACTATGAAGAACTGTATGCCAAGAAATTTGAAAACCTAGGTGAAATGGACAAATTTCTAGAAAAATATAATCTTCCAAAACTCAATGAAGAAGAAGTAGAAAGCCTGAACAGACCAATAACAGCAAATGAAATTGAAGCAGTAATCAAAAAACTCCCATCACACAAAAGCCCCGGACCAGATGGTTTCACAGGAGAATTCTACAAAGCGTTTAAGGAAGAGCTAACCCCTATTCTTCACAGACTATTCCAAAAAATCCAAAATGATGGGAAACTCCCAAACTCTTTTTATGAAGCGAGCATTATCCTAATTCCAAAACCAGAGAGAGACACAACAAAGAAAGAAAATTACAGGCCAATATCACTGATGAACATAGATGCTAAAATCCTCAACAAAATATTGGCAAATCGCATCCAACAATACATCAAAAAGATCATACACCATGACCAAGTGGGATTCATCCCAGGGATGCAAGGATGGTTCAATATCCGCAAATCAGTAAATGTAATACACCACATAAACAAAAGCAAGGACAAAAACCACATGGTCATATCAATAGACGCGGAAAAAGCTTTTGATAAGGTACAACACCCATTTATGATAAAGGTACTCAGCAAAGTGGGAATAGAGGGAGCATTCCTCAATATAATAAAGGCCATATATGAAAGACCTACAGCCAACATCATACTGAATGGGCAAAAACTGAAAGCTTTTCCACTAAGATCAGGAACAAGACAAGGTTGTCCACTTTCACCACTTCTATTTAATATAGTATTGGAAGTTCTAGCCACAGCAATCAGACAAGAAAAGGAAATAAAAGGCATCCAAATCGGAAAGGAGGAAACAAAACTGTCACTGTTTGCAGATGACATGATAGTGTACATGGAAAATCCTATAGACTCTACCAAAAAACTGCTGGAACTAATAAATGAATTTGGCAAAACAGCGGGATACAAAGTCAATATCCAGAAATCAAAGGCATTTCTGTATACTAACAATGAATCAGCAGAAGCAGAAATCAAGAAAAAAATCCCATTCGATATAGCAAAAAGAAAAATAAAATATCTGGGAATAAATCTAACCAAGGAGGTTAAAGACCTGTATGCAGAAAATTACACAACACTGAAGACAGAAATCAAGGAAGACACAAACAAATGGAGACGTATACCGTGTTCATGGATTGGAAGAATTAACATCATCAAAATGTCCATACTACCCAAAGCAATTTACAGATTCAATGCAATACCTATTAAAGTACCAATGGCATATTTCACAGACATAGAACAAACACTTCAAAAATTTATATGGAACCATAAAAGACCCCGAATAGCAGCTGCAATGTTAAGAAAGAAGAACAAAGTAGGAGGGATCACAATACCTGATATCAAACTGTATTACAAGGCCACTGTAATCAAAACAGCCTGGTACTGGCATAAAAACAGGCACATAGACCAATGGAACAGAATAGAGAGCCCAGAAATAAACCCAAATCTCTACAGTCAATTAATATTCGACAAAGGGGGCAGTATCATAAAATGGGGTAAAGATAGCCTCTTCAACAAATGGTGTTGGGAGAACTGGACAGCTACATGCAAAAAAATGAAACTCGAGCACCAACTTACATCATACACCAAAATAAATTCAAGGTGGATAAAAGACTTAAATATAAGCCATGACACCATTAAAGTCCTAGAGGAGAACATTGGCAGGAAAATCTCAGATATTTCACGCAGCAACATTTTTACTGATATGTCCCCTAGAGCAAGGACTATAAAGGAAAGAATAAACAAATGGGATCTCATCAAAATAAAAAGCTTCTGCGCAGCTAAAGAAAACAGCATTAAAATAAAAAGACAACCAACTGTATGGGAAAACATATTTGCCAATGATACCTCAGACAAAGGTTTAATCTCCAAAATATACAAAGAACTCACACGACTTCACTCTAAGAAGACAACTAACCCAATTAAAAAATGGGGAAAGGACTTGAACAGACACTTCTGCAAGGAGGACATACAGAGGATCCAGAGACACATGAAAAGATGCTCAATATCACTAGCTATCAGAGAGATGCAAATTAAAACTACAATGAGATACCACTTTACACCGGTGAGAATGGCTATCATAAACAAAGCAATAAACAACAAATGTTGGAGAGGGTGTGGGGAAAAGGGGACTCTGGTCCACTGTTGGTGGGATTGCAGACTGGTACAACCATTATGGAAAACAGTATGGAATTTTCTCAGAAAACTAAAATTGGACTTGCCTTTTGACCCAGCAATTCCACTGCTGGGATTGTATCCTAAGAACCCTAAAACACCAATCCCAAAGAACCTATGCACCCCAATGTTCATAGCAGCACAATTTACAATAGCCAAGAGTTGGAAGCAACCTAGGTGCCCGTCAGTAAATGAATGGATCAAAAAACTATGGTACATATACACAATGGAATTTTATGCTGCAGAAAGAAAGAAGGAGCTCCTACCTTTTGCAACATCATGGATGGAACTGGAAAGCATTATGCTGAGTGAAATAAGCCAGGTGTTGAAGGACAAATACCATATGATCTCACCTTTAACAGGAAGCTAAACAACAAAACAAACAAGGAAGCAAAATATAACCAAAGACACTGAAATAGAGAATAGGCTGACAGCGACCAAAGGGAAGAGGGGAGGGAATTTCAGGGGAAATAGGGGAGGGATTTAGAGGAACCTATATAAAGGACATATGGACAAAAACTAAGGGGGGTGGAAATGGGAGGGAGGGGGGAGCACAGGGGGTGGGAGGGGGTGGGAGTAATTGACAGAAAACTGTACTTGAAAAATAATTAAATAAAAAAATTGGAAAAAAAAGAATGATTTTGACATCTTAGGCATTTTAATCTATTTTAACTTATTTAATTTGGCATTCCCAAAAGAGATAATATACACAAGTGAGGTACTTTATTTGGAATAAATAATTATCATAGAGATCAAAATAAATATAAATAAATAAATACATAAATAAACCACATAACGGTTTCTAGCTGACTAATATTACTTTTTTTTTAGAACACTGCCTGGGTTTAAGAACTATGTATTCCAATTTCATAGCGCCTTTGGAATTTCAAGCTAATATCTGGGCCTTCAAATTAAGTATGTAAACCAGAGTGTCTTTCTCCAATATCTGGACTGCAGTGTGTATGTCAATTGGTTTGGCCATACAGAATCTCACCTTCCAGCCTGGATCAGAGAAATAAATACCAAATATAGTCAGAAAAATCCTCAGGGTCTTTTCCTCTCTGTTGGTAGTAGCCTACCTTTTCAATCCTAACAAGGGAGCCAGGTTCAGGATGTATTCTCCAGCTCTGTCTCAATCCCTGCTATTTCTGTCTTTGATTTCCCAACATTCTTAGCTTTCCTAGCTTCCCAACTCCACTCTTCACTTTGCTTTTCTGAATTACATGATCTCTGCTGCCAACCCTTACTATTTACCATTTTCTTACAACTCTCTTCTGGATCTGTGACTAGTTTTTTTATGATGATAAGCCAGGCTGAGATGACTGAGAATGCTGGGTCTAAGTGAGCCTCTTCCTGGATGCCATGGTAGTGCTCACAAATTGTTGTAAGAAGTAATGTCTAAATCTCAATGGCTCAACACAGAAAGAATTTCTTTCTTGTTCACATGCTGTTCAATGCAGAATAGGAGGCTATCTTCTAAATGGGACACAGGCATCTGGAGATTTTCTTTAGGGTAGATTTACCATCTTGGAGTCTTTTACTTCCAGTTAGTGGGAGAAAGTCCAGCGCTTCACCAGAACATTCAGGAGCCAGGCCAGTCCACTAGCCAGAGCTAGTCCTATGATCCTAAACTAATAGCAAGTGAGACTGGGAATGTACTCTTCCCAAATGCCTGGAAAGAGGAAACACTGTTGGTGAACATCTAGCTACTCTTGACCACACCTGTCCCTGACTTATTAATTGCCAATAAGAGAAGTAATAAGTGATTACAACACCAATTAGTGGGAAAAGCAAGCAATTTAAATTTAATTATGTTCTCTTGAATGATTAATCAACCATACCCACAAATTTTACTACCTGTTTGCATGAGCGTTCTGCATAAAGTTCTGGAAATCTGAGTTATCTTACCTCTGTTTATGACTTTCATGCTACTTGAGCTAGTCTTAAGCAAATGAGAAAAAATCCAAAGAAACAAAACTAACCAATAAACCAACAAACAAGAATTCTTAGCTCAGTCAGCAAAGTAAGCCCAGAAGAGCTTCTGGGAATAGCTGATGTCACTGTTATGGTTGGTGTCAACAAAAAAAATGATCATGGATCACCTAATAAGTAAGTAACTATAGATTTATTAAGGTTTTATTGAAGGCTTTTCCTGCTTTTTATCATGATGATCAGCAGCTTAGTACAAAACAGATACTTGAAAAAAGTTAATTTATTTCCTCCTTCTCTGATGAGTAATTTTTCCAACGCATCTGAGGTAGTCTTTTGAAATCCTTTCCCAGGATGTTTATTTAGAGCTAGCCATCTTGTCCCCACTGTTTTCAAAAAATGTTGCTAGATTTGGAAGTTCATGTTGAGATTTGGTGTTATTTTCACACTTCCTATGTTAAATACATACAGAGAAAGGTGCTGTGAGACAAGGGTTTCATTCAGCCTCCAGCCCCACCCCAAGTGGATGCAAGGGCTCCCCACCCAGAGTGTTCCCCCTTGAGGAAATAGGCTCACTGCCATGAAAGTTATGATTCTGGGAGGAGGGCAAACTCTGTACCTCCTGCTGACCATTTCCAGAAGTTAGTGACCAAACTGACAGACTGTTTTTTTCCTGTGAGAAGTGGAAATCAGAAATTGGGGTGTTTGCACACCTACAATTGAGAAAAGGAAAGAAAGAAGTCCTAGACATCTTAGGGTCATCACGTTCATCAGATGTTTTTCAGCACAGTATTCCAGAAGGCAGAGCTTCTTCAACAGACTACATACGTTCAATTACCGAAATATAACCATTAATATTGAAGGGAAATATAAAACTTTGCATTTGGTTGTTTAAAATCTAGGCAGAATAGATTTTGCCATGCTAATTCAAGGTGTTACCACACTCTATGTAATTCTTGTTCATTTGGACAGTCTTTTAGCTTATAGTCCTGGGTGGTGCTGATATTTCTCAAGGTAAATGATTTTCTGTGATTATTAAGACAATAACTTTTTGCTGTATTCCTATTTAGTTTAATTTGATGGTTGACTGTTTTCTTAAGCATAGTTGACTATTCCTGAAAGTGATGTTGTCTCAAGTAATTATTCTTACCTCAAGGTTGTCTTCATATGAATATTATTGAATATTTAGATCAATGCCACATTTAAAAGGACTTCCAATCATTTTCTTTATCTTCTGAGAGACCAAGCATATCTACTATGTTGTCTTTTAGGGCAACACACTCCACACCTAATTTTGTATTCTCTATTATATTTCATTAACGTGTTATAAAGTTGTTAAATATTTGACTTTCTTCAATTGATTTAAAAAATTGCCCTTTATCCCAGAGAAAGACAATCTGTTGTTTCAGTTAGTAAGCCATGCTGCAAGGTAACAATTGTCGTGGTGACAAGTGATATGGACATTATTTTAGGAAATAGCTATGACTGTTGGCACTGTGTAGACAGAACAAAATAAACAGAAACTGAGGTTTCATACTTTGGGCAAGCGTATCTTTATGAGTGCCTTTTGTACAGAATAGATGGTAATTCTATTATGAATTAAATGTTTGTATCTGTCTGGAGTTACTGTGGGTTAATCAGACTTATTTGTCACTAACTCTTTGATCTTCAACAATTCCTAAGTCCTTGTACCTTAGCTTTTCTCTGTTTAGAATAAAGATAATGCTCCCTGTGCCAAACAGGTAGAGTTCTGTGAAACATAATGAGATCAGCCATATAAAAATACATCTTTAAATTCCTATAGTCTGACTACTTTCTCAGATTAAAGAGTTGAAGTAGTGTTGCCAGGTATAATACAAAATGTCCAGTTAAATGTAAATTTTAGGTAAACAAAGAATTTATGCTTGCTAAATCTGGTAACTTTAGAATAGGATTATTGAGAAGCCAAGTAGGCCAGTCTCTGTCACTTTACAAAGGAAATTTCCTGTCCTTTCTGTCACCTACATTGGTCATTGATGTTCTGGAAGGCCCTTTAGGAATCCCTTTCTTTAGTCAGTCTTAAGGAAAACATCGATAAACCATTCTGAATGTAGCTGCAGTTCAACCTGAATGATTCAGTAACCACAGCTGTTTGAGAGATTTTGAGGAATGCATCATAGATATTTTGAAACTGAAGTTCAATTAAAAATCATCTAATTTGTTCCATTTATTATATTTTTCAAGAAATATATTAGGGTGACATCAGTTCTAAAATTGCATAGGTTTCAAGTGTACAGTTCCATAATAAATTGTCTGTATATTCTATTGTATGTTTATGACCCAAAATCAAATCTCCTTCTGTCACCATATTTTTGACCCCTTTACCCTTTACTACCTCCTCCCCTCTCCCCTTTCCCTCTGGTATCTTCCAGACTTTGTGTGTCTGTAAGTTTTTAGTTGTTTCTTTGTCTTGTTTGTTCATTTCTTGCTTTCCGTTTTATATCCCACATATGAGTGGAATGATATGGTTCTTGACTTTTTCTGTCTGATAGATTTTGCTTAGCATGACATTCTCAAGATCTATCCACACTGTTACAAATGGTGGTGCTTTACTTTCTTCTGATGGCTGAGTAGTATTCACTATATGCATATATGTACCACATCTTCTTTATCGAATCATCTATCAAAGGACACTTCAGTTGTTTTCATGTCTTGGCCATTGTGTATATATACCTCAATGCTGCAGTGAACCTAGAGGTACATGTATCTTTGAGAGTGTTTTCAAATTTTTCAAGTAGATGCCCAAAAGAGGGGTTCCTGGGTCATATGATTATTCTTATCTTTTTGTAGAACTCCATGCTGTTTTCCATAGTGGCTGTACCAGTTTACATTCCACCAGCAGTAAATGAGGGTTCCTTTCTCTCCACAATCTCTCCAGCACTTGTTATTACTAGTCCTGTTAATAATAGCCATTCTAACATGTGTGCAGTGATAAATCATTGTAGTTTGATTTGCATTTCCCTAGTAACTAATGAAGTCAAGAATCTTTTCATATAACTATTGGCCATTTGTATGTCTTCTTAGAAGAAGTGCCTGCTCGGGTCTTCTGCTTATTTTTTAATTGGATTGTGTTTTGGTTGCTGTTGCTGTTGTTAGTTGTATCATTTCTTGATATGTTTTGAATATTAAGCCTTTATTCGAGGTGTTGTTTGCAAATATCTTGTCCTGTTCAGTTGGTTGCCTTTTGCTTTTGTAACCAAAAGCAAGTCCCACTGCCTGCCTTCATGAAAGCCCATATTCGAGAGGCAGGTGCTGATATAAAGGAAAGAGGCTTATTTGCAGATGCTGGCCATATGGAAGATGGGGGACTCATGTCTCAAAGCCCATCTCCACCTCTCGTTGGAGTCAGAGGTTTTTTTATTAGGAGAGAGAAGGGAACAGAACAAAGAGGTCAAGGGAGGGAGTTGAAAAGTTCTCTACTTGCAGACTAGCACAGTCTGTTCCAATGAGGCAAGTGATGCCTGGGTGTGCCTCATCCTGGTTTTAGCCATCATGAATTCATGTCATTCTGACTTCACGTCATCCTGGCTCCATGGATGAAGGTCAGCAAATCTCCCAGAATTGGGATGCTTGAAGGTCGGGGTCTGTTTCTTTTGTGGATTCTAGGATTCTTATACAAACATGCTGTTTATCTACGTGTTAGTCAGAGTCAGCACTGACTCCAAAACAACCTTAAAAGAATGGAGGAGTGGGTTACAGTTTCCCACTGTTTCAATTTTCCAGTGTTATAGTTTTGCTGATGGTTTCTTGTGTTGTCCAGAAGCTTTTTAGTTTGATATAGTCTCATTCTTTTATTTTTGCCGTTACTTTTCTGGCCTTTGAGTTCAAATTCATAAAATGCTATCTGAGACTAAGGTTCATAAATTTAGTACCTATCTTTTTCTAAGTAATTTACTGTTTCACATCTTATATTTAGGTCCTTGATCTATTTTGAATTAATGTTTATATATGTGACAAATAGCAGTATAGTTTCATTCTTTTACATGTAGCCTTTCAATTTTCCCAGTAACATTTATTGAAGAGGCTTTCTTTTCTCCATTATATGGTTTTGGCCCCTTTATTACAAATTATCCATATATATTTGTTCCATTTACAAATGAAGATTGAAGCTCAAAGCTGTAAAATAATTGTTTTCCATCACACAGGTAGCAAGAGAAAGAACCACAGCTACAACAACATTGTTCTTTCCACTCTACTGTGCTGTGCCTAACTCCAGACAATCATCTGCTTTTATAAATAAAGTTTTACTTGGAACACTGACATGGCTCATTTACATACTGTATATAGCTGCTTTCACTCTACAATGGTAGAGCCTGAGTAGTTACAACAGAGATTGTATGGCCAGGAAAGGCTATAATATTTATTATCTGACTTTTTACAAAAACAGTCTGTTGAATGATGCTGAAGTAGAAAGGGGTGTTTTCACTCCATTGTTGTAATTGGATTTGCACTTTAATTATTGCAGGGAGACCGTACTAAATGTATAATTTCCTTTTCAAAAATGACAAAGCATAAAAGCTGCACATAGTCATGAATGAATGCACAAATTACTATAACTGTAGTAGATATTTAATTTCATTAAGGTGCACTAGAATTATCAGAACTGATTTTTTTCCTTTATGTTTTTGATCCCTTAATGAAGGTAAACTACATGATCAGTGAGTAAGCTTTATTGATAGGTAATTGTGCATAGAGAGAGTCATGTGTTTTGGGCATTTTACACTAAGGCACACTGCATGGGTTTTGCCATCAAGATGAAACATATAAAAAATCACTAGATTTATTTTGCATAATCCATTGCATTATACATAACTCCAGGAACATGATAAGGTATGTATTATACACACATATAAATATGGTTGCTTACACATTAAAGCAGAGACCAGACTAAGGGACAGTAGGAAGTAGCTCTAAGGAAGCTGGCCTCATCTCAGTTTTATTCCTCTCAATATCATAAAGGTTATCACGGGAAGGAGCAAGTTCCTTTTCAGGTTGAAAGTGTTGAAGCAGCTCCAGGACCACCATCAGGAAATTGCAGAGATAAGAGCTAGATGAGGTGGCTATTAAAGTCCCTTCCTATGCTGAGATTCTGTGATTAACAGCCTGTGACATTTTATAACTCCTGTTTATAGTCTCCTTTTCATCACAGTCTTTGACAATCTTCTGTTCACAAGTGTGTCTATGAATACTGAACCACTGCACATGTTTTCCCAATGAGACTGTTTATTTTATAAGCTTATTACTTTAGGATTCATGTCCTTGACTCAGTTCTTTGATGCATATGTTGAAAATTACACATGGCTTTATGCTTTGCCAAGTTTGCCTCAAACTTATTTTTTAAGCTACAAATATCTTGTAGCTGCAGGCCGTGCCCTTGGAGAGGTATTTTGATTGCTTTGAAAGAAAGTAATGATTTTTCAAGACAATTCAGAAAATTATAGCTGATTTAAAAATCACACAAGGTACAATGTAAAATTAGATCATTTCTCAAGCTATTGTAAGATACACCTAGCCCTTGGAGATTCTACCAGATATTTTGGACCTGATTTTCTGTAGATGACAAAATTTTTTGGTCAAATTTCTTCTAAGAGGAGTAGTCTTTAACATTCTATGACTTTCCTAGGCCATATAAGGGGGTACTGATACCTTTTCTTTGTTGAATAATTTGCACATCATTTTTTTATTCCACAGAATGACTTCAGAATTTTTAACCTTTCAATTGACAAATGATGTAGTTGATTCTAAGGGAAATTATGTGATAACTTAAAGACAGATTGCTTACAGCAAGGGAGCAGGCTTTTTGGCTGAGGTCTGCTGGATTCCAAAGCCCCTACTAGGTGATGTTACCACAATGTCTCCCCCTTGCGAGGAGGAATCCAAGTAACTCAGACGTGGGGCTGTTCTGATTTTGCCTCAGCTATTTATAGCCCGTTTTAACATCGTTCCAAATGTTTTCATTAAGCCCTTGCTGTGTTCAAGGCACTCTGCCAATTGTTATGGAATTCAGATACATTGTCACCCTCAAGGACCCTCAAGGATCTTATAATCTAATTAAGGAGAAAATACATGACAATATGAAAAAAGAACTGAGAATCGAAAGCAGTCCATTCCAAGAGCTGACTCAGTGGAATATGTAAGAGATACTGAGGTTAAGGAAGGACAAGTCTCTTCCAGTTGCAGGTGACACCGGAGGGAGAAGTGAGTCTGCGTGCAGTGCACGGCATTATTAGAGCTCATCAGCCACTTGCCATCACATTTAGCCTAAAGACCTGTTTTGTTGGTCTGCATAGTGTTGTTTCTTTTTTTTTTAACTTTAGGTCAATTTACATAAAAATCTGGTTTCCAGTTTTTCTGAGAATACGTGTTTAGATTTAAGCCATGCATGTTCACATAGCAAAAAGGTCAGATCCTGTGTTTCCAGTTTGTGGAGGCCTCTGTCTCCACGCTCCTAACACACACGCAAAGCTGCTCTGCTTCTCCTATTTATGTTCTGCCTGGTCTAAAGGCTATTTGAGTTTATAATCCCTGATAAGATTAGCAAAGTGAGACCCAGAGAGGGTGAAGTATTCAATAAATTTTCTAATACCCCAACCAATTAATAACAGAATGGATTAGACTCAAAGACTCATGGCCATTAATCTACTTTTATTTTTACAAGACATATTATCATTGATCAGAGTCATTTTATTCTTTTGTAGATAATATGGACTTGAAGCAGGTGTGTAATTTGTTATTTGACATTTGTAGGACCAGATACATTTGGAGAGTCAGAATATTTTAAACCTTAGGAAGAAAATCGTATTCATGTATCAACTATTATGGAAAAAATCCAGCAGGATTTGGGGCAGCATCCTAAATAAAACAAGTTCATATTTCTGCCATGAATGTCTGAATGTGAACCCTAAGTGGGAGAATGAAGACTTTGCCAAACCACATGTCAATTCAGGTCAGTTTTTGTTATCAAATCGGTTCAGGGTAGGCCAGGTTTTGCAATGAATTTTTTCTATTATTAATTTTTAGATTTCAGAATAACACATAAAGGTTTATGAATAGCTATCACTATCTTAATACTCTTTTTATTTATTGGCTCGGTTTTCTCACCTATAAAATGGGAATAATAATAGAATAATCCTAATTCCTAATAATAATAGGAATATTATTATTAATATTCTTAATAATAGGAATAATCCTAATTTATCAAAATTTTAATGTATGTAAAGAACAGTGCCTGGAACATAGTAAGATCTAGGTAAGTAATAGTTATTGTTATTTTCTGTTATTGTTCTTTTGTTTAAAAGATTTATTTATAAGTAAAGTCATTTTTTAAAAAAATTTATTGTATCTTTTCCCATTACCATTTAGTCCCCTTTTACCCTCCACCATCCCCATAATCACTATGTTGTTGCTTGTGTTCATAAGTCCTTTTTCCTCTTTGCTCTTGATTTGTTTTTCCGAAACCACTCTGTAAGTGTCTAGTGTTCAGCACACAGAGGTACTCTACACAATCAGTTCTGAATGGCTCATTGTGACCCAGGGGACAGGAAACAATGACCCTTGGCCAGAAGTGGCCTGCTGCCTCTTAGGACTCATAACCTGAGCATGTACTTTACATTTTAAAATGGGTGCAAAGAATAACCTAAAGAACAATATTTTGTAACATGTGAAAATTATATAAAATTCAAATTTCACTGTCTATACATAAAGTGTAATAGAAACACAGCCATACTTATTTTCATGATTTCTATAGCTGTTTTAGTGGCAGTTATATAATTGCAGCAGAGATCATATGTCTTGGAAATCCCCAAATATTTATAAGTTTGCCCCTTACAGAAGTTTGCCAACCCCTGCCCTGACCAGTTCCTGCTGCCCCCAGATTTCCTGGCTCCCGACTTGGTAGCCCTTGTCCTGCCTTGTCTTGCTCTGCCAACTAAACCCATTCCCTGGGTTTGCTTCTGTTACAATTCGGGGTATCCTTCTTCTCCATTGCAGAATTTGACCTCCTTCTCTGTCGCATCATTTGACCTTCACCTTTCTTCCCTTATCACTTTGATCGCAGCCTTTCTACCTCCCTGTGTTCCCAGTGCCGGGAAATCAGAAGCCTCAGTGGCTCATCTTGACTATTCTGTGGAAGCAGAGGGTGGGGACCAGAGGGGCATTTACTCTGGGGTAATGCAGTCTGCAATCTCAGTTGGTATTTCAAGAACGTCAAAATTTCAGTCCAAAATAAGGCTGCTAGATCTCGTTTGAAGATCTTTACTTTCCATATTGTAGGTACTTTGCAGCTAGCTTATCTGCAGGAAAAAAAAGTGATGATAAACACAAATCTAGGGCAACCTGAATTCTCCATCAGAGTGTCTAGCAAAAACACTGGTAAGTATTGAGGCTATGTTTACAACCATTTCTTACTAAATGGAGCCAATGGGGCATGAGAAAGGGAAAATTGTGCACCTCACCTGAACAGTTTGGGAGTTGGCCATTTCATTAGTACATGGGTCTTGATTCGACAACAGAGGCCTTTTTATCCCCCTTTTCTCTGAAGAAACTACATTTTCTTTTTCATACAGCAGTGATTTTAGAAGTTCAGCTTGGGATAGGCAGAGGTAAATTGAGAAAGGGATTTGTCCTCGTTTCTCTTAGGTAATGTGCGCTTTTGAGTCTTTCCAGCTGATCTGTATAAAAGAACATTTTGCTACAGCTAGAAGTAATTACGTAACTGAATAATGAATGTACTAACCAGACCTTAAGACCTGGCCAACAATTTAAACTGCAGTGGGTCCACAGCCTCTTCTGAGTCACAGTTCTTTAGGAATTGATTACCTTTAAAGTACTGACTTACTGGTTATGTATGTTTTCGGTGTCACCGATATTATGTAAGTGGAGTTGGGCAGACCCTGTGCTCTAACATTTACTAGCTGGAACCTTAGTTTTCTCACTTGCGAATGTCTTCTCACAGAGTAATGAAAAGATTAAGAAAGATGGTATAAATAAACTGCTCCACTCAGCATCTCAGACTTTCTACAAGTGATGGTTGTTAGTATTATTGGAAGTATATCTTGAGCAGCCATTGTATCATATCAGTCTGGCAACTGTACTGCAATTTATTATTTTAAATAACTCATGATACAGTTAAAAGATCAATTAAAAGAAGCATCAGTGTATATTTCATTCATGATTTCATGTGGCATATATTTAAAATTATTCTCTGTGTATCTCCAGATACAATATTTCCAGAGAATAGTTTTCGAATATTAGCCACAAACATATAAATAATATTTATTTTAAGCCAAAAACTAAAGAGGCTTTTAGAGAACATCTAGTAAATTGGCTTTATATTATATAGATGGTGTTTAGTAATTTTCTCAAAGTCACACAGTTTATGGCAGAATCTTCTAGACTTCTAGACCATCTCTTTCTATATCTTCACTTAGATTCTTGCATTTAATTCCCTTTTAAATAATTCCCTTTCTTTCATTGGTAATTGTAGAAACCATTTAGTCAAATTATTTTTCAAACGCTTACAGTTGTCTGGAAAACGCCACATTTACTGAAGGGGCTGAAATAGAAGCAGTGCCATTCTCTACCAGGTACCCAGAAGGCTGCCAGCAATGGAGAAAAAGTCTCTACTTTTAATTCATTATGAGTTTGCTTCAATATAAAGAAAGGAGGACTTGGAATTGCAGTCATTACCACCCATCCCAACACATTCACAAATGCACACATACCATTCGCTTCACTACCTGTAGGTCAGAATGTAAGAATGTTTATGTGAGAATATTATTTGCTATAATATTAGGAGGGATGAAGGGGAAAGAGATGAATATGGCTGAATTGATATTTCTAACTGCTTTCTTTCCAAGAAGGTTGAACTTGACATTATTAAAGTAATTTATATAAATGATTATAAACCTTCATTTTGTACAGTGACATTTATAAATTATTTTAATATATTATATTTGTCTAATCTGTAGACTGGTCATTTTATCCCCATATTTACAATAAGAAAACAGCATACAATAGATGAGTGCTTTATCTAGGTCATGTGTTTAGTCACTGGTTAAATTGGGTTTCAAACTTTGGTCTTTAAGCAGCAAGTTTAGGGTTCTTCTGAGAAGATCATGAGGTTTCTTTCCTGCCTAAATGAGGGTCTCAAATAGCCTAGGAGATAAGGGGGAAACAAAAAGAGGAAAGACTGCCCAGCATGAATATGCTATTTCTCACTGAATCGCTTAAATGTTTAGTGTGCATTCTTAATACAGATTATTGAACATTTTACTTCTTATGGTATATTTTAATGCATCTTATTTGAAGATAGTATTTCTTCAACAAGACTAATTCTTAAAGCAGCTAATTCAATAACTGACACAAACAGTTGCTACTTTATTATTCCCATAACATCTAATTAAATTTATTAAAAATAATTATAAGCCAACTTGCTAAATAAGAAATCACTACTTAAACAAAAAAAGGTATAATTTTCTTTCCTCATCATCTTTTTCTTTGTTTCTATACTCCTCTTCCATTATTCTACTTCTTTTAACCCACTGGGTCCGAGTTCCTCGTGTATAACTGATGGGTGGAATATGATTCTCTCGAAGTTCTCTTTTTCCAGTCACATTTTATGGGCTAGTCAGTTGTCTTTATAAGTCAGAAGTAATGAATGTGGAATCCATCTTCCTTTCTTCTCAAATTACTAAGTTTTATTTAAATTTTGGTTTCTGGCTTTACAACTTCCCAGCCTCACATCTGGATTATTTTCCACCTAACATTCAAAATTTAGGGGTTCTGGGTCTGAACCCGTTCTCTCTACTGCCATTGACATTTTAGATATACAGACACATGTAAAACCTGGTGATTCATAAAGTTTGAGAGTAAAAGATGGAAAAATGCATCCTACAAATACTGATTAAAAGAAAGCTATTATGTCTATCTTAATATCGAGATATAAAAGACACTCAGGGAAAAAGGATTATTAAAGCTAATGAGAGAATTTCATAATGATATAATTTCCATTGACCAGGTAAATAATTTTAAGTTTATGTGTACTTAGTAATTTAGTTTTAAAATATATAACTCAAAAATTGATAGATATATAAAAAATAAA
The DNA here is from genome assembly GCF_014824575.4 of Sturnira hondurensis. Taxonomy (NCBI): domain Eukaryota; kingdom Metazoa; phylum Chordata; class Mammalia; order Chiroptera; family Phyllostomidae; genus Sturnira; species Sturnira hondurensis. The sequence continues at coordinate 8,730,912 of NW_028080827.1, forward strand.
ATAACTACAATCAGAATGGCTTATGTTGAATATATTTCTCTCAGTAACTGGTAGAACTAGCAGAATAGAAATTAGTAAGGACATTAAAGATTTGAAACACACAGTCAACACACTAGAATTAATTATCCATGAGATAATTTTCAATTTGACCAAATAAAAGACAAATTTCATCAACTTTCAAAGAAATAAAATTAGAGTATGTTCTCAAACAACATGAAACTTAGTAAAAAATAAATACCCCTTAAAAATCCTCATGTTTGAAAATTAAGAAATATACTTCTGATATACTAGCCAATGGTGAAATACAAATATTGTGGTTATTTCTCTGTAAAATTAAATTTATGAGAATTGGGAAGATTTAAACCAACTCAATATTGGGTTACATTAAGGAATTATTGTGTTTATATTTTTAAGAGTTCTTATACTTTTAAGCTATTTACTAATGAAATATTTACTAATGATTTGCTTCAAAGTAGTCCTGTGAGTAGAGCAGCAGATATGAGATAAAGATGAAAACAAAATGCCTATGAGTTGAAAACTGTTGAATCTGGATTATGAGCCCAAGGTGAATTCATTAAACTATTATCTCAATTTTTATGTGTTTGAAATTTTTCATAATAAAAATTTCAAAAAAGGCATTTAGAAATAAACCCTCAATCAGAGAAGAAATTTCAATGAAAATTATGAAATATTTTTAAATGAATGATAATTTAAAATTCTACATAAAAATTGTGGAATGAAGTAAAGCCAGGTTTGGAGAAAAGTTTATAGTCTTTAATGTATATATTAGAAAAGAAGAATTATTGAAATCACAAACATAAACACTCATTCTAAGATATTAGAAAAAAACACAAAGAAAATACAAAGAAAGAAAAGAGATAAGAATAGAAATTAATGGCAAGAGAACAAATATAAAAGCAGGATTAACAAAGCTAACGATTTGTCCTTTGAAAAGACTAAAAAAATTGCTAAACACTTGGTGAAATTGATCAAGAACAAAAGAGAGAATAGAACAATTGAAACGAGGAATTAAAAAGGCATTACCACAAACTTTTCAAGACATTTAAAAGATCATAGTAGGATGTTATGAAACTTACAACGATAAAGTTTGAAGATTTAAATAAAATAGGCAAAATACTTAGAGAAATACAATTGCTATAACTAACACATAAAAAATGGGAAACCTGAATAATCCAGTAACAATGAAAGTAATTAAATATTTAACTTAAAAGCTTTTCACCCATCAGTCCTGATGGTATCACCAGAAAATTATAGCTAACTTTCAAAGAACAAATAATGCCAATTTTTACAAACCCAAAATTATGAAAAAGAGGGAATGATCCAGCTAATTTTATAAGGACAGCCCACCTTTTGTTTCTAAAACCCAACAAGGGCATTATGAGAAAAAAATTACAGAATAATAGCATTCATGATCATAAACACAAGCATTCTAAGTACATGTCACCAAGCCGTTTAATAATATATAATAAGGATAATGTTTCATAAACAAGTTGAATTTCTTCCAAGAATACAAATTTGATTACCACTTAAATGACAAGCCATGGAGTTTAAAATCGCCAGAATAAAGGAGAAAAATCACCTAATCGTTTCATTAGATAAAATTTTAAAGGTATTATATGAGTATCAACATCCTGTTTGATTAACTTCCAGCAAACTCCTACAACATGAACTTCCTCACCCTGGAGGATGTCTACAAAACGATACAGCAAGTCTTATGTGTAGGCGTGAAATGGTGAAAACCTTTCTAGAACAGGAACAAGTCGAGGATACCTGTTATCACCACTCCAAATGGAAATTGTTTTAAAACTCCTGGACTATGAAGTAAGGCAAGAAAAAAATAAATAAAATATATGGGAAAATTTAAAAATACATATAATTGCAATATGTTGTTGTTCACAAGAGATATAGTTAAATATGTAAAAAATATAAAATCTACCATACAATTCACTTGTTTAAAGTGTATAAGTTGATGACTTTTAGTTAACAATGTCTTGTATTTAGTTAACAATATGCTTGTATTTAAATACAAGGGCAAAAATATTTAATAATTCTTTTGGAGATATATGAGATTTTTTAACTCTTTATTTTATTTATTTTTTATTTTTAGAGAGAAGGGAAGGGAAGGAGAAAGAGTGGGAGAGAAATATCATTGTGTGGTTGCCTCTCATGTGTCCCCTGTTGGGGACCTGGCCTGCAACCCAGGCATGTGCCCTGACTGAGAATCGAACTGGTGACCCTTTGCTTCACACCCTTTGCTTTTCAGATTTTTTCCCCCATCAAATTATGTTTGTGTGATTCATCCAAAATTTTTGTGCAGCTGCTCTTCATTCATTTTTATCACTGTAGAAAAAGTTTTCTCAAATTTGGCAGCATTGACACTTTGAGCCAGATAATTCTTTGTTGAGAGAGGCTGTTCTATACATGTAGGGGATTTAGCTGCATCCATGGCTTCTACCCATTAGATGCCAGTAACATCCTCCCTACTTAGTTATGACAACAAAAAATGTCTTCAGACATGGCCAAATACCCTCTAGAGTTCCAAATTGCCCCCAGTTGAGAACAACTGTTGTAGAGTTGTATGACTATAGTCACTGCATGACTATACCACAATTCCACTATTGGACAACATTGGATTGTTTGCTGTTTGAGGTTATCACAAACAATACTGTTCTGAATATTCTTATTCATATCTAAGTCTTTTTAATGTTCTTGAGCATATCTGGGAGCAGAGTCACAAGGTCATAGGGTATTGTCCTCTTTAACCTTGATAGGTGAAGCCAGACTTTTTCTAAAATGGTTACACCTATTGACACTCATATCAACAGTCCATGAACCTTCCCACTGCTCCATACCATCCTACATGCCACTGGTGATCCTTTCCATCTTAACTCTCCTGGTGCCATGCAAATGTATTTAATTAGCTGTTTTAACGAGTATATCACTGATTGCTAACGAGACTGAGTGCTTTTATTTGTATGTTTATTGGTGAACTATCATTTTTCTGCAATGCCTATTTATATCTTTTACCCATTTTTCTATTGAGATGCCTGATTTGTAGAATTCATCATATAGTATGAATACATGCTCTTTGTCACTTTGTCATATGTTGTTTCGTCTGTGAGGATTTCATACAGGATACCACAGACTGGATGGATTGAATAGCAGAAATATATTTTCTTATAGTTCTGGTGCCTGAAAGTCCAAGATCAAAGGGCTAGCAGGATTGGTTTCTGGTGAAACCTCTCTTCCTGATTTGCAGACAGATGCCTCAATGGGCTTTATCTGTGTGTGGGTACCGCCAGTGTCTCCTCTCTCCCTGTAAGGGCAGCAGTCCTATTGGATGAGGGCCCGCCTTTGTGACCTTTCTAAGTTTTAATTCCTTCTAACAGGCTCCATCTTCAAACACAGTCACAGTGGGGATTAGGGCTTCAACAAACGGGTTTGGGGGACACTATTCAGTTCATAATGCATGCAGAGCACATAATTTCTGTCACTTTGTGATTTCCTCTTTCATCCTCCTAATGCTATTTTTTGATGAATAGAATGTTTTCATTTTAGTGGAAGTCATCCATCAGTCTTTGTTTATTATTAGTGCCTCTTTTCATAACCAAAAGTCATAAAGATAATGTTCTGTATTATCTTTCAGAGCTTTACAGTTTTGCCCTCTACATTTAGATCTATAGTCTACTAAAATTGACTTATGTGTGTGATGTGAGGAGGAAATTGAGGTTTATTTTTCCCATCCCGATATCCAACTTAACCAGCAGATTTTATTGAGAATGTTGTCCTTTCCCCATTGGCTCTGTAGGGCCTACTGTGTTGTGCATCAAGTGTCCATAATATATTGCTCAATTTCTGAATTATACAGACACACCCACTGTTCTATATTTTATCCTATGACCAATACCACTCAGACTTTATTAGTATATCTTTATATACTAATATTCAAAAGATGAATCTCACTTTGTTCTTCATTAAGAATGCCTGGAAATTCTTTATTAGAGTTACAAACTACTTTGAAGGTGAAATTATCTGATGCCTGATAACTGCTTTAAAATATATCACCAAAATAATAGGGGGATAAATAAAATTAAATTGGTACACAAGTGTTACAAAGGTTTGAATATAGGAAATAGATACATGGGGGTGTCATTATATACTTTTTCTACCTTTGTGCATCTTTGCAATTTTTTATAATAAAAAATTACAATTAGAAATCTCATATACCACCCTGGCTGGTATAGCTCAGTGGATTGAGCATGAGCCTGTATGGTTCCGTTTACATGAGCTCAAAAACCAAATTAAATTATTAAGGATTCCAGCTCATGTAGTAAAATTAGAAAGGAAAGCAAGGAAGTGAGAAGCATAGAAGTCTGGGTTGTACTTACCATTAGGGGAGTGGGAGGAGATAGTCATTGGATGAGGTATGAGATGAATTTGTAAGGTACTAGTAATATTCTATTTCTTTACCTGTGTGTGTCTGTGTGGGGAGAGGGATTACACAGGTATTAACACAGTGAGAATTTTTAACTCTATTTTGTGCAATGCACTTTTCTGTCTGTACAATTAAAAATGCTTAAAAACAAAGTAAAAATTTAAAAATGAAACTATTGTTGGAGAGCTGTGGAGATTTATTTAGCCTCTCCTTGTTTTTTTTCCATCCCAAATGGGAAGACATGCTTTAAGAGAATTTACATGGAGAAACGCATGTAGACAGTATGGAGCATCCCAAAAAATCTTTTTGAAAAGATCTGTTCTAAGATTCTCAGAAATTATGTTTTCTATCTCCTTAGAGATTACATGACATAACCAAAATTTTATCAACAAAATGGAAAAATCAAGGCTGCTAACCCACTGAAAATAAAATGTTAATCAAAGTGCCTGGAGATTAGATGGGTTTGATTCTCCCCTAACAAAGGAGGAACATAAATTTCATTGTAGCTGTTGGGTTTGTTTCTTAAACTCCCTCAAATAAGAGTTCTTAAGAGAGAGAGTAGGGTGGTAAACAATGAATCATAAATTTGTCGAAATTCAGCAGTATGCTGCCATGGAAATTGTCTTATTTGTTGTAAGTTTCAGACATTACCATTGGCTTCACATGTACCATATGTCCTGCTAATTTTCTATCCCCGTGCATTTCTGTTGCTAGAAGCACTGTTTCCTTGTCTCCTAGCAACATAAATTGAACTTACCTGATTCAGACAAGATCATTTGCCTCCCCTGATATATTTTCCTTATTGTTTCCAACACTAGTTTTATAAATTTTATTTTGGGAAGTGTAACAGGCTAAAGTGTGGTTTTCTCTGTGTTGAATATTATAATGTTAATTTTAACTTCTTGAGGTGTATCATTTGTCTTTGCATAAGCTATGCTTTTGGGGGGAACAAGAAATCAATTAAAATTTTTTGTAGAATCAAAGAATCTTGAATTTTAGAGAGTCCATGGCAAGCCTCTAGTTCAGCAAATGTGACGGGTGAATTTCTAATATGTACTTGAAAACCTTTGATATTAGGGAGCTCATTAACTTATAAAACCTTCTCTCTTTTCCTCGCTGCATTTGTGTAAAGCTCTATTTATGAGAAACTTATCTTCTGCATTAAATGAAATGCAGGGTTTCTACTCACTCTTATTCCTTTTGTTCTACCCATATTATAATATTTGTGATCATTTTTATTTTTGTTTTTCTCGGTGATGACATATGGTAACTAGTGTACAGAGATTGTCAAAGATTCCCCAAAGTCCACAGCTGTGCACATTACAGACAAATTAGTTTGATGGATGTTGCCACCACAGGTGGATTTCCTGTGCCCAAACTACTTCCGTTACTGCCAGCAGATGCCTACACAGCAGTTGCTTTAGGCAGAGCCCTGTCTAGGCCTAGAGGAGAATTATTATAGATTAGCTTCCTATATTAAATACAACTTTCTGCTTCATATTCCTCTAATTCATTTTTTTTTCTAGTGACCAAAGCTTTTATTTCTACCAGGGATTTTCCTGTCTGGGGAAATTCTCAAATCATTTTCAACTACTATCATCAACTCTGGTTAAGTTGGATATTGAGAAGGAAAGAGCTTAGAAATAACTTCCAATATTGTTTAGAACAAAACTAGTTAAAATGTAGGCGAAATAGAAAGAATGCAATTTCATTTACTAAAAATTATAGCCAGTATTTAACAACACATCCATCTGTTCTAAAGTCATTATTGAAATGCATGTAAATGATACCCAGTTATCCCAGGAATCCAGAATATTATATGCATCTATTGATTACAGATGGCTTTTAAATGGCTTTAAAATGGTCTCCTGCAGTGTTTGTATCAACTGAGTTGTCCTTTTTCAAAAAACATATTAGGCAGAGATGCAGAAGCTGATGTAAACTCCTTTTATTTTGGATAATTAAATAAATTCTTTATTTATTTAATTATTTAAATTCTTTAAAGAATTTATTTAATTATCCAAATCCTTTCTTTCAACCACTCTAATTCTTAGGACCCAGTCCCCAGGGACTTTTTCTCTCCACCCACCCCTTCTCCATTCTTGCCTATACCACTGGCCCTCCGTGTGAGGCAAGTCCACCTTTCACTCCCAGGAGTGAAATTTCAGCACAGGAGTTAGGATCATGGGTTAAGAAGAGAATGAATACTCTCAGTCTATTTTTAAATCTTTAATTTCAAAGTATATAGAGAGTGGAGGCAATGTCATGCATAGTTTGACTCAGCACTTATATTATAAGCAATAAATGAGGACTTAACCATTTTCTGTTTTTTATAAGTAATTTATTCTTCCTTCTAATGCTGGGGGAGGACAAGAAAGAGCTAGTTCCCTACAAGTGAAACATAAAAAAAATTGGGGATTGACCCCAAGCAGCTTTGGGGCTAGAGAGAAAATCATCAGCAGAAGTTCCAGGAACTTGATGCGGGGCCTTGGTGGTGCTATCATGGTTCCACCTTTGAGCACACCTCCATGCTCTTCGACCTTGTCAGGAGCCTTGTTCTACCTTCCTCCTACACATTGTTGAAACTTCTCCCTTTGCCACCTCCTTCCTGTTCCTGTGGACGTGGGATCATGGTAGGCAGTAGGACTTCTAAATGCAATGATTCAGTCCTGAGTGGGAAGTACGAGAGAGAGTACAGATCACAGCTGAGCTCTGACCCATATTCCTAGGAAGAACCTTGGCCCTGACGCAAAAAGCCTGGGGCTCCCGTGTGTTTTCTTTGCTGTTGTACCAGAGAACTCTGCTATTGGTTACAGTTCTTTCTCTGAGGATGTGTATCATCTGCGAATGTCAAGGGGCAATTTTGTGCTGAACAAAGGGTATCAGCTCACTGAAAATGGGGCCACTTTAGGATTGCATGGGGAGAACACATTTTGTGCAGGACTTCTCCTGGGTCCTTGCGGGCCAGTTGGAAGGATTCCTTTAGATACTGTGCTTTGTTTGTTTGTTGTTTGTTTGAAGATTTGTCGGTTAGAGCTCTTCCATTTCTGTAGAAAGATACAGTGTTGGCAAAAAGGCTTAAGGATGACGAAGTGAAAAACTCTGTCTACCTAGTATTGAATGTCCTGTTTAAAATAAGAACAAATGCTTGTATAACACAATGAAAAAACATACTTCTAAATGCTTTTTATATTTGCTTTTAATCTTCACAATAATCTTACAAAGATAGTAACCCCAGTTAACCCAAGCTTGGCCTAGAGAAATTAAATGATTATCCACATTTAGAAAGTAAATGACAGAGTCAGGATTCAAACCCACACTTGCTAGCTCAAGTTCATGCTCTTAATCAATTATGTTACATGTTGTCAGTCACTAAGATGTTTATTCTGCCCACTACCAAACATTAACATTGAAATGTTTGAAAAAATCTGAAGGACAGGTGTTATTCTCCCCCTTTTCCATCTGCATGTTGATACTCTGTAGAGATGGTGGATGACAAGACATTTGTCATGGCTCCTGGTGGAGAGACTGTCAGCTGCGGGTCCCTTGGCTGGGCTAAATTGGCTGAGATTTAGCCAGATGCATCAACTCTGGGAAGCATCAATTTGGTTCTGTCCTCCTGTGGTGCAGAGTACATGACGGGACTGGCACATGTTGGTAGGGACATGATGCCGACAGACCAAGAAGCACTAGAAGAATTTGGAGCCGTTGTTCAGAGGGGCAAGAATGCTATTGGTGCCTCCTTGGCTCTGTTTCTTTAATCTCTAAAGGTCATCCCTGAATGCCCAAGATTCACACCCCCTCAGGCAGGCAGGGGTTGTCCCAGCAGCCTCCCACTGACCTCCTCACTGACTTCCTCTGGTTCACTCTGAACTCACTTTGTGATGCCCCTTTGATCCTGCCTCTGACTTTCAGCTTAGACTGTGCATTTGTCCCTCCTTCACTTGTCCCTCTTGCAGTCGTCCTTGTAGAGCCTCAATCCATTTTTTGATAGTTTTCTTTATTTGTTCTTCTGGATGGACTTTAGAGTGTTTTCATAGGTTCTAAATCACTCATTGAAATCAATATTGGAGCTGCTTTAAAGTTGTGAATTAATTTGGAAAGAGTTGATATATTTATAATGGTGAATTCTCTCATCCCTACTATTCTACACTTTGTTTTGTTATTTTTATGATTTACAGAGATTTGCTTAGCCTGAGTCTTGGTTTTCTTACTCACAATATGAGTGTGTTAAAATTCCATGCCTTAGATACCTCACTCAGGATGCAATGGGCATCAAATGAGGTAATAAATGTTCAAAACTCTGCAATGCAAGAAGCACTGAACAAAGATAGGTGGTTTTATAATTTGAGTTGATTTCATCTACCAGTTTTTTTTTTCATTCTTTCTTTGGTTCTCTCAGTTAATAAAGGGGAGTGTAATAGCGAGGAGGAGAATAAGGAGCAGCAACAGTATGAACACCAACAGTATGAACACCACAACTCACCTGCACTTGATCTGACTTTCTACACTTATTCAAGATTTTCTGTCTCTGTAAATTTTTGTAGGTTTTGAATGTAGTTTCTATATATGAATTGATATATTTATTTCTATAGGTTTTATAGTTTTATTACTCCTTTAAAGGAGGTCTTATTTCGCTAGCTTTTCTAACTACATATTGCTAGTATATAAAGAAATGATCAATGTCTGAATATTTATTTTGTGACTTGTTATTTTCTGAAACCTTTATTAGATCTCAAAGTTTTTCTTCTGATAGGCTTTTCAGGAGGCATCACATTATTGAGTTTATATTGCACAGGACTTAAAATTTTCCATTTAGCATGGTTTCTGCTACCAGCATTTTCCTGTTGAGATTTATAAGACATACCTAGGTTTTAGAGGAGGGAAATAGGGGAAAATTTTGGAAGCAAAAAATGTGGTAAAAAAGTGCATCTTAGTCTGAAAAATATGGTAGTCCTTAATTTTTAGTTTTCTGATCATTGAAAAGCTCTGCTCATTATGAATCCAACCATGTTTCTTTCCTTAGATATTAGTCATTTGATATAAGTACTGGCTTATATGAAATTCAAATTTATTATACCTCTTAGACTTCAGAACTGGACATGGATCCTCTCTCTTATAAGCTGTTGTGTCTTTTTAATTTCTTCCTCTCACATCGCCACCCTTGAGGCCTTGGCTATGATTTGCCTGATTTAGGATGCTACCTGCAAAAGTATCTCAAGGATGACAGGGTACGCTACTATGGAGTCAAGTATTTAACATGGTTTATTTTTATTATGAACTTTCATAATCTTCTAAATTAGGGGCCATTATTGAGCTGATAATGAGGGTCACAATATCTATAAATTCAGCCAATATTAACAGACTATCTGCTATAATTTAAAAATCATAGTGATAGTGATAAACTACTGACACTTTATAGTATATATAGCTGGTAGTATTATAATCCTACTTTTAAACTGTGTCTTGAAGTTGTTTCTAAATTGTTCAAGGAAATACATTTCATGTTGGAGTTATTTTTGAATTTGGAAAGATTCTTCTTCTTAGTTTCCGAGAACACTGCTCATTGCTGGTGATGTAAAGGCATACTTAATGCCTTCAGTACATTTGGAAGTATATTGAGGATATGGACATTTCTGTATTAGTGGGTCATGTGTAAATATACTGCATATGGAAATATACACAGGTATAGTGAGATTATAGTTACCTATAACATCATCACAGATTTGTTTTGAAAAACGAATTTTGACACAGTTGACTCTTGAACAAAGTTGGGGTTAGGGGCACCAAGCCCCTGTGCAGTAACCTACTATTGACTGGAAACCTTACTGATAACATAAACATTCAATTAACACATATTTTATATGTTACATGTATTATATACTGCATTTTACAATAAAGTAAGCTAGAAAAAAGATGTTAGAAGGAAAATTATGAGGAAGATAAAATACACTTACAATAGTCTACTGTGTTTATCAATACTGCAAATTAAAAAATAAAATGAAATCTGCCTGTGAGTGCAGCCGTGCAGTTCAAACTTGTGTTGTTCAAGGGTCAACATGCCTCGCTGGAGACCTTGATGACAGTGGTTTTTAAGTTTCCAGTTATTTTATGACCAAGACAGGAAACATTTTTCTTTGCTTAAATAATAAGGATCTGACAATATCTTCCTCTCAGAGAAAACAAAATGATCTTGAAGAATCCCTTAACTTTCAAGATTAGAGTATTTCAGTTCCCTTCAGTCCTCACTCACTCATGCCCCGTGATTTTGGGTGCCTTCAGATTCTGTCCTTACTTGACATCTCTTCTCTGACTTATATTTATGCTATTATTTATCCCTAAGGCTATTCTTGCAGGATGCTAAAAATTATGGGTAAAGTGTTTTTTAAAAATATATCAACCTGACTATTTTGACAATGCAATCAAAGGCTGTGTTCAACAAATAGTTAAGTCAGTCAAATATGTTTAATTTACTTATTTCTTATTGCATAGATAAAATTACTGAATTAATTTTTACCTTCCCTAGGTCCTTTAGTTTTATAAATACTTACCTAGTGATGGTGAAAGAGTTAAACTAGTTGTATTTGCTTTGCATTTGTCTTACTTCTTAAATTGTCCTTTGCTTCTAATAAAGCTATAATTTGTTGGTTAAAAATTAACAAAAAGCATAGATTATAACCTTTGTGGAGCTGGATATTAGTTATAGTCTCTTGAAATGAACAGTTTAATGAGAACATTTTTTTTTAATTTTTAAATTAGTTTGTATTTAAAGAGCTTGTTTATATCAGTGGATAATAACCAAATGCTGTAGAAGGCACTGCAATTATCGGACTGAGAGTGATCTGAAAGTCCTGAAAAAGCCATAGTTAGATTCTTCCTGCTGCAATTTAGGTATATTCTGGATTCGGTATGACTGCCTCTTGCTGCTGTTGAGTGTATGCATGTATTAATAACACCTTTTCATTTCTGATAAAGAGAAATAGTCACATTTAGCTTTATAAATACATTGTCCAAGAGTAATTCAATAATACCTTCTCAAAATATGACTGCACAAGCCTTTGTTCATCCTGAAAATACTATTTTCTCAGGTCAAGGCCCCAGGGCCAAAATAAGTAGGTAAATAAATGGGAAATCAACATAACCACTATGGAAGTTATGAAAATGGACCTCTTGGATCTCTGACTATGAGGGGCATGATTGACCTACAGGCTCAGCTGCTGTGCTCTGAAACCCGTTACTGCATGTCCACTGAGGCTATGCTTTTTGTGGGCAATGCCAGTCAGTGACAGACAGGGCACAGATGCAAAGGCAGACCTGCTTGCAGGGGTACACGAGGCTCCCCCAACAAATGACTTTGATATAAGGACTATCCAAAGGCTTTGCCAAATTTACTTAGAACTTGTACTGCTGTCTAAGATACTTCCACCCAAACTTCCATCTCTTCCTCCTTCACCCAGGGTCAGTTTCGCCTCTTTGACCACTCTTTCAGCCTCTCCTGCCCCCCTCTCTATTTTCCCTAACACATTTTTATGCAGCTACTTAATCCCATCTAGACATTTTCTTCTTGGAAGACATGGTCTAACCCCATCACTTTTCAGGCTAAGGTATCAATAGTACTACTGGCTTAATTTTAAGGCCAACTGGAGCTCATAAATTTGTGCATTTTATATGATATTTTGATGTCACTATGTAATTACATCTTTAAACAAGCTAGCCTCATAAGATGAAATATAAAGTAACTTTATTTTCATCTCCTGCTGTCCTTTTAAACCTGTTTTGGGGGCTTTTCCTTTCCACCCTCTCAGAGTAAACTTGGTCCGATGTCATTGATATCTACATTACCCTCAGATAACAAAAAAGTCCTTTGAACATTTTAGTTTACCAAACTGTCTCAGTGGATTATTCGAAGTGCCCACTCCCATGCAATAATCAAGAGATTTATTAGAGTTTTATTAACGTTCTTCCTCACCTTCAGCTTTGACCTATGGAGCCATCTTTGAGTTTTAGCTAGTGTTCGAAGCTGAGTCCTTTTCTCTCTATTATTATTGGAGCAACCTGTCAATCCTATTTTCTTGATAGGGCCAAATGCATGAAAGAGAATTTAAAATTTCTTTCTTCCCTAAGGGATTTATCCAAGCAACTGCACTAGCTTTCTGGTGAGGTCTGTGAACGCCTTCTGATGGCCTTCCTGAGCAACAACTAAGACAACCCCACACTGACTTTCACAGTTGTGTCTACATCTGCTTCGTAGGAAAAATACTCACAGATCCTTTGTGTGGCAAACTCTGGGCACGCAAGCTGCCCCCACGTAGCAGTTCACTGAAGAACCCTACTTCAGCACATAGACTGCCACAGTCTCTTTTCCTTTGGCTTTCTTAGGCATTATCTCTTACACTGAAGGGGGTAAAATTAAACTCTTTTTAGTATAATTCTAGATCTTTCCGAAGGCTTGAGGGATGAAAGAGCACCTTTTTTTCTATTATAAATTGGGGTGTGGTGAGATGGGCAGAACCCTCAGTATGCAACTTTTTATCCAAAATTACTCTAAACTTCAAGCCTCTCTTTAGGGCACTCTAACCATTCTTACAAGCTAGGGGTGCATTTTATGTTCCATGTTACTAGTGCTAAGCAAGCTTCCTCACCTTTTTGGCCCCACTTTGGAAAGCAGGAATAGCTGGCACTGATTCAATACTTTGATATTCAAAGTGTTGTCCCAAGTACCAGGAGCATCCTCACTGGGAGCTTGTACAAATGCTGAATCTCAGATACCATCTCAGAAATGCTGAATCAGAATCGGCATTTTAACCTGGTCCCCAGTGATTCATATTCACAGAAACTTTTGAAAGCACTAGCCTAGAGGATGGAGCTGAAACAGTGGTAAGAAGTATTTTATTTTAGAATTATGTTACCACTGTACTTAATATTTATTCAATAAATATGTATTGACTACTGTTAGATCATGACATTCAAAAGTCTTGGAGGAGAGCTTGAACAACCTCATACTTAAACAAAATGCAACAAATAAAATTAAAATGCTAAGAGATAATATGGTTCTGTAGGATTTTGGAGTAGGAAAAATTTCTGGGAGAGGGTATGACAGAAAATTCAGAAAAGAAATTATTTGAATTAAGCTTTCAAAGACACATAGTACCTGGCCATGTACAGTTGATGAACTGGTCATTTTATATGAAAGAATTAAGGTAAATAAAGGCACAAGGAAGAAAATCATAGGCACATGGACAGAGAGTAGCTGTATTTGACTGGAAGAAATGGAATGTGGAGGTGATACTGAGGGCAACAGGAAAATACGTCAGAGCACTGAACGTTGAGCCAGAGCTTATATTTCATTCAGAACCGAAAAGAAGGGGCTACTCTGGTAATACATGAAAGATTCTCCTTAGCTATTACTCTTCAGGAAATACTAGTGTTTGGAAAAAAATTGCTTGCTGACCATCCTTTCCTTTTCTTTATTCAGCACAGCAAACCCAATAGTGCTCTGCTGTGTGGCCTGTTCTCCTCCCTTTAAGGAAATGGTCCACACTGCATGTCCTTCTGTCTCCTACTGACCCACTCTTCCTCTGACATTCCACAATATGCCTGAAATCCAGTGACCTCTGGGGACAATCTGAAAGTAAAGCACCTGATTTGAAAAAAAAACAAAAAACAAAAGAAAAATAGCTTGAGACTTTATTTCAGTTTCAAAGTTAAAATCTGGAACAGAAAATGTATAAATTTGGAGATGAGGGTTGGGTTGTGCTAGGTCATTGATCTCAGGATTGATCCCACCATCTTTCTTCAACAAAAAAAAATTACTTTGGACTCTGGCCAAGATGGAGGTATAGGTGACACACTGTGCCTCCTCCCACAACCAAAATAAGAACAACAATTTAGAAACAAAATAACAACCAGAACTGACAGAAAATTGAACTGTATGGAAGTCCAAAAACAAAGGAGTTAAAATAGACACAGTCATCCAGACCAGTAGGAGGGGTGAAGTTAGGTGGCCAGGAGGAGAGGGGTCACAGCTAATAAAGCAGTGGCACCGGGTATGCAAGGCAGCAGTTGACAAACCCCAGGTGCGCAAGACGGTCAGTCCCACATTTGTGTGCAGATAAACCAAGCAAAACTGGGGAGCGGGACAGACCGAGCAACCCAGGGTCCCAGCTCAAGGAAATAAAACCTCAAAACACCGAATGAAAACACCTCTGGGGGATGAGGTGCAGGGAGAGACTCCTGGCCTCACAGGAGAGTTCACTGGAGAGACCCACAGGGTCCTAGAATGTACACAAGCACACCCATCCAGGAACCAGCACCAGAAGGGCCTGGTTTGTTTGGGGGAAGTATGGAAGGGACTGAAAGTCAGCAGAGAGTGGAGTAACCACCATTGTCCCCTCTCAGACTCCACCCCCCACATACAGTGTCACAAACCAGCAACTGGGTTGCTTCACCCTGGTGAACACCTAAGGCTCTGCCCCTCATATATAACTGGCACAATGAGAAAAAAAAATTTGGCCCAAACAGAAGAACAGATCAAAGCTCCAGAGCAAATACAACTAAGTGACAAAGAGATAGCCAATCTATCAGATGCACAGTTCAAAGCACTGGTGATCAGGATGCTCACAGAATTGGCTGAATTTGGTTGCAAATTAGATGAAAAAATGAAGGCTACCCTAAGTGAAATGAAGGAAAATGCACAGAGAAACAATAGTGATAGAAAGGAAACTGGGGCTCAAATCAATGGAGTGGACCAGAAGGAAGAAAGAAACAACCAAACAGAAAAGAATGAAGAAACAGGAATTCAAAAAAAAAAAGGAGAGGCTTAGGAACCTCCAGTACATCTCAAAACATCCCAACATCTGAATTATAGGGGTACCAGAAGGGGAAAAGGAAAAGCAAGAAGTAGATAACTTATTTGAACAAATAATAAAGGAGAACTTCCCCAATCTGGCAAAGAAAATAGACTTCCAGGAAGTCCAGGAAGCTCAGACAGTCCTAAGGAAGTTGGACCCAAGGAGGAACACACCAAGGCACATCATAATTATATTAGCCAAGATTAAAATGAAGGAGAGAATCCTAGAAGCAGCAAGAGATAAGGAGACAATTACCTACAAAGGATTTCCCATCAAACTGTCAGCTGATTTCTCAAAAGAGACCTTCCAGGCAAGAAGGGGCTGGAAAGAAGTATTCCAAGTCATGAAAGGCAAGGACCCACATCCAAGATTGCTCTATCCAGCAAAGATTTCATTTAGAATGGAAGGGCAGATAAAGTGCTTCTCAGATAAGGTCAGGTTAAAGGAGTTCATCATCACCAAGCCCTTATCATATGAAATGTTAAAGGTACTTATCTAAAAAAGTAGATAAAAAAACATGTGCAGTAAAATGATAGCAAACTCACAATTATTAACAACCACACCTAAAACAAAAACAAAAGCAAACTAAGCAAACAACTACAAGAGGAGCAGAACCACAGAAATGGAGATCACACGGAGCGTTGAAGTAAGGAGGGAAGTAAGTAGGAGGAGGAGAGAGAGGGAAAGGTACAGAGAATAAGTAGCATAGATGGTAGGTAGAAGATAGACAGAAAGGGTAAGAATAGTATGGGAAATGTAGAAGCCAAAGAATTTATGACACATGAACATGGACTGCAGGCGGGAAATGTGGGTGGGAGAGTGTGTGCAGGGTGGAGGGAATTGAAGGGGGGGGAATGGGACAATTGTAATAGCATAATCAATAAAATATATTTTAAAAAAGATTTTGTTATTTTCAGACAGAGAGGAAGGGAGGGACAAAGAGAGGGAGAGAAATATCAATGTGTGCACCTATACTGGAGACCTGGCCTGCAACCCAGGCACATGCCCTAACTGGGAATTGAATAGGCAACTCTTTGGTTCGTAGGCTGGCACTCAATGCACTGAGCCACACCACCCAGGACTGATCCTACCATCTTCTGATGACAATCATTTCTCTATCTGAAAAAAAATCATCCATAATACATCATGAACCATGGTCTCAAGGACCCCTGGGGGAATTTAAAAGAGAAAACATGCTGAATACAGTGTTTAGGAGCCTGCTTTGGAGAAATGCCAATTTTCTGCTCCCCTCCATAACAAAACCTCTCTTTTTTCTGTATTTATATCTCCAGTCTGTCAGCTCTCATTCCTATTCAATATGGATCCAGCCCCAATCTGATAGTCTCTCTTCAGCTGCCAGAATGTTCTTTAGACATAGTCTGATTACGACAGTTTTCTGCTTCAAGCATTTAAAAACAACAAAGAACAAACACAGATTTCTTATCATTGCCTAAAATTTAACATGGTCTGGTTCCTGCCTTCCTCTCCAAGCTTATCTCATATTTTCCATCTCTCATTCACTCAATTCTAGTCTCTCAGGCCAGAGACAGAGTAAAATTCACAGTAAGAGAGATCTAGGTTAAAGGGAAAAGAAAATCCTGTGTGTTTCTGTAGGTACATACATTATGTAAATACATTTTTACTATCTAGAAGGATATATGATAAATTGATAATTGCGGCTATTTTAGGGGTGGAGGAGAGATTGAGATTGAGAGAGAAAAATTTTTGATTTATTTTATCTGTAATATTTTATGTATTGTGTCTATAATAGTTGAATCTAATTCTCTGCCTGTACAGGAAAAACACACTTCCATGTTTCTCCTTTACGCTCACACCACTACACTTCACATCCAATCACCAAATTTATAGAGTATTTTTTTTCACACATCAAGTAATTGTCTGCAACACCAGCTGAGTGTTCTATGATTCAGTTCTGACATTAGCTGGAGTTAGTTAGCAACAGATCCCATAAGTTTAGGGCTCAGTCCTGCAAGACTAACTTCACTTCAGACACCAATTGCAAATGCCAGGTAGTTACCTGAGCTTCTGGCAAACCAGCTATAAGTAGGGGTTCCCACAACCCACTCCTTGGTGTCAATAATTTGCTAGAATGGCTAACAGAACTCAGGGAAATGCATTTACTGGTTTGTTATAAAGGATTTGAAAAAACAGCTAGATGAAGAAATATATAGGGCCAGTTCCAGAAGTGTCCTGAGCACAGGAGCGTCTATCCTCATGAAGCTGGGCTGCACCACTCTCCTGACCTGTACACATGGTCCAGTCTGGGTGCCATCTGAAGCCTGTACTATTAGGGTCTAATGAAGCTTTCAGCACTTAGGCATGGTCGATGGTTAACTCGGTCTATACTTCCTTTCCCCTTTTTAGAGCTGAAAGCTCCAACCGTCTAATTATGTCTTTGTCTTTCTGGTGACCAGCCATGATCCCAAAGCTGTCCAGGAGCCCCCCAAGAGTCGTCGCATCAGAAAAGACACTTCTATCACCCAGGAAATTCCAAGGGATTTAGGAACTCTGTGTCAGGAACTGGGGTCAAATATGATGTTTTATTAGAACAAAAGATGTTCTTAGAGCTCTTGCCAATTATAAAATGATAAGGGTTTTAGGAGCTCTATGCCAGAAACCAGGAATAAATATATATATATATGATTATATAATAATTAGTATATATTATATATAATTATATATAATATACTCTAATATTAATATAATAACATGTAATATATAATATAAAATGTATAATATATTATATACATTATTAATCATATTATAAATGTATGTAATTATATAACTATATGGTTATATATTATATATTATTATTATTATTTCATACCCCCTTAAAAATCTCTTTATGTAACCCCTGCCAGTGTGGCTTAGTTGGTTAGAGTGTCATTCCATAAACCTAGATAGAGGTCATGGGTTCAGTTCCTGGTCAGGGCACATACCTCGGTTGCAGTTCTGTCCCCAATTGGGGCATGTATGAGAAACAATTGATTGATGTTTCTCTCTCACATTGAGCTTTTTCTTCCTTTCTCTTTGACTTTCTTCCCCTCTCTCTAAAAATCAATAAGCGTGTCCTTGAATGAGAACAAAAAATAAATAAATAATAAATTCATGTATTCTTTGGAGTTTTTAAGTTAGGCTTTTAAAAAGGCTTAGGATAATTTACTTTGCCTGGTATTCTGCATAGTTTGATGATTTTCAGACACTTTTTTGATTTATCCTCTTTTTAACTTCTAAAGGATTCTTGGGGCCAGAATAATGAATTGTTTTCTAAGCAGAAAACTTCAGAGACTCTGAAGTTCAAATAACTCATCTTTGTAGAAAATTTTAGAAAAAACCCATATTGGTTTATTGGTTTAAAAGACCCAGAGGGAGCAATGGCCTCAAGTCGATCTCTAATTTATCTAGTGGTTTATCTATCCGTTTTTGCTTGTCCATCTCTCTTTGTCCACAAAGGATTTAAAATGATTAATTGGATCTAGTAATGAGACTGATATTCTTAGTGATTGATAAACTACTTCTAAGAGGTATTCACTAAAAGTTATTAAGATCACTGTTGGATTATCTTGATTGCAAAATGAGTATTGTGAAGGCAATAACATTGATTTGCATGTATAGACTGGCATTTGAAGAAAAAGGTAGCCCTGGCTAGTGTGGATCAGTGGATTGAACCCAGGCTGCAAGACAAGGAGTTGCTGGTTCGATTCCTAGTCAGGGCACATGCCTGGGTTTCAGACCAGGTCCCCAGTGGGGGCCATGTGAGAGGCAACCACATGATGTTTCTCTTCCCCTCTTTCTCCCTCCATTCCCTTCTCTCTAAATATAAATGAATAAAATCTTTTTTAAAAAGTTAAAAACAAAAGAAAGTTTGGATTCTGGAGTGAGACACACTGGTATGAATTTCTAACAGCACCATTCTTTAAAAAAAAAAAAAGAAAGAAAAAATTAAATCTCCCTTCAGTAGAGCCACAGTCCATATATGCTAAATGATTATGAAAGTTTCTCTGCCATATTGGTTTAAATTTGCACTAAATGTTAGAGAAGATCACAGTTTTTACCAGGACAGAGGTCAGTACCAAGTCATGGCAGATGGCCTCAGGCAGCGTGACTCTCTTCTAGACTCCTTTACTCTCTCCCAACTTCCTGGAACTGCAACAAGCACCAGATCCCCAATCTTTATTTATACACATGCCCCACATTCTTTGCAAGAATAAAGATATCATGTTTTTACTTTACATGGTTTTTTCAATGGATTTTTAAAGAAAAGAATGCTACACCAGCCAAAGATAGATATGTATGTAACAAAGAATTACACTTTTCCGAGTCATATCACAGCAGGCAGGTGATATCTTCTATTTAATTTTTCCATAGACACATTTCTAAAATATCTTACCATGAAATACTTTTAACCAAGAAAGTCAGTATTTTACTTATGATAATTTGTAAATAATAATATTCCTAATAGATATGTCTCTCTTTATTAAAAGTCACTGGATTCCTAAAATACAGTTTTATTTGGCAATACACTGCTAAAGTGAGTCAGCAGAATATGAAATTGTTGAGGATTTTGATGTGACCAGAACAATCTCTTTAACTCAGGGCTAGAAAATAAATTCATTTGTGTTACTTTGCAAATTGTGACTGCCTTATGTATTTGATCGACCTAAATAACTTCTGAGAGAAGACTTATCAAAACTCAGCAGTCAGTCTCTTTGATTTTACCAAAGATGTTCAAAGAATTTAATAGTGCCTGATGGATGTGTATCACTCTTTACTTGGCAAAGGCAGTTTGTCAGAGTAGAACCATGACAAGTGACAGCAAATCCACATTTCCCACCCCTGGCTTCTTTGTGCATTGGCTGATAGAACATTCTGGGGTATTTCAGTGTTAAGAGGCTGTGACATCTAAAAGTACAAAATGCCCTGTTTTTTTCACATGCTTCCTACAGAAAAAAATAATCAAAGCCATGGCTCAGTCTAGCATTCCCCCACTCCCATACTCTGTCCCACACCCATGCCACTAAACTTCATTTGAGGAGAGAACGAAACCCAGTGAAGTAGCATCTCTGTGAATCTATGGTCATGCATCTCAAAAAAGCCCTTTCCTAATCTATCATCTTTTAATGATTTCCATCCTAATTCCTCAAGACATCCACTTTACAACTTCTTTCTTTAAATATTGATGCCCCCACAATGATGAAAACTTTCAAACATTAATGAGAAAATAGCAACATCCATATGAAAAACCCACCATTTTCCATCACTGAATTTCCCTTCTGATTAAGATGGAGGAAGAGTCCTTCTCTCCCCTCAACTTGCAATCTTCACTCATCTACTGAGTTTTTTTTAGTTTGTTTCAATTAAGTAGAAACAGGCTTTAATATAGCTCATATTAAAAACAAAGCAAAACAAAGCATTCTTCTTATACTCCTGCAATTTCTTTTCTCCCTATCATGTTATAAGAGGATTGTCTCAGTTAGCTTTGTCTACTTTCTCATCTTTTATTTTCAATTTGACATACTGCTTTTAGCCATCACGACTCACTGAAAACATCTCATCAAAGTCATCAGGGAACTCCATTCAGTCAAATATCAGCCTGTATCTTACCCAATGCCTCATTAAAATTAAATATCATTGATCACTATTTTCTTACTAACATGTTCTACACTCTTGGCCTCTTTGACACAATATTCACCTGGCTTTTTGCCTGCCTCACTGGCCACTCCTTTTCAGTATTCTCTTTTTAAATTAATCAATTGTTGAACAAAAATTAGGCCACTTTATTAAGGTATGATTGACGTAAAAATCTGTGCATGTTTAACATGTACAATTCAATGAGTAAACATATCCATTACTTCTCAAAGTTTCCCTTCACTCTCTTCATTATATTTGTGTGTGTGGCATGAATGCAAAACAAGACCTACTCTCCTAAGGACATTCTAAGTATGTAGTGCAGTAGTGTTGGTTACAGGCACTAAGGTGCATCACAGACCTCCAGAACTTATTTATTCTTCATAACTGAGGATGTGTGTTCTTTAATCATTGCCCCCTTCAGCCCAGCCTCTGAGAAACACTATTCTAATCTCTGCTATTAGAGAGTTTTCTATTTTATATTCTACATTTAAATGATATCATACAGTATTTGTCTTTCTGTGTTTGGTTTACTTCCCTTTGCACAAGTCTCTCAAGTCCACTTGTGATGTTGCAAGTGGCAGGGTTTCCTTCTTTAAAAGGCTGAATAATATCCCTTTGCATCTATCTGCCACATATCTTTATCCACCTGCCAATGGGAATTTAGGTTGTGTCCTCCTCTTGGCTATTGTGAATAATTCTGTAATAAACATGGTGCAGTTATCTTTTTTGAGATTCTGGTTTTAATTCCTTCAGATAAATACCCAGAAGTAGAGTTGCTGGATCATATGATAGTTGTATTTTTAATTAAGAAATGTACCTCATCATAATATGACAAGCCCACAACTAATATCATACTCTACAGTAAAGAGCTGAAAGAGTTTCTTTAACACCAGGAACAAATAAAGGATGTCCATTCCTGTCACTTTTCTTCACTATACTACTGGAAGTCCTAGTCAGAGCAATTTAAAATAAATCAGAAAATAAAGAAGTAAAATTGTGTCTGTTTGCAGATGGCATGATCTTTATATAAACAATCCTAAATACTCTTCCAAAAACCTACTAGAAGTAATAAATAAATTAAATAAAATTGTTGGCTATAAAATAAATACATAAAATCAGTTGCATTTTATACACTAACAAGAAACTACCTAAAAATAAGTTAAGAAAGCAATTTCTTTTAAAATAGCATACATACATACATACATACATACATATTTAGGCATACACTTAATTAAGGAAGTGAAAGATCTGTACACTGAAAACTATAAAATGTGGATGAAAGAAACTGAAGAAGAAACAACTAAATGTAAAGACATCTCATGTTCATGGACTACAAGAATTCATATTGCTAAAACGTTCATACTATGAACGTTACAGTGATCTATAGAATCAGTGCAAACTGTATCAAAATTTATAGTGACATTTTTCATAGAAATAGGAAAATAATTCTAAAATTTATATAGAACCACACAAGATTCTGAATAGCTAAAGTAATCTTGAGCAAGAAGGATAAAACTGGAGGCATCTTACGTCCTGATTTCCTATTAGATGACAAAGTTAATGTTTTAAAACTTTTACTTAACAAAAATCTCTACGTCTTTTCCTGTTTCATAAATAATGAAACTGAGACATTATGGAACTTATGAGCAAAATCACTAGACATGGAAACATATAGGACTTAATTGTGTGATATTTGTGTTCCTAATAACTGCCACAGCACCTTCCTAATAAGAGGCCCCCAATACTAATGAAACGTTTCCACTATCTCTTCAAAGTTTGTTTCACTACCAAAATTATTCAAGTCTTCAGACTGTGTGGAGTTAGCCCTATATTTAGTAGTAGTAACCCTATATTTAAATCTCAACCTCATGTGCTCTCTCTGTGACTCACACACACACAGACACACATGATTTCCCTCTTTTCTCGCCCCTCCTCCCTTTCCTTCTAGCACTTTTCACCAGCAGTCAATGATGAGTCAAAGAGAAATTGAGAGGCATATTGGAAATCCTTAAATCAAATGTTTCCAGAACTGAATTTTATAACTTTGTAACTAGAGAACACTCCCTTCGTGTTACATGTGTGGAAACAGAGGTTTGTGCAAGTCAAGCGACTTATTTAAGGTCATACACTTGGCTGGCATGAAATATAATCCAGGTTTTCCTATTCACAACTCACTGTCATTTATACTGCTTCTCTTTGCCATGTTGAATTAGATTAGATTAGAGATGTTCCCTTTTGGTCTTGTTCGCCAGGGAGAGCTTCCCACCTCTTCTGTTTTTTGTGGTTATGTTTGGTATTTTTAAAGCAGAAAACTTCCATGTTTATTAATAAATTTAGAATGCCAATGTATGAAATGATAAAAGTGGAGTTACTTCAGATCAAGTGCAGGTGAGTTGTGTAGTTCAGACCTGTTGCCGCTCCTCAGTCTCCTCCTCGCTATTATACTCCCCTTTATTAACTGAGAGAACCAAAGAAAGGATGAAAAAAACTGATAGAATCAATTCAAATTATGAAAACCACCTAGCTTTGTTTAGTGCTTTTTGCATTACAGAGTTTTTGAACATTTATTACCTCATTTGATGCCCAGTGCATCCTGAGTGAGGTATCTAAGGCATGGAATTTTAACACACCTATATTGTAAGTAAGAAAACCAAGACTCAGACTAAGCAAATCTCTGTAAATCTTAAAAATAAGGAAATGAATGAAGTGAAACCAAAGTACTATGGCTTGCAATCCAGTATCTTTCCTCTGCATTTAAGTGCAATATAATCTTTTAAGAATCCTTCTTAATATAATTACCAAGGAACTGGGGGGCAGCCTAACCTGAGAGGATGTGTATTATTCTATAGTGTTTTTATTAAAAGTCATGTTTCCACTTTCAAAGATATCGAAGTGTGGCCAGAAGTACCTTAAGAGCCTCACGTTCTGGCTAAAGGATTTCCGAGTTGCAAACCTCACTGCTGCTGCCAAACTGGCACTCATGCATCACTCTCGTGGTGCCATGTCTCAGAGCCATTGCTCAGGGGCCTGCTTCCCCTTCACTCTTTTTTAAAAACATTTTTGATTGTTGTTCAAGCACAGTTGTTTCCCGAGGCGCATCTGCACACCAGTAAACAGGTTGTCCTCGAAGAGAGACTCTGTCTCCTTTTGGGAGAGTGCAAGAGCGAAACAAATATTTTAAAATGATAATAAATACCTTTTGGATATACCTAATATTTCTATTTCTTAGCTTGGAATGTTTTTTAAAAGTCACATTCTCTTAAATGTTTAAATTAAGTGATTCTAAGTGCCCATGGTCTTGTTGAGAAAATGCCTGTCTTTCCTCCTCTGCATCTCTTTTTACATGCCTTCTCCTTGTGTGCCAAGAACAAGAACACTGGTGGTGTTCACTCAGTCCCGGGGACCCTTGCTTCGTGGGAGAAAAGGACGAAGGAAATGTGATTCATGCTCCTAGAGAGCAGCATTCTCTACCCTGTGGTTGCCACGGTACTGATGTCACAAGGAAAATCAGGATCTCTTGGCCAGAGGCAGCGCCTGTCCCTTGCTGGAAGCCTGTTGATGGCTTTAGCAAATCAGCGTTGTTCTGGAAGGAAGGAAGATTCTGTCCCCTGTGACTGAAGTTCATAGCCTGGCATTTTCTCAGGGTGCAAACTTGAGAGAGAGACCTTTCCGCAGTGTTTGTTCAGCACCGGTGTTTTGTGCCCATCAGGGACCACCCCTTACGGCTATTTGATGACTCGCTCTCACACAATCAGGCACACACTCTGATAACACATTCACACCTACACTCACACACACCCACACCTACACTCATACTTTTCCTTGAAGGTTTGCCAAGGGTGATTGAGCACAGCCTGCCTTCATCACCTTAATATTTATTACTTTGAGAGTTGAAATCTTACCTTCTTAGACATGAAGCCCACCCCATTTCCCAACACAGATAAATAATATTTCTTCCAAGTAAAAGCCATACCTGGTGGTGTTTATAAAACATTTTACAATTTACAAAGTGTATTCAACTTAATTATTTGATTTGAAAACCCAGTAGTATTATATTCTTTTTTATAGATTAAAACAAAAAAACAGAGGTCAAAGACATTAAGGCATGTGCCCAAGATCACACTGTTTTACATGACAAACCTCTCTCACTGTTTCTTATATTTCCCCCAATTTACAGTGCTTTATTTTAAAAGTATTATAAATTATTGGAACATAAGAATTAGTCAGGCATAAAATGTAAAGAAAAATAATGTAATGAGTACTCATGCACACACCACTCAGTGTAAGAAATAAAATATTGTAGGCCCTGACTGGTGTGGTTCTGTGGGAGCACGGCCTGTGAATCAAAGGGTCGCCAGTTTGATTCCCAGTCAGGGCACAAGCCTGGGTTGTGGGCCAGGTCCCCAGTTGGGGGCATGTGAAAGGCAAACACACTCTGGTGTTTCTCTTCCTCTCTTTTTCCCTCTCTTCCACCCCTTTCTAAAAATTAATGAATAAAGTCTTTTAAAAAAGAAATAAAATACTATAGATAGAATTGACCCCTGTGTATATCTCTCTTAGTCCACTTTTATCTCTTTTACTAATAAGCAAATACTATTCTGTGTCTGGTATTTATTATTTTTTCACTTTTAAAATTTTGTTACACAGGTTTGGATTTCTTAAAATAGTCTAGTGCATCCTCTGACAAATTCCATAACTTTTTGTCTGTCATTTATAAAATGGAAATAACAGTGTCTACTGTATTAGGTTGTTAAAACCATGGATGTTAAAACATAATATTTGACATAGAGTGAGATTTGTTAGGTAAAAGTTTTAAAATACTCATGTATTTTTCTACTACTTATTTTTTTCCTGGACTGTATGTTCGTGAGGTATACCCAGCTTGATACCTGTCCTAGTTTATTCATTTCCCTTGCTTTCTAAGTAGGCCACCTCTTATGTTAATTACATTTGGTTTTTTTGGTACATCTTATCTATTTAAAATAATGTTGCTATAAACATTCTCACATATGTCACCATGGAAGAGAGCCTTTAAGGAATATTTAGAAGGATTTAAATTGCCCAGTCACAGAAATGTGTATCTTCAACCTCAGTTGGAGGAATTCTTTTTTTTAAAGGCTAATATATCTTTATTTTTATAGATGGAATATACTTCGAAGATTTCATAATCCTTAATGTCAGTTCCACCAGGAAATGCAAGTACCTAGTAACAAAATTCAAATATATAAAGCAAAAGTTAACAGAATTGAAAGGATTATGCATACATTTAGATTAGAGGTGAATTGAAAGGATTATGCATACATTTAGATTAGAGGTGTAGATTAAATATAACTCTCAGTTATGGACAGAGGAGTCAGACAGAAAAAAATCATTAGTGATACAGAAGATCTGAATGTAACAACTAAGAATTTGACCAAATTGGAATATAGAGAATATAAGTCATTCATATTTGTTTCAAATGTCAATGGAACATTTATGAGAATAGACCTTATATAGGACCATAGTTAAAACACAACAATTTCCAAAGGACTGAAATAATACAGAGCATGTCCTCTCACTGTAAGGTACATAAAAATTGATAATGAGTAAAAGAAGAAAACAGAATGGAAATTAGAAAGTATGGCCTGATAATGAAAATAAATATGCATAGCAAAACTCCTTCAGGTGGGAGGCTTAAAAGTTGGGGCACTAGATCTTGAGTTCAGATTCTTTGTTCCTCAAGGACAAGGTGGAGTTAGGAGACCCCTCCTGACTGGATGGTGCTGTGCCAGGTGCAGTTTAAGACAGGAGTGTCACCTACCTGTCACGATGTATGTTTCCTATTTTAAATGGAATATGTTCAATATTTAATGATTAAATATGGCATGGGATGCTTTCTTGGTTAATTCCTTAAATCAAATTGCGAAAGATCTTTTTTATATCTTAGTTTTCTGAGTTTCCTTTTAAAAAAATCATCGTGAATGTTGAATCTCATCAAATGCTTTGTCTCCATTTATGAGACTGGTCATAGGGGCACTCTCTTTTATTCTATTAATATAATTAAATGAATTGGTGTTCTTGCTTTATGAATGTTAAATCAACATTGCATTACTAGGATAAATGATAGTGGTCATTCTAGATTACAATGATATATTGCTAGATTCAAATTGCTAGTATTTTTATGTGTCTATGTTTAGGAAAGACAATGTTCTATAACATTATTTTTTGTCATGAAATGAGTTCAGCAATTTCCTTCCCCTCTAATTCTTAAAGAAGTTTGCATAAAATCAACGCTATTTCTTCCAGAAATGTATTTCACCAGTGGAATTATATAGGCCTAAATCTTTCTGCATGGGAAGTTTTTTAAAGAATGAATTTCATTTTTTAAAATATGGGGCTATTCAAATTTTGTTTCATCTTTGTCAATTTACTAAAAGTGAGTTGTTCAAAGAATCTGTCAGTTCATCTAAATTACTAAATTTTTTAGCATGAAGTTTTTATAGTAACCTACTTTAGTGGCTATAAAATATGTAATGACTCTTCTTTCACTCCGGATATTGCTGATTTGTGTTCTGTCTTTTTTGTGTGTAATCACCTTAAGTATGGATTTTTTAGGAATCCTTCATATGCCTTAGGTTATTACTCCTTTGTCATTTAAATTGTCTAATTACATCTTCTCACATTCTGTGACTTTTGTTTCACCCTATTAGGGTAACTTTTTATAGGCTTTATACTTAATGTAGTAAAAAATAACATTTTCTGCCTTTATGAGATATGTTTTTTGGGAATTTTAGATGAAGACATTTTTTTCCTAAACCTGAGGTCATATACTTTCTTAAAATTTCTTCTAACATTTTTAGAATTTTAGGTTTTATAAATCTATAATTTATCTGCATTTTAAAAGGAATAGCAAAGATAGAAATCCAATTTTATTTTTTCATATGTGTATATAATTATCCCAGTATAATTCATTCTATCTTCCATTCTTTCCTTATGGCTACCCCTGCCTTGTACCTAGTACTAGGGACTAGGTATTAGATAGGTAGGCAGGTAAGTAGGTGGATAGAAAGATGGATGCAGAGTCAGTGGGCGGCTCCCTCTTCTTTCCCGTTGGTACATTACTATCTACACCAAACCCATGATCCTAATGACTTTACCTATATATCGAGTATTGCATAAAGTGATATTTATTATAGCTTTTATTGTTGTATTAGATGTTGTCAGCCCTTCTTTCACAGAAATTTAAGAATCTTCTCAAATTTGATAAAAACTCAATGGATCTTTTGATTGTCATACTACTTTTATCACTCTGTATTTTCCTTTTTGTAAAGTGAAACTTCATTCACTTTATTTTTTTAATATTTATGAATGTATGACTTTGGTCACCTTAAGGAAGTCCACTTTGGGTCTGGATTTATGTTTGTTTGTTTGTTTGTTTTGTCTTCGTTTTAGTTTTTTTTTTAATGTATCCACTAAGTGGTAAGGCTGATAACCGCCCTAAGGTGTTTGTTCAGAATTCAGGTAACAAAAAATGACCATTCCTATTAGCACGTTAGAATCACTGAAGAACCAAAGACATTATTTTACTTCAATGTTGTCAGGAGATTTTGCTGGCAAGTTACACCTTAAGAACTATTATCCCTTTACATCAGCCAGGCTCTTTTCTTTGCTACAGTAACACAAAGTGGATACAGTTGAAAGAACTCAGGCTTCAAAAATCACTGGCTTCTGAAGACTTAGACTTGGCAAGTTACGGTTGTTGGGGAATCACCTATTTGAGCTTGAGTTTTTTTATCAGTAAATGAAGATAATACTATAGAGCTTACAATTTATTTTGGTAAAAATATATGAGATGATAAAAGTGAAATAATCTAGGATACTGTCTGCTATGTTATAGATAAAAATTAAAACATTAATTTCCTTCCTCTTCACAGGAACAAATTTCTTATCTTAACTCAAATCATTGCCAAGTAGCAAAAAGAAACATTGTTTGCAGGTGATTTAACTAGCCATTAAAGTAATGATGGTAATGGCTAAATTAATTTTAAAAGACTAAAGGAGTATGATTTCTTTTATATTCTGTAAAAAGTTTAAGTGACTTATGACAGTCTTTGGAACAAGATTCCTTTCTTAGAATCTTGGTTTTACTGTACACTAGCTTTGCGATCTGGAGAAGTCAGTGTTTGCATTGTTGATAGGGAGATAATTCCTTTAAGGTCTTTATAAAAATTAGAGAAAGTAGATTTAAACTTCCCACTGCAGTGCCTGCTGCTGAGTTGTGCTTAATAATTAGTACCTGCTATTTTTAGCACTTAATAGGACTGAGCTTTCAAATGCATTGGCGTAATCAGAGAAGGAGCTTCTAAATGTCTCTCCCTGTTTGAGAACAATGTCATTGAAATATATCAATAAACAATAACTCATATTTCTCTCTTTATTAAATTGAGCCTTAGTACCTGAAGTTTTTCATGATACCTTTCACAGAGTCATCCACCAGTATGTGCACACGGGATAAGTGGAGTAAGGGAAGATTGATGTTTGTTTGTCCCCTTTATTATTGTCAGATGCATATTTGTTGCCAAACCATAATCCCACCAGGATACCTGCAAAGATTAGTGAGTAAGTCACTGATAAAATCTTTTTAGGCCTGGCAGTACAATGGCAGAGAAGAGAGAAGAGATTCTGAATCTTCTGAGTGTTAAATTGGATAATTTTTTTAAATTTTTATTTTTATTTAATTCTTGTTCAAGTACAGTTTTCTGTCCTATATTCCCAGCCCTGCCCCCCACAGTGTTCCCCACCTCCCTCCCATTTCTGCCCCCACCTTAGTTATTGTCCATGTGTCCTTTATACTTGTTCATGTGAGTCCACCCCCTTTTCCACTATGATTCTCTCCCCTCTCCCCTCTGGACCCTGTCAGCCTGTTCCATATTTGAGTGTCATTGGTCATACTTTGCTTGCTTGTTTGTTTTGTTGTTTAGATTCCTGTTAACAGTGATATCATATATTATCTGTCTTTCACCGCCTGGCTTATTTCACTCAGCATAATGCTTTCCAGTCCCATCCATGATGTTGCAAAGGGTAGGAGTTCCTTCTTCCTTTCTGCAGCATAGAATTCCATTGTGTAAATGTACCATAGCTTTTTGATCCAGTCATTGACCAATGGGCATCTAGGTTGCTTCCAACTCTTGGCTATTGTGAATTGTTCTGCTATGAACATTGGGGTGCATAGGTTCTTTTGGATTGGTGTTTCAGGGTTCTTAGATAAAAAGAGAAGCAACAGCTTGGGAAAACATATTTGCCAATGATACCTCAGACAAAGGTTTAATCTCCAAAATATACAAAGAACTCATTCAACTCCACTCAAAGAAAACAAGCAACCCAATTAAAAAATGGGCAAAGGACTTGAACAGACATTTCTCCAAGGAGGACATACAGAGGATCCAGAGACACATGAAAAGATGCTCGATATAACTAGCTATCAGAGAGATGCAAATTAAAACCACAATGAGATACCACTTTACACCAGTCAGAATGGCTATCATAAACAAAGAAACAAACAACAAGTGCTGGAGAGGTTGTGAGGGAAAGGGGAACCTAGTTCACTGTTGGTGGGATTGCAGACTTGTACAACCACTATGGAAAACAGTATGGAATTTTCTAAGAAAACTAAAAATGAATGTGTCTTTTGACCCAGCAATTCCACTAATAGGAGCATATCCTAAATTGGGTAATTGTGATTGACAAAGCACTGTCCAAAGACATTCAAAAAAGAGTCATGGGCATGTTTTCATAATCTTTTGTAAGAAAGCAAAGAATTTAAAAGTTTTCAAATCTGCCATGGGTTTTCCCTTTTTGGCTATGTATAATAAATATAAAGAAAACATCAAGGCACATCATAAGTAAATTGTTAGACACAAGTACTAAAGAACCATTTTTTGATAAGTAAATTTTATCATACTTTGTATTTAATAGAATACATGGTGATTGGGGGAAGATTATAAACAATATAACTGGTAGTAGGGCAGGGCGGGGGTAGCCAAAACATAGCTTGTAGGTTTTTCCTTCTTATTATAATCCAGGACCTGAGTGGGTATTTTTTAAATCCATGACAAACGCGTTTGCAAGCCACCTAACTGCTCCCAGCCTTCCTAGTCAGGCCCCTACAAGGTGCTGGGACTCGGAGCTCACTGAACCACTCCAGCACACCCCTGCCTCGGACAGCGCTTTTCATTCTCTGTAGTGCGTCTTCACATTTACTGTCTCATTTTACTCAGTGCCAGCGAGGTAGGCAGGGCATGTGCCATTATTCTCACTTGACAGATCAGAAAGGTAAAACGAGACCCAGCAAGGGTTTGCTTTGGTCACAGAGGAAATTAGGGGCAGCCCTGGACCTAGAAGGGAGGTCAGCCTCCGTGGGTGGTCTCCTGACCCAGGCTTTATACAACCTCAGGACTGTGGATCAGGCCTAAGGAACTCACCTGGATCTCACTACGCCTGACCAGCAGGCGAGGCCTGGATGCAGCCCCTCCACTGGCAGTGTCAGTCACAGACTTAGTGACTGGCCCAACATGTGACGAAAAGTCAGGGACGACTTTAAGGCTTTTGACCCCCTAACTGGGTGGAAGCTGTCGCCGTCTTCTAAACAAAGAGCATACAGGAGGAAGACTGGCAGAGGACTAGATCGCTTCTACTTTAGACTTACCAAATTTGAGGTGACTGAGGCTCACCCAAGTGGAGAGTGGCACCAGGTAAATACTTTGCTCTTGAAGTTCGAAAGGCAGTGACTCCCATGTTTGCTAGTCATCCTCAATGTTGCAGTTGTACTGAGTTTGAAAAATTCTATTTTGTTGGTATAACAGTATTTCTAGAAGCCTTGACTCACTCAGCAGCAGGTTTAAGTACCACAGTGATTCCATTTCAGAGGCACCTGTGTTTATTTGAATAAGATTTATAAGACCTCTGACACACATGTTTATAGAAATAAGAGATGGTGTATGTGGAGCAGGACCTGAAGCCTAGAAGTTTAGGTTTGTCCAAGTGGGTGATTTCTATTCTTAAAAATCTGAATCATTACTGATCCTGAAGTCCTCTTGAAGGGAATAAATATGAAAACAAGAATTTGACATATTCCAGTGGTCACCCAAACTTTTTTTAAACCTTTAAAAACACTAAATAAAAATATTCTCAGGTTTGCTGTGAGAAGGTGATTCAGATTTGATAGTTTACACAGAAATGACTTCAGATGGACTTGCTCAGAATTCAAAGTAACATATAATTATTTCATACACATTTTTATTCTTATTTTCTTCTTTAGTTTTAAAAGAAAAATCATCCCCTTTTTTTCTTTAAATTAAATTAATTCTTTATATTCCGTTTCATGGACTATCTTTTCATATTATCTTCCCCACCGAGTGTCTCTCTCCAGTCATTCTTCCCTTCCATTCCTCCTCCCAGAAGACTTTTAATCAATACTTATCATACGACCCAGGCTTCTACTGGCCAGGATATTAAATTCAGCCTATATTTAATGGCCATTGGACAATAGTGAAAATTGAATCAAGTGTGGTACTGGCAGTTGGCAGTTTGACAAGACAGAAAAATCACTTGCCTTATTTTTTAATTTTTTTTACACTAAGCTTCACATTGTACAGTACTGGCTAAGGGAGTCCTCTTGCTCCTATGTATTCCCCTACTGTGTGTAATGAAAGATGCTTTTTGAGTGATACTGCATTCCTGGAAACATAAATCTTCCAAGTTAGTTCGTTTCTCAGCTCAGTATGCACTAGGCAGCATCTGACCATGTTGAAATTAAATATGTATTTGTGTAGAAAAATATCAGAGTTAGAAAACGCATTATTATGACACATATTTTACTTGATGTGAAAAGAAAGTTGTGATTGATATTTTTGACAGTTGTTTTTTACTTCAAATCTTATTTTCGTGTTGCAGTTAGAAGCCTGCCATATCCATTGTCTGAATTTTTAACTTTTAATGCACAAATAATTGAATAGAATAAAGCTGAAGATAAGGACTACTTAAGTACAAGTCTGTAAAAGGGCTACAACAAAAAAGAAATTTTATTGGTGTGTTAAACACTGATTTAAATATTAGTATAAGCATGTTCAGGCCAGTAACTTAACGTAGTTTCTGACACACTGGTAGTATTTTTACGTGTTATTGCTTGATATAAACACGTATGTACCAGGCACCTGAGTTAGAATGTGGAGTCTGTTGTAAAAATGTCCACCTGGTTTCTATTTTTTGGAGGAGCTGGCAATATGCAGGAGAAGCAGTAAAATAAGGCAGTCCTTAAAATCTATGCTATTCATTGAACTTTGAAATCCAGGTGAAAACAGGAACAGTAGTGGCTTCAATGGCATTAGGTTTTTCCCTACAGAATAAAAACTCAGCTGTCAGTTTAAAGCGAATTAGTAGGATCTAGACCCCTCAAGGAGAGTAGAGTCTTCGCTCATGCTTTTGTATTAAATAACATTATTCCCACTACTTTGGGATGGTTTTGCTTTCCACGTTTAAGGAAATGTGACAATTGATTAAATCATCTCTAAAGTTCTCTTTATTGTCATTGTAAGATTTCATAAAAAAGGGCAGAAGCATCCTTTAAAATGAAACTTTCTGTTAGAAGATGAGAAGTTAGTATTGAGAGAATTGAACTTTTAACCTTTTTTACTAAAAGTCGCTGAAAATGGGTGTAAGCAAAAAAAGAAAATGAAGGTTTCTTTCACTTTGATATCACACACTGTGAAACAGGACAAAAGCATAGTTCAGAGAAAATCTCAAGTGTCTAACAAAATATAAGAATTATCTGATTTTTATTCTGTTTTGTAGGAATGTTTTTTCTTTCTTTTTAGTTCTGTGGCAACTTTTTGGAGATAATGGTTTGATAGTATTTTTTTCTGTTATTTCAACAAAAAAATGTATTTTATTCAATAATGTTTTAATGAAAATCTCAAATAATATAGGTCAAGAAAAAATCATCCAGTATAATCATAGGATTGCATTAGATTTGATTTCAAGTCTCAGATTATACCAAGTTACCCTAATTTCTCCTATAGCATATAGATTTACTTACAGAGGTAGATAAGAATTATTGATGATCAAAGGAAGGGGCTTGTTCTTTTCTAAGCTTTCACTTGACATTTTCTCTCCAATTTTATTATTTTGTCTTAAAAAATAGGAGTAGTATATGTAAAAGAGGGAAATGTATGGAGTCACCTGAATTTCTCTCCATTGGTTGATTTAGTGATAAGAAGGGAAGGAGGATGCTGTAGGCACAAGCAACTCTTCGGACAGAGGTCCTCCTCAGTGAACTGAGAGAAAGAAGATGGAGCTGATCTATCTTTGGGTGGTTGGATCTTAAATGTTGATCTGGGAAGATATTTGATATATGGAGTGAGAGTCAGAACCTGGAATATGGGTGCAAGCTTTCAGTTCCTTTACCTAGAATGGAGTTCTTCACCTGCCGGTGGGGAAACTCTACCCACCTTCTCTATCTGCTGCAAAGCCTGCATTGAGAGATGGTTCCTCCTTGAGATTCAAAATGGCTTCATCTATGGCTGTCTCAGCCTCCAACTAAAGCTTTAAAAAACTGAAAGCTAAAAATACCTAGCAAATTCTCTTCAGCAGTGACAAACTTTTTATAAACAATATTTTCTGACAAATATGAATATTTTTTACCTCATTGTTTTCTTTCAGAGTAATCCAGACACAAGAAACTCTTTGTGGACAGTACTCCTTGATAAGAGGTGGCATTATTATGAAATACAGACATGCGGGGGTTGGGAATTATGGGCGTATTGTGGATACAATTGGATACATTTTGGGATAAATGTTAAGAGATACACTTCTCCCTGTACAAAGTCTGTTCAGACAGACTTTGACAATCATTTACCCATCAATGTCACTCTATTTTGTAACCACACCACCTTCCTTGGGCTCTAGAAGGAAAGACGAGGTTATTCTAAACATCTCCAAGTATTGGGTTGGACAGAAATTGTGTTTAGTTTTTGCTGTATGATGGCCCTCACAGTGCTTAGTTGTCTTTCACTTCACTTGAAACAGTTTTTTTAGGTTGTATTGTGAGAGCTGTCCTACCAGCGAGCATTAAGAAAATAACAAATTGGTGAATTTTTGTGTAGGAATTTTAATATTGAAGATGAAAGAAAATATGCAACTTTTTAGGCATAGTATGCTTTATTATTTCAAGAAAGGTAAAAACATAACTGGAGAAGGTGCTGTGACTGATTGAACATATCAAAAGTAGTTTGCACAGTTTCTTGGTACGATTGACATTTTAGCCAAATAATTCTTGGCCATGAGGTTGTCTTATGCATTGGAAGATGTTCAGCAGCACTGTGGCCTCTATTCACAAGAAGCTCATAACAAAAGAAAGCCAAAATAGTCAAAATATCTAAATAAAGTTACTGGTGAAAATGAAAAATGTGGTTTTTTTATCTTATGAAGAAAAACCCCAAATTTTTGTCCAACCCAGTATGTTAGTAGTTCCTTCTGTTTAAAGAAGAAACATTAATAGGTNTTGTCTTTCACTTCACTTGAAACAGTTTTTTTAGGTTGTATTGTGAGAGCTGTCCTACCAGCGAGCATTAAGAAAATAACAAATTGGTGAATTTTTGTGTAGGAATTTTAATATTGAAGATGAAAGAAAATATGCAACTTTTTAGGCATAGTATGCTTTATTATTTCAAGAAAGGTAAAAACATAACTGGAGAAGGTGCTGTGACTGATTGAACATGTCAAAAGTAGTTTGCACAGTTTCTTGGTACGATTGACATTTTGGCCAAATAATTCTTGGCTGTGAGGTTGTCTCATGCATTGGAAGATGTTCAGCAGCACTGTGACCTCTATTCACAAGAAGCCCATAACAAAAGAAAGCCAAAATAGTCAAAATATCTAAATAAAGTTACTGGTGAAAATGAAAAATGTGGTTTTTTTATCTTATGAAAAAAAAACCCAAATTTTTGGCCAACCCAGTATGTTGGTAGTTCCTTCTGTTTAAAGAAGAAACATTAATAGGTCATTCCTAACCTATTAATTTTATAATAGAAAATTATACAATTATAACTATAATTTTTATAATTAAAATATTTTATAATTTTAATAATGTACATATATATTATAAAACCCTATTTATTTTATAATAAAAATTATAATGGAAATTTTTATAAAAGACACACATTACTTTTCAAAGATTGTATTCCAGGAAGAGGAGAGAAAAATATTGTCATTATTCTATTTATTGGGTCAAATGAAATCTGAATGCAAGATCAATTTCTGTGTCTTCAGTATTTAACCTGAGAAGTAGGATGTGTTCTGTGTTTCGAAGACTTGTGGTGAAGGTAGTACAGGGATAAAACGATGTATTTTGATAGTTGGTTTCAAAATAATTAAAAGAGCCTTCCACTCATTAGAAAAATATGTAATTGAAGGTTATTTGAGCACTATAGCTCTAGCCATATGACATCTTTTGTGAAAATTAATGATTATTAGTTTTCTAGGCCATTAAGCAGAGCCTGGAGCAAAGATCAAAGTTGATTTTTGTAAATTTTCTTCCTCACAAGGTTTAGTGCCTAATATAGTTATTCCCATGTTTAGTGATTTCCTTGAAGAGAACTGATTAGCTTCATGAATGACTTCCATTAGAAATTATCAAGCTAACAGAGGCAGGAATGGAACTTGATGACTTAGTTCTTCCTCCTGCAACTTCAGACAGTAGTGAACAACTACTCACACGCCACTGCACTTTCCGTAGTGCATAGGGCTTATTTAGAGGGTGATTCCTAGGTTAAATGAATCCAAAAGTAATGTACACAGCAGTTGATAACAACTCTGATTTTTCTGATTGTTAGAGCTAGGTGTGATGTGCACTGCAGAACTTGAGAAAGCAAATTCTGCCTTCTCCTTCCTCCCTGAATTTATACCAGAATTGCCGGGTTGGTAAATTAAACATAACAGTCTTTTCACTTCTTACTTGATACTTGGAGGAGTATCCTCCTGTTTATGTGATACGGCAAGATGGACATTAGAAACCAAAGGCTCCAGCTATTTTTCTTAACAGCTTCCCATTGTGCCAAGAATTCTGTAAACATCAAATCAGTTAAACAGAACTGAGTGGCCTTGTTAGAAAATGACTTTAACCTTTTTATTTCCTTTCAGAAGAGAAAACCAATGTCTAAACTTAGCGGTTTTAATTATCCTTTTTAAGAGAGAAAGTGTTTTAGTAAACAAAGTCTTATTTGCTCCCCTAATTATAAAGCAGATAAAATCAGAACTGCTTGTGTTTGAATGAGGGGTGGTGGCCACAGAGTCCCCTTTGTCCATGAAAACTTGGGGGAAGTGTAGGACTTCTTATGACACAATTTGAAAACCACTAGGCAATACGATCTCTAAAAGTCTTTTAGTTCGAAGATACTATAATTCCAACAAGTAATTACTGGCTAAGTCCATGTTATTTATTCTATATTCTGCTATAGCCCAGGGGAAATTGACAGAAGAGGTCCCTGGCATCAAAGGAGCCATTCTTTGATGGGAAAATGGAAAGCCAAAGACTACTTGAGGGAACATGGAGGCCAGAGTGGGAGGCAGAGGGGAGTGTCGTGTTTGGTGTGAGATATGAAGAGGTATTGATCTTTTCTAAAGATGATTTGGATCTCTAGTCTCATGCCCTTCCTTTCCTAGGAACATCACTAAAAAACGCTCATGATTATCCTCCCAGGCTACGATGTCATAATTTTACTCTCCATAACTACTACTCCTTAACCATTTGTAATCCCTGGAAATCTGTATCTATAACTTTGTGATTTCAAGAATATTATATAAGTAGAATTATATCTGACCTTTGGATATTGGCATTTTCACTTAGCATAATGCTCTTGAGATTAATCAAATAGTTTATTTATTTTCATTGTAGTATTTCATGATACGAACGTATCACAATTTAACTACTCACCTGTTGAAGGACCTTTTGGTTCTTTACCTAATTCCGCATGTCCCTGAGGCTCTTTTTTCCCCACCTCTATGGAGTTCAGATTGTGTAACTTGTTCTATTCTCTCTTCAAGTTCACTGCTTTGTTTTTCTCTCAAATGGATGCTGATCTATTTTATATTTTATTTCAGTTGTTATATTTTTACTCTGAAATATTACTTGTTCTTTTCCATATCTTTAATTTCTTTGTTGAATCTCTCTATCTACTTCTTTAGTAAAAGAGTAAAATAAATTTCAGTCCTTCCTTTCTAGTTAGAATGTCTTTTATTTCCTTTTCTTGTCTAATTTTTGTAGCTAAGACTTCCAATACACTGTTGAATAAACAATGATGAGGAGGGGTATCCTTGTTTTGTTCCTGATTTTAAAAGGAAAGCTTCCACCTTCTACCCTTGAACATGATGTTATCCATGGATTTGCTATATAAAGCCTTTATTATATTGAGGCATGTTCTCTCTACACCTACTTTGTTGAAAGTTTTGTTTGTAAATGTATATTATGCCTTACTATGCCTTTTCTGCATCTATTGATTATCCAAATTTTATTCCTGGTTTCGTTGATGTGGTATATAACATTGATTGATTTGTAAATGTTGGAACATCCTTGTATCCCTGGAATAAATCCCACTTGATTATGGTGTATGATCTTTTTAATGTGTTGTTGAATTTGGTTTGTTAATGTTTTGTTAAGAATTTTTGTAGCTTTGTTTATCAGAGATATTGGCCTATAATTTTGTTATTTGGTAGTATCTTTGGATTTGGCTCAGCCTCATAGGATGAGTTTGGAAGCATTCTTTCCTTTATAACTTTTTTGAATAGTTTAAAAGCATATATATTAATTCTTTGAATGTTTGGTAGAATTCATCTGTGACATATCTGGTTTTAGACTTTTGTTTGTTTGAGGTTTTTAATTACTGTTTCAATTAGTTAGCCAGTAATCAGTCTGTTCAAATTTTCTGATTCTTTCTGGATCAGTTTTGGAAGATGAAATGTATCTATAAATTTATTCATTTCTTTTAGATTATTCAATTTGTTGACATATATTATTTATAGTATTATTTTATTCTTTGTATTTTTGCATTGTCTATTGTAACTTCTCATTCATTTATTAATTGAGTTTCCTGGGGGTGACATTTGTTAATAGAATTATGTAGGTTTCAAGTGTACAATTTTATAGTACATCATCTGTTCACTGTATTGTGTGTTCATTACCCAAAGTCAAGTCTCCTTCCATCACCATGCACCCCCACCTCCCTTTCCACCTAATAATTACTAGGGCTCTTGTTCTTTTCTTGATGGAT
The DNA here is from genome assembly GCF_014824575.4 of Sturnira hondurensis. Lineage (NCBI taxonomy): Eukaryota > Metazoa > Chordata > Mammalia > Chiroptera > Phyllostomidae > Sturnira > Sturnira hondurensis. The sequence goes on from NW_028080827.1 coordinate 8,770,169, forward strand.
CTGGTTAAAGCTTTATCAATTTTGTTTTTCGATAAACCAGGTTTTGGTTTCATTGACCTTTGTATTTATTTTATTTCTAGTATTCTCTTTGTTATTTCATTCCTTTTACTTATTATGATTTTTGTTTGTTCCTCTTTTTTCTAGTACTTTCGTTGTAAAGTTAGATTGTTTATTTGGGATATTTTTTCATTTCTTGAGATAAGTTTGTACTGCTGTGAACTTCCCTGGGAATTGCTTTTGCTCCATCCCATAGATCCTGCACAGTTGGGTTTTCATGTTCATTTGTCTCAAGGTACTTTTTGATTTTTTTCTGAATTCCTTGTTTATCCATTGTTTGTTTAGTAGCAGGTTGTTTAGTCTCCATGTGTTTTTGTTTTTTCCACTTTTCTTCGCATAATGGAATTCTATGTTCATACCATCATGGTTGTAAAGACGCTTAAATATAATTTTAATCTTCTTAATTTAAGAATTTTTCTATGGTCTAACCTGATTTATCTTGGAGAATGTTCCATGTACACTTGAATGTATACTTTAGTTTTTGGATGAAATGTTCTCTATATCTTCATTAAGTCTACCTGATCTAATGTGCCAATTAAGACCGTTATTCCCTTATTAATTTTCTTTCTGGATGATGTAAGTCAGTTATTTAAATTCCTTACTACTATATGTAATTGTTGTCAGTTTATATCTTTGTCCATTTGCATTTGCTTTACATATTCAACTGCTCCTATGATGGGTGCACAGACATTTATAAATGTTATATCCTCTTCTTGGATCCAGCCCTTTATTATTATGTAATGGTCTCCTTTGTCTCTTTTTACAGTCTTTCCTTTAAAGCCTTTTTTTTGTCACCAAGAGTGCATCAGGGTTCCCTTTTCTCCATAACCTCATCAGATCGTCTTGTTTGCTGATTTGTTTATGATGGCTATTCTCTCTGGTGTGAAGTGCTATCTCATTGTGGTTTTAATTTGCATCTCTCTGATGGCTAATGATGCTGAGCATCTTTTCATATGTTTCTGGGCCCTCTGCATGTCCTCCTTGGAAAAGTATCTGTTCGGGTGCTTGTAGCCACTGTGGAAAGCAGTATGAAATTTCCTCAGAAAAGTGTAAATGGAACTGCCTTTTGACTCAGCAATTCCACTGCTGAGATTATAACCAAAGAACCCTGAAATGCCAATTCAAAAAAATCTATGCACCATAATGTTCACAGCAGCACGATTTATAATAGCCAAGTGTTAGAAACAACCTAAATGCCAGTCTGTAAAAGTGGATCCAAAAACTATGGTACATTTACACAATGGAATACTACACAGCAGAAAGAAAGATGAAGTTCCTTCCCTTTGCAACAGTATGGATGGATCTGCAGAGCATTGTGCTCAGTGAAATAATCCAGGTGGTGAAAGACAAGTATCATATGATCTCACCTATAAGCAGAACCTAATTGACAAAACAAATAAGCAAGCAAAATATAAACAAAGACATTGGAATAAGGAATAGACTGACAGTAACCAGAGAGTGGGCAGGGTGATAATGGGGGAAAGGGGGGTAAGGGTTGTCAAGGAAAATGCAAAAGGACCCATGGACAAAGCTAAAGTGGGGTAGGATTGAGGGTGGGAGGTGGGGATTGGAGGAGGGGATGGAGACAACTGTACTTGAACAACATTAAGTCTGTATATATATATATATATATATATATATATATATATACAGTAAAAGATAAAAGTTTTTCACTGATATGAGTATTGCTACCCCAACTTTTTTATCCATGTTTATTTTCAGAGAATATTTGTTTGATCTGTTTACTTTTAGCTTGTGTATGTCTTTCTATTTAAAATGAGACTCTTCATACTCTGGTTTCTCTTCAAATTGTATAAATCTTTCGCCTTTTTAAAATGAGACTCTTGTAGGCAGCATATAGAATGGTCTTGTTTTTTTATTCACTTAGCCACCCAATATCCTTTTATTTCAACATTCAGTTCATTTACATTTAAATAAATTATTAATATGCATGTACTTATTGCCATTTTGCTAATTATTTTTGGACCATTTTTGTAATTCTGTTTCTTATTCTCTTTTCTTGTACATTGATGACTTTCTGTAGTGTTATGTTTAGATTCCTTTCTCTTTATTTCTTGTGTATATTTTGTTAGGTTTTCATCTGTGGTTACCATGGGGTTCCTAGATGTCAACCCATATGTATAGTAGTCCATTTTAAAGTGATAGGCTTTTAAGTTTGACTGCTTTCTAAAAACATTACATTTTTATTTGCTCCCTTCACACTTTGTTTTTGAAATCATATTTTATATATTTTTGTTTTGTATCCCCTAACTATTTAGGGTTGATTTGCTACTTTTGTCCTTTAACCTTCATTCTAGCTTTTAAGTGGCTGATTTACTGCCTTTACTGTATATTTGCCTTTACTAGAGAATTTTTTTCATATGTTTTTTATTACTGGTTATGATATTTCTTTTCCAATTAAAAAAAAAGACGTGTTAAGTCCTGGACAGTGTGGTTCAGCTGGTTGGAATGTCGCTCCATACACCAGTAGGTTGGGTTTGATTTCTGGTCAGGGCACATACCTAGGTCACAGGTTCAAACTATCAATGTTTCTCTCTCACATTGACATTTCTTTTTCTCTGCCTCTCTCTTTCTCCTTCCCTTCCTCTCTCTTAAAAATCAATAAATGTATGTTTTAAAAAGACATGCTAATATTTCTTGTAAAACTGTTTTAGTGTTGTTTAAATCTTAGCTTTTATTTGTTTGGGAAGCACTTTATCTCCTTTTTTGTTCTGAATGAAACCATGCCAGGCAGAGTATTTTAGACTACAGATTACTCTATTTCAGCACTTTTAAGTAGATCCTGACACCCCCTTCTGTTCCAAAAATTTCTGCTAATAAATCAACTGAGAGTTTTATAAAATAGCCTTTATATGTGACTAGTTGTTTCCCTCTTGCAGCCTTTGAGAATCTCTAAGTTTTGCCATTTTAGTTGTATGTCTTGGTGTAGATCTCTTTGGGTTTATCTTTTTTGGGGATTTTGTGCTTCTTGGACCTGGATGTCTCTTTCCTTCCCCAAGTTAGAAACAGTTTTTGATCATTTTTCCTTCAAATGTGTTTTCTGCCACTTTCTCCATCTCTTCTCCTTCTGGGACTTTTATAATGCAAATGCTTATATGCCTGATGTTATCTCAAAGGTCCTTTACATTTTTTTTAAATTCATTTTTATTTTTGCTGTTCCTATTGGGTAGTTTCCACTAAACTGTCTTTGAGGTCACTGATTACTTTTCTGTGTTACTTAATGTGCTATTCTGCATTATTTAATTGATTTCCTATAGTGTAAAGTACATTCTTCAGCCCTGATTGGTTCCTGAGGTTCTCACTCTGTTCCTTTATTCATCTCCAAGCTTCTTGATCATCCTTATGACCATTACTTTAAATTCTTTATTGGGCAAATTACATCCATTTCATTACATTTTTTTTTCTTCTTGAGTATTTTTTTTCTCTTTCATTTGGAATACTTTTCTTTGTTTCCTCATTTTTGACTTTGTTCAGTCTATGAATTAGGCAAAAAGCTACCTTTCCTAATCTTCAGGATTGGCCCTGTATAGGATCAACTCTCTGTAGGCTGCAAGGGCTGGCTCACTTTGGCAGACTGGCTGGTACCAAAGCAGGCACATGAAGCACCCAGGTGTCCTCATAGGCTGGCTGGCAGGAACTGGGTGGGCATCTGCCAGGTATTCTCAGGGCACATAGTTTGGGATTTGCTTGATCTGGAGTGAGCACAGGGTTTGGTGGCCTAAGGGACATGGCTCCTGTGGTAGCCCAGTGGTCCACCTGGCTGGGGGATCTGTGGTACACTTGCATTTTGCTAGAGCTTTTGGGCTGAGCTCCAGTCATGTTCTCTAGATAGAGGGGAAACATAAACAATGGTGCTTCCTGGCACCTCTGATCCCGGAGAGTTCCCATAAATTCTGAGTTCCCGTAGTTCCCTATCTGCTTGGCAAGGGTCTTAGAGTTAATAAGTAGATTTTTCCCCATATATAATCTAGGTGCTCTTTAAATCACTCTTCTATTACTGTGCTCCAGGACAATTGAGTCTGCACTTAGCCCCTCAGTGATATCCCTTTCTACTGCTGATTGCTCCCTTGGGGAAGGGTTCCCATGGTTACTGCTTCTCTGTCTCTCCTACCCTTCTTTATGTGGCTCTCTCATTTGTTGTGCAGAAGCTGTTCAATCAGCTATCAGTTGTTCTTCAGGAGGAATTGTTTTATACGTAAGTACATTTTTAATGTGTCTGGGACAGAATGAGTTTAGGGTTTTTCTATGCCACCACCTTGGGCCTGCCTCCTGTATAATCAATTTTAATAGTATTTTACATTAAAATAATAAGTGTATTTTAGTTTGATGTGGATTCTGAACCCACACTTGGTATAGGCCTGAAGTTCCATTTTTCATGGATAAACTTTTTTTCATTTATTTCCCTAGGTAGATGGAAAATTTTCTTGTTTTTCATTCTCATAGGTCATTTTTATCTCATGAATTTATATTGTATGAGTGTATTTACATTGTACTGACTCTCTGCTTTATCCAGGTAGCTCCAGGAAAATTTTTATCTTTATTTGTGCACAGATTTTGTGGTGTGGACCTACTATTTAAGTTCTGTGAAAAATAGTAATATTTATCTTTACTTTCAAGTGTTGTATCTCTAACCCCTAGCACTTAGGGGATATGATTAATGTTTGCTGAGTGAATGAATTTTTTTCAATACCTCTGTGATCATTTTTGGCTTTTATTTCATTCACTATTAGTTTTCAGTTGCCACTTCACTGTAGTGATCGGGGAATTACATTTGCTTTTCTTTATGAGCTTGGATGTGTTTTTAAGTTTTGTTACTGAGCATTTGCACATGTGTATGGAATTGTGGTATAAGTGAGCCATAATTCAGAATACTTTCACATCCTCTTATCCCACTTTATTATCCAAAAGACTGGCCTGAGTTTTAAAACTATGAAATAAAATTCTGACTGCTACATGTCACTGTGTTGCTTGAAAACAGCTGTGATTCTATGCTGCCTTGTGGTGTATTTAAGTTCCTTAATAGATTATATAGAGGCTTGAATGCTATGAACCCTACTCATCTCCCTTCCATGTCTTAAAATCCTTTACTATCTCACTTCCATGTTTCAGTTCCTAACACTCTATGTTCTTTCAAGCTTCAATGCTTATACAAATTCCTTTCCCTCTGCCAAGAATGCTTTCATTTATCTGACAAACACCTACTCATAAATCTTCCCATGAATGTTTCTCAAAACCGACATCCTTTCTGGCGGTAGAATTAGGAAATCTTTTCTCTGTGCTCCCATATCACCATGTTCATATCTGTCATATATTCATATCATATTGTATTGTCATTGTGACTCAGTTTTTCAGTTTACTGCAGCCTATAACTGAACAAGAAAGTGAGTGAAATATGAGCTACATTAGCCTTAACCTCTCATTCAGTGCTCTCCAGTTGTATCCATAATTATGACTAGGATGTGAAAAATATCAAAGTTCTTTCTCTGCCTGGCAGCATGTAGCAAAGATTGATACCTCTCAAGACAGTTGAGACAATTCAATATAAGAGCAGATAAAGGGCTTTGCACATAGTAGGTAATCTCTAAAGAGTAGCAGCAACTTAATGACCCTCTGATTATATTATAAGCTTTGATACATTTTCAGCTCCGGTCTCATGACTTTCAGGCATACTACACAAGCTTTAAATGTCACATGCATTCTTATAAAGTGACAAATAAACCAGATCTATTTCCAAAGCACCCAATGAACAATGCTATCCCCTGTGTGAGATTTATGTTACCGTTGAAGGACATTAGAGTAAAGTGTTTAAGAAAATTGCTAAACTACATAAGAACATAGAACTCAAATTGTTTACAAACTTGTATATTCTTCCATCCAAATTTCCTTCAAAAGGTATGATATAAGGGCAAAAATCAAGAGAAGAAACACAATTTTTACTTTTATATTACAAAATTGTGAACTATCTCAAATTTAGGCATTAGGTATTACTTTAAAATTATTTTTCATGGTAATTAGTAAATATTCCCTGTTATAGTGATACCTATTATGGATATAAAATCATAGCATTTAGAGCCAGGAACTTTAGATATATGCTGCTCAAATCTTCTTATTTTGCTTTATATGAGGAAGAACAGAACCAAGGATGTGACCTGCTGCCTTAAATCACGTTGAAGTATCTTTCTCAGGGATGCTCACGCCAGAACTTCTGACAGGTTTAATACTCAGGAGACACATGTATATCATGTGCATTTTTATAAGCTTAGGGTTTTAGCTTTCTAGGTCCTCATGCAGCATGGCTGAATAGTTATGTTCACCTCCTAAATACTTTCTAAGTGTAAAAAACTTTAAGTAACTAGTTTTGAGACTTTGAAAAATTTACAGTCACTGTAACTTATTTTTAATTCCATTCATAGATGAGATTTCACTATAAAGTACATAGATTACCATGGTCCTACATTAATGACATTAAGTAATTGAAATTCAAAATGACCCTGTGAGATGATACAACTTCTAAAACAAAGAGCCTTGGGAACAGCATTGTAGGAAGTATCCAGCATGTCATTACAGAGATTTAACCAGAATTTGACTAAACAAAACAACTATATGTAGAATAAAAGGCAATTCATTAAGGAACAAAACCATTATGTGTATTGGCTACATGTGTGTAACATGTATAAAATATGTATACGTATATGCTATATTATACAAAATGAAAATGTTTATTTTTAGATAATATTTTAAGGCCATTTATTTTAATGGTTGCAAATTATTGCATGTAGGTCATAGAACATAATTTTCAACCCATACTTTTATACTAATTCATATATATCTTTTTTCAATTTTCTATTTTAAATTATGAAATACTATAGATCTTTACATATGGATTTATTTTCAATACTTAAAATTACATTTGTTTTTTAGTCCTGACGTGTGTAGCTCAGTTGGTTGGACATCATCCTGCAAAATGAAAAGGTCATGGGTTCAATTCCCAGCTGGGACACATGCTTGGGTTGCAGGTTTGGTCCTCAACCAGGGTGCGTATGGGAGGCAGCTGATGTTTCTCTCTCACATCAATGTGTTTCTTCCTCTCTTCCCCTCTCTCTACAAATAAATAAATAAAATAATTTTAAAATTGTATTAGTTTTCTAGGGATGATATAACAAAGTACCAGAAATTAAGTGACCTTGAACAAGAGAAATTTATTGTCTAACAGTTCTGGAGTCTAGACATCTAAGATTAAGGCACATCAACCATGCAATGCTCCCTCTGAGAATGTTAGAGAAGGACCTGTTCAGGCCTTTCTCATAGCTTCTGATAGATAGTTCCTTGGCTTTACATAATATTCTTCTTGTGTGTACATCTGTCTGCAAGTTTCTCCTTTTTATAAGGGTATCTGTCCTAACGGATTGGGGACCACCCTCATCCAGTAAGATTTCATGCTAACTAATTATATCTGCAACAACTCTATTTCCAAGGAAAGCCACGTTCAGAGGTACAGTGGGTTAGGCCTTCAATGTATATATTTTGGGAGACACAATCCAATCTATGACAAAAATAATTCATTTGGCATCAACTTCCAAAAAAGGAATTTCCTCATGAAAACAATTGTTAGACATCACTAAATATTTCTATTTTCTTAGTCATCAACCATGTATCACAGTGTCTAATTCATGACATCATCAACAGCCTCAGGAATTATTGTAATATTAAAATATTATTTTATCTTTGCTAATTTTATAATCATGATTAGTATAGTTTTAATAAATTTAATCATTTTTCATGCTTATATTTAACATTGTTGCATTCTAACTTGTGAATTATCTAGTCACATACTTGAGCATTTATTTATTGGGTTATTAAGGTCACTTTTTTTTAAAAAAAGGTACTTATTTTAGAGAGAGATGGGGAGGGAGGGAGAAAGAGAGAGAAAGAAACATCAATCAGTTGCCTCTTGCACACCTCCAACTGGGGATCTGGCCTGCAACGCAGGCATGTACCCTGACCAGGAACTGAACCAGTGATACTACAGTTCACAGGCCAGCACTCAGCCCACTGAGCCAGGACAGCCAGTGCTTAAGGTCATTTTTTGTAGATGTATAAGTTCTTTTTATATGCTGAACATATTAGCAAATTTATTTTATTTGTAATTGTTTTTATATACAGAAGTACTAAATGGACACAAATTTATCAAACTTTTTTACTAAGTTTCAACATATCTTCTCATGCCATAGGGTTAATATTCTTTGTTATTTTTATTTGCTTTTTACTTTATTTTATATTTAACTATTTAATACATCTGGAACGTCATGAGATATGTATGAGATAAAGATACAAATGGCTCTTACAGATACTGAATGATGGTCTGAGCATCTTTTATTTAATAGTGCTTCTCTTTGTCTGTAGTAATATTTGTCCTTTCTTATTCATTAAATTCTTTTTTTCCTTTTTTATAAATTGTTTTTCAAGTACAGTTGTCTCCATTTCCCCTCCCTACTCCCCCCTGCTACACCCATCCCCACCTCCCACCCTACCCACTTCGGTTTTGTTCATATGTCCTTTATACATGTTTCCTCATGATCCTTCCCCTATTTTCCCCATTATGTCCTACCCCTCCCCTCTGGTTATTGAAATAAAGAATAATCTGTTCTTTATTTCAATGTCTCTGTTTATATTTTGCTTGCTTGTTTGTTTTGTTGATCAGGTTCCGCTTATATGTGAGATCATATGGTATTTGTCTTTTACCACCTGGCTTACTTCACTCAGCATAATGCTCTCCAGATCCATACATGCTATTGCAAAGAGAAGGAGCTCTTTTCTTTTTTTCTGCTGTGTAGTATTCCATTGTGTAAATGTACAGGGTTTATTACTTAGCTATATTTTATGTTTTATTGAGCTTTTAATCTATTATTTTTCTAGGTCTATGTAGTTTTAGCTTTTATGGATGTTTGATATGTATATTGATGGATGTTTGATATGTATATTGATGTATACATCCATTTTATGGATGTATACACTGTCCTCATATTTATAAGTTTAAAAAGCCTTAGATGTTTTTATTAATTCAGTTACACTGGAAATTAGAATAATTTCAAGTTACAACTTGTTATTATGATTTTAACTCTTAAATCTATAAATCCATTAGAAAACAATTCATCCTTCTTATACAGGAAGATGAAATGTTTACTTGATTCAGATTTTTAGATACACATAAATCAGTGTAGCTTATTTAATGTTGTTCATTCAATGTTCAGCAAGTATTGGACAGCAAATATTGTAGGTTATCTATATTTCGGAAATGTAGTAGAAGTTAAGAAAAGCTGGTTAATATTACCAAGGAGCTTGTATTTAGGAGGACTGCAGATAAGAAAACTGGCAGAGGGTGAGAGTTATCCAAGAGGAATGGACAAGTGTGAAGGGGTGTCAAATGCACTTTCCCTGGGGGCCACATCAGCCTCATGGTTGCCATCAAAGGGCCAAATGTAATTTCAACTCCTTAACCGTTAAGGAATAGTTACATTTACCCAGTCCTAAAACTATTTCCGCCCTTTGAGGGCATCCACAAGGCTGTTGTGGCCCCCGGTGAAAATGATTTTGACCCCCTGGTGTATGGTGTTTGTATGCAAAAGCCACAGACCCCTGGGAAGTGACCAGTTTTCAGGAGAGGGGTCATGCTTCAGCTGAGTTGGGGCATTGACAGGCAATTAGCCAGATAAAAAATGGGAGCATTTTTTTAGCAAAGGAAAGTGGAGGTAGAAAGGCCACAGGTATCAAAGACTATGGCAAAGAGGTGAAAGGACAAGAATTTCACTGAGACTAAAGTAAAATGTGAATGAGACCTGATGGGCCATGAGGCAGCAGTACACACAAGTCGATTATTTTCTCATGTGGGCATTGGGTGACATCGCTGTGTTTTAAAAAAGGAAGGGATGTGATTGTAGCTGTATTTTAGAAAGGTTTCAAGGGGGAAAATATTGAGGGCAGATAAGAAAAGAGGGGAAATAGACAAAAAGAAATTTTGTAATAATTTGTGTTCAGTGAATGAATGAAACTTCAAATGAGTCATTGAATGAAAGAACTGAAGTGTATGATTAGATTTAGCAGCTGAAAAATAATTAATGACCCCCTTAGGATTACCTTTATTCAATGGGATGGTTGATACAGAAGCCACTATAATGGGAAATGTTAAGTATTGAATATTTGAAATCAGATTTCACATCATTGCTTTTCAAGCTAATTATTGCTAGTATGTTGGAAATAACTTACTACTATTATTATTTCATTTATGTATTGAATGTATATATATATACATATATATGTATGTGTATGTGTATTATACACTTTGATATTACTATTGATAACTATTAGATGACTTGATATCAATATCAATAATATTAATATTGATAACTTTGATAGCTATTTAATTAACACTAATACTAGAATAGGGTTTTTGTTTGTTTGTTTTCTGGGTTTAAAATTATAATTCCTGAAAATGATAACATTGTATCCTGTCTTCTAACAGTTGTATTGTTTTTTATTCTATTTCATGTTCTAATATATTGGTCAGAATTTCCAAAACTAAATTAATGATAGTAAGTGTTTTTGTTTTGCTCTTAATAATGGGATACCATAATATTTCACACTTAAGTTAAATACTCTGAAAGTAATATTTTTAAACATATTGATCTTAGGGAAGACTCATTTCAATAATATTCTTTAAAAATTAGAAGGTTGATTTTCCAAGATCTGTTGAAATGCAGATATATTTTCTGACCAGTTAATATGTCATATTAAATTAGTTATTCCATGACTGTAAATTATGCTTGGGGTGAAATATATATGGATATAATGATTCTTTTTCTGATACAATTATGAATTTTCTTTTTGGTATTTTATTTAGTATTTTTAAATATTTACGGCCATAAATAAGAATTATATTTTATTACTTTATATTGTGCTTTACCTCATTTTGTATTCAAAGCTATAACCCTGAGATATTATAAGATCTCTAAAATATTGTAGAAAAATATTTAGTTATAGTAATTAATCTTTACTTAATGATTCAAGAAAACAAATACCTTTTGGATTTTCATCAACAGAAGTCATTATTGAACTACGTGACCTTGGGCAAATATTTCTCTCTTCGAAGCTCATCTATACGAGTGAGGGGTTTGGACCCCATGAAACTAAGGTCACTCTGACTCTAGCTTTCTGTCAACTTGTATTCACGGAGAAGTAGCCTCAGCTGTAACACATAAGCAAAGCTGAATTAATACGTTTAAAAGCAATGATAATATGCAGGGTGGAAATATTGACCATGACCATGCCATGATGAACCTGGCAGATTTGGACTTGAGTTCTAAAAAATAAAATGTATTAGTCCATTGTTCTTCTCACTTGGGCCCTTGAGAAGCTGAAACTGAAAAACGTGGACCCTGTGATTTAATTGAAATTGCACTGGAGAACTGTGGACCAGCCACCCCTCTCTGTTCTATTTGTTTCAATGTTCTCACCTGAAACATTGGCCCTGAGGGCAGCACCTGGGGATCAGGAGCCCTGGATTTGTGTTCCACTTCTGCCACTTACTAGCTTGGTGATCTTAATCAAGTCCCTTAACCCCTTCAGGCATTAGATTTCTCATTTACAAAATGGACTATATTTAATTATTCTTTTTACTCTTAAATTCTATGATAGGAGAAGCCATGAATAAATAATCGCTTAATAACACATCCTCAATGTATGTAGTCATCTGAGGTCTAATTTTACATACATTGATTGAGAGGAAAACAGGAAAAATATTAGTGACCTTACGGACGTTAGGTATAGAATTTGGCAGTTTGCTCCATGTGCTTAGTAAGTGGCAGAGCCTCATCTGGAGCCTAGGACTTCTGATTCCTCCACTGTGTTCTTTTCTTTGTATGACACATTGTCTCTCATTAAATCTTGTGATCACCCTTTGTTTGATACTTTTCAAGCATTCTGGCACATTTTTCAACTCCTTAAATTATGAGGACCTATTATCCCTCTTCCCTTGGAGTCCAACTTTGAAATTTTATTCATTTATGATTTTAAATAATGTAACATAGTAACACTTTGGTCTTATGTATGTTTAAATGATTTCTTGAAAAGTACTCCATCTAACATTTATCCCTTCTTCTCCTGATTCTCTTTCAGATAGCAGTTCTGTGGATGAAAAGGTTTTAAATCATACTTTTTCTTCCCTCCCGAGGGATCTTGTCTTTTGTACATGTTTGTTTGTGACATATTAGACCTATTTTGGTTCCTCTGTTTTAGCTGTGAAATGTGCATGTTCTGCCAGCTTTCCATCCTTTGGTTGTCCCTTAAGTGTGCCCCAATTTGTTGCATTTATAAAGAGGTCACACCTGCCAGCTGCGCTTACTTTAGCTTACACTTGCCTACCTAGGGGTCTGCTACGGTCAAACTCAGCATCTGTTCTTAAGTCTGGCTAATCATGATCTCCTTGACTGATTCATGATCTTCACTGCACATAGCAAGTGTTAAGGGCCAATGGTATTTGGAATATGATACATTTCTCTGGACTCTGCCAGTGCTTTTGTTTAAATGCTGACGGCTCATTTGAAAACCTCCGCCCACAAAAATACAGTAGCTTTGACTTGGAGCTGACCCTGCTTAGCATCTGTCATACTAGGTGTTATGTGTCTAGTGCAGTTGACCCATGCCCCACACTCCCCTGTACATGGCCATGATTTCTAAAAGTCTGTTTGTTTTCTTTTGTTTTGTTTTTCTCATGTTTTCTTTAAGGCTCGAATAGTAAGTGGCAATGATTTGGATGCTTCCAAATTCTCCGCACTCCAGGCATTCGGTGGGTAAGTACATTCACAACCTTCCTAATGTATTCCCTTCACCAGTAGTGTGTACTTGTCTGTGCTCTCAATATTTGTATTTTGGATGCAGGATGTGGCCTGATGGTCTAATGAGATAGCCTCACTGTTGCTTTCTTTTTTTCACAACAAAGTAGTTCCTATAGTGTTTTTTAAAATATCTATAGATGTATGTATGTGTATTTATGGATACATGTGTCTATATGCAAAGAAGTCAAAATCACCCAACCAGATTAGCTGTTAATATTATCATTGCATACATAAATACAAACACGTAACTTTACATAAATGAGTTCATATTAATAGAATCAATACTATCTTTTGGTCTGCTTGTTTGTACTTGAAGATGTATGTATAAACATTTTTCTATGTCACTGAATTAATGAATGCAATCTCCCATATCATTTACTTCCACTATCATTTTTCATAGTGTCACTTAATGGGTGGATAAAAGTATTTAAACTTTAATCACAAAATTATGTATGAATTATATCCTTTACGTAAAGTACTTGAACAAAAAGCAAAAGATCGCCTTTAATGCTCATAATTACACATCGGTATCAGTTTGACATGTGTGTTCCTAGACTTTTTTCTGTGTTTGCATTCGTATCTATGTTCACAGAAAAATAGTTTTATATTGTGTATCTCTGTACCTTTAGCAGAAATCAGGCCATTCTGCATGTACATAAATAAGCACTAGTTCGGTGCCGACTTTGCAGTAGGCAGGGGTGCAGTCGTTTTACGCGTGATGACAGGTTTCATCCTCACAATGGCCCTATGAGGTAGGTACTGTGTTTGACTTCCATGTTTCCAAATGAGGGAACCTATGTATGAAATAGTTTTAAAAAACCAAACTTTCTCTTCAGCTAACAAGAGACAAAGCCTGTATTCAAATCCAGTTAGTCTAGTTCCAGAGCCTTAGCCGTTGTGCCGTACCGCACCTGCAGCCCGTGGTTTCCTCCCCCCTTCGTTCTTTTTTTCCCTTCTAATGTGTCTTGGGAGACTTCCCACTTCATTATTGCTAAGTGATGCAAATATTTTGAAATAGTTATGAAATATTTACTTGTTCATTTTCCTTTTAATTGATTTTCAAGACTACTTCTAGGTGTCATTATTTAAATGATACTGTAGCAAACATATAACGAGTTTTTAATCTGTAATGGGTGAACCAAAGCTTGTGCATAGTTTAGACAGACAGACAGACAGATTAGTTGTTTTATTAGTGTTGACATTTGAACATATTTGTATACAATATAAATAGAAGTAAGATTTAGATACATGTTTTAAGGGGTTTTTAGGCAAACCCCATAAATAGTTTCAGTTATGTTTTATAATACTCTCGTTTTTCAAAAATGAGTATGTTGTTAAATATATTTACTGCTACTTTTAAATGAAATATGTAAAATTTCAAGTTTAAACCTCCTGGAAAATAACATACAGCATTTTTATTTTTATTTTCCTCAAATAAAATATAATTAAAATGTTATTATGTCTTAAATTTCTTAATACTTTTAAACACATAAATAATTTACTCACATCCCTTTTGCAGTGTCATAATGATTTAAATTTAAGAAAAACAGCGTTCGTAAAAGATCACCACAGATTACCTGTAGATAATTCAGGTAACAACTGGATTACTCCCTTGTCCCTTCCTCACACATGCCATCTCTTTCTTTCAGTTTTACTAGAAAATAACTTGACAAAGCGAATGAAAGCTTACCTTAGGAAACAATTAAATTAAATTGCAATTTAGTTATGAAAAATACTGTATGTCCTGATCTTGGGTTTATGACCTTATCTGAGATCTAAGATAAACTCGGTTTACCTTCAACTCCTCCTTGCCTGTGGTATTCATCACTCCCTAGCTTGCTTTCCTAACTCATGCCTGAATACGGACGTTCATATTAGAGTCAAAGCAACAGAGTTAATTAACATTCATTTTTTAAGGGCAAGCTGTGTAAATGCCTAGCTAAAAAAGTCACCTTTGCATTTTGAGTAGATCCTTGCCACATCATGTTTTCCAGAGACTGCCTATTTTCAGGACTTTCTAAGGGATTTAGAATGATGATGGTATGGGAAAGGAGTGATAGTTTTCAGTCATCAAGAGAATTTGCTATTATCTGCATGCTTATTTCCTCTTGAAGAATCTTGAAGACACCCTTAAGTAAAGCCTTCAATCACAACCTCTTCCAGGAAGATTTGATTCTTGTTTTAATTATCCTGTGCATATTTTAAAATGATTTCTAATAAGATGAAATACAATTATTCTAAATATTATAACTCCTATTTTCCTGGGAAACAGAGAGTGGAGCAGACTTTCAAAACAGGGAGTCGTTGCTTCTTCTCCACCATACTGTCTAATTCTTCACTCCTGTAGCTTCAGTGCCCCTGATCAGTTCCGAGCCAAACCACTTTCCCCATTCACTCCCCTGTCTCAGGTGTCAATGGCAGAACAATTCGTGCATATTGAAACAAGAGGTAACCGTTATGCTCTTCTCTCATTTCTGCCCATCTCTCTGTACATTTCTTGTAAATGTTGCTGAAAAGACTTGCCAAACTTTGGTCTGCTTTTCCCTGTGTCACAATAACTTTAAATGGGCTCTGGAAAATGAATTGGGAGATGTATAGAGAAAAGAAAATGAACAGGACAATTAAAGGGACAGAAGACTGGAAGGATGCATGTTTCAGTGAAATTATTAAATTTAACACTTTATGTCTCCTGTGGTTTTACAAGAACTTGGTAACTTTTATTAAATATGCAAGCTAAGAATCATACCAGAAGCACCCACCAAAGGATATTGGAAGAGTAAAAGAGCTTTTTTTGAAGGAAACATCTCAGAGATAAAATAGAGAGACAGTAGCCGTAGGCAAGAGCTTTTGGACCCATGCCATGGGCCTGACATTTGTGAAAGTGAAAAGAAAAGGGGAAGGAAGAAAGGATTGGCTATGAAAACCCCTAAACTGATGAGGTTACAAGAAAATGTCAGACCAGTGAAGAGTCCTAGAAAAAAAGGTTGCCTATTAGAGGACACCCACGTTGAACATTTTTACTAGCCCCACCATGCTCAACTGCGGAATGCGGCCTTGGGCTTATGCTGCAGTGTATTCTGTAGGTGTGCTAGCTGAAGGCTGTCATCCAGCTACACCTCTCCAAGATTTTCTCTGAGAGATGTCTGCATGATGCATGCCCATCGCTACCAAGAATCTGAAAAGTCAATTGAATGGAAGTCACACAAATACCTTCTCCAAATATGAACCACTTTATTAATGAAAGTGATACTGCTTCTTGGTTTGATTGCTTGTGACATAAGATCATCCTTCCCCGGTCATTTGTTGTCAGGGCTCCAGGAGCTGTATGATGAAAATCATTTCGAGGCCACTATATGTACTTTCTCTTTGTAGTCTCAAGGCACTGGCCTTGTCTGCACCAGAACTGAAGAGAGCCTATAAAACAGTGGTGGGCGTAAGGAGAAAGACAGATAGTGTGAAAGAAGAAATATTTATCATCTTTGTTCCCCTTCTTTTCTAGTCATTCAAGATCTCTGCAGAATAGTTCTCATGGGCCTACGTTCTTGAGCTTATGTCCATGTCTTTATCTTCTTTATGTCTTTATCATCTCTATGTCTTTATTTTCTGTCCATGGTTCTAAACGAGGTTATAGCGGCTTTCCTTAACCTCAGGAATCTGGTCATTGCTTTCAACAATGACCAGAATTATTGAACCTTGTCAAGAGAGAAGTGATGTGGAGAAGTAAAGTAAGAAAAATAGGAGCTGGAGAAACATGGAGAGATACTGTTGGAGGGCAGAACAGTGAGAGAATGCCATGTAGAAAAAGAAAATGTTAAAATGTTCCATTTTGACTGTATTTTCAAATAGATACATTTTCTGAAATTTCTAAGGTTGTTCAATTATTGCCATGAATAAATAATTGGATAAAGGTGAGTAATCTAATTACTAGCCAAACCTTTGAACCACTCCTTTGTTTTTAGGTTTACCTTGATTAAAATAGTGATTTTTCTCTTGCTGTGGTAAAATCTGACATGGGTTAGGTTGTACAATATATGGATATTGCTGATTTAACATACCCTTGATATTTCTGTCATAGTTTCTGACTTTGGTTTTATATTGGTCTATAAAGTTTAGAAGGTTACATGCCATCCTCATACCCCTTCCTCTTCTCTTAGTCTTGACCTTCATGTTAGCCAGGGCCTAAAATCACCCATTTAACTGGGAAGCTCAGGTTGTTCTTACTCTCCAGGGACTGTTAACACATCTTTTCTCATAACAAGTCTTCTCTTTGGGAGTTGGGAACTTTTTATTTCATTTTTTTTCTTATATAGTTCATAAATCAAAGTATTCTCTATCCCCTCATGTAACTTCCTTATTTCTTAAGGAAAGGACCAGAGAGCCTCCTAAGCACAGATAATGCCTGTTTCCACTGCTGTAATTCCTTCCCTGCATCAGCGGTTTATCACACATAAACATCCTTGCATGCTCAAATAATTGCGCAAAAATATTAAGAAAATGGGAGCCCCTCCATCCCCAACCTAAGACTTTGCTCGCATTTCAGGGAGGGTTTACTCTTTGAAGAAAAAGCGAAGTCTTTGTTTTTCTCTGACTTTTCAGTTCATTGTTTTTATGGGAGAGATATTTTTCTCCCAGGGGATTTGGTACAGAAGGACTTCACTATAGATTTAAGTAAGTCAATTAAGACTAAGGATTGTCAATCATTATAAATGCTATCAGATACAAACAGGATGCACTTCCACAATTCATTATTGTATAGCAATTCAATCTTCACTCTCATAATTTTTAAGTTATTTTTGTTCATATTGCCATTAGTTTAGTCTTAGTCCCCAATGCCTTTTACATACACAATTGCAAATTGATATTTCTTCTTCCATTCCTCCCTCCATGTTATCCTGATCTTCCCAGAGATCAGAACATGGATCAGTAGAGAAGTTGTGGGTAAACAAACTTCTCAATATGAGGAGAAACTCCAACAATAAGATCTGCCTTGTAAAAACCCATTTGACCATCTCTAGAGATATTTAAATATCTGCTTGTTAAAAATGTTGCAAAGGAAATATAACTATTAGTTGCTTGATAATTTAAAGCCTCTTGCATCTTAAGATTTTATTATATCCTATGCTAATATCATATCTTATTGTAATATAATCACTCTGTCATATAGATGTTGCTGTGTAACGCACCACCCTAAAACTCAGTAGCTTAGAACTGATGAATCCACTGATCTTGTCTGCATTCACATACACATGTATGATCTATAGGACAGGGGTGGGTTCTCACATGTCTGTGGATGTCTGGCTATTTTCTGGGCAACAGACAGGATTTACTCATCACCCAGCTGGCCAGACCGTGCTTGTTCACATGGCAGTGGCAGGATTCTAAAGAAACGAGGGGAAGCGTATGAGGCCACTTGAAGTCAAGGCTGGAGCTGAGCCGTCACTTCTGGTGCGTTTTATTGTCCCAAACAAGTTATAAATTCAGCTCAGTCAAAAAAACATAGAAATAGGCCCTGCCTATTTATGGGAGGAGTGACCTGAGATAATTTTTAAATGATCTAACATAATTATCTATACCTATAATTAAATAGTCTTCAAAATTATGTATTTTTCATAACTTGAAAATAATATATTACCTATATTCAACTTCAATTATAATATATTATCAGTACTTAGAATTATTTAAAAAGAAATTGTATGAAAATATCAGAATTTCATTTTTTATATGTCCCAGTAAGCTCAGTTACAGTACAAGGTACAAGGTGATTTACTTTCCAGGGGATAAAATGCTCTGAAATTTTTAAGCAAGGAAGATATTTCTGATTGGAGTTGTCAGGGCAGACTTTATGGAGAAGATAGCATTGAATTGGGATTTGAAGTTGTGTTAGAATTTTGGTATGTGGATATGAAAAAGAAAAGACAGAAATGAACATAGTACAAAAATTTGAATAGTATCATACTATCATGGGCAAGAAAATTTTGGGCAATAATATGTCAAGTTATATGAAGGAGAAAAATGGAAAATGTGTTTGTACAGGTAAGTAAGTTGAAACTCTGAATGCCTGACCAAAAATAACATATTTTTCTTTATTTTTATATATTCAAAAGATTAATATACTTAATATCTTATTTCACTGGAGATTGTTATGCTACATGAAATAAGTTATTAAATATATGAATCTTTTGAATGATATTTCTATAACTTTGAATACCTTCCTCCTGTGAAAATGACTCAGGTGTTCTGGGACATAGGTGCTAAATAGTAGTTATTGGATGATGACAATGAGAAGAAGAGCTGTAAGTTTGTTTTCACAATATTATATACAGTTTTCATTAACCAGAGCAGATTTATCTGCCAAAAGTACAAGAAACTTAATTTTCAGAAAGAAATTCATCTTCAGAAGCAAGTGTACTCAGGCACAACAGACGTCTCTTTTGCTTTGAGTACTTTTATGTAACTCTGTCAACCGTGATGAACATCACTGTAACTCCTGCTCATTAGCTTGGTGTTCAAACTCTAAAGTTCTAGGTAGGCAAGGCCAAAGGAGGAGACTGGCAGAAGCCATCACAGTGCAGAATGCTCCGAGGATAAATCTTTTCACACAAGATGACACCATCTGCCACATACACTTTACATATAAAGATGCCTCCCGGAAACAACACTTGAAATAGTTGTTCCAGAGTGACAGCTATAGAATCTCATGTTTCAGAAGATTCCCCAGGGTTAGTGATGAGATGCATTTATTTGGATCGAGTGTAGAAAACCCAAAGCCATGAAGCAGGAGTGAATGAAGCAGCGGAATGCGTGCAACAGAGTATCCTATCTGGGTCAGAGCTGATGCTCAGTTTTGACCAATGTGATGAAATCTGTGAAAACTCTTCCTAATGTATCTATTGGCCTCCATCAATTTATATAGAGACTGAGGAGAGTACCTGGATGGCACTCTCCCAACTAGGATTCGGACTTAGACATGTGTGATGGTAGAATGGATTAGAGGAATCAAATTGACGGGCAGCAGAATTCAGAGCGGCAGGGGGGTTCCTGTGAGAGGTCTTATCGTAAGGGAACACGTAGTCTGACATGGCAGCTGAGTCTCCATGGTAAGGTCTGGACATCAGAAGCAGGATTTCTGGTTACTGTGTTATGTTTTAAGCCCTCACACGCAGATACTCTGGTTACATAGGTAACTTTTAAGGAGAAAAAAGAATATATGTGCATTTGTGCTGTTTCTTTGGGAACCAAGCAAAACTTCTAAGTGTTTCATCCTCAACATTGCCAACTGGATGTGAGCAATTCAAAGGAGACAAATTATGGAAAAAATACTACTTGAAGGCAAATAATACCTTCACTTCTTTTATTTGGTCATTGGGACCTAGGGAGGGGAAATCTTATATAATTTCTGAGCAAAAGACAAACAAAAATGTGATAAAATGGTAAATATACAGAATTTGGGATTAGAAGGCCTAGTTAAGTCTTGACTACCATTTACTACCTGGACAAGTCATTTAACTTGTGAGTCATAATACCTCACTTGAAAAATGCAGATTATAACCAATCAGCTCACCAGGTTATTTAGTGCATCTAAGCTTTTCCTTCTAGAACATACAAAAACAATACACTATAGAAAAATTAAAAGCATTGGTCATGGTAGACAGAGATAGGTTTTGCACAATACAAGACTTCCAATTTAAAAAATGGGAAAGTCCTGAGCAATCCAAGGTTAGTTGGCCACCTGACTAATCCAGAGATCTGAGCCATTCTGGCCACCCCAGCTGGCCACTGAGGGGGTTTCTCTGGGAGAATTGGCATTTCTTTAATACATGTAGCTCACTAGAAGCTCAGAGGGAATTACATTAGGCACTATATTACTGTCTGTGCAGCTTTGCCTCTCTGGGCTTCTGCCTGAGCAAATGCATGGATCCAAGCTTGCAAAAGTAATTGCCTACAACAGTTCCCTATTTGGTGTATTTCATTAGACCTGTCTGTTTGCCCTTGAAAATGCAAGAGTCATATCTCAAGAAAAAAAAAAAACAAGGAAGAGAGGAGCCTTAAGAGGTAGAATGGAGAGTCCATTTCTGAACTGAATTGGTGGTGAAAAGAATATTGGGTAGGACAGAAATCTGTTTTATTTCCCCTTTGAGGAAGTCACAGTAAATAGAAATTATCACAGCTTCATGTTTTTTTCTAAAATCTTTGATGTTTGAGTGAAGATGTTGCAGATACAGAAAAACTACTTTCCTTTTAGTGTATGTTATTATACTGCTGTCTGCTTTAGTTGCTAGCTATTAGCTTAATTATCTCAACTGAGATGAGCCTTTCCCTTCCTGTCACTGCAAGCCAGGGCCTGGGAAGGTTTTATTTCATCATCTTTGGGAGGGAGGGCCAACTACTTGGACCCAAATCTGAAACCAGACCTTACCACTGCTTAGAAACTTGGTATCTTCTGCATCACACCATTAAACATCTCCCTAATGGAAACATGTCTTTTTTATTATACTTTAGCTATATTATGCTCACTATTGTGCACGCTACAATTGAAATGTCTAGGAAAAGTGTTGATACAGTAATTTCCAAGTTTCTCTGGCATCCAAATTCTATTGAGACCATGGCGGCAGGCAGAATAAACAGTTAAACTCTGATATAATATAAATAGCAATGAATTTGAAAAAACATAGAAAGGGGAACTTTCTCTATCCTAGAGAGAAAAAACATAGAAGGGAAACTGCATCATTTTATTTGAGGTCAAGTTGACACAGTCATTGAGGGCAAACCAGTGGAAAAGCATCCTTCAGCCTGTGGGTCATTTTTCATTAGAGGATTCAGAAGCAATAAGTCATCTCTCTCCTGTGCATGTTGCATTTAGCAGAGAAGATTGTTGAGAGGATGAGACAGTCATGTGAATTATAAGGGACCATAGGAAACGGACAAAGACCAGGTAGCCTTGTACCCGAAATATGCCTTACTGATCTCTTATCTATCTTAGTTGGTATTTACAATAGATACAGTTTCTGGCATGAAAAAAATGAGTTGGACATGGACTTAGTCATTTAATTTTGGGAGATAAATACAGTTCATGAGGGGCATTATTGGGACATGAGGATTTTAAAGATAGTCTAGGCCCTTCCTGATGTAGCACTGGCCTATCCGCTGAGAGGCATGGGGATTTCATTTGTTTCCGAACCCGCTTTTCTAATAGCAGCTACCCAAAGGATGCATTTATTGGTTTACTGTTGTGGCCGTGGTGTACTAAAGAAAACACCAGGACCTTGAGAAGGCAGGGGAAGAGTCATGTGCACCTTCCTCATCGTTTAGATACTTTATCACCTGCATACCCTGTCCTTCCTTCGTGAAACACCGTCTTAAGGCAATCAGGAGGCAGGGACGACATTTGAACAGTGAATTAAAAAATTAAATCTCTGATCTGTGAAGATTGAGGTGGAAGTTATATATAATATAGACTAGAAAGGAGACAATTTGAAGACTTGGAATATTATCAACAAAAAGGGAACAGAGGGAAAATATTATCAGAACAAATCATGACTGAAACTCTAAAGATCTTCAGCTTGGAAAAAATATGAACTGGATACTCAACTAGAAATCCCTAGGAGTGAGGGGTTAGAAACCCGGGCTGAATGACTAAGAAAAAAGGATGTTGCTAAACTCTCATAACAATGCATGCTACTTCCTTCTTCCCCGTGTCAGGTACCAGGAAGTTAGGATGCTGCACCTTAGGGGATGTAATGAGTTGTTGTTGACCCCGGGATACCTTTGACTTGCTGTGTTACAATGCTAACTTAGAAAGATCTAGTCATTTGTCTTTGTTGATATAGAAATGAAATTCATGAACTTTAAATCCGGTATAAGATTCTGTTGTATGGTCTTAAATTTAGCTAAATTCTATTCAACAGTATAACCATAGGCAAGTTTCCTAATTTCTCTCAAATTATTTTTCATCTGCATGAGGGAATAACTACAATTTCCACCTTATTCCACTGCTGTGAGTGTTAAATGAGTCTACATATTTGTCAACATTTCACACAATGTTTATATCACATAGAAAACAAATGTCCATTTTAAGCTGGGCATTGATAATTGTTTCAAATGTGCTTTAATATGTATATTTCTTATAGTAAGTTTAAATTTTAAAGATCAAGCTATATTTTAATGAGAACTTAAGTGCTCACTATAGTAAATACCCTTTATAATGTAAAAAATCCCTGTATATGCACATTCACGTTAGACCACGTGTAGTCTAACATATCATTCTACGTGTGTGCTCAACTACATGATGCACGAAGCACATCATTCTAAATGGGCTGAGGAAACCCCGTGTGAATAGCAGGACAGTCCTACAGCTAAACAAAGCAGCTCAGCTGGTCCACCACCCAGTGGGTTTTCATAAATAGTTCTTCAATCCATCTTTAATTTCAAGGTTATTTTATATAAATTGGATAAAATACAAAAAAAACTTAAATTGGCCAATTTGGGCACAGAGAGAATGGAAGTCTTGGGCTAGCATTAGTTATAACGGTATGACCTGCTGCCAGGCACACGTGCTTAGTGGTATAAAACTTCCTGAGGCCAATGGTTTTGTCCCACAAGATGGCCAATTTAAGTATTTGTCAATTTAATAGTATTTTAAGGAATTGGGAGAATTAAAAATCACATTGCCACAATTTCTCTTATTACTTCATTAGTCATATTACTTTGTAAGTTCAGAGATGAATTCTTTCTTATTTGGTGAATTTATTTTCTTCTAGATTGGATACAGTAAGCCAATTTTTTTAAGTTTGACTTCTTCCAAGCAATTCCCTGTCTGTGTCATAGAGGAATTTGTGATTTTGCTGCAGCACACATCTTCTGTTGTGCTCCCCATTTTCCTGCCGCCTTGCTCTCTAGCCATTAGTAAGTTATATATGATAGAGTCACATTGTTGTTTTGTAATTCTCTGTGTATGTGGGACTAAGCGCCTACTGTTCAAGGTTTTGTTTTATTTTTGTTTTGTTTTGGCACATAATAACCTATAACTTCAAATGGGCTAAGATGAGCCTAGGTAAGTGACTAGCATATAGTCCTTGGTGATTTCATTAAAAAGGTGGGGACTCATCCGTGTGCCTGTTTGGTTCACTGTAGGGCTCATTCCTGTGACTGCAGAATCTATAGCCTCCACCTCCCCAGCTTGGGCCATTATGAAATCATGATGCACAAACGGAAAGGCATTCAGGACTCAGCACCTGGGCAGGTCACCTTTGCAACTAGAGAGAGAATATTTGAGCTCTGGTGGTCTCACCCTAGATAATCTCCCAAAAGGATATTTCAAAACCTCTTTTTATTTAAAATAAATTCAGATATTTTATCACCTTCACTATCTGATAAAGATTCTTTTTATCAAAACCACATCCATACTTTGAAATCACTTTATCTCATTATATCTTCTGTCCTTTTATACCAGTTCCAGAAAACAAATTTTCTCTGGCTTTTAGTAAGAAAGTTTTTCCTGGGGTCTTTTCTTTAGGAATCTTCCCCCGACCTTCCTCCATTTCATCCAATGCAAAATATTTTACATTTTGGTTAACACAAATTTTAGATTTTATTTAGTTCTTTAGCTCTCTAAGCTCGTACAGAGCTGTGTTTTAAAAAATTCTGAGTTTAAAATAGTTCCCTAAATAATCCCTTATTCAAACTCAACTAGAGTGAATGTGATGAAAAGATCTGACAATGTTGAATGATGCAAGGACACTGTGTTTAATTTTATCTTTTCAACCTGTGTTCCTTGAGCAGGCCAGCCAACTCTAGATAAAATCAAGCCGTTTTAGTACATTCTTCTCTTTCTCTTTTCCCCCTGTGGTCAATAGAATGATGCCCTGGGAAAAATGTCCACATCCTAATCCTTGAAACCTGTGAATGTTTTACCTTACATGTCAAAATGAAATTTTCAGATGTGATTGAATTTAAGATTTTGAAATAGACAAATGATCAGGACCGCAGGCAGCTTCTGTCTCCAGAAGCTGGAAAAAGAAAGGAAAAAAAGGTTCTTCCCTAAAGCTACCAGAAGGAACACAGTCCTACTGATACCTTGATTTTAGGACTTCTATAAGTTGTCCTAAATGTAAGATAATAAATTTGTGTTATTTTTTAAGCCACTAAATTTGTGGTCTTTTATTATAGCAGCAATCAGAAATGAATATACTATTCCTATATTTTTTTCAATAAGTCAAAGTCATCTCTAAACTCTACCTGCAACACACGGTGCGTCTTCTGGAACACCTGTTCTTATCAGTTTCCTGTCTCCTGTCTTATACAGGATGCTGCTTATTATGGCCAGAGGCTATTGTGCAAATTCACTACTATCACTTCATGAGAGTTGGAATTGCATCTAACATCAGTCTAGCAAGCTATTTATCTAGACTCCGTTAGGTGCTCAGTGCTGTGCTGTATGTTGTTTTAATGTTTCTTTTTTAAGAGGTCATAATCTCTTTTCTAATCATGAGTTGAGAAATAAACTTGGAGAGTAAAATTACTTGCAACCTGAAAAAGCAGTTATCTTTTCCATTAGCTGGCATAGGAAAACATTTATTTTTCTACCTGGGGAATTATGTTCTTAAATGTAAATTTTAAGACCACTTTATTTCGAAAATTATTACTCATAAAGTTATTTGCCTCTTTACAATGTCAGGAGGACAGTGCTAACCTGAAAAGTATGAAAGCACAGGGCCAACACCTCCTAAATGAGAACCGGCACTACAAGTGGAAGAAGCTTTTATTTTGTCAAACTCAACAGGGCTTTCAGAACCACTGGCCTTCTTGAGGGGTCACTTTCACTAATGACTACGTTCTCGTATGTGTGTTACCAAATTGGAAGCACAGTGGCAAGTGCTCTGGATTGCTGAAACCATTTTGGATTTACTTAGCAGCCAATCTCATTGTCACCAAAGGACTGGAAGCAATGAGAATTTCATGACTTTATGATTTTCAAACAGAAAAAAATAGCAGGTAATTCAAGTTTGGAATGGTTTCACCATGATATTTTGTAATTTGATGTTTAAACTAATAAGGTAAAAGATATTTACCTTTAGGTTTTTGTATATTTCCTGTAATTATTAAAATATGTTTATTAAACAATGGAAAATATAAAAAAGAATAAATCAAAATCACTCATAGAACCCTACCATCCAAAGATGGCTACAGTGAACACTGTGGGGTATGTGCATGTGTGTGTATTTTAAAATAAGCCACGCTCATTTCAAAATTTCAAAGGGTCCCAAGGGTGAAATAAAAAGCCCAAGTCCAATTCACTTCATAGTGTTCCGGAAATAGCCCCCTTTCTTTCTTGCAGTGTTTTGTGTGTGTGTGTGTGTGTGTGTGTTTATATGATTTTTAACAAAAATAGAATTATATTTAGTATAATATTTAAAATCTATTTTTATTTGAATAGCTTTATTGAGATGGAGTACACATACCATACAATGCGTTTCTTAAATGAGTTCATTTCAGTGGTTTTTAGTGTATTCACAGATATGGTGCATCAGCACCACGAACATTGAACATTTTCGTCACTTCAAAATGAAACAGGAACTCTGGAGCCATTTGTTTCTCCATTCTCAGTCAGTCAATATTTAAGTTATTAACTAAGCAAGTCCATCGGATAAGTACACGGCAGCTGGGATTATTGTAGCCAGGGGAAACGTGCCCCTGACATGCGTTCTGCCAATGCTTGTATCACATTCTGGACTCACAGCCTCCAGGTCAGAAAAATTTTCCCGGGTGGGAGCTGCCTGGATTTCTGAGGGTGTTTCCAAGTGAGCAGGCACAAGTAGGCTTGAGCTGAGAAAAGGTGAGCTGGAAATGATCTATGGGTGGCAATGAAAGGAATGATGCATGCAAATGAGGCTGGCCCCAGGCTGATGCCACCTGGTATATATCTTTATGTTTCAGGACCACAGAGTGTAGGTCGGAAGATCTCTGCATGGAACCTAATTTAAGCTCAAAGATAGATTCTGGGAGCCCTGTCTCTTTACTCCTAGTTATGTGTATGCGACGAGGACGGCTCAGCCCTCTGGGATGATCTTCAATTAAGACAGGGCTGCAAGAAACAGCCGGTTGTGGCTTGTGTCCTCCTTTGCCAGTCCTTCAACTCTTCCCAAGAAGAATCCCACAGTGGTGAAATCTATTTTTATTTAATATGTTAGGAATAATGATAAATAATTATTGTAATCACACATTTAAATATTTTTGGAAGAATGCAAAAGAGAATCTGTTATGAGACCTAATTTTGTACTGGTATTTATTTCCCATTATTTTATTCAATTCTCACAACTGTATAGGTGCTTTTCATTATTGCTACTTCACAGATGAGGAAGTTGAGAGACATTAAGTCCAAGGTCACACAGTGAGTAAATAGTAGAACTGTGCTCTGATTTTAGCCCTGCCTTATTTCAGAACTTTGGTATTGCAGACTTATTCTCATGCCAATAAATTCTCATGCCAAAAAAATAAATTATATTTTTATATAATATTGCATACCAAGAAATAATTACACATCATGATTTAGCCAAATTTCATTAATAGGTATTTAGCAAAATAAACAGTAGGAATTATCATAAAAATGAAAGTATATCAATGAAATGCACTTTTTGGTGCTTTTATTGCTTTTTAAAGTAGAGTTATAGCATTAAATTAGAATAAAGTTAGAGAAAAATCAAAGAAAAGTTAAAATATTATATGCACATATAGGATAAATTTTTTTTACAAACTAGACATTTGGAAGGACATGAATGAATCTTGCAACACACCAGATGTGTTTATGCAATCAACAATGATCAGCAAGAATCAATAAAAGGGATTAATAAGATGGAAAAATATTAAGGGGGTGCCTGGGACATCTATAGCAGTTTGGTCACCTATTAATGTTAATTCAGAAGAAGGATAAGTATAATCAATTCCTGCTGATGAAACTTTGCCACAGGTTGAAACTTTGCCACAGGTGGAAACTTTGCCACAGGCCTATCCAAATAGGCACAGCATCAAAACAAAAGGCAAGAAAACTTTTGTAGGTAACCCAGCTCTTGAAGAAATAAAACAGCAGAGATTATCAAAAGGAATGGGCATTTGCTTAATGATTGTTTCAATATAGATGAAAACGCTCCTTTCAAAGAAGACTAAGAGAATGTTTAGAAGACTATATCTGGTTGAAACATCTTTGATAAATTCATTTACAAGATTATTTGGTGGAAATGAATCTACTAAGCTTCAATTTCAATTTCTCCTTGTCATATTGAAATTATGCACTAATGGAACTATGAACAGCTTTTCAGAATCTCCTCCTAAATATCAATTTTCTTTTTTTTTAAATTTTATTTCTTTTAGAGAGAGGGGATGGGAAGAAGAAAGAGTGGGAGAGAAACATAAATGTGTGGTTGCCTCTTATGTGTCCCCTACTGGGGACCTGGCCTGCAACCCAGGCATGTGCCCTGACTGGGAATTGAACCAGTGACCCTTTGCTTCACAGGCCCAAATATCAATTTTCTTTATGTAGAAAGACTATTGACATTTTTAGTATTTTGCACATTACTGGCCACCTTACTAACTTCTTGACAACACCAATAGTTATTCAATTGACAGCTGGTGTTATGGGGCATTCTCTTTAGATAATGGCATCCCATCGAACTTAGAATTAAAATTGAATACACCTAACGCAATCTGAAATGCCCAGGCCACATCCTGAGTCTTACCTCATGCCCCTGTTTTCTTCCCGCACTGCATTGCCTCTTCTAGCTTGTTTTGTTTCCTCAAATAAGAGAACTGCGCTTTAGAGCATTAGGACTTTGCACTTGCTCTTCTTGTCTGGCATGCTCCTCGGTACTTTTCACTCCCCTTCACCAACTATATCTAGTCCGTGTCTTAGATTTCTGCTTATGGGACCCTTCTTCCAGGAAGTTTTCTCCAGTTCTATAGTTTATATTAGGTCCTCCCGTTCTCTCTTTTTGCAGCCAGTGGGTTTTTTTGCTGTTGTTTTTCATAGAACATGTAACAGTTTGTGAATCTATATCTTTTATGTAATAATGTGTTTGATATCTATCTCCCCCCCCCAAGGCTTTATGCTTCACATCAGCAAGGATATCTTTTTTTTCCACATCAGTTACTATTTTGGTCTATCTAGCACAGTGTGTATTATATAGTAGGAGCTCCATTAATATTTCTTTAAAAATGAAATGCCATCAAAATCCATTCCTGTTTTTTTCAAACAAGTCCGTGCTTTCACCTGTCTGTTTAGAAGGGAAAAAATAAAGCTTGTCTCTATCATAGTTGTTATCTGATAGTGATTTAATAGATTTCCACTTGAGAAGTAAAAATTTTTGTTCTAAATGTTTAATACCTTTGCTATTTTAATTCATATTAAAATACAGGAAATTGTTCAGTTCAAGTGTTATTTAATTATTAGAATCTCAACTATAACATAGAATAACATCAAAAAATAAAACTAAAACCTAAACTTTAAACCAACTTGTACTTACAACATACCAACGTTTTGAAACCAGTATAAATAATTGATGGCCCTTAGCCTCAAATTATTGAACAAAGCAAAATGAAGCCTGAGCCATACATTAATTCCATAATTATGTTTTGATTTTGCTCTCAAGGAGCTAAAAAACTAATAGGGGCTGTGGAATCATACACAAATAATTATAATAATCAATAAAAGCCTTATTAGAAGAGTGGACTAAAAACAAGAGAAGAGGGGCTACATTGGGAATGTAAGAACAAAAGTGTGATCTCTTGAACCAGGTAGGTGTGGAGGGATTGCCATACAGACTAATGGGGAGAAAACTTTCAAACACAGGAACACAGATTGTCAAAGGCAATGAATAATAAACCAGCACAGTAAATCTAGGAAACTATAAGAATGTCCATATGGAGAAAATAAGGGAAGGTGGATTTGCACAAAAATAGGGTAAGCAAATCTACCCTAGATTTGATGGAGGCAAATCTGGATTGTGAAGAGTACGCCATGCTGAGGAGCATAGGTGGTGGTTATCTGTTTTGTTTTTTACAGAAAGCTTCAAAAATCTTGTCATATTTTAATTAGTGGAATTAACAATATAGATCTGGGTTTTAGGAAAGTCAACTTGTGCACTGTGTAAAATGAATCATTAGCTTGTGAGAACAAAGAGAGGGAGACCAGTTGGAAGATTATTCTAAAAATCTGAATGAAAAACAAGGGTCTGTACCAGGACATAGCAGTGAGAATGGAGAAGAGATGATAAATTTTCTAGTTATTTGGGAGGTAAACTTGAAAGGAGTTGTGACCAGTTAGATACGTTGGAGGTACCTGGCATTGAAATAGGGAGAGGCAGCCTAAGTTTAATGTCCACATAGCTTTGGCTACAGAAAAGGAGAACAATTAACACCTGCTTGGAAGAGCATCAGCTACTGATGTCAAAATCGAATACCCTAGAACTCAGTGCACCACTCAAAGGAGGGTGTGTAAAAATAAGCATTTAAAATCAGAGATCTTTATAATAGTGGAGAAGACAGCTGGCCACCCACAGCTGCCAGTATATACCACAGACTAGAATGCCTGCAGGATACCTGGTGCCCTGTCACTAACATATCAGACCTGTCACACAAACATCATCACCCACATCTAAGAGGAACGTCTCAGGGAAATTATCTCCCCCAAATCACTCACTAGTAAGTAGCGAAAGTGAAATATGAGCACTGCTGAAATCCATGTAATTTATGGGATTCAAAAAGGTAATATCAGAATTTAGTGGAAGGAAAAAAACATAAAAAAAAAGGATGCTGTGAGATCACCTGACTTCTTGTTCTGTTGTCTATTTTCTATGAGTATAATTCATTACTCCAAACTGGATCTAGAATCTTATTAAGAAACAGTAGTATAAACTATAATTCTTAAAGGTTATCTTTACTCTCATAGAAACATTTGTGCAGCAACATGATGTGTAATAAGATTTACAAGATGGCTACATATGTCAGTTTTGAGATATTAACTAGTATAATTTATACATTATTACTAATCACATACCATATTTATTCTCAGAAAAGTCTTTAACTTAGATGCTATATTTTTAATTCTAAAATTTTGGCTCCAAGTTTTAGAATTTAGTTGCCCACCTTTGTTTAGTAATGTGAATTATAGCGAAAGATTTAACACAGATTTCTTTAAAGTAGTTTGAATCTTAAGTCATGTCACCCTAGCCCCCAAACTTAAGATTTCATGTCATTTTCTATAATCGTATTTCACTGCTAATAAACTTCCTACTGTGATGCAACTAAATTATTGAATGGACGAAAGTTAATAAATCTATCTCTTTAGATTTTAAGATGGAACTTAAATTACTTTTAATAACTTCCTTCTAACAAGCATTCATTTTTCTAAATTTGGCTGTGTGGGGCTAGATGTCAGATAGTGCTGCGATTTTAAAGAAATTTAATTACACAGAATTGTTCTCTCCATTCTAAGATTGTATCCCTTAAGGTGAGTTTATATAGGGAAGTTTAGCTCCTGTGATAACTAGATCACTGTACACAAATTCATTTGAGACTGATTTATTCTAGAAAGATAGAGTATATAGTCATTAAAATTAAACTACTCAGAACATCTACATTCTTATACCATGGGATTTGGGAAACCTAATCAAAATATGAAAAGTCAAGAAATATTAAAATGTTCCATAGCTGAACTATATATACTCTTGTTATTAAATTCTTTCTGAGAAATAAAAATCAAATTATCTAATTTTCTCCATAGAAAGTAAAGTCCCCAAATTACTAAAATACAGAATTCTTTGTTTTTTAATTTCCTGTTTTCTCATTGTTTTGGTTACTTAATTTTCAGCCTCAGAGGCTTGAATGCAGCTTTAGTTTCTTCTTTAGGACCAAGAGCCAAGGATATTGCTCATTGGAATAGACTGCCTTCTTTACCATCCCCAGCATTTAATTAAATTGGGACTCAGTCTGTCCTGAGTCCCACTTGCCCAAACCACTAGTCAACAATGCACATAAGAAAAGTACACTGTGCCTAACAGTATACAGTGCCTAACCCACGCTATTCAAAACCCATTGTTTCTTCTGAAGTGACAGCATTTCCTGATGAAGTTTATAGTCTCACGCTGCCTTTCGTAGCCATGAATAATTTGGGTGTGCACACAAAGAGAGCACATGAGAATAGTGATAGCATTCTTGATGTCGATTTCACAAAGATGCTAATTGTCTAAAGTTCACAAACTCTGAATTTAAGTTTATTTAGAGAAAATCACATATAAAATTAAACTTTGATTTTGAGAATTGCTCCTAAATCCTTTTGTGAACCTCAAGCCTATTGACCTCACATGTGTCTGCTTATACTTCTCATTATCGTGATACCAAGCTTGAGAAGCGGAGTGATCTGTTTCCTTCTCTTTGCTCAGCTCTTTTGTTCCCCAGGCCTTGGCTAGTGAACGTTCATTGCTTTAATTGGGTCAAAAATATTTATTCTCTACAGTACATTTTCTTGTTGCAACACAAACTACTTTTCAAAAAAAAAAAGCAAACTATTCATCAGGCCTGGCTGCGAAACAGATACAAGGGGGTAAAAGGTTCAAAACAAGCAGAAGAGGAACAGAATCCATGGTAGTTAATTTAGCATCAATAGCAGTGTATTACTCTCCCTACTAGAACCCCCTCAAAAATAGTTGACCAAAGATCTGTAATTTAAGATTAGTCTCCCCTGGTGCCAAAATAATTCTCCTTCTTGTGTACCTAATGTCAGCTGTAGTCATAAGTTGCTTAACTTAGAGCCTGGTTTTATCAACCAGAATTTGCTCTCAAAGGCTACTTTATCAAGTAAGCTGTCCAAATGCCTTTTTGTTATTTAATTTTAAATTATATTTGATGGCATAATAACTAGTAATATTTGAAATTCTTAAACCCCATCTCTCCATCAGCTTTTCTTCATGTGAAATTTCAAGTTGCCAATGCAAAGTATTACTTTCTTAATACATAAACCAGTGTTTGATGCCTTAATGTAGGATTCTCTGCAAAGCTGATATAGAGTGCATAGCTTAAACTAGAGACCAAAGTGTATCTCAGCCTCCCAGTGAAGTCAGAATATAAATCTTGGAATCATATGATTGTTTGTTGGCTTCAGTGGACAGTCAACTTGGGCCTTTGAGTGAACAGAGGGCAATAGCACCAGCTGGAGAGAACCTGAGTCCACCAAACCACCAACTTTTGTGGAGCAGAAATTGGAAAGGGGGCAGTAGAAGACAGGAGGAACAGGAGAAGGGGAGGAAGAAATAAAATAATTACCTGAGTGTATAACCATAACATGGAAGAGAGATTTTAATGCAAAATCTGTATAAAGAAAGCAACTTAACCATGAACTTGGCGAACCAAAATAAGATAGATTTTGTCCTTTAATGAAGAAATGAGGATGGAGTTGAACTGAAAGGCCAAAGGAAAAGGGGTGCCTTGTCCCCCAAAACCCTGTTGTTGTCCAAGAATCCTCACCATTTTACAAGGAGATATGCAGAAGCTGAAAGTAAGGTTTTAGAAAATGGTCTAGTGATTTGACATTGCTTCAACATTCAACTTCATGATCAGTGGAATAGTTATTAAAGAGGCATATGAATTATATGGTGTAAACTATAAACTATCTATGATCGGTAAGACCACACAGTGTTCTGCATGGATAGAAAGATGAAAAATAAAGCAAATCTTGACCATCACCATAGTTTGTTTGAGAAACACTACTGTAGAACATATTTTAATGCCTAAAATAATATGTCAAATATAGACTTTCTTTTACCCGTATCCTTAAGCATACTTTCTGCCCTTTAGACTCAGTGTAGATGTCCACTCTTTTCTTTGCTTATGATTTTCTATTATCCTTCTTTATTTCAACTTTGTGAAATCATACATTGAATCATCCTGATAAGAATCTTTAAAGAAATAGGTAGTCCAACATTCTTTTTTAAACTCACAATCATCAAAGTTGTAGATTTTTTAATTCTGTTAAGTTTTCTCCCATAAATTACTTTATTGTTGTTCAATTACAGTTGTCCACATTTTTTTCCACCACTCCCACCCCAGCCCAGCCAAACCCACCTCCCTCCCTGGCTTCCATCCTTCCCCTTGGTTTTGTTCTTTACTACTGTAAAGAACTCCTTTACAGTAGTTCTTTAAAACCCTTCTCCCCACAGTCCGCTCCCCATCCCTTCTGGCTATTGTTAAATTGTTCTTAATTTCAATATCTCTGGTTATATTTTGTTTGCTTTTTTCTTTTGTTGATTATGTTCCAGTTAAAGGTGAGATCATATGGTATTTGTCCCTCACTGCCTGGCTTATTTCACTTAGCATAATGCTGTCCAGTTCCATCCATGCTGTCGCAAAGGGTAACCTAAGTGCCCATCAGTAAATGAGTGGATCAAAAAACTATGGTACATTTACACAATGGAATTCTACCCAGCAGAGGGGAGAAAAAAAGACCGCTTACCCTTATTTTGTTAAGTTTCGTGATGGGTGTTTTCAATGATGGATAAGAAAGTGTTTCTTACTTTATTGCAGCAGCTCTAAATCACACTATCCATCAGTAGCTTTGGGAAGGTAAGAGCCAAGTCCAGTGAAGGATCTGGGATTATCATCTTCCATCAAAGAAACTATATGTCTTTTGACTTTGGTTATGTATTATCTTTTTGCCTTAGTCTTTCTGAATTTTGAGATCTGGCTTACCTTGTCCCTGTAACCTACCATCACCTTTTGTATTATCTCTTTTAATCCCTATTCACCTTTTATTGTAATGTTTCTACAAATATACATTAAATAATGAAGTTGAAACAATTGTTGAAAGACTTAAGCCCTTTATGAAAGAGTTCTTAGAGAGAAAATTATCATTCTAATAACATATCCACACTAAGATCAAGAGAGTGAAAAATAAAATACATAAGCTTATTGAGCTATCTTTCATAAAAGTTTGACATTGAAGAATAGATTTAATATTACCAAATAGTACTTTAAGAGCACAAATATGATATGCGTTTAATATCTGAAGATTAAGATATCAGATCTAGAATTCAATTTTTGGCTCACCATACAGTTACAATTTCTACCTTGCTCTATGGAGCAAAAAAATTAGTGGTTTATAAAAAATGTCTTACAAGACTGTATTTTCAGGGATCATTTGTATAGTTTGTTATCATAAAAGATGTCTTACAATGCTACCAAAGAAGCACCAATGCTAAAATCATCAGGTTAAAGTGGAGAGTATATAATATTCTTTACTAAGTAAAGAACTACAGTACTGAGACTGATACTACTAAACTGTCTTTAAACTGACTGGCTGGATATGTGACTAGGTTGTCTAACTCTAACATCCTAAGTGAATATATTTCTCTGGTTATAGCCTAAAAAATCTAAAAATATAAAATTGTTCAAAGGCAATTTGACAAATGATCTTTAAAAAATCAGCTATACCAAATCAGCCAAACAGTAGGACCTGATCAGCTAAATCAGCTAAACAGTATGACACACTTTAGAATCATACCATGCACATGGGTCACTCTTAACACAGGTAAAGAAAAATGATTCTGTACAAGTACTGTTCTATATAATACTGATAATTCTGGACCTACCATCAATAATAACAAAAAATAGTGGTTATTCTAACAGTTACCAGAGGTACTGTGTGTGTAGACTGGGATGATGACTGCATTCATCCATTGAGTTCTCCCTTGAAACCTGAAGAAGTTGTTCACAATTCAGGATTTCATAAGCACTCACACATTAATCCAGCCAATGACAATCTCAATTCATGATTGTGTGAAGATGATTAACCACCCCCACTCTGTGTCCCTTACAGAATGAAAGGGAGACTGTCTGGGAAGATAAATCAGAGCCTTTATGTTTATTTGTACACAATGTGCAGATGTAACAAAAAATTACTAGACACAATCATAGGCAGGAAAGTGTGACCAATAATCACAAGGAACAAACAAAATAAGCAGATAAACAATCCAATATTAGATTTAGTAGTTATAGACTTCAAAATAACCATTATTGATATACTAAAGAATAGAAGCTACACTAAATATATGAGTAGATAGAGAATTTCCCTAAAGGATTAAAATATAAAAGTTGACATCTTGAGCTATACAATATATATAATACTAAGAATTCATTGGGTGGATTGAACAAGTGGAGGGAGATGGAGAAAATGCTATAAATTTACTTAAAGATAAGCCCATTAAAAATGTCTAAATGAAACTGAGAGAAATGAATAATTAAAGAAATGAGTAAAGTCATAAGAAAAAATATGGGCTATCACGAGAAGTTCAAATATATGTGCAGTTGGAATCCCAGGAGAAGAGAGAAACATTGAATAGGTGGAAAATTAATATTTTAAAATAAAATAACCATAAATTTTCCAAAAATGATTAATGGCATCAAATCACAGATACAAAAACCCAGCAGATCCAAAGCAGGATAAGTAAAAAGAAAGTCTCACCAAGGTAATACATTGTAGTCTAATTGTTGAATATCAAAGAAAAGGATAAAATCTCAGAAGATGTACCATCTAAGCTTGCCTATGTGTGCTCTGTGATTTCCGCACAGTGGTCAAATCGCCTAACAATGCATTTCTCAGAATGTGTGCCTGACTTTAAGTAGTGCATGACTGAACTAAAATGTTTTCTCCTCAATTTTACAGCACACTTTGGGATTCTAAAAACAGATTTGTCTTAATAACTTTTCTCAAGGTGAATAATTTATTATAATTTTTTATATTATAACAAAATGAATTAATACTACTGTAGTAAAAATAATAATTGTGGGTTGGTAGTGAGGATGAATCAATACCATCTCCATATGAGAATGACTTAGTACCTTTAGGCTTTTAGAGAAAATCTCTATGATGTGCTTGATAAAAGAGTGGATTTTTGACTTAAAAATTAATGTACATTGCCCTTAATCACCAAAATATTATGATCTGCAATACATGCACACAAAAATCCCACCAGAGTTGGTATTATTTTTACACGTATAAAGTTGATCTGGTATTTATATATTTATATAAAGTATTTATGAAAATGGGTACATATTTATTCTGAGAGTAATTTTCAAATTAAAGCAAACTTCTAAATATCTCCTAAATCTCTCTGTTTCTCTCCATCACTGTTCCCCAGTTGTAACCTGGATTTCCACCCCATTCTAAGTGGCATGCCTGGGTTTACTTTTGCCCCACACCAAGACGTTCTCCCGACCACAGCCAGAGTTGGCTATTCCAGAACGCGATTGTAGACATGGCATGTCATCCTACTGCTCAAAATTCCTTAATGACTTTCCAGGGCTCCTAGAGTAAATATCAAAACCATCCGTAAAATGGCCTGACATGTCTATATAACTCTATAGTCCTGCTCTTTGTATTTCAGTTACACTGAATTTTCAGCTCCTAAAATGTGCCTAGTTCTCTCTACCAGTAGTCCTTTGTCCTAATACCTGCTCTGCCCAGAATAGTTCATCTACTATTTTCTTTATATAGTTAACTCCTACTCATCCATCAAATCCAGTCAGCATATGCTTAAGAAAAGCCTTTGTTGACATCTGTGACAAAATGATTTATAAGTTCTCACACCACTATGCATGTCTCTTATATGTCACTCGGCCAGCTGTGTACTTATACCTCCCTATCAGTATACTAATCTAATGGGTGTCTCCTCTCCTCCAGACAACGAGGGCCACTGGGGTGCAGACTGTGTGTCTCTACTTCCTCTCAGCTCCCTGGGCTCTAGCGGAGTGTGCCTGGTACATAGCAGCATTCAATAAACAATGTCTAATCTTCGGATAACTCAGTGGAAAGTCATTACATAGCCAATGTAGACACTATTTCATCTTACATCATTTAAATGAAGTAGAAATGTATTGCAATTGAAGTTTATTCCAACAGAATAAGAAGGCATAAACTGACCTTGTTTTGGATAAGCCCAAATTTGTGAATTTTCCAGTTGTGATGTATATAAAAGTAAAACACTTGTTGATTTTTATCTTACTTGTGTACTGGAAACAGGCACATAATAATTACTCTAAGAAGGATTTTCATTTATCATTGTAACCATATATGTGATTTTAATAAAATAATTTGACAAAAAGATTTTATGGATTGTAGTAACCTGTATTTTAATTCATTATATGATTGGTATTTGCTAAGCAATTTGCAAATATTAGTTTAATTTTCCTATGTGCAACTGTGAGTAGGATTCAAATCCAGTTTGCCTGACTCCAGAGGCTAAGCTCTTAATTATGCTACTGCTTTGCTGTAGCAATTATATGTATATTATATTAACTATCATTTGTGAAGCATCTGTTGTGTGCCAGGTGCTCTGCTAGGGCTTTATGTACATGATCTCACTTGAACCTCATTGCTAGATTATCCCTATTTGATAGATACCAACTTCATGCATTTTCATGCTACAGAAGTTTAAAATTTATTGCCACAAATAGGGAAATCAGTAATGCTTAAATATCTATTATCTTTTCTAAATAGGGGCTTTTTCTCAAGAAGTAATGCCAGCTCATTCTTCCATTTTTATAGTTTACAAATTCTCTAGCAAAAATACATAGCCTTACATATCACTCATTTGATAAAGCTGCATTAAAGATCAGGACTATTAGTGATTTGAAAGCTGATTTTGGCTAAATGATATTCCCAACCACCAATTAGTAGAAAAGTTAGAGATTTCTACATCAGTAAAGAATAAATAGAATATTAGGAGCATCCCCATGGCTGTTATGAGTGCTGGTCATCTGCTCTTTAGATACGAGAAGTTCATTTTCCTTGTTCTACAAGTCAGTGTCTGGAATCAGGAGAGAATGTGTAAATGTGACCCAGGAGATTCTCTCTCTCCCAATCCAGAAAATAAACATTCTTTCAGCATGCAAAAGAAAAATGTGTTGGAGGATGTGGGTGTTCAGCTTGCCAGTTCATATTCTATTTAGAATTTCTTTCCTTAAAAAGGGAACTCTTTGATGTTACCATTTTAAAAATCCAATTTATTTTAATAACACTTTCAAGACAAACAGTACCTTCATAGCACCAGTTGCCCCTGAATCTTTTATAACTATTAGGAAAATGAGCTCTGTAAGTAGTAACTACTTCAATTGAAGTTATAGGAAATTTTAGAAGTGTATGAGGATGTGGAGCTATGTCAACAGAGACAGAATGAAGAAGACATTAGAGGCAGTTTTCTAGATGTTTTTGGCAAATAGAAGCAAGATCATTAAGGCAAAAATCAAATTATTTAACTCAAGATGTTTCCTAGTCATGAATCAATATTAGTTACAGAAAAATGTGTGAGGCTGTGTGCAGATCCTGTTTTCAGTGGCATCCACTGAAAACTTGTTATGGCATTGGATGCCTCTAGGTACCCACTTCAGTAAAAAAAAAAAACAACTCATTTTGGGAAGAATAATATTATAAAGATAACATGTACTTAGGTAATTTGGAATAAAAATGTATTTAAATGTGATGTAACACTTTAGATAAATGCTGTTTTTCTTAGTTAATGGTTTTTCATTTGTAAGAAGGCTTCAGGGCCAGACTGATTCTAAAAAATTCTGTGAAAATGTCCAGTGTGGCAATGCCTTACTCGTGGGGGTTATAGGGTAATGTGAAGGTGAGTTAGGTCAAAGTGCCCAGAATTCTGGTCCCTGCAGGTAGTTGAAACAACTACCTTTATAAATCTGTATTTACATAGAGAGAAATGGAGACACTTAACAATGTAATTAGTGTCCATATAACCTGTGATTAGTGCCCTTATAAAAGAGACCCCTAAGAGAACATTTACCACGTAAAGTTATAGAAAAAGATGGCTGTCTGCAAATCCAATACCTGCTGGGGCCTTGATGTTCAACTTCCTGGCCTTCAGAACTATGAGGAATAAATTTCTGTTGTTTTGTAAGCCAGCCAGTCTGTGACAGTTTAATAGCAGCCCAGACTCAGTAAGACACCTCCATTTCTTTATGATAAACTGCTGCAGGAAAAAGTGGCAAAATCAAGACTCAAAGCCAAGACCTACTAACTGGAAAGTTATTATTTCAAAAAATAGGCTCTAGCTGGGTTGCTCAGTTGGTCAGTTGGTTGGTTGGTCGGCCGGTCAGTCTATTGGAACATTGTCCTCTACATCAAATCCAGGTTCTATCCCCAGTCAGGGCATGTCCCAGAGGCCACCAGTCAACGTTTCTGTGTCACATCAGTCTGTCCTTCTGTCTGTCTTCCTCTCCCTCTTTTGTTTCTCTCACACCCTTTCCCTCCCCTTGTCTCTAAAATCAATAAACATATCCTCAGTGAAGATTTTTTTTAAGTTCATCTAAAAAAATAGGCTACATATACAGGGTGGAGCAAAAATAGGTTTGAGTTGCTTGTAGGGAAAATAATACAATAATTAAATAGTAATACAATAATTAAATAATAATACAGAAATAAACTGTTTTATGTACTCACAACTTTAAACCTACTTTTGTCCCACCCTCTATATGCAAAAACTTAAAAGGCAGCAAAATGTGTAGTGATAGTTAATTCTCCCAGTCCCCTGCTTCTAACCACCTGTTCAGTTTCCTTAGAGACATCTACTGCTAGCTACTTATGCATCCTTGTAGTGGTGTTCCACCCACTACAAGCATTTTTACATATGTGTGTGAAAAAAATATTGTACAATGCCATATATGAGTATATTATTCTGTGTGTTTTTCTAACTTTATGCATCACAGAGCTTCTGCATTTTCTGGTAGCTGTGTAGTATTTAACTGTAAAATGTATGTCACATTATCCATGAGAACATTTAGGTTGTTTCCAGTCTTATTTTATTTCTAATATTACTGCAAAGGCTATGATTTTTACATATAACATTTAGTAATTTTGTTCTAGGTATATCTTTCTACATATCATAGACCTGAATAGTGCTTTTTGACCTAATGTTATCACATTTAAACTAATTACCTTTATTGATATACTAGGCTAGTTCTACCATTTTTTATTTTGTGATTTTTATCTTTATACATTATGATTTCTTTTACAGTATGTCTATAGTACTATATATATTTATAAGTGGGTGATATACATATATAAGTAAACATTTATAACATTTCCATGGCAGTTAAAGTGATTTAATGTTCCCTCCTATTTATTTTGCCATAGTTTCTCCATTTTACTTCTTGTTTAGTCAAAATTCATCCTTGTTACTATTTCCGTAAAAGGCTTATGTAACTGTATTCTATGAATTCTCAACACTTAAAAAATGTTTGCCTATTGTCTTCATAACTGAATAATAATTTAACTGGTTTACTAATCAGAGCTCAATGCAGGAAACAAAAGCCACTATATTTTACAATGCTTTCAAAATGCCTTAAAGAACAACACAGAACTCATCCAACAGCAGAGTTATTACCTCTCGGGTAACTATTGAAAATGTTGAATTTGATCCATAAACCCATTGCTATAATTTAGAGTTTAGGAAACCAGAATTAACAAGTTGCCTCTGCTGCTGAACCCTAGTGCATTGTTGGTGGGATTGCAGACTGGTGCAGGCACTGTGGAAAACAGTATGGAATTTCCTCAGAAAGCTAAAAACAGAACTGCCTTTTGACCTGGCAATCCCACTGCTTGGAATTAGATCTTAAGAACCCTGAAACTGATAAAAACCTTTGCACCTCAATGTTATAGCACAATTTACAATAGTCAAGTGCTGGAAACAGCCTAAGTGCCCATCAGTAAATGAATGGATCAAAAAACGGGTACATTTACACAATGGAATACTACACAGCAGAAAGAAAGAAGGAGCTCCTACCTGTTGCAACAGCATGGATGGAACTGGAGAGCATTATGTTCAGTGAAATAGACCAGGCAGTGAAAGACAAATACCGTATGATCTCACCTTAAGTGGAACCTAATCAATAAAACAAACAAGCACGCAAAATATAACCAGAGACATTGACATTAAGAACAATATGACAGTAACTAGAGGAGAGGTGGAAGGGGATGATGGGGGGGGGAGGGGAAGGGTTTTCAAGAACAACTATGAACAACATGGCCAAAACCAAGGGGGAGGTGGCAGCAGGGAAGGGAGGTGGGGATGGCTGTGGTTGGAGGGAATTAGTGGGGAGGAAATGCAGACAACTGTATCTGAACAACAGTAAAATTAAAAAAGCAAACAAACAAAAAACCTAATACCACACTTGCTAAAAAGAGGCAGTAAGATGAACTTGCAGTCCCTCTGCCTTCCAAATCTCACTTGAATGCATTTGGTGGATCTTAATTTGAAATAATAGCCATATATGTAAGCAAGTCTGGGAAGCAGAGTTTTGTTTTTGTTTTTAACCTTTCCTCATCTATAATCCTGGAATATATATTAAAAGTAGGATGGTATGAAAATTAAGTTAACCAACTTACCAGTACCCAATAATTGGGCAAAGAATTAGGTCATATTTTTTTTCTCTTCTTGACTAATTTATAAGCATTTCTACATTCTGAATGTTGTTATAATGGAATTTAGGGATTATTTATTTTCCCCCTTTATTGGCAACTTAATAACTTTGCTTACTTACTACTAGTTCAATAATTTTAGTAAGATATACCTTGATTTTGGTCATTCTGAGTCTTTTTTTTTTATTCTGGAACATAGTATATCTTTGACATATTTTTAAACCTTCATTTATCCCTGGGATGTTACATTGGGTTGGCCAAATGGTCCATTTGTTTTTGTTTTTGTTTTTGTTTATCATAAGGTGGCTCTAGCAGTGCTTAGTTTTCTTTAACTTCATTTGAAACAATTTTGTTACATTGTATTTTGACAGCTATCATATTGGCATGCATTTTAAAAAGAACTTACCAAATTGGTGAATTTTTGTGTAGCCATTGTAGTATATTGAAGGTGGAAGAAAGTACATAACATTTCCACCACATTATGCTTTATTATTTCAAGATACGTAAAAACACAACTGAAAAACATAAAAAGATTTGCGCAGTGTATGGAGAAGGTTCTGTGACTGATCAAACATGTCAAAAGTTGTTTAGGAAATTTTGTGCTGGAGATTTCTCACTGGACGACGCTCCATGCATGGCCAGGTAGACCAGTTGAAGTTGATAGTGATCAAATCAAGACATAAATTGAAAACAATCAACATTCTACCGGGGGGGGATAGCCAATATACTCAAAATAGCCACATCAATAAAGTTACTGGTGAGAATGAAAAATATGTCTTTAGTAGTATTTTAAAAAACAGACAGGGCCCTGGCTGGTGTAGCTCAGTGGATTGAGCAAGGGCCTGCAAACCAAAGGATCACTGGTTCGATTCCCAGTCAGGGCACATGCCTGGGTTGCAAGCCAGTTCCCAGCAGGGGCCAGTTTCCAGCAAGGGACACATGAGAAGCAACCATATTTTGATATTTCTCTCCCTCTCTCTTTCTCTTCCCTTATAAAGATAAATAAAATCTAAAAAAACAAAAAAACCCAGACTTTTGGCCAACCGAATAATTAATCTTAAAATATATTACTATTATTATTATTGTTATTATTTTACTTCTTTACCTTATAACCATTAAATATGCATAGTTTGAATTTCTTTTTGTTGAACTTCTATATCAATGTTTTATTTATAATTCCTTTATATGTTGAATTTATTTTCACCATAATTTTCTCATTTTCTCAGTCTTACCCTCTTTGTCTCTTTTTTTATCTTCAATAGTGTCTGTTTCCTTTCATTCCAGTTCTTCATTTCTGTTTTGTTTTCCTTTGCTTCTTTTCTTCTTGAGTTCTAACAATTTATCTTTGGATGCGATTTAACTGAGCTTGTATTCCCTGAGCTTTTGTATATTTCCTCTGCAATCTTTTTTACAGAGGGAATTGTTTCATTATATTTTTGAATTATTTCTTGACTACAAAATAGTGTGTTCGTCACACTATTTAATTTCATTTCATCAAGGGAAATTTTTTATATGTTGGTAGACTTCTTTCTTGTCATTTGCTTTTCTGTTCCTTTTTACCTTTGTTTTTGTGGTGTCATAACACAAAATCTTGTGTTAGTTTCCCTCTACTGTTAATATTGTTTATTATTATTATTATTATTATTCACGAGTGCTCCAGGCAAAAATAGCTTTTCCATGATTCACAACGTACCTGATGACACAGGGCTGTGTATCCATGAATTCTTTTAGCTTTTACTTCAGACAACCGAGAGTAACAGCTGCTAGACTGATCGCATTTTCTTCCTCAAATTATTAGGTCTGGGTGATTCCTCTTTTGTTGCTTCTCTCTTGATTTACTTAACCATCAAACAGTGTCCAGGGCATATCTTTTTCAGTTTATAAAGGATTTTTGGCCTTATTGCTCAGAGTGGGATACCTAATTTTTATCATTGTGTCTTGTTTTGTCTAAGAGCTGTAGCTGTATGACTACTCACTCAGCTTCTGTACCTTATTTGACTGACCTTCACT
This sequence comes from Sturnira hondurensis, assembly GCF_014824575.4. Taxonomy (NCBI): domain Eukaryota; kingdom Metazoa; phylum Chordata; class Mammalia; order Chiroptera; family Phyllostomidae; genus Sturnira; species Sturnira hondurensis. The sequence goes on from NW_028080827.1 coordinate 8,814,614, forward strand.
GTCAAATTTGGCAGGTCCTTTCTCATATACTGGGGTTTGAATTACAGCTATCTTCAGGTTTTATCTAAGATCAAATTTACTTCTCTCTTTTCCTCTCTCTCATTAATTTCAGATGAAAGGAGAAAGGGGGAAGTGCCATTTTTTTTCCGTTTTCAAAATAGAAAATTAAGCAGCCCAAAGTTTATATTCTCAGTTACTGGACTACACTACTGCACTGCATTATTAGTGCCCCACTGTTATTTTTCTAAATAATCTATCATGTTAGATTCATGATCATTACTAACTCGGGCTCCAGGTATTTGCAAAGCTTTTAATATTTTTTTACTTTATAAAGTACTAAGTGAGGTGATATTTAATATGTGGCAAACAAAAAAATTAAAGACTTGGACTTTTAGAAACAGCTTGTTTTTTTCTTTTAAAGTTCTGATTACAGTCTTCCTGTATCTCCTGGGAATCAGGAATTTGGTTTCAGTCACCACTGGTCACTAATGATGACCACATAACTCCCTTCTCCAAGAATCCTGGGTGTGTAGGGCAGTTTCCTACCATTGCCCAGTACATGATATCACCTCCTCACTGAAGAAATAACCTCTTTCTTCCAAGTCTAACACTTTTTCTTTTTTTTTCCTAGAGCCCATCACTTCCCATCACTTTGTTTCCCTCTCTCCCTCTTCTTCATCCACTTCTCTCCTCGAAGCTCCCATCTGTGTTGTGTCACCACTGGCCTCACTCCTTTTCAGTGTTTTCTCTCGTCTCCCCACCAAAACACCTCTCACTCATATCCTCTGGATCTTCAAGCTATTCTGTCATTTCTGCTTTGCCCTTTGCAAATGAACGGGTCGAGCTAGGCAGTCTGCCAGGGTCTATCATTACCACCCTTTTACTGAGAAGGGACCTGAGGCAGTATGGCCCAGCCTTACTTTAATAGTAGGCCTTCTCTTAAGGGACATTCGTCTTTCTGTGAAGATTTCTCTATCACCTATATAACACTGATTGATTCCTAAGTATACATATGTGGACTTGAGTTTTTAGTCCCACTTAGGTCTCCTTTGTTTTTAATGAATTAAAAAGGAGTTTATTCTACAAATAAAAAATTATATATTTAATAAAAATGTTTTCCTCACCTTATTCCCATATGAATAAAATAATTTGTATTATTATTATCATTTATAAATTAAATTTATTGAGGTGACATGGTTAATAAAATTATGTAGATTTCCAGTATACAACTCTATGATACTGTATATCATCTGTATATTGCATTGTGCGCCCACCACCCAATGTCAAATCTTCTTCAGAAAACAATTATTTGCAGTTACACTCTGTCGGCTGCAACCCCACTTACCTGCTTCCTCAGGGTTAAGCCCCTGCTGGTACTACTAAATGCTTCCATCTTTCCTCCCTGACAATACAAATTCTTTGAGCAGTCTCTCTTCATTTAAATTCAGTTTAATAAAGCAATTCATCATGGATTTCTGCTAGCTATTCTGTTTTTAATCTCTTCCAAATCTAATCATATTTTCACTCAACTGCTGTGGGTTTGCAAACAATATATCAAGTCACTACCTTGCTCAGAAACTACTGTTATTCACTGTTGATTACTGGAGAATATTCTTCAACTCATCCATTCAACAAGTGGTTATTACCTGCCTGTAACATTTCAGGCACTGTTTTAGGCTCTCGTGCAACTATTTCAAACAAGACAAACAAGATCTCTTATGTAACTTGAATTCTAATTTATGAGTATAAACACACCAACAAACTAGGAATTATCAGACAATGTTAAGTGATAAGTAGAAAATAAAACAAGACAGTGAGCTAGAGAGTACCAGCGTAGCTTTTTGGATGTTTTTCAAGATAATATTTGAATTAACACCTTCATAATGAGGCATGGAGCCAAAAAGCCTTCCTGTAGCCAAGGGAACAAGGGTGAGGCTGAGCCTAGCCCAACAGCAGAACATGAAGTGTAGTTCAAATACAGTGAACCAGGAGGAGGAGTGGTTGAGTATGAGTCTGGAGTGAGGCAAAGGTTGGAACACTGAGGGCCCGGGGATCTTTGAACAATCTGTGGCCTTTATTCAACATTTAGTGGGAAGCAATAAGGGGATTTTAATTAGGGAATCTGACACACAGGCATAGAGATCACTCTGGCAGTTCTGTGTAGACCAATTAGGGGACTACGTAATAATCCAGACTAGAGAGAATGATGGTTTAGTCTAGAGCAGGGATGGATATAGTTAGTTATATTTTAAATTTCCTCTAAGGTCTTTAGTCAAATGATTTTCTTCTCACAATAATGATAACATCTTCCATTTGTCTGACTTTTAAAAAAATTTTCAAAATTCTTGAACATTTTGTGACAACAATTATTGATCCATAATTTAATTACACAATATTTTTAGTGTTAAATAAAAGATGGAAGCTTTAAAATGGAAGCTTTTAGATTAATATTTGTCATGAAGACTGAGGCTTTAACATACTTCTCTGTGGGGGCAACTTTGCCCTCAAGTCCCCCCGTCCGCCACAAATGAGAGTAACACTACCAAGACATGATCTGTTTGGGGAGGAGATGTGGCCAATCTCTCAGAGGAGAAAGGCCAGGAACCCCTTCCTCAATGGCTTTTATTGGGTCGTAATACACAGGAATACAGGCGGCAAGGATCAAACAGTAGATAACATTTCAAAGAAATCTGAGGGCTTAGTCTGAGCCAGTGTCTGTCAGGTAAGGGGGTTGCAGAAACTTTGGGAGACATACTCATTTCCTGCTCGGACCCTTATCATATGAATGAAAACACTCTTAGCAAAGCAGGTTTCACAGGACTTTTAGGAACTCTTTCTTATGCCAGATCACCCTGGATCTCACTGTAGATGGCAAGGGGCTGTACCACCTCACCCAACATGGGTTTTCAGGCTTAAGTGGGTTAGAGCCAGGAAGTGCTTCTCCCAGAGGACATGGGGACTCGGGCTCTGTCAGAATAGCTGGGGGGTGAGGGTCCATCACTCCCTCTTTGTTGCAGACCTCGAGTCCTTCCATGATGGCCTCCCAAGTGATTGTGTCTGGCTTAGGTTGCCCCCTCTCTGAGGGGTCTTACCCATTATAGACTAACCAACCAAGCATTGGGGGCAGGGGATAAAGCAGAGACAAGCTTTGTCTCCTTAGTGGCTCACATTCCAGAGGTCGCTCACTCAGCCTTAGCCATGGAGAGGCAGTTACAACTCCTGAAACCAGGCAGAGCGGTTCCCAACACTTCTCTACATTGACATCTGAGAATCTGATAATGTTGCTTGATTCTGTGGATTCAAAGTGATGCAAATCTTCCTCAAATTCAAATTACTTCAAAGCTAGTTTGAAATTTAAATGTGCAGCCTGGGTAAAGTGCTACAAGGTGCATTTACCACTGTATCAGGAGTCCAGTGTTGGGTGAAGAGGTGAAATGGAGTGGGATACTGTCTAGAAACAGAAGCCATTCATACACTCCCACAGGCTCGACAAGAAATATTTCCTGCTTAGTGAGCCCTAAATCAGCCATGCAGGTATGCTTGTCCCCACAGGCTCAGCTGAGTGGGGCTCTCCTCTTGAGATTAGGTACAAAAAGATAAAAAATAAATATATTTTTAAAACAATACTAAACACTAAACAGTTTTATTGTGAAAAAGCATCAAAGAAGAAGCTATTCAAAAATGCTTGATAAACACAAATAGAAAATGATGATAGAATCCATTAAGTTCTTCCATGTCATTTGTCATACTTACTAAAAAATTACATTTCCCAGTGCTTATTTTGGCAGCACACGTTCTAAAAAATATTACCTTTCCCTATTATTTCATGAGAATATTGAATTTAGTTAGCCTTTTGGGATAAGAGAGTTTGCGTATATATGTTTATGGGTTTTTTTGTTCTTCTTCAAAATCTCTACTATTACACATATAAGGAAGGTAATATTTTCACCTTCATTTCCCCAGTGGGTAACCAGGCCATAAACGTAGGGACAAAAAGCCTGCGCAGTAGGAGGTAGGTCTGTGCCCTACATCATGGTCTCAGTATAATCCTGGCTGGGAGACTAGTTATTGGTAATTTAACAATGCAAATGTGACCTTTTAAAGTTACCATTCCATTGTAACTTTGATGTGGAACCAACATAAAATAAATGGCAGCAGTTTTGAAGAGACAGCCATGAATATGCCAATCTTTCCTTTATTTGTCCATTGAATATTGTTAAGTGGCCAAGTGCCCTTTCTGACCACAAGGTAAAGTTGTGGGAAGGGGAGAGAAGTAGCCCATTGCATACCACAGATGGACCATAGATACAAACATTAACATCAGAAAGGGTCACAGGTATAAAATAAGTCAAACTTCACATGTTGCAAACAGCTATTAAAGTCCTCAGGTTGCTCTTCAGTCTCCAGACTCTCAGTGAGCCAATCTCATTACCAACCTATCTGTACTTTCTTTCCAGGGATGCTTATGAACGTTTTGTTTTAAGTGGCAGAGCATGAGAAGGTTTCAGAGAAGTAAAAACAAGGGAAGTAGGGCTGATGACTGCAGAGGGAGCATCTTGTTGCAGTTGATAGAATTGTTCAGATTAACTTGTTGTTTTCCCATGCGTTAGAGCTGAATGAATTTAATACAAGCGACACAGCCTGCAGTGTCAGAGCTGCATCTCACTGTGTCCTACTGCTGCCTCCCAAATGCACACGCTCTGCCTCTTCTCACAGCCCTGCACGCTCACGGCCATCTCCGTTTCAGGAATTCCTCCCCATACCCGTTCAAGCAGATTCTATTTCACCGTGGAAGAAAAGCTTTCTAGTGAACAGGAGATATTATTCATCTTTCTCTCTGCTAAAAACATGCCATACTCCCATTTCCTAAATAAAATATAAAAATCATCCTCTTACATGTATGGCTGAGCTTTCGAGAAAGTAAGGAAAATCCTCACGGCCCACACGCTGTGGGATCACAAATACAGGGAGAAATGAGAGTCAAGAATACCTCCCTGGGATTCTTTATCTGCCAGTCACCTGAGGCCTAGATTTTTAGTGTTAGCAGTATGCAGGTCACAGGAGAAAAGTCCTGGACCTCCAAAAATAAGACTTGGTAGTGCAGGTTTCTGCAAAAAGTAGAACCCTAGAAAGGCCCACCCTACGTTCATTTTTGCGTATATAGAGAGAGGGAACATTCTCCAACTCATTTTATAGAGCTGGTATAACCTCGGGATTCAAACCAGACCAGGAATATAATAAGAAGGGAAGTTACAGGCCATGCTCACTCACCCGTGTAAGTGGAAAATCACTAAATACACTATGTATAAAAAGATCATATATTATGACCAAGTGAGGTTTATTGCAGGAAGGCAGAGTTTGATTTAACAGAAGCTAATCTAATATATATTGGTTGAATAAAGGACAAAATTGTATAAGCATTTCAGTAAATTAAAAAATCACTTAATAAAAGTAAAACTCATTAGTGATTTTTGAAAAAAAATCCCTAGTGTATCAGAAAGAAAACTAACTTGATAAATTTATTAGATTGGCTAAAAATTCCACTAGTTTTTTCTGTAAAATAAAAGATACATTTTTCATTTTCACCAATAACTTTATTGATTTGGATATTTTGAATATGTCACTGCCTCCTGTGTGGTATGTAACATTGATTGCTTTCTATTAATGTCTCAATTTGATCACTATCAACTCCAGCTGATCTACCCATCCGTGGAGCATCCTCGCCCAGCAAGAAATCTCCTGCACGAACCTTCACAAACCACTTCTGACATGTTCAGTCAGCCACAGAACCTTCGCCACACACTGCACAGATCTTTTTTGTGTGTTTCGGGGGCATATTCCCCTCTCTTCATGTAATAAAGCATAATATGCTGAAAATGTTGCATATTTTATTCCACCTTCAATATTAAAATGGTTACACAAAAATTCACCAATTTTGATAAGTTTTTTAAATGCGCACTGATATGACAGCTGTCACAATACGATCTAACAAAATTGTCTCGAATGAAGTTAAAGACAAGTAAGTGCTACTAGAGCCATCTTATGGAAAACACAAAAACCAACTTTTTGCCAACCCAATATGTATAACAAAAACCTAGAGAAAATACTATGCTTAACAGTAAAAAATTCACACTAAGTCTATTAATGAAAAGATATCTCTATTATATTCAGTATTGTTTTGTAGAATCTGCACAGCACCATACCATGAACAAAAAGAAATAAAATCTATTAGTGTTTGGGAAGTATAAAACAAAACTTCCAGTATTTGCAGATGGCACATTGGTCTATGCAGAAAACTCAAAAGAAATTTTAAGCAAGTTATTAAGTTTTAAAAGTAAGTTTAGAAAGAATACCGGATACATTCAATATACAAAACTCAATTGCATTTCTGTATATCAGCAATAGGAATTATACATGTAATTCAATAAAAAGGCAGAATCCAGAATGTTAATAAGAGCCTAAAAACTATGGGACTAATATCTTAGTATATAGTTGTGCCATTTAGGGAAAAACACAAAACTGAATTGGAAGCACTTAAGGAATAAGTGAATGGAATTACGTGCCATGAACATGGTATGTAATTCCCATCCTATTGGGTCGACAGGATGACCCAATGCAAATATATCAGTTCTCTCTAAATTGATCTATTGATTCAAAAAATTATAAAATTTTTATGGAAGACAAAGGAGAAAATAGGTAAGCAGTCTTTAAGAAAATGAACAAGATAGAGGTATTTAACCAACCAGATAAGTGACTTATTTTAGAACTATAGGAAATAAAATAAAGTAGCCTGGGGAGATCAGGGGCATATCAGAAAATTCAGGGTAGTAGGAACTTCTGCAGAAGGAGGAGAAGAAGAAGATGGAGGACAGTCAATGAACTGGAAATAATATTTTAACTGAGTAGCAAAGACAAGAGTGTTTATTTTTATTTATATTAAATATGTTACCTATATTGTAACATATGAATCATTTAATAATAAAATGCTTAAATTCCATGTTAAAATAATTCTAATTTTAAGTTCTGCTTTATTCTTTTATTATTATTTAGTATTGGCTCTGAGACTTCTTATCTTAGAATTAGGAGAGACATTAGAATTAATGTCTCCTAGTCCTGATTCAAAAACAGAGTACCAAAAGGTTTTTTTTTTTTAAATACAGATGTTGTGGCTCTCTCTCTAGATGTTTTTAATCAGCGTTTGTCTAAAACAGACCTTGAGTCAGGGGACTAAGGTAAAGGGAATGATGATGGATAGTGTAGTATTCTGTTTTGAAAACCAGACATCCATTTTCCTGTGTTATTGTGAAAAAACAACCTCTTTAGGTGATTCTGATGATCAGTCAATCGATGGAACCACTGCTCTTCTCGTTTGTCCTCTCCTGATATGTGAGGTTTTTATTTCTGCATGATCATGAAAGGCAGTCGGTCTGCCTCAGCTTGTATATTTCCATGGTAAGAAGCTCAAAAGCAATTTTTTTACTAGCATTAGGTTCTTATTTTTCAAAAGGTGTTAGCAATGAGAAAAAAAGTGATACATTTTTTGTATAGCTCTTAGTATTGTGCCTCATGCCTGACATGCAGTAAAGGCTCTGGAAATATTGTCTATTCCTATGTTTATTATAATTATAGTGACTGGTGGTGATTCAATTTATAATTTGCTATTATTTCCCAATCGGTCCTAGTTCTGCTTTATGGAGCAATCGAGAACAGGTCCCATTTCTCTGCTATGGAACTTGTTCTTTAAATATTTAAAGAGTCTTGTGATGTCACCTCTGAATTTCCTCCACTTTTTGCAACATATCAGCTGTTCTTACTGTCAGAGCTCAGCTGAGGCTGGGAAAGAGAGAGCTGAACTGTCAATTATCAAGAATAGCTGATTAGTCCAGGCTGGTATGGCTAAGTGAGCACCAGCAGGAGACCCCAAAGTTCACTGGTTGGATTCCCAGTTAGGAAACGTGCCTGGGTTACGAGCGAGCCAGGTCCCCAGTTGGAGGCATGCTAAAGGCAACCAATTGATATTTGCCTCCTTCTCTTTCTCCCCCACTTCCCCTCTCTTTAAAAATAAATAAATAAATAATATCTTCAAACAAAACAAAACAAAAAAAGCCCCATGAGACCTCCCACGTCCCTGCATAAAGAAAACCTTCATAATGGCCTGCAGTCATTTAGAGTGTATCCCTCACCTATTGCAGGGCCCCACAACACAGGAATGAAGTGTGTTGTGGTAGCCCTCCAAAACTGGGTCACCAGTGAGGTGATAAGGCAATAATTAAATCACTTGAAATTACACCTGTGCTTCTGAGAATTTATAACTGGTATAGAATTAAACTAGGCATATCTGAAGACGAATTTCTCCAGCTGAACTATTAAGTTCTTTGAGGGATCAGGTCATAAATTTAATTAAATTTTTACTTTTAAATTTTATTTTTCAATTACAGTTTACATTCAGCATTATTTTGTATTAGTTCCAGGTGTATAGTATAATGGTTAGACAATCATTTACTTTTCAGACTGCCCTCCCCGCAACATTTCAAGCACCCACCTGGCACCTTACATAGTTATTACAATATTATTGACTGCATTCCTCATGCAGAATTAGATCAAGAATTTACTATCATCTAACAGAGTATAATGAAATCAATGACATAGTATTAATGCATAACAGATTGGATTTGTAGTACAGTCAAACTTTTAAAGGTATCAATATTGTGATGTTATGCTCTCAAAAATTACCTTCCTAAAAATATTTATAGATTATCTTCCTGTGTTTTTTGGAGGGGGTTCTCTAATATTATTTCTTCTTTGCCTTGTGCTGTTCATTCACTTGCTCTGCCTAAATCAGTCTTCCTAAGACCCCCACCCCTCTTCCTCCAATCAAATGAAGTGTTTATTTACATGAATAGAAGCTCTTGTCCACAGTGGCAAAGATTAGGCTAGTTTTCCACTGAAATTATTCTGAGCTCAGCTCTGCCTCCTTGAGCAGTTTGATGTAGCATAGCATACCTAAAAGAAAATAGCAATGGAAATATCATATTGTCTCTGACATTTAAATGGTTGGAGGTTAGTTATGGAAGCATGATCCATGAATCAGGGTTCACTGCATCACCTTGGGTCTTACTTCCTCAGGCAAAGCAGATTGTCCTTACAGTTTGGCAGTAAAACAGGGTCAGGTGAAGGGAATGCCTGTCAGAAATGATTCTGTTTAGACCAGACAGTATATTGTGTTGAAGATATTTGTGGCACTTGTCAGCAAGTGTAATGTGAATATGAGAGTTTCATGGTATTTCTTTCTAATAGAGATAATGAATATAAGGACTCCAATCTTAGTGTGGTCAAACAATAGGATCTGGAAAGTTACAGCTTAAAGTGAAATGGCAAGGCAAAGGCACTTCACCTATGAGATTGCTCTGGCAAGAACACAATTCATGAATGTTAGAAGTCTACAATGTGGTGACCTTGTCTACATATATTTGCACTGGGGTTGTTAATACACAACCCACTTCTGATGAAAAATGAAACCTATGGAAGACCCTGGCCAGCAGAGTTTGCCTGTTGTGGCTGACAATGAGAATAAATGCACAGGCGACAACAATCCTGTGTGGAAAAAGGGAACAGTCACGACTACTCTCTCAAGGGGAGAGTGCCTATGGATGCCTCGGCCACTCCCTCAAGAGGGGAACACCCTGACCCTTGCCTAGACAGGCCTTTATTGTTTTGCTGGGGTCCTAACATCAGAGAAAGATTTATTGTCTATTACATAGAATATTATTGTCTACATTTTAGGTACAATCAAGGAAATGAAAATAACATGCAGAGAGGAATGGTGATGAGCTGATTAGCTCTGTCCTTGGGCAAATTCACACAAGCTTTAGATATTACCTTGAAGATAAACAATACACATTTGTTGTTTTAGACCATGGTGAGGGAGTTTTAGCAAGAGCAAGCCATAACAAGCTGTATGCACTTTCTAGGCCTGATTCCCAGGGGAAAACCTGGTTTGAAGGTCTGGCTCCTGCCCACCACTTCGTTTCTGTAGGTTTTCCATACAGAGCTGAGTCACATTTGCCAGACTTAAACAAATTGGTCCCCTACAGAAACCTAACATTATCTGAAGTCACAAGAATAATTTGGCACCTAAATAAGCATTCTAACTAAAATGTTGGGTCTCACAGTGTCAGGGAGGAAATGTGCTCATCCAATGCGATGAGCCAGTTTAAGGTGGCAGTGATGCCTCGTTAAGGTGATGATCATTAAGATGTTGATGGCAATCATCAAGAATTAGAAGAGAAAAGGTAGGATTGGAGCAAGAAAGGAAGAATGATTGGGGAGGAAAAGAAAAAGGAATTATGGAAACAGAAATATGCCCACTGTAGTTCTACAATTAACCAAGTATTTGAGGGAATGGGATAATCCGTATAATCTAATTATCCAGATAACTCAAGTGCCCATTAAAGGTACCTAAATAATTAATATTTTATCAGAATAATTTTGATCAAGTATCCTTCAAATAAGTATTACATATGTCTCTGACTTCTTAAAATATTCAAAACATAGTATTTGTCTTTTCTTGAAATGGCTCAGGTCACCATTGTGAATATTAATCACTGGCGTGATGGTTAAAAGGATAAGTTCTAATCATCTCTCTGTACTCCCTGGTTTTAAAACTCAGCTCTGTGATTACTAGTTGTGTAATTTTGGAGGAAGATCCTTAACGTCTCTGGACTTCAGCTAACCTATAAAATACGGATAAGAGTAGTTCCATCTCATAGATTTATTGTGTGGATTAAATAGGTTAATGTGCTTGTAGAGCAGCAATAACAGTACCTGGCACATCGTAAAAGCCAGTAAATTATTATTATTATTGACCATCTAAAGGTTGTTTACTGATGCATTCATTCTCATAATATTTGTAGAATAACTAGGTACCAGCATTATTCAAGGCATTTGGAAATAAAACAAAGATCCCTGCTTCTTTTTTTCAAGATTCTGTTATTTATTTTAGAGAGGGGAAGGGAGGTAGAGAAACATCAATGTATTGTTGCCTCTCACACACCCCTTACTGGGGACCTGGCCTGCAACCCAAGCACTGTCCTAACTGGGAATTGAACCAGCGACCCTTTGGTGTACAGGCTGGCACACAATCCATGGGGCCACACTTGCCAGGGCAGATCCCTGCTTCTTGTTGAACTGGAATTCTAGTAGTGTGACAGATAAAAAATAAACAAATAAATTATGTCATGTGTAATATGGTCATCACAACTGTGAAAATAGAAAAACGTAACGCAGGACAAAGGAAAATAGGAGTGCTGAGGTAGGACTGAATTTTGGAGGGGAAGGAGAGGCAGACCACAGGCTGCCCCATTAGGTTGGCAAGGGTAAGTAAGTTTTACTGAAAAGATGAGATTTAAACAAAAACTTGTATACCATATACAATAAGTAGCCCTAAACTCTATTTTGAGTCCCTATATTTGCTTTTCAAGAAACAGGGAAACTTGCTTTCCGATTCTCTGTGCATTTTTTTGGGCCCAATACATTTATGCTTAGCGGCATTTGTCTGCACAGCCAAACCAAAACAGAATGAGGATTTTTGGTCTGTGCAATGTAGGGCCACCAAGAGCATTGACAAGGCAAGTCCCTGGACCTTGAGCACCTTTCCTTGCCCTCCGCAGGGTCCAGGTTTCCTGAACTGGAAGCGGGTGTCCCTGAGATACTGCACACCAATATCCAGCACTCATCTTCAGCCCCATCCGCCTCCGTTTTACTCCACTCCGAGTGTTTAGCTGTATGCAGACTTAAGTGCCTGCGGAGGGAGGGTTTCAGGGTAGAACAGAAACCCTCTGTTGTGACGGAAATGTCCTAGAAACCCAAAGAGAGAACAAAATGTATTGCTAGCTCTCTCTTTTGAAGTTCCTTTTATCTGTATTTGATATCCGAGAGGAGACTGTGGGCAACCTGGATCCTCAATTTTATGTTCCAATTATAAACTACCCTAAAATAGTCCAGAGACAGAGTGAAGAGTCTGGCACATGTTGATCAATATATACTTATTTTATTAAGAGTATGTATAAGACACTGTTTCATAATTACTTGTCTAGTGTTACTTGAATCAATTTCCTGCCATTTCGTAGCTGTATTAATTTTGAACAAATTATTTAGCTTCTCTAAACCATAATTTTCTCTTCTATGGCAAAACAAGTGCTAATTTTCCAAACCAGTAATTTTGCTGAAAATCATTTCTATCTTGGTTCTTTAAATTAGTTGCTTTGTCACTAATTAAATAATTAATGCTCCTACCTACCAAGCATGATCATGAAGAAGTTGGTGCAGCATAAAATATTTATTTTTGTAGCGAAATGCAATGCTGTACCATAAATTTTTTCATGATGAGTGATCCAATAATTAATGATACAAATCTTTCCCTTTTTGAACTACTTGATATAGCCTTACATATTTTGGTTACATGCAGTTCAATGCTCTATAATTATATGCATTTATACATCATCACATGTCTTTTCAACAAGTTTACATGTCTCTTTAAGGACAAAAATAAACGTACTTTGTGTTTTCCATGTCAGGAACTGCGCAGGGGCTGATATTTTACTCTGCCTACCAGTTTCAGAGATGCTGGCAGAAAACACAAGACTGCTGGGTCAGAGACAAAGGCCTTCCTTACTCCAAGTACAGCTCCTGGCTTGCAGGAGCTTCACATCTGCACCAGTTTCTCTCTCCTCCTAAACCCCCTGGGTAGACCTAGGTAGATGCAAGGTACATAGTGCATTTGTATCAGTTTCCCAGTTAGGAAACCCTCATCTTTTAAAGGCAAAACAAGCCAAGCTTTGCTTCAGAAGGAGACATTACATTGACCACACTGGTCAGCACACAATCTGCCCTCTACTGCAGAGGACACTATCTCTGTGTGCACTCTATGAACACCTGTGAAAAGTTAGTCTAGAACAAAAGCCAGTGCCTCCATTTAAAGGTGTACAGAAACTCAAGAGACACATGAAGAATTGTCTCCCAACACGCTAGACCACATAGCAAGAGCACAGTAGATGTTGAAGGGAGTTAATTTGACCAGAAAATCATGAAATCATTGCTGTAAATTACATGACTATTTATGTGTACTTCATGCTGACTTTCAATTGAGTTTCTGAAGAAGATACTAATTAAGAAAGCAAATATTTGTACAAAAGATGATGCAGAAAGACACTAAGTACCACATCAAAGATAGAAATGAATGGGAACAACAAAGTTAGTTCAGTTAGTGAAGTGACAAATTATAGGAATTCCTTATTGGGAATGTTAGCAAGACTTGTGGTTAGTGGTATGCTGATGAATGTTTTACAACTGGCTTTCCAGTTAAAAAAAAGAAAAGGAAGGAAAAAAGCCCTAAATTTGTAGTATTTACTTATTTTCCTGGTCTAAGTTATCCTGCCATTGACAATTTTAAGCCACCAATATGAAGTCCCTGAAGGTGGAGTTGGGGAATGATGTCCACAATTTGTTCTTCAGAAGCATGACTCCAGATTCAGTGCACCACTGACTGCCTTGGACAGAACCAAAGTAATAGTACCAAATACCCATTTTCCTGACTCCCGCTCTTCAATATTTCAATATTCAATATTCAATATTTCAATATTCCCCCTCAGTATAATAAGGGTAATGAGTTCAGTGATAGTAGGATTTCAGGGATATACTAAATTAGATACATCTAGTCTTAGTTTATTTATTTATTTTTTTGAGAAAAATCAGAGAATGTGTTTGCATGACAGCCCTCTTGTCTTGAGTGGAATTCAGGTCAGATGCAAACTTTGCTCCCATTCCCTGTGACATTCTTATGATCAGAGGCAAAGGCCTGCTCATCCCTGACTCATTGCCTCTGGGTTGTAAGGTAAGAACCAGTAGATTACTCCTCATTGGCTTATTCACCCTCAGGACTCATTATTTTTTATAAGGTCCTAATTGTCACTGGCTCAAATGGTTTAGCTTGCATAGGAAGCAAATGAATAAGTTATAATTCCAGGCACTAATATGTTCTGTGACCATCATTTGTCACCTTTGTTCCCTTATCATATCACTTAGAATTTACAAACAAACTTGATATGCATTCTCTTTACCTCATCTCCTATGGTGAAAATATCACAAAAAGGTAAGTAGCTAAGCTCTCACTGTGTCCAGCCACCAAGGAGAGATGCATGTGATGGACAAATGCCAAGCAGACATGCACCCAAAGAAAAAATTTAGGTAGATGTGAACATTTTTGCATTAATTTCAATATTAAGAAGAATGCCCCTTTTCAAGTAACTATACTAATAAACCTCTGGCCATATCATTCTTGCCTAAATCCAGAGACTCACACATTCATTAAAAAACAATTACGAAAGCAACACATATTGAAAGCAGACCACCAGTTATGCACATAATAAGCAGCTCCTCAGAGGAGCTGAGCAGAATAAGCAAGTTCTCCCCCCTCTTTCTGCTTCTTCAGTCCCCACAGCCAAATTCCCCTAATCTCTATAGTTTGGTCCTCTCCATTCTAATTAGATCTATTTGTTTGTTTTAAATGCTGGGTTTAAAAAGTGTTTCTAGACTACTAGGTTGACAGTCTGTTAGCAGAGTTTATTACACATTATGCTAAACATAGATGGATTTGCCTCAGTTTAAATAACTATAATTACTTTGGGTTGGGTGTGTGTTTTTTAAAGCTTCATTTCAGTTCCAGTAACTGTACCTGAAAATAAAAGGCATATACCTTAATAACAAAAAAAACACTAATTCTCACCTGGCTGGGTGGCCCATTTGGTTGAAGTGTTGTCCCATACACCAAAAGGTTGCAAGTTGAATCCCTGGTGGAGGTTTTGACCCCCAGGTGGGGCACACACAGGAGGCAATTGATCAGTGTTTCTCTTTCACACCCCTCTCCCCCTCCCTTCCTCTCCCTCTCTCCCTTCCTCCCTCCCTCTCTTATACCCACCCTCTCTCCTTCCCTCTCTAAAATCAGTAAAACATATACTCTGGTGAGGATAAAGAAAACCTCACTAATTCCCTATTTAACCCCTGATTGCATTGAGTAAGTAAAATGCTTCTATTCTAAGAACAGTAGGAACAATATTTTGGTTTAAAAAATAATGATTTGTTTTTCAATTTTCAGAGGAGCATACCTGTTAGGATAATAATCTTGGTTCTAAATCCTGAGGAAGTGTTTGTTCTGTGTCTGTGAAATATGCCATTGGTACTTGAATAGGTATTGCATTGAATCTGTAAATTGCTTTGGGTAGTATGGACATTTTGATGATGTTAATTCTTCCAATCCATGAACACAGTATATGTTTCCATTTGTTTGTGTTTTCTTTGATTTCTTTCTTCAGTGTTGTATAGTTTTCTGCATACAGGTCTTTTACCTCCTTGGTTGGGTTTATTCCTAGGTATTTTATGTTTTGTCTTTGCTATATCGAATGGGATTTTTTTCTTGATTTTTGCTTCTGCTGATTCATTGTTAGTATACAAAAATGCCTTTGATTTCTGGATATTGACTTTGTAACCTGCTGTTTTGCCAAATTCATTTATTAGTTCGAGCAGTTTTTTGGTAGAGTCTATAGGATTTTCTATGTACACTGCCAGAGGGAAGAGGGGAGGGAATTTCAGGGGAAATAGGGGAGGGATTTAGAGGAACCTATATAAAGGATACATGGACAACAACTGAGAAGGGTGGAAATGGGAGGGAGGGGGGAGCACGGGGGGTGGGGTGGGATGGGAGTAATAGACAGAAAACTGTACTTGAAAAATAATTAAATAAAAAAGAGAAAAAGAGAGAAGAAAAAAGTTGTCACTGAATAAAATTAAAATTTTTTAAAAAGAGAAAAAAAAGAAAAATAAAGAAAAATACATCCTGAGGAAGACAAGAAATCTGGGGCAAATTTTTTAATTTCTAATTATTCAAGATTTTAAATGTATATGTTTATTCGCCTTAGAAAGGAGTGCCTAAAAAATAAAAGGAGTTATTCCGATCATTAACTGTATTGTTACTTACTTACTAAGTTATATGTGTGCTAATACTAATACATGTAAAATCCTATAATAAATACTAGAAATAAAATATAAATTGTGTACAGTTTCTATTTTAGAGGAGTATGTGACCTGGGAGGATGTCAGATTTGTATAAAGAATTATAGCACAATGCTTAATGTGCATTATACAAGGAATAAGTTGAGTTCAATTATAATATGGTCAAATTGGTTTTGACTACTAACTAAAGTTAAAATCATGCAGCTGAGTTGTGTTAGCTTTATACGTTTATTTTTTTTATTGACCTTATTGAAAAACTTTGGTTAATAAAATTATCTAGGTTTCAGGTGTGCAATTCTATAATACATGTGTATTGCACTGTGTGTTCACCACCCAAAGTTAAGTCTCCTTCCATCACCATTTGTCCCTCTGTACCCTCGTCTACCTCCCCCCTCCCCCTCCCTCTGGCAATCACCATACCGTTGTCTGTGTCTATGAGTTTTCTTCTTTTAATCCTTTCACCTTTTTCACTCACCCATGCTATTACAAAGGATAAGATTTCTATGTTTTTTCTTTCTTTTTTAAACTCATTTTATTGATTATGCTATTAGTTTTCCTAATTTCTCCCCCTTAATTCCTCCTCCACCCTGCAGCACCCAGCCCTACAGCATTCCCCTCCTTAGTTCATGTCCATGGGTTGTACACATAAGTTCTTTGAGTTCTCTATTTCCTCTACCATTTTTAATCTCTCCCCATCTATTTTATGCCTACCAATTATGCTTCTTCTTCCCTGTACCTTTCCCCCCTATTCCTCCCTTCCCCCTCCCCACTGAAAACCCTCCATGCGGTGTCCATTTCTCTGATTCTGTTCCTGTTCTAGTTGTTTGCTTAGTTTTTGTTTTCATTGTTTTTCTTTTCTTTTGTGTTCGATTGCTAATAACTGTGAGTTTGTCATTTTACTGTTCATATTTTTTATCTTCTATTTCTTAGATAAGTCCCTTTAACGTTTCATTTAATGGCTTGGTGATAATGAACTCCTTTAACTTGACCTTATGTGGGAAGCATTTTATCTGCCCTTCCATTCTAAAGGATAGTTTTGCTGGATAGAGTAATCTTGGATGCAGGTCCTTTTCTTTCCTGACTTCAAATACTTCTTTCTAGCCCCTTTTTGCCTGCAAGATTTCTTCTGAGGAATGAACTGATAGCTTTATGGGAACTCCTTTGTAGGTAACTATCTCCTTTCTTCTTGCTGCTTTTTAAGATTCTCTCATTATCTTTAATCTTGGGTAGCTTAATGATGATGTGCCTTGGTGTGTTCCTCTTTGGGTCCAACTTCTTTGAAATTCTCTGGGCTTTATGGAAATCTATTTTCTTCACCAGATTGGAGAAGTTTTCCTTCATATTTGTTCAAATAAGTTTTCAATTTCTTGCTGTTTTTACTCCTTTGGGCACCCCTGTAGTTCTGATATTGGGATGTTTTGGGTTGTCCCAGAGATTCCTCAGCCTTTTTTCTTCGTGTTTTTGAATTCTTGTTTCTTTATTCTGTTCTGGTTGGATGTTTCTAGCTCTTTATATTCCAAATTATTGCTTTGAGTCCTGGTTTCCTTCCTGTCACTGCTGGTTCCCTGAACATTTTCTTTATTTAATTTTGAGTATCTTTTATTTGTTTTTTTTCTCATTTTTCAACCAAACTCAATCAGTTCTGTGAGCATTTTGATTACCAAGGCTCTAAATTCTCCATCAGATAGGGTGGCTGTCTTCTCATCTCTTAGCTCTCTTTCTGAAGTTTTGCTCTGTTCTTTCATTTGGGCCCTATTTCTTTGTCTCAGCACAGCTGTTAAGTTGTAAGGGGGTGGGGCCTTGGGAATTTATCTGGGTAGCCAACCCTCCTAGCTGCACTGCAGCACTGCCTGTGTGGGAGGGGCCAGAGAGGGAACAATGCAGCTCACCTGCTCCTCTCTAGCCCACTTTCCAACGAATCCTCCTGTGAAACTGGGATGTTCTTCCACCAGGGCAACCGCCAGAGTCCACAATGGGTTCTGATTCTGTTTCCTGTTCAGCCAGCCCCACTCACTCCATCCCTCGGGTTCCTACAGGTCTGGTTTTTCTGTTTGACTATTTCTTTAATTCCTTGATTGTCAGAGCTCCATGCAGTTTGATTTTTCTGGCACTTCTGGTTGTTTATTCATTTTAGATTGGTCGTTATCCTTGTTTTGGTTGTGTGAGGAAGCAAAGGGTTTCTACCTATGCTCCCATCTTGGCTGGAACTGGGGATTTCTATGCTCTTAATGTCCTAGAGTATTCTATATGTAAATCTACTTACTATAACTTTATAAGCTTTTAATCACTTGCTCAACCCTGGACAGTCACTCTTCTGAGTACATGCATGGTTTACAGAGCAATGATTTTGGAACAACTGGATAGGTTAAGGAAGCCACTTCATAACTTGCTAAACATAACAGGTAGTTATGCTTGAAACTTCCGGAGGCGTTAGGGTATTCTCTAGTTTGATGTTGCTGGGAGTCTGCTAGCCACAGGACTTGAGATCATACATTCAGGGGTTCAGAACCCAGACAGAGCTAATAAGACAGAGAAGTCACAGACTCATAATCAGTGGACAGCAAAACATTTTATAAAAATATGATTTAAAATTCCTAGCAGAAAACACAGTCAGTAAAATTTCAGACATCCCACCTAGCAATGTTTTTGCTGATGTATCTCCTAGGGCAAGGGAAGTAAAGAAAAGAAATAAACAAATTGTACTACATCAAGTCAAAAAGTTTCTACATGGCCAAAGAAACCATCATTAAAATGAAATTGGAACTGACTCTATGGGAGAACATATTTGCCAGTGATATATCAGACAAGGGTTTAATCTTCAAAACATGTAGATAACCCATATGACTCAACTCCAGGAAGATAACTCAATGGAAAAATAGGCAAAGGACCTGAATAGATACATCTCCAGGGGGCATGCAGATGGCCCATGAAAAGATGCTCAACATCACTAGCCATCAGAGAGATGCAAATTAAAGCCACAATGAGATATCACCTCACACCAGTCAGAATGACCACCATTAATAAATCAACAAACAACAAGCTCTAGAGAGATTGTGGGAAAAAAGGACACCCTTGTGCACTGTTGGTGGCAATGCAGACTGGTGCAGCCTCTGTGGAAAACAGTATAGAATTTCCTCAAAAAACTAAGTATGAAACCATCTTTTGACCCAGTGATTCAACTGCTGGGAATATACACTAAGAATTCTAAAGCACCAGTTCAAAAGTTCACAGTGTCACTATTTACAATAGCTAAGTATTGGAAACAGCCCAGGTACCCATCAGTAGGTGAGTGGATCAAATAACTGTGGTACATATACACAAAGGAATACTATGCAGCAGAAAGAAAGAAGCCCTACTTTTCACAACAGCATGGATGGAATTGGAGAATATTATGCGAAGTGAAATAACCCAGATGGTGAAAGACAAGTGACCACATGACCTCACTTACAACTGGACCTAATGAACAAAATAAACCATCGAGTAAAATAGCATCGGAGATATGGAAACATGAAGCAGACTTATAACTGTAGAAAGGGAGAAGGGAATGGTAGAAGGAAGAGGAAGGGACTAGTCAAAGAACATGTATGAATGACTCATGGACGTGGACAATACAGAGGCATTGACTGTGGGCTAGAGGGGTGGGCTGGGTGGAGGGGGGCAAAAGGGAGAAAACTGGGACAACTGTAATAGAACAAACAATAAATAAATTAGAAATTTTAAAAACTATGTTGATAAAGATATATGATTGATAATACAATATTATTATACTCTGTCTCTGCATGTTTGATTCATTTGGAATCCTTTTAACACCCACCCACTGGTATGCAATTTGTTGACACAGTACCTGATATATATTTATTACTTTTCTAAAATTACATTTTAATTCTACTCCAAGAATTTTCCTTAAAATAATGGAACAACCATGAGCTTGACTTGGTTGCCTTACCGATGAATGAAGTGCTTCCTGAGATTCACATAGCATGAGTCTTTCTTTCTTTCTTTCTTTNGGGACAACTGTAATAGAACAAACAATAAATAAATTAGAAATTTTAAAAACTATGTTGATAAAGATATATGATTGATAATACAATATTATTATACTCTGTCTCTGCATGTTTGATTCATTTGGAATCCTTTTAACACCCACCCACTGGTATGCAATTTGTTGACACAGTACCTGGTGTATATTTATTACTTTTCTAAAATTACATTTTAATTCTACTCCAAGAATTTTCCTTAAAATAATGGAACAGCCATGAGCTTGACTTGGTTGCCTTACCGATGAATGAAGTGCTTCCTGAGATTCACATAGCATGAGTCTTTCTTTCTTTCTCTCTTTCTTTCTTTCTTTCTTTCTTTCTCTTTCTTTCTTTCTTTCTCTTTCCTTCCTTCCTTCCTTCCTTCCTTCCTTCCTTCCTTCCTTCCTTCCTTCCTTCCTTCTTTCTTTCTTCCTTTCTTTCTTTCTCTCTTCTTCTTTATTTTTCTTTTTGCCTTTTTTGGTACTATCTGTCGAAGCTAGAACACTGTACCTTTATTCTGAGGTAAATTCTGGGTCATGTTTTGTGTTTCTGTTGCCTGCATGGAGCAGACAACCTATAAAAAAAGGATTTAAGAAACACTGTCTAAGAATAAGAGGGACTTGTGCTATCAACATCTGGCAACCACTTAATGGATTTAGTCTCTGAGGTTGGTTACTATTGTACTAGTTCTCACTAGTGATTGGAGAGGGAGTGTTAAAATTTAGGGGATTAAATGTGCAGCGTCTAAAGAATGGTATAATTTAAAGGAATCTGAGGTTCACCTTTGAGAAATGCAGTTTCTTTGCTATTGAATATTTGTTTGTATTTAATTGTATTTAAATAAAGCATATTAAGAAGCTGGTCTTCATGCCCTGGCTGGTGTAGCTCAGTGGATTGAGTGCGGGCCTGTGAACCACACAATCACGGTTCAATTCCCAGTCAGGGCACATGCCTGGGTTGCAGGCCAGTTCCCAGCAGGGGACTCACAAGAGGCAACCACACACTGATGTTTCTCTCCTTCTCTCCATGCCCTCCCCTCTAAAGATGAATAAATAAAATCTTTAAAAAAATAAAAATAAAATAAAATAAAAAATCTCAAATAAAATAAAATAAGAAGCTGGTCTTCAATTAATGTATGAATAATTACACTTTATAAACTATGTATAAATGGATGCTGAGTTTTTTTCAGAGAGGAAGTACTAAGAAAATTAGCTTCAAACTAAGGAACATTAATACACACAATTTCATACTTACTAAAGCTTAGAGCCACAGAAGCATGGTTTATGAGTTTCAAACTACATTGTAAATTGAGACCCTGTGTTGTATGAATTTTAATTAAAGGGACACTTTTTTTCAAACAGTGGCAGGTGCTTAGTTATGAGCAAGTTTGGGGGCTGCATTTTAAATTTGCCTTCTGTTCTGTAGTATGTGATAGCGTCTGAGGTTAATTTAGATGCAGATAATCTTCTGGGAGGGGTAAGAAATGTTTTTGGCATAGGAAATCACAAGCCCTAGAAAAGGCTATTCTGTCTACTTGATAACAAATCTGTTAGAGGAATGAACTCCAGAAGGTACATACTGTAATTGAGTTGTTAGAAATTAATCCCTGATACCTGACATTATCCCCTCAAGCCAAACATTGAGAAAAACTTCCGAGGAGTGTTTAACAGTTGCATTTTAAGACTTTGCTTGAGCAACTCATTGTAATAACACCTAGGACCATTCAGTTGTTTCCTATGAAAATTATTTTTAATCACAGGAAATATACCTTGAAATCCCCTCTACTACAGGATAGTGAAACTTTTACATCTCTTTAAGAACAGAATCAGCTTTAAAAAACAATGTAAAGATGAACAATGAGATATTCAGCACTTTCAAAACCATATTTCAAAGAAACCAGTGCTTGAAAGAAAAAGCTGCTTAAAGTGTTAAGGAGCATTAGGGAGTGTTTAGAGGTAAAATGCCTAGAAAAGGAGAAAGTAAGTTAGTAGAATACCAAGGCTCTCTTTGACACAAGGCCATTTACTCTTTAATATATTAGAGAGTAACTAATATATAACTGTAGAAAGGGAGAAGGGAATGGTAGAGCAGCTTGACTTGGGAATTCTACCCCAGTCCATAAAGCAGAATGAAGGGGTCGAAAAATAAAGTGATGAAATCACCTCAATCAAGACCCTTATTAAGGAATCCATTACAGAATCCAGGATCACTTCAACAAATTTTTTAGACCATCTTTCTTTCTCCTATACTTGTCCTCTGATCTGTCATGAAGAGTACTGCCAGACTGGCCTTCTTAGAACATCACCTTCATCATGTTAGTCTTGTGGCTATGTACCTACAGAAATAAGGATGCAGCAGTTATGTTCAGGATGAACTAAAGATGGGGAGGAACTGGAGACAGGGAAATTGGTCATTAAAAGGTTAGTGAAGAGCATTCCAGGCATAACACAATAGAATCCACAGCAAAATTGTGGTGATCCAAATATAAAGAAATATTGCAAATGAGAGAGTATGTAAGAATGAGAGACAGAGAGGAAAAGGAGAATGGAAAAGGCTTCATACAGCTTGGATAGTGGAAGCAAAGAAGAAGAAAAAGACTGCAGTGTTGGGCCAGAGCCCTGATTATTTCTAGCTTGATGTAAATAATCTGGGTGTCTTGGGCAAGCATGTAGATTCTTTGCAGTTCAGTTTCCACATTTGTAAAATATAAGAGTGTGTGCTGGATATATAATTTCTTAGGTTGCTCAAGTTTTGCAACCAGAATTAGTTCTTATTTAGGACTTTAAACCTCTGCAACTGGGAAAGTAATGAGAGTGTAAAAAAACAGATAAATCAAAAAGAGATATCCAAAAAAATTGCAGGGGAAATTTTGGTTCTAAAAATTGATTCTAAAATGGATATCTTGGTTTGAAAGTGCTGACATGTTTGTGGAAGCAGTTAAGAATATTTTAAAAACTATTTTTGACACTCACTGTGTTCCAGGCACTCAGGATAAAAATTCTCCCTGCCTACTTCAGTGGAATCACTTCATACACAAATTTATTGTGTGAACTAGAGAAAGAATAAGGGTGGAAGCAAGATAAAGAGAATGGAGACCATATAAAAAGGATGGGCAGTTCAACACGCTAATTCACTATTTTATTAATGCATGTCCAGAATGAACAAGAAATGGAACATACAAATACTCTGTACCCCATTTAAGTTTCATTTTCTTCCTGCCTTTCACAAGAACACTATTGTCCCACTGCACATAATTTTATACATTTTTCATGTAACCATGTATGAAAACTCAACTCAAACCCATTGTTTCACCTTATGTTCAACAAAGAGACTAGTGATCACTCCAAGGCCAGAGGAACCATGGCCATACTGGTTTTATTAAGAAATGGCATGTTGGTTTCTAATGCAGTTCCCTCCAAATAGGTCATCAAGGAAATTTAGAGGACTGTATGTCATTTCCAATAAGGACAAGCATACCCTTCATGGCCATAGTTAGGAGAATCCAGGAGGAAACGGAGAGAAGACGGAGAAGTCTGGAATGATTGTTGCTGGGAGGAACTCTGTCTGAATTTCTGGAAAATTACTTGAAATGATAAAAGTATTGTTTTTCAAAGATTGGAGTTAACAGAAAAAAATAGACTTGGTTGGGACATCTGTGAGATACTTGTCAGATATTAAGTTAAATAAGTGGGAACAAGACTGTAGGTAAGACTTAAACAAGAAATAATGAGCTTAGCCAAGATGTATTATCAGGGCTGGAGTGCTGACCGAAATGGGTAAGTAGAGAGAAGTCCAGAGTGCAAAGCTGAATCAGGACAGGAAGTTAACAGAACTAGGAATACAACAGAGGAAGCAATCACAACTTTGGCTTGCGGCCCTTCTTCTTCATTCTTTTAAAAAATATTTCATTTATTAATTTTTTTAGAGATAGGGGAAGGGAAGGAGAAAGAGTGGGAGAGAAACATCAGTGTGTGGTTGCCTCTCATGTGTCCCCTACTGGGGACCTGGCCTGCAACCCAGGCATGTGCCCTAACTGGGAATTGAACCCGCGACCCTTTTGCTTCACAGGCCTGTGCTCATTCCACCGAGCTACACCAGCCAGGGCCTTTTTCATTCTTTAATGTGATAGTTACCTACATATTCACGTCCACCAGAGCCTTTGTTACTAATCCATCCTTAGTTTGAATAAATGTGATTAACCCGAGGACAGCCATGGGTCAGCACTCAATTTCAACAAATGTTCCTGTCTAAACAAATTTAAAATAAAATAATTGCCACCAATAGTTTATAATCTATTTACATCTATTATATCAATCAGTGCTCCCAACAATACTGCAGGGAAGGCAGTTTTCCACTTTCTATATGGGATAACTGAGATTTGTAAAGGTTAAAAAATATTTACTGTGTCTAATAACTAGGTCTTATCTTCTTCCTGCAACTGTCTTTGCCTACTAACCCCTTCAGTGTGAGCTCCTTGACTTTTCCCCTGGTCCTTGGGCTTCTGTCTTTCTTTTCCCAGATATATTTTTTAAATTTTTAATATATTCTATTGATTATGCTATTACAGTTTTTCCATTCCCCCCACTCTATTCCCCTCCACCCTGCATACCACCTCCCACCCACATTCCCCTGCTTTAGTTCATGTCCATGCATTGTACATATAATCTCTTTGGCTTCTACATTTCCTATACTTTTCTTAACCTCCTCCCAATTTCTACCTACCATTTATGCTTCTTATTCCCTGTACTTGTTCCCCCTTTCTCCCTCTCCCCAGCTGATAACCCTTCATGTGATCTCCATTTCTGTGGTTCTGTTCCTGTTGCAGTTGTTTGCTGTTTGTTTTTGTTTTTGTTTTCTTTAGATTGAGTGTTTTTCTTTTTTAATATATTTTATTGATTATGCCATTCAGTTGTCCTATTCCCCCCCTTCATTCCCCTTCACCCTGCACACCCCTTTCCCACCATTCCCCCCTTTAGTTTATGTCCCCGTGTCTCAAGTTCTTTAGATTCTGTATTTCCCATACTACCTTGCCCTCCCCCTATCTATTTTCTACCTACTGTCTATGCTATTTTCTGTACCTTCTCCCCCCTTCTCCTCCTCCCACTCCCCTGTTACTAATCCTCCATGCATTCTTCATTTCTATGGTTCCACTCCTGATCTAGCTGTCCCCTTGGTTTGCTTTTGTTTTATGTGTTGTTGTTAATAACTGCGAGTTTGCTGTTCTTTCACTGTTCGTATTTTTTATCTTTTTCTTAGATAAGTCCCTTTAGCATTTCATATAATAAGGGCTTGGTGATGATGAACTCCTTGAATTTGATCTTATCTGAGAAGCACTTTATCTGCCCTTCCATTCTAAATGAAAGCTTTGCTAAATAGAACAATCTTGGATGTAGGTCTTTGGATTTCATGACTTGGAATACTTCTTTCCAGCCCCTTCTTGCCTGTTCTCTTTTGAGAAATCCGCTGACAGTCTGATGGGAACTCCTTTGTAGGTAACTGTCTCCTTTTTGCTTGCTGCTTTTAAGATTCTATCCTTATCTTTCATCTTGGCTAATGTAATTATGATGTATCTTGCTGTGTGCTTCCTTGGGTCCAACTTCTTTAGGAGACTCTGAGCTTCCTGAATTTCCTGGAAATCTATTTCCTTTGCCAGATTGGGGAAGTTGTCCTTTATTATTTGTACAAATAAGTTTTCCACTTCTCACTCTTCCTCTCCGCCTTCTGGTACCCCTATAATTCGGATGTTGAAACGTTTCAAGATGTCCTGGAAGTTCCTAAGCCTCTCCTCATTTTTTTGAATTCTTGTTTCTTCCTTCTTTTCTGTTTGGTCATTTTCTTCTTCCTTCTTGTCCACTCCCTTGATTTGAGTCCCAGTTTCCTTTCCATCACTATTGGTTTCCTGTGCATTTCCCTTCATTTCAATTAGTGTAGCCTTTAATTGTTCCTCGAATTTCTGACTAAAATCAACCAGTTCTGTGAGCATCCTGATCACCAGTATTTTGAACTGTGCATCTGATAGGTTGGCTATTTTTTGTTTCCTTAGAGTTATCGGCTCTGGGGCTTTGAGTTCTTCTTGGGACAACTAAGTTGCTGGGTTGTGACACTGTGTGTGGGGGCAGGGTCAAAGAGGGGCAATGGCAGTCCCCTCTGCTGCTTCCCGTGCTGGGGCCTGAGTGGTCTGTCTCACTGCTCGCTCCTTTGCCTAGTTTATCTGCACGAGGATGTGTGACCAAAGTCAGCCTGCCACCTTGCACCCTTACTGGGCTTGCCCGTCGCAACCCCACACTTGAGATCTGCCAACCGATGATGGAGCTCCTGGGTCCCTGGGTCGGTCTGGCTGAGTTTCCCTGTGCAATTCCGCTGTGCCAGTCACTGGCTCCGCCCCTCTTACCGGTCTGGCTGAATGGTTCATTGTCGTTGGACTTCCGTATAGTTCAATTTTCTGTGTTTTGGCTGCGTTTTTGTTACTAAAACTTTGTTGTCTTTAAACTTGGTTGTGTGAGGAGGCACAATGTTTCCACCTATGCCTCTATCTTGGCCGGAAGTCCTAGATTCAGTTTTTGATAGTTGTGAGTTTGTTGTCATTTTACTGTTCACAATTTTGATCTTATTTTTGTAGATAAGTCCCTTTAGCATTTCATATGCTTCTCAGATATTATTTTAAAGATAACAATCTTTAAAAAAAGAAACAAGACCATAGTTTCTTTAATGTCTAATCTCTCTGGCATCAAGGCCTGTATACTACAACCTCTACATTCTCCACCGCTACATGCATGAGTTGGTTCTAGGGAAATAAAGTGGAGTAATATTTTTGTCTCATTTTTTGGAAGTGTATTCTAGTGGGGACAGCCATGTAAACAAATGAACAGAATGCAGTTTCACACAGGTTGTGGCAGAAGACTTAGAAAAACTGTTCTCACTTTTCTGCTCCAGTTCAAACAAAAAGTAGCACATCCTCCTGTCAGTAACATGTACTGTTTAACCCATGTGGCTGCTGAGGAGCCCGTCTTTGAGGGGGGAGCCATGATTCTCCCCTCTCCTCCTTTTGCTAAGATTGACGGCCCACCAGCATCAAAATCCACAGCATAATTCTCTGCTTCTTGGAACAAAAGGGCCAATAAGAGAACACTCACATAATTTAAATCACCAGTGCTTCTGAAGACTTAAAGGACAATAACTTGAAAAAAGGTCCAAACATTGACAATTCTGATTCAAAGAATATTTCTAAAAACTTTGATTCTGGATGAGAAGTTTAAGGAATAACTATTCTGTTTATATACATCTTTTTATGTGCAGAAACATATGATTGATATATATCAGAAATCTATGTCATAGATGAAATCAGTTTAAGAGGGTCCTTAAATAAGGATAAAATTTAAATTCCAATTGCTAAGAAGGCATGGCACCAAGGGATTAATTTCATTTTTTTCATAATGGTTTAGCTGTATTCTACAACAGATGGTGTTTTAGTTGTGATGAAATATGGAATTAAAAAACTTTTAGTTATGTCGGGAGTGAGACATCAGTTACACAAATGCAAGTATGCATTGTTGACAAAAATAGATATAAAAAAGGTTAAATAAGAGGAAAAGAACATCTCCTAAATAACATAATGTAATGCACAGCAGGTAAATAATAAAGTATATAATGATCATGAGGAAAATTGTATTAACATGTATGTGAAATATACAATGTTAAGCAAAAAAGCAGATTATTGTGTTTTACAATTAATTAAATAAATACAGAGTTATTTTTTAAAGTCTGAAGGAGAACACAGCAGAAGGATTATAGGAAAGGGATTTAGGATAACTTATTATTAATCTTTTACTATGACTTAATGTTCCACAGGGCTAAAAAAAAGAAAAAAGATTAGTTACATAGCTAATCTAATAATAATAGATTGCTCAATAATTGCCCAGTACTTGTCTTGGAGACATGAAAATAAGCAGAAACATGATGATTTATTTTCTTTTAGGGCTATAGTCTTCAGTCTTCCTTGGGTTTAAACAGTCTACCAATTTTCTGATTTCTAATGAAAATTAGCTAGTCTAAGAATACTACTGATTAACCATCAACCATCCACTTATGGAAATAGCACACCTTTGTCCCATAATCAGAAAGATCTAACTTTGGAAAATTTGCTTGGTAGATTTCACACAGTATTCCCCTGGTGCCACTGAGAATTCTTTTCCAATATATACATCTAGTACCTTGTCAGATCAGTGTTAGATGAAAATAATGATATGTACTTAGTAAACTTAGCTTCCACCTCATCTACCTAAATATCAGATACCTTGAAATGTACAGAATATATGTCCTTTAGATAATATATATTGTATTTGTTCTATAACAAAATGATTAACTGAACTTGAGTCAAAATATATAGCAATGTACTTTTATATCTCAGATTTTATTAAACGAGTGATCTCCTTTTAATATAATTATGCAAAGAACTGAGAAATAAAGCCATAAAAACATATTAAGACTGGGTAATAGATTAAATGTTGAATTAGGATGCATCTTAATTTAGCCTATAAAATTGTAGCCATATTGTCAAATTATGTGATCATTGACTTTCCACATATGTAGATCTCTTGTCTTTTTTATCCCATTCATTATCCATATGCCTAAAGACTCCTGTTTTTTGTTTGTTTGTTTGTTTTGTTTTTAGGGGGTACACCTGAGTAGCTGGGAATGAGCTATTTGGGAAGGATTGGTAGTATTTTACACAGTGATAACACCATTTCGGAAATAAGTTGACATTTTTTCAAATAATTAACTTCTAGATCAACTGCAACAGGCCTCTTCTTTCCTCGTAACAAAAAAAGTTTTAGGTTTTAAGAATATGAGTTTTGAGGTAAAACAGTGCTACAATGGAAATTAAACTGCCATATAGTTCTAGGCCTGGGCAAAGTACTTAATGTTAGTTTCATTAAAAGTAAAATGGGGTTAATTGTAAGTCTCAATTCATCTTATTTTTGTAACATGAACCAATCCAATCATGTAAAAATGGTTATGATGAGCCAGAGAGGTTGAGTTCTGATCCTGCCACTGCTATCTCTGACTTAGATAATGACCTTGGAGATGATTCAGAACTATTCCATGCCTCTGTTTCCTCATTCATAAAATGAGAAAGAATTTTACTTATATCTCATTGATTTTTTGAGAATTAAATGAGCTAACACATCTAAAGATTGGCTATAAGAGCTAACATTATATTTGGCTCCAGGTAGACATCACACAGAGATTGGCTATGCTTGGCTAGTTGGCTGCCTACCAGTAGGGACAGCTTAATCCAATAAACTAGACCAAAAAGGGCTGTACAAATGGCCTTCACAGAATCAGATCTTACCCTCACATTTATTTGTCTGCTATTGTCTACATGGATGCCTCCTTCGTGCCTTCTCATCATTGAGCTTAGGTAATTTCCTCTGGGTCTTAACTCATATCCACAAACTTGATCTCTTGCCTGGAAGGTCAGTGATTGAGACATACTTAATCTACTGATATTTTCAGTCTTCACCATGTGTTGTTATTCAGTCTGTCCAAGATCTCTCCTGATTAGGAAGCCTCTCAATAAATATTATGCAAATATTTTATATTTGTGTAGAGCCTCACAGTATTTACCAAGCTCTTCTCTACTTTTTTAAATTTCGGTTTGCTTAATTATTACCTTATAGATAAGCTTATGAAAGTACAGTTAGACAATGTTCTCATAGTAATGATGAAAATGTAAAATTATAGGAAACACAAGCCAATAAAGTACTTTTTTACAAAAAAATTATTGTTCAATTGCAGTTGTCCCTTCTTTTTCCCCATTGTTTACTGTACCTTTTCCCTTGCCCCAGTACAAAAGCACCCCCCCCCATTGTCCATGCCCATGAGTCCTCTATTTATGTTCCTTTGCTTGCTCCTTCCCCTTCTTTCTGCCATTATCCTCCTCCCCTCTCCCTTCTGGTCACTGTCAGCCAAATCTCTGGTTCTATTTGTTTGCTCATTTGTTTGTTTTATTGATTACATTCCACTTACAGGTGACATCATATGGTACTTGTCTTTCACCACCTGGCTTATTTCACAGAGCATAATGATCTCCAGTTTCACCCATGCTGTTGCAAAGGGTAGAAGCTCCTTCTTTCTGCTGGGTAGTATTCCATTGGGTAAATGTACCACAGCTTTTTGATCCACTCATCTGCTGATGGGCACTTATGTTGTTTCCAGCACTTGGCTATTGTAAATTCTGTTGCTATGAACATTGGGGTGCATAGGGTCTTTTGATTTGGTATTCAGGATTCTTAGGGTATAGTCCCAGCACTGAAATCACTGGGTTTAAAGGCGGTTCCATCTTTCATTTTTTGAGGAAATTCCATACTGTTCTCCATGGTGCATTTTCACCAACAGCGCACTAGGGTTTCCTTTTCACCACATCCTCACCAGCACTTGTTGTTTGTTGATTTATTAATGATGGCCATTCTGACAGGTGTGAAGTGGTATCTTATTGTGGTTTTAATTTGCATCTCTCTAATGGCTAGTGATGTTGAGCATTTTTTCACGTGTCTATGGGCCCTCTGTATGTCCTCCTTAGAGAAGTGTCTGTTCAAGTCCTTTGCCTATTTTTTTAATTAGATTGCTCATCTTCCTGGTGTGGAGTCATGTGAGTTTGATAAAGAACACTTTTAAAGATATTGGAAAGTTAAGAGAATGTTTACCTACATTGCAGTTTTACAAATTACAAAATATATATTCAACTGATTGCTAAATTTATGAGTCTATAAGGTTTCTCAAGATTCTGGGAACACTTATGAATTTGAATTAAGTTCCATAAGAAGAACAACATAAAGAAAAGAAATTATTGATAACATGAAAAAATAAAATTCATATAACATTTTGCAGTTTATAAATCACTTTCCCAACTGTTATCACAATTCATTCTCTCTTTACATAATTATTAAAGTCACATTATTTAGGAATCAAAACATTTCAAAACACTTGAAGGCAGTTAGTATGATTTCAGTGTAATGTGGAGGAAGGACATTTATTAATGCATGCTTTATGCCGTTATTAATTCTGTTCACTGAGGGGAGAAAGTAGAAACTGCTTGGAATCAGAGCCTTAGATTAGAGCAAATAAAACTGGAAAAATCCTTTCCTTCTGTGAACAGAAATCCATTCACATAATCCTTCTCTCCTTTACTTGATTTGTGGAATGTGTGAGGTTAAGCATGAACTGTCAGGGAGAGGGGAAAAATATGGGAAGAGACTAGGAGGAAAGCAAGAAGTTACACTCAAGAGAGTTTGGTTCATTGTCTGAAGATGGGTATTGAGAAGGCAAAACATAAGTTCATGGCTCTTTCCCCCATCTCCACTCTGCAGTTTCTTGCATTTCACAAGAGCTCCATGCTAATGATTCTTTTTCTGTAACCCCAATTCTTGATCTTTAACTGTCATGTAACCTTTACAGCACTTGACCTAGAGAAAATTAATTGGCATTATTCTGGCATGATGGAAACTGCATTAATTCCTTTCTCATAGGATCAGTGGTGGGCAGTATCTTAACGTCATGTCCCCCTACCACACACAATGTCTTCCAGTCTCTTTTCTCCTTCCCTCTCTTCTTTTTTGCTTCTTCCTTGATCTCTTCAAGAAAAAATACTTTTTTTCCTGCATTCCATGATCTAAACTAAAAGTAACTCTTAGTTGGAGTACATAACCTTAAGCATAATTTGTTCATATTGACATGTTTTTTACTCACATTGAATGGCTTTAATATGTCACATTTATCACTGCATGTGATCCTTGTTTTAAAACATATAAGTTATGGCATTATTATCATTTTTATCTTTGTCAATATTCTTCTTTTATTAATATTTTACATGAGTTATATGATGCATTTAAAAATTGTCCAAGACCATGAAGCTAATAATTAATACAACCAGAGTGTTAGAGTTAAGACCATGGCTACTAAGAAAAATCCAATAAAACAAAGGTTTCCTAATTAAGCCAAGCAGCAAGAACAAAGAGGCCATGCCTTTCAGTGGAAAACTGGACTATAAAATGGTATAGTAGCCTGTCCCAAAGGCAGAGCCGCCCAGCCAACAACCAGAGGTATGAATTGTGTTGTTTCTAATGAAAAGGCTGACTCTAAGCTGGAGGTTAGCAAGAGTTTTGTAGTTTAGTGTGAGCACACAGAGAAGCTATCAGCTATGATTTTAGCACTGTTTTGGTTGTATAAAAAGACTAGCTTTGATGCAATAAAAATCAAATTCAGTGTATTAAATTCATTTTTAATAAATGTAAATGTTAATATAGTCTAAAATTACTTTAAATTTTAAAAATGGCATACTTAAAATATTAAACATTACCAAACTTATAACATTGTCTTAAGAGTCTTCTTTTTTTCTCTCACCTAATTTCACTCCAAAGAGGTAACTATGATTATTAATTTGCTAAATATCTTTCTAGATATTTTCTGTGCCTATATAAACACATACATATGAAATCATACAAAACTCACTAATATGCACATTTGTTATTTTCACCTCATGTACTATGAGTATTTTTTCATAGAGACCCAAAGATTTGCCTCATCCACTTTAATTATTGTGTTCTTCCCATTGTAGAATATGCTGTAACTCATTTAGTCAATATATTATTGCTGCCTCTTTAGGTTATAGAGCTTTTGTTGTTATTACAAAAAAATTGCAGTGAATATTCTTCTATAATAAATTATTTTAATATTGGGTATTTATCTGTGGATAAAGTCAAATAAGTAGAAATTCTTGTATAAAAGCAATCACTAATATTTTCAATGGATCTGTATCCTGGAGGTGCAGCTTTGCAGTTTAAGCTGTGAAGATTAAGTGCACACACAATGGTATTTTTACAATAAAAGTATATTTTTATACTGTAGGCAGACCAAGCTTGCACCAAGTGATTTGGTACGAAATTCTATATACCTGACAATTTTGATTATCCTCTCTGTGAAATTGACAATAAGACAGTATGTCAAACCAGACCATGTATATTTGTATTTTTAATTTTATATATATATATATTTTTTAATTTTTCAGTGTACTCACTGAAGTCATTCCTTTTTTCCTCCTCCAGGGCTGGGCGGGGACTTTATGGTATTGACAGTATGCCAGATCTCCGCAGGAAAAAAACTTTGCCTATTGTACGAGATGTGGTAAGTCGCTTCTGTTGAATTCTTTCTAATTGCACGTGTTGCCCATGCCTTTGTTAGATGTCATATTATCCTCCTCATTAAGTACATGGCCTGTAAGCATTTCATAGAATAGAACATGTAAAAAGCTGGATTCTAGCAAGAGTTCTATTTAGTATTTCTTTAAAATACTATTTAGTATTTTAGATGGAGAGAACAACTCTACCCTTTTGTCAGCTCTAGATATTAGCCAAAGTCACAAATGGAATTAAAATGACCCTATAATTGAGCAAAAAGCAGTCCTGCAGTCGGCCAAGCAAGCTGCGGCAACTGGGCCTTTTTGTGTTTGGTGTTATGAATGACCACAAGTTTAACGTGCCGTTTAAGGCTTGATTTGATCTGCTTCACCTTAACTCAGTAGACTTTAGCACTTATAAAGCAAGTAAATAATATTCCTTATTTTATTCTATATTAAGATAAAGTCTAGCCAAATTAATAAATTCTTCCACTGTCATAAGAAGACCATGGCTTCAAGTCATTATAAATTTTATTAGCCCTGAACATAACTCTGAATAACTCAAGCTATCCTTCTAATGAGATATGCTGGGGAACAGCTGGAGGTACAAAAAATTAATAATGGTCTGTATTATATTATAAAGGCAAATAGTCTATCAGCATGAAAAAGAGTATTTTGTCTCATGCAGCATGTCTTCACATTTTTTTCTAGAGGTAAATTAATACTTAAATTATGGCTTAATTTATAGGCTTAACTTATAGGCTTAATACTTTATGATATAAAATTAAAATTTCTCCCAGAGGAACCAAAATTTCTGGATATCAGTAACTTTTAATTTTGTTATGAAAACCTTCATCTGAAAGCCATCACTTTAGTTAGCTCAGAATCTTGCCATTATAGTGTGGATGTTCTTTTAACATGTGAGGTGTATGTTATGTCATTATACTATTTTCTCACCTTTCTTATGTCTACTTATTCACACTTTGTTTTCTCTGACGCATGGAATCTTCAGGCCATGGTAAGTGATTATTTATTTATTTAATTAAATTTGCCAATTTTCTCAAATGTAAAATACATTATGCATGAGATAAAAGGGGACAAGACGGGGAAATAAAAAGAGATATACAAATATAATAAGTTTTGGTTCTCTAAGAATTTTACATCTAGTTCAATTATGAGAGACAGACTAACTTAGGCAAACAGGTACAAAAACAGACTAAAATAAAAAAAAACTTATTTTAGGGACAGCAGTTGACTGGGTTGGAAGATCATCTTGTATAAACCCTAGGATGTGGGCCCTACATAGGTTTACACAGTAAAGGTGCAAATGGGTGTAGAGCAACTTCTTCACTTCAGCTAGTATTGAACTTGAACTGTGTGAATGGCTTAGTATTAGCTATAAGGAGATACATTTATGAAAAGATACATTATTCCACTATGAGCTGCTCCTAATGGGGGAGCAGATTTAATATCCCCATATAGAACTTCTGATTTCCAACGTTTCCTATAGTCCTGTTGAGTTTATTGTATTCCATATGTTTTGGATAGGAGAAGTATAATGGTTCTATTTTACAGGAGAAACTAAAAGAGAATTGATCTTACTTAAAATCACCTAAGTTTCCATCCTTGAGTGAAGAAAACAAATCTGGGTATAATGTTTCTAAAGTGGACCATTAGAAGAAAATATCATGGCTAGGTGTGGAAGAATATTACAGGAACTGTGATATTACAGAACCCGTCTAGCTACAACAGTAATTCACGGTCATCACACCCATCAGCTGCCTCTGTAGCAAAGGTCATGTTTATGAACAAATGTCATCATGACCGCCTTGGGGGGAAAAGTTCTAAAAGGCTCTTCTAGCCTGGAAACCATGGGCTGATTACCCTGCCTTGCTGGACCTTGGTTTTCTCATCTGTAAAATGTAGAGCTTCAGCTTGAGGGTCTAAGAGGCCTCTTTCAGCTTTAATGTTCCAGGATTCTGCATTCTGGATTAACTGGATGA
Source organism: Sturnira hondurensis (assembly GCF_014824575.4). Classification (NCBI taxonomy): domain Eukaryota; kingdom Metazoa; phylum Chordata; class Mammalia; order Chiroptera; family Phyllostomidae; genus Sturnira; species Sturnira hondurensis. The sequence continues at coordinate 8,849,875 of NW_028080827.1, forward strand.
CTACTAAAAATGACAGGTCCTCATTGACTAAAACATGAACAATAGTCTATATACTTACATTTGTACATTCTGCTGAGCAGTCACCTCAGGTACCAATAACTCATAATTCTGTTTATTATAGACCCTGGCTGCCCGGAAATCTGGACTTTCCCTGGCTATGGTGATTAGGACATCACTAAACAATGAGGAACTGGTAGGTGCAAAGCCAATTACTCTATCCATCGTAGTCCAGTGGGAAAGCCATTTCGTTTGATCCATGCATTTGTAATACGTGTTCCACCATTACAGGAATAACTGAAAGCAAGGGAGGAGTCTGACCCTAAAACAAATTTCTTCTAGGCCTCTGCTGCTCTCATACAAGTCGTCCTCTGCAGCTCAGATGTGCATGAGCTGTCCCATCTTTCAAAATGCTATTCCATCCTAACACAATTTAGCTCTTATTCTTTCCCTGAAAAAAAAAAAATCCTGCTAAGTTTTTATGTTCAAATTTTGTCTAGTTTGTGAGGCTTTCCCAAACATCCCTCTCCCCTTCTGGCTGTTTCCTCCTCTTGGCTTTTTTAGCAGGTAATCACTACCTCCTTAAGGTAGTAGAGTTAAGAGTGAGGGCTGTTTGGGCTGACTCCCATTTGTACCACAAATTAATCATTGTTGTATCTGGCATGTTATGTAACTTCTCTAAACCTGAGTGCTCTCATCTCTACAATAGGGTAATAATAAGGAAGAGGATTAAGGGGGTGGATACATGTTTAACACCCAACAAAGCCTAGGATATATTAAACAATAAATACAATCGGCTGTTTTTATTATTTTTGTTATTCCAATTAATTTGATTATTTTCCATAAACCTTCCCTTTGATATCTGTGAAGGTAGCATAGTATTTTGTTTGTTGTTCTTGTCAAATATTTTCATTTGTATTGCTTAGTACACTGTCTTGCATGAGGTAGAAGCTTTGTAAATATGGCTGAATAAAAGAACCAATTATAAGATACAAGTAAACTGCAAATATCTAGGTCAGGGATTCTTAAATTTGGCTTATCAGATTCCTGGGGGGGCTTTAAGACATACCTATGTCTGAGTCTCATTCCAATTGATTCTGATTTAATTGACTTCAGGTGTAGCCTGAATAGAGGGGTTTGCCTTTTAAAACTCTCAGGTGATTTTAATGTGCAGTGGATGTTTTGATATTTATCTCTATCCTGCATAGGCACTGCTGAGGCTTTTACTCAAGACAATTTATATTCTACCACTCTTAGTTTTAGCAAGTTTGTCATTCCTATAGAATATTTTTTGCCAAAAATATTACTCTACTTGTTATAAACCTCTATATACTTGACATTCAAACACCATCGTTTACATTTATATTGCTCATTCTCTTCTTCCTGTCATTGTCATCTTTCAAAAGTCAACACATCCTAGGTCCTATCGGCACACTCCCCAGTCAGAACAAAATCCCAGTAAAGCAAAACAATACATGTGCATTTGAATATCTGGTGCTACAGCAAGTTAAAACATTTTTGAGTGTGCCACAGGATGAACACAATCGGACTGCTGTCCCAGGGTCATATGACGCCATCTGATATTTTGAGTACAGTTTGGATTCAAGAGAAAGTAAACATCTTCTGGTGTATGAGAAAGCCCCATATTGCTTGCTGAGTTTCCAAGTATCTGGTCTTTTGCTTTTGAGGAAATAATCAAGGTCAAGGATTTTTATTGATCTACTCTTACACTATCCCCTTTTTATATTTCTGAAGCACAAATACTCATTTCTATGAAAAGCTGAGAGGAAACCAATAGAAATCAGACGGGTGGATTGTTGCTATATTTTCTGAAGCTCTGACAAGGAGGATACACTCACTTTGTGGTTAAATTAACTATTGATCTACTTCTCATCAACTTAGTTATCATTTTATTCCTTTAGTTTCAGAGGGCTGGTGTAAAAGATTTTTTTCTGTGTGGGTGTTGGGTGGATAAGTCACATCCATCAGCTCTCTCTCAAACTCATAAAGCCCATTTCCCTGGGGCGCATGTCTCAAAAAGTAAATGAAATATGACTTCTGTACAACAGGCATATTAAATGTCACTTTTGACAAGCTGTCACATTAATTCATATGGGCAGCTAACATAAATGCTGAAGAGCATAATATTCACTTCTTGGTGCTGAAAGTGTTTGTAGGCACCCTCAACGTGAAGCATAAAATACCTGCCTTTACATGAAGAAAAACGACTTGGCCATGTAGAAAATATCAAAGGTTAGCACTTCTATTTTCATTGATGAATGTACAGTAAAAACCTCAGGCATCTATTCCAAAGAAGGAAATGGCTGTAAAGTCTGATGCAAGATGACAGCAAATCAGCGGCACAGCCCCCATTATGCTGTTGGCAGTGGGAGAAGCTCTGCCAGGTGCCTTCTCCATTGCCCGTTCCCACTCACCCATGCGGAGCTGTGGAGGCTGACTGGGAATCGCAGTGTAAGAAGCCCTGAAGGACTACGGTTTCTGAGCATTTCCACGTGGCTTAATAACTAGTGTAAGAAGGGATAATAATCTAATACTCATGTGCCACAACAATAGTCTGCCTGGCACTACGCTACCCAGCTTTGTGCTAGGTGTGGACCCAATGGTGGAGCAACCCAAGTAGATCCATTCAAAATTAAATATTAATTGAATACTATTTGTCAAGCATTGCTTCAGATTTTGGAAAAAAGGCATTGAACAATTCAGCTGAAAATCCCTGCTGTCATGAGGCTTTCATATACCAGGAGGGGAGCTGACAGAGAGCAGACTTACGGTTGCTGGAAGGGAGGAGGTGGTGGGGCTGGGTGAAAAAGGTGTAAGGATTAAGAAGTACAGATCGGTCACAACATAGCCATATAATGTAAAGTACAGCATAGGGAGTATGGTCAATAATGTGTCGGTTACCTAAACTATTGGGGAATCACTTTGTAAAATATATGATTGTCTAAACCCTATGCTGTACACCTAAAACTAATATAAAATAATATTTGATATAACCTGTAATTGAAAAATTACATTTAAAAATATATTGTGTTAGGGGAGGTGAGATACTATGTTTTGTCCTTAATGTTGCTACAGGTCATGACGGAAGCTTCTAACAGGCAGGAGTGTTTAAAATAAGGCAGATTCAGATGAGGGTTATGGAAGCTCAGATAGAGTGAGAAATATATTCACCAAGCATTAAAGGGATTCTAGAACCCTGTCTTTTTCTATGTGGGCGTATGACCTTGTTTATGAGTCTGATCTTTGGTATGCTTCCAGAATTGGTTAGTTCTAAGTAAGGGCTGGTTTGTCTAGAAGACCGCACGTCCTTCTTCCAGTCACAGGATTCAGGCCCAGTAAAAGGGACCTAGAGAAGTAGGCGTGGAAACCTTTCCCCTCTTCTGTCCCTGTTTTTGACACAGGGACAAAACCAAGGGGGATGGAATCAAGGGAGGGAGGTGAGGATGGCTGGGGTAGGGAGAAAATGCAGGCAACTATACTTGAACAACAGTCTTAGAAAAAAGAACTAGGTGTGGAAGTAATGAGAAGATCAGACCGGGGCTTTACTCCTACCGTGACTCTAGAGGGATACCAAGGAAGTTGAAGCAGGTCAGAACACCGGTCTGGTCTGGGCTTCAATCCGGAAGTGTAGGCTCACACACGTTCCGGTGTTCTGGACTCTTGCTCAGGAACAGGAGCCCCTTCAAACCACCTGCACAGGTATTGAAGTGGCATGGGCCTGAATTAGAATTTCATCTCTACCCCTCACTACCTCTGAAAACTTCTTTCTAATCAACTCTTCTTGATTCCATGAGACTTGTTCACCTCATCCTTAACATGAAAGTAATAATACCTATCTCCCAATTTGTGAGAATTCAAAAAAAAATGTCTTTCTAGGCAAAGCAGGGGCAGGAACTTACGTTGAGGTATCCAGAGTATATGCTAAATTCAATGCCTCCCTGCCACCTTTGCAGCTGAGGGTCAGATTCCAAGGAATACTGACTTGGGAATCAGCAGTCATGACACCAAATAAAGACAAGCTCATTTACAAGTACTGCTATTAGTCCTGCTTTTGTGCTTTTCCAAAAGAGCACAGTCTTTGGCTTGATGTAGATGCTGGTCCAGCTCCGCCACTGGTTGTGGAAGTGTGAGCAAGTTACAGGAACTCTCTTGGCCTTGATTTTCTCTTACATTTGGGAATTACATAAGATTTTCACATGTATGTTCATTGGTTAAATGGTCTATAATGTACTGTGTATTTGAACAATTTTGACATCAACAACAAATTAGCTTCATAAAATCAGCTGGGGAGCTTTCCTTTTTGTCACCCACCTGGGATGGTTTGCATGAAGTATATGTTGCTATATCTTCAAAGATTAGCAAAACTTGCCACTGAAGTCATCTTTTATTTTTCAGGGGAGCTATTTGACTACTAAATCAATTTATTTAATATAATTCTATCCATGTTCTTTAAACGTTTCATACTGAGTCAATTTTTATAATTTTTTTCCAGAAAGTTGTCCTTTCTAACTTTTAAAATTTAATAGCACCAAATTATTCATATAATCATATTTTTATGTATAAACACTAGCGCTATTTTTATCTTATTATTATTTACTTATATTTTCTCTCTTTTGTGAAGTCAGTACTGTAAGAGATTTCTCTGGCATGTGTTGACACCAGAGTATTTCTTTATCTATTTTATTTCTGCTCTTGTCTTGTGTAAATTAATCCTCTCTATGCATTTATCCTGATGCTACTTTTGTAACTTATTAAGTTGAGTATATAGTTTGTGAATTTTGATTGTTATCAAGTATTAGATACATACAAAAGAGTACTCACAACATAAGTGAGGGTAATGAATAATAATGATATATATACATAGATATCCATGACTCAGTTTTAGATTATTTCCATCCCTGTGTATTTCTTCCTCATTTTCTTTCTTATTCATGCCTTCAAAGATTTTGTGTCTATTTTTTACCACATTTGTTTATTTTAATGTAATTTTCTTTTTCTCTTTTCTAACATATGTGTTTATACTGCAGGGGTGTCAAACTCATTTTCACCGGGGGCTATATCAGCCTTGTGGTTGCCTTCCAAGGGCCGAATGTAATTGTGAGACTGTATAAATGTAACTACTCCTTATCTAGGGGCAAGGAGCTCAGCACTGCTGCCAGGTAAACACAGGTGCCTGCAGGCTAAAACAAGGTGGAGAGCCGGCTTAGGTCCACGGGTTTGCCACCTGTGGTTTTGCTACCTGCAGTTCGCCACCTGCGGTTAAAAGCTATTTATTTTCTTCTCAGTACATTCTAGCTACATCATAGAAGTTGTATATATAATGCTTCTACTGTTAAGATATAATTATTTCATAAATGATTCACTGATTAATATTTTGACTCAATTACTTAGAAAGTTTTTAATCTTCCAATGATAAATCATGTGGACTTAACTTTTGTTACTGAATTGTATTCAGAGGGCATGGACTATATATTCAGTCTTTAATATTTAATTGAGAATTATTTTATAGCTTAGTACATGTTGGGAACCACTCTGCCTGGTTTCAGAAGTTGTAGCTGCCCCCCATGGCTAAGGCTGAGTGAGATACCTCCGAAATGCCAGCCACTAAGAAGACAAAGCTTGTCTCTGGTAGCACACGCTGCTTCTGCTTTATCCTCCTGCCCCCAATGCATGGTCAGTTAGTCAAAGATAGGTAAGACCTCTCAGACGGGGGCAACCTAAGCCAGACATGATTACTTGGGAGGCTATTATGGAAGGACTCAGGGGGCTGCAACAAAGAGGGAGTGATGGACCCTCACCCCCCAGCTATTCTGACATAGCTCAGTCCCCATGTCCTCTGGGAGAAGCACTTCCTGGCTCTAATCCACTTAAGCCTGAAAACCCATGTTGGGTGAGGTGGTGCAGCCCCTTGCCATCTAGAGCGAGATCCAGGGTGATTGGGCATAAGAAAGAGTTCCTAAAAGTCCTGTGAAGCCTGCTTTGCTAAGAGTGTTTTCATTCATATGATAAGGGTCCGAGCAGGAAATGAGTATGTCTCCCAAAGTTTCTGCAACCCCCTTACCTGACAGACACTGACTCAGACTAAGCCCTCAGATTTCTTTGAAATGTTATCTACTGTTTGATCCTTGTGGCCTGTATTCCTGTGTGTTACAACCCAATAAAATCTGTTGAGGAAGGGGCTCTTGGCCCTTCTCCTCTGAGAGACTGGCCACCTCTCCTCCCCAAGCAGATCATGTCTTGGTAGTGTTACTTTCATCTGTGGTGGATGGGGGGAGTTACAGCAAAGTTGCCCCCACAAGTACATAATCAACTTTGTAGACACCCCATGAGTTTTTTTGTGTTGGGTACATTAATTTTGGGAGTTCTATACTACTGATAAATTGTTTCATTTTTGCTAATAATATTATTTCATGGGTGCCTTTTCCTTAAAATATATTCTATATAATATTAATATAGCTATTCTATATTGATAAAATCAATATTTCCTTGATACTTTTTCTAGCCCTTTAAAAAAACACTTGGTGTTTTATGTGTATCTCATAACACATAGCTTAATGTTAAAATTCAATTTGAGAATTTATCTTTTATGATGAATTTACTCAATTTACTATTACCACAATATCTTTAAGCTCTGTGCTTTTGTTTTTAAAAATTTACTGTGTCTCTTCTTACTTTATATCTTTTCTAAGATTCTTCTGTTATAAATTGAGTTTTCTTTATTTGCCCTCTTCTCCATCAAATATATTAAAAGTACTTACACTATTTTAATATAGTCAACATATTTCTTAAATGTTTAATAAACATACTTTTTGAAATTTTAAGTTAATAATTCTGTTCTAAAAATAATAAAGATCTACAAATGTTCAGGCTCACATTATTACCCTCAATACTCACATTAGGAAGAAGGAAAGTCTAAATATCTTGTCTGAAAATTGTCTGAAAACCCCAAAATTCCTAGCCCTTGTAGGTTAACTGAATTCCAAACACAACTCAGGTTTACACAGAAACAGCTTTTGTAATTCTGGCATTAAGTTTCTGTTTTTCTTTTTTACTTCAGGTGTCCGGGGAATCTATTTCTCTTCAGCATTTTTACATATTAAAATTTTTTTCCAACACTTCTCTAGCAAGCTGTATTAACTTAGTCTGTCATGTTGCCAGACCAGTATCCCAATACATAGAATGAATGTATTAATATCTCTAGAGCCATTGTTGGGGAAATCAAATGAGATAACAAATAGAAAGCACTTCAAGATAGCGTTAGTGTTTATACATTTTGACACATAATTATGTGGTAAATATTAGTTATTAGTTTTATTATTAGATATTTTCACCACAGAATGTTACATGGCTCCATGACTGGCTTTCCTTGGTTACCCCCTTCCCTCTCTTCTGTTTATAATATCCAAACCCTTATTCCTACTCTTCCATGGCCTCTGTTAGAATATTTATAAGAATTCAGTCTCTAACCCAAGTAATACAAATTACTTTCCCTGTAAAATGACTAAAGTTTCCCCCAGTGGGCAAATTCACATTATTGTTGGCCTCATATTTAATGTAATAAATTACTCATCTCATATCACCTCCATAATTTATATATGCATTTGCATTGAAAGTTTGAATTGAAGAAAAACTGGTGCTTACAGTACATGACAAATCTATCCTAATTGGTTTTCAGACTATGTTTTGTCATGATAGAAGGCACATCCTATATTGTATTCTCCTTGAATTATTGAATCATCCACTTTATTGTTGCTCTGCCTTCTTTGTTTGGACTCACCCGCAAGTTACTTAGGTCAATGATAATTAATAGCTGTGATAAAGCAAGTGAAAACAACTTAATACTCTTTTATGGATAGGCTCATAACTTTTAGTCTCTGTATTTTTTTTTTACAAAAACATTTACTCAAGTAAGTTTAGCTATTATAATTGATTTCATGTGATGATTCTCATGAAGAAATTAGTCCTGAAATTCTATCTGTTTTTATACTCAGGAACTTACAGTTTGGGGCAAAAGAAGTTTTACAGTTGTTTGCTTAGAAAATAATATAATAATTTATAAATAATAATACAAGAATAACCCCTGTGATTCACATACAACTTACACTATGGTCACTCCACCCTGTATTCTACCATTGTTCTGTTTTCATATTTATAACTAATTTTAAAGATGACATGGTACTTAATCTTTGCTCTGAAAATATTTTTGATGACTTTGTCTAAAAACAATAAAATGGTACCTAAAGGACAGCAAATAGTTTTTTTTTTCTAAAAAGCATGCATTAAGTTCAGACACACAAAATAGGTTCACAATAAGAAGCACATTTTTTTCTTAGAATTATCAATATGCTATTTTGGAGGGGTATAAAGATGATTTCCATAATCCCATGAGGAAAACCCACAGGATGAAGAGGAAAATAGACCTTCATTAGTAAAGTCACTAACATTGTAGAGGAAAAAGAAAAAAAGCCATATGGCAAATGGAGGTAGACAAGCTTTGTTCCTGTTTTAGGTACTAACAGTTGGTAGATTGGAATATTGACGGTCTAAAAACACTAGTCACTGCTCTTGGCAGGAAGCCTGATTGCTTTGTTTCTCAGACTCACTTTAATTTCCTCATATAGGAAAAAGTTCATTTCCTCCCAGTGTCCTACTTGTTCTAAAAGTGATATATTAAGATAGCACACGTTAAATTCCACCTTCTTGGATCAGGACGTTTTTTTTTAAATATTTGTTTAGAATATGAGCACCCTCCACTTTGTAGCCTATGGGTTGTATTTAGCTACAAAGGCTTATCAGGGTCAAGGCATTTCTTACCCTCATTTCTACAGATTAAAACAGTGTCTACACACAATAAAAATTCTCTCCTTTTCTGGAATCACTTTCATAATGTAAACACATTTTTGTTTTTTTTCCTGATTACAAAGACTTCTATCTATAAACAGAAAATGAAAACATACAGACTATTCCTAATTTTGAAAAATGAAATTGAAAAGTTTATTAAAAACTTTTTGTACTTTGAGTTTTATACATTATTTTACATTGAGCATATATTTGATTATAAAAAAAATACATACATTTTAGAAAATAATGTTTTTATAGAAGATTTGAAAACTTTAGAAACACTTAAAATACATTAGCAGGTAGTCTCCCAAATTTCTGAATTCACTGTGTCCTTAGGACCTAGTTCTAGTAGCTAGGGCTCTGCTTTGTTTTGAGACCATCCTTTCCGTATGTTTGGTTCCTGGTTTCCTAGGCCAGCAACCCTCCCGTGATAGCATACCTACTCCTGTTCTTTCATTTCAGCTAGGATCCTATCAGCTGTACCCACCAACCTTTTCACCTGCCCAAAATGCTACAAAAAAAAAAAATCATTTTCCCTTCAATGCAGCTCCTAATGGTAAATTACAGACTTCCATTTCCTGTGGTTCATGGCTAATTTAACAATTTCCTTTTTTTTTTTTTGGTCATACCCCTTACAGTATTTTTTTTTGCCTTATTCCCAAAAATTCACACACTCTCAGTTCTTCTTATACTCTTGTTTGTTCTGCTCTTCTTTTGCTGCTAAAAAAAGCACTTTCCTTCCTCCAAAGATGCAGTATGCCTTTGTGGTATAAGAATCCCCTTTCATGAGATTTATTTTTACATGTTTTCCTTAACCATTCCTTTAACATCTTTCTAAACTGACTATAATTACATTTTATGCTTTGCTAGAGTAAGAAATATTTTCATATGTTATTTTAAAGTGATTTTCAATATGCCCATATCTCAAAAATCAAAAATGAAAAAGATTTATATTATCATTTCCTTGAGACTATGAAAATGTATTCTCTAGTCAATTATTGAATGTTTCCCTCCAGCTGCTATAGCTTTTAAATGTTGACATTTATTTTAATGCCCCGTTCAATTGATTTTCTAAGTGTTGTGTAGTAAATTTTCCATATGTCTTATTTTTTTAAATTAGCTTCACTCTTCTTTTCATAAAATGGATCATGGCTACTTAACCAAACCAAACCAAACACAACAAAACATTTCAATGAAATCTTCTCAGTTGTCTATCCAGAATTACTTTGTTTTCTCTCAGTTTCTTTACATTTTCAGCAAGTGTTCCTTATGTGTATTACTCCTGCTATTACCTACAGATTTAGAAGATTGACCATGTATCACTTGAATTCAAGGAAAAGAAAATGAACATTGAGATTAGATAAAATGTATTAACCATATGCTTAATCTGAAAATATAAACTCACGTTTAAAAATAACTTGCTCAAATCTACCTTCTAAATTCACATGCATTTCCTATTTTTCAGTCTTCAGTAACAGAGTCTCTTATATTTCCACCCAGTGTTCCTTTGAGTTAGAATTACAGTGGAATCTGGGTTCTCAAACTTAATTCTACAAAACTGTTTGAGAAGCAATTTGTTCAAAAACACAGTCTCCTTTGTCTGTCATCTGAGAGACACTGGACTGGCCATGCATATATCAACACAAAAGGGTTGTTGGGTAGAGAATTGAGACCCGAAGTTCTGTTATACAACTGAGACAATTTTTTTCCTTGAGCAACTTGGTCAAGACTCAAATTGTTCAAGAACACAGATTGTACAGAACCGAGGTTTGACTGTATTATTTTCCCCTACTAAAACAAACAACAAATTACCTAATATGATTTCAGATATAACTAAATTCCCTTCTATTTTTTAGCTAAACTAAAAATGCTGTATTACACACACGCACACACACACACACACACACACCTTCATCCAATCAATCCAACTAGAACAAGGAACTGTGTATAGATAGTTCAGGGAAAATCTCTTATGCCAAGAGTCATTCAATTCACTTGAAGGAATATTGAAGATAACCACTTTTCTAGGCAGTAAAGGGGAAGCAAAGATAAACAATACATGCTTGTAATTCTAAAAGAACCCTTAACAGTTCTTTGAAAGACATCTTCATTATGAAGTGAATCCAAGAGATTGACTTGGCATAGGCTACCTTTAAAAAGTGATGGACCCAGTTGTTCTGTCTGTCTAAACCCTAATACAGGGTCTCCCACTTAAGTTATTCCCCTATTTGACCATAGTGCTGCTCTGTAGACTTGCTTGAAGCATAAAGAGTTTTGACCAGACCCTCAGGAGTAACAATGCCAAATCTTGCTGTTTAAAGTTAGAGAAATTGTTAGTAAAGCTTAACTCCCTAGCAGGGAATCTCCCAGTACCATTACCAAACATATTCTCAGAAAACACATAATGAAGAAAATGTAACAATAAAAGGAAATATACTGTTAGCATACTGTGGAATTGAAAAGTAATGGAAACTTGGTCATTTCAACACTGTGGGAAGATACTCTGAAATGAATTTTAAGGGTGATAAATGCAAAATAGAAATGCCTCCTTTCTAGCATTACTTATCAAACAATCTCTTACAGGATTTATGTAAATATCCATTGTTATGCATCGGACAGTTGTGTGAAATTATCTAAATGTAACTTCAGAGCCTGCTAGCCTTTTTCTCAGGAAGTCAGCTGCAAAGTGGGGTATGAGAAACCTTGGGAAGGTCTCTAACAAGTTATTTTCTATTGGCTGACACTTCTCGATTGAAAATCCATTACCAATATTAATACTTAGCATTTATTTAGTGTTTGGAAGTCTGTGGAATATACATATGTTACCGTCATGCAATTAGATCTTCAAATAATACCTTAGATAGGCATGTGAGAGGAAAGTGAATCTTAGAGACCTTAAATCTCTCCATAGATTACAAGACTCTTAGGCAAACATTCATTCATTTCACAAGAAAGTGTGTTGTACCCCTGGTATGTGCCAGGGACAATGATAAGCACTGAGAATATGTTTCATCTACTTCACAATTTTACCAAAAACCAACTTAGACTAAGGATAGTAGTATAAATGCTTGTTTTTAAATTAATGTTCCCTTTGTACCTATTTCAAGCCAAAGACTGCATTAGGCTCTGAGGATTGATGTAGCTTTGGACAAGATGTGTCTCACCCTTGTCCTCATGGAGTTTACAGTATACCCAGGACACAGGCATTGCCAAGTAATTCGGGCTCTACAGTGCTGTGAAGAAAGCTTTCACAAGAGTAGAGGCCAGTCCAATCTGGAAAATTAGGGTGTTCTTTGAGTTCATATAATTGAATTGGGCCCTAGATCCCTGAGGGAAGAATAAGTGAGCAGAGTTATTGTGCTTACTGTCATCATTTAAATTAGTAATCAAGGGACTCTTTCCAAATAGCATTTTCAGGGAAAAGCGAAGCAATGGTTTGTATTATGTTAAAAAGTTCTGAACCCACCAGCTTGGCTTGCATGGGTAACTTGTCTGTTCTTCACAGAAAATGCACGTCTTCAAGAAGACCTTGCAGGCACTGATCTACCCCATGTCTTCTACTACCCCACACAACTTTGAAGTCTGGACCGCTACGACACCTACCTACTGTTACGAGTGTGAGGGGCTCCTGTGGGGCATTGCCCGGCAAGGCATGAAGTGCTTGGAGTGTGGAGTGAAGTGCCATGAGAAGTGTCAGGACCTCCTAAATGCCGACTGTTTGCAGAGTGAGTACTTGGTTAGACTGAAGTAGTGGGTTTGCAGAACCCACCTTATCCTGTATGTTTTCAGGTTAGTTCTCTTCAGCTCTTTCTGGCTTTCAAAAAATCTTGTCTTTTCTTCTATCACTTATGCAAAGAAACACATACTGCACATTCATATAGTTGAACTTGGTATAATTCCTAGTTGCTGATCTCAGCAAAATTAGACTCCTCAGAGTGAGTACCTGCAGTACTATTGCACTCACATCAAGCAGAAAACTTCAAAGTGACTCCCAATCTATTTTCTCACATTACCTCAAAATAGCCTCACGTAGTAAGTGGGAATATGTAGAATCATGTTCCTCAAACAGGGGCTAAGGCACACACCTGTGATTGTAGCAACTGGAATTCTTTGCCAAAACTATTGGGCATCTGACTGAAGAAGCCATGTTCTTCTCCATCCCATGCACAGGCCTTGGAACTGGAAGATCGAGCATTTAAATGTGAGAGACAAATCAGAGTTAGCAGATATGGGACTTTGATCAAGAGTTTTAGCTTCTCAGGGCTTTCTTTTCTTCCACCAAATGAACAGGAATAATAAAATTTACTTCAAAAGGAAGACTGAATGAAATAGTCTCTGCTAAGAGTCTGGCACACAGTAGATGCTCAATGAATCTGAAGGGTCCTTCCAAACTTTCACACTTCCAAATAGGCATATTGTATGCTGACCTTCACAACATACCTTAAATTTTCTATTTCTAAAAATGTTTTATACTAATACTTTAGGTCCAAAAGTGCCAAAACGTGACACTGCAAAATATATATTACTGACTTTTCCCTGCCTCATTTATTTGGTTGTGTGTGCTGACCTTAAATAATAAAAAAGCATTGCCAAAGAGATGTATTTAAATATGGATTTTCATTGGCAAATAATGTTTTTTTCACTTCTAAACATTGCCCCCTCTCTTTGTTATTTATATAAATGTAGTCAATGTAAGGTTGCTATAATTGAGAAGGGACAGAGGAAAATGTCAAAGTGAAGATTAAATAAGAAATGCTTTCACAGCTGGCTTTTGTAGTAATAGAAACATATATTCTGCAGTTTTCTCTACCTGATTAGTATTCTCCCTACACAGTCAGATCAAAGTAAGGGTATTAATGGTAATAAGTGCATTTTTTAAGCAAAAGAAGTAGTATCCCTTTGAAATATATGAATGACAGTTTAAGAGGAAGGAGGATTAATTCAGTATTGCTCAGCCAACTTATTTGCCAAGTCTCACAATTCAATTAAAATTCAGTCTACTTGTTTAGAAAATTAATTGTAAAATAAGCATCTTAAGAAATAAGCTTATTAGGTGAGCAACATTTGAGAAAACAGACAGGAAAATTATTGCCTTCTAGAAACAAATGGCTTAAATCCCTTAAAAATGATGTAGATTATACCTGAAAAATGAACTCATTCTTTCAGTCTTTTAACGAAGAGAAATGCCACCTATTTATTAAACTTTAGAAACATTTTCACAATCTATTTCCATTTTTAAGACACTATATATCATTGCATATTGTCCAATAAATTAGGCAAATTTGTCATTGAAGTTATTCATTAAAATGTACATATAAATTTTGGGATTGTATTCTTTTGTTCTGCATGTTCCCCACTGGCATTATATAAAGCTTACGCATCCTAATTACTACCCCTTGCAAATGCCTAACATTAGAAAATCTGGCTAGTGTACTCCTGTCTGCAAACAAGATACTGATTCTTTCTCTGTGTTGTGTTACCACATTTTGCAATCATGATCTCTTAAGACAGTCTATTATTTGTATTGAATAGTTTCTGTGGGTAGGAGTTTGATTCTGGGTTTTCAGAGCTCAAAAAAGCAATTGATGTTGTCCCTCAACTCAGACCTAAGAATTGACAATAAAATTGTTCAGAAAAATGAGAGTGGTTATATATGTTTTAGCAAGGGGTATTTTTTAATAACACCTCCCTCTTTGCTAAAACTTACACTCACGTTGAACAGATAAAGGTTTTGCAAGTATCTGAATCTGGCTTCATCACTTTCCACAATAAATATCAATAAAATTTAAAATTGCCCCAATGAAATAAGTGCCATTTTCTTAAGAAATTTCTCTTGATCATTGCTCTAAGCCAGACACTTGCAGTAGGAACAACTTGTATGAAATAGTTTCATGTATGCCATCATTGAAAAGAAAGAACAGAATACAAAGTTTAGGAAAATCAGTCTTGGAAAGTGTAGCTGATGCAGCCTCATGTAAGAAGTTTCCCCAATTTCCTTTGCAAAATGGCCATTCAGTCTCTGTTCAAACACCTTCAGTGAAAATTTGATACTTTAGTGGACAGCTGAATTCATTATCAGAAAAGTCTAGCTTATAAACTAAAATTTGAACTAAGTCCTTCCAGCCTTCTTTAACTTGTATTCTTTAAGCCAAATCTTATCTCTGGAGAAAACATTTAATAAATTGTCTTCTGTTACATATAATAGTTTTTCAAATACTTGAAAATAATAGTTTTCTTCAGGTTTCTAGGGCCCTTATTATTTTGATAATCCTTTTCTTCAGTCTGTCAGTTTAGACACATATTCATTCTGTGTGTGTGTGTGTGTGTGTGTATCTCAAGAAAAAGAGATACTTTACACGCATTCTGACCAATGACCCATACAAAATAGAGAGTATTTAAATTTACTTCCAGTTGGTTTGAGTTTGGTATTTTATTTCCAAACTCAAGTGACTTATACACTTGCCGTCAAGTGGGATTAAATCAGATGATTACAAAATCCCACTTACCGCTTCAGTATTTCTTTAAAGGTTCAGAGAAACACAAAAACATTAAGTTCTTCAGTCTCAGCCTCTCGGCTAATTTTGCTCGGTGGTAGTTCCTTCACTTCGCTGTCTTCCTGGCCCAAGCCTGACAGCTCTGTAGTTATAGTAGGAACCGAGGAGACTGAAGAGAAACAGAAAGATCAGCCCTTGAGAAAAGAAAATTGACTTTCCTTCCCCTCTTAGTCCCAGGCCAGTGGAAGTAGCCAGAGTCTGACTGTATGTTTTCCCTTTAATTAACTCATTTGGGTTCTGCTATCTAAAATGACCTTTCTTAATTTCTTTTTTATTTTTGAAAGAGTATCTGGTGGTTGAAAAATTGAATTGTAGCTAATGGAGGAAAAGTTTGTGACCCCAAATGATGTTAATATAACCTGTAAGGAACTTGCTGTAATAGTAATGGTAGTTTTAAACTAAAGGAGAGGGAAAAAAGTATATGTTGGCTGGGATGAAGATGTGTTCAGAGTGAAGCATACATGGGAAAGATTATATGTAAAATATTTTATTTATTGTTTCAAAGTAGAAAAGAGACAATTTCAATATTACAGAAATACAAATATCGTGGTACCTACCTAACACAACTCGCTTTTACTTCCTTCACACACTTCTAAAGAGGGAATCCCGAGTCCCACTGACTAAGCATTCAGCCTAATAAGGACAGAAACCATTTCTTTAAAAGTTCAGGAAAGCAGCATTTTGGGAGTGTATTCTTTTGTTCTGCATGTTCCCCACTGGCATTATATAAAGCTTACGCATCCTAATTACTACCCCTTGCAAATTCCTAACATTAGAAAATCTGGCTAGTGTACTCCTGTCTGCAAACAAGATACTGATTCTTTCTCTGTGTTGTGTTACCACATTTTGCAATCATGATCTCTTAAGACAGTCTATTATTTGTATTCAATAGTTTCTGTGGGTAGGAGTTTGATTCTGGGTTTTCAGAGCTCAAAAAAGTAATTGATGTTGTCCCTCAACTCAGACCTATTTTCTAAAACTTAATTCAGATGAATACATATAAACACCGATCTATCTTGGAAGCTTTTAACATCTACTCTTTCAACAGCAGTATACAAAATATGCTTATGTAATGAATACTCAGAAAGCTTAGAAGTAGGGTTTTGTGTATCTACTGCTACAGAGAGAGACCATAGTCTTTGTTTCTCCAGAACTTAGAACACATTTAAATGTGGTATTTATTGTGGAAAGTGATGAAGTGAGATTCATATACTTTCTCCAGAACTTAGAACACATTTAAACAATGTTTTTTGATTAATAAATGTCAGTTAAGGAACAAATGAAAACAAAAGAACTATCGTTAAAAAGAGCATGTAATGGTTTAAAGGTCATTCTTTCATAGAACCATTGATTTTTAGAAGAGCCTTTGAGATAAGTGTATTGGAGAACCCAATCTGCCAATTCTACTGAGTTCGCAGATTTTAGTATCTTGTCAAAAAAAAAAAAATCAGGTGGATATTGTAGGCAGAGTTAGAACCCAGGTCTATGAACTTCAAGCCTAGTGCTCTTGCCTGATTTATAAAGAGATATACAAAGTTGACCCTAAGGGAAAAATTTAAATTGTTTAATTTTATTTGTAGTGCTTGTCTAGTCTCCCAAAGAGTACCCCTGTTTGTAGGATATCCTGTGCCCACCAGACCCTGACTCCACAGAACTTCCCATCAGGATGACGTTTCAAAGCCTGTCCTCTATGGCTAGCCCACCAGACACGGGGTATAACCCTATCACAACATAGCAATTGCACTGACTTTTCAACAATACTAAACAGGAAATAATCTGATAAGTTAATTTGGGTAACAGTGGAATCAATAGTTAAGTTACCTTGATACAATGGTCAATTTCTTAACCCAAAGGAATAAACTAACAGTGGAGCATTTTCAGGTGCTGGGATTAAATAGGGGAATAGAAGGGTAAGTATACCTTATATAATGTCATAGAGGTATTCAGCATAAACATAAGTAATGTGTATGTGTGTGTGTGTGTGTTTCATAGTCCTGAGTTACTCGAAAAAATATAGTTTCTCATTCTGCTGCTACTACAATATTTTAAAATCTCTCTGAGCATCACTTTCCACATATGTGAAAAAAGTTATAATACCTGTGAATGCCCTCCACTAAAGACCACTAGAAACACACCTGAACTTTTAAAAGTTTTATTACACATTGCTGAAGGGAGGATGCATGGTAGGGTGAACCACAGAGTATTAGACAGTAGAGGTTTGCCCTAGATTGGGTGTTGCATGGAAGTGAAAACAACTCTGTGGTTCTGTAAGTTAACAAATCTTTCTTACAAGGAGCAGACTAGAGTGAAGCTAATATCTGTACTCAGTAAAGGAACAGTGGTCACTTAGAGAAAGGAATGTTTGGTATTTGGTTTGCACAGTGACCTTTCCTTCATTTGTGCTTAGACAGAAAGTATAAAGTGGCTGTGTTTGTGTCACCTCAACCCTGTCACAGAGTGGCTGTGTGTGCATTGCACGTTCTATGTGCGTGCTCACGTGCAACGTGATAAAAGTGTGGCCCAGCTATGAGCATCAAACCAGCTTCCAATGACAATGTGAACTTGTGTCAACCAAGTTCCTGGATGTCAGAGCCTATTTAAGAAAAGAAAAAAAAATAACCTAGTTTTTAAATTTTCTCTGTTTTTTTCTTTTTTGTGTTTTTTGAAGAAGACATGAAGAAACCTATGTAACTAAAAATAGAAGCAAAATGGTTTTTTCTCCTTCCATCCCTTCTTGCTTTCTTTGTTTTTTTTTGTTACATAGCAAAAGTATTTTGAAAATTTTTTACTTTTATCTTTACAATTAATTTCTTCTCCTAATTCATATAGATAGTTTTGGACTCTGAAATGATGAGGAAATCTTAAGAACGTTAGTATCTAGATAATGCTTGTGAAATGCAGTAGCTTTGACATACAATTGTGAGAGTGCATTCCAGATTTTGTCTCCTTTTAGCATGCACGTATTTCCAAACTTGTTCTAAATGTTTGTATTTGCAATTAATGGGACAACTGACATGGTGAGGATGGTATAGGGGGAGGGGGAGGAAATGTTGCTGTTTGTTTGTTTTTGGACTCAAGCTTCTTGACAGAGAAGTCACTTCTTAGAAAGGGGCAGTTTTCTCGAAAGAGGACTTCCTGCCCTCATTCCCCCAGGTCAGGGATGGGGCCTCCGATGGGCCTGGGAGATGATGCTCTGTCAGATCTCTGTTCCTCCAATTATCTTTCTGTTAAACATCAGTTCGTTGTTGGTTTGCCACAAATCACGTGGAGTGCATGGCTTTGATTGTGTAAGCAAACAGAGGTGGCTGACTTGAAGACTGGGGGACTGGCAGGTAGGTTCCTTGAAAAGAAGGAAGGCATATTAAAAGAGGAGGGTTAAAATTACCTTGGATGTAAAATAACTAAAGACAAAGGTTAGGAAATACTAACTACATGTTCACCTACATGATTTCATGGGAAAGAAAACAAATAGGCACCAAAAGCAGGCCCACCTATGTGATTTTACTAGGAAAGAAAAGAAAATCAACAAAGTTTTTCATACTAGAGATTCCTAGAGAGAGAAGTGCCTCAGTACTGGGCCTTCTGCGTGCTTTTCATGCTTGTTAATATGAACCTCCTCTGGGTTCACCAGCCTCAAATGCAGGTAAGGATTTATGAACGTAAAGTAATAATTATTATATTTTTATTATCACCATTTTCTCCATAATATTTGTAATAAATGCTATTTATAGTATAAGTAACACTTCATATTATAATGAATATTTATTATTACTTCTGCTAGTTTGTTAAAACTCTTTTTTTTATATTCAAGCAACTTGTTGGCTCCCAGTTAGCAAATAGTTACAGAGCTTTTATCATATGGCAGACACTGGGTGTGACACTGTCCTGGAGAGAGTTTTCAAGGAGTCGCTTCATAGTCAAGTCATCGTGAAGCTCAGAACTATAACACTTCTTGTTAATATGAAACCTCTTAATTGCTTATATCTTTACCTTGTTGACATTCTTAAATCCCTGTATGTGTTCAATTATCAGTATTTAAACTATATTCATTATCTCATTGAATTCTTACAGGGACTCTGTTAAGGAAGACATTGCTGTTTTTTCTTGTTTTTCAGATGAAAAGATTAAGGCTTACAAAAACAAAGTAACTAGCCCAATTTCAAACGGGTGCTAAGTACCAAACCAGGATTCACACCCCAGACTCTCTCCTTCTGTACAAAAGCATCAAGAGCCACTGTGCTTTTTTGCCTCATTTAAAAGTGATTTTCTGGATATATTGCTTCCATTTATATTTGGATTTAGACCCTTGTTTTATGCTGACTATTAAGTGCATGAGATATTGGCCAACCAAATTCTGCTTTCTAATGAGGGGAACAGAGCCTTTGTTTTCAGAAAGTTCCAAATCCAAAGACAGGAGTCAGGTGTCTTTTCCACAGCATGTTTATCATTTTATACTGTATTTATTTTTGTTTATTCCAGAATTATGGCCCTGTGATCAGAGTGTATAAGAAATTCCTAACACATAAAATTAAACCCAGAGCCAAATTAGTCACATACAGTAATTGTTTTATTTTAGGTTCCCCTAAGAAATATTTTGTCTTCTTTATTTATTGAGTGTATCCTATGTTCCAAATAGTGTGCTAGATACTTAGAAAGCACAGTTAATTAAGGTTGCCCTTATAGGCTAGCCTGTAGGATATATGGACATTCAAATAGATATGACAGTAGTGACTGATAAATACTCAAATATCTTATAAAGCAGTTGCTTGAAATCAGCCATGTTAGGCATATTTACACCACAAAAATCTGCTAATGCTACAAATCATGTTTGGTGTTTCTGTCGTTGTTTTCTGTAGTAGAGAATGGGGAGTGGGGAATGTGACCACTGAGTTTAGAAATCCTCTTCCTCTGCTAAGGAAGAGGTAACATTGGTGCTGATGAGAACAGCACCAGGTGTTAGACCGGAGAGTCATGCTTGACCTTGGTTCAGCAACCTTGGTACTTGAGTTCTGGCTAGGAAAGAATTCAGAGTCAAGACTCAAAGTTAAGAGAAAGTTTATTTAGAGAGTCACAGAAGTAAAAGAAGTGAGTGGTAGGATAAGTAAAATCAGGAAACAAATTACAGAGGAAAAGGAAAGGGATCCATTAGAGCTTAGGACAAAGAGAGAGAGAAGGAGAAAGCTCCTACGGGTGGGAAGAAGAGGAGGAGGGAAAGGGCTCAGGCTTGTTTCTTAAAGAGTGTATTGGGTCCTCGATCTAAGGGCTTTTAAGGATGGAGGTTTTAGAGAAGGTCCCAAGGGAGGACCTTAATAGAATATTCATCAGCTTTCTAGGTGAGTCCTTTCAGCATTGTGATCTCCACTGATTAGTCAAAGCCAGGGCAAGGGGGTCATTAGTCAATAAAGCTGGTCCTCAGGCAGCCCTGTCACTTGTCTGGTTTTGCTGTTTTTTTGGACCTAGAGCTGAAACACCACTGAGGTCTAGATGTATTTGATGTAGGTCAGAACCTCCTTGTCCTGGGGGCTTAATGCTTAAGGGCTATTCTCCAGTCCCCTTGCTCATTCCCCCTCTAAGGGAGTCTAACCTGCATGACAAGCAACATGTCAGGGGAGGAAAGGTCAGAAGAGGATCCAAACCACAGGACAAGTAATATGAAAGGTCAGGGGATCTACACCAAATGACCAGCAATATGCAAGGGGAGGAGAGGTCACCCCGGGGACCAGGTCCTTGTTTTCCCAGTTTTGCCATTGCTAGGCACCTGGGACTTTCCGCATGGTGACCTTCTGTAACTGGACCATCATCCTTGTTCTGCTCCTGCCAAACTGCCTACCACACAGTAAGGTCACATGCTGAGAATAAAAGGTAAGGGGGGCATGATGGACAAAGAGAGTAGAGATGTTTGGAATAACTGTTGAAAAAATAAGAAAAGCAAAAGACTGAGACCAAGTGAGAATACTGTAGTTTTTAGGTATATGCAAATAATTCTTTGGAAGATACACTAAAACTGTAAATAGCCATATAATTGTGGTGAAATTGTGAATTTCATATGAAATTCTTATTATGGGTAACAAATAAAAATTTTTTCAAAAGTAAGGGTTCTGATTAAAACACTGTCATTAAATTAAGTGAAAGAGAACCACATTGGATAAGTTTGTCTCTGTTTAAGGTTAAATTTCCTTATAGTTTTGCTGTACATAATTGTACTGACTGATCTGTCAATTAAGTGTTTTTAAAAATATTAGTGATGCCTTTCATTTGTATAATGTATTATACTTTACAAAGTGCTTTGACTGTACATTATTTCTTTTGATTTCATTCATTTTTGATCTCTGGTTGACATATTACTATATTTCAATTAAGCTACTGGGCCTTCAACCAGACATTTTGAGGGAAGACTCATATAAATGTAAATTTAGTTTATATCTGATGACTTTGAGATAAAAAGAATAAACTTGAAGGAAACTAATAAACCCAAATGGCTAGAAGGTTTTTCAGAAACATTTGTAGAGGACGCATGGACAAAACTAAAGGGGAAGTGGGGATGGCTGGGGGTGGGAGGAAGACATGGAGGGAAAATGGAGACAACTCTACTTCAACAACAATTAAAAAACTCCAAAGGGCTAGAAATATGTGGCATATGGTGCCTGTTTAAGAAATAGTTTTATTGTAAAAAATGATATGTGGGTTTGTCACACAGTAGGGCAATAGAAAATACTTACAGATCAGTGACAAAATTAATTATGAATTGTCTCTGTATCTATGAACTAAAAAGATCTAAGTTAAATTATTTTCTTCAGTCAAAAAATATAAAAGTAAGGGGAAGAATCATCAAGGAATTTTTATAGAGGACACATGGACAAAGCCCAAAGTGGGTAAGATCAAGGGTAGGAGGTGAGGATGGGGGCAGGGGGCCATGCTGGGGGGGAATGGAGACAGCTGAACTTGGACAACAGTAAAAAATGTCATTAAATATATAAAAGTAGAGCTTTTAAAAAGTTCTGTATCTTTTCTAGAAATAACAGCTAAAAATCATAAACACAAGTTTCTACTAAACTACTCTTTTAGACTGGAGATTTTACAGTTTATTGGTCTGTTGTCTGTAAAAGTTAGAGATCATCTACTCTAGTATCAAGAGTATTTATGAAAGATTTCAAAGCAAATTATCATAGTTTTGCAATGAATTTTTAAAAGAATTCAAGATACAGATGTTAAATATAGAGATTGATTCTTTTAAATGAAAAAGAAAAATCTCTTGACATTCCAGCCTTGAATTTAGTGGTTTTTACTTGAATGAGCCTGTATCATGTGGGTGGTGGTCTTCTGGCTCTTCCTAAATTTAGGAGAACAATCCAAAATATATTTATCTCTTGAGGGCTTTAATGCTCTTTCCTAGAACTTTTGGAAGCACTCATTGTCACAAAGATAATAGTGGTTGAGAAATTTTGGAGGTAGTCAAAATTTTTATAACACTTACAACCTTTTGAAAATTCTTAGAATGACCTTTACAAACCAAATATTTGGCACCTTTTAAACCTTGAAGGTAACTTTTTCAAGCTATCCCTGTTATTTATATTTAATGACTATTCCAGTACTTGTAGTAAAATCTTACTATTGAACAGTTGTAACTATTATTTAGTCTAGCCTAAGCTAGTTTTTCTGTGTAAGAATTATGTACTATGAAGTCATTTCTGATAAACTACAAATGTGCTTAATTGCTTAAGGGTAGATAATGTACAACTATGTAGCTGTTCTATGGCATGTTTTAACAGATGACTAGGGCATTTAGAATGGCAAATTACCTGAACTGAAATGTACTACTTTTTTAGTATTCTTCTTAAAAATGTCATTTGTAGGCCCTGGCTGGTGTAGCTCAGTGGATTGAGCACAAGCCTGTGAACTGAAGGACCATGGTTTGATTCCCAGTCAGGGCACATGCCTGGGTTGCAGGCCAGTTCCCAGCAGGGGACGCATGAAAGGCAACCATATATTGATATTTCTCTCCCTCTCTCCTTCCCTTCCCCTCTAAAGATAAATAAATTTTAAAAACTTAAAAAAATATTAAAAAATAATAAAAAAATAAAAATAACATTTGTCCTCAAAGGTTTAAAAAAGATAAAGGCAATCTCTTTTTCTAGCAGAATGTTCATCTCTGTTTACTTCCTCTAATTACATCTTGATTATTATTCATGTATTTTTCCACTCTAGCAAACAAATGCTATACTTTCAAATAAATAAAGATTTTTTACTAAATCACCGCTGTCAAATTACATATGAATTTATAAAAAGGAAAGTTGGTAGTTGACCTTTTCTCCTTTGTCTTAGCTTCTGTACTGAAGCTGGCTTAAGGTTCACAGTATGAGATTCAAAGAACATTCCTGAGACTATCTTTTTGGTGGGAATTGAGCAAATAATTTATTCCATTTAATCTCTTAACATTTTGTGAAACATTTATGAGTATGCCTATTTTCAGAAATACAATATTTCAAAAAATTGACACAGCAGTTGGGCAATACTTAATCATGTAGATTAATGTTGGGACAATTACTAGCTACTAATACAACTTCCTGATCATTTTACTACATCTCAGTTGCTTCTGTGCCAAGAAAAAACACCACAAATGTTTGCTTTCAGCTTGGCGGTTCCTGTAGATCCTGCTGCGTGTGCTTTTTGCTTTTTCACTTCAAACTCACTAAGAAACTATGAAGGCTGAAATCATGGTTCACTATTGACCTGTTCTGTAATATTAAGCAACCCAGACACCAGACAGAGCATCGAGAGTATCTGGCTGATAACTAAAAAAGGAGCAGGATCCAAGAGAGGGCTATGGGAAACCTCATTCCTAGAGAAGTTGTATTATTAACAAATTGCTCAGAAAATTAAGACCACTCATAAAAAACAAGGTCCTAGAAACCAAAAAGAGTTTTTAGAGGAAAGTGAGAGTTGGACTGTTCAAAACTACGGCCATATTATAGAATGATAATTCAGGTTTGGTGGTCTGTTTGAAACTCCAGAAGTCACCTAGCCCAGTGGTTTTCAAACCTTTTTTAAGCAGCAGAACCACTTCTATTCTGGGTAAAATCTTGCTCTGTATTTCAGAATAAAGCAAATTGAGGCAGTATTTATTTTATGAGAAAAAGTTAATCATCTAATTATGATAAATTCCATCAATAAAAATAATTAGATAATGTAGATAAACATAAGTATTTGAGATATTGATTCTGAGTGACATCTGACATACATATCTAATCTATATTCCAATTTGATTTCGTTATCCATTGAGTAAATATGTGTGGTTTTGAAATTTGTTTTTAAAAATTCAAACCAAATATTTGCACAACCCCTGATTTAGTCCAATAATAGAAGTGAGACAACTAGGGATCATTGAGGTCCATTCACTTGCCAAAATACAAGTTGTTCTGAATCTCAGCATTGTGATTTGTTCTGATGTTTTCCCAAAAAAGGCTGCTCTCACTACTCAGAATAAAAGCATTCATTCATCCTCATATTTCTCCTTTTCTTTCTCTTCTGAGCCATAAAAAGCACGGACACTCACACAACCATTGATTTTCCCACTGTAGGGGCAGCAGAAAAGAGTTCCAAGCACGGTGCCGAAGACAAGACTCAGACTATTATTATGGCTATGAAAGAAAGAATGAAAATCAGGGAAAAAAATAGGCCGGAGGTGTTTGAAGTGATTCAAGAAATGTTTCAGATTTCTAAAGAAGATTTTGTTCAGTACACAAAGGCAGCCAAACAGAGTGTACTGGACGGGACATCTAAGTGGTCAGCCAAAATAACCATCACAGGTAAAAATAAGTCTTACAGTTGTTATGCCGCATTGAGTTATTATGTGTTATAGAAATCACTGCTACAGTATTATAGATAAAATAATAGAATTTTCAATTTTCTCAGTATTAACAAAAAGCCTAAGTGGTACTTCAAATTTCTAAAATATTTACTAGATAACTGAAGTAATTTCTTTCCTATCAATGTCTTGTTTTAATCAAAACTGTGTCTTGGTCCAATTAAAACCTCTTCCCGTGGAAAAAGGTTGGTTTACAGTATATTCATCAATATTGCGTAGTTTACAAGAGATTAGTTTTGTTGCTGCCTGTCACTGATAAATTATACGAGTAGCTAATAATCTCTTCAGTCAGTTTTTCTTAATAAAAAAACAAATATCCTCTTACTTACTCCAGGATCAATACCCCTCATCTATTCATGCCCTGTGTCAAAACAATCTGAGTTTAGTGAAGTCTAGTGATTTGAACTTCTGCAGTTGCTCATACAATAACATTAACAGGAAGTATGTATTTAACACGTTAAGATTTACCAAGCCTCTTAACTTACTGGTAGAATATTTACAAAGTAGAATAAAGATGCTTATTTTATCAGGTTGAGTTGATCAGTACTGACAGCAAACTTATAAACAGACTTTAAACTACAGGCCTTTGACATTATGTTGGATGACTTTTTTGCATATTGTATGTACATGCTTATTTTTCTATATGTGTATACAGTAATGTATATGTGAATATATAGCTGATATGTTTAAACGTGCATGTGTATAGCTACTATTCGCTATAGGCAAAAGCATGTTAGTTCAAAGGAAGGTTTTAGTGTTCAGTGTATTTATTATTTTATTAAATTTTTTTCAAAAAATCTTGTTGCTCATGAGAATGAAAGCAATGGAGGTGCATCTTCAAACCCAGGGACAAAGTGATAGAACATGTTTCCTTCCTTATTATTTTTTGTCTTTGGGGAAACCTTTATATTAAACTGTTAAATTTTGTTATTTCAGTGGTTTCTGCACAAGGCTTGCAGGCAAAAGACAAAACAGGATCGAGTGACCCATATGTTACGGTTCAAGTAGGAAAGAACAAAAGAAGGACCAAAACCATTTTTGGAAATTTGAATCCAGTATGGGATGAGAAGTTTTATTTGTAAGTACATAATGGGAAACTATTACAAATAGTAAAATGTTTGAGTATAAATTAAGACAGGCATGCAAAATATACAGGCAATTATTATCTCATTTCAATAGTGTTTATGCAAATTACAAAGAGAATAAAACTAATGTTATGAACTTTCTTAATATTCTCATACATTTATTGTTTATTCTTCAACTTTGGAAGCAAGTAATACAAAATACTTCAAATGAGAAGGTGACATGATTTGGACAACTTAGCCGGCAAGCAAACAAAAAAAGTTACAACCTTATCTGTAACAGGTTGGCCTAACATAGCTAGGAATTCACAGGCTTNATATATAGCTGATATGTTTAAACGTGCATGTGTATAGCTACTATTCGCTATAGGCAAAAGCATGTTAGTTCAAAGGAAGGTTTTAGTGTTCAGTGTATTTATTATTTTATTAAATTTTTTTCAAAAAATCTTGTTGCTCATGAGAATGAAAGCAATGGAGGTGCATCTTCAAACCCAGGGACAAAGTGATAGAACAGGATTCCTTCCTTATTATTTTTTGTCTTTGGGGAAACCTTTATATTAAACTGTTAAATTTTGTTATTTCAGTGGTTTCTGCACAAGGCTTGCAGGCAAAAGACAAAACAGGATCGAGTGACCCGTATGTTACGGTTCAAGTGGGAAAGAACAAAAGAAGGACCAAAACCATTTTTGGAAATTTGAATCCAGTATGGGATGAGAAGTTTTATTTGTAAGTACATAATGGGAAACTATTACAAATAGTAAAATGTTTGAGTATAAATTAAGACAGGCATGCAAAATATACAGGCAATTATTATCTCATTTCAATAGTGTTTATGCAAATTACAAAGAGAATAAAACTAATGTTATGAACTTTCTTAATACTCTCATACATTTATTGTTTATTCTTCAACTTTGGAAGCAAGTAATAAAAAATACTTCAAATGAGAAGGTGACATGATTTGGACGACTTAGCCAGCAA
Source organism: Sturnira hondurensis (assembly GCF_014824575.4). Lineage (NCBI taxonomy): Eukaryota > Metazoa > Chordata > Mammalia > Chiroptera > Phyllostomidae > Sturnira > Sturnira hondurensis. The sequence goes on from NW_028080827.1 coordinate 8,877,213, forward strand.
GCAAACAAAAAAAGTTACAACCTTATCTGTAACAGGTTGGCCTAACATAACTAGGAATTCACAGGCTTGATTTAGCAACACCTTGACACCTGAGAGTTTATGACGAAAGACTTTGGGTAGCACCTGGCCCATCCCATCTGCACCAGCCTATTCTGATGAAATGGTTGGTCATAACTTTTACAACTTCTCATTTTCCGAGGTCATTTATTTTTAAACCTCTAATATCTTGTGCCAAACAGCAAGAAATCACTTTTCTGCCAAGGATTCTTTTCTTTCCATGACTTTTTCTTGGAGAGACATAAAATGATGTCCAAATATCATTTGGCAGAAATAAAAATCCCTAACTACGAATTTTAAAGCTGTCCTTTTTTCCTTCTCTCTTTCTGATATTTAAACACAGATCTCATCGACATGCTAAGTAAGGAAAGCCCACACAAGTGGAGTTCGAACGGGAATGTGGGCACTAACATGTAAGAAATATAGAGCTTCTAGTGTTTATGGCTGACAATGGGAGTGTTAAGACCTAGGTTTGCAAAATCAGTTGGGACCAACTAACAGAGGATACCATGGAATGAGTTAAGGATTTGGGCAGTTTCTCCCTTCAGACTGATGGGAGAAACAATTTTAATATTTCTATTTTTTTCTTTATCCTTTTTGTTGAATTCATTGGAGTGACAGTGGTTAATAAAATTATATAGGTTTCACATAATAAAACTCTATAATAATACATCATCTGTATGTTGTACTTTTGTATTCACCATCCCAAGTCATTTGACCCCCAGACCTTCTTCTACCTCCCCCACACCCCTTTCCCTCCGGTAAGCACCATGCTGTGGTCTGCGTCTGAGTTTTTTCTTCCTTACTTCACCTTTTCCACCTGAGCTGTGCAGACCCTCCTCTCCTGTGACAGCTGCCAGTCTCTTCTCTGTATCTACTAAGAGTCTGTTTCTATTTTGTTTGTTAGTTTATTTTGTTCATCAGATTTCACATACGAGTGAGATTATATGGTACTTGTGTTTCTCTGACTAGCTTATTTCACTTAGCATAATGTTTCTTTGTATTTTAACAGAAGACAAGAAATTAACCAGTAGTCATGGATTCAAATTCCTAAGGCAGTCAAGTAAATGAATAAAACAGGAAAAAGATAACAAAGGAGAGGGACAGAGACTGTGGCAAAGCTGACACCAAGTGACTGAGAGAAAAGAGGCAGCTTCTGTCACCACGCAGTCATGTAAACGCAATGTAGCTAGAGCTTCCGGTTTCTCAGGAGAAGCTGGAAATTTGAAAGTTTAAAAACAGCTTTATTAAGGTATAATCAACAAAGTATAAAGTCTACATATGTCAAGTGTACAATTTTAAATTTTGACCTATGTGGACCTTCATGAAATCATCACCACAGACGAGATAATGAACATACTCGTTGCCCCCAAAGGTTTCTTCATATCCTAGTGAAGCCACACCTTCTAACTCCCACCAAACCAAGGCAGGCACTGATTTGCTTTATGATGCTATAGAGTATTTTTTTTTTTGTTTTTCATTCTCTAGAGTTTTATACAAATAGGTAATTCAGGATGCACTCTTGTGTGGTTCTGCTCAACACTTATTTTGAGATCCATCCATGTTGTAAGGTTTAGCAACAGTTGCTTTTTCATTGCTAGGTAGCATTTCATTGTATCAAAATGTCGTAGTGAGTGCATCCACCTTTTGATGGACATTTGGCTTGTTTCTGGTTTTTAGCTATTAAATATAAAGTGTTTGGAAACACCTGGCATACTTATTTGTATGGACATGTGTATATATTTCACTTCAATAAACACCTAAGAGTAGAACTTCTGGGAATATGTTGAATTCTTAAGACACTTTCCCAAGTGCTTGCACCTTTATACATTTTCACCACCATTATATAGGAATTGTAGGCTATACACATCCTTCCAACACTTGATAAGGCCAGTCTTTTATATTTTAGCCATTTTAATATGTGTGTAGTTATATCTTATAATGATTTTATCTTACATTTCTCTAATGACTTAATGACTAAGCATCTATGTGCTTATGTGCTATCCTTTATCTTATTTAGTTAAGTGTCTTTTTGCATGTGTACAAGATTCATAGTTGTTTTACATTTTATATTTAGGTCTATGATTCATTTTGATTTAATTTATGAAAATAGTATAAGTTACAGACTCAACTTTATTATTTTGCATATAGATTTTAGAAAGTACTGTCTTCCCTATACTAAATTGCTTTTGCACTTTTAAAGAAAGTCAGCTTTCTGTGTATATGTGGTTCTGTTTCTGAATTACCTGTTCTCTTCTACTGAGCTGTTAATCCATCTGGGAGCCAATACCACATGGTCTTGATTACTATGGGCTTACTTTATAAGCCTCAAAATCATGAAGTGTTAGTCCTCCAAGTGTTCCTCTTTCTCAAAGTTATTTTAGCTGTTTACAACTTTTGGATTATATCTACATGAATTTTATAATCAGTTTATTATTTTTCACACACATAAAGACAGTGTGATACAATTCAGATTGCCTTATTGCCCTGGCTAAGATTTCCAGTATGATGATAAATGGACGTGATAAGAGAAGACATCCTGGCCTTGTTCCCAACCTTAGATGGAAAACATTCTTGATTAACTATGATATTAGCTATAGATGGATTATAGATGCCATTTATCCAGCTAAGACAGCCATTTTCTATTCCCAGTACACCAAAAGTTCTGATCAGAAATGGATGTTGTATTTGGTCTAATGCTTTTATGGCATCTATTGAAAAGATCATATCATTCTGAATGCTGTTTTTAAAAATTTACTTTGAAGGTATTGCTTTATTGTCTTTGTGTTTGATTCTTAATCTTGTTTTCAGTGACAAATCTGTTATCATCATTTGTGTTGCTCTGTACCTGTCTTTATTTTTCCCCTCTACCTGTGTTTTTTAAATTAAATTTATTGCCGTGAAATTGGTTAATAGACTTATATAAATTTAAAGTGTATAATTCTACGATATGTCTTCTGTATATTGCATTGTCTTCCCAAAGTCAAACCTTGTTCCATCACCATCTGTTTGGCCCCCTTTTCCTTTTACTACCCCATCTAACACTTCGTTTTCTTTATCATTTGTGTAACTTGATTATGATATGACATGGTGTAGTTTTCTTTATGTTTCTGTTGCTCATTTTTCGTTGAGCTACTTAAAACTGTAGGTTTGCAGTTTTCTTCAAATTTGGAAAACTTTTGACCATTATTTCTTTAAAGATGCTTTCTGCTCCTACCTTTTGGAGACTCCACATGTGTATCTACAGTAATAAGCCTCTTGCAGTTGTCCCACAGCCCACTGCTACTCTGGTTTTCTCTCCCTTTCCTTTCCTCTCTTTTCCTCTGTAATTCACTTTGGATTATTTTTATTGCTATGTGTTTAAATTAAATCACTTTTTAAAATTTTGTCATGTCTAACCTATTAATTCAATCCACTGTATTTTTTATGTGATATATCTTAATTTCTATCTCAGAAAGTTCAAAGTGGATCTTACTGTCTTCTATGGCTCCACTTAACACTTTTTGAAAAAATTAAGACTATTTTATGAGAAAATTCACCAAAAAATTGATGGGAAGGTGCAGTGATTTCCAATATGCCTCCTACCCCCATATCTGCATAGATGTTCCTATTATCAACATTCCCCACCAGAGGCGCATTCGTTACGATTGATGCCCCTACACTGACACATCACTATCACCCAAAGTCCACAGTTTGCATTACAGTTCCCTGTTGGTGTTGTCCATTCTATGGATTTGAACAACTGTATAATGACCTGTATTCATCATTATGGTGTTATGCAGGGTACTTCGGCTGCCTTAAAAATCCTCTGCACTTCACTCACCCCTTCTCCCTCCTAAAGACATGGCAACGACTGATTGTTGTACTGTCCCCATAATTTTACCTTTTCTAGAATGTCACATATAGTTGCCCTCTGAATGGCTTGGGGATTAGGAGCACTGAACCTGCACAATTGAAAACCTGACTATACTTATTGACTCTACAGTTGGCCCTTTGCCTCAACAGATTCAAGCAACAAATAGTATTTTTTTTTTGATCCATAATTGGGAATCCACAGTTAGGAAACCACACCTAAGAATGAAAAAATATCCCTGGCTGGTGTGGCTCAGTGTACTGAGTGTCATCGTGTTAACCAAAGTGTCACCAGTTTGATTCCCAGTTAGGGCACATGCTTGGATTAGGCCAGGTCCCCAGTGCGGGGGGTGGCGGGGAGCGGTGCGGGGGTCAGCACACAAAAGGCAACCACACATTGATGTTTCTCTCCCTCTCTTCCCCTCTCTCCAAAAATAAATAAATAAAATATTTTTAAAAAGAATGAAGAAGTACTGATTTCGATCCATGGTTGGTTCAGTCAGCAGATGTGAAAGCTACTGATTTGAAGGGTCAGTTGTGTTTATTGAAAACAGTCTGTTTATAAGTGAACCCTGGCACTTGAAACCCATGCTGCTCAAAGGTCACTGCAGTTGGACTCATACAGTTTGTAGACTTTTCAGATTGGTTTCTTTCACTCAGTAATATGCATTTAAGGTCCTTCCATGTCTTTTCATGGCTTGATAGCTCATTTCTTTTTAGCACTGAAAAATATCCCATTGTATAGACTATTTATCCATTCTCCTACCAAAGGATATCTTGGTTGCTTTCAAGTCTGGCAGTTATGAGTGAAGTTACTGTAGCATCCACATGCAGGTTTTTGTGTGGACCTGTTTTTAACTCCTTTGCATAAACCAGGAAGCATAATTGCTAGATCATATGGAAAGAGTAGGTTTAGTTTTATAGAAACTGCCAAATTGTCTTCCCAAGTGGCTATACCATCCTGCTTTCTTACCAGCAAAATATGTTGCTTCATATCTTCTCTAGTATGAACTGTTGACAGTGTTCTGGATTTTCCTCATTTTAACAGTGGTGTAGTCATAGGTTATTGTTATTTTAATGCACATTTTCCTGATGACATATGATGTGGAGCATCTTTCCATATGCTTATTTACTATCTGTGTATCTCTTTTGGTGAGGTGTCTTTTAAGATTTTTCACTCATTTTCAATCAGGTTGTTTGTTATCATTGCTGAGTTCTAAGATTTCTTTGAATACTTTGGGTAAAAGTCTTTTACCTTATTTGACTTTCGAAAATGTTTACTCCCCATCTGTGGCTTGTCCTCTCATTCCCTTGACATTGTGTTTCTCTACTTAACTGTTGAAACACATGCACAACTTTTAATTACTGTTTTGTTGTCCTTGACTACCAATTCTAATATATGTATCCATTCTTGCTCAGTTTTGATTGGTCGGTTTTTCTTCTCATTGTATGTCATATTTTTATGCTACTTCACATGCCTGGTTATTTTATATTAGATGACAGACATTGCAAACATTACCTTGTTGTTTGCTAGATATTTTTGGCATTCTGTACATATTGTTGAGCTTCATTCTGGGACTACATGGAATTAGTTTGGTTCTTTGATCCTTGAAAATGTATTAAGTGGGAATGAAATATTGCTTGACAAAATGCTGATTATTCTTCAGTACTGAACCAAAACCCTTCTGACTCTACTGACTCATTAATGACACATTTTCTAGTCTGCCCAGTAGAAGAAATAAGCACTACTTCTGACCTTAGGGAGTACTAAGCAATGCTAATGAAATTCCTTTCAGTGAGCCCTGGCTGGCGTAGCTCAGTGGATTGAGCGCGGGCCTGCGAACCAGACGATCGCGGTTCGATTCCCAGTCAGGGCACATGCCTGGGTTGCAAACCAGTTCCTTGCAGGCCAACTACCAGCAGGGGATGCACAAAAGGCAACCATACATTGATGTTTCTCTCCCTCTCTCCTTCCCCTCTGAAATAAATAAATAAAATCTTAAAAAGAAAGAAATTCCTTTCAGTGGCTCTAAACCTGGTCTTGACTTATTTATTGACATGCATGAATTTATCATCACTCAGATGATTGTTCGAGAGGAACCCTCTGCAAATTGTTGGAGTTGTTCTTCTCTTCAGCACTCCTCTTTTTAGTAGTATTTCCTGTGACCTCCAGCTGCCTTTGTCTCCTCAGGTTTTCAGTCCTGTCTTTGTAATTCAGAGTCCAGTAGATTCCAGCTGGATTCCTACCCCTTGCACAGTGGCCTAGAAACTCTCTCAAGGCAATAAGCTGAAATAATGAATAATAAGGCCTACCTCATTAGTTCTGTCTCCTGGTTATCACTGTCCTTCATTGACAGATCTCCAGTACATTGAAAACCATTATTTGATATCTTCAGTCCACATTTTGATATTTTATATGGGAGAAATCTCTCATCCTTGTTATTCCCTATTGACTAGAATAGAAAGTCTTGAAATATGAATTTAACTGATAAGCAAAAAATAGTATGAGAGCCAACATTAGGAATATGAAAACAATGTATAACTCCTGGAGATATTTAATCCACAGATTGCCAGTTGAAACTATGAAATAAAGCATCCATTCAAAGAAATGCAGTAGTGCAAATATTTATTCTAATTTTTAATACTGCAATACCCCTTGAAAACTCAGCTGAATTAGTGCATGAGGTAATACCAAGATCAATACCAATATCAATTAGAGGTAATACCAAGATAAGGTCTACCAAAAAGAATTGAATATGACAGTATCCAGTGCTCATTTCAGGGCCAAAATAGTGTTTGTTCCCACCAGACAGTTTAGAAAGCCACATGGTTCATGGAGGCCAGAACACAGGGGACTATACTGAGAAAGAGAGTGAAAGATGGATTATCTATATTCTAATTGGCAGTTTGTATATAATTTATTATATTGTGTGCCTCTGTTTTCCTTTTTATAGGAGACATCATCTACATTGTCAGTAACAAAATATCTAGTTTTTAAACAGCATTACTTTCAAAGAAGGAGAAATTCAAATTTAAATCCATTGTACTCTACTGTGCATGATATATATCATATGTGTGTATATATGTATATAATGGATATATATAATGGATATAAAAATCAGGCTATATATATATATATATATGGCTTATTTTTTAAATACTTTTCACTTTACTGAGAAAATATTTATTAGCTTTGGACTCCAGGATTCCATTTGTATTATTGAGGTTTTATATCACTGTGGATCCAGTAACACTATTTTGAATCGACCCATTTTACTATGAAGATGGCCTGAGAATTGCCAATTTATCTTCCTTTATAGGAGTTTTCTTTTGCAGGAGGCAATGAGTTCATAGAGAATTTTTATGCAGATTTATAAAAATACATACATGTCACAGATGAACTCATTCATGCCTCCTACTGTCTTGACAATTCTGCCCTGTGACCTGGAGTGTAAAAGTGTCTCCCAGCATTTTGAATATAGAATGTTTTATTAATAATATGGCTTTAGTTTGCATTTGGGGCAGTTTACTTACTAATAAATTCTGAGCTTTAGCTAATATGAAAAATTGGGATAATAATATATAGCTTATAAGATCACTATATTTTTTGAGGTAATATCTACAGATCTCATGGAACTTTCTAATCATTAAACACGGCAGTTTATTATTATCATTATTAGCATTAACATACAATTCCACCCTTTATACTGAGATTCAGTACTTTAAAGCAAATCTGGCAGTAGTATTTTCATGTCAAAAAGTTCCAACCTGAATAGTGAGGCTGACAAAAGACCAGTGAACAAGGTGCTATAAAAAGAAAGTGCTGCTGAAATAAGATTTAGAGAACTGAGCATGGGCAAAGCATCTGAGAGACTGTTTAATCCAACTCCCTCATTTTACTGGGGAGAAAATAAAAATGCAGACAAGTTATACAACAGCCAAGACTTCAAAGCAGCTGCCTGATGTGAAGCCACAAATAAGATACAAGTAGAAATAAAGTGCATTTTTTCCCCCGCATCCAAGCTCTTCTCTTGGAAAAAGTGCCTTTGACCTAAACAAGGTAGGCAATCACAAAGTTGGTGATGAATATGCAAATAAAGTATTTTTAATTTTTTTGGTTTGAAAGCTTAATTGTCCCCCATTAATTGCTCTTTGATGCCCTCAGGAGATTAATGTTAAGTTATTTTCATTTTAATTTTACCCCACTCACCATGGGTTAAAAAAAAGTAGCTTGAAATTTTAATCTTCTAAAAACTATGGATGTCACGTGATTCTAAAACGGGACACTCCGGATGGTGTTTGCCGAGCACGGAGGAGGCCTGACCGATTAAGCCTTTGCAGAAACACGGATCAGGAGGGGTTGTAAACACATGTAATTAAAAAATATATCGCTAGGATTAATTAGGATAATGTATATGAAAGTGCTTAGTATTACAAAAATCTAAGGTGCTTGTTATGTTGCTCTTTGATTCTAGTAAGTTGTGCATTTGATCACTTCATAATTAATTATGTTTGATTTTATTTTCCCATGCTACAGCTAATGAAATGTGTTATGCGTACCATAAATCATTCATTCTCCCACGAGAAAAAGAAGTAAGTTTTCCCAGTCGGTTCCAGAGAAAAAAATGGCAGTGTAATCTGCCCATTTTAATAAGAATTTTGTGTTAGGAGACTTACAATTTATGTATATATTGATTGATACTATGTTTTCTGGGGACTCTATAATTGATTCTCAGTGTATTATTTTTGCTAATTTCTGAAATAAAAGCCAAAGTGCATATTAACTCCTTCCTAGAAGAGATGTAGATTGTAATGGCAGCAGCAGGCATGCGCTGCTTACTTTTGAAATTGGTATTAAGCACTGAAGTAAAGAAATATTTTAAAAACAGAAAGTCTTGTTAACACAATGCCTATGGTACCAGTGCAAAGATGCCCTTATTTATGGTGCTATTAAATAGGTAGTACAGTGGCGCTTACACATTCTACTTATGTAATTGACTAGGCAACCAGCTCCACTTGCTTAGTGGGGCAACAGTTAAATCCCATATTTTCTGAGTGCCCATTATATGCAAAGCACTGTGCTAGGTGCATGGAAAGTACTGACTTGAAGAGTGCCTTCATGTTACTCAGAAAAGCTATCTGGCCTATGGGTTTATAAACTCGAGTTTCAGACTGTTCAGGATCGATCATGCTTCTTAATTCCAGAAAACCCCTTCACTTACTGGAATCTCATTTTTATAGTGGTCAATGCGCAAAACAAAATATTATCCCTTTTGATTCAATGGCAGTATTGTTAAGAGGCAGCGCCCATGGAAGCATTTTCAACATATAAGCATCAGAAACTCATAATGCTGTTATTTGCAGAGGCCTCATTGCCTCGGCCCTTTGAAGCATATGGTGGCCACGTTCAATTCACAGCTACCCAGATGTGGCAGCATCTAGAGCACCCCGGCCCATGGCTTTGCACCACGCCATGCCCATTGATCTGTCAATGGACATTTAGGTTGTTTGCACATCTTGGAAATTAATAACGCTGTAATAAACAAGGGAGTCCTAATATCTTTTTAATATCTTTTAATATCTGTCACTCTTCCCCTCTTTCCTCTCTCTGCCTTCTCCCCCTTTTTTCCTTTTCCCTCTGAACTCTGGTCTGATTCCTAATCACTGAGTATAAATTGAGCATAAACTAAGCTTCATAGCAGATAGCTTACTTAAATACTACAATTAAACTAAAGCATCTTCACAGCACAGCCGATTAATATTTTTAAACGACAGCCTGAATGCAATCAAGGATATGATTTATTGCCTATATCACTAGCCTAGGCTTTTCCTGGGCTACATGGGAGGGGAACATTTCCTCAGGTGTCTGAGCTAGCTTACAATGCTGGGATCAGAATTAGGGAGTCATTTGTCAAGAAGTTCCCACAATTGTCTAAAACAATATAGAGTTTGGTAATACTTTATTGGATCATAATTTTTAATATTTTAAGCTAATCATTGTCTACATTGTAAATATGTTTGGTAATAGGGGGATATCATAAGCAACACTACCTTTCACTTAAGTCAACTGGGTTGAGTTACGACTGATACATATAGCAGTGCCATACAGCATTTGCTTCATGACTGCGTCATACCAGAACCTAAAGGCTTATAATAAGGAGAGGAAGGTGATGTGAAAAGAGACATGGACTGAATTCCATGAAGTATGAACTTGAGGTCACCAAAGTGCACTGATTCACGGGTAACACACCATAAAATTTCAGATAAGAACAAATCCTTGGAGACAGCACTGTGATTGTCTATAGGCCAAGATGTGAGGGACGTGTATTTAACTTAGTTCTAAACTGAGGATGAAATAGAGTTCAAACAAAATCTTTCGGGAGCAGTTTGATTATAACAGCAACTTCTTAAGGCAGTGAAGACTAATTTGTAGGATAGATATTCTCTTGCTAGGAAGAAAAAGAAACCCCTATATTTAAAATGTCCAGGAAAAGGGATTGGGATGCAACAAATTTTATTATGTGGACAAAGAAAACCCTTGTAGGAATCCAGAAATATCCAAACAACAACTCCAAGGGCAGAAATTATTATGCCCTTTCATTTGTTTCTTTATTTTTCTCTGACTGTCCATCTTCACCTGTTATTCTCTGTCTCTGCCTTTCCATTATATTTTCTTTCTCTCTCCCTCTATCTCTGTCCCTATCTCTCTTATCTGTCACTCTTCCCCTCTTTCTTCTCTCTGCCTTCTCCCCCTTTTTTCCTTTTCTCTCTGAACTCTGGTCTGATTCCTAATCACTACTCAGTAGCTCACTACACATCAGTTTCCCTGTGGTTCACAATAGTCTTGCCCTGTGGTCATATGTCTACCAACTCTATTAATTCACAGTTTGCTTCCAGGAAATATCTTTGTATTTTTAGACAAACAATCCAATCCATCTTTACAGAGCAAACCATGCAAGTTTGATGTTATTGGTCAGACTGTGATCAGAACATCTTAAACCCAACCAATGTGCTGTGTGTGAGGAGGGGAGAATAGGGAAGTCCTGGTGGTCTCAGGTGACTCATTTGGGCCTATGAATTGAAGCAATTTCCCCTGAGTGGAATATATCTAGCATGGGTGCTGTAACCGTCTTGACCTATCAAGCATTTTGAAGACCCAAACACACAATACCAGTCGACTTCTATTTGGTTCATTCCTCTAGCTTTTAGATGTACCTCATGTGTGGACTGACCATTTTGAAGGCAGAAAAGGGAGAACAGCATGCAAATACTATTCCTAGCCAAACTTAAAGTTTGCAGATCTCTGCTGACTCAGAACTATAAAATGTAAAATCTAACTCCTGGGTGATTTTTTTTCCTAATACCAGCTCCACCAATCTTTAAAGAAATAATTTATTCAATAAATATTTATGTATGAGTGCTCCCCTAAGTGCTATGGACACTGAGGTAAATATGAAAAAATTGATTTCCCTTAACAGAATTTTCATTTTAATTGGAGTAGAGATGGTGCCGAGGCTAATGTCTTCATCTAGGAAGAGCCCATTCTAGGCTATCAGGAGAGAATGGGCAGTTCTGCTTGGTGCTGCTCTCTCCACAGGGCTTGATGACTTATCTCTAGATAAATGGAGTTCAAAGCATGATAATATTAAGAGGTTGAGCAAAGGAAGTTCTAGGTAAGTAAGGACTTTGTTGAAGAAATGTTAATGCTTAGGAAGAAAAATCCAAAACCCAAGTCATTGCAAGTATCATCCCAGTTATAGGCACTGATGTTAGTGTAGCCATTTACTACTGTGTCTCAACTTCTGTCACACAATTTCACTTCACAACTTATAAGACATTGATGTTGTTGCTATTGTTTCTATTGCCATTTTACAAATGAGACAAGAAAGCTAAGGCTCAGAGAAGTCAACAGACCTCTGTGAAAAAAATTCATCCAAGAAGTAAAGTAAGACATCCTTACCTTTGGTCACCACACTAAATCTTGTTCAACACTATCTCATTCCCTCACCGGTGCCAAACATTCAAAACAACCACACTAAGAAAGCCATGAAAAAGTCAATGCAAAAATCATTGGAGAATGGCAGCTACTTTTAAAAAAAAGACAGAAATAGAACTTGTAGAAATAAAAAAATATGTATAATGTAAAAAAAGTACACTGAATAGGAATGGCAGCAGATTAGACACTGCAGAATTTTATAAAAAACATGGAACTTAAAGCCCTAATATTTAGACTGTATAAAATGAAACATAGAGAAAAAACTTGTTAAAAGTGAAAGAACAAATGAGACTACTTCAACCAGCCAAAAATCATATTAATCGGAATTATCTAAAGAAGAAAATTGGGTATAGAATAAGAATTTGAGAAAATAATGGTGAATATTTTTTCAAATTTGATCAAAATTATAAACTCACAGACTCAAGCTCAATGAACCTTAAGCACAAGAAAATTAAAATCACACCAAGACACATCATAGTCAAATGGCTCAAAAATCAGTGAATAAGAGAAAATTTGAAAAATTCCAAAGCAAAAGGATACAGTACATACATCCTAAGAAAAATAAGGATAGCAACAAACCTCTTGTAACAACTAATGTTAGCAATAATACAGTGGAGAAATATCTTTAAATTAACTAAACAAAAACTGTCAAACTGAAATTCTTTACCCAGAGAAAATATATTTCAAAAACAAAAGCAACACAACAGTCTCTTTCAAAAGGCAAAAATAACAGCTTTTCAAACATAAAAGCTGAAAGAATTCCTTTCATTATGAGCTGCACCATAAGAAATGTTAAGGGAAATCCTTTGGGCAGAAGACAAGTGATACCAGATGAACATGTGGATCTACAGAGAGGCTTGAGAAAGAATGAAAGGCACTGGAAGTCCTAACGACACTGGCAAATCTAATAAGTGATTCTGTTGGTATTTAGGTTTAGTTAAAAGATAATTCAGCACTTAAGCAAAATGATAATTTCCTGGGTTATATAACTACTAGAATATGATTAGGTAAAAGTGTGGAGGAAATACACCATTGCAGGGTTCTCATACTGCACATGGAGTATAAAATATTGGTAGATTTCCTGTGATATTTTAGAGACATGGATAATAAATTCTAAAAAACCACTAAAATAATAAAACAAATATGTAGTGGCTAATACACCAATGATATAAATAAAATTTAATTATTAAAAATATGCATAAACCAAAAAAACTAGAATAAAAGGGAAAAAGCAGTAAATCAAATGAGAAAAATAGAAAATGAACAGCAACATGATAGACTAAAATCTAAACATGTTCATGATCACATTCAATATAAAAACCCCCAACACTGCAATTAACTGCCAGAGGTTGTCATAGTGAATACAAAAGCAGGGTCCAGCAATGCCCCACCTCTAAGAAATACTTTTTAAGTGTATAAAGACAAATAGGTCTACAACTGAAAACACACCACCCAACAATAGCAGAATGCACTTTAACTTTCAATGCACATAGAACATTTGCCTGTATAGCAAATATACACATGAAAATATGCTCGATATCATTAATAAGGAAGAAAAATTAAAACCACAATAAAACATAATTTAACAACTAGTAGAATAGTACATTTTATCTTTTTTCTCTCTTTTTTGCCTTTTTTAATCATTTGACTGCTTTTTATAATTATTTTTGATGTTTCCTGAGTTATTTTTATCTCATTATGTTTTTATTTTAGTGACTGCTCCAAGAATTTATGGTATGTATCTTCAAATCATCACAGTCAACCTATTAGTTGTATGATTTCATATACGATATACAAATAAATAATCCAATGGAAAAAGTGGGCAAAGACCTGAGTAGACACTTCTCCAAAGACGTCATACACATGGCCAATAGACATATAAAAAGATGTTCAAGATCACTAATCATCAGAGAAATGCAATTTAAAACCACAATGGACTATCACCTCACACCCCTCAGGATAGCTTTCATGAATGAAACAACAATGGACAAGTGCTGGTGAAGCTGTGGAGAGGAGGGAACCCTTGGGCACTGTTGGTAGGAATGAAGATTAGTGCAGCCACTGTGGAAAAGAGTGTGGAGGTTCCTCAAAAAACTAAAAGTGGATCTTCCTTATGACACAGTGATTTCACTTTTAGGTATATATCTGAAGACAACAAATCACTGGTTCGAAAGAACAGATGCACCCCTATGCTCATTGCAATGTCATTTACAATAGCCAAGCTATGGAAGCAACCCAAGTGCTCATCAAGAGACAAGTGGGTTTTTAAAAAATGGTGGTACATGTATACAATGCAATATTAATCAATCATAAAAAAGAAAATTTTACTATTTGCAATATCATGGGTGGTCTTAGAAAGTATTATGCTAAGTGAAATAAGTCAGAGAAAGACAAATACCATATGATTTCACTTACATGTGGAATCTAAAGAACAATACAAAAAACAAAACAGAAACAGACTTGTGGACACAGAGAACAGACTGAAGGTTGCCAGCGGGGAGAGGAGCTGGGAACTGGGTGAAAAAGGTGAAGAGATTGAGAAGCATAGACTGGTAGTTACACAACAGTCATGAGGACGTAAAATACAGCATAGAAAATAATAGTCAATAATAAAGTAGTAACTGTGTATTGTGCCAGGTGGGCGCTGAAACTATCACTGTAAAGTATATCATTGTCTAACCACTATGCTGTACACATGAAACTAACATAAAATAATATTAAAAGTAAGCTGTAATTGAAAAAAATAAAGTTGGAACTTAAAGTTAAAAAAAGTGCATACGGTAAAATACCATTTATATAAAATTATAGGAAATGTGAAGTGTAAACTAAATTAGTCATACAGCAGATCAGTGGTTGCTGGGGAGTGAGAATGAGAAAGGATAGGAGGAAGCGATTGCTCTTAAGAAGTGCAAGACAACTTTTGGAAGTGATGAGTAGGTTAATCACATTGACTGTGCTGGTTACATGGGTAAATACATATAACAAGACCTATCAAAGTATGCATTTTAAAAATATGTGTGGTTAGTTTTGTGGTAATTATAACTCAATAAACTATTAAATAAACCATTGTTTCAAATGAATTGTATCTCTCTGTTAGCAGAGTCAGTACTCCATTAGTTGTTTACATTGCACCAGTCCAAGATGGTCTAGAACTGCTGCTTCTGTGATTACCGTGCTGATGTAACCCTGACAATGGTGACGTCAGTGACCCCATCACCACTGCCATCCTGGCATTTTCTTCTCCATTTCTAATATCATTCAAATCCTAGAAGAAACTCAGTGTCATGTGCACTTGTGACCTCCCATTTAAAGCTGAGAAAAGCGAGTTTCAGACTTTTCTGAAATTAGAGGTAGTAGAGGTGGCATAGCCACAGCCTCTGCCTTTTTTCTCAGGTACTTGAGTCTCTCTCTTGAGGTTTCTGGAATGGCTTATTTGCACATAATGTAAATTTATTGTAGCTTACTTATTAATTTCTATGTAAAAAGTCATTACTCGGAATTAAAAGAATGTGCTATCTTAGGCATATCCACTGGCATTTACCATTCCATTAGTTATACAACATTTTAAAGCATTTTTAATATATTCCCTAATGATTTTGAGCTTCTTGAGGGTGAAAACCTCCTAAAATAATGTTGGATGCAAAGTAAGCCTAAAAAATCTCATTAACTATTATTTTCAAATGATAATTTCTTACCAACAAAACTGTTTTGTACAAATTCTCTGTTGTTTTTTTGTTTCTCACTATTATTGTTTTACCCTTATTTCTGCCTTCTTACTTTTCCTTTAATTGCACTTGAAAACAATTTTTTTATTCCCCAAGAAATGTGAAAGGTATATGTTTCTTCTCTGTGTATTCTACTTGAGCATTATTTGGTGAACTCAATATTTAATTTTTTATTAGCTTCTCCAGTAATGTTTTCCTGCTTAATGAAATCTTGTCTTTAGTCTTCATGATATGTTTGTTATTTTCTTTCAGTTATGTTTCTACCTAATAAACTTGGATGCTGTTTTTTTTATTAGATTGGACTTGGACAATAAAAGGAGCAACACGTATTTTGGCTTAGTTATAAAGCAATGATATAAGCAACAGGAAGTAATGGCTTGAGCTATTACTGTGACAAGGTCTTGTCATCTTCTTTTACTCTGTCTTCACAGAACTAAAGATAAAGTCGAGAAAACACAGAATGGAAAACTACCACCTACTCTGGGAGAAATTTAGAATGTCTTTTTACCTCAAGATGATATCAAGGGTTCTTTCTGACATCAAAGGTTTATTAGTTTATGAAACTTTATTCTTGGCAGATAATTAAGGTGTAGGTGTTGGGAAAATTCCATCAAAAAGGGAGACACTGCATTTTTAATATTGCTAAATAAGGGCCATATTGAAAACATTTTAAAAATAAAGCAAACTTAATTAAATATTCTAAGTCAACGGTTGTGTAAACCTTTCTTTGTTCCAAGGAGGAATTGAAATGACTAATCCAGTTTTATTTTTCCATTGTATATTCAGTTGCAAGGATTGGAATGGAAATAAAAGTTTCTAACCCAAACTATCTTGTAATACAGGAGTAAAGTTGTGGAGAAAGTGGTAAATTGGGGGAGAATTAAGTCACTGACACATTTATGCACTGGCTTGCCAGGAGGTCTGAGCTGAGGACTGTTTTAGAGTGAGGCATTTTTTAAGCACAGGTGGAAGCCCATTGACAATTAGAGTCAGTTCTCTTAGCGGACTTTTCGGTTCATAGAAAGGGGATTAGTGCAGCACGGAAGGTGAAAATCCTCTTATGTGAATGCCCTGCACTCACCTCGCTGACTTTCCATGACCCACTGACCCTGACCTAAGACCTTTGACACTTTTGCCTAGTTTTTACTGTGCCTTTTTTTATGATGACACTCTAGTCTCTTAAAATGGTATCCTCTTACAGTAATGTCTTCTATGAAAATAAAATCTTACCTTATCATCATCTGAAAGATGTATTTTTTGCTCTTTTCGAAACTTACCAATGTTTATAGCTAATCAAATTGCTTTGTAAAGATCACTTTATTTTTATTACACAAACTTTTAGAAGTTTGAAAACCTTATAGTAGATATTTGGCTATAACTTTTCATCTAAGTTTTTAGATAAATGCTTATATTATATAGAGTCAACTCTAGTTTTCTAGATACTTGAGTTTGCATATTAATGATAAACTGTAATCAAATGCCAAAATACCACAGGTACTATCAAGCAGTTGGTTGTGTTTACACCGCAGCTTGGTATAATTTTCTTTTTGGATTCCACTTCTTTGCCTTTTTCATAACATTCAGCAAAAAAGTCCAGAGACAACTAAAATATAACTGATGTTACTGTTTATGAGTTCTTAAGCACAGTTGTTCCATTCTAGGTGATTGGTTGAAGCTTGATTTATTTATTTTTTTTAAAGATTTTATTTATTTATTTATAGAGGGGAAGGAGAGAGGGAGAGAAACATCAATGTATGGTTGCCTTTTTGTGCATCCCCTGCTGGTAGTTAGCCTGCAAGGAACCGGTTTGCAATCCAGGCATGTGCCCTGACTGGGAATCGAACCGCGATTGTCTGGTTCGCAGGCCCGTGCTCAATCCACTGAGCTACGCCAGCCAGGGCTCTGAAGCTTGATTTAAGTGCAAAAGTTAATTGAGATGTAGGGTTTCCTAACATCTCTTCATTAGCCATTCTTTGGTGATTACTGCAGTTTTCCACAAGCCTGTGCTGTGTTGCTGATATTTGGAATGTTAGACAAATTCTGTTTGCCTTTATGATTGCTGCTTCTGATTCAAGTGTGTTCAGATCAAGTCTGGTCAGGCAACTGAGGCAACTGCCACCTGCTGCTGACATTTCCGTCATCATAGCTTTCAAATTTCTTGGGAGAGGAGCAACTCATTGTTCTTGGGAGGACAGTAGCTCTTTTTTTCTAGCAGAGAGTGAAGGGGGGAATCTGAGAGAAAGGAAAGCTAGATGGCTACAGAAATGAATGCTGACAATTCTGTCTTCTTGCCAGGGATAAATGCTGGCTATTTAGTTTAATTCTTTTTTTCTGTCAAGAAATAGAAAGGAGTTCTTTAAAGTTCACTTTGATATGCAGGAAGGGTGGCAAGGGTACTTTTCACATATATTTTTTTAAATTTTTCAAGTCAATTAGTATAGTAACATTGAAAGTATTACACAAATATTATATATATATGTACCTCATTTAATGTATAATAAATATGCTCTCTAAAAGTTAATATAATATGAAAAGGTAGGTTTCAACTATCTGCTTAGCCAAGATCGATAAGTTATAATATTCAGTATTAATGAGCATATGAAGAAATAGGCACAAGGGCAAATATATATGTTTTCTGCAGGATAATTTAATAATATGTAGGAATGTATGTGTATCTGTATACAGATGTATATACATTCCTTCCAACCTAGAATATCCACTTTTAGTAATTAGTTAAACTATTTTCACAAGTTCATAAAGATATACACATAGAGAGAAGTGCATCAAACTTTTAAAGGTAAATATTAATATTAAACAATATTTTTAATTAAAATATTTACATAACGTTCAGTGAGTAAGTAATGCACTGAATACCAATATATAATATGATCAATTGTGCTCATTGCAGATGAAAATCAATATGGGGGTGGTCAGTCTTTCTAAAAAAAACACACTATATTAAAAGTCCTTACAGCATTCATCTACTTATACAGTAACTACTGTATAAGTATAAAATAGTAAAAAATGGTTCATATTTATAAAACACTATTATTTTTTGAAAACATTTTTATGCCCATAATTTCTTTGTAAATCAATCATTGTGTTACCTAGTTCCAAAATGTTTATCATTATTTCTCAGTTTTCTTTCCTGAAATAAGAAACCTGGGTGATACATTCTAGAAAAATTCTTTTAGCATTACAGAGCTTTATCAGTGTAGATGCAAATTCTCAGAGCTTTCAGGGAAGGAAAAAGAAATACTGAAAGGAATAAAAGAGGGGACCAAAAAAATAACCTAAGCTAAGTGTATAGTTTCATCTATCTCTCTATGGCATTTTCTACATTGAGTTTGGTGTATACACAGGTATTGGTCATTTGTCTGTTTGCTCTGCTGTTTATTCCCTGAAGTTTCTTTGCTGTGCTCTGCATCTCAGGAACATGAACACTGAAGGCTTCTTCACCAGACTTCCTTGCCCACTAGGTTTAGAAATGAGGAAGCACTGCAGTGAAATTAAAAATGAGAAGATGGGAGAAGCCAGAGCATTTTTCCCTTTGTCTCTCTGACTTAGACAGCACCTAAAACAGTGTCTGGGTTTCCTTCATGATTCAAGTTCCCATTGGAAGGGAGTCCTCCATGGCCCCAGTTCTCTTCTGTCTTTTCTCACTTAGTCTTGGCACCCTTGTCAATACATTTTTGTATTGTGCCATATTGGTGGGAATGCAAATTGGTGGAGCCACTGTGGGAAACAGCATAGGGTTTCCTCAAAAAAATAAAAATAGGGTTACAATATGATCCAGCAGTCCTCATTCTGAGTGTTTATCCAAAAATAGTGGAAATTACAATCTTAAAAATATATTAGGACTCCCATGTTTATTACAGCATTATTAATTTCCAAGATGTGCAAACAACCTAAATGTCCATTGACAGATCAATGAATCAAAAAATTTTGTATGAACATACCTTACAGGCAAGAAGGAGCTGGAAAGAACTATTCCAAGTCATGAAATCCAAAGACCTACATCCAAGATTGCTTTATCCAGCAAAATTTTCATTTAGAATGGAAGGACAGATAAAGTGCTTCTCAGATAAGATCAAATCCAAGGAGTTCATCATCACCAAGCCCTTATTATATGAAATGTTCAAGGGACTTATCTAAGAAAAAGAAGATAAAAAATAGGAACAGTGAAAGGACAGCAAACTCACAGTTACTAACAACCACACCTAAAACAAAAGCAAACTAAGAGGACAGCTAGATCAGGAGTGGAACCATAGAAATGAAGATCACGTGGAGGGTTAGCAACAGGGGAGTGGAAGGAGGAGAAGGGGGGAGAAGGTACAGAAAATAGCATAGACAGTAGGTAGAAAATAGATGGGGGGGGCAAGAATAGGAGGGGAAATATAGAATATAATGAACTTGAGACACATGGTCATAAACTAAAGGGGGGAGAATGGTGGGGGAGGGGTATGCAGGGTGGAGGAGAATGAAGGGGGGGGGAATAGAACAACAACCGTAATGGTATAATCAATAAAATATATTTAAAAACATACAATGGAATATTATTTATCCATACAAAGAAGGAAATTCTGCAATATATAACAACATGGATGAACCTTAAAGACTGTGCTAAGTGAACTAAGCCAGTGACCGAAATACAAATTCTGTGTGATTACACTTCTTTGCCGTATCTAAAACAGTCAAATTCATAGAATCAAAGACTGGAATTGTAGTTTCCAGGGGTTGAGGAGACGGGAAAATAAGGAGTTACTAATCAACAGGCAAAAGGTTTCAATTGAACAAGAGCTATAAGTCCTGAATATCTGCTGCACAATGTCATACCAACGGTCAACAACACCGTACTGAATACTTAAAGATGTCTAGAGCTGCAACACCCAAAACAGCATGGGGCTCTCATAAAGACAGACATACAGAGCAGTGGAACAGAATGAGGAGCCCCCAAATACTATAACTCTTCAATAACAGGGTAAGATTTTACTGTATCAGTATAAATCAGTAATCTAATCAATTTCCTGTGTTTTGATAATTAGCTACTAAAATTTTTTCCTATTGTAGGTATTGCAGGAATTTGCTCTTTGCTGTTAAAAACAAAATACATTTGTATGTTTGAATGATATAATTATCTACTTTGATTAGCTAGAAGTAATTAAACACCTACAGGGGCCCTGGCTGGTTTGTCTCAGTAGGTTGGGTGTCCTCCCACTAACTTGCTGGTTGGATTCCCAGTCAGGGCACATGCCTGGGTTGAGGGTCAGGTCCCTTGGTGGTGGTGTACGAAAGGCAGCCAGTCGTATGCTTCTCTCACACATCAATGTTTCTCTCCTTCTTTTTCTCCCTCTCTTCTCCTCTCTCTAAAAATAAATAAATAAAATATTTTTTAAAAACCCTACTGGGTGATTAGCACTGTTCTAAGTGTGTGTGCATATAAAATCATTTATAATCATATTATTGATAGGATGGTACCTCAGTCTTGTTGGCTTTGGAACTCAGTACTTGTCACATTTTCATGAGGACAAAATGTGGCACAAAAGTTTTGGCACTCAGACTCCCCACTTGTTTTACCCCACAAGAGAAAATGCTTCAACAATCATTGCTTGCTCACCATTGGTTGAAATGAATTAATGATGAGTACTGAGGTACCACTGTACTCTTATTTAACAGATCAGACATAGAGGCTCAGTGGGCTTATGTATCTTGACTGAAATCATATTGCTAGTAAGTGGCTCAAGTGTAATTTTACTAGAAGGCAAAAGATTTATTTGTTTTGAAGAGAAACCAGAGTACATCAAATGGAACTTTAATCAAGCTTATTATATTACTCCATCATGCCTAATGAACACTGACCTTGAAATTAAAATGAAAAAAGGCATGACATCCCATGAACCACAGGCTTTGGAATATTAGACCTAAAATAGAACAACCAGAAAATGACAGCCATATTAACAACATTCAAGTCCCTTTACAGTTGCGTTAGTTTTTGCTTTAGAGATCACTGACATATAGATCTTTGTTCTGTGGGCAAGTAAATTAAGAAAAAATGCATCAGCACTTAAAGAAAAGTCAAATATGCATATTTGTAACAGTTAATGAACAACAAAAAAGAATATGGTGGTTTTTACCTGTGATATTTCTCTTATTTATTCTATAAACAGTTTCTGAGTATCTACTTGCTGCAAGTACTAGGGCTTGGGGAGAAAAACTCCCAGGGAAGTTTCACACAGAGGTGATATAATTTAAGGGACTCGAAATGCAGATTGGGAAAAGACATGTGTACCCTAAGGAACAGAATGAACAAAGGGTTGGAGAAGGAAAAATATATGGTGAAATGATGAAATGATGACTAGAACCATCCCTATTACATACACACACGTTCTCCCTTTTTCAGAGAGAGAGAGAGCAATTTAATCTTCCAGTTGTCATGTTTTTTATAATTGAAATATATTTGACATATAGCACTGGGGAAATGTAAGATGTACAACATGTGGGTTTGATACTTTTATATATTTCAATATGATTGACATTGTAGGTATGGATACAGTTGCCATTGTATCACATATCATCATTTATTTTTTGTGGTGGGAATAATTAAGATCTATTTCCTTATAGTTCAGGTAATTAAAATACAGTATTGTCTACATTCACTATACATTGTATATTCACTGTACATTGTATCTCCAGGACTTACTTATCTAAAAATCACAAGTTTGTACCCTTTAACAGCATTTCTCCTTTCCCCTCACCCCTCAGGGCCTGGTCACTATCATCTAGTCTTTGTTTGTATTAGATTCCAAATGTAAGTGATATCATAGGTCTTCCTGTTCTCTGATATCTCTTTTCCTAAGTTTTTTCTTCCTTCATAGCAAAATATGCAGTAAAGTATTTTTGTAAACAAACATGTTCCTTACCTTCATTTCTTAAATATTAACACTAACATTATTTCAATATTTAATAACTCTAAAACAGTTGGTAAAATAAGTTTATTTGGCAACTTTAGTATCTGGGGAGATAAATATTAGGTATAAAAATAAAATATAAAACTTCCAAGTATTCTGATCTAATGTGGAGCTACAAGGTGAGGCAGGGAAATGGATGAACAGGTGTATTATAAGGTCATACTTGCCCTTTGGTTCTATGATCTATTACAGTATAAGGACTTGCTTTAGCTAACCCTAAATGCCCATGTCTAAATTCCTCTTCACCTCCTTTCTTTTTCCAAAGGTACTGCTAAAAACAGAAATCATTTTTGTTCTTATTTTTATCATCTTTTATATTATTGATTTGTAGAATGGATATACAATGCCCAAATTCTACAAAGAAAAAAGCAGAAGAAAACTTAAGCAAAAGTAAAATGTTGGGTACTGTCTTATTTTTATCCTAACTCCCACAATTTAGTTGTCCTTGATAAATGCAGGTGGGAAAAGTTGCTCTGCATTGTCACTGAGTTTTGACCTTAGAGTTTGTCCATCTCCTTTAATAGAATTCAAAGATAATAGGCTTGGGAATCTTGATTGAATAACAAATCAGACACCACTATTGTGATGGAAGTGGGTTACACAATTTATAGTAAATCTCTAAGAGGAAATGTGAATGTTGATTACCTAACAATATTTCCATTTGGTGGGTCAGAGTTTAAGGAATTAAGCTGTAACTAGAGAATTTAATTACTGATTGAAAGACTGCTGTTGCTTTGCCTCAGGATGGCTCTTGCGGGTTTCTGGCTAATGATTTTCTGAATCAGTGCCCTGCCTTCCAACCCGAGTTAAAATGAGATGATTTACAATTAGTAGGTATTTAAAAAATATAGTTTCGTTTATTGTAATAGAAATTTTTTTTTAAAAATCAAGTTTTTACTAATTATATGACATATATTTTATATGTACCCTTACAGCTTATTTCAGTGTGTATGTGTGTGTGTGTGTGTGTGTGTGTATATATATATATATATATATATATATATATATGCATATATTAAATAGTTCTCTTACTAATTTGCCTAATAAAATCTGGTACAACATGATTTAAAATATTACAGAATTCTATTTGCTGTACTTAAAATGTATAACTAGAATTTTATACATTCTTAAAGAATATAATTTTAAATGGCAACATCAATTACTTTTGGCTTTTGTTCTGAAATAGTTGCCATGCAAGATACAGTTTACTTGCTCCATTAGATGGAACTCAACTGTAGGTACAGCCTTTCTTATTGAACAACTGTTTGCTTATACACTACTTCAGTAAGGAGTTCCTATCAGAGGATGATGACTTGAACAAGAGCTTGCTGTTTCCCTTGACATCATGACTTCATAACTTATTTATTTTATACCTGGAAATCTGTACCCTTTGATCCCCTTTACACAAATTCCTCCACCACCCACTCTGGTTACCACCAACCTGTTTCCAGTATCCATGAGCTCAGTTTTCTAGTTTCTTTTTTATTTTATTTTTAGATTTCACATAGAAATGAGATCACATAGTATTTATTTATATCACTTGGCATAATTCCCTTGGGGTCCACCCATGTTGTCATAAATAGGAAGATTTTATTCTTTTTAGAGCTGAATATATACAGCTAATATATTTAATATGCTCAATATGTTAATATATTTAATATGCTCAAATATTGCTATTTAAAATATTAATATTTAATATATTAAATATATATAACATATATATGACTGATGTGTATTCAGTCATATATCTTACATCTTCATATATATATATATATATATATATATTATATCTTCTTAATCCATTAATCCATTGATGGACACTGGGACTGTTGCTATACTTTAGCTATTGTAAATAATGCTGCAGTAAGCTTGGGGTGCACATCTTTTCAAGTTAGTATTTTTGTTTTTTTTAGGTAAATGCCTAGAAGTGGAAATTCTGGACCATGTGGTATTTCTATTTTTATTATCTTGAGGAATTTTTATACTGTATTTCACAGTAGCTGAGCCAATTAATATGCCTACCAACAGTGCACAAGGGTTCTCTTTCCTCTGCATACTCACCAACAATTGTTATCTTTTGTCTGTTTTTAAATAATCGCCATTCTAACAGGTATGAGGTGACATCTCACTGTGGTTTTGGTTTGCATTTCCCCGGTGATTAGTCATGTTCATCATTGCTGATGTACCTATTGGCCATCTGTATGTCCTCTTTGGACAATAGGTGTTCATATCTTCTGCCCATTTTTATTCAGTTTTTTTCTGTTTAGTTGTATAATTTTTAAATATTTTTTGTATATTAGCTCCTCATCAGATATATGATTTACAAATATTTTCTCCTGTTCAGTATGTTGCCCATCCATTTTGTTGACTTTTATCCTTCGTTTTGTGGATGTGGTACATCCCCTTGACTGATTGTGAAGGTCAAACTATAGTTGCATCCCTGGAACAACTTGTACTTGATCATGGTGTGTCATACTTTTACTGTATTGTTGAATTTTATATGGTAAGCTTTGTTAAGGATTTTGCATCTATTTTTCATTGGGGATATTGACAAGTAATTTTCTTATGGCATCCCTGTCTGATTTCGGTATCAAGGTAATGCTGGCCTCATAAAATAAGTTTGAAACTATTCCTCCTTCTGTTTTTTGTAAGAGTTTGAGAAAGATTGGAATTTTCCCCATTGAATCTTTTTAAATTCTTTTAAAAAAATTTTATTGTAGTTTACTCCATTGCCATTTATCCCTCTTATACACCCCATCCCCCACAATACCACACTGTTGTCCCTGTCCATAAGTCCTTTTGCCTTTTTGCTCCATCCCTCCTCCCCCTAACAGCTCCCATAGCTGTCAGTCTGCTTTCTAGCTATGGGTCTGTCCCCATTTTCCTTGTTCAGTTTGTTCATTAGATTCCACCTATGAGTGAAATCATATATTTGTCTTTCTCTGACTGCCTTGTTTCACTTAGCATTATGTTCTCCAGGTCCATCTATACTGTTGCAAAGGATAAAATTTTCCTCTTTTTTATAGCCAAATAGTATTCCATTGTGTAAATATCCTATAGTTGTTTTATTCACTCATCTACTGATGGACACTTAGGCTGCTTCTGTATCTTGGTGATTATAAATAATGAACATAGAGGTGCCTATGTTCTTTGAATTAGTGTTTTGGGTTTCTTCAAATATATTCCCAAAAGCAGGATAGCTGGATCAAAAGGCAATTACATTTTTTTGAGGTATCTCTATACTGCTTTCCACAGTGACTTCAGGTATTCTTAGTTGAAGGTTTAGAAGAATTCACCAGTAAAGTTCTCTAGTCCTAGACTCTTTTATTCATTAGAAGTTTTTTGATTATTGATTCAATCTCCTTTCTAGTAATCAGTCTGTTCAGATTTTCTACTTATTAATCAGTCTTGGTAAGTTGTATGTTTCTAGAAATTTATCTATTTCTTCTAGATTGACAAATTTGTTGGTGTAAAATTGTTCAATAGTCTCATATTATTCTGTGTAGTTCTGTGGTATTAGTTGTAATGTCTCCTATTTAATTTCTGATTTTATTTATTTGCACCTTCCTTTTTTTCATGGTGAGTCTAGCTGAAGATTTGTGAATTTAATATATCTTTTCAAAGAACCAGCTCTTAGTTTCATTGGTCTTTGCTATTGCCTTTTTAGTCTCTTTTTTTTCTTCTTCTATATTTTATGTTTTTATTCTTCAATTTACCTAGGCTTCATTTGTTTCTCATTTAGTTCCTTGAGGTATAAAGTTAACATTTCAGATCTGTTTGTTTGTTTCTTGCGGTAAGTATTATTGACGTAAACTTTCCTCTTAGAAATGCTTTTGCTGCATCCCACACATTTTGATATGTTATATTTCCATTTTGGTTTTTCTTAAGGTCTTTTTTTTTTAAATTTCCCCTTTGATTTCCTTTGACCTAATGGTTGTTCAGTAGGATGTTGTTTAATTTCCACGTATTTGTGAATTTCCAAATTTTTTGTAATTGATTTCTAGCTTCATACTTTTATGGTTGTAAAAGATGCTGATATGATTTTAAACTTTTTAAATGGATTAAGATTTGTTTTGTGGCATAACATATGATCTATTTGCAGAATGTTCTGTGTGCACATGAGAAGAATATATATTATATTGCTTTTGGATGGAATGTTCTATATGTAACTATGTGCATTTAGACTACTATGTTTCTTATTGATTTTCTGTCTAGGTACTCTATCTATTTATATAACTAGGGAATTAATGCCTTCTACTACAATTATATTGCCATTTCTCCCTTTAGGTTCATTAATATTTTCTTTATATATTTGTGTGCTTTTGTTTGCCTGATGCGTAATTATTGTTCAGCCAGACTTTAGGTTTTATCCAAGGAAATCATTCCATATGTAGCTGTAGAGTCAATGTGTTCATGAGAGAGGTGGAATTCAGCTCTTTCTACACTGCTGTATTAAAATAGAACCTCTGGGGTTTTATTAACCTCAGGTGCTTACTTTGATTTTCGATTTTTGATTTGATCATCAGAGGTATGTATTTGGGTCATATCTAGGAAACTCTAAATCTGAAAATATTAGCAATGAGACCATGGGAAAAAATGGAATAAATAATTGGAAAGAAATTAGTTAGTGGAATGGCCACGAAGATAAAATTGGACAAATAGTGATTGGCTCTCCAGAGATACGGTACCGATGAGTTAAAAACAAAACTTAAAACACAAATGCATGCACACACACACACTAATCCTGAGCCCTGGAAAGTGAAATGTTTTCCTTTAATCTTGGCAGAAATAAAATATCTTGTTCTCAAGAAAACAAAACCAGTCCTCTCTTTAACAATGAAAAAGAACATGAAGTTAGACATGAGCCATTCTATTTGAATGGAATTATTTTTAATTAAAGGAAAACCACAAAGCAAATGGTTCTAACAGTACTTACTTTACTTATTGTATTTATCAAGAATTTGTACAATAAAATACATTATTTTCTAATCATAAAAAAGACAAGTTCTCAAACTCGTAAACAAAACCAGGAGTCTTGATTAGCTAATTAATCAGTTTGGAAATGGTCTAATAAATTAAGATTTAATGGGACTATACTTTTTCTCTCTATTGTATGTGATAGATTTTTTCTCTTGTGTGTAAAGATATTTTTCTTGTCAACTTTTGTTTAGTAAATGAGGCTATTATTTCTCATTTGAAATGTAAACCTTTATATTTTAATAAAGGCCAAGGTTTGTGAAATATGTGGTAAATAGTTAAAGAATAACATAAAACATGGCAAGAACATAAAACAGTGCAACCATGTCTGACAAACCCGATATGGCTGAGACTGAGAAATTCAGTAGGACAAAACTGAGAAAGACAGAATGCAAGAAAAAGTTCACTCCCTTCAAAAGAAACAATTGAGCAGGAGGAGCAAGCAGGCAAATCATAATGAGGCATACACCGCCAATATGCACTGTGCATTCCACAGCATTGCCTTCTTATTTTACTTCTTTTAGCTGTTTAACTTTGTGGATGCAAAGAGGTTGGATCAATTTAAATGATTATGCTGCCTCTTTTCACATCAGAGAACTGTTGACAACAAAGATGCACCTGCCTCCCCCATCTGCTAGTCTGGCTGGTAGGGAAGGAAAAGAACTTGCATGTTAGCAAAGGAAGAATCGGTGTAGGACAACAGTAAAATCTAGAGTAAAATCTAAGCTTACACAGGGTGTTCTGCAGGCTGTAAAATGCAGTGTAATTAGAGGGTCTTTTTTGTTCAAATGACTTTAATTATTGAAATACACAAATTTCAGTATGTGAACAAAAAGTTTCAAACCTAAAAAAATAGTAATAGTTTATATATTAAATTCTTTTAAAATTATTTCATATACTTTTAAAATTAACTTAGTAGGTTTTTCAAAGTTATTTTCCCACTTGATTCAATTAGAATTTCATTCTGCTTCACATTAAGCCACAAATGTGGCTTAGTCAAAAAGGCATTTATTTCATTCAACAAGAATTGCAGGTATAGCCATTTGAGGTCTAATATGGTAACTTAATTGTTCCGTTAAAGAACAAAGCTTACTCTATCTTCTTGTTGCAACATCTTTAGTGAGGGCTATTTTATATCCATGTTCAAGAGTAATAAAAAAGAAAATAGAAGAAACAAGACTAGAAGACTTTTGCTTGTACCTCATTGACAGA
Source organism: Sturnira hondurensis (assembly GCF_014824575.4). NCBI lineage: Eukaryota > Metazoa > Chordata > Mammalia > Chiroptera > Phyllostomidae > Sturnira > Sturnira hondurensis. The sequence continues at coordinate 8,906,000 of NW_028080827.1, forward strand.
ACTAGGTCAAGTGGTCATTTCCAGTTGCAAGGAATGCTGGGATATTGTATCAAAGAAGGAAAGGTAAAAGCAGAGTTGAAAAGTTGCTCTATGAATGAACTTACAGTATCTGCTGCCTTTTACCTTTGACTAAAATTTATCAAACTTTCTACCTATATATTTAAATCAAATGAATTCATCCTCTCTCCTCCATGGTAGGTAATTAAAAAATTATATCAATTTACCTCATTTAGTTTTTAAGTCCATAATCTTTGGGTAGTCTCTCACAGGTTTCACTTTGTGATCCATGGACCTACAAGTCATCTTCCTCCAAAAATAACAATGTATTATTAGAAGATGGTAGGATAACAGCAATTTTATTAATAAAAGTCTCATTTGGTGAGAGGGAAAGTAGGAAGCTTATTATTGGTAGGTAGCAAATATAGGGTCCTATTGGACAGTTATATTCAGGACTTTCTATCCTCGCAGCAGAAGTAGTTACTTAGCTAGCCAGCATGGCAGGTCCTGGTACTTTTGGGGGGTGAATTTTTTGTCCATTTTTTCCAAGTCCTAGGTTACACCTCTGGAGAGATCATCCTTGCACATCTTGTCACCACCTACACTCTCTAGACAGGTCCTGGGTAAAGTGAAAGTCAATGAATGAGTGCTCTAAAAATGATTAAAAGGCATTACATATATGCCATAGCCGTAGTTGGTGCCGTCTCAGGATATCGAGGCATATAGAGTCCTATTCAGGAAGCGACTCTACCTGGACCTCACTTTTATTTCTGTGACCTTAAGAACTTAGACATTACTTTAAGTACAGCAGTAGCCAGACAAACTAGCAGCACATTCAGGAATATGTACCATTCCCTGGAAAATTTCAGGCTTCAGGAAGATGGTTTTCAAGTCAATTTTGTGATTAACCACATAAGCCAAAAAAAAAAATGTAACTCTTTTCTACTGGTTCTTCTGTTCGGACCAATTTCTCTCTTAATCTAATGGATACTAGCCCAGGCCCTGCAAAATAGTATGCCAGCATGAGATTGCAACACCATTAATTTGATCTTTGCCACCAATTTCTCCTCTATAGTCACGCAGAGACTTCCTAAAGGAAGATGTCTGAAAAGCTCAAGGGCAATCATTTTACCGCTTTTTGAAGGTGCACTTAGAAACCTCTCCTTGTACAGGTGCATTTTTGTTATAGAGGCAGCTGGCTTTTCTCAGCTCTGCAGTGTTCCAAATTATGATCTGCTCAGTCAATTTACATTGCAGGACACAAGCAGAGTAAGCCTCTTTGGCACAGCTGCGCTCCCTTGTATCTCTGCTTACAGACTGTCTAGCTCTACTTTAAGTGCACCTCTGCTGTAGTACACTTTTGAAAGCAGCAAGATTTAATGAGCATATGCCAGCATTCTGAGTTTTATCTCTACCATCATACTAATAAAAAAGCTTCATTTGGCATGAAGATGGAGTTGCAAGGTATAGCAAGCAACATTTTGACCAGCTATCTTGCTATGGCATTTTAAAATTCTTGACTTTGGCTGATAAACACATAATACAATATACAGATGATATATTATTACACCTGAGGCTTATGTAATTTTATTAACCAATGTCACCCCAGTAAATTCAACAAAAAAGAAAAATTTTTAAAAACCTCCACTAAACAAAACAAAAATAAAATGAAATAAAAATGTGTTGCTTTGCAGCCTAAAGTGATTAAATCTTTACGGCCTTCTGATATACCTCAGAGTGAATTCCACATTTTAAGTCCTGTTATTGCAACTCTCTTAGTCCTTTTAAAATTGTTACACTGGTCAATATTCTTAAATGCAAATAACACAGTTTACTCTAGTTAGCTTATGCAGAAAAATATTATTTCATAACTTTTAGGTCACTCAAGCATTTTTGGAGAGGTCAAAGTATTTGCCTCTGAAGCCACTGTGCAGAAACAGCATCCAATTATATCATGGGGTTTCTTTAGAGAAAATACCCCTGAGACCATTGATCAGTACTTTTGCCTCTCAGAACCAAATTCCAGAAACTCTACATGAAAGTACTAAATCCTCCACTACTACTTTACCTAAAGAGTAAAACCTCAGAATATTGCCTCACTTTCCTAAATTTTGAGTTCAGACCTTGCTTGAATGCAGGTCCAGTATCTAGACCATAGTTACAAATGACTCTAGCAACGTGAGTTATCTAACTTCAGTCCTGAGTGGATGAGGGATACATCCAAGTGGAAGGAGAATGTTTAGAGATGCTGGGAATTCATATACGGTGCCTCTCCACCGTACTTAGTCTACATCTTTCTCTGGTTTTATACCCGTTGCAAAATCCTTATGTAACTTCCAGTATTAGAAACAACAGTCCCACTGTTTACTCTGTGCAAATCAAAACATAAGTTTCTGATGATTTAAACCTAAAATTGTTTATTTTTACTACTCCTCAAAAATAGCTCTTCAGAAAATATAAAGAAGGTAGGAACTAGCAAGCCTTTATGAGAAACAGGTAGAACCAGTGTTGTTAATGAAAGACGTTAACAATCGGGGAATCCTGGTGTGCAAGAAGACTTTGTGCACTCTACAACTTTTCTGCAAGTCTAAAATTATTCTAAATTATATTTTTTTCTTAATTTAAAAATGAAAAACATAGTTTCAATGAGAAATGCAGAGAGATTGAAATTTCCTTTGTCAAAATTACAAGTATATTTATAAGGGCAGCTCATTAATTATTTATATTTGTCCTGAATCCATTAATTTCAAATACATTGTATTTTTACCTCAAAAAATGAAGAGTTTGATTGATTGAATCATGTAACCTTGGTCAGCCTCCATTGTGTCTAGCACATAAGGGGATGTTCGATAAATAACTTTAATGGGTGGCTGAATAAATAGATGGATGTATGAATAAAGGCATTTGTGAACTTTTTGTATCACAATGAAAACAAAAATACAAACCAAATTAATGCAGAAACTTCATGGAAAAATGAGTGGACCGTTGGAAGATGTATGAAAAAAAGAAGCTATTTCTCAAAGAAACTTGAAAAGGAAAATAGTATCGTCCCTCCCTCCTTTTGGTATATAACATACATATGAAGTCTGTCCAGAAGGTATCCCGTCATGTACAATGAAAAATAGAGACATGCACTGAAGACAATAGAAGATACAAGAAACATTGTACATAAGACAATGACACCTCAGTCCCCTTCAAAGTAGGTACCTTGGGACCTCACGCAGTTCTCCCAATCACCATCAGCTGCCTCATTGCATTTCCCTGGTTCTCATCTACAGTCTGAAATCTCTCCCCTTTCAAAGGTGATTTTAGGTTTGGGAAAAGCCAGAAGTCGCAGGGTGACAAATCTGGACTGTAGAGGGGGCTTAGTCACCTGGTCGATTAGACATTTTGCCAAAATACTCTGCATGAGATATGATGCATGAGCAGGTACATTGTCAAGATGAAGCTGCCAATCACCAGTTGCCCATAGCTGCAGCCTTCTGAATCATCTGAATAGCTTCCATGGAGGAACATTCAAACTTAACATAAAATTTGATGCAGATTCATTCTTCTACTCGCTCAGTCATTTTCAATGTGATGGCCATACAATACACATGCTCATTCAATGTTGTCTACAGCCCCCACTGACTAGTACAGTGAAGTCATCATTGTTCACACATGCACATTCCAGTCCACTCTCTTTGGCTGCCAGGAAACATCAGTGTTGTGCAAACCATTCTCATTGTTTTAACAATACTTGAAATTTTTCCAGATAGACCTCATGCATAATTACATACAAAAAGGGAGAGGAGATAATGCATGTATATGTACATATTTGTGTAGAGATATGTATACATATATGTATATGTTATTACTGTTTTACATAGATTACTAATTGTGTATATATTTAGCTAAAAATTTTTACCTTAAAAAGCTTCTAGAAATGGTTACCAATCTTTATTATCTAGAGTTTGCCATTTATTGAGCCTGTTATTTGCAGGTAAAAGAAAATAATTGATCTTTGTCTCCTAGAACTTATGTGAACTCTGATGAATTATCAAAAAGTAACAATAAGGGTCTTCTTCCTGCTTTTATAATATTTTGAGTTTTAAGTTTATGGCAAAGGTAACTATTTTTCCTGATACCCTAAGTTTTCATTCATTCTCTTTTTTTGGTGTTTTTTATTTTATTTTAATTTATTGTTTAAATATCTTTTTATTTAATTCTTGTTCAAGTACAGCTTTCTGTCTTATATTCCCAACGCTGCCCAGCCCCCGCCCCATGCTCCCCGCCTCCCTCCCATTTCCACCCCCCACCCTTAGTTATTGTCCATGTGTCCTTTATACTTGTTCCTGTGAGTCCATCCCCTTTCCCCCTATGATTCTCTCCCCTCTCCCTTCTGGACCCTGTCAGCCTGTTCCGTATTTGAGTGTCATTGGTCATATTTTTCTTGCTTATTTGTTTTGTTTAGATTCCTGTTAACAGTGAGATCATATGTATTTGTCTTTCACCACCAGGCTTATTTCGCTTAGCATAATGCTTTTCAGTTCCATCCATGATGTTGCAAAGGGTAGGAGTTCCTTCTTCCTTTCTGCAGCACAGAATTCCACTGTGTAAATGTACCATGGCTTTTTGATGCAGTATTGACCGAAGGGCATCTAGGCATCTAGGTTGCTTCCAACTCTTGGCTGTCGTGAATTGTGCTGCTATGAACATCGGGGTGCACAGGTTCTTTTGTATGGGTGTTTCAGGATTCTTAGAATATACTCCTAAGAGTGGAATTGCTGGGTCAAAAGACACATTTATTTTTAGTTTTCTTAGAAAATTCCATACTATTTTCCATAGTGGTTGTACCAGTCTGCAATCCCACCAACAGTGAACTAGGGTCCCCTTTTCCCCACAACCTCTCCAGCACTTGTTGTTTGTTTCTTTGTTTATGATAGCCATTCTGACTGGTGTTAAGTGGTATCTCATTGTGGTTTTAATTTGCATCTCTCTGATAGCTAGTGATATCGAGCATCTTTTCATGTGTCTCTGGATCCTCTGTATGTCCTCCTTGGAGAAATGTCTGTTCAAGTTCTCTGCCCATTTTTTAATCGGGTTGCTTGTCTTCTTTGAGTGGAGTCGAATGAGTTCTTTGTATATTTTGGAGATTAAACCCTTATCTGAGGTATCATTGGCAAATATGTTTTCCCAAGCTGTTGCTTCTCTTTGTATCTTGATACTGTTTTCCTTAGCCATGCAGAAGCTTTTAATTTTGATGAGATCCCATTTGTTTATTCTTTCCTTTATGTTCCTTGCTCTAGGGGACGTATCAGTAAAAATATTGCTGCGTGGAATATCTGAGATTTTCTTGCCAAGGCTCTCCTCTAGGGTTTTAATGGTTTCACGGCTTATATTTAAGTCTTTTATCCACCTTGAATTTATTTTGGTGTATGGTGTAAGTTGGTGCTCAAGTTTCATTTTTTTGCATGTAGCTGTCCAGTTCTCCCAACACCATTTGTTGAAAAGGCTGTCTTTACTCCATTTTATGTTATTGCCCCCTTTGTCGAATATTAATTGACTGTAGAGAGTTGGGTTTATTTCTGGGCTCTCTGTTCTATTCCATTGGTCTATGTGCCTGTTTTTGTGCCAGTACCAGGCTGTTTTGATTACAGTGGCCTTGTAATACAGTTTGATATCAGGTATTGTGATCCCTCCTACTTTGTTCTTCTTTCTCAAAATTGCAGCAGCTATTCGGGGTCTTTTCTGGTTCCATATAAATTTTTGAAGTGTTTGTTCTATGTCTGTGAAATACGCCATTGGTACTTTAATAGGTATTGCATTGAATCTGTAAATTGCTTTGGGTAGTATGGACATTTTGATGATGTTAATTCTTCCAATCCATGAACACGGTATATGTTTCCATTTATTTGTGTCTTCCTTGATTTCTTTCTTCAGTGTTGTGTAGTTTTCTGCATACAGGTCTTTTACCTCCTTGGTTAGGTTTATTCCCAGATATTTTATTTTTCTTTTTGCTATATCGAATGGGATTTTTTTCCTGATTTCTGCTTCTGCTGCTTCATTGTTGGTATACAAAAATGCCTTTGATTTCTGGATATTAACTTTGTATCCCGCTGTTATGCCAAATTCATTTATTAGTTCCAGCAGTTTTTTGGTAGAGGCTATAGGGTTTTCCATGTACACTATCATGTCATCTGCAAACAATGCCAGTTTTGTTTCCTCCTTTCCGATTTGGATGCCTTTTATTTCCTTTTCTTGTCTGATCGCTGCAGCTAGAACTTCTAATACTATATTGAATAGAAGTGGTGAAAGTGGGCAACCTTGTCTTGTACCTGATCTTAGTGGAAAAGCTTTTAGTTTTTGCCCATTGAGTATGATGTTGGCTGTAGGTCTTTCATATATGGCCTTTATTATATTGAGGAATGTTCCCTCTATTCCCACCTTGCTGAGTACCTTTATCATAAATGGGTGTTGTACCTTATCAAAAGCTTTTTCCGCATCTATTGATATGACCATGTGGTTTTTGTCTTTGCTTTTGTTTATTTCGTGTATTACATTTATTGATTTGCGTATATTGAACCATCCTTGCATCCCCGGGATGAATCCCACTTGGTCATGGTGTATGATCTTTTTGATGTATTGTTGGATGCGATTTGCCAATATTTTGTTGAGGATTTTAGCATCTATGTTCATCAGTGATATTGGTCTGTAATTTTCTTTCTTTGTTGTGTCTCTATCTGGCTTTGGGATTAGGGTGATGCTGGCTTCATAGAAAGAGTTGGGGAGTTTTCCCTCCTTTTGGATTTTTTGGAATAGTCTGTGAAGAATAGGGGTTAGCTCTTCCTTAAAAGCTTTGTAGAATTCTCCTGTGAAACCATCTGGCCCAGGGCTTTTGTGTGATGGGAGTTTTTTGATTACTTCTTCAATTTCATTTGCTGTTATTGGCCTGTTCAGGTTTTCTGCTTCTTTTTCATTGAGTTTTGGAAGATTATATTTTTCTAGAAATTTGTCCATTTCACCCAGGTTTTCAAATTTCTTGGCATACAGTTCCGCATAGTAATTTCTTACAATCCTTTCTATTTCTGTGGTATCAGTTGTAATCTCTCCTCTTTCATTTCTGATTGTGTTTATTTGTGTCCTCTCTCTTCTTTTCTTAATGAGCCTACTTAAAGGTTTGTCTATTTTGTTTATCTTTTCAAAAAACCAACTCCTGGATTCATTGATCTTTAGAATTGTGCTTTTAGTCTCTATGTCATTTAATTCTGCTTTGATCTTGGTTATTTCCTTCCTTCTACTTGCTCTGGGCTGTCTTTGTTGTTGTTCCTCGAGTTCTTGCAGGCGTTGGGTTAGGTTGTTTGTTTGAAATGTTTCTATCCTCTTTAGGTGAGCCTGTATCGCTATGAACTTCCCTCTCAGGACTGCCTTCACTGTGTCCCATAAATTTTGGGTTGTGGTGAGTTCATTTTCATTTGTTTCAAGGAGTTTTTTGATTTCCTCCCTAATTTCAATCTTGACCCATTCATTGTTCAATAGCCTACCATTCAGTCTCCATGATTTTGGGTGTTTTGGGTTTTTTCCTGTGGGGTTGGTTTCCAATTTCAGTCCCTTGTGATCAGAGAAGATGCTTGGTATGATTTCTATTTTCCTGAAGTTGTTGAGACTGGTTTTGTGTCCTATCATGTGATCTATCTTTGAAAATGTTCCATGTGCGTTTGAAAAGAAAGTGTATTTAGTTTCTTTGGGATGGATGGCTCTATATATATCAATTAGGTCCATTTCTTCTAGAGTGTCGTTTAATGCTGCTATATCTTTGTTGATATTTTGTTTGGAAGATCTGTCCATTTTTGACAGTGGGGTGTTAAAATCCCCTACTATAATTGTGTTGCTGTCAATATCTTTCTTGAGGTCCTCTAGGATTTTCTTTATATATTTGGGTGCTCCTATGTTGGGTGCATATATATTTATGATGTTAATGTCTTCTTGGTGGATTCTTCCCTTGAGTATTATGAAGTGACCTTCTGGGTCTCTCTTTATGGCCCTTTTTTTGAAGTCTATTTTGTCTGATATGAGGATTGCTACCCCGGCTTTTTTTTCATGTCCATTTGCTTGGAAAATTTGTTTCCATCCTTTCACTTTTAGTCTGTGGTGGTCTTTTGACCTGAGGTGGGTCTCTTGTAGGCAGCATATGTGTGGGTCATGCTTTCTTATCCATTCAGCTATTCTATGTCTCTTAATTGGTGCATTTAATCCATTTACGTTTAAAGTTATTATCGAAAGGTACTTATTCATTGCCATTTATGTACCTGTGTTCCTCTCTGTCTCTCTCTTTTCCTTCCTTTCCTTAAAGCAGCCCTTTTAGTAATTCTTGTAGAGCTGGTTTGGTGGAGGCGTATTCTTTTAGACTTCTTTTGTCTTGGAAGCTCTTTATTTGGCCTTCTATCTTGATTGAGAGCCTTGCTGGGTACAGTAGCCTTGGTTGTAGGCCTCTGTTTCTCATTACTTGGAATATTTCTTGCCATTCTCTTCTTGCTTGGAATGTTTCCATTGAGAAGTCAGTAGCCAACCTTATTGGGACCCCCTTGTATGTTATTTCCTTTTTCTCCCTTGCTGCCTTTAGGATTTTCTCTTTGTCTTGGAGGTTTGCCATTTTAATGATGATGTGTCTTGCAGTAGGCCTCTTTGGGTTCCACCTGACTGGGACTCTCTGCGATTCCTGAATCCGTGTGACTTTCTCTCTCCTCAACTTAGGAAAATTTTCTGTTATTACTCTTTCAAGTAGGTTTTCTATCCCTTGTTCTTCTTCCTCTCCTTCTGGTATTCCTATTATTCGGATATTATTACGTTTCATGTTGTCTTGCATTTCTCTTAAATTCTCCTCATTTTTTCTGATTCTCTTTTCCATTATTTGGTCTGTCTGGGAGATTCTTTCTATCCTGTCTTCAATCTCACTTATGCGATCTTCCGCCATATCGATTCTATTCTTCATACCTTCTACTGTGTTCTTCAGTTCAGAAATTGTATTCTTCATTTCCTCTTGGCCTTTACTGATGGTTTCTATTTCCTTTTTCATGTTGGTATAGTTTGCAGAGAGTTCATTGTAGCTCCCCTGTAGTTTCTGGTAGCTCATTGTAAGCTCTTTGAATTTCCTGATAACCAGTGCTTTGAATTCAATATCTGATAGTTGGCTTGCCTCTATTTCATCTAACATTCTTTCTGAGACTTCCTCCTTTTCTTTCATTTGGGGATTGTTTCTTTGTCTTCCCATTGTTTGTGATGCTCTTCTTGTTGGCCTCAGTTTCTTAAATTGATCTGTTCTGGTACCCTGAGTTTATGGTGTGAACTTCTGTGGTAGGATACCTGTGAAATTCAGTGGTGCAGTCTCCTGTAGGTATCTTGGTGTTCTCTGCTACCACTACTCCTCTGGGTGGTGTCCAGCTAGTCAAACCTTTTCTTCTGGTCTCAGTAGCTGCAGCAGCCTGAGGGGCTGTTCATGTGGCTCTTCTTGTGCCTCAGTATGCTCAACTGGTCTCGCTAGTACCCCCCCAAGATCCAGACTGGCGCCGCTCTCCTGCGCCCTACTGAGAGCGGATTTTCTCCCAGGCTTTCCAGCCCTGGTCTGGCATGAGGGCGCGGGCTCCCAGCCAGACTTTCCTGTTCTCGTAGGCTTGGGTGCGGACCTTTCCCTGTGTTGTGGCTGAACACACAGGGCAACTCACAATTCTCCCAAACCAACAGCCACAGCCTGACTCCCTGTGTTTCCCTGTTTGCGCCGGCTGAGTAGGGATGGAGCTGGCGACTGGCTCTCTTCCAGGGGCCCAGCCAGCAGCCCGAGACTCCCCGAGACTGTTCGAGAGCCAGTGTAGGTCCCGAGCCACAGGGATTGCCCGGTGGACTCTCAATTCCCCAAGCTGAGAGTCGGCGCAGACCCCGCCCCGCCAGGAAAGCATGGGCGACTGGCAGTTCCCCAAGTAGAGGGCCGGCGAGGGCCCCTCGGGGCCTGGGAGGCACGGGCGACCTGCAGCCACCCAAGCCGAAGGCCAGGGCTTGACTCCCAGTGCCTCCCAGTCTGCGCCAGCTGAGCAGGGATGGAGCTGGTCTGTGCCGGGTGAGTAGGGATGGAGGTTGCAACTGACTCACTTCTAGAGGCCCTGCCAGCAGCCCAAGACTCCCCGAGTCTGTTCAAGGGTCGGCACAGGCCCTGAGAAGCAGGGAGTGCTCTGGCAACTCTCATTTCTCCCAAGCCGGCAACCTGACTTCATGGGTTATCAGAGCTTTCTGGTTTGCTTCCGAATGCTCACTCCTCTCTCTGCCACTACTGGCAGATCTCTTATGGTGTTTTCCAATCTGCGCCCTGCCAGATGGGGGCGGTGCTGGTGACCAGTTCTCTCCCAGAGTCGGTGTTGCCCACCCTCGGCTCTCAGAGACTGGGGTGGCGGCCAAGGCCCTGGCGCGGCCTGGCAGGGGGCCTGCCACTGCCTCTGCGCTGCTCCCTCCTACCTTGTTGATCTGTGGTCGTCTCCTCTCCTCAACCTCTGGTCATTCAGTGTCCGCTACACTCTCTGGAGTCCTGCCTTCTTATATGCTGGGTCCCCGTTGGGCATCTGCTGTGCTCTTCCGCAGATCAGCCAGGTCCTTCTCCGGTGCGTGGAGAGAAGTGAAATCCTGTGTCCTACTCCACCGCCATCTTCCTCCATTCATTCTTTTCCTAAGACAAGTATGAGACCAATGAGCCAGTTGCTGGGTTTTTGTTTCTGCATAGAATTTATTTATAGCAAAGAAATTAAAATCTTTGTCATTTCTAATATAAATTATGGGTAAATTGCCAAAGATTTAATTATCTAAATATTCTTACCAGCATGATTTAAGCTGTGTACGTTTTTATAGTCGTCCTTGAAATTCTGAGTATATGGGAGACAGCTGTGCTCTTATCTTTTCTGACATCTCTCCTTGGTGAAAAATGGGCTTTGTTTGCTCCTAGGTATATATTATCATGAATTCATTCTTCCTCCACATTACATCGACAACATTTTAACAATAAAATAACTATTAAAATTGGATAATTTATTTGTTAGTTGTACTATTTCTAAGAATAATAAAATTATTTTTCTTCAGATATAATTAAGGGGATTTTATTTTGGTAAAACTTTGCAGACTTCTTTAATGAAAAAATGTGTTCTAAAAATGTGTTGATGATATAGATATTAAAATGGGCTCTACCTTCAAAAAGAACTCATGGAATAACGACACTGTAATAATATGACTAACATAGATCAAGTGCTATGTGTCTATCACCATGCCAACTGCTGTAAGACATTATTTCCCCTATTTTCTACAAATATAAGATACATATTATTATCCCTATTTTATAGATAAAGAAAATGAGATCCATAGTTAAGTCACAGAAATAATTTGTACATTTCAACCTTATTAGACACAGTGACCTTTTTATATAAAATAATTTGATATTATTTGAAACAAAATATATAACTTAACCTAGAAATATAATTTAAGAATCAATATTATATTCTAGCTATAATATAAAGGAGAAATAAAACTATTCTAATATATATTTTAGTATGTGAAGAGAGACAAAACTACCCAAAATACATAGTTTAGTAGACAATTTACTTTCATCCGTGAATAAAATTAGCATGAATGCGCCATCTCAAATGCAGACTGATACAATATTTTGATTCAAATACTTTGAGTGGTTTTGACATTGGTAATGTGGTATGTCAAAATGGAAAAGACACTTAAAGTTCTGAACAATGATAATAAAATCTTACTTTGATTAGTGATTTATATACTAGTTGTTTGCCAGAAATTTTCAGTATCTACTAAAACATACCCAAATGTTGGTGTCTTTATGTACAGGGTTAAGTTCCAAGCTGAGGTTTGGGTTTCGCATCTTCATCAATGTCTTCCTGTCATTTTAAATAATGTAACCTGTCCTTCAGGAGTAGGGTGTCTTGATCCCTTACCTAGTCCATTGAATAACAATAGTGCCCTTTGATATTTGTTGAAGGGACCAAAAATGTCCCAGAAATTTCCAGAATGCTCTGTGTTGAAAACTCCCACATTAAGTAGAAATAGTGGTGCTATGATTTTGCACATTGGCATGTGGGACCTGAAATCTCATTCCTGTATATGCTGTATTATTTTTGCCTCATAGGTTAATGAAAGAGACAGTAAACTGTCAGAAGCTCTTAAATAATTTCTGTACCATGAGCTCATTTGGAAATTTGGTGTAGGCTATAGACCCCTTTTTCAAAAGTATATTTTTAATGCATAAAAATACATAGAATTAAAAATAAAATCAGTTATATTGACGTAGTTTTAGTACAGTAAAGATGGTTATCACTAACATATCTAGTTCCATACACATGTAATGTTAAGTAAATATATTGGTAAGAAAATCTTATAGGTACTGATGAAACTGCTGCAGTTTGGTACCTATATTCATAATGGAAAGAAAATAAGGATTAAGTTGGTCTTTTAATTTCTTTAAATCCAATTTCAGTGGTGCTCAGAACTCATTCACTGACCCCAGGTTAAAGACCCCTGTACTCAAGTGAATGTGTGTACAGAGTAAATTAAGAGCTCAGTGTGGATCTATACTGGCTGAAAAACCTGTTGAGAATATTATAAAGCTCAGGTGATAAGTCAATTCTTAGAGAATGTTTAGTTAGCAGGAAGAAAATCATAAGAATATATACAAAAACCATAGTGTTGAGAAAGATGTGTATGGCCAATACTAAGTATTAATAGTTTGCTTCAACAAGGTAAGGTAGAGGAATCCTGTCAATGAAGAATGGACTAAAATGTGCAGCTTATTGTTAAAAATGAAAGGATTTTGCTCTAATTCTATTTGACTTGACAATATATTATATGCTTACTGGGATTTTTGGCTTATCAGGGAGACCAATGTCTGCTTTTTCATACCCAGTCTAATAATATTAGCTTTATATGTATAGTGCAGAATTTTCTGTGTGTTGCAGATACCTGTTCTGAATAAGAAATATGTCATAGTGAAATACCCCAAACAAATCTTTCTGACCAAAATTTGATTACATCTAGTTCAGTTAAAGAAAATAGGACTTAGCCCTGGCTGGTGTAGCTCAGTGGATTGAGCGCAGGCCGACAAACCAGAGGATCGAGGTTCGATTCCCAGTCAGGGCACATGCCTGGGTTGCAGGCCGGTTCCTTGCAGGCCAACTACCAGCAGGGGATGCACGAAAGGCAACCATACATTGATGTTTCTCTCCCTCTCTCCTTCCCCTCTAAATATAAATAAATAAATAAAATCTTTTTAAAAAAAAAAAAGGAAATAGGACTGAATGGGATAGGATTTCCTATAATCAACATTATTTAACTAATATAACTTTCCCTCAACATACCCAATACCTACAAAATGCATGAATTGAATGGGTCAGTGGGAAATCTAATTTATTATGTAATATGTACTATGCCTTTCTGAACTGGGTAGACATAAAATAAGTTGCTAACATCAAATACCATTTAGGGCAGTTATCAGCGGCTGTTAACTCACCCACATTTATTTTCAGTGAGTGCCATAACTCCACGGATCGGATCAAAGTCAGAGTATGGGATGAAGATGATGACATCAAATCCAGAGTCAAGCAGCATTTCAAAAAGGAGTCAGATGATTTTCTGGGACAAACGATTGTGGAAGTGAGGACCCTGAGTGGAGAAATGGATGTCTGGTACAACTTAGGTGACTATCTGATAAAACGTTAAATAAAATGCTAGGGTATGTGTAACATGTATTCTATTCCCAAAAAGATTTTAAAAAAATAACCAATGCCTTTCTAGAAAGTTCTGTTGGATTTTATATGGTTTGGTTTCATTAGAAACAGAAGATGATAACTATTCATTCAAATTTGATGTTATTAGAAGAGATTGGTAAGTTTGAGATGAAAATAGAAAAGTCTTTTCAAAGAATCAACTGGTGTCTTTTGGGAGAAAACTATAACCTATTCTTAATTCTTAAATCATAAATGTAGCTCCAAAAACCTTTGGTAAATGTATCAAAAAAGCAATAATCAACCTATGACTTAATGTTGTTTGACTTACTTCCTTTTGGTCTCTTAATGAATTTTAGCAATAATGGAAAAGTTTACTTTGGATACCTTTCAAGTGGTGATCTAAATGCCAACTCACTTATGCTTACTCTGATGATGATGATGAAAGTCTGTTTAATTGCTAAGATTAATAAAAATTTTATTATGTAACCAATAATTAAATAAAGATAAATTTTAATTCAACTTTTACTAGAATAATAACCTAGAAACTTTAGTTCTGATTTTAAAATAGTGAAAAATATGGATAATCTTTATATCTATAAAGAACATGATCCAAAATTTCTTAATCATGATATTTTGAAATGTTTTCATTAAATTTTTAAGTACTGGTGGTGAATCAAAGAGGGGTTACATAGTTCCAAGATTACAAAGAGTCTTCTTTTCCATTTAGAATATCAATATATTTTAGCAAATTGAACAGTGCTTCTGGGTTTTATTAATGTACATATTTTAAGTAATATAATATTTCACAAAGTAAAGGGATAAGGTCACAGAATTAATAAAACACTAAATTATGTAATAATTTAAAGAAGGACCAATATATAACTTACCTGTACACAAAATTGAAGCTAGACTAAGAATTCATTGTAAAAATAAAACCCAAAGAAGTGTTTCTTAAAGGGAATTGGTACATCTACATTATCAGCATAAAATTTTTACCAAAGTTATAATGGTCATCTTTTCATGTTTTGTTTATACTATAAAATAGCTTTATATCTTAAAATACAGATTTAAAGCAAGGGCAAACTCACAAATTGTGTTTTAATTAAAGAGGTTTGCCTATACAGGGACTTTTTCCTGTAATAAGTTAACATGAGGCAATTAGAACTCAGAACACAATTTTCTCAAATTGTTCCTTTGACAAAACGTACATGTAGAGTATTAATTTTGCCAAGGAATTTGAATGTGCTGTTAGTAAAATCCGCTACACACTCTGAAACTGCCCTTCACACTCTGCAGAGGAAACAGATGTAACACAGCATGGCGGGCTTTGCCTGCTCACCTACAGTTTGTACTTTGTTCCCTCTTTGTTTGTGTCCAACCTTTTAAAATAGGGAGGGATTGAGCACATTTTAGCTTTCTGTCAAATCCTTCAGTGGTTCAGTCCACATAAGTACCATATTTTCATACTTGGTACAAAGTTCGTCACTCCTTGTCACTTAGAATTCACTCCACCGTGCAGAAGAGAGCTTGGCTAAGATCCTTGGCATCCAAGCAGAGCCTGTGTCCCCTGGATGCACTGGGACAATTACAATTAAAATCAAAGATCCAGTAATGCTCTCTTGGGGCTCTGGGGAAGACAGCAGTCTGTGATTAAAAAATAAAAGTAAAATAAAATAAAATAAAATTTAAAAGCCCTAGGACTTGAATTTCTTTTTGCCCCAGCAGGGAAGTTTAATACTGGGATTTATTGAGAATCCACAATCTCCCAGCCAGTAAGAGAAACTCCTTAGGGAAGAATCTTTACAAAACAGTGACTAAATATTAACAATATAAAATCAGCAGACATTTCATTAGAAAAAGCAGACTTCATGAGTTAACTTTATGCCATGGCTAAAAATAGTTATACTTAGAAAGAAGGTCAATTAAGGAAGTCTTCACCACTGACTTTGTGGCACTCTGACCCCTGACATTTCATTTGTGAGTGGGTCAGCTCGTCTAGGTTTCATCTGTGAAGTGGGTGCCCAGTGTAGGTCTCCTGCTACTTTCACACTCTGAGAATTCACACTCTATTTCTGCCAAAGCTACTGATCAGTTTATACTTGACATGTCTGTGTGCACACAGTATTTTGATGGAGTTAACTACAGATTGATTCCATTTAAATAAACAGTTAATCCAACAGTCATGAGTAAACACAGGCTATAGACTGTAGGTCTTTATAAATCACTAATGAAGAAAATACTCTCTCTACACACACACACACACACACACACACACACAGTTGGTTATATACAGGATCTGGCACAAATAACACCCCTTTTTATCACAAAATCTTTTATTATAAAATCATAAGCATGTAATTCTATAATACAGTGACAGCACACTCAGCACACTTACGACATTTTAAGTGAAATTTTCTAATTAAAACTATAAATTAGTACACTCATGTGAGTACCCTACCAACCACACTCAAGCAGGTGGCAGGCACTACTTCTGCCAGACCCTGTAAATATATTACATACTATATATATGCAATTTGTTATTAGCCAGAGTTTTAACTCATCTTTTCAAGCACAGAAAGAGAAGTGGAAGCCTTCAGATACATTACTTTCCTGGTTAATTTTATCTTTAAGTTATACTGCTTTTATTTGCCTAAATAATTTATTTTATTGAATGAACTAATTAAGTACAAAGAAATTTATATCAGGTCTTCTGATAAGCTTTTCTTGAAGTGTCTATAATGCAGTTTGATAATCAGAGTGACACAGTTGGCACATTATTTTAAATGGTATTTAGCAGAATCCTTCTGGTTAGGTAATAATCATACTAGATCTAGAAAAATGGCTTTTAGCAACCTGAGCCTCTTTTAAACCTTTTGAGAACTTGTATGGGAAATATGGTATTGTCGAAAATGACTGACCAATTACTTTTTTGCTTTATCAGAGAAACGGACAGATAAGTCAGCTGTCTCTGGGGCCATTCGATTAAAAATCAATGTGGAAATAAAAGGAGAGGAGAAGGTTGCTCCATATCACATACAATACACATGTTTACATGAGGTAAGTCAAGTGAATTTTATTAATAATAAAACCTAGAAAAGAAATTGGTCTTGATCATGAAACATAAAACAAAATTTTTTGTTTAGAATATGGAGTCGAGTTAGCTCTGTGGAGTTGTCTCTGCAGTTCTCACTCAATACCACAGAAGTAATGACCGAGCTGGTGTCCTTCAGTGAGAGTTCAGAGCAAACACATGAGGCAAGTAGTAATAAACAAGACAGTGAGATAATGAATTAGGAGACCAAATAAAATGACTACTCTTCCAAGAGAACAAAGAATGTCAAAAAGCATGTATTGAAGAAATAAGAAGTCATGACAAATATTTTGGAAGCATCAAAGATATGGTATTACTTCCATAATTCAGGAGAGGCTCCAAACCAGGAGTGTTTTTGAGAACTCTTTGTTACTGTTTAGATTTTATTGAAGATTTAAAGAAGAGTATTTACAACTAGAAATATAGAAATGCTGATGTTGTATCAATGGCTTTGGGGAGCCCATGTAATAAGCAGTAATTTTTCTCCCTTTTTCTGAGAACAACAAAGGGCTTCGTACATATTGAGCCCTCCTCTATTCTATCTCTGCTTCCACAAATGTACCTGGGTATGCAGAGTGTCAGAGCGCAGTTACCCAGGCATAGCAGGCAATATACCCACCCAAAAGGCAGAGCCTGGCTGGGTTAGAGAGAGGGAGAGACCACCCAGTTTGATTCTGACAGGCAGAATCACCAGTTCCTTTTTACCTCAGTGTAGATGCACAGACATACAATCATGAGCTTCTATTGGCTGCTTGTGTCTGAGAGCTTAGCTAGAGGTGTTACCAAAACCTTTCTCTAATACAAATGACACTTGTCCCATGTATCAAAAAATATGAGGAGAAGCTAAGGAATATATCTCTCCCTGTGTCCAAAGAGATAAGTACCTACCTAAGATAGAAAAAAATGCTGAGAGAATCTTTGGGTAATTATTTACACCTCCATTTTACTACAGAAGGAATGGGGAGTAGTATTTAGGTCTTTTACACATTACATAGTAATTAGATATAGGACATAGGCTTAATTTCCTGACTATAATCTGTCAAGTGTTATTGAATATCATCCTTTCAAAACAGGTGGTTAAGTTTTCAGACCAATAAAAAAATTCTTGAACTGGAAAGATGGAAAGCCTTAAAGTGTGCACAAAGAAGATTTGCTTAAGGGAAGCAGCATTATGTTTTGTCTTTCAGTCTTTTCTGCTTGTCAAAGAACCAAAAAACAAAAACAAAAAACAACTTAAGTTCAAGACCCAGTGATCCAGGCTACATCCATACAGCAATTCCTAAACTTGTTAACTTGCCAGAAGCAAAAAGAGATTGTATGTAGTGAGTTTTTCTATTATAGAGTTCTCAAACATGCATTTTCAACTTCAGTTCATTGCCCTGATTCTACCATTTCGCAGCCAAAGTCCTTTATTATCATCTACATACCTATAATCATATTAACGGTCAAAAGTAGATTATTCACACAGGGCTCTAAAATTTAATCAGAGCCCATGAATGCAATATATGTTCTAGCATTTAGAAATGTGTGCATGCCAAAACTTTTATTTTCTTCTCAAATGATTTGGTATGTATGAAACATTTAAATCATTGATTATATATAGACCCAGTCAGAAATAAAATCAGTATTTGTGTAAAGATGAGGTTAGTTACAATAAATATCCAAGCTATTCATATTGACTATAGATGCTGTGAAACATAAAGATCAATCACAATGTAGATATAATTTACTGATTAATGTAGTTAAATTTACTTATAATTTAACTGTAATATTTAAATATCACAGTTAAATATTTCTGGCCTATTCTAAGAAATTACTGAACGATTGAAAACCACTTACTTTTAGAATCTGTTCCATTACTTGACTGAAGTGAAATCTAATGGTGCAGTGAAAATTCCAGAGGTCAAAGGGGATGAAGCCTGGAAGGTTTTCTTTGATGATGCTTCCCAAGAAATAGTTGATGAGTTTGCCATGCGTTATGGAATTGAATCCATTTATCAAGCTATGACGTAAGTACCATAAACCATTTGTATGTTCAAAAAATCTCTTCTGAAATGTTTTTTAAAAGCATTCACATCCCTTCTTCTAATTTAATTAAAATTTTTATTACATAGAAAATTATATTTTAATATGCCAGCTGCCCTTTTTCTCACAGCTATAAAGTATGCAGGATAAAGTATAAAGTATAAATTTACTACAACTACTTCCCACACCTTATTGTGTTCTCAAAATGTGGTCAGCCCTGTGACTAGCAGAGTTACCAGTACCTGGGAACTTAGAAATGCAAATTAATCAGTCTACCCCAGACCTAGAGAATCAGACTCTGAGGGCAGGGCCCAATGATCTCTGTTTTAACAAGCCCTACAAGTAATTCTCATACTCTCTTAAGTTTGGGAACCAATGCCTTGTTTGATGTCTGGGAAAGCTAAAGCCTGATGATTGAAGTGCATTGTCCAAGGTTACAAAGCCTATTAGTGTCCAGGACACAGCTAGAGCCATTACAATGCCTTGGCCCTAACATTAGATTATATCATTCCTTCCTATATTTATATCATTGCTGCTAATTCAGCAAAACCAAGATTTATTGAGCAACCATAGAGCCCAAACACTGCAGTAAATATGAAACTGCAGCGGTGAACCATACAGACACATACATAAACCTTTACTGAGGAGTCCCAGTTAGGGTTTAGAATTGGGTTAATACTTGCCTATAGTTTACATTTTGAAACCTAGTCTGAGTTTGTAAATGCATTTTTTTCAGATATAGACTATATAAAATGTGTGAACTATTTATGTACATGTATGAGGACTGTATTTTCATATTAATGATAAAATGTATTTTCACATGAGCTGAGTAGATGCTGGCCCAGATGATCAGTGATTTTCAACCACCTAAATGATGGATATGAACTGGACCAAAATCAGAGTTCTTCTTCAAAGTTTACTGTTTTTAACATTTAGTCACCTGCCATAATTCTAGAACAGCATGTGTAAATTTCTTTCAAATTTCTGATAAAGTATGTGTTTTTTCAGTTTACAGAATGTTTTAATATTAAATAATAAAGACCTACAGATTCTTAGACACAAAAAGAAACTCAGAATTCACACAACTGAACCTCCCTCCAAATCAGGAAACCCTCGTACTGCATTCCTGACTGGTGGTCATTAGCCCTCTGCTTGCTCGTGTCCACTAACAGGGAGCTCACTCTTTTTGAGGAAATATATTTTATAATTGAGTAGCCACAGTGGAGTCTGGGACTTTGCCATCTGCTCTGTCCCACGTCAATGGCTATAATAATTCAGCAGAACACCCAGTATGAATTTAAGTGCAATTAAAATGCAATCATTATTAATAATGTACAGTGAACAAAGTGTGTTCTGCTGAAGGAGAGCTATATTTTTTTTAAAGACTTTTGGAAAGAATCCCAGTAAAAGCAAAGAAAGTTACATTTATTGCAAAATATCTCTGAACCGATTCCAATTTTTTTCAGTTTCATGTTTTGTATATTCAGAGAAGCATAACTGTTCACAGAAAAAAATGGTAAATGTATGCTAGTTTAAGAGAATAATCATCTCTCCATTTTGTGACTTCTATTTTTCTTACTTTTTAACATATATAACCAACAACAAATAATAATTTAAATACATATTGGTACCAAGTGACCTGCATATAAATAGAGTTTTATCATATTTTTAAGACTCAGCCCCTGCTCACTCTAGAAACTAGTCTAAAACAGGGGCTGGCATTTTTTTTCCTGTAAACAGCCACATAGTAAATCTTTTCAGCTTCGCGAGTCCTAAGTCACGGCCGCACCTGCTCAGTGCTGCACTTCCACGGCAAGCCAGCCATAGATTTGAAGTTAACAAGCGAGTACGATTGTGTCCTGAATTTTAATTTTAGCAAACTAAAATTTTAATTTAATTAAACTTAATTTTAAAAACCAAATTGGGTTGGGTGGTGGGCCTTGGATCGCCACCGACACTGGACTAAGGAGTGAAAGCGAGGCAGACGGGCAGGAGGAAAGGGGCGCCTTCCTTTCATGTGTGATGGATCGGCGATTACACTTTGATGATGACAGAATGTGGTGCATTATATCTAGTTGTGGTTATACATTTGACTTGATATCGATATTTTTATTTATTAAATGTTTCCTTTACCATTAAGTATAAGCCAAGATGGCCTTAACATTTCCCTCAGCTGGATAAAACCTTAGACAAGCTTCTCTCTGCCTCTCCGCCTCTGATCTCCCTCTCACCTTGGTTGTATGGAAGCCAGAGACCTAACTCCAGAGGTCTCTAACCTCCCTTTTCCTAGAGCATTTACTTTAGAAAACTTAGATTTGTAAATTCATTCTCTGACCTGTTAAGATGTAAACTTTTTTAAAAGACTCTTGCCAGTTTTACAACCCAGGACTGTCTCAAGGACATGGGAGAGCCATCCCTTTCTAATATAATCATCAGGGAACATAGGTCCTGTCTCCCAGGCTCTGTGGGAGGGTAGAACTCTAACTTGGGTAGAGGGGCCTTGCTCCAACTTGTAATACAACCTGCTGTCTTAAGGCTAAGAAAAAGTGTATTTTTCTTCTGGGCAAGGCCAGTTAGTAAATACAGATAATTAGGATTCCACCACTTCAACTCTTAGAATCTCTACTTTTCATAGCCTACCTCGGTCTTAAAATCTTTCCCATTTTTTATTTCAGTGGAGTTGAGTTCAGACCAAATTCTGGTTTCTCTTTTGTATAGTATAGTCTTGAATAAAATTGTTCTCTCCTAACTCTATCCTCTGTAATTTTTTTGACAGTATAAAATTTAGCATCTCACTAGAATTTTTTCTTTTAAATTCTGTTTTTTGACAATCTGATAACTTTTTATTAAATAACTTATTTTTCCATCACAATTGACATATTAGTTTCTGGTGTACAAAATAGTGATTAGACATTTATACAACTTATGAAATGATCACCTCAGTAAGGCTAGTACCCACCTGACACCATACAAAGTGATTACAATATTCACTATACTCCCCATGCTGTATTATACATTCCTGTGACTGTCTTTATGACTGGGGATTTGTACTTCTTAATCCTTTCACCTTTTTTAATCATCCTCCCAACCTTCCTTCCATCTAATGACCATCAGGTTGTTCTCTGTAACTATGAGTTTGTTTATGTTTTGTTGATTTCTTTGGGGCTTTTTATTCCACATGTAAATACAGTCATATGGAATTTGTCTTTCTCTTGTTTGACTTATTTCATTCAGCATAATACTCTCTAAGTCTATTTGTGTTGTTGCAAATGGAGATTTTATTTTTTTATGGAAAATACTCCACTGTCTTCTGTTCGTATGTACCACTTCTTCCTTTTCATTTATCAGTGGACACTTAGGTTGCTTCCCTATCTTGGTTATTGTAAATAATGCTGCAGTGAGTATAGGTGTGCATATATCCTTTCAAATTACAGTTTTGTTTTCTTTAGATAAATACCCAGAAGTGGAATCACTGTGTCATATGGTAGTTCGGTGTTTAAATTTTGAGGAAATTCCATACTGTTTTCCATTGTGCTTGTACCAATTTATAGTCCCATCAATAGTTCACAAGGATTTCCTTTCCTTCACGTCCTTATGAACATTCTTGTCCTTTTGCTGATAGATATTCTGACAAGTATGAGGTGATAGCTCACTGTGGTTTTAATTTCAATTTCCCTGGCGATTAGATGATGTTGAGCATCTTTTTATGTCTACCGAGCATCTGTATGTCCTCTTTGGAGAAATGTCTATTCAGGTCCTCTGCCCATTTTTACTCATACTGTTTTTATGGTTTGTTTTGTTTTTCCTGGTGTTAAGCTTTATTAGTCTCATATATTTTGGATATTAACCCTCTATAAGAGATACCATTGGCAAATATCTTCTCTCATTCAGTAAGTTGTTCAAAACTTATTGAACAAAAAGTTCAACACTTTTTGTTTTGTTGATGATTCCCCTCACTGTGCAAAAATGCTTTACTTTGCTGTAGTCCCATTTGTATTTTTTTCTTCTGTTAGACTCGCCTGAAGAGGCATATCCAAAAAAGTATTACTAAGATCAATTTAATAATCTCATAACTCTTTAAAAGTTTTACTATCAACATAAAGGTCATAGATATGATCTCTTCATTTATTCATTGTTGCTCATTAGTTGAAAATTGATTGTTTTCTAGAAAAACATGTTTTATGTTGATATATTAATATTATAATTATATGTATAATCGTATTTATAAAATTATATTTATTCTCATCTTCTGGCGTATATCTTCATGTCAGGCAGTTTTAATTGCCAAGAGCAAGCAAAGTGAAACTGAAAATTTTAGTAAGGTTGACATAGGTATTTGTTTTACCATTTACGTTGCCTTTAAGTGTTTTACAGCGTATCATATTGATTAATCATTTCTAGTAATTTGAATAAGTTTCAGACTACTAATATTCTTCTGTCAGGTGTAAAATATAACTTTCAGAGCTGCTTTTGATCATATTTTCCAAATAATACTTTTGTAATTTATCTGTAACTTGAGTCCTACTCTACTGTAAGCCGGTGAGTAACTCGACAAAGCAACAAAAACTAGTTTTTGAATAACCAACTATATCTTTGAATTTAAACTGGTTGCTTATTGAGTCAGTATTTTTCTGTTGTTTTGAAACCTTGCTTCAGGGAACCAAAAAAACATACAAAATACCAACCAACCAACAACATCACACAGCTAGATATGGCAAGCTTATCTTAGAAGAATTTCCTCTTGGCTCTGGGTGGGTAATTCAGTTGGTTGGAGTGTCACCCCAATAAGCCAAGGTTGCGGGTTCAATACCCAGGCAGCTTATATATTAAGAATCAACAAGTGAGTGAGTAAATAAGTGAAACAAATCTCTCTCTCTCTTTCTCTCTCTCTCCCCCCTCTTCTCTTCCTCGTCCCTCTCTACCTCTCTTTCTCTCCCTAAAATTAATAAATTAAAAAAATTAAAAGGAGAATTTCCCCTTAATTTTTAAAGACACAGACTTGGGGAAAGTCCTCTGATACTTAGCTAAATGCCCAGGTAACTTCATAACCTTCCTCGTATATTAGAGATCATGTGGTTTCTTTAGGCATACTCCCATATCCTCGAAGATCAATTTGGGGCATAAATGAATATGTATATTAAGTCAGGAAGTCTGGTTGTACATTATTAATTTTTCTCTTGTGTATTTCTCAGTATAAGAAAGAGGTTGACTCTATTTTTCTATTAAATAACCTGACCATTAATATTGAACTTCCTAGTCCTCCAAGGTACCTCCTACTTACTTGGAAATGCTCTCTCCTTTTACCACAGAACATATTCTATGAGAACACATTTTATGAGCCTTATTTGTTACATTAAAATGCATCTTTTGTTCTGGAGGATTCATGAGAAAAAGGAAATAGCTTACAATTTTCCTATTTGGACAAGTGATGATCTCTTCTGTCAAGCAAATACATTTTAACTGAGTGCTCAATGAGTCTTTCTTTTATTGTAAAATGAAGCCCAAGATGTCTTATAAAATCTGAGATTTTATTAGACTGTATAGCCATGCCTCCATAATACAAAATAAGAGAAAAGCATTAGGTCAAAGTTTTTTGTTTTGTTTTATTTTTGTTTTTGTTTTTACTCTGATGTACTTAACAACCTATATTTTGGTAGTGCTCATCTTAACCTAATTCATATTTGAACCAGAATGGTTGAGCTATAGTTTACCAAAAGCCACCAGTCTATTTTAGTTGCTTGATCCATCAGCCTGGTTTCTAAGTAGAGTTCTGCTGAATGAAGTCATTCATTCCCTTAAGAAATATTTATTGAGTGCATACCATGTTCCAGGAAGTTCTCTAGGCACTGAGAATACATCACTGAAGAAGAAGGTAAGGTCCAGTTTCTTATAGAGCCCACATTTCAGAAGATACAATTTATGCAACAGACACTTTCTATGTATCTAAGTAAAACGACTTAACACGGCAATGGGGATTCAACAATAAAAGACGGCTTCTGTATGCAGTGAGCTTCTAATCTAGGGAGAACAGGAAGCAGACATTGAATAATAATAAGATAGCATAACAGAGCTATGCATGTGTGCTGTAAAAACATATTCATGGGACCGAATTCAGGCATAGAAGAGAAATACCAGAGAAGGCCAATGGGCAGCTTGCTCATCCCATCATCATTTTCTATTCAAGTCCCTTCATTTCCCTAAACACTATACATTTCCTGTCTGACCCTACTGCCCTCTACAACCTCTACAATTGAGCTTGAGCTCAATTGGCATCTATGTCATTGCATCTATAAAAAGTTGTGATGCTTTTGGCCAAAAGAGAAGTAATTCTTAAATGTTTGAGCCCCTTTTTGGTGAAAAGGATGGATAAAATAATTTACTTACTATTGCATTGCATGCTAATCTGAATTCTCAGGAGCAAATATGATAAATATTGGTTTACTCTCATATTTCAAACATCAGAAATACAGATGGTCTTTTCTCTCATCTTGTATTGTTTCTTTGAAAACTCTTAAAAGGATCTAAAAATCATTGTCTTTTCTTTCTTCTTCCTAATCACCCTGCTCTTATTTTCATTAAAAAATAATTGCCTTCTAAATCTACTTAATTAAGGCATTTCCATCCCTTGCAAACCTCAAGATGGGTGTTATTTGGGATGATTATTCATGAAAAGGCAGGTGAGTTGGATGATTTTTTCCCATTATGATACCTATAAAATATTAGCGAGTTAGCTGAATGCAGATGTGTTCTTTGAAGTACACATGACTTTCCCTGTATTTTTCCAGTAATATTTTGAGAATTCTGGTTGATAATGTTGTAGCAGCTGCTTCATCTAAAAACCTGCCAGGAACAATCTCATTATTGGCAATTTAAGTATCATCTTTTTGGAGTTTGTTACTCCGATTGTTATTTGCTAAATTGATTTGACACTGACCCCGTTTTCTGTAAAAATGAAGTCGAGTGATTTTAACATTATTAATTAAGTGCTTTTAATCAAGTCCTTTCAGGGAATTGCTAAGCATTCTAGAAATTACAGTAGTACTTTTTGACCTATTTTATTTAAAGGTGTACTTTTTGAAGGGGTGGTTTGCTGCAGGGACACACTCAGTCATTAAATTGCTAATGTACATTTAATCCTGTTTCCTCTTTTCCCTTTAGGATAATTTAAGTAGTATTGAAACTGCAGCCTTTAAACGGAAATGATTTTTGAGATCTTTATAAGCAAGAAAGTTTGCCTTGGCAGTTACCACACAGAAAGAAAGGGCACAAAAACTCAGAGGCAGATACTTTACCAAATTGAAGACCATGTAGAAGCCTGTTAGCTGAAAACTCTCAGAAAGTAAAAGATGCCTGAGGCATTGAATATTCTGCAACTGTTGACCTCTAACTTGCATCTAACAAATATAATTACTTATGAATTGTTAAGGAAAAAAGGAATATGAAAGCATAGCACTAGTGGGTTTTTAATTTATGTTTTTAATATTTTTTATTTTATGTGTAATATGTTAAATAGATATTAATAATAATTAATTTTGCCTGTAATGAAGTCAAAATATGTATTATTGACCTAAAAGAAGCAGTCAGTGGTAATCTAGTTGCAGGGTTAAATTACACAAATTATGTAACTCTCATGGTACTCTCACATTTTTATTCATGATCTTCAAAGATCCATGTTTATAACTGTAACCTACTTTCATTGGCTAGTATCTGACAAGCTCTAGGAGAGAGGTCTGGCTGCTATGGAAGAGAAGTCACCATCTGCAGGACCACCATGACTTCTTCTGAGGTGCAACTCAGAGCATTTACTTATGTATGTGCCCTGCATTTGTGTTCAGCAATACAAAATTCACCGATGCCTAGGTGGAGGATAAATTCTTAAGATATGACAGCAAGATAGGTTCAGATTATGTACGGAAAATCTGTTTCCTCTGCTCGTATTTTATCTTTTCACTTTTATCTCTAAGCTGTGCTATCAATTTTCAGGTCTTTTGTTGTAGTTCAAATGAAACAGGTTTTCCTGAGAGAAATAACAAAATTGAACACTTATTGCTTCTGATGTCTGCATATGATACTATTATTCAAGGTTTAAAAGAAATGATCTTTAAGTATAAAGGTAGCATAATTCAATCTTGCCCTCAGTAGTCATCTGCTTAATTAAATCCTGGTTTCAGCAAAATGCTTGGAAAACAGAACTGTTTGCGAAAGATACGCTTTTGAGCTTTTATATTTTTTATAAAAGGTAGTGAGTTTTTATATTACAAAAGCTCACAACCTGGACTCAAGGTGGATGTTACGTTTATTTGTTCAATCAATGTGCGGTGCAAGGAGGGCCTCTTGCTTTCTCCCTGCAAGAAGAACATGAGCGTGAAATAACGTTCTGATTGAACTACAACACTTCAGGGACTGACATAAGTAGGGACTCAGCTGCTGGAGAAGAAGAGACTCCTGCATTACAGCTTCCCAACGGTGCAAGGGCCTGCTGAAAACTGCGCTTTGGCTGTGTGCACACAACACTCTCACAGTTGAATCACATTCTGATTTAACCACTTCAGATTTGTAAGCAAGAAAATTTTAAAAGACTAAAATTGCTTTCTCCTTCAATTACAGATTATGGGAATTTTTTCTCCTCTTCAGGGATGCAATCGAAGAATCATTTAATTGCTGACCTTAGAGGTTATGCTGTTATGTGAATTAATTCATTCCTGTTTTAAAGTTCTTGATGTTTTTGTCTTGTAGGCATTTCTCTTGTCTATCTTCCAAATACATGTGCCCCGGCGTCCCTGCCATCATGAGCACCTTGCTGGCAAATATAAATGCTTTCTATGCTCATGCAACAGTCTCAGCAAATGTACAGCTTTCTGCTTCAGATCGATTTGCCGCTACCAACTTTGGTGTGAGTATTGTTCTGCTAAATGTAAAATTTCTAGTAGCTTATGGGAGTTACATTTTAAAGGGGTGTTGGATTCCAGATATTTGGGGGATCTTATTGTGGAAGGTATATCTTAGGGAATATCTCTTAGTGTAGTTGGACTAAAGCTACAAGTTTATTTGAAACATATGTAGTGAAATAATTTTGACAGTCAAGAGATATCTTCATTAAATTAAATGTCCATATCTGGAATGACCTGTTCCAGTGGGGAAAAGCATACGTGTTGTGAGAGTATTGGTATTTTATAAGAAGTTCTTCATGTCTGCAAATTTGGAATTCACCACTGTAGACACAAATGTGAGATTGTTTGACTTCTCTGGAGACTATTTGGCTCTGTTTGTACTTTCTGTTGGTTCCTACCAGTACTGATGGATAACAAACAGCACATCTTCTAAAGAAAATAATAGTTGTGTAAAGAGTCTAAGAGAAAAATCTATATCTAATTAAAACTGTCCTTCTGAAGTACCCAAATGCATCAAAAAGACGTTAAAAATTAAAACTTAAGGGACCCTTTGGCACCTCAAGTATTGTCTACTTCCTGGTCACTGGAACTCATTCTTTGTAAGCATAATGACATCGAAATTGACAGTTCTGAAAATAGGAAACAAATGAATAGTAATTCCAGTAAAGGGCTGATGATCTAAACCAAGATTGAGTGCAGGTAGAGAACGGAGGACAAATTTCAGAGCGCTCCACGTGTAAACTCAATAGCACTGCCTGGACAGATTCCCAAGGTTTGGTCAGGGCAACTGTATGGGCCAGGAGTTCTCTTCAGTATCCCTGTGGGATGGCTGTTTTTCCAAGACACCACAGTTATATTTCCCACTGAACTTCTGAACTGGTTCACTGAATAAATTTTTTATTGATAATGTTGTTATAAATCAAATTTAGAGCAGTATATGTCATAGAGTAGAAAGAAATGAAACCCAGCAAATAAAAGTGTGTAAAGCCAGTAGGGGGGGAAGTATATATGTGCTGCTGTGTTTACTCTTTTCTTGTCTTTTTCTTGAAAAGAAAATGCATATGAGATGGGTAAGATTAATTGGAAGTAAAAGGAAAAAGTAATTGTTACTTAATGGCAAATCAAAATAAATACTAGTAGAAGAAAACTCTTACTCAGTCAGGAGTCATAGGGGTTGAGCTCCTGCTCAAAACTAGCAAGTCAGTTGTGAGTCATTCAAGCCCCAGTTTCTCAATCTGCTCAATAAGGATGAGAATTATTTCTCCAGCGTGTTTCTCAAATTAAAATGAGGTAAAAGATGATAAGCCACTCTGTAAACATTTAAAGTGCTCTGCAATATAATCTATGAAGATTTATTCTCTCCTGCTCTACCTCTAGTACAAACAGTACACCAGTAGCTACTTTTATTAGACAGATTAACTCTTGTAAGAGTTGGGACTGAAGAACATTTCCTGGCCAGCTCAAGAAAATACCATCATGACCAGTACCAGATCAAAGAATAGTTTTATTGTGTAAGCATCATTTTGGTAACAGCACTCAGTGTTGTGAAATTGTTTTGCTTTTAATATGCTGCCTGGGTGCATCGTACAGAATAAAGCAACCTTATGGAACACTAAGCCTTTCTACCACTGAGAAAGAAGATGTGTTTATATGATTAATATCTGCCATAAAAGCTACCTGGAGGAAAATGAGATAGCATACTTTTTTACTTCACACTGACCCAAAGAAGATAAACTAAATTGATTTCAGTGTTTCAGTGGCAACATGGTTATAACAAACTTCATTTTATAAATCAAATGACTTATTATAGAAGAGGGCAAAAAAATCTTTCTCAAAAACATATTGGTAAATTGGTGAGTTGGAATGCAAATGTAACCATATTTTTCTCTACTTATTGAAAATAATGCTATTTACACAGTCAAATATATATATAAGTATCATGTCTCCTATCTCCACATTAGGGCTTAAAGTTCTTATTTGTCCAGTTTCTGAAGCTGATACCATCACTTGTGACTTAGAAACACCATTATATTGGCCCTTCTTTATCCTTTTCAAGGGTGTAACCCAGACATCTTGAGTCTTCAAAAATTAAGCCAATGGCCAAGCTTATTTACCTATGATGATTGTAGAACAAATATTCAAGAAAAGAAAACCATTACTCTTACAAATTGAGACTTTTTGTGCACAATTGTTATTTGAAGTCATGGTTTAGATGGAAATGTTCAAAAATAAAGTGAACCGGATGGAACCTTGGGGGTGGAGAAAATCAGCAAGCAAAATTTTCTGAGGAAAATGGTTAAAGAAATTAAATTAAAATGATAATAAAATGTGATATTGTGAAAGGCAAGGTAAACTATCTTGAGAAAAGCAGCATATATAACATTGCCAGGTGTTGCTAAGTTCAAAAAAGATGGGGAAAGAAATGAGCCCATTGGATTTGATAATTAGGAGGCCATTGCTTAGTGAAGCAGTTGAGGTAAAAGTCTAATTTCATAGCATTCTTTAATGAAGGGCAAAAATGAATAGTAGTGTAAACTAGGGTTTATGTATTCACTAAAATATAGCGCAGTCATTAAAATCAAGTTCTTATGGGATGGGAGTAAAAGACAGAAAACTGTACTTGAACAACAATTAAAATAAATAACTTTTTAAAATATCAAGTTTTTAAATAAAAGTTCATACAATTAAGCAATGCTCATGTTATAATGATAAATGGATAAAATCATACAAAGCTCTAAATAAGACTGGAAGGAAATATGCTAGAATCCCAGTGGTGCAGCAACCAGATAGGATTATAGCAAATAATTTGTTGTTTTTGTTTTGTATTTATTTCATATTAAAATTGTAAATTTTCTATATTATATGTGATAAATGTTATAATCAAAAAGTTTTCAAAGATGAGTAAAACTTGGTGAGGAAATAGACTGCTGTGTTAAGGAATTTGAATAATAAGGGGAAAAGAAAATGTTCAACAACAGTGAGAAGGTTTTGCCATAAAAGATTTTATTTGCACTGTCTGGTTTGGGTGGGGATTTTTTTTTAATAAGATAAATTTGAATAAGTTTAAATTGTTAGGAAAGAAACTAGTTGCAAGAGTGAAGTTGCGCATTTATCATATGGAGAATAAGTGATGTAGTAACATCCCCAAGGAGAAAGAAGGAAGTGCATGCAGTTAAGAGGACAGAAGGAGGGACATTTGGAAGAAAGGACAAGGTCTCTTCTAAATTCCACAAAATAGTGGAGGAGTATTTGCAGAGAACACCAAGCTTTTGATATGGGAGTGAAAAACTGAGGGAGTCATACCCCATTTCCCTAACCTTCCCTATGGTGGTACCAAGTACAAGAAGTGCTCCTTCTCAAGGCAAGAGCTAAGATACAGACACATGAGGTGAAGGAGGATGAGAAAGGTTTTGATAAGCTACTGAAGGGAATTAAAAGGAATGTTTCAGGACTAGGTCAGAGGAATTCCTCATAAAACTGACGTTCTGACTTGATGTTGGGACACATAAATTTGTTGTCACAATTTGTGTGACTGTCCGATTTTCTCAGCATTCTGAAACTGATGCAGTATCAAATTCATCACCTGATTGGACTGACTCTAGGTTGAAATTTTCCTGAAAATATGAAGTGAAAAGAGTATAGAGGTGATTCTTCCAAGAGAAAAGTAGAAGTGATTCATCATGGCATCTAGGTTTGTTAAGTGGCACCATGACAGAGAAAGAGACAAAGCATTTGGGTAGTAAAGTAATTTATTTCATAAGATTTTATCTACTTATTTATTTATTCATTCATTTATTTATTTTCGTAAGATTTTAAATGGGCATTCTCAAATCTGAGATGTAGCTCTGGGAGCAGACTGTTGAAACTCGAGTGTGAAGCAGTGATCCACTGGAGCTAGTTTATACCTGCTCAAAGGCAATGATTGCTGCATTTTCAGAAATATTGCAAACCGGTCATTGAACCTAACCATCCTTAAAAGTAGAAATATTGAGAATATTTACATCTTGGAAATTGGAAAATGCTAAATACCAAGGCTTTTTTCTTTTGGAAAGATGGTTTAGCAGCACACCACTAGTATAAAATTAATATTTATTTCTAATAAAAATAAATCACAATGAATTATAAGTTATTATAACTTATAATAACTTGTAAGTTATTGCTTTATAAGTTATTGCTGGGTCACTTCTTCTTATAACAAAAATTCTGAAATAACATTTTTGTTAAAAGATAATTCACTCTTATCGAGCACAGTTGATCAAACTTTTTTAAATTTATACTTTAGGAAAGTTTTTTTTCTTTTCATAATTCATTTCATAATGCCAGATACTTTTTTTAATGACTCATCAAATTTTGGAAAACATTTATTATATTTTTTCATGTGTAATTTCAAAGCAAAAGTTGCACACAACAAAGTTAAGCCGTCAAAGCAGACTTTATCTAGGGCTATTGCAACAGGGGAGAGAGGCCTGCCGGAGCTGCACTCACTGAAACAAGGCTGGAATGAGAGAGAGGGAAAGCACCTGAAGATATTAGGGGGGAGGTTTGTCAAGGGGCATGTCCAACATACTGAGTTCAGTTGGTTAATGTCCGTTTCTGTGGTTAGGCCATCTGTGTTTGCTAACTGACACCCATCAAAACTAGTTGCCTACCCTCCCCACAGAAGCTGGGAGATGGGGGGGGGGGGGCTTTCTCTTTAATAATTACATTTCAAAAGGATGGTTCTCAAGTAGCACTTGAGAAAGAACCCCCATGAGTGGTTTATAAAACTGGGAAGAAGCATTTTAAAAGACCTATATCCTAAATGGATGAAGAAAAAACTTACAATTATTAGTTTTCTAAGGAAAATACTCTAGAAATAAAAAAGGAGGTCAGGACCTGTTGTTAAGAAGAAGCCTGTCTGGTGTTTAGTCAAACCATGGGAAACACCAAGCTCTTTGGTCAGTGAATGATAACATCTCAGTTCTTTCCAAGTTTGCCTATGAAGTGACTCTTTAAATGCTCTTTGAATTGAGGACATTTATTAATGTATTAAGCTGTTTACTATTGATATCATCCTTGTATGTTAATACAAGGATGTTTTATAATGTTATGATATCTCTGTTGGTATCAGTATTAATCTAAAAGTCAACAAGAATATGATCAACATTAATGAGATTATCAAAAATTATTAAAATAGCCTCTGCATTACTTCTTTTTTATATAATTTTTTAATTTAATTCTTGTTCAAGTACAGCTTTCGTTCTTATATTCCCAGACCTGCCTGCCCCCCGCCCAGTGCTCCCCACCTCCCTCCCATTTCCACCCCCCACCCTTAGTTATTGTCCATGTGTCCTTTATACTTGTTCATGTGAGTCCATCCCCTTTTCCCCTATGATTCTCTCCCCTCTCCCCTCTGGACCCTGTCAGCCTGTTCCGTACTGGAGTGTCATTGGTCATATTTTGCTTGCTTGTTTGTTTTGTTGTTTAGATTCCTGTTAATGGTGATATCATATGGTATTTGTCTTTCACCGCCTGGCTTATTTCACTCAGCATAATGCTTTCCAGTTCCATCCATGATGTTGCAAAGGGTAGTAGTTCCTCCTTTCTTTCTGCAGCATAGAATTCCATTGTGTAAATGTACCATAGTTTTGTGATCCAGTCATTGACTGATGGGCATCTAGGTTGCTTCCGACTCTTGGGTATCGTGAATTGTGCTGCTATGAACATCGGGTGCATAGGTTCTTTTGGATTAGTGTTTCAGGGTTCTTAGGATATACTCCTAAGAGTGGAATTGCTGGGTCAAAGAGCACATTCATTTTTAGTTTTCTTAGAAAATTCCATACTGTTTTCCATAGTGGTTGTACCAGTCTGCAATCCCACCAACAGTGAACTAGGGTCCCCTTTTCCCCACAACCTCTCCAGCACTTGTTGTTTGTTTCTTTGTTTATGATAGCCATTCTGACTGGTGTTAAGTGGTATCTCATTGTGGTTTTAATTTGCATCTCTCTGATAGCTAGTGATATCGAGCATCTTTTCATGTGTCTCTGGATCCTCTGTATGTCCTCCTTGGAGAAATGTCTGTTCAAGTCCTCTGCCCATTTTTTAATTGGGTTGCTTGTCTTCTTTGAGTGGAGCCGAATGAGTTCTTTGTATATTTTGGAGATTAAACCCTTATCTGAGGTATCATTGGCAAATATGTTTTCCCAAGCTGTTGCTTCTCTTTGTATCTTGATACTGTTTTCCTTAGCCATGCAGAAGCTTTTAATTTTGATGAGATCCCATTTGTTTATTCTTTCCTTTATGTTCCTTGCTCTAGGGGACGTATCAGTAAAAATATTGCTGCGTGGAATATCTGAGATTTTCTTGCCAAGGCTCTCCTCTAGGGTTTTAATGGTTTCACGGCTTATATTTAAGTCTTTTATCCACCTTGAATTTATTTTGGTGTATGGTGTAAGTTGGTGCTCAAGTTTCATTTTTTTGCATGTAGCTGTCCAGTTCTCCCAACACCATTTGTTGAAAAGGCTGTCTTTACTCCATTTTATGTTATTGCCCCCTTTGTCGAATATTAATTGACTGTAGAGAGTTGGGTTTATTTCTGGGCTCTCTGTTCTATTCCATTGGTCTATGTGCCTGTTTTTGTGCCAGTACCAGGCTGTTTTGATTACAGTGGCCTTGTAATACAGTTTGATATCAGGTATTGTGATCCCTCCTACTTTGTTCTTCTTTCTCAAAATTGCAGCAGCTATTCGGGGTCTTTTCTGGTTCCATATAAATTTTTGAAGTGTTTGTTCTATGTCTGTGAAATACGCCATTGGTACTTTAATAGGTATTGCATTGAATCTGTAAATTGCTTTGGGTAGTATGGACATTTTGATGATGTTAATTCTTCCAATCCATGAACACGGTATATGTTTCCATTTATTTGTGTCTTCCTTGATTTCTTTCTTCAGTGTTGTGTAGTTTTCTGCATACAGGTCTTTTACCTCCTTGGTTAGGTTTATTCCCAGATATTTTATTTTTCTTTTTGCTATATCGAATGGGATTTTTTTCCTGATTTCTGCTTCTGCTGCTTCATTGTTGGTATACAAAAATGCCTTTGATTTCTGGATATTAACTTTGTATCCCGCTGTTATGCCAAATTCATTTATTAGTTCCAGCAGTTTTTTGGTAGAGGCTATAGGGTTTTCCATGTACACTATCATGTCATCTGCAAACAATGCCAGTTTTGTTTCCTCCTTTCCGATTTGGATGCCTTTTATTTCCTTTTCTTGTCTGATCGCTGCAGCTAGAACTTCTAATACTATATTGAATAGAAGTGGTGAAAGTGGGCAACCTTGTCTTGTACCTGATCTTAGTGGAAAAGCTTTTAGTTTTTGCCCATTGAGTATGATGTTGGCTGTAGGTCTTTCATATATGGCCTTTATTATATTGAGGAATGTTCCCTCTATTCCCACCTTGCTGAGTACCTTTATCATAAATGGGTGTTGTACCTTATCAAAAGCTTTTTCCGCATCTATTGATATGACCATGTGGTTTTTGTCTTTGCTTTTGTTTATTTCGTGTATTACATTTATTGATTTGCGTATATTGAACCATCCTTGCATCCCCGGGATGAATCCCACTTGGTCGTGGTGTATGATCTTTTTGATGTATTGTTGGATGCGATTTGCCAATATTTTGTTGAGGATTTTAGCATCTATGTTCATCAGTGATATTGGTCTGTAATTTTCTTTCTTTGTTGTGTCTCTATCTGGCTTTGGAATTAGGGTGATGCTGGCTTCATAAAAAGAGTTGGGGAGTTTTCCCTCCTTTTGGATTTTTTGGAATAGTCTGTGAAGAATAGGGGTTAGCTCTTCCTTAAAAGCTTTGTAGAATTCTCCTGTGAAACCATCTGGGCCAGGGCTTTTGTGTGGTGGGAGTTTTTTGATTACTGCTTCAATTTCATTTGCTGTTATTGGCCTGTTCAGATTTTCTGCTTCTTTTCATTGAGTTTTGGAAGATTATATTTTTCTAGAAATTTGTCCGTTTCACCTAGTTTTCAAATTTCTTGGCATACAGTTCTGCATAGTAATTTCTTACAATCCTTTCTATTTCTGTGGTATCAGTTGTAATCTCTCCTCTTTCACTTCTGATTGTGTTTATTTGTGTCCTCTCTCTTCTTGATGAGCCTACTTAAAGGTTTGTCTATTTTGTTTATCTTTTCAAAAAACCAACTCCTGGATTCATTGATCCTTAGAATTGTGCTTTTAGTCTCTATGTCATTTAATTCTGCTCTGATCTTGGCTATTTCCTTCCTTCTACTTGCTCTGTGCTGTCTTTGTTGTTTTTCCTCGAGTTCTTGCAGGCGTCGGGTTAGGTTGTTTGTTTGAAATGTGTCTATCCTCTTTAGGTGAGCCTGTATTACTATGAACTTCCCTCTCAGGACTGCCTTCACTGTGTCCCATAAGTTTTGGGTTGTTGTGAGTTCATTTTCATTAGTTTCAAGAAGTTTTTTGATTTCTTCCCTAATTTCAATCTTGACCCATTCGTTGTTTAATAGCATACCATTCAATCTCCATGCTTTTGGGTGTTTTGGGTTTTTTTCCTGTGGGGTTGGTTTCCAATTTCAGTCCCTTGTGATCAGAGAAGATGCTTGGTATGATTTCTATTTTCCTGAAGTTGTTGAGAGTTGTTTTGTGTCCTATCATGTGATCTATCTTTGAAAATGTTCCATGTGCATTTGAAAATAATGTGTATTTAGCTTCTTTGGGATGGAGGGCTCTATATATATCAATTAGGTCCATTTCATCTAGGGGGGTCATTTAATGCTACAATATCTTTGTTGATATTTTGTTTGGAAGATCTATCCATTTTTGACAGTGGGGTGTTAAAATCCCCTACTATAATTGTGTTGCTGTCAATATCTTTCTTGAGGTCCTCTAGAATTTTCTTTATATATTTGGGTGCTCCTATGTTGGGTGCATATATAATTATGATGTTAATGTCTTCTTGGTGGATTTTAGTAATTCTTGTAGAGCTGGTTTGGTGGAGGCGTATACTTTTAGACTTCTTTTGTCTTGGAAGCTTGCTATTTGGCCTTCTATCTTGATTGAGAGCCTTGCTGGGTACAGTAGCCTTGGTTGTAGGCCTCTGTTTCTCATTACTTGCAATATTTCCTGCCATTCTCTTCTTGCTTGGAATGTTTCTATTGAGAAGTCAGTAGCCAACCTTATTGGGACTCCCTTGTATGTTACTTCCTTTTTCTCCCTTGCTGCCTTTAGGATTCTCTCTTTGTCTTGGAGGTTTGCCATTTTAATGATGATGTGTCTTGCAGTAGGCCTCTTTGGGTTCCACCTGATTGGGACTCTCTGCGATTCCTGGATCCGTGTGACTTTATCTCTCCTCAACTTAGGAAAATTTTTCATTATTACTCTTTCAAGTAGGTTTTCTCTCCCTTGTTCTTATTCCTCTCCTTCTGGTATTCCTATGATTCAGATATTATTACGTTTCATATTGTCTTGCATTTCTCTTAAATTCTCCTCATTTTTTCTGATTCTTTTTTCCATTACTTGGCCCATCTGGGAGATTCTTTCTATCCTGTCTTTGATTTCACTTATGCGATCTTCCGCCATATCGATTCTATTCTTCATACCTTCTACTGTGTTCTTCAGTTTAGAAATTGTATTCTTCATTTCCTCTTGGCCTTTACTGATGGTTTCTATTTCCTTTTTCATGTTGGTATAGTTTGCAGAGAGTTCACTGTAGCTCCCCTGTAGTTTCTGGTAGCTCGTTGTAAGATCTTTGAATTTCCTGATAATCAGTGCTTTGAATTCAATATCTGATAGTTGGCTTGCCTCTATTTCATCTAACATTTTTTCTGAGACTTTCTTCTTTTCTTTCATTTGGGGATTGTTTCTTTGTCTTCCCATTGTTTGTGTTGCTCTTCTTGTTGGCCTCAGCTTCTTAAAATGATCTGTTCTGGTTCCCTGGGTTTATGGTGTGAACTTCTGTGGTAGGATGCCTGTGAAATTCAGTGGTGCAGTCCCCTGAAGGTATCTTGGTGTTCTCTGCTTCCACCTACTCCTCTTGTTGGTTTCCAGCTGGTCAAACCCTTTCTTCTGGTCTCACTAGCTGCAGCAGCCTGAGGGGCTATTAGTGTGGCCTTTGTCTCGTCTTTGTGAATTTAGGTGGTCTCGCCAGTGCCCTCCCAAGATCCAGACTGGCTGGGCTCTCCCGCACCCCACTGAGAGCAGGTTTTCCCCCAAGCCTCCCAGCCCTGCCTGGCCTGGCGTGAGGGCGCGCACTCCCAGCCAGGCTTTCCTGGTCTCCCAGGCTTGAGCTTGGACCTTTCCCAGTGCTGTGGCTGCACACACAGGGCAACTCACAATTCTTCCAAGCCAGCAGCTACAGCCTGACTCCCACAGCTTGACTCCCGGTGCTTCTCAGTCTGCGCTAGCTGGGTAGGGAGGGAGCTGGTGACTGGCGCTCTTCCAGGGGCCCTGCCAGTATCTCACAGCTCCCCGAGACTGTGGGGGTGCCGGCTCAGGCTACTGGGAATGCAGGGGCGACTCAGTTCCCCAAGCTGGCAACCACAGCCTGACTCCATGGGTTATCAGAGCTCTCTGGTTTGCTTCCCAATGCCCACTCCTTTCTCTGCCACTACAGGCAAACGATCTCTCCTAGTGTTTTCCAATCTGTGCCCTGCTGGTTAGAGAGGGTGCCAGTGACTAGTTCTCTCTCAGGGTTGTTGTTGCCCGCCCCCAGCTCTCAGAGACTGGGCAACCCGGCCAGGGCCCTGGTGTGGCCCAGTGGAGGGCCTGCAGCCTCTGCACTGTTCCCTCGCACCTTGTTGATCTGGGGTCGTCTCCTCTCCTCAACCTCTGGTCATTCAGTGTCTGCTACACTTTCTGGAGTCCTGCCTTCCTATATGTTGGGTCCCTGTTGGGTATCCGCTGCACTCCTCTGCAGATCAGCCCGGTTTTTCTCAGGTGCATGGAGGGAAGCGAAATCCTTTGTCCTACTCCGCCACCATCTTGGAACCTCTCCTCTGCATTAATTCTATTTGAAATGTTTTTGTTCTTTTTATTCAATGATTACTTTTGGTATGATACAAAAAATAGTTTTCACAATTTGCCAGTCCATGTCAGAATAATCTCCATCCTTTTCATGGAACTGTTACAAAAAGCTAAGATCATGTGAGGACATGGCCTGGGTTCCTCCCAGGAAAACTGAAGCAAGTAACCCTAAAGCGTAAGCATCCTTGGCTTCAGGTTCAATCTGCCCTGCTTTTAGACTGAGATCCTGAGGGAAAAAAGGATATAAGAGAGAAGCTGAGAATGGTGCAGAGGTATTTACACCCCTTCCTTGAAAGAGCTATTCCTTCCACAGTTCCCAAGATTCTAAGGAGAAGTAGTAACAGTGCATTTGTGGGATTGCAACAGCTTCCCCCTACTCAAAATCTCCCCTCTGCCCAGGTGCCAAAATTGGCCCACCATCTGATTTTATATTGCTCATGAGCTAAGACTGGTTTTCAGACTTTGAAATTGTTAAAACAATCAAAATAAGAGTAATATTTTTGACATAAAA
Source organism: Sturnira hondurensis (assembly GCF_014824575.4). Taxonomy (NCBI): domain Eukaryota; kingdom Metazoa; phylum Chordata; class Mammalia; order Chiroptera; family Phyllostomidae; genus Sturnira; species Sturnira hondurensis. The sequence goes on from NW_028080827.1 coordinate 8,945,299, forward strand.
ATTATATGAAATTCAATTTTGTGTTCACAAATAAAATTTTATTGGAAAAAAGCAGGCCCATCTGTTTATATATTGTCTGTGGGAGCTACTATGCTACAACCCAGAGTTTAATAGTTGTGACAAAGGCCACAAAGCTAAAAATATTTACTATCTGGCTCTTTTTAGACAGTTTCCTGTCCCCTGGTCTAGTTATGCTTATTGACTAATTAAACCTAAATTTCCGATAGCTGCTAATACTTAATTTCTGATGTCGTGGCATGGCCTCAGGGGAACCATTCTGTACTCACCCAGCCCTTTATTCTACAAAGCACACCGTGCAGGCAGTAGGCCTCCCCTGCTCTTGCAGAGGCAATCTCACTATAATTAAGTAGAAATATGGGAGATAAAATTAAATTTCTGACTGTCCTGCTGTTTAAAGGATCTCTGTGAAAATTCAATCAGCAGCACAGTTTTAATTTCACATTATCTGGTATTGTTTGAGATTTCATAGCAAGTCTGGCAGTTTTCTCCAGTTTTCTATCTTCCTTGAATGTAAATTTTCCAGCCAGTTACTGAGGATCTAGGTAGGAATCAAATGTGTGTGATCTGTAGCAGTCAGGGTTCTGTTCAGCAGCATGAAACAGAGACTCAGACAAACTTTATAAAATTTTCCCATATAACCTAAATACAGGCATAATAAGGAATCAGGGCTTTGATAGCAGGATTGTTATTGTTTGAAAGGGTGGGCAGGCTTGGCTCGGGTGAGGAGGTATGGGGACTCCCTCTAGCTTCTTGCTCCACCATTCTTACCATTTATTTAGCTTTTCATCTTATAGTCACAGGATGAGTGTTTTATCTTCTAGGACCTAGTCTGAGTTTAAGGTGGGGGAAAAGGAGAAAAACACAAAGAGCTCTTGGGAAAAAAGCCTGACAAAGAATTAGATAGAAAACAATAAATACAACAAGTACTGTCTGCCAAGCACTATTTTGGAATCTTTCCAAGTAGTAATTCATTGATAATATGCTAACTGAGTCCATGCCCTTTAATAAGCTGTATATATCTCATTGGCCTAAACTATGGCTACGTGGCCACTTCTATAGGAAAAGAGGTCTGGGAAGGTGGACATTTCATATCAGATAGGCTTGACTCATGCAGTTCCATTATAAGAAGGATTGAAGGATGGATATCAAACGGACAACCAGAATAGTTGGTCCCAGTGTATATAACAGGGTCAGTGACATGGGCCAGCACATGGTTCACTAGAGTCACGTCAGCTGTCTTAGTGATTTGTACCAATCACTGAAGTCAGATAAAGAGGTTAGAGATATGACATGTACATTTTCTTTTACAATCTTTGAATGACTAACTTTACTGTGGCTTAAACTGATGATTATAGCAGCTCTTTCATTTTTTTAAATTTGATTGAGAGCCACTGAGCCACATGCATGGGAGAATAGGTCAATAAAGGACAGCACAGGTCTTGCCCTCCCTGAGAAGGTATGATGGAAATGGTAAGGAAAAATCTAAGATAATCCACTCATCTCTATTTTTCAGTAGCTTTAGTGGAGAGTCTAATCTGCCTAACAAGTAGAAAACTTCTGGAAAGCAAGGTTCATTTCTTAGATATATTTGTTGCCTCTATAAGAGTTAACACAGAGGTAATATTCAAACTTTGTTCACTGATGTATAAACCTGATGAAGGCAGTTGGTTTAAAAAATCGAAGTTTCAATTTAGGAACAATTCAACAACTCAATTAATATTCAGCTCACTTCATCAAGATCAGTGACTTCAAGGGATAAGAATTATATACCCCATAAATCCACCTTGTATGTGAAAATACTAGGAAAAGTTTCCACTTTTGCCAGTATCTTCAAAGTGCAGTTTGGTATATACAGAATATTAATGTAGGCAGAGACATTTACTGTCATTTACTTGTGTGTGCATGTCTACACACACAATTTGGATTAGTAATCTGAGACTGAGGATGGTGGAACTGTCTACCTGTAAAGTTTGTGTTTGACTTTGTTATTGTTATTTTATCCAATTTATTTAATCCACTGAACTTTATCCTTATGTTTATTAGCAAAACTTCTTATTCTTATCATCTTTGAGACAATAAGAATTCCTCTATGAAGAGTTCAGTTCTACACTGGTCAGCATCAGAGGAAGCATCAGTATTTTTTTGCCTGATATTTTATACATTTTTAGTGCTAAATTATAAACATAAGTTAAAGCAATAGATCCTTTCAGATTATCAAATCTGCACTCGTTACCAAAATGAAAATGCTTTTTGAAATTGTTTTTGAAAAACAGCAGCTGTTCCCACTTCCATAGGAGGGAGAAATGTTTTAAAAACTGTAATTTATTTCTGGGCAGGTGGGCTGGTGTGAGGGGGTAGAGACACAGCCATATTTTCTCTTCCTGCCTCCTATTGCTGTGAATCAGTACAGTGGCAGTACAGTTGCCTGGACGCCTTCTACAGTACATAATTCTCAGGATACTCTCTCATTCATTACTGAGAGGCAGTGTGATTTATTGGAAAGAATGTGAGTTTCGTGTCAATGAGACTTTAGTTTGAATCACTGCTGTATCACATAGCAGCTCTATGATCTTGGAGAAATCACTGACATTTCTGAACCTTGCTTTCTATAACATGGGGACAATAACTGATAGAATTGTTATATGAAGTACATTTAGAGTGGCCACTTATTTTCATTTTCCTATTTTGTGTTTTCTTTGTACAGAGGGAAAAATTCATAAAACTACTAGACCAGTTGCACAACTCTTTAAGAATTGACCTGTCCAAGTATAGGGTATGTACAAAATTATCGTGCTGGCTCAGATCATTTCTTGTCATATTGTAAAAGAAGTATTCATTGTGTAATGGACAATAAAAGTTCTGAGTATGGGATCTCATTTCCTGTCACACTGGAATCGTCCAGCAAATCAGCAAGCCTGTGTCCCATGTTCAGGTACCTTGCCCCATGTAAGCCTACAATACTGTGTGAGTGTATGTAGCTTAATTTTATAATTGTTAATAACTGTCCGATTGAGTGGCTGTCAGCTAATTTATGAAGTACACATGTGGCCCAGTCCTCGTCTTGAAAGCTCACCCCTTGTTACTGAGAGGTCTTGCTGATATTTCCCCAGATTTTCAGATTCCTGTGTAGACTTGCTAATTAACACACTCCTAGATCAGTAAGCATGCTTTCTTAAAGCTGTTCAAAGTTCATTGTCAACAATTTTATACTTCACTTCCAGGTGAAACACACCCAAATATATCCATGTGTGCATGTGCAAATCCACACATATCATTTTAGTTACAAATTTTTTAATCAAAAAATTTATCTTAATAATAATTCCATTCTTAACAGTTTACTGTAAACATCTTTTTATATCTGCACACATGTATTTCCCCTGTATTCAGGTTTTACTCTTTTATTGATGGCTATTTTAATTGCATATTGCTGGACATTTTAAATGCCAAATTTTGTCAGACTCGCCTTTTATGTGTGAACTGGGGCCCACTCTAGGAGAAGAGAACTGGTGTGCCAGGCAGTAAAAATACCTGGGGGCAGAAGGCCTTGAGTTCGCTCATTTGCTGTCACTTAGACCCCAGCCCTCCTCCAGCTCATGTACAATGAAAAGTTACCTGTGATTTTCCATACAGCCATTTAAAAAGCCAATCTGAAGACGTCTCTGTTTTTATATGACATGTCTCACCAAGTCACTCTAAGAAAAGCTTTTTGTTAAAGTCCACAGTATTTCAAGGAGAGACTACACAGTACAGTCTTATTTTTGTAACTTTATAAAATTTACTCGTGATTATAAGTAAACATAGCACATGGAAAAGTTCCCAAAGTATTTTTGAAAAAAATTACCTGTCTTGAGAAAATTATAAAAAGTACTTTCAAATATATATCGTCTTCCCTTCTTAGTGGCAAAACTATTTTATAACAAAGACTAATAATATCAAGGCATTAACCATATTGTTTTGTATATTTTATTGCATCATGGGAATAAATAGAAGGGTATACCTTCCTAAGACTAAAAGATAATATTTTGATTTTTTTTACTTTTTATAGTGTTTTATCATAAAAATACTGTAAGACTACTATGGGGATATTTTAAATTTTTTACACTGCTTACTTTCCATTATTGGTCTCAGGAAACTAGTTTTAGTTTATTATTCCCCCAGAGCCTTAATGATGATAATTTGCACATTCTCTTGCTTCCTAATTGATCAGGAAAACTTTCCTGCCAGCAATGCTGAGCGGCTGCAAGACCTGAAATCAACTGTGGATCTGCTAACGAGTATCACCTTTTTTAGGATGAAGGTAATTTACTTTACTTCTGTCACTGACTTAGTGTGATATAACACATTTATGTCCTGGGAAAACTGGTTTTACCTTTCTTTTTCACTGAAGTATAATTGATTTATAGATTATAATAGTTTCAGAGGGACAACTTAGTGTTTTGATATTTATATGCATTACAGAGTGATCACGATGATAAGTCTAATTTCCCTCCGTCACCATACAGTTGCTACAGTACTTTTGTTATATTCTTTATACTGTTTATTACTTCCCTGTGGTTATTCACCTTATAGCTAGAAATCTGTGCCCTTTAAGCCCCTTTACCCCTTTCACCCGTCTCCCCACACCTGTCTCTGGCGCCCACCAGTTGTTTCTCTGTATCTATGAGTCTGCTCCCGTGTTGTTTTGGTTGTTCATTGGTTTTTGTTGTTGTTTTTTATTTCACATATAAGTGAAATCATAGGGTATTTGTCTTTCTCTGTCTTATTTTACCTAGTATAGTATCCTCGAGTCCCATCCCTGTTTTTGAAAATGACAAGATGTCATTCTTTTTTATGGCTGAGTAATCCGTCATTATGTGTGTATGTAGTACATCTTTATTCATCTACCTGTGAAAACATAGGTTCCTTCAATATCTTGGCTATTATAAACAATGCCATAATGAACACAGATATGCATATTCTCACCAAATTAGTGGGTATTGTTCCTTCAGATAAATTTCCAGAAATGGGATTGCTGGGTCATATGGTAGTTCTATTTTTAATGTTATTAAGAAGACTCCATACTATTTTTCGTAATGGCTACTCCAGTTTACATTTATACCAACAGTGCATAAGCATTCCTTTTCTTTACGTCAGTACTTGTTAGTTTTTGTCTTTTTGACAACAGCCATTCTGACAGGTGGGAGGCAGCACCTCATTGTGGTTCTGATTCCCATCCCCCGATACTCCGTGAGGTTGAGCACCTTTTTAGGTGCCTGTTGGCTGTCTGTGTGTCGTCAGCAGAAAACTGTCTACTCAGGTGCTCTCCCTATTTTCTAGTTAGATAGTTTATATTTTTTGATACTGAGTTGCATGAGTTTGTATATATCTTTTAATATAACACCATATCAGATCAATCTTTTTCAAATATTGTCTCTCATTCAGTAAGTTGCCTTTTTGTTTTGTTGATGGTTTCCTTTGCTGTTCAAAAACTTTTTTAGACTTTACCCATCTCTTGATCAGTACCATTCAGCCTCAGCAATTAATCTGTGGTGCCTTCGTCTGAGTTAAATGAGTCTTCCAATAGAAGGTGTGTGGAAAAGAAATTATTCTAGACACTAGATATTCTGATACATTTGGCTCAAATGAAGTTTTAAATTAAACCTATTTTAAATAAAGCTCTCCAGTAAGTGGACATGGCACTTACAAAAAAAATCCCTAAGAGTGTTAAATGGAAATGGCATTTACTTCTTAGTTTATTTTTAACTCAGATGTCTTGCTGACTTTTTCTTGGAAAGAAAATAGCTAACTCTTTAAGTTTACCCCAGTTGTGGTCACTTTCATTTTCAGTAGTGGCAGTGTCTATGTAAGAGTATATTGGATTGCTTAAACTATTAATATACAGCATTTAACTACTAGCTACCAAGCTATGCAGGCATTTCCTTTTAGATATATCTCCCCTGCTTTAACAGCAAGTTCTCTGCATAATTTGGGTAGCAGGACAATTCATGTAAAATTTCCCCAAATCTACTTAGCAGGCTTTAGACTACAATTTTTACTCTTAAGAAAGATAATTTGGTGATGTTTATTCAGAAAATTTCTATACAGAAAAAATAGAAAATAGAAATAAGTTTTTCCTTTCAGTTGCCCATCATTTTTTCACTAAAAGCACTAAAAATGGTCATTTATAGTATGAGAAGCAGAAAACATAACTATATATACCAGCAATCTTTAGATTCTCTAAAGTTCAATTAAAATTCATTTGGTTTAAAATCAGTTACTTTAGATGACTGGAATAAATAGAATTTATGTCAGTTCTGATCTTCTGGCAGCAGCTGCTTCAACAGTGTATAGAGACTGATGGTGAGACCAACCTTTTTTTTTCCAGCTGATGTTTTTAAAAATATATTTTATTGATTATGCCATTACATTTGTCCTATTTCCCCCCCTTCATTCCCCTCTACCCTGCATATCGCCTCCTCCACCATTCCCCCCTTTAGTTTATATCCAAGTGCCTCAGGTTGTTTAGATCCTATATTTCCCATACTATTCTTGCCCTTCCCCTGTCTATTTTCTACCTACCATCTATGCTACTTATTCTCTGTAACTTCTCTCCCCTTCTCTTCCTCCCACTCCCCTGTTGCTAACCCTCCATGTGATCTCCATTTCTATGGTTCCGCTCCCAATCTAGCTGTCCTTTTAGTTTTCTTTTGTTTTAGGTGTGGTTGTTAATAACTGTGAGTTTGCTGTCCTTTCACTGTTCATATTTTTCATCTTCTTTTTCTTAGATAAGTCCCTTTAGCATTTCATATAATAAGGGCTTGGTGATGATGAACTCTTTGAACTTGACCTTATCTGAGAAGCACTTTATCTGTCCTTCCATTCTAAATGAAAGTTTTGCTGGATAAAGCAATCTTGGCTGTAGGTCTTTGGATTTCATGACTTGCAATACTTCTTTCCAGCCCCTTCTTGCCTATAAGGTCTCTTTTGAGAAATCAGCTGACAGTCTGATGGGAACTCCTTTGTAGGTTACTGTCCCCTTATCTCTCACTGCTTCTGGAATTCTCTCCTTCATTTTAATCTTGGGTAATGTAATTTGATGTGCCTTGGTGTGTTCCTCCTTGGGTCCACCTTCTTTGGGACTCTCTGAGCTTCCCGTATTTCCTGGAAGTCTATTTCCTTCACCAGATTGGGGAAGTTCTCCTTTATTATTTGTTCAAATACATTTTCCACTTGTCACTCTCCCTCCTCCCCTTCTGGTACCCCTATAATTTGGATGTTGGAACGTTTAAAGATGTCCTGGAGGTTCCTAAGCCTCTCCTCATTTTTTGAATTCTTGTTTCTTCATACTTTTGTTTGGTCATTTTTTTCTTCCTTCTGGTCCACTCCCTTGATTTGAGTCCCAGTTTCCTTTCCATCACTATTGGTTTCCTGTGCATTTCCCTTCATTTCAATTAGTTTAGCCTTCATTTGTTCCTCTAATTTGTGGCTGAAATCAACCAGTTCTGTGAGCATCCTGATCACCAGTATTTTGAACTGTGCATCTGATAGGTTGGCTATTTCTTGGTCACTTGGAGTTTTCGGCTCTGGAGCTTTGAGTTCTTCTTCAGCCATAGTTTGGTTTGTTCACACCTGTTACGTATGAGGAGTGGAGCCCTAGGTGTTCACCAGGGCGGGGCAACTCAGTCGCTGGGTTGTGACGCTGCACGTGGGGGTGGGGTCAAAGAGGGCCAATGGCAGTGTCCCCTGCTGCTTCCTGCTGCTGGGGCCTGTGTGGTCAGTCTCACTGCTCGCTCCTTCGCCTGGTTTATCTGCGCGCGAATGTGTGACCACGGTCAGCCTGCCACCTTGTACCCTCACTGGGTCTGCCTGTTGCAACCCCACGCCTGAGACCTGCCAACCTCCCCCGTGTGCCTGGGTCCATCTGGCTCAGTTTTCCTGGTCAACCCCGCTCCGCTAGCTGCTGCCTCCACCCCTCTTACCGGTCTGGCTGAATGGTTCGTTGTTGTCAGACTTCCACATACTTCAATTTTTCTGTGTTTTGGTTACGTTTTTGTTACTAAAACTTTGTTGTCTTTAAACTTGGTTGTTTGAGGAAGCACAGTGTTTCCACCTATGCCTCCATCTTGGTCAGAAGTCTCCAACTTTATTATTTTTATTGTATTTTTCCATTATCATTTATCTCCCTTATACACACTTCCCCACAAAATCACTACACTGTTGTCACTGTCCATGAGTCTTTTTTCCTTAATCCCTCCACCCCTTAATCTCTTCCCCACCCAACTGTCATCCTCTTTTCATCTATGAGTGTATCTCTGTTTTACTTATTAGTTAAGTTTGTTCATTAGATTCCTCATGAGTGAAATCATATGGTATTTGTCTTTCTCTGACTGACTTATTTCACTTAGCATAATGTTCTCCAGGTCCATCCATGCTGTAGCAAAGGGTAAAACTTTGTCATTTTTTTACTGATGATTAGTATTCCATGGTGTAAATGTCCCATAGTTTTTTTGTCCACTTATCTACTAATTGACACTTAGGCTGCTTTCATATCTTGGCAGACGTAAATAACACTACAATGAACATAGAGGTGCTTATGTTCTTTAAATTAGTGTTTTGGGTTCTTTCAAATATATTGCCAGAAGTGGGGTCACTGGGTCAAAAGGTAGATTCATTTTCAACTTTGGGGGGGCTTCTCTATACTGCTTTCAGTGATTGTGTCAATCTGCATGCCCACCAGCAGTATATAAGGTTCCCCTTTCTTCACATTCTAGCCATCACTTGTCTTCCATTTATTGATGATAACCATTCTGACAGGTGTGAGGTGATATCTCATTGTGGTTTTAATTTGCATTTCTCTGATTAGTGACATTGAGCACCTTTTCATACGTCTGTTAACCATCTGTATGTATTCTTTGGAGACATGTTTATTCAGGTCCTTTGCCCATTTTTTAAATTGAATTGTTTGGTGTTAAGTTTTATGAGTTCTTTATAAATTTTAGATATTAACCCCTTATCAGATGTATTGGTGAATATGTAGGTTGTCTTTTTATTTTGTTGATGGTTTTCTTTACTGTGAAAAAATTTTTAGTTTGATGTAGTCCCATTTGTTATTTGTTTTCCTTGCCTGAGGAGACATATCAGATAAAATATTGCTATCAGCAATGTCAGAAATTTTACTGCCTATGTTTTTTTTAGGATGTGTATGGTTTTGGTGTTAACAGTTAAGTCTTTAATTCATCTTGAATTTAGCCTTGTGTGTAGTATAAAAGGTGGTCAAGCCTCGTTGTTTTGCACATAACTGTCCACTTTTTACAACACCATTTATTGAATAACAGAAACCTATTGCATTTTTATGTACCAATCATGAACTATTATAAGGGAAATTAAGAAAGAATGCCATTCACAATTGCTTCATAAAGAAGAAAATACCTAAGAATAAATCTAGCCAAGGTTTTAAAAGATGTGTGCTTGGGAAATTATAAGACATTGAAGAAAGAAATAAAGAAAATATAAAGAAGATACAAATAAGTGGAAACACATACTGTGTTCATGGATAGAAAAATTAACATCATTAAAACGTCGATAATACACATAGCAATCTATATATTCAATGCAATTCCTATCAAGATTCCAATGATGTATTTCACAGAAATAGAGCAAATATTTCAAAAATTTATATGAACCCACAAAAGGCCCCATATAGACAGCGATCCTGAGAAAGGACAAAGTTGGAGGAATCACACTACCTAGTATCAAACTGTACTATAAAACCATAGTAATTAAAACAGTGTGGTGCTGTCATAAAAACAGGCAAATAGATCAATGGAACAGAAAAGAGATCCCAGAAATAAATCCACACCTTTACAATCAATTAAGATTCATCAGAGGAAGCAAGCACATACAATGGGCTAAAGATATATTTTAGTGTAAACACCAGCGTTCACTCCTTGGGTAAATACGTTATAGTTATCAAATAAACATACTTGATAAATGTATGTTTAACTTTACAAGAAATGACAAATTGTTGTTCAAAGCAGTTGTATGGTTCTGCATTCCCAACAGCACCATGTGAGAATTCTACTTCCAGTTGCTCTGAATCTGATAGTGAAGCTCAACTTTTGGTATTTTCCATGGTTTTGATTTTTTCTTTTTTCCTTTTTCGCAATTCTAACAGCAGTGAAGTATCTTATTGTGATCTTAATTTTCTCAGTTAATGTTACTGATCATTCTTTCTTGGTCTGATTTGCCATCTGAGTTTATTTTACAAGCAGTCTGTTGAAATATTTTTGCCTAGTTTTCATTATATTTTATCTTACTCTTGAGTAACAAGAATTCTTTATATACTCTAGATACAAGTCTATTGTCAGGTACATTATTTGCTAATATTTTCCCCATCCTTTGCCTTTTCATTTTTAAACAAAAAAAAATTAATTTTGATGAAATCTACTGTCATTTTTTTCTAGTGATTGTCCATTTTATTTGGATATATTTCTAGACTCTGTGTTACTGTCAGTTGTCTGTATTTTCACCATTAGCATACTGTCTTGATTACTGTGGCTTTATAGCAAATCAGGTACCACAAGTCCTCCACCATTTTTCCTTCTTTTTCAGAATAGTTAGGTGATATTAGTTCTTGTTGGAATTTTGATTCAGAGCACATTAAATCTATACATCAATTTGGAAAGAACTGAAATTTTAACAATATTAGATTTTCAAATAACTCTTATTTTTTGAACCCTCTTCAATCAGACTTTTATCCCATCACTTCACCAAATGATCTTCTCAAATCATCAGTGAGCATTATTTTGGGAAATCTAATGGTAAATTTTGATCCTCATGCTATAGTGTTCAGTATCATTTAATATATTCCATCAATTCTTCCTCCAGGAAATTCTGTTTTCTAGATTTCCTATTGCTTAGTTTTCCTCCTAACTCACTGGCTGCTCCTTTCTGGTTTTCACTGCTTTTTTCTTGTCTTCCCTGCTTCATTCTACCTCATTTGCCTGATGTCATAGGGCTAGAATTACCCAGGCATCTCTACTCTCTAGACTCACTTATACAAACATCGACTTGACCTCTACTCATATACATAACAAGCTTGCTTCTCAGTCTTAACCTGTGTGAAATGGAGCTCCTGATCTCCCAAGCACAGCTTTGCCTATCTAGATTGAGGCCACCTCCACTCTACCAGTTTCTCGGCTTAAAACCTTGAGGTGACTCTTCTCTTTCTCTCACATAAGTTATACAGTGTAAGCAAGCCCTGCTCTTCCTTCCAAAATTACCCCAAATATGGTTTCGTATAACAGTCAGCTCCTAGATTACCACTATAGTCCAAGTACTATCTTCACTTGACTTGATTACAGCACTATTCATATCACTGATCACTTTACTTTTTCCATAGCCCACCTTAAGGCAGCATAAGGGAACTTTTAAAAAGATAAGTAAAGTCATTTTGTTCTTCTACCCAAACAGCCTAATTTCTCCCCACTTTGCTCAAAGTTAAGGTTCTTCCAACAGTGTATATATGGGGTTTTTTGCTGGTTCCATCCTGTTACTTCTCTGAGTTCAGGTAAAATTGCTGTCCTTTATATTAATTCTATTCTACTGAAATACCGTCTATCCTCTCTTCTCTGTTTTATTTTTATTTTCAACATGCATCATCATATAATATATTTTATAATTTATTTTCTTTTTTATTTAATAGAATTCAGCTCCACAAGGAAAGGGATTTTTGTTTCTTTTGTTCATTGCAGTATAACTATTATCTGGCATATAATAGATGACAAATGTTTGTCAAGTGATTGAATAAAATAAATGAATGAATAATACAATTAGTCACTTTAAGTCTTACTATTTGAATATTTATGACTATGAACTTTTCCACTGAGTAGTAACAGCAGAAAGTGAAAGTGAACACTCACACATTGAAAACATTTCTAAGACCACATTTTTCTGAACATAGGAAATCAACTAAAAGCATTTATTGAAATTGTTTAAGTTGCCTATATTGGATTGCAATATTCTGTTCAACTAAAGAAAATAATTTGTCTGTCAGGTTCTGGAGCTGCAAAACCCCCCAAAGGCTAGCATGGTGGTAAAGGACTGTGTCAGAGCTTGCCTGGATTCTACGTACAAGTATATTTTTGACAACTGCCATGAACTCTATTCCCAGCTAATAGACCCGGTAAGAAGAAACTTGTGTCTTTCTATTTCTAATGTCCATTTCCATTAGTTCAGAATGACAGTAAATGGGAAAGTACTTTCACTTAATTTCACAGTAACTGGAGGTTTTGAGATTTTTTAATATATTTTCTTTACATTTGGACGTCATTTTTATATTCTTGAAATAATTCACTCCTCACAATAATGTTGTGTTGTAAAGGTGGACATTATTATTCAAATTTTTCAGTTGAGGAGTCAGTTTTAGAAGAATTAAGTGATTTGCTCCTGGTCACATAGTGGGCAAGTGGCAGATTTGGGGATAAATTTAGGATTCTAACTCCTGCTCCTAGTTATTCACCTAATTCATACTGCTTCCCTTATCAGTTACCTCATAAAAGTGAGAGTTGGAGAAATTTTTATAGAGTGAAATGGTGAATTTGTTATTAAGAAATGTTTCAAAATGCATTAATTACTAATAAATGTATTAATTATTAAGACATAATTTATTAAGAAATATTTCAAAAATTATAGAAAGTAAATCAAACACACATATATTTACAATTTAGGTGGCCAAATTTTAATATTTAGCAATATTTGCTCTGCTTTTTGTTGTTTAAAAGTATTAAATGTTATATATGAAATAGCATTTCACTTTGCACTTCTTCCAAATTTTATTCCCCTCTCTTCTTTCTCCTTTAGAGATGAACACTATTTAATATTGGTGTTTGAACATCTTTTCACATATGCTCAATGAATACTTCAGTTTTACTTTTTGTGAATTGCCTATTAATCATTTCCTGATTTTTCTCTTGGCTTCCTTGTATTTTACTTATTAATTTGTATAAAATTCTAAAATATATTCTGAATAGTAATTGTTTGTTGGTTATGTTACTACATATATGATTTCCCTCTTTATTCGCAATATGTCTTTTGGTTGCATAGAAGTTTTCTAATGCATACTATGATTTATATATTGCTATTAGTTCTATAAAACTGCTGTTCGGGGGGTGGCTTTTTAACAGGTATCTATTGCCTACTTCCCTGAAGAATGCAGTTTTCCCTGTGGAATTGTCAGGTTACCTGTGGAATTTCCAGGTCAATTGAATGGGGCACATTCTATAAAACCTATGTAAGATGAAGATGAGTAGGATTCTTTCAAGCTGGGTTTCAAGATAGGTTTCTTATGGTATTAAATCTTTCTGTGGTCACTGATTCCTTAGCCTAATAGGAGAAAAAATTAAGGCCTGATAATTGTCATTGCAGAGGCAAAGCAACATATAACCCCACAATTATTCGTAACTTTAGCTGTCATTCCTCCTAGACATGCACTAGCTTAGACACTTAGTCCTCTGAGGTTTCTAGAGATTGAATGGTCTCTCACTTATACTCTCCCACTGTGTGGCTTTCTAGTGGTTTTCCTTCATCTGTTTTCTACTCTCCATCTTCCTCCCCAAAACATTTTTAAATGCTTCAGCATTTTTACTTCATCTTTATCTTACCTAGAATATAAAATTGAAACTTTTATTATACCATATAAGTTACCCATACATAGCTTTATTATCCATCTTACCAGACCTTGCCAGTCCCAGTTTCCTGCTCCCTGCAACTTCAAACCCAAAATGATCCCTCTCATGGGCCCTAAAGTCTATTATTTCCATGAATTGACCATCCTCCTTTACATCCATGCATTCATATGTCCTACTCTGTATTCCTAAAATGTTCTCCCAATCTCTGCCTTCATAAAAATTCAGCTTAAATATAACCTCATTCTGCTAATGCACACCCAGTGAATGAAGGTAACTCAAGGTAAAGCAGCATATCTTATTTAGTGTCTCTCTAATATAATCATTGTTAATAATAATAGTGGTTTTATTTATATAAAAGATATAAAAATATGGAAGTTCCCATAAAGCAAATATGACCTTGACAAAAAGTAAAAAAAAAAGTTACATCAAAAAAATTAATATAGTTTTAATATTTGCCAACTTGGCTTTCAAAAAAAGATACGTAATTTGCTAACCAACTTGTATTCTTTATAGGTAGAAAGATCTATAGATTTTATATGAAATGTTTATAGTTCTGGGACTATTTGGAGCTAAGCTTTACATTTAAGAAAAAGATTTTTCTATAAAAGTAGTTATTATTTGAAATTCTAAAGGAACACCCATTGGTTCTGAATGGTTTAGTAAACTAATACATCCAAGACCCCTTCTGTAACCATCTCAGAATAATTTTAATGATTAAAGCTCATTTCTCCTCAGTTGACTCCAACTTCATTTTCCTGGGAGCTTAAGCAAGTGTCTTTTTTTTTTTTTTTACCTCATACCATATATTGGAATTGCCCTCAAATTCTGATAATGGTATCTTCAAAATTAAATACCTTCACAAAATTAAATATCTTCACAATACATTAAAAGTCTGACCACTTTTCACTAGCTCCATGCTTCTGGTCTGGTATGAAGCATCTTTGTTGCTTGGTTGGATTACTGCATAACTTCCCAAGAGATCTCAGTGCTTCCAGTCTACCACCTGACATCTGTTCTCAAGAGAGCAGCAAGAACAAACCATTTAACAAGTCAGCCGTGGCCAGGTAGCTGAGTTGGTGAGAGCAGTATCCTGAATCACCAAAGTTGTGGTTTAATCTCCAGTCAGGGCACGCACAAGAGTTAACCAATGAATGCATATGTAAGTGGAACAACTCGATGTTTCTCATTCTCTTTCTCTCTCTCTCTAAAATCAGTAATTTTAAAAAATTAGTAAGTCAGACCATGTCACAGAATGTTCTAAAGTCGTTTCAAATTTAAAGTCCTTACAATGGCCTGTAAGAAACAGTATTTGCCCCACATTACACCTTCCAGCTCACTTACTCTCTTACTGTATCCTTTGCGTATGTCACCCTGTGAGCGGAGAGCCGTGCAAGAGTTTACCCACAGGAAAGTAGTATGAACAACACTGTGCTCCTGGTGCTATGACCACGCCTGCATCACAGTAGATGCTCAAAAGAGCATTCATTGAGTGAAGTGAATAAATATGAACACACAATAATTTTCTCAAACCATAAGCATATAGGTATATTTGGCCTGTTGTAAACAAGACAGAAAGAAGTACTCTGTACTGTGGTAGACCCTGTCTTTGCCTAAAGCCTCCTGCAGTTGTACTGGGTCATGCTGCAGGGTTCAGGAAGATGACATGTGGGAGGAATTGATGAAAGGCTCATGGGTCTCAACCTGTCAAAATACCCTCCAGCTTTCTTCTGCTTCAGTAACCTGGAAGGACACACATTCCTGATGGTATAGCTCCCAGATGGAGGAGGGCTATCTAGCCAGTTCTAGACTTTGGATATTTAAGAAAGAATCTATCACTGCATTAATTCACCAAGATATGGAAATTTGTTACCATAGCCCAATTTGGCTTACTTTGACTAATAGACTTCTAAATCATTTCCAGTCTGCCACCTTAATTATATCTAATTAATATATATTTATGTTTATATGACTATCCTATCTATAACTCCATTCATTCATGGGATTAAGTCCAAACTCTTTGCCTTTATCCAAAAGTCCTCCAATATCTGAGTTCTGATTATCTTTTCTCATTTAAACCTCATTTTTACTTTATACCCTATGACACAGCACACTAAACTTGCTGATGTCTTTGTCTGCATTGTCTCTAGCTGCCTAAAGTTGCTTCCCCTCCCTAATACCCCTCATGGCAAGCACTAGCTTTTCTGAACTGTTCTTCAGAAAGCCTTAAGGGCCTCTCCTATCTGAATTAAGTGTTTCAGCTCTCCGTGCTCATAATACTCTGATATGTCATCATCAGGTGCACTTATCATGCTGAATTTATGAGGCACATAATATATTATCTATTTGGCCCATCTTTCCCAGTAGGCTGTCAGTTTCAGCTCTGTAGCCCCAATGTTCAATGCTGTGCCTGACACAGAATTGAGTTGATAATATAATCAATTAAAAACAAAGTTTACAAAAACAGCATTCTATTCCTTATGCATTTAGTCTTCTTCAACAACCCCACTTCTAAGACTGTAATCTAGATTTTGATCTCTGATATCAAAACTCAAGTTTAAAATCTAGCTCTATGGCTTATTAGTTTTGTGGCATTGCATGAGCTACTTGACCTCTTCATGCATCATTTTCTTCATTAGGACATACTTTTGATATTTATGCTACTTCTGTTTTATCTGAGTCTTTTTTAGAGTATTTAATGCCTGAAACCAAAAAAAAAAAGAATTTTAGGGTTGTTAGCATAATTCTGATTATTCAAATGGGGAAGCATACTTTCCCCAAAGTGGTTTTGAAGAGCCAGATGAAAACAGTGCTTAGAATACAAATGGAAATTAGATCTGACAGAGAAGTCAAAATAATGACAGCTAGAAGAACAGGATAGACATGTGGTCTCCAGAGGCTGGCTGCACACTCACAGAGGAGCATTTACAGTCTCCATGAGGATGTATGGGACGGATCTCTCGCAGGAAGATACCTCAGAAATCAAACTCTAAAGTAGACTAATATTGTTATAATTATATTTTGTCCATTAATATTCAGTCTAAAATCTCATAAGTTTATTACCTGTGTGTCTATTTTATAAATTGCCTCTTCTTATGCCAATTTTTTAAAAATATGATCTTTTTTCTGGTTAATATTCTGGCATTTCTTAGTCCTTTGTCAGCTTTTGACATGGCAAAGGTATTACACAACCCATCACCATTCTGTATTTTTTTGCCACAGTATATGTTTATGAGAAAAATCTCAATTTTAATGTAATCAAATTGATCAATTTTTTAAATTTAAGATTGGTGCTTTGTTATTTTAAACAGTCTTTCCTTCCCATCCCACAAATGGAGGGTCTCTTTATGTAAACTTAATGAAATTGGTGTGCTCTAGCTTAGAAATCACTATTAGTTAAGATCATCCAACTAATTTTCCTTGGTGTTATTTCATGTCTCTAAAGCAACCTTCAGGTTTCAGGTTTTCTTTTTATATAATCACCCAGGAGAGGATAAAACAAAATAATTTAAAGTCTATTTGCTTGTTTTTTATTTTCAAAGAACTGCCATTTTTCCCCTAAGGTGTCCTCAGAATCTACACTAGTGCCCTAGCATTAATCTCACTGAATATCTGTCTATCTGTCCATCCATCTGTCCACCTGTCAACCCATCCATCTGTCTTTTCATTTATCCATTCACCCATCTATGGAAAATCACACATTTCATTTAGAGTCTCATTGCTTCTTTCCCAAATCAAATTCCCTTGTCTCTTACCTCTGAGGCAATCTGTATTATGCATTTGATGTTAGCTTTCTGGTTCATCTGTATGTACATTTATTATATATGTCTATTATCCATTTGTGGTACTGTCTGTATCTCCATAAATCTCTCATGCACTGCATGTAGAAACAAGTAGTACCGTGGTAGGGTTACATGTGATAACTCTAGAACCAGACTGCCTAAATGCTGTTGGGTAGGTTTGAAATTTTTGAAGCTCAATATTCCTTTTTAAGAACCTATGCTGTTACAGTTAGGTACAGAGGTTTTTAATTATTATTTTTTACAGTTACGTATCACATTATTATACCACAATTTACATACCAACTCCAATGTCTCACTTTTACAAATAATAGCACAATGAATATGTTTGAGGTAGAAGTGATATGTGCAACTTCCAGTCTGTGCTCTTAAAAAACAGAACGCTCTCCTTTCCTCCACTCTTCCGTTTCTACTAGAATTGGTATAAACTTGCCATCTGGTATCATGTTTTGCATGTGTGTTAGAATGTCCTTTTGCTTGTGTAATTCCCACAGTAAGCACTGAGTAGAATGAAAGTAGAAACTCTATTTGTTTTAGTATTGAATTTACAGCATATAACAGTGTGCCTCACATACAGTAACAGAAATCAATAACTACTTGCTTGCTTAATAGAACTTTGATATAAAAACATGTCTTCTTAGGTATACAACATAGTGGTTAAACATTTATATACCTTACAAAGTGACCACCTCGGGAAGTCCGAGTATCCATTGGCACCATCCATAGTTATTACAATGTTATTCATTATATTCTCTGTGCAGTGCTTTACAACTCTGTGACTATTTTTACAGCTGGCAATTTTTACTTCTTAATCTCTTCACCTTTTTCGTCCATCACCCCAACCCCCCTCTCATCTAATAGCCATTATTTTGTTCTCTGTATCTATGAGTTTGTTCCTATTTTGTTTGTTCATTTATTTTGTTTTGTTTTAGATTTCACATATAAGTGAAATCATATGGTGTTTGTCTGTCTCTGACTTGGTTTATCTAATATACTGCATCCATGTTGTCTCAAATGGTAAGATTTCATTATTTTCATGACTAATATTCCATTGTGTATATGTACTACATCTTCTTTATTCATCTGTTGTTGGGCACAGGTTGCTTTCATATCTTGGCTACTATAAATAATGCTGTAATGAGCATGGGGGTGCATATATCTTTTCTAATCAGTGTTTTAGATTTTTTCAAATAAATATTCAGAAGTAAAATTGCTTAATCACACAGTGGTTTTATTTTTTATGTTTTAGAAACCTCCATATGGTTTTTTAATAGTGGCTATATTATGGGAGAAACTTGGTTCTTCCTGCTGACTCAGTGAAGAATTACAGATCAGTAAGTCTATTAGGATGTAAACAGGGTTAATTGGTGATACGTTCTCATGGAAGAGAATGGG
Organism: Sturnira hondurensis; assembly: GCF_014824575.4. Classification (NCBI taxonomy): domain Eukaryota; kingdom Metazoa; phylum Chordata; class Mammalia; order Chiroptera; family Phyllostomidae; genus Sturnira; species Sturnira hondurensis. The sequence goes on from NW_028080827.1 coordinate 8,964,179, forward strand.
CCTTGCCAAGGTGGAGGTATAAAGCAAGAACATCAGGTCTTTTGTCTTGAGGACTAACACAGTTGGTGGGTTGGGGGTGAAGGAGTTACGTATTGATTGATGAGTAAAAGTGGCACCAGGCCCCACCAGGGGGCACATGACTACCCACATGTAGGTGTGTGTGAGGATCTATTAGCCTGAATCCTTATCTTGCTCCAGACCCCATCTGTTCATCTTGTAAAACAGATACGTGACAAGAGGCAGTTACCCAAAGTTATTTATGGGCTCTTTCTGCAAGCACTAGGGATTCCCTCATAAAACAGTGACTAGAGGTAGGCAATGAAGCAAAGCTGTTTTATGGACTTCTTCTTTGGGTACTGTGGACCCCCTCATCCCCTTTCTAGACCTTGGGATGAATGTACAGTTTCAATGGCTTTTCCCCCAGATTATAGAAAGGATACATACAGAATTTCAAGGGCTCCCCTCCTTCCAGTGCTACCATGGTGTTTCTTAGGATGTTGGAACAGCTGCTAATATTATCAGACCAGGCTCAGGACTGCTGAGTTAGTGGGTGAGACATGTCTCCCTCCTCCTCCCTGCCTTGGTTTACTATCTATCCTACCTAACAGCTGCACCAATTTTCATTCCCACTGAGAGTGTAGATGAGTTCCCTTTTCTTTACATCCTCGCCAGTACTTATTCTTGTCTTTTTGATAATAGCCATTTAACAGGTGTGAAGTCGTGTCACTGTGATTTCCCTAGTGATTAGCAATATTATGATATCGAACATCTTCTCTTGTACCCATTGGCCTTTTGTATGTCTTTGGAAAAATGTCTGTGCAGATCAAATGTTTTGGACGAGTGTCCTCATGCAGAAGATGAACAATAAGTTGTGCAACATTGCTCCCTGAGATGTCTCTCAAACTTAGAGAGCTCTGGTTTGTCTCTCAAACATTTGAGATTGCCCAAGCAGGGAGCTATTATATTTTTAATATTTCCCAGTTGTGGAGGGTATGATAAGACCTGTCAGTGCCCCAAATGTGGAAATCTCACTCAGCAGCCAGTTCCAGGCTGACTGGAAGCCAAGCCCCCAGGCAAAAGCTTTTAAAGTACGCAAGTAATATACAATCCTCTCAGGCCACAGTCATAAGCCCCGCTGGCCTCCAAACTAGGTGATCTGGAGGTGTCCCCCAGGGACAACTGTGACTATTGGGCTGCCCAAAAGTATATAAGCTGCTTTCTGAAGTACCCGAAGTGGGAGTGAGCACACAGCCGGCCTCCCCTGGCCGACACTCGCAGAGAACACTTGGTGGCCCTCCAGAAGTGTGACGAACATGAAGCCTCCTCTCTGGCCAAAGCCCCGAACAAGTAGATATTAATACTTATTTATCACAAGTAGTTTATTTTGATATGAAAGGTGGTGGAAATATTGTTTTTAAGAATGATTTATCACAAGTTTAGAAATAAAAGTTAAGTATGAATTACAGCCTATAATTAAATTAACCAATAACATTTTTGCTGTTTCCCTTTTTCTTTCTGAAATACAGCCTAAAGAACTATTTTTAAAAAGTAAGTCATTTTCTTATAGTATGTAATAGGTCTATTTATAAGTTGTTTTCATAAAACATTAAATTTCAAAATAGTTGTTTAAGTTCAGCTTTAGGGATAAATAATTTACTGTATTTTCTATTTTAACCTCATTATCTGAAATTCTAAAAAGAAAGTTAATTTTTAGTACTACATACTTTTACAAAGCTTTGTACACAAATAAATGTTTTAAAAAGAGAAAGCAGAATTAAGAGGTTTTATCAAGCCCCTATACTTTAAAACAAAACAAACTTCAAGCCTCCAAAAATAGATAAGTTGCAGATGTAAACTTTTTAGGAGAGACTTAGATTAGAGAGATAATCACTGAGAAAGCAGNTTCTTTCTGAAATACAGCCTAAAGAACTATTTTTTAAAAATAAGTCGTTTTCTTATAGGATGTAATAGGTCTATTTATAAGTTGTTTTCATAAAACATTAAATTTCAAAATAGTTGTTAAGTTCAGCTTTAGGGATAAATAATTTACTGTATTTTCTATTTTAACCTCATTATCTGAAATTCTAAAAAGAAAGTTAATTTTTAGTACTACATACCTTTACAAAGCTTTGTACACAAATAAATGTTTTAAAAAGAGAAAGCAGAATTAAGAGGTTTTATCAAGCCCCTATACTTTAAAACAAAACAAACTTCAAGCCTCCAAAAACAGATAAGTTGCAGATGTAAACTTTTTAGGAGAGACTTAGATTAGAGAGATAATCACTGAGAAAGCAGGCGGGGGTGAGAATGCAAACTAACAGGCAAACAAATGCTCTCATCCTTGGGTAAACTATTCCGTGTTTAACATATAAAGTCCCTTTGTTCTTGGAATAGCATTTTCTTACAAAACACATTTTTCCATTTTTAAAAAAAAATAAAGTTTGTCTTTCCTTGATTATCATCAAAAGCCATGCAGGCCTGACTATGCTAATTATGGTGTTGACTAAAAACATCTGACTCTATTCCTTTTAAAAAGAACTAGCCCTGGCTGGTGTAGTTCAGTGGATTGAGCCTGGGCTGTGAACCAAAGGGTCGCAGTTCGATTCCCAGTCAGGGCACATGCCTGGGTTTTGGGCCAGGTCCCCAGAAGGGGGCCATGTGAGAGGCAACCACACACTGATGTTTCTCTCTCTCTCTTTCTCCTTCTCTTCCCCTCTCTCTAAAAACAAAAAAAAAATAAAGTATTAAAAAGGACTAAAGGGATTCTGTGTTTAATGAGTATGCAATCTAGATTATTTTAATTGATTTAAATATCCAATATCCGATTATGTGAAAATGTAGTGATGGCAGTGGTAGATATTGGTGCACTAGGAAATATAGCCATTACTGAGCTAGGGAAGCACCGAGGATACATTTTTATTTACCGTACCATTATCTCTGTGTGTAGGGTGATTTTAAGCCCCCTAAATTTGCCAATCCATGCAATAAGTACTTGTTGCTTTCTCTTGCATATAAGGCATTAGGCTAGATGCTAGGTATACCAGAATGAATAACACTAAGCCTTGCTTTCAAAGGGGTTCACAAAGTATATTCACAGATTGCCACATCAACACCATCTGGGAACTTGCTAAAAATACACATCACAGGCACCCAAGGAGTTACTGAATTGGAAACTCTGAGGGCAGGGTCCAGCAATCTGTGTTTTAGCAAGCCCTACAGTTGATTCTAATGCTTGTGTTTGAAAATCGCTGATCTACTGCATAACTCAGAAAAGTAAAGGGGCAATTACCATACATGTGGAAAGTGCTCTGAGAGAGAAGGGGATGGTGTGTTGTATGAGCACATAGAAGGCTCAAGTAATGCCCTGTGTGAAGTCAGGGATCAAGGAAGGCTTTCAGAAAGAAGTGACTTCTGAGAAAATGTAAAGGATAAGTAAGAATAAAACATGTGAGGAATATTAGGAAAAAGAAAGAAGGGGCATGGTGAGGGTCAAAGGCAAAAGAGTGTTACTGGTGAAGGAGTGTTCCGTGTATGCACAACTCACAACTCAGAGGTATAGAGAGTTTGAGCCCCCTCAGAACTGGAGGCTGCAGCCACTGTGACAGACCAGCCTCAGTGCTGAGCTGATCACGAGGCTTAATTAAGGGTGAGGCATGTCACAAATGATTTGCTATTAATTATAGTGAGAGCAGTAGGGACTACAAATAGTTTCTATTCACTGGTGAATGGAAAGAGGCTAAAGGGGAAAGCAATGCTTTGTAAGACAAGCTAAGGAGTTTGAATTTATTCTGAAGAAAACATAAAGCCACTGAGAATTTCAAGTAGGAGCATGGCATGGTCAGATTTGTGTTTTATAAAGGTGGATCTGGCTGCAGAACAGAGAATTAATTAAAGGGGGTGAGACTAGAAGTGAGAAGAGCAGCTAAAAGACTATTTGGGTAATCTGGCTGAGTTATATTTTGTAATAGAGCTTAACATGTTCTTGCTAAAATAATTTATTTACAAAAATTTACTCTAGGTCTTCAGTGCATGTTGTATAAAAATAATGCATACAGAAAAATTAAAGTCTTATCTCTTCAGTAATGGGTTTCAATTTGCAGATTCCGGACAACTGTATGTGTGTGTAGAAGCTAAGAGAAAATCACAAGCTATTTTCAGTATATTAAATGGTCCAACAAGAATCATACATATGTTTAAAAGCAAATTGAAAATTCATCTTTCTTTCATTTTAGCTAAAGTTAGGTCAACTCAGTATAGATACACTTGTGATTTGATGCTGATTAGAAACTCCAGTTTGAACTTTACATATCACTGGAGGAAAAATGTGAGAAAATTAGCTTTTTACTTAACATGCAATATGGAAGAAAATAAACTATGAGTCATGAGAGAAAACTACGTATGTGTACTTGATGTTTAAAGATTACAAACCATGACATATTTTCTATTATGTGATGTGCTGGATCCAAGTGAGTTAGATGGTTACTTGAGCATTACACACAAAACTGACCTGAAATGAAAAGAAAAATTCAATTACATGACAATGGTTCGTTTTTGAGATAAAGAGCCTGTATTATTTGTAAGTGATTACATGCAGGGCTGCTGCGAGATGGAGGGCATCGGGGTCCAGGAAGGCCCCACCTTCTTGGTCTTGGAGCTGTACCCCTATTCAACATTTATTTTTCCTTAAGGGCAGGGAGCCTACCGGGGCTTAATGCCATTTTGTTCAGACTTAAATTCAATTCCTCTTGTCTTCCGAGTAGCAGATGCTTTTGCAATTTGATTGAGCTGATGACAGTTTGTACGTTTAGTGAGGGACTGGAAGAATTTAGTTTAGTAATTATTTTTATGGGAACAAACTCATATGAATATAAATAGAAAGTCTAAAACCTTTATGGAAAAAGAGGCATCCTATCCAAGGTTCACCTCAGACACTAGCAGCGTAATATGCCACTGATTGTACTTACTGTGTTCCTCATTAAATGACTTAATAGACCTTATTCAATAGAATTCGTGTCTAGAAAGTGCTGGCAACGCACTTATCTACTGATTGATTCTCACTGATCATTAGTGTGTAAACTAGAAAACCATGAATGAGTCAAATTGTGGCATGCTAGAAGGACTTTTGGCTGGACATTAGAACAATCCAACTGAGTCGTAACTGCTAGGCAGGCAGCTACATTTCCATATTTGTTGCTGACTCTAGCACTATGCCTGGAACAACAGTCTCATTGAATTGCAAAGGATCTAGCCACTGAGATGGTGCAGCCCCACAATCTAATTTTGACAGCCTTTCCTCCTGCCCAGCAGAGGAGACCCTATCCAGCGAGTTAAGCTAGTCGCTGTCTGACTGGCAAAGCCACAGAACTGCTCAGAACCCTGGGCTATTTTAATGTTCCTCTCACTTCTCACCTGTCTCCACTCTGTTCCTGATTTCACTGGATGCAGTGATGTGGCTGGGACTGTTTCATCTGCATTCTTCCCCTCTGGCCAGCTGACCTGCAAGAGCTAAGCTCACCACTGTCCACTGGAAGTCTCCCATCATCTTCCCAGTTCCTTGGGGAACAATGAGACTCTTATTACTGCCCACAGGCCCTGCACTGAAGTAATCTTTCTTTTTATTTGCCCAAATTTATTTTATATTTGCAAGATAGCCTTTGTATTACTTGGGAATTTGCAATAGCATGGAAGTCCAATTGATTTATGAAATTATGTAAGTCAGCTATGTGTCCTGAGAAACTTAAGCCTTATGATAGAGGTGTCTGAGTCTTTCTGGTCAGTACTCCTGTGACAGTATTCCTAGTGACACTGGAAAAGCTGGCATTTGTGCTGCCTGTCACCAACCAGACCCAATAAGCAGAGGCAGGGATTGACTCCTTATGGGTGCTTTATTCAGATGGCCTAAGATCTGAGAAGAGGGTGGGTTTGTACCCTAACACATCATCCTACATTTCCTTTCAAGGCAGCCTTTTTTATAAGGGGGAAAATGGGTAGGTGAGGGAAATTCAGGAAAGAGGTTAATTAGATGTAAGCTGCAGTCTGGCAATTTCCCTAACATCCTTTCATCCACTGACCAGTCATGTTCTTTGTCTGTGTCCTGTGTCCTGCTTCCTGGGCAATTTTATTTATCTGTGTCCTGGGCAGTGGACCTGTCTCTCCCTGGAACACAGTGGTTTGGATACCAGTTTGACTGCTTATGGTCTCTTCTGGAGCACAAAAGTCAATTGCTTGTGGTCTCCTGGAGTCAGGGTGGGCAATACCTGCAGTTCCTGAAACAATAGCTTTTCACATGCATTAATTACTAGGCTTATTAGTTATTGCCTTAAACTAGAATTTTTCAACTCTTGACTCCCCCATTATAGGCTCCCTGCTTGTGCTGTGCCTCCCCAACACTCAACCCCCAGAAGCAACCCCATTTTTATAAACATTGTAGAAACATATTAGAACTGTTTGTCTCTCCAACTCATCCTTCTTCTTCAGTTGTAAAAGTTTCCTAGGATTTTTTAAAGGAAATAGAAAATATATGCATTTCAATTCCACATTTTGAAGATATTTAGAATTATGTTAACATTTTTATCTTTGTGGCACTTTAAGTAAAAGTGTTTTAGGAGAATTTGTTGTTTCATTGAAGAAAAGCAATTTGGGACATTACCTACATGTGTTAATTTATTTGCTATTGTTCTTAATGTCTCCCTTCAAAATTAAGCATCTCTCCTAAGATACAAAGATCTTATGTTTATTTTAAAATCATTTTTATGAGGTAATATTATGATGATATTACTATTATTATATTATTCAGAATTAATTATTGATGTTTCATCTACATATAATTTTGTTGATATATCTACCTGCTATATAACAGATTTTACCTTATAATATGGCAAAATATAATAAAGAACCTGGCGGCTTAGAGTACTTATGTTTAGCCCTTCCAGATTTACTTACAGCTCTACAGATGTGGATTTTAATCCTGCTTTGTATTTTTCCTGAGATACATTTTCCAGCCCAAAATCAGATTCATGAGACAAAAGGCATTTTTATCTGAAAACATTATATTTCACTAATATGCACACAGACACAGACATATCCATACTGGTAACCATAGTATTTTGTTGTTTTGATATCTTGGTTCTATGAGGTTTCTGTACAGACGTTATAAATATTCTCTCTTAATTGTTTTGAAAATGCTTAGCTGTTTGACCCAGGATTCTGGCAATAATTGTGATTTAAGCTTGCTAAAAGAAACACATCTGACAATGATGAAAAGAAATCTCTGTGAAATTTCTATTAAATATCATCTTGAAAACAGGTGGTGCTTCACTATAACAATGTGCCTGAGCTTTCAAACATACTTTGAAGGAAATCCATAGAAGTTATTTTTCTTCATTTTTCTAAAACATGGCTAACCTGTCTGTAAAGCATACTTGGACAGCCCTTGATTATATGTATGTAATATGAGGTCTGTCCAAAAATATCCAGGCATGCATTCTGAAAAATAGAGACATGTACTGAAGACAATAGAAGATACAAGAAACATTGTACGTAGGACAATGACGCCTCAGTTCCCTTCAAAGTAAGCACCTTGGGACCTCACACAGTTCTCCCAGTTGCTATCCGCTGCCCATTATATTCTCCTAAATCTCATCAATGGCCTGAAATCTCTTCCCTTCCAAAGGTGATTTTAGTTTGGGGAAAAGCCAGAAGTCACAGGGCACCAACTGTGTGCTGTAAGGGAGCTGAGTCTCTTGAGTCTTTTGATGTTTTGCCAAAAAACTCTGCATGAGATGTGATGCATGAGCAGGCTCGTTGTCATGATGAAGCTGCCAATGACCAGTTGCCCATAGATAGGCCTTCTGAATCATCCAAATAGTTTCCAAGGAGGAATGTTCAAGCTTAACACAAAATTTGATGTAGATTACTCTACTCTCTCAGTCATTTTGAATGTAATGACCACACAGCACACATGCTTACTCAATGCATCTACGGCCCGCACCAACTAGCACGGTAAAGTCATCACTGTTCACGCATGTGCACTCCAGTCCACTCTCCTTGGCTGCCAGGTTACATCAATGTCACATAAACTATTCTTGTTATATTAACAATGGTTGGACTTTTTCCAGACAGACCTGGACATCCAGTCACTAAGGGCTGTAAGACACTGACATTCCCATAAAACAAAGCAGGACACTATTCCCAAAAGCTCAGTCACGTAGGAATCATTGGGTTCTAACACGGCTGTCTTCTCATGTCACCAGACCTCAGAAGGGAAAAGTGGCTTTGCAATTCATAGAATTTAACTGTGCATGAGATCAGCTGTTAATGACATGCAAGTTATTAATTTAATCTATTTAGATTAAAGTCTATTTGTAATAAAACTTTTTCTTAAAAGTTATCAGAACAGAAAGTACCAACAAAACACGATGTATGCCAACTCCCCCATACCTTATAGTCCAGGCAAACCCAAGAGTTCCTCCCAAATATGGCTCTCATTCTCCTCCTGTCCTGCCTTTTTTGTGTAGCTCTCCTACTGCTGTATTCACTTTTCCAAAGCCGACCTATTCCTGAAGGTTCAATTTAAATACCACCTTTTTAATAAAGACTTCTTTCCTGATAGCTCTGACACTAAATAATTTCTCCCCACTCTTAGCTCCTATTTGGAAATTTGTTCCACTTCCTACTGTTATTTTTGCAAGTCTTAGCTCACCTGTTACACCAAGGCCCTTTAGAGGAAAGATTGAAACTATTACACACATAAGAACTCCTTTCTTTCTCTTCCCTCTCTTACACTCAGTGCCCTGCACAGGATGTCTGCTTAACAAATACTAATATAACCAGTCAACTCAAAATCAATACTTAAAAGTTTCTAGAGGGAAAATGCAAATGGCTCAACAAATTATAGCTATTGTGGCTAGAACAACCAAGGAACAAAATTTTATTTCAATTTAACTGGCTGCATTTGGCTGGTGGCTACTGTATTGGAAAACACAGCTCTGGAATTCAAAGCCACTGTTGAAATTCACGCTGTGCTATAATATAATAGCTGGGCAAGGACCAGAGTCCACTAGACTAAAACTCCTGAACTGTGCAATATAGGGTTGTCTCTCAAATTTTATACTCACCACATGTCACTTGCTTTAACCAAGTCCCAACCCTGCATTTCAGTGACTATTAACAAGAATTTCACACATGACACTTTGCCTCATGTTGTCAGACCCCTCATAAGGCACAGTTGGCACTGGGACACCATTACTTTACATTCAAGAACCATGTCATCTATAGAATGGATTTTTCACAGATCTAACAAATGGCCTTTCTGCTATAATGGGAAGCAAGACACATTTTTTCTTACCCCATCCCTTCCCCTCTTTTGTTGGTAACTACTTAAATATCAGACCTTCTATCTATAATTGATGATATCTACTTTTTGAAGTGACTCCTAGTGCTTTCTTTGTGTTTTCACTTCTAATAAAATTGGGGTTAAATAGTGAGTAAGCAGTATGACTGAATCAGTTAGTATTTATGTTTCCTAAGCTTCCATTCCTCTCTCTGCTCCACAACATGGTGATATAACACCTAATTCATGTTTATTTTCTTAATAATTACTTAATGAGTACCTTCTATATGCCTAGAATTTGCACCAAGTAAAGGTAATTTATCCTGCAAGAAAGATTTGGCCTTTTGTTGCACATAGTAGATCTAGGTCAATAATTAAGTGAGCAATCATCATAAGTGTGTAAAATACGCTGCAAAGCGCCGGTTTTAGTAACTGAAACAGAGTATGTGCTTGCTAAATATTGCTTTCAGTGTTATCCTTTTGCTTATTATTAAGGCTGAGGAGTCTATAGAGAATGAATAAATCAGTATAACTTTAAATACTGTGTTCAACAACTGTAGATTCACTTCACTATAGTTTATATAGAGAGTTTATATATAGTTTATTTATATGTTTATATAAACTATGTTATATAGTCTACATAGTTTTATAGTTAATAAAGGAAGAACCATTAGAATCATTTCTTCTATAAAGAAATGATTTGCTTAAATATACTTTATAAGGACCTCCCAGCAGTACAAATGAAGAAAAAATAACAAATTTTGTCTAGTCACCACTATTAATAAAGTTGTACAACTTCATGTTTTTATATTCATGAGTAAATTACAGAAATAGATTTTGTACATTAAAGGATTGTTAGCCAGAGAAAAGTTGAATTTTCAATGATCTTGCCTAGTTAAATGGTAAGACATTACATTTTTATTTTAATATTGGTAGTTTGGACTACCATTATTTGGTGTAAGGTTAATTTGGAAATTTTCCTCTCTCAACAAAATATTGCCTTTACAAAAACCTTGTTCTTTCTCTGCTTGCTAATTGCAATGTAGAATAACAGCCACATTTACAACTAAATTGGCAATTCACTATTTAGATCACTGTTCCCTATGCCATACTAAACTCAGAAGTAATGATTCACACATTAATCAGAAGCCAAACAATTTTTTAAATGCACTGCAAATTTTATGTTTACCCAATAAATTGATAAATCCAGAAGGAAATTCTATATGAGTATTACCACCTGTAAAATTTAAGATAGAGTAGAAGAAAGCACAGCCTCATTTTGGTTATTTGCAAATTAGTAATCTATTCGGAAAGATCCTTAGATTTCCCTTTTCTATTTCTCTTGTTTATGACAATTTTACTGATTTATTATTTTACCAATGAGTAGATAAACAGTGATGGGAGGCGGCACTCAGATTAGTTGATTCACATGCCTAGAGAGGAAAATGAAGGGAACGAAAGGAGGCGAGGACCCATCTGTGCCCTTCTAGTTATGCATTTTACCATTTCCAACCACTTTTCAGAAAAATGAGTGTTGATCATATCGGAATCTTTGGGTTAGTCAGAGAGTCTCACCAGTGGTGGCTCTGTTCTGTCCTCGTGGGGTTTTTTTTTGGGGGGGTGAGAAAAAATAGGCAACAATGTTTCTTACGAGCTCATTGGTGGTACCTACTACCAGTTGTTGAGTTTTTCTCTGCCACCATCACTGGCTGTTGTGCCACGGCTACGAGCTAACACTCGGCATTTCTGTAACTCTTAGTATTTGCTTGGTGCCACATTAAGTAGTTTATCTTTCTCTACTCACATATTAAAACAACAAAAACAAAACAAAGAAAGAAAATGTATGGTGGCTTGCCGCACCTATTCAGGAAGTGATGGAAGCGAACCGATCCGTTCTGTTTACTGACCACATTTAGTGTGGCTGGTGAACACTGAGAAACAGTCAGTTTTAGAAAAGCAAGGCCCTGGTGAATGTCTGTGTTTGCGAAGTCCGAACATAAATTGTGGAGCCCTAATGACTCTCAAGCGATTTAGTTCATTACATAAAAATCCATAAATAACTTATAATGAACATTTAAGCATACAGATAAAGTTTGCTTACTTATCACTAAGTCTAGAGAACAGGACTTGAAATCTTTACAGCTTCTTTTAACTCTTAGGTTCTCTGACTCTGAACAACCTGACAGTTATTTGGCATCATGACAACATCCAAGGTACTTTCCCTCGATACTAATCCTTCACAAATTTCCTCTGACTGCATCTTGACTTTCTGTCTACTTTGGACAACACAGTGTTCTCTAGTTATCATTTTGACTCATAAGCTGACATCTTGTCATGTTTTTATTTATAGACTTCAGATACTAAGAAGGCATCCCAAAGACTATTTACAACTTTCTGGCTTTTGGTTTTTAATCAGAGTCCCCACCTTAGCATGTGGACAAGGTGTAAGCATCTAACCGTTTCATAGGTATAAAAAATCTAAAATTTGAAAAAAACATTGACATAAGCTTAAAAATTAAAATATCAATCACCGTTAAAATGTAAAACTTCACTATCCTAATTTTTCTCATAATGATTGTCAAGCATTTAAAAGTAATACAGTTGTTTTTATTATCTAGTATTGTGTGATAAACATGTAGCATATTTGGGATCAAGTGGTGATAGGCAAAAATCTCCAAGGGCTTCAAGGAGATTGTTAGTGAAATCAGAAGACTTGCTGGTGAGAATGGCACCTGAACTGTCTGTTCTTCTCCACACAAACCTCTCCACTGGTCTACTTGGACATCCTCACAGCTTAGTGCTTGCATTTTAAGGGCAAACGGTACAAGTAACAGGCATTGAGAATTGCCGTTCTCTTAAAACCTCAGCCTAGAAAGAGACATACGTCACTTCTACCATATTTTATTGATCAAAGTCACCCATACTCAAGGGAAGAAAATATAGATATGCTGCTTAATGGAAGGACGCCAAAGACTTTGTAACCATCTTTAGTCCTCCACAAAAGTCTAGCTGTGTACTGCAGGAAAAGCGGAAACAGATCTGGTGAACAGCTGTCCCGTTTCTGCCACAATGTGTTTTAGCCTTTAAAGGAGCACCCACATGTTTAATGGGTATGACGTTACAGTTGTGCAACATAAGTTCTAGAGATCTGCTGTGCCGTATAGAGCTTATAGTTAACAGTGCTGTGTTACTCATTTAAAAAATTGTTAACAGGGTAGATCTCATATTAAATTCTTACCAATGGCGGGGGGGGGAGGTGAGGAGGGGGCAGTAGGAAAGCAAAGGGACCCAAGGAAGCTCTGGGGTGTGATGGGTAGGTTTATTACCTAGTTTTGGTGGTGGCATCATGGATATATGCATATCTCCAGTCTCATCAAACTGTATGCCTTAAATTTATGCGGGGTTTGTGTATCAATTGTACCTGAATAAAGATGTAAAAAACCCCAACAATCACATATTTTTAATCAATATCCTGTCAGGTGATCAAAACTTATGGATTGTGTTTTTACCTCTACTAATTTAGTTACAGGCATATAATCATAGAAAGCATATGAAAAAGCAACTCAACATGTGGCCATTCTTTGGATATATCATAGGTGAAGGAAATTATGTGTACCTCTAAATGTTAGCAGATTTGTAATATTTGGTCAGATCTGATACTTAAATTTTTTTTCTTATATTGTGCTAAAGTCTTCTCTTGAAAATTTTATTCACAAATGCAGGCTCTATTTTCTTCACCACAGAAGATAAATCCAATTTATCTTCTAATCTCTTTCTCTACCACATCCACTATGTGTTTAAATCGGCTGTCATGATAGTCCTGAGTTCAGCCTAAGGACTATTAGTTCTTTCAAAGATGTGATATCTTAAATGGATATAAGTGACTACTAGATGTAAAAAGAAAAGGTCAAAACTACTAGTTGATCCATTAAAATAGTAACGTTTTATATTTTAAAAAATTTCTTATGCATCTCTCTTTGGAATCTAGCAAAAACCTTGCAAATTACAGAGTATATGCTATAAATATCACCTACTGTGATAATATGATAACAAATGTCTCTTATTTAAGATATTCAACTTATATACTTTGCCAGAATTATCAGAAACATAGGATTAGGTGTGTATATTTCTATTTTAATATTAGGTATCCAAAGTTGAAGAAATCAATTTCTTCAAGTTAATGGTAAGCTGAGAACAGAATGTTAAGTTTTTCATTCTATGTTTAACTATTAGTTTTTCTGTTATACTATGTTATTAGGTAATTTGTATATTTAAAGTTCACATTTAGAGTTATGACAACTTATAGTTATGGTTATATATATATATATGCAAATATATACACACACATCACTTAACCATTGACAATCTCTTCATATTCAAGGAACCATTTAGTGCTGCTAAAACTATTTAGAGCAGGGGTATCCAACCTTTTGGCATCTCTGTGCCACAATGGAAGAAGAATCGTCTTGGGCTGCACATATACTGCAACACAAATTACACATAATTACACAAAAATCTCATAATGTTTTAAGTAAATTTACAATTTTGTGTTGGGCGACATTCACAGCCATCCTGGGCTGCATGCAGCTCGTAGGCCAGAGGTTAGACACCCTGGTAGAGTGTCCACACACTTTAAAATGCACTTGGGCCCTGGCTGGTGTAGCTCAGTGGATTGAGCACAAGTCTGCAAACTAAAGGGTACCCAGTTCCCCAGTAAGAGCACATGCCTGGATTGCAGGCCAGGTCCCCAGTGGGGGCCACATGAAAGGCAACCACACATTGATGTTTCTGTCTCTCTTTCTCCCTTCCCCTCTGTCTAAAAATAAAAATAAATAAAATCTTTTTAAAAAATGCACTGGGGCATTGTCCAGATACTTCGCTTATTGAAGCTGAAAAGATCGAGTAAAAATACTGTAAGTACTTTGCTTTAAAAAAGTGAAATATTCTAACATATGGATTTTAAAGGCCAGTTATACAATAATCGTGGCCATCAGAGAATAGAGTGCCCCAGTGTCTTGAAAACACAAAGTTAGCACAACTTTATCTGTGATGAAATTGAACTCAAATGTATGCATGGCATACCCAGAATACTAAAGGCTATTTCATTAAGTTCAAGTTCATTAGAGAATCCAGGCATCAGTCTCATTCAGCCAAGCTTCCCCAAATCTCCCCGCAAAAGTGAAGTGACTTACTGTATGTCAGTAAAATTCAGTGAGTGAATAAGGCATCTTTGACAGTAGCATTAAAGATTAATAATGAGAAAAAAGGTGAGTAGTGAAAAATACCTTTCTTTGTAGCTAAATCAAAGGTGTTAAACTTGTAAATGGTCCAAGTAAGCCGTGGACTTAACATTGCCAGAGGCAAAAAATTTCAAAAAAAAGTCATGGGAAATATTGGCACCACCTTAAAAAGGGTGCCTTATTTACACAAGATGTTAAGATATATAAGGTGATTTCTTTGGTCATTGATGAAAATGCAAATGATTTCATTTAGCAACAGTTCTCAAACTCTTTAGGAGGAGGGGTCATAAACCCTATTTATCTCTAACTTAATTTTCTTCTGCATGCCTTGCAAATGAAATCCAACTCTGTATTCTTCCTGTTTACCTGAGGTAATTTTTATTTTTTGCTTTAGTGGAAGGGAGGAGGTAAAATAAAATGGATTTTAAAATAAAATAAATTGACATTAACATTTCAAGGTCTGACCTTTATGACTATACATAAACTTGGCTGGAGCATTCATGAGCCTCATTTTCCTCATCGATAGAATGCATAAATTGTAATAAGCATTGTCTATAGCCTTTCAGTCTTACAGCATGATTAAAAAACAAAGGAAAGAAGTAGAGCATTGTGGGTAGGTCTATGCGCTCCTGGCAAAAGCTGAGAAGAAGAGAGACATAAAGATTTGCGTGTACTTATGATTTGATTTTAACTTCCATAGTTCTTCCTCTTGTCTTGCCTGTGGATAGTCTTCTCATGCCAGGCCCTGGAATTCAGCCCAGTTGTCACCAGATAGGTGCTGTGTCTTAGGCTGGCCCTGCCCCTGCATGATCAGAGAACTTCAGGCTCTTGACTTTCACAGGAAAGAATACTAGAATGAGTCTGAGTGAGAATCCAAGTGAGAGCAGAAGTAAGTTTTATTCAGGTAGAGATGAAGAGTCTAGGATGTGCTGCTGTGCTGGAAGCTCATGTATACATTGAAGTGGACATGGGCTCACTAGCGAGTGAGTTGCACCATGGGTCAGTCAGTTCTTGGGATTTTACGTGCTTCTAAAGATAGGTTGCTCCTAAACTTTGGAGCACTGAATTCAGTCTTTGCCTCTGGGTTAGGAGGGGATCTTTTTCTTAATGTGGTCAGCTCCAGCAATGGCGTGGTATTTCTCCCCTGATTAGCCCTCCTTCCCCTTGTGGTGTCAGTTTTCATTTAATGATGGTATAATGAATTTTGGAGTTGGTCTCTGGTGTCAGTTTTTTCTCCAACTTGGATTGATGTGTTTAACTTGGATTGATGTGGTTTTAGCCAGTCCCTGTCATTGGCTTCTGGGACTACACAGAGTCTCCTGCCATAAGTGTTTCCTTTGCTCAGGCATGGAGGTGGGGGCTCCGGTGAGAGGACCCAGCAGCTTATTGGTCAGAGATGTCCTCTTTTACTTCCTCATCCCACCCTGTGGGAGTTTTCCCTAACTTCTCTCCATCTCACCTCCCAATAGTCTTTGTCTGAGTTGTAGAACTCCCTGGCATGGAGATCAAATTGCTCACAAAAAGTTAATACAGCTTTAAAAAAGCTGTTTCTTCTCTGTTATTTTCTTCTTCTTCTTTGTGGAAGCATCTGTGAAATCCTTCCATACCCTGCTTCTTTTTTACTTCCTGTCTACACCTTCACACCTTGATCAGAGGCTCATACCATTTTGCTTAAGTGTAATCAGTTGAACAAAATTTAGCCTCTGAAATTACCAAGATAAGCAATTTTAGTAAAGTCATTATGAACGCTATAATATCCTGATGGTTTTGTATTTGGCCAAGCAGACTAAGGAGTCTGTGAAGAGCTCAGGGCTGCACCCTCTGCATCCTCCTATTATGTTCGTGTCTGACCATTCACACTGGCTAACATTGAGTGGAATTAAACTAACACTAGTTGGGAGAAACAGGTGAAGAGGCGGTGGTGAGATGAACAGTAAGGATTAACTCATAGTAGGAACTTTTGGGACAACACGTTACAGTGTCAATTAGGAAAGCTCTAAAACTGGGGGTGGGAGAACACACTGATTGTGCCTATAGCTCTCTCATTGCCAGTATGTGCAGAGAAGTGTGTCAGTCTCAAGAATTTAGGAAGTCTGTAGGGACTTTATATAAGATTCAATAACTTTATTCTCTGAAAGTTTTTCTTCCCATTCAAGATCTAACTCAGAAAAAAAAATCAGCACAACATTATTAGTGAGAAGTAATGGTTGTAATGTGTCTATAACCTATATAATCAACTCTCTTAGAGTTGAGAATATAAATAACAAAAAAAGTATTTTTAAGTGTGGTCTGCATGCTTATTTTCAGTTAAGAAGATGGTTGGGAATTAAGGTAACTCAGTTTATCTCTGAAATGAGGGTTTTGATATTTGGCTTTGATATTTGGAGATGAACAAATAAGAACAAACAGGCTAATTGTTTGGATCTTGCTTTAACAAGGAAGGCAGCCAACATTACTTTTATTTGGCAGACTCAAAGGCAGAAAAGGAGGAAAGCTTTATAGCAGAGAGCAGGGAAGGCATCAGGCCTGAAATGATTGGAACTTGTTTGTATGGGGAAACTGGGAGTCAGCTCATGAGAAGGGCATTCTGCATGGTTGGATTGGTGAGCATATTTGGCTTGTTCTGGTTGATATCAAGCTGAAAGTGAGGACAAAATCTGAGGAAAGTGTTGGATTAACCAGTTGCTGACCATTCCCCACTGACTGCTGTAGAAGCTGTGGTTTGGCTTCCCAAACTAGTTGCCGCAAAGATTGTGGGTCGGATTTCTGTCGTATGTGGTCTGTCCACTGTTCGTTTATATATCCAGTCTTCAAGACTAATAGTTTGTTGTGATGATTGAATACAAAATGAGCTAAAAAGATGCCTCTGTTGCTGCTTTGAAAGTGGTGAAAGTATTATCAGACTGTTAAGGAAAGGCAGCAGTGTCTGGGAGAGAGCAGCAAGAAGGATAGCTCCACTGACATCATTAAAGTTTCAACCGGTTGCCCTGGGCTACAGGAAGAACACCTAGGGAAATTCTGTCTGATCCTGTCTAGGTACAGGGCAGTATAAATGTCCATTCTTCTCCTAGCTAAAAAACTGTCCACATCACTCTTCACAGGGATCTCAGATCTGTTAAGCATCTGAAACTTTATGATCTGCTTCTAAAACTATTGATAGAGTTTCCATTTTTCTAACCTATTAGACTGCCAGGGCTAAGACTGCCTTATCTCAGAAATGCGAGGAGGTATATAACCAACTCAGTGTCAAAGGAAGTTGCAAACATATATGAGATACCTAGTTAACAATTAATATTAATTTATCTTCTCAGTCTTTTTGTTATATTTTAAGCTTATTTCTTGTTAAATATTCAGGTGCATGTCTTTTTGTTTTATTTTGTGTCTTTAGAGCCCCAGTGTCCTGATTTTCCAAATTTCTAGCATTTATAAGCTTTGTGGTCAAAACTTTCAATTTTTGCTTACCTGCCTTGAACCAAAATTATCTTCCTATGAACATTACAGCTGTCACCTACTTATATATGCATAAATTCTGTAAGTTATTTTGAGAGATAACAACAGCTTCATTATCTTACCTAAGGAATCATTTCCCCTGGTTCTTCTAGACCTCAGCTCTAGAGGCCCTTCACCTCATCTCTATTCCTGCCTCCCACTCCCATAGTGAAAATACCTAAACACCATTTCTGTCTTTCTGCCTTTCATACTCCCTACCCTGTCTAGATCCATTTCTCTACCTTCCCTTTCATTTTTTTTTCTTTCTTCCTCAGGACTTAAATAAATATTTGTTCTAGCACTTCAACCCTTCTCGTCAAACACTCAAATCTGTCTTCTTCCCTACTTTCATTGCACTCCAGTAGCAAATCCACATTCTGTTTTCTTGACATTTAAATCCAGTGATGGAGGGAACTTATGGTGATCTTAAGCAATGTCACCAGAAGTTCAGGGAGCCACTCTCTCAGCAAAGCTCCCAAGCGACCTGGCAGTGCCACCGTGGGTTCAACTCAAGGCTCTCTCCTTTCGCTGGAAGGACCTATGTCAAACCCTTACTATTTGCCCCTGCTCTTCTCTTTGGATAGAAATTCCTAGCATTTTTATCATCTGACTCCAAGGAAAACATGTTTTTCATTTATATTTGAGGCTTAGTCCTCCCACATACACACGAAATTTCATTCTTCTGTTTCAACAAAGGTTTAATTCCCCCGTCTATGCCTGTTTTTAATAAAATTGTATTCTTTCTCCTTGTTAGAATTTTCCCCAAGCTTTTGCCTCTGGCCTCTCTTTGAGTAATCTTATTTACTCCATAATTTCAGCTACCATTTATAGCCTGGAACTTTTTTTTAATCTATATCAATAATTCAGAATGCTTTTGAAGTCCAGACCAACCTACCTAATTACATTCTGGGTAGTTCCACTTAGTTTTTCTCTCTTCTTTCTTGCCAACTAGGTGATTAGTTGTATCAATTTTACTTGACTCTTTTTTAAATTTAATTTTATTAAACGTACTGCTACTGCCAAGTCATTAAAAAAGCAAACATAATTAAAAACTTCCGTGTTTAAATCATTTGGTAGGCCTTATCAAGTTTGATTTAAATGCAAATTCCTTAACATGAAACAAATGTTACTTCAGGATTTGATAGCCTCTATCTCCAGAGCCTTTTTCCCCAAAATATTTTCAGAGGCACATTTATTCTGTGCAAAATTTTACAAGGTGGGGTTGTCTAAAAGAGGAGGGGAGTAGAGGGTTTATCAAGTGCAAATGCATTTGAGAAACTAGGGTTCTAATGTTAGCTCTCAGAGCGATGGTCTCCTGTCTAGTCCTGGAACTAACAGCAGCAGAATTATTTGAGGTTTCACTGTATGTGCATGTTCTCAAACCTCATGCTAGACTTACTGCATCAGGACCTCTGCTTATAGGGTTTACCAATCTATAATTTAGCAAGCCTTCCCGGCGATACTGATGCACACTGAAGTCTGACAAGTACCATCTTAGAGAATTACTATGCCTATTAATATGTTACTCAAAGAAGTCTGGAAATAACTTATTTAACTTTACCTTATCAAGACCTCGTAGCCTCATATTATTAACAAATCCCCATGTATGTATGTCATGTGCTTTCACATCTAAATATGCATCTTTGTATTCCTTTGCCAAATATCTCCCCACAAATTTTGGCCAGCCAGCTCTTTAGAGGACAGTTTCAAAATTACATATGAATGCCACAGAAGTATAGCAATTCTAGGGGTGTTGCTTAAGTCTCACTGCCATGGAGATATCGTCTAATACTTCAACTCTTTTGGTTTTTTTTGCACATAATAGTTCTCTCTACATGCTGAGCTCTTTTTGATGAAATATCTTTGTATTTTCTTATTTGAAATTATGAAGGTAGAGTGTACATTTTATCAGTGTATCTGTATAAGCTGTTTTTTTGTACGAAATATTCTTTGTGAACATGCCTCTTGGAAGCTTTATTCGGCTGACTCTGGCAACTTTCCATTTTCAAAAAATCCTCTCCCATTATAGTGTCAGGAATGTTCTTTCAACTTTCTTTCCTCAATAAAGGATATTTTAGTCACTATAATAATGCTGACCATAATTAATGATCTACTAAGTCATAGCTTTATTGGTTTATTGGATTTTGGTTTTTGTTATTACATTTATAATTATGTTTTATTTGTATATTATATAAATATATCATAAAATATACTATTATTATGAGTATTAATTTAAAGGGGTTTCAGTACATATTAACATATTTATTAGCTTTTAAAACTCCTACTACCATTATCTTAATTTTTTTAACCATGACGTTAAATGCCCTAGTCAACTTCTAGGGGATTAAATAAAGTCTTTTTTTTTTTTTAAGATTTTATTTATTTATTTATTTATCTTTAGAGGGGAAGGAGAGAGGGAGAGAAACATCAATGTATGGTTGCCTTTTGTGCGTCCCCTTCTGGGAGTTGGCCTGCAGGGAACTGGACTACAACCCAGGCATGTGCCCTGACTGGGAATCAAACTGTGATCCTCTGGTTCGCGTGCCCGCACTCAATCCACTGAGCTACACCAGCCAGGGCAGATTAAATAAAGTCTTACTGAGAAAACTTTAATTCTTAATAAACCAAGTATATATATATATATATATATATATCTATATATATATATATATATTATATATTTTTTTTTTTTTATTATGTTTTTGGTTTTTTTAATAGATTTTGGTATTTNTTCTTTATTTCCCATACTATTCTTCCCCTCCCCCCTGTCTATGTTCTACCTACTGTCTATGCTACTTATTCTCTGTACCTTCTCCCCCCTTCTCCTCCTCCCACTCCCCTGCTAACCCTCCATGTGTTCTTCATTTCTATGGTTCCACTCCTGATCTAGCTGTCTTCTTGGTTTGCTTTTGTTTCAGATGTGGTTGTTAATAACTGTGAGCTTGCTGTCCTTTCACTG
This sequence comes from Sturnira hondurensis, assembly GCF_014824575.4. Lineage (NCBI taxonomy): Eukaryota > Metazoa > Chordata > Mammalia > Chiroptera > Phyllostomidae > Sturnira > Sturnira hondurensis. The sequence goes on from NW_028080827.1 coordinate 8,985,198, forward strand.
TTCATATTTTTCATCTTCTTTTTCTTAGATAAGTCCCTTTAACATTTCATATAATAAGGGCTTGGTGATGATGAACTCCTTGAATTTGACCTTATCTGAGAAGCACTTTATCTGCCCTTCCATTCTAAATGAAAGCTTTGCTGGATAGAGCAGTCTTGGTTGTAGGTCTTTGGATCATGACTTGGAATACTTCTTTCCAGCCTCTTCTTGCCTGTAAGGTCTCTTTTGAGAAATCAGCTGACAGTCTGATGGGAACTCCTTTGTAGGTGACTGTCCCCTTATTCTCTCCTTCATTTTAATCTTGGCTAATGTAATTATGATGTGCCTTGGTGTGTTCCTTCTTGGGTCCAACTTCTTTGGGACTCTCTGAACTTCCTGGATTTCCTGGAAGTCTATTTCCATTGCCAGACCAGGGAAGTTCTCCTTTATTATTTGTTCAAATAAGTTTTCCACTTGTGGCTGTTCTTCTTCCCCTTCTGGTACCCCTATAATTTGGATGTTGGGACGTTTAAAGATGTCCTGGAGGTTCCTAAGCCTCTCCTCACTTTTTTAAATTCTTGTTTCTTCATTCTTTTCTGTTTGGTCATTTTTTGTTTCTTCTGGTCCACTCCCTTGAGTTACTAAAACTCTGTTGTCTTTAAACTTGGTTGTGTGAGGAGGCACAGTGTTTCCACCTCCACCTCCATCTTGGCCAGAAGTCCCCAGGTATATATTTTAATATACATCATTGTACCCCATTATTTTGAACACATAGTCTGTTGAAATGCACTAATAAAACAAGAAAATTGATTTATGACATTGCTGTGTGATATGTAAAAATTTAATGATTCAGCATTCCATTTGGTTTATTGTGATGCAACATAGAGAATGTAATGCAAAAAAAAAAGTGGTGCTATCTATAATCCTCTAATTTCATTAAAAAAAGAGTAATGGAAGTATGATATATGACAGCTAAGGGACTTTGGGATTAATGCATATTCAACCTCATACTTTAGTCTTTCTTCCCTTCCATATCACTCTTTGCAGTATGCTGATAAGTGACTGTGATGTTAAATATATCATCTATAGTTATTGTCTCTCATTTAACTACATTACTTGATATAAGTTAGACATATAGTTTGGCTACACACACATCATGATGATGAATGACAGTATTCTAATGTAGTCCACTGTGACCATCAGAACGGATTTTATTTATGACCTTCACAACTCACCAGACTCTCCAAATCTAAACACATCCTGGAGAGGAAATTTCGTTAACTCATGTAATGAGTAAATGATTGCATTATTGTGACAGTAATAAAGTCCTGTTCACAAAAGAATGATACATTGTAATAGAAAATATAACTTAAAAGTAGGTAAGGCTGAGTATTTGTGAGACTGCATTCCTGCCTTTTGCTTCTTAAAGATCTGCTGATATGCCTTGATGTGCCCCAGAAATGAAGAAGGGAAGGCTGCCAAGGACTTTCACGTGGTTCTTGGGGCCTAGACATGAGAGGTTCTTAAGATCCTGTGAAGTCCGCTTCACAGGCATTCTGGCAATTTCAAAGTAATTTGTGCCAGCCACTAGTTTTTTGACTATTTTAATTTTGCTTTCCAACTTTTAATATCTGTTGCATTTTGAGAATAAAAATAAGTGAACAGCACTTGATAGCACCTTAGGGAAATTACGTCCCCTTAAAGGTACATTGCAGTCTGTGTATGGAGGTCTCTAATAGTAAGTGGATGCAACATTGGGCTGTGCTCTAACTTGAGTGAAAGTAATTGGGTGATGACTCATCCAAATCTGGTTCCCTGTCTTGGGCAGCATTAGAAGATATGCAGACAACATTCTATGTATACCAAAGGGTAGCTGATTTTCAGATAAGACATGGCAGTTAAATATGCCAACTGGTTGGGCCAATTATAATCTAACCTACCTTTTGTATCAGAGCGCCCATGAATTTCCTGAACCACAAATTTAAGTTCTCAGATATTCTGGAAAGAAGCATGTAAATAATTTACTAAGAACAGTCAGGGAAGCCATATACTTCCCACCTATTTCTACACTTGAGTAAAAATTGTCTTGCCTTTATATTTTTGCCTGATTTTACAAAATAAATGTAAAAGAAGTGCTCTAAAAATAATACCTACCAAACAAAATAACCAGAACAATTTACTGGTATGTTTGAAAGAATTATATGTGCTGAGTGTGAAGTTTCTATGTGAAACAGTCATGAGTGTTACTATACTCTGTTAATCTTGATGGAGAATTCATTCAGTGTGATAAATGGAGAAGGATTCAACATGTCTTGCACACAGACACACACAAAATAAGCTTCCAAAGTTTTAGTTAATTAGATACATTTGTAGATGGAATGAGAGAGTTAATGGGCCATTCATGTAACGTGTATATTGTTGTAGTTTGATAGTACTGACTTGGTAACCATGAAGTCTTGAATTCTGCCCACTTGCCACCAATGTGACTTTGAATAAAATATTTAGGCAAGATAAATTTTTCACACACATACACACACATATGCACATGCACACACACTTTTGTATAGAAGGAATTCAGACTTTCCCCTTCAGAGAAGTTCCATTAAAGAAATAATTTCTACAGTAATAATTCCTAAGATTATAGTCAGAAGAAGAAAAGCATTCATTCCAAAACCAAAGTATTTAGAAATTAAAGCCTGGCCACTGTGGCTTTATCCCTCGGCATTCCAGTCAATGAAGAAAGGAAATCTGAATTTAGTAGCTTTGGCTCCCATTAGCTAATTTGTTCATAACAATTTTCTCTGATCCTCCTGTTTGACAGTGACTTCTAACTAAAGTCATGCCATTTAACCTTTTCTTTTGTATGTTATGTGACCTTGTGAGAAGAGTAAGAAACAGGACATTCCTCGGGAAGAGCAGGGACCAACCACCAAGAATTTGGATTTTTGGCCCCAACTTATTACCCTGATGGTCACGATTATTGATGAGGATAAGACGGCCTACACACCTGTCCTGAATCAGTAAGTACACTGTTTTATAAACAAATAGATTTTATTCAACTAAAGCTAAAGAACAAAACATTTGAAACATGGCTTATCGTCTCACAGAATGACAATTTTTTTTTAAAAAAATAAGCTATAGTACAAACTAATATTCTTCTATTTTATCAGAAAATATCAGTTCGATGATATAAATTTTTAGTTCAAGCCCCATAGACTGTGATTCTTTGGATGTGGAGACAAATACTTTCCAAGGTTTATTTTTATTTGATATAGAAAAGCGTTTATTTCCTCTGGTTTCTTTTGTAACTATCCATTCAAAAGAAGAAAAAATGCACCATTCCAAACTAAAGACATGTTAGAAACTACTATTAAACATATAGCTTTTTAATAATAAATGATCTGGAAAAAAAACAAACCCTGCTTTCAAAATACTTGTGTATCCTGGATTTAACAAATTTAATGCAATATTAAATAGAACAATTCCATTTTCTCAAATAACGATCTAAACCTACTCCTCCATGCATAGAAATTGCAAATCATGAGCAAGTAGTCAAGGCAGATGAATTCAAATTCATGGCTGTTACAGAAGACCAGACTCTAGAATTGTCTAAAGTCATCAACTAATCAAAATGCCACTAGCTATGAGACCTCGGGCAAATTATTTCATTCCCCTAGGTCTCAGTTTCCTCATATGTAAAATAAGGATACAGTACTAGATAATTTCCAAGCTCCAATGCACCTTTAGTGGTGCATATTTGTGATTTATTTCATCCCCACTACTGAGGACTATACAAGCAAAATAGCAGCTGCCTCTGCCAACCAAGCACTTGCAGTCTGGTTAATGGCGAGGGCATCCTGACATATTCATGATACCGGACATGTTATGGACAGCAGGGATAGCAGAAACATACCAGCTGTGAAGTGGAACAAGAAGGAAATTCAGATTTACTATGGAGAACTGCTTATTCCTCTATGACCCTACTAGTTAAGACAGTTTGGGGCATTTTGCTTATGTGTGAACTCAACTGAAATTTCAATTACAGAAGTAAATTTAAGTACCCAAGTTTTTATCATTTTCTGCTTCTTTGTTCTTTTTTATCGTATTTTATCCATTACCAGTTCTCCTACTTATACCCCAGTGCCCCCTGTCATCACCACAGTTGTCCAGGCCCATGAGTCCTTTTCCTTTTTGCTCTGTCCCTCCACCCAAAATGCTCATTTTTACCTGCTCCAAATTCCTCTTCTTTGTGAAAAAAGTGGTCCTCTCTTGGATATGTAACCACAAATTCTGTTCCCTTTTACCCTTATATTCACCTTTCCTGCCTGAAGGCCAGAGTGTCTCCTCATAATCATCTGTAGAGACTTTAATCTTTTATTATTTTCTCATAACCCAGGACTTGATTTTATTTTTTTAATATATGACATGTCCTCAGCTCATCCTGAGTAGCTTTGTGAATTACATGTTTTCTCAATCATTTTTTGGAGCTCTCCTACAAATAGAGTGGATTTCCCAAGGATAGAAAGATCACCACATGTTTCAAGGTTGTACCCTTGGGATTAGACAGGCCATTTGAAAAAGGACCATTGAAAGAAAGCTAAAATCTACTAAAAAATGCTAAGTTGTTTGAAAGGATTTAAATTTTAATTAAAGAAATTTTTACATTTACCAGATATCAGAAATCAGGATGTGACTAGAAAAATTTGTATTAAAAAAAAAGAAGAAGAAGAAACAGAAAATTCAAGTAGATCTAAAAATCACTAAAAACATCAAATCAATATTTTGACCAATATGTCCCCTAGAGCAAGGGATATAAAGGAAAGAATAAACAAATGGGACTACATCAAATTAAAAAGCTTCTGCTTTAAGTGGAACCTAATCAACAAAACAAACAAGTGAGCAAAATAGAACCAAAGACATAGATATAAAGAACAAACTGACAGTAACTAGGAAGGAGGAGAATAATGGAGGAAAGGAGGAGGAGGGTCATCAAGGAACATGTATAAAAAACCCATAAACAAAGACAACTGGGGGAGGATTCAATGTGGGTGGTGGGGGTGGGCAGGGCAGGGGAAAGTAATGAGGAAAAAATGGAGACAACTGTAATTGAATAGCAATAAAATTTTAAAAAATAAAATAAAAAAATCATGGAACCAGCTCTTTCTAGCCAAGATGGAGGTATCGGTAGAAACACTTTGCTTCCTTACACAATCAAATGAAGGATAACAACTAATTTAAAAATAATAAACAACCAGCACTGTCAGAATATCAAACTGCAAGAACTTCTGACAGCCAAGGGGTTAAAGAAACATTCATCCAGACCAGTAGGAGGGGTGGAGATGGGCAGCTGAGGTAGATTAGACCAACTGCAAGGCTGCAGGCCATGTGGGCAAGGAAGGGTGGCCGACTCCTGAAGACTCAAAATCTCTCCTTGTAAAATACGGTGGGGTTTGCGAAGGCAGGAAAAACTCTGTCTCACAGGAAAGTTTGTTAGAAAGTGGGGCTACAGCAGAGCAAGCAAGTGGCATTTTTCTCTCACTGATGCCTCCCCCACATACAGTGCAGGAAAGAGGGTTGCCCTGCACTGGCAAATACCTAAGGCTCACCTCCTTACAACATAACAGGTGTGCCAAGGCAAAGAAATATGACAAAATTGGAGAACAGATAAAAACTCTAGAAAAAGAGCTACACAATGAGGAGATAGACAACCTATCTGATGCAGAGTTCAAAACACTGGTAATCAGGATGCTCACAGAATTAATTGAGTTCAGTCACATATTGAAGGAAGAAATGAAGGCTACACAAGGTGAAATAAAGCAAACTATACAGGGAGGCAGCAATGAAGGGAAGGAAACTGGGACTCAAATCCACCACTTGGAACAAAAGGAAGAAATAAACATCCAACCAGAACAGAATGAAGAGCATGAATTGGAAAAATTGATGAGAGGCTGAGGAACCTCTGGGACAACATTAAATGTTCCAACATCCAAATCATGGGGTGCCAGAAGGAGAAGAGTGTGAGAAAGAAATGGAAAACTTATTTTAAAAAATAATGAAGGGAAACATCCCTAACCTGGCAAAGGAAATAGACTTCCAGGAAGTCAAGAAGCTCAGAGAGTCCCAAAGAAGTTGGACTCAAGGAGGAACACACCAAGACACATCATAATTAAGTCACCCAATATTAAAGATGATGAGAAAATTTGAAAAGCAGCAAAAGGAAAGGAGTTACCTACAAAGGAGTTCCCATAGACTATCAGCTTACTTCTCAAAAGAAACCTTGCAGTCAAGAAGGGGCTGGAAAGAAGTATTCAAAGTCATGAAATACAAGGCCCCACATCCAAGATTACTCTCTCCAGGAAAGCTATGATTTAGAATGGAAGAGCAGATAAAGTGCTTCCCAGATATGGTAAAGTTAAAGGAGTTCATCATCACCAAGCCCTTATTATATGAAATGTTAAAGGGACTTACCTAATGAATAGAAGATCAAAGACTATAAATGATAAAATGACAACAAACTCATAACTATCAGCAACTGAACCTAAAAAAAAAAAAACTAAGCAAACAACTAGAATAGGAACAGACTCACAGAAATGGAGTCTGTTATCAGTGGGTAGGGGGAGGGAGCCGATTGAGGGGGGATGTGTAGAGAATAAGCATAATTGGTAGGCATAAAATAGACAGGGGAGGTTAAGAAGAGTATAGAAAATAGAGGAGCCAAAGAACTTATATGTGTGACCCATGGGTATGAAATAAGGGAGGGTGGGAATACGAGAGGGTGGTGGGGGCGCAGGGTGGAAGAGGATAAGAGGGAGAAAAAAATTAAGACAACTACAGTAGCATAATCAATAAAATACACTTAAAAATCATGAAATCATTAATTTTTTCTAGATTTATCTTTAATCATATACTATGATAGACACATAAATATTTAGTTGCCTTTTTATAACAGTACTTAAGGAGGCACATTAATTATGACAGAAATACATTTTGAATTATGTCCACTAAGTATAACAATGAGCTATGGCACACAGAAAGAAGAAAATGTCTTTATTTACCTGTTTATTGTTGATTTTAATGTTATAGTTTAGAGTCACTCTTTTTCCTGTGAAACTTAGTCCTTAAAAACCTAAAAGCTTTTCCTGTATTTGGAGTTCACATTTTATAATTGTACGTGCTTAGATTTTGAGAACATTCTAAAGATTTTTTCCTGCTTATTAAGGATCACTTTATTTTGTTTCTTACTTAGTTGAATCAATGTTTTAAGTGAAACATTTGGAAAGTGAGATACGGTCTTAGATGCCAGTATTGAATTTGTGAGACTTTCATTCACACCTGTGCCTTTACTTGCACAACGTGTCATCAAATTTAGGCTTCCCTAATTACATTATTGGTTAGTTAGACTAGCACAATGTTTCACAAATTAGAAAAGTCAGACCACTGGAGTCAGGGTTACATGGGTTGCTAGTTGAGTTTACAGATTCCGAGCCCTGCTCCAAATCCGTACAGTCACAATCTGAAGATGGCAACAGAAGTCTACATTATGAAGAAAGCATCCATCATGTATTCTACTAAACTAAAGGGTGAAAGCACACCCAATTTGTGAAGGAAATGTCAAGTTAAAACAAGTTTTAGTTTTATTTTGGAGGCAATGGGATGTGGATGAATTATTTAAATGTATCAGACTCATTTTTATCTTCAGAGTGCTCCAGCATTATTGATATAAATATTGAAATAATTTATTGAATGAACCATGACTTTGAAAAATCATTATAATTTTTTGTTTATTCAAAGTTGATAAAAATTTATAATTGTATAATGTAAACATTAGGGGAGAAATTTGTTTTAATTTGTACACTAGTGTATAACCAGGATAATATTGTGGTTGAATTAATGAATAAATTAAAGTAAATCTATATGTGTAGTCAGCATCTCTTCTCTCTGTTTCTACTCCATTGATTAATTGATGCCCTAGAGTATTTCTTTGAGCAACATTTATTCACTTTTGAAAAATTCTTATTTATGAAGTGGCTTTCTAGATGCTTGCAGAAATTTCTCTACCACACTGAAACTGAAACTACTAAGTAAATTTAGACCTTTTGGTGTCCGTGTCTCTGCCTTTTTTGTTAAATCTGCCCAACAGATTTGTTAGGTAAAATTGAATATAATAAACCACACATATTTAAAGTACACAATTTGATTCATTTTGACATTATATATCTAACCATGAAGCCCTCACCACAGTTAGGATACTGAAGATATTCATCACCACAGTAAGTTTCCATGTGCCATATGTAACCCATTCCAAATAACCATCTGCTTTATGATACTATGAATCAGTTTAGAGATTTAGAGATTTTATCCTTTTTGTAAAGGAATCTTATATTTATTATTTTTCAGTCTTCTTTTACTTATTATTACAACTGTTTTCAGGGATGATGGGGGAAAAGCAGGGAGGGTTGTCAAGGAACATCTATAAAAGACACATGGACAAAGCCAAAGGGGGGTAGGATCCAGGGTGGGAGGTGAGGATGGCTGGGGTGTGAGGGGGAGTGCTGAGAGGAGGGGGGAATTGTTGTCTTTGGGACAGTACTTGAACAACAATTTTTAAAATCTTTAAAAAAACAGATTCATTCAAATATGTATATCAATACTTCATATCCTTTTATTTCTGAATGATATTCCACTATATAGGTATACCACAAAATGCATATCCATTCAACTGTTAGTTACAGTGGGGTTTAGGGCTAGTGTCAAGATTGGGAACTTTTTCCAAATTAGGTTGTTATGGATATTTGTTTACAAGATTTTGGATGGACAAATTCTTTTATTTCCCTTGGGGCATATGATAGGTACATGTTTAATATTTCTTAAAACTGCCAAAGTGCTTTACAAAGTAGTTGTACTTTGCCAATACTTAGTATAATTCCATTTTTAATTGTAGTCATTCACACAGGTACAAAAGTGATAGCTCACTGTGCTTTTAATTTTCACTTTTCTAAATACTGATATTGATGATCTTTTATGTGCTATTTACAATCCTTATATCTGCTTTGGGAAAGTGTTCAAATATTTTTACCATTTCAAAAATGAAATTTTTTACTATTGAGTTGTAATGATTTTTTATGTATACTAAATAAAGGTATATTGCCAAATATAAATTTGACAATATTTGTCTTAGTTTGTGACATTCTTTTCCATTTTCTTCCTAGTAACTTTTGAAGAGCTATTTTCTTAATGAAGTAATCTAATTTATTGCTTGCTTTACTTTATAATTTGGGATTTTTGTTTCTTATTTAAGAAATGTTTGCCACACCCAAATTCAACTGGTAACACCAGTTTTCTTCCAGATATCTTACACTAAAGTCTATTATTCATTTCAAATTATTTTTTGTATATGCTCTGATAATAGAGTGTAAGTCTTTAGGATTTTTTCATATATTTATCTAATCTTTTCATCTATGCTTGTTAGAAAAATTATCCTTTCCTCTTTAAATTACTGTGGCAACTTTGTCAAAAAATTTTAATAAAAAAGTAAGCATATGGGTAAGAATATATTTCTGTACTTTGTTCCATTAATCTATTAATTCACGTATCTATTGGTCTACTAGTGATAAATGTTTTCAGCTTTAGTCTGCAAATCGCATTATCTCTCCTTCAATTCTGAAGGATCATTTTGGTAAGTAGAGTATTCTTGGTTGGCAAGGGTTTTTCTTTCAATATTTTTAATATATCAGTTCACTCCCTTCTTGCCTGCAAATTTTCTGCTGAAAATCCCACTGACAGCCTTATGGGGACTTCCTTGTATGTAACAAGTTGCTTTACTCTTGCTGCTTTTAAAAGTCTCTCATTGTCTCTTACGTATTCTATCTTTTTGTTAAAATTTTCATGGTATGCATGCAATGATTACCTGACATCAGTGAGCATTTTTATGACCATTATATTAAAGTCTTTCTCATTAAGATCATTTTCTGACGAATTATCTTGTTCTTTTGTTAGGACACATTCTCTTGCTTCATTTTCCTCGAGTCTCTGTGTTGGTTTCTCCACCTTAGATAAAACAGCCTAGGCTTAAAAAAATGGTCTCATGAATCAGCATAGCCTGAGATCCTGGTTGTCTCTCAAACTTTTTGATAGTCCAAGCTTCTGACTTTGCTCTTAGTGGCTTCCATTATTGAGGGTGTGCCAAGACTTGTCAATGTCCAAAGGGGAGGAGTTCGGCCAGCATCTAGACAGAGGCTAATTAGAGCCGGACCCTTAAGCAATAGCTGGGAAAGGATATAATCAAGATCCTTCCTGAGAGAAACTGGAAGATGAGCATTTTTGCCTGTTCCCTCTACACTGAGCCCGGGTATATAGCCACAGGGATGGGAGATGGGAAAAGGGATACTCTTGCACATGTTGCAAGGCTGTTTCTTTGTTTGCTGTAGTCCTATGGGACTTATGAATGCAAGCCCTGTTCAGTGTCAGAGCTAGGAGATTTGAGGACCTGTCCCTCTGGCAGTAGCCATAAAATTTGGAGCATTAAAGGTATGAACAAGCTCCTTTTAGCAGATACTGGCAGTTTAGTTTTCTTGTTGGAACAACTAAAGAGGAGAACATAGGAGAAGTGTCCATTTGCTCCACCAGGCTCTGGGGAGGATTTCAGCCATCCCCTAGATGCATGCTAAATTAGAAACCAGGCTTCCATGCATCAGCTTGTAAAGAATGCAGCCCAACCCCTTTCAGGGAAGGAATAGAAGATGGGCATTTTTGCCTATTCTTTCTAGGCTGAGCCTTGAGGGGAGAGCCATAGAGAGTGCTCATGTACACATTAACAATTACTTCTTCCTGTGCGTGTCCTGTGAGTCATACACACACAAGTCATGTTGGATCTCAGAACTATGTGTTTCAAAGGGTCATTCCTCATGTGGGAGTCTTTAAAGACTCATGTTGGAGTCTTTATTCCTCATGTTGGAGTACTAGGCGTACATATAAACCCTTCACTACTCAGGGAGAAGCTGGCCATTAGGACTTCCCTCCCAACTGTATGGCAATGTGCAGGGGTGTGGGATTAATGACAAGACTGTATCTCAGTCTTATCTCCTCATTTTGATGTGGAAATTTTCTCATTAGACCAATATGTAGGAATCACCCAGCTAGTGTCTGGATTTCTCTCCAAGGATAAATGCTGCATGTGAAGTCATGCATTTAGTACATCCATGGTTGAAAGGAAGTTCAGGAGCTTCCTGTGTCATCATTTTGATTTTCCCAAAACCTGCTTGCTCTTGAGTTTTTTTGATGTGTGTCTTTCAAGGAATTTTTCCATTTAACCTAAGTGGTCAAATTTGCTCTCATATGGGTTACTCATGGCATTCCTTATTATCCTTTAATGTCTGTAAAATCTGAATTCATTTCTCCTCTCTCACCTTTGACATTTTATATCTTCTCTGGTTTTTTCCTCTCCAATTGGCTAGACATTTTTTGTCTTCTGAAAATGAAACATTTTGGTTTCATTAAAACTCTATGGGGTTTTTTGGCTTTTAAATTAAACTGTCTTCTTTTCTATGTTTTTTTTTTTTTATTTAGAAGTGGACATAACTGTTAAAGGCTACCATGGTAATCCAGTGAGAATGTATGAGGACTTTGTGTAAAAATGATGGAGAAGTAAGATCACATTTCAGAAATATTAAGGAGATAAATGGGGTTTGTTTTCCTTTTTACTGACTACATTGAATAGATTGTTAAGGGCGAAGGTACAAACAGTGAAGATGCTGTGGTTATGGGGACACTATTAAGTGAGATTACAAGTTCAAGAAGAAGTATCAGTTGAAGGAAGTACATAATTTTGAAAAAGGAAGTACATAGTGAGTTATATTCAGACATATAGAGATTTGGCTATCTGTGTGACTTTCATGAATTCTTTACACAGAGTAGGAAATTGTATAATTATATGCAAAGGTAGTTTAGACTAGCATCAACCCAATGTATAATGAAATGTAGGAGAGGTTCATTATAAATTATTGAAAATAGAAAATCTTATTTTTTAATATTCTGAAAATTTTACTGTCAGGTTATGTAAATTATTGTAACTGTAAATTACTGTTTTTCTAATGCTAGCCAATTTATAAGCAGAAATATGTTTCATCAGTTTTCTGATCCTGTGTGTTTGCATGTATTTTATTATTGTCTATAATTTCTTTTAGTTTCCTCCAAAGGTACACATAGAGTTAAGGCTCAATTTATTTTCTCTCTGCATTAAGAGTACATATTAGAGGTTACAATATGTTTGGTAGAAAAGGGTCCAACTTTCCTAAATATGCTATATTATTTGCAAAAATAATATATTATGCATTTGTTTTCTCGAGGCTGTGGGATGAACCAGGACATTATTTTTGAAATGGGTGTCTTAGAAGACAATATATTTCATTTGCTGCAGTGAGGAGACTGGGTTGAAGCTACTTTGATCAGGGAATTTACATTTTATTCTTTCTATCTTGAAACTAACAATGTTCAAAGTATTAAAGCTATTGACCTATTTGCTTGCATTGTGGCTTCCATAAATTATTTTTATATTTAAAAATGTTTACAAAAGTAGGCATATACTAAAATTTATCAAGACAATGCAATGAAGCCCTGGCTGGCATAGCTCAGTGGATTGAGCGCGGGCCTGCAAACCACACGATCGTGGTTCGATTCCCAGTCAGGGCACATGCCTGGGTTGCAGGCCAGTTCCCAACAGGGGACTCATGAGAGGCAACCATACATTATATTTCTCTTCTTCTCTCCTTCCCTTCCTCTCTAAAGATAAATAAATAAAATCTTAAAAATAAAGACAATGCAATGAACCATTGCAATTGGTTATTTAACAATTACCAAGATTTTGTCATATTTTTGTCATCTGTACTCTCGAGCTTTTTTTTCCTTTGCTGTATTGTCTTAAGCAAATCTTAGATGTGCTATCATTTTATTCCTTTGTACTTCAGTATTCATCTCTAAGAAATGCTGGCTATTCTCTTGCATATCACAATGTCATTATTACCGCTAATGACAGTAACAGTGATGCCTTGGTATTGTGTACTCCCTGTCCCATAGTCAAATGACAACATTTTTCTTTAAAACTGCCTTTTTACAGTTGGTTTCTTTTAATCGGGATTCAAATAAGCTCTACATATGACGTATAGTTGTTATGCGTCATAACTCTCTTTCATTCTACTTCAGCTCCTGTCCCTTCTCTTCGATCTCTCCTCTTCTCATGCCACAGACATCTTAAAGAAGCCATGTTCATTGCCCTTTAGAATGTTCCACTTTCTGGATCATTCTGCTTGCCTCTTTATGTGTAAGTTGTTTCTCCACATTTGATATTTGCCACAGCTGAACATCATTAGCTCTAGAAGCTAACTTTCCGTTGCTTTAATTTTTTTCAAGAATACGTCACAGGTGACTCTGTGCTTCACATTTCATCCCATCAAGTGTCACCATGAAGTCTGATTGTTTCCACTGTAGTGATGCTAAGACTGATCAGACATGGCAGCTTGATCCCTCGGTTCCCAAGCTTTCTATCGATCTCTGTTCTAATGCATTTATTTGTTTAAAATCATTCCAAAATCAGTTATTTCCATGAGAGACTGCAAAATTGTGGTTTTGTAATGCTATTCCTTCAAAATTTGTTAGGCTTTTTCTATTAAAAACTTATGAGGGATACTTATTTGGTTACCCTGCAGTAGGATAAATACAAGAAAGATAGGGCAAGTATTTAATTCTTTCTTAAAGATTTTTACTCCATCTTTTCTACTGCTCTATTTATTTTTATCATTTTTCATCAACATTATCATTCAAATTTAACAAATTCATATTGAATATTCTATATATGTCAGTCACTATGCAAAGTTGTTGCCACAAAAAATTTAACTGGGAAAGAGATATGTACAAAATTAAATAGGAGTCCTAGCATAAAGAAGAAACAAAAATTTCTGTAAAAATTTTTGTAATGCTTACAAAAAATTACCTTTTAATTATTTGTAGTTAGTTGAGTCTGTGACCCCTGTGACTGAAGTAGCATGACTAACCTTGTATGGTACTCTATGGAACAACTCATGTATTCCACTACACTAGGTTGCTGTTGAAGTGTAAGGGATGTTTTCATTTGAATAAACGTATTTTCTACAAGCAATCAGCCTACAGAGGTAGGGTTTACAGTGGGGAGAATGAGCAATAAACAAAACTTAAAAGATCTCAAATCTAGGCTAAAACTACCTGACTAAAGGTACAAAAAAAAAAAAAGAAAAGATAAGTCATTTTGAAAGTTGTTTAAATGTTAATTACAGATATTTTTTACTTTTAGAATAGACCAGATTTTTCTCTACAAATTCCCCAAACAACACATTACCTGGAAAGGATAAGAATATTTTTCTAAGAAAACAGGAACACAGATGATTTCTAAGAATTATACTAATTCAACCACTTCTGAAGGTTTCAGTCTTCTATGCCCTTCATTGCACATCATGGAGGAAAGAAAAGATTCTTCTTGGACTTTTGAAATTTATTATACTTACAAGATGATTTAGGCACACCTAGATATCTATATGTTATAAATATTATCATCATCGTATAGAAAATTATAGGAATTCACTGGAGCCGGGCACTATACTAAGCATTCTTACAATTTAAAGCTTAAGTTGACCCTAATGTAATTTAAATGGCCTCAGTACTATTATTCCCAAATCCAGATGATGGAACTGAAGCACAGTGGGGGCAGGAAACTTTCCCAAGGTTACACATCCAGTAAGTGGCAGAATCAGAATCTAAGCAACTCTTTGAATTAGCAAAAAGGATTAAATATAAAGAAAAGACCCCGGTGAAAGATGACGGGCACCAGCCCCGCAACCCACCTGGAACGCTTCTGATGCTTTAATATTAATCTGGATCTGGTCGTGATAAATCTTTAGCAATAATTACAAGAAGTTACAAATACCAGATGTACCATACAGTACTGGGTACAGTTATATATAAATCAATAGAAAAATAGGTATGCAATTTGTTATTTATTGCAGGAGAAATGTTAATATAGAGAGTGAACTAACTAGCATCCTAGTATTTTTCTCAGAATTCGCTTCTTTAAAGAACTTTGCCTCCCAAGCAATTGGGGTACATAACAATGGTTAGTTTTCTTCTGCGGATTAGGTGCCAGGTGTCAGCCCAGAGGCCCACATGCAATAGCTGTAGAGTTTGGCAGCACACATTTCTATGCCTACCCTCATTTATTTTTATATCCTTATTTTCCTTTCATTTTTCTACTTTTAAGACAAATTCTCATTTTATTATAGTAATTTAAAAAAACTTTTTTTTCAGTTGAAGTAATTTTTAAATTTATTTATTTTAATTGTTGTTCGAGTACAGTTTTGTGTCTTTTAATGAGATGAGTACAGTAGTCTCTTCTTAACCACAGTGTTGCTTTTTACCCATAGTTTGTTACCTGCAGTAACCTCTGGTCCTACCATAAATGGAAAGGTCAAAAAATGATAAGTTTTAAATTGTGCGCCATTTTGAGTAGTGTGGTGAAATCTCAGTTCCCCACTCGGTCCTGCCTTGGACATGAACCCTNCATTTCTATGTCTACCCTCATTTATTTTTATATCCTTATTTTCCTTTCATTTTTCTACTTTTAAGACAAATTCTCATTTTATTATAGTAATTTTAAAAAACTTTTTTTTCAGTTGAAGTAATTTTTAAATTTATTTATTTTAATTGTTGTTCGAGTACAGTTTTGTGTCTTTTAATGAGATGAGTACAGTAGTGTCTTCTTAACCACAGTGTTGCTTTTTACCCATAGTTTGTTACCTGCAGTAACCTCTGGTCCTACCATAAATGGAAAGGTCAAAAAATGATAAGTTTTAAATTGTGCGCCATTTTGAGTAGTGTGGTGAAATCTCAGTTCCCCACTCGGTCCTGCCTTGGACATGAACCCTGTCTTTCTTCAAAGTATCCACACTGTCTATGCCACCTGCCCATTAGTCACTTCACAGACATTGAGGTTATCAGTCCAACTGTTGAGGTATCACATCTATTTTAGTACTGGTTATTGTTGTTGGTTTCTTACTGTGCCTTATTTATTTTAAACCTTTTCATAGGTATGCGTGTAGAGAGAAAAAAACACAGTGTATAAAGGGTTAGGTACTATCTGCAGTTTCAGACATCTAATGGGGTTCTCAGAGCATTTCTCTTATGAATAAGGGAAGGCTATGTAAGCAAAAAGTAAAAATATGTAAAGCAAAAAGTAAAAATGTATGTAAGCAAAAAGTAAAAATAAAGAAAGAGGACTGTATTTTAAGGCAGAGAGAAAGGGAGCTTGAGTGGCTTAGTGATCTACCATTTCTGAGTGAGGTCAGTCTGCTGAGCACTCAGACCTTAGAAAAGTTCTATGACTTCAAGACTGTTTTCAACATTTAACAAATTGGGAAGTAAAAATGGGATACATGGGATCGTTATCAGGATTTGAGGAGGTAATGCATGTAAAAGCCCCGAGCCCCGTGCCTGGCTTTGTCTATAAGCCCTGCAGGTGCAATGCTCATCTCTCTCCTACTGACCCAACCTTCCTGCCTGGCAACGTGAATCTGAGGACTTGTTCCTCCCAGGTCTTTAACCTGAAAGTGCTTGAGTCACCTGAGAAATAATGATCAGAATTCAGTAAATTCCTATTATTGTTCCCTCTAGGTACATCACCCACAACTTGTAGTCTATTTCTGGTCATCTCCCCCTACTTTGCCGCTGTCAGGTGGCATTTTCATTGTCTTACAAAATGCTGATTTTAATAGTTAACTTGATCTATCCCCAATTTTATTTTTATATTTAAATTAAATGTGTTTTGAAAGGTCTGAGTTCATTAAAATAATGCCTTAGGTTGTAAATGTACCTAAAAGAAAGAGCAAGAGGATGAAACAGTGACTGAGTTTAAATGGCATTGGTGATCCACTTGGTTTGGGTACAAGAGAACTTAAGTGCAAAAGGAAAAATTATCGCCACAGAAAATGTCCAGTTAGACGAGTTCACACTCCAAATGCTTAATTAAGCTGACTTTCACCCTTAACCACAGTGTTATAATATGTTTTAGTTTTTCTTTCATACACAGCTGTAACTTGAAAGGCTAGTTGATACTTCACTAGTAGAGTCCTACTTAAAGTTTATTCTCAGCTGTTCTCTTTATAATACTGATAGTTAATTGCCCAAATGCATGTTGAGTATTCTTAAATGAAGAACATAGCAACAAAAGATGAATTTTTTAAACTTTAATAATGTGAAAAGAGCCCAGCAAACTAAATGTCTCTTGAATTGTGGCTATGATAATGCACCTTCACCTGTATACAGGATACTATAACAAACATGACCCTTATATATGCTACAAGTGACCCAACCTCAGAACAAAAGATACACACAGGCTGAAAGTGAAGGGATGGAACTAATATTCCATGCAAATGGACAGGAAAAAAAAGCTGGGGTAGAAATACTTCTATCAGAAGAAATAGTCTTCCAAACAAAGGCCATATTAAGACACAAAGATGGTCACTATATAATATTTAAGGGAGTAGTTCAACAAGAGGATATAACCTGTATAAACATATATGCACCCATATAGGAGCACCTAAATATATAAAGAAATTCTTGGAGGACTTTAGAAACAGATAGATAGCAATATAGTGATTGTAGGGGATCTTAATACCCCACTGTCAAAAATGGATAGCTCTTCCAAACAAAATAAATAAATAAATAAATAAATAAACAAGGATATTGCAGCATTGAACAACACTCCATATCAAATTGACTTAATATTTATGGAACATTTCACCCCAAAGAAGCAAAATGTACTTTCTTCTCAAATGCACATGGATCATTTTCAAAGACAGACCACATGGTAGGACACAAAGGTTGCTATAACAGAACAATTGCTTACTCAATTGCAACAGTAAGCATGCCTTTCGCCAAAGACAAACTTTGCACATCAAAATAATACTTCATGTTTAATGGATTCCAATTATATATATTGTGAATAATTAATCAGTACTATCAAATTTTGACAATGGTAGATTGTTTTCCTTATTTCACTCAGAAATGTGTAAGCCAATAAATTGGGCTATTAAGTTGATTCAAGGTTTAAAATGTTAATGCTTTTATTAATAGCTTCAAATTAAAAACAGGAGACATTCAAATAATGTTGAAATGGGTCAATTATTTCATTAAGCCTCCTTTTATAAATGATAGATTAAGTTACAGCTGCATTGAAAATGAAGAAGTGGAACTATACATTA
Source organism: Sturnira hondurensis (assembly GCF_014824575.4). Lineage (NCBI taxonomy): Eukaryota > Metazoa > Chordata > Mammalia > Chiroptera > Phyllostomidae > Sturnira > Sturnira hondurensis. The sequence goes on from NW_028080827.1 coordinate 9,003,455, forward strand.
GAAAATTCAATTTGTGTGCAGCAAAACCTCACAAATTCAGGCCATTATGAGGAGAGGTCAGTTTTATTTTTAAAGTATGAATAATTAGTATACATATTGTACAAGGTGTCAGATGTAAACACTGAGGCTCACATTTAGACAGATTAATATAATGAAAACAGTTTGCGCAACATTGATGTAACATGGCAGCCAAGGAAATTGGATTGGAAGGACATGCTCGAACAATGACGACTTCACTGTACTAGTCAGTGGGGGGTGTAGATGCTGTTCAGTGAACACGTGTACTGTGTGGCCTTCAAAATGACTGAGTAGAGCGACTCTGCATCAAATTTTGTATTAAGCTGGAATATTCTTCTATGGAAAATATTCAGATGATTCAGAAAGCCACAGCTTTGGGCAACTGGTGTCTGGCAGCTTCATCACAATAATACACATGCTTATGTGCAGTTTTTTGGTAAAGCATCGAATCACCCAGGTGACTCAGTCCCCTAACAGCCCAGATTTCATGCCTCATGACTTCTAGCTTTTCCCAAAACTAAACTCATCTTTGAAAGGGAAGAGATTTCAGAGTGTCAATGAGATTCAGGAAAATATGGCGGGGCAGCTGATGGCAACTGGGAGACTTGTGTGAAGTCCCAAAGTGCCTACTTTGTGGGGACTGAGTTGTCATTGTTCTATATACAGTGTTTCTTGTATCGTGTATCTTCTTCTATAAATGTCTTTCTTGTATTACATGGCTGGATACCTTCTGGACGGATCTTCTATATGTATTTGTTTCAGTGTTTAAGTGTAGATAGTAATTTCTACAAAGTTAGGAAACAGTTGTAGAAAGCTAAAACCTCTTTCTGTCCTGCTCATATCACAGTTCGGAATTTTTTGTAATTAGCATATAAATTGTTACTGTGCAACTAGAGATTTCTGAAGTTTGGGAAACCACTTTACTCCTGTGAGTAAAACTTCCCTCTGCAATCAGTTTATTACCATTAATTTTATTAGTAACTTTCTTTTTTCTAGAAACTAAAAACAAGCAAATACAAACATAAATTTCCATTCAGTTGCTGTGATAATATTTTTTAAAATGTAAACCAGTGGAATATAAATATTTTCCTGTATATTACATTATAGTCAGAATTTTATCATCATTATCAGTAAATATTTATTGGCTGTTCACTGTTTGTCAGTGGCTGCACAAAGTATTTACATGTAAAATCCAAACAAACACTCACCATAGCCCTAGAAATAATCCCAAATTGCACAATTATTGTATTATTGTCCCCATTTGACACATGAGAAGATAGAGTTTTAAAGAGACTACTCGCTGTTCCACTGGGTAAATTAAGTAAATAGCAGAGGAGAAATCAAATCTCTATCATTTGGACTGGATCGAAGTTTAACTACTACATTATACTGGTGAGAATTATACAGATGATATAGCCAGAACTGTGTGAAACTGCAGCAAATAAGCCTATAGCAAACATGCAGATGGCGTAGACTTCTTAGCCAGCCCCCCTAAGAAGCAGAAATATTCAACAGTACAGTATGTTAGGAAAAAACGACTCTGCCTTTTGAATCATAATTTGGTATTGATATACACCACAGATAAAACATATAAAATTTCATGCCAAAGTGAGATTGTGTATGCAAATCTACAAAGAAAAGTTGGACACAGTGCAAAACAATTTTATTCGAATACAGTTATTTGTGGTCCATTAAAAGTTGAGAACAAAATCTAACCAGCTTCATAAAATCTGTAGTAAGAAATATCTAATACCATCACTAACTCTAAATATCTGTAGTAAGAAAAATCTGTAGTAAGAAATGTCTTTCCTCTCACTCCAAGTACTGATTTGCTGCTTTCATCTGTATTATTTTGCTTATAGGTATAAATTTTTTACTCTTCTATTTTCACTAAGTAGGTAGGAGCAAAGAAATTGTTTTAAAAAGTGTTAGTTTTGCTGATGTTGTCTCCAGGTTGTGCCCTGGATTCTGGAAATGTCTAAACCTTGTAGAGGGGGTATATGACACCTACCCTCCCTCTCCCTCCCCAAACAGAATTTATTTATAAAATTGTGTATTTATTCTTACATGTTTGAACTTCAGTCACCTTCAAAGTACTCCCCATTTGATGCAATGCACCTATTGTGACTTTTTTCCACTGCTCAAAACAGTTTTTGAACTCATTGATTTTGATGTGTTCTAGTGCTTCTGCTGTTTCTTGTTTTACCTCTTCCACATCAGCAAAATATTTCCTTTTGAGAATTTTTTTCATCCAGAGGAAATTTAAAAAAGGTAGGAGAGGCAGGGCCTGGAGTTTATGCTGTTTTTTTTTTTCTTTCAAAAACTCCTGAACACTCAGCACAATGTGGTGTGGGCAGGCGCACTTGTAAATCACCCATCAAGAAATTGGCAAATGCATTGAAAAAGTCTTAAAAAAAATTTTTCACTGAAGCAGACCACAGCCTCTCACAACACCACCAGCTGGTACAGTAATACAGATGGGTTCCTAGAACACTCACCTAGTGAGGGAAGCCTGTATTACAAGGGGCCTGTTCTCCAGAAGTTAATTCCATTTTGGGGGGTCTGCCCTCATATATATGACTCTATAAGCATAATTCATATTATTTGGTGGTAAAGAGATAATAAGGAGAGAAATTTTTTTCTAATGTTAGACAAATTGGTTAAAGACAACAATATTATTTTCTTCAGTTTTGAACTATAAAACAAATGTCAATAAAATTATACTAGGTAAGTTAAACCTGTGTCAACAGAAAAATTATAAAATTATATAGTGAAAAAGCTCTAATACCATCACTAACTCTTAATATTAAGAGAGAGATGTTTCAGTGTGTAGTTATTATATACTTTTCTTTACCCTTATCCTTCACAGCTAATTAATCACTTTCAATTCTGCTTTGAGTATATGGAAGACCTTAGAGGGAGGTGATAACTATCACAGTAAACATTGAGGAGGAGAGAGGACAGACAGGGAAAAACAATCATAAGACATGGAACACTGGTATATCGAGAACTTATCATTAATCTGTGCGGCTAGAACGTGGAAAGTGTTGGAGAGTGGAGATAGAAGAGAAAGCTAACGTCTGATCATCACTGGCCAGGAAAGTCACATTAATGAGTCACAGCTTTTCTGTGTTACTGAATGTGTGACAATCAATGGTTTTAAAGCTGCGGCTCAAAATATGGTATTATATGACCTTGTGTTCTTAAAAGGTAAGTTAGGTGGTAATAAAGAGGATGTAATGGAAGAGGAAGAGATGAAGGCAAATAGATAAACTAACAGGCTAGTGCAATTCTGAGGCAAGTGAGGGTAAAGACTTGAATTAAGGAAGTGACAAGAATAGGGCAGGGACAGGTAAATGCCACAGGTATGTGGAAGGAAGAATCCACAAGAGAGTAGAAAAGAGAAGATGCTGTGGTTGTGGCAGAGTTGATGACTCAGTTTGCTGTTTAGGTTTAGAGCTAAAATGGTGTCTTTGTTTTTGTCTTTTTTGCCTTTTGTCTAATTTAACTAGAATATATGTAAGAAGGAGTCAGAAGAGTCTTTCCAAATGCACCAAAAATACCATCAAAAGATAGCAAAGTAGAATAAAAATACAGACTTCAGAAGAACCTGTGTAACTATTAAGTAAATAAACAAGCATTGAGTTCTATTTTTTCTCTTTAGACATTTATTATTTATTAAATGCATTGACTAATAAAAGTTTTATTAGATACCCGTATTTTTTTATTTTATTTATTTAATTGTTGTTCAATCACAGTTTTCTGTCTTGTACTTTTCTAGCATAGAATATTCATTATCTCCATAGGTAATGGTGAGCACAACCAGATTTGAAACCAGAGTATCATAATGGGCTATAAGCAAAATTTCTAAAATAGTTACCAGAAAATATCTTAGACCACAGAGATTGTCTCAGCATAGAGCTTAGCAAGTAGTAGAGATTGAGATTTAAATTTAAATAAAAACTATTGAATACAATACAAAGCTAGTATTTTGAACCCTAAATATTTTAAAGCAAAATTAATAGGCAAATATATAAGCTGTGAAGATATTTTTAATGCTTGGGAATTATTGTTAGTGTCATTAAAATAATAAAAGAGAAATATGGTCTAGTTGCATAAGCTCTATTTCTGATTCTGCTACTGATTTGTTTTGAGTTTTAGGATACATTTCTTAATTTCTAATATCCTGAGTCTAAAACAAATATAACCAAAGTTATCTTTATGTCTCTTCTAAGTATCAAAAAATATATATATATATACATATATAATTCTTTATTGTTGAGATCATGAGCTTGAAAAAACAGTTCAAGGCTGAAATCTTGACTTCTGATTTTTTTATTTGTAAAATAAGAATAATAAAAGATACAAATTTGATGAGAAATATATGAAGGCTAATTCATCTTTTGAAGAAAACTTGTATAGTAAAATTCCCATTGATTTAATTTCAAAAGGGATATTGTTTTTCAAAAATTATAACAAAAATAATTTAGCTTCATAAGACTGTATGAATAAAAAATAAAAGTTTTAATGTTAATTTTTTTACTTTTAAGAAGAAAAGAAATGAAAGGCAAAACTGACCTTCACCCAAACCTTACAAATTTTCAGTAATTCAACTAATATTTTCCATACATATTAAGTATAAATATGCGGTTAATAATGTTTATTCTATATATTTTTGCAAATAATTGGAAAGTATTATACATGCTATTAATATATTTGTGCTTTGTTCCCTTAACACTGCCTGGTAGACATCTTTTCATGTCAGTCCAAATATATCTACCGTGTTCTTTTTAGTAGTTGTATGCTACTTCTGTGGTTTTTACACACCGTCAGGATGCTGCAGCCCATAGAGGGACTGCAGAGCGGAGAGCAGAAGAGGTGAGAGTGGGAGTAACACGAGTGTCCGGGCAGCATGGGAACCCGGAGCCTAGAGTGGTTAGATAACTCTTAGAAATCATGTTCAGCCAACTCTGAAAAGTTTTTAATGCTTTTTCATTTGAATGTTTTCAGTAGAAAATGTTCACTGTTATTTTAATCAAAACTTTTTTGATCAGGAGGGAGGTTGAATGTCTCTTTTCCTATTGTTATTCGGATTTTGTGTTTTTTTCTTTCTAACCTGCCCATTGATCTCATGAACCATGTTTTCTAATATTCATCTTTTTCCTATAGGTTTATAATAGTTCTTTTCACATGAATATTATCTCATTGTCGTTTATATTTGTGTTATTTTTTCTAGTGTGTCATTTTTTAAAAGATTTTATTCATTTCTTTTCAGAGAGACGGAAAGGGAGGGAGAAAGAGAAGGAGAGAACTATCAATATGTGGTTGCCTCTCACACCCCCTACTGGGCACCTGGCCTGCAACCCAGGCAGGTGCCCTGACTGGGAATAGAATCGGTGACCCTCTGGTTCACAGGCCAGCATTCAACCACCAACCACACCAGCCAGGGCTCATGTTTTATTTTAACTGGTAGCTTGATTTGGGCTTAGGTTTTTGGCATGTTGAGTGTTTAATAGCACTCCTGAGAACCCTTAAACCATTCTTTTTCAAGAATGAAACAGACTTGACATTGCTTGTGCAAGTGAAAGAATCCTGAGACTGAAAGCTTCCTTTCAGATTCCTTGTTTTGAAGTTATCTGATTGAAGCTTCTAAATTAAAGAAAACAATACTTTAGACATCACCTTGAGAGCCTTTTTTTAATGGTGATTACAACCATTAACTGAGCTGCACAGTTTATCTCTTCCACCAATTTTCATCCTCCTTCACAGGTACACACAACTCTTACTTTCTTCAAGTAATTTCTGGGAGTGACTGCACCAGTGTATTTTTCTGCACCATATCCTCTTAGAATTATTATGTTCTGTAACTTACAATAACTACTGTAATATTTTCCTTTAAATTTTAACCCATGTTCCTTGAAGCAACATCAACCTGAAGGTGAAAAATCAAATAGGAAAACAACACCCAGTCATTATTTTTGGCTCTTTTTGCTCCTGCTTTGATTCAGCTCCTTGGTATCCTCTCAGCTACAATTAGTTTTTTTCTTCTTTTCTCCCTAGTGCTGTTCCCCATGTTGCTCTTTTTCTGTTCCCCTGGGATATCACAGCACTCGTTGTCACCTGCAGCATAAACCAAGTTTCCTATCACTGCTAGTGCCTGGTACCAAAATTCTGAATCCCCAGGTGTCAAACTTGCTCCTGTTACTTCTTCCCAGTTCTATAGAGCTGGCAGAAGCAATCCTCCGTTGAAAGTAAGCAGCTGTCACAGCTCCTGAGAACCGAGGATGAGTAGTTGTTTTTCCCAGAGATCTGATAATTTAAAAAACCACTCTGTTTCCTACAACCATCCCTATCTTTTCACCCTGTGGTTTTCTTCAGGGGACTTACCACAGTTCATACATACACACACACACACACATTTGTGAGACTGTAAACTTTGGAAAGGCAAGGGCCATGCCTGCTTTATTTGGTAGTATGTAATTGGTTCTTAGCACAGTGCACAACATATCATAGCTACTTATTAAAGAATGTCACTTATTAAGTGTTAAATGTATTAGCAGATAAATTTATAGTTTTAGATTTTTTTCCTGAAATAAAGCATCACAAATATATTTGAAGCTTTATGTGTACATATGCCTCCCTGAATCCAATTCTCTTTACTTCTTGCCCAAGCATAACTATTAGAAGTGACTTGACATTTTTATTTCCATTAATTTCTTCACATCTTTATGATATTTGCATGTACTTACTAGAAAAACATGTTAGACACACGTTGACCCACTCTCCTAGAGGCACTGACTGATTTGCCTAGAGACAAAATGGGAGAATGTGAGAAGCTAGGCAGATAGTAGAGGCTAAAAAACTGAGAAAGCTGAATACTAAACAGATGAATAATTACAATTCTTTTTCTACAAAATAATAGGTCCCCAGACATAATTGGAGGCTGTGAAGGGGTACATCCTAGGAGTAAGTAGGACTAAATGTTTTGAATGAGCTCCACTCCTACATGGATTAAGGCCATCTCTCCCAACCCTAATACACTTTCCTGAAAGCATACTAACANTTCACATCTTTATGATATTTGCATGTACTTACTAGAAAAACATGTTAGATACACGTTGACCCACTCTTCTAGAGGCACTGACTGATTTGCCTAGAGACAAAATGGGAGAATGTGAGAAGCTAGGCAGATAGTAGAGGCTAAAAAACTGAGAAAGCTAAATACTAGAACAGATGAATAATTAAAATTCTTTTTCTACAAAATAATGGGTCCCCAGACATAATTGGAGGCTGTGAAGGGGTACATCCTAGGAGTAAGTAGGACTAAATGTTTTGAATGAGCTCCACTCCTACATGGATTAAGGCCATCTCTCCCAACCCTAATACACTTTCCTGAAAGCATACTAACATAATCCAAACACTCAAATTATATGCACATTTTTTACATAAAGAACATTCTTATTTCATAGCAGGCACTACAAGGATTAATATGTATAGTGGGATTTAGAGACAGATGTTACAATAGCTATGATTAATGTATTTAAGAAATGAAATAACAAAGTGGAAAGGTTCAACAGTAAACTCAAAGCTACTGAAAGGATCAAAGAGGAATTCTAAAAATGCAAACTACAACAATGGAATCAATAGCCCAGTACATGGATTTAACCACACGTTAGACACAATTGTAAAAACAATTAGTAAACATGGAGAGTTCAGAAAAAACATATAGAATGAACTTCAAGGAAACAGATTGAAAATAAAAATTATTTACCAAAATAACTATATGACGGGGTGTAAAGCAAATCTTAAAAAAATTTCAAAAGATGATATTTTTAAGGATACGTTTTTTATCTTTGTTTAACTAAAGGATGAAAGAGCAACTAAATTATACTTAGGAAATCCCCAAATAGTTGAAAGTTAAAAAACCAATATTAAAATGTAAAATATTTTGACTGGATAAATATGAAAATACAACATATTAATTTTAGGATGCCTCTAAATGCAACTTCCAAATAAATTTATCTCTTAAATAAACATGGTAGAAAGGAAAATAGGTACAAAATTATCTAAATACCTTCCTTGCATAAGTAGATAGAAAAGGAGCAGCATATTGAACTCAAAAAAAGTAGAAGGTATGAAATAGGAAGAGCCAAAATTGATAAAATAGAAAACATTTAATGTAACTACCATCAAAATTAAGATATAGGATATTGTATTATCCCCAAAGTTTCTTCATGCTCCTATATAGTCAACCCCCCTCCCAACCCCAAGGTCCTAGCAATCACTATATGTTGTATATTCCTATAGTTTTGCCTTTGTAATAATGATTTATAAAGGGAAGCATAAAGTATAGAGGTTTTTGAGTTCAGCTCTTTTCATTTAGCATAATTGAAATGACCATCACTTGATGGTCTTTCACATTGTTCCATGTATTGATATTTTGCTTTTAATTGCTTAGTAGATTCCATTTCATGAATCTGCTACAGTTTTTTAATTCATTCATCAGCTGAAAGACATTTTTTGTAGTTTTGGGTGACACAAAGTAGTGAGTAAAATAGAACCAGAGACATGGGAATAAAGAACAAACCAACAATAACCGAGTGGGGGCAAAGGGGGATAACAGGGGAAAGAAGGGGAAGGGTCAAGTCAAGGAGCCACACATTAAAGACCTGTGGACAAAATCAAGGGGGAGGGGCAACTTGTGGGGGAGGATCGAATGTGGGAGGTGGGAGGTGGGCAGAGCAGGGCAGAGTAATGGGGGAAAACAGAAACAACTGTAATTGAACAACAATAAAAAAAAAGAATTAAGCAGCATGAACAACTTTTGGTATAAATATTACTTTAATTTATCTTGGATAAATTCCTAGAGTTGGACTGCTAGTAAATGTATATATAAGTTATATACATATAACTTTATAAGAAGTTGCCAAAATGCTTTCCAGTGAGACTGTAACACATTACAGTCTCAGCAGCAACGCTTCAGAATTCCAACTCTGCATCCTCGCATCCTTCTCAGCCCTCTGTATAGTCAGGTTTCGTTTTGTTTTTAAGCTTTGCTAGTAGACATGAAGTGGCATCAGACTGTAATTTAAATTTGAAAGTATCTAATAATTAATGTTGAGCATGTTTTCATGTGCATATTTTCTAATTATCTTCTTTGCTAAAGATCATTCAAATCATTTACCCATATTTTAATTGGGTATTTTTTTTCTTATTGAGAATTGAGAATAGTTTGTATATCCTTGATACAAGTCCTTTATCATATATGTGATTTACAAATTGTTTCTTATTAGCTTATTGCTTATTTTCTACTTTCTCAACAGTATTTTTAAGAAGCAAATTTAATTTATATAAATTCTAATTTATCAATATTTTATTTTGTGGCTTGTACTTTGAACCATCATTGCCTAATGCAAGGTCATAAAGATTTTCTGTTTTATTTTAGAAAGTTTATAGTTTTAAGTTTTGTATTTAGGTCTGTGATCCATTTTGAGTAAAATTATATATATTGTGAAGTATGGTTCAACGTTTATTTATTTTAAATAAATAAAAGTATGGTTTATTTATTTTTTTGCATATGGATATTCAATTACTCTAGTACAGTTTGTTGAACGGACTATCTTTTCTTCATTGAATTACTATAACATCTTATTGAGAATTAATTGACCTTGTTATTTAAAGATGCACTGTCTTAACTACTGTAGTTTCATAGTAAGCTATGAAGACAAATGATGTCAATCTTCCAACTTTATAAAACATCCTTTTGCTGATCTAGTTATTTTGTTTTATCATGTAAATTTTAGAATCAGTTTGTCAATTTCTATAAAAACAAAATCCTGCTGGAATTCTGATAGAGTTTCTGTTGTATTTACAGGATAGAGCAAAAGGTTTATAGTTATGAATACATGAGACAGTTTATTCTTATAGTATTATTTACTAATTATTGTATTATTGTCCATAAAAACAACTATAAACCTACTTTTGCCCCACCTCTATAAATCAGTTTGGAAAAGCTGGCATTCTAACAATATTGAGTATGCCAATGCATAAATATAATCTATTTCAACATTTATTTAGGTTTTATTTGATGTCTGTCCTCAATATTTTATAGTTTTCTTAATATAAATCTAGATTTCTAGATTAATACCTAAGTAGTTTATAGCTTTTAGTGCTATTGTAAATAAGACTATTATTTTAATTTTAATTTTTAATGGTTCATTGCTAATATATCAAAATACAAGAATTTTGACTTTTGGCTTTGTAGTCTGTGACACTGTTGAACTTATTCAACACGTTTTGGAGTTTTTGGAGATTTTCTTTGTGGACTACCATGTTGTCTGCAAAAACTATTATTTCTTTCTTTGCTACCTATATGTCTCATATTTATTTTTCCTGGCCTTTTTCAGTCTTTTGGGTCTCCAGTACAATGTTTAATAGACAGAGGGAGAATAAATATTATTGCCATGATCATGTTCTTCTATAAGACAATTAAGTGTGATATAAACTGTAGGGGTTTTTATTGTTGTTCAAGTTCAGTTGTCTCCATTTCCCCCCTACCACTCTTTCCCACCCACCCGCACCTCCCACCCTCAGTCCTAGCACCCTTTGGCTTTAGCCATAGGTCCTTTATACATGTTCCTTGATGACCCTTCTCCTTTCCCCCATTTTCCCCCTCCTCCCTCCCCTCTGGTTACTGTCAGTTTGTTCTTTATTTCAGTGTCTGGTTATCTTTTGCTTGCTTGTTTGTTTTGTTGATTAGTTTCCACTTAAAGGTGAACTCATATGGTATTTGTCCCACACTGCCTGGTTTACTTCATTTAACATAATGCTCTCCAGTACCATCCATGCTGTTGCAAAGGGTAGGAGCTCCTGCTTTCTTTCTACTGTGTAGTATTCCATGTGTAAATGTACCACAGTTCTTTTTTAATGTCAGATTTTTAATTTTTTAATTTTGTATTTTTAATTGATGTTCAAGTGTAGTTGTCTCCATTTCCCCCCACCATTCCACCCCACCCTAGCCATCCCCACCTCCCACCCTCGATCCTACCTCCTTTGGCTTTGTCCATGTGCCCTTTATACATGTTCTTTGACAACCCTTTCCCCTCTTCCCCACATTATCCCCTCCCATTTCCCCTCTGGTTATTGTCAGTTTGTCTTGNTCAAAGTTTTAATTTTTTTTATTTTGTATTTTTAATTGATGTTCAAGTGTAGTTGTCTCCATTTCCCCCCACCATTCCACCCCACCCTAGCCATCCCCACCTCCCACCCTCAATCCTACCTCCTTTGGCTTTGTCCATGTGCCCTTTATACATGTTCTTTGACAACCCTTTCCCCTCTTCCCCACATTATCCCCTCCCATTTCCCCTCTGGTTATTGTCAGTTTGTCTTGTACCACCGTTTTTTGATTCACTCATTTCCTGATGGACACTTAGGTTGCTTTTAGCACTTGGTGATCGTATATTGTGCTGCTATGAACATTGGGGTTCTTTTGAATTGGTGTTTCAGGATTCTTAGGGTATAAACCCAGAAGTGGAATTACCAGGTCAAAAGGCAGTTCCATTTTTAGTTTTTTGAGAAAATTCCATACTGTTTTCCACCGTGGCTATACCAGTCTGAGTTCCCAGCAACATTGTACTAGGGTTCCCTTTTCTTCACAACTTCGTCAGCACTTGTTGTTTGTTGATTTGGTTATGATGGCCATTCTGACCTGTGTGAAGTAGTATTTCATTGTGGTTTTAATTTGTATCTCTGATGGCTAGTGATGCTGAGTATCTTTTCATATGTCTCTGGGCCCTCTGTATGTCCTCCTTGGAGAAGTATCTGTTGAGGTCCTTTGCCCATTTTTTAATTGGGCTCTTTTTCTTCCCAGAGTAGAGTCATGTGAGTTCTTTACATATGTTGGAGATCAGACCCTTGTGGAAATATCATCAGCAAATATATTTTCCCATACAGTTGATTCCCTTTTCATTTTGCCGATGTTTTCTTTAGCCATGCAGAGCTTTTTATTTTGATGAGATACCATTTGTTTATTCTTTCCTTTATGTCTCTTGCTTTTGGGGACATATCAGTGAAAATATTGATATATGGAATATCTGAGGTTTTCCTGCCTATGTTCTCCACTAGGACTCTTATGGTATTGCAACTTATATTCAAATCTTTTATTCATCTTTTCCTTTTAGATTTTATTTATTTTTTAGAAGGGCAGAGAGGGAGAGAAACATCAATTCGTGGTTGCATCTCACACACCCCTTACTGGGGACCTGGCCTGCAACCAAGTCATGTGCCCTGACTGTGAATCCAACCTGTGACCCTTTGATTCACAGGCTACCACTCAATCTACTGAGCCACATCAGCCAGGGCCAAGTCTTTTATCCATCTTGAGTTTATTTTGTGTATGGTATAAGTTGGTGGTTGAGTTTCATTGTTTTGCATGTAGCTCTCCAGATCTCCCAACACCATTTGTTGAAGAGGCTATTTTTACTTCATTTTATGCTTATGTCCCTTTGTTAAATATTCACTGAATGTAGAGATTTGGGTTTATTTCCAGGCTCTCTATTCCATTGATTTATGTGTCTGTTTTTATGCCAGTACCAGAGTGTTTAGATTACAGTGGCCTTGTAATATAGTTTGATATCAGATATTGTGATCCCTCCTACTTTGCTCTTATTTCTCAAAATTGCTGTGGCTATTCCAGGTTGTTTATGGTTCCACATAAATTTTTGAAATGTTTGTCCTATATCTGTGAAATATGTCATTGGTATCTTAAACGGATTGCATTGAATCTATAAATTGCTTTGAGTAGTATGAACATTTTGATATTAATTCTTCTAGTCCATGAGCATGGTATATGCTTCCATTATTTGTGTCTTCCTTAATTAAACTGTAGGTTTTTATAAATTCTCTTTATAAGATTGAAAATGTTTCTTTTAGTTTCTAATTCTTAGATCTTTTTAAAAAATCATAAATGCATGTTAAATTTTGTAAAATACCTTTTTGCATCTATTGAACTGGTAGAATGTTTTTCTCTTTAGTCTTTCAATATGATAAATGACAAGGATTTATTTTGCATGTTGAACCAAAATTGCATTTTTGTGATAAAACTCTCTTTGTCATGATGTATGGTGCTGATCAAAAAGTCTTTTATGTTTTTTCCATAAAATAAAAGGCACATTTTAAAAACTTTCACCAATAACTTTATTGATTTGGGTATTTTGAATATGTTGGCTGTCCCCTGCTATTGGTTTCTGGTGGGTAGAGGCCAAGGGTGCTGCTAAACATCTTTCAATGCATAAGACAGCCCCACAGCAAAGGATTATTTGGCCAAAATGTCAATGTACCAAGAAACTTCACAAATGACTTTTGACATGTTCGATCAGTCATAGCACCTTCTCCATACACTGAATGAATATTTGCATTTCAGTTGCATTTTTACCTTTCTTAAAATAATAAAGTATAATATGCCAAAATGTTGTGCATCTTCTTCCATTTGGAGTATTAAAATGACTGCACAAAAATTTACCAATTTTGATAAATTTTTTAAAAAGCATGTTGATATGAAAGCTTTTGCAATATAATGTAGCAAAATTGTTTGAAATGAAGTTAAAGACAACAAAGCACTATTAGAGTCATTGTATGGAAAAACTAAATGAACACTTAGGCCAACCCAATATTACCCTTTTTTATATATTACAGGATTGAATTTGCCATTTAATTTTTCTTTATGTATTTTCTTTGTATCAGTGTGCTGTGAATTGAATGAATATGTTCTCACTTTATTCTTGATTCAAAAAGTTTAAATTAGACCTGGCTGATGTAGCTCAGTGGATTGAGCATGGGCCTGTAAACCAGACGATCGGGGTTCGACTCCCAGTCAGGGCACATGCCTGGGTTGCAGGCCAGTTCCTGGCAGGGGACACACCAGAGGCAACCATACAATGATATTTCTCTCCCTCTCTCCTTCCCTTCCCCTCTAAAGATAAATAAATAAAAATCTTTTTAAAAGTTTAAATTAATAAATTTGCTCATTTTATGAACTTAAACTCTTCTCATTTCCTTACAATTCTGTTGTTGCATATATATTACAAAAAATAATATACTATAAATTGTGTGATATAAGTAGCTATCCACAAATAAAACTTTTGAAATAAATCACTAGCCTAAGGTTATTTTTATATCAGAGTAAAATTTAGTGTTGAAAACTAATTTTGTATAATTCAGGTTATATTAATTTTTTGTTCATAGAACATTTGAGTGTAAATACTTGATAAATGTACATCTGAGATTAAGTTTTAAAATATCAATCAACATTACTAAAAAATTGATAGATAGCAGTTAGTGGGGGATATTTGATGAAATATCTCTTGCATTTGGTAGAAAATTGGAGTAGAATGTTTCATGTAGTGTGTGTGGTCTTTTCTTATTTTAGGTCATATTGAGGTCATATTTCCTTAGGTAACACTTTCTGTCCCATTCAAAATTGTATTACTCTTCTTTTAATTTGGGCCCCAAAATATAAGTGAATCTGAGAGCTTTTTTTTCCTTAATATATATATTGTGTGGGCATATATATATACATATGTATGAATGTATTATATTTGTATATATAGTATACATATGCATGCATTGTATATATAGTATATATTTGTTAGAAAAGAAAATGCTGTCGGTCTTACATATTGGCATGGAGTGAGTGTTCACAAGGCAATGAAAAGGCTTGGTTGTTGTATTCACTGGGCTTGTATTACAAGGAGCCTTTTTATAAGATTAAAACACATACAAGCAGTGTACATACTCAGCAGCAGCAGGGATCTTGTCTTTAGCCAAAGCTTGTTTAATCTAAAACACAGACCTGTCTAGGATATGTAGTCCTGATTAATGGTGCATCATTAATAAAGATTGAAAGCACTCAAACTTGCTTCAAGGAAAGTTGCTGACAGATGAGTGTGAGGTGTGGTTTTTGGTATTATATGGTATCTGCTAGTCAGATTCGTCTGATAATGCCTTCAAAATTGAGACATAGGAAGATAGAGTGTATAATAAAACTGAAGAGGCTCTTCAAGCACAAACAAACAAGTTCAAGGACATCCATTGGGAGCTACAGGACCCATGACATTGGCACCGATCTGATCTATTTGAGTCTATTTTCCTGACACCAATATGTTATATCACCACATTCTGGTGTGTAGTTTGTTTTTTTCTACCCAGGCAAGTTCATAAAGAGAAATCACATAAATAAAAATATTTATGATCTACATAATAATTACAGGATATATGTGTAATGTGAGATATTTTGGGGGGGAGTTAGGCACAGTCTTCTTTTTGGTACACTAATACGTATGTGTTTGGTTTTAGGTTTCCTCAAGAACTGAACATGGGGAAAATAAGTGCTGAAATTATGTGGACCCTTTTTGCTCAGGATATGAAATATGCACTAGAAGGTAATTACAAATATCTATTCTTACTAAACCACCTGTTTTAGTGAAATAATAATTTCAGGTTCTTGGTTTTAAATGTAAGAAATTGATGAATTAAAACATTTATTGTTTTGTGTGGTAGTTCTATTTTTAATTTGGTGAAGAGCCTGTATAGTGTTTTCTATAATGACCATGCCTGTGTACAGTCCCAGACGCCGTGCACAAGAGCTCCCTCTTCTCCGTGTGCTGCCCAGCACTCGTGGATTTATTGCTGATAGACATTCTGACAGGTGTGTGATAGTGTCTCAGTGTGGTCTTAGTTTGTGTTTTCCTGATCATTAGTGACATTGAGCATCTTTCCACATGTCTTTTGGCCATCTATGTGTCCTCATTGAAGAAATTTCTATTCATGTTTTCTGGCCATTTTTAAGTCAGATTTTTTTGGTAATAATTTCTGTAAGTTCCTTATGTATTTTGGTGTTTAGCCTTTATTGGATGTATCATCATGAGAAGAAAAGAAAAACACTTGTGAACAATTTGGTTCTAAAATGCATTTCCACATGGTAGGAAGATACCTTTCTCAAAGTATTTAAAAGCAGTAAGATGTGTCAAATGGTTGAAGTTTACAGGATCACAGTGAATATTTCATTTGTAAGATAACGCTCAGATGCAGGACTACTTTATGGTAGCTTATTTCCTAAAGCAGGCCATATTGAGAGTTTGGATGAGGAGTATGAGTCCAGATATGCATCTGCATGAGCTTGGAAATGGTATCCCAAGCTAGACAGGTTAAAAATCTCTCCGAAGCTTGCACAAGGACAAGAGCAAGGCTCTCCACCAGAAACTTCACTTTGAATGAATCCAAATCATACACTATAAAGCAAGGGAGATACAGCTCTGAGTTTAAAAAGTCTATAAATATTCTATGAGCACTCACATATTTACAGTTAAAGATAGAACCATAAACCAGTTTATGGTTTCTGTCCTCTAGGAACTTACAGTCTAGTAGAAAATTGTCTTTGCACTTAGTCGATATATACTGAGCCCCAAGAAGCTAAATTCACATAACTACACCTAGTTTGGAGGATGGAAAAACAAACAAGAAAGTTGCAGTCCCTGGACTGCAAGATTATGGAGAACAGCCACAAGCATGCGGACAGTTGCAATCGGGTGCGATCGGGGCTGACGGCAAGGGCGTCTCTGGAGGAGAGGCACCTGAGTCAGACCTGACACAAAGGACCAGGCAGCTTTCTAGGGGAACTTCCTCTGAGGACGTGTCATCTTGACAGAGACCTGAATTACAAGTAGTAGTGAGTTTGGGGAAGAGAGAAGCAAGAAACGCTTCTGTCTTGTCTTGGTAAAGGACTGGGCATTAGCAATTACAGGGAGTGAAAGATGAATTTCAGAATAGAGAACTTGGCAGGCCTGACCAGCCAGAAGCAGCAAGGGGTGAGCCTGGGGAAACTGACAGGGATGGATAATGCAGGGCCTTGGAGTCCATGGTGAAGAACGTGAGTCTCTGCTTAGAGAAATGAGGGACTGACTATATTAAAGGGACTTCATCAGGGACATGTCTTTTCAGACTGGCAATTTAGAAAGAGCATTTTGACTGCAGTATGGAAAATAGATTGATGGGGTAAAACTGGTTCAGAGTTTGTGCTCCTTGGGCCACTGTTTTTTAGCATTGCTAAAATGTGAGCTTGTTGCTAGGGCACACAGAAGGAACATACAGGAGTTTTCCTTATTTGAAAAGAAAAGTACACAGTAGATTATAGTATCTACTATTCTGGTAAAATCTGAGTCTACCATCCCGCAAACAGAGAGGTTTGTCTGCTCCTTAAGATTACACCAGAACTCCTCAGAGGGGCAACTCCACATTCTGCAATGAAGTGTTCCTTTTCTGTTGTTTGAATCAGTCCTGCTTTTTCTCTACCTCTCTCTCTCTGCCTCCTAACAACCACGTCCTTTTATACCACTCTACTCTGATTCTATCTTTGGAACCCAACAAGTCTCTTAAACCAGATAGGAACAACCAGTCCACTAGGCCAGTGAATTTATTCAGAGAGCATTTATTCCCTCAGTCCTATCCCCTGCACACTCCCCTGCCGTCCTCACGTGTCTGTCAGGCATCTCATAACTTACAGGGTCAATACAGAAGTCTAAATCTCCCCGTCAAAACCTGCTTCTTCCTTCTGCCTGCCACATTTCTCTGCTGCAATTATTGACACTGTGATTCGTGCAGTTACTGAAGTCAAACACGTAAGGTTATGGATTCCTTTCTTTTCCCTGGCACACTAAGTTTACTCCAGCTCCAGGCTTCACGCCGGGTGGTCCACTGCCTGGACTTCTCTTTCCACCAGTCTTCGCAAGCAGCTGGGTAGGGCTCAGCTTCATGTCACCCTCTCAGGATCAGAAGCCATCCCCAGGCGTAACCTTCTTTGAATCCTTAGCAACTGATTACTGTTTTTTAAATTTACTTCTGTGTGTTTATCTTGTTTATCAAATATTTCTAATCAGTCTTCCTCACCATGTGGTAAAATTTTGCCTATGATTTTTACCAACATATCTATATTGACTAGAATGATGCCTAAAAAATAGAAGCTCCTCAGTAACTATTTGTTGAATAAAAAGTTTACCAGTGGAATTACCAGTTGGTAATTCCAACTCAGTGGAGTAGTGAAATAAGTAACAGAGAAGACTTCACTTTGGTCTTCTTTTGTTATGTGATTTTGGGAATCTTCCAAGAGGTCATTGTCCTCACCTGGGAATTTGAAGGTTCACATTGTGTAGTTGGACTAGGCTCTGCCCACAGTTCTGAGAAAACTGATTGGTTGAAACTATTCCAAGGTGGTCTGCTAGCCGGTGCTCATTTTGTCTGAGCAGGACCTATATCTTTGCTTACGTAGTAACGTGTGCAAATACTGGATATTTTATGTTACCTTTACTTGTAAAAACATGTATTAATATAAGTATAATATTTACATTAAGAAATGTAAATCTCAAATATTTAGCATTTGTTTGAGACAACAATGAAATTAGAAATGCTACATGTAAAGAATCTATAACAGATCAGACACAGTGATAATAGATTAATAATTTTGTACAATAGAATTTTGTTTAAAATACTAAGATTGTATCATCAAAAATCAAGTCCAAAATCAATGGTAATTAATAATTTTGTGATTATTTTAGTTTTTTTTAAAATAAGAATCTCCTCCTTAAGAATTTTTTGATTAGTTTGACTTTCTAATACCAGCTTTCATATTTCATCATACACCATACAATTCACCTGCATGTGCATATTATTACACATTTTCAGGAAGTCATGTCAGGGAGTAACTTGGATGGCAGCTCATGGTCTATGGATCTTCTTCCACAGATGAGAGGGCTTCTGAGCACAAGGATTGTATTTGTCATCTTTATACTCATTAACTCTTAGTAGAAACTCAGTATGTGCTTGTTTATAGGAATTGAATTGCAAATGTGACAACCCCATACAAAGAACCTTGGAGACAAGGCCTGAACACTTGCCATGTTCAAACATAAGGTGTGTAGTATTGCAAGAGATCCAACTCCGGGAAACCCACTTTCAGAAAGCTTTGTCACTGTGAGGCACACAGCCTTGGACACTTAATGCATAACCTCTCCAAAGTTTGGTTTTCTTTCCTATAAAAAGTGCTAAAGTTCCCAGGTTGGTTTCAGAATCACCTGACACATTTACCACACTTTGCAAACTCCAAAGCATTGTGCTACCTGGGAGGAGAACATTGTTATTATTAAGTAAGGGAAGAACACTCTGTTAGTTTCAAAACAGTCTCTTTTAGGGGTCATTTAAAGTTTAAATCCCTAGGAGAGTGTTCACAAATGCATGTGAATCTATCCACTACCTTTCTCTCCTTCTCTTTCACCATTTCAATCTAATAGTTGGCTTCAATAAATGTACTGTGCCCTTTTTAACAATGTGGCATGAATAATTATTAAAGAAAGTGAAGACTCAGTACCTCAGAGAGTGGAGGGCATATACTTAAAAACACCCCTCTGCAGGCTCTTTTGCACACTAATAGTAATGTTCTCACTCTCTATTTGTTTCCAAGCATGTTGTTAAAAATCACTGGATGGTGGAGTAGTGCTTTAGGCTATTGACCTAGAAAGACCCTGTGTTGTTGTTATATAGTTTGAGCTACAAAGTTCATTTTGTGATTAAAATTTCTGATGAAGTCAAGTGGATGGACAACAGCCAGATAGAATGTATGGACTCGCAGATGTGTGATGCAGCTCTTTGCTATACTTCATGAACTCAGCAGCTGCAACAACAGAAATAATCTAATTTGAAGAAGGAAACGTCATTTCTCCAACTGAACTGTTTGTATGAGACAGCTTGTTTTGTTTTTCATAATCACCTTGCAAGTTTGATAAACAGGAATTGATCTGATCACTGTGGTGAAAACTTCTTGAATGAAATCAGAATAAATTATTTTACAGATTTTTTAAAAAGATGTACACTGTATAGAAAAAGGGAATATAGAAATTTTTAAAAGGCTCACATAAAATGTTCTATAGTAAAATAAAGTTGATTTTGCAGAATTTTTTTTCTAAAAATTCTCAGGACTTCATTGTCTGCTCAGGCAGGTATAAATATGGGTCTCTTATAATTTAGACTTAGGTTTAAGTTCAGACTCTGATGATTTCCATTTATATTTTAGGTATAATTTTGGAGAATTTATGAAATAATCAATAAGGCTCAATTTCAATATTAGCAAAAGAAATGCAAAAACACCTACTCTACACAGTTATTATAAGGAGGAAGAAAGACATAGACAGACAGATATGAGGGTGAGGGGAGAGAGCTTCCTACCACATAATGGCTAGTATTTGTTGAGCATTTATTATGACAATTTTGAGGATTAAAATTTAGTAAACAAGAACTTGGATGCAACTTACAATACCATCAAGATGTCTAGATGCCTATAAGTGACCGAAATGTTTAATTGTCAATTCCAATTGACTACAGGTATTACATTTGTCACCTGGGCATCCACAGAACTTCAATGCCTGTCAATTCTTAAATCAGGCCATTCTTGTTTGGGGTGCTCCTTGAATAACATACGACTGTCTTCAAAGTCTTTATTAGAAAAAACCTTGCTAAGCTTCAAGGTAGCAGCCAGATGATGAATTGAACCCACAAAGATTCAGATGGTTTCTAATGAATAATTCTGTACAAGAGTGCTTGGGAATCCTTAAAACACTGATTTTTAAGTTGGGATTTGTGGTGGGACTTCAGGTTGTGTTCTGAAATTGCATATACCCTTAGGTGCAGGTGTGATGGAAGAGGGGTGTCTGAGGCATTTTCCAAGTTCCCAGATACATTTTGAAGAGATGAACAAAAATCACATAAAAATGAGTTAAAAATGATTGTTTTGCTTAAGTAACTTAGGCAGAGGTGGAATTAATCATAATGTGCAAAACACAATCATATTAAACCTGGCATCAGTAAAGTCTCCCAAGTCAGTGCTCCTGAAACTTCAGTGGGTGCTCTGGTCCCCCCAAAATCTCCTTAGAAGGCAGATTCGGAGTGAGTACGTCTCTGTGTGTGTGTGTACAGGGGGAGTGATTGTCTTCATTTCTGATGAACCATAAGATGATGCTCAGGCAGCTGGTTGACCTACTATACACTAAGTAGCTGCGAGGCTTTAACACTGTTGTTAAAGCAATGTATTACCAATGTTCTGGACATTCTATCGTTTTATCCCAAACTGCATCCGCCACTTAGTGATGTTGGACCTCACCAGTATGTGAAGATTCTCAGACTGCCCTGGTAATTTTTCCTCATCTCATCATCCCAATAAGCATGATTATTGCCATTAACGTTGCCCTCCCAGTTTTTATGCTCTATCCTCTCTTGACTTACAAAGTTGAATATTTGTATATCAGATGCCTTGAGAAAGTTCTTTACTATCCTCATACATATTTTAGGCCCTTGTTTCAAAGAAGTGTGCTCTCTTTCCAGTGCCCTTCACCCAGACAGGTCTCAGGCCACCCCGTGCAATTAAGATCATTACCCTTGACCTGTAGCGACAAAGACAATGAGAACATAAAGTCATGGTCACATCTCTCCTGATCTTGCTGACTGCCTTGGCTGTGCCCAAAGAACTGACTTTTTGTCCCCTGAGTTTCTCTAGCCCCACTTAGGGTCTTCTCACACTTAACGTCTTTCTGCCCTACCTCATATTTGCTCCTCCTCACACCTCTCATCTTTTTGGTTTATTTATCAGCAAGTTGCTGCTGACTGTTAAGTCTATGCTCATATACCACTGGTTGTCATTTATCTAGATCCTCATTATTTGGTAGAAAAGATTGGATTCTGACTAATATCTATAATGAGTAAAAGCTCCCTGGGAACAACCAATTTCTTTTCTCCTATTTCTTACTTTCAATCTTTGTTCACCTTATCAGAATGATAGACATTAAAAGTACACCTCTGTTCCCTTCACTGGATGGAGCAGAGGTTTGTAGCACTGTGGTGCGGGCCTGTCGGGCCTCCTTTTCTTACAGCAGCATTTCTCGGCCTGCTCGGTGTTTCTCCCCGGAGCCAATGTACATCAGAGGTACAGAGACTCCCCTCAGTAACAAGGATGCTGGTGTGTCTTAACCGAGAGAGAGAAGGCAGGTGGCTTCCCCTCGTCCTATTGAGAACTATCAGTATTACTCTTGTCCAGAAACAAAATACTACTGAGAGACTCGAAGAAATAACACAATACTTATATATGAAATATTAGCTTTTAATGGATAATGTCTTATACCTGAAAAAATACTATTCTGTATGTCATATGATTAATAAGTCTTTTTCCTAGTCTTAAGGTTATTTGCTAAGATTTAGGTGTTTGGGCCTTGACTATTAGAATACCACAGAAATAGTTAAACATGACTTCAGTGAGCTTCCATATTCCTGATATTATAAAATAGCATCCTAATCAATCCAATGGCCCAAGCTAAAAATTGGGAAGTCATGGTCGACTTCTTTCTCTCTTCGCCATCCAATTAGCAAACCTGTACTATGCGCTCTGTATCTGAAACTTTTCTAAGTAATTGTCTTCCTACGTTTCTTATGGCTATCCTTGGTCAGACATGTCCCCTTTCGTCTTCCACCTTCAGTGATATAGCTCTTTCTTGGAGATGCCTCCCTGACCACTGAATGGAGTCCCAATTTCTTAGCATAGCCTACACTAGTACCCTGCTCTCCTTCCTGTACCTCGTTTTAGCCCTAGTGCTGATACTGTTCCCATACTATATGCCCTAGCTACACCCAACTATTTAACATTTCTCTGAAATCCTCACATACATTTCTGCCCCAGGAAATTGTGCATTATCCCCCTGTCCCACCCAAACTTTCCCTTGCCATTCCTAGAGAAGACATGTGTTTTTCAGAGTCCAATTCAAATGTTACTTCTTCTGTTAAGTTTCCCCTGAGATTCTCAAAGAGAGAAATAAGTATTTCTTCACTATTCTCCCGTAATATTTCTTATTATAACATTTTCCTAGCATTGTACTTCATAAATAAAAATGCCTTTCTCACAACACCTCATCTTTGTGTGAATCTCCCTACTCCCCCCTTCTCCAGCACTTAATAGAAAATGTTCTAACCCAATGATTGCCTGCATGAATAGAAGCCTCTACATACCAATAAGAAAAAGCGTAGATATAGGTTTCATTCCCAAATTCTAATTTCCAGTCACAATTCAACTGAAGCACAGAAAACTGAGGCAATCATTCATACAGAGGAGAAAATTAGTCTAAGTATGTAGTTTTAACAATTATGTTCTGGTTGTAGCAGCTCTAAGTGTTTTAAAAAAACCTAGACATCTTTTATTTACCCACAGAAACTTGTGTGTGTGTTGCTGGGCCGCTATAACAAAGGGCAGTAGGTTCACAGTGAAGTGCCAGCTGTTTGCTCCCTTGGGAAAGTGTGAAACAGCTCTTCCGGCCGTACCCTGTTCATCAGCCCCTACCTTCTTTTTTGTAACATTCCATTAACTTTTATTAACATATCTTTACACAAAATGCCAAGTCTTGATCAATGGACAACAAAAGAAAACAAAACTAAAACCAATGGTTACTAATTCTTAATGTTTATTACTGCCAGAAAAGTAGTTCTATGCATTTAAATGTTTAGGGGCAGAGTCCCATGAATCAACCCACAAACTAAAATGTGATTTCTGGGTTAATATATCAATTTAGATGAGACTGTTTATTTGAGAAATCATGTGTTATAATAGCTCTCCCTCCCCACGTATAAGGGCAAGAACAAACTGTATTTACTGCTACTTCTTAAGTTTTCCTGATTCACTAGGCCAGTGGTTCTCAAAATGTGATTCCCAGACCAGCAGCAGAAGATCATCTGTGAAGATGTTAGAAATGGAAATACTTGGGTCTCACCCCAAAACTACTGACTCAGATAGGAGCCTGGCAATCCTTTTTAACATGACCTCCAGGTGATTCTGATGCATGCTCAAGTGTGAGAACTACTAATCCAGAGACTATATAATGAGCACAGTGCCTTCTTCCACTGTTTTTTGGAACATACAATAATTTTTGAGGACAGTTAAGTGTCAGTAATATGTCCCTTACAATGAAAGTTAAAGTGGAGGAGCTGGTATGGATGCATTAACCATGTAAGAACAAGCCAGGAAAGGAATAAAATCATGAAAGAAAAATAAGTTAAAGATGCAAATCAGTCATGGCTTTCAATTTATAAAAAATTAAGAGGATGAGCAAAGAATTAAAATAATAATACAGAAAAAGAAGAGGATTTAAAAATAATTCTCAAGGAAAAATAGAGAGGAAGGGAATGAACTAGGCCAAGTTTATTAACATGAAACTCAATGGGAGGAAAATGATGAGAAAGATATTAATGACTCAGCCAGGCAGGCGTGACCAGCCTTATGTTATGGGAAGTCCACGGAGTACTCTCTAACACAGAGGAAAATAAACCTCCACTCCAAAAGAATGAAAAAGTTGCTTATTTTGTTTAATCTTTTATTTAAAAGAAAAATAGAATCACATACTGCATTTATGTCAAGTCATTTTTCATTTTTTGCCTTGGAGTCAAATTCCAACAGGGGTGTATAAATTTCCTCTAATGTTCACATCTTTCATTGTCCTTATTGTTTTGAATAGAACAAAAGCCAATGCATTTTGAAACCGTTAATGCGTTTTTCTTGTATCATGGTGTTACAAAAGTCAAATATTATAGTAGCTGGGTCATTAGCTTTATCATTTACTTATGTTTTATTGATCTTATCAGTGTGACATTAACTGGGATTTTGGTAAAACTTCACATAACAATGTTTTCCATATTTAACTCTTCAGCATGCCTTGTATTGTATTATTCTCCATGCGAACAACTCTAGGCCTCCTTTGGCTTACCCTGTGTTTTATGAAGTGAAAGCTTTTGTTCCTTTTAAGTAGGATGGATGGTCATACTGGTGACAGTCTCAGTTTTATGACATGAGCTCTTTGCAGGAGTTGACCACATTGACCATGTTCATTCTTTAATACAAGCCTGGTGCGTGTAGTTGCTCAATAAATAATCATTGAATGAACACCCAAGCTCCCCAAAAAATGTGTATATAAATGTGCATGTGTGGGTTACCTATACAACTCAAACTGATTCTTATCTTGTTGAGAGCCAGGGATTGCACATTGTACATACTTTCTCTAGGTTTTCCAGTACATTCTATACAACAGAACATTGTTGATACCTGGATAACAGCATGTAAAGCTTCAGTTCATCACATGCCTTTCCTCAGCTAAACCTTTGTGATTCAAACTTAGCCAAAAGCTTCCGAATATGTAACAACCTATTTTACATTAGGCACAGCACACAAAACATATGGTGAAACTCTACTTTTATAAGATAGTGTCAAATTTTAGCCATCAGACGAATTTCCAAACCGGTTAAAAAAAGTTGGCAAGCTATATAATCTGAAGTCTAAAGACATTCTCCTAAATCCCCCAAAGCATTTAATGGGGAATTAGAGATCAGTGAGAGTAAATCATGAAAACCAGGGCAAGACCAAGTAAACAGATATGTTCTGGCCCCACTTTACTCTGCTTATTCTGCCTTTTTCTTCCTACTTCCTAGTCTTACCCCCGCCTCTTATCACCTGGAACCATGGGTATTCTCAGGACTTCACAGCAGATTTGCATATACTGAGGTGATTGTGACATCTTGGTTATCCTTTCCAAAAGATCTAAAATCAAAATAAGGAAGAAAAAGTATTAAAATTAAAAATTGGAGGGGTGGGGATAGCAAATTAATCCCTTTTACACTGGTGAACTGGAAGTGGCCGTGTAGGAACAAACATAATAAGAAATAAAGTGAAACGAAAATGAAGCTTATTATCCACTGCTAAACATGCTGTTTTGCAGAGGTAGAGACTCCGACCTCCTTTCATCTTTACTCTGTAGGAAAGCATCAGTGTTAATTTAAATGACCTAAATGGGCAGCAAGGAGCCCTTTCACACCTACAATAAATGCATTTCTCAGTTCCCTCCTTTGTTCGCTGTCTCCTCCCCCAATCGTAGTTAGGCTGCAACTATTTGTTTTGAATTCTTGAAACAGAGAGAGAAGATAAGTTGTGTGTACAGTTAATCGAGAACATGCCGACCAAAATACTTGCCTTCTAAATAACAGGAAAGAAAAACGGGCATTCAGGATTGTTTGTAATGCTATTATTCATCTTAACACTTTACCGTCCACTAACTCACCTTATAATCTATTTCAGTAAAAGACAATTAAAATATGTTGACCCTAGTAATATATTGTGTTCCTTTAATAGAAATTAGTGTATCAAAGCGGTATGTAATTAACTGGTCAGCCGCTTTCTGTGGGTCCTTCAATTTCCAACTCAGAGTAATGGCATGGCAACAACAGCCCTAAGCTAACTCAGACTATGGATTGGTCTCTCTAGCACTATAGGCAAATCCATTTGCCAAGCATACTCCCATGTGTGTTCTAACATTAAGTTCTATGGTTTTTAATGCTCTCTTCCCACAGTAATGTACTTTAGCAAAATATGAGGTAAATGGAAATGATTTTCTTAAAAGGCCAGGGACAAGGACAATTAGAGCCAAGAGATGGAGTGTTGTCTACTCACCCATTTTAAATTTTCATATGGCCAGTGCATAAGTAGCACATCAAAGTCTTCATGGTCATTTTCTCTTTGCCCAGACTCAGGCTTTAACAAAAAATATGAGTTGTATCTCACATACATCTGTTATTTATTTATTTTTAAAATAAAGAACAACAATGAACCCTGACTATTCAAGGGTTTAAATGGGCAATCTGGCCAACTACATCCCTAAAAAACACTGAGCTTTCTCTCATTTTTCTAAGTTAGTATCAGAATTAAATTCTTCATTGATTCACCCAGGGCCCCTGCTGTCGTGAGCACTGTTGGCCTCTAACTGTTGAGCTTAGTACAGCTCAAGAGTCTTGTGATGTTTTTTCTCTCTGTGAAAATGCAAGGCAGGACACCGGGTTCTCTTTCTTTCTCCCTCACAGAGAGTAAGGGAGAGTATGGCCATAATAGCAGATGATCGATTTATTTATATCTCAGCTGGTCTCAGAGGGTTAGGAAAGAATAGAATGAGCAGATCATTTGCAGTAGCACTGAGACAGCGACAGGAAATTGTCAGCTGAGGTCTCTAAAAAATGTGAGGTTTAGGGTTATAGCGCATTAGTTATCTATCACTGTGTAACAAATTATCTAAAAACTTTGTGAATTAAGACCTAGATAAATATATAGTATTTCTGTGGACCGCACGTTCTGGGTTGCGGTCTCCTGTGAGGCTGCAGTTGCTGAACCTTGAAGGGATGGAAGGTCTGCTTCCCAGGCGGCTCACTCACAGGGCTGTCCAATCTTCATGGGCTGTGCAGGGGAGGCCTCAGTTCTCCCCAGTGTGGACGTGTCCACAGACTGCTTGGCCGTCCTCATGGTGTGGTGCCTAGCTTCTCCCAGAGTTAGCAATGCAAGAGAAAAGGGCAAAGCTGCAATGTCTTTTATGACCCAGTCTGGGAAGTTACACTCTCTCACTTCTTCAATATCTTCTTGGTCACACAGTCCAGCATACTCCCATAGGGTCTAAGGGAGTATATGATGATAATTATGTCTATCTGAGTAATATATTGTGTTTCGTTAATAGAAATGAGTGTATCAGAGTAAGACATTATGAGCAGTATCAGAGGACATGGAATCCAAGAACAAAGGATCACAGGTGTTATCTTAAAGTCTGGCTAACACAATATTTACCTCTCTGGTCATTTCTTTATAATAGTATACTTTTATATTAGGACAGGCTTTTAGTGTTTGTGTTGATTTTAAATAAAAGTGACAGTCCACATAGATAAAACCAGTTTTCTTCCTTCTATTCCTTTCTTTAAGCCCCTCCCAGTACTACAAACAAGAAGCTCAGCATGAACCAACTCTTGAAATTTTATGGAAATTTTATTTCTAGTATGCCAGGGTTCTTGTTAGCCTTTCCTCATTTCCTACCAAAGCTGCTCTGGGAAAGGGAGTCCGATTCCCTGAGAGGAATGTGTGTGTGTGTGTGTGTGTGTGTGTGTGTGTTTATATTTGTAAAACATTTGTGCATATCCTTCTAGGGGTGCATATATAAATACCCTGCAGCCCATTTTAGATTTTTTCCCAGGGATCCACGAACTGCAGTTTGACAATCTTGGCTTTCTAGAGAACTGGTTTTTCCTGGAGTAGCCTCACCTGGGAAGATGTTAGAAATGTAAATTCTCAGGCCCCACCCAAAAGAATATACAGATATATTTCTACATTCATAAATTCACCAATAACTACAGACCATACACATAATTCCTATAATAATATTTGGAAATGTGACCCAATTTGGGGACTGTTTTGTATACTTGGTGCTTAATTTTTAAGTACCTATAATGGAAATGTTATATGTAAGCATAAGTTTTTTTCTCTTAAGACTAATTAAGACATTCCTGGCCAACTGTCATATCTCTTGGGCAAGGTATTAAAAGGGGACATTTGATATGGAAATCTGTAGTGGGTCATAATTGCCAGAAAAAAGGTAGTAAGAATGTAATCAAGAATAAAGTTGCATTTGCTGAAGACAAAGAAATGACTATGCATATATCAATATAATGACATAGTAAATTATCACTTACATGAAGAGTATGAAGCTCTTTTTTTCCCTCTATTGGCTTACTTACTTACTGGTATTAATCTTTCAGCCATGTCTCATCTGGGAAAAGATAGAAGGAATGAAAAGAAAAAGAAGTTATAAAACCTTGGGGAAAAGTTTAGAAAAATAACAAATTGAAAGTAATTGCTAAAATATGCTTAGAGAAACTCAATTTAAACAGGAAATAAAGGTATTTAAACATCATGGCTTTAGGTGCTAATTTCTATACTGCCCCTGGTAGATATTAAAGAGGACAAAATGAATTCGTGGAGTACATGAGCATGATCTAAACTACTTGACTTTAATTGTGAACTTGTAAATTCAGTTTCATTCTATCAAATCAAATCAATCACAAGTGCAGCAATGCATGCAGATATAGAGTTGGAACCAAAGCATACAAATACTATCACTTTTGGGGATGGGCCAATATTTTGGTCAAGAATCTTTGTCTTGGAAGAATGTCGATACCCAGTCAGTGGAATTGTTTTGACAACGAAGGAAATCTGGGCTCTTGGAAGGAGGTGCAATTGGTAAAAATCAGCTTTCTAGAAACCTCTACTAATAAAGAATCCAGGTAACATACTTTTGCCATTTTGTTTGTTTGGTTTTTGAGTCCTCCAAGGAAAGCACTGAAAGAATGACTCTAGATAGATAACCTCTTTTGAGGGTAATTGCCAATCGTATAGCCTATGAATGATATGTAGAAATGTGACCTGGTTATAACCAGTGGAGAAGGGGAAAGCACCGTCTAACGGCCCTTTCTGCTTTAGACGAGCGCACTGTGAGCGTGGCGGGCAACATGCACATATGCTTTACCCTGTTAAGAAACTGCCAGTGAGTGGGTTGTTGTGAAACCCGAGATTCATACCAATCCCATAACAATGGGATGTTTGAGATAGCAAAAAGAGCTGAATTAAGTCATAAGAAGTGTAAATTTTCAGAAGCTTAATGGAAGACAAAAACAGAGACTATACCTGTTGACTCTCAGATGCCAGACAGAACTGAGCATGTTGAAGGATAGGGGACACTTAGGAAAGAAAATGGAAATATTTAATGGGAAAATTGACAGCCCTCACTGAAGTTTCATTTCCCCAAGAAACTTCAGTGCACTGTGCATTACTTGCCATTGGAAGAATTCTTTAAGGATGCTTCAAAGTGCTAGCCCTGATACCACAATGAGTCCAACTAGAACAGAGGATGATAAGCTACACACCTGCCCGGTGCTACAGGAAATCCCAGGTCTTTCTCTCCCAACAGACAGCACTGCAGCATGTGAGAGAGTATGAGTGGCATTACCACATAGTTTATTCTTTTAAGAGGAGAAAGTAAGTCTTTTACAGAATTAGTACCATCACTATGATGACTGCAAAGTTCATCACAGCACTCCATTCGACTCACTGTGTGGATGGCAAGGGGCCATGACACCAAGGCCAAGGGTCACTGCTGGCTCAGAGGATCCCAAGGGCAGAAAGTAAAAAGAATGAAAACTGAGTACAGGGTGATGGAGTGGAGGTATGTGCGAAAATTCCACAGAGGCAAAGAGAGGCAACCAATAGTGAGACATTTGCAAGCAGAAAAACTCCAGGGTTAGGAGAATCACAACCCAGGTACAGGACTGAAGAAGTATCGTATCATCTTGTGCTCATAAGGAAAACATACCAGGTACAACCAAGTATGAGAGATCCTAGTAGATCCAAATACAAATGAGGCCTAGAACATCTGGTGATTCTTTTCTCAAAAATTGTAGTCCCTCTTATTGATACCATTCAGCAGAGTTTCTCCATTACCTGAGAACTTGGTCTGGATCAGTTGCCTTTGCATGGTTCCCTATGGAACATGAGATTAAAATTCCAGAACTACTTTGGTATACATGATTACATAACCTAAGCCCCGATATGTCTGAAAATATCTCTCTGTTGCACTTGAATGACTACTTGGTCATGTATATAATTTGAGGGTCAGACTTATTTTCAGAACTTCTCTATTGACTTGTGGTATTTAGGGTTATAACAGAGGAGTGAATGCAAGACCAGATGCTTTTTCTTCTTTGGCACAATATGTTGTTTTTTAGCCTAGATGCATATTAGATTTTTAAATATATTTCAAAGATTGAAAATAATGTCAAAAGATTGTTTTCATTGTTAATTTTGACTGGGCCTCAGTGGGTAACAGTTAACAGTTCTTCAGTCATATGCTTCCTTCCTTTTGTTTGGCCGCATGTGTCCCAAGTCTTAAAATCTCTTAGAGTTTCTTAAAGTGAATGCCAGTCTTCCCTGGGGTCTAGGTTCGTAGAGGCTTTTGTAAGCACGAAAGATAACAGTCAAAGTGCTTTAGCATATTTACAGGGTTTGCAACCATTATCATCATCTAGAGTGTTTTCATCATTGCAAAATTCTATATCCACTTGCAGCCCCTCCCTGCACCCCTGCCTCCACTGAACTTGCACATCAGGCTGGTGAACTTTGTGCTATATAGATCACATATCAGTAAAGCTGTTTCATAAAGTGACTTATAATAGTGTTATGTACTTTCAATTTTTATGATGGAAGGAGGAATAGAGAAATCTCAAAGATTCTTTTATAAACTTCCGTATTTCTATCTATTTACCTTTACATTTTTAAAAATGCAATGATTTATAATCCTAACACATTGCCCATTATTTATCTCAAAACATACATTATTTTTCATGAATCATAAAATGTAGTTTCATGTAAGTAAATATGGAAGCATATAGTTCCATGTAGGCTTCAAATTAGAACTATAATATGTAATTTTGCCATTGTTTCTCCTTATCTAATTTGTTTATATAGAGTATAATATAGATAGATAATTTCTATTGTAAATAGGTACCAATGTTGGTAGTGAATATTTATTCACTTGTAACAATAAAAAGTTTATTTCCTTAGATGAATTCAAAACAAGTTCATTAACTTCAGATTTTATCATCCACTAATTTTTATTCTTTGTCCGTATGGGGAGTTGACATTGCAACTTTGGAGTCGATGTGTTGACAGTGCTACTGTTTTGCTGTTCCGTGATTTATTTCTATTTGCCTAAAAGAAATATGTTGAGTCATTTTATAAGTATCAAAAAATAAAGAATAGTGTTATTCTGGATAAATTGGAAAAGATCCGATTCATATTGTAAAGAATAATTTTTAGTAGTATTTTACCACTTATAGTTAAAGAAAGAAATGAAATACTGAAATGTACACTAATTACTAACACACTGTTACCCCTCAAAACAATAAGGAATTATTGCGTGCTTGATTGTCACTTCAACTTTCAGAGCACAGTTCATCCTTAGACATTTCATTAATTTAACCAGAAAACTGTGTGTAATCTAATAGTATGTTAAAAGATTGGATGAGTAGAAGTTTCAGGTTTCATATTCACTTATTCTGTGAACTAGAAATAAATAAACTATCTGTACACTTTAAATTATGATTTATCAATTTTTATTCCAGTTAGAGTGGAAAAATATTATTACATTCAGTTTTTTATTGTTCATGTTAGGATAATGTCTTACACATTTGATTAGGATTTGATAACCAAACCCAACTGGAATCAGCTACAAAATTTTCTTAGGTCACTTGTGATAAAATATAAATAAATCTTAAAATTGTATCATTAGTAGTCTTTGCATGTTTTCATATTGACTTATGCTTTTCATGTATGTTTACATATTTTTAGACTCAATTAGCCTATCATGCTTTTCAGTATCCTATGAAGTAAATCAACATGAAATATTATTAATAGATATTAAAATATACAAAGGTTAAATGGTTTGTCAAACCATATTTCTTTTGCTATTGCTTTTAAAAGAGTTATTTTACTTAAATGTGTACTAACTGAATAAAAACTGTTTGCATGTGAATTTAAATCACATTTTCTTTCTACTACATGGAAGAGGGAGCCTATGAGATTGTAACTACACTAAGTACTATCCCAGGAATTTTGAGTAACAGAATGAAATGAGCCCGCTGGGTTATGGAAGTCTCTCATTCCTTTACTCCACTGAGAGGTGCTGGAGTTTGGCAACTATATTCAATAGCTAATGTAACTGAGGGAACAGTTGCAGCATGGGTTGGGACAGATTTTGCCTACTTAGTGATTCAATTTTTCCCATGGGAAATTTCACATATCATGAACCATGTGGCAAATTCTCTTTAGAGAAAACCTGGACAGGAGATGGTAACACAACACCCAAAGTAGTAACATTAGCATTTTCACTTCCTGCTGTCTTTGCAAAGTGATTGGTTAACTCACTATTCACAGAGGAACATTCACAATTATTGCAAACAGAATGCCAAATTTGGAGATTTATTTTGATGAATGTCTGATTTTATTAACTTATGTACTTAAAAAAAGTAATGTATAAAGCTATTTCCGTTCAGCTTAATAATATGAGCAAATTCCCTGGAATAATTACAACTGGTAAGTCTCAGATCTCCTTGAACATTGCATCACCATATTGAGGGACCACCTTGGCCAGTTTTACTTTTCTGAATCACGAGAATTTTTCCTTACTTGGAATTCAATACTTATCCTCTCTATAAAATAGTTTTCAGAACTTACTCCACTTTCTATAATGTTTAAAGTATCTAGTATATTGTCAAATATGCAATATCCCATCTTGTCAGTGCATACTACTACTTTAAAATGTACAACCATCTGGTTTTGTTTATTTAAAACTCTAAAGTTTGACAAAATGAATTTTGTTGTTTCACCATTTTTGTAAGATTCTTATTCCTAAAACATCCAGTTAAAATATGTGCTGCAATCTAGGTATTCAATAATATGAGTTGATTGCAACTAAGGAAGTAGTTTTGAAGACTGTTGATTTTATATTATGCAAATTCCTTTTTTTTTTAGTAAAGTAGCATTCTGGAGCTTCAAAGTATCTTATAGTCATGTTGTTGACTATATCTTCAAACCACAATAACAGGACACATGGTCTGTCAAGTAAGAGAATGCTTCTATATAAAGTAGAACAACATATTTGAAATTGAAACACTCTCAAAGAATCCAGACCATATGGTCTCCACAGCTATAATACTAGGAAGTACCAAATAGTCATTCTGTAAAATCATTTTTATAAGTCTACTACAAAAATATTCTTAAGATGTGATTTGCTGCCTGGCTGATGTAGCTTGGTGGATTGAACACAGGCCTGCAAACCAAAGCATCACCGGTTTGATTCCCAGTCAGGGTACCTGCCTGGGACGCAGGCCATATCCTCGGTGTGGGATGTGCTAGAGGCAACCACACACTGATGTTTCTCTCCCTTTCTTTCTCGCTCCCTTCCTCATCTATCTAAAATAAATAAATAAAATCTTTTTTAAAAAGATGTGATTTGCTCTAAAATTTGTATTAAAATGCATTCCTTACATTCACAAAAAGTTACTCTCATTTGTTTGACCATTTAATAAGCTAATTATATTTAAATAACTATTCTGCATCAGCCATTGTGGTAGGTACTTGGGGCCAAAAAGAGGAAATTGCTGCCGTTTTGGAGCTCAGAGTCTTGTCAAAGAGACAGGTATTGATCAAATACTCATGGGTATTTAGGGATAAATGACTATGATACCTGCTCTAAAAATGAGAATGTTGTGTTTTAAGAATACTTGAGGGGGGCATTTTATTTTTATCAGGCAGTTCAGAAAAGTGTTCCTCAAGGAGGTGATTTTTGAGCTGAGATATCAAGAACAAATAGGAGTTAACCAGTTGAAAAGGGATGGGAAGATCTGTTTCAATGAAAAGCTCTAAAACCAATAAATGTATGGCCAATTTTTTTCTTTAAACTACTAATTATAAATACTTACACAAACCTTCATGTCAATAGCTTGTGAAATGTAGAATTTACATTTCCCTCTTGGCTGCCTGCAAAGAGAGTATTAGGTTTATTTGCACATGCATCCCCCCACTTTCCCCACCCCTCCACCCCATTATAAAATTAGCTTCCATGTGGATGATTGCTGTCCCTGGTTACCCCTTAGCCTCAACTATTTTTTGTGTTGGCAAGTCCTCAGAAAATCCCCAAAGAGGAAATTCATGTCCATCTTTAGCTATTTGATTACGTTCATGATATTTTAGTCACAGAATAATTCCCAGCTGTCAAGCTTGACATACATATTCAACAGCATCTAAATATTGTTGTTGCATCTATTACATAAGCTGCAAAGAAACTCACTCAACAGATGCTCCAAAATTTATAAAACTCATAATTCTCAAAACATTTGGTGCTTTTATTATAAAATCTGCATCTCTTGATGATTGATTTGATTGTTCACGTTACAGCCTTTCCCTCTCTGGATCTGTATGGTTCGTGTATTTGCTGGGCTCCCATATGTTTCATTTCACCAGAGACGGGCCATTTTCCCAGAAGTCAAGCAATGGTGAAATTCGGTGATAGGGAAGCTTTTATGAGGAGAATATTGCCAGTTAAAATTCAGGAATATCAGAGGGAGACAAGGTTGTCCAACTCTGTCTATTGCCAACAAGAACACTGGTGACAAAGATCATTAAATGGCCTCTCAAAGTCACACAGCTGTGGTTAGAACACAGCTGTGATGTATGAACCTCCTGATCCAGAATCTGTCTGGTGTAGATCATATTGTACGTGTTATAGGACAATGATTAAAATCAACTTTTGAATTGTATGAAGTTAAAAACAGTTTTTGACTGAGATACTTCAAAGCTTCTCAAGTCATTGATACATTGTGGGTATATGATGAAAGTAATTACACTTATGCCCTTACATCTTCTCTCTTATGTTCTTTGACTATCTAAAACTCATAGACGTCTCTAGTAAGCAAGAGGTGAGTAGGTTCATAAGTGGATATAGGGTAAAGCAAATTTTACTCAATCAGCAGTTTAGTCCTTTAACAAAATATTTGATGGGGTTTGCTCTTAAAGAAAGTCTATAGACACCCCACCACCACCACCACCACAAAAAAAAAATTGCCCCATTACTGGGCCAGCTCAGTCAGCTTTTTAGGCTAACTTACTCCATGAGCAGCTGTGAATCCACAGTAAATGCTGAACTGTGTAAGTTAGTGACTAAACCTTACAAACTCCATAATTCCCCAAAGTGTGTCTCCTAATATCCCCAATTCTACTAAAGGACAGAAAGGGATCACACAACACACAAACACCCATCTCTTTGTTTTTCCTCTGGTAGAAAGTGGAATGTCTAGAAAGGAGTTAAATTTTAAACATACAGTTCCCTTTTCTCCAAGGCTTCCTGCTCATAAATTGTAAGCATGCCTGTTTTTAAAATGTAGATTTAAGTGTGGTTGATCCCTCTACTCTAGTCAATGTGAGGAGTCCTCTTTCTAAGGTCCCGGATTCACATAATCAAATTTTTCTTCTCAATTCTAAAATGATAAATACAATATACCTTAATATTGATACCCTTGCCATAAAGGCACACCATCTGTGATTTGATATCTAGGTGTAATTTCTCAGTTTTTTCAATTGTTTTGCTCTATGTGTCTGTGAGTTGCAATTAGCCACTCTAGAGGGTCAATAGTGGGAAACTATCTCTAGAATCCCAAAGTACATCAAGAATTTATCTTTATTTCAAAGCTGTTTTCCGTCCTACCTTCCTCATTGTACATGATAGCCTCACACTGAGCCTAGTAACTCAAGTCACATCCTCAGACACAACTAAGTTCTCCCCCTTGCCTTACTCTTCAATTGCAGAGTCTAAGCTCTATCAATTCTCACATTTAAGTATCTTCTTTTCCCTTCTACTCACACCCTACAGTCGAGTAGAACTTGGGGTGTGAGTAGACCGCACTCGTTCAAACATCTTTTTCCCATGGATTTCTTCCTGGGTACCAGGCTTCTCAAAGTGCCTCTCTCCTGCTACATGAGATCTGTCTAAACTCAAAACGTCTCTCTCCCTCCCCTCGCCCTCTCCTTCCCCTCCCCCTCCCCTTCCCCCCATTACTACAATTGTTATAAATATAAATCACTTTGATGGGACTTTATTAACAACTATGTTAAGTCTGTAACTTTGCATTGAATAGATACCTAATTCTTCATGAAAACACCATTTACGAGTAGGTATATTACTACTGCTGAAATAGGAGTAAGTACCCAGTCAGTACCTTTGCCATTTTTCATTAGGCTAAGTAATCTAAAGTTCAAATTAAAACATATAAAATAGAAACAGAATTTCTCCATTTCAGGATATATAAAAACTCTTGTCTTTGTTGATCATTTTGAATCTTGAATTTATTTAAATTAATTTTATTCAATTATTATAACAGAAATAAAACTTTAAATTAGCCATGATCATACCACTCCATTCTCTACTGCATACATATGCATACAAATTTTATATAATTGTAATAATAGCATAAATGCACTTCTGTATTTTTCACCTTAGGGGGTGATTTTGGCATGTTGGTACAGAGATTGAGTCGTTTTAATGGTTGTGTAATGTCCCACCAAATCACAAACTTTTTAACCAACCCTTTATTTTTTGATAATCAGGCTGTTACCATTCTTTAAAATATTATGAATAATGCTACAATGAAAATGTTATTGTGTTATGCTCTTCTTTATCACCTTTATGTCCTTGAGGCAAATTTTCCGTAGAATTACTGAGTCAAAGATGATTAACACTGTATATTTCTTCAAATGCATTGCTGTTATGTACCTGTTTTCAACATTATGCACGTCACCAAAGATGGATGAGCGTTCTTGTTTCAGCACACTATTGATGGAACAGAATGCTGCAATGATTTTAAGTTTGTTATTGTAACAGTTATAAAGTATTACCTCAGTGTTTGTTTATACCTCAAATTTCTTTCATAACCAAGGAGTTAAACATTTTTTGTTGCTAATTTTACTTCTTGCATTTTTTTATTTATATCCCCTCTTTAAATATTACTCTTCAATTTAATGAACACTGTTTTAACTTTTAATCTCTGGCTTCTTTTTAGAATATAGCTTTTAATTTTTATATTGATTGCTGCATATGTTTTTCCCAACATATTTTCCCTTTGTTACATTATTTTTATTTTAAGGATTTATGATACATATAATCATTATCTAGCTTTGCTGTTTGTTTTAGCTTCAATGTTATCCTGCAAAATATTTTCTTGGTCTCTTATTTGATTTTTGTATGCGTACTGTTAATTTTTCTCCCTTTGCTCTTTATTTTAGGGTTAAAATTAATTTGATAATAGAAAAATGCCATATGTTTTTGTGCCTTTGGGAATAATTCAGTTGGACAGAATAAAATTGGCAGAAGATACAGCCTTAGGCCTACGCCAACTGCAATGGCAAGTCTGGTATTATTCAGTATACATGTGGACTGGGCAGCTTTAGATAGTAGCATGAATAATTCAGCCATATTAGCAGGAGGGGAGACAAAGCACAGATATAGAAGAAGGCAGGTTGGCAAATGTGGCAAATGTTGGCAAATGTGGTAGTAAGAGATACAGAATCTAAGTGATCAATGTAGAGTGAAAAGAAGAGAAGGGTTCTTGGACATTTATAGAAAGAGAAGGACACTAGTATGAAATAATAATCTTGGCATAGGAGACAATGTGTTCAGCGAAATGTAGAAATGCAAAATGTAGAAACCTCTGTCAAAACTGAGGGCCCTTTTGAGCTTTGTGACCATCACTTCAGATAACAGTCATCATGCTTGTGTTGTTTTCAGTCAAGCTGAGGCACTGGGATACGAGCATAGAGTAGATAAGGAATTGGAGTTACCCACTCTGGCTTTTGCAAGGTGAGTATGACAAAGACAAAGAGAGGCCAAGTAAAGGGTGTGTGTAAAAGACACACGCTCATGGGCCATAGTCTCTCAGTTAGATAAGGAGGAATAAATCCATGAAGGAATTCATTTATAGAGAAATTGTGCATCTCAGTGGATGCAAGAGGGAGTGAGATAAGGTAGTACCCAAAGATTAGGATGCTTTTCTTAAAGCATAATTGTTGAAACTGAGATTTTGGAGGGAATGTCCTTGTTGGTAATGACAGAATCTAGAGTAAGACCATGGAAAGGCTGTGATGGAATGTAGGGCAAGTTCAAATGAGACATGCAGGTCAGAGGCTGAGATCCAGGGCACTAAACATGTCCACTGTATAGTTATTAAGGTCATACAAATACACACGGAATGATGACTGGAGTGGTGGTGAGGAGAAAAAAGCAGTGTGCTATGGAATCAAATATCAATAGTAATTTCCAATAAGTCTGTTTTAGAAGGTTCCCCTTAAGCTTTTTAGATAGTGGCTGCTTCTTCATATCTTACCAACACCAGGTATTATCAATATGCTTAATCTTTATCTGTTTCCTTTGTGAAAAACAATATTTTGGGATTGAATTTTCATTTTCTAATAATGAGTACAACTGGTCATCTTTTCCTACATGGTATTCCTTTTCCATTAATTACCTGCTCATTTTTCTGCTCATGTGTTGTTCACCTTTTATTAGTTGTTTGAAAGAAATCCCCCTGGAATGGAGAAATTCTCTCTGAACTATCAACTAGCTTGCAAGTATTTTTCAATTATTTTTATATTGACATTTTTGTGAAGTCTTAATAATTTTTTCCATTTTTGAAAATAAACATTACAATGAATGTAGTTATTTATTAATTAATCATCAATAAGGCATCATACTGATACATTTATTTAGAGTAAATCTTTCTTTTCCCCAATGGATAAAAATTCATCATAGATGAGTTAAATATATTTTTGAAAATTCCATAGTAGCTATAGTTAGCTCAAGAAAAAGGATGTGTCTTAAGTATAAAAGTCTTTTTTTTTTAATTTGTTGTTCAGTTACAGTTATCCCACTTTTTCCCCCATTGCTTTCCCCTACCCTCTTTCCCCTACCCCCATAGTCAATCCCACCCCCATTGTCCATGCCCATGAGTCCTCTATTCATGTCCCTTTGCTTGCCCCTTCCCTTCTTTCCCCCATTATTCCCTTTCCCCCTCCCCTCTGGTCACTGTCAGCTTGTTTTTTATTTCCAAGTCTCTGGTTCTATTTTGCTCATTTGTTTGTTTAGTTGATTAGGTTCTACTTTTTAAGTATAAAAGTCTTTTAATAAAAATTTCATTTAAATATCTTAGGTTCTCAGTAACAACCACTTACATATTATAGATAGTACTACTTCAGATAAATTTGTTGGGTTTTTTAGTAGAAAATGGGAGTAAATTAATGTAATGCTAAGAGAAATGGAAATTTATTGACTATTTTCTTGACTGACAAAAAGATATTAAAGATTCACAAGTGAAATGCTTTTAAGGGAAAATTATTTAGGAGGTATCCACACATTGAGTTTCTTTCTATGTTAGAACTTCTACGATAACGTGCTTCACTAAAATTTGTATTTATTGGCTTTCTCCAAGGGTAATGAATGCTAAGTTGCTATATTACACAACAGAATTTTTTGTATATTAAATTGGTAAAACTCATCTGGCGGCAACATTCAGTATCATACAATTTAAATATGTATTAATGTTGTTGGTGTCTGCTTTTGGAACATGTCTGTGTGGTACTTCATCTTGAAGGAAGAAACAAATGAACCAATAGGAGAAAACTAATGAGACAGTGAAGGGAATAGGGTGAATTCCCATATTTCCAAAGAATTGTACTATTTCATAGCACCACTCATCTTCAAATTAACCTATATATAGTGAGTCACCAAAAATACATGAGAAGATAATTAATTATGTAATGTGGTATTGATAGTTTGTTTAGCCAGTTCTTTTGGTCTCTGGATGGTGAATTTCAGCTCTAATGTAAAACACTAAGGTTGACAATAAAAATAGGGGTCTCAGCATTATCGCTTGTTTAGGGTAACAGTTAATAAGGAAATGCAAGGACCCATTAGCACGACTGCCTGGGTGAGTGAGAGGTTGGTATGAGACAGAACTAGCGAGTGATAACTTCCAATACAGTGGGGCAAAAGGAGGTGTACACTTGTGAGTATGCAAAATACAGTTTATTCTTATTTTGTTGTTTATGAATTATTGTATTATTTTCCACATGAAGAGCTGTAAACCTACTTCTGTCCCACCTGGTATATGTAACTGGGGTCTCTGAAGAAGTGCAGATAGTCAAACACAGTTGCTGAAATTGAAAGGAGAGAGAGAAAATCTAATATATGTAGGTGGAGTCTCTGAAGGAGGAAAACAAAAAAAAAATAGAACTTGTATTTAAAACTATAATAATGGAAAACTTTATACAAAACAAAGAAAAAGTCCTCAGGACCACTTGATACTAGAAAAATTAACCTGGAATTGTTAACTCTAAAACTGATCCTGCTAAAATTATTAGATTTTAAAGATAAAGAAAACATCATAAGGTCTCTCTAGACATAAAGAACAAAGGGGAAAAAATATGTTGCCTGAGACTCCTCAAGAAATATATCAAGGTAACATCAGTAAGGCAGTATTTGGAAGAAACTCAAGAGAGGAAGGTGTAAACCAAGGGTTTTATATCCACAAGCCCTTCATGGGGAAACTACTAGCAAAAGAGCTTTATCCATCAAGAGATGACTGAGGAAACTCAGCTGAAGGATGTATGATGAGCATATAATCAATTTAATCGTAAAGCTAAGACTAGAACAAGGATGATAAAAACGGGGACAAAAGAAAAATACAGTATATAAATGTTACATGTTCTGACAAAGAAAAATATACAACTTATGCTTGTGGTCACTCATCAGATCACAAAGAAAGCATTAGTAAATTCCATGAGGTAAAAATGTGAAAAATACTCTGACCAAAATGCAGTAAAATAGAAATTAATTTTTTTAAAAAATGAGTTCTAACTGAAAATTAAGATAAACAGAAATCCTCTATTCTTGAGTAAAAGAAAAAATAAAAACTCAAAGTGTAAAATTTTATAAAAGTAATAAAAACACAACCTGTGTTATTTATAGACTATATTTTAAGCACCAAACAGAGGAAAATATTAATATATAGCAATAAAAATATATAAATGAAAATAAATGAGTTGTATTCTCAACTTAAAAATCTAGAACCAACTAATAAAGTAAACCAAACAAATGCAAGGATGTAAACATAAAAACTGAAATAAACAAGAAAGAATAAAAATAAAAAGACACTAAAATCAAAATTCTAGTTTTTGAGAAGTGTAAATAAATTAGAAAAAAATCAACTAATTTTATCAATAAAAGAGGGAGAAAGTACAAATATATCAAGTACAAAATGACAAGTGAAAAATAACCACTAGAACAAAGGAATTCTAAAAACATATGAGACTATTAGGTAAGATTATGTGCAAATAAGTTTGGAAACTAAACAAAATTGATAATTTTCTAGAATAGTATAGTATGTCAACTTTATTTCTCTGTGGAAATTGATATGTTTAAACTTTCTCTCTGTAGTGGGCAGATTTGACATATTGATGCAAAGACATTAAATTAAATATTAGCAGACAGAATCCAAACCCATATTAAAAACTAATTTACCATGGTCAAATGGAATTTCGTTCAAGGTTGAAAGGTACTATGGTCTTAATAAAAGACCTTGGTTACTTTTCTCCCTCAGATTCTCCATGTTGAAAGCTAATGTTCAGTAGGGATGGCACCGGGAAATGGGGCTTTTGGAAGGTGATTGTGTCATAAGGACAGAGCCCCACATGAACGGGATTATTGCCCTCATTTAAAAAGGCCCTGGAAAATGCCCTTGCCCTTCCCCACTCTGAGGCTACAGGGCAGCCATCTGCAAACAAGAAAGGCTCAGGCATTGAACTTCTTACCATCCAGAACTGTGAGAAGTAAATGCTTGCTGTTTACAAGGCATGCAGTCTACATGGCACTTTGTTACAGCAGCCCAAACAGACTAAGACAAAAGGCTAGTTTAATATTAGGAAGTCCAGGAATATCATATAGCATATTAGTAGATATAAGAAGGAAAAGAAAACAATAATCTCCAGAGATGTGGAAAAAGCATATGACAAATTTCAAAACACTTTGCTAAAAAAAACCATTCAAGAAAGTAGTTGATGGATATTTCCTTAAGGTATTTCATAAATAGAATTGTGTTTTTTACGTTTATATACATGTGTATACATGAAATACGATGTATATGAAGTAGAGACATACTGCAAATCTGGCAAATCTTAACCATTGTTTAGTCTGAGTAAAGTCTGAGTGTTTTTTGTACCATTCTTACAACTTTTTTATGATTTTTACGGCATAATAAATATTATAAAATTTATTATTTCTGAATAATAGAGATAAAAATGGAATACAATGTCATTTTCTGCTGCTATTCTCTAGTCCAAGCCTTTGATCCTTTTGAACCACATTATTGTACTAGTCTAGTCTTCCTACATGTAACAACCACAATCACTCTTACCGCCATCTATAAGGTATATTTCAGTGATGACATTTATATACTATTGTGTCACTATACTTTCCAACAAAACAAAGCCTGAAAGGAAAGTGGAGTTACATTCTCATTTTGCGCTGGAGGAAACAGCCATCTGAGAACAACATGGCTCTTTGAAGGTGACGAGACTGCTAAGTGACACAGCCGAGACTGGGGTCCGTGTCTTCTGATGCCCTCGCTTTCTGGAGTCTGTCCTCCAGTGTAGCCATTTAACCTATAAAACAAATTATTCTTTCTGCGTACTTTTATTTTAAGTGTGGGGACAATGCCAAGGCTTCTTTTGTATCCCTAGAGCACGTGGAATACTGGTTTGCACGTAATAAGCAACAAGACTATTGAATTGGGTCATAGTATAATGTAGTGTGGATAAACAGGGAAAGAGAAAATAGTAATAGTCTGCACTGAAAAAGTTCTCTGGATATATTGATTCTATTTGTATAAACTTTTGCCTAAACAGTAAAATTTATTACTGTTTAGGCAAAATGTAATTAAAATGTAATTAAAAAATGTCAAATAACTAGCTTTTTACTTTTTTAGGTGGGAATT
The DNA here is from genome assembly GCF_014824575.4 of Sturnira hondurensis. NCBI lineage: Eukaryota > Metazoa > Chordata > Mammalia > Chiroptera > Phyllostomidae > Sturnira > Sturnira hondurensis. The sequence goes on from NW_028080827.1 coordinate 9,047,048, forward strand.
CTATTGATGGAAAATTGTAAATAGTGTAAATATGCCAAGGAGCTTATTATGTCTTTCACAGTCTGTTTTGATAAATGTTTATCTAGACACAGAGTAGTTAATTAACATCATGTAACTATTTGGCCATAAATCTTCAAGTCCATAAAGTACTGTCAGTTGCTGACCATTGCTTACAGGATGAAGTTAATTTTCACTAAGTAAACATTGTATTAACTATAGTATACATTAAGTGTGCATTTTTTCATATGTCTACATGTCCTCTGTATGTCCTCTTTGGTGAAGTGTCTATTCAGGTCTTTTGCCCATTTCTTAATTGGGTTGTCTTCCTGGCATTGAGTTGTATAAGTTCTGTATATATTTTGTGTATTAAATCTATGTCAGATGTATCATTGGCAAAAAATGTTCTCCCACACAATCGAGAACATTTGTGTTGTTGATGGTTGCTTTAGCTGCACAGAAGCATGCAGAGGGCCTGTAGACATATGAAAAATGTTCAACATCGCAAATTATTTTTTTCTTTTCTTTTTTAAATGATAATAATTTATTTTATGTTTTAATATTTTTTATTTAATTCTTGTTCAAGTACAGCTTTCTGTCTTATATTCCCAACCCTGCCCGCCCCCCGCCCCATGCTCCCCACCTCCCTCCCATTTCCACCCCCCACCCTTAGTTATTGTCCATGTGTCCTTTATACTTGTTCCTGTGAGTCCATCCCCTTTTCCCCTATGATTCTTTCTCCTCTCCCCTCTGGACCCTGTCAGCCTGCTCCGTATTTGAGTGTCATTGGTCATATTTTGCTTGCTTGTTTGTTTTGTTTAGATCCCTGTTAACGGTGATATCATATGGTATTTGTCTTTCACCGCCTGGCTTATTTCGCTCAGCATAATGCTTTCCACTTCCATCCATGATGTTGCAAAGGGTAGGAGTTCCTTCTTCCTTTCTGCAGCATAGAATTCCATTGTGTAAATGTACCATAGTTTTTTGATCCAGTCATTTACCGATGGGCATCTAGGTTGCTTCCAACTCTTGGCTATCGTGAATTGTGCTGCTATGAACATTGGGGTGCATAGGTTCTTTTGGATTGGTGTTTCAGGGTTCTTAGGATATACTCCTAATAGTGGAATTGCTGGGTCAAAAGGCACGTTCATTTTTAGTTTTCTTAGAAAATTCCATACTGTTTTCCATAGTGGTTGTATCAGTCTGCAATCCCACCAACAGTGAACTAGGGTCTCCTTTTCCCCACAACCTCTCCAACATTTGTTGTTTGTTTCTTTGTTTATGATAGCCATTCTGACTGGTGTTAAGTGGTATCTCATTGTGGTTTTAATTTGCATCTCTCTGATAGCTAGCGATATCGAGCATCTTTTCATGTGTCTCTGGATCCTCTGTATGTCCTCCTTGGAGAAATGTCTGTTCAAGTCCTCTGCCCATTTTTTGATTGGGTTGCTTGTCTTCTTTGAGTGGAGCCGAATGAGTTCTTTGTATATTTTGGAGATTAAACCCTTATCTGAGGTATCATTGGCAAATATGTTTTCCCAAGCTGTTGCTTCTCTTTGTATCTTGATACTGTTTTCCTTAGCCATGCAGAAGCTTTTAATTTTGATGAGATCCCATTTGTTTATTCTTTCCTTTATGTTCCTTGCTCTAGGGGACGTATCAGTAAAAATATTGCTGCGTGGAATATCTGAGATTTTCCTGCCAATGCTCTCCTCTAGGGCTTTAATGGTTTCATGGCTTATATTTAAGTCTTTTATCCACCTTGAATTTATTTTGGTGTATGGTGTAAGTTGGTGCTCGAGTTTCATTTTTTTGCATGTAGCTGTCCAGTTCTCCCAACACCATTTGTTGAAGAGGCTATCTTTACTCCATTTTATGTTACTGCCCCCTTTGTCGAATATTAATTGACTGTAGAGAGTTGGGTTTATTTCTGGGCTCTCTGTTCTGTTCCATTGGTCTATGTGCCTGTTTTTATGCCAGTACCAGGCTGTTTTGATTACAGTGGCCTTGTAATACAGTTTGATATCAGGTATTGTGATCCCTCCTACTTTGTTCTTCTTTCTTAACATTGCAGCTGCTATTCGGGGTCTTTTATGGTTCCATATAAATTTTTGAAGTGTTTGTTCTATGTCTGTGAAATATGCCATTGGTACTTTAATAGGTATTGCATTGAATCTGTAAATTGCTTTGGGTAGTATGGACATTTTGATGATGTTAATTCTTCCAATCCATGAACACGGTATATGTTTCCATTTGTTTGTGTCTTCCTTGATTTCTTTCTTCAGTGTTGTGTAGTTTTCTGCATACAGGTCTTTTACCTCCTTGGTTAGGTTTATTCCCAGATATTTTATTTTTGTTTTTGCTATATCAAATGGGATTTTTTTCTTGATTTCTGCTTCTGCTGCTTCATTTCAACATCACAAATTATTAGAGAAATACAAATTAAATCCTCAATGAGATATCACTTTACACTTGTCAGAATGGCTACCATCAACAAGTCAATAAACAACAAGTGTTGGCAAGGATGTGAAGAAAGGGGAACCTTGGTGCACTATTGATGGGACTGCAGTCTGGTGCAGCCACTGTGGAAAACAATGAGAAGTATCCCTAAAAAATAAAAAATGGAACTCCCTTTTGACCCAATGATTCCATTTCCAGATATCTACCCTAATGATCCCAAAACACCAATACAAAAAATATATACATCCCTATGTTTATAGCAGTGCTATTAACAATAGCCAAGATTTGGATTCAACTCAAGTGCCTATCAGCAGATGAGTGGTGTATTTACACAATGGAATATTATGCAGTAGTTAAAAAGAGAAAAAGAAAAGAAACTCATATTTTGCAACAGCATGGATAGACCTGGAGAAAATTATGTTAAGTGTACTAAGCCAGTCAGTGAAAGACAAATCCCACATGATCTCAGTTATAAGTGGTATCTAGTGAACACAATAAACTAGTGAACAAAATAGTAACAGAAGCTTAGATACATAAGACAGACTGACAGATACTAGAAAGAAGGTGGGAGAGGAGGACGGAATGAAAGATGGTGAAGGGATAACCAAAACACATGTATGCACAGCCCATGGACATGGACAATACGGGGATTATCTTGGGGAGGGCAGAAGGTAGGGCTGGCCGGGGGTGAGAAAAGGGAGAACAAGTGGGAACAACTGTAAAAGCATAAACAATAAAAATAAAAAAATTAAACAGCGTGCATGTCGTAGGTATCCAGCTGGATAAACTTTCACACACTAAACTCACCTGTTAACAGAACACAGAAGCCCCTGCCATGCTCTTTTCCAGTCATTACCTAAATCTTGCTGATAAAGTTACTATTTTGACTTCGGAGCCGTACAATAGCTTTGCTTGTTCTGAAACTTTGTACTAATCAAATTGTAGGGTATATTCTGTTTTGTACATTCACCATTATTTTTATTATTTTACACAAAAATGTTTGATGCATATTGCTACATCAAATTATAGTTTGTTTATTGTTACTATTGTGTTCCAATGCACAGATATGATGCATTTATTCATTGTACTATTGATATTTATTTGGGTAATTTCTGCTTTTAGGTGATTATGAATAGTGCTGCTATGAATGTTCTTATATACAACTTTGAGTATATATAAATATATCTGTCACAGATATTCTCAAGGAGTGGACTTACCAGTGATGCACATGTTCAGTGCAATAGGTACTGCAAAATATTCTTCCAAAGCAGTTACACCAATTCCTTTCCCCACCAATAGTGTATAAGTTACAAGTATTCCACATCTTTGCCAGCTTGATATTGTCTCTTTTTTATTCTAGACATTTTGGTAGATATGTAATAGTGACAATTAACATTGTGGTTTAATTGTCACGTTCCTTGTGGCTAATAAAGTGAAGAACCTTTTCATTAGCTTGTTGGCCATTTGGATTTTTTTTGTGAACTACGTTTTCAACCTTTTGCCCATTTTTCACTGAGTTGTTGTCTGACATTCTTTTGATACTTAAAAATTCTTTCTGTATTGTAAATGTTTCCCTTTTGTTGAATACTTGTATTGGAAATGTTTTCTCAGTCTGTTGCTTGCTGTTTTATTCTCTTAATGTCTTTCAATACATAGAAGTTCTTCATTGTAATTCTAACAGCACAATTTATTGATAACCCTTTTTTAGTGATGTGTTTGTCCTATTTATGTGATCTTTGTATACCTAATATTATGAAAATAGTCTCCCATGTTTTTTCCACAGCTTTATTGTTTTGCCTTTCAATTTTAGAGCTATAATTCCCCTAAAACTTATTTCATGTGTAGCAAACAATGAGTTAGGAAGCTGTATGATATGATATAAAATAAAGAGCTTAGATCCTAAAGTCAGACAGATCTGAAGAATAAAATAACACGTGTGAAAGTGCGTGTCCACAGATACAGAGGATTGTTTCTTAGGGACAGTGATGGTGTGAACCTAATTTTAAATGATGACATAAATCCAATTTTGTTGACATGAAAAAATGTTGAGTAAAAGGAGCCAGCTATACAACCTAAAGTATTTACACAAATCGTATGCACACACATTTACAAATAGATAAATTTAGAATGTGATCTTAAAGGGTACTCAGTCACAGTTCAATAGCATATCTGTGAACCAGGGAATTTCTAGTAATCTTTATTTCTTCTTTGAACTTTTCTATATTGTTTGAATTTTTCAATGAAGATTTTATAATGAAAATTTTAAAACAAACATGAAAGATTCATTCTTATTAAAATACAAACAAATACATAGAAGAAAAATGTCATCCAGAGATAACCACAATAATCACTTGGATTTTTTCATTCAATCTTCTTTCTTGGCATACATAGGTGGCTGTTTCATCCTTTAATAAAAATTATAGTTCCTATTTAATGAGAATTTTGAATCTAGTATAAGTCTGACCTGAGGGAGAGAGAGACTTTAACCTAGGACCTCCATGTGTCCTATAAACAGATTTATTTCTGTGAGGAAGAATAGTGATTCCTGATAAAATGTATGGTTTTCAAGATTTATTTCCATGCTGTTATGAAAGAAGGAACCAATACCTCCACATTTTTGCATATTTATTATTGAAGCCAGTGGGTTGGCTTATGTACCTTGCCTTCCTATCAAAATATGACTGAATATACAGCTCTCCAGTTCTCAGCAAATTTTCCTCTCATGACTCTGTATGTGTTGTTTCATTATTCCATAGCTTCTAGTGAATAGAAAAGTCACAGGCCAGCCTATTGTAATTGTATATGTTTGATTTTTCTCTTAAGAACCCTGTAAGAATCTTTATTCCTTCAAACATTTTGGCTAATGTGTCTATTTGTTAGTATTTCAATGTGTCTTTACTAGTGAATTCTTTAACTTCATACATGCTTTCCTCTTTTTCTCTCCGACCACAAGATAATTTAAACTATGCTTTTTATTATTATTCTGCTCCTTTTGTTTGACTGTTTCTCTTATGTTGGGCCTCTACTGTCTAGTTGCAGTCTCTTTGATTTCCATGTCTGTCATTTTTTGTCTAATTTTCTGCTCTAAGAATTTTCCCTGAATTCAGAAAACGTTTAAGCTATTCTTCAAATTCGTGGTTTGTTTTCCTAAATTTTGTATTTTGTTCTTTGCTGTTTCTAGTATTTTTTAAATAAGGTATTGGTTTTTGAAAACATAATAGATATGTATCATTTAAACAATCAGTACAAAAAGTATTATGTGTAAAGTTTTTCATTGATACCTGATGAATCCTCACTGTTTCCAGGTTCTTGTATATTTTCATACATGTTCCAAGCATACACATGTTCATATGCACATATCTTTTTTTACACAAGTGGTAATGTATCATCTCTACTCCAATATACCTTGCTATTTTATTTAGCAGTGAAATTTGGGGCTCATACTACATAAACATTTAGAGCTACCTCATTCTGTGTTGTAATTTTATTATTTTCTTTTTTAAAAGATTTTATTTATTTATTTTTAGATAGAGGGGAAAGGAGGGAAAAAGAGAGGGAGAGAGACATCAATGTGTGGTTGCTTCTCATGTGGCCCCAACTGGGGACCTGGCCTGCAGCACAGGCATGTGCTCTGACTGGGCATCAAACAGGCAACCCTTTGGTTCGCAGCCCATGCTCAATCCATAAAGCTACACACAGCCAGGGTGCAATTTTATTATTTTCAAAGGAATGAATATATAAAACATTTATTTCCATATCAATAAATAATTCAATTATTTTTAGTATTTTGCTAAGATAAATAACTGAACATACACTTTTTGTTTATATGTGTACATATACTTAGAAGTGGAATTCTTAGAAGTAAAATTATCAAAAGATTTGGTATTTAAAATTTTGAAATACTTTGCCAATTTTCCCTAAAATGAAAAATGTTATGGTTTCTATTTTTTCAACCTGATAGATAAATACCATCTCATTAAATTTTTATTTCTTTAACTATGAATGAAAATGTGCATTTCCACATGTATAAGGACCATTGTCTTTTTATTAAGGAGAAATCCCGAAAGAAATTATCAATAAAGTAAAAAAATTATCAGCAATAATACAATTAAAAGTAATTAAGTCTCTAGGATGTTCTGATCACTTCCACCTAAAATAAAAATTAAGTAAAGCAATTTTTTCACATTAGTTTATGACATTGATTATTTCCCATTTACTTTATAACTAATGAAGAAATGATAGCAACTCAGGAAGCTGAGGGAAGAAGCTTAGTTCACATCTACCAAAAAGAGAAACCCCTACCTTTTATTTTTGTATATTGTGAATACCTAATGGAAAATAATTTTATCTAAAAAAAAGAATCTAAACTACTGGTTACATTTAAATAAGTAATGAAATAATGTACAGGAAACTATAAGACATGAAAACTTTTAAGGAAAAGCTACAGACCATGAAAACAACATACTTCTGAGAAACACATGAAACTGATTACTTGAGAGTGGCTTATATGAGCTATGTGTACGTGGAAGGAAAATGTTTATATTTTATTGACAATACTTAATAAAGATTTTATTGACATAAACAGGGCCATTTTATTTTAATGCAGAAAATTAGGCTTATCTTTTAAGACACAGCAGAGACTTTTCTCCATGGGAAGCTGTAAAACAGCAAACTTGTAGACCAAACCCAATGTTGAACAGTCCTCTACCTGTCTGATGGCCCACTATATTTTCAGCAAGAGTGAGGAAAAATAAAGGAATAAGCATGACAAAAGAGTTATTTACATTCTCTTATCTATCTATCTATCCATCCCACTATTCATCTACTATTCTAACCAGACAAGGTAGTGTGAGAAATCAAAATTTTATTAAGTTGTTACATCTGTTCTTACAGAGCTTAACTAGGCAGGGAAGAGATGAGAGGCACAGTTATGGAATGTTAGGGTGCAGAGCCAAGATTAGAGCCCATGCCTCATCACTTCTACCACAGTCATCACATTGCCACTCAAGTCCAACCTGTCCCATCCATCCACTGCTTGTTCTTCTGCAGTAGCTCCCTCTATCCACCTTTTGCATCCCTATAATCTCTTCTTCAGACAGCAGCCAAAGTGATGTTTTATAATCAATATTAGACTAAAATCCTCCAGTGGTGTATCATAACTCTTAGTGGGAGCAGTCCTTATTGTAGACTACAAGATCACATGTGACCTGGCCTTCATTTCTCTCCAAAGTTATTCTCACCACTCTTGCTCACTGACTCTGCGTTAGACTCATTGGCTTCCTTGCATTGCTTTGAACTTGTTAAGCACATTGTGTTGTTTGAGGGCCACTTCACGTGCTGCATCTCTACACAAAATGCTCTTTCACGAGTTGTCTGCATGGTTGGTTCTCGAACTTCACTCAGTTCTGCTTCCTGTCACCTCATTGGAGATCTTTCCTGAATGCCCTATAGAAAAAGGCATTCTCAGCTCATCTAATCCCTTATTTTGCATTAATTTTTCTTCCTACTTTCCACTTTAACACTTACTACTACCTCATATCATATTAAGTGATTTTTACTGTCTGCCTCTTCTTACTACAAATAAATTTCAACATGACAGGAACACTGTTTTCTTCTTTGCTATACTCTCATTATATAGAATAGTGCTTGGTTCATAGTAGATAATCAGTAGATATAAGTTGCCTAAATAAATGAAATCTACATGTTCGTATTTTGTTCTAACACTCACAAAAATACTGTAGCAAATCTATTGCTAGGATTCTGGGTAAAAACACAATGTGCGTAAATCGTGTTTTTGTTGCTTTCTTTATACCCTTGCTTCAGGACTTACCAGTTCATAACCATAGCTTCTTTGGACACCTATATTGCACCATTATATTCCAGACTATAGGCCATTCTGTCTTGTTGAACATTCATTCCCATTCCATCCCATTTTTAAACATTATTAACTATCCATCTCTAGTTTCCTAGAACTAGATTATGTGGATCTGCCTTCATACTCCTTCCTAATTTTCCAAGGTCTATGATTCAGACAAGTTGTGTAGTGTTCTTCCAAGTCATACCATGAAATGGTATATTCTGTTTTCTGGGTGTTATGGGAGAATAGCTCCAGTTTTTTGTTTGGCCAGAAAATCCTTCACAGATGGAAGAGTTAATGTCATGGATGAAGATTATAGGGAAATGTTTGTGTTGTACTGTTTAATTTGGGCAGAGAAACATTTGAAGTCATAAAACATTATTGAATTGCACAGTTCATTTGTGAATGTTTTTATAAGATTTAATATTTTTAAATATTTATTTATTTTTAGAGAGAGGGGAAGGGAAGGAGAAAGCATGGGAGAGAAACATCAATGTGTGGTTGCCTCTCATGTGTCCCCTACTGGGGACCTGGCCTGCAACGCAGACATGTGCCTTGACTGGTAATCGAACCACAGTCCTCTAGTTTGCAGGCCCACACTCAATCCACTGAGGCACACCAGCCAGGGCCTTAATGAATATTTTTTACCGAGAAAAGTTTAAGTTTTCCGTGACACAAAAAGGGATTCAGAGAGTTTTGGTTCCAATAGGAAAAATGGTCTTAATCTAAACCCACCAGCCTAGGTTTGTGGGTTTACAGATCTGCACCAGAATCCTGAGCAGATGCATCAGCGAGTATGTCTATGAACTATGCCTGACCCCTATCTCCCAGTTTAATGAACTCGGGGAGCCTGGATTCATTCTGGGATTCTGCTGAGAGAATGGTTGTGATTCTGAGTAGGACGGCCAGCTCCTCCTCTCAAGGGTAAAGCTGCTCTGGCTCAGATTCAGTCGTCTTGGAGTAAGGCACTGTTTTATTAATTTGCTTGGCTTTTTTTCCTAGTGTTTTGCTAGGACTTAGTTATCAAAAATGTGTCATAAAAGAAACTTCAATATTGCCTTTCTTACCCTACAAAAATTTATGGTATTTGTTCCTTCATAGTCATTAATTCTTAGGAAGGTTGTGTACAATAGTGTAATATTGTGGATAGGTTCTTTTTCCTTGTTTGCTGATTTTTCTTTCTGTAAGTGTGATCTTGGTCCAAATTCCTTTTTGCTGACGTGTTATGTATAGTCATTTATTCTTTAAATTTTTATTTCATTTCTCCAAGCTTTATACCTTGCTCATGCCGTAGCTTACTTTGGCTGCCAGAATTTTAGGTGATTTCTCACTCTAAAGATGTGCTGGTATTATAAGACCTTTATAGAATTGCTCTAAAATGGAAAATCATAATTTATTATTTTTTCTTTACTTATAGTTACATGGCTCAGCATTCTCAGTGTATTAGAAAAAGCCCATGATCCCCATCTATATATTGTTAATGTGAGTTTGTTATCGTTGATAGATGTTTATATGTATGTATTACATATAAAAGCCTGATACATATTTATTTTTAGAACCAGAAGTTCTAGGTAATAAGGTTCTACCTAGAACTTTTATATGTTTGTGAGCATATAAAATCTCACAAATCACCAGTGCATTGGGCCTCTAATGCTGTTTTTTTATTTGACATTCCTTCCAGAATTTCCAGATCACTGCCTCTTAGAGATACCGCAGGTTATCAAACACTCAGACAGATGTCTGAGATAGTCCTACACAACTGTGTGCTACTAACTGTGGGACAACACAGAGTGGTTATGCAGTAAAATGAAGCCACAAGCTAAGAACTAGAAAATGACACTGTGATGACTATGGCAGCCAATTTGTTTTTTTCCCACAATCAAGTTGGATTTATTCTAGTGACACAAAATTGGTTGAATATACACAAATTAATTAATGTGATACACCCAATTAAGAGAATAAAAAATAAAAATCAATGATCACTCCATTAGACACATAAAAAGCATTTAACAGAATTCAACATTCTTTCATGATATAATCTCTCAACAAAGTAGGTATAGAAGGAGTGTACCTAAACATAATAAAAGTCATATATAACAAACCCAAAGCTAGTATCTTGCTTAATGGTGAAAGCAGAAAGATTTTCCTTTCAGATTAGGAAGGAGATAAGGGTGCTTATTCTTCCCACTTCTATTCGACGTAGTATTAGGAGCAATTGCTCTAGTCAGAGCAATTAGGCAAAAGGAAAAAACACCATTATTTCTACACAGTATTAGAATTATGTAAGGAGTTGTCTCAGCTGCCCTTCTACGCAACTTGGAGACAGAAACAGTGCACAGGACAGACCCTCGTACAATTTTAATGAAGCATTTTATTCTGATTGTAAAATATTCATATTTCTCATTTAACTTCAGATTAAATTTTGTACAAAATTATCATACTTCTGTTTGGAAAACTAATTAAATGTTTTATTTTGTAGAAGTAATGAGCTAGTTAAATCTTTGTCACCAAAATTAAAAATGTAGGAGGATTAATGACTGAATAAACTCCAGGAGTCATTCACATGCTATGAGGTAGATGCAGTTTTGTCAATGTAGGCTAGCCCCAAGCAGGAGATAATTTAGGTAGAATTCAACATAATTTAGAGTATAGCTTTGAATTTGATATTATAATCTCCCACATTGATATTTGGCAGGTAGTAGTTAGGATATAACTGTAGTTTATATGAGTGGTGCCCTTATATAATTGTATATTATGGGAGAAATATATGAGGACATGAGAAAAGCAGACTTATGGATTTGAAACAGTAACAGCTCACTTTTTATAGAATTGTTTAAGTGATAATAATAACTACCCAGGATATAGCTGAGAGCCCACAAGCATGAAACAAGGCTGACAGGAAGATAAAAAGTTGTATTCGTCTGTCCACAGCACCTATATGTTTTACTCTTATGATTTTTCTTCCCTCAGAGCCTATGTAGTATTTTCCTAACATGAACTTAAGTTTGGTTAACTGATTTTCTCTGTGATGATGGATTAATTCGCAGCGTGTTCTGCCAGAGGTACTTAGGCTAATGTAGTACCACAAAGCAAAGGGACAACCTTGCTTTGTGTGTATATATGGAAATGTGTGTGTATATGAAAATTAGAAAGAGTAATTTGGAGGTTAGTTAATCAATTAATAGTGGGTTCCAATATCTGAAAATATTTTTGTGATGTAATAGAATATAACCCCATGTAGCCTAACTCCATACAATTTAGCACAGTACCATTTTGTTTATTTCTTTCTTATCTGTATGAGTGAAGTAGGCACACTGCTCCCCCCATATCCACTAGGGATATGTTCCAAGACCCTCGGTGGATACCTGAAACCCCAAATAATACCAAGCCATATACATGCTGTCTTTTCTTAAGCATACACACCTTTTTACTTAAATGAAGCACTTCACAGCTTATCTTTAGCGTGTTTGAACTGCCAGCATCACCACCCTGGCACTTGAGGGACATTATTAAGTGAAGTAACAGTTACTTAAACTCTAACACTGTGATACCACTGACAGTGATCTGACAGCAGAGCTGACTGCTCAGCAACTAGTGCAGGGAGTGTATACGGTGTGAATATGCTGGACAAAAGGGGTGACCTACGTGCTGGGGGGAACGGAGAGGGTCAGGGTGAGGCATCAAGCTATGCAGGACTCCATGCAATTTAAAAGAATTGTATATTTCTAGAAATTTCTGTTTAATGTTTTCAGGCTATGGGTAACTGCATTGATGGAAAGTAAAATTGCAGATTTGGAGGTGGGAGGATTACTATATTTCCGATTAGGCAACTGTCCTCTGAGAAGTGGCTCAGAGACCCAGACTTCTACCCTCCAGTAGCTCTGGGAGCCCCTGGTTCCTTGCAATCCTCAGCTGGATCTTTGGCAGTTGGCCAGTAAATGAGAGAAAATGGAGAATTTTACAAGTGGTGTTTCAGGGCAAGACTGGGAGTGATATATATTACTTTGGCCCAAAATCCAGTCACAGATGTACCTGTTGCTAGGAAGATTGGAAAATGTAGTCTGGTTGTGTGCCTGTGAGGAAAAGGACATTATTTGATCATTAGTTTAACCTGCCACAAATACTGAGGTTTGGGATGATTACAAAGTACTACCGAAAAATGTTTAAATTATAGTTAGTACTTGCTACTTAAGGACAAGCATTACCAGGAGCATAGACTTTTCATTTTTGTTTTCATTTCCCCTAAGATCGAAGCTACATCACCAACTAAATAAATTGAAAAACTCTGCTGTATCAGCTAAAGTGCATAACACACGTAAAGATGTCAGTTACTCTACTGTTGAATTGGCAGAATATGAAAACTGATGATGCTAGTCTACTGTTTCTGTCTGCATAGAGCAGTGAATGTCAGTTGACAATGCATGAGAGATATGCGATTTGAATAGGGTAGAAAGTAATTGCTATGGGTGTGAAAGCAATTCTGTAAGGAGAAAGCTATTAGTAATTCTTCCAAGTATTTTATTTTCCCAGCAAAGGGACTGGCAAAATCCTGATAGTTTGAGTTACCCCAATTTTCAACCTTACCTCATGGCACACATAAAGTAATTACTAAAATCCTTCAGCACACCAAAAAATATATTTTTTCAACCTGACAAAATAGATATAATTTTTATTCATTTTTACTGGATTATTGTGGTAATGTTGTATTGGCTGTTATCATTTTTTTATTTGACAATCTAGGGGAGAAGAGGTCAGTGTCCCTGACTAAATAGTCAGGTATGGCATGCAGCACACCAGTTGAAAATTGCTTAGTTATCATTATCAGGTGTATTCTTTGAAACTAGAATGGATGGTCTCTACATTAAACCAAAATCAGATTCTGTCCTTTAAGAATATAACTGGTATTCGTCCTATGTCCTTTCCCATATCATTCCACAAAGAAAAGACTTGGGCTTTGGGGGGAAAGGCAGTACGGCCTGGCCAATGTGCAGCTACAGAACATTAGCCATTTACAAGTGTTTCTCTCCTGGACTGTGGACATGCAGAGACCTTGCAGAGTTCTCAAGAATGGGTTTGGGGACATACAAGTTCTGAGCAAAGTGACCAAATAAGGAAAAAGGAAAGACATCTGCAATAATGGAAAAGTGGAATGGAAATGGGTTAAGCAAATAAACTTAAGGACTTACCTGAGAAACTGCTTGAAGTTGGCTTTTCCCCGCTTTCCAAAGTATTGAGGCGCCTTCACAGTAAGGGGCAGGGATTGGCGAACCTTTTGTTTTATGGCACAGCATCAAGTGTTAAGGTTCCCTCAAACCCACTATTAAAACACAGTTACAGAATTTCACAAAGCGATACATGCATATTAAGTAGTATTCCTTATAAATTAGAAGTCTCATTTTATGTAACGTGTCCTTTACTCAAATTATACTTATGCACTAGCCACTAACAGCAAACCATTTCTATATTGAATTGTTCACTGAAAGCACAAAGTTGGACTATATCCATCTCCTTCAAGGGACTGCATCCTGTTGTACATGTCAAATCATGGCACATGGCACATGTCATATAGTTACATATTATCCTTCCCCCTAAAGCTCTATGTACACGGGTCCTTCATTTTTATATCCCCATTATCTCACATGTGACCTAGCACAAGGTGCATGCATGCTCACTAAATATTTTTGGTATTCAATGGAACTGGGTTCCCCTTTTCTTCAGTATTCAGTTAATATGCAAACGCCCTTGGAAGAGGTAGTGCAGTAAGTCAGGCTCACCCCTAACATTTTCAGAGGCAAAAACACAAGCAGAGGCCCACGTGCCATAGACCCAACTATATATGATTTCTAAATCAAGCTAATAAACTTATATAAAATGTGTTCTTGTTCTATCACAACAAAAAAATATTTTCATATTGATGTGTTTTTCAGAAAATATATATTTTCAACTGTATTTCAGCAAAATTACTTATTATGCTGTTATAATGAAACATTACAAATATTTTGTGTTCTAGCTACAGTGTGACAAATAATACAGACTTCTCCAAGTCACATGCCATCCATTCTATTTTATTTTTTCCATTTTAAAAAATGTAAGGACACCTTGTCATTGAACTTTTTTCTATTTTAAAATTTTTGCTGAGGCCAACTTATTTTTTTCTTTTCGATCCCTGATTATACACATCCTTAACATTAAAAAAGTTATTGTATTTAAAATGGACTTGATTTGAATATGTGTTTTATTTTTTAATGTAATTTAAAATAAACTGTAAATGCAAAAATTAAAGTTTTAAATTATTTACATGTTCTTTCAAGTATATATTATAAATAGTTTCCAGAAAGCTATTGCTTTCTATTAAAAAATAGTTATTAAAATGAGGACAAAATGTAAGTAATGTCTTATTTAAATATGTATGTTAATTTTTGAACAAAGTTAAAATCTAATGAGTTAAATTTCATTCATCTAAATTGCAAAATAAAACTATTGACAATTCCAGCATTCAATAGCCATCTAGTTGGTAAAGAATCAACATCAGGCTTCAAGTATGTTGTATCTGGAGTTAATCATATACGTACAAACTCTGAGAGTAATATGAATCATTTAATATTTAAAATATTCCTCAGGCAGCATGTGCACCTGTTTTGCAAGCTGCATTGATTTGTGAGTACCTTCAAACACAGACTTTGTTATACAATAATCTATTGCATGTATGCTATTCAGAGAAAGAACCTGATGAGTTACTTTGCCTTTTACTTTTTTAAATATATTTTATTGATTATGCCATTACAATTTCCCCACTTCCCCCCCTTCATTCCCTTCCACCCTGCATACCCCCTCCCCCACCATCCCCCCTTTAGTTTTTGTCCATGTATCACAAGTTCTTCAGATTCTATATTTCCCACACTATTCTTGCCCTCACCTGTCTATTTTCTACCTACCCTCTATGCTACTTATTCTCTGTATCTTCTCCCCCCTTCTCCTCCTCCCACTCCCCTGTTGCTAACCCTCCATGTGATCTCCATTTCTATGGTTCTGCTCCTGATCTAGCTGTCCTCTTGGTTAGCTTTTGTTTTAGGTGTGGTTGTTAATAACTGTGAGCTTGCTGTCCTTTCACTGTTCATATTTTTTATCTTCTTTTTCTTAGATGAATCCCTTTAACATTTCATATAAAAGGGCTTGGTGACAATGAACTCCTTGAATTTGACCTTATCTGAGAAGCACTTTATCTGCCCTTCCATTCTAAATGAAAACTTTGCTGGATAGAGCAGTCTTGGTTGTAGGTCTTTGGATCATGACTTGGAATACTTCTTTCCAGCCTCTTCTTGCCTGTAAGGTCTCTTTTGAGAAATCAGCTGACAGTCTGATGAGAACTCCTTTGTAGCTGACTGTCCCCTTATTCTCTCCTTCATTTTAATCTTGGCTAATGTAATTATGATGTGCCTTGGTGTGTTCTTTCTTGGGTCCAACTTCTTTGGGACTCTCTGAACTTCCTGGATTTCCTGGAAGTCTATTTCCTTTGCCAGATTGGGGAAGTTCTCCTTTATTATTTGTTCAAATAAGTTTTCCACTTGTGGCTGTTCCTCTTCCCCTTCTGGTACCCGTATAATTCGGATGTTGGGACGTTTCAAGATGTCCTGGAGGTTCCTAAGCCTCTTCTCACTTTTTTAAATTCTTGTTTCTTCATTCTTTTCTGTTTGGTCATTTTTTTGTTCCTTCTGGTCCACTCCCTTGAGTCCCAGTTTCCTTTCCATCACTATTGTTTTCCTGTGCATTTCCCTTCATTTCACTTAGTTTGGCCTTCATTTGTTTCTCTAATTTGTAACTAAAACCAACCAGTTCTGTGAGCATTTTGATCACCAGTATTTTGAACTGTGCATCTGATAGGTTGGCTATCTCTTGGTTGCTTAGAAGTATTGGCTCTAGGGCTTTGAGCTGTTTTTCTTGAGCGATAATGTTTTGGTCTGTTTGTGCCTGTTCTGTATGAGGGGTGATGCCTTAGGTGTTCACCAGGGCAGGGCATCCCAGTTGTTGGGTTTGTGATGCTGTATGTGGGGGCGGGGTCAGAGAGGGGCAATGGTGTCGCTTCTGTTGCTTCCCGAAAGCAAGTTGGGCTCTTCTGGTGCTGGTTCCCGGGTGTGTGGGTTTGTGCACCCTCCAGGACCCTGTGGGTCTCTCCAGTGAACTCTCTGTGAGCCTGGGAGCTTCTCCCAGCACCTCGACCCCCAAAGTTTTTCCAGTCAGTGCTTTTAGGCTTTAATTCCTGGCGCTGGGGCTCTGGTTTGTGCGCTATGTCTCACTGCTCACCCCTTCACCTGGTTTATCTTCATGTGAATGTGTGACCATGGTCAGCCAGCCACCCCGCACTCTCACTGGGTCTGCCCTTTGCCACCCCACACCTGGGATCCACCAACTACAGTCTGAGCACCTGGATTAGTCTGGCCACCTTTTCCTGTGTGACCCCACTCAGCCAGCCGCTGATTCCTCCCCCTTTACAAGTTTGTCTGAATGGTTCGTTGTTGTCAGACTTCCATACAGTTCAATTTTCTGTGTTTTGGTTGCCTTTTTGTTACTAAAACTCTGTTGTCTTTAAACTTGGATGTGCAAGGAGGCACAGTGTTTCCACCTATGCCTCCAGCTTCACCAGAAGTCAGTTTGCCTTTTTCTTACTTAAATGCTTCCCTGGTTCAAATTCCTTCCTATACTCCAAAGCAGTATCTGTTTCTGTTGTCAGCAATGGCAATCTGCAAACTTTGATCTCATTGAGTCAGAGTCACCCTCTGTTTCTAGGATAGAGAACAAAAGACAGTCCAAATTTCTTCTCCTGGGCTTAGAGGGCTTTAATCAGAAGGGCAGGGGGAGTCACAAGACCAGATCTGTCAAGTTCTGGTTTCCTCTAGGCCAGCACCAGGTGTGGGATCCTGAGTGACAGAGGATCCCAGCAGCTATTTAAGTTTTGAGTCAGTATTTGTGCTGAGTAGAGAGCCTTCTTAATGTGTAGTTTCCAGAGCAAGAGTCTTCCCTCACCTGGGTTTCAGTGTTGTATTGCATTAAATTCTTACCTGTTGGTTTATCAGAAAAATGTTTCCTGTTAAGGTGTGGCAAGAAGGACCCTAGACATCAGAAGGGGAAAGAGAAGGGGGAGAGCCAACACTGAAAGGGGGAAAGATGGGAATGAATCTGGAGGGAGTCAAGCAAAACAGCACCCAGTTCATAATTTTATGTGGGAGTTTGTTCTAGAACTACTAGTTTATTACTCTTATTTTTGCATGTGTTCTCGCTTTCTCTCTTAGTTCTACAGGTTGTTTTGAATTAATCATTGTTTAGATAAGTTGAAAATATTCTATTTGGGGTTGTGTTTCTTCTTGTGTTTATCATTTGAATTTAAGTCTCTGTGGTCAGGTTTTGAGAAGCAAGAATATTCTCAATTTGTTTATAATAATCTAATTTCTTCATTTAGCATTTTTAGCCTGGTATGTAAAGTATAGGTTTTTTCTGCTAAAAATCAAAGTTCTTTGCTACCAGAGCTACTCAAAGGGTACTTTCAACCTGAATATAGTTAGGGATATTTTAGGTTTGGTTGGGGAGAGAAGGAAGTAGAGATAAATATGTTCAGTAATATGATATCTCTATCCTCAATACTGTATTTACAGATCAAAATAATAGTTTTAAGCTATACTTTTTGAGCAAGAGAGAAAAAAGTCACATATTAGGAAATTCTGCTTACAGAATATCTAAAAAGCCATAGGGTATAAAATAATTTTAGCTGAATTTAAAATATGAAGAAGAAATAATCTGGATTAGAAGTTAGATATATTTCCTTTCCTCTTCAACTATCTTAATGTTTTAAGTGTTAAATATTCATGTCAAGATGTGATCTACTCATTCACATTTCCAGTATTAGTCAGGGGTTATGTTTCCTAGTTTAATTCAAATTTTATTCATGGTTGGAGCTTTTATTCTTTCTGGCACTTTTGTCAGGTCAAAAGTGGCCAAAATATGAGAATTTGCAGTTAAATAGAAAAAATGTGTCAAAATTCTCACCTTTTTCAGGATGGTACATCAGACATTCAAGTTATTTCTCATTACTGGTTGACCTATTCCACATAGGATTTATGACTTGTACACTTTATAAAATTTCATATTTGTCTTTTGCAATTCTCTTCATCTTTATGGCAAATACACTACTTTCTTCCCTTTTGAAATTATACTAATAAAAGTAGATTGGGCCACAACATTGTTGGCAAACCAAATTTTATTAAACGTTTGATTTTATCTGTTACAGAACATGAAAAGCAGCGGTTATGCAAGAGCACCGATTATATGAATTTGCATTTCAAAGTGAAATGGTTTTATAATGAATACGTGCGAGAACTTCCTGCCTTCAGGGATGCCATTCCTGAGTACTCCCTGTAAGTAGTGATTTTCAGCCCCAAGTTTGTTCTCAATTATAAGTCCGATAAAATTACACTTGAACTATGCTGCCCTGAAATTGCTTCGTGTAGTCTTCATCTGAGTGCAGGCATATCTATTTTAAAATTAACATTAAATGATTTGCATCTCTTTGGGAACAATATTTAATTGAATTGTATTGCATTTTTCAAGTATGTCTTACTTGGATATTCAACTCAAAAAGAAGGAAATATATGATAGAGTGTGGATCAAAGGATGAGATTTCCTGTAGAAGTGCTTGAACTCAGATATTCTTGGTGAAATGAGGGTACCTGTACAGGGTGGGACAAAGCTCGTATAGGTTTACAGTTGTTTGTACAGAAAACAATACAATACTTAATAAATAATAATGTGCAGACTGTTTTGCAAACTCATGACTGTAAACCTACTTTTGTCCCACTGTGTATATTGAGCTATGCAATCAGATTTTTTTCCTCTAATTCAAACTGAAAAAAAATGTCTTAGAAATTATATTTCTAAAATTGAAGTCGTTATTGAATGAGTAACATTTTTATAAACATATCTCTATCAAATACATTGCACAATCAGTCTCATAATAGTCTGCATTGATATTTATCAGAATTCTATTTTATTTTGTTAAGGGTGATGGGAGTTTCCATATACCAGGCACTGTACAAAGTATAGTAAGTTTATTGGCTGAGCTAGAGTAGAGGAAACATCTTGTAGAACAGTTTATTAGCTTGGTTAGAAATCATATATACTTAGGTCTATGACACAAGGACCTCTGCTTGTGCTTTTGCATTTGCAAATGTCAGGGATGAGCTCAGCTTACTGGGTTACCTCTTCCAAGAGTGTTTGTACAACAGTAACTGAATCCTGAAGGTAAGAATAACCTAGTTCTATCGAATACTAAAAAATGCTTATTGAGCATGCACCTTGTGCCAGGTCATATATGAGGTCCTGGAGCTATAAAAATGAAGGACCCATGTACACAGAGCTACAGGAGGAAGGGTGGCATGTAACAATATGGCATATGCCATGTGCTATAATTATATGTACAGGAGGATGTGGTTCCTTGAAGGAGATGGACATAGCTCACCTTAGTGCTTTCAGTGAACATTTCAATAGAGAAATAATTTGCTATTAGTGGGTTACTGCAAGACATACGTAAAACAAATTATACAAGTATAGCATACAAAAATAATTGGACCTCCCTAAAAAGAGAAAAATAATACTACCAGAGCAATGTTTTAAGAGATATTAGGTAAGAATTTTGTAAAACTGATAAAAAAAATGAAGCTGTTCAAAAATTTCAATAAATCCTAAGCAGGATAAAAACACAAGGAAAACTGCCCATAGATACATCATAGAAAATTGCCTAAAAACAGAAAGAACAAAAACGTTTAAATGTATGAGGTCTAGGAAGGAAAAAAAAACTACCAGAGCTACAATACTATTGGCTGGCTCTTCAATAAAAGTGACCAAAATTAACTCCTGGCCAAGATGGGGGCATAGGTAGATATGCTTCACTTCTTTGCACAACCAAAAGAAGTATAACAACCAATAAAAAAAAAAAAAACAGAACTGCCAGAAAATTGAACTGAATGGAATTCCAGCAACTAAGGAGTTAAAAAAGAAACATTAATCCAGACTGGTATGAGGAGCAGAGATGGGCAGCTGGGGCAGAGAGGACACGTGACAAGGCACCTGCTAGCAGACCAGGCAGCCAAAGAACAGCTGGTGGACCAGGCGTTCCCACATTTGCATGTGGGTAAATCAGGAGGAACAACTGGGGAAGAAGATAGAGAGCACAACCCAAGTTTCCAGCATGGGAAAATAAAGCCTCAAAAACTCTGGCTGTAAAATCTATGGGGGTTGTGACAGCAGAAGAAATTGACAGTCTTACCAGCAAAGCCTGTTGGAGAGGCCCATGGGAAGCTAGAGCTTACACAAGCCCACCAACCTAGGAATCAGCACCAAAAATACACAATTTGCTCAGAGGGAGTGGGGGAAGTGACCATAAGCAGGATGAGAGCCGAGCAAGCAGCACTGTTCCCTCTCAGTCCCCTCCCCCTAAGACAGCACCACAACACAGCAAAGTGGGTTGCCCTGCTCTGGCAACCCCTTATAGTATAAGTAAGCTCTACCCCTTAAAATGTAAAAAATGAGCAGAGACAAAGAAATACAGTCCAAATGAAATAATATGTCAAAACTCCAGAAAAACAACTAAGTAACAAGAAAATAGACAACCTATCAGATGCAGAGTTCAAAATACTGGAAATCAGGATGCTCACAGAAATTATTGAGTCTGGCCACAAAATAAAGGAAGAAGTGAAGGCTATACAAAGTGAAATAAAGCAAAATATACATGGAACTCACAGGGAAGGGAAGGAAACTGGGACTCAACTGAACCATTTGGAACAAAAGTAAGAAATCAACATTCAACAGGAACAGAATGAAGAAACAAGAATTCATGAAAATGAGGAGAAGGTTAGGAACCTCTGGGACAACTCTAAATACACCAACATCCGTGTCATAGGGGTGCCAAAAGGAGAAGAGGAAGACCCAGAAATTGAAAACTTGCTTGAAAAAACAATGAAGAAAAACTTCAATGTGGAGAAGTAAATAGACATGCAAATCCAGGAAGCTCAGAAAGTCCCAAACAAGTTGGACCCAAAGAGGAACATACCAAGGCACCTCATAATTACATTACCCAAGACTGAAAATAAAGAGAGAATCTCAAAAGCAACGAGAGAAAAGGAAACAGTTACCTACAAAGGAGTTGCCATAAGACTATCAGTTGATTTCTCAAAAGAAACCTTGCAGGCAAGAAGGGGCTGGAAAGAAGTATTCAAAGTCATGATAAGCAAGGACCTCTATCCAAGATTACTCTATTCAGCAAAGCTATCATTAGAATGGAAGGGCAGATAAAGTGCTTCCCAGATAACATAAAGTTAAAAGAGTTCATCATCACCAAGCCCTTATTACATTAAATGTTCAAGGACTTATGTAAGAAAAAGAAGAAAAAGACCAAAACTATAAATAATAAAATGAAACCAAACACACAACTATCAACAACTGAACCCCCCCCCCCAAAAAAAAAAAAGCAAAAGGAAAAACAAACTAAGCAAACAACTAGAACAGGAACAGAATCACAGAAATAGAGATCACATGGAGGGTTATCAGTAGGGAGGAAGATAGAGGGAATGGGGAAAAGGATATAGGGAATAAGAAACATAATTGGTAGATACAAAACAGACAGGGCTAGGTTAAGAATAGTATGGGAAATGGAGAAGCCAAAGGACTTATATGTATGACCCATGGACATGAACTAAGGAGGGGAATGCTAGTGGGAAGGGGATTCAGGAGAGAAGAAAAAGGGGACAACTATAATAGCATAATCAACAAAATATACTAAAAGAAATCTCACCACGCCAAAATATAATGCAGATTTTTTAAGTGCTGAGGGAAAAAGCTATCAACTTAGAATTCTACAAGTATTAAAAACATCCTTCAAAAATAAAGCAAAATTAAAAATTAATCTCAGAAGATGAAAGAACCCATTTCCTGCTGGCCCTTAATAAAAATATATACTGTGAACCATGGAAGGAAAAATAACACAAGGTCAAATCAGAGTAATATAGTAAAGAATATAAAGCTTTTATCTTGTCAAATAAAATATACATAGAAAGAGATAAAGAATGAAGTTAAAGAAAGGGGATATATTTAATAAAGTAAGCTAAAAGTCTCTGAGGAAACAGACTTGGAAAAAGTGAACAAGAAGAGACTTGAGGTATTAAATTACTCCCATTTAAGAACAGAGCAATGTTTGCTGTTAGTTATGTGCATATGACATTTTATAGTCTGTAACATTAATTTTTAGGTGGTTTGAACCTTTTGTCATGCAATGGCTAGATGAAAATGAAGATGTGTCAATGGAGTTTCTTCAAGGAGCACTGGGAAGAGACAAAAAGGATGGAGTGAGTTTAAATTACTTTAAGATTGTTTGTTGCCAAGATTTATTCACATTTCTCACCTTTAAGTTAATGGGAATTATTAGGCTCATTGTTATTTATTAAGGTTTATTTTAATCCTCTAATCAAAAAAAATTTGAGACACAACTTTAAAGAGCTGATAGGAACCCTAGGGGATTGCTTAAACAAAAAATAAATTTTTAAAAAATCACCGTTTTGCTGCAAGATTCTTTACTTATTCAATTAGTCAGAACTAAGTTTAGCAGCCTTGTATAAAACTCCTCTGAGGTCCTGTAACCTTTCCAGGATGCCAAGCCTAAGAGCAGGCACTCTCCTGGGGTCTCCGAAGCAACTCAAAAGTCTTGAGCCAGTCTGCTGGCTAAATCATCCTAATACCTAGAGGGAATGAGACGCAAACAAACAAAAACAGTTCCCCAATTCAGCAATGGAGAAGCCATTAATAGCAGCCTGCCCCATGACATTAGTTCCACTACATCTTCCAGGAAACAAGATAAATGATTTTTAAATGAATAGATATTTTATTACTAAAAAATGAAGGTACATGATATGCAAGTCCATGATATAGAAGATTCAGTTGTTCATGTGAAATAGTGAAGACTGTTTCTACAGTACTGCTAATGTGTTTAATCCGATGGTTTCACCTTCTCCCTTCAGTTCCAGCAAACCTCTGATCATGCCCTCTTCTCTTGTTCCGTGGTTGATGTCTTTGCTCAGCTTAATCAGAGCTTTGAGATTATTAAGAAACTGGAATGTCCTAACCCGGAAGCATTATCTCACTTAATGAGAAGATTTGCAAAGGTAGGTCAAAGGAAATAAATATTTGCTTTGCCGGAATTGCGCCGTGTCAATATTTGCACAGAACCTGAATAACGCCGCTGTTTTGTCGTGTGTCTTCTCTGACAGCGCTGCCCCAGTCCGATATCTAATGCCAGTATGGAGAGAGTAGGTTCTTTCAGGTTTATCACTTTTCTTTGTTCACCTCCTGTTTTTTACATATGGATTTGTCATCTTTAAAAAAATCTAGGTGTTATTCCCATTAATGACTCAGGCATTTTTTAACTAAAGACACTACCATGGGTGGCCAAATTTTATTTCAAATGCGGTGCTTTATAGCTGAAAATAAGCCTTCACATTGCGTATTCAAATTGCAAGTATTTTCTAGCCAACACCACAGGACAATGTAAAGTGCATGGTGCGGCAGAAGTAGCGCCTGAGCGTGATTGGCAGGGTACACAAATGTCTTGCATGAGATGGACGGCAATGTGAACATTTCACCTAAAATGTCATATGGTGTGCCTATGTGTGATACTATGTTACAGAATTACATGCTTATAATTTCATAATAAAGGGTTTTGTAATAAAAAGAGTGTTATTTGTGCTGGACCCTCCAATACATTCAGCACATCGAATATATTGAACTTGGAGTCATGCCAACAGAGCCCTGGTTTCAACTCATCCAGTAACTGTAGTGTGAATCTAAGCAGTTCCCCTGGCTTTTAAAAACTTAGTTTTTTTTACCTCACAGATGCATCTGGGGCAACCAGATTCCTCCTCAGAACTCTTTCTCTCCTTGGAGTCTAAGAAGACTTACAAAGTTCTTACTATTTTGCCAAGAGCTTCAGGAGAAATAGAAGGAATAAAAGATGCAGTCTCTGCCTTTCAAATCACATATATACATGTATACCAGAGGGGACCCCCAAAAAGGAATTTATTCATAAAAATTGTGTATTTATTCTTACATGTTTAAACTTCAATAACCTTCAAAGTACTCTCCATTTAATGCAGTACACCAATTGAGGCATTTTTTTCATTGCTCAAAACAGTTTTTGCACTCAGCAATTTTGACTCCTTTTAGTGCTTCTGATGTTTATTTTTGTTTGTTTGTTTCACCTCTTCCACAGTGAAATGTTTCCCTTTGAGGACTTTTTTCATCTGAGTAAACAAAAAAAAGTTGTTTGGGTCGAGATCAGGTGAATAGGGAGGGTGGGGCACCAGGGTCATGCTGTTTTGGTCAAAAACTGCTGAACACTCAGCACAGTATGGGCAGGCAAGGTGTGCTCCTAAATCATCCATGAAAAGGGCCCATGCATTGAAACAGTCTGCAAAAGAAATTCACTGAAGTTGAAAGCAGCCTCTCACAAGAATGCCAGCTGGTACGTTGATACAGATGCATTTCTAGAATACTCACCTAGCTTGGGAAACCTGTATTACAAGGGATCTGCCCTCCAGATGTTTTAGGGGGTCCCCCCTCATATGTATAAAATTAGGACCACATTACAAACTAATTGGAAGTTCACATAAAGAGGGATGCAATTGGATCTTGAGTATAATGGAATTTACAGTACGTTGAAGAGAAAGAAAAATAAGAGCTGAAATAGGCAGAGGTTTCGTGGGGAAAATGGGGCTCCTTCAGCCTACAACGATGAAGTTATGGAAGTATTCTAAGCCAAGGGAACAGTAGGAATGAAGGAAGAGGTAAAGCTGAGCTTGACATAAACAATAAAAACATCTGTTCTGGGAGAAGCAGTGGGAAAGGTTGGGGAAGTGAAGATGGGCTCAGATCTTGAAGAGCTTTGCGTCCCAGGTTGAGTTTAGACTTTTAAACAACATCAGAAACACTGAACATTTGGAGATTGTTAAGCAGGTGGTGTTACGACACATAGAATAGCATAGGGGGATGACCTACAGCTCTGTGTCTTACTGCCCTAAGGATAAGTCCAGCTCTATGGGTCAATGGTAGCAGAGGTCTTGGCTGTTCTTTTAAGTGCATGGTTACTTATTGCCTCACATGCGCACTCTATGAGCCACTTTGAGAGACTAGTCGTGAATAAGCGTGATCTCTGAACTCAGAAAACTTGTAGTGGGAGAGCCATACCCGTAAACAACTATGACAGAGTTAAATGCTATAATCAGTGTAGCTCAGATATTGAAAAGGCCCAGAATACCTATATCTGTATGCATATTTCAAGTTCTGTTTTTCCTGAGTCTCCTCTACACTCACAGATGGGAGCCCTCTCACTGTGTCCTCACATGGTCTCTTCCCTGTGCATGTGAACCCCGTGTGTTTCTACGTGTGTCCTAATTTTATCTTCCTATGAAGAGACTAGTCAGATTGGATTACAGCCCACACTGGTGACTTTATTTCAAGAGTCACCTCTTTAACAGCTCTGTCTCCAAATACAGTCACATTCTGAGGTACTGCGGGTTAGGGTTTCAACATATGAATTTTGAATGGACACAATTCATCCCATAAAAGAGATATACATTTAATACACTTTTCAGCACAGACACAAATACGAGAGTATATAACTTCATTTGCATTATCACAAAAAGTCTAGATTTTGAAGTCTTTCATGAAGGGGAGGCTCTTTAAACCTGGTTCACTAATAGATGAGTTAGGAAAGGTTTCTTGTCGAAGACAGTATCTTTACCAACCACGGAAGGGCAATTTATGCTGAGGCCACAAGTCAACCAAGAAACTCCATGATTTAAAATGAAGATTTCCTTTCAGCTCACACACTTCCAGATATGGGGTAGGTGACCCTATAAAAGAGTCTTTATCAAAGATGAACAATGCCAGATGCTGGCTAAAGTGGGAAGGAGAGATTTTAATCAATAATCTACTATTACAATGGAAAAGAGCCCAGAATGAACTGGTGACTCAATTTCGCTTCCTACAGAGGCCAGTGGGCATTTTAAAGGAAGAAAGAAAAAGTAGAGGCAAGTCAGGGCTAAGCAGAATCAGGGTAGGGAAAAATTGTAATAAAACAAGAGAGTCAGTTCACATGAAACCCATCCAGGTTTGCTCCCTGGTGGTTATGGAAGTTAGGATCCATCCTTCCCACAGAGGTGGGGAGACAGGGACTATCTTCAGGTCTTGGCTGCAACAAACAATTGACCCTTTTGGCAGCCCTGTGGCTTTGCAGGCAGACACTTGAAGAGGGCTTGTGTCAACCTGGAGTTGCAGCCTGTGTGTTGGTGTACGTTCAAATCTTTACAGGCCAAGGTTGAGGCCTAGGTGACAAGAGGGCATGTAGGAACCTGGCCAGAGTTTGGTCAAGGAAAGGACATTTGTCACCTCCCCAACCCTTACTGTTTTGTGGATAAGGGGTTCTGGCCTGAGAGGTCCCAAGGCAGACAGAGCAGAGGATTCATGGAGAGCAGATGGAACCATAATCGGAAAGTCAGGCCCACATTTGTAAAGAGTCTTGGAGAACAGGCAAAGTCGCTAAACTTCTTCAGTGGAAAATGAACAGCCAATGAGGACAATCTGTCAGTCAAAACAGTATTACATTATTTATCTGCCATAAAATATGTAGAACTGTGGTCTATGTCTGTGAGTTACAAAGACTAAAGGAACTTCCACTTTTAAAGATGATAGTTTTCTTGGATGTAGCTGATTTTAATTTCCCAATATGTTGAAATCTGCAGGCATTCTGCAAGAGACTTACTCTAAAACATTAAGTAACTATTTTCTTGATTAGCAGCTGAGTTTTGGGTGACTGCCAAGAAAAAGATAAAACAGGGTCATTAGGGATACTGCCTTAAAAAGTATGTCACATCTATTCTTGGAGCCGTAGGACTCATAGTGGAAACAGGATCATATGAGAATTTAATAATCTCGGTTTATATATTTAGTAACGTACTATTATAATTGCACATGTTATTAGAAAAGTAAATGTAATTCGCCCTCAGGCAGCATGTTATGTAAGGTGTAGACTTGGAAGCACTGAGAGGGAGAAGGAAGACAGCTGAACTGGGACTCTTAGGCCCTGGGCTCCCTCCCACCCTCCACCTCTTGGTAGCTATGACCTTTCTCTGGCTGTGAAGCTGAACGTAGCCACGTTGAGACCACTGGGGATACAATCAAATGGCCAGGAGGGAAGTATAAAGGGGGGGTCACAAAGAGGGCTGTATTAGAAGTGCATTCAGAAAAACTCATTCTGTAAAGCATCAAGAAAATAATTAGGCTCCATGTGTCACTGAGGAAATGTGCAGATTTTATTGGCACAAAAAATAATTTCAATTAAGTAAAATATTTGTAAACCATGGGAATTCAATGCCCAATTATTATCACTAGGAAATAATGTAAGAATAATGAAGAATATTTTCTGGGAAAGTAGAAATTGGCAAATTTCATTGAAAAATAACTTCTATTTTACTGGAATAATTTTTTAAATCATAATCATAAAAATGAGATTCTGCAGTTAATCTAAATAGCTATGAGGTCTGTCCAGAAGGTATCTAGCCATGTAGTATGAACAATAGAAATGTTTATTGAACAAGATACAAGAAACATTGTACATAGGACAATAATGACTCTGTCCCCTTCACAGTAGGCATCTTGGGACCTCACACAGTTCTCCCAGTAGACATCAGTTGCCCCATGATATTTTTCTGAACCTCATCAATGGTCTGAAATCTCTTGTCTTTCAAAGGTGATTTTAGTTTTGGGAAAAGAAGTCACAGGGTGCCAAATCTGGGCTGTAGGGGGCTGAGTCATCTGGGTGATCTGATGCTTTGCCAAAAAGCTCTGCTCATGAGCAGGTGTGTTGTCATGATGAAGCTGCCAATCACCAGTCGCCCATCTCAATCATCTGAATACTTTCCACGGAGGAATATTCAAGGTTAACATAAAATTTGGTGCAGACCGATTGCTTTACTCACTCAGTCATTTTGAATGTGACAGCCACACAGTGCACATGCTCACTCAATGGCATCTACCTCCCCCGCTGACTAGTACTGTGAAGTCATCACTGTTCACACATGTGCATTCCAGTCCACTCTTTTGGCTGTCACACAAACCATTCTTGTTATATTTACAGTGGCTGAACTTTTTCTGGATATACCTCATTGTATTTTTCAATAACTTCAAACAACTGGAGTTTAGATATGACCATTGGTTTTATAATCCTGTCTTTCTTAGGATTGAGTTTGTTGTATCAAAATATACTGAAATCACGTTATCTTTCTGGGACTTATACAATCTAAACCATCCCTTGTAGAGAAGACATATTAATGGTACATATCTTCAGGAATTTTAGAAGATTTTTAGCATTCTAAAATGGAACTTATAGGGAAGATTCATTCTTACTAAAGCACATGTAAGACCAAATAAGGTACCCAACATTTAAATGCTTTAAATTCCATAGCAGGTTCATCAGGAACTATGATGATGAGTTATGTAACAGCACATGGGAAGTGAATGTTCCTATGGCCGTGTTGTTGCTCTTGATAAGTGTGGGTAGTTTAATCTAAAAAAGGAGAGAGAAGTGAAGTAACGATATCTTCAGTACTACCTAAGAACAAATCAACTATTTTTTGACTCCCGGCTATAAGTCTGGCTATTTGCGAGGTGCTGGAGATACTTTGGTGAATGGGGTACACACATTCCTTATTTTCTGGGAACCTAATCCTCATTTTAAAAAATAGTGATAATTCATTAAACACCACTATGTACTAATTACTTTACCTACAGTATCTTCCTAATTCTTTACAACAACCCCATGGGATAGATACTGTTATTTTCTGTCATTTTTCAAATGACACAAAATGCTCAGAAAGTTTAAATAATTCCAACAAGGCACCCAACCATCTAGAAATGGTACATATGGGATGCTTTTAACCACTAAGCTATTCTACCTTAACATTCTCATGTCATCAGAAATCAACTGGTAAGTCAAACACCAAAATCTCACCCTTTATTTTTACCCTCTGGGCTAGACCTACATGTCTATGGGGGTTTACCTTTGTTGGGTGCATTAAAATCTGCTGGTGTAAAGCACTGAGCTGACATTTCTAATGTCATTCAGCAGATAAAACAGAGTATTCTTGTCTTCTCTGTGTTGCTCTAATGCTATGATTTTCCATGCCTAAAATGTGCCTGTGAAAATGCATCT
Organism: Sturnira hondurensis; assembly: GCF_014824575.4. Lineage (NCBI taxonomy): Eukaryota > Metazoa > Chordata > Mammalia > Chiroptera > Phyllostomidae > Sturnira > Sturnira hondurensis. The sequence continues at coordinate 9,076,663 of NW_028080827.1, forward strand.
TAGACCAGGGCTTTTATCTTACTGATTATATAAGTAAATCCTTACATAAACCTACTGGTAGTGTTGACAGGCTATTCAATTTATTCCTACTCATGTGGCATTAGCTTAGGAGACTTTGTGTAAGTCTCCTAATTGTGTAATTGACAGCCATCTGACTCAGCAGTAACAGAACCTGCATGTCAAATCAGATATACTGAAGCTTGGAGATATTAGAGTCACTCTATGTAATCCTTTAAATACAGCAGAAGCCCTCTCTTCACTGCCATCAGAACACTCCATCTCATCTAATCTGGAGCTCTTGGAATGGCAGCACCTTTGCTGCATCCAGCGAAGAACTGCCTCCACCTCGTGACTATCTCTTCATTTAAACTCTGTTTTGTTATAGAACATGAGGCATACAGCCCCTGGTAGGCTACTTGTCGCCTCTCTCTCCATGTCGTCACCACTTCTGAACCCCAACAGTCCCACAAAAAGGAAATAATGACCTACATTCACACATTTAGAAGTCCTATTTTCCAGGCTTTACTAAGTACTCCTTCCATCAACAGATTCTCTCTGAACAGTTGTCCCCACCCTGCCATGAGTAGTTAGGACAATGGTGCTTAAGTGTCTGCTTGCATCTGTATCACCTAGAGACTTCTTAAAAAATAGATTGCTGAGACAAAACCCCAGAATTGCTGACTCTATAATCTGCAATAAAAGCAGAGAATTTGCATTTCCAATAAGTTGCAGGTAATGCTACTGTTGCTGCTGGAGACACGTCTCCGGCAGACATGTCTTGAGTAACTAACTACTTACTAGGATTAATTAAAGAACTAATGTCTTACCAATATTAAATACTCACTAGTAGTAACTAAAGAACTAATATAGAGATTTAGATTACTGAATAAATTAGAATGAAACTGAGGTTGCTCCTAAAATGTGTATGTGACTTTTCATTCAGGTTTACTTTGTATGTCAGTAAAGAAATGAATGTTATTACAGCCAGCGCACCCACAACTCTCAAGGGCACAACCTACGTGGCTGAGCGCTTTTTCTTACTCCCAACCCATCCTGACTTGCTAACCACTGACATTTGTAGGCCAGCGGATGTGAGATCTTAGGCTCAGTTTTCTCCCAGCAGGAATCTGAAAGACTGAGGTTTTTCTATGAAGTAAAGTCGCACATTAGACCCTGTGGGGATACCTCGGTGATGATCAGAAATCAGGGTTTGGATTCCCTGCCCAAACTTCATCTTGAACAACCGATAATGTCTGTATAGCAATAAGCTCCTAAAGTCAGGCTGTTGTTTGTTTTTGTTTTTGCAATTTAGTGAAATGGTTCCTACAGTTTACACTATCATCAGAATCTGTAAATTAAGAGTAGTGTTCATATGTGTGCGTGAATTAGCTCTCCTTAGGTAAGTCCCAAAGTAAGGTTTAGCATAATGTCTAAAGTAAAATTTGAATAACTGCATTTGAAAGTTACTCAAGTCTGATCAACCATCTGTTTTCCCAGATTTACTGGTCTGTTACTTGATACGATTTTATATTTTCCATGCTAATCTTCTGTTTAAATTGACACATATTATCATTTTAGTTTGTACTTCCACAGAGTATTGATTTTCTTCTGTGTGTTATCCCTAATTTCAGGTTTTCATCCTAATCATAAAAGTCTGTAAGACAAATTCATAGACACAGTTGGTGAATTCATTTTGGAGATGAACTCTGTCTCCTTCAGTCTAGCTCTTTGGAGTGTCTCTCTGAGTTGATTTTAAGCAACAAAGAAAATTAGGATGAATATATTTTACAAAAAGGAAATAAAAGCTTTTTGTGGCCTTGTTTTTCTATGAAAAGAGATGGCATATATCTACTGTTATTCTCTCTTCTAAGATAAATCACATCCACATTTGACTTATGGTAAATTCAAGCTATTAATTAAAAGCAATAGTTTGCAAGCTCATTGATACATTTTTAAGGAATTAAAATGAAGTGTAACAGAGTTTGTTTGTTTCCCATGTTTTGCATAATTAATAGAAGTAGAGGGCATCCTTAGGCTCAGAAATAGTTATTAGATGGAAAAGGAAAATGTAGAATTAGGATGAAAAGCACAGAAAGAGGGGAAAGATTAGGCACTATTTTAAGCAAATAATGCATCCATGAATAACAGAAAATTAAGGAAAATGTATAGAGATATTGTGATACAACAAAAGCTGAAGTTTTACATTTTAAGAGGTGGTCTTTGCTTTAATTGGTAAGGCTCCTTATCATAGAAAATTATTGAAAATATTTATTGCTAAGTGTCGTGTACAGGAATACTCTGACCCTACTCAGAATGAGGCACCATATCTTACTATGTGTAATGCTCTGCTTTGTATAATGTGCACCCACATTTTTGGCCCCAACCTTCAGGTAAAGAATCCTTCATTTAAACCATGGCTGGTGTCGCTCAGTGAATTGAGCACGGGCCTGTGAACCACACGATCGCGGTTCGATTCCCACTCAGGGCACATGTCTGGGTTGCAGGCCAGTTCCCAGCAGGGGACTCATGAGAGGCAACCATACATTGATATTTCTCCCCTTCTCTATTCTTCCTTTCCCCTCTGAAGATAAACAAATAAAATCTTTAAAAAAATCCTTCATTTAAATTTTTAATCCGGGTATTTGTTTATTCATATTTAGATACAAATAGGTTCAACAAAACCAATTGTTGTATTCTAGGATATTATTTTGCATACAGATATCATTATTGCTTTCTAGAGTTATACTTTTAATGCATAAGCATAAATAAGAATTAAAAGCATTTATGTAGGTACAGAATTAGTACTATCTATGTATAATGTGCATCCTTACTTTTCCCTCAAAAATTGGGCAAAAAACTGCTCATTATACATGGCAAAATATGGTATTTAGGAACAGTGGAGAAAGTTGAGAAAAATGACCACCCCAAAGAATCTTGGCATGATATGTGTGTGCTCAAGGGTGGTAACTAGAAATCCTAAGAGATCATTCAAAGCATAAAGTGTTATTTAGTCAGAAAAAAAAGACAAAGCATTAGGAGTCATTGGTAGCCAAGCACAGAGATTTGAGATTTGCCACAAAAATCATTGGTATATATTCAGAGCATTTAGTAAAGTTAGAAGTAAAGAATTTTGTGATGGAGTGTATTGTATTAAAATGGCATGAATTCATGTGGGATATCTTCCAAATATAATAAGAAATATAACAAATTTTCATCTAAATATAATAGTTTAATTGAAATTCTTTTTTGGCAAGAGGTAGAATTAATCATCGCTTATAAAACATTGAAAAAAACATGAAAAGTTTGCCCGGCTATCATTAATCTTTACCATGTATATACAAAAATAGGTACTTACCTGGATACATTTAACAATGTTTTTGTTATTTTTTCCTAGACTATCAATAAAGTACTGCTTCAGTATGCTGCAATTGTATCAAGTGATTTTCCTTCCTACTGTGATAAGGAAAATGTGGTAAGTAAAAATGTTTCCACTCTCAAGTATTCCTCAGTTGAGATCCCCTTATTACATCTGATGAACAAATGAGAGAAATTGATTTCTTTGGGTTTTCACACAGGATGATAGTAAAGAGGTAACTCAAGAAGTTGTTTGAGAGCTTCCCTAGTGACCGTGAACCGGTTACAACACAGAATTCAGGGGATGGTGGGGAGCAGACCAGTGCCAGGCCCCTTGCGGCAGGCGTTCCATGATGATGAGGAGAGAGACAAAGAATTGAAAACCCACATTACTGTAAGGCAGTGAAGCTGAGAGCTAGGGAGTTAAAAAATTCAGTGTGGGCACAAACCAGTTTAGTTTTATACCACTACTAAAATGATGACTATAATTTATTCTTTCAGTTTCAAATATATTGAGAATGGTTAGTGTAAGAAATGATGTTGATTTCCACTCTGAATTATTAATTGGGCCTTTTATTTTTGGATGTTTGAGAATATTTATAAAAACCAAACCAATATTGCAGCTTAATAAAAGACATAAAGAGAAGCAAGACAAACTAAAGTGATTTAGAATATAATGTGTTTTCTATGGCATAAGATGAAATCTTTCTTATTCAGTACATGTAGTATTAGGAGAAAAATGTTGATAGCATTACAGGAATAAAAAATCAGCACTGAAAAAAATATTTTAAAAAAACAGTACAATTGTTTTAAAAAGGAAAACCATTTCCTCCCTTCAAAAAATCAGTACTATCGGGCAGGTCTAAAAAAGAATTCTTTAAAAGGGCTTCTAAACCCTGGCTGGTGTAGCTCGGTGGATTGAGCATGGGCCTGCGAACCAGAAGATCGCGGTTCGATTCCCAGTCAGGGCACATGCCTGGGTTGCAGGCCAGTTCCCAGCAGGGGCCCGTTCCCAGCAAGGGATGCACCAGAAGCAACCATACATTGATGTTTCTCTTCCTCTCTCCTTCCCTTCCCCTCTAAAGATAAATAAATAAAATTTTAAAAAAAAAGATGACTGTAAGACTTCTATTAAAAAAAAAAAAGGGCTTCTAGTCTTCTCCCTGAAAATTCCTTGACCTCTTGCTGACAGCTCGTTAAGGTAAGTCAGTTCTAATTGTTCTTGAGGGTCCCATAAATTTTTTTTCTTTTCAGTTAATATGCTGTCCAGGAATGTTATTAAAACTCAGGTATCTTAGCAGCTATCTCTAATTGCCATTGACTATAAATATTCTAATGTACAAGAAAGAGTATTTATTTATATAATGTACATATTTTTAATTAAAGGATAATACATTTGAAAAGTAACATGCTGAAAATCAAAACATCACGAGATAATTTTAGAAAAAAATATGATTTTATTAGGATAGCCAAACTGAAGAATTCGAAAGGTGTCTAGGAATTACCAAGGCTAATTCCTGTCATTCAGAAGGAAAAATTACTTTTTAAAGGTTCTTGCAGACTTCCACTTTGTGTGTTAACATTCCAGAGTATATTTTAATTTAAAAAAACTGAGAAAACTAATATATTAATGTTTATTGCATTATTTTCTGGTTTGTTCCTGTGTATTTTATAATTTTCAAAATCAAATTTTTATAAAAGAAGTAAAAAACAACATTGCAAACATTATAGCACAGGAACTTAACTTTTTCTTTTCCTCAATGCTTTTCCCACCTTAGTTACTGGTGTCTTGATCAATCTGCAAGTCTCAGTCAAATGCCAAGTATTATTTTAGCTTTTCCATAAAAAAATATCAATTAGCTGCTTAGTTTATGGTTTCAGCTGAGGCACATTGAAGAAGTACTTTGATACATTTGCATGTTTACATATAATTTTGTTACAGATGTCTTTCAATATCTAGAACATTGAAATTTATTATTTTTTCTTTTCTCAGTGTATATATATACATATATATATATATGGTAACTTACATATACCATCTGCAAATTGATCTAGATACTTTTAAGGAGAGACATCTTTTAAGAGGTGACCAGAATGTTGGCTCTTTCAGGGGTCAGAATTAAAAAGACAGCAGGTATATAAAATGTATGTGGCAGAATAATTTTTTTCTCTACTGTGACATTTTAAATAGGAAATGTGTTAGAAGTTTTTAAACCATTTTCCCCACATTCCAAAATATAGCAAACCAACATTCTCTATGTAAGAATTACTTGATTTTGAATCTTTCTAAAAATTTTTTCAACTTAAAACCTTACTTCAGTCACATAGAAATAGCTATAGTCTGAACAAAACTAACTTTCATTGTCATTGTATCTTAAATTCCTAACTTTGTTCCAGATTTAGATAAAATGCAATGCATTATGATATTTTCAGGGGAACACTTAAACTATGCCAATAAAAAGATTACACTATGACTTCAAACATAGGTTATTTTATCTTACTAAAATCATCAGCAAATGATAATTCCGGCTGAGGTTAACGTTCCCTTTACTATGGGAGGTGTGTTTTGCTCTTTATTTTGTTCTTTCCATTTGCTATGGAGATATTTTAGAGTAAAAGCTGTTTCATGATTCAGTGTATGGTAGATTTGAGTAACTAATTTCATAGTAGCAATTTCATAAATTGATTCAACAAAATCGACATTTGAACATTTCAAGGTGAGGGAAAGCTGACTCCAAGAGGAAGGTCTCCTGTTTCTTTTTATCTCCCTCTGGATATTTGCATCTCTTTTTCTCTGGGACACCTTACCCCGGTCGTTAGAATCCATGCCAGGTGAGCCCTGGCCTATGTTCATTTTGTTTCTTAGTAGCTCTTTTCCATCAAAAATGATCATATGAAAATGGTTTGGAGGTTCAATTTTTATTTATAAAACTGCTACTAAGGTACTGTTATATGTGCCAAAAAATAAGATAAGTTTGAAGGTTAACGTCAAATATTCATAGAAGAGCCTACCTACACTGCTAACTTAGATGCACGGGGAGCGGAGTGATAAAATGTTTCTCCCATGTAGTCTTCCTGCTTCTTATTAAGACCAGAACAGGTTGACAGGGACCAGAGGGAAGAGGGGAGAGAATTTCAGGGGAAAAGGGGAAGGATTCACAGGAACAAGGATAAAGGACACATGGACATAAAGGAAACAAGTATAAAGGACACAAGTATAAAGGAAAGTAAGGCGGGGGGGAGGATGGGAGGGAAGTGGGGAGCACTGGGCAGGGGTGGGCTTGGATGGGAGTAAAAGACAGAAAACTGCACTTGAACAATAATTAAATAAATTTTTAAAAAGAGCAATGGTCTAACTTTGATCTTAGATTTCTCCCTGATGGGATTTCCCAAATCCCAGCCAAATTTTCACCCTCTGTGATGAAAATAAAAATCTCAATAACCTTACTTCTTAGTGTAAAAAAGTCTGTTGTCTCAGCTTGTTCAGTTTGGGTCAGATGCTGAAATCCCTGAAAGTGCGACCAGCCAGGCTACCAAAAAGACTAAGCCTAAACCAAGTGTCTCTCAATCGTGGCAGGAGATCAGAATCAACTGTGGCACATGTGGTTCAGCTTACTGCACCGCATCTGTGGAAGATAGGTATCTGTGTTCAAAAAATCAAATATTTATGTGATTGTAATCAAGGGAACAGAATAGAAGTTTAAAATTGTTTTCATAAATCGAAGTTAGGATGTGGTCACTTGAGAATAAAGTAGAAAGTTTTCAAAGGTCAGAACTATGGTTAAAGCAATAATAAAATCTTTCCACTTAAGAGAGCTAACACCTCTCTGATGTCCTGTAAATCCTTTGCATGCCACTCTCTGATTCATTATTGGCTTATTTCCCAGCAACTTGGAAGATATATCCATTTTCCTTTCTTTCCCTTGATCTACTGGCTTTGGGGGATGAGTATGCAGCAAATATTAAATTACTCTAGAACTATTCTGAATTCTCTTTTTCAATTATAAACTAATTCCTACTATTCAAAGGTGACACCTACTCCTGTCACAAAGCTTTGCATCTTTGTGTTATTGTTTTATATCTGCCTTCTCGGAAACAACAGGTTAAGAAACATGCTGTAAGCAAGCATAAGGCTCTGTGCAATACTCTATGCAAAAAAAAAAAAAAGCAGAAAAAGACACAGCAGCACATACAGTGCATTTCAGGTCAGCTTATGAGTGAAAAGCAACTCAGATGTAAAGTAAAACAAACCTTAAGTAAGTGGCCAAAGGATACAATCTGAGAAAGAGAAGGCTATACCCTAAATGATGGGCATGATTCAATGAGACAAAGAGACTAAGTGAAGAGGCTGCCTGCTAAGCAAAGTTACAGCATCTGGAAAGTGCAGGTGTTTGGTGAGGAATAGATTGCAGAGAGCTGGAGATAATCGTGCTGCAGTGGACGGAGATGAGACGGAAACATACTTACTTTACAGCCATGTAATGAAGGGCCTTGAATACCAGTGTGTGGGCTTTGTAGCCAAAGGGAATCCATTTAAGGTTTTTTGTTGGTGGTGTTTTGTTTAATTTTTAAAATTCATATGGTGAGTTTTTAAAGTGAAATAAAAGAAAATCTTAAACTAATCTGTTTTTCTTAAAGTAAATTTTTAAAAACACAATTTGGTTCATCGCAAAGTATAAAATGCCAAGATGTTAAGAATGAAAGACTTGAGTAGAAAGTCTTCAATGCTTTATTGTCAGACTATATTACCAAATTTCATGCTTTAAAGTGGTCATTATATTTTTCCCTTCTACTTAAGTGTTAAATAGCATAATCTTGAAGTAGCAGAATTATTTGCCAAATATGGTAGGACTTCAGTGATAGTTGTATACTCTTACATTTAAGGTAACCTCATTCAATGATTAAGTGCATGAAGGATTCTCATGCTACTTATTTTTTATTTGCTTTATTTATAGCCCTGCATACTAATGAACAATATTCAACAGTTGCGGGTCCAGTTGGAAAAAATGTTTGAATCCATGGGAGGAAAAGAGGTGAGTATGTTTTTATAGCTGCATTTGCCAAATACCTACTTAGAAATCATTAGCAGTATATCTCTTTGCTATTTAAAGATTTATAATCAAATTTTACATGGTTTAGCTAAGGAATGGAAATAATAATAATCTAAAACTCCATTAATAGCTGAGGTGATTATTATGCTCACAACAGAATACATTAGTAAATATATTAACAGTGTGATGAGTGTGTGTGTATATAATATATATGTACACTATATATGTATATAGTCCTACACATACACAATTAAATATATATGCCAATGACCTGTAAAGTTCCACAAAGCACATATATTCTCTCTGTGTTGTTTCCTGTCAACTTGACATCAATGTTCATTCTGAAGTGTGTTTTGTGGCGTTTGGTGCCTCTAATGTATTGGTGGTCCATTGTTCACATGTAAGAGTCTCTGTCAGAAACGTGTTGTGTGCTGTCGTAACGTGTCTTGTCTTTGTCCAACATCTTTGACTGGCAACCTCATGAGAAGAAGAAGGAAGGAGAGAGATTCTTTTATGAGGTTGGTGATGTAGTAAGCATCTTGCCCTTTACCTGGCTGACCCACCCCCTAAGCCTGAAGACCATTGCGCTTCCTACTTACTCTCATTTGCCTGTTCGGCTCAGGCAGACAGTGGGACACGAGCTGTGCCCCTGCCTCCTCCTGCTGCCGCAGTCTTTCCTTTCACACACCAAGGAGCGTGTGGGGAACGAGGGCTGGAGATGGTGCCACCAGAGAGTCTCGCCGCTGGCTTCCTCCCACCACCACCACCACCACCCCTCTGTCAGAATCCCCCAAGGGTGGTTAGAATGTGGGAATATATCTGGCTAAGATTTGATTTACATCGTTCCTTATTGTGGTAAGTATATAAGAAATACATAAAACTAGGTTCGACTTCAAAGCAGAGATCTCTTCTATTTCTAAGACCCGAAATGCTTCTTTTAAGATTGGACCGCTTGACTTGGGAGGTTGTCCCCTCCAAGGTGCCATTTCTACGTGCCCCCCACCCCCAATGTCTTTTTTGTCCTCCGTGAGCCTCACTCTTTTAAAAAACAAGCTTGCTGTGTAGTGTGAGGATGCTTCAAACTCAAATTCGGATGCACGGCGCTTCCTGCCACTGCAGACTCAGTCTGATCTGTGTGAAAACAAGCTCCATTCCCCAAAGTGCGCTGCTGGTTTCGCAGTTTGAGAGCTCGGATCTCATTGCTGAGTTAGAGGAGCACAAGCAATCGGGGACCATCAGAGGGATTCCCTTTGTAATTTTAATGATGTTTTGTATTCGGACTTTGAGTCCACTTACTATTTCGAAAAGCAGTGAAGAAATTACTGATTTTTTTCTGGGAAATTCTAGCTCCTTTTAGTGGATGTTAAAGACCACAGATCACTTATGGATGAAGTTATATTTAAAATGCCATATTTCCAGAAACTTCTCCTAACAATACTACTACTATTGTATTACTCTTTGTGGCTGAACTCTAATATGAGTGGCATATTGCTAAGCTGTGTATTAACCAGACAAATCATACCTGTACTTGAAAAACAACTGTGTGGGCCAAGCCACTTACTAACCAGAAAAGTTGTGGGGTGGCTTGTTCACCAACCAAAAACGGATTGTTTGTTTCATATAAAATCTCCAGCTTGAACTGTGCAAATTTCACCTTATGAAACTTAGTTGCAAATCTATGGCTACACCACAGAACCCTTCCTCCTACAGAAAACAATAAAGATAGAAATACTGAGCTTGGTGCTTTCTCCTTTCATGACTCTGGCAATGTCAATTACTAAACTCCTCGTGCATAATTTAAAGGAAAAATCCAATTAAATAAATGAATGTCTAGCTTCTAAGAATATAATTTATTAGAGGGACAGCATGAACCCTAGCTTCTTTCTTTCCAACTTGTAAATATTTTTCATCTCATCTTCCTTTTCTTCGCCCTCTTCTATATCCTCCAGTCTATGCACAGTTCCTTTTTTCTCATTCTTTTCCATTTTTATCCCTTGTCATCTGCTGCTAAGAAAAAGCTGTCAGCAGATCAAGTCAGCATTGCACAAGGGTTGATAAAATGCCAGGAGGAAGCAAGACCTGAACCCAAGTCTGAGTGTAACATGCAGCCTCCTGGACAGAAATATGCCTTATTATGAATACAGAATTATGTTAGAATTGCCCATCACTATGCCTAGCCTCCTCTAGGCACCAGAATCTCAAAATAATAGGCAGAGCCCCTCCAATGCAGTAATCTATAAACTGCAGCATCCAAGTGGGTTCCTTAACTCAGGGCTTTGATAAAAATGAAATAAAGGATTTTATTGAGAATGACAGAATTCACCCTTTGATATGAAAAGTACATGTAGCACTTATAAAGGGCGTATTCAAGCCCTTCAGGGTGATACAGTGTGTTCTAGTGCTAATTCCCAGTTTTTCCTCACAGTGGAACTGGTTATAAAACCTTGACTAAGAGAAACTTCACAACCTAGATCTTATTCTTCTTTTATAGAAGTTTCTTCTTATTTTCATCCCCTACCATCTGTACTAGGATGTGTACTTCTTTCTGTAAAAACCCAATTAGCAAATGATTGCTTGTGTACTTGCTTGAAATAGTTTTTAGTGTCATGTGTTAGTTGACTTCTAACAGCGGTGTTGCTCACCTCCTGTACTGTCTTCGCCGTGCTGGCCGCTTGCAGGACTGGCCGCTTGCAGGACTGGCCACTTGCAGGACTGGCTGGCTGCTTGCAGGACTGGCTGCATGATGCTGCAGCTCTCAGCCGCCCTAACCAAGCATAGCTGGGGCAGCTGCTCTTTCTTTGCAGAATGAATCTCTTCCCTCCACAAACAGAAAGAATGTTTAAAGCCCTTTTTGGAGTGGAAAGAGTTACTCTCTGTATGGAGTCCACAGTGACAACATTGCCTATTGGGGTGACGATCTTGGGCAGATGCAGTTGACCGTGGCTCTGGAAGCAGTCACATGAGCAACTGTAAGACCTGTCCTACAGCCATGTTGACACATTCTTTCAGATGCCCTATTTAGAAAATAATAAGAGAAAAAAGCAAACCACTAAATTTTTTCTGTTATTGTGACTTTCCAACATGCTTCTCTGTATACTAATTAATAGCATGTTTGGCATAACAACTCTCTAATCACTTTAGAGAATTTTTTAAACGTCACAGAAACCCTGAAGCAAAAGTAACCTCTAAGCATAAGGCCCAGAGTCTTTGTTTCAAAAAGCATCTCACATGATTTTTCTGTGCATACAAGTTTTGGGAATTGCTATACCAAAACAGATAAAGTAGACAAGTGAAATATGGAGTGACTTGAGGTAGAAGTTACGTTGTTTATACTGCAACCCCCAAACTGTATTACCTGCCCCCTTATCACATAATAATAATAAAAAGATTATCAGGATGCTAGGTAATCATTTTCATTCATTGGTGAATGGTTGTGTTATTATTCTATAAAAGCTCAAATAGCTCAAAAGTAAAACAGATACATTTTGGTTTACACTGTTGTACTGGCTTCATTATTTGATGAGTGTAACTTCAATGCTTATCAAATACAAATGAATACCTAGTCTGTCTGTGTTCCTTTTTTCATACATGCCTACTGTTACAGCCTATCAGAGAGTTTAGTTGTATTTCCTTGACCTGCAATCTCATTTGCACAAGTACATGAAAAAGAAAGTCATATAATCCAAAACTTAATTTCAGGAAGTCATAGTATATTCATTACTAAACTCTGCAGAACTTGTAGAAATTGATTTAGAAGAGTTACAAGTGTGCTGTGTAAGCAAAAAAGGCATCACTCTTCACAGGATTTTGCTGGTGCAGTCTTCTCGGTGGCAGAGTCCGTAATTAGCCTTAGGCCTGTAACCTACTGAAAGCAATTCAAATTCTAGAAGTTAGCTACTATTAAGACATTTAGGGGAAGTAGGGGGGTTTGTTTGCTTAGCTACATTCTCTCATTCTGCTGACTACAAAGACCAATTAGGTACAACAATAGTGTTATTTTGATTGGTATGTCTCAGAAAAGATTGAATCTTTTTTCTCATCTCATTGTGGGAATCTTTCCTGAACAGGACCAAGGAATCAGTAACAAAACTCCACCTATTCTAAAAATGTGTATACTTTAATAACAGCAACTTAATTATTTTTTGGTTCAGAGATGTATATCTATCTATATCTTTTTAGTGATGAATTTGATGTCAGTTAGAAACTGCATCTGGTGGCCCAAAAGCTTATGCATGTAGCTGATTGAGATTCATCATAAAATGTTTGGTCATGCAGACTAGACTGTCTTCAGCTAAAGCAACACCTGTCCAGAGAAGACAAAGATTAACTTCTGTCATATTTTACTTAGCACCGTCCTGTCAACTTAATGTTTGCTGGGCAATAGGGGATTGAAGATCATGGCTTTAAAGGAAATAACACTCCGTGGCAGTAGTTCTTGAACTCCAACGTACATCAGAACTACCTGGGGAGCTTATTAAAACACACGCTGCAGAATTCCATCCCGAGTATTTGATTCAATAGGTCTGGCATGGGGCCCGATGGTTTGCGTTTGTAACAAATTTCCAGTGATGCTGATGCTACTGGTCAGGGGACCACATTTTGAGAATTACTTCTCTTTGCTTTCAGAAGAGCAACCAGGTACTTAGGGAATGGCTTAGAATACCTCTTAGTATTATCCTGACTGCCCTATTTAATATGCTTTGAAAGAATCTTGAGAACACCTGGGACTCAGCTGTTTGAGTGGAATTTGATACTGTGCAATAGTGCAGGCAAATGTTTGAATGAAAAATGTAATATTCTAAAAATACAGATGGCCAATTTTCAGTCATATACAAATATCCAGCATTTTTTAAGCCTCTGGGATACTTCCATTTTATATTTAATTTTATTAAAAGAGGTCGCATTGTTGTAAAGAGGCTAAGCTTTAGCTCAAGTTTCTGATCTGTCTCACCTTTTCTCCTTAATGTAAATAGAGATTATAATTCCCTAGTTAATACATTAATGCAAATCAATCTTCTGTTTTTATCTATTTTACAGAAATTACAAAATAAAATTAATAAGTATGTCCTACATGTCACTAGATAATAAAATAGACAATTTTAGCTATTTGTATTATGTCTTCCTTTTAGTTCTCAAATGTCTCCTAAAACAATTTGCCAAGTTCTTCCTATTTAATTGAAGTGTTTATTGTTACCTACTTGTATTTACTGCACTTATTGGGGGTGGGGCAGGAGTTGAGATAAGAAATAAAAAGATTTAAAAACAAATTCATTAGCCTCAAGGAGCTTACCAAGAGTAAGACCTCCTAAAACCACAATCAGAGCAGATATCCCTGTTAGCACCCATTGAAGAGATATTTAAAGTGACTCCCTTTTCTGCCAGGACCACTTTAAGCATCTTTTCTCCTTGGGACTGGCCATATCATGAAAAACAGAGGTTAGAGCACGTGAAACATGAAGACAGAATTTATTAGTTCATTCAACACACATTTATGAGCTGTAAGTTTTACTACACACCACAGATGCAATAATTACTACAATGTAGACCCCACCCTCAAAGAACTCCAAGTTGGTTAATGGGAAGTCAGAACAATCAAAGAAGTAAGGTTTGTGGAGGAAGGACTCCCAACACTTTCTAAATTTAGAAATAAAGTTCAAAGGAAAGTCCTAATTGTTACTTCTTATCCTGTAGTCATTTAAAGAATTAACATAAACCTTTAGCCTTTTATTGTATAAACAAGGCTCAAAGGTGAGCTATGCTTTGGCTGAATGACAGTTATTTTAGTCTCATGGCAGTGGACAACAGGAAGACTAAATGTTTGAAGTGCTGGCTTTTATTTTGGCAGTATGCAGATATAGCTTGGTTTCTTTTCTCTGACCCATCTCTTCAATTAGGGTTAACGATCTGGACTTATATCTCAAGGGTTTGGTTGGTTTGAAGCACAATGACAGTTGGAATTGCTGCATACTCCCTCTTTAATTAGGATGAGAGACAGCTAGTAATGTTTTTCAGCTACTGAAACCAAGAAGTTAGAAGCGTGAATTTATAGCACTGATACCTCTACTGTGACAATTCACTCACCTCTGAATAAGAAAAATGCCAGTCTATCTCTAAGCTCTATGCGAAGGTCTCTCTTCAAATAATAGAAAAGAAAAGAAACAAAAATATAAGGTAACTTTGGTAGAGCTGGGGCATGTTTGCCTGCAGTAGAAAGAAACATCTTTTACCTTATTTCTGGCAGCATACCACATGACCCATGCTGAAGACCACAGACCTACAAAGTGATTTGGGCATTTCAAAGAAAGTAACTTCCTGCTGAATTCAAAGGGAATTTTTACCAATTTCTCAGTTATATATTTTAAGTTGAGCCAGGCACTTTAGAATGAATGATTTTTTAATCAAATACAAGGGTTAAAGAGAAGTGATTTTTTTCAAAACAAAAGAAATAGCAAGAGTTCAGATAAGTTTATAAGAAATTGCTTGAAATAGTTCCCTGGTTAAAAGCCACTATTGGGGTCAGCAGGTGTCATGATGAGATTTGGGCTCTATTAAACAACTCTAGGAGCAATAAGGATGAAATAGAAGAGAGAAAACAGGAATAAGGACACAACCCAGAGACAACTGCAATGTACTTTGAATAAAAACACCCTAGAAAGGAAAATGAAGAGGGTAGGACAGAGTGAGAAAACACTTCAGAGACACTACCACTGCACTAGGTATCTAAGTGAATGTGAAAGGAAGAAGAGAAACAGGACTAAAAGGTGACTTTCATAATTCTGCCTTAAACAATTGTATGCTATCAATCAAATCTGAGACAATGAGAAGAAAAATAAGCTAAAGATAGGCACATACAGAAAAGTTAAAGATAATAAGATGACTCTTGGACATGTTGAGCTTGAGGTCATCAGAGTGGAAAAGCAGAGGCGGGGGTACAGACATGATGCAGCAGGTGCTCTGTGAGAGCTGGTCACAAGAATTCTTGTTTGCACCTACAGAGAAAGCCATGCTTCTGTCAGGAAATGAAAACTGTCTACCGATATTAAAATTGCTAAAGTTTGACAGTTTCAGATTTCCAAGTAACAGCCAATTCTTTGATAAGAAATCTCCATTCCTGAAATACCTAAGGTGGACTAAAATAATTTCCGGGAAATGAGCATAATTTTACCCAACTGACCTATCTAACCCTTTTTGTATGATTTTGAAGTCATTATCTCAACAGATGAACAAACTACCTCAATGTACATATTAAACTAATGTGAAAACAAAATACATAATTTAAGTAAGAAACAACCCCATTTCCTGAAGAGAACCTTACTATCTGAGCCATTTCCTTGAAGGTGGCAAATGTGTTGGTGGGGAGCTATCGCCCAGGGTGTTTGGAACCTGAAGACAACCAGATGGATGGGCTTTTCTCCCATTCCCTATTCCACAGCATTTTCATCCAAATTAAATCAGGTTAAAATTAGTCTTAGGACAACATCAACATATAATAAACAGCATTCAGCTTACATGGTTCTCTAGGACTAGGTTGGACAATCCACATATGATTTCTTGGTAAAAGGCTGTAAAGTTATGGCTTATCAGGTTCATTGTGCTTAGATGTGTTTTAGTGTGAGGTGTTTTTTTAAAATAGTGTCCGATTATCTTTCCGAATCACTGCCTTCCGACTAGTTGTTGGCTGGAACTCTCTACAAGTATGAGATCAAGGCTATGCTAATATTCCTACTCCTAGAGAAGTTTGCATCTGTTATGGTAGCCTGTAGGTCTGTAGGTAAGAGCTATGAGTCTATCTGATGAAAAAGGAAGAAGACACAGGCTCCAGATGAGTCATCTCGGCTCTAATAGAGAAGCAGAAAAAAAATGGCATCAGGATTAGTTTGATATAATCAATAAAGCATCAAATGCAAATGCAACTTTTTATTTGTATTCCAATGTTTTCAGTCACATCAATACAACCTAAAGCTACCCAGCAAACATGGTAGATAGATAAAACTCCTCCCTCATGGTTATTCAATGTTAGAAAATGCTCTTGAAGGATTACAGGGTCAGTGTATACTACATTTTCTTCCTGGTCTGGCTCCAGGAGTTTAAGCTGCTATTGGGCCCCATGTCATTTTGGTGTCCTTCTTAGTTTCCATTGTTGTAAGTCATCCTTTAATTGGTTCATTTCCCCAAAGTTGTCTTTATCCCACTCTCTTCTTTCAATAGTAGACCACCCTCTATAAAAACTATAGGTACTAATAGTAGAAAATTGAATTTCTAAAGACTCAAAAGAAAATTGGTTTATATGTCAGAGACTAGTCTAGATTTCTCTTTATATGAATTTCTGTTAGCATTCTATTTACAACTCATTTGCAAAGACATAGCTAACAAACAGGATAAATTTTTTTAAATAATGGCAAAGGTTGTGTTGATCTTTAATAACAAAAATATTCTGCCAAGTTGATAGATTGATGTTTATTTGTTTGTGTTGTTTTATAGTGTAACATTTTGTAATATTAACATTATTTTAAGAACTGAAACCAAATAAAAAGGAAAGTTGGCTTTTAAAATTTGCACTATAGGAACAAACATTTAAAAAGCTATTTTTATTTAATTATTTTTTATTTTACCCCCCAAATTTGTTCAATAGCTTAGCTCCAAGCTATAAATACTTAAATATCAAAACAGAAACTTTAAATAAGTGCAGAACTTTGAATTTTGAACACTCAGTTGTAAATTAATACCCCAAAACAGGAGTCAGGCCTGTCACTTTCAGAGAAACATTGGAGAGGTTGTATAATCTTTTTATCCTATTACATTTAATTTTTATACTTGAAAACACCTTTAAGTGAGGCACAATACAGACTTAAAAATTAATGTACATGATTTTTAAGTTTTTAATGGGCCTATTCATTTCCAGAGATATTAAAGATGAAAATATTTTCTGAAGCAAAACATATATTTAAGTAAGGTATTGTTAGTTTTTCTAAGTTACGAAGTCATGTTGTTATGCCTTGCATCCCATTGCTATGACCAATGAAGGCCTTGCTCTCCAGCTCTTATTTGTATGCATGCTACGCATTTTGACCATGTATAAAACTCTTTTTTCATATGTCAAACTCATCTGATTTATTTAGAATTTCTTAAATTTTTGCATTTGATTTCAAAGATAAAAAAGGAAAGAAAAAATACCCAGGTGTTTTGTTATTTAACATCACCTTATAACAAGCCAAATACTTGCAAGAGAAAAAAAGTGTTTTTTCAGAACTCCAAAGTAATGTTGTTTGTGGTTTCTCTGCAGCTAGATCCTGAAGCTAGTAATATTCTAAAAGAACTTCAAGTAAAACTCAGTGGGGTTCTAGATGAGCTCAGCATCACTTACGGTGAAAGGTAAGTGGCCTAAGTAGTTATTATCCAAGTGCTTTAGGTTTCAGTTAATAATAATTATCCTTTCAATGCTGTCTCTCTCCTCCATCTGGATGAATCCATTTAACTTCAAGACTTAATCTAAATTATCATTTTCTCTGGAAAGTTTCCATGACCCGGTGGTCTTATAATGATGTCTCCCCAGAACTCTGTATATCCTTAAGTAGGGTGGCACTTACAACACTGAACTGGTGGCTTCATGGCTTGATCCCCTCACTTTGCTTCATAAGGACAGAAACCATATCTCATTCCTATTTGCAATTCTAGTGTTTAGAGTTTTACCAATTGGCTGTTGAAAGAATGGAGGGAGGGAGGGAGGGAAGGAGGGAGGGAGGGAGGGAAGGAGGGAGGGAGGGAGGGAGGGAAGGAGGGAGGGAGGGAGGGAAGGAGGGAGGGAGGGAGAAGGTAGAAAACCTTCACATGCATAAGAATTATGAGTTGCAGCCCTGGCTGGTGTGCTCAGTGGATTGAGTGCCAGCCTGTAAACCAAAGGCTCGTCAGTTGATTCCCAGTCAGGGCACATGCCTGGGTTGTGGGCCAGGTCCCCAATAGGGGGCATGTGAAAGGCAACCACACACTGATGTTTCCCTCTCTTTCCTCCTCCTTTCCCCTCTGCTGAAAAATACATTTAAAAAGTCTTTTAAAAAGTATGAGTGGCATTTGTGCCATGCATGTCAATGTGGTTGTACTCCCAAATAACTGAACTTTAACCCATGACTGAATCAAGTCAGAGCTCTAGATTTAGAGGCTTAGAAATCTTAATAAAACTACTCTGTGGGAAATTACTGACACATTCATATTTTCTGTTTTTAAAAAGTTAAGTTTGCTTGTCTATAATGTTGTTCTAAAGAGGAAGAAGTCCACCCTATATAAAATTTATTTTGGTCCTCTAGGAAAAAAAGCCATCACCTCATCATGAAATGTTAAAATAGATAGGAAAGCAAATATATCTTTGAAGAGGTTCATTAATTTCATACAGAATTTGGTTTAAATGTTAGCTCAATAAATGTCGACTTACTATTTTAAACTATACATTCACTTTTCAAATGATACTAAAATTTACTCTTATAGCCAGGGCTCTCTGAACTCTACTCATCATTTATTATTGGGTCTTGGAAAGGTGCATTATTTAATAAACCCTTATGGATTCATTATGCTACTTTAAAATCAGAGATTAAAATGTAAAAGACACTGGAAGCATCATACTGTCACTTAAACATAGATATGAAGCAAAGAAGAATCACATCCTTGGTCTGCTCATCAGTATTACAGGTGTGTTTGTGGTCTTTGCAGAGCCCATCTTCACCGTTCAGATGCTGAGTGAGGTGCAGCCTTGTTCTACGGAGCTTAGGGTAGTCACTCTGCATTTTTTTATGTTATTAGCTGGCCTTGATAATCCTGTTAATAATTCCTTATTAATATCCTACCTAGATGTTAATAAGGAATTTAAAGTTTGTTTACCCAGAGTCGCAGAGACATTGTCCAAGGTGTTTGGGGGGCCACAGGCTCTGACTTGGGGTAACACCTAGGGATGTGTCTTCAGTTAGCTATCAGGCTTATATCTCTTTATTCCAGTTGTGAATTAATACATGGTTAGCAGAAAGACTGTTGCCTTCAGCTAGGAAGGCAAAAATAGAGATTATTTAGCAAACCTAAGGGGAAAAAATTGGTCAGGAATAGCTAGGAGCATTTGGAACTTTGTCTGAAGTAAGATGACTAAACATAATATAAACTGGAATATAAATAGAAAAAGTATATTTAAATTACTTTCTGTAGTATATCCGAGTCATCCTAATGAGCAGGTACTTTTTATTTTGTTTTGGGCTGTTTTCTTTTGTTTGGTGGAGGGAAGATTCAGGTTATAAAGGCTAAAATGTGAATTATGATTTGAAAAAATTGGAGTAAACTTCATTTATAGGAGTGGTGTCCTTAGGAAGCCAGTACTCATTCACATGAAGCCAGCTATTTTAACCTAGATATCGAAACTGCTGATTACCCAGTATCTGTTTCTTTTTGTTTAAGATTTTATTTATTTATCTTTAGAGGGGAAGGGAAGGAGAGTGGGAGAGAAATATCAATGTATGGTTGCCTCTCGTGAGTCCCCTGCTGGGAACTGGCCTGCAACCGTGTGGTTCACAGGCCTGCGCTCAACCCACTGAGCTACATCAGCCAGGGCTTTGTTTCTTAATGAAGAAATATAGAAAGAATTTTACACTTTGCTTAATTAGAGCTAAAACATTGGAACAAATGACTGACATGTCATACCTTTCCTTACAAACAGAATAATACTTCTACCCTTGTTGCTTTGGTTCTGTTTCCCACAGTAACCAGGTCTATGACACATGTACAGGGTGAGTGGGAAGCCCATAATGATCAGTGAGATCATGTTGTGAAGTCAAACTGGATAATTTTAGTGTGAATCTTAGAGTCTAAATTAGTGGTCTAGAGTTTCAAAATTAAGTGCATAATTAATTGCCCAACTCCATTTCAACTGGTGTTATTAAAACCCACAATTAAATAATTCCATTGTACTGTGTGTACCTAATGGAATGATTTTGCACTAAAACCAAGCCACACATCTGAAGCCTGGGTTCCTGGGTCTCTGAGCAGGTCCCAGAGACCCCCTCTGGGAACTGAGGCTCAGTAATACCACGTCAGTGCTATCCCAGAGACCAGCACAACTTGTGCCACTTAGATTTTGCTTACACATATATTTTGCAGGGCTTTTTTGGTGTGAAATTACTACATTTTTAATGACATATTTAGTACCCACAGCTGGCTGAATTAAGTAAACAAAGAATTCATGAACATTTTATAGGAATTCTTTTATAAACTGAGTGTTTGGCTCCTGGGTGCTTACAGTTTATTATTATTAACTGGTAATAATTCAAGCTGTTTCATAAAGACTTTTTCCACCAACTAAATCAATAAAGAAAAGATATTCAAGTGAATTTACCACAAATTAATAAAGACAAAAGATTTTTTAATGAAGTGCAGGTATTAATTCACTCTGAACTAATGCCACATAGAATGCCATTATCTCTCACACGCTGTTAGCCCTTCTTCCATGTGCCCAGTCCCACCCACAGAACTTGTTTGTGGTGGGGGTGACTGACTATATGGGTCTGTTGTACATATTTCGGGAATGTATCATGCCCTCTGCTCAATCTGTCCTCTATTCATCTGGGAATCAGTGCAAAAGCAAGTAACTATTTCAAAGGTGACCATCACTACACTCAGCAGGAGCACTGATGACCCAGTGGTAAATCAACAGTTCAAAATGTCCAACACTTATTTACCTCCTTTTTTCATTACCCCAAATAGCTCCCACCTTTACCCTCACTAAATAAACACACCACCACACTCTTTATCACCTCCTTCACCATTCCATCCACCTCCCTGACAACCACAAACCCCACAACAGTCCAAAGGCAGGTCTAGCCAGGTGAACGCTAAATAGTCATGTGTTTGATTGCTTTGGACCTGAGCCTTTGAATTAGATACATATACAGACAGCCAAAAATGAACCACTTCCACAAGGGCAGGCTGATATCCAAGGATCAAAGAAACAAATACAATTGCCAAGTCCAAAGAGGCAAAAATGTTGTCAACAGTAAAAAAGTCGAAGAGAAGTCAGGAGCCAAAGTTGGCCAACATGATGGTAGATGTAGAATCAAACCTTGATCATATGCTCAAAATTATGGGCCAGTATTTATAAACATGCTATGAAATGTGCAGGAGAGAGAAAAGCCCAAATAGAAATCATTTGAAATTTATCAAAGATTTTCAATAATAGGTAGCAAAACCAAAAACTAGAAAAATGAAATATTTGATATCAGGCTAACTAAAATATTTCCATAATATAAATTCTAAAATAAAATTTCTCATGTGCCACAAACACAAATTTTATCTGTTCATTGATGTGTCTGTAGCACTTAGTAACTTTGACTGGCACATGTAAGTATTTGTTAAATATTTGTAAAATGCTGCATGTATTGATAAATAGTGATATTCTTTCTATTTAATAATGGAAGCATTATACAGTGAAATTTCCTAAACATCTGTACAAAATTGAGGAATTGGTGTATTTGGATACTTCTCAAATAGTACGAACTCCGTGATCATTTTGCGTGAGGGACAAGAATGGGACTGACCTGACTGCTATACTCACATGAACTCTTTCCTTCTAACCATTACTGTTCCAGTGATGTAGTCATTTCCCAAGCTTGTATTTATCCACATTCTCCTAAATGGTTTGTTTTCTTGCCTGCCTGTACATGTATTATAATTACTCCCATTGTTGGAAACATGAAGGTAACAAACATGACAAAGAATGGTGGTGAGGCTGAGTTCCCACCATTTAAATCTCTCATTTGCTGCTCCTTTTTCAAGAACCACCAAAACCAGTATTAGGAATATAAAGAGTCAGAAAATAACGCTAAGGTTTACTCTTCACAGACTTATTTAAATCTTTAGAGTGATGAGGCAGTAAGGGTGAGTATAAAGAGAAGGTCCAATAACATATTCATATTACTTCTTGAGCAAATTCTTTGCACCAGACGTGATATTTTATTCCACAGTGTGCGTATCTGGCCTGGAAAGAATTACTGCACTCACTGAGCTTACATTCTAGGTGGAGTAACTGACAATAAACAAATAAATTTAAAAAATCCAGTGTGTCAAATAATAGAGTACATTTAAGAAAGAAGAATTATAAGGGAATAGAAAATAAAAGGAATGTCATTTCACATTAAATTCGAGAAGACTTTTCTCAGCCTGACTGGTGTATCTCAGCTGGTTGGATGTCAGCCCACAAAGCAAAAGGTCACTGGTTCAATTCTCAGTCAGGGCACAGGCCTAGGTAGCAGGTTTGGTCCCTCAATAGGGTGCATGTGAGAGGCAACTGATTCATGTTTCTTTCCCTCTCTCCTTCTCTTCCCTTCTGTCTAAAAATAAATAAATATTTTTAAAAAGAAGACTTCTCTAAGAACATGATATTTGGCATATGCCTGAAATAAATGAGAGACCAAGAGACCCATGAGAAAGTCTATAGAGGAGGAAACATGAGATATGCGTGTCCTCGGCGATATCTGAGAACCCTGGGAAGGCCTTTGTGGCTGGACTGCAGGGAAGCAGAGAGAAGAGTCCCAAGAAATGAGATCAGAGAGGTTTCCGTGGCCAATTATGTTTGGCTTTAAGTCATAATATACATTGTAGGTTTTGTTCTAAGTGGATCTGAAAGCCACAGAAGATTTTTAGCAAGAAAGGAACATGATCTGGTTTCTATTTTAACAGAATATCTGTAGAGGGTGAACAGAGAAACAATTTAGGATATTATTACACAAGTTCAAATGTAAGAGAATGATGGATTGGTGTATAGTAGCTATGTGGAAGTAGTAATGAATTCTCAGATATAGGATACTTTATGAAGATTTGCAATGGATTGGACTTCTTTTTAAATTTATTTATTTTTAGTTTTTGCATTATTTGTTATTGTATTTTTCCATATACCCCTATACCCTCTTCCACCTCTACCCACCCCTCTTCCTGCCCACAGTCACCACACACTGCTGTCCATGTCCATGAGTTCTTCCTCTTTTTTCTTTTTTGCTCAAACTTAGACTTCTAAGTGAAAACATTACCTACGTAGTTTAATAAAAACAGTCTGTATTTCAGATCAGAGGTTATGTCTGCAGATATATATTTGGGAGTCACCAGTATACTGATGGCATGAAGCCATAGACTGGTTTTGATTGCCAAGAAAATGACTTTCTATGGAGAAATGGAGTGGTCCAGGAATGGAGCCTAGAGGATGACAGTGTAGGGTTGCCAGATAAAATATAGACTGTGCCCAATTAAATTTGAATTTCAGATAATCCCAAATATTGTGTAGGGCATACTCACACTAAAACATATTCACTATATGAAATTCCAGTTACCTGGGCATCCTGCATTTTTATTTGCTAAGTCTAGCAACCCTCCTCCAGTGGTTGAAGGTCAGGTAATTGGGAAGGAGCAGACAGTGAGGTTAGGAAAGACAAGGAGGTGTGGAGTCCCAAAAGCCAAGTGAAGAATGTGTACCCAGACAGCAAGTATCTTCCAGAAACAGTCATTTTCCCAAGCCATTCTCAGAGGAACACCTCAGTTAACACTGTGAGAGACAGGGGCCTAATGGAGCCCCATTCAAGTTAATTCACCGTGAAAAGCATTACTTTTCTCTGCAGTACATACGTGAGCTCCAAGTAAGATACCATTGCAACAAAAATTTTTCTAGTTGAACAATTATGTTTGAAAACTAATGAGCAAGGGAATTCATACTAGCCAAAACAGATCAAACTACTGTGGGTTGATTTAAACAAAAAAGCAAGCAAAGTATAAATGTTTTTATTCTAGTATTTACATTCCTTATTTTTAGTTTCCAGCTTATCATTGAAGAGTGTATAAAGCAGATGGGTTTTGAACTAAATCAAATGAGAACAAATGGAAATACTGCATCAAATAAGAATAGTGCAGCAATGGATGCAGAAATTGTATTAAGGCCTCTCATGGACTTCTTGGACAAAACGTAAGTTTTTTACCCAGTTTTCTTTTTATTTATTGCCATAAATTTTACTGGTATGGGTTTAAAGAGAAAATTGTTTTCTTCTATGTAAGACAGCTTTAAAATTTTTCTATAGAAATAGATTAATTAATTAAAAGGCAAAACACTTTTAGTCCATTACTAGATGGCAAAAAAAGCAGAGGTGACTTCCTACAGAAAATGAATAATGGATGGTAACTAAAGAGGTTGCTAGGCTGAGGGGAAAGAGCTTTATGATTGCATGCTCCTCAGATAACATATTGTTTTGTAACCAATTGGACATTTAAAAAAAGACTGAATTGAGTCCAGAGTATCTGATTTTATGTCAGAAATCTATTGAGGAAGAGAATAGCACACATGTGACGAGAATGAACTCAGCTCAGAAGCTTGAGTGCCCATCTGTACCAAATCTTCTTCTACCAGGGTGCCCAACCTGCGGCCCATGAGCCACATGCAGCCCAGGATGGCTGTCAATGTGGCCCAACACAAAACTGTGAAGTTACTTAACACAGTATGAGATTTTTTTTGTGATTACATGTTGTGATGTACTTAATGTGTGGCACAAAACAACTCTTCTTCTTCCTCTGTGCCCCAGAGATGCCAAAAGGTTGGACACCCCTGTGAGACATTAGGTAGTAATGAAGAAGAGAAGCCAAGTCCCCACCGTCACAGAGATTACAGGCTCGTTGGTAGGAGTGGGTGGGAATGGAGGCCTTTATGGCCAACTAAGACAGTGTTCTTAACCAAAAAGGTGTTCGTTTGTTTGCCTGTGTTTTTTTTTTAATGTTTCTGTTCAGTCCATATTCTTCAAAGTTCTAATTTCGTAAGTTTAGAGTAGGGTCAAGGCTCCTTTGTTTAACATGTCCAAATTTGGGAACCATCAATCTAAAGCAACAAGAGACATCATCTCTTAAGCAACAATACTTGAAATCAGAATTGAAAGTAGAAGAGAAAAGCAAAAAAATAATAATAATTTTGAATGACTGCCAAGGGACCAGTATTACATCTGGCAATTTACATATGTTACCTCACTTAATATTATTTGCAGTAAATTAATTAATACCAAAGGGACCAAGATAAATAAGATAGTTGCAATACTTTAAAGATAAGTTACACAAAGAAAAAAACTAGGGAAATCTCTTCTATATATTTACAACTTCCATTTTAATTCCATTTCCCTTTGCTTGCAATCTTACTGCATACATCAGTCTGGTCTTCTCATCACTTTAATGCCAATATTTGATAGACAAATTAAGTCTTCTTTTCTGTTCTCTGTGAGGAAGTATCTATAAGGTAGGTGAGTGAGTAATTAGATGGTTTAGCAGGAGGTAGGCAGGCCAATGGGTGTAGAAGAAAGAGGTAGCACAAAGGGAAGAGGAAGGGGAGTAGGAAGAAAGGGCAAAAATACAGGGAGAAAGACTTGGCATTTCTTTAGCTCCTTAATATAGACTTTTACTCTTCTCATCCTGAAATTTTCATCTTACTGTATGGCTCTCTTCTTTGCACAGCAGAGGATTAAATCCCATGAACACACACCATTTGGTTGTGAATGGGACGTGAAAGGAAAGCACAACAAAGCAATTCTGATCCCTTCGAACTCCTACTGAAATGCCCTCTGTTTTCAGAATTCCAACCAGCAGTGTGTAGATATGGCATTTATCATTAGCACAACTATGTACTTTTGTATGTACTTTATCCAAAAGTTGTGGAACATATAGAAAGTTTTAAGGTGTCCTGATACTGTCAGCTAGTAGCTGAGGGACCTTCAATTACGTCATGATCTATAAAATGGGGCTAATATATAAATTGGTAGACCCTTCTTTTTAGTATATTTGGATTCCTATTTTGTTCAGTTTTAATTTTCTACTTAGAATTATATGTTGTTTTATCACCATCCACATAATTTATTCTAATTCTTAGTAGAGACAGTGTATAAATATAGAAAATCACCTATGAGCTTTTAAAACTTGTGACATTTAAAATTTTTGGAAACATTATTATGATTCATGAATAGTTACAGAAATTCCCAGAGCTAATTTAGAATGCGCGACCATAAGGTCACTTGTTGCAGGAGATCTTTAAGTCAGATGTTAATTCTGTTCTCAAGTTTAGCAAATAAAAATAAGAAAGAAACACAAATAAATACCATCAAGTATAAAGTAACGATCTTCTGTTCAGACAATCAGTATAAATTTGATTTGGGTTGGGTCTTTAAAGGCAGAATGGGTTTGGACACAGGGAAATGAGGGATGGACATTTCCAGAGAAAAAGCTGGATAAGTTATCATAAAAATCCTGGCCAGCAGGTACACAGGACTTTTAAATTTTTTCTAGTTAATCGACTCTATGATCAGTGAAGCTAGACCTCTCAGATTCTGAATACATGCTTTTCCGTTTGCATTATCAAGTTGATTATCTCTGACTAAATTAAGGAAGCAGTTGCCAGATGCCCCCGTTTTTTCCTGGGTTTTAAAATTAACAATAGTGGGCTGAAAGTATTCAAGGTAGCTTTGAGAAAGTCCCCTTAGAAATTGTGTTATATTGGAAATGTACAGGCTCTCTTTGTCTTTGTGCAGCCTCTCTAAGTAAGACATCTTACTTCTTTATGTTTCATTTTCTCCACCACAACCGACCTCACCACTCTGTAAAATGAGCTGTAAACTTCCAGCTGGCAGAAATCCCACGCAAAGCTGCAAACATGTCAGTGATTTTATACCCATTCATTTAGTTCCAGTCTAAGGAGAGTTAGTTAGCTCTCCAAGTACCAAAACAAGCTCTCTTGTTTTTCTGAGCTGCCCAGAAAAACAAGATCAATTCTCAAACCCAGACCCTTTGACAACGGAAATTGCACATCTGCTGCAAAATTGCCAGATTTGTCATGCTTCCCATCATCCTAGGAATTTCTCTGAGGGTAGAAAAATTCTGTTGTTCTGCCATGACACACCTGCTGGCTTCTACCCCATGTCCAGATAATGAGCAGCCACTGGCAGGCTAGAAATGTAACCCTTAAACAGCGTTTTCTAAATGACTGGGGCCACAGAGTTCCAGGGGAATTTCTCAGGGATCTCCAGCTCCCCTTCATCCAGGGGAGGCATTTCTAATGTGTTTTTATGTAGTAAGCAGTCACATACTATAGTGTTAGGAGAAATGCTCTATATGAAAAATGTATTTTGGAAATTTCTCCCTTTGCCTCTCACATGTCACATGCCTTTCAATGTTCATGATTAATTTTATTATATAAATACTAATTATATATTTAAATCTTTAAAACAGCCAGCTCTGTCTCTCTCAGAACCAGAACCCAGGTTATAATTTCCTAGTCCAAAAGTACTTAACAACACCACAGGGTCAATGAAGCTTCGGTGATACGTATGACCCACCTCCGGCCCTCTGTGAAACACGTGTGGTTGGTTAGCTCTCAGTAAAGTCTCACAGTTCACTGTCATAGTTTGGTACATATGGTAAACATTTCTGCAGCAATGTGTCTTCATATACTCTTGGGCCTTCACACACAAACACATGTATCAAGAAAAACATGGCACATAGGACAACATGTGGATCTAGAGAAAGAGGGCCTGACTTTGCCTCTCAGCCCTTGCTCCCTAGCTTCGCTTCTTTGGACAAGTTCCCTGACCTCTCTGAGCCTGTCTTTGACTTCTAAAATGTATGCATGTACTAATAGATTAGAATTATCTGCAGAAAAGGTTACTGCACTAAGGTGTTACATAAATGCTAGAGGATGTCAGCATCATTATCTCACCAATAATAGAATAACTTCTAACAGATACCATAAACCTATTAAAGTTGGTAGATGTGGAATCTTATAAAAAACAAACTGAACTCAGAGAAACAGAGAACGAACTGAACTCAGAGAAACAGAGAACAACTCTAGTGGCTGCCAGAGGTGGGGAATGGGAAGGTGAGGGAGTGGGTGAAGGGGGTGAAAAGGTACAAACTTCCAGTTGCAAGATGGATAAGTCCTGGGGATGAGATGCACAGCATGGGGACTGCAGTTAATGATACGGTGTTGTATATTTGGAATTGTGAGGAGAGTCGATAATAAAAGTTCTCAGCACTAGAAAAAAATTATAACTATGTGAGGCAATGGATGTTAACTAAACTTATTGTGGTCATCATTTCACAATATATACATTTATCAAATCACCATGCTATATACCTGAAACTTACACAGTGTTGTATATCAGTGATACATCAATAAATCTGAAAAAGAATAAATGTTGGTAAACATTGGCTCTTGAGTGAAATTATATGCATCTCTGCTATCTTATTATGCTAGTTCAGTGCCAGGTAGCAATGAAAATGAGTCTTGGTGTTTGGTCTGAACTGTGAACATGGAGCATGTTGTAAACACAAGTTGGGAATGAGGGTGACAATCTTGTACTTTGGGAGTCTTGGTGTCAATTTAGGAAACAGTGTAAGGAAAGGAATAGTCTGAATTCATTTTCTACCAATTAGTGAATTATCTAATGTATAGTATGATGAAATAGATTTTTGATACGTGTATTTTTCATTTGAAATTTAGCATTTAAAAACCATAAAGGCCTATCCAGGTACTTAAACCTCAGTATTGAAAAATGTGAACCTCTGATCAATAAAAGAAGATGATAGCTGGATAGGAGATTCATAAGTGGTTTTATGTGTTATTTTACTTCAGATTAAGTCTCTCAGCAAAAATCTGTGAGAAAACAGTTCTGAAGAGAGTTCTGAAAGAGCTATGGAAGTTAGTTCTCAACAAAATAGAAAAACAAATTGTTCTTCCTCCTCTGACAGATCAAACAGTAAGTATTTAAACTAAAGTTTGATTGTACTTTCAATAACCTGTGTAAGTCCTTTTTTGTTTAAGTGAGTGGATTTGATCCAGATGAAATATTCATTAAATCTACTTCAGGAAAATGTTTTTGGCATACAGTATCTTAATAATGACCATTCAAATAACATTTTCCTACAGTTTCACATACTACGCACAAATCAGTTTTACATAGTAACAGTAGCAGTCAAACTTCATCTCTTGGAAAAAAGTATCAAAGTTCAACTTATGTGGTTATCTGGTCTACAGATATTAAATGTAAGTTTTTAAATTGAATTTTACTGTGAACCTTCAGAGAAATAGATTTAGGATAGAACATCCCCACTGTGTTTCTTTCTGAAATCTTACAGTTTAAGAAGGTAAATCCATCACTGCCATATGCAATTTCTTTCATCTTTACTTTTGCTCTCATCTGTTACCTTCCCACTCGGAGGTTAATAGAGGAGACGCCATTCAGAGGATTTAAAGTACATGATTGTATCACTCACAGTGAAATGAAAGAGAACCAGAAAGATCAGTTAACATCAAAGTTAGACAATGGCCAAATGGACACACAGTTCCAGGTATCTCGGTTCCCATATTTTGAGTCAAGGAAAAAAAATATTCTAACATGCATCTGTTATGGAGTATTTTTTTCTATGAGAAAGACAAGCTGATGTAAATAATAAGTAACTATACATTAAACTAAAATTAAGTATTGAGCCATTAATTATGCACACTCAGTTTATATTTATCCAGTGAAATTATACAGAAAAAGTTTTCTTGTAAAGTGTTCTGAGATGTGAAGATACATATGTTTTTGTTTATTTACTGCCAACAGTACATGATAAAATATAAATTATTTTAAGTTTTGCTTTATGCAGTTAATGTGTGGCATAATCATTTTACATATATTGGTAGCCAAACCAAATATGTATAGACACACCCACACCAGGCCCACACATATCCCATTCTGCTACAATACGTAAGGCATTTCGTTAATACCAGTCAGTGATTGTGTAATTGGTCAAAGGAGGAATGATATCTGTCTAGTCTGGAAGTTAGGTTGGTTTATATGAAAATGGCCCTAGGGGAGAGGCTCTGGAAGACAACAGAACTATAAACTTCAGAAAAGAAAAGCACTGAGCTTGGCTCTGTAGGCAGAAGCCCTTTCATCCCCAATTAAAACGAAACTTTTAAGTGAGGGAAGGTCCACTTGCCCATCGGCCTTCTGTCCAGAAAGATTCACTTTGCGTGGCTCACACACGGCAGGCACCCCCCCACCCCGTGCTGGTATGGGTACTGTCTCAGCCTGTGATGGTACTCTATAGTTTTGTTGTTGTTTGATTTTTTTGTTGTTGGGGTTTCTTTTACTATTTTTAATATTCCTTGAAGCAGCCACCAGCCTCGCTGAGCAACCTTCCAGCTGCCTCCTAAAGTAGCATTTATTGTTTTTGACAGTTTTTGGTAACAAACTTGCATGAGCTTTACCTGTGCTCCCCACTGCCATTTTTTTCCCACGAGCCCTACTACTTATAGTGCAGAAGTTTTTAGAGTATAAGGTTTCTCAAGAAGACTTATATCATGTTGTGTTACGTTTCAGTCTCGATATAGGACTTCCCTAAGAAAGCTTACCATCACCTCGACTTTCTGTAGCATTGAGATCTCTAAGTTGATGCTATATCACATATTTATTCCTTCAAACATGCTCCTTGAACTTCTACTATGTACTAGGCAATATGCTGGGTGCTGGAAATAAAATATGAACAGAATTAAACATGTTTGCTGTTCTTGCAAATGTTATATTCTTTAATTTCCTAGTGAATATACAGGTTCTACTAAAAAATGGAAAATGTTACTCCTAAGAGGTTGACTTTCCTTTCTGTGAAAACATTTTGGTCTACTAATGAGCTTAGTCAAATTTAGTACCTTTCCTGTCACATTTACTAAGATATACCTCCAGTTCTTCATCCTAATAAAGTGTTAGATGGTTTATTCCAGTGTTTTGCAAACTCTCCCCAGGACCATGGGGCCCCAGGAAAAGACCGCCGCTGAGGGAGAACTTACACAGGCATGACTCTGATAGATTGCACAGCAATTCAGTAGAAACAGGTTCACCTTCTTGAGCTCTGCCTCTTAAAATTCACATGGATTTATCTTTGGGAAGGAATGGAGCAAAGAAGTTTCTGCTGAAAATGAAACTTGAAGATTGTTGATTTAATCCATGTGGTATATTAAACTGTCTATATAAGCAGCAACCCAGTCATTAGCTCAGACCTAAACCTACTGAAGTGGGACACCTCTGAGGACAGTTACGATGCTGGCAGCATTGGGTATCTTTGACCCTGTCTGCAAAATGGGCCTATTAAGGGCAACTGACATTAAAGTCACAAATATTATAAAGAAATAAAGCAAATTCTCTATTGACCACATTTCTACAGTGACTATTACTAAAGACTATTACTGTTACTATTACTCTTAGACTAAATCTTCTCTCTCTTTCTTTCTTTTTTTTTTTGTATATCTCTAGGGACCCCAGATGATTTTCATCGCTGCTAAAGATCTTGGACAATTATCCAAACTGAAGGTAATAAGAATTTTAAAAATGACTGATTGCCTGTGAAAAGTTCTGAGCTGATTGCAGGTCGGCAAGGACCCACCCTTCTGCCAGCAACGGCATCTACCATGGCAGGACCAAGAGCATGTGTGTCCGGGATCCCATAGTCTGCTTTAAGGATGAGTCACATCAAAATGTAGGGTCTGAGTTTTGTTTTCCCCGCCGTGTTTCTCGGACTTTCCAGTTGTTAGAGCAAATGGAAATTTTTGACTTTGTGTTGTAGCATTCAACATTACTACTTTTGGAGCAAATTACAGAACATATGAGGTCTATCCAAAAGGTATCCAGCCATGCAATATGAAAAATAGAGATGTTTATTGAAGACACAAGATTCAAGAAAAATTGTACTCAGGACAATGATGCCTCAGTGTCCTTTGAAGTAGGCACCTTGGCACCTGACACAGTTCTCCCAATCGCCACTAGCTGCCCCATCATATTTTCCTGAATCTCATTGACAATCTGAAATCTTTTCCCTTTCAAAGGTGATTCTAGTTTTGGGAAAAGCCAGAAGTTGCAGGGTATCAAATATAGGCTATAGGGGGGCTAAGTCATCTGGGTCATTTGATGTTTCAACAATAAATTCTGCACCAGTCATGATGTATAAGCAGGCACATTGTCATGATGAAGCTGCCAATCACCAGTTACCCGTAGCTGCAGCCTTCTGAATCCAAAGAGTTTCTGCAGAGGACAGTTCAAGCTTAACACAAAATTGGATGCAGATTTGTTGCTCTCCTCATTCAGTCATTTTCACAGTACACATTCTCATTCATAGACATTAACTGCCCCTACTGACTAGTACAGCGAGGTCATCACTGTTCATGCATGCTCATTCCAGTCAATTCTCCTTGGCTGCCAGGTCACATCTATGTCACACAAACCATTGTAGTTATATTAGCAATGGTTGGACTTTTTCTGGACAGACCTCGTATTTTCTTTTATATACTAAACTGGCTTTGTATAAATAAAGGCAAAATGGAATGTTTCATAGAAATCCAGTAAAGGCTAGAGAAGTCTTATAGCAAAACACCTAGTTGGGAAAATGAAACTCATTAAAGTAAACATTAAATTTGTCAGTATATTCAATACCATTATAAGTGAGAATTTGCTGACTAAGTAACCTTGCCCTTTATTATTGCTTGAGATTCACAATACTTATTGCAGATATGATAAGTACTTGACTAGTCATAAGAGGAACTTGACTGGTTAAAATGCTTATTATTCTTCTGTGACTGGCTTATTTTATTTATCCTAATGTCCTCTGCATTCATCCGTGTTGTCGTATATAGCAGGATTTCCATCTTTTTAAAGGACAAAAAACATTCCATTATATGTATGTACCACATTTCTTTCATCTATTTGTTTATTCATCAATGGACCACACACAGACCAACATTGTTCCTATAGTGAGAATGGATGTTGTTTTGTTTCAGTTTTGTGGATCAGCACACAGTGTAGCATGGGGCTGGGTCCAGACACAGACCACCTTGGCTCCAATTCTGCCTCAGCTGCTTCCTACCATAACTGCCATCACTGCTTGATTAGGAACTCAAACAATGTTACAGAAATCAGTTGATGTCTTCCAGCTTTGCTCTTTCCTTATTTGATGTATTGCTTACAACAAACCTCCCTCCCTCTTTGTAAAACAGTTGTTGTCTCTGTTCTGAATCCAACATCTTTGAACTTGAAATCTTGTAGAGAAGAACACCCATACTGATGCGAGGAATTCCAGCAAAATCCACTGGCAGGCACATCATCAACTCTGATGGAGTGTTATCAACATTCCCAAGCCAGCCACTTGTGGCCTGGGGAATGACATATCCCATTTGCCTTAACCCAGGTGTCCACCCCTGGGCTACAGGTGCAGTCACGCCTGTCCAAATCTTGTAAATTTTGGGTGGGATGGAGACCAGCTCCCCGGAATACATACTCATGTTAGGTGAAAAAAATCGGACTCCACTGAAAATATAGGTAAGGTCCCTTTGCAGCCCCTAAATTTCATCAATGCAATTAATTCTCTTCTGATTGTAATAACCAAATAGCAAATTCTAATAAAATGTCATAAAGAGTTATTTCATCAACACTGAAATAATCTGAAGAACGAAAAATACAATCTTGGTGTCCCTGGGTGGTGGAAAATAACCTAGCTTTATATTTTTCAATTACTGACCCTTGACTTTTTTAATTTTTAACTTATTAGTGCATTTAATTATTATTTAATTATAGAGCAGTAAAGCCTCAATAATAATACACAAAAACTTAAAATCTAGCCATAATGAAGAACTTGAAATTTTTCAAAGTTATTTCCCTTATTTATTCTACTAGACTATCACTACCAATATGTGAGTATATATATTTTTAATTATGGACATTTACATTTATGTATATTAGTTTGAAAACAGACTAGATCCACTAGAAAAGTGCTATCTAGAGTAATTCACCAGTGGCTACATTTAGAAATCCTATATAGAAATCTGAGCAAATAACAATATTGCTTAAAAGAACACATGATCAAGAAAAATGGACGATGGGGGAACTATGATTTTGAATAGATTCATGAAACAAATATTTATTCAGCAGTTTGATATATAATTATTACCTCATGTTTCTGGAACTTCATAATGTATGGATATTATGTACACCGAAGTTTTTGTTATTTAATGGGATCAGATTTGTCATAATTTTTTAAATGAATACATCTTATGGACAGAGTTGATACAATTAATAAAAACATGTCTGAGACTGTGCATTTACCGACAGCAAGCAGTAGCTCACTGGAAAGTTACTCATTGTCAGCCTCTTTCAGAGACTCCTTTATTTGAATGAGCTATTGTTAACTCCCAGGAAATTATTTCTGGCAAGAATTATATTTTTCTACAGCACCACATGTATTATTTATCAGCATCTATTTTTAAAATGTGATCACCTCATAAAGCTATCAAGACTGATGAAGCCAGAGATTTGTTTAATATAAAATATTTGTATTTACTTGTCCTAAAGCCTTTCTCCTATATTTCAGCAAACATTTTCCATTACTCTTTGAGCCTCAATGAGTATTTAATATTCTGTTTAAAAAAATATTGAATGGACTCATATGTTTGAGCTGAAATCCCTATATGAGAAAGATGCAGCAAGTTGCAGACATGTATACTATGGATCCACGAAGTATTATACCATGGTTTCAACAATATTCAAAAGAATATGATTCTATTTAAGCACAATGAACTCTATAAGATAAGCTAAAAGAAGTACAATTCAATTATCAAAAGTATATTGGGTGTCCAGCAGGTGATAATTGCCAAGATAGGCACTGAAAGGCTGCAAAAGACGTAGAAACTACCTTCAGGAAGTTGTGTCATCCACTAAATAACAATATAAAGGCTAGAATAGAAACACAAGCCAGTAGATGTGATCGCGCAATTTGTGAACTGCACAGGGTGCCTGGCTAAGGTGGCGAATGATGGTCAACATGAAGTCCGTGCTCCATTCGGCAAGTGATGTGTGCTGGTGTGGAGCTGCATCCCATAGAAAAATAGGCACCTTTTGCGACTGACCAAAGGCACCGATCCTTTAACTAAGCCAAACATTCTCAGAGCTGTGGGCTTTCCCTCTAATTCACCCAAAGGCACCTACAGAAGTTAGAATGTAAGTCCCAGAAGGGAAAAAGTCTTGTTTTATTGAACAATAGGTCTCAATTACCTGGACCAGTACTGGCACATAAGAAGCACTCAATCAGTATTTGTTGGATCTTACTGACTAGAATAGTGGTCTCCTGGGAGAGGTTGTTTAATTTAGATCGGGACTTTTAAATCTTTTCTCTTAGACAAGTTTCTATTTTCTTTACTATTGTCTTCATTTCCCTAAAGAAGCTTTGAATGATGGGTTGAGACAGCTCACACTGAACAATGAGGAAAATCTATTGTGAAATATGGAAATTAGTTCTAAAATATTGAAAATGATTTTGAAACATTGAAAATATCTAGACCTAAATTTAATTAACACCTTCCTAGTAATGACTAAGCAATCAGGGGCTACAAGAAAGAAAATAAATTGAAGGCATTATAATTAAGGTAGTCTTTATCAATAGCAATTGAGAGAGGCTAAAATTTACCTCTTAAATCCCTCCAATAATTGACCTTGTTTAGCTGACAGAACAAAAAGCAAGGAATTGAGGTGAAAAAGCTTAGCCTCACATTTTTCTGGTTTCTCACTTTTATCCTAACATTAACTTGTAAGTGAAAAAAAGCCACATATGAATCAAAATATTACTCTTTAAGTAAATATTTAGCATTTCTTCTTTTGGCAAAATGGATGTTTATTAAATACATGACAAAATTATCATCTAAAGTATGTTGATAAGATGTTTCAAATAGAAATGTTTGCACAAGGGAATTATATTGATTTTGTTTGAAAATAGTTGTTAAATAAATGAACCAGTTATTTTATAAGCAACTGTTCACTTGTTTAACAGGAGCACATGATTCGAGAGGATGCCAAGGGCCTGACGCTGAGACAGTGCACTGTGATGGAGATGGTCCTGGCTACCATCAAGGTAAGGCTCCAGTGCCTCTGAACATGCATCCAGAATCCTCTGTGCAGCCTCAGAGGAAGGCACGCCAGACGCATACACATGGAGCTGTGCCATCCATGGGCAGTTGCATAGACACATTCCGGAAGTGTGTCTGATTTATCCCATACTGTCTTTTTATTCCATCCATATTACTCTGCCCTTTTACTTGCCTCCTTTGTCTATCTCTAGAAAACGTGTGTGAAACCAATGTTGTAACATCTGTTTTCAAAGAAAGACATGTACTATCTGCAGACCCAGTTAAACAGATGCTTCAGGAGATTAGAGGTTAACAGAATTTTTTTGTGTTCTATGCTTGTTGAAATGGTGTTCATTTTTATTTATTATTTTTGTTTTAATAGTTTACTTTTACTGTACTTTCCCCATCACCATTTATTCCCCTTTTACCCTCTTTCACCTCCACTAATGCCCCTTCTGAAATGGTTTTTAAAAGATCAGTCTTCTCCTCTTTCATATTAACTGCAATAATTTGATTTTCTGCTCAAAGCTCAAAGGCATTGTGTTGTGTGCATTAATTTTTCATAGCCAGTGGTTGACAAAAGTTGTAGTGTGGGCTAAATATGGGCAGATCTCAAAATGTAACTTAGCATATCTTTGTTTTCATAGATGCCTTATTTTTTACATATATGTTTTGTACTCACATGTTAAAGTATATTAAAGATTGAAAAATTAATTTATCTTCTAAATTCAAACTGTATCCAATGCCTCCACACTTCAGTGTGGGCAGCATCTATTATTCAAGATGTGTGAACAGTGCAGCAAGAAGTATCAGCTATCAGGAGCAGTTTCTAGAGCAAGGAATAGTCCCGTGGATAGAAACAGACCTTGTATGGTATTAATTAGAGCAGAGCTCTACCTGTGTAACAACCGGACACCTTCACAAAGCTACTGCCTTGTGGCTTTTGTTTTGCAGTGTTGGCATTTAACAAGAGGCTATCTTTTACTTCTTCGGTGTCAAAAGCTGCAAAATGAAATCTGCGAGGTGTAAATTTTGTAACACCTAGTGGAAATGGGGATTGTGAATTTAGGTGTGAGATTACAGAAATAGAATTGCTAAAATATGCAGCAAGATTATTATCTGAATAAAACTTTTTGAAAAAGTGTTGTCTGGAAGTATGGAAATTTCACAAAATAATTTTCAGGGAAAATGAAAAAATATAAAAAATAAATATAGGGAAAAAATGAAAAACCAGCTATTTTTTTAAATGACTTTCAAAAATGTAAATAAGAAATGACTGAAATATAGGAAATTTCTAGTAGAAAAAACAAGAACTCTGAAGTGCAGCATGAAGAGGAAAAAAAGTAAAATTTTTAGAATCTAAATTCGGCTCTTCATGGATTTTATTAGGTGAATGTATGACCATAAGAGAGAAAGAAAAATGTGTTCTGTGAAAATAAGGAATGACATTCAAGGTAGTGACAGACCTGGCTCCTGTCCGCAATATTTCTCTGAGTCCTCTTGGCCAAGACACATGGGCAACACCTGTAGGCTGAGCTCTGCCCAAACTTTGGGACAGTCCTGACCTCCAGACAAACCTACATCTTGACAGCTCAGCTACCCCACCTTCCTGTCTGGGTCCTCTGTGATGATCTTTTAACTTAACCTCAGCCACCAATCACTCACCTTGCTCTTTAGAATATATCTGATGTCCAGACTTCAATAAATGGGTCTGTGTCATTATCTTATTATTCTAGTACTGGAGTCTGACCCTGCTACTCATGAGCCCCAGAGCCTGAGGTTGGATCTCCAGTCTCCCTATTCCCTAACTTCTGTGATGCCAACTCTTTCTCAGAGGCCTCCACGCTTGGCCTGCTCTTAGACTCTCTTGTCCCTGTGGCCTGCCCTTCTAGTAAGGCATTCTCCTGATATTTGCTTTCAGTGGACTTGTCCTCAATTACCAAAGCTAGGACTCCCTTTATCTTGTCTGCAGCTGAGATTTGCCCCACTGGCTGTCTTAGCAAGCACTAATTCTCATATTGACTAGAAAGGAATTCAGGGAAAGAAGAATACTACTTAAAATAATTGAAATATTGGGTGTCTGCCTGGAGCCCAGCAAGGGAACACTGGAAGACAAGCAGAGACCTCATGAGGAAGACAGTCTTAGAAGCAGCAGATGCTAACCAGACAAACACCCAAAGGCTGCAAAAGAGATGAGGCTTAATTTCTGTTTATAGCAATTTAAGAAAATAAGATAGGAGTAAGAAAAAAAGGAGAGTGCTAAGGAGTTTGTTGAATATAGGCTGAAATGCTGTTTTAATTTTTTCAAATATCTTCCAGGTATGTACATTGTTTTACCTGGTCCTTATAAATATCCTGGGTGTTACACAGGTGAAGAATGATTATTCATATTTTTAGATGAGGAAATAGAGGCTAAGGGGGGTTAACTTCTTTGTCTAAGGCCACAGACCTGCTAGTATTTGGCAGAGCTGAGAAAAAAGTCCAAACTCTATAGTCAATGTCCTTGCTTCTATGTCACATTATTTCAGTTAATGTTAAAAACAAACGTAGCCCTGGCTGGCATAGCTCAGTGGATTGAGCACAGGCCTGCGAATCAGAGGATCTCGGTTTGATTCCCAGTCAGGGCACATGCCTGGGTTGCAGGCCAGTTCCCGGCAGGGGACCCACAAGAAGCAACCATACATTGATATTTCTCTCTCTCTCTCCTTCTCTTCCCCTCTAAATATAAATAAATAAAGTCTTTAAAAAATGTATATATATATATATATATATCCTTAAAAAAAACAAATGTAGATGAAATGTGGCATGACAAAATGGACACTATTTCTTCAGAGTAATTAATTCTTTTTAAATTAAAATTCTAAGCCCTGGCTGGTGTAGCTCAGTGGATTGAGCGCGGGCCTGCGAACCAGAGGATCGCAGTTTGATTCCCAGTCAGGGCACATGCCTGGGTTGCAGGCCGGTTCCCTGCAGGCCAACTCCCAGCAGGGGACACACGAAAGGCAACCATACATTCATGTTTCTCTCCCTCTCTCCTTCCCCTCTAAAGATAAGTAAATAAATAAAATTTAAAAAAAATAAATTAAAAATAAATTAAAATTCTGTATTTCAATTTTTATTTTCCAATTATTTAAAAGTAATTTAAAATCCTTTAACCTCTATGCAAGTATTGATAAAAATATTGACTCTCTTGAATAACAAGAAATTTACTAGATATTTTCTTATCCCGGTCACATGTAGTTTTAATTATAAACCATGAGATTAGAATATGGTACAGGTGACCGCAGTTACAGTGATATGCTGCAGCTGTCGTGGTTGCTCTCGGGCACCCCGTTCACCTGCCAACATAGCCGAGTCAACAGTGTTTGAAAATAAAAGGAGGAAGACGACAGCAGTGAGTCGGATAGCTACCAACTTACTCATTCTGTGCAAGCTGACAGAGAGGCCAGCTGGGAAACCCTAGTTTGAAAGGTCCTAGTTGACCTGTGAAGTCTCAGACCACATGCCAGGAAGACTCGAGACTGCTGGATTCCCTGAAATGAGGGTTCTTTCAGAGAACAGGAGACATTTTTCCAAAAGCAAGTACTCTTGGCCTGAGCATGAATCCCAGGCTTAAGAATATTCTTAAATCTTGAACAATGCTCATTATTTTGTGATGAAGTGTTCAATACTCAGAAAAAAAAGGCTGGCTGGTTTTGTTTTCCCCACCCTTCCAGTTCCCCTGGAACACTCGTCCTTTGGACCTGAACATGACGCCCTGCACTGTGTGCTGTAGATGTGTTTAACTCCGTGCAGTGGCAACACAGGGGGTTAAAAGTAATAAGCATATGGCTCAGGGCCCTCTAGAAATCTGCATTTCTTGGTGTCCAAGAAAGAATTTGGAATTTACGTGTTATTTTTTAATTCAATTCCAGATAACACCATTTCTGGTACTCAGGATTTCAGACAAAGAGCAGGATATGCAATGTGATGTTATGCCTGAGGTTCTTATCCTGACTAAGGTCTAACTTCTTCCTGTTATTCATTACTCACAAGGCACTTTTGGTGGCTGCTTCTCAGCATCTTTTCTTATCATTATAAGTATTGGTTTTGCATTATTTAAAATTCAACTGCTCATGGGAAGAACACAGTACCTTACCTAGTTTGGAGTATTATAATTCAAAAATTATTTGAAGGTTTACTGTATACAGAAAATATGTTGAGGCATGAAGAGGTGGCTGGAGATAAGAGAGACTTCACTCTTGACTTATGAACAAAAACATCTACAATTGATAAAATAAAAGACTTGGACAAAGCTGTGGGGAGTGCAGCAAGGGTGGAAAATTCTATTTGGGTCCCTAGGAACAGCTTCCTGGAGAAGAAAATTGGGAATTTAGAGAATACATCAAAGAAAAGCAAAAGGAAAGTTGCAGTGGCCTAGAGAAAAGCAGGAACGAAGTGCCAGAAGCTGTGGGTCAGCCTGCCAATTGCACGTCGTCTAGCGTAAGGAACAGACGATGACTGGTGGGTGCTCCAGAGAATAAACGAGGAACATTGCATTGGAGCCCAAATGCTGAGGCTTCAACGTCAAGGTAAAGAATCTGAACTTCAGCTTGTTGACAAGAGGCAGGGAGTTGCTTAATCTGATATGATAATGGAAAAAGAAGACTTCAGGTGTCGTAGAAAATAATTTTTTTTAAATATCTACCAAATAATTTTCTTAAAGTATACCTCAGTTGCTAGAGGCAGGCTACTATTATATCTAAGTTTTAAAGTAAATTATCTGCCTGAATTTACCAAAATTATGATGAAAATATAGAAAGTAAAAAAAAATGATGATGGGAAATCACTACCAAAATAGTATATGTGACCAAAAAGTTAATTCCTCCTGCAAATTCAGGAAGAAACATTAGCACGTTCCCATCAGTAGGTAAAAATAGATTGTGCAAGATCTTCAAATATATGACAACCATGAAGAGTTGAAGAATGTAGAAAGCTTTTAAATGGGATTATAAAAGGAATATCATGCTAAGCATGCAGCCAATATTTATCTTAATTTTTTTATTTAATAGTATTATTTTTTTCCTCACAAACTATAATCAGATCTGAAGTGCTTTGTTTTTTGCAGTTTCATGAAGAACACAAATAAAAGAAAAACAGAAAAAAATATCTCTAGATATTTTTCAAGTTAAAGAAAACGATATTTTCTTCATAGTTCTTTTGACACCCCTTCTTTAGATGTAATAACAGTGCTGTTCACCATGCACTCTTACATTAATGAAGCCAATTTATGACTGTAAAGGATGGAAGCTTTGACAAATATCAGAAGATGAGTAGAAATCCAAATGTGAATAAAGTATTTGAAACCATGTGGGGAATTACACCACTGGCAACTAGAGTAGCAAGATCGTGGGTGGTTAGGAGAGAGAAACTCCAGCGTGCAATTTCCTTTCCATTCCTATGGGAGCGAAAATAGGCTTGATGGGATTATTGTCAGAAATTAAATGAGTTGTCTTATATAAAATTAGTAAAATAGTCCCTATGATTTAAGAAGCTCTGTAAATGTAACTACCATATTGTCTAAGAACTGGTTTAATTTGGAGGAACCCCTCCCTGCTGTTCAACGCAAGATCCCACCTACTCTAATGCAGCCAGGTTTCTCGCCTCCATTCATAAGAAACCTTTCACTCTCTCACAGCGAAGCTACCTAGCGAATGTGATTCTTCGCCCCAAGCAATAGTTCAAGTCCTGAAAACCTTGCCTGTGCACAGCAACTTCTCACTATAAAGGGCACCAACCCCCTAACATTCTTCAGTATTTACTGCGTCCCTCTGGGAAGCAGTGCAGCTCCTTCTCTCAAGGAGTTTTTACACTAGATATATGGAAAAGGCACATTAAAAATTAGGTAGTAATATGTGGTAACTTATAAGATGACAATGTAAGAGATGAAACAGGCTGATCCAGACCTAGTTGAGGGGCACAGATAAAAGTGGTGAGGGTCTAGAGGAGGAGACAACCACTATGAATTGAAGGGATCAGGAAAAGCTGAAGCAGAGGTCTTAATGGGATGGAAGGGAGCGGACAGTCTGGACAGGAAAGACAGGTTTTCTGTGGGAGAAGACTCATGACTTGAACAGAGTCAGGGAGAAGGGATTTCACCATAGAAACCCGTAAGACCAGAGGGTTAGGAGTCGGGGACTAGACTGTTCTACCCACCAGACTGGATCTAACGGGAGGTTTACATAGTGAAAAAAAAGTGTAAAATTAAGTTTAAGTTAAAAGTGCAGAGGTCCTTTTGTACCCTCAGTGGATTTTATAAATGAGGAGCTGTTAATGATTTTGAAAATATATGGCACGGCAGATGCACCACTTTAGCAATGGAAATTTTTACGACAAGGTGCAAAAGGGATTGAATGATTCAAGATTATAGTCACAAAGATCAGTTACAGTTATTGAATGAATAAGACGATGAGGGCTATCACTGTGGAGGTGGCCATAGGAGTAGAAAGGGAAAGACGAACAAGACACAAGAAAGGAAGAGGCACTGGAACTCGGTGACCGAAACTGGGGCAAGAGTAAGGGAGGAGCCCAGGTGACTCGGGGGTTTTCAACTGAGGGGCTGGGAAACCATGGTTCCACTGAGAGAAACAGCAGATTAGGCAGGAGGGTCATCTTCCTCTTGCCACACTGGAGTAAGATATGGAGGCGGGAGTGTGAAGACAAGTAGCTGGTAACTGCTAGAGGCAGGGACTGGTGCTCAGGATAAAAAATAGGGCTAGAGTTTGGGGAGTTATTCTACCAATTAAGTATATTTTCT
Organism: Sturnira hondurensis; assembly: GCF_014824575.4. Lineage (NCBI taxonomy): Eukaryota > Metazoa > Chordata > Mammalia > Chiroptera > Phyllostomidae > Sturnira > Sturnira hondurensis. The sequence continues at coordinate 9,119,819 of NW_028080827.1, forward strand.
TACAAGTAAAATGCAGTTCACAAAGCTGTTACAGATGGAGTAATTAATTTCATCTTTACCACACTACAGTCAGGCACAGAGGGTATTTCTGTTTCCATTCTACAAATAAATGAACTGATATTCTGTGAGGTTAAGTAATCTATACAAAAATCACATTGCACAGAGGAAAGATTTTGTAAAAAATTAGATTTTCTAGCACATTTTAAAGCAAAGGGTAGAGAGTCAAAGGGGTAAAGAGGATTCTAAAATCTCAGAATCAGATCCATAGCCAACACCTCCCTTCTCCTAATCATACAGAGAAATGCCATCTGCAGCATTATTGGCCTGTAGCTACTGGCCACCATCTAATGACCAGTAACGGGACCTCACTAACTCATAAGCAACAGCCCCAGTTTTTAAGATGTACTTTTTATTACAAAGGTTTTTAAACTGAACGAAAAATCTGCTTCCCTGATGCTTGTAGCTATGTGTTGGTCCTCTTTCTTTCCTTTGAAACGACTGTAGCAACTTATATTTTGTTTTGCATATGATACCCCTTCAGACAGAAGCAGCTGTCACTGCCGCCCGAAGTGGTTACACCTTTACTAGGCAACGTGTCCCCAGACCTGACACAGCCCTGCTTGTCCAGCTTTGGATGCTCTTCACTTTTTCCTATTTCTCATAAACCGTGAAGCCTAGGGATGAATTAGGAATGATTAGTATTCCAGGTTTGTTCTAACCAGCAGAGAATGTTGTTGCCCTTGACCTGATTACCTATGTTAATACATGATAAGATTTTATCAGCTTTGATAGCTGTCCCATCACTTACTAAATCATGTTGAACTTGAAAGCAAATAAAGTTCTATGGCTTTTTAAATATTGCTGATGTTACACTAAGTCATCCCTATTCTGTTGTTTGCAGAAAAAGTTGTCTCATAGATAAAGACCCCTTTTGTCTTTGTTATCTGATCCTGAATATAGGCTGAGCCACCATTCCAGACTGCCAAGACCTTAGAAGCCAGATTCTGTCATCCAATGTAATAACTTCAAGCTATAGCTCTATTTCACACATTTGTAAAACATGCTTTCTGTCTTTGCCTGTCCAAGTCTGTGGTGAAAATATCAGCCAGGACAGAGCCAATGGTAGGACGAATGTCACCCAGCGGACATCCTTGTCCCTCACAGCACTAAGCAGCCAACTTCTCTAGGGTCCTCTTGTTACCACATGGGGGCTTGGCCCTGAGCACTTCTGCTTAGAGCCAGCTGTAGTGTGTGGGTTCTTAACTTCATGAGGAAAGACTTCACAACACGAGTCCAGGAGACTATGAAGATCCATTTATTAAGTGTGGGGACAGTGAAACAAGAAGGGGCTTAGCATAAAAGAAGCAACAGGAGAGCCTAGGCTGCGCCACCTTCCTCACTGGGAAGTCAGAGAAAAGGGGGCTTTGGAGACAGGTTCAGGGGATTAGCCTGGGACAAGCTGCCAGCTGCCCATTGCCTTAGAGTTTAGGAGACTCGTGCTTATGAAGAAAGAAGTTGGGGGAAGAAGCGGGGGCATGGTGCCAGAGTGAGAGAGCCCAAACTGGGTCCATTGTCTTGAGGCTTTTATCTCTCTCTTGCCAGCAGGAATTTTAGGGGAGGTCTCAGGGGAGGGTTTCAGCAGAATTTTCACCAATTGTCCAGGTATGCTTTTTCAGGGTCGTGGTCCCCACTGACTGGTCAGCAGCAGGGCAGGGGTCTTTAGTCTTTGCAGTTGGTTCTGGCATCGCCCACCTGGTTTTGCTACTTTTCTGAGCCAGGAGCGGAAATAAAACTGAGGCCTAGATGTTATTTCCAGGGAGGTGACCTTCTGCCCCTGGCTGTAAATTGCTCAGCCATTGTGTTCAGCTACATGTCTCAGTTTCCCTATTCCACTTGCCAAGGGATTTTCCTAGCTTCTTACTATCCTGTCTCATGCTAACTGATTGAAAATTCCTTTCTTGAATGAGAAGAAAATGGCCTGGATTTCAGTAGCTAAGACACTCACTCCCACACATCAGCCTCAGGTTTATATCCCTTAAGCCAGGGCTCTTGCAAAGAGTCAGCACTAAATTGAAATCTCCGAGTGACGTGCATGCAGTGACTGCATCCTCCTTTCTCCTGACTAACTGTGCTGATGAGATAAACAGACCCCTGCTCTTAGGAGCCATGGCCAAGGTTCTGAACATCATGTGAAAGGCTTCCCATAAAGCAGCATTCCCTCAAGGTTTCATTTGCATAACCACAGAAGTCATTTCCTTTGCTCTTTGAGTAATGAGCCAGTACCATGTTTTATTTGTCTGTGTTCACTGAGCGAGGACTTTAATTCACAGCATCTTGCTTTCTCGTTTTCTCTCCTAACAGTACTACCTCCTGTCCCTGATGTGTCTCACAACGTCTCCTATTATACAATGCACCCAAAAGACAAGGCGTCGTTTCTGCCCTTACAAATCTTCTGGTCACTTACTATCCTGCTAGGCTCTTTGGCAGAAGTCAGTTCAGTGTCAGCTGAAAACTCTTGGGAGACCCTTAGGCTTTCCTCAGAAACAAACTCATATCTTATGTTTTTATCTCATGCTTAGTGCCCCATGTACAAAGACCTACAAAATAATGCCCTCCTAGAAAAAACATGTCTTCCTATAAAATTATTATAAGGGGTTCAAAAGGTAATACATAGTTTGTGTCGTCATAGCCTAACTCTAGTTTCCTTCTTTCAGGAAGCCTTTTAGACCCTCAAAGCTCTCCCTGTTATATGAAATCCAGTCACATCCCTAGGATTTCCTAAATCATATCCCGTGGAATATTTGTGTCCCCAGGTGTTAATAAATGTCTTACATGATATGTGACCTGTAACCAAATAGTTTTAAGAATGAGGTTTCACTTCCTATGGTTTCAGTTGACAGGAGTCAACCACCATCCAAAAATATTAAACAGGAATTCTTAGGAAAACACAATGCATACATCTTAAGTGGGGCACCACTCTTAGTAGCGTAGTGATATCTTAGCCGTCTCACTTCCTCTTGCCTCTGATATAAATCATCCCTTCGTCCAGTGTCTCCGCACTGTCTGCACCCCCTGCTCATGTAGCCACGTAGTAGCCAACTTGGGTATCAGATCCACTGTCATGGCATCACAGTGCTTGTGTTCAAGTAATCCTATTTGACTTAAAAATGCCACAATCACATAACTTCTGTTACACTGTATTATTGTTAAGTGTTCTGCTTTATTACTAGTATTGTTAGTCCTCCATGTACCTAATTTATAAGTTAAATTTTCTCATAGGCATGTGCGTTTAGGAAAAAATAGTTTCTATAGGGTTTGGTGCTATCCTGGCTTCAGGCATTCACAGGGGGGTCTTGGAACATACCCCCTGCAGGTGAAGGGGAACTACTATGTGTTGGTGAAAAATTAAACAGATTTCTCTACGACAGTAGGTCACAGGAACTTTCATATGTTAATAAACATTGTGAATCCTTAAGACTACAATGCCATCTCTCCACATCCTCTCCAACACTCATTTATTGATTTATTTATGGTAGCAATTCAGACCAGTGTGAAGTGGTATCTCATTGTGGTTTTAATTTGCATCTCTCTGATGACTAGTGATGCTGAGCATTCTTTCATATGTCTCTGGGCCCTCTGTATGTCCTCTTTGGACAAAACCAAGGCAGGGTGGAATCAGGGGAGGGAGGTGGGGATGCCTGGGGTCGGGGCATGGGGGAGTGGTGGGAGGAAAATGCAGACAACTGTACTTGATCAACAATAAAAAAAAAAGACCACAATGCCATTACTAAACTTTCCTAGGTCCACCACTGCCTAGAGGCAACTTGAATCTAGGCAGCACAACCTTAGTGGTGAGAATAGAATAATAGTAGCAAACCAGCGAAGTTCAAACTATATCAAAGAGGCATATTCTGAGAATTTTAAGTACCTCAATTCTTCTTAAGTGTCGTTGGTTACCCAGGGGGATTGTCTTCTTTCTCTAGTCCAGTTATAGTGACTTAGCTAGGCACTGCTGAAGTTTAAAATGGCGATGCTGATAAAATGATAGGCATCAAAGATGTCACCTCTTTAGAAACCTCTACTGATTCCTTCCCCAGTAGAATTGTTTGCCTCCCCATTGTCTGTATTTCAGTTATTTTTCTTACACCTGCAACATATTATTGAAGTCACGTTGGCATTTTGGTTACATTTCCTAGTAGATTATAATCCCTCTGACAGCAACCTCTGGACCTCTCTAGCTTCATATTTTTGGCAGCCAGCACAAGGTCTGGCTCATAGTGTAGCTTTAAGAAGTATTTGTTAAGGGGGCAGAGGGAGAGAGAACAGGCAGGAAGGCACACCCTGACACTGATGCTGTGGGGTGAGCCGTGGGCCCATGGCCATGTTCTCACAAATCAGATGGCGAAATTTTTGGCTGCCCTCGTGAATGCTGTCACCCGTGCTACTCTATGTACACTATTAAGGGACACTTTTAAAAAGAGGGCATAGTATAATTGTGACATCTATGCCATTATTAAACAGGCCAAGATATTACTTACCTCATATATTTATGATAGAACCAGTAAGCTCTTACAACTGGCTCACAGGAGAATGTCAAGAACCGCACATGAGGATAAGCAATAAAGAAATCTGAAGTGAATTTCCATATATGGGCAAAACAGATCTACCCACAGAACAATAATCAGTCTTATCCTACCAGAAATAATGAATTTGCTTTGATATGGATGAGTGCCATTTACATTATTACCCATTTCCCACAATTTACAGAGCTTAAAATAGCTTAAAGACAATGGAAAGCAAGGATAACCCACTAATCTTTTTTGCCCATTTCAAAGTCACAGTCATCCCGGACAACTCTCCTTAGTCCCGAGAGATGGCAAAATATCATTGTAGCTGCTGCTTATTTTCTTGTACTGCTTTTTATTATAATCCTCTCGCACTTATGCTTAGGTGTCCTAAGATTGGAACTTGTATGAGAAACACTGAGAAAGAAAATGTGTTTCTCTCAGAGATCCTGCCTATTTTTGATTTAACTCACCGCACTCTCTTTCCTGTTAGGGTAGGTTATTGCATCTGAGGGCTCCTGGGCTCTTATGTAAACAGACTTCCAGAGAGCACCCACCACACCTCTAGGAGAAATGTCAATACCAAGCTAAACCTTTCCCTCTCAGTACATCTATTTAATATTTTTCCGCCTTAAATATTATATCATGTTTCATGAAGAAAAAGATGGCTATAATTTTTTCACTTACCCACATACCTGAAATAATTCTGGACTCATAGTCCTCAATAAATACTTTCTGCTTGTGAAAATATTTTAACATTTTTACAAGAAGATCAAAGTGTAAAGCAATTTCAAGTACTATATGTCTTTTTTAAGAAAAAATAAGAAAAGGCTTTTTCCATTTTTCTTTTTTTTAATGGAGAAGAAAATTATTCAGTTATTGTTTTGAGACATTTTGTTAGCTGGGTAACAACTGGACCCCCTTTATGGGTAGTATATATTTTTTTAACTTTTTTTAAAATTGTTGGTTCAAGTACAGTTTTCTGTCTTTTACTCCCATCCCAGCCCACCCAGAGTTTAAGTGGCCAGTTTCTTCCCCTTGGAGAGGGTGTCTGTAATTGGAGCGATCTTTCTTCTGATTAGATCCCCATTGCCCTGAATCTTCCCTACATTATACTATTTAAAAGTGTACTCAGATGCCTACAAGCGTGAAGGATATTTTTCTACATCTCCCCTTGAACAAGGGAAAAAATTGAGGTAATTACGATTTCTTGGTTCATTCAACTATTTTAGCTCATAATTTTTAAAGGAGTAGAATAGAGCAATGACACATATGCACTTAAGAGCATGTATCAAAAATTTTTGATGAGCTTTTTAAAAATATGTTATTTTGTGGGCTCATGGGTCATAGAGAGCCATGTCACAATGAGTGTTTAGCATTGTTGGTGTAGAGAGGGAGTGGGAGCACCGTTTACCTAACATTAACAGAATGTTACCAGTAGTATAAATATAGTATCATCTATAAATGATTGGGGGAGAAAACATTTTTTGTTCTATCACGTATCTCTACATATTCTACTTTCCAAAGGGGTGTCATGCATAATTCTTGCAGCATGTAAAATGCTAGCATTCTTCAATGACCTTATTTATTTTCAAAGAGTTAATATCTTCTCTATAATCTTACCTATAACTATTGTAATGTTTTGAGTTTGTTGATTGACATTAGCAAAAAATAAAACCCATGTGATATATCACATTTATCAAACACAAGGTTCAGGGGATGCTGACTTTCTAAGGGCCACTCTCCGATTTTAGGTTGGTCCCTGTCTGCACCGCTGTGTGATCACAGGATGGGGAAGTTGGACTGGCAGGGATCTGGCCTTGAATCACAAACGAGTGACTGGAAACATCAATTCCCTTCCTTGTGAAATTTTGCTAACCATAAACATTTTTCTCATCCTTTAGAAACAGAAGTCAATAACCAAGTTCACTATTATCTAAATGTGTCGTTCCAAAGGATGCCGACCACTGCATCTTCATAATCTCATATGCTTAACTAAAATTTTAAATTAGAAGAAAAGTCTTAAGCCCCCAAAATCTCCGGTCCATGGTGCAGAGCATCATTTCGGAGATATTGAGGGAACTTGAACTAGATGGGGATGACTTAGCAATGGGCGTGTGGTAGCACTTTCTTTGTACCAACCTTACATCAACCATACTGTGTTATTCCATTTGAGCTTTACTATTACAGCAATAAAACCCATCCCCCAGTGTTACTTCCAAATGCCTCTGCTTACATTATTTATTTTCCTTTTAGCAATACTTTCATGCGGGAGGAAATGGCCTCAAAAAGAATTTCTTGGAGAAAAGCCCAGATCTTCAATCTCTGAGATATGCTCTTAGTCTTTATACCCAAACAACTGATGCCTTGATAAAGAAGTTCATAGACACTCAGACCTCGCAGAGTAAGTAACACGTTGGATGTGATAATAAACTGAACACCTGACTAAAATTCAACATAATTATTGTAAATTATATTTATTATTTTTACTATTATACATTAAAGTAATAAGGGAAGGTATGTTTAACAAAAAAATTATCTACTTTTAGCATTCATAAATTTTAATTTTATAAATAATTTCAATAACACTAAGGGATGCTTAACATTAAACCTGTACAGAATGGGTGACTCTCATTGGTGATTGTAAATTCATAAAATATAGCAAGACCTAGTTTTGAATATCCATGACTATGATATTCTTTTCAATTTAGTGCAAAAGATTTATTGTTTGCTTGTCTTGGTAACTTACCAAAAAATGGTAATAATTCCCCAAATCCTGATTTCAAATGTAAAATCTCCAGCTTTGGGGTTTTTTCAAGGGAAATCTCATTTGCTTCTAATTTTATATGAGAAAAAATTTTAAGTTCTACTTTGAAGTGAGCCAAAAAGCATTTTATTTGAAGCCCAGGTCTGTTTCACAGGACAACATTCCCACCTCATAAGCTTCTAGGACACCACTGTTAAATAACCTCTCTCTAAGGTTGCTTTGTGATTTGTTATAATTTGGTAATTATATGTATTTATGATTTGCCATTTCTGAGAGATTATTGAAAATGTCAGTAGGAGTCAAAAAGAGCCAAGTGCAGGCTCAAACTCTAAAACATAATAAATCAAAGCACAGAAATCATAAATATAAATAGGAGGATATGGTCTTCATTCATGAGAAAGCTTCAGAAAAGAAAGAATAAGGATTATTTTTCCTATTTTTCCTGTGAAGAAAATGTTTGAGACTTAGGTATTTGTGTTTCTTCATGGATATTTAACTTTTTTAACTACATCAAATATGATACCAAGGTAAGTGCTATGTAAGTGCTTGACCTACCTTTAACACTTTGTGCTTCCTTTTTTTAATTGATCTATACCACTTTATTATTGATTTGTTTGTTTATTTATTTATTTATTTTGTTGTTTAAGTACAGTTTTCTGCCTTTTCCCCCCACCCCAGCCCAATTAAGTGCTACACATAGTTTTTAAAATATAATATGCAAACCCAGCTTACATCTTGGGATGGTTCCAGAAAGGAGAAATAAGCTGAACTCATGAGGGGTTATCAAGAAATACAGAAATATTCAGAACATTACTTCCTAAATCCCTGATCTTTCAAAGTTTTCCAAACTTCATAAATATCAGTTCAATTCTAACACATCATATAGTGTTGTAGCTTTATTCTCAGGTAATGTAAGTATATAAAATTTTTGTTTTGCTTTCATAGGTATACATTTATATATACACAAACATGCATACAGCCCATGTTTTAGCATAGATTCGCACCACAAAACTACATATGTATATCAATTTTGGCACATGGAAGTTGCACATGCATTTAATTTTTATAGTACATATTGTATGGCAACATTAAAAACACATGGTGGCAGATAAAAAGATCTGCAATCCCAGTAACCACTTGATTTAACATAACTTTATTTCAGACTTGGTCTTCCTTTTTTTTTACTCTCCTCTTCTGGCTCTGTTGAATATGCTTTTTTTTTTGGCATGATTGAAATTGGCAAGACATAGATATGAAACAGCTTTGCATTCTGTCCAATAGAGACCTTCAGCCATGCTCTATGGAAACTAATCCCTACCTACCTCACCAACCCTGCAACAGTCCCCAACCAGGCATGATCAGTATAAAGAACCTGATGTGCCCTTTGCTTCCTACCTCTCCCCTCTTCTAGAGCTCTTTCTGCTATAGCAGTTTTGGGGGCAGAAACTGAAGGGGAGGAGGGAGATATCTTCATTGTTCTCTGTGTGGTTGCATCCAAATGTTGGCTTTCTGAGGGGGTCCAGTGTTAGGAACCATTGTATTTGTTCAGCTCCTTGGTGGTGAGAACTTATTTCAGCTCCCTTGAGGGACCCCTCAGTGACTATCTCACACAGCACATACTGTAGCTCCTTGCTCCTTGAATATCTGCTCCTAGTGGCCCACCCTCTGGAATTGGGTTCCAGCAAGAAGGCTGAGGCCCAATTTCCTCCTGTGGGGTCCACTTGGGCCATAGAAAATGCCAACATTCTTTCCACATCTTTGGTGAAGATGTGAGATTCTCCACTGTCACCTGCCACCTCTCTTCAGTTCTCCACTGCTCAAACATGTTTGTATTTCCAAACTGGGGGAGGTTGGAGGGTGGAATACTATTGCCTAACAAACATAACCATTGTTTAATCAAAAATGGAGGCAAGCCAGTTTCATAAATTAATGGGTGCAGTTTCTGAGTTTATATTCATACTCTCTCTTCTATCACAGTCCTATTTCAATACTTATTACCATAGATTGAATAATAAAGTTGGTCAACAACATCTCATCCTTTATATAAGAGTAAGGAATAGGAAAGAGAAGATAAATATTTGCTGAATATTAGAATTATTTATGGCACAACTGAAAATAAAATATAGTAGAGGATACAATCTTTATTTTCATAACTGACCCTTAAGTCATGGTTTATACTTATGACTTCCAAATGCCCCTGTTCAGATCATGTTCCCTTTAGCTTCAAAGGGACCTCAGTTTCCAGGGTCATTGACTTAGAAACATAAAAAGTTGAATTCTCGAGGGTCTTCTTTATATAGGTTTCTATACTCTTTTATGGACATTTGACATGTTGCAATAGATGAACTTGGGTTCTAATCTCTGCATTCCTTTGGTATTCACCCTGCAGATGAGCATGTCCAGTCAACAGTAGGATCAGTTATTCCCTTTTTACACCTGATATCCTGGTAGCATGAAGCGTCCAAATCCAGTGTAAATATTGTTACAGTTATACAAATAATTTTCAAGCACTTAGCACAGTTCCAAGTACCCATGAGTGAATATTTATTCTAATATTTATCATATTTAGTGTTTGTTCATCTAAAGACTTATATTTCATTAATTTTATTTAGGAAGACCATACTGGTGTAATGGTAACTTTCAAATACAACATTTGAAGTAATTGAGGTAAAAGCGAGTGCTGCGCACTGCAGACCCTCCACCTTCTGTCTGAGGGGCCCCAGGAGCACACGCCACTGGATACACTGGGGTGGCATGATGTTCGTACCCCAGGGAGCAGCCCTCACCAGCGAAAGAAATTGGCAGATTAAAAAACCAAAGGCTAAAATTCAGCTTCCAATTTGGTTGGGACAACTCTGAGGTGTGTTTTGCAGAGACTCCTGAGTTCCCTTCTACTTGGAGCTCAGTTCTCCCTGAGAGGCTGGCTTGATGCCATATTGCTTTTTGGCTTCCTCACCTTTTCTCACCTCCTCAGTCCCTTATCAGTGGGTCCTGGGATCCCTTTCCAGAGAGACCATGTACCCTCAAATGCGTGTTTCAGATCTGCTTCTGGGGAACCCAAATCCAGGGTCACACCACTAGAAAGTGGGGAGCCAGATTTTAATTCAGCTGGTCTAGATCTCTAGATTCATTGCTCTTAACCATTGTACACACATCTTCTTGATGACAAGTATGAAAGGAAAATACTCTGAATGAGTCTTTCTCCACGACTTGAACTTTCCCCCATGATTTCTCAAGTCAGAAATACAAAAGTAAGTGAAATTCAACCTATAAATAAGTAAACATTATTTGGAAAAAATTTACATGTTTTCATTTACCTCATGATCAGTAAAACAAAGTAGCTTTAGTTCTCATAATTTCTAACTCATACTCTACAGGGAAATAAATTTTTAAAACTACGTTAAATTATTAGTTAAGTCTTATTTAATGGATCTCCGTGTTGTATAAAAGACTTTGGCATCCATTAGAAATCAAAGTGTGCTTTTTAAAGCATTCATATTTTACTTCTTTTATTCTCATAAAATTTTCCATATTTCATGTTTTGCTCTACCTTTCATTTATATTTTATTTTTCATCTCTTTATTCTGCTTTCTCCCTTGTATCTCTGTGTTAGAAAATGAACTATAATATTGAATTTTTTAAACCAACTACTGTTGTAATTTTTTGCTATTTTTAAAATGAAAGGTATACTTTCCTTTAAAAATATTTTTAGTTGAATTCAGCTTTTTCAGTTCATACTTATAAACCCATTTTAAAAGTGGGTCATAAATATAGAAACACCTGCTGCATCTTGCTCACTCTTTCTTCTCCATTTATTTATTTATTTATTCATTCACTATTCATTCATTTTATATTTGCTACTTCTCACCTTGCTTTTATACTTTCTTCTCTTTTTGAATAGATATTAATGTTTTTTTAATTTATTTTTTTGTATTTTTCCATTACCTTTTTATTTTAGGTATCTGTGAGAAAGACTTATTTTTTATTTTTAAATATATTTTATTGATTATGCCATTATAGTTTTTTTATCTCCCCCTTCATTTCCCTCTACCCTGCACATCCCCTCCCACCCACATTCCCCCACTTTAGTTCATGTCCATGTGTCACAAGTTCTTTAGCTTCTACATTTCCCATACTATTCTTGCCCTCCCCCATATTTTCTCCCCACCATCTATGCTATTTATTCTCTATATATTCTCCCCCTTCTCTTCCTCCCACTCCCCTGTTGCTAACCTTCCATGTGATCTCCATTTCTGTGGCTTTGCTCCTGATCTAGCTGTCCTCTTAGTTTGCTTCTGTTTTAGGTGTGGTTGTTGATAACTGTGAGTTTGCTGTCCTTTCATTGTTCATATTTTTTATCTTCTTTTTCTTAGATAAGTCCCTTTAACATTTCATATAATAAGGGTTTGGTGATGATGAATGCCTTTAACTTGACCTTATCTGAGAAATGTTTTATCTGCCCTTCCATTCTTAATGAAAGCTTTGCTGGATAGAGCAATCTTGGATATAGGTCTTTGGATTTCATGACTTGGAATACTTCTTTCCAGCCCCTTCTTGCCTGCAAGGTCTCTTTTGAGAAATCAGCTGACAGTCTGATGGGAACTCCTTTGTAGGTGACTATCCCCTTATCTCTTGCTGCTTCTAGGATTCTCTCCTTCATTTTAATCTTTGGTAATGTAATTATGATGTGCCTTGGTGCATTTCTCCCTGGGTCCAACTTCTTTGGGACTTTCTGAGCTTCCTGGACTTCCTGGAAGTCTATTTCCTTTGCCAGATTGGGGAAGTTCTTCTTTATTATTTGTTCAAATACGTTTTCCACTCATGGCTGTTCCTCTTCCCCTTCTGGTACCCCTATAATTCGGATGTTGGAATGTTTAAAGATGTCCTGGAGGTTCCTAAGCCTCTCCTCATTTTTTTGAATTCTTATTTCTTCATTCTTTTCTATTTCGTTGTTTCTTTCTTCCTTCTGGTCCACTCCATTGATTTGAGTCCCAGTTTCCTTTCCATCACTATTGTTTCCCTGTGCATTTTCCTTCATTTCACTTAGTGTAGCCTTCATTTTTTCATCTAATTTGTGACTAAAATCAACCAGTTCTGTGAGCATCCTGATCACCAGTGCTTTGAACTGTGCATCTGATAGGTTGGCTACCTCTTTGTCACTTAGAAGTATTGGCTCTGGGACTTTGACCTGTTCTTCTTGAGCCATAATGTTTTGGTCTGTTTGCACCTGTTAAGTATGAGGGGCGGAGCCTTAGGTGTTCATCAGGGCAGGGTGACCCAGTCAGTGGGTTGTGATGTTGTATGTGGGGGCAGGGCCCAAGAGGGAACAATTGCATTTGTTCCACTCTCTCTCAGATTTCAGTCCCTTCTGCCTCTTCCCAGAAGCAAATTGGGCCCTTCTGTTGCTGGTTCCCCAGTAGGTGGACTTGTTTACATTCTAGGACCCTGTGGGTCTCCCCAACAAACTCTCCTGTGAGGCTGAGAGCCTCTCCCAGCACCTCAACCCCCAAAAGTTTTTCTAATCGGTGCTTTTAGGCTTTAATTCCCATCCCTGGGTCCCTGGGTTGCTCTGTCTGTCTCACTGCTCACACCTTTGCCTGGTTTATCTGCATGTGAATGTGTGACCATGGTCAGCCAGCCACCTTGCGCCCTCACTAGGTCCGCCTGTTGCCACCCCATGCCTGATCTGCCAACTGCCACCTGAGTGCCTGGGTCAGTCCGGCAGCCACTGCTTTTTCCTGCCATGCCCCCTCTCCACCAGCCATGACTCCCCCCCTCCTACTGGTCTGGATGAATGGTTTGTTGTTGTCGGACTTCGGTACAGTTCAATTTTCTGTTTGTTTTGGTGTGTTTTTGTGTCTAGATCTTTGTTATCCTTAAATTTTGTTGTGTGATAAGGTACAGTTTTTTCACCTATGCCTCCATCTTGGCTGGACATCCCCATTACCTTTTTTTAAAAGATTTTATTTATTTATTTTTAGAAAGAAGGGGAGGAAAGGAGAGAGGGAGAGAAACATCAATGTGTGATTGCCTCTCATGCACCCCCAACTGGGGACCTAGCCTGCAATGCAGACGTGTGCCCTGCCTAGCAATTGAACTGGCAACCCTTTGGTTCACATTCCTGCACTCGATCCACTGAGCTACAGCAGCCAGGGCTTCCATTACTTTTTATGCCCCTTATATACTCTTCCACCTCCACCCATCCCACCCCCTACCACAGTTACCACAATGTTGTCCATGACCATGAGTCCTTTTTTTTTCACTCACTCCCTCCACCCCCTAACCCCTGACCCTGAGCTGTCAGCCTGCTCTATATCTATGAGCCTGCCTCTATTTTGCTTGTTAGTTCAGTTTGTTCATTAGAGTTCACATATGGGTAAAATATATCATACTTTTCTTTCTCTGACCGACTTATTTGAGTTAGCATAATGCTCTATAGGTATATCCTGCTGTCACAAAGGGTAAGATTTCCTCCTTTTATGTAGCCAAGTAGTATTTCATTGTGTAAATGTCCCATAGTTGTTCACTCATCTACTGATGGACACTTAGGCTGCTACCAAATCTTGGTAATTGTAAACAATGATACAATGAAAATAGGAGTGCTTCTGTTCTTTCAAATTCGTGTTTTGGGTTTCTTCAGATAATTCCCAAAAGAGGAATCACTGGGTCATAAGGCAGATCTATCTTTAGCTTTTTGAGATGACTACATTCTGCTTTCACAGTGGCTGCACCAATCAATATTCCCGTCAGTGGTTCAAAAGGGTTCCCTTTTTGTCATCTTTTTCTAGTAGTTGAAAAAAAAGAAAAAAACTACAAGGGATTGATTCCCATTAGAAATTTATGTGCCAATTGGATCTCTCAATATGGAAAACACTATCTCCTCTCCTCTTTCTATTCAAATTATTGGAGCATAAAAAAGTCCAAAATGGATGTAGAAGCTTAAGTTCTTAAATGAAACTGAGTTCAGCCCTGGCTGGTGTAGCTCAGTGGATTGAGTGCGGGCCTGCAACTCAGACGATCGCGGTTCGATTCTCAGTCAGGGCACATGCCTGGGTTGCAGGCCAGTTCCCTGCAGGCCAACTCCCAGCAGGGGACGCATGAGAGGCAACCATACATTGATATTTCTCTCCCTCTCTCCTTCCCTTCCCCTCTAAAGATAAATAAATAAAATCTTTTAAAAAAAAAGAATGAGACAAAATTTTAAAAAAAAGAAACTGAGTTCAATTTATGCGTACCATGTTTATTATTTTAGCAACACACTACAGTAATAAAACACCATCTTACTTTGCATTCTCTTAACTAGTATTTACTGAGCATCACCTCTGAAAAAAGTCCCAGGCCCTGGCTGGGTTTCTCAGATGGTTGGAGAATCATCCTCGTATGCCAAGGTTGTGAGTTTGACACCTGGTCAGCCAGCACACGTGCAAGAATCAACCAATGAATACATAAATAGGTGGAAAAACAAATCAATGTTTCTCTTTCATTCCCTCTCTCTCAAATCAATCGATAAAAATATATAAAATAGAGATATAAGTAAAAATGAAAACTGTCCCCTACAACGAGGCCTATATTCAGAAGTGAACATGAAGTTACATGCACTCATTGCCCAACGAGCGGTTCCCAGGCAGGGGCATTGTACCCACCCAGGGACATTTGGCAATGTCATAGGGGCTTTTGTCCTCACATCTGGGAGTGGCAGCTGTGTCACTGGCTTCTAGTGAGTCGGACTAGGGAAGCTGCTAAATGCTGTACAGTGTACAGGACAGCTCCTGAGGACAAACGTTTATCTGGCTACAAATGACAACAGTGCTGCAGTTGGAACATCCTGCTATAACACTTGACTGAAAAGGGAGACGTGATGTAACAAAGGTCATGTAAGAAGAGGGGGAGTTTGGGTCTGAGAAGGCAGAGGATCAGTGGGTAAACTAGGTCATGAGGAGGTAGAAAGAGAAAGGTGTTCTGAATGAACAAACTGTCCAAGAAAGTATATGCTTGCACTCCTAATTTCAAAAGCTCAGTACGTCAAACATATTCATAGTATATTTACATTAGGAAAAAAAGTTTATTTTGCTTTTAAAATAAAATTCACCACATCAGTACCTAATTTTGATCAAAAGATATAATTAAAAGTACCTAGGTTTCCCAATGTCATTAAAATATAAAGAAATATGTAGTAAGTCTTATGTAATATGAGTATAAATTATTTTAATATTTATAATAGTTATCTCATATTCCTTTTAAAGTTGGTCAATAGTCTTAATTGGGTGGGTAGCTTGAAAATTATACTTTTTGTTGTTTATCAAGAATGTGTTAGTTATAGTTTTAGATGCTGGTACAAAATCCATTTCTTGCATCTTAATTAAAATATCCATCATAAAAAAAGCTTTCCTGGCAGCGATTTCATTATACTAAAGGCTCTTTGAATATTTCATACAGTAGTAGATAGGAAATGTATAAAACTAAAACATATTAAGTAGAGTTTTTTCCGATGGATAACACAATTTGGAATGAGGCACAGAATGATTCATTGCTGAGCTATCCTATGTCATATTGTTGCCTTATCTGAGATTTTATTACAGCTGGAGGAACCCAGATCTCAAAACGTTTACACACTAAAGGGGTATTTTATGTCTAATTTTCAATTGGCTTACAGAGAAAAAATATATACTTAATGGCTATAAAAAATAAAATATATGAGATTATTTTTTAATTCTATAATTTGTCTTCTTTTTAACTTTTTAGGAGTGATATCTTAGAATCCCTGGTTATTTAAAGTTGTTTAAAACTTAAGTCATATCTTTTGGTCATTTTAATAACATGTTTTCTGCTAAAGTGAAGTATAATGTATTTTAATTTGAAATGGAAATCAGAGAGCTACTGATTCACATTTTGACATCTAGTATTATACTTCAATTCATTAATTATATATCAAGCAAAAGCATTCATTATTTCTAATTATGTTCCTCAAACGATAGAAAATATGTCTGCAGGTAGAAAAGAAACTCTTCTTGGAAACGGCTCACTGTGGAAACGGTATCTTGTGATCAGAAACATAGAACTTAATGATATCTAGGTGGCAGAAGAACTGGCATGAAAATAGAGAAATGAGCTTTGGGGCCAAGGTCTACATACAGCTCAAACTTCAACTGGATGCTACCTATGGAAGAAAATGCTCAGGAATGTCTTCAGCTTATGTGAGGGAGTAATATTAAAACTCACTTGACCATCTTCAGTTTAGTACTGATTTGAAAGCAGTCAGAAATAGTGTCTCACTTTAGCCGACAAGCCCTTCAGAGACAACCAGAGATCCAGAATTCCTGGCAACAAATCAATGCCACTGTCTTACCCCTGGGAATGGTAGAATACTGCTAGGTAGCATTGCCTTCCAAGATGAGAGGATAATGTTTCTTGGAAGCCCAAGTGGAAAAATAGAGTAGAATTCATGGGGTTTCTCTCTTTCAGTGTTGCAGTCAGTCTGGTGACATTCAAAGCTGGATGAGGTTCTTCAGTGCAGTCAGAGAGCTGTGCACAGATAGCTAATAGGAGTGGCGATGCGATATGGATCTGAGCACATTGAATGCTTTCCCGAAGGAGAAGTGGCCAGTGTTAGATAAGGTTACAGGAAT
This sequence comes from Sturnira hondurensis, assembly GCF_014824575.4. Classification (NCBI taxonomy): domain Eukaryota; kingdom Metazoa; phylum Chordata; class Mammalia; order Chiroptera; family Phyllostomidae; genus Sturnira; species Sturnira hondurensis. The sequence goes on from NW_028080827.1 coordinate 9,136,777, forward strand.
GCTGAGCAACACTGTGCATGGTCCAAGCCAGCTGTCTACCACCAGGCTATTTCCCCAATAGTCCATACTTCTCAGGTAAAGAAGTTGAGTCGCAAATAGATTAAGAAATTTCTAAGTCATGTAGATAAGTGACAAAGACAGCGTCTTTCCTATGATTTCACACTGACTTTAATCCGCAAAGTGATCAAAATCTATCATTATTACTTGCTTCATCTCATGCTTTCCTCTCCTTAGTTCTGAATAACTGGTTTCACTGTATCCTTCCTACTTTTCATTTTACTATGACTAAGTCTCCCTTTTGTTCAGAAGATCATCTTTTAAGTTATTTTTTTCTGTTTCTGCCACGAACTCCATCTGCAAATTTCTGTTTTCTTCCTTTGCTTCCCAGTTTCTTCTTACTCTGCCCCAGTTACTGGGCAAGTTCAGTGGTCAGGGCACCTTCTGAATATTAATGAAGTGTTACATTGTAGGAATACAAGTTGGAAGCAAGAAAATGCATCCTGCTTTTAGAAAACTCTTTCTAACATAGCTTGATTTCATTCTTCTACAGTCTACTGTGTTTGTGTGTAGGACATTGCTGCCTTGGTTTTCTCTCCCTGTCCCACCACACTCTCCACCAGAAGTGTCATTTTGTAACACTGCCCTAGCACACTGAGTCATATCAGGATTGCCAGTCTGTATGTCCAATCTAAGCCCTACAAGGACAGGGACCTTACTCATCCTTGAAATCTAAGTGCTTAGTACAGTGCTAGATAGGAAGTACGTGCTTAGTAAATTTTAGAACAAATGAATGCTACAAAATTAAACACAGAAAACTAAAAATAGTGATTTGACATAACCTTCATATTTGAACTGATGGTATTACAAACCTTTCAACAAAACTTTGTTGAAAGTATTTTCACAGCCCTGTGCTATACACTCTAGAGGATGTGTATGAGTGAGTGCGAGAGTGAGAGATAGAGAATCCCCAGGCACAAAAAAAACTTACAGTTTTCTCTATTCAGTAGTTTTCACACAAAGTAAAAGATTGTAAGTGCCACTGGAGAAATACAAAGGGGTATGTAAATTTAGATGGGGAGAATAAAATTACTAACTTTTCAAACTCATGAAATCATGGTGTTGTAGTCCATCTAAAACATGAAACTCAATAGGAACAAGGAAAAAATGATTTATGCCACTGTGTTCAATGTAGATCACTGACTTCATATATCCTTTTATTGGACTGATTTTTAGGAACATTACTAAGTGCCAGCCTTTGTGCTAGATGCTGGGTAAACTACAAATAAAGGCTATGCTGAACATCTTTCCTTGTCCTTCCTGAACCACCCTATTCTTTCCTCGGGAGGCTAGACAAACCATGGACTCTCGTGCTCCCTGTTTCCCATTTGGGTTCAGACAGTAGGGCACCTCACCAAAGCTCTGTGGGAGGAGAGAATGAGGTCAGTCATCGATTCTGCAGGCTCCCTCTGGGATGGTCCATTCAAGCTGTGCCCTTTGACTTGAACTTTCTACATTGCCTTCTTTAGAGAACTCACTCTAGATCCCAGTAGCTAACTGTGCTCCTCACATTTTATGGACAGGGTGTTACAACTATCCCTTATGTTTTCCCTAAATCTCCTCCTAAAGTCTTCATAAACTGTCTCTTTCTTAAACTTTCCTCAAATTATCCTTACCTAAGTCTTAATCTATTTGCTAGTGATACCCTGACTGATATAAAGGTAAATCTTCATGCCTTCATTAGGTTTTTCTTCCATGCTGACTTTTTCATTTTGGTCATCGAAGATTAACATGTTAAAATAATCCAGTCAAGCGTTAGAATAATTCTGTTTGGAGTAAGAGAAAATATCATATGTTGATGACCAAGCTGTCCAGAATGAATAAAACAGTGTATTAGCTTTTCACTTACAGGAATATTTCCATTATACTCTGGCCAGGGTATCAAAACCCCAGGTCTCACTTCTCATAATGAAGTTTTCTTTGCTCAGTGTCTCATTTTCTCTGGAAAACTGAAGTCAAGTTGAGACCTGGCAGTCACTGGTGACATAATTTGCAAAATGTAAGAGTCCTTGCACCACATAATAAGCAGGTGTTTGCTTTATCCCATGCAATGGAGAAATTGTCATTCTTAGTGCACCAATCTAAATATGTGTCTAGGTCAGAACAGGTATACTTTTATTGTTTTTTTTTACATGAATAGTTGAAAGATTAATTTCTTCATAATACTACTCATATTAAATCAATATCTGTGTGTGTGTCTGGTGCGTCTTTTCACTTCTCAATGGAGCAAGGACTAGATCTCATTCTAAGGCCATACAGAGTATCAGTAGTATTGGAACTCTGTTTTCTGACTTACAATGTTGTTCTCTGACTTACAATGTTGTTCTCTGTAGTTGCCTCTCAAAGGCTAACGTTGTTTCTAATAATTCTGAAAATTATGTGTGTATTTTTCTAAAATTTAACAAAGCAAAAATTAAAATTAAAATCAAAACCAAAACACGTTACATTTGGCATTGCATTCAAAGATCTAAATAATAACCATTCACAGTCACAGCTTACTAGAATTTCTAGGCATCTTCAAATACTTTTTTCTCACTGGAGTCTCAGAACCACCCTGCAAGGTCATTCAGAGGTCTTTGGATTATCGATCTGATATACCACACTGCCTCTGGGTGCCTTTTGGAGATGGTCATTTCACATAAGAACAATAGATGCCAGTGAAGTGATTTGAGCAGGGGGCAGTGTGAGAAAAGACAGACAAGACAGAAGCAGGCAGACGGGTTGCCGGCTGGGCTGCTGGGAATAGTGACAGAGCCATGTGAACTGATGCTAGGTGTAGCTGAGCGGTAGGACAGATGAAGACTAGTAAAATAAATCTTGCTCCATTAATCAAGATTTCGGATACTAAATTTCTTTTAGATTCCAAGATAAAGCAACATTTACCTTTCTGTGGTGAAATTATGGTGCTTTCTTTTCTGCCTGCTTATATTCTGTACTTTCCAATTATTCAAAAACACCTAGGTATTTCTTTTTTAATCATATTTTCCTTTGAAAATAAATATGAAGAACACACTTTGCAATGCAAAGTAAATTTGTTTAAATGAATACAAAGGTATAATGAATTAAAAGTGGTAGATTTTGAGGTATTTTGAGGCCTTAGATTTAAATCTGTGAGCTAGAATAAACAGCCCATTTAAATTTTCTCCTTAGGACTCAAAAGATCTCAAAATTGCTCTGTGGTTAAGAGAATTGTCTAGAGTAAGATCTACATACATAATATTTTCACACATATATACATTATATGTACATATATAATTTAATAATTTATCGATATTATTTGAAGACATTTATCCAATTGAGTGATTATATAATGCATTGATAAAAATTAAGCAAAAGTGAAGTCAATGATAAACTAGTTGCTTTCAAAATTGCATATTTTCTTATGGGTAACTGGTACTCTTCTAAGTTTTTGTTGTTGCTATAATTTTGCTTTCGATTTGATTGGAAAGTAAAAAGGGTTTAGAATCAGTTGTTTGGGACTTTTTTGGAAATGCTGACAAACTGAGATGTCAAAAAAAACATTCTCCAAACCACTGAGTCAAGCAAGCAAGATTCAATACAAATTCTTTGGGCCCACTGAGCCGTAACATCTGTTTTATTCACTGAGAACAGGTTTTGTGACCAATGGGGTCCGAGTGACATTAATTGAAAACTGCAGACTCTTGCCTCACGACCTCCATATGCCCTTTATAACTAACTCCCAAGAACAGATACGGGATGTTTTCTCCTTTAGTTTTCTTTTAGCACTAGAAACAAAGGCTTGTTTTTCAAGTGTTTGGTTTATCTTTTAAAAAGAAATATGAATTTGATTAAGTGACAAGGAAATAGTAAATCTTAAAGGTTGGAAATCAAGCTTGTATAAACCTCTGACATAAAGGTCTCTGCTTATTTAAAGAGAAAAGGGGGCAAGAAATTGGTGTGTTGATTAAGACAGAGGACTGGGGAACCATGCAGGGGTGGTCCAGGCACCTGCTCTAGTGTGCCTGGCTATTTGACCTTGGGATAAGTCATTATACCTCTCCAAGCCCCAATTTTTTCATCTGTAAAATGATAGCACCATAATCCCAAACCCACGGCTTGTTTGGAGGATCACAAGTGGGAATACATATGAAACACCTAGCACACAGCAATCTCTCAATAAATGTTAATTCTTACTGCATCATCATCCTTATTATTAGATGCACTGTCTTTAAAAATGCCTTTCTTCTCCAAACATGAAAAAAGAGGAATTCTTTTAGGATACAGCTCAGCAAGGAAGCCAATAATCCCATGCCCCTGTGAGCCATCCCTCCACACCACCCAGAGGCTCTCCAAATGAGTGAAACACCTATGACACTGACACTTGCAGAACTCACTCCCACAGTTTCTATTAACTTCTCCATGCACGCCATGGTCATCACATAATTATATATTTATTGAACTCTTGCTATGCACAAAGCATTATGCGAAGCATGACACACAGGAAAATTCTCTGCTCCAAGCACCTTACAACGAAGCTAAAACAAGTATATGACAGGAAAAAGAATCATACAAAGTAGCTTACACAAAATGCCAGACAAATCTAAAGACAAGTAGTCAGGGCTTTGAGAAGAGAGAGAAGTTACTGCAGACAGGAGAGTTGGGAAGCTTCGGAGAAGCATGGTTCAAGGCGGGCTTAGAAGGGCATATGAGCTTTAAGTACTGGGAGAAGGGGAAGGCATGTCGTCAAGGCACAGAGGCCAAGTTGACCCTTTAGGGATGACTAGAGAAGTGCTTCTCAGTGTAGTCCTGGGAGCAGCAACATCAGGATCTGCCGGTGTGTCAATCAACTCAGACCCAGTGACGGAATACCAGAGGCTAGGGGGCTTAGGAAACAGAAATTTATTTCCCCACAGTTCTGGCAGCTGGAGGTACTGGCTGATTCAACTCCCAACAAGAGTCCTCTTCCTGGGTTATAGACGGCTGCCGTGTCCTCACATAGCGGAGAGGGAGAGTGAGCTCTCCAGCGTCTCTTCTTACAAGAACACTAACCCTATTGGGTCTGGACCCCACTTTTTTATCTCATTTAACTTTAATTACTTCCTTAAAGGCCCCACCTCCCTATATAGTCACACTGGACGTTAGAGCTGCAATATATGAATTGGGAGCTTGGGAGGACACATGCATTTGGTCCATTAACACCTGAGAAATTTTTAGGAATGCAAAATTTGGGGCCTCACCCTCAGACTTCCTGTAGCAGACTTACTGTAGCAGACTTCAGCAGCAGGGCCCAGAAAGTGGTGTTTTAACCAGGCTTCCTGGTGACTCGAGTTGTAAGAACCACCAGAGTGCAAAAGCTGTGAGGAGGAGTGCATGGCCGGGAGATGAAAGAAGCAGGCCGTGATCAGAACCTGGACAGCCTCAGTGTCAGGCCCAGGTGTGTGGAGACTGATCTGTAGTGAGGAGGAGGCCGGGCAGGTTAGTATGAAGCGCTCGCAGCATGCCATCCACTTTAGCATAGGAAGGGAGGGGGGATGGAGAGGGAAAAACTTTTGGAAAACAGTTTTGCAGTTTAATTACTTACAGTCTAAATATAGTCATAGCAGGAATAGATAAGAATGGATGAATATGAGATATCATGAAGGAATAACCTACAGGCCATTGCAAGCAAAGCAAGAAAAGGAGACAGGTTGGTCTTGTAGATCTGTGCAAATTACCATTGACCAATATGTGGAAGTATAAACGAGGAGTTTGAGGCAAGTGATGCATTCAGTTTTGTTTATTTCTGTCAGGGGTAATGGCAGGACATCCAAATGACTGTGTCCCCTGGGCAGATGGGAGATGTAGTTAGAGAGCAGTTGGTTCTGAAACTACCTTCAGGAGGTGAGTTTGAATCCTGGGGAGCAGGTGAAAGTGCTGGGGGTGGGGGGGACCCAGCAAGGGAGGATAAGCAAAGTCATGGAGCGAGCCGCCATTCAAAAGAAAGGAGTTGCCTGGAAATAGAAGGTAAATATCAGTGCAATTTAAACATTTTGCTGCTAGCACCTCAAAAGATCTCTGAGTCTGAGCACTTCAGAAGAGACATGTTTGTAACTCATTGTGAGTTCTTAAGTAAACCATTGTGCTTGTGAGTAGGGCCACCAAGAAAAACTGTGAATTTTGACCATCACTGCTGTTAGCCTGACCCATTGTTAGACAGGATAATGGCCTTCAGCACCATCTGAAGGACCCAAGGATGTTGGCCATTTATTATGTGCTTTAGAGATGTGTCACCTCATTTTGGGTTTCTGTAACAATAAATTTTTGGTTCTCAAACTTTAGTACACATCAGAATTACCCAGAGGGTTTGTTAATACAGATTGCTGGACCCAGTTTCAGATTCATTAGTTCTCGTGTGGAGTCAGAATTTGTATTTGTAACAAGCTCCCAGGAGCCCAGGTGCTGCTGGGGTGGGAACCACTCTCTGAGAACCATTGCTAACTCTTAGGCAGGGTGCTGCCTATTGTGAGGGCCACCAGTAGCTAACTCAGGGTGACTTGGCTGCAAACTGTAACCGCAGGCACTTTTTGAACAATGTGTTTCCAGGCACGTCTAAATAAAAGGAGCACTCAAAAGCATATAGAATCAATAAAAGTGTTCTTTTCCAAATAAAAGACTGTGTTTTACAGCCTCAGAGGAAGATCTTCATATAGACTACACCAAAAAATAAAACAAAACAATTAAAAATCTGAAAGCTAAAATAAAATAAGGCTTTTACAAAAGAAAAACAAGTGTGTGCTTGCCAAAATTAACATTCAGTCCTATAATTTTCCTCATATTTTAGCTTTTGCTAAAAAACGTTGCTTTTTTACATGGAATAGAAGAACCTAGAAATTTGATTTTTATCTGTTATTCCAAATAATACCTGCATAGCTAGAAGGTACTCAGGTAAAATACTTCCTGCCAGCAATCATATACTACTATTATAGATTTTATAAACATATTGATTGGGAATCAGATTTCACTTTCAGACTGTTCATGTTAAGGAACATGACACATCAGAAGACAGAGTTCTACTCCTACCAGTGCGATTCAGAAAGCCCATGAAACAGTTGTGCAGCCTGAGGTTTCCTAGGTACTCAGAATTTATCTTGAGAAACAAAGCTTTCTACTTTCTTTCTCAGTTCTTAAATACAACCACCAACCAATGCATACACTACAACTTACTCAGAATGACTAGTGTAAAAGGCAGTCTGGACGGAGTATTGGATTTACAATATTTAAAAAGATTATGTAGTTTTATAACCTCCATATTTAAGTAGTGACTTGACAACCAAGCATTTTGGCATTGGTCCTCAAGGCCTCTGTACCTGCCCCCTCCTTCTCAGGAATTTCTGGTTGGATGGAGTTCACCCCACCAGGCAGATGTTACTCTGCCCCTCTCCTGAGACAGCCAAGCGAAGGGGGTTGGGGGTTGGTACATGAAGGAAAGATGGCACTCAGCCGCCTCCATCCAGCTCCCCGCCTTCCACCTCTTTGCCCTGCACACCTTCTCTAGATGTGAATGGCAAGCACCTTTTTACTTTTAGTCAGGTAAAAAAGTAGACCTCTTCATGTATGACTTCAGTACTCAATAATAAAATATTTGAAGAAGAATCCAACTGGACATGTTTTAATGAGCGTCGCCACATTTTTCTAATTAAAAAAAGATAATGATTCATCATGCATTAGTATCAAGTGTCAGAAGACAATACAATTGGTCTTGAGCATCAACCACCATGGGTGGAACATTTTAGTCTTTAGTCTCAGGAAGATGGGTTTTGTTTTAATTCCTGGATCAGGCAAAATTAAAGGGTAGATATTGGAGATAATCTAGATAAGATGGTTCACCCAATAGCCCTAGACCCCAGTTCTTAAATTAACTGTTGACATACAAAGAAAATGCTAATATACGTTAAATTAGTGTATTTTCCCAAGTAAAGTGAACTTTCCTTTGCGAATATGGCCATATTATTAATTTCTTCACATCCCAGCTCTGCCACTCACTTCTTTCTCTATGCATAGATGCCTTCTTCTGTAAAACAGGAATAATAGTATCCCCTGAGTGTGATTGAACGAATCAGTAGATGTTAAGTTCTTAGAACAATGTCTACTAACTAGGAAGCATTGGTACTTTATAATAGGGTTCTTAATTATGACATTAGTGGTATTTAATTGTTTTTGTTTAAATTAGTTAAGGTGACTGTTTTTATCTCTTATTTTTCCATGAAAACTACATAGGAATACATTTTTTACTACTCATGCTAAAAGTGCTTTGGGTGATGCAAGTGTATAACAATCTTCTCCAGAAATAATTTAAAATTCTTAGCTGGCTTCTATTTGTTTTATTCTTTGGCTCATTTAAACAGACTCAGTTTTTATATGACTTGTACTTGATATTGCATAGAAATTGAAAAATAATCCTCTCCTCATTTTATTAATCACCCAGTCTCTTAAAAATAATCAAATGAAGTATCTAACAGATTTCCTCACAGCAAATAAATATGAAAATGACTTTAAGAATTTTCAGTGAAGGAAATGTATTCAATAGCAGGTATAACTGTATATTTGGGGTTTGGTTTGAGTGTTCTGGCTGAACTAACTGGTAATTTTGGTCAAACATCCAACATGACTGAGTCCAGCTGAATTGGACAGGGTTCGAGCTACTTAGTCTAAAATTTTAAGCCAGAAATATGCATACCTTCCATGTTAGAGATAACATTTACCAAAAAGTTGCATTTTTATGGCATATAAATGTGCCAGTTCCAACGTTAATCATTCTTTCTTCCAGAAGCATTACATTGGAAAGATTCTCCCCTCTATCACATGCCAAACATGCTGCTCTGTGACTTCTAGTTAACTTGTCCCCATGAGGAAGATGACTACAAGGCACTAGTCAATTTTAGTGTTGTTTAGATTTGTGAGAGTTTTTACTTTGCACTTATGAACTAGAATTCAAATAAAGATTATATCAAATGACATCAGGCCCCAGGTTTGCTCTGAGGAGCCACCCTCTGCTATGCAGGTGCACAGACACAGCAATGACTCAGGAGGCCTGCCAAGGGGAGTCACCAGGGACCAGTGGCGTAGTCACCTCTGAGGTCCTGCACAGGCAGGAGAGAGGCAAGAGCCAAGGGCCACGGCAGCGCGCCAGAGAATCCCCCCAAGTTCATCAGGAGGTAAGGGCTAGAGAAAAACCCTCCTCCTGCAGGACCAGGGTCCTCCGTGAGAAAGACCTTCCCCAGCACCCCCAGGTCTGAGGTGCTGCTTCAGGCCCTCCATGCAGGGTCTTATCTTAGTTTAAGGCTTGGAGTTTAAGGCTTAGTTTAAGGCTCTGCTTATAAACCCCACAGATATGTCTGGGCGAAAACATGGTAAAGGAGGAAAAACTATGAGGTGTGCAGATTTATCTCAATCCTAAGGCACTGAAGAAGGAGGCAAGAGAGCTCCAGCTGTGTGAAAATACAATAATTGTAACAAAGAACTGGGTTTTTATCTTCTGATATTCTGGCAACCTATTGTGTGACACATGATAACTCAAGATATTATTTCAGTAAATAATTTAGTGGACAATGGATTAATACATTGCACCAGAGCTCTCACGAGAGACTGCTGACATTAATGATATCAGGTGTTAGAACACTAGATACATCATATAAAATTTTTATTCTGACTCTGTATAAATACTATTACATCCAGACCATAATGGAAGCCATTTTCCGATTATATCTAACTTTCACGGGCACAATAATGATTTTTTAAATTGAGGTATTAGATGTATTTCAGCAAAATAGAGTTTGGCTTAATATTAGGGAAAAGTACTAACCATTGAAGTCCTGTAAAGGAATGAGGTACCTTTTTAGCTAGTGATATCTGCATGATAGACTACAGCCAAGCTAGAACTGGCCAGAACTTTGCAGGAATGTTGTACAAAGGACTCATGCACATAGAGGTTCACATACCTTTTTGAATTAAGGTTTTAGGTTTCTACCAATGGATATCCAGAAGTAGAACTACTGGGTTATATGGTAGTTCTTTTTTTAATTTCTTGAGTGGAAGATTTTAAACTCAAAGATCTTTTTTAATTCTAAGATTCTATGAGATTGCTTTGGGATTTTAAAAACTCAGAGTAAAAAACCTGTGCAGGTCCTGAGTGAAGTCCTACAACTTTATTCTCTCCAAAGACGTGCCCATGCACACAGTGTATGATTTCGGTGGGTTTGCCTTCTCCTGAGTCAAGCTAAAGGAAGCCGCCCTAGGAAAGGTTTATGAAAGTTTTCCTAAAAGAATTTAGGGAATGTATCCTGATTTAGTTTAGGCAGTATAGAATTTAACTTCTAAAAACGAAGTGTATTTCTGTGGACTTGATGTTATAATTTTTACTGAATTTCCTAAACTTTTTCTTCTGTTTTTAGAAAAATCTGGTTGCTCCCTTATCAGATAACTACTTTAAGCATAAAAACTCAGATCCTAAATTCTGTATCCAAACATTGATAAGGCATTTGTTACAAGCAGGTACTCGGTGTATGTTTGCTGTATTAGAAAGAGACTGGCCTCTGAGAGGCCACGCAGGTCATTGGTCTGTTAGGCTCAATCCAATGGCTGTTTGAATCACTCCACTTAAGAGCTACCAGGTGAATAGCTCAGTGTTTCCTAGTTGTTCTTTAGAATGATTACAGAAGACATAATGAAAAACAATGCAGAAACAAAAATATAGGTTAAATAATCAAATTTATTTTGTGAACTCTGACACAAAATTAAAAGTTAAACAGTTTTTTTGTAATTTTTAATTTGCTAATGGACATAGTGTGCAGTATTTGCACATACTATATATTTGTTCATGGAAACCTCTTATTTAAAACCTAGCTGGTATAGATGATTCATAATGCCACTTATAAATATTGACTAAACTAAGACACATATACACGCTCATGAATTCGAAAAGTTTTTTTTCTTCAAAAATGGTGGCAAATTTATTTGTGTTTTGTTTATTTCTGTACTTCTGGTGCCTGATGCGCAATAAATATTTATTAAATAAAAAATCAGCAATTGTGCTACTGCAAAAAACAAACCCCAGTCTATTGTATTATTCTTCACACATCCTACCTCTTTCTGCTTAAGCACCTTGTAACAATAATCAGACTTATAGTAATGGCAGATTTTAGAGTTTATCAGATATATCTGTATTATCTTATGTGATCCTCCCAGAAACGTAGGTAGAGAAATATTATCAGTCCTGACTCACCAGTGGAGAAATTAGAAGTTGGGGGATGTTAAAGATGCACACAGACACATCAGTAGTGGCTAGGACACAAACTCCTGTTTCAAGGGTCCACAGCCAGTACATTTTCTGTTTATCATGAGTATTTATACCAGTTTCAGAAGTTTTATACCACAATCAGGAAATGATAAAGCCTGAGCAATTTTTTCTATATTTGACTCTCCCTTTTTTTGCTTTGGTTTTGTATTTTATTTTTTTATACACCTACAATGTAATTTATTTATTTGTTTGTTTGTTTATTTAAATATATTCTATTGATTGTGCCATTACAGTTGTCCCATTCCCCCGCCTTCATTCCCCTCCATCCTGCACACCTCCTCCCCCTATTATCCCCCTTTAGTTCATGTCCATGTGTCACAAGTTCTTTAGCTTCTACATTTCCCACAGTATTCTTGCCCTCCCCTGTCTATTTTCTACCTACTGTCTATGCTACTTATTTTCTGTATCTTCTCCCCCCTTCTCCTCCTCCCACTCCCCTGTTGCTAACCCTCCATGTGTTCTTCATTTCTATGGTTCTGCTCCTGATCTAGCTGTCCTCTTGGTTTGCTTTTGTTTTAGGTGTGGTTGTTAATAACTGTGAGTTTGCTGTCCTTTGACTGTTCATATTTTTTATCTTCTTTTTCTTAGATAAGTCCCTTTAACATTTCATATAATAAGGGCTTGGTGGTGATAAACTCCTTGAATTTTACCTTATCTGAGAAGCACTTTATCTGCCCTTCCATTCTAAATGAAAGCTTAGCTGGATAGAGCAATCTTGGATGTAGGTGATTGGATTTCATGACTTGGAATACTTCTTTTCAGCCTCTTCTTGTCTGTAATGTCTTTTTTGAGAAATCAGCTGACAGTCTGATGGGCACTCCTTTGTAGGTGACTGTCCCCTTATCTCTTGCTGCTTCTAGGATTCTCTCCTTCATTTTAATCTTGGCTAATGTAATTATGATGTGCCTTGGTGTGTTCCTTCTTGAGTCCAACTTCTTTGGGACTCTCTGAGCTTCCTGGATTTCCTGGAAGTCTATTCTTTTGCCAGCTTGGGGAAGTTCTCCTTTATTATTTGTTCAAATAGGTTTTCCACTTGTTGCTGTTCCTCTTCCCCTCTGGTACCCCTGTAATTCAGATGTTGGAATGTTTAAAATTTCCTCCATACTTCCTTGTAGCCATTCTTACCATATTTGTCTATGATTTTATGAAAGGTAAGAACCTTTTATCTAACTCTTTGAAATCTAAGCTTCCCAAATAAGATTTGACCATCACAAATCCAGGGCCCTGCAAGAACCTCAGGAGCACTTGTTCCTATAGTTGTCTGATGTTTAAACCTTACGAAATTCATTGTTGTTGATCCCTTTCACCTCTTCATCCATCCCCAACTGCCCTCCCATCTGGCCACCAAACATCAGTTTGTTCTCTGTATCTGCGAGTTTGTTTCTGTTTTGTTTCTTCATTTATTTTGTTTTTAGATGACACCTATAAGTGAAATCATATAATATCTGTCTTCCTCTATTTCACTTAGTGTAATATTCTGTAGGTTAATCCCTGTTGTTGTAAATGGCACAATTTCATTCTTTTTTGTCACGACTAGTATACCATTATGTGCATGTCCCATATCTTCTTTATCTGTCTTGCTATTGCAGATAATATTGCAATGAACATAAAGGTTCATGTATCTTTTTGAATTAATATTTTAGATTTTTTTCAAATAAATATCCACAGTCAGAATTGCTGGGTTATATGGTAGTTCTATTTTTAATTTCATGGTGGAACCTCCACCAATTTACATTGCCACCAGCAATGCATGGGGGTTCTCTTTTCTCCATATTCTCACCAAAACAAGCACTTGTTGTTTTATTTTTGTTTGTCTTTAGGAAGAGATTTAACAGCTATAACTTAGCAGGCATATGATATTTATTAACCTCTTACTCTAATAAGCTATTTGGGCCTTGAGAGTATCTCTGTCTATTTTGCCATGCATAATGTAGGTAAGCGTAGGACCCTAAGAGGGTCATTTGTTTCAAGGCAGCACATATTAGTGTGGGAATAGAGCAGGTCCTAGACTGTTCCTTAATTTTATTAGAGTGAAACCTCCATAAACCCCAGAAAAAGAGAATTGTTATCCAAGGAACACTACGTGGGAAAGAGAAGTCTAGGGAAGAATCTTCATGGAGGCATATGATTTAAAGAAGGAGGGATTTTGTGGACATCGAATGGTATCACCCAAGACAAAGAGGTAGGAATAGGCAGGCTGTGCTAGGGGCATGGACCGTGGGCCAGATTGGCTGCAACAGAAGGTCTAGATCCAAACAAGATGGGATCAAGTAGATAAAGTTAAATAACAGGAGGCCTATTAGGTTTCTTTGTGCATATAGTACTTTCATAATGCCAAATGCTTAACAATCATAACACCTGAATACCCAGGATAGTGTACTTTTTGGTGCCTTATTCTTTTCAGGTATTCATTGATAAGCAACATTTCTGAATTATGGAACATCCTTCTCATTATATCAGGGTCTTTTTTTCTTATGGAAGAGAAGTCCTTTTTTCTTTCAAAAAAACACCTCAGTTCTTATATTCCTTAAGAGAATTTCAGAGATTGATTGATCATCTGTTGTACTAAATTCATTGTACTAAAGTTAGCTAAGTGTCTATCATGAATCACTCACTATTCTAGATGTTGGTGACACAGAATTGAATACTTCCACACCTACCCCTAGGAAATCTATAGTCTAAGGGATTAAGTTATATTGGAGTGAACTACTGCATTCTTCCTAGCAATTCTTTAGTTTCAAAGAATATGTAGCATACATGCAATGGCTATGAGTAAAAGAAACCAAGAAACCAACATACTTTGATAATCTATATGCCAGGAACTCTGCTAGATACTACAGGGAATTTAGAGTGCTGTGTAATAGGATTTATAACAACATCAAGGAAAAAGATAATGTCCTGGGGGAATAGGCCATAAACAAAATTATTTGATAATCTAAGCCAAGCCTAGAAGAACATCATAGGACAGTGATGGTGAGAATGAGCTGAGAAGGCATAGCAGGAGCAAGACATAACTTGGCACTGAAGGATGGGTAGGATTTGGATAGTCATCAGCAAGCAGAGGAGAAAATATAGACATAAAGGATGGTGTAGCAATTGCCTTATTTGCATCCATTTCTTTTATAGGCAGCTAATAAAATTTGACTTTCGTTGACCTTGTCATCAGGAAAAAATATAAAAGTTTTGCTGATCACAAACTTCCTCTGATTATGACCTGTGTTCTCTCTCATTTGGGGGGCATGGTTGAATGATCCAGACATCTATCTCATCTCTCCATCACTCCATCCTAAATGAGTTTTGTCTGCTGTTGAGTTTAACAATAGGCAGAAGGAAATAAAATGGTCCAGGTGCAGTCCTAGGGCTACCACTGTTTAGCTAAAATCCTGTTTCCCCTCAAACCGAAGCAGACACAGACAAAGATAAGGAAATAGTGAGGATGAGAACTGCCTGCTTCACTCCTCCAGCAATCCCACAGCCAGCCCCCCAGTCCTCTCTTCCTGGCCTTCCTCACTAGCTCCTTGCTTGGCTGGTTCTGCCTGGCTTACACTCAACAGGCAACATTTTCTCCATCAATTAGCAGCTATTGGGAAGAGATTAGTTCCTTACTGGTCTCCGAGGACCAAGAAACCATCCAAAAGAAACAAAGCTCTAGGTAGTTTCCATGGAGATTTGCAGCCTGGAGGCAAAAGGGATAACTTTATTTCTGAAATACCTTAATTACCATAATAGCTCCTTAGCACACTACGGAGAGTAATCATCACAATTATTCCTAATTTTCAATGAGAACAATAGATTAATTCCACCAGGCCAAAAGTGAGACAGAGTTAAAGCAAGTTAAGAGTAGTAAGAGAATCCTCCCACCCCAGGCAACTTTATAGAAATGAGATATAGGCATGTCTTTTAAGTGGTTACCACCATTAGAATATCATGTAGGTAGAATATTTTAATATTTATATTTTTAGATTGTATTTTCAACAGATTTTATGTTCTTAAGTATTTTTTGTCTTCAGTAAAGTAGATATAGAGGAACACAGAAAACAAAGACAAGGCCCACAAAGGTCAGCAGGTGGAACTTGGCCCGCTGTCCCGGAAGCTGTTCCCCGTGCCCTGTCCCAGTCACACCCTCACTCTGCCGTCAGGTAGAACCACTGCCCCACCTTTGATAGTGATCACTCCCCTGTACCTCTTTGTAGTTTTATACCCGAGTTTCGTCTTGCCCAGTCTTTATAATCTGATGTTTTTAAAACCCCTTTACTTACAAGTTACTCCCCCATCTTTTTCTCTTCTTTACAATTTACCTTTTGAAGAACATGGATTGCTTTATTATAGAGTCTCCCACAGCCTGGATTTTCCTGATTGAGGATGGAAAGCGTGATTCAACTTGTCCTTCTGTGTTTCTGGAAATTCTCAGACTGGACTCAAGTACCATTCCTTAGCAAAACAATAGGAAGGGTTAGTGTGGAGAGTGCAGAGGGGCTGGGTTGCTCCTTCAGTCCTTACTCTGTTCCATGTGCACTATTCCTGATGGAGCAGATCTCTCCAGTTCCCAGCTGTTATCTCACATTGGCCCTCAGTACCTTTTGGTTGGCTGGGTTGGGTTCTCTGGTTCTCAAGTCTGTCAGATGTCCTCATGCTTTCTTCCCCACAGACAGCAATTACACAGAAGCCTTGTGGCTATTAGTGGTACCTCCTACATTCTCATATTTAGGGGTTCATGGGGCTACCTTGGCACCTGTTTCATGGTAAATATTTTCCTTAGATTTTTGATTTCACTAAGTAGTTGCTCTGCATGCCTTTATGTAGATTTAGGAAGATCCAAAAATTAGACTGCCACTATCTCAGCCATTTCACAGTATTCTGTATGATTTATATTATCATATTATATGTATTTTTGAAGGAGTAAATTCTTGAATTTTTAATGAGAAACCTATTTGATATTCAGACAACTCTGGGAGAACATGCTTACTCTGTATACTGAGAGATTTGTCTGGTTGTTTATCATTCCACAGTTAAATTGCTGCTAGAGCCCTATTTGTAGTAATGTGTTCATTCTTAGCCATTTGCTAATATTTCCATCCAGATCTGTAACCATTTCCACCCCGATACTTTCACACATGGACTGTAAGGATACAGGGAACTTCTTTCTTTAAATAGAGCTTGTTGAGAGCTCAGTCCTAAGCATGAGTTTGCTCTACCTGCCTTCCTGGACATAACACTTCCGTTCTCTTCATTACCAGAATTTGTGTTCATTCCCACCTATTCACAGGTCCTCAGACCCCCTCTGGCCAAAGATGCCTGACACCTGGGATTCCAGACATTTGATCTGCTTCTGATGCTTTAACTCTTAGCTTATTGATCTCAGACCTGGACCCCTGCCCAGGGGGTGCAATCCTACACTGGACCAGCTGCCCCATTGTCATCCCTGTCCTGGCATTGCATATACCATGTTGTACATCAAAGTGTGGCCTGAGTTTTTCCAATAACATGATATAGCATAACACCTTCATGTGTCATTTTAAAAAATCTCTGCAAGTATGAGTTTTAAAGAATGTGTTAATCTCATCATATAGATGGGTTAAACTGTAATTCACCATGCATCTAACACTTCTAGGTTATTTTCATTAAAAAAAAAAAACCTAAAAGCTTGAAATTGCATTTGTTTTTTAAACCAGAAATAGTCACAGTGGCAATGCTGTCATGCATAGTTGCAGATTTGCTTGCAGACACCTTATTTTGATTGGGGTGGTATCAGTGTGGGGGATCACTATCCTTAACAGGTGCTGCTTCCCCTGACTCCATACTTCTCCGGTTACAAATCTTGATTCCAGAAAACAAGAGGCCGTTCCTGCAGGAGGTGGACTCCTCTGTGCTCTTTCTGAAGTCAGCAATTCCTCTTAAGACCGTGGTATTTCTGGTGGGATAATCTTTCCATTCAACATCTTTCAGGGCCCGCACAGGGCAGCCCTGTGGCATCTATGTCCTGGAAGACACTGAGTTGCTCACAGATGTTATTATCTTGAAAAGGTCATTGAAGAGAACTGTCATTATAATAGATGACATGAGAAAAATCAGAGAAAACGGAGTCCTCCACATGCTTAAGAAAAAGTAGAGGCTAAAGCCTAATAAGTGATCTGAACCCAGGCCGACTCTGAAAGAGCTTTGTTCTTTAGATTAAGATGAGTGATTCTCTCATTTCCAAAGAATGCTATATCCAAAGGGGAACTTGTCAGGTGTTCATTCCAAGCTGTGAGTTGGGAGCCATGGGACCTTCTACGTAGGGAGAAGTGGTCAGTGAGCAAAAGACACACAGGTCTACAGTGGCCCTAGGGAAGGGACAGAAAACCCACACCCGGTACCTGTCAGCAAGGCAGCATACTCAGTCCTAGATGGGATCAGGTGGCTGAGAGCCAAGAGTTTGACAAGAGGCAGCACTGTTAGGAACGGGGCAGCTTCAGCGATGCAGAATGGGACCGCTGAAATTGGACTTTGAGGGTCAGCTCTGGCACCAAGCCCCAGAGGAAGCTTTCCCTGGCAGGCACTCTGAGTAAGTCCACCCCTCGTCTTCCTTATGTGCTCCTCCTGCGTGCGGCCATGCTCCCTATCTTCCCCATCATAGCGCAGATCCCAGGGGATTGTGAGTGCCTGTCTACCTCTCTACCTCTCCATGAGCCTTTAGCTTCTACAAAGGTGTGTGTGTCTTACCTGAGAGCCACTAAAGCTGTAGCTCCTATCCTTAGCAGCATATCCAAACACCTGCAGAACTTTAAAGAGTCTACATGCTGGATCTCCACCCCGGAGTCTAATGTAATTGGCCTGGAACTAAGTTCATATCTACATGGATTTAAAAGTCCTCAGGTGTTTCTAATGTACAACCCAAAGGGCAGGAAACACCGACTTAAACCACTTTTAGTGCCTGAGACATAGGAGCCCAGTAAGTGATTGATGGACGGCTGAATGAATGAATAAATGAGTGACTCAATGGTGGTTTCAGTCAACTAGGATTCAGCTGGAACAGAGTAGGAACTGGTCAAACGTGTGTAATCCCATGGCTTCAGTGCTTTGCTAGCAATGTGTTCTTTCTCTTTCTCCTTATAATGGGCAAAATTCAAGAATATTTCCACTCAGTGTAAACATTATTCATGGACACTGGGCCGGTGTTGCCTACGCTGTCAGTAATGGGTCTTTGCAGACGAGGGGAATGAAGCAGGGCTGGTTGCCATAGCCCTGGCAGAGTGTGGTCTCTGCCTTCTTTGGGGGGCAAAGGGTGTCTGCCCATGAAACTCTGCATGTTGTTGCTGAGTTACCTGTGCCCTGTCCTGTGAGAAGGACTTCAGTAGATAAAACAAAAATCTGTCTTTGGTAATGGCTTGTTATTTTCTTAGATTTTGAAAGAATAGTACATTTATGAAGCAAACATATCACATCATTATTTGTTATTATAACAGAAATTGTGGTCTTCCTAAACCATAGACTATGTTTCTCTGATTCTTCCTCTTTTAACACACTTGGCCTGGTTGACTAATCTTCTGGATTTTCAGCATAGATTTGAGCAAGGATTTAAGGCTTGAAGTTTTATTCAGAATGACTGAGAGTAGGATATGAGGAATTTAATGAGCTTTGCAAGTCTTTCACAAGAAACATTTCTAATTTGAAAGACCTTGTATAGAAACAAATTTAAGAATGCATGTGCTTAGTATTTGGTCAGTTAACATTTCTAAAGGTTATACATCACTACAAGATTTTACCATGTGACTGCTATGAATCATTTATGGATTCTTTAATTTACTAAATTGTCTTACATTAAAATTATTAAGGAATCCTAGGGGGTAAACTTTATTTCTTTGTTATTTTAGTTCCTTTCGTTTTGAAAAGGTGAATTTTAGTTGCACAAGTGCCTGTCCTGAGCCGGAGTTCCCAATGCATCTGCTTCTGGAGAAAGCACGCTCTAGAGGTCATGTTTGCCACTGGCATTTATTGAGCGTTTGTCATGTATCAAGCACTATACTCTGCTTTACATCATTCAGTCTTCAGTGCCCTAAAGATAAATAGATAAAATCTTTATAAATAATTATCATATATTAAACTTGACCTTTTTTAGGGAGGAGGTGTCCAGTTTTATGAATGTAACTAGGAGTTGGCTCTGACAGAGGTCTTAATACTGAACAGTTTAAGTGAAGAGGAAAATGAATTGTAAGAATAATGGCAAGCCTTTCATTTAGACCACAAGGCCCAAGGATGTATTGGGCCATGGAAATTACTAGAAGCCAATATTTAGATCCCTTCAGAACACTGACTTTTGTCTGTGTTCCTCCATGCATGTTTCCCCCCTTTTTCAGAGTCAGATGAAATATTTTCTTCCTTTTTTTAAAGATTGTATTTATTTATCTTTAGAGGGGAAAGGAAGGAGAGAAGGAGAGAAATATCAATGTATGGTTGCCTCTGGTGTGTCCCCTGCCAGGAACTGGCCTGCAACCCAGGCATGTGCCCTGACTGGAAATTGAACCGCGATTGTGTGGTTCACAGGCCTGCACTCAATCCACTGAGCTACACCAGCCAGGGCTTCAATATTTTCTTTAGAAATAAAATAATGTTGTTATACCCTACCTAGGAGTTCCTCAGCATAGCTTGAGCTTATGAAGTTCTTAGAGTGATAGTAGTTGTAAAAATCACAGTCTTTGGGAATTATTTCTGATGCTCTTGGCTATTTTTCCTGAAGATTTCAGACAAACAGTAGATTTTGTATTTTTATGTGTGTTTACTTCAAAACTTAAAGTCTCCTGAATAGTATATTTTCATTCTTCAGGAAAAATGTGCAAATTTCTCTTCTCTTGTGAGATAGAGCTCAAGGCT
Source organism: Sturnira hondurensis (assembly GCF_014824575.4). NCBI lineage: Eukaryota > Metazoa > Chordata > Mammalia > Chiroptera > Phyllostomidae > Sturnira > Sturnira hondurensis. The sequence continues at coordinate 9,156,980 of NW_028080827.1, forward strand.
GTTGGAAGGAAATAAACAGTACCAATGAGCAGATATGTAAATTATTCTGCTTAATCAAATGTAAGGCTTAGATTAAATCAAAATGAAAAACAAAGCAATATATTTCAGATATTTTATTTAAAATAACACCTATTTGTTTTTGCTGTCTAAAATGAGTTTTTAAATAAAAATTAATAGGTCATCTCACCCAAATTAAAGTAAAAGAACATGAAGAAAGGAATCAACACTTACAAGAACCTGATAGGTGTTAGAGAGAGTGCAGCCAGTGTGGCCTCGTTTTGACTTCACAATATTAGGAAGGACGTGTGATCATCTTAGTTGCACAGATAAAGAAACTGAGTCTCAGAGAAGGTAAAATGGTTGTCCAGGCCTCAGCGAGTGAATGTAGAGCCAGGATTTGGACCTAAATCATTCTGATTACAAAACAGTGTATTCAAGTAGATAGACAGGGGCCGGCAGAAGTAATGCCTGTTTGAATGCAGTTGGCAGGGTGATAATATGAGTGTAATAATTTATAGTTCTAATTTGAACATTTCACCTAAAATGTCATATGGTGTGCTTGGATGCTATGTTAAAGAATTACATGCTTATGATTTTGTAATAAAAAAGAGGTGTTATTTGTGCTGAACCCTGTATATATATAATTCCACATTTCTGAAGGTAGGATTGCAAAGCACTCATTTCATGGGTTCCCCCCCCACACACCTGGCAAAGTGGCAAGTTAAATGTATTAATAACCAAATGAAGAAATTATGGTTATTTCATTTATTTTTAAACCTATACAGTAACTTAGTATTTATATATTCCAAATTTCAAAGTCTTATTCGGTACTGTGTAATGATCAATAAGCAAAAGAAAAGACAGGGAAAGAAGAAGGGAAACGCAGAGGGTTTCTTGCAGTACGTCGCCTGTGTTCCCCAAATCTGCTGGAAAGTGGAAGCATTCTGCTCTCTGTTTCTCTTGTGACAAATGTTATTCGTTCTGTCCACAACAGTCCATTGTATCTTGTTATGTTGTTCTTGCTAAATTACCTTAGATCAGACCAGTCCTTGATTAAAAGGTCAAAGCAATACATTTTTTACTGAGCTCTGCGGCCTTTTCAGCAGAGGAGTTAATTTGTGTACATCTGCCCCTGCAGCGGAGCTGCCTCAAAGTGACGGTGAGAATTACATCTGACTATTTCTACACTAGCCTCGAGTTCTTCAGTTTTTGACCTGAAATAAAGTCTTTGAATTTAATGATCTCTCGGCCATATGCTCTGACCCCAGGTCCTGCTCTTGATAACTGCATTCATCACTTGGATCTGTTTGCATTGTTGTCCGAAACACAGCTAATTTTGTAAGTGGCTTTTAGCTGCTCCTTGAGAATATTCTGCGGGGTGAGCATTCTTGACTCATTATTTAAGGAAGTCAGTTCTGTGTTCTCCTGTCACCTAGGTATCTATTACCAGATCACCGTGAGTACGGCTCCATCTCCCCATCAGTGCATGTTACCAAGTTTCCTCTCAATGCTGTTCAATTGCTCACAGGCTGCATTCAGCAATCTGTCCGCGGTCTCTGCTTGGCAGGGTGACTAGCATCCTGGTCAAAATGACAGCCACATAGTGCAGCATGCATTCTCAGAGACGGGGAAGGCACAGGGCTTTACATCAGTGAACTGGACTCGTAATCTGTACTTTCCTACTCTAATCTTCTGGTTCTTTTTGTGTATTTAAACATTTTAATTAACAAGCGATAGATGCTCACTAAAAACAAGTTAGATAATAGGAAAGTGTATGATGGAAAAGCTAATACATTCAGCTGATTCCACGCCCACTGTGTGCACTTTCAAGTTCATTCTCCCAGACCTTCAACCATATGCACATAAAACTTACATTCTTCTCCTGTTCCAAAATTGGATAATGTGCATATTTTGTTTGGGCTGTTTGATCTTTCATATATATCATTTCATATCTTATATACAGATTTCCCTTACTCTTTTAGTGTGATTTATAATATTTCATGACATATGATGACATCCTCACTATTTTACTAATGATAAATGTATAGGTTATAGCTAATACATGAACCATTTTAAAATGTTGCCATTAACATCTTCAATTATATACATCTTTGTATATGTATGCAAGTATTTCTGTACAGTAGGCTCAGAAAAACTGATAGGTCAAAGGAGATGAAGAATTTAATATTTTAATAAACAACAACAATGATATGAAAGACTGTTTCTATGCCAGGTACTTTTAACAAGTCCCTTTACAACTTATAACTCTTTACAAGTCTTTACAACACTTAACAACTATAATTCCTCTTTTACAGATGATGGAATTAAAGCACAGAGAGACTAAGTCACTTGCCCAAGGTCACTCAGCTACTATGTGGTGGAGCCTGAATTCAAATCCAGACAATATGGCTTAGAGACTGAGCTCTCACCTTGTAGGCCACTGCCTCATGATTATGTTGCAATTAGTTCCCAATTAACATTTTTTACATTAGTTATTTCACCACTTTTGTCACTTGTGGATATTGTTTTCTAAATTTAACATTGCAACTATTTTAATATTGTTGTGACCTCATGATGCAATGAAGTTTGATCAGTAAAAAATAAACACAGCAATGCCTGATGAGGCAGAATATCATTAAGTGCCAAAACGGGTGGTAGGAATAAGAACATAGAAGTGGCTCCAAGTGTCAGGGAAGAGGGGAGACTGCAGTGACTGGCAAAGCCATGTAAAGATGGCAGAGCTCAGAAGGTGGGAGGACTTGAGTCCATGGAAGGAAGCCAGGGAAGAGGATATTGATGAATGCACGAGAGAAAAATTTGAGTATCGTTAATGGACGCAGAATTTTTAAAGCCAAGAGTTGCTTGGGGAATTTAAAATTTTCCCGCAAAGCAACAAGCTTTAAGAGAAAAGTAACAGCATGGCATCTGTATCATGGGAAGCTCAGTCCTGCTAAGTTATATACAATGTAATAAAAGTGTATGAAAGCAAAGTGACCTCTTGGAATGTAACATAGACATCCACATATGACAAGGTCCCAAACTAAAAGAGTAGAATGTTGAAGTAGAGAGTGAGTCCAGTTAGCTATGCAAAGAATAATGGGCAAGATTTATTCTTTGGTTTGGATCAACAGATAAAGCAGAGGAAATGTTTCATGAAGTTTTCAACAATTTGAGCTTGGATAGCAGAATGCTGTGAACAAAGTTCAAAGTGGGGAAGTTGAAAACTGGAGGAGGTTTGAGAACACCAGAAGATAATTTGGGGATTTGATTTGGTTAAACAGCCATTGGAATTTTGCTAGGAATTGCATTAAATCCGTAGACTGTTTTAGGTAATATTGACATTTTTACACATTAATTCTTCCAATTCATGAACACACATTCTTCCATTTATTTGTCTCATCTTCAGTTTCTTTCATCAATGTCTTTTAGTTTTCAGTGTACAGATTTTTCACCTGATTAAATTTATCACTAAGTATTTATTCTCTTTGATGCATTGTAAATGGGATTGCTTTCTTTTTAAATATATATATATATATATTTTATTGATTTTGCTATTACAGTTGTCCTTTATTCCTTCCCCCACTCTTTATTCCACTCCACGCTGCACACCATCTCCCACCCGCACTCCCGACCTTAGTTCATGTCCATGGGTCATACATGTAAGTTCTTTGGCTTCTTCATTTCCCATACTATTCTTACCCTCCCCCTGTCTATTTTCTACCTACCATTTATGCTACTTATTCCCTGTACCTTTTTCCCCTCTTTCCCCCTCCCACTCCCCTGCTGATAACCCCCCATGTGATCTCCATTTCTGTGATTCTGTTCCTGTTCTAGTTGTTTGCTTAGTTTGCTTTTTTCTATGGTTTGATTGTTAATAGTTGTGAGTTTGTTGCCATTTTACTGTTCGTATTTTTTATCTTATTTTTCTTAGATAAGTCCCTTTAACATTTCATATAATAAGGTTTGGGGATGATGAATGCCTTTAACTTGACTTTATCTGGGAAGCACTTTATCTGCCCTTCCATTCTAAAGAATAGCTTTGCTGGATAGAGCAATCTTGGATATAGGGCCTTGCCTTTCATGACTTTGAGTACATCTTTCCAGCCCCTTCTTGCCTGTAAGGTTTCTTTTGAGAAATCAACTGATAGCCTTATGGGAACTCCTTTGTAGGTAACTGTCTCCTTTGCTCTTACTGCTTTTAAGATTCTTTCCTTCTCTTTAATCTTGGGTAATGTACATATGATGTGTCTTGGTGTATACTTCCTTGGGTCCAACTTGAGCTTGGGACTCTCTGAGCTTCCTGGACTTCCTGGACTTCCTGGAAGTCTATTTTCTTCACCAGATTGGGGAAGTTCTCTTTCATTATTTTTTCAAATAAGTTTTCAATTTCTTGCTCTTCCTCTTCCCCTTTCAGCACCCCTATGATTCAGATGTTGGAATATTTAAAGTTGTCCTGGAGGTTCCTAAGCCTGTCCTCATTTTTTTTTTGAATTCTTGTTTCTTTATTCTGTTCTGGTTGACTATTTATTTCTTCCTCCACTACCGACAAGGAAATTCAGCCCTTCTAGTACTGATTCCTGGGGTGAGTGAGTTTCCATACATTCTAGGACCCTGTAGATCTCTCCAACAAACTCTCCTGTGAAGCTTGCAGTTTCTCCCGCTGCCTCAGCCCTGACAGGTTTTTTCAATCAGAGGTTTTGAGGCTTTATTTCCTTGCAGTGGAACCCTGGGTTGCATGGTCTGTCCCACTTCCCAGTTGTTCCTCCCAGTTTACCTGCATCAAATGTTGGACTGCCCGGTCCACCAGGCACGACCTTGATGTGAGTCCTCTCCAAACCGGCTGCCCATCTCCACCCCTCCTACCTGTCTGGACTAATGTTTCCTCTTTAACTCCTTCTTTGTTGGACTTCCATACAGTTCAATTTTCTGTCAGTTTTGGTTGTTTTTTGTTTTTAAATTTGTTGTTGTCCTTCTTTTGGTTGTGCGAGGAGGCACAGTGTATGTATCTATGCCTCCATCTTGGCTGGAAGTCCTCAAAATTGTTTTCTTAATTTCTCTTTCTGTGAGTTTGTTGTTAGTATGTAGAAAGATGACCAATTTTTATATACAGACTTTGTATTCTGCAACTTCACTGAATTTTTTATTCTAACAGGTTTTTTTTAGGAGTCTCTAGCGTTTTCTATAAATAAAATCATGTCATCCACAAATATGACAGCTTTACTTTGTCCTTTCCAATTTGGATGCTTCTTATTTCTTTTCCCTGCCTGATTGCTCTAGGGCTTCCAATATCATGTTGGATCAAAGTAGCTAGAATAGGCTTCCTTGTCTTGTTCCTCATCTTAAGGGGAAAGCTTTCAGCTTTTCACCATTATTAAGTATAATCTTAGCAGCAGGCTTGTTTTATATAGCCCTTCTTATTTTAATATAAGGACTCATTTATTTTTATAAAGCGTTAATTCTTTTATATTATGTGCTTGTTTCAGGTGTACAGCTTAGTGGTCAGACAATCCTATACTCCACATAGTGTTCCCCTCAATATTTCTAGTTCTCCAACTGGTGCCATACAGAAGTTATCACCGTATTATTGACTATATTTACTATGCTTTACTTACTTTCCCGTGACTATTTTGTAACTACCAATTTGTGCTACTTAGTACCTTATATGGCCTTTACTATGTTGAGGTAACCTCTGTCTATAGACTCTGTTGAGAGTTTTTATCATAAATGAATGTTGAATTTTACCCAATGCTTTTTATATATCTATGACATGTTCATATGATTTTTATCCTTTTTTTAAATTATTATTCTAATACAGTTATCCCAATTTCCCCTTCCCCTTTCTCTGCTCTCCCCTTCCCCACCCATACCTGACTCCCACAGTCTATGCTTTATTTTTTTAATGTGAGATATCACATTAATCATTTGCAGATATTTAACTATCTCTGTGTGCCTGGAATAAATCCCATTTAATTGTGTATATTAACCCCTCAATGTATTTAATTTGGTTTGTTAATATTTTGTTGAATATTTTTGCATCTATATCCATCAGAAATATCGATCTGTAATATTCTCTTTTTTTTCATCTTTGTCTGATTCTTGTATCAGGGTAATGCTAGCCTCACAAAATAAGATTAGAAGCATTGCCTCCTCAGTTTTGGGGAAGCGTTTGAGCAATATAGGTCTTAAGTCTCATTTGAATGTCTGGTAAAATTTACCAGTGGCTATTAGGTCCCGGACTTTTTTAGGGGGTGGAGGGTGGGGTTTGTTACCTATTCAATCTTCTTACTAGTAATTGGTCTATTCAGATTTTATTTCATGATTCAGTCTTGGAAGATTGTATGTTTCTAGTAATTTATCGATTTCCTCTAGGTTGTCCAATTTGTTGGCATATAATTGTTCATAGTAGTTTCTTGCGATGTTTTGTATTTCTTTGGTATCAGTTGTCATGGTTCCTATCGCTTCTGATTTTACTTATTTGAGCCCTCTCTCTTTTCTTTTTATTCCCATTTGCATGAAACATATTTTTACAACCCTTCAGTTTCACTATGAGTGATGTGAGTCTCTTGTAGGCAGCATATAGATGAATTTTGTTTTTTATCCATTCAGCCACTATGTTTTTTCATTGGATTATTAGTCCATATACATTTAAAGTAATTATTGATAGATATGCACTTATTGCCATTGTGCTCATTGTTTTCTGGCTGTTTTGTAGTTTTTCTCTGTTCTTTTTGTTTTCTCTTGCTTTCTTGTAGTTTGATAACTTTCTGTAATGTGAACATATAGGCTCCTTTCTCATTACCTTTTGTATAACTCTTATAGGTTTTTGCCTTGTGCCTGCCATGAAGATTGCATATGTACATATGCATGTATACATGTACATACATGTATATCCTAGTCCAAGTTGATAGCAGATTATGGTTTTTTTTAATATTTATTTTTATTTTTAGAGGGGAAGGGAAGGAGAGAGGAAGAGAAACATCAATGTATGGTTGCTTCTCGTGCATCCCCTGCTGGGAAATGGCCCCTGCTGGGAACTGGCCTGCAACCCAGGAATGTGCCCTGACTGGGAATCAAACCTCGATCATCTGGTTCGCAGGCCCACATTCAATCCACTGAGCTACACCAGCCAGGGCTCACAAATTATGTTTAAAAGTACCCCAAAACTCTGCAGTTTTATTCCCCGAGCCCATACTTTACATTTCTGATGTCACATTTTTCATCTTTAGTTTTGTGTATCCCTTAACTAATTATTGTAGCTATAGTTATTTTTACTACTTTAGTCTTTTCACCATCATTGTAGCATTATAGGTGAGTACTCCATATTGTTTACTATATATCTTTATCAATGAGATTTTTACTTTCATATGACTTATTCTTACCAGTTAGAGTAACTAACTAGTAAGTTACTCTATAATAAATTCTTAATATATTTTCAGTTTAAAGACGTCTTTAACATTTCTTATAATGCCAGTTTATGGTAGTGAACATCTTTAGCTTTTGCTTAATTGGAAAACTCTTTATCTCTCACTAATTCTGAATGTTTGACAGCTGGAAGGGGGGACAGAAGTTGGGGGGCTGGTTGAAGAAGGTGAAGAGATTAGGCAAAACAAACAAACTCATAGACACAAACAACAGTACAGTGATTACCAGAGGGAAAAGGAGGGTGAGGAAGTTAGAAGAGGGTAAATGGGGAATAAATGGTGATAGAAGCAGACTTGACTTGAGGCAGAGCAAACACAGTACAATATACAGATGGCATATTCTAGAATTGTACACCTGAAACCTATATAATTTTATCAACCAATGTCACCCCAATAAATTCAATAAAAATTTTCCAAAAAATCTGAATGTTGACCTCACTGGATAGAGTATTCTTGGTGGAAAGTTATTTTGTTTGTTTTATCACTTCAGTCATTTCTGGCTTGCGAAGTTTCATTTTTTTAAAATCTTCACCTGAGGATATATTTATTGACTTTAGAAGCAGAGGAAGAGAGAGACAGACAAATAGACATCAGTATGAGAGAGAAGCATCAATTGGTTGACTCCCATATGTGCCCTGAATGGAGATCAAACCCAAAACTTTGTGGTGTATGGAACAATGCTCCAACCAGCTAAGCGACCTGGCCAGGGATGCTTTGCAAAGTTACTGCTAAGAAATCTGCTGTAGGCTTATGGGTGTTTCCTTTTATCTAAAAAGTTGTTTTTCTCTTGTTGCTTTTAAGATTCTCTCTTTAACTTTAAAATATTTAATTATAATGTGTTTCAGTGTAAGTCACTTTGTTTTATCTTATTTGGAACTCTCTGAGCTTCCTAGATCTGGATGTCTCTTTCCTTCCCCAGGTTAAAGAAGTTTCCAGCCATTTTTTTTTTTCAGTAAGTTCTTTGCACCTTTTTTCTCTCTTCTCCTCTGGGACCACTATACTGTAAATGTTATTTTATTTGATGTTAACTGATAGATCCTTTAAGCTATCTTCACTTTTTAAATTTCTTTTTCTGTTCTTTTTGGGTGAGTTTGTCCTGTATGTTCGATCATTAGTTTTTTCTTTGGCTTTAGCTTGATGTTAAATTCCTCCAGTGTATTTTTTAGTTCAGTTAATGTATTTACGTCTATGACTACATCATATATTTCTGACACCTTAAAAAAGTCACTGCCTTTCCCAGTCAGTACTTCCAAGGAACAATTAATCTCACCTCTATAACCATAGATTAACTGTTTCCTGTTCTTCAAATTGATATAAATACAATAGCACCTTATGTACTCTTTGTTTTTAATTTTTTTAATTCCCATTTCTCTTCCCCCCTTTACCTAGGCAACCATCATCTTGTTCTCTATGTCCATGAGTCTGTTTCTATTTTGTTTTGTTAATTCATTTATTTAGATGTTTTAGATTCTACATGTAACTAAGATCATACCTTACTTTTTCTGTCTTATTTCACTTAGTATAATGTTTTCTAGGTCCATCCATTGTTGTGACAACCAGTAGGATTTCATTCTTTTGTGTCTTTTTTGTCTTTTTTTCTATTTTTGTTTTAAAGTCTATTTTTTCTGATATAAGTATTGCTAGCCCAGCTTTTTTTAAAATTTATAGTTGCATGGAATTTCTTTTCCCATTCTTTCACTTTCAGTCTATTTCATGTTTTTTCTTTTGAAGTGAGTCTCTTGTAAGTAGCATATAGGTGGGTCATGTGTTTTAATCCATTCAGCCACCCCATGTCTTTTTATTGGAGTATTTAATCCATTTACATTTAAAGTAATTATTGACAAGTATGTACTTATTGTTATGTTATTTTTTACATTGTTTCTATAGTCCTTTGTTCCTTTCTCTTTGTTCTTTTTATACCATTTGTAGGTTTTTGAGGTTTATGTATATCATTCTTTTTCTATAGCAGTCCATTTTAAGCTGATAGACAGTCAAATTCCAATATATTCTATAAGGCCTATGATTTTGTCCTCCCCTCTAAGCTTTGTGTTATAGATTTCAAATTTTAAATATTTTTGTGTTGTGTATCTCCTAATTATTATAGTTTGAGTTTGATTTTTTAAACCTCTATAGTAGCTTTTTAAATGTCTGATTTTCTGTATTTACTTAATATTTGGCTTTACCCATGAGATTTTTTCCATTTATGATATTTTCTTTTTTTAAAAAATATTTTATTCATTTATCTTTAGAGGGGAAGGGAAGGAGAGAGGAAGAGAAACATCAATGTATGGTTGCTTCTTGTGCATCCCCTGCTGGGAACTGGCCCCTGCTGGGAACTGGCCCCTGCCGGGAACTTGTCTGCAACCCAGGCATGTGCCCTGACTGGGAATCAAACTGTGATTGTCTGGTTCACAGGCCTGCCCTCGATCCACGGAGCTACACCAGCCAGGGCATTTTTGATATTTTCTTATTTCTGGTAATGGCTTTTTCTTCCCTACTTAAAGAAGACCTTTTTACATTTCTTGTAAGCTCAATGATGATGTGAAGTCCTTTCGTTTTTGCTTTTCTGGGAAACTCTCTCTCTCCTTTAATTCTGAATGATAAACTTTCTGGTGAATTTTTTTAGATCATACATTCCTTTCTTCCAATGCTTTTAAAGATCTTCTGCCACTTGTTCCAGACCTGTAAAGTTGCCAATGAGAAATCAGCTGATAGCATTAAAGGGATTCTTTTGTGCATGATTTGTTTTTCTCTTGCTTCCCTCAGGATTGTATCTTTATCTTTAACTTTGGCCAAGAAGTCAGCTTCAGTTATAAGAAGTCTTTGTGTGGGTCTCTTTGGGGTTATCTTGTTTGGGGCTCTCTGTGCTTCCTGGGCCTGAATGTCTGCTTTCTTTCTCAGGTTAAAAAAGTTTTCTGTCATTATTTTATTAATTAAAATTTTTGTGCCTTTCCCTCTTTCTTGTACTTCTGATAGTCCTATAGTACTATAATAGTTTGAGTTGTTGATCTTATACCAGAGGTCCCTTAACCATTCCCCCCTTCTTTATTATTCTTTTTTTAATTTTGCTGCTCTAATAAGTTGATTTCCACTAGTCTGTATTCCAAGTTTAATCTGTTCTTCTATGTTAGTTGATCTATTTTTGATTCCTTCTAATGCATTTTTCATTTCAGTTATTATATTCTTCAGGTCTGCTTGTTTATTTCTTATACTTTCTAACTCTTTATTGAAGTTCTCCCTAATCTCTATATTCTATTCTCAAGTTTTTTGAATATTCTTATAACTGATTCCTTGAAATCTTTATCAGGCAAATTTTTTTTATTTTCAATTCCTTAGTTGTTCCCCTGCCCCAAGAACTTTTCTTCCTTCACTTGAGAGATAGTCTCTTGTCTTTTCATTTGGTTTGGCTTTCTATGTTTGTTTATAACTAGTTAGACAAACAGCTATCTGTCTCTTCCAGTCTCAGAAGAGTGCCTTATATGTAAGTAAGCTCTGTGTAGTCTGGTTTAGGCAGGCCCAGTAGAAGCCAAATAGGTGCTCCAGGCACCTGGGGAACTGGCCTGCCAAGCCAGAGAAGCACCACCTGGGCAGGCCAAGTGTGTATAGTAATGAATGCTCTGTTGATCCTGCCTGCTCCCTTTGTTCAGGTCAAAACTGGCTCAGGCATGTGTCCAGGCACATGATGCAGTCGCCCTACAGCTAGGCCAGAACACCTGGACAGAGCTCCTACCCAGCCTATGGAGGTGGAGAAAAATGTCAACAATGGTGCTCACTTCCCCCTGGGACCCCAGAGAATTCCCACGGTCCCTGCAGAGTTCCTTGAAGTAGGGCTACTTGCTAGAAATGGCTCCCACCAGCACCTACTTCCCTGACAAGAGCTTCAAAAGACTTCTGCTCTTCTGGAAGGTTAGCTTTAAGGTTAGCAAATAAATCTTTTTCACGTATGATCTAGGTTCTTTTCAAACTGTTGCTTTTGTGCTGAGTCCCAGGTAAATGAGTCTCTGTGTGAGCCCTTGAAGAAGACAATGTCTGTTTTCTATAGTCCTCTGGTTCTCCTGGATCTAAGTTCCATTGGCCTGTTGGTCTTCAGGGTCAGGCATTTGGGGGACTTGTTCTTCTGGTGCAATCCCAAAGATTTGGGGTGCCTGATGTAGGGGACACTTTGCTCCTCAGGAAGTAGGAAGTTCTGGGGTTTTGTTTGTTTGCTTGTTTTTCTGTTTGGTGGTTTGGGTGGGTTTTTTCTGGAGCTCCCCTATTGTGGGTGCTGTGCTAGGGTGGTGTTTTTGATGAGAATGTCTTTCTGTCTCTCCGATCCACCTTAGTGTGGCCCTTTTATCTGTCGTAAGTGAACTGAACAGATGCACAGTGACCAATCACCAACAGACTTTGAAAGAAGTGATATGATTGGTGACTGATGATGCATCTGTGTCATCTACATAGTGATTTGTGGACTAAAATACTAGCAGCAAAGTATTTTCTTTCTGTGATGTTAGACATTTAATGCACCATGATGACTGAAATTTGAACATCTGACTGGGAGGCAGGCATTATTGAACTAAACTGCGGGAACTGGAATCCAGGCATATCAACACCATGCAAAGTGAGGGCTACCTGCATATACAATCAATGAATAAATATAAACTGGGCATTCAATATATGCCAGAAGAATATTACAAGTTTATTGTATGAATTAGTGATAAGAAGTGTGGGTTATTGATATTAAGAGAGGTTTCCTGCTTTTGTGGAGTGTAGTTAGGAAGAAACAATCTGTATAATTAACTGCAAAATAAAGCATAGCACGGTGCTGGGGAGTGGTGTGAACTCCAAGCCATGAAAGCACAAACCTGGCATTCCAAAGGGATAATTATGAATAGCATGTCTATTAAGCAATAAGGGCAATAATGATAAACCCTTTAAAATTTCTGGTTTCTACTCTATTACTTTCCTAATTCCACGTTTTTAGGGTATGCCACACTAAACAGTCAGTTCCCGAGACTACATTTGACTTGATTTGGGAGATGTACGTTTTGAGAGTCTAGTAAATGTTTCCACTCAGCAGGTTTCACCAAAGCATTCAGACACTGCTGAACACATCAGCATAATTTTTAATGTATTTTTTTTCTTCTCAGGGCACCTGTTCATATCTCTTGAGAAAACACACACAGGATATAGAAGTGGAAGACTACAAAAAAAGCATTTTCTGAAAAGGAAAAGAAAACTTGTATCTGTGCATTTAAAGAGGACCTTTTAAAAGGTTTTAGGCACATTCCTTTAGCAGTTAGTTGTTTAAAACAGCATAAGACTTTTTTCTCCGTAACTGATGCCAAACAGAAACTCACATATTTTCCCAATTAGAATGTCATATTTTCTTATCATAGAAATCTCTCAAATTCTAAAACAACACAACTAAAGCCTTTAAATTACCTTAACGATTAGAAACTCAGCTGCAGAAATGACAACTAGTGAGTGCTTTGCTGGAAGGCTTTTCTCATTGACAAGTATATAAAGAACTGGCTTGACCATCATTTTTTGATGTTTACCCTAGCAGAAACCAGCTTTTGCTACGTCCGTGCTTGTAATGATACATTCAGATCACCCATGAAAGTTTAACTACAAACCCAGGCACTAAGCAGTTTCTGCATCTTAATATAACACCAGAGGCGATTATGCAAACTGGATGCATTTTCAGGGGTGCTGAGAGGCCTTTTCTTGTAAACTGTGATTTTAGAAATAATGAGACAAATAAACAGAGACCTTTACTAATCTAGAAAAGTCATTTTACCAGATTCTTGGTTAATGAAAGTTTTTAAGAGAGGGAAGCAGTTTTTCCTTTTCAGTAGTTGAGGGCTCTAAAAATCTGCCATCACTGTTCTCCTGGGCTTGCACAGTCTTGGGGAAGAAAGGAGGGATTTTGAATTTGTGAGGAAAAACTCCAGTCACTCCAGGGTTTTCTAATCACAGTCTTTGATCTAGATAATCATAATATCCATGGATTTTTAAATAATTTTTATATGTGGGCATTACACATGCATGTTAAAGGGATTTAATGCCTTTGAAACATTCTGTTATTAATAATTCAATTATTATAATAAACTTGGATCCATTTGCTAGACAGCTATTATACATGCTTTATTAATAGCTGTTATATAGGAAGGCACAAAATATTCTACATTTTTTAAAAGGATCTATTTTTATTCTCACCACAATGCTACCAGGTAGGTGCTATAACAATAAGAAAATGAAAGTTCAGAGTTTTAATTATCTCTTAAAAAGTGACTGGGACCATATTCATAATCAGAGCAGTTTGATTCCATTGCCAGGGTTTTTGTACCATACTGAGTAGCACTGAGGAAATCAAGAACATAATTGCAGATTATTTATGGAATTTTGTAAAATGAAAGGTATTTGGACAAGGCTTCCTAGGCTAATGGACAAAGAATCATCCAAATGTGTGGTTTGTCCTAATGAAAATTCAAATTAAGTTTTGAAGATTCAGGCTACATATAACAGCATGGACCAGTAATGCAGATGAAGTAAAAGGTAATCATAAGCATCCTAGTAAAGGGCTGGATTTTAGGACTTGATTCATAGTATAATGAGATGCAAATATTAGGCTTCCCGGAACAGAATGGAGTGATGAGAGTGGTCCATAGTTTATACAAATGAAAGGATAGTTTTTTCTAAAAATAATTCTGACTATGCCATTCATTGCCAAAAACTCAAGAGACTTCTCAGCAGCCCAAGGATAATGGCTAGAAATTTTTAAATGGTATTCAAGGTACCATCATTTTCTCTAGGGTTTTCTCTTTGTTACTCCCTCATCTATGCTTCATCCACACTGAACTACTTGCAGTTTCCAATGTTCTGTTTTATGCATTCCACACGTGTGCCCAGGCTATTTCTTCTGCATCCTTTGTTTAAAACATAAATTCTAACTCAATTCTCAAGACCTTCCTTAAGCATGTTCTCCTTCCTGAAATCTATAGTGATAAAAGTAGTAAGTGTCTATATTTTAAACTCTGCCCTTCCCCTTAAACGACTGATTTTTTCACAAAAACCGACGAGCATTTGGGAAAATTCTAGAAGCATTTATATTCAACTTACGAACAAATCAAAGATGTCAACTCTATAAACCAAGGTCCTAGCAAAAACCAAATGGCAACACTCAAATTAAGATTATTTGATAAGGATTTAATAAAGAAACATATTCAAAGGTATAGGGAGGATAGAAAAAAAGACAGAAGAAATTGTAAACAACCTCCCCTAAACAACAGTAGTGAGGGGAAGCAAAAGTTACTAGACCAGAAGAGATACTGTCACCTAGCGAGAAACCCACTGTCTGCTGCCCAGACACCTCCCTCACTGATACCACCGTCTAGGCCTATGCCAGATTAGTGGCTTGCACTACTGGAAAGTTATTCCAGTTTTTAAAACTTCATCCTGTTAACATTAAATCTGTAATCAAATCCTGAATGCACAAGGCCCTTCTTTCTCCATAAGCAGGCAAAATGGTGAGTCTAGGCAGTAAGGAGGAGGAGGAGGAGGAAGAGGTCATGGGCTTCTCTTGTGTGAACTTTTTCTGTACCTTCTGGTGGAGGTTTCCCTGGTGTTGAGAAGGAAGAAAAGAGAGGGAAAAGACAAATGACTCTTCATTTAGACGTCAGTGGTGACCATTAGTGGCATTATTTAAGGGTCATTGAGTATTGTTAGGGATCTTCCAGTTCATTGTCTTTGGGGAAGTAGAAGCTTATAAAGCTGCTGGTCTGCGACTCATTTCTAGTTGGCAACTTGGAACATCAGTGGACTCTTCCAAGGCTCAGGACTTGGTCACTTATTCCTGCTGCACTTCAGCTGGTGCTGGCATGCTCCACGTCTCTGAGGGGCCTGCCTCTTTGCCCCATCTGTGACAATGCCGGAGAAGACCACAGTCCATGATCACATCTTCCCTCTCTTGTCTCCACCTCTGGCACTTTTTTTTTAATTTTTACTTTTTCAATTTTTGTATTGTTGTTCAAGTACCGTTGTCTCCATTTTCCCCCCAACACTCCTCCCCACCCTACCCATCCATACCTCCCTCCCCTGATCCCACCCTTTTGTCCATTGTCCTTTATACATGTTCCTGAAAACCCTTCCTCCTTTCCCCCCATTATCCCCTCTCACCTCCCTCTGGTGACTGTCAGTGTGTTCTTAATTTCAGTGTCTCTGGTTATATTTTGCTTGCTTGTTTGTCTTGTTGGTTAGGTTCCACTTATAGGTGAGATCATATGGTATTTGTCTCTCACCGCCTGGCTTATTTCACTTTGCATAACGCTCTCCAGATGTATCCATGCTCTTGCAAAATCCACCTCTGGCCCTTCAAGCCCATTTAGAAACCATCTCCCATACTTCTCAACAGTCGTAAATTTAAGGAGGCCGTCCCAGCACACTCTGTGGCTAGTTGTCCCCCACTTGCCCATGCTTGGGTCATATTGTCTGCTAAGTAAGTGGCTAATTAAAAAATGAAATGCCCATTTTGCTGACACTTCCAGAGTTTAGTAGTATTTCTTCTGGAGTTTTCTTCACCTCAAAAAAAGGGAACATTTCCCTTCAGGAGCAAAGAACAGCCCCTTCATTGATGCTCGAAGTGACCACTTTCTATCTTTCAATCATTTTACTACCAAATGGCCAGGATGGAGGGAGAGGAATCTTTGTGGTGAACTGGCTCTTCTCAGCAGATCCTACTGAGAGGTTCGGTCCCAAATTCAGTGGCCTCTGACGTTAAAAATGAAAAGTCTCTTGGAGCTTCTGTTTTCAGATTTTGTTATTAGCCATTTATTTTAGGAAAGTATGATTCTTATTATTAACCTTTTATGTTGCATACAAAAGTATAAATTATTAAAATATCTTTGGGGCAAAATTAAAATTCCAAATTGACAAATTTTACTTCTAGAAATTATACTATAGATAAATGTGTAAATATAAAACTAATTTTTCATTATAGTTTGTTCATAATAGCAAGAGATTGGAAACAATTGAAGTATGGTTAAATTACTGTATAATCATATAATGGAATAAAGGCCAGATGTTATTTTACATGTTTTAAATAGTTTACTGTTTTAAGTACTTGTAAAAGATCAGTACTGTTTTAAGTACTTGTAAAAAGATCAGCAATTTATTTTTAAGCAAATACTCGTTGAACACTTTGTAGTTAGTACTGTGATATTCCAGCCTATGCTAAAGAATGAGGGAGATCTTTATATATACTGAAATGGAATGATCGTCATAATGTATTTTTAGGTAAAAAGACAAGGTAAGGTAAAGGATAGTTAGAGTATGTTCTTCTGATTGTGGGAAAACTGTACATGTTCACAGATGATACATTGGTAGATATGTGTGTATATTTATTTATTTATGTATAAACATACACTAATGGATTGGTGTTATTATCCTTACCTTACAAATGAGAACATGGAGACTTGAGAAGAGCAAATTCTCATCAAAGACCAAGTATTGCCATAACTATGGTTTATTAGGGGTTTTCTTTAGTTTGTTTTTACCTTGAAAGATGTTTTTAAATGTTTTTTTTCAATATTGTATTGTTTCTGCTATTATCGTTGCCCCAATTTTTCTCCCTTTGCCCCCGTCCATGGGTCATGCATATACTGTTCTTTGACTACTCCCATCACTTTCTTCTAACAGTCCCTCCTCCCCTCTCAGCTGTCAGTCTGTTCCATGTTCCTATGACTCTGATTCTACTTTTTGCTTGTTAGCTTATTTTGTTCATTTGATTCTACTTATGAGTGAGATAATATGGTATTTGTCTTTCACTAAGTGGCTTATAACATAACTATAATTTTGATTCAAGTTTATCTGAGCCCAAATCACAGGCACTTTCCAATACAACATTCTTTACAAGACTAACTAACTTTGACCAAGGTAGAAATGACTACTTTTTATGCCATCAGTAGACCTTATATATATATATCATGGAGTTATCACACTATGTTACAGCGATATGTTTATATGTTGGTCTCTCCTGGCCTACTGTGTGCTTCATGAGGACAGGTGCTCTAGGGTGCCTTCTTTGTGCCCCCAGTGCTCTGCTATGGTGCATCATAGCAAAGCTCTTAACAAAGGAATGACAGGCAATGATGAATCTTTGTATGTAAGCAATGGACAAAGCTTTATTAAGTGCCTAGAAAGGCAACTGCAAATTCTTTTAACAATAACAACACAGTTTGTGAGGACCATATGAAATTTAAACCAATGCACAAAATAGGATTATATCCAACTCTCAAACCTGTACAGCAAATTTAATTTAATGAACATTTGTCAATATCTATTATGTGCTATTAATGAAAAGAACCACTTATTTCCAGGAAGGGACACTTTAAAGTCCCTAATGCAGAGAACGTACCATGTCCATTACTAAGTATTCCGAAAGTGCAGGCAGTAAACTTCTGCTTATTTTCAGGTCGTTCCTCCAAAGATTCAGTGGGTCAGATATCTGTCCATGTGGACATCACCACCACCCCAGGAACCGGCGAGCATAAAGTCACAGTGAAAGGTATATTTCAGGTCCAGATAGATCCAACAGCTCATTAGACTTCAATTTCTGCAAAAATAATATTAAAATGTCATTTTTTTCTTAGATCTGTTTTCTTAGATCTGTTTTAAGTATGTATATTAAATGATTTTAAGTCATGCTTAGTAATTTTTTTCTGAACCAGACTTTATTTAAAAACAAATAAATTGCACAGATAACCTATATAATTTGAAATACCTAAATGGTTTAAATACATTGGCAATTACATTTCAAAACTATATATTTAGTATTTTCTCTGTTTAATGCTATGATATATATTGATTAGCGCTATGGTTGGCTCTATAACTTGTCAATAAAATTTTAAATGTTAAGTCAGTATATTCTAAATAGTCACATAATGTACCTTCTTCTTTTTCTATGTGATTATGTGATTTCCAACAACTGGTTTGATTTTTTTAATGAGTGTTTTAATCTATTGGTTTTACATTATTAAAACACCCTCTGAATGCAAGGGTCCTTTCAAACAAAGTTTAATGGTCAATATTTTACTCAACAGAACCATACTTTGTTTTTATATTAAAGATTTAGTCATTTTAAATAATATTTACTTTAATCAAAACCATGGCCTTGTAATATATTTTTAAATTGCGTTACATATCTTTGTATCCTAAAAAAGAACACTATAGTATATAATCAACTTTGAGCAGTGCAGGTGAGCACGCAGGTAAATGTGCCTACCCATATCAGTGTCCTAAATTATTTTGTCACCGTATAGCAAAGGCCCAAAGTTTTCTGAAACTTTTGCATTAGCAATTTTAGTTATAAGACAATCCCTTAAGGATATCTTCATTAAAGAATGAGCAAAGTATACATATGAAAAGATACATTTAAGAATTATTTATGATGCCAGAAATTAGGAAACAACTGTGTTTAACAATAGGGGATTGCGTCAATGTAGGATGAAATACCCATACAGTGGAATATTTGCGGTTGAAAAATATATAGTGAATTAGAAAAATATCCATGATGAACTTAAAAAATACAGCTATTTAGAAGACTGTGATATATTACGGTCCATTCTATATATAAAGTAATTAAATATTTAAAATCATACACAACAAAACTATTGTGTATGATATTGTGTATAATATTTAAAATTTCAATATTAAAATATTGAAATTATAAATTTTACATTTATTTTCCATATATTTTCTAAATATTTTGTGATGAACATGATCATAAATTTTAATATGGGAAACATGTTTTTACCTATACAAAAGGAATAATAATTTTTGTTAATTTTAATAATAATTTATTAAAATAATAAATTTTGTTAATGACAAATATCATTTCACTTACGGCAGACTTTTTGCCACTCCAATGCCACACAGCTAAGAGGTGGGGGCCCCACCGAGTGTGCATTCCAGAGAGTGCATTGATTTTCTTCAAGCATATTTTCTTGTCATTGGGGTTAGGACACTAGCAAATCCAAGTTATGGCTTCATACATCATTTTTTAAAATAAACATTTATTCTAAAGACCAGAGAGAGGCAAAGATTCCACACAGTCATTTGCTAACACTTCATGTCCCTTCTCTTTCTGGTTTTTAGTGATGGCTATTAATAACCTAAACTGGCAGACCACCGCAATGTTCCGCCCCTTCGTGGAAGTTTGCATGCTGGGGCCCAGCCTTGGAGACAAGAAGAGAAAACAAGGCACAAAGACAAAAAGCAATACCTGGTCACCCAAGTACAATGAAACATTTCATTTGTAAGTCATGACCCAATTCATTTATTCAACCAGCCAATAGCCACTGTGAAACTAAACTTACCAAGGGATTCAGGGTAGGAATGGCACTGGGATTTGCTAAGGAAAGCAAAACCTATAGCTTTGAGTGTCCTCGTTCATCACTGATCTTGGGCAGATGAAATAGGCTATGTTTTTACTTCTATTCACTCAGTATCTGTTCAGTGTCTACCATGTATCAGTCATTATTTTATAAGCATTGAAGATATAAAGGGTCTGGCACAAATACCCCTTTTTATTATAAAATCATAAGCATGTAATTCTGTAACAACATGTTATACTCAAGCAAGCATTCCTTCTGCTGGACCCTTGGTAATAGGATTTCTCTGCTCTTATGGAAGTTATTTTCTAGAGATGAGGAACATATTATAAACAAAATTCCAAACAAAAAATGTATCATGATAGCATTATGCCGAGAATTAAAACAAGGTAGTGTAGTAGACTCATTATTTGGCTACTTTGACTGGATATTCATGGAAGCCTCTGTGAGCATGTGACTTTGAAAAAGGAGCCTGAAAAAAAATTTTTTTAAACAGTCATGCAGAGAAGGATATTGAGAGCATTTCAAACCAAGCAAAATTGCTAGTGCAAGGGGGACCTACAGTAGGAGCCTGCCTGGTAATATTTGAGAAACATTATATAGTGGGCAAGAGAATAAGAAGAACTGAATTTGAAGAGGTGGTCAGGGTACAGGGCTTTGCAGACAGGGTAAAGGAGACCAGGTTGCATTCTCAGTCCAATAGAAGACCTTCACGGATTTTCCGATAAGGAAATGAACAATCTGATTTACATCCTTAAATGACTGCTTGCTATAGAGAGAAATACTAACAGGGAAGCAGGACCAAATGTGTAAAGGTAGGTTAGAAGGCTACTATAGCAATCCAGGTAAGAGGTAATGGTGATTGACCAGAGGGCAGTAGAGAAATGGAAGTACATGGTAGAAAGATTCTGGATATGTATTGGAAGTAAATTCTGTAGAACTTGCAGTGGACTGGAGGTAGAACATGGAAGAAAGAGTATATAATTAGGTTCCCAAGAACCTTCCATTTAGGACGTTTTGAGACAGACCTATTTACGAGGGAATTTACAAAGATGTGAGAGTAGAGGGACAAGAAATAGCAATATAATCTGGGGTCAGCAGTAGCCAGGCTGTTGCCCCTGCCACACCTGAGGAAGGAAAGGATGAGCTGTTACTAAGATTTGGGGGAGTAAAAACTTCACCTGAAGTTGGCCACCTCTAAGGAGCAGTGGCCTTCCATGGAGGGAAACAGCCTACCTGAGGCAGCCACACAGGCAAAGAGCCATCGAAGACTCTGACCTTCCTAGAAGCCAGAACACAGAGAAACTCTATTGTAGTCTTTGCAAGGAGAGTAGATTCAGCTGGGGCAAGTGGAAGTTATCTACACTGGATAAATCAAGGCTGCTCCCTAGATTTGGGGCCAGTATCATTTGGATAGTTACAGGTTTACTGAGATGGGGGAGTAGAGTTAAGGAGATCGAAGATTTTGTTTTAAATCTATTGATTTTGGAAATGGTATTGGACACCCAAGAGGAAATATCAAATAGATACAGATGTAATTAATTCCATAAATCGAGATGAGCTGACCTAGGCACAGACAGAGGGAGACCCAAGACCAAGCTCATGAAAGTTTGAGTTTGCAAAATGTTTGATTAGAAAAAGTCACTTGGTTACTTAGCTTCACAGGCCCATGCTCAGTCCACTGAGCTACACCAGCCAGGGCATCACTTGGAAAAGGAAGGAATGTGGAAGCTTGTCCTGAGGAATAGGTGTGCATTTATCAGAATGTCAGGAATACCTGAGGATAAATTTAAAGTAAAGACAGGGAAGAGTTATTCTCTGCATATCACCACTCAGCCTTCTGCATTATGCTCAGTTGTGCACTGACAAGGTGTCTTGGGTTGTTAGTAGTAGAGGCCATCCTCAGCCCCACACTTGACAAGCCGGTTTCCATAAGAATTGGTATTGAAGCACCAGGCTCTGCTGGAACTAATTTACCCTGGAGATTTGTATCCAATTTAGCACCTTGTAAATAGTGTTTGATAGTCTGTGCAGTGTATTTCCCTGAGAAAAGGCTTCTGCCTACAACAGCATGTCCAAGCAGCCCGAGGTAAAGAAAAGAGGTTATAATAACTGATGTTGAAATGTCACAGAAATTATTCCCAGGCATACTCCTTCCCCTAGCCTAGCTAGCTCCCATGATTCCTAGCAACCCTACCCCTATATCAGAGGGAAAACCCTGCCTACAATGATTAAGTACAACATAATATTCTAATTCCAGATTCTATTGCTAGGCTTAATTTAACATCAAGGCGGTAAAGCACCTTTAGATGGATTTCCTATTTCTGTCTAGGGGAGGAAGGAGTTTTTAAGTTAGATTGCAAGTAATATCTATGTAAAGACAATGTAAGTAAAATTTAAAAAACATATGCATCAGAATTAAAATACAANTGTTGAAATGTCACAGAAATTATTCCCAGGCATACTCCTTCCCCTAGCCTAGCTAGCTCCCATGATTCCTAGTAACCCTACCCCTATATCAGAGGGAAAACCCTGCCTACAATGATTAAGTACAATATAATATTCTAATTCCAGATTCTATTGCTAGGCTTAATTTAACATCAAGGCAGTAAAGCACCTTTAGATGGATTTCCTATTTCTGTCTAGGGGAGGAAGGAGTTTTTAAGTTAGATTGCAAGTAATATCTATGTAAAGACAATGTAAGTAAAATTTAAAAAACATATGCATCAGAATTAAAATACAATGATACTCTATTTGTCAATGTACTAGTCTGAGCAATTTATAACATTTTAACAGTATTTTTAGAACTGTATTGACCCCTAAGTGCAATAAAACTTTTGCTCAAAATTCCTCCTTTTAATCCACACAGCATTCTAAGTAATGAAAACCGCCCAGGGGCTTATGAGCTCCATCTCTCAGTTAAGGATTACTGCTTTGCCCGAGAAGATCGAATTATCGGAATGACAGTGATTCAGCTACAGAACATAGCAGAAAAGGGAAGCTATGGGGCCTGGTATCCCCTTTTGAAAAGTGTTTCTATGGATGAAACCGGTTTGACTATTCTCAGAATACTCTCTCAGAGGACCAACGATGATGTAGCTAAAGAATTTGTAAGACTTAAATCTGAAACACGATCTGCTGAAGAGAGTGCTTGAAAGGAATACTGAAGATTCCATCCTCCAGAATTCATAAACTATAATGTTTGACTATTGCATGCGTGTGCAAATACATGGGAATGTTTATTTCACTACGTTTCGGTGTTTGCCAGTACTCACATACAATGTCAACAAGGTGTGTGGAAAACCTGCTGAACTTTTATACCATTTATGGTCTTTGGGAAATAAATGTTCCACGAAGTGCCAAAATCATGATGCAAAGGAAAATATCCAGGAGATCTTTTACAATGTTCATTTCATTTCATTAGTAATTTCTCATCCATCAAGCATACTGAAAAACAATTACTCTTTTGAGTTTGTCTATTAGTTGTTAAATTAGTTTATATTGCCCATAGATCAGAAAGGATTTGTTAAATTGTTTTATTTAGACTTACCTCATTTTAGATGTCTTACAAATACCCTTTTCTAGCATAATTAGAAATGCAGTCACCACTAGAAAGCATTTGTAATTTTATAGTTGCAGATATATTGTGATGATTTTTGCATACAAATTAAAATAGAAAAGGTGGGAAATATTTTATGCTGACCAGTTTCCAACCTTTCTGAAATAACACTGTGAAGAAATGCTATTAAAGCAAACTTATACAAAGCAATGCTAAACAGAGTTTGTTAACAATGTTTGATACATTGACAAACTTTGTTCTTCAAAAACTGCCAAGGTCATATCACATTTGTTTAAAAGGTAACTTGATGCATTTTCCATCCTGTGTTATGTCTTGGCTTTATCTAACTTTATTCTTTAGAAAGTCATGCAATGGAAGGATTTTTTTATGTATCTATGATAAGTAACTAACTATACTTTTAGTGTTTTTGCTCTGACCGTTACAACTAACTGCTTAATTACTTAGTGCTATAATTAGTTAAATGCTTTTTTCTTTTAAAAAATATTCAGTGATTTGTACTGACTACAGCATTACTATAAAATGCACTGAAGCAAAAAGTCATGTCTTCATCTATTTAACAAAAACTGTAAAACAAAGTCTGAAGAAATTGCTTACAATTTTGTAATTCATTATTTATAAGACCAAAATGCATCTGATGAAATAGGAAATCAATGCAGCGTGGTGCATAACCAGGTTGGATTTTGAATATGAAATAGTTTGTGAATATTTGCATTTTCTGTATTTTTATGGTTTGACTTTTTAGAGTCTATCTAAATACTTGGTCGTGGAACAATTCCTTGAAACTTATGCTCATAACTGTTAGTGGACAACGTAAACAAGCCAAAACACGAACTAATTACAATGATTGTGTTTTGCAAACAAGCTGGTCTGGTAATGTTAAGAACAAAAATTAATATCATGATTCTCAAAACCATTCTACTACTGGTGTGAAAACACAGACCAGTGAAATCCACTAATTCACATTAAATTGTTAGGCAATTGCTTTGTTAATGAATTATCCAATTGCATAGTACAATGTGATCCTCTGGCATATGCATTAATAAATGGATGTATACTGAGCACATGCAACTCTGTATTGTATTTTCTGCCTTCTAATTTAATTTATGCAACATCATTTCATTATTTAGGAATAAAAATTCCAGGTGTTTCTCTGTGTGCTTTTTAGTTTTTTACTGGCTAGAATAATCTTTACATTGTTTGGTTCTAATAGGGCATTAAAATTTGAAAAAAAATCCAGGAGTTGTATTCATGGGAAGAGCTACATATTACAAATCAATGACACTGAAAATAAAAACTGATGTATCTTACAGTATGTCTCTGAGTACTGTTAAACCTAATGAGAAAACTCAACATTCAACATATAAACAAGCAACATTACAAAATGTTTCATTATTTTAGTAAAGGATTCACTCTAGATTTATCTCAGAATGATTCTACAGAACATTGGTGAGCTCTTTAGTAGCACATAAATGTCATAAACATGATACACTTCAATAAATGACATTTTGGATTTGCCCTGATCACTTAAAATTGTTAAGCTAATAAGCATTTTTCTAGTATTCAATTATCTCTATTCATTCTCTTTTTTGTATCAAATATATATCTAATGACAGTATGAATTAAGTCTAATTATGAATATCATGAAGTACAGGTACTAACATTGGAATAGTTACAAAGTCTACGTTTTTTCTCCCTAGACAAGTAGTTCTGTTGTCTCCAGAGCAAAGCCTGCTGTGTTTAGAGATTCAAATTAGTGATCACTCTGAGGCTCACAGCAACCTCTGTCAGCTATGGGGTCTACTAAAGTGCTGGGCAATTTGTTTTATTCTAGATACAATGCTCAAAGACAAAGCCCTGTTATTCATCTACAGATGAACCTCCCATTAGAAGTCCTTAAAGAAACAAGTGAAAATCAAATATGGGTGAAATGAAGTATTTAAAGCCATAGTGGAACATTTACTAGTTGAAGGAACCCTAATGAATGATTATTTAAGATAAGTAATCAGATGTCCCCATCATAACCTACTCCAATTAATCTATTTCTAGGATAATTTATATTTTTAATTTTCCTTAAATGAGGCACATTTATAAATGACAATTCTCACTTACCGTTTTTCATTGGGTCTTTTAAAACAATGTTTGAAGCGAGTTTTAGTTTCTCCTTTTAATTTCTCTAAATTATATAAAGATATGACTAGACTAGTACTTTAAAGGACTGATGTAGTATCTTTAATTTTTATACTCAAATAATTAAAAATAATTATACAGAAATCAGGAAATATCCTTGGATGGTGTCTGATTTCCCCATTACCACTGGGCAGAATTATTGGACACATAGGGAAAAGCAATTCACAGAAATAAAAAACTAATGACAATAAATATATTTAGAGATCTTCTCAATGGAAATAAAAATTCAAAATATATCTTTCATAAAAGTGGCAAAAATGTTAAAAACTTGATTAAGAAATCCACATACTATTTTGAACAATTTCTTGTCAAAGCCATTAACAAGATTAACTATACATTGCATCCACAAACTGTAAGAGCCAAAAGCTAAAGAAAATATGTTTTGGCTGTAATAAATAGCACACATTGTAATGATGATGACGGCAAAGAGAAGTAAATAATGAAATCACTACCTTTGTAGCAGGATATTCCTTTGTTGTGGGAATCCATCCCATTCATTGTAGGATGTTTAGCAGCATCACTGGCCCCTTCCCTGGGTCCAGATAATCATGGATTTCACCTGAGAAGTTGGCGAGAACTCCCAGCACTGTGAAAGTGCTGGTAAACCAGGTGAAAACAGCTTGGCTGAACAACAGTCCTGTCTCCCACCCTGCTAAACACTCAGCTGAAAAATTACAACCCAAGGAGGTTATGTCCCTCTAGTGTTGGTTCTTCCTAAGAGTTTAGAAACAAAGCTTCTCATGAAAAAGACATCAGCATCATGGTGTTGTGAGAAAACATTGTGGTCTCTTCCTTTAAAGTGACAATTTGGACAACAATAATTCAGCAAAGGATCCCCTATATAACATACAACCAAGTCTGAAAGGTTGGTGCACTGAGACATATGAAGCTGAGTATATCGAGAAAGCAAAGCAGACAGGACAGGGGAAGACAGAGACAGGAGCCACAGACAGTCTGGCACTGACATGCCCCAGTGGACATGGTAGCAGTGCAAGGTTCAGATTACAATCCCCCTGGAAAGACCAAAGGGGCAGAGGAAGCATTCTGGCCCCTGGGGCACGTACACATTCAGGCTGAGCCCAGGGATAGGGACCGAGAAACAGTGCAAAGGGTGATGGCTAAGATCAAGCAGCTGCCATCAGCGGGGGGTAAAAAACAAAGCTGCAGACACATGAATCCATCCGCCCTCACCCTCCCAGAGCCCACCTGGCTTCAGCAGACCTGGCAGTAATGGAGGAAGGTCACAAAGGAGCATAAGCAGCCTTTCAGCCTAAGTGGCCTATACTCATTAAATCTAAACCCAGTGGAAAAAACAAAGCCACAGACACATGAACCATCATTCCCTGACTTACCCACTCCTTTCTCACCCAACAGGGAAGAGTGAGGTAGAGGCAGCTGGGACACCTAGACAGCACAGCACAGCTGGCAGTGGCAGGAACTCAGAAACCATGATCCTCTTGCCTATCAGACCCACCAAGAGGGTGGTGCGCTAAGACCCAGGTGACCAGGCCATGGGGAAAATACCCACCTCCTCAAAGAATATAGGTCTTTTTCCACATTATAGGCAATACCACGCCCTCCTACAAGATTCCAGAAGTCCCAGTAGTGCAGGTAAACAAAGATTTACAATATAGCACCATCTACTGTAAAACAAAGAAAAAGACCTCTACTTACCAACCCACTAAATGATTAAAAACAGCAAGTACTTTAAAAAGTTTTTCAATCCTTTGAATGCCCTAACAGAGAAATAATACATCAAGTGCCATGGACAACCAAGATAACAATGTACATCGAAAAGTAAATGAAAAATCTTCAGAAAACAAACTCAAAGATATAGAAGATCATGATTTAAATAACAGAAACTCAAGATTGCAGTTCTGAAAAAATCTAATGAGATGCAAAAAAACTCAAAGTTAGCAAGCTTAGGCATAAAATCAATGAACAAAAAGAGCACTTTATAAAAAACTGAAACCATAAAAAGAGAAACAAACATTCTAGAGCTGAAGAACACAAATGAAGTGAACTAAAGACTTTAAGAAATAGAACAGACCAGATGGAAGACAGAATTAGTGAAATTGAAGGTAGAAATCTCAAAATGATACATGTGGAAGAAGAGAGAGAATTGAGAGGTGAAAAAAAGAAAAAGAACTCTATGAGAACTATGATGCTTCATTGCAAAGAACAATGGCTATCCCAGAAAGAGAAGAGAGAAAAGGAAACAGGTGATTTAGACAAATAATAGATGAGAACTTCCCACATGTATGGAAAGACCTGGGCCTTGGAAACCAAGAAGCGGAGGGAATACCGAACTATCTCAATGCACAAACAACTTCTCTTTGGCACACTATACAAAAGTTGTCAAAAGTTTAAAGAAAGAATTCTCATGGCAAATAGGGAAAAGAAGATTATAATCTATAAAGAAAATCTTATTAAACTACTATCAGATTTTTCAGCATAAACCTTACAAGCTAGGAAAGAGTAGAATCAAATATTCAAAATATGGATAGAGATAAATTACCAACCAAGAGTAATATATCCAGCAAAGTTATCCTATAGATAGGAAGAAGAAATAAAGGCTTTTCCAGACAAAAAAAAAGCTGAGCTAAATTACTACCACAAGACCAGCATGACAAGAAATGTTGAAAGGAGCCTATCTATGTGAAACAAACAAAGTATACAAAACTGTAAGATGACAGACAGAAGCAGGAAATTGCAACTCTACTTCAAAATAGGCTATTAAACACTTAAATATAACATAAAGGTTAAAGGGAATTTAACCTTATACTTCTCAAAATCCCTGCCCCCCAAACAGAAGAAGAAAAACTTCCTATCTCATTAGGTGAGGTCAACATTACCCTGATACCAAAAACTGACAGGGAAAACATAAAAAAAGAAAATTATAGGTTAATTTCTCTGATGAACATAGAGGCAAAAATGCTAAACAAAATACTAGCAAATCAAATACAATAACACATCATGATCAAGTGGTGTTCATTCAAGGACACAAGGATGGTTTACCATACACAAATCAATTAGTGAGATACACCACATTAACAAAGGCTAAAAAACATGTCAATAGATGCAGAAAAAACATTCACTAAGATATAACATTCATTTATAATTAAAGCACTTAATAAAGTGAGCATGGAAGAAAACTACTGCAACATAATGATGGCCATATATGACAAACCCTCAGCTAATGTCATAGTCAGTGGTGAAAAACTAAGTATTTCTTCTAAGATCAAGGACAAGACAAGAATGCCACTCTTGCCACTGTTTTTCAACATAGTACTGGAAGTCCTCTCCAGAGTAATCAGGCAAAAGAAAGAATTAAAAAGCAACCAAATTGAGAATGAAGAAGTAAAATAGCCACTTTTAGCAGATGACATGTTTGTATATGTAGAAAACCTTAAAGACTCCACCAAAAGACCATTAGAAGCAATAAATATAGTAAAGCTGCAGGATACAAAAGCAATGTACAAAAGTCCATTGTATTCCTTTATCGTAACAATGAAATATCAGAAAAGGTGAACAAAATAATTCTATTTGCAAATGCAAAAGAAAGGGTAAAATACATAGGAAAAAAGGAAGTGTAGGATGCATAAAGTGAAAACTATAAGACATTAAAAAAACTGAAGAAGACACAAAGAAATGAAAATATATTGGTGTACACAGATTGGAAGAATCAACATAGTTGATATGGCCATATTACCTAAAGCAATATGTAGATCGAACATAATCTTCAACAAAATCCCAAGGGCATTTTTTAAAGAAATAGAACCAAAAAAATAATCATCAAATTTGTATGAAACCACAAAAGACCCCAAATAGCCAAAGTAATCCTGAGAAACAAGAAAACCACAAGTATTGAACTATACTGGAGTGCTAAAATAATCAAAACAATATAGTCTCAGCAGGAAAACAGACATGCAGACCAATGGGACAGAATTTAGAGCCCAGAAATAAACCCACACATATGTGGGCAACTAATCTTGGACAAAGAAGCCAAAAACGTACAATGGACAAGGAAAGCCTCTTCAATAAATGGTGTTGGGAAAATCAGAAAGCCACATGCAAAAGTATAAAGCCTGTTGTTATCTGAACCATACCCAAAAATTAACTCAAAATGGATTAAATATAAAAACTGAAACAAAATGAATTAAATAAAAAAACTGAAGCAACAAAATACAAAGCAGAAAACATAGGAATAACCTCGTAGACCTTAGCCTCAGAGGGTTTTTTGTGAACTTGTTCCCAAAGGCAAGGGAAGTTAGAGCAAAAGTAAATAAATAGGACTACATCAAACTAAAAAACTACACAGCAAAGTAATCCATAAACAAAACAAAAAGTCAACCAACTGAATGAGAGAAGATATGTATTTTCAAATNAACAAAATAATTCTATTTGCAAATGCAAAAGAAAGGGTAAAATACATAGGAAAAAAGGAAGTGTAGGACACATACAGTGAAAACTATAAGACATTTAAAAAAACTGAAGAAGACACAAAGAAATGAAAATATATTGGTGTACACAGATTGGAAGAATCAACATAGTTGATATGGCCATATTACCTAAAGCAATATGCAGATTGAACATAATCTTCAACAAAATCCCAAGGGCATTTTTTAAAGAAATAGAACCAAAAAAATAATCATCAAATTTGTATGAAACCACAAAAGACCCCAAATAGCCAAAGTAATCCTGAGAAACAAGAAAACCACAAGTATTGAACTATACTGGAGTGCTAAAATAATCAAAACAATATAGTCTCAGCAGGAAAACAGACATGCAGACCAATGGGACAGAATTTAGAGCCCAGAAATAAACCCACACATATGTGGGCAACTAATCTTGGACAAAGAAGCCAAAAACGTACAATGGACAAGGAAAGCCTCTTCAATAAATGGTGTTGGGAAAATCAGAAAGCCACATGCAAAAGTATAAAGCCTGTTGTTATCTGAACCATACCCAAAAATTAACTCAAAATGGATTAAATATAAAAACTGAAACAAAATGAATTAAATAAAAAAACTGAAGCAACAAAATACAAAGCAGAAAACATAGGAATAACCTCGTAGACCTTAGCCTCAGAGGGTTTTTTGTGAACTTGTTCCCAAAGGCAAGGGAAGTTAGAGCAAAAGTAAATAAATAGGACTACATCAAACTAAAAAACTACACAGCAAAGTAATCCATAAACAAAACAAAAAGTCAACCAACTGAATGAGAGAAGATATGTATTTTCAAATGATACCTAAGATGAAGGGCTAATATCCAACATATATAAAGAACTCATACAACTAAACAATAAAAAACAATTAAAAATGGGTGGAGAACCTAAACACTTTTCCCAAATACACATAAATGGCCAACTGATATATGAAAACACACCCAACTTGACTAGCTATAAGGGAGATACAAGTCAAAACCTCAATGAGATACCACCTCACATTTGTTAGAACAGGAGGCCCCCACTTTTTTGGCACCAGCGGCTGTTTTTGTGAAGACAACTTTTCCATGGGCCAGGGTTGTGAGGATAGTTTCAGGATGATTTGAGCACATTACGGTCAGAAAGCTCCCTTCCTGCTGTGCGGCCTGGTTCCTAACTGGCTCAGTCAGGAGCCTGGGGATCCCTGTGTTAGTGTCTACTACCAAGAAGATAAGAAATGACAACTGTTGGAGAAGATGTGGAGAAAAAGGAACTTTTGTACACTGCTAGTGGGAATGTAAATTGGTACAGCCATGATGGAAAAGAGTATAGAGATTCCTCAAAAATTAAGAACAGATCCCCAGTGGCCAAGATAAATGCCTAGGTAGATATGTTTCACTTCCTCACACAACCAAAAGAAGAATAATAACCAATTTAAAAACAAAAATCAACCAGAACTGCCAGAAAATCAAACTGTACAAAAATCTGACAAACAAGGAATTAAAGAAGAAATATTCATCCAGACTGGTAGGAGGGGTGGAGACAGGAAGATAGGGTGTGGAAGATGCATGACAAGGTAGTAACTGGCAGACAAGGCAGGTTAGGCAGCAGCTGACAGACTGGGTGATCTCACATTCACATGCAGATAAGCCAGGAGGAACAACTGGGGGATGAGATGGACCACACAACCCAGGGTTCTAGCATTGGAAAAGAAAGCCTCACAACCTTTGGCTGTAAAATACCTGTGGGCATTGTGGCAATGGGAGAAACTCCAAGTCTCACAAGAGAGTTTGTTGGAGAGAACCACAGGGTCCTAGAATGAACACAATCCCACCCACCCCAGGAATCAGCACCAGAAGGGCCAAATTTGCTTGTCAGTAGTAGAGGAAGTGACTGAAAGCTGGCCAAG
The DNA here is from genome assembly GCF_014824575.4 of Sturnira hondurensis. NCBI lineage: Eukaryota > Metazoa > Chordata > Mammalia > Chiroptera > Phyllostomidae > Sturnira > Sturnira hondurensis. The sequence goes on from NW_028080827.1 coordinate 9,188,874, forward strand.
AGCTGAGTAAGAGGCGCTGTTCCCCTCCCTGACCCCTCCTCCCATATACAGCACCAAAAGACAGCAAAGTGAGTTGTCCCACCCTGGCAAAAACCTAAGTCTCCACTTCTTTCAACTTCAACTTAACACATGTGCCCAGACAAAGGAATATGGCCCAAATGAAAGAACAGACCAAAACTCCAGAAAAACAGCTAGGCAATGAAGAGATAGCCAACCTACCAGATGCAGAGTTCAAAATACTGCTAATCAGTTTGCTGAGAAGATCAAGAAATTGAAACCTCGTTTGAAAAAACATTGAAGAAGAACTTCCCCAATCTGGCAAAAAAAAAAAAAAAAAGACTTCCAGGAAGTCCAGGAAGCTCAGAGAGTTCCAAGGAAGCACACACGAAGCCACACCATAATTACTTTACCAAAGATTAAAGATAAGGAGAGAATTTTAAAAGCAGAAAGAGAAAAGGAGACAGTTACCCACAAAGGAGTGCCCACAAGACTGTCAGCTGATTTCTCAAAAGAAACCTTACAGGAAAGAAGGGGCAGGAAAGACATATTCCAACATGAAAGGCAAGGACCTACATCCATGATTACTCCATCTAGCAAAGCTTTTATTTAGAATGGGAGGGCAGATAAAGTGCTTCTCAGAAAAGGTCGAGCTAAAGGAGTTCATCATCACCAAGCCCTTACTGTATGAAATGTTAAAGGGACTTATCTAAGAAAAAGAAGATAAATACTATGAACAATAAAAGTACAACAAACTCACAACTATCAACAACTGAACCTAAACAAAAATTAAAACAAACTAAGCAAACAACTAGAACAGAAACAGAATCACAGAAATGGAGATCACATGGAAGGTTATCAGTGGGGAGGGGGAGGGAGGACAATGGAGGAAAAGGTACAGGGAATAAGAAGCATAACTGGTAGGTACAAAATACACAGGTTAAGAATAGTATAGGAAATGGAGAAGCCAAAGAATTTATATGTACAACCCATGGACATGAACTAAGGTCGGGGAATTCAGGAGAGAGGGGGAGTGCAGGGTGAAGAGGAATAAAGGGGAGAAAAACATGGGACAACTGTAATAGCACAATCAATAAAATACACTTAAAAAGTAAAATACATTAAAAAATTAAGAATGGAGTTACCATATAATCCCCCAATTCCTCTCCCATGTATGTATCCAAAACTAAAATACTGAAGGGAGATGTGCATTCCCATATTTATTATAGCATTATTCACAATAGCCAAGATATGAAAGAAACCAACCTAAGCTTCCATCAATAAATGCGAGTAAAGAAGAAAAACACATGAGAAAGATAGATACATATACACACACAGATACATATACACACATTTAAGCCGTGAGAAAGAACAAAATCCTGCCATTTGTGACAACATAGATGGACCTTGAGGATGTTATGCTGACATGTCAGACCAAAAAAAAACAAATACTGTATAGTATCACTTATATGTTCAATTTTTTAAAAAGCTGAACTCATCATAAAGAATAAAATGATGATTACCAGGAAAGGGGGTTAGGGGAATAGGTGACATACTGTTTAATGGCACAAACTTGCAACTAGTGAGTAGATAAATCCTGTATCCAACACACACTACAGTAAGTGTAGGTAACAGAGTTGTGTTATAAACATCAGATTTGTTATGGGACTAGAACTTCACTAATCCCACCACAAAAATGACAATCACACTGTAACATGTAAGTATATCAAATCAACATGTGTATACCTTTAAAAAAATCACATAATTTTATATGTCAAATATATTGCAAAATAAAAATATTAAGTAAATTCAGGCCACAGGAGTAAGGACTGAAAGTGAATACTGGTTGTAATTTACAAAGATATTGATACATTGAAACAGAATGAAAAATAGAAGATATTTGAGTGATACACTTAACCAGAAAAATTAATGACATTCTTAAAATTTGCAAATATTGTAAACAGTGTACATATTTTCTCAAGCCAAATAAAACATCTGCAATATTAATCAAATATTTTGCCACAAAGGAAATATTAAATAGGTAGGAAGAAAAGGAGGGTGGAAAGGAGAAAAATTATGGGACAGACTAGACCCACACTAAAGGTAACAAAATAACTAATAAAATTAACTCACCATAAGCAAAGTGAAATGATGAAAACATAGGCAAAATAATAAGCAAAATTGGAAATGAGAAAGGAATAATTTTTTAAAGAAAAATAACAATATAAAGACTTAAAATTTTTAAAAATTAAGAACCCCATGTTAATAAATTTGAAACTTTGGATAAAGCATCTACTTTTCTGGCAAAATTTAACTTACTAGATATATTAGAGTAAATAATGTTAGCTTTTGTAGCAAGCAATGCAAAGTCTCAGTGGCTCAAAATAATAAAGGTTTATTTCTTACTCACAGCAAACCCAGTGTGGCTTGGCTGACCCCCCGGGCAGCTTTGCTTTAAGCAGCGACTTTAGTGTCCTTCCTTCACTTGCAGCCACCTAGCCAAGATTTAGGATGACCATGGAAGTCATATGGACTGTTTCGAGGTAGTCATGGCAGTAGCATTGATCATTATCCACCACTTTTCACTGCCCTCATTGCAAGACCACCTCGCAGTATGTACGGGAGGCCGACAAAGCCGGTATCCTGTGCTCCCTGAAAGGATCTCGGTGTTACTGAGCATGCAGCCAACTTCTGCCGCATCTGAATGGACCCATGATGAAGCATGTTGCTATGAATGACACTGAAATTCTTGTAAAAGAATCTTGTTCCCAGAATTTCTGGAGGAATCTGGTTTAATTCAGCAGTTTTCAAACTTTTCATTGAATGGCACAAAATACTAATTACTAAAATTCTGCAGCACAACAAAAATATATTTTTGATAGTCTGAAAAGATAATACATATCATTTTCACTCATTCACACCAGAAGGCTCTTGTTGTGTTGGCTGTTGTCATTTTTTTAATTTAACAATATAAGGGAAAAGAGGTCAATGCCCCTGACTAAATAGTCAGGTATTGCACGTTTTAAAAATTCTTGTGGCAGACCAATTGAAAATGGTTTAATTTATTAGTGGGTTCATTCAAATATTCAAGAAGGTTTTCATCTCCAAACCCTATGAAATGTTACGGAACGTTTGAAAAGGAAACTACTCAGCTTATTTTCTGAAGCTAATTTAACACTGATTTCCATAGTACTAGAAATAATGTCTCAGCTAGCTCATGTGCGAAGTGAGGATATCAATACTCTCAGTGTTGGAGTTATTGAGAGAATTAAATGATTTATAAAGTGCTTAAATAATGAATGCTACATGGTAAATAATATATATTTCTAAAATTATCATCGTGCCATAGTAAATAATAGGCTCATCATAATTTTAAATAAATTTTAATTTTAAGTAAAATTATTTCAAACTGTACTCAATAGCAATGTAAGAAAATTATCTACCACAGTAAATTTCTTCTAGAAATACAAACATAAAATATTAGAAAATCCATTAAAATACAACACATTGATATATAAAATAAATTGATCATCTTATTATGTGATACAAACTATGAGATTTAACAAATATGCTAGTTAAAAGTTTATAGAAAATGAGTAAATCAATAGCTCCCAACATAAGAAACTGCCCCTTTTTAAATAAGAAAAAAGACAAAATTTCCTACTTTCAGTAATATTTATTACTTTTCTGTAATCTTAAAAGAATGCATTAATGCATGTATCAAAGAAAAAAGGGTGCTCCCTGCCTAACTCATAAAAAAGTACTGAATAGGAGATTTACAAAATAGTGACTTTGTTGTTTTATACAGCAAATACTAATAAAATTGATGACTATATTATGTGAAAGCCTGGGAAAAGGCCCAGAAGGTAATATACAAAATTACATTTTAGCATAGCTATGAAAAAGTAATACTCATACATTTAAAAGAATAACTTATTTCTAGGGCAATAATTTTGAAATCCAAGTGACCTTTCAATATTTATAGCAAAAACTGAGCTATTTTTCAAGTATCCACAGAGCTTATCACTCAGGAAATAACCACAATAGCTAACACTGTATAACACAAAACACCATTTTCACATGTAATATTCCATTTATTCTTTGTGTGTGTGTGTGCTGGTGAAACTTTATTTACAAAAAACAACAGTCCATAGTATGTAATCTCTGCTATATACCAAATAAAACTCAGTGTAGTACTGGCCACAACCAAAAAGTTATACCCTGAGGCAAGATTGTTATACAACAAAATTCCTTAAATACTATATATCAGATTGAAATTTATTTTTTTCTGTACATCTTATTTTTATTATTGCTCAAGCACAGTTGTCTCCATTTTTACCCCACCATGGACCCCCATCCTACCCATCCCTGCATCTCACCCTTGAACCCACTTTTTGTCCATGTGTCCTTCATACATGTTCATTGATAGACCTTCCCCTATTTTTCCCCATTAACCCTCTCCCTCACCTCTGATTATTGTCAGTCTGTTCCTTATTTCAATGTTTCTAGTTATATTTTGCTTGCTTGTTTATCTTGTTGATTAGGTTCCACTTATGGTCTCTGAGCTATTAACCACTTATAGTATTTGTGATAAATACCACTTATGGTATTTGTCCCTCACTGCCTGGCTTATTTCACTTAGGATAATGCTCTCCAGTTCCATCCATGCTGTCACGAGGGGAGGGAGCAACTTCTTTCTTTCTGCTGCATAGTATTTCATTGTGTGAACATACCATGGTTTTTTTAGCCACTTATTTACTGGTGTTTATTATTCACAGAGGGGGGTTTTAAAGAGGTTACAAATGGGTTTTCAAAGCCCATTAACAACAAGTCCTGGAATTAAACTCAATCTCCATGTGTTCTGTGGCAAAGAGATTGAATGGTCTAGTTGCCTACCCATATTTCTCTCCTTCTTTCTCACTAAAAGGAGAATAGCATTATTTCATGTGGCAAAGTGCTCTGTGAAAAGATGGCATTTCTCAGCTTCTCTTGCAGCTATGGGCAGACAGTGACCTTTTTTTCTGTTTTATATTTGCTTCCAGGAATGTGGAAGTAATGGCTGGAGGTGCAGCAGTCATCTTAAAACATGAGGCAACCTTAAGCCATGTTCTAAAGTTAAAACCCTGGTGACTGTGGAGTCAGCAACACTGGCCCCAGAAAGCAATCTCTAGAATTAATTTACATAAAGAACAATAATCCCTTGTGTGTTAAAGTCACTGATATATAGAGTGTAATGATAACTGACATGTATCATATAGTACCTAATCCTAACTGATATGTGCTATTTCTTCTATACCATAGGTGAGGTGATCAAATGTTAGTATAAGTTAGTGTAAGAACAGGACAGAAATATTTTAGAATATTTAAAACAAATCACATCTGATCACAAACTTATTAGACATTCTTTAGTACCATCGCTTAAAGTGAGAAATTGACTTTGAAAGAAAAGGAGAAGTGCGGGGGAGGAAGAAGGGAAAGGGGTGGAGAAAAGTGTATTCATAGCAGTGTACATTTAACCATACCTATATCTTCAATTATTATCTGGCCCCCAAATACAGGACCCCCAAATACATTCTATTATCATAGACTACTTCTGTGGACCCTAAACGTTCATACGCAATTGCTTACTTATCTTTCAACATAAAAGTCTGAAGCACCAATCTTAGCAGGCCCAAAGCAGAAATTATAAACTGCCCTTTGAATCTGACTACCTGAACTTCTTCCTATCCCAGTAATAATCTTCTGTGGAGTTAAGCCAGCCAATAACTTAGGGGTCAATTTAAGGCGAGTTCCTTAACCTCCCACACCCAATCCATGACCCAGTACCATCTGTTTATGCTCCAAGATAGCTTTCAAATCTGCCCGCCCTTTTCTCTCTCCACTACAAGCCAGTTCTACATGACTGACATAGCTTTTATATCCTAGTACGAAAACCTCCAGACCTTTCTACTGAATTCCATTTGGTCGCTCCTCCAGTCTCCTCAGCAGGTTAACAACCAGTGTGGCTTTTTTAAAAGCTTCCCTCCTCATTGTGTCATTTGATTAAAACATAATGGTTGTCCGTTGTCTTTACAATAAAGATAAAATTGCAAATACAACCTAAAAGAAAATCTATGATCTGACCCCTGGTACCTCTTCGACATCATATTCTATGCTCCAGGCCCTCTGATCTTCTTTATGTTCACCAAATCTACCTTCTGCACTCCCCTAAGAGTCTTTGCATAGCTTTTCTCCATAGCACTAAAGTATAGTGGCAATTATTTACTTGAATGATCATTTGGTTAATATTTATCCGTGCTCTCTCCCAAGAGACAGAGTAGGTGCTCTGAGAGCATGAATTTTATCTGTTTTGCCTATTATTCTGTTTTATGTAATACTTGGCACAAAATAGGCACTGACTTAGATGTATATGTGGAGACATAGATTGGTTAAATAAATAAATGAATGAATATTCTAAAATATTAATAAGTGATAGGGTTATGATGATATTTTCTTTATTATACTCTTCTGTGTTTTGTATTTCCTATAGTTAGTATTAATAGTAATTTATAAAGATACTTTTTAAAATCTTGAAAAACACAGGCAACTGAATTCTGTCAGGTAGGTAAGAAGTTGTAACTGAACCAACGGCACTACCCCTTCTTCCCTGGTAGTGGAAGCAAAGGTTGAGGCATTCACAGAAACACTGAATGACCAGAAAAGCCCACAAAAACTTCTCAGGGCAATAAACATTTGTTAGCTTAGTCCTAAACTAGAATAAGAACTCTAATGATTCTCAAGTGAGACCTTCAGGGTCTACACAAGTCCCACACATCATTATCCAACATCATTTCAAAAAACAAAACCTTCCTCAGCTTAGTGAGATTTTGAGATCCTGTTTGAATAACCCCCTCACCTAACCTTTCCCCAGGGAGCTTGCATTTAAAGTCAAATAGCTTGTTTTTTTCCCCATACCTGGGAGTCTTGTGCTGAGATTGTGTTGCTGATTTTGACCTTTGCTTTTCTGCTCTAATCCTTCTTGCTCATACTAACTGCAGTGTAGTCTTGCCATAAAAAAGCATATATATCAGATACACAGTGAATGTTTTTCAGTGCTGAATAGAACAATATTTCATTACCATCCATTATAAAAGCTCCCCACAGCAGTGCCTAGGTTTCTTGTGTGTCCATAACTACATAGAGGATTTTTAGCATTTATGGTTCTTATTATTAACATAATATGAGTTACTAAAGTGTTATCAAAATCCAAAATAAGTATATGAATCTTGGTGGAGAAAACCTAATTGATTCAAACAAATCCCTTCTTTGAGTATCGTGTGGGAATATAATTTATTTGTTCTAATATTTTTTTTATTTTTTTCTGAAATTAGATAAATTTGAGTATTTTAAAACCAACCAAAAGTTCTGTGTACAGAAAATATCTCTTACTTTGTCGTAAGGAATGAGGATTTATGTTAGGTGGAGGTTATTTTTGTTGGTTGCTTTCTGTTGTTGTTTGATGTCAGTTTTTTGAGATACCAGGTACTAAGTTGTTTCCTGAAACAGAATTATACGTTAACACTGTTCTTTGCAGTTTGAGAGTCCATGCACCCTATAGTTCGGGGATTTTTCCTATTGATAGAAAGTGTGTAGGAGAATAAGGATGAACCCTGGCACCATGTAGACTTGAACTCAGATCCTTGCTCCGGATTAACTAGCTGTGTGATCTTAAACAGCTAGTTTACCTTGGAGTAGTTTCAAATTCTACTTACAAAAGTGGAAAGAGAGAATAACAATACCTGCCTCGTGAGTTTGCTTTGAGAACTGACTAGACACGTATGAGTCATTCCCCTGGCACAGGGTAGGCACTCAAATATTAGCTCTCTTCCCCCTTTTCAGAAAACTACATTAAATTTTTAGTAGCATTTATAAAAAGAATTTTATAAGGTGTTTAAATAGAGATTTAAATAACTCTGTTGTTTTATGAAAAAATGTGTAGGTTAAAATGTAACAGGAGATGTCAAGATAGAAATGTTAGAAGAGCAGCATTGTTTAAAGAACATTTTGTGATTGGGAATATGTCACAAATAACGGAGGAAGTTTGATGTTGGGGGTGTGTGAAGGATGTAATGAGAGCTACAACTTCCAAAGAACAGAGCATGACTCTTGCTAAAGGTCATCTCAGAAAACACTTTGAAGATGGACTTTCATAAAATATCATGCATACAGTTGCTGTCAAGTTTTTTTAAATTTATTTAATTGCTTTTCAAGTACAGTTTTCTGTCTATTACTCCCATCCCAACCCACTCCCCCGTGCTCCCCCCCATTCCACTCTTCTTAGTTGTTGCCCATGTATCCTTTATATTTGTTCCTCTAAATTCCTCCCCTATTTCCCCTGAAATTCCCTCCCCTCTCCCCTCTGGTCACTGTCCCCCTGTTCTCTATTTCAGAGTCTTTGGTTATATTTTGCTTCCTTGTTTTTTTTGTTGTTTAGATTCCTGTTAAAGGTGAGATCATATGGTATTTGTCCTTCAACACCTGGCTTATTTCACTCAGCCTAATGCTTTCCAGTTCCATCCATGTTGTTGCAAAAGGTAGGAGCTCCTTCTGTCTTTCTGCTGCATAGAATTCCATTGTGCATATGTACCATAGTTTTTGATCCATTCATTTACTGACGGGCACCTAGGTTGCTTCCAACTCTTGACTATTGTAAATTGTGCTGCTATGAACATTGGGGTGCATAGGTTCTTTGGGATTGGTGTTTTAGGGATCTTAGAATACAATCCCAGCAGTGGAATTGCTGGATCAAAGGGCAGGTCCAATTTTAGTTTTCTGGGAAAATTCCACACTGTTTTCCATAATGGTTGTACCAGTCTGCAATCCCACCAACAGTGGACTAGAGTCCCCTTTTCCCCACACACTCTCCAACATTTGTTGTTTATTGCTTTGTTTATGATAGCCATTCTCACCAGTGTAAAGTGGTATCTCATTTTGGTTTTAATTTGCATCTCTCTGATAGCTAGCGATATTGAGCATCTTTTCCTGTGTCTCTGGCTCCTCTGTATGTCCTCCTTGAGGAAGTGTCTGTTCAAGTCCTTTCCCCATTTTTTAATTGGGTTAGTTGTCTTCTTAGAGTGAAGTCGTGTGAGTTCTTTGTATATTTTGGAGATTAAACCTTTGTCTGAGGTATCATTGGCAAATATGTTTTCCCAAACAGTTGGTTGTCTTTTTATTTTAATGCTGTTTTCTTTAGCCACACAGAAGCTTTTTATTTTGATGAGATCCCATTTATTTATTCTTTCCTTTATATTCCTTGCTTTAGGGGACATATCATAAAAATGTTGCTGCATAAAATATCTGGTATTTTCCTGCCAATGTTCTCCTCTAGGACTTTAATGGTGTCACGGCTTATATTTAAGTCTTTTATCCACCTTGAATTTATTTTGGTGTATGGTGTAAATTGGTGCTCGAGTTTCATTTTTTTGCACACAGCTGTCCAGTTCTCCCAACACCATTTGTTGAAGAGGCTATCTTTACCCCATTTTATGTTACTGCCCCCTTTGTCGAATATTAATTGACTGTAGAGAGTTGGGTTTATTTCTGGGCTCTCTGTTGTGTTCCATTGGTCTATGTGCCTGTTTTTATGCCAGTACCAGGCTGTTTTGATTACAGTGGCCTTGTAATACAGTTTGATATCAGGTATTGTGATCCCTCCTACTTTGTTCTTCTTTCTTAACATTGCAGCTGCTATTCGGGGTCATTTGTGGTTCCATAGAAATTTTTGAAGTGTTTGTTCTATGTCTGTGAAATATGCCATTGGTACTTTAATAGGTATTGCATTAAATCTGTAAATTGCTTTGGGTAGTATGGACATTTTGATGATGTTAATTCTTCCAATCCATGAACACGGTATATGTTTCCATTTATTTGTGTCTTCCTTGATTTCTTTCTTCAGTGTTGTGTAGTTTTCTGCATACAGGTCTTTTACCTCCTTGGTTAGGTTTATTCCCAGATATTTTATTTTTCTTTTTGCTATATCGAATGGGATTTTTTTCCTGATTTCTGCTTCTGCTGCTTCATTGTTGGTATACAAAAATGCCTTTGATTTCTGGATATTGACTTTGTATCCCGCTGTTTTGCCAAATTCATTTATTAGTTCCAGCAGTTTTTTGGTAGAGGCTATAGGGTTTTCCATGTACACTATCATGTCATCTGCAAACAATGCCAGTTTTGTTTCCTCCTTTCCAATTTGAATGCCTTTTATTTCCTTTTCTTGCCTGATCTCTGAGGCTAAAACTTCCAATACTATATTAAATAGAAGTGATGAATGTGGACAACCTTGTCTTGTTCCTGATCTTAGTGGAAAAGCTTTTAGTTTTTGCCCATTGAGTATGATGTTGGCTGTAGGTCTTTCATATATGGCCTTTATTATATTGAGGAATGCTCCCTCTATTCCCACTTTGCTGAGTGCCTTCATCATAAATGGGTGTTGTACCTTATCAAAAGCTTTTTCTGCATCTACTGATATGATCATGTGGTTTTTGTCTTTGCTTTTGTTTATGTGGTGTATTACATTTACTGATTTGTGGATATTGAACTATCCTTGCATCCCTGGGATGAATCCCACTTGGTCGTGATGTATGATCTTTTTGATGAGTTGCTGTCAAAGTTTTATTGTCTTTTACTATTGAACAAACATGGACAAAATTTAACAAAACTTTACATTATTAATAGCTTATGAATTCACTAGAGCTAATTAACTTGCTCATAAGATAACTACTTATTTATTAAACAAATACAACATACTACCTGTTTCCTCATACTGGACATATTAAGTTCTTTTTTCTTGACTTTTAATGGCTCCCAATACCAGTCATTGTGTGACTGAAGAGATCTTTCATATATAAGTATTGCTTAGAGGAGAAGATACACTGAAATCTACTCCTGTGGAAGGAAGAGAATCCAAAGTCCTGAGATAGATGTCTGTTTTATCTAAGATCACTTTCCTGGACTCTATAAAGGCTCAGTGAAGACACTTTGTTTAGAAGAGAGATCCACACCCGTGTATTTTCCACTGGACAGCAACTCTGTGTCAGATATGCTGCCCTTCTGGGTGAGGACTCCCACAGCTCCTCACCAAACACACACTGTCTTCCTCGAAACAGATAGACCCAGGTTGGCTTAAGAAATCTGAAGAGGGAGGCACTTTTTAAGCCCTTCCTTCCCCTTCAAGAAAGTCTTCCATCATGATTAGGGAACCCACTGACACTTGGAACTCCCCAATTCCTCCAGTTTCTTTGAGGCATTGCCCTGTGACCTGTCACACCAGGTGTTTCCAGCTCTTCTCTTTCAGATAGTTTCTGACACTGTCGGCCTTCACAGGGAGATACAGCTCATTTGTTTCTGAATGAAAGCACAAGCTTTCAGGAAACAAAATGCCTTTCAACTGCACTGATGATATCGTGAATATCTCTCTGAATTCATAAAACAAAGTGCCCAAGTAGAAATTGACTACAAGATCTGCCCTCAGTCTAGAATGTTTTTGCTTTCTTCCTTTCTCATCAGGCTGGCTCTTATTGGCCTTCCTTTAACTTAAGTCCGGAACTCACATGTTTGTAGGAAACCTTAGTGTCCTCCTCCTATACGCACAGCTGTACACATTACCACGTACCCACAGGCCTCTTTTCTGTCTTGTGCATCTGTTTATCCATTTTTACCATTAAACTTTTATTTCTGCATCTTGAGGGCTTGGAATAATTCTCAAAGCTTCTTGAATGTATGAGTGAACAAATATCAAATTAACAAATGAGAAGCTCTCCTTAGACTCATCTGCACAGAGGACAGGACTAAGAAAGCCCCAAATATTGGCAGTTTCCCTTATCTAAGTCCAGTATCCAGAGGTTTTCTCACCAATGTCCTTTTTCTGAGAAACATCTTAAGACTCACTCTTTGGCAGCCAGCTATATATAACTCTAATATGAATCATATTTTTCAAGAGTTTTACCTCAGTATTTTCATAGTTCTTTAGGCACGTCCTTTTAAATCCTCAGTTGTCAATGTAGTAACATTTGATTTCAAGTGTGTGACCTTCAGGACGATTCTCAGCAGGATGAGAAGCATAATAGCTAAGGAGGCCTTTGGCACCTGAAGTCCAGCTGGGGTGAATGAGGGAACTGGAACAGAAAGAAAAGCCCACTTGCCCTTTCCCCCACCCAAAGTGACTGTAGGCTACACTGTCTGTAGCCTATTATTGCATTAGATACAATAATACATCCTCCATAGACTAACTATTGCTCCAATAACAGCTTACTTATCATGTTGTTTTAATCTCTAAATCACAATAGTAACTATCTTACTGATGGGCTAATCTGACCCAATGAATATATTGAGGTACATGGTAAATATTGACTATGAGTTTGATAATATATGAACTACTAACCCTTATTTCTATTAATGAAGGCTTTGAAATTTGCTTTTTCTTCTCATTGCTTCCAGCCTAGAATATGATAATAGTACTATATTGGTCTCCATATATTCTGTTTGCTTTCCAATTCATTCTGAAGGATTGATTACCTACAACTCCATACTGAAAATCCCTGCCTAGAATTTTATACTGGCAGAAATTTGCTTCCACCTTGGTCAGAAGTCCACTTTCCTATATTTATTGTTTGCTTTAACCAAGCTAACCTCCTTCTTGTACTCCCCACTTGCTCTCCACCACCTGTAACTCATAGAACACTTAGTCCCACCTGTGAACATATGTTCAAAGTGCTAACTCAGCTGGCAACATCATCTCATCCTGTTTATCTAGTTCAAGTTCCCATCTACATGGATCAGCGTGGTCCAGCCATGTTTAAACTGAGTGTACAGATTCCATAGTGGTGGTGACTAGGTTAGAGTTAGAACATTCTGAAAAGATGTATCAGGGCCCAGAGGACATTCTGCCTGCACAGAGAGCATGGACAGGCTCACCTGGCATGAGCGTGGGAATTCATTTCAGTATTCAAATGAAGAAGCCAAACTTACTTTCCCACGTAGCAGTTTCAAACAATACATGGCATTCTTATCTAACAGTCACAATCCCTTCCAAAGAGCCAAACACTGGATGTCTAAAACAAATGCAGAAGAGAGTTTGCAAACGTAGACAGTTAGCTTGACTAAAATGGGTTTTAGAAGAGGCAGTGTGGTCAGGGCAGCTCGGTCCCACACGTGCATGGGGCAGCCCTACTTGTGTGAACCGGCAGTCACCATGTGTAGTCAGATCAAGTTCAGATTAGCCAACCTTTCCCAGAGAAGGCTGTCCAGGAGACCACATCCAGCTGACTAACAGGACATTCTCCACCCAAGGAATGATGTGATATTATTTGGCTGCCATTTTCATGTATAAATAGGAGTTATAAATTTCAAGAATTTTATTTCTTTATATCAGTGACATTTTTACGGTGCTGCCTGTGTCTTAGAAGTTATAAATTTTGGACAAATTATTTGCCTTTTCTCTTGACTATTTTACTTTTACCTCTGAGATGAAACGTGGTGATGGATATAGCCCCATTTGGGGCAAAAATGCTGCTTATTTTAGATCATTATACTAGATTGTTACACTTCAGTTCTATGAAGTCTCATCTTTTATAAGTCATGATGAAAGCTCCCACATGTCACCTTCCCCAAAAAACCCCTGAATCACCTGGAGTTAACTGGTCTGGCTAGTGAAGATATTCCTTAATGTTCCACTTTATCTTACTATAAAAACTTGATCTTAACAGTACATTCATGTGCAAACTAAGTCCCCTTTGTCTAATTTTTGTGAGAAATAACTGACATGTTGAAAGTACTATCTTTTATTTTTATGATAAAACATAACACACGTTGGCCTCCCTCCACTCCTACACACATAAACAGGCCTTACGAGTTTCTTTTACCCTTTTCAGTACAATGCTATAGGGTACACTGAAATTCTGTGTTTATCTCGTCTCCAACCTCTTAAAGCTCCATCTCAACTTTCTCTTTCTGGAACTCTGCATTCCAATACTTTTCTGGCAGTATAATTGTATTCAAACTTCTTGAACAACAAGAGTGTGAAGTGCAATGCCCAATTAAACTGTAAGTTGATGTTAATGGGAAGTGCAAGTTCTGGGTCAAACCTAAAAGGCCAAAGATTTTGCAAAGTTTTCTCTACTTCATGAACCAACACATTTCCAATGTAAACAATGGTATGGAGAGTCTTGACAGCCTGGACAAAAATAATGTCAACTAAGACCTGCGTAATTTCCTTTATATTAGTTTATGTGGAGTATGTTTTATCCTTAAATTTTGACTAATTCTAAAAACTAAATCTTTTACCATTCTCAGTAATAACCCTCTGCATTTTATAAACACACAGTTTGATTTATAATAGCTAGCAACATTAGTATAGTCCTCTATGACTCATTTTTCATATTTTCTTACAGCTATTGAAGTAAGTTCATATCCTCATCTTGATGGATTATTTGGTGAAGAACAAGTACAGTATGGATTGATCTCTATAGAGCTTCCATTAAAAAATAAAACATCCCATGTTTGTGCCATTGAACTAGAGAATTCATTTTCTTTGCTCTATTTTAATTATTGTTGTGTTAAATAACACCATTTATTGTGTTGTAGCTGGCATTTTATGAACAAAGATGACTGAAATTTGAAGGGAAAAAAAGAGAGTTTATATTTGTTAAGTGCTACAGTATATGATACTGCTAGATGCATTATTGCACAGAAACCTAAAAGTAACCTATGCAGTAGGTATTAGTTCCTTTTCACAGAATTCATCATCTGCTTATTCATTTTTTACTTATTAAATACTTGTGTGTGTTTGATGTGCTAGGCATTGGTCTAGGCTCTACATGAGTAATCTAAACAGATAAAAATTACTCACCCTGGTGGGTTTGACATTTCAGTGTGGGAAAATGAGGAAACCAAAACTCAACAACGCTACGCAACTCACTCAGGAGAATTAGGAACAGTGTTTCCTATAGTGTGGTTCCAGGTATATATATATATATATATATATATATATGTGTGTGTGTGTGTGTGTGTGTGTGTGTGTGTGTGTGTGTGTTAAAGNGTAATCTAAACAGATAAAAATTACTCACCCTGGTGGGTTTGACATTTCAGTGTGGGAAAATGAGGAAACCAAAACTCAACAATGCTATGCAACTCACCCAGGAGAATTAGGAACAGTGTTTCCTATAGTGTGGTTCCAGGTATATATATATATATATGTGTTAAAGTCACTAAAGATGCTTGTTTAAAGGTAGAAAACACTGGATTCCATCTCAGAATCACGGGACATGGGTAAGCTCCAGGAATTTGCATTTTAAAAAAGAACTTCTGTTTCCTTATGCACAGAGCTTGTTGAAAGCCACGAGCAAACAACTGAAAGTGTTTAGGTTCACACTCAGTGTCTGTCTAGATTTCCATCTCAAAGAAACACAACCATGAGTATATAACATATATGTCAAGAGAGGTTTAAAGCAGAATTGTTTATAAGTCAATAGAAGACAAAACAACAAAATAAACCAAATGTTCATTAATAGGCAAATAAATGGTTGAATAAATTGTGGTTCATACACACCATAAATACTCTGCAGCCCTAATAAACACACACGGATTAGAGATGTTCACTTTACACTGTTAAATTTAAAAACTTTCAGAATATTAAAGTGTGATTGCTTATTAGCCTACTGTATACAACTCGTATATGTGTTCATTTCCATAAGCATAGAAAGTATACACAGGAAATTGCTTCACCAAGAAAAAGAGGAAGGGTAAAACTATCACTATTAAATTTATGTTTCTACTTTTTTATTGTAATAATAGACCCCATCATTTTATAGTAAAACAGATAAAGAATGGTTTTACAAAGAAAAACGCTTAAAGTATTGATGCAGAAACAATTATTTCACAAGAAAATGATGCATTAGTAGAAGGACAACTTTTGAGTGACACAGATAATTATAGACAAAGTCTTAAATCACAAGTGAGAGACATAAATGCCAAGTGAAAGATTTTAGGCATCAGAGAGATATGAGAAAAATAAGACGAAACAACTGGTTGTAATGTCCACAGAAATCTTACGGAGGAACCCCAGCTAGTTATTTAAACTTACTGGTATATCTTCACATCATGAAAATATACCCTGTCCTGGCTGGTGTAGCTCAGTGGATTGAGTATAGGCCTCAACCCACTGATTGAACCAAAGGGTCACTGGTTCAATTTCCAGTTAGGGCACATGCCTGGGTTGCAGGTCAGGTCCCCTGTTGGGGGTATGCAAGAGGCAAACACACATTGATGTTTCTTTCTCTCTATTTCTCTCTCCCTTCCCCTCCCTCTAAAAATAAATAAATAAAATCTTAAAAGAAAAACTTTTTTAAAAAAAGAAAATATATCTTTGTTTTTTGACTATTCAATCCTTTCCCCAACACTAAAAATTCAATTTTACGGTAAATGCAATTAATTAGCAAAGTCTATCATGGCTGGAAAAAAATTTTATTTTCTTGGAAGGGTAAATTATTTCTCAGTTAAAAAAATGTTAGTTTCTTATTTACATGTCTCTGGTTCTATTTTGCTCATTGTTTGTTTTGTTCATTAGGTTCCACTTATAAGTGAGATCATATGGTATTTGTCTTTCACCTTCTGGCTTATTTCACTTATCATAATGCTCTCCAGATGCATCTATGTTATTGTAAAGGGGAGGAGCTCCTTCTTTCTTTCTGCTGCATAATATTCCATTGTGTAAATGTACCATCATTTTTTGATCTACTCATTTATTGATGGGCACCAAGTGTTGCTTCCAACATTTTGGCTATTGTAAATAATGCTGCTATGAACACTGGGGTGCATAGGTTCTTTTGAATTGGTGTTTCAGGATTCTTAGGGTATAATCCCAGCAGTGGAATTGCCAGGTCAAAAGGCAGTTCCATTTTTAGTTTTTTTTTAGGAAATTCCATACTGTTTTCCACAGTGGCTGCACCAGTCTGCATTCATTCCCACCAACAGTGCACTAGGGTTCCCTCTTCTCCATAACCTCACCAGCACTTGTTGTTTGTTGATTTGTTAATGGTAGCCATTCTGACTGGTGTGAAGTGGTACCTCACTGTGGTTTTAATTTGCATCTCTCTGATAGCTAGTGTTGTTGAGCATACTTTCCTATGTCTATGTGCCCTCTGTTTGCCCTCCTTGAAGATGGTCTATTCAAGTCTTTGCCTATTTTTTAATTGGATTGTTTGTGTTCCTGGTGATATACACTTAAAAAATTTCCAGTATTTGGCTACTACAAATCACACTGCTATGAGTATTAGGGTTCAATTTTGTGTAGTTTTTTTTCTTTTTCCTGCATAAATCCATAAAAGTAGAGTTATTGAAGTTTATTGTAAATGTTCATTTTTTTAATTGTATAAAAAATTTTGAGAATGTTTTCAAAGTGATTGTTTCATTTGACATTTTTGAAAACTGCATATGAGAATTTTATTTGCTCCATATCCTTGTCAACACAGCTATTATCAGCATTTTTAATTTCTATCACTCTGATGGGTGTGCAGTCATAGCTTATTAAAGATTCAATTTGCATTTCCCTAATGGTCAGTGATAGTGAGCATATTTACATGTGCACATTGGCCATTTGTATATTTCCTTATGTGAAAGATCTGTTCAAATCTCGGCACATTTTAGTTGCGTTATTTAGCTTACAAATGCATTGAAAATATATGCAAACACACACATACATACAAGTTTATCCTAGTCTTACATGTCAATACTATTTTCTCAAGAAAATACTCAAGAGTATTTCTTGACAAGTAAAAGTTTTTAACTCAATCAAGCCCTATTATCAATTTTTCCTTTGTAGTTCATGATTTTGTGTCATAACTTAAAAATCTTCTATACCAAGGTCAAGAATATTTTATCCTAAAAAAATTAAGAAATAATTTAAAAATTTTTTAAAGAATATTTTATCCTTTTTAGTCTATTCTTTGAGAAGGTTTACAATTTCAACTTTTATGTTTAAGCCTTTGATACATTTTAAATTAATTTTTGTATATAGTTTAAGTTGAGGTACTTTTTAAAAATAAATTTGGAATATGTATGTATGCACACATATGTATGCACTTAGTTTATATACACATACATGTAATGTGCATGTCTATTTCTGGGTCCACTGTTTTCTTTTTTTTAAGATTTATTTATTTATTTATTTACTTTAGAGAGAGGGAAAGGGAAGGAGAAAGACAGGGAGAGAGACATCAATTTATGGTTGCCTCTCAGAGGCCCCTCCTGGGGACCAGGCCCACAACCCAGGCATGTGCCCTAGACTGGGAATCAAACCAGCGACCCTTGGGTTTGCAGGCCTGTGCTCAATCCACTGAGCTACACCAGCCAGGGCATGGATCTACTGTTTTCTTAATCTATGTTTATTCTCATACCAAAAATACACTGTCTTGATTGGCATAGTTATAGAAATCATTGAAGTCCTTGGTAGAATATATCTTACAAGTTCATTTTTCCTTTTAGAAATGATTTGGCATATTCTAATTATCCTGTATTTTCTTTTTTCCTTATATTTTCAATGTACAATTTAGAAGCACTAAATTTCTATCCAAAAAAAAAAAAAAGACTACAAGTGTTCTAACTAGCATTGTGGTGAATCTGTAGAACTTTTTTAGGAAAACTGACATCTCAACAGTTTTGAATCTTCTGATCCATGACATGTATATAAGTCTTCGATTTCTCTCAGCAATGTTTTATAGTTTTCAGTGTACAGGTCAAGTATATATTTTGTTTAAATTTTCCATAATTATTTCTTGGTTTTTGATGCCACTTTAAATGGTAATTTTACTTTTTAATTGTTCTTTGCTAGACTATATAATTGATCTTTTACATATTAAACATGCATTCTGCAAAAATATTAGCGCCATCAATTTTGTTTTATTTTCATTTTAATTGAGTTATCCTTCATGATTTTCTTTTTGTCTTATGGTTTATTTAAAATGTTTTAATTTCCAAATGTATGTTGTTTTTCTCATCTGCATTTTGCTCACAGCACCACACTGCTAATAGTTTACTGTTCTAATCCTCTCGGGCTGTGAATCAAAAGTCAGGAATATATAGAGGCTGATGTCACTGAATTCCCTTATTTCTAACAGACGACGAAATGCAAGCTGCTAGAAATCCCTGATTACACTCAGTCATCTCTCTTCTGCCTTTGGCTTCTCTAGAAATAATGACAAAGCAGGAAACAGCCCACTCAAAAGGGATGGATGAAGATTATTGAATAAAGGAACTATTCACCAAAGGTAGGCAGAGTTAAGGGAAGTCACAAAGGATGGTGAGGTACCCTGGGGCAAGCAACAGCAGGAAGCAAGTGGAAAGAATGGTTACTGGAAACCGCTGAAAGTCCCAAGAAACAACCACACAACAGGGGCTGTGGCCTCAGACAGAAAGACACACAGAGAGAGGGCTGAAGAAATAAACACTGCAACCTCTTTGAATTCCCAATCTCTCTCTAATCAAAAGCTCAAAGGCAATGGAGCCTGGTTTACACAATTCACATAGGTCAACCTCATGAAACATGGAGCAAAATAAAGCTAGTGAGTGAAGCTCAAACGGCAGATTGAGAATATTCAGCAAAGACAGTGTGTCATTAATTTCTATGCATTGAGTTCCAAACATTATTATTGAAATTGCTAGCTTCAAACGAACAGGATAATTTCCACAGATATACATCTTTTTCATTAAGATGCAAGCCACAAACAAAGGACATTCTGCCTCTAAACTATACGACTGTCTAATCACTATGCTATGTATCTGAAACCAATACAACATAAAATTGAAAGTAAACTGTACTTGAAAAAAAGGTAATCTCTTTCCACTAGCACTAACAACATCTATTTTTCCTGCTTGACTTTCTTCCTAGGGTCTTATTAAGCCANTGCAGTTCATGATTTTGTGTCATAACTTATAAATCTTCTATACCAAGGTCAAGAATATTTTATCCTAAAAAAATTAAGAAATAATTTTTTAAATTTTTAAAGAATATTTTATCCTTTTTAGTCTATTCTTTGAGAAGGTTTACAGTTTTAACTTTTATGTTTAAGTCTTTGATACATTTTAAATTAATTTTTGTATATAGTTTAAGTTGAGGTACTTTTTAAAAATAAATTTGCAATATGTATGCACACATATGTATGCACTTAGTTTATATACACATACATGTAATGTGCATGTCTATTTCTGGGTCTACTGTTTTCTTTTTTTTAAGATTTTATTTATTTATTTTTTTAGAGAGAGGGGAAGGGAAGGAGAAAGACAGGGAGAGAAACATCAATTTATGGTTGCCTCTCAGAGGCCCCTCCTGGGGACCAGGCCCACAACCCAGGCATGTGCCCTAGACTGGGAATCAAACCAGCAACCCTTGGGTTTGCAGGCCCCGTGCTCAATCCACTGAGCTACACCAGCCAGGGCATGGATCTACTGTTTTCTTAATCTATGTTTATTCTCATACCAAAAATACACTGTCTTGATTGGCATAATTATAGAAATCATTGAAGTCCTTGGTAGTATGTATCTTACAAGTTCATTTTTCCTTTTAGAAATGATTTGGCATATTCTAATTATCCTATATTTTCTTTTTTCCTTTATTTTCAATGTACAATTTAGAAGCACTAAATTTCTATTGAAAAAAAAAAGACTACAAGTGTTCTAACTAGCATTGTGGTGAATCTGTAGAACTTTTTTAGGAAAACTGACATCTCAACAGTTTTGAATCTTCTGATCCATGGACATGTATGTAAGTCTTCGATTTCTCTCAGCAATGTTTTATAGTTTTCAGTGTACAGGTCAAGTATACATTTTGTTTAAATTTTCCATAATTATTTCTTGCTTTTTGATGCCACTTTAAATGGTAATTTTACTTTTTAATTGTTCTTTGCTAGACTATATAATTGATCTTTTACATATTAAACATGCATTCTGCAAAAATATTAGTGCCATCAATTTTGTTTTATTTTCATTTTAATTGAGTTATCCTTCATGATTTTCTTTTTGTCTTATGGTTTATTTAAAATGTTTTAATTTCCAAATATATGTTGTTTTTCTCATCCGCATTTTGCTCACAGCACCACACTGCTAATAGTTTAGTGCTCTAATACTCTCGGGCTGTGAATCAAAAGTCAGGAATATATAGAGGCTGATGTCACTGAATTCCCTTATTTCTAACAGACAATGAATGCAAGCTGCTAGAAATCCCTGATTACACTCAGTCATCTTTCTTCTGTCTTTGGCTTCTCTAGAAATAATGACAAAGCAGGAAACAGCCCACTCAAAAGGGATGGATGAAGATTATTGAATAAAGGAACTATTCACCAAAGGTAGGCAGAGTTAAGGGAAGTCACAAAGGATGGTGAGGTACCCTGGGGCAAGCAACAGCAGGAAGCAAGTGGAAAGAATGGTTACTGGAAACCGCTGAAAGTCCCAAGAAACAACCACACAACAGGGGCTGTGGCCTCAGACAGAAAGACACACAGAGAGAGGGCTGAAGAAATAAACACTGCAACCTCTTTGTATTCCCAATCTCTCTCTAACCAAAAGCTCAAAGGCAATGGAGCCTGGTTTACACAATTCACATAGGTCAACCTCATGAAACATGGAGCAAAATAAAGCTAGTGAGTGAAGTTCAAAAGGCAGATTGAGAATATTCAGCAAAGACAGTGTGTCATTAATTTCTATGCATTGAGTTCCAAACATTATTATTGAAATTGCTAGCTTCAAACGAACAGGATAATTTCCACAGATATACATCTTTTTCATTAAGATGCAAGCCACAAACAAAGGACATTCTGCCTCTAAACTATACGACTGTCTAATCACTATGCTATGTATCTGAAACCAATACAACATAAAATTGAAAGTAAACTGTACTTGAAAAAAAGGTAATCTCTTTCCACTAGCACTAACAACATCTATTTTTCCTGCTTGACTTTCTTCCTAGGGTCTTATTAAGCCAGACTGATTGACAGGGATCTGAAATGTCATCTGAAATGACATTCACTCTTCCTTTAAAAGCTGCTTAGCTCTGGTCTATGGGGCTATTAGTTCATTCTTGACTCACTTCAGGAAAAAAATGCCGGAAAATGACCCAGGTATTTTCAGGACACCAGGAAACCATGACTAAATATGTCAGTGGACATTTGACCTTCACTATATCTTTTGTGTGCTCCAAATGGAGAAGAATTCTCAGGCAGCTGCCCGCACACACCCAGCACATATGGTCTGTGGCCAGTCTCAGCACTTACTTCAGGATCATTCAACCAGTGACTGCCCTAGTATTTAGTCTAATCCATTCTGACTACTGATAAATTCATTCCTTTCTGGGAATCACCGGGCCACTCTGCAATTAGAAGGGATCTATTTGTAGCTGCTATAAATGGCTTGTCCAGTGACAGGTGTTGATCAACCCCGGTTCTTCTTTAGGAAGGAAGGGTATTAACTGACCACCAGGAATCAACTCTAGCTATATATTAGAGTAGTCCCTTTTCAAAAATTTTACTGCCCCAATTGACTTAAGCAATTTTGAAACAATAAATATTTTGGTCTCGAAAGTGTTTTTTTAATAGCTATGACCATCATTTTAAGGAAAAAGTGAAGATAGGGAATATATAAAATGAAGTCACTTTAACCAAGCCACTAAAATTATTAACATTATGAAGGTTGAGGCATGAGGAAAGACTCCATTCTTGTTTTAACTAGCCTGGGAATGTAAACATCTTTTTAAACGTTCCAGTCTAGCATCAGTACCTGGGTTTACATCTGGTAACCCTCTATTCCCTGAAAGATTCATGTGTCCAGGCTAACTGATGGCCCCTGAAGCACTTGTATACATCCACCTGCTATCCATTATCCAGAGCCCTAGAAGTGACCACCTTCTAGTGCCCATCTTCCAGACCACCTGATTGTCTAACATCTGACTGATAATCATCCTGGACCCATCAAAGTGCTGAGAATGCAGGACTGATTATTCTCAGGAATGCACTTTTTACCATAAGAACTCAAGGTTTCTTTTTTCTTTGGAAAACTTCTAGGTTTTTGCCTAGTTACATTTTCAGTCTGCAAACTCTAAAACCCTTCAATAAATCTCTTATTTGTTTCTGGCAAAGGTTCTTTGATTTCCTTCAACAGTTTGTTGGGATGGAAGATTGTCCCTGATTACTTTGCAAACTACAACAAAGATAGAACTTGGAAAAATTCATGACAGGTGTATCAAATAAACAGCATTATCATCCTTCATCAGCTGAGAGAGACTCTGAGGAGCAAAGTCAAGCATCCAGTCAGTGGTAGAACCCGCTGGATTAGAATGCAGGTTAATCTGATTCTGATGCCCGTATTCCCACCCCACCCCCAAAATTTGCCCAATAAACTATCAGAGGACCAGTCTCTTAGCCTCACAGGACTGGATTAGCCACACGCACAGAATGTAACTATGCACGCAGGTGGTAACACACCAGCCAAGTATTAGGCATTGTTATTCTCTCTCTATGGCAAAGCTTTAAGTAACTTTTCATGATTCCTGAACTCCGTAATAGTCACCAGCTCATGAGAGAACTGAATTTTTCCTGTCTCTTTTCCAGGGATTCCTTGGGTTTTCTTTGGCCAGTTTAGATACAATGACTCCTCACCAAGGATGTCCCAAACAGTTGGCAGCCACTCAACTGCAAAGAACAGCCAGGGGGATGTTAGTGTGCAGAGAGATGACGCCAAAGTATCCTGTTTCTCTCAATGCATTTCCTTTTAGTAAGAAACACTGCTTAAGTACAAGAAAAGTCAGCCTTTGGGTATCTGACCAAACCTTTGCAGAACAAGCATGGACTTCAAAGTGGAGTTAAGTTGAAATGATAATTTAAGAGCAGGACTATTTACAATGATAATAAGAAACTACTGCTTTCAGCTGCTGTTAATTAGCCCTGAGACTCTCAGAAATCTCAGGACCTAATGTGTGAGCAAAATAATAGAGCAGCCATTGACAACCATGGTCTTGTTAAGTTTATAGACTATGCTGGTATGATCCTACATATCCTAAAGTTCATCTAAAACAAATAAGTAAACCACAAAATGGCAGGGCTGGAATTCACAGCACAGCTTTAACTACCAAGGCCCATGCTCTGCTGCTTCCACTAAGTAAAAGCAAATTAGTGTTGATTTTACTAAAATGTATATTTTTGGTATAAATTGGAGTTTTCTACCCCTGTTTCCATTCATAATGCCCTTGGAAAGGTCAATTTATGGATGGAACTCTAACAGATTCAATATATATTTGGGAAATATTTCTCCAAATGAATAGAAGTATTTGAACTATACTTAACAAAGTCTTTCAAATAATGAAAGAAATGGTAAAAACCTGTTCATTAACCCTTAAGCATATGACTATTATAATTATTGGTCCTGAGCTAAAAGCAGTCAGTACTTATTTTGAGGAAAAAATAAAATAGGAAGTTCTCTAGAAATCTGGGAGGAGAGACAATGCATCATTTAGGTATCTCAAGGTCACTTAGCAAATAAATATTAGAAATGTCATTCAAATGTAAGTTTTTTCTTACCTCAATTATATTTTTACAATAACACAATATAAATATGTATTGCTACACTCTATAACACAGTACCCTATATTTTTCTATAATTCTTTTTAAATTTTTTTTACTTATTGATAGAGAGAGTAGGAAAGGGAGAGGGAAGGGAGAGAGAAGGAGAGAGGAGAGAGAGAGAAACACTGATTTGTTGTTCCACTTATTTAGGCATCATTGGTTGCTTCTTGTGTGTGTGGAACCCACCACCTTGGCATATCGGAACAACACTCTCACCAACTGAACTACCCAGCTAGGGCTGTTCTATAGTTATTAATAATAAGTCATTAATTTGACTTGTTTCTAAAAAGTTTAACTGACAAGTCAGCATATGAACAAATTGGTTATTCCCTAACTTATATTCTAAACAATTACAGAAAATCAATTTTTAGCAAAAATTGATATGTCTATCCTAAAGTAGAATAAAAGAATTTTGAATCAAGAGCCATATCTCTCAAAGTTAAATATCTCTCAACTAAACATTAACTAAGCAACTTTATTAACTAAAGTTAGTTGACATAAACATAACATAACATAACATTAACATAACATTAACATAAACATTAATAAACAACTAAAAATTTTAGACAGAAAACTGTACTTGAAAAATAATTAAATAAAAAAATTGGAAAAAAAATTTAAAAAAAGATGTATCAACAACTAAAAATTTTAAAGGCCTCTTACTGAAAAGTCTAAATATTCATTATGAGTTCAAGCATTAAAATAAAATGGGAGTGTACTCAAACAGAAAAAATTTTAAACTGACCCTTGACCCAGTCTCTAGTTGGTATTTGATTTTATATCTTCAAAGCATTAGAGAGTTGAAAGGGTATATATTTGCTGAAAGGTTTTCAGTAGCATCTGTTAATTACTACCAAATGCCATAGTGACCAACCTTCCCTGGAGCCAATTACAGCACTCTGTGAACAGAGGTGTGGGCAGGACAATGCCCTACATGGCATGTAAAGTACAAGTAAGTTAGGGTTTTTGATGCCTGGCACAAATACACAGTACTCTCTTCATGACCTGCTGAGTTAAGTCATAAATCATAGAATATCAAAGAAGACAAGCCTCTAGCAAAAAATAGACAGGATCCTCTTTCCTACCCTTCCTTATATGGTTTTAAATGAAAACAGAAAAGGGACCCAGGTGAGAAACCAGAAAGACTGTATTACTGAACTTATAAAATGGTCATGGAATTTCTCCTTTCTAAGACAGGCTCAGATCAATCAAGACATAGTCCGATTCCCACTATGTGGTAGGGGTCATGTAGAAAAAAAGACAAGATACTTTACTTTTTCTCTCTCTTTGTGGTACCCCAAAGCCCTACAAACAGTGGCTAATGGGAGAATAACCCTAGCACTTGGAGAACCCAAGCCTGTTATTTACGACAAAGTTGGGAATCCGATACACTGCTGGTTACAAAAGTGGGACTCAAATCCATAACAATGAATTCTGAATTAAATGCACAAGCTATATCTTTCTCAAAAGAGGTCTAGGAAAATTCAGAGAAACCCGAAGTCACAATAAATTCTTTAAGAAATATTTACTGAGCATCTACTATGTACGAGGCACAATCCTAGATACTGGGAACATGATTGAACAAAACACAGTAATCTTTGCCCTTGTGGTTTTAATACTCTATTGAGGAGTAATACAGCTTAAAATAATTTTTAAATTAAAAAATAAACTCCCTAAATAACATATAACTTCAAAATGTAAGTGCTACAAAGATAACAAACAAGATTAATGAAAAAGAATAAACACTTAAGTCAGAGGGAGAGACCTAAATATAATTTAGATAAAATGATCAGAGAAGAAAACTTCATAGATACAACATTTAAGCTGAAATACCAGGAACATCTAGCCTTCCTAGCACAACTGTTTGGGGCACTTTTTTCTAATGGGAAGAGATGTGAAAAGAGCACTCAAGACAACATGAAGGAAAAGTCTATTTTTTGGAGCTTGTAGGAAAGGGAGTTTGGTTTGTAGGAAAATACAGGAGACTGGTAATCATAGAGCTATGTAGGATATAGAAATGAGGTTTTAATCTTTTTAAGTCAATATAATAGGCTCCTTTTATTCATACTATAATGCATTTATATATTTACAGAAGATGAACATTTAAATGTTAACAGGTTTTAGTTTTTTTATTTAAGGCTGTGGTAAACTTCTTCCAACAAATTTTTTTTATTATTGTTCAAGTACAGTTGTCTTCATTTTTTCCCCCACCACTCACCCCCCATCCCAGCCAACTCTTAATCCTAAACCCTTTGGCTTTTTCCATGGGTCCTTTATACATATTCTGTGATGACCTGCTTTATTTTGTTATGATGCTAAATCACTGAAAAGGAGTAACATGATCAGATTTTTTTTATATCTCTCTGGGTGCTGTGTGTGTGGAATAGATCGACTAGATGGGCTCACCAGAAGACCCATCAGGGGGCTATTAAAATAGTCTATGGAAAATGACGATGATTTTTATCTTGAGTGTTGCAGAGAATTAGATTTGAGATATACTTGGATGGAAAATCGATACAACTGGCTGATGGGTTGGATGCAGAAATGGAAACGGAGAAGGGCAAGATTAATTCTCAGTTGCCAGCTCCAGTAAATGGATATATGGCAGTGTCAGTAACTGAGATGGAGACTGGCAAGACAGAGGACAGTCCAGGGTGAGAGAGCAAAGCAAATTTCAGTTTAAGAAACACTCAGTTTCAAATACTTGTGAGATATTCCAGGGGAAACAACTAGATGATTCAACATGGGACTGGGTGTTCAGAGGAAAGTCTAATTTAGAGTAACACAGGATCTTGAGTTTTCATGACTACACAAGAGGAAAAGAATAAGCCTTATGTCTGGCCAAGATTTGATAGGCTCCCTTTCATAAATCGGAATCCTGAAGGGGATATGCACTCAGTAGTAGGGAAGACAGTTAGGAAATCTACAACAGAAGGAGACAGAGAAATTGTCTGACTTCGCCTGGACTCTGGGTGGAGGGAAGAAAAAGCTCCCAAATTATTTGCTATCCAAGGCAAGCTCTCATGCAAGGTTAGGTGAACTCCTATCACCTACATGGTAAAAAACAAACAAAAAAAGTGCTACTATGTTTCATTCTTGCAAATGTTCTTACTTTTGATAAGCTAATTTTAAGTGGTCCTGAGTTGATAGCATCACAAGGAGTTAAAGAAATATTCATCTAGACTGGTGCACTGAGACAAAGAAACACGGCCCAAATGAAAAACAGATCAAAACTCCAGAAAGAGAGCTAAGCGGCAAGGAGATAAGCAACCTGTCAGATACAGAGTTCAAAACACTGGTCCTCAGGATGATCAAGAAATAATTGAGTTTGGTCTGCAAAATGAAGGAAGAAATGAAGGCTATACAAAATGAAATAAAGAAAAATATACAGGGAACCAACAGTACAGGAAAGGATACCAGGACTCAAATCAACCATTTGGAACAAAAGGAAGAAATAAACATCCAACCAGAACAGAATGAAGAAACAAGAATTAAAAAAGATGAGAAGAGGTTGAGGAACCTCTGAGACAACTTTAAATATTCCAACATCTGAATCATAGGGGCACCAGAAGGAGACAATGAAGAGCAAGAAATTGAAAGCTTATTTGAACAAATAATGAAGAAAACTTTCCCCAATCTGGTGAAGGAAATAGACTTCCAGGAAGTCCAGAAAGCTCAGAGAAATAAATTGGATCCAAGAAGAAACATACATCATCACTAAATTACCCAAGATTAAAGATAAGGAGAGAATCTTAAAAGCAGCAACAGAAAATAAGATAGTTACATACAAAGAAGTGCCCATAAGACCATCAGCTGATTTCTCAAAAGAAACCTTGCAAGAAAGAAGGGGCTGGAAAGAAGTATTCAAAGATATGAAAGGCAAGTACTTACATCCAAGATTATTACTCTGTGCAGCAAAGCTATCATTTAAAATGGAAGAGCAGATAAAGTGCTACCCAGATAAGATCGAGTTAAAGGAGTTCATCATCACCAAGCCCTTGTTATATGAAATGTTAAAGGGACTTATCTAAGAAATACAAGATCAAAACTATGAACAGTAAAATGACAACAAACTCACAACTGTCAACAACTAAACCTAAAAAACAAAAACTAAGCAAACAACTAGAACAGGAACAGAATCACAGAAATAGACATCATATGAAAAGTTATCAGCAAGGAGGTGGAACAGGAGAAAAAAAGCATAATTGATAGGTACAAAATAGACAGGAGTAGGTTAAGAACAGTATAGGAAATGGAGAAGCCAAAGAACTTACATGTGCAACCCATGGACATGAACTAAGGAGGATGGGAGTGGAGGAGGGGAATGCTGGAGGTGGTGGGTGCAGGGTGGAGGAGCATAAAAGGGAGGAAAAAATTGGGACAATTATAATAGCATAATCAATAAAATACACTTTAAAAAGACAGTAATTATCAGACTAGATTTTTAAAAATCATCTAGCCACACACCTACAATGTAACTACATAAAAGAGTAACAATAAAAGTATGGATAAAAGCACACCAGGCAAATACTATGAAAACAAGCTTACAAACCTATGTTAATATTAGTGCACACATACTTTAAAGTAAAAGGCATTATTACCCATCAAAAGATTTATTAGATAATAATAAAAAACTTTGACAAACCAGAAAATTATAACAATTTTAAAGCTGTTTTCTCCTAATAATACAGCTTTTAAAAAAAGAAACAGAATAACAAGTAAATGAAAATACTAGCATAACTGGAAATTTTTAATACCTACCTATTACTAAATGGCATATCAGGCACAAAGAAAAATTTCAACAAACATATGATTTTAGTATATAATAATATATAATAAAATTATATAATAAAGGAGTCTTCTCGCACCACTGAAAGAAAGATAGACTTTTAAATAAATGAAGCTGGGGCAATGGGTTAGTATTTGGAAAAAAGTAAACTTATATCCATAGTTTATATTATACATAAGAATAAATTCCAAATGTATCAGGGATTTTAATCTAAAATAAAGTGTTATGCCCTGGCTGGTGAGGCTCAGTGGATTTAGTGCCAGCCTG
This sequence comes from Sturnira hondurensis, assembly GCF_014824575.4. Classification (NCBI taxonomy): domain Eukaryota; kingdom Metazoa; phylum Chordata; class Mammalia; order Chiroptera; family Phyllostomidae; genus Sturnira; species Sturnira hondurensis. Next base: position 9,218,565 of record NW_028080827.1, read on the forward strand.
CAAATCAAAGGATCACCGGTTTGATACCCAGTCAGGGCATATGCCTGGGTTGTGGGCCAGGTCCCCAGTGGGAGGCCCATTAGTGGCAACCACACATTGATGTTTCTCTCCCTCTCTTTCTCCCTCCCTTCCCTTCTCTAAAATAAATAAATAAAATCAATTTAAAAAATAAAAATAAAATGTTACAAATACTAAAATAAACACAGGTGAATTTTTCTAATACCTGTGTGTAGAAAAAGACTTTTGCACTAGGAAGCACTAATACAGACAAAATTAATGAAAAGAATGAAAAATCTGACTACATAGACAAGAGAGTATCTATTGGCCTGATATAGTTGAGAAGAACACAACGTGACTCTTACATTCCTGCCAAGACCGCATGACCTGAGAACGGTCATGAGGACAATTAAAAAAAAAAAAAAACACCTAGGTTGAATGACATCTAATAGATTAAGAGGCCTGTAATTTACAAAATTCATGAGTCAGGAAAAAGGAGCAAGGAACAGTTCAAAAGATATTTAAGGAACATCACAACTAAAATCTGTGCATAAGGCTGGATTGGATCCAGGATCAGACAGAAAACAAGACACATTGCTGGCATAGTTGCAGTGATGTAAATAGGGTTGGTGAGTTGGATGGTGGCAGTGTGTTAATGCCAATTTCCTCTTGGGACAATTATATTATCCTCATGAGGTGAAAGGAGAAGTAGACTGGACTATTTAGGGTTGATTAGGCATCATGCCTGCAATCTGCTTTCAAGTGGTTCAATAAAGAATAATGGTAATAAGCATAAAATGTAGAGTACATACATGTACAAATACATGTAAAAAGAAAGGGAATATGAGTGATAAAGCATAATGGTAAGATATCAATAATAAAGGCTTCTATGTGAAGGAAATAATGGAATATAAGAGTTTTTTGTTTTGCTTTTTACTATTATCGAAAATTTAATGTAGTTTGAGAAAATTTAAAGTACTGTAAATTATGCAAAAGGCAATGAGGACTGTCTCCATATGCAGATATGGAGTAATCTTCAGGATATAGTTAGGTGAAAAACAAGGTATAGGAACAGTGTGTCTATTATTAGTAATAGAGTTATTTTGCAATTATTATACATACAATGAAAAATAAGGGAATAAAGTAATTATACTAATATTATTAGGAACTAAGATATTCAGTTGAAAGAGAAAAATACAAACATTATTAATGAACTAAACTTGCATTCTTTAATCGTGAATTTTATATCAAAACTAACTCATAATTTCCCTCTTTCTTAAAAAAATTTTCTAGTTCTTCCCATTGAAACAGCCAAGAAGTAATGAAAATCCAGTAGCTAAACATGACAACTGTCCAAATAATGATATCCAAAACCAAACAACAACAACCAGGGCTCCTTCAAGAAACAGGTAATTCCAAATCTTAGGAACTATCCAAAATGAACCTGGTCTATAGTTTTGTACAAGAAAGAAAGAAAAATATCAGCGTTCTCACTGGGCTAATATCAAACAGACACCAAAGCTGTTTGCAGAAACACTGTGGCTGAAAGCACAAAAATTAAGCATCAAAAAGAATAATGACTATGGCTGATTGAAACAACAAATATATTAGTTAAAATGTATGAATTAATAGTGATGTTTTTAAAATTAAAATGATCAGTCTCCTTTGGAGATTGCTAGGATGTCAACATATTCCTCTGAAAGCCAGAATGTTAAAGAACCAAACATTGACTCTGCTTTTCTGTATGAACTTTATCTTCCACTAATACATTATGTGACCTGCCTAAATTTCTTCCCCTCTGAGTCTTGTTATTCATCATAAATGAAGATAATGATGCCTATCTCATAACGCCATTAAAAGCATTAAAATAGACAATATATGTAAAACTTTGAGTTCAGGGGATTATCTGCTCTGCAAAGGAATTTTTCTACTCCTTAAGTGCAATTAATATATACTTGTTTTATATTCCCCATTCATCTGTTTATCATTATATTTTACCCAAGGGCCTCCTATGTATCATTCACTGTGTTAGAGTTGAAATACGAAGGAGATCAAGACATTGCTCCCTGACCTCAAAGCACTTTTGGTCTAGAAAAACAACCACCCAGAAGACAGTTGGGACTCATTAAATATATGTTGAGTTAAATGAAAATTTTTAGACTGGTTTAGATTTCAAGAGCCTGTCATGCTTCTTGTGCTACAAAAATAAAAGAGGACAGTAGCAATCCTGATACCAAATTATGAAAAACATAATATAAAAGAAAAGCTAAATTAACACCACCAAGTCTACAAAAAGAATAGATTTGATATTATTAGATTTACAGGTAAGTGCCCAGAGGCTCTGTCTATGTTTCAGTCCTAGCCAGCCTGCCTGCACACAGACACCATTAAGCTATTCAAGTCACATTACCTGCATAGGACAAATGGGGCAAGAGTGAAGATTAACGAAGACAAATAGCATTTGAAATGGCAGGATCTAATTCTAGGTGAGCTGTTCTAGAGATGACAGCTGAAATTCACGCATACCCCCAAACTACACCCAACAGCAATTTATTACATATGCATGAAATGAGATGAGAATCAATGACCCAGAGTGTGCGTGCCTGCTGGGAATCTCCTGCAATAATCAGGCAGCAAGCCAGAAGCAAAAATCTATTCTACTCTGGGTAGAAAGATTTCTATTGTAAAAAAACAAAAACAAACAAAAAAAACATATATACAGGCTGGTATTCCCTGAGAAATCCTGAGACACAGGAATGGAAAATGATTTATGGGTTTAGTTTCACCTGTTATAACCAGCTGTGGATTAATTTTTAATTACAGTACATACTTCTTCTGAAAGTGTTTACTGATAAGCACTGGAAAGAAAGCAAAAGAAAAGAATGCAAAAGCAGCAAACACATAAACTTGCGAAAAAATTTAAAGATACTAAAAATCGTTCATTGCACTGTAAGGTGTTGTGGTGCTTGTGCAGTAAATCTGTAGCCGTATCTATGGTGACAAAACTGACTGAAAGACAATTTCATAAACCAGCACTTACCAATATTTTTCACCTCATAACATACCTAGAAAATGGGGATGTTTGCACAACCCTTGACTACGGAAGGTAATTGGCCAGGAAGTGCTGCTGTCCAGATTCTGCCCAGTTGACCTAGCTGACCCTGTAATGTACTCATTATGCACCTCATGCTGCTACGCACTATTGCTAGACTGAGGTTTCATTCAGTTCCCTGAGTGGGCTTACGAGTTCTGACACGAGGACTCGGGGATCCAGGTTAGATGGACCTCTACACACTCATCCCAGAGTTGCTCCACTTCTTGTTTTGTTAAAGAAAAAATTCTACTACAGAAAAAAAGTATTTGGAAAATTATTTCTTTGATTCTAAAACCATTGAAATTGAATTTAAAAATAAAAGTGAGCTCGGAGACTAGATAATGCATTACAACATGTTTCTCAACCCTGTCTGTCTGCCTGCCAGAATCAAGTGAGGGGGTTTTAAAAACTAGAGATGCCTGAGCCCTACCCTCAATAATTCTGCATCAATCCTGGTGAATCTCAGGCATTTAGCATTGTTTAAAATCTCCCCAGGCAATTCTCTGAAACACTGAATTAGAGAGATCTATATAGGCCAGGTAGAAAAATGTCCTGTAATATTATGCAATCAGTTGGGACTGAGATATGCTTGACAGTTTTATTTGCCAGTTGCAAATACCTTGTGTGGGTTCTAATTTTCTAATTTTTAGGACAGTAACATTGACTCCTGTAGGGTGTAATTTTTTTACACCAAGGAGTTTCACCTGAGAAAAGCCAATGCGATCAATGAGAGGAGGAAGACTGGGAGACCTCAGCGCTGGAAGAGAGGCTTATCGATTTTTTTCCTTAACAAGATAGAAAAACTGGTGCAAATTGGTGAGGATGCACTGTGCTCAGACTTCACGCTCTCTGTCCCTCTCTCCTGTCCTCTCAGAACCCAGTTAGTGAAAGGCGAGGGATCAGAGTCACTTAAAGATGGAAACTCACTGAGAGGATAGAGATAAACACTGGAAACAAAGCAAAACAATAAAAAGGAAAGAGGAAAAAGAAGTCAAGGGAGGCACAGGAAAGAAAATCTGATGAGATCAGGCATGTTTAGGGTGGTATGGCCATAGACAATGGAGGAAAACAGAGAAAGGGCCATCAAGGAACATGTATAAAGGACACACGGACAAAACCAAAGAAGGAAGGTTCAAGGGTGGGGTGGGGTGAAAATGGAGACAACTGTACTTGAACAACAATAAATTTTTTTTTTTAATGAAGGAAAATCTGAAGCAAAGATCTGGTTTTCCTGTTTGATTTTTAAAATCCTAGAATTTCCAGTGAAGAGGGTAACACCAGAAACAAGGTTAAAGGAAATTTAATAAAACTTCTGTGAGAGGAGAAAAATTACTTGTGATACTAGGTAAATGATGTAATGTAATCACTGTTATTTTTTAAATAGTAATGCATGTAAACCATTTCAGTAATTATTATTACGGAAATAATAATACTGATCATTTAATAAACACCATAGGCCAAATGTTATGTTAGATGTTTTACACACATCAGCTCTATACAGGTACGGGTTTATAAACAACCTGTACATATAGTATCTCTAATTTTTATTAGACATAAAAGGTATCATTTCTGAAAGGTATCATTTGCATTTTACAAAAAAATACATTGAAGCTGGAGGAAGCTAGGTATCAAGGCCTTATAGACCAGAACCCAGAAGTTATCTGAATTGCTTTCTGTTTACCTGTAATATCTTATGTCTTATCATAGCACCAAGAATGTGCTTAGAAATTAAATCTTTGACACAGCATTGGGTTAGTGATAAATACATACAGAATTTTAGAAACTATAGCAATAGAAATAAAGGGGCCAAGGAGATTTTTTTCTTCATTCTCTTCGGAATAAAAAGTTTGTTGTAGGGGCAATAAGAACATTATTGTGTAAGAAAAAAGTTGAGAAAAATTGTAAGGTTTTGAATCTAGGAAATAAAAAATGAAGTAAAATTGTGGTAATAGGAGAGATTAAGCAGGTGTTTTTCACTTATGTTCATGTAAGGATTAGAAAAACCATGTTTTGTGGATCTAGAAATACATTGAATATAATATGTAGTAAATGAAAGCATCACAGCTTTTTTTAAAACAACTTTACCACTGTCCTTGTTGCTGGAAAATGTGGAGCAAAATCTTGTATAACTTGTGTTTTAGAAAAGTATTAAACTGTTCTAGTTGTAAACACCATGGAACAATACAGGCAAGGGGGCATAGTTGTTTGGGGCTCAGACTTCAGGAGGAGAAAAAAAACAGTAGGTAAAATTTTCCCAATTAAATGCAGGATAGTGTCCTATGCTAAGGAAAAGCTTAGGAGGGGAATTCAGAAAGAAATAGGAGGAATTAAAAATGGTAATGAGTTTATGGGATTGGGATGAAGAAAAGGAACACATTTTCACAAGCACGATGAAGATCATCTAGAAAAGAAGAGAAAGATGGATGCAAAAGGAAAAGAGGAACTGACACTTTGTTAGGGAAAAAAGGCTCAATCAAATATTGGCAATACGAGGGAAATTTCTGTCGGTGATGAAATAATTTTCTTTCATCATGATTGCTGTGGTGGTTCTATGACTGTATATTTGCCAAACGTCAAGTTGTCCACTCAAAATTAGAGAATTATGATATGTGTAAATTATACCTCTAGAAAGCTGACTTTAAACTTAATTAGAAATTTAAAAAAGTTGACAGAGAATATTCAGAGACAGGAAATTCTAAAAGCATGAGAAAAACAGTCCATTGCCGCTGCAAGATTCATAGGAAGGGTGACTTCTATGAAGACAGCGGAAGAAGTCAAGAAACAGATAAGGTAGCTAGAAAAAGGATTGGTAAAAAACTTTGAAGGATTAAAACAATCACAAAAGAGGAAAATAAATAGGCAATGTGATTTTTCTCTTTTCTGCCAAAAATGTCCTGTTATTCTAGTGCATAAGCAGTGCTACCCATCAATGGGCAAACATAGCAGGCCATCGGGACACTTTACACCCCGCCCACAGAATCCCAGGCTACTTCTCATGTTCCACACAGTGTGGGTTTTTAACAAATAAACAATAAATAAATGATACCTAGATTAGAGCATTATTATATGTCTAATCTCCCCAAAATGATTTATGCATACAAAATGTTCCCGCCTAGAACAAGAAGTGTTGTTCTTGGGATATGGAAAGTTCAAAAAGAAGAAAAACAGCAGTAACTATACAGGGACCCAAATAAGACAAATATGTATATTAATTCAAAAGCAGAACATGTTTCTAGCAAAGTGACCCAGTAATACTGAAAATAAGCACGGATCAAAAAAAAATAGGTTGTGAGAAAAATACTGCTTTTCTGACCATGGAATGGCAATGACTTCTCTTTCCAAAAAATGAGAAATTTCACAAAGAGTTATAATGTACAGAGGAAATTAATTACTATGACTTGAGAAAAATTTAAAACATAAAGAATAAAAAATCTAAGGAAAACTAAAGGAGAAAATCCAAAGGCTTTATGGGAAAAATTAATGTTACCAGTTTCTTTACCTATTTAAGAGATTACACATACAGAACAAACAAAACTAGAAAATTAGAGAATATAGGTTAGATCATACTTACTGAATAAAGTTTGGTGATTAAAGGATAAATTTATTGGACAAAAAATATATGCTTTACTTACCAAACTTTATCATGACAAGGAGGAGAGCGGTGGGTTCCATAAAGGGGCAGAAAATAGCTGAGGGTGGATCACAGAGGGCAGAGATTGGTGGTCAATGCCACAGCCAGTCCTGGCAATTCATAGACCTGGGTAAATGCTTCTTATTGACCTGCCAATAGCAACCAAGGCTCAACTACAAGGGGTGGGTGTACTCAGCCCACAGAAAGGGCGCACCTCGAGTACCCAGCTTGGGTAATAGGAGAGGCTGTGCTACTTGACCCTACAGGAGACCTACTATATTAGACCATGCTACCCAGACAGGGAGTCACAGCAGCTCTACCTAATACATAGAACAGACACAGAGAAGCTGCCAAAATGAGACACAGAAACATGGCCCAGATGAAAGAACAGACCAAAACTCCAGAAGTGCTAAACAAAATGGAGGAAAGCAATCTATCAGATGCAGAGTTCAAAACACAGGTTATAAGAATGCTTAAGGAATTTAAGGAGGACCTCAATAGCATAAAAAAGCTCCAGTCACAAAGGATACACTATTTGAAATAAAGAGCAATTTACAGGGAAACAACAGAAGAGCAAATGTGAATAAAGCCAAGAATCAAATCAATGATTTGACACATAAGGAAGCAAAAAACAACCAATCAGAACAACAAGAAAAAAGATTCCAAAAAGTGAGGATAACGTAAGCAGCCTTTGGGACAACTTCAAGAGGCCCAACATTCACATCACAGGGGTGCCAGAAGAAGAAAAGAAAGAACAAAAAATTGGAAATTTGTTTGAAAATATAACAAAATAAATAAATCTTCCTAATTTGGTGAAGGGAACAGACGTGCAAGTCAAGGAAGCAGAGACAATCCCAATCAAGAAGCATACAAAAAGGCCCACTCCAAGGCACATCACAATTAAAATGCCAAAGGTTAAAGATAAAGAGAGAATCTTAAAAGCAGCAACAGAAAAGAAGTTAGTTACCTACAGGGGAGTCTCCATAAGACTATCAGCTAATTTCTCAAAAGAAATTTTGCAGGCTAGAAGGGATTGGCAAGAAATATTCTAAGTCATGAAAAGTAAGGACCTACAACCAAGATTGCTTTACCCAGCAAAGCCATCATTTAGAATTGAAAAGTAGATAAAGAGCTTCCCAAACAAGAAAAAAAACTAAGAATTCATCATCACCAAAACATTATTCTATGAAACGTTAGAGACTTATTTAAGATAAAGAAGATCAAAACTATGAACAATATAATAGCAAAAATACATATCTAACAATCATTGAATCTAAAAAACAAACTAAGCAAACAAGAACAACAGAGACATAATCACCGATACACAGAGTGTTTTGATGGCTTCCAGATGGGAGGGGTGTGTAGGGAATAGTTGAAAAGGTGAGGGGATTAAGAAGTGCAAATAGGTAGTTACAGAGTAGACACGGAGATGCACAGTATAGGATATGGAGTAGCCAAAGAACTTATATACATGACCCATGGACAAGAACAATGCTATGGGGATTGCTTGAGGGAATTGAGGTGTGCTGGGTGGAGGGGAGCACAGGGGAAAAATCAGGATAACTATAATAGTATAATCAATAAAATATAATAAAAAATAATGATCATAAAAAATAAAGATAAAAAACAAACAAACACCTGCACATTATGTCTGTTTGGTGCTTATCTCAGTCACACTAAGTCTTCCATTAGGTGAATTCTCACCCTGGTGATATTTTATACATTTGTAGAAAGGCTCATATCTCCTCTTCCTCCAAACTCCTCCCCCTGAGACTGCTAGGACCAGTCAGACCAGGCCTTAGCTCAGCTCTGTGTTGTGTATGTGAATTTGAACGAGGTAATTTTCCTTGGTAGGCTTTAATTTTCTCATTAGTAAAATGATACACATAATAACTACCAGCTCACAAGTTGTTAAAATTTTAAATAATATCTTCAAGTGGGTAGTATATACAAGATATACAATAAATGGTGCCTGTGATCTTTGTAATTTAGTACTTGTATTCACAGTAGCTGCCACACAGTTCACAAGGAGGGGGATTTGACCTGGCATCTACAGAACACTTGGACATCTGTAGCTGCAACAAAAAATGTTTGTCATCAGAGTCAGAACCCAACTGTTCTTGATTCGTGTCAACTTAATCAGAAGAGTCACATCAGGTGTGTGGCCCCTGGGTTCCTCAAATGTGAAACGGCCAAGCCAGATTAGTGTGCGATCCTTTAAAATCCTACGGCTTTACAATTCCAAGCCGACAGGAGTCCTTAAATTTTGGATTGGGATAATATTAGGGAACTTTATTTTACTTTGTAAATCAAATAAAATGTTTGTTGTATCTTTCACAAATTAATACGCAGTGTAATTAGGAAAGAGAATAAAATCTAGCATCTATCTCCAGAAGGACTGGCATGAAGGGTCTAGTGCTCAGGTACACTCTGTCTGAGAGCAGGAAGCTATCTTTCGTCTATCTTTTCTGCTTAAAGTTGTACTTCTATTTGTTTTCTGTTATTTTTGTGATGTGAATTACCAATTTGTCTTTTATAAAATTGTATGGAGAACTATGGCTATTAACCAATCACCACCTACTATATCCCTGAATTTTTACTAAAGTTTTTCACCTATAAAAGTTTTTACTTTGTACTTGAAATGCTATTTCTGTAGGATCTGGCTTTATTCTTGAACTACATGTGACCAGATTAATAAAAGTCAAGTTAATCGCTCCTTGGACCAACATGAAATATTTGGTGTTGACAGCGAGAAGACTTGCTGAGCTGGAAACTGCTGTAGCAAAATATTCCACAGAGAGCTGGTATAAGAATATTTAATTCTTTTTGCAAATTCATCATTATAGCTACCAAAAACTCTGGACTAGCATTCCTCTGAATTTCAAGGTAGTTATAGGAAAAGTAACATTATGAAATAGGTTAAAAATTGTTTTCATCACACAGAACTTTTTTCTAAAAGATAAACATCAAAATACTTGGAAATATCTGAATTTTAGCCAAAAATTTTTATTTTTTATTTAAATGTTACATTAGATCAATTTCACCAATGAAATCAATTTGATATTGAAATAAAGTAATAAAACTGTATCTTACTCTAAGAAATTTGTAAGCACAAATGATTTTTTAAATACAAAGCATTATTTTGTACCATGGAAAAGAGGGTTGAGGAATATTTATTTCAAAATCAAATAAGTTTAAAGAGAGAAAAGGCTTCATAGTTTTTCCGAAGAAAATTACTTCAGGCCATTTTTCTCTTCATTCTGGGGACCTGCATCCACTTTACACCTCGCACAGGACCATGGTCAGTAGGCTGAATGATCTCATGTAGACACATGATGGACTACATAAATTAGAATAGATCATGGGTTTCAAAGACTATAAAACTTTAAAAGGTGGCTTTAAGAGTCAAATATCCATTTTCCTTTCATAGCTTACCACAAATAATTACTTAGAATATAATACAATAGTATAGCTATCTATTTTTAAATCCTACTTTCACAATGCTGAATGCTAAAAAGAAAATTTCTGAGAGTAAGAGAGTATAATTAGGCTCTCAGGGAATCAAAGGGGAGAAAGAGGAAAGAATTGCTCTCTCAGACCTCCTTAGATAAGGGGACCAGAAGGATCCTGGCACAAGACAAATCAGCAAATTCATATGAACTATAGGGTAGGGCAGTGCCCAAAGGCCAACAAGCTACTCGGTCAGATGCAGAGAACTCTTCAGCAGTGCTATATCCTGCACTATGGCATCCAAGTTAATAGGCTTTCCAAAATTAACATAGAAGTTAGCATCTAGGTTTCTGAGAGTAAAAATGATAGACCCCAGCTTATATTCAATATTCAAAAAGCCTAACAGAGTCCTGGCTGGTGTAGCTCAGTGGATTGAGCGTGGGTCTGCGAACCAGAGAATAGAGGTTCGATTCCCAGTCAGGGCACGTGCCTGGGTTGCAGGCCAGTTCCCAGCAGGGGACACACCAGAGGCAACCACACATTCATGTTTCTCTCCCCCTCTCCTTCCCTTCCCCTCTGAAAATAAATAAATAAAATCTTTTTTAAAAAGCCGAACAAAAACAGTGTCTCATAAACTATATGCATTCAGTAGACAAAAACCTTCTTAACATAGATCCTTATTATGAAAAAGACTAAAAATTGTCCTCGAAGGTAAAAGACAAATTAAATTTTTAAGGGTTAAGGGAATAAATGATCTTGTTTCCTCCCCCACTGCCTTTCTTTTTAACTTCATTTTCTCTGTGTTCTCTTTTCTTTCCTTCCTTTTTCTTCTTCTTTCCTATTTTATTTCTTTCTCTAGCTTTTACTATCTTGAAAATCAACCACCCATTTGGATTACTGGCAGACCCTGAATAAAAACTGTTCTCTTGACTCCCCAAGTAGCAGTACCAATATTCAAGTTCTCTGTTTCTTACAGCCACAGCAACGCATACCAGACACAACAGGGAAAAAAGATGCTTTCACTTCCAAATTAATATTTTTGTAGGGACTTTATGGCCTTAAAAAACAAGTGGGTCTTCCAAAAAGGTCATATATCTACTGGCTTGATCCATTCATTCAGACTTTACAAGAGTGAAGGCCTAGACTTAACTAAAAGAAAATAGATGAACTCAGGAGGCTAACAGAAAATGAGGAAACAAACAAAAACTTAGTGGTCCTCAGTTATTATATCCTTTTATAACTCACATGTGTCAGCTTCTGGTCCTGCTCATGGAACTTTGAGTTCAGGTCCTGGGCATCACCATGTCTCCTATTACATGCCCACATTTTACTTCGCTTGGAGCTTGTCAAAATGCACCAATCATGACATGCTGCTATGGCTTCCCAAAGAAACTACATAGTATTTACCAGCCTGAGCTCCCTTCTAGATCTGGGAAGTGACTGGTGACATTGTGGCAACACACAGCTCTTGCGATGACAGTGTGGCTGGGTTCCTTCAGATCACTCCCAGCTAGGTTTATTTCTGCTCAGAAAATACTGTAGGCCTTTTCTCCCTGACCTGAAGAGGATATCATCCTCCCAATATCTCTACTGAGACTGTCTCCCCACAGTCTAAGGTTTTCACCATCTGTTGAATATCCATTCAAAGCACACAAAATAACAAATACGTTGAAAGCCACTGGTCCTATTTGGGCACTTCTGAAGAATTTCGGAAATGCACTATACCATGGATCATTCGGCCTCATTAAGGGAGGTTAATTTTCAGGCAGTGAGTGACAGTTTTGCAAGCTAGTTGTTCACCTTGTCTAAATTCCCATGTCCTGTCACTCGTGATTTTCTGTGTTGATCCTTGACTAAATTCTTCACTCACCCATTCCAACTGGAGGTTATTATACTACAGTTTTATTTTGAAATAAGGTCCCAATGGCAAAATTCAATTTATACGACATCAACAGATACTTCTAATAGGCCACGATACGCCAGTAATCAATATAAATTAGAAAGCCATCCCACACAGTTCTAATTCACAGAACAAAATTATCAGTACAAATCCTCAGTACTCGGGATTTTTCTATCATAATAACTGTGCCCTTGGCTCTGCCATATATTCTTGTTTTGACCACTAATTGTCACTTTGCTGCTCACACAGCACATTTGTCTTGCCCTTTGCTCCTTAAAAAACTACCTATGTCGATCCAAAACAGTAAATGGGAAAATGCAAAGGGTTACAGAAGGCACATCATCCTTACTACTCATAATCTATAGAAAAGATTAAATCCGTGATTTCTCCAACCTTCTAGTTCTATCATGTCATCCAGCATTTAGCACAGGCTTTGTGTATCTCACCCCTTTGCACTCAGAGTGGTACAAGATAAATCATGTCTTTTTTCACTGTCTCATTAGTATTCACAGAAGTTTGTGCTTTTACGTTTATGGTCTTTATGGTCCTAGCACATAACCAGGCCATGCATGTAGGGAGCCTAGGCACATCTGAAGAAATTCGGGAGCAGGCACTTCCGGATTTTATGTATTTACGTACATAAGTACATAAAGACCCAGCGGCTTGACGGTGGGGGCGGGAAGGGGGGGAGGCGCGGAATTCCAGCCTAAGAAAAATCTGAGGCACACACATTTTATCAAATACAGTCAACTGGATTGATAGGAAAGATTCTGGTAACTCTACGTTTTTTAATCATGAACTAAGAAGAAAATATAGCAATAAGATTAAATGTGTAAGGGTTTTATTAGAAGAAATGCCTGTGTGAAAAGAAATAAGGTGATACAATAGGCTTTGATGTCTAGACTCATGAAGTTTAATTGGAAGAGGGGTAATTTTAGAATCAGGGGGTAAACAATTACATACACATCAGTTACTTACAATTTTGATAAATTTCACAAATAGAAGCAGGGGGGCAATTAAAACCTATGAAGTAATGTTTCATCATAGATTTATTTCCTCGATAAATATTTTGTCATTGTCTACTTCAGTTCAGACATTGTACTGTGATAGTCCTCAGGGGAAGTGAAATAAAAAGCTTCTTAACATGAACAGGGCCCCACCCTCTCCTCATCAGTCTCTACAGCCTCACTAACGATACCTGCAGGTGGGGACAGCCACAGAGGCAGAACCCTCTGCACTGAGCATCCGCAGCGTTAGTGTCCACGTTTCAGATATCAGCTCTCTGGATGAAGGGCACAGACCACCTTGGCTGGTAAACAGCAGAGAAACAATTTCAGGCCTGATGGCAGTGCATCTGAAGGGCATCAGTGGTATGCAGGAGTAGCTATCACTAGTGCTAAGAAAGCAGGAAATAATGACGATAGTCATGGTTACAAGTAGCCATGATGCTTCAGTGTCTAGAGGCTACTAGGCTATATTGAGAGAAGACTCAATCTCATGCTTAGTAGGTAGACCCAAGCAGGAAATATATATGGTTTTATATTAGTTACAGGTGGCTTTATTTTCATATCCTCACTGGTGTGGCATAAACAACGCAAGATAAAGAAAAATATCCATGCATGAAAATTGATAAAAGAATAGATTTAGAAAAATGTTTGGTTTTGTGTTGGGGATGATTCCTGTGCATTGGAGGACACCTGCCTCCTGCTGAGGCCATGGAGTGAATCTCCCATAAAGTCAAAACCAGAATGACAGGTTTGCGGGTAAGAGGTTTTCTACAAATCACAATCACACATCCCCCTTTCAGAGAACACTCAAAACTGGAACAAGTGTGTAGTTATTTGTCTTTGGAGGACTCTGTTCCTTGAGGAATACACAAGTGAATTAAAAGACTGTGTACTCTCACTTATATGTGGACTCAAAAAAAACACCAAACTCATACAGAGAAGAGATTAGTAATTGCCAGAGGCAGGAGGTGAGAGTTTGGGTAATGGGTGAAGGTGGTCGAAAGGTACAAACTTATAGTTATAACTTAAATTCTGAGGCTCTAATGTATATAGCATGGTGGTGACTACAGTTAATAATACTACATTGTGTATTTGAAGGTTGATAACAGAGTAGGTCTTAAAAGTTCTTATCATACACAAAACAGTGTAACTATGTGAGGTGATGGATGTGAATTTATTGTGGTGATCACTTCACAATATATACATATATCAAATCATTATGTTGCATACCTTACACTTATATGCTATTGTATGCCAATTATATCACAATAAAACTATTAAAAAGGTTATTACCTAAAAAGAAAGGAGGAAGGAAGGAAGGAAGGAAGGAAGGAAGGAAGGAAGGAAGGAAGGAAGGAAGGAAGGAAGAAGGGAGGGAGGGAGGGAAGAACGGGAGGGACAAACCAAATGGCCTTAGGAACCTCAAAATTCAGAAGCAGACTCACTGCAGTTGAATGCCTGTGCTGTTGGTCTCTCCCTCACCAAGTTGTATAAACCAGCCACATCCAAAATTGGGTTATCTCACATCCTAAAGGATGAACAGATGATTCACTGGGCATGATAAAACATCAGAATTTATATTTATACAGGTATAGTTACACTTGTATCAAGTGAACACAGAACCAGTTCCACTTAATAGAAATCTACGCCACGGCTCTGGGTCAGATGTGCCATATCCAGCATTGCCCTCCCTAAAGTAGGAGGGGAAGGTCCCCAAAAAGAGTCGATGAGAGAGGCACCCCCACTCATGGGCTTACTTTTAATATAATGCAACACATTTCATTTTATGTAGAACTGGTTAAATAAATTTTTACCTTGTGGTGTGAAGATTTGACCAAGCAAACCCTCACAAAAAGAAAAACAACTTTTTTGAATTGCCCCCCAAAAAAACAATTTGGATATAAAACTAATGAAAGAAAAGCACAAGCGAGCAACAAATAAAAGCAGAGCTGACACTTTTCCATCTCTAAGTACAAGCTCTTTGTAAGCTTTGAGGTAAAAAATAATACAAATCTAATCACATCTAACAAAAAGGTAGGCCCCAAAAACTTAGATTTATCAAGATTATTTTAAATATAGATCTGTGTCTACATTCACTCTTGTTACAAGAGGACCTTTTCCTAAGTATACACTGTGCCTTGAGATAATAGCTAATGATGTATGACGCTGTCACCACACTAAACAATTATCCAGAATCTGAAGACAAATCTCTATAATGTTACAGCAAGGCATGTGATATTTAATTCAAGATCCAGCAATATTTCATAAAATATAAAAAAACGCAGAAATCATTTTTTGAGATTTCTCATTTCTCATTTCACAGTGCAAGCCAAAAAAAGAGCATAGCTTTGGTGGGGCAGCACTTGGTCTGTCTGAATGAAGCAATAAAAGTGGCTGAAATAGCACATGAAACACAATGCAGTGACTGATATTCATTTCCAGCAGATAATGGAGTGCTGAAATTCTGAAAAAGTGCAGGAGGTTTGTTATACAGTTGAATAAAAGAACAGAGGGACTATTTTCTTGTGAGTCACCAAATTAAAGACCACACACACACACACACACACGTACACTCTCAACAGTAGATGTATTCTATAATTTAAAAACATACAAGGCTTCTGAAAAAACCCACAAGTAGAACCACTGATAGAGTTGTGCTTTCAGATCTATAAATGCTAAATATAGATATAGAAAGAAGAACACATCATTAAGATTCAGTTTTTCATCTAATCATTTATTCCAAGCTAACAGTGTATTATTTTACTGTATAAGAAAGCAATTGCAGCAAGAAGGTTGGAATCAAAAAATGTTCAAAGTACTAAAGGCTGTCATGCTGTGGCTAAGTGTCTAAAAAATAAAAATTTAAAATATAGTAAAGCATTTAAAATACCTGATAATTAGATGGGACTAAAACATTAAAGTTTTGTACATGTGGAGTTTTGCTCCTAGCAAAGCACTGAGGAGACAAGTTTGTTCAGGGAATATTCTTCATTCAGAGAATGGTCCTTTATCTTTTTTATGACCTGTGCTCCCAAGCAGATTTTTTAAAAATATGTACACATTTAATTTATCCTTTGAAGATAAAATAATGCTTTACCAATGAATGAGAAAAAGCAGGGTTTTTCTTTAAAAAGCCATACTTCAGCAGAATATTTTGAGTACTGATATTTGGAGATTTTTCTAGGTTCAAGTCATAATCTAAGTGTGTTGAGCATTTTAAAATGCCATACCTATTTACTTTAAAAATTTCAAAACAGACTCTGATTTCAATATCTCTCAAAAAGTTTCAGAGAATTCTGGACTCACTTGTTAAAAAATGTAAAAAGGCAGCAGCTTCTGGTTACTTTGTGAGAACCAGTAACTGACACAGGGAAAGGTGGAAACTTCCCATTATATATAAATTGAGAAAAATTGCATACTTGGTACTTAACATAGAAATATGGAGATCCATAGTCAAAATGTTCTTTCTATCTGAGTGTGCAATGAGAATTTTGAAGACTGCTGACCTATAGGTACAAATGGAAAATTATCTCTTTCTACCTCTTCCTTCCCTGAGATGACCAGTCACTGCACTCAGTTTACCTGCCTGCTTTGTCCTTCCATTTAATTTAATGTTATTAGTACTTATGTTAGCTGTCACTATTACCACTGATACAGTAGTAATAACACCTGCACCTCATTTTCACCATATAAGTAAGAATTATTTGCACCACAGTTAGATCTTGAACTTTTGCAAGAATCAAGTACAATTATAAATATGAAAGGACTGTTCACATAGTAAAGTCTGATTCAAATATGGATATTGATACACTGCCCTCGTCTAGTTATCTTACATTGGGTTCAGTGTGATGGAATCTTGTGGTTTCCAGACCATCAGGTATCCCATTACTCACAGCCTGAGGAGGCGCACGAACACCGCAGCATCCTCCCCACGCTACACCCGCGGTTTGCAGGTCAGTTTCTCCACCTCTCCCTTCACAATCCTCAGCAGCCCAGTACAAACAACATCCCCATCCCCAATGGGATCTAAGAAGAAAACACTTATGGAATTAAAATATGAATCTGAATATATTTGGATAAGTAGAACTAACAAATAATCAAATATTGAGTACAACCCCCAAATCCACAATGGCTTAGTGGAAAATACACAAGATTTGCCACAAGATCCTGTTGCCTGTCCAGCCATCCCCTCCGGATGACTGTACGACCACAATCGAACCATCTACCACACTGCAATGCCCTGCCCTGGGTAAAGATCAAGAAATACTACCTGTTTGTAGTATTACTGCCTCAGGAATAAAAAAGAAAAAACTCTAACCCTCAGTTTCACCATATTGGGGGAAAAGGGGGAAAAACAATTTCTGCTGCACCCACTTACCAGAACTTTTGCAAGAATCAAACAAAACTGGACATATGAAAGCATCTTAAACATAGTAAAGCTCATATAAATATGAGATATTAATAGACTACATAAACTAATTATCCCTGGTCGATTGCTTATACACTGTAATTTGACAGAACAATTACAATGATAACAACTTGGCTACAGTACACCTTACACATGTTAATTTACTTACAGAGCCAGCAACTACAAACAGTCTGAAATGAGACTGGATGAGACAGGTAAGGGAGTCAGTACTCCCAAATGTCCTGCTAGAGAGCTGGAGCCATGAGCTGCTGGCAGACGCACAGAGAAGGCAGTTCTCTGATCCTAGTACAACATCCACCACCGCGCTAACTTCCACCACGTTTTATAGCTAGTTATCTGAGGATTTATAACAACCCATCACAAACCTTTGTAAGCGTGAACAGGTTAAAAATACATTTGCTAAACTCCCTTTCCATAATTACAATAGATGAAACTTATTCCCAGGCTCATTTAAGTTATGATTCATGAGGTTTATTGTGGGCTGACCATTTAACTAGAAAATGCATCATTAGCAATAAGAAATTCGCATTAATATTGAAGCTAAGAGAAAATTTCAAGTGGAGAATATATGTATTTTACATAACAATTTGTAACATAATATAATGAATTAATGTATATGCTTTGTTCATTTTGAAATGTAAAATATATTCATTATTTTTGCTCATATCTGCTGCTTCTTATCTGTAAATTTGGCAGATGAAATAAAGTTATGTCTAATATTATTTTGTACAATCATCCTTGAACAAAATTTAACATATGCTTACAAATAGTTATAGTTTATTATCTGAATGAACTTTAAAATGAAAATATATTACTTTTCTGCTACTATGGATTCTTCTCAATAAATTAAAACATGGAGAGAAAAATAAATTCTGTTCCAGTCCTATAAACAGAGATAAAATGCTGTTAAAAGCTGTTATATATCCTCCCAGACTATTCCTAAATTACTTTACATGATTTTTACTCTTTTACTCCAAATGAAACTAAGAACATTGAGCTATATCATAGTTTTGAGTTTTTGAAGAAAAGGAAAAAGTTCAAGCACAAAATAAAAATTTTATAGCTCTAAAAATAAAACCAGTTTGAGCTATCCTGAGGACACTCAGGGGAGTAACTATTGACAATAATGCTGGCATGTCTCGTTGGACACGAGTGCAGGAATGTGCAGGACCACAGAGAGGCTAGATCAGCACCTGGAAAGGAATAAGAACCCCGGTGATCTTCACCTTCTGTCTCTTGTCTCCAGATATATGTTTCGTTTCTCTCTTTACATGCCAACTGTCTAGTTCTATTCACATGGTGTAAAGTGACGCTAGAACATTGAAATTTTCATACAACCTCTATTTAAGAAATCAGATCTAAGACTGAGGCTTGAACCTTAGTTCTAATTCCAAACTAATGGAGAAGCACTCTGTGTTAATCAAGGTCCCAAAAGAAAATGAAGACTTAGCCATTATTTTTCAGCAGAATGTAATGAAGGGTGTATTCACAATGATGGAGGACAAATGAAAGGAATGAATCAGGAAGATTGAGGCGCCTGAGATCCAACAATAGGTGATCTTTATCACCACTACGCTGGAGGGAGAGGGAGCCTTGGAACAGGGGTTTCTCAACAAAGGTATAGTTAAACAAAGACACAACCACTGTAAGATCTATAGCAATGAAGCTGAAACAGACCAAGAAATGAACTATCCAGACCTCTGTCCTTCATATTCCAAACTCAACTGGAAGCCAGAGAGCAAGAAACCTTCAGCAATACAGTACACAGGAGCCAGTACCATGGGCACAGAGTAGGACAGAGGATGAAGAAGGAACAGGTATGCAGGCTGCAGGGACAGGAGAGAGGCGAGAGACTAAAGAAGAGTGACCTGCACACACTCTAAGTGATTTACTGACTTGGATCCCTCTTTCTTCCTCATTCAATCAGTAATGATCAACAGGTTAAATCAGTAAAGAGCGCCTTGAGAATGCTTTTCAAACATCCTGCACTTGTTCCTTACAGCATTATCCCAGTTCTTACTGTTACTACAATATTTGTTTAATGCACGCCTCTCACTATGCAATTTCCCAAAGGACAGGGACCATGTTCCTTCTTTTGGCCACTGCCTAAATTCATTGCCAATCTCTAGCGATCTCTCAACAAATATTTGGAATTGGATGGATGAATAAATGAAAATGCTGACCAAAACTGTCCTTTCTCATATCCTTATAATTCAATTTATTTAGTTACTGTTATGCTTTAATACTGTATTGGGAAATAATTTCAAATACAGTAATAATTTCAAAATGCAGAAAAGTTGAAAGAATAAGAAAAAACTCCTGCATACCTTTTACTCAAATTTACCTATTGATAACATTTTACTCCATTTGATTTTCTATTTGTGCATTTGTGCTCTGGGTATATGTAATTTTTTTTCGGAACCACATTAGAGTAAGTTACATGTATCATGGCCCTTTACCCCTAAATAGCTATGCATGCATTCCCTAAATATAGAGATAATAAATGGCCACCCCACAGTTTTCAACCTTGGTAAATGTAATATAATCTACCATCCAAAGTCCAGTTGTGTCCATAGACTTATTTTTCTCCTCCAGTATAGGATGCAGCCTATGATTAGGTATTGCATCTAATTTTCATGTTTCAGTTAACTTCCATTTACAAGAAACATCTCCATGGATTTTTTTAATGTTGACTTTTTAAATAAATACAGCACCCTCCTCTTTTAATAAAAAGTTCCTAATTATTTCTTTGGCTGATTTATTTCCATGAGTGTATTCTAACTCAGAGTGTGACACAGGTGATGTTGTATCTGTCCACCTGCAAGTTTGTTAGTGATACTGATTTTTGATCTCCTAATCAAGGTGTTGGCCCAATTCACCACTGTATAATCACTCTTTTCCCTTGGAACCAATAAGCATTCTCTGGGGGAGACACTTTTTAAAAATAAGCATGCCCTGGCCGATGTGACTCAATGGATTGAGCACAGGCCTGTGAACCAAAGGGTCATCAGTTTGATTCCCAGTCAGAGCACATGACTGGGCTGCAAGCCAAGTCCCTGGTAAGGGGCACGAGAGAGGCAACTACACATTGATGTTTCCCTCCCTCTCTTTCTGCCTCCCTTTCCCTCTGTCTAAAAATAAATAAATAAAATATTTCAAAAAAAGACTAAGCAAATATGCTGTTTTTTATCAACTACAGTTCTCCCTAGAATTAGCATTTCTCTTAGTAGGAATGAAATAGACCATCTTCTTATAAGTTTAAAGGCCAATTTTTCTTTTTGTGAGTTGTCTATTTATATCTATTGCCCATTTCATTCGATTCATTCCACAGTTATTAGGCACTCAGGATCTGTGAAGGACAGCTCAATGTACTGAGGATAAAAAGTAAATTCAAAGTTTCAACCCTCAAGGATTTTATATTCTTGTTAAGGGAGGCAGTCAGTAAATAAACACAAAAGTAAATACAATAAAAACACATTTTCAAATGGTGACAAAGGCTATGGAAAGAAAAATAAGGTAAAAAGAATGTACAGGAATGGGCAAGGAAGGATGCTCTTTTATTTTCAGGATGATAGAGTGACATCTGAAAAATACCTGAAGTGATTGAGAAAGTGAGCTATGCTAATATTTGGAAGGCAAAGAAAAAACAAGTGCAAAGGTCCTAAGGTAGAAGCATGCTTGTATGTTCAAACGTAGAAGCCAAAACACATGTGCTATAAATGAGGTTAGAGTAGGAAGAATGCAGCTACACTGTTTAGGATCTTGGAGATTATTATAAAAACTTGGACCCTTATCCTGAAATATAAGAAGCCACTAAGAAATATTAAGCAGAGAAGTGACATGATTTGACTTGTGTTGTTAAAGGACAACTCAGATTTATATATTGAAATAAACAGCAGGGTGAGAGGTGGACAAAAGCCAGGTGACCAGATACAGGATTATTCCATCAGCCCAGCTAAGAGATGATGATGGTGCTTGAATTACAGTGTTGGCAAAATAATGATGAGATGTGGTCAGATTCTAAGTGTTTTTAAAGATAGAGCTGACAGCATTTGCTGACAAATGAAACATGGGGATGATGGATGTCTTCATAGTTTTGGGCTTAGGCAAGTGGAAAGATAAAAATGTTATCAACTGAGATATGAAAGACAAGGCAGAATAAAACTAGGTATGATGTGGCTAGGTTCATTTATAGACATAATAAATTTTAATAGCTTTTAGACATCTTCAGGGAGATGTTGAGCACATCATAAAATGTATAATTCTATATTCTGTAAAAAGTAGAGATATAAATTTGGAAGTTACCAGCTTTTATTCTTATAAGATTTTATTTATTTATTTTAGACCAAGCAGAAGGGAGGGAGAAAGAGAGGGAATGAAACATCAATGTGTGGTTGCCTCTCTCACAGCCCCTGCTGGGGACCTGACCTGGTCCACAACCTAGGCATGTGCCCTGACTGGGAATCAAACCAGTGACCCTTTGGTTTGTAGGCTAGCACTCAATCCACTAAGCCACACCAGCCAGAAACATCACCAGCTTTTTAATAACAGGTAAAGTCTTTACACTGGGTAAGATTTCACAGTTAGTTAGCAAGTATGGAAAAAGAATAGTAGAGGTCTGATGACAGAACCTTGGAATATTTCAATATTCAGAGGTCTTGGAAAAGACAAAAAATGCAAGTTGAAAATTAACTGCCAATAAAGTAGAAGACCAGAGGTGGGTCTCCAGAAAGCCAAATTTTAAAAAAAGGGATTTTAAAGGAAAACAAAGTGATCAAAAGGTGTTGGTAAAATAGGTAAGACAACGACTAGGAATTGACCACTGGGTTTACCAACTTAGGTAGTAACTTCAAACTGCTATAGCATAGTAGATATAAGGCCTGATCCATGTGAGTTTAAGCAAGAATGAGAAAAAGATGACAACATGTTGAGGCAACTCTAGAGGTGTTGCTAACAGAACTTCAGAGAAATAGAACAAGAACTAGGAAGAAATAGAAGGTTGAGCAAGTTTTATTTTTAATTGAGAATATTGCTGCTCATTTGAATAAACCAATAAGAGGATAAATTGAAGATGCTAGAGGGGCAGGACAGTTACTGAAGTCATGTCCTTGAGAGAGGATGCAATCCAGCGTAAAGGCAAAGGGGCTGGCCTTCCATAAAGGCCCAGGCATTTCACCAATAATGAGAACAAACTCACTGTATATAGATACAAGAGTAGTCAGCATTGTTTTAGCTCTGTGAAGTAGGAAGAGAACTGGATTTAGCCAGGGTTCATAATTTTCTGAAAACATACAACGTAGTTATAAAGAGGCCATGAAAAGATGTGCAAAGGGGTAATTATAACGATGGACCATGAACTCAGTGTGAAAGTGAAGTAAGAACATGTTATGTTTGGAAATGTTGCAAAAGTAATAAAATCAATGAATTGTAGATCCTGGAAGGTTTAAAGTCTTGGGATCAGAGCATTAGAAGAAGTGAGCTGCAAAAAAAAGCAGTGGTATTTGGAGAATGTAATGCTTGAAATGAAAACTATAAAGGAGTGCAATTACTGGTAATGTTAAAGTCTAGGTTATAATCATAGAAGTGAGGGCCAGAAACAGTGTAAGGTGATCATTGAAGGAGAAGAGGTCAAGGACTTTAGATGGCAGATATGTGGATAATGAAATCGCTAAAAAAAAAATTTATATATAGCAAATTCAATGTATTTTGACATATATAAATATATTTTAAAACACATAATTACATGTATTTTATATATATAACATATTTATTTTCTGTCTGTATACACAAACCCTGTTTACAATCCAGAGAGAAAAAGAGAATGAATATGAACTTGTTAGATACTAAGAATTTGAAGAAATGGGGGGAAAGAGAGAAACCAGGGGTCTCTAGGTGCTTGCAAAAAGGTAGAGTAACGATTGGCACAATATGATAGCTTGAATTTCAAATCTGGATATTTTTCAGGTGCATAAAAAGAATAGTCCAAAAGATACCCAGGTAATATCTACCTATCTCCAGGTCCAGTGGCAAAAGAATTCAGAAGAAAAATATTCCCTCTTTAAGAGGTATCATGGGAAGCTATTTCGGTAGAGAAGGTCAGGTTTCAGAGAGCAAGAAGAGGAAAACACTGGAGGCACTTGGGTTAAGAATTCAGAGGGTTTTGCTGATAACAGACACAGTCCCAGAGTACTCATTGGAAGATTTAGGGAGTTACGAAAGATTTTACAAAAAGTAAATAGATTTATTGAAATGAGGGATGAAGACTTCTAGCCAAGATGGAGGCATAGGTGGAAATACTGTACCTCCTTGCACAACCAGATTTAAGGACAACAAAGATTTGGAAATGAAAACACAACCAAAACAGACAGAAAATTGGACTATACAGAAGTCTGACAACAACAAACCGTTCATCCAGACCAGTAAGAGGGGTGGAGTCGGCAGCCAGCAGAGAAGTGTCCTGGTAGGAAAATGTGGTGGTTGGCGACCTGGGCACAGGGATGAAACTAGCAAACCCAGTGAGGTGCGCAAGGTGGTTGGCTGACCATGGACACACATTTGCGCGCAGATAAACCAGGCAAAAAACGGGTAGTGAGACAGACCACACAACGCAGGGCCCCAGCAACAGGAAATAAAGCCTAAAAGCATTGATGGGAAAACTTGCGGGGGTTGAGGTGCCAGGAGAGACTCCCAGCCTCATGGGAGAGTTTGTTGGAGAGACCCACAGAGTCCTAGAATGTACACAGGCCCACCCACAAAGGAACCAGCATCAGAAGGGCCCAACTTGCTTATGGAAAGCAGCAGAGGGGATGAACTCGAAGAGAGAGCAAAGCAAGTGCCATTGTTCCCTCTCTGACCCTGCCCCCACATGCAGCATCACAACCCAGCAATTGAGTTGCCCCGCCCTGATGAACATCTAGGGCTCCGCCCCTCATACATAATAGGCACAAACAGACCAAAACATTATGGCTCAAACAGAAGAACAGATCAAAGCCCCAGAGCCAATACTTCCAAGCAAACAAGAGGTAGCCAACCTACTAGATGCACAGTTCAAAACACTGGTGATCAGAATGCTCACAGAACTGGCTGATTTTGGTTACAAATTAGATGAAAAAATGAAGGCTACACTAAGTGAAATGAAGGAAAATGCATAGGGAACCAATAATGATGGAAAGAAAACTGGGACTCAAATCAATGGCATGAACCAGAAGGAAGGAAGAAACAACCAAGCAGAAAAGAATGAAGAAATAAGAATTCAAAAAATTGAGGAGAGGCTTAGGAACCTCCAGGACATCTTTAAACATTCCAACATCTGAATTATAGGGGTACCAGAAAAGGAAGAGTAACAGCAACAAGTGGAAAAGTTAGTGGAAAAGTTATTTGAACAAATAATAAAGGAGAACTTCCCCAATCTGTCAAAGGAAATAGACTCCAGGAAGTCCAAGAAGCTCAGAGAGTCCCAAACAAGGTTGATCCAAGGAGGAATACACCAAGGCACATCAGAATTGCATTACCAAAGATTAAAATAAAGGAGAGAATTCTAGAAGCAGCAAGAGATAAGGGGACAGTCACCTACAAAGGACTTCCCATCAGACTGTCAGCTGATTTCTCAAAAGAGACCTTACAGGCAAGAAGGGGCTGGAAAGAAGTATTCCAAGTCATGAAATTCAAAGACCTACATCCAAGATTGTTCTATCCAGCAAAGCTTTCATTTAGAATAGGAGGGCAGATAAAGTGCTTCTCAGATTAGGTCAAGTTCAAGGAGTTCATCATCACCAAGCCCTTATTATATGAAATGTTAAAGAGACTCATCTGAGAAAAAGAAGATTAAAAAAATGAACAATGAAAGAACAGCAAACTCACAGTTATTAACAACCACACCTAAAAAAAAAGCGAACTAAGTGGACACCTAGATTAGGAGCAGAGCCACAGAAATGGAGATCACATGGAGGGTTAGCAACAGGGAGTGGGAGGAGGAGAAGGGGGGAGAAGGTACAGAGAATAAGTAGCATAGATGGTAGGGAGAAAATAGATGGGGAGAGCAAGAATACTGTGGAAAATGTAGAAGCTAAAGAACTTATGTCACATGGACATGAACTAAAGGGGGGAATATGGGGGAGGGGGGTTGCAGGGTGGAGGAGAATGAAGGGGGCAAATGGGACAACTCTAATGGCATAATCAATAAAATATATTTTAAAAATACAAAAAAAGAAATGAGGGATGAAAATGGATGACGGAGGGTGACTTGGAAATGTTGGAATTCTGACAGGTGGTGGTAGAAACAAGAATGAAGAGCACAATCTAATTAGTCTCAGATCTTTAAACAGGATGCAATCATGAGGCAGCAAAGGTTGGTGAGAGCTTCTTAGCAAGAATGTAAAGCCCTGTGATTCTACTCATACTGAGAACAGCATAAAGGCTAGGGGAGAGACCACATTTAATGAGGTAATATAAAACACACAACTGTATACAGAAAAAAAATTGATCTAGCCAATAACTGCTAAGACACACAGTTCACTTTGAACTGAAATGTTGTAGGGTGTGTGGAAATCTAACATCATTTTGGTTGAAAAATACAAAGATGCAATAGATAGTTTGCCATTTCTGGCACTGGGAAAATAAACCAGTCTCAATTACCATTGCCTTGTCAAACTCTCTACCTGTTGGCTGATTCCTAAATTTTATTGATGTATTTTACATCATGAACATGAAAAGTCCACATTGCAGACACAGAGAGAATTCAACTTTGAATTAAAGAGAATTCTTAAAAACAGAAAGAATGACAGAACACTCGCCAGTCCAGGCACTATGCTTAAATTCTTACATCGTGAAACGCTTGCAATAGCCTTGTGATGTGTTATTTCCATCTTTTTAGAGGAAATAAATGAGGCATAGAGAAATAAAACTGTCTTAGGTCATATAGCGAGTTTTTGAAGTCTAGGGTGTCTGAGCTGAGAGCACGATCTGAAAACATGAGTTCTATCAGGATCCTCCAGTAAGCATTTCTCAGAGTGCAGTCCTGGACCTGTGAATGTGTAAGAAATGCAAATTCTTGGCTCCTGCCCCAAACCTGCCGATTCAGAAACTCGGGGCGTGGTGTCCAGCAATCTCCATTTTAACAAGCCCTGCAAGTGATTCCCAGGCACACTCAAGCTTTGAGAACCCATGTTTATATAAAGCAGACTAACAGCTGTCAGAGAGGAGGGAGGAGGGAAGGACTGGATGAAGGAAGGTGAGGGGATTAGCCAAAGAACATATATGTGTGACCCACAGACACAGACAACAGTGTGGTGACAGCCAGAGGGAAGAGGATGCAGAGGCAGGCAAAGGTGGGGAAAGGGGGGACACCTATCTGTAATAGTGTCAACAATAAAAATATTGTAAAGTTAATAGAGATGAAGTATCAGATTATTGAGAGGGTAATAAAGGGCAGGATAACTACTTATTATTCTAGGTTCTTTAAATTCTCCAATATGACTGTGTGTGCATGTGTGCGGGGCAGCTAGGCGGGTCTGAGTGCGTGGACGCAGGCGGGTAGCACTGGCTAATCTCCCCCCCACATCACAAAGACCTATGGTATTGACTTCATGACTCAACTGATGACTGCTGCAAGTCTGACAGTTTGGAATCAAGTCCAGTTTATATCTGACCATTGTGAAGACTGGGACATTAGCACAACTGTTGTCCTTATTTTCTAGTCTATTAAATATTTAAAGAAGCAATGACACTTACCTTTCGAAACTCTGAAGTTCTCATTTGCACTACCAAATCTGGTGACCTACAGGTGTGCTGCATATCACAAGCCTCTCCATTTTATCAGAAGCAAGACTGTGTAAGACAGGACAATAACACTGTGGGACTCTAAGATGAGAAAATTGTCCTGATGTTAATTTCTGATTCTGTATAGAGAACACCTTGTTAGAAAGACATTCCTGATGCCAAGAGCTGTTGCTAGGGCAGCTAAATTGCTGAAACAGCCACTTAATCTTTTTTTTTTCCAGTGAATAGAGAATCAATATGTAATAGGGTGAAACTGATTTTTTTGCATTACATAAATAATTGAATTTCATGGAAAATAGATTTTCCAAAAAATATAGCAGGATTTCTCTGAACTATTTCCCCACTGTCCAATCAAAATAGAGACCACTGCAAGCCATTATTCAGTCCAATACTTTTCCTCTGGCCCAGAGGGCATAATGAAAAACTAAATGCACCAGGAAAGAAGTAACAGGAAGAAGAAATCCTGCATCCATTGCTCATTTTGTGAGGCACAGCTGGTGAAAGGGGAGGGTGATCAGAAGCAAGTGACCTCTTCCATTGTCTGCCTCTGTCAATTTTTCTTTCAGGCACTTTACCTCTGCCAAATCACACGCCTCAATAGCATAGAGGAATTTAGGAAGGTGCAATTATCTCCATTTTACAGAGAAAGAAACTAAGGCCCATAGAAGTCTATCAAATAGGCATGTGTAATGTTCTATATGGAGTTTAAAACTTGGAATACAACCCACTTGTACTGATCATTTCTCTGCTATTGGGTGTCATGTGTCCAGACATATGACACATATGACATGTGTCCTCTCATACTGTATAGGACCTGGGATCCCTCCTTCACCAGCTGAGTGAATAGGAAGTCATTAGAACAGCAGGTAAATGACATTTAAAGCTACCGACATAGATGAAGTCATATAGACAGAAAGTTTAAAGAGAAAAGAAAAGAACACCTAGCAACAAGAAGTAATGATGATCTAGCAAGAGAAGCCAAGAAGTAGTTTGAGAGATAAGAGGAAAATCAGGAAAGTGCAGAGTTCTGGAACCCAAAAAATATTTCAAGAAGAGGACACTGGTATACTATTTTTTTTGTTTTGACTTTGACCTATATAAATAGTTTTTGAATCCAAAATAAAATTAAGTAAAAAAAGAATGAAGCAAAACACACACTAAAATTAAAAAGAAATAGAAATAACTTTAACATTGCTATACACTAATTTGACAAGCACAAAAAATAATTCAAATGGCATAAGATGTATTCTGATTATATACCTTAAGTGGGGTATTTAATAAGAAGAGAAGAGGTATAAATAAATCTTGAAACTTACTTAGCAGTTTGCTATTACTGGAGGTAGTAATCCTGAAACTATTTTGCATGTACTTAGGATACAGAAAATATGATGGTGTTGAGAATCTATATTTCCAATATGAAGGAAAAAAAGAAGATAAGAAAGGTACATACATACACTTCCTAGCTCTATTCACTGAAAGTACATAAAGACAATGGCACTTCAGTAGAATGAGCACACGTAGCTCCTAGAGTTGGTTTTCTAAATACCATTCTTCGCTAAAATGAAAGTGGGTTCCTTAAAGAAATGTTTTGTTCCAAGTCTGTGTAGAAAAAATATATATTACTCAAAAAAAAAAAAGAAGGAGGAGACCAAAGACTACAGTAGGTCTGTCAGAATCACATGAGCTATTGTTCCTACTGGAAAAACCGGGACAAGTTGAGCATCAAAAGAAATACTGACTATAGTGGATTGTATCACACTAAATGAAAAAGGAACCCAGGAGTCTACGATCACACAAAAACACACAAACACACACATGCTACAGGGAAGGGAAAGCTCTTCTTTATAATCTAGAACAGATGTCTGCAAATTATTGCCCATTACCTAAACCTTCCTACAACCTGTTTTTATGCAAACCATGAACTAAGTATAGTTTTTTACATTTGTAACAAAAAGTTTTTAAATAATGTGCAAGAGAGACCATATACAGGCCACAAAGCTACAACATTTATTATTTGGTTTTTTTACTAGAAAAAAAATTGCAGACCTCTGATGTAGAAAATGACTATGTTAAGTAATCACTACTTTTTAAATTAATTAATTAATTAATTTTACAGAGGGGAAGGGAGGGAGAAAGAGTGGGAGAGAAACATCAATAATGTGTGGTTGCCTCTCATGCACAGCCTATTGGGGACCTGGCCCGCAACCCAGGCGTGTGCCCTTAACTGGGAGTTGAACCATCAACCCTTTGATTCACAAGCCAACACTCAGTCCACTGAGCCACACCCCCTGAGGCTAAACAACCACGACTTTGCAACCACCAATGTAATACAAGATGCAGGTAAGAATTTAATCCTAAAATCATAGACTAAAAGATTGCTAAAAAAAAAAAAGAGGATATTCATAGATTCGCCTAGTATTATTCGTCACAGTTACATTAATTACAAAGGTAAAAAGCTATATTTAGAATTTAAAAACTGCATATAACTTCACCAGTATGGTGACAAAATGTCATTATGAACATTCTAACGATGCAAAGGGAAATACATAATATTTTGCCAAAACATTTGAACCATAATCTAACCCAGAGAAAACAATTACACCAATCTGGTTTGAGAAATGTTCCATAAGACAATTGGTCTGAACTCCAAAGCTGTTAATGTTTGTAAGACAAAAGGAAAAAAAGGCAGGGATGAGCTTTGTTTTAGATAAAAGGGATTAGAAACATGGCAAAAAAAATTCTATGTGTGATCCTTGACTCAGGTAGAGTAATATAAATACTATTTGGGGACAAATGGGGAGATTTAAATTTAGACAGTACCTTACATAATATTATCAGTGACAAGTGTCTTTTCTGTTATTATTTTGTAGCTCACAGGATGTCTTTGTTCTTAGGAAAAACAGCTGAAATACTTGGGGGGTGAAATGTCTTGATGTCTGCAGCTTACTTTCAAGGAGTACAAACCCCCACAACATGGGCATCTGTGTGCAGAGAGAGAGACAGAAAAAGCAAATGCCAGAATATTTTACACAGGTAAAGGGTGCATGTACACTTATTGTACTATCTCACCTTTTCTGTGTGTTCCAGTTGTATTAAAAGTTGGAGATTTGAAAAGGTACTTGTTTATTCAGAGTAAACCTGGTCTTCACTTTATCTGCTAGTTGGGGTTTTCTGCAGTACTTTAATGCTTAGAGCACTTGACTATCTAATATGAGACTCCAGGAAACCCAGCCACAAAAGGACAACTAAGGTATCAGTAGCAACACAAAAGCCAAACAAGTTTTCCACTGAACAGAAAAAAATATTTAATTTATTAGCAAGTGATATTCCTGTAACTTATTCTAATGCAACATTATAACTCCATATCAGCATCTACTAAACAGGGAGAGAGAAACAGGCAGCATTTGTGCCCACTTACACTGTGATAAATTTTTTATAGTCTGCGAATAACAATATGTCAAATATTAATAAAAGAGGATACAGAAGGTATTTTTTTCATAATTTACAGGACAGGAAAGCACATTATCCCCTTCCATTATGTGATTAAATATTGCAGGAAGCATACCTTCACGTTGACAGTTCTAATAGACAAGTATACAGGGTATATAAGCAATCCTATAATCCATCATCATTATAATCATCCCAATCTCAAATAGAGCAAGAAATAAAAATAACGCATGTAGAAAGAGGCACTGGCCTAAGAGGCAGACAAACAAGGTTTTGGCTTTTAGCTCTGCTTCTAAATAGCTCAATATTCTTTAGCAGAGCACTTTCTTTCTCTGAGCTGCAGTTTCATTTGTATGATGAGTTAAGATTGTTCAAACTACAGAATCAAGGGCTGTTTGTTTTTCAAGGAATGGGAGAGGAGGAGGCAATTTTAAATGATTATTTTATGAGAGAAAAATCTAACCGATGTAGATATTGTCCATTAGAACCCAATGGGGCAAGAGAGGAGGAGGCCAGGATGTACATAAAACTGATTAGCCTGAGGGAGTCACTCCCTTCTAGACCAGGGGATCTAGGATCACCTGGCCAGAGAGTCAGCTTCGAAAATGCTGGATGAGGGAAAGCCCCAGAGGAGGGTGGAAATTAGATTGGGCCAGAAAGATGGCCACTGGCTGTTGTCTGATATAACCTCTCTACCTACAGTCATACAAATCCTTATATCTGTGGTGTGGTTATATTTTTCTTTTATTATGCATTTCAGAAATAACATTTTGCAACCAGAAAGCAACAGAAATTTTAAAAACTCCCACAAAGGGGAGAAGAGTAAACCCTGAATAAGTCAAGTCTGAAATGCTCAAAAATTGTGCAATTCTAGTTCGAAGAAAAATTTGCCTGAACTTCTGATGACACGGATACACCTAGGTGAGACGTATGAATTTATTCAATAACAGTAAGGCCATAAGTAAATAGAATGCCTGAGAAATGGATTATCTGATTCCCTGCCAGTTCATTTGGAAAATTTATCAGTCTCTCAAACCTTCAATATTCAAAGTGTATTTAAAAAAAGAGAAAAAGCACACAGACAAGTTTTCTTTCCTAAATAGAAACAGTCCTCTGAACATTATTGAATCTTCCTTTGATCATTTTAGGTCCTGCAGTACTTCCAAGTCATTATTTGAGAAATCGACTCCTCTGCACATGGATCGAAGGGATTGGACTGAATCTACATAAAGATCCTGCAACCCTGGAAGAAGTTGTTTAGAAGGGAGATAAATCTTGAATATGAATTATTTCTTCCTCTTTGCCTCCTCATGAAATTTGAATGTGCCCCCCGCCCCAAAAATCAGTTAATTGAGAATTTTGATTAGTTTGAGTTCCTGGGTCTGTTTAATCAAACCCTTACTGTATTTTGCTTTAAATCAAAGTGAATCCATATTCATCCACATCACCTGCAATGACTGCACTCTTTCGCCAGAGCAATTTGAGCAATAGTTCTTTGCCCACACATTTTCAAGGAAGTTTCTGAAGCTTACGACTGATAAGTCATTTTTTTTTTTAAGTATAAGAATCTGGGAGCAGAAATTCTGCTCACAATTTAACTTTCTTGAATTGCCAGGCACCGTGTTTTAAACTCTAATTCTATTTGGAGGAAACCTAGATTGAAAAATTTAGGACAAATAAAGTGTATTGTTTGCCCTGGGAAATCGTATCCATCAACAGAGTTTTTAATACACAATGGCAAATTCTGTTTAAATCATTCATGCTCCTGGTGGGTCCTCCTAGCATTCCTCGCCTGGATTATGTGTACGCAGAGCAGTGTCCACAAACTCTGAATGCCACTGACATCAATTTCTAGTAATGCAAAAAAATATATATATCTCTAAACATTTACACATTACCAAGCTAAGAATAATTTTCCTCTGATTTTTATCTATATTTACTTTTCTTGAAAGTAAAATGCATACTTGCTCAAATTCTTTATTTAAAAAACGGAAATGGCATACAAACAGAAAACTGATAAGAACAGACTAGTTTCCCTGGGATGGTTCACAGAAGCGCTACCCCCAGGGGTTTGGGACAGAGGTTCTTAAGGCTGGAAGGTGTTGCAAAATGTTCAAGGTTGTGTCCTAATGCAATTAACAGAATTTTAAGATTTTACCTCTTTATTTTTTTAAGATTTTATTTATTTTTAGACCAGGGGAAGAAAGGGAGAAAGAAAGGGAGAAAAACACCGATGTGAGAGAGAAACATTGACTCCTTGCTTCTCACACATGCCCCACCTGGGACCTAGGCATGTGCCCTGATCAAGAATCATAACTGGTGACCTTCAGCCTTGTGGACAGTTGCCCAACCAACTGAGCTACAGTAGCCAGGACACGACTTTAACTCTCTTTTTTAAAAAATCTCACCCTGCCCTAGCTGGTGTAGCTCAGTGGATTGAGCGTGGGCCTGTGAACCACACGATGATGGTTCGATTCCCAGTCAGGGCATATGCCTGGGTTGCAGGCCAGTTCCCAGCAGGGAACTCACAAGAGGCAACTATACATTGATATTTCTCTCCTTCTCTCCTTCCCTTCCTCTCTAAAGATAAATAAATAAAATCTTTAAAAAAAATCTCACCCTGGCTGGTGTAGCACAGTGGATTGAGCATGGGCCTGCAAAGCAAAGGGTTGCTGGTTCAATTCCCAGTCAGGACACATGCCTGGGTTGAAGGCCAGGTCCCCTTCGGCTGGTGGGGGAGGGGGGATGCAAGAGGCAACCACACATCAATGTTTCTTTCCCTCTTTTGCTCTCTCCCTTACCCACTCTCTAAAAATAAATTAATTATTTTTTTAAATCTTCATATGCTCAAGATAAGCACTCTGGTATTGTGGCAGGAATGGAGGCATGCATGAAACAAATAGCATAAAATCTCACTCACCAAGGATCATCTAGCTACAGCCCTGTCAAAATGTGACAAAGATCAATAGTGAGTCCTGATACAATACTATCACTTGGAGACCAGTTGGCCACTTTGTGTTCAGCTGGCTACAGAGGACTCTTTTTACCTCAAAAGGCATGGCACATAATTTGAGGGAAATCACCACACATTCCAGATAGGTCTTCAATAAGCACCACTACCCAAGAGCTTACAGAGCATTTGATCCACTGGCAGGACACCCTGCACATCCTCACACCAGACCAAGAAACTCACTTTGCACTAACGAAAATAAGGCAATGGGCACATGGCCATGAAATCCACTGGTCCTTATTTATTTCATTACNATAGGAACAGACTAGTTTCCCTGGGATGGTTCACAGAAGCGCTACCCCCAGGGGTTTGGGACAGAGGTTCTTAAGGCAGGAAGGTGTTGCAAAATGTTCAAGGTTGTGTCCTAATGCACTTAACAGAATTTTAAGATTTTACCTCTTTATTTTTTTAAGATTTTATTTATTTTTAGACCAGGGGAAGAAAGGGAGAAAGAGAGGGAGAAAAACACCGATGTGAGAGAGAAACATTGACTCCTTGCTTCTCACACATGCCCCACCTGGGACCTAGGCATGTGCCCTGATCAAGAATCATAACTGGTGACCTTCAGCCTTGTGGACAGTTGCCCAACCAACTGAGCTACAGTAGCCAGGACACAACTTTAACTCTCTTTTTTAAAAAATCTCACCCTGCCCTGGCTGGTGTAGCTCAGTGGATTGAGCGCGGGCCTGTGAACCACACGATGATGGTTCGATTCCCAGTCAGGGCACATGCCTGGGTTGCGGGCCAGTTCCCAGCAGGGGACTCACGAGAGGCAACCATACATTGATATTTCTTTCCCTCCCTTCCTCTCTAAAGATAAATAAATAAAATCTTTAAAAAAAAAATCTCACCCTGGCTGGTGTAGCACAGTGGATTGAGCATGGGCCTGCGAAGCAAAGGGTTGCTGGTTCGATTCCCAGTCAGGACACATGCCTGGGTTGAAGGCCAGGTCCCCTTCGGCTGGTGGGGGAGGGGGGATGCAAGAGGCAACCACGCATCAATGTTTCTTTCCCTCTGTTGCTCTCTCCCTTACCCACTCTCTAAAAATAAATTAATTATTTTTTTAAATCTTCATATGCTCAAGATAAGCACTCTGGTATTGTGGCAGGAATGGAGGCATGCATGAAACAAATAGCATAAAATCTCACTCACCAAGGATCATCTAGCTACAGCCCTGTCAAAATGTGACAAAGATCAATAGTGAGTCCTGATACAATACTATCACTTGGAGACCAGTTGGCCACTTTGTGTTCAGCTGGCTACAGAGGACTCTTTTTACCTCAAAAGGCATGGCACATAATTTGAGGGAAATCACCACACATTCCAGATAGGTCTTCAATAAGCACCACTACCCAAGAGCTTACAGAGCATTTGATCCACTGGCAGGACACCCTGCACATCCTCACACCAGACCAAGAAACTCACTTTGCACTAACGAAAATAAGGCAATGGGCACATGGCCA
The DNA here is from genome assembly GCF_014824575.4 of Sturnira hondurensis. NCBI lineage: Eukaryota > Metazoa > Chordata > Mammalia > Chiroptera > Phyllostomidae > Sturnira > Sturnira hondurensis. The sequence goes on from NW_028080827.1 coordinate 9,253,770, forward strand.
TGAAATCCACTGGTCCTTATTTATTTCATTACCTCGAAGATGCTGGTCTAACAGTGTGTTGGAATGGCCTATCAAGAGTGCTGCTGAGGTCTCGGATTAGCAACAATACCCTGCCAGCATGAGACACCATCTTCCAGTGTGCCAAATCAGTGACCATTATATGCTGCATATATGTGTTTCAGAATCAAGACACGAAATTGATAATGGCCCCCTTTACCGTCACCACCAGTGACCCACTTGGGGAATGTGTCCTTCCCATTCCCCAAATTCCAGGTTTTTCAGATTTAGAGAGAACCCTGCTGCCAGCAGATAGAGCAAACATCCCACTGGACATAAAATATGGCTAACACAGGAGCACTTTGGGTACCTTGTGTCCAGGGGGTAGCAAAAATTAAAGGAAGGGAGGGAGGGAGGGAAGGAGGAAGAATTGCCATCCTGGCAAGGGTAATTAATTCCCTAGTGATCAGGAGAAGGTAGAACTGCTGTTACAAACTAAGGTAAGGAGGAACACGTTTGGCATTCAGGTGACTGGCATCACCTAGTCTTGATGATAAATTTACAGTTGCCACAGTCACAGCCTGAGAAATGTAGAGTACACAGGAACTGGGTCCCCTCAGAGATGGATAAAGATCTGAGTCACCCACAAAAAAAAGGCTCCTCAACCATCAGAGGAACTAACCAAGAGTAATGGATCATAGAGGAATTTAGCCTTGAGCCCAGCTATAGCAATGGAGGTTACCTTTTCCCCCATTAACTTTCTTTCCTAAGTTTTTCCCACAAAAGAGACCCTCTAGAGTCCTGAAGGAAATGCTCCTAGAATTTACATGAAGCGAGTGGATCTGAGGGCAAGAGATGGACTGTTGCGATGCGGCACTGCCCAGTTCTCCCCATACTCCCTTCAGAGCTTCCCCTGGTGAACATGGCCTCAGTGAAGGAGATTCCCTCCTCCTCAGTTAGACCACATTCAATGACTGGTTGAAATGGAGACAGAAAATCCAGTGCCTCTTCCCCAAAAGAATTGACCCTGAAGGGGCTATTCCAGCTTCAGAGCCGAATCCTTATGACAGCATCGCAGCCCAAATCTCTCCTGGGCCTAACCCTGCTTTCTCTCCTTCCCTCCGGCTTCCCTTGGGTGTGATCCCAAGTCTATGCCCTAAAACAACACCCTGCACACTCATTTCCATTGCAGAGTCTGCTTCCTGGGGTAAACAATCTGCAACAATAAACTTCCTTTAAGGAAATTCTTAAGTACCCCACCAGATTAAAAGAAGAAAACTTAATCTCACTCTTTTAGGCCATATTTTTTCTTTATCGTTGCAGTATTGTTTCTCTCTTCTCTTAAACTATTTCAAAGAGCTGGAAGAAGGTTATTTTTTAAATAATCCTTGATTCCAATACAGTCAAATATTTAACTAAGGTAAAGAACCAAGACAAATACAACAAAAGAAACAAACTATAGAAGATTTGGGGTCTTTGTGACAAAAAATTTGCTAAAATATTTAGTGTACATTGTTGGCACATGACATTAAATTGATCCAGTATATTAGAAATCACATGACTTTTGCACCAGCATCACACTCTAACACCATTTGCTAGCCCTTTTTTCTTGTTCTTCTCTTCCTGGTCTTTGCTTATCTCTCCATTTCTGAAATCTGTTTCAAGCCTGAATCCCAAGAACCTGTTGTTCTTTATCCCCGAAACCACCCTGGATCTGCCCAACGTCCCCCAGCAGCTGTCTGCTGACCTGAAGTGCCTACCGCCTAGATCTGCAATATCCAGCAGTCTCCAGTACCTGCCTTAATTAGACGCCTTCTCCTGGCCGACTATATTTTTTCTTAATTATAACATAGAGGAGTCATAGCTTACTGTGTGGTTAGGTGCTAACATCAATCTACAAGGCAAAAATATATCATCAATATTACCCTTGAAAATCCACTAAGAACAGAAAAAATACCCATCTTAAGAAATGCATCACTGCTGTTTTTAATTCCAGCATTTGAACCAATCTCCCTGACGTGTTTGGCTTTCATTTACAAGGATACATTATCCCCTTAAAACAGTACCATGTTGAACTTTAAATATTAAAGTTCCACTAAGCTGGGCGAGATGCAGACACTACAAGGGTGGGACCTCAGACCCACCGCAGGAAAGGCCATTTACCAACGTAAAGGGCTAGTACTGTGTGTGATCACCAGCACAATGTAAGTGATTGTTTTTCCTTCCTTTTTTTTAATTTGTTGGTTCATTTGTTTTGGTTGTTATAAATGTTTGACTCCTTGTAGATGAAATGCATACATACAATGTGACCCAATGGGTTCGGCACGCGTAGGATGATCGCCAGGAGATCAGCTCACTCAGCCCCTGTCCGGATCTCACCGGTGCCAATGCAGCATCTTGCTGAACGCTGTCCCCAAACTGGTTTGACCTGCTTCCGGTGGTTTCAGTTTACCTACTCAACTCTTTGAGATTGTTTCAATGTACAGATTCCCATGCACTAATTTTTACCCATGTAGTTAATTTCACCCATTCCAATTTAACCTCAGCCTGTGACCAGGTTCCAACTTTGCTATTCCATATGGGTATCAACCAAAGGGGCTCCGATTTGTTTAGCAGCTATATTATTATGAAGAAGAGAAATAAACATAACACTGAATTCACATAAACATATTACCTTTTCAGAAATCAGATCAAACCTGTCAGTGAAGTCTCAAAATCCATCTCTTGGTTTATTAATGTTTTAAGCAAATGTATCCCTGTGGGCAGACTTTAAACCTGAGAGAAATTAATGCAGCTGCACTAATGCAATCACAATATCAATAATCTCAGTATATCATGAGGAATGGAACTGGTGAACCACATTTTAATTATATGTGTTCATTCTGACATATTATTATACGATGTTTTTAAATTTGTTCACTCAGTAATTAATCTGGGCAAGATGATTTTAATAAATTATCATCAAATATATGACAGTAGCATCCTTTCCTCTCATCAATATTTTTTGCTATCTTTTTGGACATTTGTAAAAATATCCCATAGGTTCGGACCTACCCATGACCTCTGAATTTACAATGTTGTGTGAGTTTAAATAACATTAGTTCAATATGATACCAATAAGAGAAAAAGTTACTCAGTTAGCAAGTGGATATCTGAAAACATTACTCTGTGTTCATGAATTCTATATTTTCCCTAAAGCTGCAATAGATGGAAAACTAGAGAACAGCCTGAAAATTCAAAGCATGTGAAATTCGGGGCACATTGAGTGATTTTAGAAGTTGTATAGTTCTGAAGATGCAAAACCATGTTACATTTATGGAAAGTAAAATAAAACTAAAGTTCCTAGTAGTATTAAAGATTCAAAAGGAATTCTTTTTTCTGATACTTTTCTGACAGACTTAAATTCTATTTTTTCCATGAGCTTCTTTTTTTATGGCAGTTCTAATGAAGAACCTAGCTTAAAAGACACAGACACGTTCAATCCAATGATGACCAAAATTACCCTGGTTCCCTAGCAATTTGGACACTTGAGGAGAAACACTTGTCATTTTTACAGACCACTATAGTGCTGTGTTTGTTTGTTTTAATCTTACATTTGTACTGCCCATTATGAAGTATTTCCACATGCATTAGCCTATCTGGTCATTCAAAAACAAGTTAATCCAGACAGATATTATTATCTCTACTTAATAGTTGAAGAAACCAATATTAGAGAGGTTTAGACTTCCCAAGGTCATGCAGCTCTCATGCTGGAAAGTTTCCAGGGTCATTGTCAGCGCTGATGCCATCACATCTTTGCTGCAGTTAAAGTGAGGAGAACGTGCTTTGTTCACGTTTGCATCACAGGGCAAAGAACAGTGCCAAATACCCAGCAGTTTAAGGTATGTTTGCTGAATGAGTGACTCGAGCTGGCCCAGCACCTGCAGACAGTCCGACTCCGTAGGTGAGAGGTGACACAGCCACACTTCAACAAAGATTGAGTGCTTCTGACAGTGACGTTTGGCAGTGACACATGCCTAGAGCTCTGAGAAACTTTAGGTGCTCAAGAAGATGTAAGATAGATTATAAATACAGATATAGATTAGAAACAGATAGATAGACATATATGAGGTCTGTCTGGAAAAAGTCCAGCCATTGTTACTATGCCATTTCTACTGCTGGGATTACACCCTTAGAATCCTGAATTATCAATTCAAAAGAATCTATGCAACCCAATGTTCATAGCAATAAAGTTTACAATAGCCAAGTGCTAGAAGCAACATTTGGTGCCCATCAGTAAATGAGTGGATCAAAAAACTGTGGTACATTTACACAATGGAATACTATGCAGCAGAAAGAGAGAAGGAGTTTCTACCCTGTACAACAGCTGGAGAGCATTATGCTGAGTGAAATAAGCCAGGCAGTGAAAAACAAATACTGTATGATCTCACCTATAAGTGGAACCTAATCAACAACGCAAACAAGCAAGCAAAATATAATCAGTGACATTGAAATAAAGAACAAAGTGACAATAACCAGAGGGGAGGTAGGAGGGGACAATGGGAAGAGGAAGGGGGAAGGTTTGTCAAGAAACACGTCTAAAAGACCCATGGACAAAGCCAAGGAGGGGTAGGATCAAGGGTGGGAGGTGGTATGATTAGGATGGCTGGGGTGGGTGGGAGTGGTAGAAAAAAATAAGGTAATAGATGTTTAACTCGACTTACTGTGATAATCATTTTGCAATATATACAAATATCAAATCATTATGTTATATGCCTGAAAGTAATATAATATGTTAATGATACCTCAATAAAAATAATAAAAACACAGGGTCTGAAATGACTGTAATACAGATGTTCAAGAGAAGTGATCAAACACTGGGTTTGTGTTGGTTTGCAAGGTGGAAGCAATGATTTTTAAAACTCACTCAGTAAAACCAGACATCCCTTAGTGTGTCTGTCAGATACAGCTTACTTATAAATTAAAAGTCCTTTTTCTCAGGCTCTTAAATTATGACTTTCATGTAATGAGGATGATTTATATTTTCTGAAAACATGTTGTTTTCAAATTCAGACCCTTTAAAAAGGATTTCCTTTTCATTTGACACTTTTCCTGTTTCTAACCTTAGGAAACCCAGAATAGTATTTTTAAAAAACTTTCTTAAAGTTATCTTTAACATCCCTTTCCCATCCCATTTTGCTTTGTGATTCCTTCATTTAACAATAAATTATCTTTTAAAAAACTTAAAAGAAGTGATCAAATGTTAGTTATAACACAGGAAGGCCCAGAGAGACAAAATTACTCCCTTAGAAAAAAATCCACACAGAAATAATACTAAAATATCCATTATATCTGGATTATAAAACAGGGTTTTCAGCCCTGGCGGGTGTTGCTCAGTGGATTGAAAGCCACCCTGCAACCAAAGGGTCACCAGTTCAATTTCCAGTCAGGGCACATGCCTGGGATTCCAGCCAGGTCCCCAGTAGGGGGTGAGTGAAAGGCAACCACACATTGATGTTTCTCTCCCTCTCTTTTTCCCTTCTTTCCCCTGTCTAAAAATAGATAAATAAAAACCTTTTCAAAAAATAGGGTTTTGTAGCTTTTTATTCATACTTTTCTATGCTTTCCAAGTGTCCCAGCATGAATGTCTATAAAAGTATATATTGCTCTTATATTCATAAAAATATACTATTTTTAAAGTGCATACAAATATAGGGTGTACAACATGATGTTTGACATATATATACATAGTGAAATGATTACTATGGTCAAGGTAATTAACATACCCAGCTCCTCACATAGTTACCTTTTGTGTTTGTATTAAGGACACAAATGTACTCTCTCAGAAAATTTCCAGTATACAATACAAAATTATTAAGGATAGTCAATGCACTACACATTACATCTTGAGATTTATTCATCCCTCATAACTGCTACTTTGTATTCTTTGGCCAATATCTCCCCACTGTTTTAATGTTCCTGCACCTGGTAACCACTGTTCTACCTTCTGTTTCAAGGTCCTTCACCTTAGATTCCACATCTAAGAGACATCACGCAGTGTTGTTCGTTCTGTGCCTGGCTTATTTCACTTAGTACAGTGACTTCAAGATCACTTATGCTGTCGCAAATGGCAGGATCTCTTTTTCAAAGGTTGGATGATATTTCATTGTGTGTGTGTGTGTAAACACATATGTATTTATATGGCTTTTTATTGTCATTTATGAATAGACACTTAGGTACTCTTGAGGTATTTATTTCACTTCCTTTGGGTATATACCCAGCAGACAGACTGCTGGAAGAGAATTATGGTAGTTCAAATTTTAATTTTTAAGGAATGTCCACATGGTTTTCCAAAGTGGCTACATCAATCTGCATTCCTATTAACAGTGTACAGGGTTTGTTTTCTCCACATTCTCACCAACACTTATCCTCCTTTTTTTAAATAATAGCTATAACACATATGTCACATATTTAAAATCATATGTCTATATTATAATAAACACACTATAGATGATAAATTTAGATATAATTGTTCCCAAGGTTAGAAAATAAATGAAACAGCTCACTTGAAATTTGGAAAGGTTTATCATGTTTGTTTTGAGATTAAAGCTGCCTTAGATCTAAATCTGTTGTTTATCTCAAACAAGGCAATAAGTCCTTACTGTACTTGAAAATAACTAAAATGTTCTTCCTGACTCTGCTTTACTTCAAACTAATACTTCATTTCCTTCAATTCCTTCTCAGATGATATGGGCTTAGACTTCCTCTATGCAGGGCTGATATTACAATTATTTAACATAGGATATTATGAACATAGCATAGTATAAGATGTTGTAACCATAGCGTTATGATCAAAGTGAGAGCTAACCTTGTAGAAAAGATTAGTGTAGCCTAAGAGAATGTGAAGGAAGATGCCAATGACAACTATACTGACTCACCTTTTACACGCCAGGAAAATGTCGAGCAGTAGAGACATCTGTGTCTCTCTGAAGGTGTGTGGGGTGGGGGAGGATAGTATAAGGCACGACACTGGAAATGAGGGATGGCCTGGCAGTCTGTGTAGGAGCAGTTAGACTCTCCGTCTTCTCCCTGACCTCATGCAACCAAGTGATTTCTCCTTTCTTTAACCCCACAGGAGATGACATATGGTTTCTGGAGAAATCGAGCCCAACAGTCTCAGATCCTGAGGTAAATGAGACACAGTTTAAAGGTGAGGTGCCACACTAGAAACAGGAAGATCTAGTAAAAATATTAGATCTGGTCTTCCCTTCACCCAAATTCTGGAATACTGTGACTCAGGCTTGGGAGGATAAGTCTCTCAGGACAAAATGTTAGTCAGAATGTCAAGTGTGTAAGTACTTTGTGAAAGAGTTTGCCGGCTTCTTCAAACTCAGACACACACTTTTATTTGGTCCAGGCACTCTGCTCCTAGGTCCCAGAAGAAAAGCAGCGTATGGCCAAACAAAAACTTGCGCATATTGTTCACTAGAAGCTTTATGTATAATAGCTAAAACCTAAAATCACCCTGGATTTTCATCAAGAAAAAAACTGTGGTATATCTATCAGTGGATTACAACTCAACAACAATAAGAAACAAACTAATGGTGCATGCAGCAACATGAATGAATCTCAAAATAATGCTGCTGGATGGAAAAAAATGCTACACAGAAAAGGAGTACAGTAGGGGCAGAGGGAACATGGAGCAAATGATTACAGTAGAAAGCCAGGATCCTCTCCAGACCTCCTCATCTCTAAAATCTGGATTGGTATTTTGAATCATCACAGACCTACCTCATCCTCTGTAAGTCACTCATGAATGAGAGGATAATCTCTAGGTGTTCAGCATTGTCATTTTTAAATTTAATTATTACAGAAATCATTTTTAGTTATTAGTTATTTATGCTTTGGCTTTAATGTAAAACTTTCTCAACATTGGACACCAGTATGCATTAACAAACTGCAAGTTTTTAAATGCCTTTTAAAACAGGAGAAGGTCCATCAAGGAACATCTATAAAGGACACACGGACAAAGCCAAAGGGGGAAGGACGAGGGTGGGAGGTAGGGTGGGTGGGTCAGGGGGCCATGGTGGAATGAAAATGGAGACAACTGTACTTGAACAATAACTTTTTTAAAAAAGGGATTTTAAGAAAGGAAATGAAGTCGAAATAAACTAATTCATCTCAGGTCAAAAAATAAAAATACAATAAAATAAACTTTGGGAAGTCAAAATACAAAATGCACAAGCCAGAACTGCTGGTTCTACCTTAGCTTGCAGGTAACCTCAGGGCATGCCCACGATCACATCAAGTGACTCTTCCTGTGTCTGAATGATCTCACTCCTTTGATGAAGAGGTACTCTAAATTTAAAGTATTTGTCTTGTGTCTAGTTTAAACAAAACACAGGTGTATAGTATTTGATACACTAGTTAATCATTTCTGCTGGAGGAAGCAATGATAGCATTTATATATTCATTTGAAAAAGATTGAAAACATCCCAGTAGATGCAGCATAATTCAGTTTCTTTACTACTTAGTGGTTTTCATTTTTAATAATTTATCTTTATTTGGAGTTATAAATTATCTTTACCATATGCCTAGTATGCTTGCTTCTATTTTTACATTACAGGTTTATATTTCAGATGCTCTTTAGAATTATTATATAATACAAAGTGTAGTGTGGCTACACAGTCCAATCACCTGTTAAAATACCAATGCCAAGACCCAACTCACAAAGATTCTGATTTAATTTCTCAGGCAAAATATTTTCTAAGACACCTTCAAGTGATTCTAATGTGCAGACAATGCTAAGAACCACTGCCACTGACTTAAGACACTTCCAATATCAATGTTTCTCAAACTTGTTTGATATAAGAATGTTCAAATAAGATACTTAAAAAAAAAGAGACAGTAAAGGGAACAAAGAAACAAGCCATGAACTGGGAGAAAATATTTGCAAATGTCATATCTGATAAGTAACTGTTATCCAAAATGTTTTTTTAAAGATTTTATTTATTTATCTTTAGAGGGGAAGGGAAGGAGAGAAAGAGAAGAGAGAAATAACAATGTATGGTTGCCTCTCATGGATCCCCTCCTGGGAACTGGCCTGCAACCCAGGCATGTGCCCTGACTGGGAATTGAACCTTGATCCTTTGGTTCACAGGCCCATGCTCAACCCACTGAGCTATACCAGCCAGGGCACATTTTTACAAACTCTTTAAATTCAACAATAAGAAAACAAAAACTTGATCTGAAAATTTGCCAAAAACCTTAGCAGACAACTTTCTGAAGAAGATATACAGATAGCAAGGGTATGAAAAAATGTTCCACATAATAATGTCAACAGGGAAATGCAAATTAAAATAACAATGAAATATCACCACAAACCTACTAGGAATGGCCAAAATCCAGAACCCTTTAAATACAAAATGCTGGGACATGGAACAACAAGGAACTTTCATTCATTCACTGTTGATGAAAATGCAAAATAGTACAACCCCTATGAAGGATCATTCAGCCATTTCTTATAAAATTAAACATACTCTTACCATGTGATCCAGCAGTCACACTCCTTGGTATCCACCCAAAGGACCTGAAAACTTACATCCACACAAAAACTTGCACACAGATGTTTATAGCAGCTTTACTCATAATTGCCAAAGCTTGGAAGCAACCAAGATGCCCTTCCGTGGGTGAATGGATAAATCAACAATGGTATATCCAGTGGTACAATGGAATAGTCAGCACTAAAAAATAAATTAGCTATCAAGTCATGTAAAGACATGGAGGAAGCTTGAAAGCATATTGTTACATGAAAGATGCCAATCTAAAAAGGCTACACACTGTATGATTCCAACTGTATGACACTCTGGAAAAGGCAAAACTATGGAGACCATAAAAAGTTCAGGGCTTGCCAAGAGTTAGTGGATAGGAACAGATAAATAGGTGAAGCCCAGAGGAATTTTAGGGCATGGAAACTAATCTGCATGGTACTATACTGATGCCATTATACGTTTGTCAAAATCCGTAGGATGTCCAACTCCCAGAGTGAACCCTAATATAAACTACGGACCTTGGGTAGTTAGGAAGTATTCGTGTAGGTTCATCAACTGTATCAAATACAGCATTCCAGTGGGGTGTGCTTACTATGGTCTGTGTGTGTGTTGGGGCAAGGGGAACATGAGAAATCTGTATCTTTCATGCAGTTTGCTGGGAATCTAAAACTGCCCTAACAATAAAGTCTATTTTTAAAAACCTCTTAATTCCTACATTCAAGAGTTTCAAGCCAAATCTCCTGAATCAGGAATTTTAGAGAAGGAAGAGAGATTGAGAGGCTCAGAATGAGAAACACTACTTCACAAGACTGCAAGAACCTGACAATAGATGGATCCCCAAAAGGATGAGAAAGCAAAAAGGAAATAAACACACTTTGGAGCCTTTGAATCTCCTAATTCATCATCCAGCCACATATAATGCATCACCATTTTTAAAAAATTGTACCTGAAAAATATCTTTTAAATACCTCTACTTATATCCATGGCCCCTCATGGCCACTGTAGGCCAAACTCCTAACATCTTCAAGCTTCAGCACTACTGTAATATGTCACCCCATGAGTTTTCCAGCTAACACCCTTGTCTTCCTCTGACCTGCTCTCCCTATTAGAGCCCATGTGATCATTTGGAGCATCAACCTAATCATGTCACTCAGAACTTGAAATATTTCCCAGAGCTTTTACAATAAAAACAAACTTTTAACACAGTCTCAAACGTGTTAAAACACATCTCCCAGCTTCTTTTCTGGCTTTATTTTAGGCTTCCACTACCCTTTATTCTCGCCCATCTAGCCATAACAGCCCTCTGTTGGTCTTTCCATTCTGGCTAAGTGCCCTCTTGCCACAGGCCATTTGCAGATGCTAAATCCTCTAATGAGAACCTTCCTCCACCCTGACTTTACCTAGGTAATTCTTGTCCTTTCTTCTTAAGAACACAGGAAACCACCACATCCAAGCATTTTTCTAGCTAGGTCAATCTCTCAACTTCAGACTTTCTTTAGTACCATGCTCAATCTTTCTAGAACTTATCACAATTATAACATTACCTTTATGTGTGAAATTTTATTATTGTTTTCCCCATCACCCCAGCACCCTTTTGACAATGAATTCAGTGGAGATGGGACATTATTTTCTCATTCTAAGACCAGATCGCCTAGGTTCAAATTCTACCTTATTTTGGGCCGGTGGGGGGGAGCTCCACTCACAGAACTCCCCCACCTCATCCGCCACATGAGAATAAGTCTACCAAGACATCTGTTTGGGGAGGAAAGGTGGCCAGTCTCTCAAAGAAGAGAGGCCAGGAGCCTATTCCTCAATGGGCTTTTATCGGGTTTATTTTGCATAGGAATACAGGGTGTATAGGTAAAGCTCAATCATTGTCAGGCAGTAATGATCAACAATAGATACTGATTCAAAGAACTGTGAGGGCTTATTCTGAGTCAGGGTCAGATAGCTAAAGGGCCATAAAACTTTGTGGAAACAAACTCATTCTATGCTTGGACCCTTATCATTTAAATTAAGGGTATTTTTAGCAAAGCAGGTTTCAGAGGATTTTATGCATTCTTTCTTAGGCCTGATCTCCCCAGGGAACCTGCCCTTTCCAGAACAGGGCCACACTCACCTCCAGCATTGTTTCAGGCTTAAGTTGGGCAGGGGAAGTAAGGCAGCCAAGAGAGTAGGAGATTTCTTGCAGGCAGAATGAGGACTGACTCAGGCTATATCAAAGCCTAGGGACAAGGGTCCACCACCCCCTTTTTGGATAGCCCCCCAAGTCCTTCCCTGAGGGCCCCTTTGTGACTATGCCTATCTTAGGTCATCCTCTCTTGAGGAATCTTACCCCTCATTGGCTAACCAGGCATCTGCCCAGGGCCAAGCAGGGTGGAGTAAAAGGCAGCAGAGGCAGCACCCTTACCAGGAAGATAAACTTTGTCTCCTTAGCAGCTTATGGTCCCAAGGTCCTTTATCAGCCTTAGCCATGGGGGGTTACAGCTTCTGAAACCAGGCAGGGTGGTTCGCAAGATTACTTATTTGGTGACTTTGGGCAAGTGATTTGTGCTTCCATTCTTCAGTTTCCCCATTTCAAAATAAGGTCGATACTAGTACCTACTTCATTGGGTTGATTTGTTAAATTTATATGTAGAATCCTTCGCACAGGGCTTGTTAAATATTATTATTATTATTATTATTACATTATTATTATTTTGCAAGTTGCTTAGCACAATACCTAGTCATGCTAGGATAGTGTCCCCTAATTCTGGGAACCTGTGAAGATGTTACTTTACATGACAGAAGACACTGCAGGTGTAACCAGTGTTACAGGCCTTCAGTTAGGGAGATGATTTTGCATTGTCCAGATGAGCAAAATCTAATCAGAAGTCATTAAAAGCAGAGGAGGAAAAGTTAAGTCATATGGAGGAAGGAGAGAGTTTTAGAGCATAAAAGGAACTTAACCTTCTGTTTCTGGCTTTGAAGATGGAGGAAGGGGGCCGTGAGCCAAAAGGGCACGCGGCTGCTAGAAGCTGGGGACAGCCGCCACGTGATGTCCAGCAAGGAAAGGGAACCTCAGTCCTGCAACAGCAAGGATTCCACCAACAACCAAATGAGCAGAAAACAGAGTCTCCCCCAGAACCTCCAGAAACAAACCCAGCCTGCTGACATCTCGATTTTAGCCCATGAGATTATTCCAGTCTTTTGACCCACAGAACTGGATGATTATGTTTGTTGGTTGAAGCCGCCAAGCTTGTGTTGATTTGCTATGACAGCAATAAAAAACTAATACCCAAGCATGTCACTGATGCTTGATGCTAGAGAAAAAGAAACAATTCCACTTGCACTGGAAATATAAAATATTTTAAATGTTACTCTATTCAGTTCTCACAGGTAGCATGTGAATTTGCTGTTAATTTTTCCATTTCTGAGAACAGGTAACTAAGGTTAAAAGTAATTTGTTGAAGGTCAACCCAGCTTTCTTCCTGACCTGCCTGGAATTTTCCTCAACTACACTGCATCTCTACTCACCAAAAGCATTAATTTTATTTATATACAACTGAATTTATAAATCATTTTGTGTCTACATCATTTCCTGGGAAATCTAAAATCCTTCAGCTTTGTGGTATGAAGAAAAATGTATTCTATGTCCTGGCTGGTGTAGCTCAGTGGATTGAGCACAGGCCTGTGAACCACACGATCGCGGTTCGATTTCCAGTCAGGGCACATGCCTGGGTTGAAGAACAGTTCCCAGCAGGGGACTCACGAGAGGCAACCATACATTGATATTTCTCTCCTTCTCTCCTTCCCTTCCCCTCTAAGGATAAATAAAATCTTTTAAAAAAAATGTATCCTATGAAAGTAATATGTGATGCAAGCTGAATATAACTTATGTAACAACAACTAAAATTCATTAAACACATACTATGTGGCTGCTACTATTCCAAACACTTTATGTATGTTAATTCATTTACCCCATATATCAACATGATGGCAATTACTGCAATTGACTTCCCATTGTCATTTGTTGCTTAAGGAAGGTTTGGGTGTTTTGTTTCAGGTTTATATAGCCATGTCAAACTAAACCTCTGATATTATTATCCCAGAAGAATTTGTCAAATATTTACATTATTATTTTTATCAGTTTAGCAACTTAAAATTCATAATGAAAAGTCAATAAACTTTTCTATATCTTTTCTTCTTGAGAATTATGGTTTTAAAAATCCTGTTACATTTGAATAATAAAATACATTTAGATGACAATAGATGTCTATGGAAGAGATAGGTCCCCTAGATGTTAAGACTCCCTGGAGAGACATTTAATTTGTAAATGTTTAATCTAGTCACAATTTAAGGTGTTAATTGGGACACCCAAGAATTCTTTCAGGCAAACAAAAATTCATTACTTTGGACTTAAATAGTAAAACAGAAATTAAATAGAATAGAAATTAAATACATAACTTTGTTGCTATACATTCAAAACTATACCAAATTATAAAAGTTATTTTAATACTCTCATACTGCTGTCATTTGACATTGGTATTTCTAACATACTATTGATGAACTTGGAGGAATTTTTATCAAAAAATTTGAGAAAGGTTATTTCCAGATGCATAAACACAGACAACCAGCATAAAAGTCTCCCCATCTCATGTAAAGTGGAAGCCAGAGGCACCAACATTAACTATTAAAAAAGGGTCTTTTACCTAAAATATGTTCTGCCAATACTCTCTCTCCCAATTACTCTAACACTCAGTTTCTCTCCATCTTCCCTCCATTTCCTTTGCCTAACCTGACTGCCTTTCTTTTCTCTCCCTGACAAAGTGTATAACTCAGAGAGAGACAAATAACTGATGATCTCATTTATATGTGGAATGTAAAAAATGAAAAGGTCAATCTAGTGCATAGAAAAAGATAAATCATTATGTTGTACAAACCTAAACTTACACAGTACTGTATGTCAGTTATATCTCAATGAAACTGGAAAAAATGTTTCTTTATCCTTGATATTTCAAATTTCACAATTAAGAGCAGACCGTGGGCTGGGAATTTGCTAGTTCTGGAAAATTGCTACCATTATTTCTTTGATAATTTCCTCCCCAACAATTTCTCTGATATCTTTTTTGAAACTCTCATTAGGTAGATGTTTAACAGTCTAAATTCATAGGAAAATTCTTATTGTCTTAATCTATCAACCATATCTTCTTATGTTTATTTAGTTAGTAGAAATATTAAAAGTTTTCTAACATGTCCTCTAAATTTTTATGATTTAGAGCTTATATTTTTAATTTTCAGGAGTCCCCTCTGGTTTTCTAATTATTCCTTTAATATAAAATACTCTTAATATTTTATTAAAGAAATAAATTCTATTGTCCTTCAATAGATATTAATTATAAGACTTTAATAAAATTTTTAGCTCTTCTTTTTTTCCCCACTGTTATCTTCTAATGCTTATTTGATGTGATGTTTTCCTTTCAGAATAGAGAGCTGTCTAATGTGCTATGAACTAAAAAGCTGATCGGAAGTTCTGTGCTGTGGTGGGCAGAACTTTTAAACCAGTCTTTGTTGCAGGGTGACTGTGTGACCATCTGATCCTGTTGCTAGGGATATATATACACAAATATCAATGTCTATAACTATTTCCTATAGAAATTTCCTATAGAAATCTCCAAAGAAGACTCCCTCCTGTAGCCTTTAGGAGGTTGGGATGAAGAGGGAAGAGAGATATTCAAAACTGTAACAACTGGTATAGCCAGGAGAGCTGGGACAGAGTTTGCTGCTGTGCCTGCTGCTAGGCCAGCTGCTAACCCTTTAGCTGCCAAGGGCAGGAAAGGGGTCATGTCAGCAAAGTGGAGAAGCAAGGCCTTGTCCGTGTACTTCAGCTGAATAATCAGGGGAGAGACTCTAAATAAACATGACTGTTGGAATTCTGGAGATGAGTGGAAAAATGGCCCAGGGTTTCCCCTTCAGTACACAGACCTAATCCCATTTTTTCAGCATGGCAACTATCTGCCTGTCTTCTGCCCCTGACATGCAGAGTCTTTCTAGCTCTGCTCCTCGGAAAATAAATCTCCAGTCTCCTGTGGAAGTGGGAGAAGGGATAGGTAACTGCATGGACTGGAGGGTAGGGTCATAACCACTCCTCATACGATTTTCATATCTCCACATTCCTGAGGGTGAATGGTCTTACTTCTTCTGGTCAGAACCTTCATTGATATCAACACTATGATTAATTGCTACAGGAATTCACATTTAACTTTCCTCATCTCTGTCTTCACATAGTATAAGTTTATAGATATCAGCCTTTTTTACTGGAATAAAAGTTTTTGTGCTTTCTTATTCTGCTTACTGTTTGGGATAATTTTCAAGAAAATAGAGAAACAGAAACTACTCTATCCCACTATTTTGAAACTGGTACAACCCAGTCTGGGGACACTAAATAGGCTCTCAGGGCATGTTTCTGTTTACCTGAGGTTAAAGTCTTTAACGGACATGTCTTATTTCTACTACTGGACCTCATGCTCCTCAGAAGAGGCTATCTGCCACTCCTTCAGGGCCTAATACGGTGCCTTTTAGGTATCAATATCGCCTTCTCAATATGTGTTTGTGAAAAATACTAGGGAATCAAACAACAAATTTTTATCCTAATCTCCTTGTTGTGTAATTTTTTTTTCCTGTGAGGTATATAGGCTTGACGGTTTCAAGTTTTCTATAGTTGGATTCAGAAATATTTAACAAATACTTAACTTGGTTCTAACATGGGAATACAAAAGATGGTAATAAAGAGACAAAACAGAACAAACAAAAGCACAATCAATGCCCTAAAGGAAGTAATGGTCCTTTAGGAGTTATGTCATGATAACTAGAGAAGACTAAAGAACCGTATTTAATGTAAAGCTACATATTTTCAATGATATAAATGCAAAAGTACAGGTGTCAGTCGGCTCTAGGATTCTGTAACATTCAAAGTTTCAGTTGTCTGCTTCTTTATTATAGGCCCATTTTTTTGCAAAATAATTTTAACATTATTCAGAAGCTGTCTATCCACTTACAATTTCCCAATGAATATGTTTAGGAGTTAAGTCTCCTAAAGAAACCAAACTGCCATTTTATGGCCAGTGACTCTTCCCTCCTTGGAACAATCATTATCATACAGTTGGCATCTTTATTAAATTGCATTATTTATGCCTTTATAAATGCTTCCTGCTCTTGTAAATGACTCCAAGGTACCTTCATCAATAAATTAATAAATCATGTCTGTAACTCAAATTCTCCGCAGGTGTTTATGAATGGCAAGCCATATGCTAAAGAGTCAAAAATTCAGAAATTCAAATACTTTTGGAAGACTTGTTTTTCTAAAGCTTTGAGAGATTTACTATACTGGTTTCTAAGGTTCCTTCCAGATCTAGGTTTCTGTGATTAGATAGATACATACACACAGATGTGTCTTCATAAACCATCAAATTTGGTTTAATATTGTTTCTGAAATTGCCATCTCAATGACCAACATATAAATAATCATCTACTTCTAAAACATTTGAATTCTTTGTAATAACTTCAATATCAGCAGCACCGTTTATATTGAATATGTCTGATATTAAAATAAAAAATCTCCTTGTATTGAAGTAGAGTGATTACAGACAGATGATAGATGTAGATAGACAAACAGCAAGACAAGTGGATTAAATCTTAATAGATAAGAACATGGCCTCTGAAAACAGAAAGACTTGAACTCGAATCTGCTCTGTTAGTTGCTAAACAAGTAATGTTGAACAAATAACTTGCTGTTTCTAAGTTTTAACAACCCCATCCGTAAAGTAGACATGATAATAATAATACCTCCAAAAGGTGCTGTATTAAATGATATATGCATATTAAGTACATAATTCTGGCACATAATAAGTGCTCGGTAAAGGTTAAATCCTTGATTTAATCAAAAGTATAAAATATCCCATCCTGACTGGTGTGGCTCAGGGGGTTCAACATCGTGCTGCAAACCAAAAGGTCCCTGGTTCAATTCCCTGTCAGAGCACATGCCTGGTCAGGGCACATGCCAGTTGGGGACATGCAAGAGGCAACTGATTGATGCTTATCTCGAATAGCAATGTTTCTCTCCCTCTTCTTCTCCCTTCCTTATCTTGTCCTCTGTCTAAAAAATAATGAATAAAATCTTTTTAAAGAGTATCAAATGTTCCAAAATGCAAATCTTTATGAAAATGTATGTTGCTCAGGACACAAATGATACTCTTTTCCTTCCATGGACCACTAAAGAAAAATGGTGATAGCCTGACAAATATTTTCATCAGATATATAAAGTGGTCTAGCTACTATACAGGGTATCAAACTCATTTTCACCAGGGGCCACATCAGCCTCATGGTTGCCTTCAAAGGGCCAAATGTAATTTTAGAACTGTATAATGTAACTACTCCTTAACTGTTAAGCAAGAGCTCGGCACTGCACCAGGTACAGACAAGGTGGAGGGCCAGATTCAGCCCACAGGTCTTGTGTTTGCCACCCGTGTACTATAATAGGAATCTACTGTCACTTTTCCAGTAATTCTAATTTTTATCAATTCCAAAGAACTCCGAGTTCCCCTAGTGTGTCAATCTGTGCCATACCTTCAAGTCTTTTTTTTTTTAAGATTTTATTTATTTATCTTTTAGAGAGAAAGGGAAGGAGAGAAATATCAATGTATGGTTGCCTCCCGTGAGTCCCCTGCTGGGAACTGGCCTGCAACCCAGGCATGTGCCCTGACTGGGAATCGAACCACGATCCTTCGGTTCGCAGGCTCGCACTCAATCCACTGAGCTCAAGTCTTTATAAAAGTTTTCTTTGATGAAAACTTACCTCCTGCCCTACCTTAACTATAGAACTCTTACCAATCTTTCAAGAACCAGTTCCACTACTTCCTCCTCTGTGGACCCTCTCCATCAACTAAAAAGCAGAATTGCTCACTTTCCGTTTCATTCCACCAAAGTACCTATAGCTGCCTTGAACTACTAAAACTCTATTTCAGAGTTATTTGTTCACATGTCCGCCTCCCTGGCTAGACCACAGGCTGGTTGAAGGTAGGTACTAGTTCTAATTTATCTCTGCACTGATAATACATAGCATAGAGCCTGACATCAAACAAGAAATAAAGAAATATTGAATTAATGACAGAACAAAATATAGTATATAATAAAATGATGCATAAATTCATAGACTAAATCTACTTTAGAGAACCTGTGATGAAAATCACTAGGAAAATATAAAAATAAGTGCAATTTTGCATGCTAGAAAAACTGAAATAAGAGTGATATAAATAAATAAGAAGTGTTTCTCTCTCTTAAGATAGATATGTAGGGTTAGGTGGTCAGGTCCCAGTGTGGCAGCTCCACAGTCATTGTCATCAAAACCCCGGTTCCTTCAAGCTCTCAGCTATGTCATCCCTACAATGTGACTCTCGTCCTTATGGTTCAAAATGGAAGTTAGTGCTCCAGTCATTCATCACTTTGATATTTTATTATATTTCAGCAGTACATTGGGAAAAGGGGATGAAGGACAACTCTCTCTCATGATGACGTCTTAGAAATACTACATGGCACTTAAGCTTATTGGTTAGGACTTAGTGGCAGGACCACATATCCTAAAGTGTTTATCATTCTGAGTTGTATCACCAAAGATAAAATCAGTGAATGAATGTTAGGAGCATTCAGCAGACTCTGCCCCCAAGCTATCAGACACCAACTCAATCACTTCTCTGTCAGTTTATTACAGCATGAAGTATATTACCATTGGACTGGGAGTTCTCTAAGGTCCCTTGCAATTCTTCCCTATTTACTTAGTATTGTGAAAATAATTGAGTTTTGGGTGGCTAAAACCAAATTTGATACATTTAGCCTACCAGTTTGTAATTATTTTAACCCCCAAAATTTGTATTTCAATGGGTTCCACCATCAGAAGAGGAAGAAAATATGGGTAAGAGTGAAGGATAAACCAGTATTTTAAAAGAACAGTTTCTTTTTTTTTAAAGATTTTATTTATTTATCTTTTGAGGGGAAGGGAAGAAGAGAGAGAGAGAAATATCAATGTGTGGTTGCCTCTCATGGATCCCCTGCTGGGAGCAACCCAGGCATGTGCCCTGACTGGGAATTGAACCAGTGATCCTTTGGTTCCCAGGCCCCTGCTCAATCCACTGAGCTATACCAGCCAGGGCTAGGAGAACAGTTTCTTAACGTTAACGATATGACTAAGCCAGTATTGGTAACAATGAGTATTTTGGGAGTCAATACCTTCATTATTTCCATCAACCTCCCCAACACCCCCAAACTAAAATAACACATTGATGTAGAATGAGGTTTCCTCAATCTTGTGCTAATCATGAATAAAAATACCTTTAGATATTTATTATTCACATTGATCTGTAACACATAAAAAGCCTGCTTGTGCAAGAAATGCAGCTTTAGAACAAGCCCCCAGCATTCCTGCAACCCCACCATAGTCATCCAACTGCTCCTACTCTTGATAGCCAAGGGCTCTCTCCCCTTGATACCCTGGAAACACCACTGACTAGTGTTGGACTTGAGGAGTGAGGAAATCACAGGCTTTGCCCAAATTATTTCATTTCATAACAATGAATTTTCATAGCTGTCATGTACTTAAGGCTCTTAGTAATTCTTTAATCATGGTCATTTCTAGCCACTTACAAACTGTCATCAGTCCAGCACTGGAAGGACTCTGTCTCCAAATATAAACACCACCAGTCAAAACGTCAATCTGGGTGTCTCTATGAAGCCACAGAAAGCGATCAGCCAAGAAAGAACAAAGCAGTGCACTCTCTGAGCTAATAATTTATATATGCTGCTGCCAATCTTCTGCAGAAAAGTGAACCCACGTGAGACTCTTAGTCTTCTTTTATCAACGTACCTATTATCTTCATTCCACAGCAATCCAATTAGATTTCTAAATGTCTAAGGTCCTGTCACAGGAATACACATCAAAAATTGTTGAATTACATAATGAATATGCCTCATGCCTCTGCCCTTTGTAACTCTTGAGACTCTAGAATTATTTTTTTCCATCATCCAGCTTTGATTAGTTGTAAGAAATATTAAGAAATGCTATTCACTGATAAATAATATTCCAGGGCAGCACTCCGACTGAAGAAGAAACATCCCTTCATTCAAGCATTCACCAGTTAACTGAGTCTCAGAGTCAGCATTCATGGGGACTGCAAGGCCATTATTACCTGCGAAAGGGAAGAGGGGTCACAAAATGACCCCCTTCCTACTCAGCCATGGTTTGGGCCTCAGCCAGGGTTTGGGCCCTTGGTAAAATAGCCCAAGGGCCTTCTGTTCTCCTTTATGTTTTGACAGCAGAACAGTTTTGAGTTTGATTCTAATGCTAATATAATGAAAAGTAAATAGATTACTTTTACTAACTAATTGCCAAATTATAAAGGGACCAATTGCCCTGTTTTCTTTTGGGAGGGCGTCACCATGCAGTCTCCTGGCGTGTGGGACGAGAACCTCATGAAAACTTCGTGTAGCATGCTTTCCTTTATAGTCAGAGGAAAGCTGAATCACTACAACTTTTATTACCCCCAAATTCTTATAAACCTCTTCCCAGGTTACAGCCTTGCCCAAAATATTGCATTCCCCATAGAAATTCACTCATAAGATTTCTAAAATCTATGGAATCAAATCAAAGTTTTTCATTCATCATGCCCATTCTTTGTACTTTGGGAATTTTGTGTTCAGTACATAGGTAATACAGGTTACACATAGCTTTATTGCACTCCACAAATGTTGTACTTTTTTACGAAAAGATTACGACTCCCTTTATTGCTACATTCGCTTTATGGCAGAGGCCAAGAACTGAACCTGCAATATCTCCAAGATACGCCTGTAAATAGATTATATCAAATGTTCTCGAAATACATTGCTGATCCCTGAAAAAGAAAATTTCCCAAAATACAAAAATAGGAAGGACTGGAAAGTAGGGAGCTGAAATAAGAACAATAAGTGATTTCAGACGCTGGGGCTATCTTGAAACAACCCTGATGCTGGAAACTAGAGCTCTTGGGATTTATCACTTATAAGAAAACAGAAAACTAGATCTGGGTTTGCCAAAGTGTTTATTACATATGTGAAAGAAAGATGTTAAATCTGAGACTAGCACCTACAGGCAAGGCTCTGAAAGGGGCCACATTATTAAGGGTAGAAAAAGGCCACCTGCCTGCAGTAATGGGAAACCTGTTCATTTCTGCTAACACTATGTGTGGAAAATAGCAGCAATAGTGACAGTCTCCCCTGAGAATCTGGGAACATAACCCTTCTCTCAAATGGATATGCAATCTGAATCTACATTATCTATCTGCACAGTAGGGAAATGTCTGATTCAAAACTTGAAGTGGTCCTGAGAAGGTCTTAAAAGCTATTAGATAGAAACGCCAGATAATAAACAAGGAACTACAATCAGATTAACTGCAAACCTGGCAGGAACAAGAATTGTAATGCAAAAAGTTAAATAAGTAAGACTTTATTCAAGACTATTGCAATTGGGGACACAGAGCAGAATGCATTCGGAATTCTACTCTGTTGAAACAAAGGGTGGGAGAGGTTTAGGAGTGGGGGCAGGGAAAGAGGGTGAGAGGAATGTAGACTATCTGCTTGCTAACTGTCTTACCCAAAGGCAAAGGCAATTTTCAGGAATCTCCAGACAGTCTTGCCACTTGCAGCAAGGCATCCAACAAAGTTGGGCTCCTACCCTCCCACAGGGCACTATCTTCCTTGATGATTACATTTCAAAGGGAGGGCTGCCAGTTATTTGAGAAAGACACCCTGCATTGTAAAACTGGCATGAGACTTTTTAAATATTCATATGTCGTGAGACAGAAGGATTTACAGTTATGACTTTTCTAAAGTAAATGCTCTAAGAAAAAAAGTGGTCTGGGACCTAAGTAGGGTGAGGGTGGGGAGCCTGTCCAAAGTCTAGTGAAACTGAAGCCATCTTAGTAAAAAACTATAGTTGAAACTGATAAACCTACCTTCATTGTGTGCAACTTAACACCTCTCTATAACTGAAAGGTCAAATATAAAAATACTAAAGAGTAAGCAATACAGTTAACATTTTTATTTTGAGGCACATTTAATAACTAGAGGATGCACATTCTTTAGGACACACAGAATACTAATAAGGACAGATCATGTGGTAAACCACAAAGGAAGGAATTTCAAAGTCAGTATGATAAAATTGCTTTCTGATTACAAAGCCACTTTATTAGGAAAAAACAAAATATTTTAGTATTGTTTTTGATAACAATTACTTTTAGAATTTAATTTTTGACAAACTTGTATGATTTTCCAAGCCTATTCTTGAGGAAAGAGGGAAAATTAAGTAATGATGCTGAGACTTCTAATAGGTAACTGGATCAATGGGGCCAATTAACCAAGACTTCTTCACTCATTAAATAAGTTTTATTTCAATAGGGTCTCCAGTATATGACATTCAGAATATTTCTACTCTAACCTGTCATTTTATCATTATTTTTCACAACTTGAACCCTTGAAATATAAGCTAGCTCCTTTCCTGTATAAGCCCCAAAATTTGGTTCTTAATGAAGGCACCCGTCCCCCATTACCTCCCCCATCCTGCAGCCCACCTTCACAGGAGAAGTAGAATTTCGAATCTGTATCTTGGATCTGTTAGGTTACATGATGTTAATCAAATTTCCTAATCTCACCCAACTTCAGCATTCTCTCCTCTAAAATAGAAATGATAGTTATTAACTTCAAAAAGTTTCATGAGGAGCAAATAAGATATTTTCTGCAAAGTATATGGCATAGTGCTTTGAACACAGGGTTGCTCAATAATATTTTCCCTTGCCCCTTCTAGAGAGATTTCCCTGATCTTCAGTCCCCTGCTTTACTTTCTGCCCTAGTGTTCAAACACATTCAAATGCATGGTTGCAATATTTAGGGCTACCTGTCCTGGTATATCATTCTCCACTGAAATAAGAATTTCAAATGCTATGAACCCTTGCAAATGGAAAACTTATAAGATAGCAAATCAGATTTAATTATATCATTTTTAAAGTTAAAAAAATGAGGAAATAAGAAATTTTCCCTTGCAAGTAACCAAGATAGATCTATATTTATTCCTGTCTCAGATGGAACTACTTACTGGAGGAGAATAAAGGTACACCTCACAGATATTGCAGGTCAGTTCCAGACTACTGCAATGAAGCAAACGCCTCAATAAAATGAGTCTTTTTGCTGGTGGAGGTGTTGCCTTCAGCTTGTAAAAAAACGTAACATCTGTAAAATGCAATAAAGTGAAACACAATAAAGCAAGGTGTGTCTGCAGGCAAAAAGGAAGAGCCCTTTGTTATACTTCAAAGCTCTACAGTCTGTTCAGTGAAAATAGAATTGGTACCTTCATTCTGAAGCCTAAAGCAAAGCCACAAGGAGAGGTCAAATACAGTATAAATAAGCTTATTTTTTAAATTATTAACAGTGCTAATGCTGATTTTCAGTTGGCATATGTTGAACTAGACATCTATGACAGGGGATCACTAATTCCATCCACTATCTTCCAGAATGGTCTTTTGAAGTCTTAAAACAGCTTCTGTCTTTCAGTAGACACTTTGAACATTTTTTTTTCAAGGCTACTAATTTTGACTGTGCCTTTTGACTATTGTTTTCTGTTCCCAAATTCAATGTTTGTTTATATATATATATATATATATATATATATATATANGCTCAGAGTGTGCTCTTCCGATCTATATATATACACACACACACACACACACATATATATAAACACTATATATATATATTCAAAACTGTAATAATTTTACTTTTTAAATGATTTCAAATGCTCTCAGCCTACATGAAATACTTCTGTGTTAAGTGTGCTGGATATAGACTCCCATGGAGCTGATATATAAAAGTTAAAAACCTATGTTTATTGGCATTTAGAAACTGGAAGCACAATTTCAAAATATGGATATGTTAATAGAATGTTAAGAGGTATATAGAAAGAACACATTTAAGGTCTCTTTCTATGATGTATGTTTTAAGTCAATTTTAATTAACAATACTGAGCTTTCACACACATAATTATACTGAGTCAAAAGAAATGTGCACAATATTGTTTAAGTACAACCATCAGCCTCAAGGAGAACCTGACACTTGAGAAAGTGTCAACCATTTCTAACGGAGTGGGAGTCCAGAGACTGCATAAAAACAGAGAAAGTCTCAAACGACAGATTTAGCTTATGTATCCATTTAATGAAGAGGGATTATGGCTTCTAAGAAGAAAAACAAAAAGATCAGAAATTTGGGTACAAAGAAAGGATTAGGGCAAAGATGAAGGCAAATATGATAACTAAAAAAAGAAAGTTCTACAACTGCGTTTAAAAACTTCTAGTCTTCTTAAAGTTACTTAAGCCCTCTCCCCAGCCCGCTCCTGAACCCAGAAAAGACACCCGCTTTCAGGCTGCCTGTCATTATCAAACCCAATAAGCATTGACAGCGATCGAATCTTTATGGGACCTTTATTCAGATGGTTGGCGATTTGTGAAGATGCGGGTTCATAGCCTAACAGACCATCTTCTTTTCTTTCCAGGCCAATATTTTTATAGCACGGAGTAAACAAGCTGCAGTGAGGGCTTTGAGATGGAGGGAGGATTAGGTGAAAGAAGCTGCAACATTCCTGTCCTGTGCAGTTAGTTGCTCCCAGGGACAGCTGATCGCTTCTCTCTCCCTGAAACTATGCCATGGATGCCTCCACTTGTCCCACGCGGTAATCTTTAGCAGAGCCCCAAGAGGCCAGCTGTTTTCCCAAAAGCCAGGACAGGCCTTATCTGTAGTTTCTGAAACAAAAGTTTTAACATATACCTTGCTTGCTAGGCTTATAACTTTTTACCTCAAACTAAAATTTTCCAACTCTTGAGTCCCCTATCACTTAAACCCACTGACAAGGTGGAGTTAATTTGTTCATGGTTCTGATTAGTAGTTTCTTCTCTCAGTAGACATTTTGCCTACTCATTTTTATTGTCTGACAAGCAGGCAATGTTTACTAACAAATCCTTTTCTGTACTTCTTCTGCCAAGATTTGGCCAGGCAGGTAAAGGCCTAACCCAAACTCAGACCCAACCTGCTGTCAAGGGATCAGCCTGTTTGGTGTATATGTGTGAAGAAGCCTGAGGGCAAAAATTAATAAGACGGTAAAGGAGAATATATGGAAACTCTCAGTACTTTCTGCTCAATATTGTTATAAAACTAAAGCTGCTAGAAAACTATCTACTAAAAAAGTTATTAGGATACAATATAGCTATAACTCTGAAGATAATAACAAGTAAGGAGAACTTCACTTGCTCAGACTTTAATTAATAGAAGATTCTTTGCTAACTGTGGTCATGAGAAGTGCCTAACTGCCAGTAAGTACAGAGCCCTACATAGCTTCGATACCAAGACATGACAAAATACAACACATCTTCTCTCCTCCCTAGTGACTCATCATTTACAATATTTTATCCCACACTTTGATTTCTACTTAATATGCAAAGTCAAGAACATCAGGTGATTCTGAAAGACCAATGGGCTAAAAGGAATTTTATAAGGAAGTCAAAAATATCTCGAGACAAATGAAAATGGAAGCACAAGCCCTGGCTGGTGTAGCTCAATGGATTGAGCATGGGCCTGCAAACCAAAGCATCGCAGTTCAATTCCCAGTCAGGGCACATGCCTGGGTTGCAGGCCAGTTCTCAGCAGGGGACTCAAGAGAGGCAACCATACATTGATATTTCTCTCCCTCTCTCCTTTCCTTCCCCTCTAAAGGTAAATAAAATATTTTTAAAAAAATAAAATGGAAGCACAATATACTGAAATGTTATGGGGTGCAGCAAAAGCCATTCTACAAAAAAGCTTATAGTGAAAACACCTACATGAAGAAAAAACAAAGATCTCAAATAAACAATTTAACTTGATACCTCAAAGAACTAGAAAAAGAAGAACAAACTAAGTTCAAAATTAGATAGAAAAAAGGAAACAAATATCAGAGCATAAAAACTGAAATAGAAACCAGAAATATGCAATATAAAAGGTTAATGAAACTAACAAAATTTTACCTAGATTAACAAAAATAAAACAACACTCGAAAGCAGAAATAAAAAAGAATCAAGATCAGAGCATAATTAAATGACATAGAGACTAAAAAAAAAATCCAAAGAATCCATGAATCCAGGAGCCTGTTCTTTGAAAAGATAAACAAAATTGACAAACATTTAACCAGATTCATCAAGAAAAAGAGAGAACCCATGTAAATAAAATCAGAAATGAAAGAGGAGAAGCAACAACTGACACTACAGAAATACAAAGGATTGTAAGAAATGACTATGAACAATTATATGCCAAAAAACTGGACAACCTAGGCAAAATGAACAAATTTCTGGAAACATACAATCTCTGAAAATTGAATCAAGAAGATTCAGAAAGCCTGCATATTCCAAAAACAGCTAGAAAAATTGAAGCAAAAATCAAAAACAAAATTCCTAGCACACAAAAGCCCTGGACCAGATGGCTTTACAGGAAAACTTTACCAAATACGGAAAGAACTAATACCTATCCTTCTCAAACTATTTCAAAAAATTGAAGAAGAGGAAAGGCTCTCAAACTCTTTTTGTACTGCCAGTACCATCCTAAATCCAAAACCAGGTAAAGACACAACAAAGAAAGAAAATTACAGGCCAATGTCTATGATGAACACAGGTGCTAAAATCTTCAACAAAACACTGGCAATCCAGATACAGCAATACATTAAACATCATACAACACAATCAAGTGGTATTTATCCCAGGGATATAAGGATGGTATAACACTCTCAAATCAATAAACATAATACATCACATAAACAAAAGGAAAGACAAAAATCACATAATCATATCAATAGATGCTAAAAAAAAGCATTTTATAAAACCCAGCATGCATTAATGATAAAAACACTCAGCAAAGTGGGACTAGAGGGAGCATGCCTCAATGTAATAAAGGCCTTACAAGGGAAACCTACTGCCAACATCATACTTAATGGGCAAAAACTAAAGGTGTTTTCTATAAGATCAGGATCAAGACAAGCGAGCCTACTTTCGTTACTCTTATTCAACACAGTATGGAAGTTCAAGCCGCAACAACTAGACAAGAAAAAGAAATAAAACATAACCAAATTGGAAAGGAGAGGTAAAACTGTCATTATTCGCAGAAAACATAATAGATAGTGAACATAGAAAACCTTATAGTCTCCACCAAAAAAGCTACTTGACTTAGTAAGTGAATTTAGCAAAGTAGTGGAATACAAAGTCAATATTCAGAAATCAATAGTATTCTTGCACACCAACAATGAATTATCAGAAAGAGAAACTAATAAAAATAATCCCAGTTACTATAGCAACAAGAAAAATAAAGTACCTAGGAATAAATTTTAACTAAGAATGCAAAAGACTTGCACTTGGAAAACTATAGAACACTGAAGAAAGAAATTAAGAAAGATACAAATAAATGGAAGTATATATTGTGTTCATGGATTCAAAGAATTAACATCATTAAAATGTGCATTCTACCCAAAGCAATCTACAGATTAAATACAATTTCTACTAAAATGTCAATGGCATACTTCACAGATCTAAAGCAAATATTCCAAAAATTCATATGGAACCAAAAAGACCCTGCATAGCTGCAGCAATCCCAAGAAAGAAGAACCAGGTTGGAGGGATCCCAATACCTGATATTAAACTATACTTCAGGCCACTGTAATCAAGACAATCTTTTACTGGCATAAGAACAGACACATAGATTCAGTGGAACGACTAGGGAGCCTAGAAATTAACCCCTGTCTCTACGGTCAATTAATATTCAACAAAGAGGGCACAAGCATAAATAAAATGGTAGAAGAACAGCCTCTTCAATAAATGCTGTTGTGAGAACTGGACTGGTACATGAAAAAAATGAAACTAGACCACCAAGTTACACCATACACTAGAATAAATTCAAAATGGATAAAGGACTTAAATTTAAGTTGTGATACCATAAAAGTCCTAGAGGAAAATAGGCAGTAAAATTTCAGAAATCCTATTCAGCAATATATTTCCTAGGGCAAATTATACAAAGGAAATAATAAACAAATGGGACTACATCAAACTGAAAAGCTTCTCAATCATCATCAAAATTAAAAGGAAACCAACTGTATAGAAAAACATATTTGCCTATAATAACTCAGACAAGGGTTTGATCTCCAAAATATATAAAGAACTCACACAACTCTAAACCCAATTAAAAAATGGGCAAAGGACCTCAACAGGTCCTTTAAGGAGGACATATAGATGGCCCATACACAAATGAAAAGATACTCAACATCACTAGCCATCAGAGAGATGCAAATAAAAATCACAATGAGATATCACTTCACACCTGTCAGAATGGCCATCATTAATAAATCAACAAACAACAAGTGCTGGCAAGGGTGTGGAGAAAAGGGAACTCTAGTGCACTGTTGGGAATGCAGACTGGTGCTGCCACTGTGGAAAAGAGCATGGAATTTTCTCAGAAATTTAGAAATGGAACCATCTATGACTCAGTGACTCCACTGCTGGGAATATACCCTAAGAATCCTGAAACACCAATTCAAAAGAACTTATGCACATCTATATTCATAGAGCACTATTTATAATAGCTAAGTGTTGGAAATAGCCCAAGTGCCCATTAGTAGATGAGTGGATTAAAAAATTCTGGTACATTTACACAATGGAATACCACGAAGTAGAAAGAAAGAAAGAAAGTCTTACCTTTTATGATAGCATGGATGGAACTGGATAATATTATGATAAGTGAAATAAGCCAGTCAGCAAAAGACAGATACCATATGACCTCACTTATAACTGGAATCTAATGAACAAAGTAAACTAACAAGAAAAATAGAACCAGACACATGGAAATGTGGAACAGACTGATAGCTGTTGAAGTGGAGGAAGGAGAATGCTGGAAGGAAGGGGAAAAAATAGTCAAAAAAAAAGTATGCATGACACATGGACAATGGAGAGGGGATTGACTGTGGGTAAAAGGGAAAAAACTGGGATAATTATAATAGAATGAACAGTAAAAATCAAATAAAGAAGACATAATAAATAACAAATACTAAGGATCATAAGAAAATTTATGAACAAATATATGCCAACAAAATTGGACAATCTGGAAGAAATTGATAGAATCCTAAAAATATACAATCTACCAATACTAAATCATAAACATATAGAAATTCTGAACAGACCAATTATGAGTAAAGACATTGAATTAGTAATTAAAAACCTCTCCCCCAAAAAGGAAAGTTCATGACTAGAAGGCTGCACTGGCAAATATTTTTGCCAAATATTTAAAGAAAAATGAACACTAATACCTCTCAAACTCTTCCAAAAAATTGAAGTGCAAAGAATACTTCTGAACTCATTTTATGAACTCAGAATTATGCTGATAGCAAAAGCAGACAAGGACACAACCAAAAAGAAACTTGCAGGCCAATATCCTTGACATTCATGCAAAATTTTTCAACAAAATATTAGCAAGCCAAACTCAACAGCACATTAAAAGGATCAACAGGTTTATTCTTGGGATGCCAGATGATTCAACATACACAAATCAATCAATGCGATGCACCAAATTAACAAAATGAAGGATAAAAATAATATGATCATCTTAACTGATGCAGAAAAAACAATGGACAAATTCAAGATCTTTTCATGGTTGTAAAAACTCTCAATAAATTAGGTATAGATGAAACATACCTCAAAATAACAAGGACGCATATGACAAGTCCACAGCTGTCATACACAATCTGAAACCAGGCACACAAGGATGCTCACTCTCACCACTTCCATTCAATATAGTACACCAACAAACAACCATCTAAATGAGAATTTAAGGAAACAAATCTATTTACAATAGTATCAAAAAAAGAATAAAATACTTAGAAATAAACTTAACCAATGAAGTATAACATCTATACACTGAAAACTCTAAGGCTTTGATGAAAGAAATTAAAGACACATAAATCCAAAGATCTCCTGGATTTATGGATTGGAAGAATTAATATTGTTAAAATGCCCATACTACACAGAATAATCTATATATTCAATGCAATCCCTACCAAAATGCCAATAATCCTAAAATCTGTATGGAACCACATAAGACCTCAAATAGCCAAAGCAATCTTGAGCAAAAAGAGCCAACCTAGAGCAACCACACTTTCTGATTTTAAACTGTATTACAAAACTACAGTAATCAAAACTGTATGGTATTGGCATAAAAATAAACATACAGCTCAATGGGACAGAATTGAGAGCCCAGAAATAAATCCATGCTATATGTTCAATTACTTTTCAACAAAGTCACTAAAAAAATACAAAATGAGGATAGGATAAACTTTTCAATAAATGGTAATGGGAAAACTGTATATTCACGTGCAAAAGAATAAAACTGGACCCCTATCTTACAACATACACAAAAATCAACTTGAAATGGATTAAGGACTTTAAATAAGACCTGAAACTATAAGAAGAAACTATAAAACAAGAAGAAAACAGGGGATAAGCTATTCAACATCAATCTTTACAATGATCTTTTTTTTTTACTTTGACGCAAAAAGCAAAGACAATAAAAGCAAAAATAAACAGTGGGACTACATCAAACTAAAAGTTTCTGTGCAGCAAAGTAAACCACAAATAAAAAGACTACCTACAAAATGGGAAACAATATTTTCAAAGCACACATCCAAAAGAAGATTAGTATCAAAATATGCAAAGAGCTCATACAACTCAAAGGCACAAAAAAAGTGTCCAATTTAAAAATGGGCACAGGATCTGAACAGATATTTTTCTAAAGAAAACATACAAATAATCAATATATATGTGAAAAGATGCACAACATCAATAATCATCAGGAAAATGTGAATCAAAACCACAGTGTGTTTCCCCTTCCTATCCATTAGGGCAGGGGTGTCAAATCAGCAGCCTACATGCAGCCCAGGATGGCCATGAATGCAGCCCAATACAAAATCATAAATTTACTTAAAATATTATGAGATTGTTTTGTGATTACATGTCACCATGTCATGTAAAATAAATGTACATCTGCCCTCACTATTTGTGTGCATGTATGGCTTTAGTTTTACAGCAGTGTACGGCTTCCAGCATGTGACCTTCTAAGCAAGAACAGTAGAACTGATACCATCAGACATTACCTGTGCTCATAGTGACTTGGCAAGGCAGTGATTAGCAGTAATATTTCAACCTACCATTGCAATGTTAGGCATTTAATGTCATTTAGAAGTCAGGTAAGCATTCTTATTTGATTATTAAAGGTACCTCCACACCTCAGCAATGCCTCACACATCTCCTGCCACACTTTGCAATCAGCCATCTGCATTACCCTGCATCGGCAGCCAAGAGGGCTATGGAAGGGCCCAAACCTTGCTTTCAATTTTCTTGTCAACTAATTTTCATAATAAATCTAAATTAAATCCCTATCCATTATTATTTTTAACCCTAGCATGGCTTCTACAATGTCTCAAAAGAAATAAGAACCCAAAAGAAAAATTACTGATGAAGAAAGATGGTTCAATGATAAATAGATGACTACTTTTTTTTTCAGGCAAAGAATAAGGCACTGTGCTTAATGTGTAGAGAATTTGTGCAAGTTTTCAAAGTCTATACTTTGAAAAGATGTTACATGCAAAAGCATACGGCCAAATTCAGTTCATGTGAAGAATTGTGTCATAAGGATGAAATAGAGGAATTGAAAAAAACTGTCTTCTCAACAAAAATTGTTTCAAAAAGTTACAACTCAGATAGATTCCATTGTAAAAGCTAGTTATGTGGTAGCATATTTAATAGCAAAAAAATCAAAAGCATTTACTGATGATGAGTTTATTAAGCAATTATAGAAAGCACGGCAGATATAATTTGCCCTGGAAAAAGGGGGGATATTTTTGAAATCAGTTTGTCTCACCAGACTATAGCCAGGCAAACTGAAGAAACTGGAAATCTATCAAAAGAAGTTTGAAGAGTAAAGCTGCTAATTTTAAATTTTATGCTTTGGTGAAGGATGGTAGTACTGATGCTACAGATATAGTTCAACTTGCCATTTTTATTAGAAGTATTGATAATGAATATAATGTCATTGAAGAAATGGCTTCTTTAGTGCCATTAAAAGACACAACTAGCCCTGGCTGTAATGGCAAAGTGGATTGAGTGCCAGCCTGCAAACCCAAGGGTCGCCAGTTGGATTCTCAGTTAGGGCACAGGATTGTGGGCCAGGTTCCCAGTAGGGGGCACACAAGAGGCAACCACACTTTGGTGTTTCTCTCTCCCTCTTCCTCCTTCCCTTCTCTTCTAAAAGTAAATAAGTAAAATCTTTAAAAATTTTAAAAAGACATGACTAAGTCAAGAAGCAGTGAAAAGTATGTTGAAGTGACTTTCTTTGTCCATTGTCCACACGTCTGGCAGAGGTACTGATGGTGCCCCAGCGAGGGCAGGTGAAAGAGAGGGACTTGTACAATAATGAATAGAAGACAATGCCATTGCCAACCAAAACTCATATTTGATGATGTACATATTTGATGTACATTGCATAGTACATCAAGAAAATTTATAAACAAAAGCTTTAAAAATGTATAACATCATGCAAATCATTATCAAGACTGAATTTCGTTTAAGAGCCAAGCAAGAGATTCAATCAGCACTAATTCCAAGAATTCCTTCCTTAAAATTATTGATGCTGACTATGGCAACATCAAAATTTAATGTTGCCATAGTCAGCATCAGAAGTCCAAGTCAAGGACAAATTTGGAAAAGATTTTATGATTTGCAACATGTTATCAAGTCATTTATGGTATCAAAAAACAAATTTATGGCGAACTTCACGACGAAAACTGGCTTACAGATTTAGCATTTTTTAGTAGATTTAAACACTCATTTAAATGAGTTATACATGTAACTTCAAGGTGAAAACCAATTTACCAATATTATTCCCCCCTATGGTTTAAAACCATAACAGCTTTCCAAATGAAACTGAAATATGGCAAGCTCAAATTAAGGCAAAAAATTTTATGCATTTCAACACATTGGCTAAACAAAGTCCTTTGAACAGCTAAAACTATGCAGCCTTGCTTTTGAATTTGATACAAGAATTTGAAAACAGATTTAAAGATTTCTGGGAAAATCATCAATATTTTGCTATATTTGTGACTCCATTTTCATTTTACATGAATATATTACCTGCCAATTTTCAAAGGGAATTCATATAGTTGCAATCTGACATTCAACTTAAAGAAAAATTTGATCCTGTCTCTTTACTGGACTTTTATAGGCCCTATATTCCCAGTCAAATATCCCTGCTTCACAATCATGCCTCATTCATGTCATCGCTATTTGGCAGCACCTACATTTGTGAGCAACTATTTTCAAGAATGAAACACATTAAGAGTACTATAGAAATGAAGAACACATGGAGGGTTAGCAACAGAGGAGTGGGAGGAGGAGAAGGGGGAAGAAGATACAGAAAATAAGTAGCATAGATGGTAGGTAAAAAATAGGGGGGAGGTCAAGAATAGTAGGGGAAATACAGAATCTAAAGAACTTGAGACAAGTGGTCATAAACTAAAGGGGGGGGGGAATGGTGGGGGATGGGGTATGCAGGGTTGAGGGGAATGAAGGGGGGAATACAACAACTGTAATGGTATAATTAATAAAATATATTTTTTTAACAAAGAGTAAAATTAGAACCAAAATATCTGATGAGCACTTTGAAAACTCACTGAGAACACAACTACTTCTATCAAACCAGATATTGATGCACTAGTTTCTCAAATACAGTGTCAAATATCTCACTAGTTTATGTTGCCCTATTTTCTTTTATATTAAAAAATAATTTAAAAATCAGTGACATTTTATTACTTAGATAGGTACATTTACTATATTAGTGATCACAAACTAGGGACCTGCTCAATTATTTTTAAAGATTGTCGAAAGGGCTGCTGCATAATAATTAGGGTAATTATGTGAGGACTTTTTTAACTAATTGTGGCGGCAGATATAATAAAAATTATGCATGGAACTTTTTTCCTCACCAGTTTTCATTAGTGTTTGTGTATTTAATGTGTGACCCAAGACAACTCCTCTACTTCAAGTGTGGCCAGAGACTCCAAAAGGTTAGACACCCCCATATTAAGTTACCTGTTATCAGAAAGCCAAGAAATAATATGTCAACAATAATGAGGAGAAAGGGAAACCCTTGTATACTGTTGGTTTGGAATATAAACTGATACAGCCACTATGAAAAACAATATACAGTCTCCTCAAGAAATGAATAATGAAAATACCATATGATCCAGCAATCCCACTTCTAGGAATACATCCAAAGGAAACAAACTCAGCAGCTCAAAGAGATTTCTGTACTGCCACGTTCATTTCAGCACTATTCACAGTAGCCAAGATATGGAAACAACCTAAGTTTCTACAGGTAGATAAAGAAAATGTAGTACATATATAGGATGAAATATTATTCAGCCTTTAAAAAGGACATCCTGCTATTTGTATTAAAATGGGTGAATTTGGTGGGCATTAAGCTAAATGATATAAGCCAGACGGAGAGAGACAAATACTGCATGGTATAACTTTAATGTGAAATATTTGAAAAAAAAGTTGAACTCATAGAAGCAGAGTAGAATGGTGTTTGCCAGGGGCTAGGAGGTGGAGGAAATGGGGGGAGGTTTGCAAGGGTACAAGCTCCCAGTTGTAAGATGAACAAGTTCTGAGTATCCATTGTATAGCATAGTGACTACAGATGCTAAAACTGTACTGTACAATATAATCATAATTTCTTAAGAAAATAGATGTTAAGTATTCTCACACAAAAGAAAGTAGTTGTGTGAAGTGATACATGTGTTAATTAACTGGATGGTGGGAATCTTCATAATATATACAAATACCATATCATCATTTTGTACATTTTAAATATGTTACAGTTTCATTTTTCAGTTATGTAACTATATTATATAGTGTATATATATTAAATATATATCAGTAGGTAAAGCTTTTGGGGTAAGGAAGTGATTTTTTGCATCTTTCTTAAAACAACTGCCCTCTTACCCATTCAGAATACCTGGGGGAGATGGACCTAAGAGTCCTTCTCTTATACACATTTAGAGATACAAAAGAGTATTTTCTTACCCAGACCCACCAATTCATCAAAAAAATTAAAGACTGCCCTGTTCTGAGTACAGTGTCTATTACTAGACACAGATCAATAAATAAGGTACAATCTATACCCTTCAATGGCTCACCCACCACCTATCAAGAAAAATAAAAGACATTTACAAATAATCATAACACAAGATGAAGAATGATATGTGTCATGAAAAGGGGCAGAAAACATTACGGGTGTCTAGGCAAAAGAGGGTAAACTTTGTTGAGGCCCAGGAAATATTTCAGGGCTTCAATGCCACTTGAGAAAATACTTGAAAAATAGATCAGGGTATTGTGCACAATTATAACTGTTCTCAATTTCCCACACAGGGAGAATTATACGTCCCTGCCGTTTTGAATCCAGAAGCCTCTCTGTGGCTTGCTCTGCCACTGCTGGAAGTGGAAGTGTGTGTGCTGTTTCTTTGGGCTCTTTCCCCATTGTGGTTGGGACCCACAGATGTCCAAATGGTAGCTTCCTTATCACATCAGAGCAACGTCCACTGAGGCCCCTCTTCTTTCCTTCTGGCTTCTCCTTTCTACCAAGGTGATCAGCCCATGAAGAGAGGGTTTCCCAAGGCCACATTAAGCAATATTCCTCCCCATTTTCATTGCCTTCATTAGCAGCCCATGTTTGCTAACTACACTGGCTAACATTTTTCTCTTGTCAGGACTGGATTTGCCAAGGTCAGGCCTTATGCAGACCCCAGACCTAATTTGCAGCCAAGGGAGCTCCTGCTCACTGGCTAAGATAATGGATAACTTCTTGTACCAGTGTAAACGTAAACCTTTGTTGTTACAAACCACTGAGACTTGGAGAGAGCTGATGACTGCAGCGTACTTGACTCTACCCTGCCTCATTCAGCAGGATTTCAATGTGTGAAGAGAGAGGTGGTAGATAAATGGAGAGAATTCTGGAACTCTGGAAACATTTATGAAAAAAAAACAATCATTCAAAAGTGTTACCAGTTAAGGCAGTGATTTTCAACCTTTTCAATCTAGTGACACACATAAACTAATTACTAAAATTCTGTGGCTCACTAAAAAATGTATTTTTGCCAATCTGACCAAAAAAAACAGGTATACTTTTGATTCGTGAACATGGGATAGCTATTGCTGTGCTAGCTATTGTCATTTTTTTACTTGACAATCTAAGGGAAAAGAAGTCAATGCCCCTGACAAAATAGGTATTGAATGTTTTAACAATTCTTGCAGCACACTGATTGAAAATGGCTGGCTTGAGGTGTATAAACAGAAAGTGAAGCCAATGTTTAAAAAAAAATTGCAAGTTCTTATACCCAGTGATATCCATCCTTCATTCAAGTAATGTTTTCTCCAAATTTTGTTGATTTCTCTACCTACTTTTATTTCTTTTATTTAATCTCACACACAAAAAAATTGACTCAATATTATTCTCTCATCTCCAGGTGACATTTAAAGGTTAAATTAAATCCAGCAAACTCTGATTTATGTGGCTCTGATAAATCATGACATTTTCCAAATGAGTCTATAAAAAATGCATAGATGATAGATACTACTGAGGCTTTGGGGGTATGATGATTTCTGCACTAAAGAAATATGCAAATTCTGCCTTTTGAATTGCCATCATATGCCTATGTCTTCTTGATTTAGGTAGTAAAATAATATGTTACAAGAGAATTTCTGCTCTCCAAAATTTAGAAGCTATTTTCTGACTAGGTAAGAAGACTTTGGACAAGTAACTAGCCTCTCATACCACTTTCTCACTTTGAAAGGGACATACATAAATTTACAATTCTTTTCTAATAGTCTTATTAAAATGAAATGGCCACATATAGCCTAAAACTATCATTCACCTTTACTGTATAATAAGTGAAATATCCTTCATTCACATAGTCTATTCCTAGCCACAAAGGGCTTTTACACACATAATCTCATTTAATTCTATTAACAACTTTGAATAGCACTGTTATACTCATTTTAAACAATGAGAATACTGAGTTTCAGAGAAACTGAAATATTTCTGTGAATTGTATTTATTTTAAATTTAAGTCACAAAATTACACACAGTAGAGCTATTACTCGAACCCCCAAACCCTGGCTCTCACTATTACAGTCAGGTTGGTACCCTTCGTACCCCATTTTAAACCCTGCTCCTTCACAGATGAAGCCACAGGCATCAAATTACTCTCTCCAGATGTGCTTTTTGATGGTCTAACGCCTGGACTGCTCCTTTTGGTCTTGCTCACACCAATTGCATAGCCTTCACTACTCATCTAATCTATGCTTTGACTTCTCAGAAGTTCTTCTTGGTTCCTGAGACCTTATTTTTCATCCTTCTCAAGAGACATCAAAACTGATCCCTCCCCCCTCACTCCTGGCAGTGATTTCCCTGGTGGCCTAAAGCTCCAAATGCTACACTTTGCAAAGAATTTAGCCTTCTTTCACTTCCATATGAACATGAACTTGAACATGAACATGCATACATGTGCATAGTGGGCTCTTACACAAAACAACTCTTTCATACATTTTAATCATTCAATATGTTTTCCTAGGAATATAATTCACATTTCAATTCCAACCAAAACTAATAAAACATTTCTGATCTTATTCTCTCCATCTAAATGGGTTTCTGTGCTTGTTTCTAGGACACACGTACATACGTAGTCACAGTAACTCCCTGCAGCCCACAACACAATTCTCCACCTGTATTTTACAGACATGCCCCCATGTCAATAGCAGGTGTCAATAAAAGTCAACAACTATGAACAAGCCCTAGAGTCAAAAAACATCCCACAATTCATGGTAGGGAAGTGACGCGGTCCAGCCACAGCAGGGTCCAGGGGTCCCTTGAGGTGAGGATAGGCATCAGCAATGGGTAACAGGCAACTACACAGCTCAAACGCAGGTGAAGGACTGTTCCATTTATTGCAAGTACAAGCAGGTTTTTATATTTTCATTTCTGGTAGTGATTAATATTTACAGGTGTATAGCATGATCAGTTAAGCAGAAAAAATCAATACAAAGGTAACCAGGAAAAGTACAAAAATTCTCGTAGTGTCAGTTATGTTAAACAAAAGTTATTTTGACTAGGAGAACCATTAATCAGACAACTTGAAATAGCTCTATGTACACAGTTTGAATGTCTTATTGTTTATTAAAGTTCTCAGAGTTTGTCACGGGCAACAGGTACGCTAGACCAAGCAGAGGTTAGGAAATTCATTATAAGCCTTTGTAATGTCTAACTTAGCTATCTATTTTTCTGTCTAAAATATTTCTCTGTGCACTATAAACTCTATCTCCCTAGTAACTGTTTTTACATGCTTAATAGCTAACTAGCTTCTCTTATTTCTTTGTCTGTCTAATTCTGATAGATATATATCCCTATTCAAGGTAAAGGAGGGACTGTTATTCCAACAACTTTAGACATTCAGGGGCTATTTCATTAGAGGGGATTTGCCTCGGGACTTACTTAAGGGGCTGCCTTGGGTATTCCAGGCCCCCCACTAGCTGATACCATCATATCCTACAGCTGCTTAATCAGGTCAGGGAAGGAGGTGTTATTTTGGGAAAAGGCCAAGGTGATATTGTTCTCAGCCTGACCTAGCTGCTGTTCAGCTCTGAGAATGGTCAGCATTTCTAGGAGATTCCAAATTATCAGAAAGGTAAAGGTTAGAACACCAAGAGACAGCAAGATTAACCAACACCACATATCCATTCATGCCACGTCCGCCAGGCCGGAACACGCTTCTTTGAAGTCGTCCTCCCCACGCTCGGACTTTGTCAGACAGCATGGTTGGCGCTGGGACTGGACGTGGCAGGGAAGGGGAATCAATGTATGTTAATGGTACCTAATTAACATAATTTTTGACCAGATACATCCCAGGCAGCACAGATGTCAAAAGATTTGCCAACATCTTATGTGGTTAATCTGGAGAAAGCACATGTCAATGTGGTGATACATTTTTTTCTAAATAAGTAATAGAGGTCACTATCCATAGCCCTAATCTAGAAATTTAATAAGAAAAGGATTTTTAAATGATCATGATATTTTGTAAGCCTGGTGGAAAAATTTAGACTGAGATGATCTGGCAAAAATGAATCTATTTCCCAACATGTGAAGTATTGCAAGGGCCAGTGCCTTTTATTACATGAGAGAAAGTTTGTTTGGCTTTGATTCAAATATATAATTCTAAGAGGGAAAAGATCATGCCTGTACTTCTCTCACATCCTCCATAGGATCTAGCAATTCTGGTGCTTAGGTCACGGCACAGTGAAAGACTCTTGGACTGCAAGTCAGACAACACACTTCCTGCTCCAAGTATTGCATTTACCCTAAAGACTGCCTTTCAGCTTCTCCCAGCCTCTGCTTACTCATCTGTGGCATGGAAGGAATGTCCTAGATGCCCTCTTCAACTCATAATTTGTGCTCTCCTGACTTCCTTCCACCCATGCTCATTGATAGTAACAGGCTATACAAATAACACTCTGAGTCTCATCTTAGAAATCGGAGTGGTAGAGTTCCTTTGTGAAAATTCACCAGTAGGATTTTCAGTCAGGCAAAGATTGTTTACAAAAGTAAAATAACTAAAAACAGTGTCAACAATGAGAAGATGAGTATCTTTGTTGCAGCCAGAAGATTAAGCCAATAGTGAGGAATTACTCATTGCAACAAAGAAGAAAAACAAATGGAGGCAAAATAAATTGAAAAGAAAAGGAGAACTGTTATTACTGTGGGCCACTGGCTTTCTTTATCAGATTCTGACAAGCCTCTTGACCCCAATTCTCCCAGTCTCTGAGCTGTTTACTGTGATGAATTAGGAAGCCCCACTTGGTCATTGAGAACCTGGGTAGTCGGTATTCACCACTTATGAGCAAAAATCTGATAGCAGTGGAGCATTTGGTTTTCTTGATAATTTCTATTCTGTTTCTCATCTCTAGGAATAAATCTTTTAAAAGTTTGGCCTGACACATAATCAAGTGATATGCATAACTGTACTCTTCTCATGGCACTCCCATGAAGTTCTATAATAATCCCAGGTCTTAACTCCTTATAAACTACCACAATGATATTAAATCATTAAGAAGTGAAAATGTCCTTTACTTATCCAGAAATGAGGTACCACCAACATCTACAAAGTCTGCTCTTCCTCTAATGTTCCTTCTTCTTTCAATGTTGATGCCATCCTCTCAATGACCAAGGCTTAAAGCCTTAGCATTACTACTGAATTTTCCCTTCTCTAGGATCCAAATTTAGTTATTTGACCCAGTCTCTTAGCTGTACCTCCAAAACATTTTCAAAAGTCACTCTGCCTTCTCCACTTCTGCTATCACCCCTCTCCTTCCCTGTGATACATCTTGCCTAGACCATTAAAACAGATCTTCATCCTTCTCTCCCTGCTTAGTTTCTCCTTTCTCCAAACCATGTTAAATATCTTTGGAATAATCATCCCAAGTACAAGCCACAGCTCTCCTGAAAATTTAGAATTATTTTTTATCTATAGAATAAAGTCCAAATCCTCTTTGCCTAGCACTAAAATACCCTGTATTTCTAAAATGTGTTATCCATAAAATACTAATTTTGGTTAATTCATGTTGGGTTAATTATTTTTGTATCAATTGGGTTAGGTCACAGTAGCCAGATATTTGGTCAAACATTATTCCAGA
Organism: Sturnira hondurensis; assembly: GCF_014824575.4. Lineage (NCBI taxonomy): Eukaryota > Metazoa > Chordata > Mammalia > Chiroptera > Phyllostomidae > Sturnira > Sturnira hondurensis. Next base: position 9,295,201 of record NW_028080827.1, read on the forward strand.
TGCATCTGTGAAGGTATTCTCAAGGTGAGATTAACACTTAAATGAGTAGGCTGTGTGAAGCAGATTACCCTTCATAATGTGGGTCGGTTGCAGCCAATCAATTGAAGGCCTTCAGGGAAAAACCACCAAATCTTTTGGGTAAGAAGGAATTCTTCCAGACTGCATTTGAACCTACAGCACCATCTCTTCCCCTGCCAGCCTACCCTGTAGGTTTTGAACTTGACAACATTTACAATTAATTGTACGAGCCAGTGCCTTAAAAGCTCTCTTTCTCTCTGGCTCTCTGGGTCCCTTCCCAATCCATCCTTTTTTTGTTGTTTTCTCTTGACAACTCTAGTTAATATGCAGGGGTGGGCAAAAGTAGGTTTAAAGTTATGATACAAATAAATAATACAATAATTCATAAATAATAATACAAAAATAAACTCTGTTTCACATACTCGCAACTGTAAACCTACTTTTGTCCACCCTGTTTAATGCAAAAAAATCAGTGGACAAAGCATTCGGGAAATGCTACTGTGAACAGGAGAGAACACAGTTCCTTATAGTCTTCTAAATCTAATAACATTCTGACCCTACTCTGAGGCACCAAGTCATATAATTTTGTGAAGCCAAGATGTGTAGAAAGAAAAAATAATCAATGATAAGATGACTGTAGTTTGACCCAGCTAGGAAGGCAGAAAGGAGGGCAGAATTCTCTTGGGGAGAGGACCTCTGCTTTACCTAGGCAGCTACAGTGGGAGGGTTTCTTAGTTACCAACGGTGGGGCCACCACCATTAGGCATAGCTCACATGGGAGAGATGTGCCATAAGTTAAATTGTTTGGCACAAAAAAATAGAGTGGAAATTCAGAGTTGTCTTTTGCCATCTAAGTGAGGGATTTTAGAACCTCTGACCCTCTGTGTCTAAATGAACATAAATAGTCAGGTGCAGACCTGAAATCAGAACATGACTCGTATGCTGAACTCAGAAAACTGAGGGTGGGGTGCCTGACATGAAGGAAAAGGTGAGGGTGCAGGTGAAAACACAGAGACCAAACCAGAGATTGGCAAAACAGTCTCAGAGAAGGGAATTATCCGCAAAGAGAAGCAGTTCACTTCAGAAAGGAAAGGGGCTACTGAGCCTCTAAGACGAGAGAAAGGGGTGCAGAGGTGAAAAGGAAAATGGCCTGCAGAAACATTCTGAGGTAGAGAGAAAAAAAAATTGAAGAGGCACGTCAAATTATTTCATCTTCTCAGGCAACTGTAAGGTTTATAGGGAGGGAGAGGAGGTTTAAAATTCAGTGTTCTGATGTAAATCCCAGCTCCAGCACTCAGCATTTGCACAGCTGACACAAGTTATTTTCTCCACTTCCTCAGGCAAAATACAGTATGTAGTAAGAAATCAGAGAAGATTTATTACCATTGATGTAGCTCTAGTCTTTTTGAAATATTTAATAAATTATTTATGTACGGCTCACTCACTACCAAGCTCTATTCAAGAAGCTTTACAAATATTATTGTACTGAATCACCATAGCAACCTGATCAAGTAGGTGTGGTTATTAGTATCCCATTTTCCTGATGAGTAAATTGGAGCCAGAGAGGTTTGATATCGTCCTGAAAATAATAGGTTACCACCTCAATTAAATTGAATTTATTGAAGAGGCATGTCAGCCGATATGATAGGAGCCCAGTATTTTTATACTCACCTGGAGGCTCATCAAATTTAAGCAATTAGTTGTGTACTCCCTGGTCAGAAAAAAACAAAATTAAAGCTATTAAGCAAAATTATTATGATGTTCTCTAAGATGATACCTAAAAGTCAAAATACTAGTAAGGGATTTTCATATTTTTAGAATTCTGGGAACAGAAATATTCACATATTAAGTTTGTTGTTATATTTTTACCAGAAGCTCCTACATGTCTGTAATACATAAAAATAGAGGCTTTCTGTGTTGCTTACACACGAGACAATGAAGTTTATGTTTAGGACAAAGTATCTGCCTAAAACCTCTTCAAAGTGTGATACCAAGTGTGGTCTACTGATACTTAGGTTCACAAATGCAAGAATCTCAGGTTTTAGCATAAATTCAAAAATTATTAACACTTGCAATAACTGTAATTCTAATTTGTTGTTCCACTTTGAAAGTTCTACATACTTTTCACATACACACATGCTGCTCTCGCGGGTCCCACTGTGGGAAGTGACCGCGTGACAGAGTGGGAAGGACACAGCTTTGGAATCAGGGGAATCTGGCTTTGCCGTCTCTCCTCTCTGGTACTGGCCTGCTGTGTAATGGTGAAAAATGTAAAACACTTCATGGTTACATTTTCTCCTCTCCAAAAATGAAGTACTTAACTATATCATGTTTTTCACAATTATTATGCTATGTACAAAATTTTCCAATACAAAATAATATTGGATATAAACTGTAAATAAAAAATAAAATTAAAAAAAATCCAGTAGGATTTCTGGCTCATTTTAGGGCAAAGGGCCAACTACCATCTACTGGGAGCTAAGTTCTCTTGGCCAGTCTTAGCCAACCCCACTTTCTCTGTGTCTAGAATTTTAAAACACAAATTGACTCAGAAGACTGCCCAAAAAACACTCAGTGACAATAAAACTGGCATTCACATTGTTCGTGAAAATAATACTGTGGTCTTAAATTTTTACTGCTGTTGGGGGGGAAAGTGCCTGTTTCACATTGACTTTTCCTCATGCTGTGTCTTGACATCTCTAAATCTCTACTTCAAATTGAGATAAAAATTCAGTCTTATTCAGAAAGGCCACAGGGTTCAACTGTATATATCACAGGGCACAGAAAATAGGCCCATACCTCACTTTCAGACTGCAGAACCAGCACTATTTGACAAGAACCTTTAACATATTGAAGAGTAAATGCCAGGCAGGACTCTGGATTTGATTTTGGAACAGAAAAAGGACATCAGTGGAAAAGCAGTAAAATAGGAAGGACGTCTGGACTTAAGTTACTAGTAACATACAATGTTAATTTGTAAAAATTCTGACTAATGTACCAGGACTATTCAAGATGATAATGTTAGGGAGAACAGGGTGAGAAGTGTATAGGAACTCTCCATACTATCTCTGCAACTGTTCTAAAATTATTTCTAAAATACCTAAAATTATTTTGAAATCAAAAGTTTTCTTTAAAAGTATTAAGTAGAGCTAAGGTTCTTACTATTGGAAGACAGAGTTATGATTATGGTATTAGAACTGGAGAGACAACAGCTTGTCCAGGGAACACAATGAACTATTCCTTTTGAGGTCAGACCCAGAGCATGGAGGAGGACCTTCTAAACCATGCTAAAAACTTAGCTCTTTTCTTCTGAGTCAAATTTGATCAGTCAAAACTGATCAAATTTCCTGGGTGTTTTCATCTGTACTAGCATCTAGCACAATACTAGGCACACGTAGGAGATTGCCGGGGTCCTACCTGTATTTGGGGGATAAGCTGGCTAGAAACACCACACTAAGGAGCAGAGTTCTGGGTGATTGGAGGTGTGAGGTGGGGCGGGGCTCCAAGTGCCGGACCTGGTCAGGAATCCGAATAATAGGGAAGTAGAAATATGGTCTGTCACCAAAGCAATAGAGAAACTGAGGTGGAAAGTCCATCTGATCAGGAGTTTATCTGTAAAGAGAAGATGCGTGCCGGTGAGCCCAAAGGCACCCCACAGGAAACATGACAGAAGCAGGCTCTTGTGAAGTTGTCCAGGGCTGGGAAATGCTCAAAAAGACCTCACAGACAACTGAAGGTCAGGAAACTCACCAGACAAGCCAGCACCTTGGCTGGACTGGTGATTACAGAAGCACAGCACTTTAGTCAGACAGGGGACTTGTGATTCTTAGTCGGTGTCCTTCTCAGTACATCATGGAGACCTTCATCCTAATCCAAACTCCCCCTAAGTCATTGTGTTAACTCAAGGACTTTTCATAGCTATGGACCTCAGGTTGCTCTTCGGAAAACTGGAGATTTAGGCTAGTTCATCCCTGAGGTCCCTTCTCACACTGATACGCTATGATCCATGCTTGATACAATGTGTGTAACAGTGTGAAAAGTCATACTAGGAATGTACTTGAAGAGTCTGCTCTGGAAATCTAGGCACCCATGACACTGCAATGAACAAAACAGGCAAAGTCCTTGCTCTCATGGAGCTTTTATTCCAGTTGGAAAAGCAGAAAACAAATCAATACGTAAACGATGTAAGGCCAGGTAGTGACAAACACCATGAACAAAAGTAAAATAGAGGAAAGGTAGTAGTTATTTTAGTTTCAATGAACCAGAGCAGGACATTTTGAAAAAAATAACATCAGCAGAAACATGAATAGAGTGAGGGAGTCAGCTATGCAAAGATTTGGGGAAGGTCATCCTGAGAAGAGAGAATTGCACGTGCAAATATCGGGAGGTTGAGACAGTACTTGGAATATTCGAGGCTGGTGTGACTGGTTCAGAGGGAAGATGGAGGCTGCGGGTGGGGAGAGTGGACGGAGTTGAGCTAGGAGGCTACAAGTAAAGGCAAGAAACAATAGCAGCTTGAACTAGGGTTATAGAAATAATTACACTATGAACCAGCAACTTTTTGAGTACCTGTCTTAACTCTTTTAATCCTCATACAACTTTATGAGGTTTGAAATTTAGTACCTCCATGTTATAGAAAAGAAAGGCAGAGAGAGGTTAAGGAACTTGCCCAAGGTTACACAGCTGGTGAGTGATAGAGCCAAGATATCAACAGTGGCAGTGTGAGCATAGTGAGAAATGCTCCAATCAGAGTAAATTTTGCAGGTAGATTTAACTGAACTTGCTACTGGGTTGGAAGTAGGAATGAAAGAGCATTCACAAATGACTCCAATTCCTCCACTCATGGTGGGCTTATTTCCACAAATACAATTTTAAGGTGATATGCCCCCAAGAAAGCACACCCACCAGGTTACAGCTGTCAATTTTTTAACCTTTCCTTTGTGAGCAAAAGAGAGAACTCCAAGTAAACTAGCCACCTAGCAAAGGGCACACCAGCTGCCCACTTTAGCAAGGGATTCAGTTTCATTGCCACAGGCACCTGTCATGGCAGAACTCTACATTCACAAGGCTTGATTGTCAGCTCTGAGAGCAGGACCCAGCATCCCCCCACTGTGCAGAGCTGAAGTGCATCTAACAGAGGCACAAACTCTGTGAGCCTCAGAGAAGTCATAGCTGATTGGAAAACAGTCCTTTATCTCACAAAGGTGTTCTGTTAAGTGATGGCTTTCATCATTATCAAAAGACAAAGAAAGGTAAAAGTCTATGCAATGAATCTTGCTATAAAAGAGCCTGCAAGTCACCATTCTGCTACAAAAAGATACAAAGCACATTATAAACTTAGGAGTACTTTCCCAGAACTCTTAAATACCAGCAGAAAATTGAATAAAAGTCCCCAAAACAGGTTAATGGGCCAATGTCAGCATAGAGCAAGAATTCTAGAGGTTTCTTCTTGAATCCCATCGCCCAGGCTTGCTAGTGGCTGTCTAGAGGCTCATTGATAAAGTGTCATGATCAATTAGTGATGACTGCCAAGGTGTGGGAGTAAGGACAGGTGCATGCCTATCATGTGTGTCCACCTGTCTTTCGAAGACAGTAATTCCTCTCTAATTTTGAATATCTCTTATATAAAGTTCTCTAATAGAGTGGTTTTACCTAAAACTTTCTAAACTCTCTAAAACTTTCCATGAAATACAATTCCATTCATAGTGCATAGGACCCAAGGATCAGTTCTATAAAAAATTGTTAGAAAGAAAGAGTGTGGGGAGGGGGGAATAAACTAAAATTTAGGAATAGAAAAGAGGACAAAAGTAGAGTTTATGCAAGGAAACTTTAAGAGGAAGACAGAAAGCTAAAAGACCATCCTGTCAGGTCTAGGTGCCCCACCTCTTCCGCCAGAAGAGTGTAAGGTGAGAGGCCTGGATTCAGGCATGAAGTCCCCCAGCAGTGCTGAGACGGCCCCACCCAGAACACACAGAGGCTCCATGAGCAACGCTTAGAAGCTCAATCTCTCACATCAGAGGGCCAGAGCAGGGAATCCTGGGTCAGCTCTCCAATGGGTGTGTGACCTTTGGTGAGACGCCTAAGGTCAGCTCTCCAATGGGTGTGTGACCTTTGGTGAGACGTCTAAAATGGGCATAATGACAACACCTACCCCAAAGGATTGGATGCCAGCATGCAATAAGAATAAGTGCTCAAAGCATTTTAGGTTTGTTTTTAAGAAGAAAAAAATTGAGAAATAACTATAACAAGTAAATAAAATAAGAGTCTCTAAAACATTTTCCATCTCAAATATCAAAAACACTTTTGTTTCTGTGGTCAGGGTGTGGGACCCAGGAGACAGCTCAATTGCCACAGAGTAAAAAAGTGTCTGCCCAGTGAGACAAAATAGACTCCATTCTGCAAACATCTGAGTTACAGAGAATCTGCAGCAATGCTCAATGAATGTATAGAACAACTTACTGGAATGCAAACCAACTCAAGTAAGTAATGAAATGTAAGAAGAATTTAATGCACCTAACTTATTATCACTAAATTAAGATGCATGAAGCAATATTAATTTAACTTTGCTGTCCTAATTGTTTTAATTTAGTTAACACATAAAATCATATGATAAGGTGTTTTTGTAAGCTTATTTACAACTTGGATCTGATTCTATTTTTCTCATAAATTCTAATGTTTTTCTAGCCATATTTCCTCCTGCCAAAAAGAATTTTAAAACAACCTTCATGGATAGAGAATGGCTAAACTTAGATTTGAAGATAAAGTTTCTGAATAACATCTAATGCATTAAAGGTTTTAATCTTATTTTGTTTTTAGATTATTGTTTTATTTTAATTCTATAGACAAAGGACTTCCAGGAAGGCACTGCAGGAACACTGCTTATGCTGCTCTTCTTGAGGAATAAAGTGTAAAAAAATACACTAGAACTCCTTCCACTCTAGCCTTGGCCCCAGTTCCAATTCCAGGGGTTTTGCACCAGGAAAGCAGCCTTGTCTTGGTAGAAAGAAGGCTGGCCTTGGGGTCTGATATATGGGCCCAAATCTTAGGTCTACTTTTGTGAGCTGCGTGAACCCGTGCAGGTTCTCAATCTTCCCCCAACTCCACTTTCCTTTAATGGAATGCTCTTTATATTAAATAGAAAACATTAAACCTAGTACATGGGACAAGTATATAAATTAATGCATATGACTGAGGATGTTAGATAAATGAAATATTGTATGCCCCCCCCTCAAAAAAAAACTAAACAGGCTAGAGACGGATGAAAATCACTGAATCTGGGAGAATTCTGGAGGAAATAAGGTATAGTGGACAATTAAGGAGACTGCTCTCACCACTTTCCTTCCACTCACTTTTTTTTTAGTGTATTGTTTATGCTCTTATGCTCTTTTTGTTTATGCCCTGCTTTTTCTCCCTTTGTCCACCTTCATCCAGCCCCACTCCCGCCCCTCCTTAGTCAATCCCCATATGTTTGTTCATGTCCATAGGTCATGCATACATGTTCTTCGGTTCTCCCTCCTCTGTTTTTCACCCAATCCCCCACCATCCCCTTCAATGCCTCTCAGTCTGCCCACTTTTAAATCACAAGCTTTGAGGATAGGAAGTGTCTAAGGGGTTTAACCATCTTTGAATTCATTTTTAAAACACTTTATGTAAAGTCTAGTTAGGTTTTGTTCTCATTCCTAGTGGAAGGATGGAGTGGGAAATGTTACTGCAGTTAAGTGGCTTTTAGTTACTGCAGCTAAGTAGTTTTCAGGAAAGGCTGAGCATCAGTTCAACATCGGCACCTGAAGCTGGAAGCCAAACCTGTTCTCCAAAATCTGGAAATGACCTATCCTCTTTATTGATCAATAGGTAAATAGAAAGCCAAGATTTTGAAGATTAGTATTGAAAAGAAGAGAGTTTGCAGCCACTAATATTACAAGTAATATGAAATTCTTGTGCCTCTCTCTGAAATTTTCTTTTATTCAACAGTTGCTTAAAATTAGGTTAAATCAACATTGAGATTTATCAATTCAACTCATTAATATAAAAATGTTTCATTAGTCCTTAGAAACAGATGGATAATGTACAGTTGTTAACTCTCCTTATGTTCTCATCCTTCACATTCTATTTTATTTTTATAAGTGCTAATAGGAATTCATCAGAATTCTACAGCTTTGAAAATAGGTTGAACTATCCATATTATTTCCCACTTTACTGTAGGAATGAGCAATATGGTCACATCAATAAACACATACGAGAAAAGAAAAAGATCCATATGTTGTAGCGGCAATGAACAAATTCACATGCACTGCAGAAGTCCTATGGAGAAAAAGGGACAGCATGGCTACTGTCTAAGTGAGAGAGAGGGCCCCGACCCCTGCCTAGATAGGCTTTTATTGCTTTTCTGGGTATATTACATCAAGGATGGTCCTCATTTACTATGCACAGGTTCACTGTAGGTGATTACCTTTTACAGATAGCAAAGGAAAGAATGTTGCTAATTACTGCAAAAAGAAGGATGTTACAGATCTAAGGGAGGAGTAGTTGAACTGGTTGGTTACACTCCATATGTGGGATGTTTAGCACAGACTTTAGGAAGTTACTTTTAGAGATACGCAGTAAGCATTTGCTGCCCCAATCCTAGGTAAGGGAGTTTTAGCAAAAGCAAGTCTCATAGCAACCTAGGTGCAGTGCAGTCCTGATTACCCACAGGAGAACATATCCGTGGGCACGGCTCCTGTGTGCTGGACCTTGCTCCCCACTGGCCTTTCCAAGTGGGATCTGGTTTACATTCACACATCACAGGGAATGGCTCCCTACAGGTGGGATTTTTGTTTCCCCTCAGGCTGATGTGACTTGGAGAGGAGTGCTCTGCCTGAGAAAGATGTTTTCTGCAGTATGGGGAATGACAGCACAGGGATCCTGGTGGCTGTTTCTCCAATTCTCTCCTCAGAGCCACCAACTCCAGAGTCTCCTCAAGCATCTCTAGTCCACTCTTCCACCCCTCTGTGGGTACCCAGGATTAGTGTCTACAAATAAAATTTTGTGCATTGGCCCTTTAACAGGCTCTCTGCATCTCCAGCTGTATCTCCCTGGCAGACAGAAACCCACCTGCTTTTTCACAGTTGGATGTTATCTGGGTTCTTTTCTGGCTTTTATGCTGTGGACTGGGGAGCCTAGCATGGGGTTTAGACCCCATACTTCTCAGGAGGAATCCTGGCCATTAAAATATCCCTCTCAAGTGGGCTCTGTGGCACAATGGATAGTGCATGGGACTTCTAGTGATGAAGTATTCTTCTGGAACTTCAGCTGCCTTCTGTGAGAGCCCAGCCAACCCTCTCGTGCCTCCTCTGCACTCCCTGCCAGTCTCATTGTGGTGAAGTGGTTTCTTCTGTCTGTCCTTGGATACAAGGCTTCTTTCTAGCTAATGTTCAATTTGTTATTCAGGATAATTTCTCTACAGTTTAGTTGTAATTCCAGATTGGTCCTGAGAAGAGGTTACCGTAGCTTCTACTTATCCTCTGCCATCTTGGACCTTGCAAGAGCTTTGTTCTTACTGAACTGTTATTGTGGGTTACTTGTCTCCCTAAACTAAATCTCGCCATTGGTCCCTAGCAGACTAGGCAAGAACACAAAGATCACACTTAAAGAAACTAATTTCCACATTTCTTAATATTGTGATCACTATTTCTAACACCTAAGATTAAGAAATCGCATGTGTTAAGCAGTTACTATGTGCTAAGCATTCTGCTAAGCAAAGCTAGGCAGTTTGCATGGGTTAATTTATTTAATTCTCAAACAACAATTTTATGAGGAAGAAATTATTTCTATGTCCAATTATGAAGAGACTAAAGCATAGAAAGATTATTCAAGATCATTCCTACTAAGCATCAAGGCCAAGAGTTTGAACCTTGTGCTTGGTAGGACTCTGCTTAACCTCACCATTCACACTCTTAAGACAACAAGTCTTGGCATTACCTGAAATAATGTCAAATACTAGTTTTCCCACTGATTCTATAAAACTGGGAAATCTACCTATAAAAGTTGGATAAAACTGTCTAGCTCAATTAGGAAAAAGCTGAGATTTTTCACTTAGACCGCTCACATTTGGATCAAAAACACTTGACACATATGTCCTTTGTCCTAATAAGAGAGTCATTGGTTTTGGTTCTAGAACCACCACATAAATACCAATTGTCTAAATAAGGGTTCTTGCTGAACCTCACAGCTTCAGTACCTGGTGGGTAACCTTTTCTCCTGCACCATGTTGTATTGTCCTTACCAATGTTCTGTCTCAGCACATAAAAGAATATCAGTCACCCTATACCCAGCCTCCTTTCTGTCCATTCACTATTTCCTGTTTATAATATCATCTAGAACTGCACAGCAGCAAGTAACGGCTTTCTTCACCCTCTTTGTGGCAATTCAGGTCTCCAGCAATAATGGGCTTCCAAATTCCATCTTATAGAAACTTTGAAAATGGGAGCCATGGGAGTGAAGTGAGGCATCATCTGTCCTGTTCTGCCTTCTGTTAGAGCAGATGAGCAGCCCTGTTGACCTGAAGCCAATCTCCTGTCTGTCTGTGCTTTGGGTTCAGTCCCCCTTGGCTTCTGAGTACACGTTCACTATTGATTCTCTCTTTTACTAAACCTTCAGGTTTAGAAGTTGTCTTTATGACTCCCAGTTTATAGTACAATTTCATCACTGACCCATGCAAAATTCCTAATTTCTGTCTCCTTTTATCACATTCCCATTTCCTACCCCTCATCCCACAGGCAACTATTGCATTTTTTAATGTTCTTTGTATTTTTATGTTGTATTAGGCAAAGCTCTTCAGGAAAACAGAACCAATAGGAGGTGATGGCAGATAGGTAGGTAAGTAGGTAGTAGGTAGATAAATACTGAAATTGATTTTATAGGATTGGTTTAAGCAATTCTGGCAGCTGACAAGACTAAAATCAGGCAGGCCAGCAGGCTGGGAATTCAGGTAAGAGTTGATGTAGTCTTAAGTCCAGAATCTACATGGAAGCACAAGCGAGTTTTCTATATTTCAGTCTTGAGGAAGAATAGCTTCTTCTTCAGGATACCTCAGTCTTTACCCTTAAGCCTTCAACCGATTGGATGTGCCCACCCACATTACAGAGAGTAAACTGCTTTAGTTCCAGTAACTGATTGTGTTAATAACATCCACAAGTATCTTCACAGAAATATCTAGACCAGTGTTTGACCAAACAACTTAGTACCATTGCCAAGTTGACACAAGGTTAACCATAATATATGGGTTCCAAAAAAACATGCCTCACCATTATCTCATTTTTTAAATTTTTGTAAATGATACTGTGTCAATCCCTCCTACTAAAAGAGTGATCTTTTGACAGGCAGCATCAGCATCGCCTGCAATCTCCATACAGATGCAGAATCTCAGGTCCACCCCAGACCTGCTGAGTCAGAACCTGTGCTTTAACAACATTGCCCTATTTCTCACGCACTTCACAGAGATATTAAGAAGACTAAATTGAATGAACAGAAATTTTACTGTTAGCATATACAAAAATAAAATTTAGTGCATGTGTATTCCAAAAACATTCTAAAAATTCCTTCAGCCATATTAACTATGACACACAAATTAACAATAGAACAAATAATTGTGATATATTCGCGCATTGCAATTCTATAGTCATAAAATATACAAGATGTAGCTCTATTCAACTACATGGGTAGATCTCAAAAAATTTTATGTTTAGGGAAATAAGACTACATAAAGAGAAGACTGTATGCAAAGCCATTTTTCATACAATAGAAATTCTATTTCTATAAAGTTCAAAAACAATTGAAGCTAATGTGTAACATTTAAGATTGTACATATCTGTCAGGATCATGAAGAAATGAGTTAGAAAACAATTAGAAACTGTTCCATGGCAAGATTCAGGACTGAGGGAGCTGACACTTTTATTCCTTGGCCAGAGCAATAATTACATAGGTGCTTACTTTATAATAATTCATTAAACTGTGCACTTAAGTTTCATGCAATTTTAAATATGTCTTATATCACAATGAAAAAGTTAAAAAGAAGATTAAATGGAGTAGTACATGCAATGCCAAGCAAGACATTCAATATACGACAGTTATTTGGCTATAGCTGTACCACCCTGAATGTGCTCAGTCTCGTCTGAGTGATAGCTATACACGCCAGTTCCTCAGATGGACTCTGCCTGATTGAGGGTGTGTGAGCTCTAAAAATTTTGGAGGGAGATATATTAAAGTCTTAAAGTCTAAGTTTGATAAAAAATAAAAGTAGAAAATTCCACTTGGTAAACAAAGCAGCTTAAACAATTTTTGAAAGCAAACTTTGGACATGGTTTGGAGAGAAAGAGGTAAAAATCTAAATTTCTCTAAACAAGAGAACAGCAACAACTCAGGGAAGTGAGCTGGCAGCTAATGAGCTAAGGAAAACAGTATCAAGAGAAAAAGAGAATCAAACACTTAAACATGAGATCTGCAACAATAAATTACATAGAAGAAAACACAGGTACTGAACTTACAGACCTCGGTCTTAAAGAACATTTTATGATCCCAAAAGTGAGGAAAGTAAAGGCAAAAATAAATGAATGGAACTATATTAAACTAAAAAGCTTCTAAACAGCAAAAGAACCCCTCAACAACAAAAACGGCATCCAACCAAATGGAATATATTTGCAAACAAGGGGCTAATATCCAAAATACATAAAGAACTCATAGAACTCAATACCAAATAAACAAACTATCCAGTTAAAAAATGGGCAGAGCATCTGAATAGACACCTCTCTCAAGAACACATACAAATGGCCAACATGTATGAAAAGATGTTCAACTTCATTATCTATCAGAGAAATGCAAATCAAAACTACCATGAGACACCACCTCATACCTGTTAGAATGGCTCTTATCAACAAGACAGGCAATAACTACTGTTGGAGGCATTACAGAGAAAAAGGAGCTCTCACTCACTGCTGGTGGGAACGTAAACTGATACAGTAACTATGTGTACACCATTCTGCAGTGTGGGCCCAGCCCCCAGTGGCAAACATTTACTGCAAAGTGACTTCCTAAAATCCACACTATGCCTTCCAAGGATGAGTGTAACCAGTTGAATCACCTTTGCCTCTTCATTTGCAAATATCCCTCTTCTGTTATGTGATTAGCGGCATTGGCTCCTTTGTTTTCCGTAAAAGGTAACCACCTAAAGGAACCTGTGCATAGTAAATGAGAACCATCATGCAATGTGCCAAGAAACCCAATAAAGGCTGGTCACAGCATGGGCCAAGGCTTTTGCTCCCCTTGAGAGAAAAGCCATGCTGTCCCTTTTCCTCCACCGGACTCAGTAGTCTGCGTGAATGTCTCATTTCATCCATAATGATGCGGACACTACAGGCTGGTGTCCACATCAACTATGGAAAACAGTATTGCAGTTTCTCAAAAAATTAATAAATAGAGTTACCATATGACCCAGCAATCCTTCTTCTGGGTATCTACCTGACACACTTGAAAATGTTATTTGCAAAGATATACACATATGTACCCCTTATGTTCATTGTAGCATTATTCGTGGCAGCCAAGACACAGAAACAACCAAAGTGTCTTTCAATAGAAAATTGGTTAAAGATGATGTGGCATATATATTATATGCTGTGGAATAGTACTCAGCCATAAAAGATGAAATATTGCCATGTGTGACAACTTGGATGGTCCTTGAGAATATTATGCTAAGCAACATCAGTCAAAAAGAAAAAGCTAAGAACCATATGATTTCACTCACATGTGAAATATAAAATTGAAACTCAGATACAGACAACAGAATGGTAGTACCAGAGGGAAGGATAGTACCAGTGAAGGTAGTAAAGGAGACCAAATTCATGGTGACAGAAAACAATTTGATTGTGGGTGGTTGGCATACAATGCAATGTACAGATGATGTATCACAAAAATGTACACTTGAAATCTATATGATCTTATTAATCAATGTCACCCCGATAAACTTAATGTAAAAAAAATAGAGCTTAACCATAGCAAAGAATGCCTTTAGTAACATGGTGAGAGTGGCATGGAATATTTAATATTTTATGCTCCCTTTTCTCACTACTTTACCATAATAATATATTACATTGCATTCTACTTCCTTTTCCTTGAAGACCATTTTAAAAGTCCACGTAAAAGATGTATTGACTCCAGAACCAGAACCTAAAAAGGGGAGAGCACCACTGCAAAGATCCCCTCATCTGTAAATTCGGGAGAGGAAGGCTATGTAACTCCTGCAATGAGAAATAGCTCTGTGAACTTGCTGCCTAAGTATTTTTCAGTGCTCACACCCAGATTCTGAATGTGAGGGAAGGATCTGAAGTTAGGATTCCCACCCCAAGTTCTCACTTTGTTTTCCAGGAGCCCCTTTTAAAATAACCACTTAAAATTGAGCCCTAGAAAAGTGAATGTCCTTCACCCAACCACCTTTGAAGCAGTACATGCTTACTACCCTGCTCTCTATACATTGTTGGCTTGTGACCTGGGATGAAGGGCTGCCCTTCCCCCAGCACTTTGTGTTCCTCTCCCTCCCTTCCCTCAAATCCAGGATCTGTAAGTAATACGTTTTGTGACTTTAAAAAAAGAGAGAGAAAAATGTATCTAAATAATGATGGGTACCCCCAGTACTTAAGATGGGCAAGGGCTCCCTTCCAGATAGAAGAGTGATAGATTGTCTAATCCAATTTTAACTTGTTGTCCATCAGTCAGACAATAAGCCTATTATCTGATTATGCATTAATTGGTGTTGTGCATTAATCAGTGAACTCATTCCCCAAAATTTCAATGACGGTTATCCTTACAAGGCAGCCTCATGATAGGTGGTACTGTGAAGAAATGAAGATTTAGACACAGTGCTTAACATGACCAAGAGAGGGCAGAAAGAAAATAGCAAAGATCAAGGATTCCCTGGTGGAGACCAGAGCAAAAGGTGGTCAGGAAGAAAAAAAAAAAAACCTTCAGGGATATTGGGGAAGAAACTAGATTTCTTACAATGTATGGAATAGGGACTCTGGGCCACTCTATTCAAATAGTTAAGGAAAGAGTGATCCCAGCAGTCTGAAGAACTTCGGGGTACCGGGAAAAGGATGCCAGGGTGCCATTTGTCTCTTGACTTATTATCATCTGGCATAAGAGTTCAAGGTTTTTACCACTGGCCTTATACGGGCTTCAGTTAAATATAAATGAAGGTCATTTCCAAGAGGGCCTGTAAGTCTATGACCAAAGACTGAAGTTCTCTGTAGGATGCCATGGTCACTCAATAGAGTTCCTAAAGAGATGTGACCCTTGAAAATCAAGACAGTTCACTCATAATAAATCATGATGGGTGATGTGGAAAGTAAATAATTCAAAGTTTAGTTTTAAAAAATTATAAGTGATCCTCATCTCATAGAAGGAATATCCTAAAAGCAGTTTAGCAGCCTTAGAAAGCCCCAAGTTAAGGGCTTACCTTAAAAGAAGAAAGCAAAGAAGAAAACACAGTGTGAACCTGAGAAACATCCTACACTTTGTTGCAGGCAGGTCAACTCCTGAGGTCTCCTCTGCGTTCTCCCATAACATCCTTTCCTTGCCCTAGAGAAGTTATATGGAAGTCATGGCCTTATGTTTATAAACATGTCTCCTTGCTGGTAACTCTTAGATCTCACAAAAAATTATGAAAGACCTCCAACCTCTTAGAGGGCTTGCTTACCCGAAGTGAAGCAGGAGAAGAATCTGGTTTCCTCTGCACAGATAGAGCCTCTGGAGTAAAGGGGATGCAGTGCAATACAATCAGCAAAGCAACATGCTTTTCTCCTCACTACCCACAACTGCCACCCACACTCACAAACATACTCCCCAACGCTGATGACTCACAGGAGGTAAACATGGTGAGACAGCGTCCCCTCTGCAGGAACCTGGAGGAAAAGCAGTGTTCTATCACTATACATTTAACATCCCTATCTTGTGCTTCCAACATTTTATATCAAAAGTCACATAGGCTAATAAAATGGGAGACAGTAATAAAACATTATCATCCTTATACACACAATTAAAATTAAAAGTCACCTCTGAGATTCTAAAACTAGAGGGAAAATGAGCAAAAGCTCTATCACCTGGGGGTTTTGCTTCAACAGGGTCTTCTTCCCTGGGCTTTACTAATGAGAATGGTGCCTTCGTCCCACCTGCCCTCCTCTGGAGTGGTTGTCATCCTTTGGACCTGCATGTTACTTGTTCAAAGTATGACAGCCTCACACTTATCTCAGAAATGACCTGAGTACCTCAAAGGTTCCTTTGTTCATGCACAGAATTTCCAAGATATTAAGGGACTGAAGGAAAGAACAAGAATCTAGGTCGCCTCGGGCACATCAAGATTGAATAGGGAAAAGGTGTCATTTCCCAGCCCCATATAGCTTCTTCAGGTGAGGGTCAGTCATTTGACTTCAGCATGGTGTTGAGCTTTCTGCCATCACTGAGGATCAGACAAAAGCTGAGAGTCAGAAAATTACATTTGAATGTAAAATCAATGGACACTGAGCTAAGTCAAGAAAGTACATTTGGTGTATGAATCATGTAGCAGGAAACCAGGCACCCAGAATCGGGACGGGAAAGGGAAAGGGGCCCTGGAACAAACATCCGAAAATTCAGATTCAGGCCCAGCCCTGCCGAGAATTGACCTGTGTGACTTTGTGAAAATTATATGGCTTCTCTGACTTTCATTTGCCGTGTTTGAAAAGTGAGAGTAACACTATTTACCTGGAGAATTATATATGAATTAAATAAGGTTACTGATGTGAAATCTCCAAGAATATAATAAAATCCTGCCCTGGCTGGTGTGGCTCAGTGGATTGAGCGTGGGCCTGCGAACCACATGATCCTGGTTCAGTTCCCAGTCAGGGCACATGCTTGGGTTGCAGGCCGGTTCTAGCAGGGGACTCACAAGAGGTAACCGTACGTTGATATTTCTCTCCTTCTCTCCTTCCCTTCCCCTCTAAAGATAAATAAATAATATCATATATATATATATATATATGATATTATTTATTTATCTTTAGAGGGGAANAACTTGATAAAGTTTGATAAATTAAAAATATCTAGTAATTCTGCCCTGGCTGGTGTAGCTCAGTGGAATGAGCGTGGGGCTGTGAACCAGAGGATTGAGGTTTGATTCCCAGTCAGGGCACATGCCTGGGTTGAAGGCCAGTTCCCAGCAGGGGACATATGAGAGGCAACCATACACTGATATTTCTCTCCCTTTCTCCATCCCTTCCCTTCTAAAGATAAATAAATAATATCATATATATATATATATATATATATATATATATATATATATATATACACACACACACACACACAGACACACACACACATATATATAATAAAATCCCCATAAATGTCTAGGAATCTGAATATAGCCTTTTGGTGAAATCTAGTATTCATATAAAGGTCAGATACCTGTCATCCCTCTAGTGACAGAATGTTATCCTAAGAAAGTGTCACTCCTTCTGAAGGACACTTACATACCCCACATTTGCTCACTGGACAAGCCTCACTGGTCTGTGAGGTAATTATGCCAGTTGCCAACTAGGTGACAACCAGAGTCCCATTCTTTTGTAATTTCCATAGGCCTTCATTAGCATAATACCTGGAGCACAAGCAGGATTTTGGTACATGAAGAAAGTATATAAAATATTGAAGGGAAAACTAACAGAACTTTGATACTTAATACACTGAACTAACAATAGTGGAGAGATATTCAAACCAATCAAATTGTTTGCTTCTTAGTTGTGATCTCTCTGGGAAGTGCGGTTCTTTTGATAACGAGAATGACACACTTTTCTAGCTGACTAGGAGATGAAGTATCCCTGAAAAGGTTACAGAGATACCACTTCTACCTAGAGGCGGTTATCAAAAAAAATAAAATGAAATGAAAATAAAAAGCAATACATGTGATCTATTAACTGAGGTGTTAACAAATGTGGCATATTTTAAATTTTTACAAGATGAATGTTTCTAGTTATTTATCTAAGGTATCATAAAAATCACATTTAAAGCAGAATAAACTATCAGATTCCAATTTGTAAAATAATGTCGATTTCCTTTCAACAATCACCCCAAAACAAATATAACAAAAAACACAAATGGAAACAGTCTTTAATCAAACTAGATAATAAGTCAGCCTCAAACCACAAACTGTATGAAAGGATTCCCAAATGCCCTCAGGTCAGACAAGCACTGTACAAGGATGCTGTGAGCACACTCAAGGCCGCAGCTGCAGAGGAAGAGGGCGGGGATAAAGTCTTCAAACAGGTGACACACTCCAAAGGCAAAAACAACAATATCTGCAGTTTGATCATCTGATCTATGCAACATCTGGCAGACTCCACAGCCTCTGATTCCTGATGACCAGGGAGAAGACCAAAAGAACTGACTTCTTGGTGAACAAAGAAGACTTCTGATGGCCAGCCCAAAACATAATTTTGGTTCTTTCCCCACATGAACCTCCTGTAAATAGACAATACAGGAAGAGTTCACCTCATTCAAAGATGAGTAGTTAAGTAGAACAAAAAAAACAGAACTAGAGTTACATAAGCTTGTCACAACTTTTTTTAATGTTGGAGATAAAGAATAAGAAGTGAATAGTAGAAGAAAAGTTATGTTAAAGAATACTGCCATAGAGATAATGAAAGTCAGCAAAGCAACTGCATTAAAAGTATTGAAATAATTACCTTCTTGAAAATAGCTCAAAAGATGCATAACAGTTATGGAAATAAGTGATAAAGACAACAACAAGAGAAAACACACATGCTGAAGTCAGATATAATGTGGGAGGACCCTAACTGCTGTGGCTCAGTGGACTGAGCATCAGCCTGTGAACCAAAAGGTCACTGGATCAAGGCTCAGTCCGGGGCCCATACCTGAGTTGTGGGCCGGGTCCCAAGTGAGAAGAAGTGCAAGAGGCAACCAATAAATGTTTCTCTCACACATTGATGGTTCTCTCCCTTTCTTTCTCCATTTCTTCCCTTCTCTCTAAAATAAATAAATAAATTCTTCTAAAAAAACAAATAATGTGGGAGGGGAAACTAAAAACCATTATCGAGATGAATATCACATTACAAACAAGAGACTGCCGAGCAGACATTATTAAAAACAGGACAAGAGAAATGAGAAAAATAAGCGAAGTGCAATGACAAGGGAGAGTTAAAAATAGAGAATATACCAGATATAAATAAAATGAAGATCCAATACCTAAATCTCTTCCCTGAAGAAGATAACTGCAATGACACTTCAAGAAAAATGTATATGTATAAGCAGCTATGGACTTCAAAAGGTGTGAAAGCAGCACTTTTCAATTCTGCAAACTATTTCAGGATGATACTTTTACTTAAAATAACAACAGTAATAATGTTATACAATGTCAAATGGCTACGAAGCTTTCTAATTGCGTACTCTTGTTTTCTGTGTTTATCTCATGGACAAACAATTCTTGAACCACTTCTTGTCTGCAGCCCACACTTGGATTATCCAGTTTACACACAGCTGAAGCAATTGCCTAGGATGTAGCACAGAGATACAGCTACCTGAAACATCAGAGACAATAATGGACAGAATGAGACAGGCAACTTACCGCTAGTTAGCATTCCTAAAAGAGAGAATGCAGTCATACAGAGTAAGTCAAGAGAAAACTTTCCCTGAAGAATTGTTAAAATTTGTTGAAACATGAAACCTCTGATAAAATTTGCAAATCTAAAGCAAAGTAAATAACTAGAAATCAATATTTGGCTACATCACACTGAAAATGTGGAACACCAAGGACAGAAAATAGCATTTGTAACAGGCAGAGGTAAAGAGAACTGACCTACAAAAAAGTCATAATTAAAATGATAGTGATAAAATATAGGAGGATACTAGATAAGATCTTCAAAATGATGAAAAAATGATATCTTCAAACTATTGAGAGAAATTATTATTAAACACAAATTCTATAACTACGTTGACAAGTAAGAAATAATAACAAAATTAAGATTTTTCAGATAAGCAAAAGCTTTAAAAAGTTCAACAATAATAAATTTTTACTTTATATAAGCTGAATCATTTTTAAATTAAAATTTAGAGTTTTATAGACCAGTTAGAATACAACTGCTTTTCCTTCTAAAAGAGAAGAAAATTACATCTCATATCAAATCTTCTTAGAAAAGAGTCTATTACCGAAACAGCTAGCTACTTAGAAACAAAATGAAAAATAATCTGGGTCCTTAAGTAATAATTATACCTACCATTTGTTGCATGATTTTTGCTTTTCAAAGGACTTTTATATCCATTCTCTTATTTATTCTTTTTATAAATATTTTATTCATTTATCTTTAGAGGGGAAGGGAAGGAGAGAGGGAGAGAAATATCAATGTATGGTTGCCTCTCGTGAGTCCCCTGCTGGGAACTGGCCTGCAACCCAGGCATGTGCCCTGACTGGGTATCAAACCACAGTCCCTTGGTTTGTAAGCCTATGCTCAATCCACTGAGCTACACCAGCCAGGGCTTTTATTTATTCTTTATAACAACTATGCAGTTCCTAACAATACAAGATAGACCTACTCTGAGTTCGCAGTCAGGTGACATCACAGAAAGGCAAGGGACTTAATATATCCTGCAGCTAGAAGAGAATCAGAGCTGAAAACAAAAAACAAAGGCCCTAAGAGCCTCAAGCTCACCCAAGGTCACACACGTAGCTAGTGGTGTAGGGAAGAGGTCAGTTCTGTCACAAAACAGCATTCGAATGAGGTCAAAGGTTCTCCATCCCATTAGAGAGGATTGCATTTTCAGGATCCTTATTCTAGCTGGATTTCCTAACCATATGAGAGGCTGATGGAAATGTTTGCACACTCCCGCACTCTGAGGATCAGGTCTAATTTCCCTTGAAAATGAAAAACTATAAAAATTCTTAGTTATAAGTAGGCATGTCAATCAGCCTATCATAGAAGATATAGCCAGACTGAATCAGAGGAAACTTGCCATCTTTGGAAAGAAAATGCAAACTTTAAATATTTTCAGGATGTCTATTCTCAAAGTTCATCCAGCACAGACAAGTAAGCTTTCAGAAATGAAATATCCTCCTGTCAAGTTGATGGATTTTTAATAAGGTTTTTCTCCAATGACATTTTTTGAGGCTTGAAGATAAATTAACAGTCCATTTCTTTTTCAACCAATTCACAGAAAATGCTTCAAATATGAGGAAATGCACTAGCCAAAAAAATGTGGTTTTATATATATGTGTATATCTGTCACAACATGCTTAGATGACATGAACCTCAGGTTACAAATTTAATTTAAAATCACAGTTTCTCAATTTTTCATAAAATCAGAGAGAACCACTGTGAAGATGGATCCCAAATGGCTTCATTGCTAACTGTCTGCATGAACTTGGAGAAGGGAAGTCTCTGAGTGTCCATTTTCTCACTTATAAAATGAATTCATAAGCTTCTTACTTACTCTTTTTTTCTGGGAGCCCTGAAAACTTTTCTGAGTCTTTAAAGTTTAATGGCTTTACTAAGATATATCTTAGAGTTGATTGTTCATTATGAATTTTCTAAGGTTTCTCATAGGTCCTTATAATATGCAGATGTAAGTGTATTATTTCTGGAAAGTTTCTTTGATTTGTAGTTTTATTGTTCTATTATTTTGCTTTTCTTTCAGCTTTATGGATTCCAAGTATACATATGTTTGATCTCTTTTGCCCAACTTGCATTTCAACCACTTTCTTTGTGATACATTTTACTTATCTCATTTTTATTCTGTTTGGTATTTTTGCTGGCTTTATTCAATACCTCTTGTTCAATTTATACCAATTTTCTCTTAGGCACTTATAATTTAGCCATATGACATTTTTTATACCTTCTTTAGTGAGTCCAATCATTTCTTTTTATTCATTATACACTTATGTTATTAATTTTGAATTTCTTATTTGAACTGTTACTTTACATGTGTTTCTTTGAGGGAATTTAATTCAGTTTGGAATATTATGGGACTTTTTCTATTTCATCAGCTCAAAAATTTTGATTCTTACTTTCTGGTTTTTTTGTTTTGTTTTGTTTTGTTTTGTTTTAGATAGCTTTATAGACATAAGATTGTTCACATCCTGCATTGCATAAACAGCTAAGATTTATAGTGATTTACAAGATGCCCTGATTCAAGAATGTCCTCCTCCACCAGTACAGCACTTTCAGTGATATGTGAGGGGTTTGCCTACTAATTTTCTAAATATCCATTGGTGGTTGCCACCTGCAACAGTTATTACTGTAGTGTTTGCTTAATGGTGATCATCTGTTTCCATCATTGCTTACATATACCAATTAGAATTCCTCAGTAAGGAATTGCTGCACCTCTCCCATACTTATCTTTTCAATTAGTTATTTATGTAGGCATGAATTCATGGATATTTATTTTTTCTATGGGATATAATCCAATAGTATAATTATTTATTTTATTGTTCTAATTTATTGCTTCATTTCATTTTTCTGTTACTTTGAAGATCAGCATTGTCTTTCTTTAAGTTGAGTGAGTGGCCTTTTGTAGATATACAGGGTCCAGCAGTGCTAAGATTTGCTTGATGTGGTTGGTAGGGTAATAATATGGGTATAATAATTTATAGTTTTAATTTGAACATTTCACCTAAAATGTCATATGGTTGAGTGAGATATTGTTATGTTATAGAACTATATGTTTATGATTATGTAATTAAAAATTTTATAATACAAAGGGGCATTATTTGTGCTGACCCTGTATTTCCCCCTCCTTGTTTTGTTTTGTTTTGTTTTTTAGGAAATATTGAGAAACTGCTAGATAGGTGGTTGTCATTGTCTTTAGCTACCTGGCAGTCCTAGGGTGAATTTTTGATTTTTGAAAAGTTTTGAGTCTTACACTTAGCAAGAATGTGGTTTATTGTAATTTAAGCTTGTCCTTTTTCTATGTTTTTCCTATCTTTCTTTCTTTCCCCACTGTATGTAGGCAGAATAGAATATAAATAAGATTCATATTGGGAAGTAAGCTTTAAAACTTAGAGGCTGATAGAGGTAGAAAACAAGAAAAGAGGCTGAAGAGATGTGGGAGAATAAGGTTTGGAGAAAATTGAGGAGGGTCTGGACAAAAAGTTCAGGGCAGGAGAGGAGGAAGTAATATACAAGGCCAGGAGAACTATATTTGCAGTAGACTTCCCAGAAGAAATAAATAGAGAGAGGAAAAAATGGAGCAGCGTTTTCAGGAAGTGAGACAACTGTAAACAATAGATTTTATATTTAGTCTCTCAGATGTCAAACTACAGAAAAAGAGTTGGAAAAACAAGCACTCTAATACATTCCTGGTGGGAATAAAAAATTTATACTACTCTGGTGAGGCACAATGTGATAACATTTAAGAAAACTATATATGTGACATTTGATATAGAAAGTTTGCTTATAGAAAGCATTCCAAAGGTATCCCTACAGCCATATATGCACAATGCATATGGACCAAGTACATTCATTACAGCATTATATGTAGTTAAAAATATTACAAACAACCTGAATCCCCCCACACATAGGAAAGTAATTACATAATCTCTAGTACATTAACACAATGGAGTATCACAGGAGTATATAAAGAATGAGGAAGATTCCTATGAACTCATATAGCCAATTTCCAAGATATTAGGTGAAACAAAGTGAAAAAGAGTTTCTCTAGTATGTCAACTTTTGTGTAAGACAGAAGGTGAAATGGAAAATATATGTATATCTACTCATCTTGCAAAAAGTGCCAAGTGAAGGAAAATTTTTAAAATTAACAAAATGAGTAAGTTGGGTATTTAGGAAATGCATTATGATGCATTTACGGACAAGAACTTCATGTCGGCAATTTATTCTCATAGGTCAGAAAAATATGGAGAGGGAAAGAGGGCAATAAAAATGTTAACAATGGAGACTTGTGGAATGGTAAATAAAAATTCTTTGAATTCTTGAAACTTCAAGTTTGAAATTATTTCAAAATAATAAAAGTAAAAACCTAATGCAAAAAGTCAATGCATGCATCTTTAGTACTCGTGCTTACAAACAGAAAAAGAACCTCCTCAGGTACAGTGCTATTATAAGGACCCAAGTAATTCAGGTCACCACATTCTCAGGTATTGGAAGTACACTGGTATGGGGGTGGGTCCAAAAAGTCCAAAGCAGTCCTGGTTCTGGCCCCAGCTGAGAGAGGATAAGAAGAGGGGTAAATAGGATACTCTCTCTGGGTTTCCTTACAGCATGAATACACTACAGACTACAAGTGAGTGGGCCATCCTGATAATAACACAACACCACTCTGGAGAACGAAGAAACAGCAGCATGTCAGAAAACCAGCCATGGTTTCTTACCAGATGCCCAGGAGGCAAAAGGTAGAAAGAATATCTTTACAGAATAATTCTGAGAGGCTCTGGAAGAGACCACTATGAAGGACACTCTCCCCCTCCCTAGGAGGAGAAGGCATGTCCCCTCGGGGAGCAACAGCAAGCAGCATAAAAGCGCATTCTAAAGGAGAAGACACAAGTGAAAGAGTGTGAATGGGGAGAAACATGAAGGGGTGATAGCCAGAGATTTAAAAAAGGAAAACAATATGTACCAACATGTCTCGGTGAAGCCAAACACAATCTGTACCTTTCTAAAACTAGTGGAGACTTTGTCTCTTCTTGGCTCTCTTTGCATGACGTGGATTGATATGCTTACGGGCTCTTGGGATTGTGGTCCAATGTGGAAACAGGGTAGAACAGGAAAGGGAGATGCTCCCCCATCCAGCCCTCAGGCCCTGTTTTAAGCATGAAGAAAAAGAAAGTTTAGGACTAGTGGCTGAAGGACTGGGGAGCCCCTTGCACTGCTGCTCAGGAGCCGGATGACAAAGTGAGACGGAGCAGAGAACAAAGCTATCTTCGTGCAGACCTGACCTCCCACCACCTGCGAAGGACAGTGGTTCTCAGTAAGCCAAGAGAAAGCACCCAGGAGACAGTCAATGTCGTCATTATGTTCAGTAAGGCCTAGCCCCTTCAATTGGATTAGATGGTAGGAGACACAAGGATGCAGAGGAAAGGATACAAGGTCCCTGTGGTATTACTGCTGACAGGCTATTGTGAGAGGTATTATCAGGAGCCTCAAGATAACTTTTCAGGGACTGAAGGTCCTAAATGATTAGATGGGTTAAAGACAATAATATATCATCATTTATAATATCAGGCTTTATAAAAGTTGGTTCTTCATTTTTAATTACATCGGTACAGCTTTTTTTTTGTAGAGAACCACATAGTAAGTATGCCTTTAAGATATCAAGTGTGGTATCATGGAGAGAGCATGCAAATTAATTGACTTGTAGGCACTATACTTCACCTAATGACTCTGGAGTCATCCTAGACTCCTCCCTCTCTTACCTTCAACATCTCGTCACATTTAGTCAGTGGTTTTTAATGGCTCTCAAGTCTTCCGGTCTTCTAAACACCATTTATTATTCTTTTCTAGACACAGTTAGCTCATAATTGATTTTTTTATCTCATGCATAACACCTATATTTCATCTTTTACACTGCTATCAAGTATAATCACACTCTTCCTAAAGTCCTTCAGAGGACCCGAGGCGCTGTTAGGATAAAATCCAAACTCCTCAGTATGACTGTAATCTAGCTTCTACCTGCATTTCCAGACTTAACTCCTGAGGTTAAGGAGGGTTACCCTAGGGCTACTAGGGTTACCAGAATACATCCTTCTCTCTTACAAGTCTATGAATCTCCCTTCAGGCCTGCTGCTTCCTCTAACTGTATCCTCTTTCCCACCCTTTCCTTTACCTAGCCAACTCACATTCTTCATTCAAACCTCACTCACTTGTTACCCACCCCAGTAAAGCATCTCTCACTTCATAACCTGGGGGAGAGAACCTTCTTTCTGTTTTCATAGATCCAGTCATAGCTTCTTCTGTATTGTATCTTTTTTACTACATTGTCTGCCTTTCCAACAAAAAGTGAGCACTTTAAGGGCATTTCTGAATTTTCCGTGCCCAAAGCAGAACCGGGCATGCAATAGATTTTTTAAGAAGAGTTTTTTAAAAAAATTAGTAAGATGAATGACTGCATTTGACATCCAAGTCTCCAAGTCTTCATCAGTAAATTTAAATTAATAACTTGCCTCCCAATATCATTGTAACAACCAAATGAGATTATATTTTTCAATACTATTTAAAAGATGGTGCTTCTTTATTTTTACAATCCTCATTTCTCCCAGCCCTAGTCCTTCCATAGCACCCGCTCTTCCAGTTCCCAACTGTGGAGACCACTGTCCTTTTTACTCTACCTCAGCTTCTGCTTCTCACTTGTACAGCCCTGCTGGAGAGAACTCCGCAGAGAGACTGATGGGCTGAGTTACAAATTTATGATCTCCAACCTCAGCTGAGTCAGGCCCTCCATGCTGCTCAATACCTATCTTTCATTGATTTCTTTCCCATTCCAAATATCAGCTATTAAAATATTTACGTCTTCCTAAAGCCCTCCAAACCTCATTCCTCATTCTCAGTGACTAACCAAGTCTCAAAATTCACCAAGGCATTAACTTAATCAGTTGTCATCCCCTCAGCCTCTGGTCTTAATTCCAAGCATAATTTTCCCTTTTACTTCCATCTGAATATGAGATTTCTTTAATCAGTTCCAAGCTCAATTCCTCTACTAGAAATATTTTAACTATTTTCCTCCATTTTTAGGTCAATGGATTGACAACAAGCTGGCTAATACCTAAGTTGAAAAAACAAAGTTGGAACTCTTTGTTGTCAGATTTCATGATCCAAATTGGGATGCTTTCAGTTGAAATAAAAAGTAAACTCAAATCAGCTTGCATAACAACAACAAAAAATTCACAAAAGGAGAAGTAGAGCAGGTTTAAAACTGGTTCGTCTAACATTTCAACCACATCATCTAAGACCTATATGCTTTCTATTTCTCCACTGCCATGTACAGCTTCATATTAATGCTGGTTCTCCTTGCAGTTATAAGTCAGCAACAAGCTGGGACAAGAAGTTTCTCATTTATAAACAAAGAGGAAACTTGGGAATAAAAACCAGTTTCCCAAGAGACTCTCTGAAAAGAGACTCTCTGAAAAGAGACTCTCTGGAAAGAAAACTTTTCCAGAAATCTCAGTGTACTTTTCCTTGCATCTCATTAAGTCACGTGTCCTTTTCTGAACCAATTATTGACAAGAGGAATGGAAACACTTTTAGGTCAATCAAGTCCACCACTAGAGTTGAGGACAAATCTCCAAATCACATTAGGAAGAGGTGGAAACACTATTAGAGCATCAACCACAATGGCTGTTACACCCATCCAGCTGCCCTCTTGCCCACTTGGGCATTCTGCCTGGAGCTGGTGAACAAGATTTCCTCCAGACTCACCAGGTTCTTGCCCTCTCCTCTCAAAGCTCACTGTGCACAAAAGGCCCTAATGTATAATACAGCATCAATGCCGCAGCTGCCAATATCCTCCAGAAGAATCCTGTTAATGTAGCTGTAGTCTCTGCAGAGACTGTGTGCACAGATCACTTACACAAGTCTGTTATGTGTGAATAACAGATCGGATTTATATTGTAGCAAACTGCATGACTTCAAAAAATCTGTATCAGCCACCTTCGTTTGTAAAAAGTCCCTTGGCCTGTTTTACAGTCCAAGCTCCAGACAACAGAAGTGTTGCTCGGCTGTACTCTGGCTCTGTCCTTTCCCCTGCGCTCTCACTGGATTCCAGTTCATGTCTGCAAGGGACAATGTGCCGTTCCTTTGTAGCCCTATGTCCTGTTAGCCTATTTCCGAAGAGTATCAATTTATGCCCCAACTGCTAAGAAAATAATGTTTCACTTGAATAATTAGGATGAATCATTTGTCCATTCTTGGCCCTTCTTTCTCAGACTTTCTTGCAGCTTTATGTGATAGTGAGAGCTTCAGTGTGAGTGCAGTTAGAATTCAAGAAATAAAAAATAAGACTTCTTAAAGCCATTTATTCACTAATTCATTGATTTCATATTTTCTGGTTTACTCTGTGCTAGACACGCTACCATCAGAGGGTCTCAGTGAACAAGACAGATTTGGTTACTGTCCTCATAATGCTAAAAATTAATAAATACAAGGTTTATAAATAGAGTAACTAAATTGTACTAGATCTTATAGAAAGGGAAGTAGAAACTATCAAGAGTGTATGTAAGAGAAACATAATCAAGAATTTAGTGGAAAACATAAACACAGTAAGAAAAGAAATGGAAATTATACAAGAGACCCAAAATAAATTTCCAGAGATGAAAATTACATTTCTTGAAATGAATTTTTATTAGATTGGAATAATAACCTATTAAAGATGGCAAAAGAAAATGAAGGAAAGGAAAGAGTAACAAAGTTTTCAATAGCATATTTTTTCCAATACTTATGAAATTATAAACCACAGATCCAGGAAGCTCACTGAAACTCAGGGAGGATATACATATACAACATATACACACAACACAAAAGCATATAACAATCCAATTGATAGAAGCCAGTGATAAAGACAAAAGCAGATAGGGTGGGACACACTATGAAAACTAAAAGAAATATTAAATATTTCAAAATAAAACTTATTCAAGCCAGAATATAATCAAATATCATTAAGGCGCTAAAAGAAAAATGTACAATTATACAGCTAGACTTTTATATCCAACAAAAAAATTCTTTCTTTAAATTATATTTCATTGATTATGCCATTACAGTTGTCCCAGTTTTTTCTCTTTTGCCCTTCTGCACCCGTCTGCCTCCACTCCCTCAGGCAATCCCCCCACCTTTGTCCATGTCCATGGGTCGTGCATATGTTCATATGTTCTCTGGCTACTCTATTTTCTATGCTGTACTTTACAACCCCATGACTCTTCTCTGACTACCAATTTATACTTTTTAATCCCTTCATCACCTCTCTTGCTTATCCCCCTGACCCTCTCCCATCTGGCAACCATCAAAACATTTTCTGTATCTATGATCCTGTTTCTGTTCTGCTCATTTATTTTGTTCCTTAGATTCCATTATTGATAGACATGTATTTGTTGCCATTTTATTGTTCATATTTTTAATCTTCTCCTCCTTCTTAAAGACGACCTTATAACATTTCTTGTAATGCTGGTTTGGTTACTATGAACTCCTTTAGCTTTTTCTTATCTGGGAAGCCCTTTATCTGCCCTTTGATTTTAAATGATAGCTCTGCTGGGTAGAGCAATCTTGGCTGAAGGTCCCTGCTTTTTATGACTTTGAATATTTCTTGCCGGTCCCCTCTAGCCTGAAAAGTTTCTTTTGAGAAATCAACTGACAGCCTTATGGAAACTCTCTTATAATAAGACAACTGCTTTTCTCTTGCTGCTCTTAAGATTCTCTCTTTGTTTTTAACCTTTGGCACTTTAATTATGATGTATCTTGGAGTGGGCCTTTTTAGGTTCATGTTGTTTGGGACTCTCTGTGCTTCCTGGACTAGTATGTCTAGTTCTTTCACCAAATTAGGGAAGGTTTCTTTCACTGCTTTTTCAAATAGGTTTCCAATTTCTTGCTCTCTCTTCTCCGTCCAGCACTCCCATGATGGGAATGTTGGTATGCTTGAAGTTTTCCCAGGGGCTCCTTACACTATCCTTACACTATTTGGGGGGATTCTTTTCTCCTTGTTCTGACTGGTTGTTGTTTTTTCTTTTTTGTTTTCTTATATTCCAAATGTCTGATTCAATTCTCAGCTTCATCCATTCTACTGTTGATTTCCTCTAACTGTTCTTTATTTTAATTAGTGTAACCTTTGTTTCTGACTGGATCTCTTTTAGGCTGTTGAGGTTCTCACAAAGTTCCTTGAGCATCCTTATAACTAGTCTTTTGAACTCTGCATCTATTAGCTTCTTGCCTCCATTTTGTTTAGTTCTTTTTATGGAGATTTGTTCTGTTCTTTCATTTGGGACTTTTTTTGTTTCCTCTTTCTGGCAGCCTCCCTCTGTTTGTTTCTGTGTGTTAAGTAGAGCTGCTATGTCTTTCAGTCTTGGTAGTGTGGCCTAATGTAATAGGTGTTCTCTAGGGTCAAGTGGCACAGCCTCCCTTATGACCCAAGCTGGGTACTCGAGATGGGCTATGCATACCCTCCTGTTGTAGTTGAGCCTTGATTGCTATTGATGTGTTGAAGGTCAGCTGCTACCTGTGTTCTGTCTGAGGTCACACAGCATAAGCTACAAAGAGATCTGAAGATAGCTGCTACTTGTGTCAGACTTGGAGGTGCCCAGGCAAGGCCAAGCTTTGAACTGAGGCCCAGCTGTGAACTAAGACCAGCTGCTGCTACTGCCAGCCTGAGGCTACTGAGTGAATGGCATGGGGCTCACTGAAACCAGATGCTGCTTGTTTGAGAGAATTTAGGGAAATCTGAAGCATAGGCCAGACAAACCATTTTTATGGAAAAGCCACTGGTAAAATCTTGGGTGGGCCCGAAAGTTGGGCATAGTGAACCTTCAGGGAATCACTAGGGTGGCCAAACAGTGTGAGCCAGATTGATGGAGTCTCAGATATGGGGTCTGCCTGTTGGCTCTGTTAGGGTAGGGCTCAGAAAAGGAAGAGTGGCCTCTGCCAGCACTTCTGTCTGGGAGAAAGCTGCCCCCTAGCTCTCACTCTGATGCCAGACAATTCATTTTCTCCTCTTATGTCTCTGGTACTTTCCAATCTGCTTCCCCCATGCTGTAGCTCCAAGAGAGTGACTCTGAGTAAGTCTGCATGGGCCCTTTAAGAGCAACTGCCAGGGTGCCCAACAGTTTCTGTCTCCCACAACCTCAATCCCCACTGGTTTCTACAGACAGAAGTTACGGTGACTTCTCTTCTTGGCACTGAACTCTAGGCTGTGGAACCTCATGTGGGTCTGGGACACTTTGCTCCTAAGATATCCCTCTCAATTTTTATTGACCACACATGGATGTGGGGTCAGCCTGTTCTAAGTCTCTGCCTCTCCTACCAGTCTCAATGTAGCTTCTTTTTTAATTCCACAGTTGTAGTAGTTCCATTCACCTCAATTTCTGACTGTTCTTAGTGATGGTTGTTCTATAGTGTAGTTGTAATTTTGAAGTGATTGTGTGAGTAGGCAAGCCATGTTTACTTATACTACCATCTTGACTAGAATTAAAAAATATTCTTTTTAAATGAAAGCAAATAAAATGCAGAAAATTTTTCACAATATACAAGGTCTGTCCAGAAGAAATCCCACTATTGTTAATTAATGAGAATAGTTTATGCGACATCAATATAACCTGGCAGCCAGGAGAGTGGGCTGGAATGTGCATGTGTGAACAATGACGACCTCACTGTATTAGTCAATGGGGGTGGTAGATGCGTTGAGTGAGCATGTGTGCTGTGTGGCTGCTGTACTCAAAATGACTGAGCAAGTAGAGCAATGAATCTGCATCAAATTTTGTGTTAAGCTTGAACATTCCTCCACAGAAATTATTTGGCTGATTCAGAAGGCCACAGCTATGGGCAACCCCTGATTGGCAGCTTCACCATGACAACCTGCCTGCTCATATATCACATCTCATGCAGAGATCTTTGGCAAAACATCAGATCACCCAGGTGACTCAGCCTCTCTACAACCTAGATGTGGCACCCTGCTACTTCTAGCTTTCCCCAAAACTAAAATCACCTTTGAAAGGGAAGAGATTTCAAGCTGTCAATGAGATTCAGAAAAATACGATAGGGCTGCTGATGACAACTGGGAAAACTGTTCGAGCTCCTAAGGTGGCCACTTTGAAGGGAACTCAGACATCGTTGTCCTATGTACAATGTTTCTTGTACCTTAAATCTTCTTCAATAAATGTCTCCATTTTTCATAATGCATAGCTAGATACCTTGTAGACATACCTCATACTGTAGTACAAGATATAATGAAGAAATTTCTCCATGAAAAACAAAATTATACATTTATTTTTCTAGGTTTTTATGGTGGGAAGACTCAACACAAATAGTAACATGTTATGCTAATAAAGAACACCCTATTATTGAGAATACATTAATTTTCCAGATTGGAGATGTTTAAACTATAACATGAATCACATTTACCTGTAGATACTGTTCAAAATTTATATCTCCAAATATGTTCTGATCTGGGTTGAAGCCCAGATATGTCATATATTTTTAGAAATCTATATAGGTGATTCTTATGTAGGCAGTCGGAGGCTTGCTTTGAGAAACACTGCATGTTATGTATTCCCTACACCGTATCAGCTGTCCCTGAGTGGAGTGTCTCTACCAGCTTCTTCTACATGGCACCACTGAGGTTGTCACAGCTCCCAGGAAGCTGTGTCTTGCTAATACACATTGACCATAAAATGCTACAAGTCGTACTAAGAAGCAAATAAAACAGTAATGGACCATGGGGAATGAAAACAAATTATTTGAGAATTAAAAGGTTTGCTTAATAATATCTGTCTTACTGTATGTGTGATCCAAACATAAAATCAAACACTATCACATCCAAGGGAGGTGGGCAACCAAATCATTCAGTCACTACCAAAAAATGCAAAAGTCTTTGCTCATGACCTCAGGTTACTGTTTTTAAATAATCAGAAGGTTAGTTGATAAGTTAAATGACCCTCACCACCCACGCAAGCAACCTAAGTCTGCCTAACTTTCCTGTCTCTACTAGCTCATCTTCTTTCATTCCCTGTACCAGCTGTTCAATGGCTATCTTACTTTTTCCACATGTACCAAACTTCATCGCCCAAATCAGTTTCCCTGTGAGTCAGCTTCTGCACCCTCTGCCCACACAATTTTCTTGATGCTCAAGGCCACGGCCAGCAACCAACCTATCATGCTCTCAAGTCTACTCAGCATTTCTAAATCCTACTCTATTTCTGTGCTCATGTAACTAATTTAATTCCCTCCAACCCAGCTCTGCCATAACAACCCACATAGAATGGCATCCTCAGGCTATCATCCAAGGACAGAACATATCAAGTTGGCTTTGTGAAAGCAGAAAGAACAAGTTTGTTAAATAGATGTGAATGCAGAGCAGCAGGTGTGGGGTGTCTTCAGGCTGATATCAGGAGAAGTAATACAGGACAATTGCTAACTTTGGATTGGCCAATAGAATTCTGCTCATCTTTAACCCACAGGTACAAACCCAAGTCCAACAGTGCATAAGCCTGGATGAATGGTTTTAAATGCAAAGATAAGTTTTAAGTTTTAATCTACTTCATCAACCTTCATGCCAACAAGAAACTTTTTTTTTTAACTCCATGAAAAGTTCAGACTGCCTGAAAATTTTCTGACATTAATCAAATCAGCTTATTGGGGAAGAATATGTCACTGAAGGTCATTGGTTGTAATTTTTGACCTTTTCACCTAAGTCCTTTTATTATCTCCCCTCATGTTTAGAGGACTTTTGGGGGAGGGATCAAACATACTGACTTTATGATATATTAGCCTTAGGGTTTTTAGAAGTAGCTCTAAAATACTAATATCTTTGGAGCCTCTATTTTTACCTTTGGTCTAATGTATTTCCTTCCTTTGGTGAAAATTTGACCTAAACAATGTTAGCCATCCAAAGAACATTTTCTTTAAGGACAAAAATAATTGAGGTGAAGCAGAGCTGTCCCAGCTAGTTGTGTAAGCTATGGACGAATAAAACAAATCAAGAACAAGAGATTAAAAGTAACTGGTCTATTGCCTCAAACAAACAGTTCTCATACACTTGAAATCATGTATTTCTGTCATCAACCTTCTGTTCCCTGGCTAGTCTAGCCACTTACTTAAAATAAAACCCATTTATTGCACTGATTCAAATGCATGTTTGTCAAGTCACATTTCCCAAAACCCACCTATGTGTACAATACAGAGTTCACAGGAACAGCTGGCTGAGCTGGCCTGAAATAAGCACATGTTCCACCTTCTAATACTAAAAGTTTCATGCAGAGTTTTAATGTTAATAGTGCAAATAGAATAAGCTATCCCTGGGTATTAATCAGAATTTTTTTTGCAGAGGCAAAAAAGTTATTAAAAGTAACTTAAGCACCATAGTTCACATAATGAAATCCTAAGGACAAAATAACATCAGCTGCAAGATCAGTTGCATCCGAGGACTCTAAGGGCATTAGGGCTCCATGTCCCTGCCTCGTCTTCTCTCTGTGTGCTGGTCTCCCTCCCTCAGGCACAGCACATAGCTACTGACGACTCTGAAGTCTCATAGTAAGAGCTCAGTCTAAGGAGGAGGGAGCTACAGGTTTAGTGTGATTGGAACAGGTCTGACCACTTCCTCAAAAGAAGGGTGCTATCCGAAGGACAGTGATACAGAGAAAGAATGCTGCTCAGCGGAAGAAGCCATCACAGCCACCTCAATATCACCTTGTGTCTGAAAAAAGTCAGGTGTGGTTAACTGAGCAGTTAGCATGAACTTTCTTATAATCCTGCCAAAGCTGATATACATGAGAAAGAAAATAAAATATGAAAACCTAAATGTATTTTCATACCTTTCTCACTCTTAATGAGTACATCAATCATAATATACTTAGATATTTTCTTATTTCTTTCTCCAAGCATAAATTGAATTTATTCCTACCTCTTCATTAATGGATATTTTGCATTTAGACTCAGCAGTTTTTTTTTCTGTCTTTTCTTGGATTTTGTTAGAGAAAGTCAAGGTTTGACATTCTAAACATTTTGAGGAGGTGGTTAATTTGTTTTTTTCATAGCTTCCTGAATCCTAAGAAGTTCTGCATCTTTTCATTCATTGACTAGCTGAAAAGGAGGAGGAGGATGGGGCAGGTACAGAAGGCAGAAGTTCTTAAATTTCGCTAATCATTAGATTCAACTGGAGAACTTATAAATTCAACATCTACTTCCCTCAGTATTAGAATGTGGCTCCCAATACTTCACACTCTCAAACTCTAATGTTTTTTCACTAATCATGTCTCCATGGTTATTTAATAATCGGTTACCAGAAAACACAGACTTTCATTAACCACCAACCCTAACTCATCAACAAGTCCATATAGTATATATTGAAAGGTCTTATGATCCCTTTTCGCAAAGTGTAACTTAAAAAAATAGCTACATAATGAACTGTAATAATTACTTTTGTAAAATCACTGTTATAGGAAATAAAGTATACTAACATGTTCCTTAAAAATGCAACTCCATTCTGTACCAAGCTTATGCTGTGTCAGGAAGAGACTCTAAAGGGGATGTAGGTACAAGTAATTCTTTGATAAAAGCTTCAGCTTTTCCGTAATAGTACTTCTCCTAAATTGACCCATTATTTTCTCTCTGCTAGGTCTGGAATAAAAGAGAAAAGAATCAATTTCTAGTCTCTATCAGAGAAAGTCCACCTATAAAGCTTCTATTTCAGGGGAGTCCTTTGGGAACTAGTGCCCAATCTCTACAATCTGCTGCAAGAATTTGTGGANTGAAAGGTCTTATGATCCCTTTTCGCAAAGTGTAACTTAAAAAATAGCTACATAATGAACTGTAATAATTACTTTTGTAAAATCACTGTTATAGGAAATAAAGTATACTAACGTGTTCCTTAAAAATGCAACTCCGTTCTGTACCAAACTTATGCTGTGTCAGGAAGAGACTCTAAAGGGGATGTAGGTACAAGTAATTCTTTGATAAAAGCTTCAGCTTTTCCGTAATAGTACTTCTCCTAAATTGACCCATTATTTTCTCTCTGCTAGGTCTGGAATAAAAGAGAAAAGAATCAATTTCTAGTCTCTATCAGAGAAAGTCCACCTATAAAGCTTCTATTTCAGGGGAGTCCTTTGGGAACTAGTGCCCAATCTCTACAATCTGCTGCAAGAATTTGTGGAACTAGTGCGATCTGTATTAAGTGAGGAAAAATGTCTTCTAAAACCTTTCTCTAAATGACTGTACTTAGCACATGTATGTATTTAAAACTATAGATTTTTTTAAAAACAAAGTCTCTTCAGTTGATTGTGTATACCATTTTTCAGTCCCAGAACAAATGCTCAAAGTTTTAAATGCATAAAAGGGAGCTGGCTAATGATAGCCCAAAGACACTTAATGGGAAATAAAAGCATTCAACATTCATCAGGCACGTACTGAGAGTGCTTTGTAGAGTAATTGAGTCAAAACAAATCTATGGTATTTGTTTTGTTCAGTAGAAAAGGAATCTTCTTTTTGATTTTTATTTATTGATTTGAGAAAGAGAGAGAGAGAGAAAGAGAGAAACAGTATTTGCTGTTCCACTTACTTATTATTTGTTGATTCTTGTATGAGCCCTGACCAGAGATCTATCTAACTTACAACCTTAGCCTATCAGGACAACACTCTAACCAATTGAGCTACCTGGCCAGGACAAAGAATCTTTGATCTTACATGTGAAACATTCCAAAAAATAGGACTTGAGGTGTAGTTCAGTTGGTTGGGGCATTGTCCTATAAACCAAAAGTTTGTGGGTTTGATTCCCAGTCAGGGCGTATAGGAGAAGGCAACTGATCCACGTTTCCTAGTGTTGATGTTTCCCTTTCCTCCTCCTCCTCTCTAGAAGCAGTGATGGAATGTCCTCAGGGGAGGGAAAAAAATAAACAATGTCTGTTGATCTTTATCCAAATACTATCTTTAAAATAACAGACATAGGTATAACTTGGTTCTCACATCTACAAAACAAAAATATTTAAACTAGATAATTCCTGGGGCCCCTCAAATTTTCTTTGGTTCTATAAATCTATTTATGCACTATTCTATATCTATAATTTTTGAAGTTATTTAAAACTAGAAATAAATTCAATTATGGTTAGGGACCATAATTAATCAAATTTTATTTCTGTTTCTAATTTTATTAGAAAATGCCCTTGAAGTACATTGAAGTAAATAAAAGTGACAGTAACACCTGTTTTGGTCTCCATGGTTGATTTCCATCAAATGGACCTACAATAATGAATTTATGGCCAATGGGGAAGGGAAGGAAAGGAGGAGAAAAAATAAAAGCTCTTGCTGCATTTTAGGAGTGTTGTTTATTTTTACAAATTCACAAAATATATAGCAGTTTTTTAGTAAATTATTTGGTAAATTATTGAATTAGTAAATTATACACATATTTGCATATGATGATCAGGCAATTTTCTTAAATTAACATAAAATTAATCTTGTGACTCAAAAAACACTTTAAAGAAATTGAAGTTTATTTTTAAAAGAAGCAGACACACACACACACACACACACACACACACACAAATATTCCCTGTGTGGACCATTTCCATTGTAAGGTGAACTTTGTTGGCAAAACATTTGTACCAGTAGCTTGTCAAAACAATGGGCTATAAAAAATTCCTAACAAAAGAATGCAGAAAAGCATTGTATTAAATCTGCCAAATAAGATTCTCATGGGTTTCTGCTGACTAACTGCTTAATACTGTACCAGATTTTATGCTTACTTAGGCATCTGCACCAAATAATGCAACACAGAAGTGACACCAATTACCAACACTTGAACGCAGAGGAATGCTACAACATTTCATGTTCAAAAGCATCAGAATCAAAGAGGTGAGAAATGCATAGCTAATGTTTCACATCTAAAAACTAAAACCAAGCAAACACAGAAAACCACATTTTTCATCTGCCCTGGGCCCTCTTCACTCCACTGGGTAATTTTGCTCTGTTTCTGATTGTGGGTTCTTCATCTAGCCTGAATTCCTGGAGGCTTAGTGCACCTCAAGAAGTTATGACAGTGGTGATTTGAAGGCAGTTTGTATACCAGAGGCCAATGGCAATCTGGCCTCAGCCACTACAGCAGCAGTTCAGAGACAGACTGGTGCAGATCTGAATCTCCAGGGTTTGGCCAGAGAGCGACCAGCTTTGGGTACCCACAAGCAGAGTGTCCTACAGCTCACAGCCTCCCATTCACCAGATGCCTTCTTGAATCAGTTGTCTGTTAGCCAGGGGAGATAGGCTACAGAGAACAGTAGGGTACAGTTGGGCTTTCTCACATTCCCTCAGAGAGGCCTGACCCCCATTTGGGAGAAAAAGGACAAATAGCTTATCAAGACCCTCTCTGCCTTCACGCTCAGTTTTCCCAACACTGCAATCTCACATTCCTACACTGGGCTGTGAAAATGTTAGTAACAGTGAATAAGGCTTTTTCATACTGGGCTGGTGAGAGTGTTATTTGGTCCAACTTTTGAAGAAGATGAAACAGACGCATGAGCTTTAACTTAGTAATTCCACAGTAAGAAATTTATCATTCAGCAATCAACAGAGATTTGATCTAAGCCCCACACAGAGAGTGATAACTGTATTATTTTTCATGAGAGCAAAGACTTGGAAACAAAATAGTAATTTAATTAAATACATTATACTAGATCAACAAAACTAAGTATTAATAAGCACAATAAAATATACTTCTGAACAATAGCTAATATCATTGGAAAATGTTTATAACTCAAATGAAAAAATCAGCATACAAAAATTCAATATATTGTATAATTAATTATTTAAGAAATACACATATAAAATGCATGCGTACATAAGAAAGAGACTAGAAGAAAAATACACAAAATTTTAGGGGGGAGGGTTGTTTTTTTTAATTTTTTTATTTTTTATTTTTTTATTTAATTCTTGTTCAAGTACAGTTTTCTATCTTATATTCCCAGCCCTGCCCCCCCAGTGCTCCCCACCTTCCTCCCATTTCCACCCCCCACCTTAGTTATTATCCATGTGTCCTTTGTACTTGTTCATGTGAGTCCATCCCTTTTTCTCCTATGATTCTCTCCCCTCTCCCCTCTGGACCCTGTCAGCCTATTCCGTATTTGAGTGTCATTGGTCACACTTTGCTTGCTTGTTTGTTTTGTTGTTTAAATTCTTGTTAACAAATTTTTTTTGTATTCTTCACTTCTGCATTAATCAATGTTTTTATGGCTTTTTAATATTATTTTCCAATTTTTTTAAAGTATATTTTATTGATTATGCTATTATAGTTGTCCCATTTTCATTCTTCCCTTTATCCCACTCCACACTGCACCCCTCTCCCTCCAGCATTCCCCCACCTTAGTTCATGTCCATGGGTTGTACATATAAGTTCCCTGACTTCTCCATTGTCCATAATATTCTTAACCTCACCCTATTACTACCTACTATTTGTGCTACTTATTCCCTGTACCTCTTCCCCTCTTCTTCCTCTTCCCCTCACCACTGATAATCCTCCATGTGATCTCCATTTCTGTGATTCTGTTCCTGTTCTAGTTGTTTGCTTAGTTTTTGTTTTTTAGGTTCAGTTGTTGATAGTTGTGAGTTTGTGAGTTTGTTGTATTATTTTACTGTTCATAATTTTGATCTTCTTCTATTTCTTAGATAAGTCCCTTTAACATTTCATATAATAAGACCTTGGTAATGATGAACTCTTTTAACTTGACCTTATGTGGGAAGCACTTTATCTGCCCTTCCATTCTGAAAGATAGCTTTGCTGAACAAAGTAATCTAGGATGTAAGTCTTTGCATTTCATAACTTTGAATACTTCTTTCCAGTCCCTTCTTTCCTGTAAGGTTTCTATGGAAAAATCAGCTGATAGTCTTATAGGAAGACCTCTGTAGGTAACTGTCTCCTTTCCTCTTGCTGCTTTTTAAGATTCTTTTCTTATCTCTAATCTTGGGTGATTTAATTATGATGTGTCTTGGTGTGTTCCTCCTTGGATCCATCCAACTTCTTTGGGACTCTCTGGGCTTCCTAAACTTCCTGGAAGTCTATTTCCTTTACCAGATTGGGAAAGTTTTCCTTCATTATTTTTTCAAATAAGTTTTCAATTTCTTGCTCTTCCTTTTTTCCTTCTGACACCCCTATGATTCAGATGTTGGAATATTTAAAGTTGCCCCAGAGGTTCCTCAGCCTCTCCTCATTTTCTTGAATTCTTGTTTCCTCATTTTGTTCTGGTGTAATGTTAATTTCTTCCTTTTGTTCCAAATCATTGATTTGAGTCCTGGTTTTCTTCCCTTCACTGCTGGATCCCTATATTTCTCTTTATTTCATTTGGTATAGCTTTCACTTCTTCCTTTATTTTGTACCTGTACTCAATCATTTCTGTAAGCATCCTGATTACCAGTGTTTTGAACTCTGCACCTGATAGGTTGGATATCTCCTCATTGCTTAGGTTTTTTTGTTTGTTTGTTTTTTGTTTTGTTTGAGTTTTGGTCTGTTCTTCCATTTGGACCATATTTCTTTGTTTCACTGCACCTGTTACATTGTTAGGGGCAGAGCCTTAGGTATTCAACATGGTGGGGCAACCTACTTTGCTGCATTATGGCACTGTAAGTGGAGGTCAGAGAGGAAACAATGTCACTTGTCCACTCTCACCAAACTTTCAGTCACTTCTCCCACTACCCACAATCAAATTGGGCCCTTCTGGTGCTGATTCCTGGGTGGGTGTGTCTGTGTATGATCTAGGACCCCATGGGTCCCTCTGAAGGACTCTCCTATGTGAGACTAGGAATTCTTCTCACCACCAGATTTTTACAGCCAAGTGTTTTGAGGCTTTCTTTTCCTCTGCTAGAATCCTGGGTTGCATAGTCCGTCTAGCTCCCCAGTTGTTCCTCTCAGTTTATCCTCACACAAATGGGGGACTGCCTAGTCCACCAGCTGCCACCCTGCCTCACATCCTCTCTGCCCCAGCTTCCCTTCTCCACTCCTCCTTCTAGTCTAGATAAATGTTTCTTCTTTAACTCCTGGGTTATTAGACTTCTATACAGTTGGATTTTCTGGCAGTTGTGGTTGTACTTTGTCTAGACTGATGCTAAGGACTCATGTTACAGCCATGAAATCACAGGCTAGAAAAGCCCCTTCCGGTGGTTTTGAAAAAAAGAACTCCTCTGCTCACATCCCTTAATCCCTAGCCCCACGTACCACCCCAGCAATTCTAGATACCAAATCCAGTCAGAGATGCCTGATGAACTGATGGACCTGGAAACCTTCCAGATATTCTGCAAAGACCAGGAGAGCTAAAGACAAAGATCCTCCTTTCTGCTAACTACACCAGACTTCCTCACACCTCCAAATACCCACACCAGCCCAAACTGCTTGGTTGTAAGCTTTATAGGTCTGTTCTAAATCAATCCAAACTTTGGGCATGACTTGAGCCGTCTTGAATGCTGAAGAAAAACCTATCATGATACTGGGCTGGCCATAGTCCCTGTACTAAAGGACATGTACTAAAGGACACACACATTTCTCCGACCACAAAAGTCTCAGAGAGTTGGGCACATCATTTAGGACTAAACAGTGATCAAGTCAATCCTACCCAAGATTCCAATTGTAAGGTTTATTTTTAGCTCATTTCTACCTTACCTTTAAGGCTTGTTTTTTCTAATTTCGTGCTTTCTGTATCTTCCCCAACCAGAGCTCAGCTGGGTTTGGCAACTCCCTTTGCAGGATTTCTCAGAAGTGCCTTTTCCAGAGTATTCCTTTGACAAATGATTTGGTGAAACTCAGAAAACTACATCCTCTTCCTAGAAATTAATATTGAACCCTGGCATATTTAAGACTGGGAAATGCTGCAATTAGGACTTTGTTCAATCTTACATTTCCCAAATATAGTTGATTATAGCACAGGTCACTGATTCATCCTCACACATAATCCCTCTTAGCATCCAGTGGAACTAACACTTTGTAGAACATTCTTTGGGATATGCTGCTGGACACAATGATTTATCTTTCTCAAAAGTGTATTAAAGGATTATTTTTAAAACTTAAATTATGACTTCCATATAAATATCAAATAAATAGACATCATAGATTATATTTAAATCATTAGTTAATGAGGGAGCCTGTAAAATGCTACAATAACTCCAAAGCGCACTGCAAAAAGCAGACATACACGCAGAGAATAAGAAACTCTGAAATGAATTTGCAAATAATGGAAAATGGACCATCAATGAAACAATAAATAACTTCATTCCTCTGGACACAATTAATTTGCAATTCTATAAATAAGAATCATTTATATTATTATCAGTTTGCTACAGTTTTCAGGGTTGTAAGGCAACTCAAAACAATGAAAGACAGCAATACCCGAGATGGATGAACTAGGCAAGACACCCACTAGTTTTTTTGTTGGGTTTTTTTTGCCCAGTTCACATCTTCCACAACTTTTCCTGACAAGTGTTTTGTCTCCAATCCAGAACTTCTAGAAATCAAGAAAAAGAAAACACAAATAGGCAGTAGGAAAGAGTGAACAGAAGGCTATAATCATCTTCAAATCATTCAATCTGAGCAGATATTTTCCATACTTTCTGAATGGCTTACTTGCATTAAGCAGATGGGATCCTCATCCTACCTTCTTAAAAATACAGCATAGTACCAACTCACACTCAGATCTCTTTTCTCTAAACCTAAGTTTTGCTTTTGTCCCCAAACAACTATTTTCTGAAGTCCTCTGGAATAGCAGGACAACTTCAGATAGATTAACATCTCAACATGTTCCCAATTTGCATATTGCACCAGATGCCCCTGAAGTATTTCTAGTAATCTGGAGATTACTACTGTGTGTGGTCACAAGGAACTTTTAATGGAAGCATTAAACAGGGAAGTAATTTTGAGACTACTTCTGCTGAAGCAGAAGATCTAACATGAAGCTGGATGAAATTTTTGCTGGGCAACACACTTGCCAAGAAGGGGGAGATTTCCTTAAGCAAGGGTCACTTCCTTTGCAGGTTCAGAGAGTCCCAGAGAGACTGCATATGCTGTATTGCCTACTGCTCAGCTGAAGCAGAAACCACATATGCACAGTTCATGGTGTTTCAAGTTGCAATTAAGTGCTAAAATTGACTGATGATGGTTGCCATTCACTGCCAAGGATAGAATATTAACCTCATTCTCACCAAATTAAACCCAAGCACTAAATTCAGTAAGACTGAATTTTGTTCTTTCTTAGCATAAAGGCATCTGTGCAATGACTGGTTTTATTATATTTTCAGAACTTCGAAGGTGTTAGATAATACTTTGAATGTCTCTGCTTGAAACTGCTCCTACCCCTCCTGGGTACACCCACCAGAACACAAGCCCCTTAAGGGCAGAAACTGGGCCTGACTTAGTCCCCTGTTATACCACCAGGGCCTAGCAGAGAACCTAGGATACAGATATTTGTGGAATAAATTCTGGGATGGAAAATACGTACATACATACTATAGACAAGGATGAAACCTCAAACCTCAGGCTGCGGCTGTTCAGCGATCCCAAACTCCTATATAACAGAGCTACTTCATGTCCCTCCACAGTCTACAGAGCCCTGGTGCTGAATGAAAAGGACAAGGACAGTGCTGAAAATTTCACCAGAGGACAAAGAATACAGAATGAGGGCAAACAGTCTACAAAACAGAGAGCCGACAACTTTACATCCATTACATCATTTAACATTTTTAAGGCTTTTTACTTTGATTTTCAAAAGATTTGTATTATAATGTGAAACATCAGGAAAACATATAAAGGAAATTTTTATCCCATTTCCCCCATTCTAGCCCACATTCTGAGGTAACCAACAGTAACAATCTAGTGTGTCCTTCCATACTTTATTCTTGTGCAAATACTTACATATTTATAAAATTTATTATATTTCCTTGCTTTTTTAACCAAAATAGAATCATATTTTCTACATTACTCAGTAACTTGCCTTTTCCTCTTAAGAGTTTCTCATGAGTATTTGTGGTCACACCAAAATCTTTAATTTATTTATGACTATACTCTTAATAGAAAAAATGGAAAAACACTAATTTTTTTTTCAGGAAGTTAGCAGTAAAGACCCTAAAGT
Organism: Sturnira hondurensis; assembly: GCF_014824575.4. Lineage (NCBI taxonomy): Eukaryota > Metazoa > Chordata > Mammalia > Chiroptera > Phyllostomidae > Sturnira > Sturnira hondurensis. The sequence goes on from NW_028080827.1 coordinate 9,339,023, forward strand.
GTAACAGGGTGCAGCCAAGGGGGAGGGGGCCCAAATGTGGATTTATAATGGGGTCCAGAACTCAGGGTGTTCAGGAAATATTAGAGAAAAATATATACAATGTCCTCACACCTGCCAGTCTGAGCTGGGGGATGGGACACAGGAGCAGGGCCATTGAGAGCTGTTTTGCATAGCACCAACTTTGCAGCTAACCTCTGGCATGGTCATTTAACATATCTATAGCCTTTAACTGGTTTCATACATATGTTAAATGGCTGTGGTCACACTTTGAGCCAGGGGGATAGGAGTGATTTCAACCCAAGAAATAACTGGGAAGCAACTCCCCCTGGTTACAGCACCTGCATGAAAGCTTGGAGATGATTGGCTCCACACCATGGGGCCATGCCTGCCCCAACTTACTATGGCAGCCTAGTAAAACTGGAAGGATACAGGAATGCTGGCAGGTGTAACTGACTGTGGCAAGAGTCAGAAATGGGGCTGCAGAGGAAGATTGGCTTGGGGATTTAAACCCAAACATGGCAGCCATGAAGGAAAGAACCACGTGGCTTTGGCAGAGGTTGGGACCATGCAGAGAATGTGGCAGCAACACAGTGGATGATGCTGGAACCAAGGGGCTGCCTGAACCACTGACTTCTATTTCTTTTTCCTGAGATATGGTACCCCAGACTGGGCAAAGGGGAGAAGGAAGGACTGTGCGCATTTGTGGGTATTCTAAAGAACTTTAGCATTTTAATGAAGACATTAAGTCATTAATGTAAGTCTGTATAACTTTTAAATAATTCCTTTTCTTTTCACCAGTCTCTGGCATTGAGAGACGTCTCTCCTCTGGCAGTAGGCAAAGCCAACCTAGTACAGGGGAGGAACCCCTGGAGAAAAAGTGGGGAGGGGGGAGGCCCTTTGGTAATAGTGTATTGTTCAACCCCAACCCGGCTCTGTTCTGTAACAAAAGGGAATAAAGCCAGCTACCAAAAGGCAAATTTTACATGATCCCATGAATCGAGTTATCTAAACTGTCACACTGATAGAAATAGAGTAGAATCATGGTTACCAGGAGTCAGAAGGAGGGGGAAATAGGAAGATGCTAATCAATGGATATAAAGTTTCAGTTACACACAATGAATAGGCTCTACAAACAACAGATTGGAGGTCCTCACAACTCCTTAGACTTCAAACGAAAGGCACTACTCCATGTTGTTATCTGAACTCTGATCAACTGACTATAAATTAGAGGTTCCCAAGACCCCATTCTTGGGTTCAATTCATTGTTAGGTCAGCTCACAGAACTCAGAGAACTTCTAGATCACCACTTTATTATGAAAGGATATAATTTGGGAACAGCCAGGTGGGAGAGATGCATAGGACAAGGCAGGAAGGAAAGAATGGGCAAAGAGCTTCCATACCCTCTTGAAACATGCTATTCTCCCCAAATCCTAATGCATTCACCAATCCAGAAGCTCTCTGAACCTCAACCTTTTGGGGTTTTATGGAGGTTTTATTACAAAGGCATGATTGATTAAATCCTTGGCCATTGGTCATTGATTCACCTTTCAGCATCTTTTCCCTACAGAGGTCAGGATGTAAAACTGAAAGTCCTCTAATCATGTGCTTGGTTCTCCTGGTATCCAGTCTGCATCCACAGGTGGTTTCCAAAAGTCACCTCATTAACATGATAAAAGACACCTTTATTTTTCTCATCACTTAGGAAATTTCAGTGGGTTTAGGGAGTTCTGCACCAGAAACATAACAAAGGCCAAATATATATTTCTTTATTATCAATCATAACATCATATTACAATTCAAAAATATTAATGGAATTATGTGGTACATTGTCCTTTGTGTCTGGTTTCTTTCCCCCATCATATCACTGATGTCCATCTACATTATTGCATAAATTGATTTTTTAAATTTCTGAATAGTATATGCCATGGTACAAATAAACAGCATGGGGCAAAAGTAGGTTTACAGTTTTGAGTATGTGAAACAATTTATTCTGGTACTATTATTTATTAATAATTATATTATTTTCATAATAATAACTGTAAACATACTTTGCCCAACCATATACAACATTGTGATTATTCACTAATTGATGGTGATTCTTGTTGTTTACAGTTCGGGCAAACAGCCCCAATAAAGCTGCCGTTAACATTTGCTTACATGTATTAGTGTGACTATCCATTTTCATTTTTCTTGGATAAAAAATAGTAGAATAGTGATTATAAAGAGCTGCTAAGAATATTTTGATACAATTCTTTGCGTATAGGTTGTCAATTCCTTTGGGAGTGAAAGTGCTGGGCCATTTGGCTAAAGTATATTTAATTTTATAAAAACTACCAAATTTTTACAAAGGGCTGTACCAACTTTGCCCTCCCACCAGCAAGCTATGAGAGTTTCAATTCCTCTACATCCTCACCAGCACCATGTTGCCACTTATTTTATTTTTGTACATTGTTATCGTTTTAATATGAAAAATACATAAAGTCACATAAAAGGAATAATAAGATGAACATCCAAATATGTACCTACTATTTACATTCAAAATTTAACCTAATGCCACATTTTCCCTTCCTTTCTCACTCTCCCTCTCCTGAAAACCTAACTTGGCAAAGGAAAAAAAAATTACACCCATCCATGAAGCACAGAGAGTCCCAAACAAGATGAATCCAGAGAGGCTGACTCTAAGGTGCATCATAATTAAAATGTCAAAGGTGAAAGAAAGAGAATGCTGCCCACCAACATGGCAGCACAAGTAAACACAGGTTGCCTCCTCGAACAATTACATCAACATTACAACTAAAATATAGAACAACCATCACTAGAAGCATCAGAAATGAAGTTGAATAGAAGTCTGACAACTACAGAGTTAAAGAAATCACATCCATTCAGACTGGTAGGGGGGACAGACATGCAGAAAGCACTGGTCCCACATGCACGTGTGGTGAATAAAAATGCATGTGGGAAATCTCAGGAGCAGGAGTCTCAGCCCCACAGCAGCAGCACCACCACCACCACCACCACCACCACCACCCCCGGCCAGCTCAGGGATCCAGTGCCACACAGATAGGTACCCATAACATCTGCCTGCAGAAACCAGCAGGGACTTAGTGGAAGCAACTGAGAAGTCTTGAGCAGTTCCTCTTCAAGAACCCACACAAGGACTTATTCAGACTCATTCCCTCTAAGCTCCAGCACTAGGGAGGAGCTTGAAAGGCACCAGTGGCATACAGGAAGAAACATATGTGTCTGGCACCAAAGCAAGAGCTGGAGGACAGCTTCCTCCCAGACAGAAAGGTGGGCAGAGGTCACTACCCCTTTTCCCACACACTTTGTGGGTGAACCCTCCACCCATAGAGCCTCAGAACCACAGAGCCAGCAGACTAGTACCACATCTGAGACTCCATCAACCTGCCCTAGAGATCCCAAGAGTCTCCATCCCACCCAATTTATGGGCCCATCCAAGCTGCTTTTCTACATGAATGGCCAGTCATAGCTTATACTTCACAACTTCCTAAATCTTCTCAAACAAGCAACTGCCAGCCTCAGTGAGCCCCAAGCACCTGCACCACTTGCTAAGTGGCCCCAGGCCTGGCACTAGCAGCAGGCATCCTAGATTCACAGTTTGGGTTCACCTGGGAATCTCCAAGCCCACACAAGCAGCACCCTTCTCAGATTGCTTTATAGCTCAGGCAGGGTGACCCAGTGCAAAACACTGGTGGGGGCTAACCTAGGCCTGCACCCCCTAGGAAACCTCAGAGCCTGTGCACCTCATGGTCAGCTACAGACCACTACCACCCTGACCCCACATAGCTGATCCACCACAGAAAGCAGAGGTTGCTAGTCAGTGGTCATAGCCAGTCACTGATTGGCAGATGACTGGTCTAGGTAAATCCCTCCCATTGGCCACCAACAGCAAACAAGCTTCAACTACAAAAGGAGGGTATACTCAGCCAACATGAAGATCACACCTCTAGTGCCCAGCTTAGATAATAGGGGTAGCTGTGCCACTGGACTCTACAGGACACCTACGACATAGGCCATACTACCAAGACATGGAGTCAAAGCAGCCCTACTTAATACACAGAAACAAACACAGGAAGGCTTCCAAAATGAGGAGACAAAGAAACATGGCCCAGATGAAAGAACAGATTGAAACTCCAGAAAAAGAACTAAGTGAAATGGAGATAAGCATTCATTCTCTTAGATGCTGAGTTCAAAATACTGGTTATAAGGAAGCTCAAGAAACTTAGAGAGGACCTCAACAGCATAAAAAAGATCCAATCAGTATCAAAGGACACACGAATTTAAATAAAGAACAATTTACAGAGAAGCAACAATATAAGCAACCTCTGGAATAACTTCAAGTGTTACAAAATTTGCATCATAGAGGAGCTGAAAGAGAAGAGAAAGAAAAAGAAATTGGAAATCTATTTGAAAAAAATAATGAAAAGAAACGTCCCTAATTTGGTGAAGGAAATAGACATGCAATTCCAGGAAGCACAGAGTCCCGAATAAGATGGATGTAAAGAGGCCCCCTCCAAGACACATCATAATTAAAATGCCAGAGGTTAAAGATAAATTCTTAAAAGCAGCAAGAAAAAAGCAGTTACCTGCAGGGGAATTCCCATTAGCCTGTCTGCTGATTTCTCAAAAAAAAACTTTGCAGGCTAGAAGGGATTGACAAAAAATATTCAAAGTCATGAAAAGCAGAGAACTAGAGCCAATCTACCCAGAGATATCCACCCAGCAAAGTTATCATGTAGAATCAAAGGCAAATAAAGAGCTTCCCAGACAACAAAAAGCTAAAAAAGTTCATCACCACCAAACCAGTATTAAAAGAAATGTTAAAGGGTATTCTTTAAGAAGGGAAAAATTGGAACATATTTATAAAGAACAAAATGGCAATAAAAATACCTATAAATAATCACTTTAAATGTAAATTGATTAAATACTTAATCAAAAGACAGGTAGCTGAAGGGAATAGAAAACAAGAGCTACATATACTTTCTCCAACAGACCTTCCTCAGATCAAAACACGCACACAGACTGAAAGTAAAGAGATGGAAAAAGATATTTCATGCAAATGAAAACATTAAAAAGCTGGTCTCACTCTTTCTCATTTTAGTTCTACCTTCTATTAGTGGGTCAATCAGAAGATGTGTTTCCCAGAGGGCACATCTTAACTTACTTAGAAAACTCTAGAGAATAAGCCTATTTCTTTAACCTCTCCCATAACAATCATCCAAGGTGTCGTGCAAGAAGACCCGTTTTAACTATACACAGCAGTGTTCTGCTGTGGGACCACCGGTCCAACTACGCAAAGACACCACTTTTGGGTAATCGGCGCCACTTTTACATTTGCCTACTGTATCCACAAACTGCCCAATAGGCCGCTTTCTCTAATTTCGTACTTGCTGTCTTGCTCAATTCAGTTTCAGGTTATGAGTGAGGTAGGGAGGACTTGGAAAGCCATTCTTGAGTTTCTCTTAAAAATCCAAAGCCATTCTGTAAGACAAATTTAAAACAAAACAAAAAGTAGTACAAACTAACATCATTCAGATGACAGTGTGCTTCTTTTTGTTTGGGAACTTCTATGGCTTTCCTAAATGAGGATCCTTATTACATATCTGAAAGCATTCTGATAGGTTTCCCATCTAGGTAATGATGCTATGTCTCACTCTTCATCCCAAACACCTCTGAATGGTTTGCCTGCATCTGGTAACTGTGAGTAGAAAGCCAACAGCAGTGCCATTTCCCCCCACCTCCACTTGGGAGCTTTAACACAGGTATACCCTGCTCCTAGTCCCTCACTCCTAGCCAGACACTTCAGTAGTAACGCTTCCAAAGCCCACGTGTGATCCCAGCAACTTCCCAACTTACAGGAAAAGTGCTTCCTCATCACGAAAACTGAGCTGGGGGGGAAGGATAAGGGGATTTTTTTAATCTTAGACTCCAAACCCCTGCCCACCCTCTTATCTCAGTCACAGTGACCTTCAGTGATTGTCTCTGACTATTCTGCCTTTGAGGCACAGGAGGACTATTGGCCTCACAGAGTCAAATATTATTTCCAAGATGTGTGTGCCAAGTATTAGCATTGCCTTCTCTTCCTGAAGAATGCTTGCTTGTCTGGAAAGTACTTTGATGACTCAGAGATCACACAGTGTTCCAGAGACAGAGGTGGGATCAGAATTACATCCAATCACTGCCCCAAACTTGGCTGAATCCCATTTACAGGTCAAAGAGTGCTCTACCTCAAGGACACAGTAAAAAAAATTCAAGTGGCACATGGATATTGACATAATGAAGTAGAAATATCCAACTCTTTTCCTCCAAATCACTTTTTTATAATTTATGACATGTTAAATATTAAATATAAAATACTATTTTATCTTCTGTGTTTCTACCACTCAGCTCAAAAAATAAACCACTATCAACCCATGTGAAATCCTTCTGCGTTCCTCCCTGGTCCTCCACCCTCTCCCTCTTCACTCTTGTCTTTAGGGGTAACCACTGTCAGAATTTGAAGTTTATCATATAACCCCCCCAAAAAACACTGTTAATTACATGGCAATGTTCTGATTGCTGAGCAATATAGGATTTTTTTTGATGTTTTTAAATCTTGCATTCAAGATGTGATATTCTGCAACTTATTTCTTTAGTCAACTTTATATTTGTGGCTTTTTACACACTGATACATGGTCTTCTGTTTTTGATTATACCATAATTTTTATTCATTCAGCCACTGATAGACAATTAGATTTTTTCCAGGTTTTTAAACTATCAACTCAGCTGCTCTAAGTACTATTGTACATGCCATTCTGTACACCACCTACAGAGAGTTTCTCTAGGGTATGTATCTAGAAATGGTATCGCTGCTTCAGAGGACTGGCACAGTTTCAACTTTTCTTGAGATTGCCAGACTGTAACCCAATAGTATTATGCCAATTTATATGTGCTCCAGAACTGCTCTTCATTCCCACTAATATTTGCCATTCTGGTGACTGTAAAATGGTACGTATGAGTAGTTTTCATTTTGTATTTTGCTGAGAGGTATTCAAGGAAACGTTTCATGAACTAACTTAAACAGGTAAGGCAACTGCACTCAGGGTTATGCAATGGCAGAGAGCAACCAAGCTGCAGTCTGAATTCAAATCTGCTGAAACAAAGGCCAGGAGGAGTTTTTGATGCTGGGTTGAAATAGCAGAAGCATACTGGAAGACATTGGGAGGGAAGTCGATCAAAGGGATGTGCCAAACCCATTCAGTTATTCTGGGGTTGGCCATGATTTTTCTCTGTGATTTCCCTCCCACAGAGCCTGGGAGACAGGCTCCCAGGTTCTTGAAAAAGATGGTTTAGTTTATAAAACTGGCAGGAGGCTTTTAAAAGAATTTACATCTCAACGGTGCAGAGGAAGAATTTATAACGTGAAGTTTTCTTAAGCAAACACTCTAAGAAAGGGGAGGTCTGATCGACCTGAAATTTAGTCAAGTTGAGAATGTTTTGGTCAGAAGTTTTCGGTCATTCAGTTTTTTGATTCTGAGAACTACCTGCACATACCTTTTGCCCACTTCCCTACTGAGTTGTTAGTCTTAATGATTTGTAAGAGTTCTTTATATACTCTGGATACTATTCTATTCTCAATTATATGCATTACACATCTCAGTTTGTGGCTGGTCTTTTGATTTTCTTTATAGTATAAAGAAAACGATTCTGATAAAAAGTCATTTTTCATCTTAATGTAGCTAGTGTTACCCAATATTTTTATCTCTGAATTATATTTCTTTGTGTGTTAAGAAACCCTTCCCGCCCTGGCTGGTGGGCTTAATGGATTGAGCACCAGCCTGCAAACCAAAAGGTCACTGGTTCGATTCCAAGCCAGGGCATATGCCTGGGTTGTGAATCAGGTCCCCAGTTGGGGGGTGCACAAGAGGCAACCACACGTTGACGTTTCTCTCCCTCTCTTTCTCCCTCCCTTCCCCTCTCTCTAAAAATAAAGTCTTTAAAGAAAAATTAAAAAAAGAAACCCTTCCCTATTCTAAAGTCACAATGACAGTCTATTCTAAATTCTGTTTTCCAAATTTAAATTATCTATTAATTCTTTTGTTTGGTATACATGTCTTTGGCAAATCATGTTATATATCAAATTTCTATCTGTGCAGGTGTGTTCATTGATTTATTCAATCCCATGATCTATTTTTCTCTATCTACACCAATACCACATGGAGTTATAAGGTTGCAATAGACAAATCTTGACATCTAGTAGACAAGGTCTCCCATTCTCCCCCAAAAAGTGTTATCTTTGTTTTATGATTAATACTCTGTGACCGTGTTTAAAATAGCCCAAGGAAAGAATACATTGAAGTTTGTTTCACCACTGAGGGGAACATGGTTCTATCAGACATTATTTCGGTAGAGGACAGTATACTGTGTGTACAAGTGGAAATGGAGATACGAGTTCACTAACAGGAAAAAATACTGAGAATGTCCATGGTCCTTGTCCCCTCATCATTACTTTGATATATCTGGCCCTGCAGAATACAGCATATCCCCATGTTACCATTCTCCAGGAACACCTAATTTGTTCCTCTCCTATTCCTACATGCATCTCTAAAAAGATTCTATCACAAAACAAAAACTTTGCTTGATATACAGGGTCCAGCAGAAGTAACGCCATAGAGTATGGTTGGTAGGAAACACAAATGTCTCACACAAGATGGACAGCAATTTAAACATTTCACCTAAAATGTTATATGGTGTGCTTGAGTGTGATGTTATGTTACTGAATTACTTGTGATTTTGTAATAAAAATGTTTATGTAATAAAAACAGGTGTTATTTGTGCCAGACCTAGTATACAAAATGCACCTGAGTTGAAACCGGGTAAGTTCAGAATGAGTCTCCCCATAGTGTGTCACCCTGACGTACAGATATTTCCAGCTGAAAACAATTAAAGCCCCAAAACTCAAGAACTTAAAAAAAAAAAGAAGAACCCATCCTACTTCAAGGAGAAAACCTTCGCATATTTACCCTAGCATCTATGAATTAAGTGTAGCAGACAGGGAGATTTAAATCCAGCAAAATCTGTTTGTTGGACTCCCTTCTGTGTCCCATTGTTTCTGGGTATCCCAGCAAGAATTTTTTTTAATGTTTTTGTTCTTCCTCATAACACCTGTAAATTGCCTCATTTCCTTTGAAATCCTAGACCCCTGCCTCCCTCTCCTTCATCCAGAAAGGCATTTATTTAAGCTTCAACTGCTAAATATGCCCTGGGGTCCCATATTCCTATGGAACCTCTTTATATACATATATAATAAATTTGATCATTCTCACCTGTTAATCTGTCTCATCATATTAATTTGATTATTAGTCCAGCCACAAGAATTTAGAAAAGTGGTCAGAAAACTATTTTTTGCCCCCACAAAACGCAGCAACTAAGAAAAAAATTGGGGCTTGTAATAGTATTCTAGGTCATGATTACTTCCTTGAAAATACATTTTCTTGGGCATCTTTATTTGCACATTTTTTAAACACTAACCCTCTCAAATGGCTATTTCATTACCTACTCTGTAATGACTACTCCTTTATCCTCTGGCCTTAGTAATTTCTTACTGCTACCAATTGGATGGTGTCAAATAAAGAGATGCAGAAAACATTTTAAATAATTGTCACATTCTTTGTAGCATCAGCTCCTGAAAGTTTCATATCTTGGCATGCAGAAGGCTGGCAGCAAAAACTAGTGAATAAATAAGAGCTATTCAAAACTTCCTTCATTCTCCTTTTTTAAAATTTTTTTTAAAAAGGCAAATTCAGCTCTTCAGCAATAAACCTTCTTTGAATGGCCATAAAATGTCACTATAAATATCAGTTGTCTGTGAGGTTGTTCTGACAGCTCTTTGGCTTTTATACATTAATATCCCTTTCCTTTCTTTGGATTCTACTTCCCTAAACACATTAGCACTTTTAACTAAAGCCATATAAACTGTAGATTATACTTTTAAAGTGGCATGTACAAGTAAGAGCTCTGATGAGATGTTTCAATTGCTCCATTCAATGTGGTACAATTGCAAGACCACAGCTAACCTCATTTTCTATTCTGCTTATTTTTCCCCTTCCTCTTTAGGAAATAAACAGGACAACAGAAAGCTCCCTACAGGGCAGAGATGATAAAAATCAACTTTTAGTAGCTGAGAATGCAATTTTCCGCAGCATAATTATAAGTGGATAGGATTCTTTCAACTCTGAAAGTTGGGTTCTTTACCCCAAGAATCCCTCGGATCCACCCTTGAGCCAGTCTTTGGAATTTTTGTTGTGAAACTCAGAACCTCAGATTACATCACCACTAACATTTCTCTTCTTAGGTGCCTAGTAAATAGTTATCAGAAGTGCTTTCTTCTTTAATAACACAAAATGTCCTCTTTGTGACCCCTCAACCTCACCTACAGGAATTTATGTTAAAGAAATAAAAGCAGAGAGCTTAAGATCAGAAGCTCTGGAGACCAAACTGCTTGAATTCAAATCCTAACTCTGCAATTTACAAGCTGTTTGACTTTAAATTACTTAACCTCTCTTTGCATCAGTTCCCTCACATGCAAAATGAGATTAATAACAGTAAAATCCTCCTAGAGGTTATGGAATAATTATTAAGTTGCTCAAAGTTAGATCACTTTCTAAACCTAAACCTAAATTATGTTGATCTTATAGCAAAATAGATAATATATTTTCTTCTAATCAGCACTGCCCAGTACTCATAAAACGGCTTTCTGGCTCCACACCCAGTGTTCTGTTATACCAGATGTTTTGTTGCAGAATGATGACAAGAGGAAGGGGATTGACAAATGACTGTCTTCTTCCCTAGCCCAGTCCCTCCCCACACACACACAGGTAACCCTGTACTTGTTACATCAGTATGTATTGTCACAGGCCTGTGCTCTCTACCTAAAACCCAACTTTAAGACAGAGACCTTAATCAGCACTGTTTTTGACACCTTTGGAACATAGATCAGGGACTGAAAAGATTCTGAGTTCATTAGAAATTGACAGCTTTGGTATCATTGTCTCATAAGACAATTCAGGTCTTGACAACTTACTTATTACTCCAGAGAGGTATTCCTTTAGGTCCCAAAGGCAAGATTCAATTCCTTTCAAAACTGTTTCTTACATTATTTCTGAAAAGACCTTTCGGTAGAATCAGTGCCTAATCCTTTGTTCTGTCTCATCCTTTGTGCATTCTTCATCTAAAATATCACTCACCTTGACACTTCAAAAGGCATATTATGTATGCCTTTCTCATCAGACTCTCCTTAAATGCTTTGGTGAAAGCAAGATCTCTATAGGTCAGTTTGAACTAACTAGTCAATGTGAAAATCTATAATGTGCCTCCAGTAACCTGCTAAAGCATAGGGCTTTTTTTCAAAATTCAAGTAAAGGTGCAGAAGCTACTTCAAATTTTTTCAGCTCCATGTCATCTCAAAGGCACGATGGATTTTCAGAATTTCATAGCCATAAACAATAATAGAGCACAGCTCCTTCATTAAAAAATACATCGAGGCCTAGAGAGACTGCACGACTTACTAAAGCTGTCAGAACACAGAGCGTTTGAACTATTAGAACACTGGCTTCCCAACTGCTATCCTGCTCGCTGCTCTGTATTAGTGGGCAAGAAGGAAGATTCCTATAAAAAGCTGCTGTGTAGAACTGACCTGCTCATCTTCAACCCAGATGTCCCCAAGCAACCTGAAGCTTGACAAGAGTGGCTGCCAAACCAGGACACCGATTTGTGTGGGATCTCTGGAAACCCACAGTTCTGGGTTTTTTAGGCTGGCATCAGGCTGACCTAGAAGCCTTTCACCATCGCAAGGAGACAGCTGCAGTGCCATCTTACAAATTGAAGATCTAAGCAGAAATCATTTATGAAACTTCCCCTAAATATTGTCATCAGTCTGTTGTGTAAGCTCTGGTTTACTGTACCTGTGAAGTAGCCACCCTGAAATATGGGCTTTTTGATAAAAAAGACAAGTGCTTTAATTTTTTAAGGAATATGGCCATGGATAGTCAAGGGTTAAGACCAAAGCAGGCAAAACTCACAAAAGCAATACTGCACTCAAGGACACAGAAAGGCCTTCTGTGGGAAGGATCCTAAGGTCAAAGGAAGGATTCAGTGCCAAAGCTTTGTCCTTAAGAAAAATTTTGCCATTGTAGCCTCCAAAAGTAATACTTAAAACAGTGTCTCCAAACTGAATTCCATTATTTTAAGGAATTTACTTTAAAGACTGATTTGAAAAGTTAGTAAATTATCCTGAACACCACTCCTCAGAGTGTTATAAGACCCAAACAAGGTACAGATTAATCATCACCCGTCCCAGGATAAACCCCTGGCCATTGACCCCTTAGAGAAACCTGCCACTCTGAAAAGCCACTGACACAAGAAGGACAGGACCAGCATTGCTTTCCCTAAAACAGGGAAGACACCAGCATCTTACTTGATAAAAGGGGTGATTCAAAGAGTGACCACTTATATCAGGATGAAACAAAACATCTATTTCTCATGAGCTAGAAAATAAGCATAATGCTTCCAGGAAATGGAAAAGCTACAATATACTTCTAAGTCTAATGTAAAAATTTAAATCTGAATTTCCACCAAGATTTCTGTTGATGCCATGGGGAAAAAATAACCAGCAGGATGAATCTGTACCCTTATGGAATGATCAAAAGACAAATGACTAGGACGGTTTGGATTCTACAAAGAAGCTCTAAAAGCCATGTGACTATTGCTCTTGAGCCATGACTAGTAAACATTTTTTAAAAATTTAAAGAGCAAAGCAAATCAAAAAAAAATGAAGTTTCATTAGCTCTGTCTCTGTTATGGCAACACCAGAAGAGCCCAAACAAAGCAGAGAGATTGGGCAAATCCTTGACTTTGCCTTCTCTCCCTGTTGAATAGTAGAAAAACATCTGAACTAATTTTATGTCCTACATGCTTCCAATCCTGCACTGAACACTGACAATTTCAACACCCAGTTGTTTATAAGACATGTATGTTGAGGGATGTACCATACATCTTATTCTTTTCTATACCTATAGCAGCTGACACTCAGGTGTTACTTATTGGTTGAATGACTGAACAAATTTTCTAATAAACCCATCTCTAAACTATATAGAAAGTTAGAGTCCTGAGCAAGTTTCCAAGGAATAACAACTTTACTCATGACTTGTGGATGATGCTGTCTTCAATGTCAAAGGAATGACCTTCCACAGTGAAATCTCATTCTCCCTTGAATATTTTCTTCTGACTTCCAACCTGTGCCTTTTTACCACTGACACATCATATCACTCTGGATCATGAAGGGCTATTCCTGCCATTTTACTCTATGTCAAATTCATTTCCTGACTATAAGATTGATCACTGAAAAGTCATGTTCAGCCTTTCCCTAAAATTCTGGATGGCAGCTCAAGTTTCATTAACAAATATAAATCAAGCATCTACTAAGAGAACACTGGGTAAACACTGAAAATTTTAAGATGAGATCACTGCATCCAAGGTGCTTATAACTCAAGTGGTTTTTGAAAACCTTAATGACAATAAGAAAGTGATTTAATATTAAACACAATGATTGTCTAAAAACTTTGCCCCTTCCCTCTTCTCTGTAGTCCTTTAAACCAATTCAAGAACAACTTTCTCCAGGAAGCTTCCCCAGTGCACCCAGGAATATGGTGCCCAGAAGACTCCTCTTGAGGTGATTTGGTCAAGTGAAAAAAGCCAAAGCTTTGTGCAAACAAATCAGAATCCTGGTTCTGCCCCCACTAAGCCTGTAACTGTGGCAAGTCAATTAGTTTCTCTCAGCCTCAGCACCCTCATCTGCAAAACTGGCAGGATAATGTTTAGCATGTGAAATTATGATGAGACAAACAATAACATGATCATGTAACCAGCATAAAGATTTTTATAACTTCAATTTTCTTTATGTGTTCACTCATGTCACTGAGGAGAATGCATCTCAGTAATTTGTGTGTTATTTATTTTGGCTCTGTTCTTCTTCCCTAGATGATAACATCCATTAAGAAAGGAAACAACCTCCTAAAATTTCCAGATCGCCTATAGCCAACTCCATCCACATGTACACATCTCCCTCAGAAAAAAAAATATAAAAGGATTTAAGATTGCTTCTGGTTTTGCTAGTGCCAATGATAAACCCCGAACTACAGGGAACCAATATCATACACATGACTGCAGATAAAATTGAGAAATCAGCCCCCACTGTGTCTTTATTTCTAGTAAACAACTTTTTCTCTGCTGAAGAACTCTATTTTCACCCCATTTTCATTTGTATTGCTAAGCAACACCCTGTACCTCCAGTTTTATTTATGGTTCTGCATTTATTGTCACAGACACCTACAAAGTTACATCCCCCATACTGGAGTATTTTTAGGTTGCATTTGCGAGCAATCATGTGTGCTACCAAGTACCTCGAGTCATAATAACGATGCTCTGCACTTGTGCAGAAGTTATGTTCTCTGGCAAACACATTATAAACTTTCTCACCAATTTTATGACTTCAGAACTACTCCAAGAGGCTACCTCTGGTGATCTCACAAAAGAGGACATAGTTCACCTAAGACTACACACTGTGACAACTTAAAGCAAAGGCTAAAACTCAAGGCCAAGGCCATCCCAGGTTTCGCACCCCTCATACAACTTTGAGGCCCCATCACATGTCAAAGTGGTCAGTTCACTTATTTAAAAATACAGAGATTTTGCTTGATCATTTCTATGTATCTCACTTTTCATGTCCCATGAGATATTCTATTGCTTCTTGGTGCCTCATTGCCCTCTTCCACTGACTATTTGAAAATGCAAGCAAATGGAAATTTGGCATGTATTTTATAAAAACTTATGAGTATAAAGATGAAGCCAGGGAGTTGACACTAATAAGAAGAATTCTTGCAAATGAAAGAGTAGAGAGTTAAAAAGAAGGTATTCTTGACTCGGTTTTCATTTGACCCTTCGTCCCCATCTTCCTAGGTATCTTAGGATCGGTGAATACCTAAGACTATTTAGAAGATGTTGCCCACCAAGAATCAATAGTACACTATCAGAGCCTCAGAGAATCAATTATAGGATATTAAAGTCAAAGAGACAGTAGAGATCAAGAAATCATGAAAAATAACCAAAGGAACATTGAGGAAAACAGCTGTTGCTGACTCAGGATATGGATGTGAGGAATCTGGTCTGGAGGCCACACTGAAAGACCACTTCCTGAGTGACCAGAAGAGCTACATGGCAACCTCTGGTTAGAGCCAGTAAAAGGAACTAGAAAGAATAGCAAGTGGCTGACCAATCCCAAACTGTAGCTTCCCTCATTTGTATATAGGTGGTTTATTTATATCTTGTCTTATCCCCAGCCCAGAAGAAGGGTTTAAAGCAGTTTACAAAGACTCACACAATATAGCAAGTTTAAATAAACTTTTAAGAGGAAAAACAGTAAGGCAGAGAAAATGTAAATGTAGGAGGCATATTGTTTAAACTCATTCTCCAGCACTGCAGAGAAATATATTTATTTCAAACAATTGAACTTTGTTGTTGTAGGAAAGCACAGTGCCTGGCACATAAATACTCATAAGTCACAGTAATTACTATTTGTGTTATTGATGGAGTTGTTTGTTATTATTAGCCCAATGTTAGTTTTCTTCCCTAATTGACTCCTCCAAAAAAAGGCCAAAGTCCTCATGATGGAAAACTCCTTTCCTTGTCCTATCCTAAGCATTCTCTCCCTTCCCACTTCATTTATGTCCTTAAATGTCCTAGCTTCCTAAAATAAATAAAATAGAATGAGCCTTCAGGGCGTTGGAGCCAGAATCTACACTGTAGGCAATATAACCAGCTCTTGGCACAGCTGTGAAATTGGCCACATTTCTCGTTCTTTTTTTCTGGCTTCTCTTTTCTGACCCTTCTTTCCTGGTGTTGTGTGGCCAACAGTATAAATTACATCGCTCACTCTGAAGAATAAATATGTCATATTAGTTTAAAACTCTGTGAGGGCTACATTTTCAAATGGAAGAAAGCTTTCGAATAGAGGCGTTAAGTTCTTAAAGTGGAAATTCAGTTGTCCATGGGTGAAGGGCTATAGGAGTTTTGGTTCTGGTTTTATCAGAGGGAGATATTGAAAAGAAATTGTAAATCATTTCTCATTGGTTATAGCACACAGGTAGAGTACCAGTTGAAAAGTTATCCTTAATTAACAGTGTCAAAAAATATTTTGATTCTCATAATTTAAAAAAATTAAAAATTTAAATCTGTAACTACTGTAGGTGTTTAGAACCAGTCTGTGGTATGCCAGTTGTTTCAAGTTAAGTGCAACAAAGACCCTGAGGGCTAAGTAGAAAATCTGCCCCCCACTCAACTACTTAAAGTGTGAATTAGAGGCTATGCCAATAATAAGAGATTGTCAGAAACAACTTTTTTGAGCTATCTATAGGGCAGGGAAAACATGCAATTACTTAACATCTGCTCTGCTTGTTGTTATGATACAACCTTCCTCCCCAAAGAGATCCTTAGCTCACAATGTTATATATACTTCAATTTTTCTTTTGTCTTTGAATCTTTAACATATGTGGCATCTCTGACTCTCTCATGTACAAGGTCTGTCCAGAAAAAGTCCTGCCATTGTTAATATAGTAAGAATGGTTAGTGCAACATTGATATAACCTGGCAGCTAAGGAGGGTGGGCTGGAATGAGCATGTGTGAACAATGATGACTTCACTGTACTAGTCAGTGGGGGCAGTAGACCCTGTTGAGTGAGCATGTGTGCTGTACGGCCATTCTATTCAAAATGACTGAGTAGAGCAACAAATCTGCATCAAATTTTGTATTAAGCTTGAATATTCCTCTGCAGAAACTATTCAGATGATTCAAAAGGCCACAGCTGTGGGCAACCAGAGACTGGCAGCTTCATCGTGAAAATGCACCCACTCATGTATCACATCTCATGCAGAGTTTTTTGGTGAGACATCAAATCATCCAGGTGACTCAGCCCCCCATAGCCCAGATTTGGCACCCTGTGACTTCTGGCTTTTCCCAAAACTAAAGTAATCTCTGAAAGGGAAGAGATTTCAGACTGTCTATGAGATTCAGGAAAATATGACAGAGCAGCTGATGGCAACTGGGAGAACTGTGGGAGGTCCCAAGGTGCCTCCTTTGAAGGGAACTGAGGCAACATTGTCCTATGTACATTGTTTCTTATATCTTGTATCTCCTTCAATAAACATCTCTATTTTTCATATTACATGGCTGGATACCTTCTGGACAGAACTCATATGTTGTGTTCCCATATATATGTATACAATTAAATTTGGTTATTTTCTTTTGCTTATTGGCCTCATATCTATTTGATTATTAGACTAGCCAGAAGAGCCATGAGGGTAGAGGGAAGTTTCTTCCTCTCCCATACTATCTACTTAATATACAGCAGCCATTTTTTTTTAATGTTTTGACCATCTCAGCCATTCTCACTCTCCTTTGATGACAATGCTTCCCCCAAAATTTTCTAATTCAATCTAAATAAAAAGTGTTCCTAAAATGTTGATTCCTGGTCCCTTTCACTTTCTGGCACTTGTCCTCTTGCTTGAAATATCTTCTTGCCTTAGGCCAAGTTTCTGACCCTCTCTACCCATGGGCATGATTAACATAACAAAAGGCCCGTAACAGCCCTTAGACAGTGATGCTTCCTTTACAAGGGTGGCAAGGAAGAAAGAGAGAACATCTGGTCCTGCTCTAAAGGTAAAAACAAATATTGCTGCTGAAGAAAGAGGAGGAGACCTAGAACAGGACTCTCAAAACTAGGACCATCTGAGATATTCTACTGACAGGAAATAAAAAATGCTAATATTACTAAGACCTCATTTTCATAAATAAATGGCAAGTAGTAACAGGAAGCGGGAAGGAAAAAGCAGTCACACTGTTTGAGGAAGAGCATGCTTAAGCATAGCCACACTTAAGCCCATTTTATCTCATATATTGTAGAGCCCAGCACATCTCTAGGAGAAAAAATCTGTGTCGGCACTGAGCTGTTATGTATGCTAAAAAGATTATCTCTGCACATTCTGGAAGTATTTATTCCAGACCATATTGCCAAAGACAACTCGGGTAACAATGCTAGCATCTTGCCATATGGAGTCTTTGGCACCCAGTGCCCTCCTCCTCCAGATGCCCCCTGTAGTTGTGTGTGTATACTTTACTCCCACAGCTACCATGGAGAAGTATGAGACCCTGCAGCCTAGTGCTTGTGTTAGGTGTAGAAATAAAGCCCCCATTTTATTTATTAGACAAGAACATCTTTCAGAGTTACTTCCTACAGTCAAAGGCAAGAAATCTGCTCTGAGCATATTAGGGACTACTTTACATTAGGAGAATACACAGCTGTAACTCACTTTGTCTAGACTCACCTGCCTGGAAATTTTACCAAAAAAAAGTGGTATTTAGTTGATATGGCATTTAGCATTAGGTATTCATAAATTTTCACTTTTCCCCTCGTTTCTTTTACTTTCTCAGATTACCCTTTTGATTTCCACAGGCCACGTAGAGGGAAAAAATAACCTGTGTTGTAGCAAAAACAACTCCTTACTAACTTTACCCAAACATGTTGTGACATTAAACTACAGGAAATAAATCGAGTAGCCACTAACACTGAAACTAGAGAAACTCCAGGATATATCTCAATGCCTCTGTAGTTTGGCAGCTATTTCTATCCATAAAGTCATGTCAAAAATCATTCAGTGTTGGTTTTTATTTCTATTTATTACAGAGAAGGATAGCAAAGAACCTCAACTCTGTGATAACAAAATAAACCCTAAAAAATAAAATTTTATTTTTGTGTAGGGCAACAAAGAGCAGTGAGGTCAATAAAATACTGAAGAACTAAATTATAAAGAGAAAAGATATCTTCATAAGTGAGCAGAGAGCTGTAGCAGCTTCCATACCTGGCTGGGTAGGGACAATCAGAGAGCAGGCCTGCTGTGGCCTGGGAGACACTGGAAAGATAAATACAGCATTAGATGGCAATATGGGTTGGAATCTGAAAAAGCCCAAAGTGTGAAAACAAACCACTTTACCCAATAGCTCTGCATCCAAGAAGCAATGGCAGATGAAGAGAGATGAAGCAGAAACTGGAATCCTATACATTCTCATAGAGCTTTAATTCTATCACACTTCTAGATTAGAATATGAAGATGGAACAATCATACCCAGTATTACAGCCCAAACCCTTCCCAGATGAACTAACGGCCAGATCAAAGAAGCGGTGGTAGTACAGGAAGCTCTGGTTTTGGTTAAAGACATGAGTTCAATCTAGTTCAAGTTGCTACCTCCCCAGTTCAACCAGATAATAGGAGCATCAAAATGATTAGTCCTTTACCCTTCACACTTTATGGAGTAAAGGGCATCGTTTTCTGGAAATAAAAACCAAAATACTATAATTCAGTCTCCACTGTTATCTACTGAATATTATGTATAATATAAAAAGTGAAGACGTGGAAAGAAATAGATAAATGTGACCCATAATTACAGAAACACACAATGAGTAAAAACTACAATGACCCTGTCATTGGAATTAGGAGCCAAGGACTTTAAATCGACTATCATAAAAATGTTGAAGAATTTATATGAAAAGATAAATATAACCCATAAAAAGAGGGTATTTCAGAAGAGAAATATAAACTGGAAAAGATAGAAATTCTAGAGGTTAAAAATATAGAGTATCTGAAATAAAACGCTCATTGGATAACTTAGGTTGAACATTGCATGTATAATGTTAATGGCCAAAAGTTGATCCCAACCCAATAGTCATGCCCCACTTTTATATGACTTTGCCATTCTTCTCATTCAGAGGTACAGAGTATTTCCTTGCCCATTAAATATAAATTGGCTTTGCAACTTTCTTTGACTAAAAAAAATGCGTCAGCAGTGATGTTAGCATTTCTTTTAAGGCTAGGTATAAGTAGACATTGAACCTCTTAGCACACTACCTTGAGACTGCTTGCCATTCCATGAAGTCTGGGATTAAACACCACGCAGAGAGATGAACCATCTCAGCTCTCCCTGCTGAATGCAGCTGCGCATGTGAACTTAGGTTCACCCAGTAAAGGAATATGCTGCAAAAGCATATACCTGTGACAAATAATAACTTGTTATTGTTCTAAGCCACTAAGTTTTGTGGTGATTTATTACCACAATAGATAACACACAGCAGTAGAAAGGATTAGTTGATTTGACTATAAGCCAGTAGAAGTTACCCAAATTGAAGCAGAGATAAAATGATTGATGAATAATAAACAAGGCTCATAAACCCAAAGCTAATTAAGTACAAAGCAAACTATACCTGGAAATAGCATAGCTGAATGTTTTCAGTCAAATAGCTGAAAAACAAATTCTCAAAAATACTCACAGGATAAAAAAAAATACATTATATAAAGAGATAGAGAGACACTATTTTTGAGAACAAAAGTTACCTTTTCATCAGACACAATGGAGGCCAGAAAGCAATGGATGCATAATAAATGGGAAAACATTCCAAATAAAAATATGTATATACATATATTCACATACATACACACAAATGTATATGTATGCAGTATATGGATCACCACACAAAGTTTCTTTTAAATGTTAAACTTACTGAGGCACAACTCTTACATGCAATAAAATTCACTAGTTCATCCTTTTCAGGTGTAGAATAATGACTGACAAGCATATAGACTTGTGTAACCAATTCCCTCTTTCCCCTCTGTAGTCATTTACTACTCCCACCCATCCCCAGCACTGATCTCATTTCCAGAATGTCCTATAAATGGAATCTTACAGTATGTAATCTTTTGTTTTCAGGTTCCTCTTTAGTATAACACATATGATATTCATACATGTTGTGGCATATATCACTAATTTAACCCTTTTTATTATTGACTAGTATTTCATTAAATGGATGAACCACAATTTACTTACTCATTCACTCACCAATGATGAGAATTTAGGTTGCTTCTATTTTTTATTAATTATGGATCAGATGCTATAAATGTTTGCCTACCAAGTCCTTCTGGTGACACGTTTTCATGTATCTTGAATAAATATCCAGGAGTAAAATTGTTGGATTGTGTAAGTGCATGTTTGATGTTATAAGACACTGCCAAACTGTTTTACAAAGTGACTGTGCTATTTTGAATTTTCATAAATCCAAGAGCTCTGAGACTTCCAGTTGTTCCATATCCTCTTGGCAATTGGCATTTTAACTATTATAATAGATGTGTAGTGGCATCTCATTATGGTTTTATTGATAATTTGCAAGACTCTGATGCCTGGTGATGTTAAGAATCCTTTAATTTGTCATCCATATCTCTCTTCTGAAGCATCAAGATTATTTTGTGAGTTTTATGGAGGGTTCTGTTTTCTTATTGAATTGTATGGATTCTATACATATCCTAGATAGATCTCCTTGGGTCAGATACATGTTTTGTGAAATTTTTCTTGAGTTCCTGTTTTTTAATCCAGCGTCTTCCAAGGAACACAATTTCAATTTTGGACTCTAATTCATACTATTTTTCTTTATGGCTTAACCTTTTTGCTTTCTAAGAAATCTTTGCCTGATTCAATACCGCAAAGATTTTTCTTCTATGCTTTCAGTGTTTTATAGTTAATTGAAAAAATGTATTTTGTTGTTCAAGTACAGTTTTATGTCTTTTATTCCCATCCCAGCCCACCCCTCAAAGCTCCCCACCTCCCTCCCATTTCTACCTCCCCCTAGTTGTTGTCCATGTGTCCTTTATATTTGTTCCTGTAAACCCTTTCCATTTTCCCCTGAAATTCTCTCCCCTCTCCCTTCTGGTCACTGTCAGCCTATTCTCTATTTCAGTGTTTTGGTTATATTTTGCTTGCTTGATTGTTTTATTGTTTAGGTTCCTGTCAAAGGTGAGATCATATGGTATTTGTCTTTCACTGCCTGGCTTATTTCACTAGCATAATGTTTTCCAGTTCCATCCATGTTGTTGCATAGGGTAGGAGCTCCTTCTTTCTTTCTGCTGCATAGAATTCCATTGTGTAAATGTTCCATAGTTTTTTGATCCAATCATTTACCGATGGGCACCTAGGTTGCTTCCAACTCTTGGCCATTGTAAATTGTGCTACTATGAACATTGGGATGCATAGGTTCTTTTGTAGGTTTTACATTTAGATCTATAATACATTTAATGTTAATTATTGTACATGAGGTATGGGTCAAGTTTAATTTTTTGCATGTAGATATCCAAATTTTCTGGCACTATTTTTAAAAAACACTGTCCTTTTCCTATTAAGTTACCATGTCATCTTTGTCAGATAAAAAAAATTAATTGATCATGTTTGTGTGAGCCTTATTTTCTAAATTTTTTATCCTGTTCCAATGGGAAGACAGAATCCCATTGGGAAGAATGGGATCCTGTTCCAATGGGAAGCTCAGAATCCAATGGGAAGACAGACATTGAAACACCCACAAATTAATATAATTTCAAATTCTGATAAATGCAATTAAAAATCAAAAAACAGGATGCCACCCTGGCTGCTGTAGCTCAGTGGATTGAGCATGGGCCTGGAAACCAGAGGGTCACGGTTCGATTCCCAGTCAGGGCACATGCCTCGGTTACAGGCCAGTTCCCAGCAGGGGATGCAGAGGAGGCAACCATGCATTGATATTTCTCTCCCTCTCTCCTTCCCTCCCCCTCTAAAGATAAATAAATAATATATTAGAAAAACAGGATGCTATGAGATATGTGCATGTGCCAATGCTCTGGTCAATAAAATACAGGCAGAAATGATGCATCATTTTTAAGCAGGAGCATTTATCTTTTTTATGGTTGTTCAAGTACAGTTGTCTTCATTTCCCCACCAACACCACTTTCCCCTGCCCTACCTGCTCCCACCTCCCATTCTCAATCCTACCCGCCTTTGGCTTTGTCTATGGGTCCTTTATATAAGTTCCTTGATGATCTTTCCCCTTCTTTCCCCTCCTATTTCTCTCCCACCTCCTCTCTGGTTTCTGTCAGTTTGTTTTTTATTTCAATGTCTCTGATTATATATTGCTTATTTGTTTTGTAGATTAGGTTCCACTTATAGGTGAGAACATATAGAATTTGTCTTTTACCACTTGACTTTTTTCACTTAGCATAATGCTCTCCAGTTCCATCCATGCTGTTGCAAAGGGTGGGAGCTCCATATCTAAGCAGGAGCATTTAAAAATCAGTTCACTAGTCCTCCATGTGCTCTTCTCTTTCTCAGCAACAAGCAGCCTCATGTTGAAATTGGAGCAACATTCAATGGTGAGGCCTCTTTCAAATCAATTTCTGAGTAATAGATAAGAAGAGGTCCCTTGCCAATTCACATTGGACATAATGTGAAAAATAATAACTCTTTGTTCTAAGTTACTGACATTTCAGTGTTGTTAAAATAATATAATCTAGTCTAATCTAACTGATAGAGTAATTATAGAAAGGCTTTTATGGCCAGACCTAAAAGACACGGGACATAAAATAAAAGTTTTGGAAGAAGAAAAATTCAGGTTAGTGTACATTTTATAGATTGCACTAAGGCCTTTGACTGTAACAATTATGCAAAGCTATGTGTTGTTCTGATAGAAATGGGCATACCTGAGCACTTGATTGTCCTGATGTATAGCCTGTATTGTAAATAGGAAGCCACTGTCACAACACAATACAGAGAAACAGAACAGTTTCCTATAGGCAAAAGTGTCAGACAAGGGTGCACTTGATCCCCCTGTTTAAACTGTATGCAAAACACATCACATGAAGAGTTGGGCTAGACTCAGAGGAAGGAGGATTAAAAATCAGTGGAAGAATTATCAATAACTTAAGATATGTACATAACGCCACCTTACTGGCAGAAATTAGCACCGATTTGAAACAACTTCTGATTAAAGTAAAAGAAGAAAATGCCAAAGTAGGACCAAATTTGAACATCAAGAAGACAAATATCATGATTACAGAAGAAATATACAACTTTAACAGAAACAATGAAGACATCAAAATTGTTAAAGATTTTACTTCCCTTAGTTCAGTCAGCAATTCAAATGGAATTGGCAGCCAAGAAATCAAGAGAAGGGCAGCAATAGAAGGATTAGGAAAGATCACCAGCAAAGTATGTGTCATTAGAGACCAAGGCTAAGATCATAAGCACCCTCATATTCCCAGTTACTACATATAGATGCAAAAGTTGGACAGTGAAGAAAGCTGATAGGAAAAAAATCAATTTATTTCAAACATGATGTTGGGTCCTCGCCAGGTGGCTCAGTTGGTTGAAGCATTGTCCTGTACACCAAAAGATTATGGATTCAATTCCCAGTCAGGGCACATACCTAGGTTGCAGTTTTGATCCTCTTTGGGGCACATACAGGAGGCAACTGATCAATGTCTCTCTCACATCTCTCTCTCTCTCTCTCTCTCTCACACACACATATACCTCTCTCCCCCCTTTCCTCTCTAAAATTAATAAACATATCACTGGGTGATGATTTTTTAAAAAATGTGGTATTGGCAGAAAACTGGACACACTGGACAACCAGAAAGATAAACAAGTAGTTCATAAAGCAAATTAAGCCTGAAACATCCAGACTAAAGTCACAGGCAAAAAAAAAGAGGAAAAAAAGACAAATTTGAAGCTATTCTATTTAGGGCACATCATGAGAAGGCATGGTTCTTTGGATCAGAGAATAATGCTAGGGAAAACAGGAAGCAGGAAGAGAGGAAGTTCAAATATGAAACTGACTCCATAAAAGAAGCCATAGGCATGACTCTACAGTAGATAAGCAGGGCTGTTGAGGACAGGACATTGTGAACATCACTTTCATAGAGTTGCCAAGAGTCATAGCCAAAAAAAATGGCACATTAGACACACAAGGAGGTGCAGAGAGTATTCCCAGCAAATGAAACAGCAAATCCAAAAGCTTTGAAACAATAAAGATATTGATTCACTTGCAGAATGGAAAGGACACCAGGAGTGTATAGCAGAGTGAGCAATGCAGGGAAGTACTGAGGAATACAAGTGAAGTGTTCAGGGCCAGGGCCAGATTATTCAGGGTCTTAGAGACAATGTGCAATATTTTGAATTATCTTCTAAATGCAGTAAAATACCCTTGAGGTTTTTACATAATGCAGAGATGTTTACATTTCAATTCCTCTGGACAGTATGGGGAGAATGGATAGGAACTTGGGGAGAATGGATAGGAACTTGGGGAGAATGGATTGGAACTTGGGGAGAATGGATTGGAACTTGGGGAGAAAAAGTGGAAGCCACAAGACCCACCTGGAGACCATTTGAGTAGCAGCAGGACATGAGGTGGCTTGCAGAGGTAGTCACAGTGAAAATAGAAAACAGGGATGATTCAAGAGTTAGAACTGACAAATGAGATGATGATAGAATATGAAGAAGAACAGTGGTGAAAAGCAGAGTATCCAAAGTAATTGTTAAATGACTGGCTCGAATGTGTCAATGGGGAAAATGAGATTGGAAATTTCAGATATCTAAGATAATGAGCCAACATTTTTCATAAAGCCTGATAAAAGTAATTTCTGACTTTAGCAAAGGCAGCTAGGTAAAGTGTTGACAGTGCAGTCCGGACTGGACTGACTTGAAGAGTTACTGAAAATGGAAAAGGAGATGCTAATATAGACGAGAGGCTAAGACATAAAACACAGACACAAAGGAAAATTGCTGGGAGGTGATATGGTTTCAAAGGAAGGCTTTGGGTTTTTTTTTAATTTCTTAATGAGAGACACAAGAACATCTTCAAATGTCAATGAGACATATTCTGAACAATGGAACTCCCTTCTACACCCCAAGCTATATCTCCACATAATCACACACCTCAGTTGTCAAATTATGTTTTCCATCCTTAAATATCTCTTGAATCCACTCTCTTCTCTCCATTTTATTGTCTCTGCATTAATTAAAACTTTTATGTCTCTTAACAGAGCTTCTATTATAGCATCTATCCAGAGATTACCAAGCTGCAAGGTTAAGGGTATACATCTGTCCAAAAAAAGTCCAGCCATTGTTAACGTAACGAGAACAGTTTGCATGACATCGATGTAATCTTGGCAGCCAAGTAGAGAGGACTGGAATATGCATGAATGAACAATAACAACTTTACTGTACTAGTAGGAGGTGGGGTAGCCACCATTGAGTGAGCATATATACTGTGTGTTTGTCACATTCAAAATGACTGAGCAAGTAGAGCAATAAATCTGCATTAGATTTTGTGTTAAGTTTGAATGTTGCTCCGTGGAAAGTATCTGGATGACTCAGAAGGCTTTCGAGGACAATGCAAAGAGTGAACAGCAAATGAAAGTGTGACACAGACATATCAAAGATGGTCAAGAATCTGTTGAAAGGAATCCATGTTCTTTTTTTTTTAAAGATTTTATTTATTTATGTATTTTTAGAGGGGAAGGAGAGAGGGAGAGAAACATCAATGTATGGTTGCCTTTTGTGCATCCCCTGCTGGGAGTTGGCCCTGCAGGGAACCAGCCTGCAACCCAGGCATGTGCCCTGGCTGGGAATCAAACTGAGATCCTCTGGTTCGCAGGCCTGTGCTCAATCCACTGAGCTACACCAGCCAGGGCAGGAATCCATGTTCTGAAAGGCCTGCAACAAACAGAACCTATATGGGCTTACCGAAAATAAGTGTTTCTTCTACCAGATCTTGTTTAGAAAAAAATTATTATATCTATATAAACAAGTTCTAACCCATCTAGCATATGTTAGGAGTTTCATAGATATTTAAGTGTATGAATGAGTAAGCCAGTGAATTAATGGTCTGAGGAAAAGTCCAGGCCCTTTAGAATGCTAGTCAAGGCTCTTCACACTGGACACCCCGCCCCCAGCTGCACTTCCAGCTCAGCTTTTGCTGACTTACAAATGTACCCTGTGCTATACCCAAATGCATGTGCCAGAGCGGGATTTGGTAAACTGACATGACAATGACAGCCGGGGTGGAGGTAGGGCAGAAAACAGAAGTAACAGAAGTGAGGACTTCAATGAAATGAGGTGACAGGACAAGGATGAGTCATCCCTGTGGATATTAATATTCAAAAATTATAACAGAAGTAGTGGTAAATAACAGACCATCATTTAGGTGCTGAAGTCATTAAAATACAAGGGAAAGTTACAGTCATAAATTACTACAGGGAGTGATGGGTAATAAGATGCTTCAAAAACCCTGAGAAGTGGGGAGGAGGGGTGGGGGGCTGGTAGGGGATAGGTGAACTCTGGGTGGAAAACAACAATAATGAAAAAGCAAAACACCCACCTCACTTCCAAGTCCAAGAATATGTGAGGTATGATAGGAAATAAAAAGGAAGCCACTACTGAGGGCAACACATCACCATATAATGCTTCTGCTAACAACCCTTGTAGCAGCACAGTTTATATATAACCAATCATTAAGAACAATTCTTTCCAAGAGAGATTATTCTGCTGCTATATAATGAGTGAAGGTGTTATAGAATGAATGCACAGAATAGATGAAGTGGGTGGAAATAATACCTGAAAAGGTGTTTTCCACCTCACAAAAAGGTGACTATGCCATCACGACTATTCATTTTGTCTTCACCTGTCTTCAGAATCACACCAAGATATCAGTCACCATGATAAAGCAAAGTCTCCTTTTAACAAACCTCAAAACTAAGCCCTCTGATTCCATCTTCTGCCAATCCTATCCCTGGAACCAAATTTTAGAGTGCAGGTTTCTGCCCAGGCACAAAGGTGGCTTACTATCTGATGATGAACCCTCTCTCATGCATTTTGGACAACTGTACAGGTTCCAAACTGGAAGCAGTAGGAGTTTTAAGCATCATCATTACAATCACAAGCTGCAATGGTAATGTTTTAACAAAGTTTATTCTCTTAAAAGCTTAAAATGCTGAGCCACAGAAATAGCTTAATTAGTCTCAGCTTTCCTCCAAGGTATGAGGGATGCTATCAAGTGTTGTTCAATTAAGAGTTGAGGTTCAGAGAAGTCGTGACCTACCTCCCAAGCCCCTGCTTCCTCTGAGGAGGCCGCTAAAGAATCAGCCAACTGATCTCAATAGAACTCTGCCACAGAAGGTTCTGCATGAAAACCTCAGTGAGCTCTGTTCTTTGCCATTAACAGTTTCTATGTGATAAGCTGTTTGCGAGTAATAAATGTAATTATGCAGATCCATCCTATCTCTTTTAATCTCACATGCATACACACATACATACATTTTTTAGGAAAAACAATAGATTATCAGGTACAAGGGTGATAAAAAACCTCACAATAAGGCAAAAATGTGCTGTCCACACAGGTAATGAAATTCTGACTATGACATAAAAGCATTATTAACAGCTAACACCTAGTGAGAATTTCTATAAGACGCTGCTCTATGTGCTTTGCATATATTGATTCTCAGAAGCCATACAGCAATCGTGAGGTAGGTATGACTATTCCTGCCACCTTACAGATAAAGAAAGTGAGGCACAGAGTGGGAAGCTATTTGCCCAGTTTTTACAGCTAGTCCAGAAGTAGAGTCAGGATTTGAACCTAGTCGTTCTAGCTCCAGAGCCCAACATTTTAGCCAGGATGCTATGCAACCTAAAACACACACACAACAGTTTCACCAATTATATTTTTCTAGCACAAATCTTTTTCTCATAACTTCCAGGAGGAGGGACCACTTCCCAGAACAAAGGTAGAAACCCTTTGCTTCAAATCAGAATGATACTCTAGCTTAATTTTACCCCAAAGTACCATATGACCTGGAAGCAGCTGCAACTCAGAGAATAAATTTGTTCTCAACAAAAATTATCCTCTACTACAGTGGTTCTGAAAGTTTAATGGTCATGACATTTGCACTTGTCCAGCTTATTAAAAATGCATTTTTAGAGGACCCAGCTCCCAGAGTCTGACGCGCTACATCTGGGATAGGGTCCAGCACTCGGTGGCGTTAACCAGCCAGCTCCAGGCCAAGCTAGTGGAGATGACTCCCACACCACACGGCGTCACTGTCTCCCAGGAAGAGACAATTCTAGTGATTCTAGTTATGAATGCGGGAGGGGAAGGTTTACATTGGTTCTTGGATGAAATAAGACAAAAATAAGAACCTTGATATATTTTAGAAGTCAAAAGTCAACTGAAGCCATTGCTAGAAAAATGGTAATAAAGTATATGAGAAAGAGCACGTGTCTGGGAGGTAGATAAATGTGTGCCCCCAGACTTCCTGCTTCACTAGTTGTGTAGTTTGGGAACCTGGGCCTCCATTGTCTCATTCATGAACTAGAGGCGACGTTGTATGCAATCCTGGGCAAGGTGAGACCATTTGTATTTACTTCCACCATAGGCACCCAAGGCTGAAGGCAGAGCAGCCATCTGGCCACTCCGAAGTGAGAACGATAGAAGCAGCTTGGGTCTGCCAGCCTCGCAGAATGTCACTCTTGCTCTGGCTGCCCGTCTTAAGGTTCTACTAAGTACATAAAAGTCCAAATTTCAGCCACAGGTTTTCAGGTCTCTGTGACTCCCCACTGAATGTTGTTATTATCTGATACAACAGAGTTGTATGTGATTTTATTCTTTACACTTTATACTTCTCTGAACTTAAACAATAAAGAAGCTGTACATGGAAAGAATACCTCATGTGTTTCCAGCAGCAGAAAAATCTGTATTATTAATTCATAATACAAGATCTTTCCTATTGGTTCTCAATACTAATTTTGTTCCTTGTGAATCATAGAAAATGAAAACGGTTTAAAAAGGTTAAAGAAAAATGCCTAGTATGTTTTCTTAGACCAGTATATCAGTATGCTTACTTCATGTTTCTATGAAATTCTGTTAATAGGCTACCAAGCATTATTTGTGAGCACACACAGAAAGCAGTCACCACGATAAAGCTGTATGAATTCATTAAGAACCAACCCTGTCGAATTAATGACTTTACCTAAAACACAGGTTAGTGACATTGATCGACAGTAGACATGTTACAGACATCATCCTTAGGTAAGATGGAGAAATGTGGACTGGCAGAAAAGGAGACCAAAGAGGGCCAATAATGCATAGATGGTAAGGAAGTCCAATAGCATAGTATTTTATCAACATCCTGAGAAAAGATATAAAAGGTAGGATGAAAAATATGTTTATTAATTCTGTTGATAAGCTAAGAATAGTTCATTTGTCATAGAAAAGATTTGAGCTCTAATAATCTCCCAAAGATAGTTAAGAGATTAGAACGTTGATTTTATGACCAAGAGAATAAAATATCCAAGAATGTTCAGTGAAGTCAAGCTTCATAGTAGGTGATATGAAAAAAAAAAAACAAAAAAAAAATGGATGAACTCCATAACTCTGTGTGTTGAATAGCTTAAAAAAGCTAACACAAACCTAGGCTTAGCGAAGGTATAATTTTCTAATGGAGCTATATCCTCTTGCTGAATACCTTTAATAAAGGTATAATGTATTAAGCAGGCGAGCCACCTCTGGAGCAATGTGTACAGTTTTGTGTGCTAGATCTAAGATTTCTATCATTTAAATCCTACCTGAAAATTCAAGCCCTGTGCAGACTCTGCAACCAGTACTATCCACTAGGTAGCCCTTCTTTTATTCTCCCTGGGTAGGTAATGCAACAGTTTTAATGCACCCTCACTACAGGCACCCTCACTATTGGTCACTGTCTTCTGCATAAATTCATCCCCAAACTCCAAGCCAGCACTTCCCTCTGTTGTGGTCTAAAATATCAAGAACCATTTCTTTAACAAGGATCTCTACTATCTTCCTGATTAAGATGTTTCTTACTGATTTACCCATGTTCACCCAATTCTATTGATTTAATACATCCTATTCATAGGATTTCCAGATCAAACAAGAACAGAATGCCCGATTAAATATGCCTTTCAGATAAACAATAATATTTAAATATAAATATACCCCATGTAATATCAGAAACATACCTACCTACTAAAAAATAGCCCACTTGTGGAAAAAATACAAATAATTGTGCCTTTTTATAAGTCTAAACAGCCTACGAGATACATTATTCATATATATTACTTAACCAAATAAATGCCCTTTGTCTGTTATAGTATATTTCATTCTTAATCAATACTACAAAGATTCTTTATTGTCTCTAAAATAAAGCTCTGGTCCTTAGCATGTTATACAAAGCCTATCCTGATTTGACCCCAACTTCGTTCCCAAAAAACTTCCCATAATTATGTGTAAGGCCTATTGCCAATAGAAATACAATTACCTGAGGAAACAAGTACACTTTCCAATTTAAAGGTAACTCATAGCCACATTGAATTTTCACTGTTGGCCTCTCATGAAAGGTTGCTCCCCTTGGACTATCCTGAACTTACTCTTTCCTTCTTTCCCACCCATGGCTGTGCAGTCATAGGACCAAATTCTCTGCAGGATGAGTGTCTTGATGAGAGCAGCAGTGAAAGGACGGGTTGAAATTAAATTCTGCTCATTTCTCTCCCCAAATTGCATTAGTAAGAAAATTGCCAGACTCTTCATCATGAAAGTTATTAGGTCATGGGGCCAGCATGGACAGAATACAATTACAGCAGCACAAAAGCCCTCCTGAAGTGAGGGATTAATGAAAGGAGCTAGGCCAGCCATTCCTGAGCATCCATTTATCACTCAGCACTCCCCTAAAACCCCAAGAGGGGCAGGTCATATCCCAGACCCCATATCCTAATTTCAACGTCTCTGGAGTTTAACGGTAAAAGTCTGGCCAGAGCTTTGCCTGGATGGGGATGGTAGAAAACAGTTGTTTTGTGAGGCTTTGGGCTCTCTGTCCAGATCTTAACCTCCTTCTCTCCCCTCTTCTCTATTTTAAATTCAAAGAAGAGATGCAGATTAGAACCTGGGCTTTGATCCTTCTACAGTATGTATACATGATTATGCATAATAGCTAATAATCATAGAAGGGAGAGAGAACTTAAGTGAAAAAATGAGGGGTGGCAAAAGCATCAATTACCTAAAAGATAAATTATAAGGACACAAAATAATAACGAGTAAAAGGAGGAAGAGAACAAAAGGAGGACAAGAAGACAAATAATACAACTAAATAATCCAGTAATTAATAAATAAACAATACAGTAATAAATTGCTGTTTATGTACTCACAACTGCAAACCCACTTTTGCCTATATATGTAACTAAAGAGGATAAAAAAACTTTAAGACAAATATATACCAACTGAAACAGAATTATTGAATCTTATAGATTATTTCAAATAGGCATGATAAATTTGCTTAAGATGGTACAGAAATATAGTACATGAAGACTGTTAAAATGTCCATACTACCCAATGAGATCTACAGATCCAATGCAGTTCTTAACAAAATTCCAGTGTCATTTCTACAGCAATAGAAAAAACAATCCTAAAATTCACATAGAACCACAGAAGACCCTGAGCAGCCAACGAAATCGAGAAAGAACAGCAACGCTGGAGGCATCAGACTTTCTAATATCAAACAATATTACAAAGTACTATGGCACTAGCAAAAAGACAGACATATAAACCTGTGAAACAAAATAAAGATTTCACAACTAAACTGACAAATGTTGCTGGGAAAACTGGATTTCTACATGCAAAACTAAAATCGGGCAGCTGTCTCACACCACATACAAAAACTACTCAAAATGGATTAAAGATTAAGATGTTATGTTAAAATCTATAAAAGCCTAGAAGAAAACATATGGGCAAAGCTTCGTAACATTGGTCTAGATAATGATTCTTTGATATGACACCTGAAGCTCAAAAAAAGCAAAAATAAACAAGTGAAACAAAAGAGCTCTGCACAGCAGGTGCGGGGGAGCAGGGTGGGAAGGCAACCTACAAAAGAAGATATTTGCAAACTGCACACAGGTACCTCAGAGGTACTACACTCTGTTCCAGACCATGACAATGAAGTGGTATTTCAATAAGGAAAGTTGCAATTATTCCAGTTGCAGGTGGAGAGTCTTGCCTTCAGCTTGTAAAAAACCACTAACTGTGAAGCACTGTGAAGCAAGTAAGGTTAAGCACAGTAAAAGAAAGTACGCCTGTGTGTGATAAGAAATTAATGTCCAAAATGCAAGGAATTCTCACAACTCCTTAGCAGAAAAAAGAGGAACTCCCTTTTAAAGATGGACAAACGAATGGACATTTCTTCAAAGATGACATACAAATGATAAACAAATACATGAGAAGATGCTTCACATCAGGAAATGCAAATCACCAATGTTCAAACTTAAGAAGGGTCTAACATATTCTAAATGAAGGCATCCCTGTAAATCACTAAGAAAAAAACATCAGTGAAAAAATCATCAAATGAAGTAATTACATACTTTTGACCTCAAAATTTTACTCATGAGCATTTATCACAGAGGGATTCTCACACAGGTTCATGAGGGGGCATGTTTAAATACGGTCATTGCAGTTCTATCTCTGATAGGATGGAGATGAAGGCAATCCAGGTGTCTCCTCCTGCCTCCCCTAGGAAAAGGAACACTAAATATATGATGCACCACAGGGTACCACAAAGGAGTTAGAAGTGATAGACTAGATCTACCCACAAACACAAAGATAGGTCAAAAAAGTTAAGAAATAAATACACTATGAAAATATCATTTACATATGTTTAAAATACAGAGATCATATAAACAATAAAATCTGATATTTGCTCCAAAATAATCCACATAGGGTGGAGGCAAGATGGAGAGTCAGGAAGGAAAACAATCTGGGCCATGAGCTTATAATTATTGAAGTTGGTAATGAGTGCAGAAAGTTTGTTCTAATTTTTCTCTGCTCCTGTGTACTTAAATATTTACGTAAAAATTCATAAATGCATTACACAAAATACAAATTTTAACCCCCAGATAAAAAATATATATAAATGGGTCTGGGGTGGGAGTAAAAGACAGAAAACTGTACTTGAACAACAATCAAAATAAAATTAAACTTAAAAAAAGAATATATATAAATACATCAGAATGGTTACCTGGGAAGTAAAAGGGAGGAGTAAGGAAGAGATATAAAAGGAAAATTTAAAAAGGCCTTATGTGGGCCAATGATAATACATGCACAATAGCTCTTGTTAACTGGTACATTACCATTAATTTTTTTAATTCAGAGAAGTTTCTAGGTCTGTAGCAGTAAAAGGCAACTGTTGCCCATTAACTTTTAGTCGTTACTTTCATTTGTCAAAGCAAACTAAGCCGAAACAATGCTCCTTAACTCAAAAATCAATTCAATACCACGGCCCTCCTTAACAAGATTATTTTCCAAGTGACTTCTTTGGCATATATTTCACTAGTGATTTACTATTACTGCTTAATATTTACTTATTTCCAAGCAATTGATTTATTTTTTCCTCGCATTATGACTTTTAGACCTTAGTATTAAATATTTTCCCTCTCTAATTCAACTTTCACATATTTTAAAACAACACACATAGCCAACTTGAACAATACTAAGGTAAAGGAGTAGAAAGAACTATTTATTACAAAGAAAAGTTGACTTTTTATTTCACTTTGCAA
The DNA here is from genome assembly GCF_014824575.4 of Sturnira hondurensis. Lineage (NCBI taxonomy): Eukaryota > Metazoa > Chordata > Mammalia > Chiroptera > Phyllostomidae > Sturnira > Sturnira hondurensis. The sequence goes on from NW_028080827.1 coordinate 9,373,584, forward strand.
TATGTCTTATTACACTTTCTAATATGTCTTTTAGTCTCAAGGCCATATATGTGCTGCTCTGAGACATAAACTGAACAGTGCATATAATCAATTCCCACTGAGTCTAAAACTAACCTCAATACAGTATGCCAGAAGACTTTTTATTTACCTATGAACTGCAAATGGAAAAACAGATGCAGTCATAATATAACAATTACCTTTAGTCCCCAAACAAACTTAAAATAAAAGCATAGGTACCAAAGGAGCAGAAGAGGTGGAGGGAATAAAATGTATAATAAATGATTCAAACTAGTAGTTCTCAAACATTAGCCTGTATCAGAATCAGTTGGAGAGCCTGTCAAATCACAGATTGCTGGGGGCCCACCTTCAGAGTTCTGATTTAATATCCCTGGGTAACACCCCAAGAAACACTGTCGTCGCAAGTTTCCAGGTGCTGCTGGTGACAATGGTGGTGGTCCAAATTATCCCTGTTCATGTCCAGGACCCAAATCCCTGACTGCTACAGCATGCTGCCTACCGTACTAAAATGAAATGGTTTATCTTGCCTACAAACAATGCATTTCATTTATATGCATATAAATGAAGAAAGCCTTTAACAGGATTCATCAAAAGTGAACTGGACTTCCAGTTTTCTATGCCAATAGCACTCTCACAAAGTTGGAGAACATTCCTAAAACCCGTCAGACTTTGTGTTACAAGTGTGGCAAGCATCAACCCCAGAAAGTACTGGGTTGGTGAAAAAGTCCAATATATTTATTCTGTATGGTGGCTCCAGTAGAGCTTAGTTACCTTTAACTTCACTCAAAACAATTTTGTTAGATTGTACTGTGACAGATGTCATATCAGCATGCATTTTTTTAAAAAAACTTATCAAAATTGGAGAATTTTGTGCAGCCATTTTAATATTGAAGATGAAAGAAGATATGCAACATTTTTGGTGTATTCTGCTTTATTATTTCAAGAAAAATAAAAACACAACTGAAACTTAGAAAAAAGATTTATGCCGCATATGGAGAATGTGCTGTGACTGATGGAATATGTCAGAAGTGAATTGCAAAGTTTCTTGATGCTATTGACATTTTGGCCAAATAATTCTTTGCCTTGGGGCTGTCTTATGCACTGGGAGATTTTTAGCAGCACCCCTGGCCTCTACCCACTAGAAGCCAATAGTGGGAAGTAGCTGACATACAATATCCAAATCAATAAAGTTATTGGTAAAAATAAAAAATGTGTCTTATTTTATGCAAAAAACATAACAGACTTTTTGGCCAACTCAATATGTATGTTATGGAAACATACAAAAACTATGTATAGTTCTTCAAAGTTTATGTATGCATGTTATTTCAAGGTCAATGTGTTTTTTAATTTCCATAAGGTGCATTATTATTCTGTAGACTTTTTGTTTTTCACTCAACACTATAGTTTTAAACTCTAGCCATGCAAACGAATGTGCATCTAGTTCACTACTCCTACCTGCAACCAAGTATTCACAGAGTGCATCTACCATATTTTGTTTTTCCATTCCTCAAGTGATGGATACTTGGGTTATCACCAATGCCCAATAACCTCCAGCAATGTTATAATTATAATTCTGAAACATATCTCCTTGTGGACTATTTCATGTTGAGATAATAACTACAAAGTAAGAAGTGATGGTAGGTGGGAAAAAAGAAAAATTCAAAACAAATGCAGAAAGTAACTTCTTGATAATATTAGAGGAAGTATTGCTGGAATTGCCTTTGGGTGGTGAGCACCCACCCAAAACCCATGAGCTGAAAAGAAACTAGAAGCATCAGACAGTTCAGGGCAAGCCACTGAACTAGAAAGGATTAGTTTATAAATTTAGCAAAGTGCTCATGTTAGGCTAGTAAATTTTATTTTATTAGCAATTGTCTAAGAAAAAAGGAAGCCTTACCCCACTTATCAGATGGACACTGCCTACCTGCTTCTTAGTTTATGTAGTTTTCATTCTAGGACAGTGTGGGAATGTTAGAGGAAAAACTTGTTTTCAATATTTAGACAAACAGATCCTCAGCAGTTGTAGTCACCAATGGTTCTCAATGCTGCCTGCGTTTCAGAATCAACCATCAGAAATCTCCAATGTCAGGCTCCATGCTGGCTACTCAACCCTGGATCTCTAGAAGTGAACCCAGGAGTGGTATTTTTTAAAACTTCTCATATAACCCAAATGTGCAGAGAGTATTGAGAGAAATCACTAAGCTGACCACTTTAAGTTACAAACACTCCCTTAGAATTTCAATCAGGATATCAAAGGCAAGTAACAGAAAATATTGCCTCAAATTAGCAAACACAGTAAAGGAATTGATCCGCTCACCCAGTCACAAGTCCATAATGCAGACTTCCATGAAGGTGCTCCCAGGTTGCAGCCATGCACCTGCAAACTCTGCCACTTCCGCTCTAACTGAGGCCTTCTACCTTAGGCTGGTGACAAGATGGTTGGCAAAAATTTCAACACCACATAACCCCAGCACACCCAATAGCTGCTTTTCTACAGAAATGAAAGCTTTCCCAGAAGCCCCCAGCATAAAACCACTCACAACTAATTGGCCACAACAGGGTTCCAAGCCGCCAAGGGTAGCTTGGAACCCTGCCACTGGAAACTTGACTATGCATTAGAATCACCTGCAGAGTTTGTTCGACCACAGATCACTGAGGCCTATCCCCAGAGTCTCTTATTCAATGTTTCTAAGGCAGGGCTTAAGTATTTACTCGCTCAGTTGCCAAGTTATGGTAATTTGGATGCACTTTGAGAACCACCTGCTGAGAACGTACACTGCTTTCCCTGAAGCACAGAGGCTGTGTGAAAGAGTAAATGCCTGAGGGCATTAAAATAGATTCACAGATTTTCTAAAATTTCTTTCAAGAGGTAGGCTCCCCTCGCTGCAGACTAGACTGAGTAGTTTAGACTTAACTTCTAACAAATAGAATAAAGTGGAAGTAATGGTGTATGACTTCAATAGGTCATAGAAGACATTGCAACTTCCATCTTGATCAACCTCTCTCTTGAATCATTCTCTCCGGAGGAAACCAATGGCCATGCAGTGAGGACACTGAGGAGACTCACATATGGTAAAGGATAGAGGCCTGCAGCCCACAGCCGTGGGAGCGAGCCCTCTTGGAAGCAGATCCTCTAGCTCCAGTGATGAGATAACTGAAGCCCTTGCCATTAACCTGACTGCAAACCGGTGGGATTTCCTGAGCCAGAACCCCCGAATTAGCTGCTCCTGAATCCCTAATCCACAGAAACATATAAATGTGTGTTGTTTTAAGCCACTAAATTTGAAAGTAATTTTCTGTGCAGCAATAGATAATAGAATAAGTGGATAAAACTGGAAGGAGGAAAAATAGAAACCATCTTGAGTAATTAATAGTCTCAGTGCAGCTTTTTTCAGTTAGTGAAAGTTTACTATAAAGACACATACGCCTAGAAACTCAGGGAATCCGAAATGGCTTTTAAGAACAGGGACTCAAAGGTCTTTCAATATGCAAGGAACCCACAGGAATCTCAGCATCAGGAGTTCAGGGAGCTTCACAGATGAACACAACGAAGTGATCTGTCCCATCCTCCTTTTCCTTTTGACCATCCTCCTCACACTATTCTCTGTCTTTTGTTGGCATTCATCTCATAACCTTCATTCCTATGCTCTGGTTTGAGCCTCTCCCCAGGATTTCTCAGACTCTCCCATTGCTTCCAAAAGTCTGTGGACTGACATCAGCAATTTCACCTGGGAGTCTCTCAGAACTGCATCCACCCAGACCTACTGATTGAGAATCAGCATTCGAGTTATAGAAATGCTGATCTACACCCTCTTCAGCTCCCACCTCTTACTGCCGTGGTTCCCAGATTTTGATGTACCTCGTAACTACCTGGGATCTTTAAAAAATACTAATGCTAGCTCTCACCCTAGACATTCTAACTTCACGTGTGTGAGGCAAGGCAGGCCACTGGAGGAGGTTTGTAAAGTGCCAGGTTTGAGAAGTACTAATTTACAACCTCCTGTTTTTGGTATTTTCCAATTAAATTTCAAAACAAAAATCATTTGATTAACCTGTTCTAGCTTTTTATACAAAAGGTGCTGTGAGCCTTTAATCATTCTATAAATGAACTAATCTTAAACCGATCAATCGTAGGGGGGAAGGGTAAGTATTGAGGAATTATATGACCCAACACACACCTTCTGCTGCTCAGAAAGGCTATGAGTCATGTAGTTTCCTTTGGTGTTAGTGTTTCTCTATCTCGGCTGCACTTTAGAATAACCTGGAAGGTTTAAAAATTCTCAGTGTCTAAACCCTACAGAACAATTCATTCAATCCCTAGGTTGAATTCACGCAACAATAGTTTGTTAATCTTCCCAGATGACTCTGATTTGTAGACAACACTGTAAACCACTTCTAAAATAAATAGTGGCCATAGCAGTGGACACATCTACATAAACAGTATCCCCAAATAATACAAATTCCAATGACATTGGCCCTAAAGTCATGGATATGTAATTCACTTTTGGCTTCAATCTAAATTCGAAGCACCAGGTAATGGAAATAACATAGATTTTGATTCAGACAGACCTGGGCTTAACCCAGTAGTTGAGTAAATTGGGACAAGTTTTTAATCTTAAAATTTTTCAGTTTCCTCATCCATAAAATGACAATAAAACCAACTAACTCAAACAGTTATAAGAAAAATAAATTTTGTAGTATACATAAAGCACATTAGACATTGTAGGTAATTAAATGTTATTTGCTTCCTCTGTAGGTAGGGAGGCATATTTTCTTTACAAAAGTGTAATTCTGGATATTATTGGATATGAACCTACCACCAAGCCCATGGGGTAGGAATTTACTTATAAAAAAATTGTGTATTTATTCTTACATGTTTAAACGTCAGTCACCTTCAAGGTACTCTCCATTTGATGCAATGCACCTATCAAGACATTTTTCCACTGCTTAAAACGGTTTTTGAACTCAACACTTTTGATGCCTTTTAGTTCTTCTGCTGTTTTTTGTTTCACCTCTTCCACAGCAGCAAAATGGTTCCTTTTGAGGACTTTTTCCATCTGGGGAAACAAAAAGAAAGTCACTGGGAAAAGATCAAGCGAACAGGGAGGGTGGCACACAGGAGTCATGACATTTTTGTTCAAAAAATGCTGAACACTCAGCACAGTGTGGGCAGGTGTGTCCGTAAATCACCCATCACGAAATGGGCAAATGTGTTGAGAGAGTCTTGAAAAAAATTCACTGAAGCTGAACACAGCCTCTCACAACAATGCCACCTGTTACACTCTTACAGATGGATACCCAGAACACTCACCTCGTGGGGGAAGCCTCTACTACAGGGAAGTCCCCACCCCATGCTTTGACAGATGAGAAAACTGAAAAGAGATTAAGTAACAAGTAAGCAAGCTGAAATTCAAACACAGTTTATCTAACCCCAAAACCCAAATTATCAATCATCCCACTCTACCCCTCTCTAAAATAGGTTCTTCTTCCTTGTCATAAAAAAACAAATACTGGTGTGCATACAGGGTGGAACTGAGGTATTAGGAGAGGGAGTGTAATATCTTTAGTGATGTGTGTGGCATCCTGGTAATTGTCCTGCTCTTTCTCTTCCCTCAGCCCAAGTTGTCAATCACAGACCTCTCAGTCCTGTCCTAGAAGGCCACAGTGTAATTCTTCAAAGGTGGAACTGTCAGTGTGTTTTTGAAAAATCACCAGAATGTGTTTATTTTTTCATACACAATCATAACACACTCTCTATTTTCATAGACTAAGGAGTGTAAGAGATACAAACCTATAAATAACCATTTTCAATTAACCTTCTACCCTCTCTTTCAGTTTGATCCAAGTTACCTCTCCTTCAGAAGCCAATTACAATTGTCACTTAATTTTTTTAAATATATCTCTTTTCTTGTTTATGCTGCTTCTGCTATTTTGTTGTGGTTAGTCTCTGTAATATCCCTTGGTAAATTGACTAGACAGGGTGGTTTTTAATTTAACTAAATTCCACTTGTACTTCTTTTGCATGTTTTCAGCACACTCATCCTTGTGTAACCCTGCAACTTAAGACATGTGCAGACTTACAGACTTGGAACTTCCAGTTAAGATGGTGGTGTAGGTAAATATGCTACTCACATCCTCCCACAACCACACCAAAAATACAACTAAAGTACAGAACAACCATCATTCAGAAATAAGTGAAATCTAGCTGAACACAAGTCCCATAACAAAGAATATAAAGAAGAAGCCACATTGAGACTGGTTGGAGAGGCAGAGGTGCAGAACGGGCTGGTTCCACATCCACATATGACAGTTACAAATTGGCATGTATATCTCAGCCTTGGAGTTTCCTCCGTGAGTAATGAGAGATCCCAGCTCCACGCTAGGCACCCAGCCCAAGGCTCCAGCACCAGGAAGAGAAGTCTCCATAAATTCTGCTGTAAAATCCAGCTGGGATTGTGGCTGACTGAGACAAAGGACCTTTGGAGTCCAGGCAGTTCCTCTTAGTGGCAGCCAACCTTGGTTCATAGCTTGGCCTCTCCTGGGCACCTCCAAGCCCAGCACAAGTAGCAGCCATCTCCATGTCACTGTGTAGCTCATGCCAGGTGACCATAGGCAAAACAGGAGGTGGCTAACCTTGGCCTGCACCTCCAGGGAAGCCCCAGAGCCAAAGCACCATGTGGATAGCTTCAGTCCATATCTGCCCATGTCCAAAGAACCACCCAACAACCTCCACAAGTGACACATTCAAAGAGTGAACTCAGAAGGCACCAGAACTCTGTGGAAGTAAGTCCTTCTCTGTGGGGTGGGCCTTTCGCAGTGGTCACAGCCACTTCTCACAACGGATTGGCCTGGGGGTAAATCCCTCCTATTGACATGACGACAGCAATCAAAGCTTACCTACAACAGGAGGGTAGACACAGCCTACCTACATCAGAGGGTACACCGGCAGTGCTCCACTTGGGTGAATAGGGAGGCTGCGCCACTAGACCCCACAGGACACCTACTGCATTAGGCCTCTCTACCAAACCCAGATGTAGCAGCTCTACCTAATACATAGAAACAAACCAGGGAGGCTGCCAAAATGAGGAGATAAAGAAGCCCACAGAGCTTCCTGTAATTAACCAGATAAAGGATAAATTAATGTTTGTACTTTTTAAAATAGTGCTGTATGTTTCACAATGAGGGTGGGGAAAGAAGTACTAGCAGTCTCTTTAACCTGGCCCAGCAAGTTAGGTCAGTTTCTGGAAAGAGGGAAAGGAAGATGGGCCAGGTTGTATTGAAAAGCATGCTTCTCACTGCTCTTCAGCAAGAAGTTGCACCCAAAGGGCACCCCCAGGAGCATCTGCAGCAGGGTGGTGGGATAATTTGTTTCTTTTTCCAGCATCTGCAAGTTCCCTGTTCTCTGGATTAATTGTCTACCCTAAACTAATTTACAGGAAGCACCTTCCCTGCCTCCTTCTGGGACATCATCACAGGGGTCAGACAAGTTGACTCTCCCCATGTTGTGCTTGATCCTGTGTTTGCAATTGGAAAATCCTCTTTCTCAAGGCCAGGCTGGCCTAATGGGTGAGCAGAATCAACAGCTACTGAGGAGGTAAGATGTATCATTGACAGGCAATTCCTTTGACTCCCAAAATTCTTCCCTAGCCACTGCCCATGATTGAACTTCACCTAATAAGGACAAAAATCTTTTAAAAGTGGCCAATTCTTATTTTACGTTGTGGTCATGTTCTATAACTCTCTTTATGTGTCTTGTTGAGTTTAAAATAGTTTAGTAATTATTTTAATAAAGAGGCAAGCACAAGTTCCTGGAGGGGCATATCCATTACTGGAAGATATATTATCAGATCTTCCCTCTTCAGCAATCTTTCATGCTCCTAAGAAGTTTAAAGTCAACATGGTTTACTCTCTAGGCTTAAACTAAAAAAATATTCAGAGGAAGAATTATGTTTGGCTTTGTTGTTTCTAAAAATTACTTTTCAAGTCCAGTGGATATCTTTACTTCCTCCTTCTCTAGAAGGCAAAAAAGCACCTTTGCATGTTTCCCAATGTACCATCCAAATGATCCACAATATGTATTTGAAGGCTGAGAAACTAGAGAGACTAAAGTATCAGGCTATTAGACATTATTCTTTTCAAAATTGTGAGTGTGGAGGATAAAAGTTCTACTCACTACTGCTGCATGTGTTACTCAAGCATGGATTCACAAACAAAATAACCAATTCCTAAACTAGGTGTGGTTTATAAAAGATTCTGCCCTGAATTTTCTTCCATTTTTTATTTGTTCCTGATTCCTATAAACATTTTTATATTGGTCCCATTTCCTCTTCGTCTCTGATATGTCAAGTGATTTTGGGCTGCTTACCCTTTTCTTGCTACTAGAATAATTATTCTGTTTCCTTATTTGCCTGATAACTGTATTGTAACTTAAAAGAAAAAACATTTTCAAATATTAGTCTTATGTTCACTTGTAATTAGGATTAACAGTCTGTGCCTTCACTTGTTTATTTATAATAGTCAACTACCCATGTGTCAAACCTTATGTTAGGCACCATACAGAAAATTTCAAATAAAAAACAGATTTTACTCATTATGTCAGCTGCAGAATGGTAGAAACTGTATTAAAACAAGTGTTATCTGAGGTAGAAAATGGTAAATCTTCCCTGTGTATTTCATTAGCATTTGGTTGGGGGACATAGCTAGAAAACAACAGAGAAAATAGAGACCAGATTAAATAGAAAAAGCTGATTAGGAAAGATGGTAGAGTGAATTTCATCAGGAAAATATATACCTACAAGGACCATGAATGTCAAGAAACTGCAGAGCACTTAATTTTAGGAAAAACAGGGCTGGAGGGAGAAATGAATGATATCTAAATTGTACAGCAGAGCACATACCAGACTGAGAAACCACATGATTGATTAAACTTTGATACGGATTATAAACTTTATAGGCACAAATTATATAAGTGATATAGGAGATCAACAATCAAGGCATCTCAGTGGTCAAATCCTATCTGAGAAAGTCTGGACTTTGCTTCCAAAATACGCTTCTCTCTGAAAGTATAAAAAGTAACTTGTAGAAATGGCTCCTCTAACAGAGAATAAAGAGTTGGTTAAATAAAAATGACAAAACCTTGGGGAAAAGTAACCATATAACTTTGTGTTTTGCAGTAGCTGGAGAAAGTAGGAATTGGCCCAGGTAAGAGTATGAGGTCTGTCCAGAAAAAAGTCAAGTCATTGTTAATATAACCAGAATGATTTGTGTAACATCAATCTAACTTGTTCAGCCAAGGACAGTGCACTAGAATGCACATGCATGAACAATGACGACTTCACTGTACTAATCAGTGGGGGCAGTAGATGCCTTTGAGTTAGCATGTGTACTGTGTGGCTGTCACATTCAAAATGGCTGAGTGAATAGAGCAATGAATTTTCATCAAGTTTTGCATTAAGCTCGAACATTCCTCTACAGAAACTACTTGGATGACTCAGAAGGCTGCAGCTATGGGCAACTGGTGATTAGCAGCTTCATCACAACAATATGCCTATTAATGCAGAGTTTTTTGATGAAACGTCACATCACCCAGGTAACTCAGTCCCCCTACAACCAAGACTTGGCACTCTGCTACTTCTCGCTTTTTCCAGAACTAAAGTCGGCTTTGAAAGGGAAGAGATGTTAGCCTGTGGGGGCAGCAGATGGTGACTGGGAGAATTGTGTGAGATCCCAAGGTGCCTACTTTGAAGGGAACTGAGGCATCATTGTCCTATGTACAATGTTCCTTGTATCTTGCATCTTCTTCAATAAATGTCTTCATTTTTAATATTACATGGCTGGTTACCTTCTGGACAAACTTCATATGCATTATTTGGGAAACAAATTCCAAGACATTAAAAGTAAGTCATAACTAATTCTATACCGTGGTCTCCATTAACAGAAAGACTCACAAATTTGGAAAATTTTTAAAAATCATTTTTATTACAAAGCATGAAATCCTGATTTAAAAAATAAGAAATAGAATCAAGTAGATGTTATATGGGATTTTTTCCAAAATGGAAATAGGTGCGAGAGATGGCTATAGAAGGAGAGACTAGTGTAGATGTTCAGAGGTCTCTGATAAGCTCAGAATTTCTAAAGTGTACAAATGTTGGAAATAAGATGTATAATCATGAATATAAAAGAATTTTTAGAATTAGAAAAAATAGTGTGAAGTTGGCTAAAAACTGTAGTAAGCTAAGGTTTGAAGAAAAATTGGGACAAAAAAGAATAAACATAGAAAGAATAGAAGAAAGTTGCATAATGAAATCTCAATATCAAAGGAAAGAAATTAAATAAACCAAATGCAGCCTGTAGGCAAGGGAATGAAAATGGAAAGGGGGTATATGGGGCTTCAGTCAATTGGCTTCTCATTCCCAACAGCAGCACCTTTACTTTCTTGGGTTTCCATTTTTTCTTGGTCCTGCAGAGCTCTTTACGCCAGAGAGTTTACTTGGATCTGTACAAGGTTGAGCCACATACTTGGTCTACTTCCTTCTTCTCAGTTTTTTAGATGGAGTCTTCTCTTTTACATTCTAGCTCCTACAGCTCTTCAACCTTCTGAGAGTCCTCTTACTCTAGAGAGTTTAGGTGAATAAGTACAAATACAAACTTAAAATAAGACAATTTTCCCTGTTGAAAATAGAAAAGATTTCTCTCCCTTTTTCTTTGAGCATTCACCTTAAAGAAAATTGTAAGTACTTTCTCATCTCTTTGAAATGTATATTAATCCTTTTGAAGACCAGATGGGCCTTTTGTCAGTGGCCTTTTGTCTGTTTTATGATCTGGGAGCCATCTGTTTGAAATGCAAACATCAAAGGGGGTAGCACCCCTGTCTCCTGGTTTTTATTGAAGGGCAGAAGCCTGATTTTAATGGGCACCTTGCTCCCATTTGTAAAACTACCTCCTGTTCTAAAGAGATGAGAAGTTTGTTTTTCCTCTGGATGAAGCAGTTTAGATAACGTGGATGGTCACCCAATACCAGGTGAAGTTAGGATTAATTATGTGTGATGAAAGGTGTCATCAGCTCCTCCTACTTGAGGACTAGTTATTGTTTATTCTGAAAACATGTATGTGATAGGTTGCATTTACTTGGCTACATAAGAAAGCCCTGGCTGGTGTGGCTCAGTGAATTCATTGCCAGCCTGAGAACCAAAAGGTTGCCAGTTTGATTACTGGCCAGAGCACATGCCTGGGTTGCAGACTAGGTCACCAGTTGAGGGTATATAAGAGGAAACCAAGGGATGCATCTCTCTCTCCTCCATCTTCCTCTCTCTAAAAAAAATAAATAATTTTTACAAGGTGTGATTCCTTTGTATCTTTGCATTCTATTGGTGGATTACCTGTGATGTGCAGCACATTGTCTTAATTCTAATTTAATAATAAGTGGTTTCTTTCTTTACCCCTTTTGTGAAGATGTTTCTGGGGTTGGGAGACTTTTTGTTTTTAATTCTATTTCTCCAACAGATACCAATCATTCTTTTCCTGATAGGTCATTGAAAATTAGCATGCAGACTACTTTGCTACAGGACGCAAAAGGCATCCTAAAAACATTATGCCTATAGGGAAGAAGGTAAACGTATAATACATTTAGCTTGGGAATGTTGCTTTATTCAATCTCAGCATTTTCAATGCTATATTCATTATTATTGGGTCCAAGTTTTTTAAAATAGCTTTTTATTTTTCTTGTTTCTAAATAAAGGTTAGAATTGTCCTTAAGTTGAGTTTGTGTTTTGAAAAAAACAGATGTGACCTCTTTAATAATATTGAAATGACACTTGAAAATTTCCTCAAATGGAAAATAGTATTTTCGGCATTTTCATTGGTATATTTGAATACTCAACATTGTCAGACTGCATAACAGAAGAGTTATTGTGCTTGACTTAAATTGCCATCTTCTATAATAAAACATTTCCTTAGGGGTCATGATACCATAGAAATGATTTGACAACACATTCTTTATTACCAGCTGCTATTTACCAATAGTGCTACTTGAACTTTGACAGATATTTGCTGGTGAGAGTATTGTGTTCCCACATGTGGCAGGGACTCAGTCAGACTGAATACTGGCTGGGCACCATTCTCACGCAGAGACAATGGCAGATCCTACTGAGAATTATGAAGGACTATATTCCCTGTGGTCACTGGCCGGGAAGCTTCAGGAATACAGAATTAAATGAAATTCTCAGAGATGTCATTGCAATTCTAAGATGAAGAACATAGTCGACACATGAGTTTCACTTCATGAGCCAGTTTCATGTGGGAATGATTGGTGGGAACACTGTGCTGAGGAAGACTCTGAGGTTGTGTCTGTCATGAGTGTAGAAGCTGGGAGCAACAGTGCCTGGGTCACACATTTACTATCCCTACTATAACACCTCCTTTTTGACTCTGTATCTTGGTTAGAACCTTTGGCGGAATATAGGCTGTCCGGGTCTACAACAAGGAGCCAAGAAATGACTGCCACTGGTTACATGACAAATCCTGACATGGGTTATAGCGTGAGAGATGAGTGGTAAGTTTTGACTGTAAGAACCCAATTCACCCAAAGCCATAATTTGGGGAAACTGGTAAGAAGACATCTGTTCATCGATTCCCCCAAATTTAACAGCTGAAGGACTTCTCTTAGACAGAAAAAAAAACCATAATTCAACTAACTTCCAAGAAAGCAAAGGAGTCACACTAACTAGTGATCACCTGGGGCATTTCTGAAGAAGTCATCCTTCTCCTTAATGATTGGTTTTTAACTTTCCTTCCAATCCCAATTTCCTGTATTATTGACCCAGAAGGAATCTTGGAATTTAAGGAATACAATTGCCTCATTTCTAGGAAGGGAAGGAAAGTGAGCCCCAGAAAGGTGAATTCTTTACTGTCACAAGGCTGCTAAGTCGCAGAACCAAATCTAAAAGCGCTAGGACCAGAAGAATCCAGTGCCCTTTTCATTCCACTCTCCTATGAGATTGACTCTCCCTTCTTAACTAACTTATCCTAAAGCTCTATTTTCAGGCAAACTCTCACCTTCTGGAACCTCTCCACACATACTTTGGGTCCTGCACCTAGACTTGGTGGCATGCCTTAAGTGGACAGATTTGAGCATAGGGAATTATGCGGCTGAACCTCATGGGCTTCTCCTATGATTCTTATAAGAATTTGGTACCTGTCACCCCCCACCCAGTCTGTTTTGAAGATGTTCAGAGTTCCATTAGAAAGTTGGATTAGGCTGCCATGCTGAGAAAAGGCTCGATCCTGCACCTGTCATGTAGATCCAAGCCCACAAATAGTAGCCTGTTTCCCACCACCACCACCACCCAAGGGTCTGCTCCATTCCCTGAGAGTTTTGGTTCACCAAATCCTCGATCGTACACCCCCATGGGTCCTCACCTCCTATTCCTGGCTGCTCCTGAACAGAGATAGGTAGCACTGTTAATACCTGCTATGATTTCTGGTCTCACCTTTACTCGTAATAAAGCTAACTAAATTAAACACTCCTGTCATGGTGCTCAAGTTTTTAAAGTCAAGACCTGTGACAGAGAGCTCAATGATCAACTCTGCAACCTGAAATAGACTTACTTTTTTTCCAAAACTGAGGAAAATGCTTTGGGGCAGTTTCACACTCTTCTTTAACTATTTTAGCTGCTTAGCAGACTGAGGACTCCTGGGACTTTGTGTTTGGGGGCTCATTTAGGATGAGAGACTGACTCCAGTTTAGGCCATTCTTCTCTTTGACTATGTTCTGGGGTCAGTACCAGAGAGACCATTTCATAAACCTTCTGATGCTTTCCATTTGTAACATATTTATTCTCTAAGTGTATCTAAAACACTAAGACATGGACTTTTATCACATTGCCCAAATATAGAACAGTCCAGAACACAAGCATGAAAAGGTTGGTTAATATTCCATTATTTCTTCTTAGTTTATGTTGGCAACTAGGATGCCATGGGATATCAGTGCATATAAAGACACCAATAATCACATAAATATCAGTGGGAACTCTCCTGGAAGGTGAACATTTTTAAGACCTTATGATACATCATTCCAGGCAACCAAGTTTTTGTTGCCTCTATTACAAGCTTCTCTCAGAGCCCTAACAGAGCCAGAATCAACAGCAGGACATATTCTAGAATAAATAAAACAAATCAAGGCACTGTGGACCCTCTACCAGGCTTCAGCATGACAGCGTCAAACATCTCTAAGGTCCACTCATACAAGAAAACATCAGAGAGAAGAAGCTGCCGTAGGAACTGTAGTAAAGAGTTATAAGCAAACAGCTCTTCTACAACTGCTCACAACCAGAGGGCTAACGAACACTTTGATCTTCTCATCTTTCAACACTGCTTTGAAATAGAGACGCAAAAATATCCTGGAGATCAGGACAATTCAGAAAGTTTTTCTTTCGCCCTTAAAGCCCATAAACAGGAATCCATATATTTTACTCCAAAATTATGAGTTATACTGAGGAAAATAAATGACCATTTGCTTTTTGTGGAGTTTGTTAAGAACAGGACCCAGGACCATCTACCATATACCTACCTTGACCTAGGAAGCAGAAAAGAAAGATTACCTGCCATGAGAAAGCAGCCAAACAACAGAAAGAGCATCAAGAGTGTGGATGATAAGAGCCATTTACAGGCTGACAACTTAAAGTCATAATAGCAGGAGGATGGACAAAGCGAGCAGGAAAGAGAGACCCTGCCCCCAGTGAAGACAGAGCAGGCAAGAAACTGCCTAGAAGAAAAGAGCACATCAAGGACCAGTTCAAACTGGTATGGACCCTGGAGAATTTACTCTTTGAATTCCCAGAAATGCACAGTACACATAAGAATCACCCAAAATAATCAAGGGTATCAAATCGGAGATTGTATTGTCAATGAAGTCAACTGCTTCTGAAAAACAAAGTTCGAACAATGAGACACAAAGACATTCCAGAGGGACACTATAAACCTCTTGCAAGACTCACTGGAAAGTGACAAATGAGTAGACATCAAAGCAGCTAGATTGGCACTGGTCTGGCCTGACCCCAGCTCCTCGTCAACTCTCTGTATGAGAAGGTTATGTTGGTAACAATAAATTCACCTTTGTATGTAACATGCCCAAAATAAGGTATATTAGCTGAAATATTTAACTGTTTGAATGTGTTAGTCATACATCTCCCCAAATAAAAGGCATAATTGCTAATACGGCTAATGGAAACCCACATCTCTGGTCTCAGCACCTTACACCCAGGTAACTAGAGCCACCACAGGAAGCCGGAGAGCATATCACTGGAAGCACATGAATGCAGAGAAGTCTTGCCCTGGGCAGGCCTGGTTGGTAGTAGAGTCCTAGGGTGCTGCCAATTTTACCTTAATCCTTCCCTTTCTCTAAAACTAGGGTCAGTAAATGATGGTGGCCTGTGGGTCAAATTAGCCAATTATTGATTTTATAAATAAAGCTTTACTGGAACACAACCACATCCATTTGTCTACACATCATCTGTGGCTGCTTTCTCACTATAATGGCAGAGTTAAGCAATTACAACCATCAGTACAATTTCTCCATCACTTGCATCCTTTCTCCTTTTTGTCTTCCCTTCTTTCCTTTTGCAGGCTATGATCCAGCCATAATCTTGTCTCCAGAAAATGGCTATGTCCCCATATATCCAGGCAATCCAGAACCCAGCTACCACTAGTGATTCATTTTAGTTTTGTTTTGAATCTTGGAAAAATTTGTGTGATTACTATTTGTATTTCATTGGATTTGTTAAATTAAAAGCACTGCTTTTGGTAACAAATCAAAAAAATACAGAGGAAACTCTTTTTAAAGAAAGAGTTAAGACTCTCCTTACTACCTCCCACCACTTGAAATAATTGGTATTAGTATATCAGTCCTTCCATACTTTTCTCCAGGGGTGACTACCTTTAAAAACTCTATTATTATAATACAATTAAATAATAAAATACTTAATATTTAATATGCAGAGCACATTCAGTCACTCGAGAAATCATCTGAGTACTTTTATGTTTCAAGCACTGTGCTAAGTGCTGAAAATCAACTCAAAATTCTCTAGGGCAGATACCTGAATATCATATAAAATCAGTTCTTTCTTTTCAAGTGTAGTTAAACAGCCCCACCACACTTAATAAAGTGATGGCAGTTCGATTGCTCAAACTAGCTAGCCAAGCCAAGAATGGGTGACATTAGGCACAAGGAAGATTCATAAATAAAGTCATTCTCCAGATCTTAAAAAAAAAAAAACCCTCAAATTCCAGGGTAAAACAAATGAACAAAAAACAATCAGTAAGTATCTTCTTAAACTCTTCCATGTCATTAGCTATATTTAGCAACAACTGTGGTTCTCTGCCTTCCAGGAGCTTGGTAGAAAGAAGTGCACTCTTGCACATTCTTTTTTTTTAAATTTTTTAGATTTTTTATTTATTTATCTTTAGAGGGGAAGGAGAGAGGGAGAGAAACATCAATGTATGATTGCCTCTCGTGCATCCCCTGCTGGGAGTTGACCTGCAGGGAACCAGCCTGCAACCCAGGCATGTACCCTGACTGGGAATCGAACCGCCACCCTCTTGTTCGCAGGCTCGTACTCAATCCACCGAGCCACGCCAGCAAGGGCCTGTACATTCTTGAATGTAGGTAGAACTTTGGCATTTTCACTGGAGCTAGGAAACTTAAAGAAGCAGAATAGGCAGCAGGACTGCATGGGAATCAAGCCAGAAAGCAAAGAGGGGTTTAACTGAGGCAGAAGTAGGGATGCTATAGTAGGTCATGTGGCAAGTAGAGATGTAAGATGATAGAAGTCAGTGCTGTGAGAATGAGACATTGAAAAAGAGCAAGTGTCCAGTTTCTGACCTGTGTAATTGGGTGGGAGGAAACAATTCCACTCACTGAGAGAACTAATAGGAGCAAAATTGAGCCAAAGAAGGACCTTGTGAGGTTAATTTGAGATAAAATGTGTCTGAGGTACTATGTGGAAGTTTTCAGAAGCTGGATCTATAAGTCTAGAATGCTGGAAAGAAATCCACAGTAAAAAGAAAGATTTGGGGTACTTAGAGAATAAAATAATAAAAGTCATAAGCTTAAATTAGTTCTTTCACAGAGAGGTTCTTCAACAGCAATATCCAATATGAATTTCTGTGGTAACAGAAATGCTCTGTATCTGCCCAGTCCAATACAGTACACAGGTGTGACTATTCAGCACTTGGAATTTGGCTGGTGTAACTAAGAAACAGAATTTTTCACTTTGTTTAATTTTGATTTATTCAATTTTCCGTAACCAGTGGCTCCCATATTGGATAGCACAGCTCTCAAGTGAAAAGAGGAATGAGCCAAGATCATAGTCTCAAGAAACATTGTCAAGCATACACTGCTTGTACACACACATATGTACACATATGTACACACATAAATGCACTTTGGGTATATGTTTGTGTTAAAATAGAAGGGTTCCAACTTCTATTCCAACTTCTGCCTCCAGCCAATATGCAGTAACAGACACCAGATTAACCCTCCCACTTGTAACAACTAAAAAAAGGCAGAATACACAAAACAACACTTTTCAAGACATTAGAACTCAAACAATGAAAGGACAGAAATGCCCTGAGAAACAAATGAGTTAAGTTTTATGATTGCCCAAACATTTTGCTTACAGAGAATCTCTAGGCTATGATGCAAAAAGAGTGAAACAGGCAGCCCCAGGGCTGATTCTCTTAGTTAATGAAACAGGATTGGGAGCCTAGATGTGAAAACTATAATATCTAAGATGAAAAATACACTGTGTGATATTAACAGTGGATTAGCTATTGCACAACAAGAGATTAATGAACTTGAAGATATAGTAATAGAGTACCCACAATGAAATACAGAAGGAAAAACAGAAAATAATTACCACAGCATCAGTGATCTGTGGAACTCTAGTGGCCTAATATGCACGTAGCTGGAATACCTGAAGAGCAGAAGAGGGAGGGTGGGTGGAAAAAATATTTTAAGAAAGGCCAGAATTTTTTCATGTTTGATGAAAGCTTAAACCCACAGATCCAAGAAATTTGATAAATCTCAGGGTGAAGAAAATGCAACTGTTTCTAAGTTTTGATAGAAGCTTAAAGACTATGGATACCATACCTGTCTTGAGTTGAGTTATGCCCTACCCCAAAAGATATATTGAAGTCCCAACACTTAGTATCTACGTATATGACCTTATTTGGAAATAGGGTCTTTCAGATTTGATCATGTTAAAATGAAGTCATACTCAGTTAAGATGGACTCTAATCCAATGTGACTGTCATTCTTATAAGAAGGAAGTAAAACAGAAACAGAGACCCACAAAAGAATGTGAGGTAATGACAGAGGTAGAGATTGGAGGGTAGGATATACAAGCCAAGTAACCCCAACAATGGCTGGCCATGCCAGAGATGAAGAGAACGTCAAGGGAACAGAACCTCCTTAGAGCCTTCAGAGAGAGCGTGGACCTGCTAATACCCTGATTTTGGAATGCTGGCTCCCATAACTGTGAGAGAATAAGTTTCTACTGCTGTAAGACACCCAGTTTATGGTAATTTGTTAAAGAAGCCATAGGACAGCAATACACTATATAAGCATGACTGTGAAAAATCAGCCAAAACTGTTTCAGACCAACACTTTCTCCCTGCCTTCAGGATACAGAAATGTTGAAAGAGAAAATTGCAGAATTTTTCAATGGGCTCTGAGTCTCATCCCCACCTCCGCTCACTTAAAGTCTGATGAATAAATTGATACTGAAGAAAATTCTCTTTATGCCCTAGATGACATGTAATTTCTCACATGCCCCCTGTACAGCCAACCCAAAGCCCACAAAGATGGATTACTAGGGCATTGGATCAAAATAACAAGGAGCTGAAATTTCTAGGAAGGGTTCCGCTCATTCAGGCTTCTAAAAACATTGCCCTCAAGTACAGGAAAAGGACTTGGGTGACGAAACTACCAGAGGAATTCAGTCACTCAAGAAAAACTACATAGTTTGGCAGGCAGCCCTGCTATATCCTGATGCAACATTAAAACGGATCACAGGGCAGTAAACTCATTTAGCCTCTGGCTGCCCCTGAACACATCGTAATTCACACCAGGCTGTGGTGAGGTGTCTTACAGCACAACCACCCTTTAATTGTTCAGTCACAGACTCTGAGCACTGAGGAGACAAAGACCTTGAAAAGAGAGTACATGCAAGAGAACACATGGAAAAGTGGTGGGAAGGAAGCCTACAGGTCCCTGGCAGCAACTTGGCTGTCTTAATTAGCTGCCCTTGCTCATGGATCTTCTATTTCACACGCAGATGCTCAGTGAGGTATTACATCTTTCTCTGTACGTGTGGTGTCAGTGGTGTGTGTGTGCATGGTGTTGTGTGTAGTATATGAGCATATGTGTGGAGCTGTGGTATAGCATGGTATATGTATGGTGTGTGTGTATTGATTAAGTTTAGAGGTGGGGCAGAGGTGACTGAATCCTTAGGTTGAGCAAAGCAAGCCCGAGTAAGCAGCTGCAGCATAAACAGTAACTTGGAGCTGATCCAGTGTCTGGACTATTTTTAGCAACGACACGCCATGACTTTGCACTCTTGCCTAATATAATTGACGGCAGCAGGATCCCATTGGGAACAGCATCTGCAGCAAAGACTCTCTGCTTTCCAGATCACACCATCCCATAATCATTTTGAACTAATCACAAAGTGTTTCTATACCTCTAAGACATTTCAAATGCTATATAGTATTTTCCAAAATTTAAGGGGAAAAAAGAAGAAAGTGATTTAATATATTGACACAAAAAGTTCCCATATACTGATATGGGAACTTTTAATCGGTCACTCCATCACATTAAAATCTACAAATGCCAACCTAGGGCAAAATCATGATTAGCATTTTCTGGATGCAATAAAGAAAAGGCAATGGTATCATAGTTAGTATGAATTTAATAGTCTCTAGGCCCACTGTAAAGCTATAGGGCAGATAACTATTAAGTAATATTAGTGTTATTTTATAAAGGAACATTTATCACAGATATTATGAGAATTCATATCAAGATTATTAAGATATTTGTTGCCCTAGCAACTCTATTTCCTCTTCATTGTAAACACAAACAAACATAAAAGCTATTACAGACAAGTTTAGGAACTACGAGAATGCCAAATCAAATGAAAAAGCAAGTCTGCACTTCGATTACATGAATAATCAGGAAATGACTATGAGAATCACAGACCAATCATAAAACTTGAAAGAGACCTAAGCTTAAAACTTTCCTTTTACAGGCAAGGAAATGGATCCTCTGAAAGGTTAATGACTTTCCCAAGGTCTTATCTCTTATAAGTGGCATCTCTTCAATTAATCCAAATCTTTTGGCTTCTTATCCAACATTTTTTATACTTCCTGGACTATCTTGGTACTCTTTTATGTCTGGACCTATATGCTAGGTGCTATAGAAACCACAAAAATGAAAATCCAATAATGGCCAATCAGAAATGTACTAGAACTCTCGCTAGTGTGGCTATCCTGAGATAGAGAAAGACTATGACCACCTTATTCTCCATGAGGAGCTGAAGTCAAACCAGCAGAATCTGTAGACTTCAGAAACTGCTTCCCCAACGAAACTAGATGGCTCCTGTTCCTAAGAGTCCTCCTTGCTGAAACTCTAGCATGTTAGGCCTAACTAATAGACTGGCCTGCTCTGATAGCTCCAGCATGCAGAGGGAGTTGACTCTGGGTGAAGGAAGTCCTAGTGTGTGGGTGAGAAGTAATGGGGAAACTAATTTCATCTCATTTTCATTTTAAATATTTCTTGATCTAGGCACTAAACAGTACAAAGTTGAATAGAACATAGTACCTGCCTTTAAGGATCTTAATTAAATGATAAAAACTTAAATGTACAAGATGCTATATTAGACATAGGTAATAAATCCTAATCTGAGAAGCTTTTCTGATAATGAGCATAGAAGTTGTTCTTCAGAATAGAGGCAGATGTGACTGAAGGACACAATCAACAGAGTGAAAAGGCAGCTTATGGAATGGGAGAAAATATTTGTAAGCATATACCTGATAAGGGGTTAACATTCACAATAGTAAAGAACTCTTACAATTCAACAGCAACAATCCTGTAAAAGTGGACAGAGAACTTGAGTAAACACCTCTCCAAAGATGGTATACAAATAATCAATGAGCACATAAAAAGATACTTAATACCAGTAATCACTAGAGAAATGCAAACCAAAGCCACAATGCAATAGCACCTCAGACCCATTAGGATGGCTACCATGGGGGAAAAAACAGAAAATAGCAAGTATGGAAAGGATATGAAGAAATTAGAACTTTAGTGTATTGTTGGAAAGAATGGTAAAATGGTACAGCCATTGTGGAAAATAGTATGGAGGTTCCTCAAAAAATTAAAAATAGAATATCATATGACACAGCAATCCTGCTTCTGGATAACCAAAAGAATTACTATTACAGTCTCAAAAAGATATTTGCACACCTATATTTATACTATCATTACTCACAGTTGCCAAGAGATGGAGACAACACTAGTGTCTATTTACAAATGAGTGGAAAAACAAAATGTGATATATACCTAAAATGGAATATTAGCCTTCCTTTTCACTTTGAAACTAGCATTTTTGTATGTTTAATGTTTTCTTGTTCATGCTATTAAAGTTGTCCCAACATTTCCCCCCTTTGCCCCTCTACACCCAGCTCATCCTCCACTTCCATAGTCAATCTCCACACTGTTGTCCAAGTCCATATGTTCTCTGACTAATGCCTTCATCTTCTCTCAAACAGTCCCCACCTATCTCTTCCCCTCTTTCAGCTGTCCACCTATTCCATGATTCCATGTCACTAGTTCTATTTTACTCATTAGTTTATTTTGTTCATTGGAGTCCTCTTGTAAGTGAGATCACATGGTATTTGTCTTTCACCAACTGGATTATTTCACTTAGCATACTACTCTCCAGTTCCATTCATGCTGTCTCAAAAGGTAGGAATGACTTCTTTTTTCTGCTTTGTAGTATTCAGTGGTATAAATGTACCACAGGGTTTTTAAATCTATTTTATTAATTATGCTATTATAGTTGTCCCATTTCCTCCCTTTATTCCCTTCCACCCTGCATACCCCCTCCTACCCACATACCCCCCTTTAGTTCATGTCCATGAGTCGTACATATAAGTTCTTTGGCTTCTACACTTCCTATACTATTCTTAACCTCCCCCTGTCTACTTACCACTTATTTTCTACCTACCATTTATGCTACTTATTCTCTGTACCTTTCCCCCAACTCCCCCTCCCACTCCCCTGCTGATAACTCTCCATATGATCTTCATTTCTGTGATTCTGTTCCTGTTCTAGTTGTTTCCTTAGTTTGTTTTTGTTTTGTTTTGTTTTTAGGTTCAGTTGTTAATAGCTATGAGTTTGTTATCATTTTACTGTTCATAGTTTTGACCTTTTTCTTAGATGAGTCNTTTATTCCCTTCCACCCTGCATACTCCCTCCTACCCACATACCCCCCTTTAGTTCATGTCCATG
Organism: Sturnira hondurensis; assembly: GCF_014824575.4. Taxonomy (NCBI): domain Eukaryota; kingdom Metazoa; phylum Chordata; class Mammalia; order Chiroptera; family Phyllostomidae; genus Sturnira; species Sturnira hondurensis. The sequence continues at coordinate 9,396,166 of NW_028080827.1, forward strand.
AGTCGTACATATAAGTTCTTTGGCTTCTACACTTCCTATACTATTCTTAATCTCCCCCTGTCTACTTACCACTTATTTTCTACCTACCATTTATGCTACTTACTCTCTGTACCTTTCCCCCAACTCCCCCTCCCACTCCCCTGCTGATAACTCTCCATATGATCTTCATTTCTGTGATTCTGTTCCTGTTCTAGTTGTTTCCTTAGTTTGTTTTTGTTTTGTTTTGTTTTTAGGTTCAGTTGTTAATAGCTATGAGTTTGTTATCATTTTACTGTTCATAGTTTTGACCTTTTTCTTACATGAGTCCCTTTAACATTTCATATGACAAGGGCTTGGTGATAATGAACTCCTTTAACTTGACCTTATCTGGGAAGCACTTTATCTGCCCTTCTATTATAAATGATAGCTTTGCTGGATAGAGTAATCTTTATGTGTATATGTATGTATGTGTGTGTGTGTGTGCGTGTGGTGTGTGTGTGTGTGCGTGCATATATATATATATATATATATATATATATATATATATATAATTGATTATGCTATTACAGTTGTTCCATTTCCCCCTTCTTCATTCCCCCTCCACTCTGCATACCCCCTCCCACCCACATTCCCCTCCTTTAGTTCACGTCCATGTGTCATCAGGTCTTTAGCTTCTACAATTCCCATACTATGCTTGCCTTCCCCCTGTCTATTTTCTACCTACTATCCATGCTACTTATCCTCTGTACTTCCTCCCCCCTCTCTCCTTCCTTCCACTCCCCTGTTGCTAACCCTCCATGTGATCTCCATTTCTGTGGTTCTGTTCCTGTTCTAGTTGTTTGCTTAGTTTGCTTTTGTTTTAGGTGTGGTTGTTAATAACTGTGAGTTTGCTGTCATTTACTGTTCATATTTTTATCTTCTTCTTCTTACATAAGTCCCTTTAACATTTTATATAATAGGGGCTTGGTGATGATGAACTCCTTTAACTTGACATTATCTGAGAAGCGCTTTGTCTGCCCTTCCATTCTAAATGAAAGCTTTGCTGGGTAGAGCAATCTTGGATGTAGGTCCTTGCCTTTCATGACTTGGAATATTTCTTTCCAGCCCCTTCTTGCCTGTAAGGTCTCTTTTGAAAAATCAGCTGACAGTCTGATGGGAACTTCTTTGTAGGTGACTGTCCCCTTATCTCCCACTGCTTCTGGAATTATCTTCTTCATTTTAATCTTGGGTAATGTAATTATGATGTGCCTTGGTGTGTTCCTCCTTGGGTTTAGCTTCTTTGGGACTCTGAGCTTCCTGAACTTCCTCAAAGTCTATTTCCTTTGCCAGGTTGGAGAAGTTCTCCTTCATTATTTGTTCAAATAAGTTTTCAACTTCTTGGTCTTCCTCTTTTCCTTCTGGAACCCCTATAATTCGGATGTTGGAACATTTAAAAATATCCTGGAGGTCCCTAAGCCTCCTCTCATTTTTTTGAATTCTTGTTTCTTCATTCTGTTCTGGTTGAGTGTTTCTTTCTTCCTTCTGCTATAAACTGTTAATCTGAGTCCTGGTTTCCTTCCCATCACTGTTAGTTCCCTGTAGATTTTTCTTAAGTTTACATAATGCAACCTTCATTGCTGTCTGAGTCTTTTTTATGCTGTTGAAGTGCCCAGCAAGTTCCGGGAGCATCTTGACAACCAGTGTTTGGAACTGTGAATGGGATAGGTTGGCTATCTCTTTATCACTTAGTTGCATTTTTTCTGGAGCTTTGGACTGTTCTTTCATTTGGACCTTTTTTTTTTTGGTCTGAGGACACCTGTTATGTAGTAAGGGGTGGAGCCTTGGGTGTTCAATAGGACAGGGCAACCCACATGGCTGAGTTGTGACACTATATGTGAGGGAGGAATCCTAAAGGGAATAGTGCCACTTGCTCCACTCTCTGTGGTTTTCAGTCACTTCCCCCACTACCCACAATCAAGTTAGGCCCTTCTGGTGCTGAGTCCCAGGTGGGTGGGTTTTGTATGTTCTAGGACCCTGAGTACCACAGTTTTTTAATCAACTCATCTGCTGATTGGCACTTGGGCTGTTTCCAAATCTTTGCTATTATAAATAACACTGTGAGAACTATGTTCAGCCTTAAAAAGGAAGAGAATACTATCATATGTTATATGACCAAACTGTGAAGACATTATGTTAAGTAAAATCAGCAGTCACAAAAAATCAAATACTGAATGATTCCATTTATATGAGGTATCTAAGTCAGTTACACTCATAAAAGTAGGCTGCTAGAAGGCAGAGAGAAGAAAAAATAAGGAGTTGTTGTCTAAGGGGTATGTAATTTCAGTTTTGCAAGATGAAAAACATCTGGAGATCTGTTGCACAACAATGTACATATACTTAATCCTATTGAACAACACACTTAAATGGTTTACATGGTAAGTTTTGTTTTGTTTTTTAAGATTTTATTTATCTTTAGAGGGGAAGGGAAGGAGAGAGGGAGAGAAATATCAATATATGGTTGCCTCTCGTGAGTCCCCTGTTGGGAACTGGCCTGCAACTCAGGCATGTGCCCTGACTGGGAATCGAACCGCGATCGTGTGGTTCGCAGGCCCTAGCTCAATCCACTGAGCTACACCAGCCAGGGCTACATGGTAAGTTTTATGTTACATGGTTTTTATCACTATTTTTTAAAAGGAGGCTAATGTAAATTTTTCAGGTGTAACAAGCTCTCCTTATTTCTGGCCATCTCTTACCACCAAACAATTAAAGTTGAGTCATAAATTGAGAACATTGGCTTCAAAAACCTAGTCCTTAATCTGAACTCATATTACTAGGAAATGAGCATTGAGGAAGAACTGTAGTCTCTGATGAGGATGGAAAATCTTCAAAGTTAGGTCAGGAAGGGTAGTGAGAGCTTTAGATGGGTGGGCAAGAATACCATTGGCAAATAAAGGCCAACTAGATCAGCAGCGGCCAGGTCAGGAGAGAACTGCATATCCTTGCCAGCAACAGCAGATCTGCAGACTGCCCAAGAGGAAAATTTTTCCTAACCAATGTCCACAGATTGAAAGGAACATTGGATAATTGCTACCATGGGACTGTTAGATCCTATAATTTGTGTATTAGAAGAAACACAATTTTTGCTGATTTCCTTTGCTTTTAAAACACTTTCTCCTGAAGCATGTGACTGGCAAGTAGTAAAATTAGTGCCAACAATGGGCAACGGCCAATAAAGGGGAAAGAGCATTGTCTCCAGAGTCTGAGTCCGATTATACCACCTGCCAGCCAGGCAATTCAAGCAAGTTACTTAAGCTTTCTGATACTTAGTATACACATCAGAAAGATGGGAATATTAATGACAACTCAGAGAGCTGTTGCAAAGATGACAAAGATAATACACATAAAACTAGCACAGTAACTGCCCATCTTCAAAAATGAAGGTCTGGATAAATTAGACCTACAAACTTTTTAAGGAGCCCTATGCCACATGGTCACATCCCAATATCATCATTCCAATCCCCATGTGAAAGCATGCCTATTTGGATCTGTACCACCCTGAACTCTCCCATTCACCTTATGTAAACTCTCTGCCCTTCCTGACACATTAGTCAATGAATAATTCTCCAAAAAATTAAAGAAGAAAGGACAGAAGCAGTGACAAGGACACAGTCCCCAGGACCAATCCCTAGCACCAACCATCACATTCATTTTTTTCATAGGAAACATTTGCATAATATGCAGCTTGTGTCTTATTAAATCCCTGCTCAAAAACCTTCTGTGGTTTCTGAAATGTTTGCTCAAGTATTTAGGGGGAACAATGAAACAGTTTGATGAAATGAGAGAACAGATATATTTAGATATGAAATTATATAAGCCAGTTGCTGTTTGTAAAATTCTTTTAATTTTACTCCATGGTTGAAAATTTTTATAATAAAATGCCAAGGGAAACATCATCAGTGGCTCCCTAACAATGCAGTATAAGCAGAGAAATGCTTGGTATATGGTCTCATTGGATTAGAAATGGGTGAAAATACTTTTACAGGTGACAATTTTCAATGTGGAAATAGCACAAATCCCAATAGCATTTGAACAGTGGATATATGATACAAAACCTGATTTTTAAAAATGATAACTTCTGATTCATTTTCCAAGTCTTGTCAATATTCATTGTGAGTGGACTGCATTGTATCTGGTACGTGTTCTCTGGAAAGCCACTATCTGGCCATGTAAAAGTCCACATGAATGCTACTATAGAGTTATTGTGTTTGTGCCGATTATAATCTCCAATCCACTCTCTTATCACTAGCTGACTAACAAGGATACAAGGATGCACTCAGTATAAATTCTAATGTGGAAATTCTAGTCTCATCTCTATTACCAATTTTCTACAAAACATCCAAGTACCTTATCACAACTGTCTTTGGGTCCAACAATCACCAAAAGGGAGTCATGTCAAATGTATTAGACAGTGGCACAACCACAGCTAACAGCCATACCTCAGAAACATTGCCCCTGAGGCTTCTTGCTCACTGTGGCCCTTGGGTCCCCTATAAGGTATTGCCCTATGTTTACCCTATAACAGATGTGGGAATGATCACCATAATCCTGACCGTTATGTAATAGTTTAGAGTCACAATATTTTTCACACATATTATCTTTTTTTTTTTGCACACAGCATTGCTTTTAAATAATGTCATCTCCTTTTTACAGATGAGTAAACTAAGGATCAACAACATGATAAAATTTCCCCAAGCTCAGTACTGAGTCAAGGACCAAGCCCAGGTCCCCTCATTCTAAATCTTGCTCTGTTTTCAGTGCATTGTCCTCCGTCCCACTTTTCAAACCTCCGGGTCCTCTTCTTCGATGCAGCTCCCACTCTAAACCAAAGTGGCCTCTCCAAGGCACACATTAGGACCTCTTAGGATCTCTGCACCCAATTCCTGGCTGCCATTTTTATCCCATGTGGCAAATGAGGGGTGAGTACCATTGAACCAGGACCCTCCGGAAGTTTTTCTCCCCCTGGATGAGGATGCCCTGTCAATCATCTTCCCCACATGTCCAGCTCACAGAGAGTTTTAAGAGCCCTTTACGAAGACAAATACATTTGACGGTGCTCCAAGACCTCCTTCTAGTTAAAAAATGCAACTAGTCATCTCTGCCATGAAAATAGGCACTGAGCGACAGCCAAGATGGATCTTGGACACATATCCTCATAAAACATTGAAGGATAGAATTTTCCAAAGGCCCCTGAACCTAAGAGTGCAAAGTTATGCTTACAGAACTTCAAATAAATACACATGTAACACTTCTGAAGATATAACAAATGTGTTAAACAGGAAAGATGCATCATCAGAACTGTCAAATAAAGGGAAACTGCAGGGAACAAGAGATAAAGAGAGTGGAAGTGAGAAAGAAGTGTGTGTCAAGTGTTTCGCCTGTGTTGTTCCATTTAATCCTCAGGACCACCTTATAAATTGTTATTAGTATTATATTTTACAATAGAGGAAATTGAGGCCCAGAGTCTTTAGGCTATATGCCCAGGGTCAAATAGTAGATGAGCAGGGATGCAAACCCAGAACTTTCTGAATCTGGTAATCATTTTACCACTAGAACTAGGAGAGAGAGAGATCGGGATTCATACAGGTCCATTCTTTTAGAAAAACTTCATAATCCATTGTCCACCTGACCCCATTGAACCATTGGTAGCTCAAAAGGCCACATTATGTCCATGCTAACAGTTCTTTTCCAAGCTTCTGCACACCACTGTGCCCTCTGACAGGACCCTCCAGTGTCTCCCCTGCAGAGGTCACCTGAGTCCATGCTGGCATCAGTAGTGGAAGTCAGCATCAGCTGCAGTCACATGCCTGACATCCTGGCAAGGAGTGGGTAGGTCACCTTCGCTGCCTCTCTCACAGTGTGTCAGCGGGAAACCAGAGCACTGAAGTCAGACCCCACAGAGTGTTCTGTAAGCCAGAATAACAATGTTCACCTTACCTAAGTGTGGAAATCCCAGGTTTGTACTGGTTTGTGCCGCAGAAATTTGCACTGGTCAGATTTGCTCCAGTGAGACAGAAGCCACCCAGAGTCTGGGTCAGCTAAGAGACCTCTAATGTGCTAGGCTGGACACAACATTAGTGGTCTATCCCTACATTTTTCACCTAGAGGACACCCAGCTCCCTCCGCATCCATCTACACTTCAGGTTTCTTGAATGAGATCTTTTAAAATATGCTGCTGGAAAAGAAAAATTCCTGAAAACTTGAAAGTCTATTGATTCTAAATCTTTCATTTTACCCATAGGTAAAATGAAAATATGCTGCTGGAAAAGAAAGATTCTTGAAAACTCTTGAAAGTCTATTGATTCTAAATCTTTCATTTTACCCGTAGGGATCTGGGTAAGATGCCCAAGTCACACATGCAGGGATTTGACCAAGCACTGTGCTAGCCAAGATGAAAACAAGAACTCCAAAAATCTCCATGGCTAAACACAGCAAAAGCTTATTTCTTACTCACACCACATGCCCCACACAACCATTCCTATTTCCTCCTCAAGGACCCAGACTGACAGAGGCTCCATCTTCACATATGGCTACATGATCACCACAGCAAGGACAGTTGGCATCAGGCAGTAGCGAGTCAATGCTTCTACCCATGAGTGACACATCTCTTCCACTCACATTTCAGTACCAGTGGAGGTCACATGGCCACACCTGACTTCATGGGGCTAGAGAAATATGATCTCAGTATCTAGCCAAAAGGAAAAGGGAGGCAATGTTTGTGAACAGCCCTATGACAACCAGAGTAACAGAGGTAGTTAAGTGCAGAGCCAAGAACTCTAGTCTTCCAACACCCTGTTTATGGGTTTTTCTTTTTTTTAATATTTTATTTATTTATCTTTAGAGGGGAAGGGAAGGAGAGAGAAAGAGAAACATCAATGTATGGTTGCTTCTTGTGCATCCACTGCTGGGAACTGGCCCCTGCCGGGAACTGGCCTGCAACCCAGGCATGTGCCCTGACTGGGAATCGAACCGTGATCGTCTAGTTCACAGCCCCACACTCAATCCACTGAGCTACACCAGCCAGGGCTGTTTATGGGTTTTTCTATTCCCTTGTCCTTCAAGTGCTAGGTCAAGCCTAACTTCTTCACAAAGCTATCCCTGATTATTCTGGCCCATTGCCCTATCTCCCTGTATTTCACTTCTCTGATGTTTTTAAACTATATCTGGAAACACTGGTGACTGTCCTCAAAAAAAGCCCAAAATCTTCTCTCCTTTAAGTATAGGGAATTTTTATGAGGTAAACATACTGTTGCACTAAATGCAGGTATGCTCACAGTTTTGAAGAGACCTCTCCACTAATGCTGGATCCTACAGTCTCAAAAATGGGTGCTAGAAAGAGAAAGGTCCCTCACTCCTGGGCTCAGTACAATACAAGACGGGGAGAATTTAAGTTAAGAAGGCACAGTCCCAAGTTTAAGAGGGTTCAGTAGAAACTGAGCTGTGGAAAGCATTTTTACTCTATGAGGTGGTGTCTGCTAGTCTGGATACTACTTTTGTTTTATTTTGTTTTGTTCTACAATCAGCATTCATTCACATTCCTCTCCTACACTCTCCCCTGTATCACAGGTTCTTAGAACTACAATTTGAAGAATTCCTTGCCTGCAGAGGGATGCATATAACATGTTTGCCCGTGAGATGAGTTCATATGCAATTTGAAAGGAATAAAGGAGGCAGAAGCCATTTTTTCCTCCTCCAGCACAGTGGGTCCTGACCCATGAGTTTTACACAAAGAAAGTTTTGTAATAGCCTCTGCATTCTCCCACCATTCACCCAGGATGTGAAGAATCTGTGAGGTCAGCTGCTGTTTTCTGCAGGTTCCTGACTCTCAAGTGACAGCAGTCTAACTCTGGACCACAGGAGAATAGCAAATTGAAAACCGATGTCGGATCCCCTATTTTCACTCCTTCAGGCCTCCCAGTGGTTTGTTAAGCACCCCAATATCTGAATAAAATGATATAAAATTCCCATTTTTCTGACTGAACCCTGTCTGGAACAATTTATCTTTTTAAATCATTTATTTCTGAGTATAAAAGCAATAATATAAAGTGTAAGAAATAAATTTAAACCTATCACCCACCACCCAGATATTCCCCTGTACATATTATTGATATATTTTATTCTGCTCTGTTTCCTATACAACACTCTTCCAGTGTGAACACATGGAGATCTCAATTTACACATAGATGATTCCAAAATTCTAGCTTTTCATTTTCTGGAGCTCTTCTCCTCATATGATCTTGTCCTCCACCTTCACTCAGCTACTTACTTTCATGGCCATGGCCATAAAAACCTTGTCAGTACCCAAAACTGCAACCCTTTCATGAACTCATCTTTATGCATCTTACTCCCCAACCACCAGACACCTTTCCAGCTCATACCCTCTGGTACCCAGAATCCATCAATGCTGAGACTCCTGATAAGGCCTCCAATTCATTGGTCCTACCAAATTCTCATTCTTCCTCACCCACTGATATTTCCTTTTCCCTTCTTACCCAGCCTATCCTATGGTAAATAATTATAATCAGTTCACTCCCTTGTATTCCCTCACCTCTCTTATCTCTCTCTTACTTCATCACACTTACTATGGCAATCCCACAACCCTAATAGAATACAACTTGCTATCTATACTATGCCTGCCTCTGTGCAGCTGAACACGGCTAAGGAAAAGCATACAATCTATGGTAACAGGTCTCACTTTAAAGCTATAAGCAAGAACTTTGTACAGGCTCTCAATGCTGCCCAATAATCATACTTCATTTCTTAGTCTATTCGCTCTTGTATAAACCAAGGTGATTATTGCACATCTCCACCTCTCTTTAACCTCTAAACCCTATAGCCTCAATCAACATTCTCAGCCTATGACCTTTATTCCTACTTCACTAATAAAATCCTCAGATCTGAATAGGCATTTTCCAAGGAAGGTATACCAATGGCCAACAAGCACATAAAAAGATGTTCATCATCACTAGTCATCTGAGAAATACAAATCAAAACCACAATTAGATATTGCTTCATACCTGTTAAAATGGCTAGCACCAAAAAGACAATAAACAACAAATTTTGGAGAACACATGGAGAAAGGGAAACCCTTGTACCCTGTTAGTGGGATTGTAAATTGGTCCAACCACCATGAAAAACAGTATGAAGTTTACTCAAAAAATTAAGAATAAAACTACCATATGATCCAGAAATTACTCTTCTGGGTATTCTGGAGAATATGAAAACACTAACTCAAAAACATATATGTACCCCCATGTTCATTGCAGTATTATTTATAATAGCCAAGTTATAGAAATCTGTGTCCATTGACAGACGAATGGATAATGAATATACATTCACACACACACACGCACACGCTATTCAGTGGAACACACTACTCAGCCACTTAAAAAAAGATGAAATATTGCTCTTTGCAACATCATGGATGGATCTTGAGGGTATAAAGCTAAGTGAATACCCTCAAGATCCATCCATGATGTGCTAAGTCACATGTAAAAAGACAAAAACTATACTATTTTACTCCTCTGCTCAAACTCTCCAGGGTTCTGATCCAACTCAGAGTAAACCTAGAATCTCATGAAGCCTCACTTTTCCTGGCCTCCTTCTTTGTCTCTGACCTGATGTGCTACTTCTTGCCTCACTCTGCTCGCTCACTCTGCTCCAGGCACTCTGATTTCCTCACTGTATCTAAAATGGTCCCATTCATTGAAGTCTTTGTGCTGACTGTTCCCTCTGCTTAGAATACTCTTCCTGCAGAAACCCGCATGCCTACTTCTGTCACCTTCCATGAACAGTGCTCATGAAAGAGGTCTCCCTTGACCAACCCTATTTAAAACTACAATCCTCCCTTCATCCACCTTCTACTTCCAATCCCTATCAGCTCTACTTTCAAACTTCATCCAGAATCTGGTTCTTTTCCCTCTTTTCAATGACTTGTTGCACTTATCTTACATTTATTGTTTATTTCCTGATTTCCCTTACTAGAATACATTCATAATTAGACCAGGAGTGTTTTGTTCACTGATATATATCAAGTGCCTAAAACAGTGTTTGGCATAGCCAAAGTGGGTAATGAATATTTTTAACAACTTCATATACATTTTTGCATGTGTGCTATTTTGACAGACAGGATAGTGTCTAGTAGCATAAGCCATGAGAGATCCAAGGCCAAAGATCCAAGGCCATGCTCTGCCATCATGTCTCTACCTCTTCATGATACCCTCTCCTCCTCCTTTCAAAACAAGGATGTTGAAGACACTATTGGTGCACCACCCATCTGTCCTTCATACTCATCATTCAGTGCACACCTATTGTTCCTTACCGCAAGCACATGTAACTCTCACCCTGAAGGCTTTCCCTGGCCATAGGAGTGAACTCTGCCACACACCAAGTGGATAAGATGTACCAAGGAGACCTCCAGCCAAGATGGAGGCATAGGTGGACACACTGTGCCTCCTTGAAAAAACAAAATTAAGGACTACAAAAATTTAGAAACAAAAAAACAACCAACAAACAGAAAATTGAATTGTATGGAAGTCCAACAACCATTCATTCAGACTGGTAAAAGGGACAGAGTTGGCGGCTGGCAGAGAGGGGTCAGGGCAGAAAAAAGCGGTGGTTGGCAGACCTGGGGAGGAGAGAGGCAATGAGCAGACCCAGTGAGGCATGTAAGGCAGCTGGCTGACTGTGGTCACACATTTGTGTGCAGAGAAACCAGGCAAAAATGAGCAGTAAGACAGACTGAGCAACCTAGGGCCCCAGCAACAGTAAATAAAGCCTAAAAGCACTGATTAAAAACACCTGTGGGGGTCAAGGTTCTGGGAGAGACTCCCAGCCTCACAGGAGAGTTCACTGGAGAGACCCACAGGGTCCTAGAAAGTACACAAGCCCACTCACCTGGGAACCAGCACCAAAAGGGCCCAGTTTGCTTGTGGGAAGAGGCAGAAGGGACTGAAATCTGAAAGAGAGCAGAGCAAGCACCATTGTTCCCTCTCAGACTCCACCCCCACAGACAGCATCACAATCCAGGGACTGGGTCCCCCCGCCCTCGTGAACACCTAAGGCTTCATCTCTCACACATAACCGGCATGACCTGATCAAAAATGGCTTAATCAGAAGAACAAATCAAAGCCCCAGAACTAATACTTTTAAGCAACCAAGAGATAGCCAACCTATCAGATGCATAGTTCAAAATACTGGTGATCAGGATGCTCATAAAACTGGTTGATTTTAGTCACAAATTAGATGAAAAAATGAAGGCTACACTAAATGAAATGAAGGGAAATGCACAGGGAACCAAAAGTGATGGAAAGAAAACTGGGACTCAAATCAATGGAGTGGACCACAATGAAAAAAAAAAACAACCAAACAGAAAAGAATGAAGAAACAAGAATTTGAAAAAATGAGGAGAGGCTTAGGAACCTCCAGGACATCTTTAAACATTCTGACATCCCAATTGTAGGGGTACCTGAAGGGGGAAAGGAAGAGCAACAAGTGGAAAACTTATTTGAACAAATGATAAAGGAGAACTTCCCCAATCTGGCAAAGGAAATAGACTTCCAGGAAATCCAGGAAGCTCAGAGAGTCCCAAAGAAGTTGGACCCAAGGATGAACACACCAAGGCACATCATAACTACATTACCCAAGATTAAAATGAAGGAGAGAATCCTAGAAGCAGCAAGAGATAAGAAGGCAGTTACTTGCAAAGCAGTTTCCATCAAACTGTCAGCTGATTTTTCCAAAGAGACTTTACAGGCAAGAAGGGGCTGGAAAAAAGTATTCCAAGTTATGAAAGGCAAGGACCTACATCCAAGATTGCTCTACCCAGCAAAGCTTTCATTTAGAACGGAAGGGCAGATAAAGTGCTTCTCAGATAAGGTCAAATTCAAGGAATTCATCATCACCAAGCCCTTATTATATGGAATGTTAAAGGGACTTACCCAAGAAAAAGAAGACAGAAAACATATGTAGTAAAATCACAGCAAACTCACAGTTATTAACAACCACACCTAAAACAAAAGCAAACTAAGCAAACAACTAGAACAGGAACAGAACCACAGAAATGGAGATCACATGGAGGGTTAGCAACAGGAGAGTGGGAGGAGGAGACAGGGCGAAAAGGTAAAGAGAATAAGTAGCATAAACAGTAGGGAGAAAATAGACAAGAGGGAGGGCAAGCATAGTATGGGAAATGTACAAGCTAAAGACCTGATGACACATGGACATGAACTAAAGGGGGGGAATGTGGGTGGGAGGGGGTATGCAGGGTAGAAGGGAATGAAGAGAGAAAATGGGACAACTGTAAGAGCATAACTAATACAATATATTTAAAAATACAATCCTTAAAAAAAAATGTACCAAGGAGTTAACACCCAGGAGCAATTCTTGACCAATGTTACATGGTGGTTGACAGAAAAATCAAACTACTTTCTTCTTCCCTCAGGCAGAGTGACTTTGAGTTATGTTATACACTGTCTTCCCAGTTGCTCATGGTGGTAACCTGCACAGTAATGCATCCCACACTGGCTGCCCTCCTTTTCCCATGTGACCCCCTACTCCCCTACTGGTGGTCCCTAGAATCACCTTCTGAATAAACTATTCATTTTCAAATTCTTGTCACAGAGTAGGCTTTTGAGAGGGAATCCAAGCCAAGACAAGGCATCTGGAGCAATGCTTGTCAAAATTTTGTGTTACACAATCCCTTAAGTTTCCCCAAAGGTATGCATGAGCTTTCATAAAGTAGTAGAGACCAAACAGTAGGAATTTAGAAACATCTCAAAAATCACCCAATGCAGTTTTATTTTAATCTGTTTTGTGTGTGCTGTGGTTCCTCAAGATTTCTAAAAAATAAAATATAGTAAAGCTTCTCCAGCAAAATGTAAACCTTTAAAAGCCATGAAACTAGTAGATGGTTTCCAGTGATCTCAAAGATCCTTCTTTGTTCTCATACTTGGTGTTTCTAGCAACATTTCTTTAGTGTAACACCCAAGAAAGTTTTCTACATTCATGTTTTACTATGAGGTAATTACAAGTTTCTCATGGAGGTACCTGAAACCATTACATTTGAAGGTTTCTCAGCAAATTATACACATATCCATTTGGATTCATTACGGAACCCCAACACGTGGCTGGGTGTCACTGCTTGGAGATGATCCTCTTCCTCTCAGGAAGTGACATGTCACTCACACCCATAAGAGCTGGGTTTTTTTTTTCCTGTCACCTCTTGCCTAAGCATCACAGGCAATGATAACCTGGCTGAGGCTTGAGAGAAAACTCTGGTGTCCTGCTTTTTCCCCAGTTAAAATTAGGCCAAGTGTTTGACATTTTTCTTGAGAGCAGAGCCACTGTGACATCCCACTGGGCAGCTGGCATTTCCAACACACAAGTGAGGGTTGCTTGTTTATCATAAATTAGATCATGTTCAACTTGACTATATGACATATCAGTATGGATAAAAATATGTTAATAACTGCATTCCTACTCCCCAACACTCATGGCCTTGCTGCTATTTGCTCGAATCCATTAGCACTCATATAAGTAAGCCCTTTATAACTGATTATATCAGTCAGTTTAAGAATCCCCAGATTCCAAGATTACCTCTCATTACCCACATTCTAATCCTCATGAGGGTTCAGTGGACATCATCCATGCTCTCCATTGCCATGTTATTATCCCTCCCTCTTCCCTAAAAAACTCCCAGCTTTGACATTTAACTCATCACACTATACCATCTCATCCCCACTCATTGCTACTGTTGTAGAGCAACCCCCAGACCAACCTCACCTCATTTATCACTGATTTTAACCCTTGGTTCAGTATCATCCTAATATCATGCCCATTTTAATTTTTGGCAATTTTAGTACACATATAAGTCATCCTTCCAATAGCCTGGCTACTATGTTCCTCAACTTCCTCTTCTTCATCATCTCAGCCTTCATCCTACCTCAACCACTGACTTCCATGGTCATATGCTGAACCTGGTCATTACCAACTACTAGGATACTCAGACTACAACTAATATATCAATCCACCTGATAGTATCACCTGGCATACTCCGACTTTCTATCTGTTAAGTTAGACAAACATATTCCTATGCAAACCTTTCCCCTTCACTTTTACACTAAACCACACCCCTTTTACCTATTCAAAGACTTTTCCAAAAATTTCTCTCTCATCAATTTTTCCATCTCTATTGAATCTTTTCTACCAAACACAAATATGACAATTTTTCCCATCTTGAAAAGAGAAAAGCTCCATATTGACTCACTTTCCCCATAAGTTATTGCTTAATTTCTTTGTACCATTTTGCAGTAAATCTCAAAAAAGTGCTCTGTGTTTTGTCTGTCCTTCCATTCTCTCTTCAACCCACCCAATCAGCTCTTCTTTGTCTATACCACTCCACCAGAATTACTCTCAAAGAAGTCACCAAAAGCTCCATGCTGCTAAATCTAAGAGTCAGCTCATTTTACTTGACTTACCAGCATTTGACACAGTTCATCTCTCTTTCTTCCTTGATAGTCTCTTCACATGACTTCCAGACCACCATAATGTCTTGATTTCCTTCCTACCTCACTGTTCTCTCTTTCTCAGTCCCCTTTCCTTGCTCCTACTTTTCTCCCTTACTTCTTAATATTGAAGGGGCCCCAGATAAATGATTTGAATGTATTTTCTCCTCTTCCATAGGTTGCACTTTCACTTTGTTGATTGTTTCTTTTGTTAGGCAGGAGCTTTTTAGTTTGAGGTAGTCCCACTTGCTTATTTTTGGTATTTGTTTCTGTGCTTTTTATGTCATGTCCATGAAATCTTTGCCAAGACTTATGTCATAAAGCTTTTTCCTTATATTTTCTTCTAGGACTTTTACAATTTAAGTCTTTAATCCATTTCGTGTTGATTCTTGCACTTGGTGTAAGATAAGGATTCAACTTCATTCTTTTCCATGTGGATATCCCAACACCATTTACTAAAGAGACCATCCTTTCCTATTGTGTATTCTTGGTACTCTTGCCAAAGGTCAGTTGACCATATATGCATGGATTTATTTCCAGGCTTTCTATTCTGTTTCAGTGGTCTATGTATCTATCTTTATGCCAGTATGAAGCTTTCTATTTTTTTTTTTTACTATTTCGATTACTACGGTTTTTGTTAACCTCCAAAACATATAGGAAACTCAACCTGAAAAAAAAAACTGATTTAAAAATGAGCTAAGGACTTGACATTCTTCAAAGAAGAATGTCAAGAAGAATTCTTTGAAGACATTTCTTCAAAGAAGACATATAAATGGCCAAAAGTATATTTTTAAAAATTTTAACATTATTAATCATCAGGAAAAAGGAAATCAAAACCACAATGAGATATCACCTCACATATAATAGGGTACCTGTTATCAAAATAAAAAAACTGTTGGTGAGAATATGAAAAAGTTGAAACCTTTGTACATTGTTGGTAGGGATGCAAATTGATGCAGTCACTCTGGGAAACAGTATGGAAGCTCCCCAAAGAATTAATAGAACTATCATATTGTCCAATAATCACACTTTTGGATATTTATCAAAAAGAACTGAAATCTGGATCTCGAAGAAATATTAGCATTTTCATATTTATTACAGCAGTATGCCAAGATGCAGAAACAATCTAAATGTCCATTGATGAATCAATGGACACAGAAAATGTGGCGTATATATACAAGCAACCTTAATAAAGAAGGAAATCCTGCAATATGCAACAATATGAATGAACCTTAAGGCATTATGCTAAGTGAAATAAGCAAGTCACAGAAGGACAAATATTGTACGATTCCAATTATATGCAGTATCTAACATAATCAAACTTATAAAACCAGAGAGCAAAACAGTGGTTGCCAGGGGTACTTGGAAGGGAAGATGGGAGTTGCTAATCAATGGGTTAGCTACAAAGCTTCAACAATGTAGCACGAATACGCTCTAAAAGAGATGTGCTGTACAACATTGGACCTATAGTTAACAATATTGTATTACATTCTTAATAATTTGTTAAGAGGGGAGATCTCATGGTAAGTGTTCTTACTACTATAAAATACAAATTTAAAAAAAAAATTAAAATATATACTGGAGGCTCCAGGACTCACTCTCTGATCAGTTCTACTCCATCCTTACTCATTCCTTTGATCATCATTAAAGTGATATGGGTTTTGAATACCATCTTTATGCCAGTGATACTCAAATAGATATCTATAATTCAAATATTTCTCCTTATCTCCAGTTTTATATATCCAACTACTTACTTGGCACCTTCCTATATATGTCTGCCTTAGTTTTCTATAAAAAACTTTTATAGTAATTTTCAGTAATTTGCTATAAAACAAATTTCCAACTGCAGTAGCTTTAAACAACAGTCATTTATTATTCCAGAGTTTCTGTAGATCAGAAGTCTAGGTGGCTAAACTGGACTCTGCTTGGGATCTGACAAGGCCAAAATCAAAACGTTGGCTAGACTGAATTCTTATCTACAGATTCTGGTGAAGCCCTGGCTGGTGTGGCTCAGTGGGTTGAGCTTTGACCTGTGAACCAAAAGGTTGCTGGTTTGATTCCCAGTCAGGGCACATGCCTGGTTGCCAGGTGCAGGATGGGTTGGTTCCCAGCAGGGGATGCAAGAGAGATAACCACACATTCATGTTTCTCTCCCTCTCTTTCTCCCTTCCTTCCCTTCTCTCCAAAAGTAAATAAATAAATTAAATCTTTTTTAAAAACTCTGGTGTAGAACTGAATTCCAGCTCATTCATGTGACTGACAGAATTTTCAGTCCCTTGAAGCTTCAGGAAAGATGTCCTGCTTTCCTTGATGCCTGTTAGCTAGGGGTTGCTCTCAGCTTCTAGAGGGCACTAACATTTCTCACCAGCGTGTCCTCCTCTGTCTTCAAGCCAGCACCAGCGTGGAGAAAACTTTTCAGGCTTCAAATCTTTCTGACTGTCCCCTCCTGCTTTCTTCTTCTACCACCAGCCAGAGAAAACTCTGATTTTCAAGGGCCCATGTGATTACATTGGGAGATAATCCAAGATAATCTCCCTATTTCAAGCTTAACTGATTAGTATCCTTTATTACATTCTTGAAATCTCTTTGCCAATGACTTATCATATCACAAGAGAGGTATCTTATTATCTTTATAGTCCTAGAAATTAGGGTGGGAAATCTAGAGGAGGAGAATAGTTTTAGAATTCTATTGACTACATTATCTAACTGACATTTCAAACTCAGCCTGTTCAAAATTGATCTCCTGCCATTCTGCCACAAAATGTGCTTCATTCTCCATTTTTTCCACCTCAGTTTCTCGGGTCAGACACTGAAATTTTACTTGGCCCCTCACTCTCTTACATGACACATCTAATCTATCAGGAAATCCTATTGACTATACCTCCAAAACATATTTAAAATGCAACCACTTCTTAACCACCTCCGCTGCTGATGCCCTTCATACCATTATCATCTCTTTCCTAAATCACACAGTAGCGCCTGCTTCCATTTGTCTTTTTAAATACCTGTTACAACAGAGCAACTGGAGGTAGCCTTTTGCAACCTAAATCAAATCATATTCCTATTTTAGTTTGATTTAAAGCTAAGATCCTTACAATTCCTGCAAGCCTCTCCATGATCTATCTACCTCCTCCCTTTACTCTTTGACCTCATTGCTTATTACTCTTCCTCTCACTAATTCTGCTCCGGCTACTCTGTTTACTTTGTCTACCTCAAACATACCAGGCATGCTCTACCCCTAGCATCTTTGCTCTGCCTAGAATGCTTTTCTTTCAAATATACAAACAGCTAACTCAGTAACCTCACAAGTAAGCATGGATGAGCCAAGACTCAAATTCAAGCAATTCTATTTCACCCTCAAATTCCACTTACTTTCTCCTGTCCTTTCTCCCAAAGCCAATTGTCTCCTCTTGTTTCCAATCAGTGCTTGGTTACTATCATTTTGCTTCAGGGCAGCTGGCAATTTTGCACAGAAGCTTGTATATCACACCATTCTGAAGTCAGGCATCTCGCAGCAGGTAGAATGAAACAGTAGAAACCTAGATGCTCTTCTACTACAGAAATCTCCAAGTAATAGGGAACCTATTAAATAATAACAGACTTTATCTATAAATTGGTAAATATATCTGTGTATGTTATCTAACTTAAAGTCCATTTATTCATTCAATATACATTTGCCAAGTGTTTGGTCTCAGCACAAAGATGGCATTGGCAGTGGCCGCCGGACCAGCCTTCCTCTCTTCCTACTAAAACATCCATTTTGTTTCCCCAACACTTGTGATTTGCCAGGTACTGGTCTAACTGATTTACAAATTCTACCTTAAGAAGTCGCCCATTGCTGCAGCATTTCAAACATAGCGTCCTCCTCAGAAAACTGCAGTGCTTCCAAGTGCCTCTCGAGCTGGGAATTCCTTATCAAGGCTCTCAAACACAATACACCAAAAACTATTTTGCATGGTATGAAATCCAATATAAGTAGAAGATTCAGCATTAACAGTGGAGTTGATATTTTCTTCCACACCAGCTTTTCCCCTCTGCTCTAGGCACATAAATGCTTCTACACTTTTTTACCAAAAGAGAGTAAAAGTATTTTACTCTCCTGTCAGTGCTTTCACATATGCTAATATTTCCTTGAACTCTTTGGAATCAGTAAATTTCAAAGGTTCTGGGAGTCTTCTTTGTGGCCATCTAGCCCAACCCTCTTAAAGGTAAGAAAACCAGGACCTACAAAATGAAAGTAATTTTCCGCTACTTAACCGCAGAACCGAAATTGAACAGTGATTTCTGATCCCAGGTCATTTTAGCAAAGAAAGAAATGAGTACGCCCTGATGAACAAATAGGAAGTTAAATACAGATGAATCCACACTGCGTAATTTTTCATTTTAAAAATGGATTAATTGTCCAGTAAAAACCATTTTTTCTTTAAGACAATTTGTAATTTTCATTTGATTTTTACTGAGTAATAGTATTGATTTATACTCTGTATTTTGTATTGATTCAAAAGGACTCTGCCAGGGTCTGCTTTAATCTATAATTAAAGAAGAAAGCCTCCAAAGCCATTACCTGAGAAGTTAATTCCTGGCAGCTTGCATTACACGCTGCTCTTTCACCATCAAATACCTTACGACACTTTAAGGACGTACTTTACCCTTTCAACCAGTTCTGCTTGAAGAGAAAAATTGTGTTTAAATGCCCAGCCATTTGAAATAACATTTCACATTCATCTGCTCTCAGGTTTTGCTTAAGAATGCTACTGGTTGACAGAAAAAAAAAAGGCAAATTCATTGTAAATCTCTCTCGTTATTCTCTCTTCCATTAGGTTAGTGCCTCCTGTTGGTTTGTTTGTTTGTTTGGGGGTTTTTTGTTGTTGTTTTTTTTCCATAACAGCCAACTTAAATTCTGCCATCGATTCCTTTTGTGACACAAAGAGCAGCTGTGACTGCAAGGTCAGGAAAGATTGAGCACAAACACAGTCAAGGAAGTTCTGACAGAGAAGCAGCAGCACCTCCCGCGTCCCTGGTCAATGAGCCCACGTTTTGATACACAAGATTCCACTGCGGCTGAAACTCCATTGTTCAGCTAAACCCCTACTGCCGCTGCAAAGCTGCCCTGACACCTCCCCATCACTCCCGTTGCTCTCTTTTACTATGTCCCTTACAAACCCTCCTCCTTCTCAATTTCACATTTCCCTCCCATATTCTCTGTACCTCCATCTGCCTTGTTTTTAAATGTTTATTGAATTTATTTAGGTGATATTGGTTCATGAAATTATAAACATTTCAAAAGTACAATTGTATAATATATCATCTGTATATCATTCACCACACAAAGTCAAGTCTCCTTCCATCACTATTTATCCCCCCTTTACCCTCTTCTACCTCCCCATCTGCTAATCACCATACTGTTGTCTGTGTCTGTGAGTTGTTTTTACCTGTTTGTTTGGGGGTTTAGGTTTTGCTTTGCTTTTGCTTAATCCCTCCTCCATCTCTGTCTTTCATTCACTATCTCCCTTTTATTCCACTTTCTCTTATTCCCTCCCTTCTGTCATTTTCATCACCTCCTTTGTAGAATCATGGCATCTGAGCTGGAACCTAACCTGAGCTCTCTCTGACCTTCAAATGCCTCTGTAAAATTTCCTCCAACTGAGTGTCCAGCCTCAGTGGTTGGAAATCCTTTCCCTTTTATAAGCCAACCCATGTCTTCCTGAATCTTTACCTAGAAACTCCAGTTCTCAGCCTTCTGGGTCCGCAATTAACAAGTGTAAATTCCTCTTCCCAAGGCCATGTCACCTTTTAAGGCTGCACATTCCAGTCACAAGGCCTCAGATTCCTTCACCTTATAGTTCTCCCCTTGAAACTATCCCCTCCAAAGTGGAACATTCAGAGTGCCCAAAATTGTACCAATGTCAAAGCCTGTTTTGCTGTCTCAAAGATTCCACTGTTTAATTTAAATTACTTTTGGTCCTCTGAACTCCTACTCCTACTGTCTGGGCTTTGCCATGTTTGACTTAAAATGATTTAAAATCACCAGTTTTATTACATGTGCTGGTCACATTCCTGTAGCGAGACTGCAAACTCACTCAAGACA
The DNA here is from genome assembly GCF_014824575.4 of Sturnira hondurensis. NCBI lineage: Eukaryota > Metazoa > Chordata > Mammalia > Chiroptera > Phyllostomidae > Sturnira > Sturnira hondurensis. The sequence goes on from NW_028080827.1 coordinate 9,416,773, forward strand.
TAGCCCACGACTTACTCCTCTATGTTACTCAGAGCAAAGCCTGGTTCATGCAGGGAGCCTCTCACAATACCTCCTACCACTGCATTGGCCAGTCACACACACTGTCAGCTCAGGGTCTCACACTCTGGCTCCTGGTGTAAGACAACTTGCTGTCTATTCTAAGGAGAAACACTGGTCGTTTTGCTCTGTATCTGGCATGGGAAAATCTGTTTCTACCCAAATCTCATCAGTGAGGTTTATTTAGACCAGAAGGTCATGTATCTGGCTGTGTGGCAGAGTCATCAGGGGAGATGAATGTTAAAAAAAATTCAGATTCTCTGGCCTCACCACTGGCCTCTTTTAATCTGTCCAGGGAAGAGATCTAGGGTGTTGTATTTAAGGAACTCTCCCTATATGATTCCCATGCAACCCATCTGCTCACCAATAATTAGAAACTTCCAGATCATTTTGCCTTCAGTGATAAACCCAGTTTGTTTTTCTAAATAATTTCTTGATGGGAAATGACACTTCTTCAATACAGCAGTAAGGATACTCAAGTGTGAGAGGTTGGTAACCAGGAAAAGGAGGAGAGGTCAGAGGCAGATGGAGAATGGTGAAGAAGGCTTTTGCAAGAACACACAACCACATTATCATAGCAAGAGGCTGGAGGAGGACCTAGGGATTCTTCCTCCTGGTCCTAAATTGTCTCTGAGGACAGAAACAGAAGCAGCAAAGAGATAAAACACAGGCCCAGGTCCTGTGGAGCAGGTACCACAGGAATCATGCAATAAAGCAGAGAGAGTGAGATGAATGGTGTTCAAATCCCTCCCATGCTTAATGGCCCTGAGGCCTTGGCTGGGTTCACTTTTCTTGTCTATAAAATGTGTGTAAAAGAGATTGTGAGGATAAAACGAGAGGAGGTGTGGAAAGCACGGGGCAGGCACCCAGTGGATACAATTTCTCTCCCCCTCACCCCCCTAAGACGGTGCTTCTTCCTGGAGACCCCAGTGAGGTACAACAATGTGCTTCAGCTTATACTGTACTGGAAATGTTTTTAAAGTAACTACATTTTAGGAGATATCAAAATAGATCTCAGCAGAGCACAATATAAGACATAGCACATAGATTTCTTCACTTTTCTAGACCTAATACTTAGAAATTAAGTTAACCTTCATAAACCACACTGAATCTGGATTTGGGGTCAAAGACTTGCTTATCCTTTCCACCAGCTTCCAGCATTTCAGGCTACTGCCCATTTCTGTGCTGGTTTGAATGTGCTGCTTGTACTGGTCCAAGGTGACCAATGGAAAGGTGCGCTTCTGCCCTCTTGACACTACCTTCCAACTAAAAGCTTAGTGAAAAAAAAACCATTAGCTAACCACATTAAATGCTTATCACACAAGCTTACTGAGCAAGTGTATACAAGTCTAATTTACTCTTCATAACAACCCTATAAGTTAGATGCCATTATCTTCCTCCTTTTCTAAGTAAAGAATCTGAGGTTCAGAGGTATTAAGTGGCCCAAACTAACACAGTAAAACAAAGGTAACATCAGGACTCAAAGGTAGCTCAAAAGCCCATGCTTCTAATCACAGTATTCTCTGCCTCTTCAGTCAACAAAATTTTACCAAATGCTTCTTACCTGTTTGTTGTTGTACGTTGTTCTAAGCAAAATGAGGATACAAAATTAAATCAGGCATGGTCCTTCCCCTAAAGGAGCTTAAAATTTAGGAGGAAGATACAATAACAACAACAATGGTGACAATGTACTATGGGCAAGAAAATATTCTAGAACTTTAAATACCAATGTATTAAACATATTTAATCCTCCCAGCAAGCCTGTGAGGTATGTAGCAATTTTCATGATAAGCAAACTAAGGCACAGAAAAGCCGAGTAACTTTTACAAGGTCACTCAGTAGCAAGTAGCAGGTTTGCAACTTGAACATAAGTAATTTAGTTCCATTGACCATGAAATAGCACCCATAGCAATGATCCAAGGTAAAACATGATGTGTACTAACAGAGGCGCTACTAAAATTCTGCTGCAGTTGAATAAAGGAACAGATGACTTCTGTCTGGGCAACGCAATATAAAATCTTCTCATGGCAGAAGAGATTCTTGACCTGGACCTTAAAGGATGATTAGGGACTGTGATAGGTCAGAAAGGGAATTCCAGACAGAGGTCATTAGCAAAAGTGCATAAGAAGAAAATCACAGAATGTGGATGGGGAACATAAAAGATCAATTCGGCTGACACATCAGACTGCACCCTGGGCAGTGGGACATGTGTTGAAAGGGAGGCCAAGGCCACAGCTCTTCTCCCTTTGTTTTGTCTTCTGGGGAAAAGATCAGAACACGACTCTCCACTCAGCCGAAGATGAATAAGTTTTCCTGTTCTAATCTCTCTAAGAAAGGCAGGGAACATTCGCATTCCGTCTGTTTAACATCGTTATTTCTTTAGCTGGAGCTTAACTTGATAAATGGCTGTATGACACATAATTTAGGAGCACAGACTTGGGAGCCATATAGACTGAATTCAATTCTAGTCTTCACCACTTATTAGCTACATGATGGTGAGAAAGTATCCCATCCTCCCTGCCCTCATTATTCTACATAATGGGTATGATCAAGTGTTGTTCTGAGGACTCAAGGAGGTACTACATGGTAAAGCGCATAATACCTTGGTTGGCATATAGCACTCACTAAACATTAGATATTATTATTGTTGTTTTTCTAATATTATATATATATATCCTATTACTCCTGAGCACTACTCAAAATATTTAACAATAAGTATAGCTTGGGCACTGACCAGCCAGAACCGACACTAGTCGTGATAACATATATAAAAACTGCCTAAATATCAGCTCTGGCAATATAGAAATTTGTGAGTGACCATGGTCCTTAAAATAGACTACTTTCACAAGCAAATAAAATTGGAAATTCAGATGAATGCTAAGTTAAGTGGAGCATTAGCTTATTAACCGAATACAAACTATATGATGGAGCAGATGGGTGAGAACTAGCATGGTTATTTGTAAAACTTATGTACATATAGAATGAATAGCATACATATATACACCAAAGGAAGCAACAGGTATAACATTTAGTTTTAAAGAAATACCTGAAAGATATCCTTGGCAAAGAGTGTTTAAAGCAACAGCAAAATGAATCTAGACAGGATAAAGAGAGGAATATTTTTCATTCAACTAAAGCTATTATATCCAAACTTTTATTTTTAAAGATTTTATTTATTTATTTTTAGAGAGAACGAAGAGAGGGAGAACAACATCAGTGTGTGGTTGCCTCTCATGTGGCCCCCACTGGGGACCTGGCCCACAACCCAGGCATGTGCCCTGACTGGGAATAGAACAGGCAACCTCTTAATTTGCAGCCCACACTCAATCCACTGAGCTACACCAGCCATGGTAGCAAAATATTTTTTAAATATATAAATAGACACTTCTCTTGGGAAAAAATTAACAGTGGAGTTCCCCACAGACTTTTCTATTTAGGATTTTTAAAAGAGATCTAGAAAGGCAATGTACAATAGTACAGCCAAATTGCAGAGGTTGTTACATTCTTCCAGGTGATAAAATACCAGGCCAAGCGCATAGGGGGGATAAATGGTGATGGGGAAAAAAATTTAAGTCAATTCTAATCAAAAATCATCTTTTTTTAAAGATTTTGTTTATATATTTTTAGAGAGAGGGGAAGAGAAGCAGAAGGAGAAGGAGAAAAATATTAATGTGTGGTTGCCTCTCAAGCGTCCCCTACTGGGAAGCTGGCCCACAAACCAGACATGTGCCCTGACTGGAAATTGAACCACTGACTCTTTGGTTTGCAACCTGCATTCAATTCACTGAGATACACCAGCCAGGGTGAAAAGATTCTTTATTTTTTAAAAAATTTTAAAAAGAGTAAAACTCCTAGAAGAAAACAAAAAAATATTGGCTTTGACAACGATTTTTTTGAACATGACACCCAAAGAAGACAACAAAATCAAAAATAAACAAGTGTAACTATATCTACTAAAAATCTCTGTACAACAAAGGAAATGATTAGCATAATAAAAAGGCAACCAATGGAATGGGAGACCTGTAAGTGGGGCTTCACACATAGGTGAGAGATCATGCAGTATTTGTCTTTCACTGTCGGATTTCTTTCACTTAACATAGTACCCTCAAGTTCTATCCATGTTGTCATTAATGGCAGAATTTCCTACTTTTTGAAGATTGAAATGCTCCATTGTATATATACATACCATATTTTTCTTATCTACTCATCCTTTGTTGGATATTTAGATTGTACCATGTCTTGGCTATTGTGAGTAATGCTGCAATCAACAGGGGGTTCCAGATACCTTTTTGACATAGAGATTTCATCTCCTTCACATATATACTCAGAAGTGGGATTGGTTGATTATATGGTAGTTATATGACGCAGACACCAGCCTGCAGTGCCCGCGGTGTCAGGGATGAGACATGAGACAAATTCACATGGACTACGGAGTCCTGTGGAGGAAAAGGGACCACACGGCTATGCCCTCAAGTGGGGGAGAGTGCCTCAGAATGGCCTGGCCACTCTCTCAAGGGGAGAGTGTGCTTATCTTGCCTAGACAGGCTTTTATTGGGTTTAATTTGCACAGGAATACAGGTACAGTTCATTAAGCATTGTCAGGCAGTAAGGATCAAACAGTAGATAGCATACAAAGAACTACTAAGGATTCTTCTGAGTCAGGTTCTATCAGCTAAAAGGCTACAAAACTTTGGGAAACAAACTCATTTCCTGCTCAGGCCTTTATCATTTAACTAAGAGCATTCTTAGCAAAGCAGGTTTCACAGGATTTTACATATTCTTTCTCAGGCCTGATCACCCAGGGAGTCTGCCCTTTCCAGACAGGGCTACACCACCCTCTGTCACTGTTTCAAGCAGAGGAGGCAAATAGCCAAGGAATTTTTGGAGACTTCTCTCTGACAGAATGAGGACTCAGGCTTCATCAAGGCCAAGGGGCAAGGGTCCATCACCCCCTTTCTCCATAGCCCCCCAAGCCCTTCCCTGGGGCCTCCACATGATCATGCCTGTCTCAGGTCATTCCCCCCTTGGGGAATCTTACCCATCATTGGCTAACTGATCAAGCATTGGGGGCCAGTTATGAAAAAAGGAGAAGAAGCGGTGCTCCTGCTGGGGAGATAAGCTTTGTCTCCTTAGTAGCTTACAGTCCCAAGGTCTCTCACTCAGCCTTAGCCATGGGGAAGTTACAGCTCCTGAAACCAGGCCAGGCAGTTCTCAACAGCTATATTTTTAATTTTTTGAGAAACATTCATACTGTTTTTCATAATGGTTGTGCCAATTTATACTTCCACCAACAGTGCACCAAGGCTCCCTTTTCTTCACATCCTTGCCAGCATTTGTCTCTTGTTCTTTTTCTTATAATCATTCTAGCAGGTATAAGATGATATCTCATTATGGTTTTCATTAACATTTCTCTGATGATTTGTGATATTTAACACATTTTCATGATGGTCATTTGTGTATCTTGTATGGAAAAAATCATCTATTCAAGTCCTCTGCTTATTTTTTAATTGTGTGTGTTGCTATTGATTTGTATGAGTTCCTTATATATGTTGGAAATTGACCCCTGATCAGATATATGACATGCAAATAATTTTTACCATTCCATAGATTTTACCATTCCATTTTATTTTGTTGTTTCTTTTGCTATATTGAAGCTTTTTAGTTTGATGTAGTCCCACTTTTTAATTTCACTTTTGTTGGCTATACTTTTGGTGTCATGATCAAAAAGTTATCATCAAGACCAATATAAAGGAGCTTACCTTCATGTTTTCTTTTAGGAGTTTCATGGTTTTAAGTCTTATGTTTAAGTCCTTAATCCATTTCAAGTTCATTCTTGTGAGTGGTATAAGACACAGATCTGATTTCTGGTTTTTTGCATGTAGATATCCAGTTTTTCAAAAACCACTTATTAGAAAGACTATCCTTTTCCCACTGAGTATTCTTGGTTCCCCTGTCAAGTATTATGAATTGACCATATAAGTGGGGTTTATTTCAGTTCTGATCATTGATCTACATGCCTATTTTCATGTCAGTAACATACTATTTTGATTACTATAACTTTGTAATATAGTTTGAAACTAGGAAGTGTGATGTCCCCAGCTTTTCTCTTTCTCAAAATTTCTCAACATTGCTCTGGCTATTCAGTGTCTTTTGTGATTTCATACAAATTTTAGACTGATTTTTTTTCCATTTCTTTGAAAAGTACCATTAGAATTTTTATAGAAATTGCATTAAATCAATAGATGGCTTTGGGTAATGTTAAATAAACATTTTAACAATATTAACTCTTCTAATACATGAGCATGAAATATCTTTCCATTTATTTGTGACTTCTTTAATATCTTTCACTGGTATTTTATAGTTTTGGTATATAAATCTTTCTCTTTCTTGGTTGAATTTATTACTAAGTATTTTATTGTTTTTGATGCTATTGTAAATGGGATTGATTTCTTTATCCCTCTTTTTAAAAGTTCATTTTTAGTGTATAAAAGGGCAACTAACTTTTGTATGTTGATTTTACACCCTGAAACTTTACCAAAATCATTTATTAGGCTTAACCATTTTGGGGGGGTATAAACTTTAGGATCAACTGTATACAAGTTCACTGACATGTAAACTTTAGAATAAGCTCTCTGTGTTCTCTATAGTTCTCTATTTATAGTTCTCTATATAGTTCTCTATTTCTGCTGAAATTTTATGTTAGGATTAAACTTGATTTGTATACTACTTTGTGAAAAAATGAGAATTTTATAATGCTATTTTATAATGTTAAGATATTCAACCATTGAATATACTGTTTTCCTAATTATTTGGATCTTCTTGACACCCTTTCATCAGAGTTGAAAGATAGGATTTAAAAAGCATCACTGAGGGCACCAAAAATAATTTTATTTAAGAACATATGTCTCTAAAGTAGTTTTTACATGTCTGATAACATAAGAAAACTCATTATCTCTAAGAAATGGTAATATGTGGAACTATAAATAAGTTAGGAAAATTATTTTCTAGTCAGTTAAGAGAAACTAAGGGTGTGGCAGAGTGTATGTTCTCTGAGGCAAATGTACAGCCTCTTTGAGAAAAATCCTACCATCTGATATTATGCCCTCTGTTCTACTATTGTCAGGCAGAATTATGAGAGATATATATCAGGATTCTGTGTTCTGACTCAGAAAGGCAAATAAGCAAATGGGAGACTGTTCTAAAGACTTGGTCTTTCAAACTATATTAACCTACAAAGAGCAAAAGAAATAGAGCTGCAAGACCCAATAGACCTGCTTCTCACACAAAAAGAATAAATGTTACCCACTAATCGAGGGAAGGAGACCAGGAGCACTAAAAATGGGACCCCCTCTCACCAAAACCCTATTCATTGAATGCCTTATGTAGGGGAAGGAGAATTAACTTTCTGAAACGTTGTTTAAGACCCACAACTTATCAATATTTACTGTATTACTGGGTGGTGGGAAGAGATCCATTCTTTTCCTTATTCTCTCAACCCACTCCAAGTCCCAGTGTCATAAGTCATGCATGGAACCTCCCTCTAGGTTTTCTGAGAGTCATTTACAGTACTGGAGGACATTTCCATGGTATCCTAAACCCACTGCATACTTTCCTGCCTTTGCTTAAGCACTTCCTTCTGTTTATAAAACCCTTCCCTCCCATTTCACCTCTTAGCAACCAGGTGAACTCCTATTCACTCATCAAGGCCCAACTTAAATATTATCTCCTCTCTGTAGCTTTCTCTCATCTTCTCATCTTCATAGACAGAGGAATTGATCTTTCATTTTTACTCCAACAGGAGTTTATATTTTTTCCTATTATCATATGTCCCATTTATCTCACTGAATTTTATTCTATTGTTTAAATTGGTTAATATATACAAAGTTTTTTAACTTATGCTGCTTGTGCCGTACCTATGGTAAACATTATACAAATGTTAACTATCTTTATAGTTAGCAATGTTAATGCATTATTACTGTTTGTGTGTGAGTCTTCCCTATCAGCCTGGGCATTTGTCAATGGCAATGTCTCATTTTTTTAATTTCCCCAATGCCTGGCACAGGATGTAGCATACATACAACAGAAATTCAAAAGTGTCCATTGAATTAAGTTCTCTCAGGACAGTGGGAACTGCCATTCCCAAAGCTGGGGTGTGATGCTGACTTTGACATTTCCAAGTTTATCCACCTTGAACTAAACCTTTAGTTGCTCTGTCTCTCACTGATGCTGTCAGTTGGGTGCTGTAGTCATTGCTGATGAAATCATCCAGAATAATTGAGGTACACCCAATCTATGGTGTACAAGGAAAGCATGCAAAACAATTCTCAGAACTCATCCTCAAGGGGAAAAGAAATCATTTATTTTATATTGGTTCACTGCAGCATGTCTGAACAATCTTTGCTACTGAATTACAATGAAGTTTGGTGACTTTATTTCCAGCAGGTAAGTAGTTATGTACTTATGGTTACTTCATCTTTTTTCAAAATCAATTGTGCTTGAGGCAATGATAGGGGAAATGAATCACATGTACAAAACCAATATCCACAGGGACTTTATTTTAATTTGGGAAGAATTAAATCTCTTTTTCTAATACCTATCATGTTTATGACCTAAGATGCAATATATCATGCTTCCAACTGTGTCAATTTTCTGCTGAAGTGAATGTATTGCCCTTCTGTCTCAATTAAATTATGTGAAGTAGTCTTGTTAAGTTATTCTGGAAGAAAAAAAATGTTTTGGACATGACTCACCTAGAGACCACATTATATTTACATGCATTAAAAATCTAAGCCAGCTCCCCCACCAAAAAGGTAGTCTCACACCTACACAAAGGGCAAAGACTGTATATCTTGACATTTGTCAATGAAGTTACACATATTCATTTACCCTAAAAACAATCTGGATTACTCCCTACATGTGTGTGTGGTGGGAGGAGGGGAGCTACAAAACGATATAAGTCAGCAAAGTCAAGTCATCTCTAACTGCATTAACTTCAGAAACAAACACTTGTTCGCCCTGCTGGGCCCCATATTGCCTACTCAGGGAGCATGTCTAAGTACTGCCATTCCCTGGTTCCAGCCTACATATTTCCTATCAAGCCTCCTTGATTCCAGAGGAATATCAGAAAAGCCTAGGACACAGGAAAAGAGAAAGTCTTGATTCTTTCAGTCCCAGCTTTTTTTCCAATGCAGGGGCCATATTGTTTCCAATGAGAACTCCTTAGTTCATGGACCCTTTAGGATTTCCTCTTTCTATTTGAAGTAGAAAGCCACTAAGAAAAAATGCATGATCATTTCAACCTATGCCAGACTCTCTTATTGCCCAAGAGATGAATGAAATCTGCAAACAAACATCTCCAACACTTAGCAGAAATTTTTCAGTCAAGAAGCTTAAGTTATCTCTGAGGATACATTAAAGTGACTTTATTCAGGCTCAGGACTTCTCTGGAGCAGATAGTGGAACTTGCTAGTCTTCTTGGGTTCCTTCTCCTCTGCCCGATATCACCCTGTCTGCTTAAGTTATATTAAGACTTCAAATATATGTACACATACTTGTATATTCATGGTTACTTTATCTTCTTTCCAAAATCAATTCTTTGAAGCAATGATAGGGGATATAATTTACATATACCAAACCTATATCCACAATGACTTTTTTTAATTTGGAAATGATTAAACTTTTCTTCCCAGTAGCTATCAATAATATATATATGTAACTCTGTATAAGGATGTGCATAAAGGCTGATGAACAAAAACAAATGGACTTTGAGAGATGAGACATAAGCAGATCAGCCTGAGGGCTTAAGGGACACTGTGGGGAGGTTATCATTTACTTGACTTCTGCAAATACTCTGCCAACATCCTGGTGCCCTGAGCTGTACTATTTGGAGGACATAAGGAGACAATATCTTTGGAGTGGACAATGGCATGGGTGCTTGCAGCAGAGAGTGGGAAGCCTTCCTCAAGCATCTTTGCATGTTTGGTCAGGAGAGAGCACTGCAGTGAACACTGGTGGCTAAAACAATTTCATTAACAATAGCATTGAAAAGAATAAAATACTGGGGACTTCCGGCCAAGATGGAAGTGTAGGTAGAAATACTGAACTTCCTCACACAACCACATTTAAGGACAACAAAGATTTAGAAACAAAAACACAACCAAAACAGATAGAAAATTTAACTGTACCAAAGTCCAATAACAACGAACCATTCATCCAGACCAGTAAGAGGGGCAGAGTCAGCGGCTAGTAGAGAGGTGCCCTGACAGGAAGAGGCGGTGGTTAGCAGACCTGTGTGTGGGGAAGAATGAGCAAACACAGTGACATGCACAAGGAGGCTGGCTGATCGTGGACACACATTCGCACATGAATAAATCAAGCAAAAAAAAAAAAAACAGACAGTAAGACAGACCAAGCAACCCAGGGCCCCAGCAATAAGAAATAAAGCCTAAGAGCACCAAATGAAAAAACTTTTGGGGGTTGAGGTGCCAGGAGAGGCTCCCAGCCTCACAGGAAAGTTTGCTGGGGAGACCTACAAGGTCCTAGAATGTACAAAAGCCCACCCACCCAGGAACCAGTACCAGAAGGGCCCAGTTTGCTTGTGGGAAGAGGCAGAGGGGACTGAAATCCGAGAGAGAGCAGAGCAAGTGCCATTGTTTTCTCTCTGACACGGCCCCCACATACAGCCTCACAACCCAGGCACTGGGTTACCCCGCCCTGGTGAACACTTAGGCTCCACCCCTCATACATAACCAGCGCAACCAGACCAAAACAGTGTGGCTCAAGCAGAAGAACAGCTCAAGGCCCCAGAGCTATTACTTCTAAGTGACCAAGAGATAGCCAACCTCTCAGATGCACAGTTCAAAATCCTGGTGATCAGGATGCTCACAGAACTGGTTGATTTTAGTCACAAATTAGATGAAAAAATTAAGGCTACATTAAGTGAAATGAAGCAAAATGCACAGGGAACCAATAGTGATGGGAAGAAAACTGGGACTCAAATCAATGGAGTAGACCAAAAGAAAGAAAGAAACAACCAAACAGAGAAGAATGAAGAAACAAGAATTCAAAAAATTGAGGAGTATTAGGAACCTCCAGGACACCTTTAAATGTCCCAACATCTGAATCATAGGGGTACCGGAAGGGGAAGAGAAAGAGCAACAAGTGAAAAACTTATTTGAATAAATAATAAAGGAGAACTTCCCCAGTCTGGCAAAGGAAATAGACTTCCAGGAAATCCAGGAAGCTCAGAGAGTCCCAAAGAAGTTGGACCCAAGAAGGAACACACCAAGGCACATCATAATTACATTAGCCAAGATTAAAATGAAGGAGAGAATTCCAGAAGCAGCAAGAGATAAGGGGACAGTCACCTACAAAGGAGTTCCCATCAGACTGTCAGCTGATTTCTCAAAAGTGATCTTACAGGCAAGAAGGGGCTGGAAAGAACTATTCCAAGTCATGAAATCCAAAAACCTACAGCCAAGATTGCTCTATCCAGCAAATTTTTCATTTAGAATGAAAGGGCAGATAAAGCACTTCTCAGATAAGGTCAAGTTCAAGGAGTTCATCATCACCAAGTCCTTATTATATGAAATGTTAAAGGGACTTATCTAAGAAAAAGAAGATAAAAAATATGAACAGTGAAAGGACAGCAAACTCACAGTTATTAACAACCACACCTAAAACAAAAGCAAACTAAGTGGACAGCTAGATCAGGAGTGGAACCACAGAAATGGGAATCACATGGAGGGTTAGCAACAGGAGAGTGGGGGGAGGAGAAGGGGGGAGAAGGTACAGAGAATAAGTAGCATAGATGGTAGGTAGAAAATAGGGGGAGGGTAAGAATAGTATCGAAATGTAGAAACTAAGGAAATTGTAACACATGGACATGAACTAAAGGGGGAATGTGGGGGGAGAGGGTGTGCGGGGTAGAGGAAAATGAAGGTGGGGAATGGGACAACTGTAATGGCATAATCAATAAAATATGCTTTTTAAAAAAATAATTTAAAAAAGAAAAGAATAAAATACTTAGGAATAATCTAACCAAGGAGATGAAACACTTAGAAACAGAACACTATAAAACACTGCTGAAAGAAATTAAAGAAGACACAAGTAAATGGAAAGGCATCCTGCATCCATGACTGAAAGACTTAATGTTGTTAAGATGTCCACACTACCCAAAGCAATCTACAGATTCAGTGTAATCCCTATCAAATTCTAACGGCATTTTTTTGCAGAAATAGAAAAAATAAGCTTACAAGGAATTTCAAGGGTCCCCAAATAGCTAAAGCAATTTTGAAAAAGAACAAAACTGAAGGCTCACACTTTCCAAATTCAAAATATACGCATCTTACTAAGCTACAATAACCAAAATGATGTGATGGTGGCAAACATACAAATAGATTAATGGAACAGAATAGACAGCTCCAAAATAAGCCCTTGCATATGGGGTCACATGATCTTCGAAAAGGATGCCAAGACAAGTCAGTGGGGAAAGGATGTTTCTCAACAAAGGGGACCATGAAACAATATTGTTTTTGATAACAACAATCCCAACAGGTGTGAGGTGATATCTCATTGGTTTGGTTCTTATTTCTTGAATGATTTGTGATGTTGAGTATCTTTTCATATGCTCATTAGCCATTTGTATGCCACCTTTGGAGAAATATCTATTCAAATGCTGTGTCCATTTCTAAATAGGATTATTTGATTTTCTTTTTGTTGAGTTGTAATAATTCTTTATGCCTTCTGGATATTAGTCCTTTTTCTGATATATGATTTGCAAATATTTTTAGGTTGCCTTTTCACTTTGTTAATTATGTTTTTTGATGTACAAATTTTTTAAGTTTGGCATAGTTTTGTCTATTTTTGCTATTGTTGCCTGCACCTGTGATGGCCCATATGACACATTATTACCAAGTCCAATGCCATGAAACCTGTCCCCTCTGTTTTCTTCTAGCAGTTTTACAGCTTTAGGTCTTGCATTTGGGTCATTAATTCATTTGAGTTGATTTTGATATAGGGTGTACAATATGGTTTCTACTTTATTATTTTTTTATGTGTGGACACCTAGTTTCATGGTCCCCTTTGTTGAGAAACATCCTTTTCCCACTGAATTGTAAGCCAGGCGCTGAAAGACAAATACCATATGATATCACCGTTAACAGGAATCTAAACAACAAAACAAACAAGCAAGCAAAATATGACCAATGACACAAATACAGAACAGTCTGACAGGGTCCAGAGGGGAGAGGGGAGAGAATCATAGGGGAAAAGGGGATGGACTCACATGAATAAGTATAAAGGACACACAGACAATAACTAAGGTGGGGGTGGAAATGTGAGGGAGGTGGGGAGCACTGGGGGTGGGGCAAGGCTGGAAATATAAGACAGAAAACTGTACTTGAACAAGAATTAAATAAAAAAAAATAAAATATCTTCTTAATTAATGATTCTGAAAAAAACAATAATAATAACAGAATAATAAGTACTGGTAAGGATGTAGAGAAATGGAACCCTTGTGAACTACTGCTGGGATTATAAAATGGTGAAACTACTGTGGGAAACAGTATGGAACTTCACAAAAATTTAAAAATAGAACTGTATGATCCAGAAATCTCACCTCTGAATGTATATCCAAAGTAATTAAAAGCAGGATCTTAAATAGATATTTGCAAACCCATATTCATAGCAACACTATTCACAATAATTCATAGGTGGAAGCAACCCAAATGTCCATGGATGAATGACTGGATAAACAAAGTGTGCCATATACAAAAATGGAACATTGTTGGGTCTTATAAAAGGAAGGAAATACTACCACAGTTCTAACATGGATAAACCGTGAAGACATGCTAAGAAAAATAAGCCAATCACAAAAAGACAAATACTGCATGATTCCACTCATATGAGGTATCTACAGCAGTCAAATTGATAGAAGCAAAGTACAATGATGGATACCAGAACCCAGGAGGTGGGAGGTGTGGGAGGGAAGTTGTTTAATGGGAGTAGAGTTTCAGATTTGCAACACAAGAAATTTCTGGAGACCTGTTTCACAAATATGTGAAGATATTTTAACATTACTGAACTTTTACTTAAAAATGATTATCATGGTAATTTTATGTTATGTAGTTTTTACCACAATAGAAAAAAAACTAAAAATAATAGTGGTAGTCACTACATTTGATGCACTAGTTGTACACATATGATAGGTACATCTTGGGGTTTCATATAAATGTCCCTGAAAACTTTAAGGAGCTAAGTTAATACTAGGAAAGGTTTCAAAAATCATTTTGATTTGGTGATTACTATAAATGCATATTTAAATTAATTAAAAATAACAATACTTATATTTTATATTATGCACCTATAATACAAATGTGAGCTCACTTTGCCATCATACCAGGAGACATCTAGATTACATAAAAATATATAACATCCCATACATTTTTACCTATAAGGATGACAGAGCACACTCTTTTCTAGACTTAGCAAGTATCTTCAGAAATTTGGCCAGCTCTAAACATTGCAAATGTGTCCCCAGCTATTTATATTACCACAATGAGCATTATAGCCCTATATTATGTGCTGTGGTAATTTGATATATATGTCACAACTTCTCAACACTAAGGGAACTCCTGATTTCAGAATAGATATAAATTATTCTTGACTGTAATTGACAATACGATGGACTCAAAGAGAAGACAATAATTCATAAACTAGATTTGAAGTGGTGCCTTGGGGATACTTCAGCACTAACAGCAGATCTATCCTGTCTCAATCCATCACCACTGAGGGATAATATGTCACAGGATTGTTATCAAGACCTAAATAATTCAAAAGTCCCATGGGATATAATGAAGGATTAAGTTAAACTTTATTCTGAGGCAAGTCATAAAATCTGCTTTTGATTCTGCCAAGGTGGATGACAAACGCATTTAAAATGTAACAATCAATCCAGTAGTTTTCATAACTAACAAGTTGATGTAACCTCTACTGCAACCTCCACCCTGCCCCCCCAAAATCCTATTTACTGTTGGAGTGTGATGAAAGAATGAAAGAATAGAATCAGGGGCACCGAAGAAGAGGTTACCATTTACTAAAATAGTAAATGCTGCTTTAATCACATGGCATGAGAGTGAACTAAATCCACTGCCCAGATGTCACTTCAGGGGGCTCATGTCAGCAGCACATCTTAAATAACAATAATAATAGTAATGACAACGACAATAATTTGCCTTTCCTGTTGCCTGGTTGTTCCACTCCATTGTGTTTCATTGGTTCAAACCTTCTGATTTCACCTACCTTTGAGTGTCCAAGATAAACACCACTCGTGACTGTGAACCTTCCTTGTTTACTAAAGTCCAGAAAAGATGGATGGAAATACATCTTATTAAATAAAAATTTATATTATTATGAAAAAAAATTGAACCATCCAAGCTTAAATATATTTTCCTAAGATACCAATAGGAACACTAGTAGTTCTAATATTGGATATAGTTGGAAGTAAATTAGAAAGGAGGAATGAGGCAAAAAAAGAAAGAAAAGATGAAGAGTTTTGTCCTGGCCATGCTATGAGTGAGAGTTATGAAGACAGATATCTACTAACAACTGGAAATACATAAATAGAGGTTGAGAAAACGGTCAGAATGAAGTCTTGATTTGGAAGTCTTCAGCACGTGGGCTGGCTGAAGCCCTTAGAATAGACAAGAATTCCTTTCCGAAGGTGAGAGCATGGAAGACATAGAATCAAAAGAGCATCAATTGTGCCTCGAGGAACGAAGTGAGACAGGTAGAAGAAGAGGATAGCATGGTGTCCTTGAAGCTGATGAAGTAAACAATGTTTCCTATGACTAGAAAGTGTTCTGCACTCACTTAGTTTTTAAGGGCCATGGACCCATTATGTACTGGTACTTGCTTCAAGAGTGAAGTCCCAGAATACCTACAGTCAAAAATGAATGAAATGTGATTATGAATATTTTTATCTGAAACAGGAACCAAGCTGGGTCTATCCAACAAAAAAAGAAAGAAAAGTTGAAGGAGGGGAAAGAACAAACCTAAATCTGAATCAAGTCACAGGGAAAGGTCAGAGGAGAAGATGATCCTTTACACATTAACAAAATCACAGATGCTGGGCAGACGAGAGTCTTGTCTTCACTGGAACCAAACACCATTTGGAGTGGTTCAGTGCACGCTCAAGAGCTGACCAGCCCTTTGTGTGAACAGAGTTCCAAGAGCTTCACAGTGTATCATACACAGTAGTTAAGGGCACCAACCATAGCATCAGATAGACGTTAAGTCAAGTTCTGCATCTGTCACTTACACACCTGTGATTAAAATCCATTCTCACTGAGATTCACTTTCCCAATCTGTAAAATGGAGATGATAATAGTATATAGCATACATCATAGAATTGTAGTAAGAGTTAAATGAGATGTTGTATGGGAAGCACCTAGCACAGTTCTTAAAATAGTAAAAGCTCAGTAAATCTGTAAAATAGCCTAAGCCCTACTGATTACATTTCCCCACACTGAGAACCAAAACTATCTCAAAAAGAAAGTACCATCTGATAGTTCCTAGAATTATTTGGAAATTTTGTGACTTTATAGCATCATCATGTCAAGAAAGCCTAGCACTTTGGAAACCCTGCTCCTTAAGATTCTCCTCACCCACACTGTGTCTAGTCCCTCAGTGTTGCATTAGCCGGCTGTCATCTTCCAATGTTTTCCTGGGCCATAGATGCTTATGTTTGCTTTGCTCCCCAGACCACAGCCTCCTGAGTGATTTACCAATACTCGACTTGTCCTCGACCCTCATGTCAACCCCATTTTCTACACATACACCAAGATCCAGTTCAGAATCACCAAAGTAGGTTGACGATTTCCCAGAAAAACTCAGTGTCTTCTAAACTGTTTTTATCCTCCTTTAAATATTACTTAAAATTCAAAATAGATTTAATATCGACATGAGACTAAGTAAGTACTGCTTGGTCTTCAAACTATACAGTTCCCATTCACATACAACTGCCCACTTTGGAAAGCATTAAACAACCAAAGATCTGTTTACCTGGGTCCTCGGCCAGTCCTGCTCTAAGTGGATGGTAATTTAGGGAAAAGTTTTTTACTTTTTGAACTCTGGTTACTCAGTTGTAAAATAACGAAATTAAACCAAGGATTAAGTTGTTTTGTTACATATTATTTACCATAAAACTACATTTTCTTTGTATTTACCTCTATCCCAATCTAAGATAAATGGCTATATTCATTTCAAATAAAGAATAGGTATTGATTCTGCATATTAACTGATGAGCAGTTCAATAAGATCTAGCTTTCTAGGAGTTTGTCCCATAATTGTATAGCATGAAGAAACATGAACTGAGCCCTGGCTGGCATAGCTCAGTGGATTGAGTGCAAGCCTGTGAACCAGACGATCGCGGTTCGATTCCCAGTCAGGGCACATGCCTGGGTTGCAGGCCGGTTCCTTGCAGGCTAACTACCAGCAGGGAACGCACAAAAGGCAACCATACATTGATGTTTCTCTCCCTCTCTCCTTCCCCTCTAAAAATAAATAAATAAATAAAATTTTTTAAAAAAAGAAACATGAACTGAAAGCCATTATGTCTGGATCCCAAAGTACAATCAAAGATTCTAGACTTTCTGATCTTTAACAATGTCTTGGTCACAAGCAGTTATAACCAGATTACTTCCCTAATTTTTTAGGTTACAATAACACCAAATAAAATTTCAGAGTCTTTACCACTGGCCTCTCTGTGAAGATATCCAAGATTACAGATAGCACAGGAAATAGTGCCATTCACCCCTCACATTGATCCTGCTGCTAGAGCGCTGAGAATCAATACTCACTACTGCGATGATTTGCTGAATTTTCCACTCAAAGAAATCAGCTTTTATTTAGGCTGAAGAACCAAATGTCTACCACTTTTCAATAGAAGCTTGATGACTGGGGAGAATATTCAAGTCCCAAAGAAAGTCCAAGTTGGGAAAATTAGATGAAAAAAAACTTAAAAGTAGGGCAACCAAGTTTTTTGAAAAGTTCAAGTGCCATTCCTTCTGCAATGGGAGTGATGGCCTCCTAACTAAAAGTGATGATCTCTAGGTAGTACAGCATCACAGCCTGATATGGTCCCTCAAATAGGAGCTGCTTATTCCTCCAAACTGCCACCCAATGAGAATATAATTTAAGCATTACTCTTATTTCCATATTACTTCCAGAACTTTCCCCTTCTACTATCACACAAAAGTCCCTCAAACCATCCATTCCTTCCCCTAATGAACATCACTGTCCTAGTTATGCACCAACCTCCTGACTATGGCCTTAACTTCACCAAGACATCTGGTTAGTTTTCCTCTCTCCTCCTAATACTACTGCTGATACTACCACCATTCTGGTAAATCCCAATATTGGTAAAGACAACTTACATAGGTCTTGGTCACATAGTTCCTTGACTTCCTCAGTACCAGTGACCTTCACCTCATCTCCACAACAGAACCTGGTTCCATCACCAAGCCTGTACCTTCCTGGTCAGCATGCAGAATTGTTCTCCCTCCAAAATCAGACTCCATTATTCCATTTTCTAACCAAAACCTCTACTCCTCTACAGATCTCTCACCACCTTATTCCCCAACATGCCCCCCTTTTTTTTTGTTTTGCTGCTATCTTTAGTGCCTTGAGCCACCTGTTTTTTCCCCAGCTACTCACCAACTCCTAGATTCACAACCTATCCTGCTTACCCTGGACCCCATGGGCACGGTCAGTCCCAAGATTGACACAGTTATCATGCTTGTTGCCTTGATTCACCATGCCCTAAATCAATCTGATCAGCTTTCATTCTCAAGTACTCAGGAGCTTTATTCTGAAATACAAAATTGAGAATTTAGCTTTCAATTGTAACTTCTAAAACTTATTATTATTAAATAAGCCATGGAATTTGGAGGTAGATTGGTCTTAGAAATAATCTCATTCAAGTGCCCTTCAATTTGCCAATGAGAGAATAGAAAGTAACTCTAGGAGGTGAAATAACTTGCAAAGGTCATAGAGCTCATTCGGCAGCAAGGTTAGAACCACATCCTTGGGCTTCTGACCTCCAGGCTCCAGGATTAAACTTCTTTCCTTTATGCCACATTGCCTCCCCTGGCCGGTCACTCACTGATGTTTGTGAAACACAGGGGCTGGAATAAAGGACAGTTAATTCTCCGAATTAGGGAATTTTACTTCATACAACCATCCCTGAAGACATAAGAAGGCATTATCTTTGTTTTGATTTATTTTGTTCTATTTTTATCAATCATTGTCCTGTCCAACTGGGGAAAATAATTCTTAAATATGAATGACATAGTTATCACAATCTACAGTCACTGACAACCCTTGAGTCTGCCCAGACCTCTATACCCCAGGGCTGGCCATCAACTCCTTTTCACTTATATGTGGAATTTCATGAACAAAATAAACTAACAAACAAAATAAAAGTAGAATCAGAGCGGTCAGTGGGGGCAGGTGGGAAAGGTAAAAGGATTAAGAAAAAAATCTCATATACAGACAATGGTATGGTCGTTAGCAGAGGGAAACGGGGGTAGGAGGAGGCAAGAGAGGAAAAAGGGAGGATAAAGTGTTTTGGTGGAACATCAAATCACCCAGGTGACTCAGCCCCCTACAGCCCAGATTTGGCACCCTGTGACTTCCGGTATTCCCAAAACTAAAATCACCTTTGAAAGGGGAGAGATTTCAAACCATCAATGACATTTAGGAAAACACAACAAGGCAGCTGACAGCAAGTGGGAGAACTGTGTGAGGTCCCAAGGTGCCTACTTTGAATGGGGACTGAGGCATCACTGCCCTATGTATAATGTTTCTTGTATTTTGTATCTTCTTCAATAAATGTTTCCATTTTTCATGTTACATGGTGTGTTCCCTTTTCATTTTATTGATGGTTTCTTTTGCTGTGAGAAAGCTTTTTAGTTTGATGTAGTACCATTAGTCTATTTTTGTCCTTTGTTTCCCATGCCCCAGGAGGTGTATTGGCAATAACTGCTATGAGAGATGTCTACCTATTTCACTACCTATGTTTCCTTCTAGGGCTTTCATGGCTTCATGACTCACATTTAAGCCCTTTATCCATTTTGAGTTTATTCTTGTGTATGGTGTGAGTTGGTGGTCTAGTTTTACTTTTTTGCATGTATCTGTCCAATTTTCCCAACACCATTTATTGAAGAGACTGTCTTTACTCCATTGCATGCTCTTGCCCCCTTTGTCAAATATTAATTGACCATAAAGTTGTGGGCTCATTTCTGGGTTATCTGTTTTGTCCATTGATCTATATTCCCGTTCTTATGTCAGTACCAGGCTGTTTTGATTACAATGTATCAGGTATTGTGATACCTCTTTGTTTCTCTTTCTCAAGATTACTGAGTCTATTCAAGGTCTTTTGGGGATTCTGTATAAATTTTTGGAATATTTGTTCTATATCTGTGAAATATGCCATTGTTAAGTGAAATAAGCCAGTAAGAGAAAGACAAATACCATACGATCTTACTTATAAGTGGAATCTAATGAACAAAATAAACTGACATACAAAACAGAAAAAGAGGCATGGTTACATGGAACAGACTGACAGCTGTCAGAGGGGAGGGGAGAGAGGGAGACTGAATGAGAGAAAATAAAAGGACTAGTGAAAAAACATATATGCATGACCCATAGACACAGATAACAGGATGGTGATGGCCAGTGTGGGGCAGACAGGAGCTAGGAGGAGGTGAGCACAGGAGGGGGAAAAGAAGACATCTATAATAGTGTCAATAATTAAAAATAAAGTTAAAAAAGATTAAAAAAGAAAACTAAAAAAATGGCCAATAGATACAGCCACCAGTTGTTAGTCTTTATATGGAATGTCTTAGAGATAGTCCACTCCAACTCACTATATACATAGTGAAACTGAGGTTCAGATTCTTACCTAAGGTCACAAATCTAGTCAGAGGCTGAGCTAGGAGCCCTCTCCACTCTTCACACTGCCTCCCACAGTGAGCACTACCAACTTCTTTACAGCCACAAATGATTTTTTAATCCACTCATCAATTTTTTAGAGACACTGCTAAAATCCCATTACAATATTTCTGCACAACAAAGCTGTTTCTATGTAGCAGAGAGCAGTTCAGAATCATACCACTTTGTCTGCAAAGTCACATTTAACCCGAAGAGTACATGAAATTCTGAAGATGAATTTCTTTCTGGTGTCTCCCCACATGCCAATGACTCCACATGTAGGAAAAGCCTGGTTATATATTTATGTGTGTGTTTTTCCTTTTGAAAGGATTTGACCAGACCACACCATATGCAGGTCTTGGTTCTTTTATATCAGGATCACTTGCCTTTTACTGTTCCCTCCTTCTTATGACATATCTAGATCACTTTTAACATAAGACAAAAAAGCACCAAGCCTTGTACCCAGGTGACAGGTTGGGAAGATGCCCACTACATACAAGCAGTCATTACCTTCACTATGTTTGAAAATGTACTGTACATATTTCCTGTTCAATACAGATTTCCACAATTCACTCATTGAGCATACAGTCAGTGAGCATCTCCTGGATGCCTTGTAAGAAGTTAAGTGAGCAGAGAGATGAGCAGAGGTCCTGCCCTCAAAGTCTGCCAAAGAAAATGGGTGTTCACAGACAATGCAATAGAATTTCATAAATGCTATGATAGAAATTAAATTCAGGATCTGTGGGATCTCACAGGAGAGACATTTAACTATCTTTATGGGAAGAGTGGAGAGAAAATTTCCAAGTGGGTATCTGAAGTAAGGTGAGTCCTGAAGGATGGCTAAGAATTCTCTAAAAGGACTAGATGAAGGAGGAAATTCAAAGCAGAGAGAATAACATTTGCAAGGACCTGAAGTAGAAAATAATATGAAATATTTAGGAAACTGAAATCAGTGAAACATGAAGCTAAAAGAGGGGGCATATCTCTACCATAAAGGGCCTTTCATCCTACGGGCCCTAGGAAGACCACTAAAGCTGGGAGTCACCCTTGACACCTACATCATCACCTCTGTCTAATTCACCATCAAGTCTTCGTGACTGCACCTTCAAAATGTATCTGCTTCTGGCCACCTCTATTATTACCAGGATACAACCTGCCATCATGGTATCTTGTCTGGACCACTGCAAATGCTTCCAAATTGATTATTGCACTTTCATTTATGCTGCCCTTTGAATGATACTCAGCTCATCAAACAAAACTATAATTTTTATTATAAATATCATGCCAGCATTCTACTATAAAATCCTCAGTGGTTCCTGTTGCTTTTATATACTCAAGAATCTTTGATATGACCTACAATACTTCAGGATATTTTATCTCCCTGCTCATCAAATGTCTAATGCATGACTCCCTTGCCACCACACTGTGACCTGCTTGCCCTTCCATAAGAGCGCCAAACCAATTCACACCCCAGAGCTTTTACACAGGCAGTTCCAACTACCCAGAATGCTCTTCTACCCAATCACCATCCAGTTAATTCCTATGTATCCTCATAGTTCAATTTAAATCTCATTTCAAAGGGAGTATTTAATAACTCACAAATCTGAATTCTATCTCCTCTACATCTCTCACAACATCCTGGCCTGTTTCTTCATAGTACAAATATACCCTTGTATGAGGGTATATATACCCTTGTCTGAGGTATCATTAGCAAATATGTTTCCCCATATAGTTGGTTCTCTTTTTATTTTAATACTGTTTTCTTTAGCCATGCAAAAGCTTTTAATTTTGATGAGATCCCATTTGTTTATTCTTTCTTTTATGTCCCTTGCTCTAGGGGACATATCAGTAAAAATGTTGCTGCATGAAATATCTGAGATTTTCTTGCCAATGTTCTCCACTAGGACTTTAATGGTGTCACAGCTTATATTTTGACCCAGCAATAATCTGCTAGGATTATATCCTAAGAACTTTAAAACACCAATCCAAAAGAACCTGTGCACCCCAATGTTCATAGCAGCACAATTTACAATAGCCAAGAGTTGGAAGCAACCTAGGTACCCATCAGTAAATGAATGGATCAAAAAACTATGGTACATTTACACAATGGAATTCTATGCAGCAGAAAGAAAGAAGGAGCTCCTACCCTATGCAACAGCATAGGATGGAACTGGAAAGCATTATGCTGAGTGAAATAAGTCAGGCGGTAAAAGACAAATACCATATCATCTCACCTTTAACAGTAACTTAAACAACAAAACAAACAAGCAAGCAAAATATAACCAAAGACACTGAAATAGAGAACAGACAGACAGTGACCAGAGGGGCGAGAGGAAGAAATTTCAGAGGAAAAGGGGGAGGATTTACAGGAACTAGTATAAAGGACACATGGACAACTAAGGGGGGTGGAAATGGGAGGGAGGTGGGGAGCACTTGGGGGATGGGTTGGGATGGGAGTAAAAGACAGAAAACTGTACTTGAACAACAATTAAATTAAAAAAGAAAAGAAAAAAAGCACAGTATATAATCAAACATACATTTATGTAAATATTTGCTTAATACCTTTCTCCCCCAGTATACTATAAGCTCCATGTGGGCAAGGCCTGCTTCTATTTTCTTCACAGCTATACAACCAATGCTTAACATAGTGCCTGATACAGAGTGGGTGTTTAATAAATATCTGTGAAAGAGTGAATGAAAAAAAAGCCAGGAAACAAGAATAAAAAAAGAACAGTCACATTGACAAACACACTAGAGAAAGACAGATATCACATAGACATTCCAGGGTCAGCTTCAGTCTTCCATAGGTTCTCTTCACCTTTACTTTTTCTTATAGCTTCATTGAAATATATTTCACATACCATACCATTCACCCATTTATAATGTACAATTTAAGAAATTAAAAATAAAGTGTAAAATCAAACAATCTTTTCTATATTAAAAGTTATACAAACTTCACCACAATCAATTTATTAACATATTCATTACCCCAAAAAGAAATCCATACCCCTTAACAGTCACTCCCCAAGCCCCTCTCCCCAACCCTAGGCAACCACCAATCTACTTCCTTCCTTCATAGATTTGCTTATTCTGAATATTTTATATAAATTAAAGTATTCTGGATATTTTATATAAATGAAATTATAAAATATGCAGTCCCTGTGACTGGCTTCTTTCACTTATTAATATTTTCCAGGTTCATCCATGTCATAGCATATATCAGTATTGTTTTTCACCTGCCAAATAATATTTTGTTGTATGGATATACTACATTTTATTGATTGATTGATCAGTTAGTGGACATGTGGGTTTCTACTTTGGAGCCATTATGAATAATACTGTTATGAACAATTGTATGCAACTTTTGCATAGACTTAAGTTTTCATTTCTTTTAATTATATGCCTGTGAGTAAAATTGCTGGTTCATATAATAATTCTATGTTTAGCTTTTTGAGGAACTGCCAGACTTAGTTTCCCAATGTGAATGCTCCCTCTTTCAACCTTACCAGCACCATACAAACAGAGTAGGATTTTTCCACAACCTCATCAACCCCTGTTGTAATCTTTTTTTATCCTGTCCTTTTAGTGGATGTGAAGTAATATTTCATAATGGTTTTCATTTGCATTTTACTGATGCTAATGATATTGAGCATCTTTTTATGTGCTTATTAGCCATTTGTATATTCTCACCTATGCTTGCAAAAGTTCCAACCCATAATAAATAGACTATATTAAAGTGTACCCATACCCCTTATTGAAGATAATATGTATGTTACTTATAATATTGGGTTGCATTGCTACTGACTACCAGACAAAAGTTACATTTTATAAACATGTAATCAAATATATATTAATTTAAATGCCATGATTTTATTTTCCTATTTTGAAATCAACAGAACATCTTCTCAGCTTTCTAAAACTGCTGTGGGTCACACCTATGCTTCTTAATGTTCACTCCCACTCAGTGGTAAAACAGGCTATTGTGCATAAGGTATTAAGAAAAGAAAAGCAGTATTATACTGCCTGAAGGTGTTCTGAGAGCACAGAGGAAGAATAATGCAGGCCCAATCAGAACTATTGCCTTAGTTTTTCTTTATAGTTTATTTCCAGTTTTGTAGGAAGAGAAACTAAACATTAATACCAGAATTCACTATATATCTATTTTAATTTTTGAATATCTGTACATATTGATACTTTTAAGTTTCACTTCACAATATTAATTTATTAATTTTGAAAAATTATTTTGTAGTCTTCCTAAAACCCCTATTTATAAATTCCCTTCAAAAAATTATAATTTAGGGGAGAAATGGAGACAAATGTACCTGAACAATAATTTAAAAAGGAAAAAAGAATAAAATTAGAATTTACTCAGTGCCTCTGTGCACCATGCTGCACATCTAATATTTATTATCTCATTTAACATCAAAGATGCCTGTACTTGATGAATAACAATTCTAACTGGCTAAAGATCTGTTTTTCATAGTTAACAAAGGCAAATGATCTTACTGATTTCAGAAATTTGATTCATTCAAAATTATCAGGGTGGCTAACACACTACCCTATGATCCATAGGTAGGTAGGTAAGGAGGTAGATGATAGATGACAGATGATAGATAGATAGATAGATAGATAGATAGATAGATAGATAGATAGATTCCCCTTACAGAAAATTCAGTTTCTTTAATTTGACCTTTTCTCCTCTTTCCTTTTGATTCAGAGTTGTTCATTCAGCCTGAAGAGTATACTGATTTATCTGCTTCCCCTTCTTAATCACTAATAATCAGGACAATGAATCCCTGGTCAGCATTAAACTTAGAAGCAAAGCCTTGGGTCTATTGACCACAGAGAAAGATAACATCTAGGCCTCTGTTGTGTTTCAGCTCCAGACCCAGGAAAGCTAAACAGTCCCACTGACCAAATCCTTGTGAAACCAGACAGAGTAACAGCATGACTGGCATTGGGACCAGATGCAGTGATGAACTGTGCCCTCCCCTAGCACCAACAAAGCAACAGAGACCACAACCCTAATTCATTAATTCACCAGGATTCATTACTTTTCCCCTATGTAACCCATCCCCTGAAGCCATTAGTGAGCCAAGTTTTTGAGCATGAGCTCACCTGTGACTCCAGGCATGGTTACCATTTCCTTAATAAACTTTTACTTTCTTTGCTGCAAACTCCTATTCACATTTGGCTGGGCTTTGATGGATGCAGATGAATGTACCCCTTTAGTTCAGTAACAACAGATGATGATGATGATAGATAGATAGATAGATAGATAGATAGATAGATAGATAGATGATAGAGATTTGGGAGCATGAATTATGCCCAGAGAAGCAGGAAGACCCTCTCCCCATGTTAAGAATCTGTAAACTCAGTTGTGTATACTGCTCACATAGCTCAAAAAAGCTATTGAATACCTGCAAGATTGACAAAGCATCCCATCAGTTAAAGACAAAAGCTATATAAGTCACAGGTATTCACAACTTCATCAATCACAAAAATTTAGTGAACCCACGGGCATCTCAAAAAGACTCAGATGAACTGAGATTCAGGGATCAGATTAGCAACATAGGATTCTCCTGAATTTTCCACTCCCTATGATGGCACCTAATGAACAGCTACACATGAAGCAACTCCCTCCAAGAGAAATCCAGAAAACAGCTAAGTAATCTGACACATTGAGCAACTGAGAAAATACATTGAAAAGGCTGAGACACATTCTCACCACAAACTCCTCTCCCAGCACAGTGCCCTACAGTCAGCCCCCAGCTCCCCACTTCTCCCCAGAAGTAAAGGGTTTGGACCACACAACTGGTGCCCCACCCACCCAAGGGATAGGCTCCCAAGTCACCCAGTTCTGAAAAACAAAGGGGCTTGTATTCATGAGTTCACAGGACTATAGCAAACAAAGAAGCAGTTCTTAACAGGTACACAGAACTAGCCTTACCTATGTCCCTAGGGTTCAGCACAGAGGAAGCAGGAAGCAAGCAAAAACACCCATCTCCCAGTCTGACCCCATACTTTACAAGCTGCTGCCTGAGAATCAGGCTTCTAATTAGCACACATCTAGGTGCAGCTGCACTCTGGTCCTCAGAGAAGCCCAAGGAAGTAGTGCTTCCCTGCTTTTTTCTCCTCCATCTCTTTCCAACAATAAAATCAAATCGCTACCATCTCCCTGGAATGAGCTTGTCCACATATCGAGCACCCTAACTTTTACAGCTGCCATCCAAGGGACAAGCCCCCCAACCACCTAACTCTGATAAGCAATGGGACTTGCATTCATGAGTTTCACAAGACTATAGCAAACAAAGGAGCAGATTTTAAACAGGCACAGAGCACCCTCCACAGATATAGATAGATACGGGTTCAGCATAGAGGGAGCAGGCAAAAATGCTCATCTCCAGTTTCTCCCTGGCAGGGGTTTCACTGAATATTTTCCCAGCTGTTGTCCAAGGGCTAGGGTCTGGCTTCTAATCTGCCAGCATCAACACACTGACTACAGTCCTCCCCTTTGGGATCCTAACAAGATACACTCTTTACTATGGGAGCCACTAAGAACAAAGACAATCAGTCACTCTGGTACCCAGGACATCGGGCTAGGCCAATGGACAAAGTTCACCTCCTGCATGAGACAGGTTTGTTGAGACTGGAAAAGGGGGCAGTTTTATGTGATGTGCAGAAACCAACACAGAGAATCAAGGAGAAACTGGTGAACTCCTCCTGGTTCACTAGAAGCTCAAAAAAAAAGAGCTAGAAGTGAGACGAGAGCAGGATGACAAAGTTGAGCAATTTTTCTATATTTCAGGACTACAAAGTCTTCTGACAATAGCATTCCATCACTGAACTCTCTATCTACTACTTAATCTAGGTTTTTCTTTTAACTGAAACAAAGTAGCAGTTATACATAGGGAAACAAGTGAAACAGAATCCAATGTATACAATAAAAATTAAATCTGCTTCCTACTCCAAATCATCTCAATTCCACTGCCCCAATTAACTGTTAGCAGTTTCCTGCATGCTCATTAAGATAGCTTCTAGTTAATACAACTTGCCAGTTATAAAAATAGTCACAGGGATGTAAAGTACAGCATAGGGAATATAGTCAATGATAGTGTAATAACTATGTGTGGTGGTAGGTGGTACTAGACTTTTTGGGGGGATTACTTTACAAAATATATAAATGTCTAATCACTATGTTGTATACGTAAAACTAATATAATGTTGTATGTCAACTATAATTGAAAAATAAAAAATATTTTAAAGACATTTATTTAATGACATCATACACTCTGCTCTGCATCCTGCTTTTTAATGATAGAGATATTCTATGTCAGCACAAGTACATTTATGAATCAACCATCACTTAATCAATCCCCAATGGATAGATATATTGGCATTGCTATTAGAAATATCAAAAATGCTGAGATATTCTTTTTCTATAAACTCCTCCCCCAGCTCCCAGCTTCCCCCTGAGAAACAAAGGGTTTGGACCACACAACTGGTGCACCAACGTTTTTCATACATAACTATATCAGACGCTTATCTTAGGATATATTTCTAGGCATGGAGTTACGAGGTGAAGGGATATGTATACATTTTCAGTTTCATTAGAGTATCCAAAATGTTGGTACCTATTTTTCTGTCACCCACAATGTTCGAGGTTCAGTTTCTTCACTCTCCAACCCTGTATATTTCCAAACATCTAAATGGCAGCAATCAGGTAGGTATCTCCTTGTTTTGATTTGCAGGTCTTTATAAGGAAAGATGAGTACTTTTTATTATATTTATACAATCTATTCTAATTTCTTTCTCTATGAATCGTTGTAAGGGAACGAGGGGATGCCACATGGCTCCAGCAGCAAAAGCGTCTGGGAAATACTGGACTCTGTTTAACCTCTGACTGTTTACCTCTGTCGCCTCGGGTTTGGCTGACTAGCCAGAAAACCAGAATTCAGCCCCATGAATGTCGTGCCCACAGGTTAAGGGTTTGTAGAGTGTGGATGACTGCCTGATGTTATCTGTTAACTTAGAAATCCATTGTTCTTTCTGGTGGTCTACATGGCTACCCACCATATGGTTTTACTATTAACCCCTTATAAAAAGAAACCCTGTCCTGGGAGGGGTGAGGATAATTCCCAGCGCCACCACTAGGAGCGCAGCCGCCTTGTCAGTGTGTGTAAGTTTCTCCCATTAAAGCTCTTATGAATTTGAATAAGGCTACTTCGCAGTTCTTCAGAATCAATCCTGAATTTAGATATTTAGGGTTCTCCCCCAACAACTGCCCATTTCTATTTTTGCCTATATTTCTACTGAAGTGACTTTTAAATAGGCACAGGTAACCCCTTCTGGCTTTTTTCTCTTATTAAATCTTCTAGTGCTGCTTTGGTCTGAATGGCTATTAGAGAAAATATCTTTTCTTTCTCAAGGAATATAGGAATCACTTGAGAGTTTAAGCTTTTCCTCATGAATTCATAAAGCCTAGATTATTTTTTAAGTAGCATGTTGTTTTTACCACTGCCAGAAGGCCACAAAAGAAATCTCCTACTTTTGCATGTATGTGGTTACCATTTCAAATTTGAGAAGCTAGACCAGAATATGAAAAAACTTATAGCCCTTATCAGATAAATATTTAATATTCAAATAGACTCCCTTGAATTTTTACAACCTCTTTGTTTCCTTGTTCTCCATGTTTTGCCAAAAAAAAAAAGATTCTCCTTCTTCAAATCTCCTATAATTGAGCTTTCTTTTCACTTGATTATTCAGTCAAATTCTTGACCAGCAGGAGTTCTTAGCTTAAGGTGGATATGCCATAAATATTTAGAGGGTTTTGAGCCAACATATGGAAAATTCTAAGCCTCCTTCGGAATGTCTTTTCATTCGCATACCTGCTGCTTTGGGCAAGAACTCCCAAGGACATGAAGTGATGCTCCCCCATTCCCAGATAATAAGATTATGGATCCATCTCCATTTCACCCTCATTATATCCTATACAAATGCTTCAATGGCATTCTTGACATTTTGTTACACTTAATTTACATAATATTTACATATCTATCTAGCTGACGAGTCTGGAAGTTCCTGAAAACTTGTGTCTAAATCCTATCTATATTACTGCCCGGCATAAACCTTAGCACATGGTAAAGCTTCAGTAAATATAAGGAATGAGCAAAGGAACGAAGTTGTGTTGGCTCTTCACTTACTACAAATTAACACAATACTCAAGGTAACCCTTCCTCGTTCACACTTTAAAACGTGATTTAGGAAAATTTCCCAACAGACCCCTTCCCCTGGAAGCAGGAAGATAACCGGGTCTTTCTAAAGACAATCACGAGATGCTTTTGGAGCCTAATCAGCCCTTGTCAGACCTTCTTCAGTGACATTAAAAACTCGATTATAGAAAATCTAGGCTTGATAGATCTGACAAAGCAATTTAAAATATTTAATACTGAACTCTTCTCAAAGGGACACTGCTCTCCTTTCCTGGTTAGATGCTATGTTATCTTTCTTCAGTCTGAATGAGGTAGCTGATTACGTAAAAAGTAAATGCATAACTGAAAGTGACAGTTGTTGGTAACTCAGACCCCTCAGAAGCCAGCCTTCCTTGAGAACATCTGTGCTGGGATTTCTGTCTCCTTCTTGAGATGATGCTATTTTTCCTTTCTTATAGAGCAGCCTCTAGCCAGAAGGGCATCCGTAGGTGGCCAGCACCAGAGAGAGCAGCCTCCCAGGGATGCAGGAGCGGCCTCATTTCCAGCTTGAATTGATTCTTAATGGAATCTACAATGCCAAAAAAAAGTTTTTGCTGAATTCTGAACTGAATCATGTCACAACACACTGATTAGACTGACAGCTTAGCTTGAGATCCTGGGAGAAATATAATTGAATAGGGACTAAGAGACTTGAGGGGAACCAGCCCACTTCTGATGCTATGTGATTGAGAATAAGGAGTAGCCTGGGGTCACAGAAGGTAAAGCTGGAGAGGAGCATCTCAATAAGAAGATACCTGGATCAGGTGAGGAAACTGAAGCCCTAAGCAGTGCCCAGTTTTCCTGGGTGCAAGTGTGATTGGGAACTAAGCAGAGAGGTGGTGAGTGTCGATTCCTCTTTTCAAGTCTGGTGGTGAAAGGAACGAAGGCAATAGGAACTTTTTAAATAATTCATATGACATGGCAATAATTGGTGTCACAGGGTCTCACCTGATATAATGGATTGCAGAAAATCAACACTTTTAAATAGCAAGATAGATACCCTTTGGTTATGCACTTTTTAGATCTACAAATTCATTCAGCCTTTACCTTTTGAGACCTAAGAAGTAGCTCCTACAGACTCTGCAAGAGACAGAATAATGGAACCCCCAAAATGTTTACATCCAACCCCTAAAACCTACAAATATTTTACCTTACATGGCAAAAGGGACTTTGTAGATATGATTATATTAGGAACATTGAGATAGGAAGATTATCCCGGCTTACCCCAATGGACCCAATGCCGTCACAAGGGTCCTGATGGAAGAGAGGTAGGAGGGTCAGCGTGAGAACAAGCTGTGATGATGGAAGAGATCAAAATGAGGTGAAGAAGGGGTCAAAAGCCAAAGAATCCAGGCATCCTGTAGAAGCTGGAAAAGGCAAAAAAAAAAAAGATGGGGGGGATGGGGATTCTGCCATAGAGCCTTTAAAAGGAACACAGCTCTGCTGACACCTCGAACTTCTGACCTCCAAAACTATAACATAATTTTTTGTTGTTGTAAACCTCTGTGTTGTGATTCATTCTAGCAGCAATAGGAAACTAATACAGAACCTAAAATGGATTATGAAGAGAAAATTAATTGGCCCATTTAGTGGACTTTAGCCCTGGGTCAGTGAGACCATGAGCAGGATCAATATGCAGGTGTGATCTAACCACCACCTTTCCCCAACCCAACCATGGTCCTCCACAGCTCTATGCCATGGACCCATTCTGTCCCCTTGTTCAGCTATTATTCTCTCATGTCCTTTTTCCACCTGCGACATTCCCATTTATCCTTGAACGCAATTCAGATGCTAATACCTTGTCTGTGATGGCCTATCAGATGCCTCCAGGCATAGGTTTTCTCCCTTGTTCCCATTGAACTTTGCGCTTGTCATTAAATCTACCCTGTGCCCCCCGCCACCTCACTTCCTGCTCTTGCCTTAGTTTTCACAAGGGTAAAAGTTAATCTAATCCCCAACTCATACAATATTAGGCAGTTTGTTGGCAAAGGATTTCCCCATTTTTTATTTTATTTTTAAATTATATTTTATTGATTATGCTATTACTGTTGTCCCAGTTTTTCCCACTTTGCCCCCCTCTACCCAGAAATTCCCCCACACACACTCCCTCAGACAATTCCCGCACCACTGATCATGTCCATAGGTCACGCATATAAGTTCTTAGGCTACAGAGTGTCCTATACTGTTCTTCACATCCCCATGGCTATTCCGTAACTACCTATTGATATTTCTTAATCCCCTCCCTTATTCACCTATTCCCCCACAACCACCTGCAATCCGTCAAACATCAAAATGCTCTCCATATCCATGATTTTGTCTCTGTTCTTCTTATTTGCCTAGTTTATTTTTTAGATTCAGTCATTGATAGATTTGTATTTTTTGCCATTTTATTATTCATAGATTTGATCTTGTTTTCTTAAATAAGTCCCTTTAACATTTCATATATTGCTTTGGTGATGATGAACTCCTGTAATTTTTACTTGTCTGGGAAGCTCTTTATCTACCCTTCAATGAGAAATGATAATTCTCTGGGTATGACAATCTTGGCTGTAGGTCTCTGTTTTTCATGATTTTGAATTTTTCTTGCCAGTCTCTTCTAGCCTGCAAAGTTTCTCCTGAGCAATCAGTCGACAGTCTTATGAGGACTTCCCTGTAGGTAACTAACTTCTTTTCCGTTGCTGCTTTTAAGATTCTCTCTTTATCTTTAACCTTTGACACTTTAATTATGATGTGTCTTGGAATGGGCCTCTTTGCATCCATCTCATTTGGGACTCTCAGTGCTTCTAGGATTTGCATGTCTATTTCCTTCACCAAACTAGGAAAGTTTTCTTTCGTTACTTTTTAAAATAGATTTCCAATTTCTTACTCTTCCTCTTCTATTTATGGCACCATTATAATGCAAATATTGGAATGCTTGAAGTTGTCCCAGAGGCTGTTCATACTATTCTCACTTTTTCAGATTCTTTTATCTTCTTGTTGCTCTGATTGGTTGTTTTCTGCTTCCTTATGTTCCAAATCATTGATTTGATTCTCAGCTTCATCCATTCTATTGTTGTTTCCCTGTAAATTGTTCTTTATTTCAATTAATGAATCCTTCATTTCTGGCTGTATCTTTTTTATGCTGTTGAGGTCCTCATTAAGTTCCTTGAGCATCCTTATAAAGAATAAGGTTATATATAAGCACTGTGATAGATTGCTTATCTCCATTTTGTTTAGTCCTTTTTCTGGAATTTTGACCTGTTCTTTCATTTGGGCCATGTTTCTTCATCTCCTCATTTTGGCAGCCTCCCTGTGTTTGTTTCTATACATTAGGTAGAGCTGCTATGACTCCCTGTCTTGGTAGAGTGGCCTAATGTTGTAAGTGTCCTGTAGGGTCCAGTAGCACAGATCCCCTAACACCCAAGCTGGGTACTTGAGTTATGTCCTTTGTGTGTGCTGAGTACACACTCCTCTTGTAGTTGAGCCTCGGTTGCTGTTGGCAGGTAAATGGGCGGGATTTACCCAGGCCAGTCAGTTTCAAGGATTGGCTGTAACCACTAGCCATGAACCTCTGCCCTCCACATAGAATCAGCTATCCAGGAGTAGGGTGGTAGTGCTCAGATGTGATCTCTAGCTGTCCACTGGGTGTGCAGGCCCTGGGGTT
Source organism: Sturnira hondurensis (assembly GCF_014824575.4). Lineage (NCBI taxonomy): Eukaryota > Metazoa > Chordata > Mammalia > Chiroptera > Phyllostomidae > Sturnira > Sturnira hondurensis. The sequence goes on from NW_028080827.1 coordinate 9,450,715, forward strand.
TCCCAGGTGGTGCAGCCCAAGGTCAGCCCCCACCTTTGTGTTGCCCTGGAATGCTCTGCCATAACTATACAGCAATCTGAGATGGCTGCTACTTGTGCTAGGCTTGGAGATTTCCAGGCAAAACCAAGCTGTGAATCTAAGCTGGCTGCTGCGAGTGCTGTGCCTGGGACCATTTAGCAAGAAGTATGATGGTAAAGGTGGGGGTTCACTGAGTCCAGCTGTTGCTTATTTGAAAGAATTTAGGAAGCCTGAAGCTTGAGCCAAGACCAGCCATTTATATGGAAAAGCTACTGTTAACAGTAGTAACTTGGGTGGGACAGAGCCTCAGGGGATATCCAGGGTAAAGCAAACAATGTTAGCCAAGTTAATGGAGCCTCAGATAGGCACCCACTTGCCAGCTCTGTGGCTCGGCCCACCCTTCTCTCTGGGAGAAAACTCACCCCCAGCTCTCACCTTGATGCCAGACACTTCAGTTCCTCCCTGTATGCCACTGGTGCCTTTCAAAGTGCTATCCTGTTGCTGGAGTTCAGAGGAAGTGCATCTGAGTAAGTTCATGTATGGGTCCTTCAAGAAGAACTGCTTGAGACTCTAGAAGTTTCTTCCACTGACTCAATCGCTGCTGGGTTTTACAGCCAGAAGTTGTAGAACCTTGTCTTCCTGGCACTGGTACACTGGGCTGGGGGTCTGGTGTGGGGCTGGGATTCCTCGCTCCCAGGGTGTTCCTGCCAAATTTTTATCCACCACACGTGGATATGGGGCCAGCCCTTCTGTGTCTCTACCCCTCCTACCAGTCTGGATGAATGTGGTTTCTTTAATTCTGTATTCAGACTCCCATTCAACTTGATTTCTGCAGGCTCTGAGTGATGGTTGTTCAATAATTTAGTTGTAATTTTGATGTGGTCGTGCAAGGAGATGAGCCATGTTTACCTATGCCACATCTTGACTGAAAGTCTCATTATTTTTTAAATTACTTTTTACAAATCATTTTCAAATCAATCATCAGTACTACATTGTCTTAATTACTGAAGCTTTGGAATAAGTTTTAAAATTAGGTACTGTGAGGCTTTTAATAATTGGGGGGGTCAATATTATTTTGGCTAATCAGGGCCCCTTGAGGTTCTAGGAATCATGACCAACTTTTATTTGTTTACCTTCTATCTTGTGACCTTGTTGACTCATTTATTAATTCTATGAGATTTTTATTGGTTTTTTTGTAGATTCCTTGACACTTTTTATAAAATCACATCATCTGAAAATAGGAACAGTTATATTTCTTCCCTTTTGGTGTATATGCCTTTTACTTCCTTTTCTTGACTTATTGCTCCAATTAGACCTCTCAGCACTGTACTCAATAAGAGGAATATGAGCCGGCATCCTTTCCTTGTTCCCAATCTTAGGGAAATAACAAATATCTTTAGCCATTTAGTATATTAGCTGGAGGTTTTCTGTCACTGTGTCATATGAAGTAGAGGAGGTTCTTTCTATTCTTATTTTTCTGGAAAAAATGTTTAATCATATACGGGAGTTGAGTTTTGTCAAATACTTTTCTTACATTGATACGGTCATTTAGGTGTTTTTTTTTTTAGCTTGGTAATATGGTAGATAACACTGGTTAATTTTCAAATACTGAACAACTTTTTGCATCCCTTGAAAAACTTTACTTGATCACAATGTATACTTTTTTTCTAAATATGACTGAATTAGATTTGCTAATATCTTGTTAAGAGAGACCTCCGTGCTCTGAGTGATTTCCCCTTTCTTGTGTCTTGGCCTAGAAACTTGCCCTAGGCAATAAATGAGGCAATATTAGGTCTTAACACATTTGTTTTCCATCTCTTTGGGATCATTCTGTTTGTTTTGTTTTGTTTTCTGAGTATCAATGTCTTGAGAGTTGTTTTATACATTTTGACCAGCTTTTTAGTTGTCCGGGTAATAGCATAAATCCAAACTTGTTACTTTATATTGATTGGGAGTACAAGTTCTTCTCTGCCATCTTATGCAGAGTTGTGTAAATATTGCCTGGTAAAACCTTATTTTGTTTATCAAATTATTCTATGCAGCTTGCTGATAAGCATTTAATACTTTCATTTAGGCTCATGGCTCCATTCCCATGGAGTGTCTTACAGGTTTCCCTAGCAGCCCTGTGAGATGGGCTGGGGCATCTAACAGCCATAAGGACATCTCGAGGCTTACAGGATGGGGAGAGCTACCCTTTCCCATGTATTAGCAGAAGTGGCAGATGGCAGCTTTCTTGCTTAATAACCACCAGATGGCATGTAGCTATGCCCTGTGGTGCAGGAAGGAAGAAACTGGGTTGATCATGTATTTTCTACACTTAAGCTCCTCTTCCTTGATCAAAATTTTTCTTTGATATTAGTTATATGTCTATGTTAGGATAACCTAAAGAATGGGACTGGCATTTTGTTGTGGCTGCAGAGAGCATTCATTTAATTTCATGAACTGTGAGCATATTAGACCAGCTAGTAACTTTCTAGTCTGCTAACCAAACTCATAGATTTCTGTTCACTTGTATCCTGAGTCATAATGTCTGCTTGTATATGTTTGTATATGCTCTGATCCATTCTAAAACCTTTTATCCAGCTCTTTTCAGGAATGATAAACTGTCTAAATAACTGCAGTTTAATCTTTTGAGTATCAGAATATTTATTGTGAAATTTCAAAATAAATCTTCCTAAAAACTTTGTATAATATATTTGATTTTATTGAGTGGTACTCTAAGCATAATTTCATTTTTTTCTGTTAGAGAAATCAATTATGATACAGGTACAGTTGGTGTTGTAGAAACAAATGAAACCAAAAACGTACTGAATTTTAATCCTAGAGATAGTCCTAGAGCATAACTTCACTATGGTTTTAAAAAGAAGCTGAAAGTAGATATTCATTTAATTACATAACACATTATAATGATTCAATGGGAATGGAGTACCCAATATTATAGCCAAAACCAAATTATGCCAACGTTAGTCTGACATGTTTCACTGGGTTTCAGAATCACAGGGGTCCTGAAGGGTAATTAGACATTAAGATGTATTTTTTCTTGTCAGTATTTAGCTAGTAGGTTAATCTTTCTAGGGTTGCATATATAGTACCTTCAATGTACATAAATAGTATATGATATATTATGGAAAGAGAGGCTGCTGTATCATTGAAATACATTCCAAGCTACTTTTCCTAAGAACTGACCTTTTATTTTCTGGTTCCATTTCCTGCTTAGTACTTTTGCCTCACAGGCTGGCCATAGCCTTTTTGCCTTGAAAGAAACGTATTTGTTTTACAGATGCATCTTACTGGTTCATAGATTTTAATGTATGTTAAGTTGTTTTTATTTTAAAGTCATGTAGATAACCTAGGCAAACAATGCCATTTAAGAAATAAGGGGAAGTTCACAAATGGTCTCAGGAAAACTGGAAATCCACCAGTTTTCTTTTCTTCTTTTACAAAAGAACTGGCTTATTCATTCAAACTTGCCATTTTGTGAATTTTTTTAAGAAAACCAAATATCAAGCAATTTTATGTGGTTCAATCTATTACATAATATAAATTCCCCACCAAAGACCTAAAAAAGTGAAAAAAAGAACAAATTTTATGGTGGAACTATGCCTGATTGATTTCCATGCTTACCAACAGTCATACCTTTGTCAGTCACTATCTCTCCACTGAAATCAAGCTTTCTGAGATGGCAAATTCATTTTTGTCTTCAAGCTAGAACCCTCAACCCATCCCAAGAAATAACTTTGTTTAATCTGAATTTAGATTGGCATTTTTCACTTCTATTTTTGAAAGTGTAATGTATTCCCACTTACTTGTCATGTTGGAGTCAACATATGTCTTATCATTGCTTTCTTTGAATTTACTTGGGAAAAACAAGTATTAATGTTTTATTGACATAAATACTCTTTTATAGATATCCTCTTGTTTGCTAAAAATAGGCTAGCCATCAGAGAGACACAAATTAAAACCACAATGACATATCACTTCACACCTGTCAGTATGGCCATCATAAACAATTCAACAAATAACAAGTGCTGGTAAGGATGTGGAGAAAAGGGAACCCTAGTGCACTCTCAGTGGGAATGCAGACTGGTGCAGCCACTGTGGAAAACAGTATGGGATTTTCTCAGAAAACTAAAAATGGAACTGCCTTTTGACCCAGCAATACCACTGCTGGGATTATTATACCCCAAGAATTCTGAAACACCAATTCAAAATAACCTATGCATCCCAATGTTCATAGCAGCACAGTTGATAATACCTAAGTGCTGGAAGCAACCTAAGTGTCCATCAGCAAATAAATAGATCAAAAAACTATGGTACATTTACACAGTGAAATACTACAGAGCAGAAAGAAAGAAGGAGCTCCCACCCTTTGCAACAGCATGGATGGAACTGGAGAGCATTATGCTAAGTAAATCCAGGTAGTGAAACACAGATACCATATGATCTCACCTGTAAGTGGAACCTAATCAACAAAACAAAAAAGTAAGCAAAATATAACCAGAGACATTGAAATAAAAAAATAAACTGACAGTACCAGAGGGAGGCAGGAGAGGGATAATGGGAGAAAAATAGAGGAAGGGCCATCAGGAACATATATTAAAAAACACATGGACAAAGCCAAAGGGGATAGGTTTGAGAGTGGAAAGTAGGGGTGAGTGGGGCAAGGGGTTCATGATGGGGTGCAAATGGAGACAACTGTACTTGAACGACAATAAAAATAGAAAAAAATTAAAAATATGCCACAATAAAAAATTTTAAAATGCCACATATAAAAATTAACTCAAAATGAGTTAAAGACCTAAACATCGATGCTAAAACTATAAAACTCAGAGAAGAAATCACAGGGGGAAATCTTCATGACGCTGGATTTGGCAATGACTTCTTGGGTCTGACACTAAAAGCACAGGCAACAAAGTGATACTGGACAAGTTATACATCAAAACTAAAAGCTTCTTGTGCATCAAAGACACTATTAATAGAGCAAAAAGGCAACCTACAAAATGGGAGAGAATATTAGTAAACATAAGTAAATGTATAGTAAAGATGCTAATATTCAGAATATATAAAGAACTCCTACTACTCAACAAAACAAAGAAAAAAACTAGATTCAAAATCAGTCAAAGGATTTAACTAGTCATTTCTCCCCAATACTATACAAATGGCCAACAAGTACATGAAAAGAGGCTCAACATTACTAATCACTAGGGAAATTAAAATAAAAACCACAAAAATTACTATCAAAAAACCTCAGAGAATAAGTGTTGACAAAGATGTGGAGAATGGAATGCTGTACACTCTTGGTGGGAATGGAAAATGGTTAAGCTGCTATGGGAAACAGAATGACCATTCTTCAAAAAATTAAAAAATTACCATATGATCTAGCAATTGAGTCTCAAAGAGATATTTGTACACTTATGTTCAAAGCTGTATTATTCCTAACATCTAAAAGGAAGAAACAACCCAAGTGTGTATTAATAAATGAATGAATAAACAAGGTGTAGTACATATATACAATGTAATACATTTAACCTCAAAAAGAAAAGAAACTCTGATACATGCTACAACATGGGTGCACCTTAAGGACATTATGCTAAACGAAATAAGCCAATCACAAAAAAAAAAATATTGTGTGAACCTATCTTAGAAGATAAAAGACATGTATAGTAAAATAACAGCAAACTCACAGTTATTAACAACCACACCTAAAACAAAAGCAAACTAAGCAAACAACTAGAGACAGACACCAAATTCATAGAAACAGAAAGCAAAATGGTTGTTGCTGGGTACAAGGACAGAAGAGAAAGGGGAAGTAGCATGTTGTTATTTGATGGGTATAGAGTTTCAGTTTTGCAAGACAAAAAGAGCTCTGGAAATTGGTTGTACAACAATTGGGTGTACTTACTACTGAACCGCACACTTCAATACGGTAAAAATGAAAGAAAGGGTTCCCAGACTAATTCCAATGTGTGTAGGTATGTCAGAGTGGGGTGCAGGTGGTAGTTACCCTCATACCAACCAATAATTCTCAGACACCAGCAGGGCATCCAAAACTTCAACAGTCTACCTGAAGTTAGCATCAGATTTCACCCACGGTTCCATCCTACAACACACACGCATGCATGCATACACACACACACACACACACACACTTCCAAAGCGAGCTGCAAACCCAGGCTACCTGTGTTTTGACTGTCTATAGATTGGAGGTACCAATGACCCTGTTTAGAATGCCACTTGTACTTTTGACCTACTGGCTATAAATCAGAGTTTCCCCCAGTCCCCCTTCTGGGTTTGATTAATTTGCTAAAATGGCTCCCAGAACTCAGAGAAATATATTACTTACTGGTTTACTATAAAAGGATATGACACAACTTCCAGCCAAGATGGAGGCATAGGTAGACATACTGTGCCTCCTCGCACAACCAAAATTAAGGACAACAAAAATTTAGAAACAAAAAAACAACCAACAGACAGAAAAATTGAAGTGTACCAAAGTCCAACAACCATTTCTCCAGACTGTTAAGAGGGGCAGACTCGGCGACTTGCAGAGAGGGGTCTCGGCAAGAAAAAGTGGTGGCTGGTGGACCTGGATGCAAAGGTGCTGGTTGGCAGATCCCGGGTGCAAGGCAGCAGCTGGCAGACTCCAGGCACAGGGTGGCAAGGAACAGACCCAGTGAGGCATGCAAGGCGGCTGGCTGACTGTAGTCACATATTCGTGGGCATATAAACCAGACAACATTGGGCAGTGAGACAGACCGCACAACCCAGGACCCCAGCGCCAGGAAATAAAGCCTAAAAGCACTGATTGAAAACACTTGTGGGAGTTGAGGCGCTAAGAGTGACTCTCAGCCTCACAGGAGAGTTCACTGGAGAGACCCACAGGGTCCTAGAATGTACACAAGCGCACCCACCCAGGAACCAGCACCAGAAGGGCCCAGTTTGCTTGTGGGAAGAGGCAGAGGGGACTAAAATATGAGACAGAGCGAAGCAAGTGCCATTTTTCCCTCTGAAACCCCACCTCCACAGACAGCATCACAACCCAGGGACTGGGTCTCCCCACCCTGGTGAACACCTAAGTCTCTGCCCCTCAAACATACCCACCGTGACTCAACCAAAAATGGCTTAATCAGAAGAACAAATCAAAGCCCCAGAACCAATACTTTTAAGCAACCAAGAGATAGCCAACCTCTCAGGTGCACAGTTCAAAATACTGGTGATCAGGATGCTCACAGAACTTGTTGATTTTAGTCACAAATAAGAGGAACAAATGCAGGCTAAACTAATTGAAATGAAGGGAAATGCACAGGAAACCAATAGTGATGGAAAGGAAACTGGGACTCAAATCAGGGGAGTGGACCAGAAGGAAGAAAAAAATGACCAAACAGAAAAGAATGAAGTTACAAGAATTCAAAAAAATGAGAAGAGGCTTAGGAACTTTCAGGACATCTTTAAACATTACAACATCTGAATTATAGGGGTACCAGAAGGGGAAGAGGAAGAGCGACAAGTATAAAATTTGAACAAATAATACAGGAGAACTTCCCCAATCTGGCAAAGGAAATAGACTTTCAGGAAGTCCAGGAAGCTCAAAGAGTCCCAAAGAAGTTGGACCCAAGAAGGAACACACCAAGGCACATCATAATTACATTAGCCAAGACTAGAATGAAGGAGAGAAGCAGCAAGAGATAAGGGGACAGTCACCTACAAAAGAGTTCCCATCAGACTCTCAGCTGATTTCTCCAGAGACCTTACAAGCAAGAAGGGGCTGGAAAGAAGTATTCCAAGTCATGAAATCCAAAAACCTACATCCAAGATTGCTCTACCCAGCAAAGCTATCCTTTAGAATGGAAGAGCAGATAAAGTGCTTCCCAGATAAGGTCAAGTTCAAGGAGTTCATCATCACCAAGCCCTTATTATATGAAATGTTAAAGGGACCTATCTAAGAAAAAGATAAAAGACATGTATAGTAAAATGACAGGAAACTCACAATTATTAACAACCACACCTAAAATAAAAGCAAGCAACTAGAACAGGAACAGAACCACAGAAATGGAGATCACATGGAGGGTTAGCAACAGAGGAGTGGGAGGAGGAGAGAGGGGGGAAAGGTATAGAGAATAAGTAGCATAGATGGTAGGTAGAAAATAGACACGGAGAGGGCAAGAATAGTGTGGGAAATGTAGAAGTTAAAGAACTTATGGCACATGGACATGAACTAAAGGAGGGGAATGTGGGTAGGAGGGGGTGTGCAGGGTGGAGGGGAATGAAGCAGGGGAAATGGAACAACTATAATAGCATAATCAATAAAATATATTTTTAAAATGATATAATGCAGAAATAGCCAGAGGGAAGAAATGAGTAGGACAAGGTACATGGGATGGGGTAAGAGCTCCCATGCTCTCCACAGGTACACTACTCTCCATGCTTCTTTACATGTTCACAAACCCCAAAGCTCTCCAAAACTGCCCTCTGGGGGGGTTTTATGGAGGCTTCACTACACAACCATGATTGATTAAATCATTGGCCATTAGCAGTTAATTCAACCCTTCAACCCATTTCCCCTCCCCATAGGTGAGAGTAGGGGCATAGAACTGAAAATTCCAAACTTCTAATGGCAAAGCTGGTTCTCCTGACAACCAGGCCCTATCTCTAGGTGCTTTGCAAAAAAGCACTTCATTAATAACAAAAGACACCTTTTCTCACACTCAATACTTCGCAAATTTCAAGGGTTCCTGAAGCTGTGAGCTAGGAATTGTGGATGAAGACCAAATGTACACAAGAAGTATATTTCTCATAAATCACAGTATTGCAGAGTAAACTTTTATGTGTATTTTCTTATAATTTTAAAGTGTTTTAAACGTTTTGATCAATTGGTGCTATAAATATCCTGTACAGTTTTTTGTGTGGATGTAAGTTCTTTGGGATAAATATCCACAAGTACAACTGCTATGTCATATAGTAGTTGCATGTTTACTTTTTAAAGAAACTGCCAAATCATTTTCCACAATTGTTGTAGCAATTTTACATCCCCACAGCAAGAACTGATTCAGTTTCTATGCATTTTCTCCAGCATTTTGGAGTGGTCACTATTTTTCATTTTAGCCATTCTGATAGGTGTGTAGTGATATCTCCTTATGCCTTTCATTTGCATTTTTCTAATGGCTAATGATGTTAAACAGCTTCATACTTGCTTAGTTCCATCTGTGTGTCCTCTTTGGGGAAATGTCTCCTTATGCCTTTCCTCCATTTTCTAAATGGTTTATTTTACTCCCTACTTTACAAACTGTGTAAATTTGAGGGAGTCTCAGAAATGCAAGTGCATACCCATGGAAAATACAACCACATAAGTCCAAATAAATTTTTAAATAGATAATATATGGTTAAACAAAAGAACAAAAATAACACTCCACAGCAATTTCTCAATCATGACATGTAACTAATACCTGCAGTGACAAACACATTAATAATTCTCTGCCCCACAGAGTCCCTTTGAAATGGATTCAGCAGCCTGGCTGTCATCCATGGTGTTGCGACAGCTCCTAGTCCCGAGGCTCTGCAGGAATCTTTTCAGTGTTAATCCCAGGGCCAGCCTCCACTGATCTAGGAACCAACCATGTTCTTCAGTCAGGCATGAGGCTAAGATAAGCCAGTCAAGTCCACTGGGGGAAAAAAGGTTTGTTTTGCCAGACTCCTTACTCCCTTCCCCAGGTTAACCTGCAGAAAAATAGTAATCATAGTTACAATAACTACTAACATTAGCATAGTTTTTTTTATCATTTTCAAAGGGTTTCAAAATCAGTGTTGACTTCTATTGTATTATCACTCTGAGTAAAATTTAAAAGTAATTGCAATAAAATGAAACTAACTGATATTCTATGCATCTCGGGAATGCTGCAAATCCAGAAAATAATTACTAACCATACACTGATTCTACTGAATCAATGCAGTTCTCTGGAAACAACTTCCAACCCTTCTAATCAAAGGTAGCTGAGCATGGTTAAAGAAACTCCGAGTTTGTTTTCTGAAATGTTGAAGTTTTTTTTTTTTTTTTCACTTCTCTTATGTGGTATTGCACACATTTTATTACCAATGTGATTTTTTTTTTGTTTTCATTTCTCTCAACAGGATGCGAGGAATGGAGGAGCTGATAAAACTCGACTGTAAATTTCATTGGAGAGCTGAGCAGCATTAGAGCCCTTCAGCACAATATCCACCTGAAGGACATCTTTCTCAGGGGTAACCGTGTGCCGACTTTGATGGCTGCAGACAGTTCGTGGTGGCAACTCTTCAACAGCTGAAGGTATGCTTATTTCAATGATGCAGAAATCTCAGAAAAAGTGAAAACTGGCAACTACAAAAATTCCTGACTTATTCATAGCATTGTCAGGAAATGTGTTGCTTCAGAAAATGAAATATTCCAGAACTTTAAAAAAAACAATTCTTTGACTGACTGATCATTTTAAATTGTTTTTTAATCATTTTTTATTATTATTCTATTAGCTGCCTCAATTTTTCCCCCTTTGCCCTCCTCCACCCATCACACTTCCTGCTCCCACAGTCAATCCCCACGCTGTTGTCCATGTCCATGGGTTATTTATACACATTCTTTGACTAGTCTCTTCCCCTTCTTTCCACCATTATCCCTATCCCCCATCCCTTCTGATCACTGTCAGTCTGTTACATGTTTCCCTGCCAGTGGTTCTATTTTGTTCATTAGTTTATTTTGTTCATTAGATTCTTCTTATAGGTGAGATCATGTGGTATTTGTCTTTCACTGACTGGCTTACTTTACTTAGCATAATATTCTCCAATTCCATCCATGCTATCAGAAATAGTAGGAGTTCCTTATTTCTTTCTGCCGCATAGAATTCCATTGTGCAAATGTACCACGGTTTTTTGATCCACTCATTTAATGATGGGCTCTTAAGCTGTTTCCAGCACTTGGTTATTATAAATAGCACTGCTATGATCATAGGGGCGCATAGGTTCTTTTCAATTGGTGATTCGAGATTCTTGGGGTATATTCCCAGCAACAGAGTCACTGGGTAAAAAAGCAGTTCTATTTTCAGTTTTTGAGGAAATTCCATACTACTTTCCACAATGGCTGCACCAATCTGAATTCCCACTAACATGCACTAAGCTTCCCTTTTCTCCACATCCTCGCCAGCACTTACTGTTTGTTGATTTGTTAATGATGGCAATTCTGACTGGTATGAGGTGTTATCTCATTGCAGTTTTAATTTGCATCTCTCTGATGGCTAGTAATGTTGAGCATCTTTTCATATGTCTATGGGCCATCCGTATGTCCTCCTTGAAGAAGTGTCTCTTCAGGTCTTTTGCCCATTTTTTTTAAAGATTTTATTTATTTTATCTTTAGAGGGGAAGGGAAGGAGAGAGGGAGAGAAACATCAATGTATGGTTGCCTCTCGTGAGTCCCCTGCTAGGAACTGGCCTGCAACCCAGGCATGTGCTCTGACTGGGAATCGAACCGCGATCGTGTGGTTCGCAGGCCCACGCTCAATCCATTGAGCTACACCAGCCAGGGCCCATTTTTTAATTAGATTGTTTGTCTTCCTGGTGTTGAGTCTTATGAATTCTTTATATATTTTGGAGATCAAATTCTTGTCCAAGGTATCATTGGCAAATATGTTTTCCCATATGGTCAGTTCCCTTTTCATTTTCATGATGGTTTCTTCAGCTGTGCAGAAGCTTTTTAATTTGATATGGTTCCATTTGTGTATTTTTTCCTTTATATCATTTACCCAAGGAGATATATTGGCAAAAACATTGCTTTTTGGGATATTTGAAATATTTCTACCTACATTTTCCTCTAGGAGTTCCATGGCATCATGACTTATATTTAATTCTTTCAACCATTTTGGGTTTATTCTGGTGCATGGTGTAAGTTGGTGGTCTAGTTTCTTTCTTTTTTTTTTTTTTGAATGTACCAGTCCAGTTCTCCCACAACATTTATTTAATAAGCTTTTTTTTACCCCACTGTATACCTATGCCCCCGTGTCAAATATTAATTGACCATAGACACCTGGGTTTATATCTGGGTTCTCTATTCTGCTCCATTGGTCTATGTATCTGTTCTTATGCCAGTACCAGACTGTTTTGATTACAGTGGCCTTGTATTATAGTTTGATGTCAGGTATTGTGATCCCTCCTACTTTGTTTTTATTTCTCAAAATTGCTACAGCTATTCAGGGTCATTTATGATTCCATTAAAAATTTTGAAATATTTGTTCTAGATCTGTGAAATATGCCATTGGCATTTTAATAGAAGTTACATACAATCTATAGATTGCTTTAGGTATTATGAACATTTTAATGATGTTAATTCTTCTAATCCATGATCATGGTATATGCTCCCATTTATTTGTATCTTTCTTAATTTCTTTCTTCAGTGTTCTATAGTTTTCTCAGTATTGGTCTTTTATCTCCTTGGTTAAGTTTATTCCTAGGTACTTTATTTTTCTTATTGCTATAGTAAATGGAACTCTTTTCCTAGTTTCTCTTTTTTTGTTTTATTGTTGTTCTGTTACACTAGTCCCAATTTTCCCTCATTGCTGTCCCCTGCCCCACCCCCTGCTCCCACAGTCAATCCCTCCCCCGGTTGTAGTTTCTCTTTCAGATATTTCATTGCTGATGTACAAAAATGTCAAAGATTTCTAAATATTGACTTTGCACCCTGCTATTTTGCCAAATTCACTTATTAGATCAAGTACTTTTTTTGGTGGAGACTATAGGGTTTTCTGAGTGCACTATCATGTCATCTGTGAATAGTGACTGTTTTACTTCCTCCTTTCCAAACTGGATGCCTTTGATTTCTTTTTCTTGCCAGACACTCACAGTGGATTTTTCATCCCTGGGACTTTTTGTTGCCTAGCCAAAAGTTTTTCCACTAGACAACTAGTGTATCTGTCCTTCCTAGATTTCATGTGCACTAGCCTCCCTATTCTTGGTTGAACTAACTTCTTCACTTTAATTCCATTTTCTTGGTTTAGTGAAGTTTTTCTCTCTCTGGTTTGTTTGCTTATCATAGACAATCTGCATCTTAACTAACTCTGTAGTCTTGGAGGGTATCCTTTTTACTCCTTTACTTCATGCCAAATTAGAAATCAGCAGGCAATAAAGATTGTCTTTCAAACAATTAAAATCACAGAGATTCTTCAGAGTCACCATTTTTTGTAAAGAAAACTAGAACATTTCTTAGTGCCTTCATTCATCTCTTGAATTCGAAAAACTGGTAACACAATTAGCAACTACATGCAGTCTCAGCCCTTTAGAAGCTGACGTTTTAGGGATAGATGCACAAACTAACAATTGCGTTACAGTGCGCTCATTGTCGTAGTAAAACCATGGGCAACATGCCTTGAAATCCTGAGTAGAAAACTGAAGAATTTAGAATACAATAAATGTTTGAGTTTAGAGAGGAAAGAAGGTAAATATAAAGTAAACAACAAGCTCTGGAGTCATACCTACAAGCAAAAACCTTCACTGAGCCCCCAAAGCAAGATAGTATCCTAGGCAAAAAACGCCATTAGAATAGATAAAGATCCATTTGCCCATGTATCATGTGTTCTACCAAAGGAGACATATTTTTTTAAATATCACATAGTTATGCCTGAAATGAATAAAACACTGAATGTCAACTGTCACTGAAAAATAATAATAAAAATAAAATAAAATATCGGATATGAATAAGCACTATAATGAAAATAAAACAAGGTGATGTGGTAAGGAGTTAATTGGAAGCTATTTAACTCTGAGTGTAAGAGTCTATTTCATGCCAGAGAATGAGGTTTGAGTGCCTAGATTTTGTCCTATGGCAAGACCCACACTTTGATACTACTTACTAGGGAGCATCTTGCAAAGATTGAAAGACATATGGCAAACTACTTGATAACCTGATTAAAAGATTTTGCTGCTAAAAATGAAGCTGAAACCTAAAAAAATCCCATATATTAATGCAACATCATGTGAAGAAAACAGCTGATTCATAAGGATAAAAACAGCAGCAACCATAATGGAGAGTATGCATAGTAATTCTTAGAAGAAAATGGGAACAGTTGTGGAAAAACAAACACTTGCTGGTCAGCAGGTCAGAATGCCCTCACCGATGCTTCCAGAGGGAACCTATGCACACACCAGGATGTTGGTGAATAACTTTTTCTTTGGGTGGTATGCTAATTTTTTCATATGTAAATGTTTTAGAGATCATTCTATATCAGAGCTTAGGAAACAAATTTCAAAAGAATTCAGAGAAAAGTCAGGCATGTCCTACAAGAAACTCTAAAATGAAGGGGTGGCAAATGGGTTCCATTTCAAGCTCTACCCCAATCAATGCATTATGGCTGCATGACACCCGGTGATGAGATAGACTGTTAAGGAGCATGCAGCTCAGTGATTTAAAAAAGAAGAAGAAGAAAGAAAATGAGAAAGAGGAGGAGAAGGAGAAGGAGAGAAAACATAAGCAACTAATAACGTCCGCAGCAACTACTATACAGAAGAGTGGGGGAATATGTATTGCATTTCTTCCATCTTGAACTAAAAACAGCTGCTGGCATTTTTTTAAATGAAGCAATATTCTAGAAAGTAAAAGTGTAACTATGTCGTTGTAAAGAAGAAACAAATAATTCAGTGCATCTACATTCGGTTTCAGATTTGTTTCTTTTTTGTAGCATCTACAGCAGTGGTTTTTAACAGGAAATAATTTTGCACCTCCCCCCACCACCCCACCCCCACCGCCCCCCAGACATCTGGCAATGTTCTAGAGACACTCTTGGTTGTCACAGTTTGGAGGAAGTGTTTCTGCCAGTACCCACTTAGTAAAGGCCATAGATACTGCCTAACATTCTATAAGCATAGGACAACACCCACAACAAAGAATTGTCTAGCTTAAATGTCAATCATGTCTCTGGAAAAAACCTTTATCCACAAAAGGAAGAAGAGGTACTTAATTAGGGAATAAATTAAAGCCACAAACCTGGAAAAATACTGTCATCAAAACTGGCCAAGAGCATTACCAAACTTAACACTGATCACTTGGTAAAGTATATAAATGTCTGATCATCTTGTGGTACAACTGAAACTAAGATACTATTGTATGTCAACTGTAATTGAAAACAAAATTATCTTAAATCGGCCAAGAATGAGATGAGGCTTGTGAGTGGGTTTTTTTTCTTTTGGGGGGGGGGGTGTTGTTTGGGCTTTCTTTTCCTTAGTTCCTGATGAAAAACAAAGTGAAGGTGAAGTAGAATCACTGCTTAGGGAAGACAATTCTAAACAGAGAACACCACGCAATTGAATTCTTATTTTGTAAGCCATCTCACCAGGGAGAACAATCGCGGAGCCAGAAATGTTAAAACAAATACTGATTGAAAGGAACTGAGTCCAACATTGAGGAGAAGCAACGCTCTGTCTGGCTCTTTCAGGGAATCCAGCATTCTATCCAGATTGATTACTGTCTGGACACTGAACATGCTTACACCATCCATGATTTAAGATGTCACAGAGAATGAAAAGGGCTCCAGAAAGTGAGGGAGAGGAAATGTTCCAATTTTTCCAAGAGGGATGGAGACAAGAGAGGAGAAAGTTTTGATTTCCAGGAATTAAAAACCAGCAAATTTGATATCAATGTCAATGTTAAGCAAATATTCATTTAGAAATTAAAGCAATGACTACATAGGACACTCTGAGCTGCTTATTTATTTGTTTATTTATCAAACACTTTTTTAAATGCCTACATAACAGTGCACTATTCTAGGTGCCATTTTATTGCAAATCTATATTATTTCCTTTGATATACAGGCCATAGTTGATCATTTACCTTTAATCCTTTCGTAATATTCCCAGGAACAAGTAAACAAACCACCATTACTTGTATTTATGTTGAGTATATTTGTATTTCAGCAAAACATTTGACACTCTCAATAAATATCTTCATTAAGAAGGAGAAATGTGGCTAAAATGAGTAAAGGAGATTCACGGCTAGTTGACATTTCTGGAGCAGTGCCAGACTAGAACAGCTATTCCCAGTATGACTGCTCACCAAAAACACAGTCCTAGGGGGTGCTTTCGAAATTCTGGTTTATTAGTTCTACCCCACATACACAAAAAAATGAACTATCTAAAATGGGGACAAGGAATTACTTTTTTTAATCCTCACCTGAGGATATTTTTTATTAATTTTAGAGAGAGAGAGTTAGAAAGGGAGAGAGAGAGAAGCATTGATGCAAGAACGAAACATCCATTCATTGCATCCTATACACAACCCTACCCACGGATCAAACCCACATCTTAGTTATGTGTCCTGACTAGGAATCAAACCCACAAACTTTTGGTGTACAGGATGATGCTCCAACCAACTGAACCACCTGGCCAAGGCAGAAATTACTTATTTTTAAGTTTCCCAGATATCACTGGGAAATTTGCTTATACAAAATTTGCATTCAGTAGGCAGCAAGATCTGCAGAAGAATGTTTAGTGATCAGCCCCAGGGCCCAGGTGGTGGCCCCCTCTAAGAGCTTATTGGCAGCATGGATGGAGGCTCAGAGATCATCATTTTTATATCTGCTAATGGCATCAAGCTGACTCTGCTAATTTATGTGCTAGAAAGCAAAATTGGGCTTCAAAAATATGTCCATGAACTGGAGAAATAGAGAATATCAAATAAGATATAAAAAGCATTAAATCACCCTGGTTGGTGTGACTCAGTGGGTTGAGTGTTGGCCTGCAAACCAAAGGATCACCCGTTTGATTCTTAGTCTAGGGCACATGCCTGGGTTGCAGGCCAGGTCCCCAGTAGGGGGCGCATGAGAGGCAACCACACATTGATGTTTCCCTCTCTTTCTCCCTCCCTTTCTTTCTCTAAAAAATAAATAAGTAAAACAAGAAAGAAAGAAGGAAAGCAAGAAAGAAGGAAAGCAAGCAAGAAGGAAGGAAGGAAGGAAGGAAGGAAGGAAGGAAGGAAGGAAGGAAGGAAGAAAGAAAGAAAGAAAGAAAGAAAGAAAGAAAGAAAGAAAGAAAGAAAGAAAGGAAGGAAGGAAGGAAGAAGTTAGTTAAATCTAAGGTTCTACATCTGGGTCCCCTCCAAAAAAATTAGTTGAAAAATACAGGAAAAATTGAGGTTAATTAAAGAAAGGGAAACTATCCTAAGGAGGTTAGGTGACTGCTAGCTCCATATAAGCCAACAGTGTGACATGAGTGAATGCTAAAAACCAGTGACATATTTGGCTGTACTAATAACCATCTTTGTTTCTTACCAAAGAAAGGTAATATTTGCATTGTGGTTTTCTGCTTGAGCTACGTGTGGGGTATATAACCAGGTAGAACAGGGATTCTCAACATCAACACCACTGATATTTTGGACTGGATACTTCCGCGTCGTAGCGGCCTGCCTTGTACCTTGTAGGCTGTCCAGCAGCATCCGTGGTCTCTACCCACCAGGAGCCAGTAGTATCCATCCCTAATCGTGGCAACCAAAAACGCCTATAGACAGCAACAATTGCCCCTGTGAGCCAAAAAAAATGTCTCAGATTGAGAACTACTGAATTAGAGGTGCCTACACAGAACAGCTGCCCTTACTTTCAAGGGGCACTTTGGGGTAGTGTTTGAGAGTGTGCACTAAAAAACTTAAGTCCTTAAGAAAACCTGGGTGTCCCTTCCTTTGACACTAGTGGGAAGTGCAAACTATGCACAGGAACCATCACCTGGCCCACACCTAATCATCTTTAAAAATACCCAACAAATTTCCTTTTCTGGTGCTCTTGAGACATCTTTACATATTTTTGAGATTTGTCCAGCTCTCCCTAGAAAGTTCCATGGAGCTTTTTGAATATTAATCTGTTCATATTCTCCTAATGTGCATGTGGCATCATCAGCCTTGACATACAAATCAGATGCAGTTGGGGGTGCACCCTGCCTATGCAGTGAGACCACATTCATACTTCTATGTAGAGTTCATTTACTATATTAAGAAAGGATATCATATCTCAATGTAAAGAGCAAATAAAAGTTTTGTTTACATTTATAAAAAATAATAACAATAAAACACTTAAATCCAATCCTGACTCCAATAATTATCTGTATGACCTTAAGCAAGTCACTTAATCCAGCTCTGTGTTGATCTTCTGATCTCATAAGACAGGGATAAAAAAAATGCCAGAAGTTACTGTAAGTCATTGGGTTATTGAAAGGATTTAATGAGTTAATGCATGTGCTGGCACATGCTTGATGTTATACAAACATTAGTTGTTTTTATTAGTTAACTTAAATCAGTTCACCAGCTTCCTGGTGGGACCCTCAAAAGATGTCCCCAGATCCTCCCTTTCCTGTTTCCGCACCACACCTCTCCAGACCAGTACCCTACAGTCCCTTCTGAGAATCATAACTGTGAGCCCAGAGAGTGAAACAGGAGAGGAAAGAAAAAGGGAGAGGCGACAAGAAGGAAATCGATAACTAGGGCCAGACCCTGCAAGGAGAGTTTGGGGATTAGGAAGAGTAAAATGTTTTAAAAGGGAAATAAATTTGTCACAGTAAGCTTTAGAACACATTCAAGCAAATTAATGGGTTTAATGCAACCTAGAAAGAGATACCAAAATCATTGGAAAACTGTGACGCACTGGCTAAATTCTTTAGCCCACTTTGGCTATGAACCAGTATATGCCGTAACATAGGTCTCCACCATCTCCCCTGAGCCTGGCATGGATCTATCGCACAGTAGGTATTCAAAAAACACTTGATGGATGAATGACTAATCTGAGAACCATCACACAGCAGCTTGATTGAGAGAATAGGGGCTTGGAAACAATCTACTCATAAATCTGGTCATTAATGCCAGTTAAGGAGACCCTTTGAGGCATTTTTTCCTTAGATCCCAGTCAAATGTCAACATAGTTTTTACAAGAGTTTCAACAGACAGAAAGGCAGAGGACATTTTGCCTGTTCAGTTCTGCAAACACTCATCAGCATGTCCAGGGCAATCTAGGTTTTTCTGGATAATTCTCAAAAAATCACATTTATAACCCCAGGAGAGTATTTTCTTCCTAATTTTTACATCCCAACCTAAGACATTTTAGATGATGACTCCAAAGGGTGTGTTCCTAAATTATTTGGAATAAATAGATGCCTCTCCAGGGGTCTTTTTAAGGGAAAAAATGCTCACTGGAATAGGTCAGTCCTATTATGCTGGTTTGAAAACGATTGCTTCAAAGTTTATGCAGTTTCATCTTTTAAGGAAGTGACTGTGATCCTCTGTTGTGGGCAAAGGAGAGAATTTGTGGCTGAGAAAGAAAGGTTGTGATTCAGAGACTCACGAGCTACATTTGCCCTCAGTTTTCCATCTTCTTGGTGCTGGAAAGCAATGGTACATGGTGGGAGTAAAGAATGAGAAAAATCCATGAAAATCAGTCAACTCAAGCAAAATGAAGATGGATCTGCATGTATCTTGTCAAGGAACAAGGTGAAGCTGCCATTGCTGATAAGAAGGCAGCTCAAGCAAAGAAAGGCTGTTTTCAAGGCAATAAAAAAAGATCTGGGAAGTGATTGTCACTGTCTCTTTCCTACGACGAAATCAGCCATGAGAGCAGGAGAACCACACCGAAATTTCTGACTCTGTCCTCAAAACTTACCAAATTGTCCTAAATCCTCCAAAAGAAGTTCTCAGAGAAAACCCATTATAAATATCGTGATCTTAGTGAAGGCAGATTCTGGTTTGTTGCAGTAGAAATAAAGCAGGAATTAAAAAGAACTTTGCACACAATGATAGGTGTCAACTGAAATACACACTTATGTGGTTATTTGGTTACTCAGTTTAAACACACTTTAGAAAGTTTTTCTACATATGAAGCTATTGTTTAGAATTGATTAATATCAAGGTCTATGCTGCTTTAATAAAATGTTGATTAGGAAAAGAATTTCACTTTAAACCAGAGTGATAATCTGCAGCAGACAATGTCAGCTCCTTACCTGCACTTACAGAGATCCAGGAATGCCTGGAAATTTACTTTTCCCCTGGAGCAACCATTGGTCAATCACTGACAACCTGGAGTGTGAAAGTCCAGCTTCCTCACCTCAGAGTGGGAGTAAAAACCAGTGACCCTCCGGTCCCCAGGGTTCATTTGACCTCGACTTCCCTGAAGGATCAGGCTGAACTCTCCCCTGTAGGGCTTTGCCTGAAACTGCTCTCTAAATGGCTCCCACTCCATGTCCTTATCCCTCTATGTATAGGAGAAAAGATGGATAAAAACAAACACAAAATGAAGAAAAACTCTATAATGTTAAACCTTAATTACAAGCATCATGATTTTTTAAAAACACATGTTCCTATCTCTGTCCACTGAAAAGGGTCAAAAGTGACGACAGTCCAGTAGCAATGGAGATATTGATCACCTACATCTTGGTTTCTAATTCTCCACTAAAATATGTACTGGGGTTTGTTAGAAAAATTAGCTGATTTTAGACCTTGGGCAGAAAGTGTACGAGACAAGAGCCTCTTGTTATATCAAAAAGCAAAGAAGCACCAAAAGACCAACAGAGTCGTGTCAAAAGGACCCAGAGCCAGCCTTCAGGGGGCTCCCCTGGCCCTTGATGCAGCTGTGAGCATTGAAAAGGATAATGACTATAATGGGGATGAGGCACTGAATAAACAAACATCCACGAAACCATAGTAACACTAAAGAAAGAGAAACAGGAAAAATGGGAGAAAAAAGAAAATTCTTATTTTGTAATTAATGCAAAAATATTGACAGAAATTATCACCTTGCAAAATTATGGTACATTTACACAATGAAATTCCATGCAGCAGAAAAAAAGAAGGAGCTCCTACCCTTTGCAACAGCATGGATGGAACTGGAGAGCATTATGCTGAGTAAAATAAGCCAGGTGGTGAAAGACAAATACCATATGATCTCACCTTTAACAGGAACCTAAACAACAAAACAAACAAGCAAGCAAAATATAACCAAACACACTGAAATAGAGAACAGGCTGACAGAGACCAGAGGGGAGAGGGGAGGAAATTTCAGGGGAAAAGGGGAAGGATTCACAGGAACAAGTATAAAGGACACATGGACAAAAATTAACAGGGGTGGAAATGGGAGGGAGGTAGGGAGCACTGGGGGCAGGGAGTGGGCTGGGATGGGAGTAAAAGACAGAAAACTGTATGTGAACAATAATTGAATAAATTAAAATTTTAAAGTTTTTAAAAGTTTAAATTCTAAAGTAAGTTACAAAAATGAGCATATCTTAAGTGAAAAAAGTTTCACAAGTTACCAAGAAGAAATGGGAATATTTAAGATTCCTGAATCCTACAAGAGGATTCTTTGTCCTCTTGTAGACTGAATTATTTGAGAGAGAGAGAGCAGGCACCGGGCAGGAGGAGAGAGGAATCCCGACATAGGCAGTCTAACACATTTTCATTCCCTTTCATGCTGTGACACAGCTGGCTAGGTAGGGTGAAAGCATATTAATTCACTTACAAGTCCTCCCCAAAATCAAATGAGAGATTGGAAAGAATGAAAGGAGTAATGCTGGGAATTCAGGCTGTGTTGTTTTTCAAAATAATACAATGAGAGCCCTCTTATCTGACAGAACTGGAACCAGCTCATAAATGAATAAAATAAAAGTCGGTATAAAGAGGAAATCATACAAAGTGATGCACTCATTAAAATTTTTCTTTTAACTTAAGACATAAATCCATATTCATTCACCAGTCTTTTGATGTAGGACCAAGGCCTTTGCTTTTACTACGTTAGGAATTACAATGATCTGAAAGCAATGTTCACTAGTGCTTTGCCTTTAGCAAGTGTGGTCAAAACATTAAATTGAACTTTCTTTCCTACAGTTAAAATGTTTTAGTTTATATAATATTTAACTAAATTACGTAATTCTAATAGCAAGGACAATTGGTATAAAGAGAGTTGGGAACAAACACGCCTCCTGGGAAGCATATAACTCAACTGGCAGGAGCCTAGGAGGCCGAGGTTGTATAATCATTAACAGATGTTGAAATTTATCAAAAGCTTTTGCTACATTTATCAAGATCATCATGAAAAAGTTCTCATTTAGTCAATATAGTAAATTACATTGATAGAATTTCTAAAGTTAAACTGTCCCTACTTGATCCAATATTTGTAACGCCCTGATCGATTTAGTCACATATGTTGTATAGGATTTTTACCTACTATTCGTAAGAAAAATGGACTTACAGTTATTTTTCTTTATTCTGTCTTTAGCTGGCTTAAGGTCACACTAGCCCAACAAAATGACTTGGGATGTTTCCCTGTCTTTTTATTTCAGATTTTATTTACTTACTTCTTTAGAGAGGGGGTAAGGGAGGAAGAAAGGGAGAGAAACATCAATGTGTGAGAGATACATTGATTATTGCTTCCCACATACTCACAACTGGGGACCTGGCCTGCAACCCAGGCATGTGCCCTGACTGGGAATCAAACCAGTGACCTTTCATTTCACAGGCCAACACTCAATCCACTGAGCCACAGTAGCCAGGGCCCCCTGTTTTTATTTCTGAAATTTATAATAAAATATTAATTTTTTCCTTAAAAATTTTGTAGAACTCTCCAATGAAGCCATCTTTGTCTAGGTCTTTTGTTGGAGTGATGGTCTTTGATTACTACTTCAAAGTCAAATGTCCTTTGTTCTCACACCAATTTTATAATTTCATGTTTTTCAAAAAAAGGCCCTAGCCTATCTAATTTTTCAAACATTTTTTCTTTTTAATTTATTTTTAAATATATTTTCTTGATTATGCTATTACAATTGTCCCATTTCCCCCCCTTTATTCCCCTCTGCCCTGCACCTCCCACACCTCCATTCCCCACCATCAAGAGTTCATGTCATGGGTCATACATATACAAGTTCTTTGGCTTTTACATTTCCTATACTGTTCTTAACCTCCCCCGTCTGTTTTGTACCTACCATTTATGTTTTTTATTCCATGTACCTTTTCCCCCATTCCCCTCCTTCCCCCATCCCCTGCTGATAACCCTCCATGTGATTTCCATTTCTGTGATTCTGTTCCTGTTCTAGTTATTTGCTTAGTTTGTTTTTTGTTTTTGTTTTTGTTTAATGTTCAGCTGTTGATAGTTGTGAGTTTGTTGTCATTTCACTCTTTACAGTTTTTGATCTTCTTCTTTCTCTTTAATAATTTGCCTTTAACATTTCATATAAGGGCTTGGTGATGAGGAACTCCTTTAACTTGACCTTATCTGAGAAGCACTTTATCTGCCCTTTTATTCTAAATGATAGCTTTGCTGGAGAGAGTAATCATGGATGTAGGTCCTTGCCTTTCATGACTTCAAATACTTCTTTCCAGGCCCTTTTGCCTATAGGGTTTCTTTTGAGAAATCAGCTGATAGTCTGATGGGAACTCCTTTGTAGGTAACTGTCTCCTTTTTGCTTGCTGCTTTTAAGATTCTCTCCTTTTAAAAATTTTTATAATTTCATGTTTTTTTTAAAAAAGGTTTATCTAATTTATCTAATCTAATCTAATTTACCTATCTTATCTAATTTTCAAAACATTTTTATAATAATTTTTAAATCATTTTTGTGAAAGAAGATGTGAGGCTGTGGCATCCAGGGAACTACAGAAGTCCTCTGATATTAGTCTGTACCCCATTTAGCACTGATCTGCTTCAAGCCCCACATCCCTTCATCCTGGGACCCAGCCCTCAAAATGGAGAAGGGTACTGGGGAGGAGGGAGGGTTGAAAGCCAATAGATCTGTCATACCTACTGTCAATTCCCATTGCCCCAGCCACACTCACGTCCATGCTAATGCTATCCAGCTATTAGGAGGCCTACTGGAGTTTCTTTCGTTTTGTTTTGTTTTCTGTTTTTTGTTTGGCTTGGTTTGGTTTGGTTTGGTTTGGTTTGGGGTTTTGATTTTTTTTTCTTGTTGTTGTTGATATTGTTGTTTTGTCTCTTGTTGGTAGTGGAACCAACCATGAGCTACTCAGGTGAACACGGGGGCAAATCTTACTTAAAGATTCACACCTAGCGTCCTCTCCCATCCTACCTACTGCTCATAGTAGGTACATCAAGCAATGGAATTGAGCATGCATTTGTGTCAGGCTCTGTTCAAGGTACCAGAACACACAGCAGGACAATATGTAAAGGAGCCTGCCCTTTTAGAGTTACAGTAGAGTGCAATGCTGTCCAATAGAAATATAATGCAAGCCACATGTGTAATTTTTACTTTTCTAGTAACCACATTTTTTAAAATAAAAAGGAATAGGTGAATTTAATTTTAATAATGTTATGGGCTGAATTATGCCTCCCCATTCATATGTTCAAACCCTAACCTCCAGCACCTCAGAATGTGTCTGTATTTGGAAATAAGGCCTATGAAAAAGTAATTAAATTAAAATGAGGTCATTCAAGTGAGCCCTGTTCCAGTATGACTGGTGTCCTTATAACATGAGAGTAGGACACAGACACACACAGGGGGGATACTCTGGAGACACAGGGGGAAAACAGCCATTTAAAAGCCAACCAGAAGTGCCTCCAAAGTAACCCACCCTACCGACACCTTCATCTTGGATTTGTAGCCTCCAGAACTGTGAGAAAACAAATCGCTGCTGCATAAGCTACTGAATCTATAATACTTTGTTACAAGCAGCCTCAGAAAACCAACACAAATAATAGATTATGTTTAGTCCAATATGTGCAAAACACGATCATCTCAATGTGTAAGCATTATAAAAGTGAATGAATGACCTATTTTACCTTCCTTATTTTATTAAATCTTCAAAATCTGGAAGGCCTTTTGCACTAGCAGCACATCTCATTTCAAACTAGTTACATTGTAAGTGCTCAATAGCCACCTGAGGCTAGTAACCACCATATTGAACATGGAGGTCTAGTGTCCAGCCCTCTTTCGAACCAAGCTGCCATTTCCCACACCCTGAAACCCACACATGTTCTTAGCCTCAGTGTCCTTTAAAGTTTGTGTGTTTTCTGTTTGTTTTCCATTTGTCTGCCAGACCCACATACCTCCCTGTGGCTTCTATGGCATTTTAGTGTTGGTTATGGAGAGAGAATCAGCAACCCAGGCTGAGTTCATCTTGTCAGAAATCCGAAGTCTCCAAGCAGCACTGGGGGATGGGGGAGCGAGGTCTGAACACACGCTGTTCTCAGCAAGTCAGTGTTCAAATCAAAGAGCATTGTGATGGCTCAGTCTTCTCCCTGCTCAGTTTTATACAAGTTTTTCCTCTGTAGATAGTTGGGTTTTTCCACAGCTTCAAAGCAGGGAAATTGAGTAGGATATTCAAAGGTTTCAAATGTGCTCTCAGGACTATGAAAAGAAATAATAGCATAGAACTCCTCCAACCTCCAGATCCCCATAGCAAAGGCCCACTTCTGTGAAACACCCTCCTGAGATACAAATAAAATGATTCTTGGCCAAAGACTGCTTTATTCCCATCTATTAAAAGGAAGAGCCACTTAATGCTACACTTCAAATGTTTCCTTCCCCTTCATATTGAACACTGGGGTTCAGCTTTCATTTTCACTTCTGAAGTTATAATTCACTAACATCCTAATTAGAATTCATAATACTTTTTAAAAGTATAAGTAATTCAGATATCAGCTGGCATTGACCTATTTCTTAATACCAAATATAGATTAAACTCTTCATGCTGTGGGTTGTATAAAAACGCAGTGGCATTCTTGAGATCTCTGTCCATTTCAGTGGGGTCAGGGGAGGGTGAGGGGACCCTCTAATTGCTATTTCTTCTTCTGCCTCGACAGAGTAGAGATTGAGATGAGGGGTCCTACATCACCCACTCCCATTCTGCTCAACCCTATTCTGCCTTGTATTATTCTTGTCCTTAATGTCTCCCCAGTGAACCCTCCAATCAAGGCATTTTGAGTAAATAGAAAGTATTATTGAAGATAGTAAAGGATAATGTAAAATTCAGTGATAGACATTCGCATTGCTAAAGGTCTGTTGGCTATTTCCTTGACTTGGGCACCAGCCACTGTCCACATCGTTGTTTCTCTCTCTCCTCCTTCCCCCACCTCTTTTGTCTCTCCCTCTACCCTCGGCCACCTCTAATCCCTGTTTGTTTGTAAGGCACACACTGCATCAGTGATTACAAGTTTGTCTTGCCTCCTATAGACTCTCACGCCCTTACCCTATGGTTTCACCTTTGCTCCAAGTAGCTTACTGAGGTATGTTTGCTCTTTGAAATATACCTATAACTATACTTTAAGAGGTCTCAGCTGGGCCCTGGCTGATGTGGCTCAGTTAGTTGAAGTGTCATCCCATGGACTGGAGGGTCACAGCTTCGATTCCTGGTCAGGGCACATGCCTAGGTCATGGGTTTGGTCCCCCATTGGGGCACATATCAATCAGTGTTTCTCTTTCATATCTATTTTTTATTTTTCTCTCCCTCTCTCTCTCTCCCTCTCTTCCCCTCTCCCTAAAAATCAATGAGCGTGTCCTCGAGTAAGGATAAAAAGAAATTTTTTTAAGAGGTCTCGATTGGATCAATTTCAAGAGTTGTATATATCTATTCTGTGAATTAAATAATACCTTTTTCCTCTTTCCTTCATCCCTCCTTCTATCCATTACCTCTCCACTTAGGGTCTTCTATTCCCTCCTTAATAGAATTCTGTTTAAAAAATAAAAATGTTATAGAATCTTCTACATCTCATTTTCATAGTTACTTGTTTTCATTCTCACTGACTAAAAGCCAAATGTGAGCTAATGCTGTGCTAAGATATTTCCTTTTCCAGTGGGGTATTTGGATTCTAATAGAAGAGCTAGGGCCTTACCAAGCTGACCAAAGCAAGTAAAAATGCAGACATCCTCTTCTTAAGCACAAGGCAGTTATCTTAAAACAAGAGTACTCCCTTTGTCTTCCTGCCTTTGGCGACCATCGTTAGTGTTGAACAGAAGGTTAGTCTTCTTATAAATGAGAAATAAGACTTAGAGGAGTCTAAAACCAGAAGGAGAAGTAGACAGTTAATATAACTCATTTATATCGTGACTAGAATCTCAGCATCTTAACCAAAGGGCTCCTTGGTTAGGTGTTCAGACCCAACTGTCTCGTAATCAAAGAGACTGGTCATTCTTCAGGTGAGAGCCTGGGGGCAGGCTTTGCTGTGAGATGTCAGAGTGTGTGAGTTCCCCCAAAGAAACGCAGCTTCGTCTTCATGTCACCAGCCCCCTAGCAGGCAGTTATTTCTCCTCTGCTGAACTCACTCAGAAGCTCTTCATTTACATCCTCCTTACAGCATTTACTTCCTATACCTTCTGTTACAGTTACTCACTTTTACACCTTTTCTCCCTGTTAGAATTGAATTTCCTGAAGGCCCAGGTACTTCACAAAATGTATCTCTGCTCAAATGTCATCTTATTAGAGAGCTTCTTCCTGACCAGCCTATGTAAAAATAATGCACTCTCTATTCGCCTGTCTCTCTCCATTCTCTGCTCCATTTTTATTTGTAGCTCTTACCACTGCTTGACATATATTTTTATCCATCTCCCCAATACATACCCAGGAATACAACTCCCTGAAAAGAGAGATCTTATTGTGTACTCAACTTCATTCCCAGCTTACAAAATATAGCCTGACATACAGTAGGCACTCAATAAATATTTGTTAAGTGGATGAAAAAAATCAATCATATTTTTCATCTGTCTTTCTATGTATCCTTCACAGTGCTTGATACAAGGCCTAAAATTTCTTTGGAATCTAGTAATTATTTGTTGAAGGGAGGTAAGAAGAAAAAAATGTAGTAAGGAATAAAAGAGGAGAGAAACAAGTGTAGGTGGACTAAAAAGGAGGGAAGGAAAAAAGAAGAAAGAAAAGAGAACTAAAGGGCTAAATAAATGAATAAATGAACACAAGGAAATGCATCCTGGGAAATTATGAGAAAGACTGCAAATGTCACTGAAGCCAATTGGTACAAGGAAGAAGACACAGATAATTGGTTCCTTTTCTTGGTACAGCCATTTACTGTAGAGAGTCAAGATACGAGGAAAATTACTGTAGGAGAATTGTCATCCTACAGTCTGGCAAGTGAAATATTAGATGAATTTGGGCAGTGGAACTGCTTGGCCAAGAGCCACAGAGCTAATTGTTACTTGTTTGAGTCTCTTAAAATTGCACCGTTAAAGCTTGCATTCTCAATACAATGAATAAATAAATGCCTGTGAGCCCCATAATTAAAGGATGGTCTAGCAAATTAAGAAAATTACTTTTCAAAAAGAGGAAATTAAGACAGGGAATTGGTCCAGGAGCTTATTCAACTGCCCCTGTATAGGACCAATTCATATTTTCTCCTGCCTTTTCAAACATTTTTGCCATAAAGGCACTTCTTTTCAGCCCCGTCTGACTCTTATCAGCCAAGCCACACTGACCAGCCTTCTTCATGTTCGACCTACTCAGCCAAAAGGTATATACAAAGATGGGTTTATTCTGCAATGAAAACAGAAGGGCACTGAAGATGTCCATGAGACAGTAAAGCATAGTGACTAAGAATTCAGTATCTGAAGTCAGATTCCTGGATTCAGATCCTGGATTTGTCTTTCAATTGCTCTATGACTTTGGAAAAGCTATTTAGCCTCTAAAGTTTCAGTTTTTACCAGTAAAATACACACAATAATAATGCCTGGCGTATGGTGTTGTAACAAATAGTTTATGCAAAAAATATATATTATATATGCAAACACAGTGTTTTAATAGTATATTTAGTAAAGTCCTTAGTAAATAATAAGTGTTTATTGAATGTTAGTTCTTTTCTGTCTTGTTTGTGTTTGTCCTTCTTTCTCCTTTGACAGATAAGTTCCTTAAAGGAAGAAATCATGTCTTCCCTTTCCTTAATAATGATTCGCTTTAACTAATAAAATATTCTTTCTAAAAAAAGAGTGTACTCACTTTAGGGATTCCACTCATCCTAAATCAGTAATCTCCACTTATATTTTCCTAAGGACAGCATCCAGTTGTGAAGCCATTAGAAAGATCTCCTGAGTTTGCAGGTGGTTAGTACGCACCTGTGTGGTTTTTTCAGGTAATATTTTGCTTCCTATCATTTCTTTTTCTACTCTTCTCTTTCTTTCAACCTTGTTGTCATCTTCGACTTCACTCTTCTACTCCAAAAAGTTACACTGGATATTCGCCACCAAACTCTTACCACTTGTTTGTTGTATAACCATATGGAAACTCAAATCACATTCTCCCATAAAATACAAATGCCTAACTGCTGAAGGATAATGTGATCTCCCAATGTTGGGAGTCTGCTCTCACCACTCCTCCCCACTTCCTGAAAGGTCAAAATGCTGCTCCCGTTATCAGCAGGAATGGGAACAAGCCTGCCAGATATCCTGCCCTCGAACACTGAAGCCAGAAGGTGAGACAGCAGTGCTTATATCCTCAACCCTGATCTGCAGTCCTGCTGAGAGACCTTACCAAGTCAAAGTTTTTTCTTGCCCTTGTTAAACCTGTAGGGACCATCCAATTAGTTCCGCCAACTTCAGCCCATTAATTTGACCTTCTTCCATGCCCCACATCCATCACAAGAAGGCTCACGCTACTACTGCAAGAAAGAATCTCCCACCCACCATGGTGCCCGTCCACCATGGCAATTCAGAGACTTCCCATAGAAACAGTTTTTTTTTAAAAAATGATTAAGAAAGAAAAGAAAGGCCAATAGAAGTCATGCATATCAAAAAAAGAAGGCTCCCAGATCATAGTTTGACAAACATGGTGCATTGAAGAAATGATCAACTTGAGTATTCAGAAAAATAAGGGCACAGCTACTTTCTAAAGAACAGAGTCACATTTGGAGATCATTGGAATAATTCTAGTTTCACCATCTGCCAAAAGTTTAAGCCTGTTTTCTTACATAATCAAAACCTGGATTACAGCTGTTATTAATAATACATCTGTATAACTATAATTGATTCAAGCTCCATTTTGGCATGATTAAGGATAATCATAATCCCTTGAAAAGTCTATAGTTTATTCTGTTTAAAGCTACTGTTAAAGTAATGCATTTTCATTTTCCTACTTTACATTCAATTAATCTGAAATCAAATATGCCTTTCTTTAGATTGTTTTAACTTTAAGCTTTCATTCCATATACCAAAGTAATAAATTTGAGTGTCTAGCAGATAAGAATAGATATGTATTTTTGTTACCAAACCCTATAAAAACTTTTTTAACTGTGCACAGTAGCATTACATTTATGCAAAGGTCATATGTAAAGTGGCTTTGGCCATCTGGTTTGAAGCTAAGAGGCTGTAAGTAATTGAAGGTTAAGGGCTCTGGCACAAAAAATAGAGGTTGCTAATGGCTCTGTAGCTGCCCAGGGGTCTTGTATTGCTTTCTTACTGCCAACTAGTCACAGTTGCAACCAGCCAAAGTCGGGCTGCCTAAGGTTAGGGGTCACTATTACCAGTACCCCCCAAAGCCATTCTATATTTTAATATCTTCTCACACCACTTGTCTCTCATATTTCACTACTAGTCTGCCATTCATGACTTCCTTGGACCTGTGAGGACTCCTCAACAAGATTTCTTTCCCAGCTTCAGCAGAACTCTTGGCTTTACTCATTTCTCATTGCAATTTCAAGGCACAGCTCCCTGCCTCCCCCCCCCAAACTTCAGGAGAAGAAAGAGGCTTTGGAATTCCTTCTTTGTCATGAAGTTATCAGTGTCAGTGCCTGCACAGTGCACACTCCTACCAAGATGCCCGTTGATGACCTCAACACCCTTCGTCCCCTACAGTGCCCAGCTTTCTCAATGGAAGGACTATAGGCAACTCTATCTAGACCAAAGGTCCTATTTCCAAACCCAAAGCATCTGTTACATTCTTCAAATCTCCCAAGTTTCCCCAAGAGGGAAATCTCCTCTCTCTGGTTTCTGTGATCAGCATCCCCCTTACCTCTATCCTTCAGCCATTCTCCTTCAATGTTGTAGCCTCACCTAGAGAATATGCAGATTGCCTGTGGTCACTGAGCCTAATAGCCTCAGGTTGTGACTGGGCCAACTCTCTCCCTAGGTCTCTAAACACATGCCTTCTTAAGTGGATCTAATGCACTGGTTACCCTACTTGTTACCAATTATGTACACAGGTCTTGTGGTGGGCCCACCGTGAAGAGGGCAACGGCCCTCCCATGCCATCTGTAAGACATTAACATCTGTAACAGCCATGCCTGAGACGGGGTTGGGACCCCGCCAACACTGGGGGGGGGGGTGCCTTAGGCTCCCCTGTATCATAAAGACTCGTCACATGAGGCTTTCTATGGCCATCTTCCTACTCTGTAGGCCAGACCATACATCAAACTCTGACAAAACAAGCAACCAGCAAGTATTCATAGCACCATGCATCCAAAATGGAATTATATTAAGAATGAGAATTCAGATTTTTTAAGAGTTTACACCAAACCTCAATCATATGCAATACATGGAGTTGCCCTTTGTATATCAATCTAATAATGATTTGATTTTCTATAAAATATAGCACTCTGTGAAGTGTAGTAAAGGATGTCTTTGGAAATTCACTGTGAAATAATTTGTGTTGAGGCATTTGTAGCTAGAGACTTGAAACATGTTAGGTTTTCAGAGCAAAGTGTAGATGTGCTTAAAAGAATGGAGGAAAAGCAGCATCCTAAGTTTCACACCACCTATTCCCTTTACCCACTCCTTCCTGTCTCAGGAGGATGGAACACTCCTTTTCCCTGGACTCTATTATTTACATGCTCCTCAACTTATATTTTTTTATAATTATTTCACAAGTACACTCTGGGACAGATTCTCAAAAACAAACAAAGCCCACTGACATCTCTTACTTGCTTCTCGCATTCCCCTTCCTTCCTCCTGCTGGTTCCTCCTCTGGGGTCAGATGCACCTGCTCTCCGCCTTCTTCATGGGTGTTCTCCACCACTCGTTCAGCCAACTGGCAAACTAACATGTTTGCCACTAGTTACCCACATGGATAAACTACCTTACAACCATCCTGTGTTAAGTCACGTGAGTCTTTTCAAAGTGAATTATACCAGACAAATTACTATTCCTAAAGAATTTGAGTCCAAGAATTCACTGAAGTAATCTGAATGAGGTTTTATAAATGAATTGTTTCAAAAGTGCAGATGAATTTAAAGGAAAGAATCAGCATTCCTTGCTTAAGAGCACATTCGTATTGCTGTAGCAAATCTAAAAGTCTTGAGATAATTACTAGTTTTTGTTTTTTCTTGATAATATATAAGTTGTTTCTATGAGATGCTTTCAACCTGCAGCAGCGAAAATTCCCTACTTACCCAGCCAGCTATAGCAGTGATGTATTAACTGAAGAGAGAAATGTGAAACAATTTCAGGAGACAGTGAATACCAGAAGCCTGAAAATCTACTGAGGACAGGTGTGTGCAGTGAGAAAGAAGAGAGCTCCCAGAAGTGGAGTAGAGAGGTTTGGCCACCTATCCAAGGGAGGTGCCCTGGGCGGGGTGGGGGGTAAGGAGCTGAGAGGAACCCAGGCAGCCAGAAGGCCGCTGAGAGTCCTTCCACATTCAGGCAACCCCTACCGCTGCAGCTTCCTCCTTCCACCTCCTGTCTGATTCTTTTCCAGCTGAGGTTTCTGGGGAAAGGAGAGGAGACAGAGCAAGGGACAAGTCAATCACGGTAACCAAGGATACCAAGAGAAGGAATAGCAGAGCAGAAGCTTACCAACTAGTTCCCCCAAAGAAGATTATAGAGACAAAGCACCAACTTCCAGGGAAAGAATCGTAATTCTTGAGAGAAAAACAAAATGTTTACTAGAAAT
This sequence comes from Sturnira hondurensis, assembly GCF_014824575.4. Classification (NCBI taxonomy): domain Eukaryota; kingdom Metazoa; phylum Chordata; class Mammalia; order Chiroptera; family Phyllostomidae; genus Sturnira; species Sturnira hondurensis. The sequence continues at coordinate 9,483,527 of NW_028080827.1, forward strand.
CAGATTTGCATAATCAACATTTCTTTTATTCCAACTGTCTTCTACAAAGTTAAAAGAGTCGTATAACTTCCCAAACCAAACCTTTGGATAATTTAAGTGCTTTACTATCTCCTCCAGGGAAGCAAATATATCAGGAGAAAGAGGGGAGCATGTACACATTAGGTTGCATAAGCTCTTTGTAACTGGCAGCCAATGTTGAAAACTCTCATGGTATAAAATTCAGACCTAAAGATATATAGCGGGTGAATTTTTCCATTTGCATTTTTTTAAATTTCATTGTGCTTCTAAGAGAATTAGTGAAATAAAAATGCTGTGGTTTTGCTTTTCTTTTTACATCTATAGGCCAGTAAACAGACTTCTCCAGTCCTTTGAAAGTTATCACAAATAGCCTAGTGCCCTCTATTGTCCATCCCATCACACTGCTTCTCTACAGCCTCAGGCTTCCTGAACTGTTTTTAAACCTTCTGCAGCAGGAGTTCCACAGATAAATTAGTGACTTAAGAAAAGAGTGTGAATCACTTGACAAACAACAGGAGAAATAGGTATAATGGACTCTAAAATCAAACAGTAAAATTATTTATGGCAGGGTCAATTATGTCATTGTCCTCTTTCAAAAAAGATTTAATTGGACTTTGAGAGTAGTATACTAAGTAAAATAAGTCAGATGCAAAGAGACAAATACCATATGATATCATTTGCATGTGAAATATAAAAAACAAACAGAAAACAAAGTCATAGAGGCAGACAACAGACCAGGGGGTCGGGGAGGGGAAGGATGGAGGGAAGAAGGCTACATGGGCAAAGGGAGTCAATGTGTGATGATGGATGAAGACAGGCTTTGGGTGGTGAGCATGATGTAATATGTACAGATGTCCAATCAGAATGTTGCACACCTAAAACTGATATAATACTGTATGCCAACATTATGAAAGAAAAGAAGAGGAAAGAAAAAAGAAAAAGTAGCATATGAATTGAGTATGTGAAGGAGAACAGGATTTTGAAAAGTAGAAAGTACAAAAAATATATAACAGTAGAATCTGGGTTGCAAACGAAAGAATTCTGACTAACTTAGGCAGAAACGGTATTTACTAAAAGAATTTCAGGTAGCTTACAAAATTGATGAGAGGTCTAGAAGCTGGAAAAAAATAGCAGGAAACAGGCAGCTGAGGAGGACTCCGCCACAGTCACATAACTGAAATGGACTGGCTGGATGCTATGGTCACTGTCCCAGGGAATGACCTCTAACTGCCCTGCACCTATATGCCATTACCTCAAGATTCAAAGCCTAATAATGGGAGTTATTGGGTCAATTGGCAAAATCCCAATCAGGTTAACTAATAGTATTGTATCGATGTTGATTTACTGTTTTTGATAGTTGTACTATGGTTATGGAAGAGTTTTCCTTGCTTTTAGGAAACACATACTGAAGTGTTTGAGGTTAAACAAGCATCACGTCTACCATTTACTCTGAAAATTTTAATTTTTAAGAAAGAAGATTTTATTTTTTCTTAAAAACAGCCTTGTTACATGGCTGCATTACCAATCATTGTGGCTTTACGTGACTCGCTTCAGAAGCAGTGAACTGAATCAGACCTAACCACAGTGACCCAGAAGCAGGAGTTGATCAGAGAACATCACAGTAGCCCTTAATGAGGAAGCTAATTCTCTCCGACTGAGCTGGGGATGGGCCCAGAGAGAGAGATGCTGGGAGGAGAAACTCCCTGAGGAGGATGAGTTAGGCACCCTCAGGGAGCAGCCCATTCAAACTCCTAGAGAACCATTTCCTGGCAAGAACCTTGAACCCTGTAGTCCTTGACCCAATTGTTTTTTTAAATCACAGAACAGGAATGACTCATTGTTGTTGCTGTTTTTTCCAATAGAAAACTTTGTCCTCCCTGCAAAGGTTTATTTTATCCTCAAATGTGAAAAATTCAGAGCCTCCAATTTTACTGAAAAAAGCTAGCAAATGGCTGAAGAGTAGTTTCAATCCCAGACCTGCGAGGGCCCGTGTGAACCAGAAGGGACATCCTACAGCCCCTGCTCCTTTCCTCCCGACCTGCTCCTGCGGCAGAGACCTCGTAAGTGATGTTCCCTTGGAACATGAGACAATTATTGGGAAATGGCTTCTCTTACCACTAAAATAGTGAACTGTGGTCCTGCCTCAGCAACAATGAATCATTTATGTTCCAGAAATTGGACAGGGGTTGGAGAAACAGAAATAAATAAGATACAGTCTCTACCCACAAGGATTCCAGTCAAGCATGATACAAAGGCAAGTGAACATAATTAGAATATAGCACTGTGGGCTCGATGATAAAAATATGCAGAAAGTGGGAGCAAAGAAGAGAGGGTGCTAGCAAGACCCATGATTTCAAAGTCACAGTTTGTATTGCAACCCCAAATTCACCACATTCATTCAGTGAGGATTGGAGGTCGCCTGGATCTCTCTCATGTACCTGATACATGGTTGCAAAGGAAAGAGCTGGTGATAAATATACGAACCAAAGTATGATTTACTTATAATCAGAAAAACATCCAATATAAATAGCAAGCTACTCGGAAACGCACAAGAGGGAGTTTCAGAACAGGATGGTAGGCTGTGTCAGAGGGAGATGAGGCTGAGGAAAATACAGGCTGAAAGGATTACCGGATTTAGCAAAGAAGTCACTGTTGAGTTCAAGACAAGCCACTTCGGGACAGTGAGGAAGAACACAGGAAGCCAGGCTCAAAGATGTGGTTAAAACGGAAATAAACACAGCAGGCACAGATACTATTGTAGGCACAGATACCTTAAGTGAACGGTGTGGGAGACAGCACAGGGGAGCATTTTCCTCGGGGCCCACAGGCCTGCCTGTGGGGTAGAGGTCAAGGGAGGGGGCTCTCCAGGCCTAGAGACCTGGGTTCACACTCCAACTCTGCCACTTAAAATAATTTGCCCAGACAAAGCTCTGTCAAGTGGCGTAGTCATAGCACCTACCTCGTAAAAATGCCTAGCACAGAGAAAACACTCTGTGGAAACTGTAAAGGAGCCAAAGAAATCACCGTAGTTCTTCAATTAATTCATATTTTAACATTTCTGAAGTCAGAGTGTGTTGAGTTTAATTATCAGTATTTTCCGTGCTTAGCAGCACATAAAATAATGACTCATCTAACAATCAATCGCATCTCAGAGTTAATGAGAGTTAGTCCCTGACCCTGAAGCAGTTGAGTAGCTGGCTTAGCTTTATGCAAATTGTCTTCTGGGGCAATTTTAAAGTACATGTTTCACTTACATTCACAAGGGTTTAAGAGTCTCTGGGCCCTCATTACCCATAACATGGCCCCCACACCAGCAGCGTGGGCAGCAGCTGGGGCCCCGTGAGAAGAGTCCCAGCCCAGGCCTATCTCGCCAACACCCTCCCTTTATCACGGCCCCCAGGTAAGCACTGTGTGTGGTGGCCAAGTTTAAAAAGCACTGTCCTAGTTTTTTTGTTTTTTAAAAGTTGGAGGTGTTGGTGTAATTGGACACTTGGATTTATTTCCTTAACGACTCACCAAAATATTAATCTTTCATTAAAAATATAATAGCAAATAGGGATTTCATTGATGTTTTAAAATCTTTCAATATTCATGAAGTATCTGGGGATTAATATAAGTGCACATGGAAATCAAAATCTCTGGAAATTGCAGATAGTATTAATGCCAAATTTAGGGAGATGAAGAATAAAGATTTAATTTTAAAAAACTTTTTCTCTACAGCTTTGCTGAGTTTGGTCTTTATACGGTGTTCCAAATCTGTACTCTGAGGCAGGTAAAGTCCCAACCAGATTGAGCACCTGTTTTGCACAAGGACAGAACACTTTTGGGCTTCAATTAGCCTCCTGACCAACCTAAGCAAACAATAGGCCACCAGATATTTGATTGAACATCATATAATTAGAAATATTGGAGTGGTATGGAATTTGTTCATACCTACCAGAAAACATAAATCAGTAATATGGACTTTCGTGATGTTCTGACTGAGGATAATAGCATAATCATGACCAGAGGTAGCCCGACTTGGATTATCCTATTATTCTCCATGATGCATTCAATCGAAAGGAAATGTCAAATTAGGAAGCACAGCCCTAAAATGGAATAGTTAGCACTCCACATTAAGAGTCTGAATTGGCCACCACAATGCAAATAACTAGAGTGATGAATGTAAAAAGATTAGCAGTCCAGATAAACCCCTGGACACTGTTATTTTATAATGCAAATAAATTAGGTTATCTATAATTAATGTAGCTAGAAGAAATTGGATTTGGCTCTCCTTTTTTAAATTCTGTTTTTATTACACTGAGTAGGCACTTGTGCACTTGTGACTCCTTCCATAGCCCCCAGGAATCTGACGTCCATCCGCAGCCTCTTGCAGCTGGGGTCCCTATGCCAGCTCGTCAGAACTTAGCCAAGCTCACATAGGCTCTCTCTCACCCAAGACCCATCTCTGCTCCAAGGAAAACACTTCCACTCACTCTCCTCTGCTTCAGCAAACACCAAGGTACAGGTTACTTCCTAAGTGTAACATCTCTGCTGCCCCTGATGGGGCAGCAGATTCTCTGAGGAATGATTCCCTGGGGAGGAGTCCTTTCTTTCTGATTCCCTGGGGAGGAGTCGCATCGCTGCTAATGAACCCAACCTGCACTCCAGAAAAGGAGAGGAAGCCAGCAGAAGTGTGTTATCAAGCAGTTTACCACTGTGGGTAATGAGCTCAATCCCACTGGAAAAGTTTGAGAAACGGGTGCCACCTAATTATCTGAGGGGTAAAGGAGCTGAGGTAGTCATCAGTTGAAGACATAATTCCTTCAGGCAGATTCACAAGGTTAGTGCTTGGGGTGGAGCGCACAGAAATGAGAGGTGCCAGTGGGACACAGGTGGGCTCTCACAGGTCCACCTCGAGCCACCTGCTCCAATTTAGGCCTGAGAAGGAATCATCTCCCCAAATTAACAATACTGTGAACCTAGAGAGAAAGAAAAACCGGATGTGGAAGAGCATGGAGAATGCCAGCCACAGTTAGAAATACATTTGAGCTTAGAACCCAAAGAGTGGCCATACATCAAACATTTACTGAGGGAATAATATCTTCTAGACATTCTATTTGGCTATTCTCACCCATGAACTCAGTCTTCACAATTCTGTGAGGTATTGATTTCTATTTAACAAATGAGGAACCAAAGTTTAGAGGAGGAGACTTGGCCCAGTTAGAGGCTGAGTCCCAACCCTGACACAAACTTCCACATTCTTAACCTGACTACAGTTTCCCAACTCTCCAGGAGCAAGAAACAGATTTCTCAAAAAAAGAACGTTTTTACACTGTATTTTGAATGGATGAAGAGTAGCCGACAAGCTATGAACTGTGATCTATCAGTTAATTAGAATTCCAAAAGGAAATGATAAGTATTCAGAATCTTTACAGAGTATTATAGTAGTTTACTTATACTCCAAAATTAGAGTTTACTTCTTTAAAAAAATCTGCCTGTAATTCTATCTTATTTTTTCTAGTTCCACTTAAAACCCTGCAAGTAACTTGCTACATTTTACTTCTGTTCTTTTGATCCTTGAATGTCTTTTCTCCTGTTCTCACCAACTCATCTGATATAACTACTTCCTTTTAGGAAGCAAAAGGATACTTTTGACAAACATCAAAAACATCACTCACTTTTGTGAAAAGCAAAGAACCACACTTCCTTTCCCCCTGCAAGCAGTCAGTGTGGGGGCAGGAGGAAAAAATTTAATATCATAATAAGAATTTAGTAGTACTGACTTTCGGTCAAGTTGGTGGCATAGGTAAACATGGCTCACCTCCTCAACAACCACATCAAAATTACAACTAAATTGTAGAACAACCACCACTCAGAATCAGCAAAAATCAAGTTGAATGGAAACCTGACAACTATGGAATTCAAGAAATCACATCCATCCAGACTGGTACGAGGAGAGAGATGTGGAAGGGACTGCTGGTCCACATATACTTGTGGTAGATAAAAATTTGGGAGGGATATATTGGGAGTGAGGAACCCCAAACTCACACCAGGCACCCTAGCCCAGGGTACCGGCGCCAGGAAGATAAGTCCCATAACAACTGGCTGAAAAATCAGCAGGGATTGAGTTGGCAGAAGAAAATTCTGGAGTCCTAAGCAGTTCCGCTTAAAGAACCCCCACACAGACTTTCTCAGACTCACTCCCTCTGAGCTCCAGCAACAGGGTAGCAGCTTGAAAGACACCAGAGACGTACAGGGAGAAACTGAAGTGTCTATCATCAAGTCGGGTGCTAGGGGACAGCTTTCTCCCAGAAAGAAAGGTGGGCAGAGCCACAGGGCTGGCAGGTGGGTGCCATATCTGAGACTCCGTCAATGTGGGGATGACTTTTCCCTCAAGTCTCCTCGACCACCACGGATGAAAGTAACTACCAAGACATGATCTGGTTGGGGAGGAGAAGTGGCCAATCCCTCAAAGGGAAGGACCTCAAGCCCCTTCCTCCAGGGGCTTTTATTGGGTTGTAATACACAGGAATACAGGGCGGCAAGGATCAAACAGTAGATAACATCTCAAAGAAATCCGAGGGTTTAGTCTGAGCCAGTGTCTGTCAGGAAGACGGTTTTGCAGAAACTTTAGGGTTTCCTGCTTAGACCCTTAATGTATGAATGAAAGCACTTTTAGCAGAGCAGATTTCACAGGTTTTTCAGGAATTCTTTGTGATGCCAGATTTTTCCCTAGGACACACTCTAGCAAGGCAAGGAGCTGCACCCCTCCCCATCAGGTATTCAGGCTTAAGGGGGTTAGAGCCAGGAAGCACTTCTCCCAGAGAACATGGGGACTCAGGCTGTGTCACATAGTCAGGGGGCAAGCTCTGACTATGCAGCCAGAGCTTGACTATTGCTCTTTGTTGCAGCCCTGCCCCCCACCAAGTCCTTCCATGATGGCCTCCCAAGTGATCGTGTCTTGCTTAGGTTGCCCCTCCTCTGAGGAGACTTACCCGTCAACAATATTGACCATGCTTTGGGGGCAGGGAGAGGAAACTGAGGCAGTGTTTGCTACCAGAGACAAGTTTTCTCTCCTGTGGCTTGAATTCTGGAGGTCACATCCTTAGCCACGGCAGGGGGGGGGGGCGGTATGGGTACAGTTACAATTCCTGAAACCAGGCAGAGCGGCCCACACACATCATTGCCCCACCCTGGAGATCCCCTGAGGATCCATCCCACCCAATTTATAGCCATTAACAATAGCTTTTCCATATGAATGGCTGGTCTTGCCTCAAGCTTCACAACTTCCTAAATTCTTTCAAACAAGCAACAGCTGGCTTCAGTAAACCTTCAGCCCCCAAACTTCTTGCTAAATGGCCCCAGGCATGGCACTAGCAGCAGCCAGCCTAGATTCGCCGCAGCTTGGCTTTGCCGGGGAATCTAGGCAAAGGGAGGAGGGTGTAGGAGAATGGGTGAAGAGAATGGGGGTAGTAGTATAATCAATAAAATATAACAATAAAATTTTAAAAGAATTTAATAGTACTAGGTGAAATTACTTATATTTTCAACTGTCAGAGTTTTTGTTTATTCCCCAGCATTAGACATTCGACTGCTGAATTAAAATTTTGTTTAACTTAGTGATTATGACAGTGTTATAAGCTGAGAGTAAGCAGAAGGCTCATTTGGCCACTTTTCATCCAGTCGAAGGCACAGATTACCCTCACCAATAAATCTCCTAAGGAAGGTGGAATACAAAAAAGAAAAGCTTGTGTCAATCACAGGCCGCATCCCACATCGCAAGCTAGCTGAACTTACCACTTACAGACTGACTAACGTACAACATTCACATTGACAGTTTTCTCAACTTCTAAGAACTGTGGAAATAACCGCTACTAAAATACCCATGTATGATACTTGGGTTTCATTTACAAATCTCGCTGTCTTTTTGAACTTCAAAAGAGATTATAGCTGCCACTTAAATAAACTGATAATGTTCTCAACAACTTACTGCAAAATATACAGAATGACAGAGCAGAGGGAGTGGCAGAAGACCACAGTGACTCACAGACTGAGCAGAGCAAGCCAGAACACTGGAAGACTTCTCTCCCTTGGCCACAGTCCCCAGACTGTACAAGGCAGGTGAGGCACCACCAAGGCTCCATGGAAGTATCTGTTCCTCTCTTTCTCCTCAGGTATCAGACCTAGAAACTTCTCAAATGTTCCTTTGTAGTAAATGGTCAGTCATTAGGGCACTTTCCCAGGACTGGACTTTCAGGCTCAAAAAAGTAAGGGCAAAAATTTTTCCAAATGCCACCATAAACAGATGGATCCTAGAGCAAATTCAGCCTGAAACATCACTGGAGGCAAAAATGACAAAACTGAAGTTGTCCTACTTCGGGCACCTCCTGAGAAGGCAGGCCTCTTTGGAAAAGACAGTGATGTGGCAGAAAACCAAAGGAAGCAGAGAAAGAGGAAGACTATGAGATGCATTGACTTCATAAAAGAAGCTATAGGTATGAGTCCGCAGGAACTGGTCATGGTGCTTGAGGTCAGGGCACTGTGGACATTGCTTATTCACAGGGTCACCAGGAATTAGAGCTGACTCCACAGCAAGTAACACACATCACCACCACAAAATCAGAGGAAAAAGTAGTTATGTCAGATGCGTTGGTGAGAACAGGAGAAAAGACATTCAAGGATCAAAAGAACAGAAGTAAAATGTAGCAAGTACTTGCAGGGTTTTAAGTGGAACTAGAAAAAATAAGATAGAATTACAGGCAGAGTATTTTAAGAAGTAGACTCTAATTTTAGAGTATAAGTAAACTACTATAATACTCTGTAAAGATTCTGAATACTTATCATTTCCTTTTGGAATTCTAGTTACTGATAGATCACAGTTCATAGCTTGTTGGCTACTCTTCATCCATTCAAAATATAGCCTATAGACATATGAAAAAATGCTCAACATCACTGGCCATCAGAGAGATGCAAATGAAAACTGCAATGAGAATTCACCTTACACCTGCCAAAATGTCTATCATTAACAAATCAATAAACAAGTGCTGGCAAGGATGTGGAGGAAAAATACCCTAAAGCACTGTTGGGGGGATGCAGACTGGTGCAGCAACTATAGAAAACAGTATGGAATTCCCTCAAAAAATTAAAAATGGAACTTCCTGCTGACCCAGCAATTCCACTGCTGGGAATATACCCTATAAGTCCCAAAACACTAGTTCAAAAGAATTTGTGCACCCCTATATTTACAGCAGTGCTATTAACAATAGCCAAGATTTGGAAACAGCCTAAATGCCCATTAGTAGATGAGTGGATTAAAAAACTGTGGTATATTTATATAATGCAATACTATACAGCAGGAAAAAAGAAGGAACTCCTACATTTTGTGATAGCATGGATGGAACTGGAGACAATTACGCTGAGTGAAGTCGGCCAGGCAGTGAAAGACAAATTCCATTCCAAATTCCTCACTTATAAGAGGAATCTGATGGACAAAATAAATTAACATGCTAAACAAAACCAGAGACATGAAAACATGGAACAGACTGACAACTGTAAGAGGGGAAGAGGGTGGGGGGGGCTGACTAAAAGAACAGATTAGTCACAGAACAATATGAACATGGACATGGACAACAGTGTGCGGATTGACTATAGGCATGGGGGGAGCAGGCTGGGCAGAGGGAGGCTATGGGGGAAAAAAGTGACAACTGTAATAGCATAAACCATAAAATATTTTCAAAATTAATTAATCCATGAGAAAATGTAAGCTTAAGTCAGTTGAGAGTGTTCAAACAAACAACACCTCAGAGGCTAATCACTTTGGAGAGGAAAATGCTCCCAACTCCACTATAGAAAAATTGCTATATCTTATGACCCCAGTAATTACTTTGCAAATCACAGGGTGGTTCTTTGTTATGGGGATGGGTGAAACCTCACCATTTATCTACATCTAAATCTGGGACATCTGGCTGCCCTACATTGTCTACTAGACAGAGCATAAATCACAGGCCCAGGAAGCTATGAACAGTGAAAGGCACAAAGTTATGAAAATTTATGGTCATCCAAACAAAACCAGTTGACTACATACTGATTTATTTTTAGATCATCTTCCAGGCACCTCTCCATCATGGTTTGAATTTAGGGAAAGGCAAGTTTGACACATCTGGTTAGTTATACCTAGAGCTCATGTTTAAAATAGTACTCAAGAAAAAGTGGCAAAAATCTCATTGCAACCCAAAAAATATTGCTTATTAAATAATTGCCTTATTATTAAAACTTTTTAAGAAAGTTAGTCCTTGGTCCAGATGATTAGTTTGTCTGAATCCTGTGAATATTGGCCTATGCCTGAATTGATCAGAAATTTTACCTGTAGCAATAGGGAAAATTATATTTTAAACTGTCAAAAATTATATATATTGAATGGGAAAGTACATTGCAGAATTGGATATATAGCATGATTATTCTTTTTAACAATCTCTATAAACTATATATGTGTGTGTATATCTATATGTGTGTGTGTATATATGTATGTATACACACATATGTATGTATATAACATAGAGACAGTAAAAGAGAGACTATATAGTAAACTAAATAAAGGTTACCCCTAATGTGAATACTTTTGTATACTTCGGTTTTTTTGTTTTTATTTTTACTAAGCAGTCATTTATTTTTTTAAAACCAATGAAAATACTTTAAAAAAAAATCCCCTTCTAAGTCCTACAAGCATGCACTCTTTAACAGTTTTCTCCTCAGTGACGAAACAAGATATACACATAGTTTATGAAAAAAATAAACAATCTACTTAATTGGCTTATAACATTTCCTAAGTCCAGCAATCCAAAATTAAAATTTATAATAAAATAATATTATGGATTGCTATTTATTTTCATGCCTGTATGACAACCTTACATATCAAATAAAATAGGACTCTTGAGAAAAAAAAAGTCTTAGTAAAACAACCTTGCATTATATACTGAATCCCACTGATAATAATTGAGCGTTATAATACTCTGCTTCTTTAACACTTACTGAATTTTTACCAGCATATCATCATACAAAATACAAGTTTAGAAGCACTCTGGTTCCCATATCATAATGCAACTCAAGTACAATAAAAAACTGATCAGATGGTAAACAAACTTCAAACATTAGAACTTCGATGATAGCAGAAGACAGAGAAAATGACGCTGTGGACTCAGAAGGAGAGGGATATTGGGCCCTGATGGAAACACGAGACATGAGCTCCGTCATCATCTCATCCCCACACCTGTGCACCTGACTCAGCTCATTGAGCCTCCCTCTACTGCCAGTGGAAGCATTTTCTTTCCTCTCATATCTTGCTTTTTCTCTAAGACTGCAACCTAACTTTATTAATTCTCTTTTACTGTACATTTTTCTTCTCCTTCTCAACTCTTTCAAAAATTCTCCTTCAGCCATGTAACTCCCTCAGACTACCTTCCTATAACTCTTCTCTCACTGCCAACTTTCTCAAGAAAATTAAAGTATCTTTTCTTTCTTAGGCCAATTCACTCACTGTAGAAAGGCTCCAAATGCTTTATTTCCAACACTCCCAAGTCACCTAATATAGGTCACCAGTGACTTCCATTGTCAAATTCAATGCACACTTTCTTGATCTTGTTAGAATTCTACACTTTGCTGTTGCATTTGATGCCATTGGCCACTTCTGTCTCCCTGAAACTCTCACTTCTTGACTCCTCTTTCACAGATCTCTCCTTTCATCTCCCTCACTGCGACTTGTTCAGTTTTGTTTGCTGACTCACTCCCTCCGCCTCTGACGGCCCTTATAAGTTGACACTCTCTGGGGTTCTGTCATTCTGTCCCACAGTGTCAGTGATCCACCAGATTCCCCTTGCAGTCTTGATGCATAGTCCCAACAACCCGCTCCTGCTTCTTTTTAGTGGGCTGGCCCAGGGCACTGGAGTTCATTTTGCCTGTCTGAACTAAGACCTGGAATTGCCTGAGAATTCACAACACCAAAAACAGCTACTACCCAGTGCTGACAGGTGCAGGGGTACAAATATTCATCTCTCTAAGTCCCAATCAGGACCTCTCCCAAGAGGGACCTACCCTGTCTTCAGAGCTCCCCTTGGGTTTAAAGCACGTTCATTTTCTGTCTCACTCGGCTTAATATCACACCCCTTTCTTAACTTACTTCCTTTTCCTGACCCACCTGCCACCTTCCCTACTTGTCCTGCCTGCTCAGTCATCTTTACATGGATTTCCATATCCAGACAGCTCCTGGGGGACCCAATCCAAAGCACACACTGGGAATCTTTTCTCACACTGCTTGCTCTCTCTGAGTGATTATATTTATGTTCACAATATTATCTCCTGCCTACACGCTGATGACTTCTAAACAGTTCTGTTAAGCCCTACTTTTCCCTTGAGCTTAGACCTGTGTACTCACCTATCAGCTAGGAAGCCTCACCCCTGATATCCCCCAGATACCTCAAACCCAACACATAGATAAGCCTGAACTCATAATCTAGCACCAGCTTCCTCTTTTTGTATTCTCCCCTTATGATAGGATAAGGGGAGAATAGATCCTTCCTCTGGCACCAACCAGGAGCCAACCTGGACAGACATATCATGCTTGGGTCTCTCCTGCCCTTACCCACCGTATCTAACTTGGGCCAAATTCTGTCAATTTCTTTACACCTTCCATATCAATGCCCTCATTTCTGTTCCTACTGCTATTGCCTCAGTCAGGTCCCCATTAGCTGTTTCTGAGATTTTTTCCAGTGGAGAGAAAGCACAGTGTACTGTCAGATACTACAGTGTGGGATGGGTCGGGCTCTGGAGCCACACTGATGGGTTCAGAGCCTAATTCCCCCAAGTACTAATCTGTAGAATATTGAGAAAATTACTTATCCTCTATGCACCTCAGTTTCCTTATTTGTAAAAAAGAAAATGTATGTCATAATTAACTATATCCCAGGGTTGTTGTTTGGTCTACAGGTAAATTAATAAAGATAAAACATTTAGAAGAATGTCTGGCATGTCCTGTTAAAAATACATATTTATGTTTTTATTGTCTTCCAACTAGTGTATGGTAGCAATACTTGTTCATAGCAGCAACTAGTATTAGGGATGAGACACTCGGTACATTCCATACTGAGCCAAGAGAGGCCCAAGAGCAAGACCTCAGTGACCCCAACACAGAGAGACTCTAGAGCACCCCCCCCCCGACCCCTCAGAACCACCTGAGGAACCACAGGAACCATAGGAAGTCCCCACTTAATGTCCTTGACAAGTTCTTGGAAACTGAAGCTTCAAGTGAAATGACATAAAATAAAACCAATTTTACCATAGGCTGATATAAACAAGAGTTAAATTCCTATGGCATATTTCCAGTCACAGAAACATCACCAAATTTCTAAATAAAAGCCCAAAACACTTCTAATATTAAACACTGAAATAAATGTGAGGTTTACACACATTTAAGAATGATTGATAAAAACAAAGGTGGGAACCAGCCCACCTTCCATCAAAGGACATGCCCACACTCACTCAGACTGGGACAATTTAGACACGCCAATCAACCTAACATGCACATGTTTTGAATGTGGGAGGGACCCGGAGGAAACCCACACAGACATGTGAAGAACACACAAATTTTACACAGATGGTGGTCCCAACTGGGAATCTTTTTTTCTCATCAACCTTATAGAAAAACAATGTTGAACACAATGACATTAGTCAAGGAAATGCTATGTATGGAATTTCCATCTCTGGTAAGTCAAAAACAATTGAATTATTGCATTTTCGCATGGGTCGATTTGATACTTTAATATAATGCACAGAAATGAAATATGTTTCCACCAGAAAAATACTATCTTTAAATCTATTTTGTGAAAGACTTTTTAAAATGCCCCCCCTCTTGAAATAATTTTAAGAGCTTTTCTAAGCCAGATCCCTATAGTTATGTGTCATATCTCATCTTCATCAAGATCAAGACACTCAGCGTGTATATGATCAGGCAAACTCAGGCTGAGCTTCTGTTTCCACAGTGTTCACTGCACAGATTCCTGGGGTCTCTGCCATGATCCCTGTCACCCGCCAGATGCTCGTTTTTAAGCCTCGATCACGGAGTTTTAAGCTTCTATACATGACCTGAATATTAAAATTCTTAGTGGAGATGCTTCTTCCTGCAGATGTGCCAAGAAGCTGGCGACCGTGTCTGGTTTCAACTTGCACAGCCACGTCAGCGAGTTTTCTGGTCCATTTTGACGGTGTCCGGAAATGACAGTAGCAACAGTTGCTGCAGAAGCATCTCCCTCTTAGAAAAAGAGAAGAGTGATCACGAGCGTGTCTGGCTGAGTGCTGAAGGCGTGGGGTGTTAAACAACCAGATGTGCAGGTTTGGCGATGGCAGCTGGGTTTTCATCATCATGTCCTTGTGTCCCCGGGTCCAGACTCTAGTTCAAACTCAGATCAACACTTCTGGTTGCCTGTCAGGAGAGAGGAACGTTTTAAAGTGATTCCCCTACGTGGCATCACTTACACTCTTTTAATCCAGATCTCCAGGCACTTTTGCAGATTCTGTAAGAGGAGACATTTTAGGAAACTGGAAAGTAAGTCAACAAGAATACTAGGAGTCGGGTCAACTCTGATACTCTAAGAGGTAAAGCAAGGCTCTCAGTGTGAGAAATGTTGAGTACAGAGTGGAAGGACGGAAGACCCTCGTCCCATCTCAAGGCACTGATAACACAGCCAGGATAGCAGGGAGAACATTGATACATATTACTGGCCTAACTCCCATGGCCAGGCTGACAATAAGGAGATGGGATGGCAGTAAAAAAAAAGAGCTCAAAGGGGAGGCCAAACGCTGCTCAGAAAAGGGAAAGAAGAAAGAAATCTGTGGAGACAACGCAATCAAGAAAAGGCCGTGAAGGACAGCATATAGCTCTAAAGGGAATTTGTCTTTTAAACTGTTTGTGTTGAAATACATGACACGCATCCCTCTCTCCTCCTCATTTCCTGCAGTTTTCTATATCAATCACTGATTGTTTTATACAACTAGAAATGCTTCTGTTGGTTTGTTTCTCAGTAGAAACAAAGAGATTTTAAGTTTGGCAGCTAGGTTGGTCCAGAGTGGATCCTGGAAATGCTGAAACTGGGCTTCCGTGAACATCTGAGGCAAGTTCCTGGCTAAATCTCAAACCATTCCCTTCACTTCAGAAGAGACTTGACTAACAAAAGATTTGTCTTAGCTCTGAGAAGAGAGACTTCTTACAGAGCTGACACTTGATCCCCAATGACCTTCACAACTGCCCCACACAAGAGCAGCAAAGAACAATTCTCTGAGTTGCAATAAATAATGTACGTTTTCTTTTCATTTATAAGTAGAATAGGAGGTAAAGGCATCCCAGGGTGATGAACCTAGTGGAACGATGATGTTGCAGTTACACCACAGCAAAGCTGCACAAAAGGGAAATACTGGATGGCTACAGCACTCAGGGCCACCAGAGAACCACAAACACCTCCGTCCTCTAACACTGCAGGGCCCTGGGAAGAGGCAACAGGTTCTCTCCTTGGCCTGAGCGCCCTCTCAAGCACCTCCTAGGATCAACACTGCCCTCTGGTGGTGCCCTGCCTGAGAGCTGTCCTCCGAAAAGAAGCCAAAATGGCCACTAAAAGAAGCCAAGCAGATGAGACAGATTTTTACATTTTCATCTATCTACTTTCACACAGATGTGTTTGTAGAAACAATCTGAGTAGATTTGGCTAAAATAATAAAGAAACTATAGCACTTAACTATGTCTTACACTTCCAGGCAAACCTCACAAACCAATATTATCCAGCTATTCTCACCGTAAGCCAGTCTCAGCAAAATCATTAAGATGCATAGGAAGTTGGAGAGTACAAGGTAGTGGTGGCAGCACCTGACATGAAGGTCAGTGAGCAAGAGAAAATAGTTGCAATCACAATGTCAGTATGAACCCCACCCAGCTTGTAGGCCTGTGAGAGTATGGAACCTTCTGGGAGGCAGGGATAGACTTGCAGAGGACAGAGAACTGGCCACAAGAGAAGAGGGCCTGTGGGGACAGTGGAAAGATTTTGTTGAATTCTTGCTGGAAAGCTGTGATTCACACAAACTTAACTATTGACATCTCCCAATTGATCTGGGCAGGGGCAGGAGACACTTGGTTATGTAACTGATTTGCCAAGCCAGCTGAGCTCCCAGAGTCAATGCTTCAAACTAAGAGAGAAAAGAGAGAACAAAACCTACCTGAACAAATAAACACTGCAAAACAAGGGACATCTTTTTATCCAATTCCTGATGTCCAGGATATTAATAAGTAAGGGCCAAATACACACTTGCTGACCTGAGGCACCTGTTGTTCCACCTAATTCCATCTCCAAATTTGAAACAGATGAGAGATTTCTCCCGTGGAAATTTAGAACTCCCTCTGGGGTACTAGTAATAGTCTCCTGTGGGTGGAGGGGACGGCAGGAAGCTGCTTTCTCACCTCAGCCAAGTCGGCAGCCTTCAGGGAGACTGACGGGGGAGCTTTGGGAACACAGCTTTGAACCCCTGGGAAATCCCAGGGAAGCCTGAGATATGACAGTGGGTTGTTTAAATAGACACGTATATATAACAACGTCTCCCAGTGTTGATTAATCATTCCCTTTCAAGCATGAACGCTCCAGTCCTAGAGCTTTCTGTCCCTGTGGAATACAAACAAGTTCAGTTGGTTATTTAAAATTCAAAAAGCTTAGGTAGAAATGTAAAAGGACCTGTGATGCTGGCTGCCTGGATCTGAACAGATGCCGAGCGGTGCCCTGGGCCAGTTGTCAGGAGACTTCTGCATCTGCCTCTAACTCTGTGCGACTTGTAGCCGTAGATTTCCTCCCCTGTGAGATGAGGCTGGGATAGTAAACACTGTGGTTCACCCCTCCTGCATTCTCTGGTTGACTGGCAGCAGGTGCCTGGATGGTTGTTCATGAGGATTCGGAGGCTGAGACTAGATTCAAAGGGAAAGAGAACTGTGACTGATTAGTGATATCTGCAGCGCACACAGATTAGAAAGTATCGAGGCACAATGTACAATACAGGTTGGGGCAAAAGTAGGTTTACAGCTGTTCATATGGAAAATGATACAATAATTAATAAATAATAATACAAGATTAAACTGTGTTTTGCGTATTCACAACTGTACTCAAACCTCCTTTTGTGCCGCCCTGTAGGTAGTTCCTTTCTGAGGCCGCAGCCCTATAGCCCTGTGATTTACAGACTTCAGCCTCACTGACTCAGGACAGGTGCCTTCTCCTGGCCTCCACTTTCTCTTGTGAGAAGTCAGCGGCTACTGTGATTGCTGTTCCCTTGCACTTGACAACATACATGACGTTTTCTCTTGATGGTTTCAAAATTTTCTTTGTCCGTATTTTATTATATTTACAATGATACGTCTGAGTGTGAGTCTTTGAGTTTATCCTACTTGGAATTCATTGAGCTTCTTGAATATGTAGATTAATAATTTTCTTTAAATATGGAAAGTTTTCAGCCATCCTACTTTCATTAAATACGGAAAGTTTTCCATTTCTCTGGAGTAGCCTGACTCATAAACATACCAACCACCTTTTGTAGAATGTTGTTGCTATGGGAAATCCTCAGATTTGGCTCTCTCCTAAAGATTAAGAGGCTTAGCCTTGGGACAGATTCCAAGAGTCACTCAAGGTCTCTCTCACTTGTTTCCTCATAAAGGTGGATTAAGAAAGTAAATTGTAAAAGCAAAGCTGTTTTTCAACCTTTACAGCTGCATTTAACTCCAAACTACCATATAACCAAAATATTCTAAGAATGCATACAAATCGAACATCACAAGGCCAAGGTGAAACAACATTAACCAAGCTGATAGAAGTATTCAAATGAGCCACACCACACCTGTTTGGTGTGGCTCAGTGGACTGAGTGCTGGCCTGTGAACCAAAGGGTCACCAGTTAGATTCCCAGTCAGGGCACATGTCTGGGTTGCAGACCAGGTCCCCAGCTGGGGGCACATGAGAAATAGCCACACATTGATGTTTCTCTCCCTTTGTTTCTCCCTCTCTTCCCCTCTGTCTAAAAATAAATAAGTAAAAATTTTAAAAAAGAAATATTCAAATGAATTAGGACAAGACCAATCAAACCAAAGATGGAGACAAAATCACATCATACTTTCCACTGATTTCTCTACCACTCACTAGAGGGCACCCCTATGATAACACAAAATACACCTGAACTATTCTGAAAGACTTCCAAAATGAGTTCAGACAATGTCAAAATCTAAATAAAATGTGGTAGAAGAATTGTTGAAGTCTAATGACAAACCTGCAATTGTGACCAGGTTACTATCCATATTTCACATGCATAGTCTATCCCAGCTCTGCAAATGGTAGTCTGAGCTTGTTTGCAACATTGGCAAAATAATCTGGTGGAAACAATGACCCTGAATAACTGACACCAAAAAAAAAGTAAATATGCATTGTAAAGCAACTCCATTGAATTCTACTTAAATGATGCTATGTCTCCTTCATTAAAGATATTTGAAGAGAAAAACACACTGGCCTATCTGGTCATTGCAAATTACCACAAAGAGCAATCCTATGTCTAAGAGGATTGTGCAACTCCAGGATCACTTGGTAATCTTGCCATCTGCCTCTAGGGCGATTAGCTCTGCTCGTTCCTGCTTCACTCTGTCAACGTGAAGCTGCTTTTATTCCAATCAAAGAGAAAATGAGAACAGGTAGCAGAACTCTACAATCCCCTGCAGAACTGACCTAGGAGGCAGGGCTTCCTGCATCAACAATAAGCTGGTTCCAACTTAAACCTTTATAGCCAAGCACCATTTCTAGCCCCATAAGGTACTAAGTAGGACCCCCACTCCTCTGGAGGACTATGTATGACCCTGATTGACAACCACGGGTGAAAGTCCCCCTGGAGAGCTCTTCCTGGAAGAAGGGGATGTGAAAGGTGGCTAGTCCTCATTTTTTCCTTCAGATCTTCACACACCCTCACTCTGTAACTTTCACTGAATGGAATCACAGGTTGCCGCTGTATATCGAACACAGGGCCTGTCCTCAAGGAGCATCCGGTCTGAGTGCAAAACCAAATAATTACATCGCAAAGTACAAGTGAGACATATCTGCGTGGATCCTTTGGAATTCAGAAGATGTTAAAAATCTCTGGCTAAGAAGAGGGGGAAAAGGACATCCCTGCTGAGAAAAGCTATTGGGCCAAGTTCAGATTTTTAAAACCCTGCTTATTCCTGTTACTCCCTATTTCCGTACTGACTCCCATTTACCGTTTCACCAGCTTAACCAACTCTGTCTGTTTGCTCTCTAACAGAGGCACAATGCGTACTGAGCAGTCACAGTGTGCCGGCTAGTCAGCTGCCCCCCAGCACACCCACACACCACAGCTTCCCCTTGTAAATTGGCTATATGTTTACCAAGACTTGACTGTGTTTGTTCCCACACCTGTGAATGCTCATTGTACTTGTGATCTGGAAGGGGGATTGTGGTTGGCAGAATAATGCCAGCAAAGATGGTCACACCCTAATCCTCAGAATTTAGGAATATGGTGCCTTATGCGGCAACAGGGGTTTTGCATATGAGACTACAGGTAAGAACGTTGAGGTGCTGCGAGTAGACTGGGGACCCAGGTGTACCAATCTATCACATGAATCCTTACAAGGGAAGAGCTTGCTCTGCCTGAGCCCTTCCGAGAGAAATGTGGTGGGGAAAACTGTCAGACAGTTATTGGCTTTAAAGATGTAGGAAGGGGGCCATGAGTCAAGGAATGAGGGATGTCTCTAGACGCCAGAAAAGGCAAGAACACAGACTCTCCTCTGAAGTCTCCAGGAAAAAAATGTTAGCTTGTCGAAACCTGTGTCAGACTTCTGGCTGACAGATCTGCAAGATAATGCATCTGTGTTGACTTCAGCTCCTAAACTTCTAGTGATTATCACAGTAACAACAGAACAATAATTAGGGAATAAAGACCTCCGTCCCTCCCACCGCCCCCCCACACACACACACCCTCTTATCATTGTTGCAGGTGCTGTGGTTTTCTATGTATGAAGGAAAGTCTTTGCACAGGTGACCTCCCATTGCTGCCCCAGGGCCATAACAGAGACGCCTGAATCCTTCAAGGTCGGAACTCACATACTCTGGAAAATGGGGAGGCTGGCCTCTAAACTGAAGTTTTTTATAACAGTTTTGCTAGATCAAAGCCTGCATATATTTCTTAGGCGGGGAATTACAGGGCTTCGAACTAAGTTGTGAGGAATGGAAAGCTTAAGAATGAGTCATACTTCAGGCTCCCCAGACTGAGAGCCTATGACTTACAAAAAGAATTGGGGGAGGCAGGTGCAGCAGCGAGAAGAGCAGTCTCTGGACACGGGAGGGACTGGGTTTAGTTCCTGGGAGAAATCACTTAACTCTGTTGACAAGATGAGAATAAAACTACTTAGTTCGGAGAGCTGTGAAAATTATTGACAATGCACGTAAATCTCCAGGCACATGCACATGCAAAGCTTTCATCACTATTACTGTTACCCACCACTGGCAACACGTGCTGCTGCTTTTTTTAAGGATGAAAAGGGTTGTTTTTTTTTTAATGAATGTATCATTGACATGCAGTACTAGTTTTGGATGTACAACATAGTGATTTGACATTGATATTTCTTATAAATGAGGTCCCCACAGTAAGTCTAGTAACCACCTGTCACCATACAAAATTGTTACCGTAATAGTGACTATTTTGTTTCATGGCCCCAGTGCCACACTAAGTCTCACTTAGAAAGGTACCACCCGCTGTATTCAGGTATTCAGAATGTTTGTTCACATATACTGCCTCATCTGATCTTGACAGTAGCTTGAGAGGTAGACAGAGTCAGCTTTATTGTTTTCCAGAGGTAGAAACTGAGATGTAGAAAGATGCGGTGATTCATAGACTGCTATTAAGTGACAATGAAAATTCAAGAAGGCAAACAGTGTGGTGATGTGGACACGGGCTCACAGTGTCCACGTCATTATGGATGAAACAAGACATTCACACGGACTACCGAGTCTGGTGTGGGGGGAAAGGGACAGCATGGCTTTTTCTCTCAAGGAAAGCAAAAATCTTGGCCCTTGCTGTGACCAGCCTTTATTGGGTTTCTCTGCAAGTTTACATGAAGGTCCTCAATTACTATGCACAGGTTGCTTTAGGGGGTTACCTTTTATAGAAAACAAAGGAGCCAATGCTGCTAATCACATCACAGAAGGAGGATATTAGCAAATGAAAAGGGAAAAAGTGGTTGGACTGGTTACACTGGTCCTAGGAGGGTTTAGCATGGGTTTTAGGAAATGATTTTGTGCCACATGCACTGGCTCGCAGCTCCCACAGCATCATGGGTGAGACATGAGACAAATTCACATGGACTACCGAGTCCTGTGGAGGAAAAGGGATGGCACAGCCACTCTCTCAAGGGGGGAGCACCTCAGAGCTGCCTGGCCACCCTCTCAAGGGGAAGCATGCTGACCCTTGCCTAGACAGGCTTTTATTGGTTTTGTTGCACAGGAATACAGGCACAACTTATTAATCATTGTCAGGCAGTAAAAGCAGATGGTATAGAAAGAACCATTCGGGCTTCTTCTAAGTCAGGGTCTATCAGTTAAAAGGCTACAGAACTTTGGGAAAACAAACTCATTTTCTGCTCAGGCTTTTATCACTTAACCAAAAGCATGCTTAGCAAAGCAAGCTCCACAGGACTTTTAGGAATTCTTTCTTATGCCAGATCACCTCAGATCCCACTCTAGCTGGCAAAGGGCTGCAGCGCCTTCCCCATCACAGGTTTTCAGGCTTAAGTGGATTAGAGCCAGGAAGCGCTGCTCCCAGAGGACATGGGGACTGAGCTATGTCAGAATAGCTGGGGGGTGAGGGTCCAAGACTCCCTCTTTGTTGCAGCCCCCCAAGTCCTTCCATGATGGCCTCCCAAGTGATCATGTCTGGCTTAGGTTGCCTCCCCGCCCCAGCGGGGGGGGTGGGGTCTTACCTATCTTTGACTAACCTACCAAGCACTGGGGGCAGGGGATGAAGCAGAAACAGTGTGTGCTACCAGAGACAAGCTTTGTCTCCTTAGTGGCTGGCATTCCGGAGGTTGCTCACTCATCCTTAGCCCTGGGGGGTAGTTACAACTCCTTAAACCAGGTAGAGCCGGTCCCAACAATTTTGTAGTAAATGTTTGCCACAAATCCGGGTGAGGGAGCTTTCAGCAAAAAATAAGATTCAAAGCAGTCTAGGCATATTGTGGGCCTGATTCCCCACAGCAGAACCTATCTGTGGGCGGGGGTTCTGTGCATCTCTGAGTGGGAGCTGGGCCCACTCCACGCAGAACAGTCTCCTACATTGTAGTATTCTTTGCACTGTCTCCCCACCTGAGGCCTATTGATTCTGTCTCTGGTTTCCAATGTGGTTCCTTCTGTTTGTGTAGCACCAAGACCCTTGGTGCTGTGCTGTTTGAGGTAGTGCCAAGATATTCCTTGTCCCACACGTCTCATACTGACAGCCTCCTACCTCCTGGGCAGCATCTGACCAGCCGTCTTCGCCTCAGCCATCCAGAGCACAAATCCTCCCACCTATGCTGTGCAGCAAAGACCCTGTGTCCAAGCTGGTGGGCAGCGTCCACATTTAGAATTGTGACCTTGCTGTGGGTTGGCAGTAGGGGTCAGAGCTGATAAGAGTTTTTAGGTCTGTAAGGTCAGCCCCATAAAGAAATGTGACCATCACCCTAATCCCTCCACGGGTCTATAGAAAGGTCAGGAGGAAGACATCTTTATGGTTGCCTCAGTTTCCCCAAAGGGGATCACTTTTCAGGATGCCCGTTGAAATGCGGTCTAAAGGCGCACAGTACAAGGTCCAATGGCCACCTTCTGCCCTCACCTGTCTAGAGGCAGTCCCCGTGTTTCATGGGCAAGGACTTCAGCAGGGTGTTTTAAGTATATACATTCTTTGAGGTCTCCAGTTGCAAAGCTCTTATGGCCTAACCTGAAATGTTTCCCTTCTCAAGGTTTATGGAGTCCACCATGAACTCTGGTACTGGATAGGAGACTAGAGTCTGGACCAGAAGAGCACCTACCTCAGTCCCTTGGTCATCCTGCTTTCACAGCCCACATTGGGGAAAGAAGAAAGATGAGAAGGAGGTAAAAATGGGGATTAACATTAGTGAGCATTGATAGCCTGGCCAGATGCTGTGGTATGTCCAACCCAGTCGAGGGAAATATGTAGCAATTTTGCCCCCTGGAGGGGACATTTTCAGTTGGTTTGTGTCTGGGGACATTTTCAGTTGTCACAGCTTGGGAAGGAGTTGTACTGGTATCTAGCAGGTAGAGGCAAGGGATGCTGCTAAAAACCCTACAATGCACAGGGCAACCCTGCAACAGAGGATTATCCTGCCCACAAGGTCAATAGTACTGAGGTTGAGAAGCCCTGACCTGTAAGAATAAGTTTCCACATTGACAACTCACTGGCCTTACTCCATGTCTTTTGGGGGGGGGGGGTTTCTGCTACATTTTCAAACAAACCGACCCAAGGATGCAGTGTCATCTCATCCCTAATAATAACTGTAATAATTAACATTTGTTGACAACTGACTATGTTCCAGATATTAACCCTTTAATTTAATCCTCAGAACCATCCTATGAGACAGGTTGTTATTTTCATCCCCATTTCAGAAATGTGGAAACTTAGAAAGGTTATATAACTGGCTAAGTGTTACCCAGTTAGCAGAGGGTAGAGTTAGGATTCAGATTCAAGCAGGAACTGATTCCACAGCCCACGTCCTTAGTAATCATGCATCCATAATTTCTCTAGGCTTCTCTTGCCTCTGCAAAATAAGTTAATGTTTTTTAAATCTTAATAATTTGTATATCACCTTCTTGATTTTTTCTATATTATAGACTCTCTATATAATTATTTGCTAAGTGTTTGTCTTTATGTTTCAATTTTTTTTTACACAGCTTCATTTTAATGCACCCAAATGCAATCCTGATTGGTACATGGGCTAGCTATAATTTTTCCAATACAAGTTGCAAAAAGTTGTACCTAAAAACTTACTTGACTGTGTACCACCTGTACCACCTGCATATTACTTCCTATGCCACCAGGGAGAACCCACCCCTCTCTGGTAAATACTGGTTCAAGTGCTTCCTTCCAGTTTAGATGAGAAGCAGACATACAGACAACATTCTAATAAACATCCAAGGCACCACCTGCAGGAAGACGGAAAGCTGGCGAAGAATTGGTAAATGACAGCAACAAGGAAAGAAATGAGAGGATGTTACTGGTGAGAAGCCAAATGATTTGGATTTGGGAAAGAATCAGGAACTGGAGTCACCAAATACTAAAGAGATGTTGAGAATAGAAGGGTTTCTTTAAATTCTGTATAAGCAAATAGTTGGCCCCCACCCAAGGTGCCCAACACCCCAAAAGTTCTTTATCTGGCCAAACTATCAAGCATGAGGGCATAATAAAGACCTTTTTAAGTCATATAAAACTTCATAGATTTTTTATATGATCACAGCTATGCATTCATTTAAAATTATACATGGTACAAATTAACATTTTTTAATATTTAAAAAAACACACAAAATCTCAATATACTTCCCATACTCCCATTCTCAGAAAGCTATCAAAAGATGGGCTAGGGCTTTTTAAAAATGAAACTTACTGGGGTAACATTGATTAATAACATAATAAATTTCAGTTGTACAACTTTATAGTAAGCATCTATCGACTCTGTGAACCTGTCTGGTGACCACCCTTCTGTTATTCATATCTCTGAGTTTTGCTTTGTTGGCTCATTTGTTGCTTTTTGTTTTATATCCCACATATGAATGAAGTCATACAGTTCATTTCCTCTTCCATCTGACTTATTTCACTTAGCATAATAATCTCAAGATCCATCCACATTGTTGCCTAAGGCAAGATTTCATTATTTTATGGCTGAGTAGTATTGCATTGTATATCTGTACCATATCTTCTTTATCCAATCATCCATGAAAGGACACTTAGGTTGTTTTTATATCTTGGCTATTATAAATAATGCTGCAATGAACGTGGGAAATACCTGTATCTTTATGAAGAAGTGCTCTCAAATTTGGGGGGAAGAAACCCAGAATAAGGATCACTGTGTCGTATAAGGCTTTTAGAAAGCTTTGACCTAGAAATAAATCTTTTTATTATAACTTTCTTTAACTAATCAGTGAACTGACTGGTATGAAGAACAAATAAGAGCTGCTTTTTGGTTTTTTGTTAATGTTGTATCTGTTGCTTTTTGACTTGCTGTGAAAAGTAATTCCCACATCTAATCAGTAATCCAAACACAAAACACCCAAACAATCACCTTCTCCATACTCTGATGGCAACCCCATATTTACTACATATGTCTTCCCTTCGAAATAGGTCATTATTTCCCATATCCTCTGTATGATGTGATGAGGTCAGGACACCTGTGTTCTAAGCACAGCTCCTCCATCTGTCACGGGGGGTAAACGTCCCAGGCCTCAATTTTCTAATCCACAAAATAATGCCTTTACACAAGATGCTTTCTATACTCCTTCCAGCTCTAACACTCTGTGATAAGTCGCTTGCATAAAAATTCAGAAATGCTCCAGAGCTAAGGTACTTTGTACTAGAAGTGAAAGAAATGCAAAGAGATGAGGAAAAGTTGGAGAGAGAAGCATTAGTGTAGACAAGCCTGCTCTTGTTCCTCTAGGAGTGGGCACTGGATCCTACGGGCCACGGGAGCTCTGCTGAGGGGGCAGTCAGTGGACGTGTGTTAGCTGGGAAGACCCAGAGAGACAGCGGTCTGCCTCACTGCAAGTTGAAATTACTCAAACACATATTGCACAGTAACTCCAATCTGGGGAAATTTTGAAAGAAAAACAGCAAGCCTAATTTAGTGAGTGAAACCCGTGTTTAAAGTTTTTCACATCTCCCTCACAGAACCTGAAACAGAAACACTTAGGATCATTTTTGGTGTCACCCTGGACCTTGGTTTTGCCATCACATTGGCTCTCTTGTACTGTAAGTCCTCATTTAACAGCATCTATAGTTTCTGCAACTTGAAGCAAAACGTTGTACAAAGAGCCCAATTCTACCATAGGCTAATGATATGAACAACAGTTGAGTACTATGGAATCTCACCAAATTTGTAACAAAACAACATTGAACAAAACATATTTGAGGACCTGCTGTACTTAATCTTCTCCAGATGTCTGGCTGCAACAGACTCAGAAACAGTGTTTGCCATCATCCACTCAATGGACTGTCCACTGTTGGGCTCATGGAGAAGATGTTTCCAAACCTTCTCCTTAGAAAATGTTTTTCATCTTTCTTTTCATTGCAGTTACAGCCTTTTCTTTGAATAGGTCAGGTAAACCCTCCTTCAAGATGTCCCTGCAGCCTTCCAGAGATTTTTCCTTATTCGTGACCTCTATCCTGAACCACACACCCCACCCACTTCCCACTTAACGACCCAACTTAGTTCCAGTCTCCCAGCTTCTGACTCCATTTCTTGATTAAAGCATCATTTCACCTTTTGCACCTGAGACCGCTTCTCCAGTGCCAAGACCTGGCTTCACCCCAGGACCATGATTTGGCACTCAACTCCCAGTTAAGATGCTTTCTACCACTGTCAGTAAACTCTCTATTATTTAGCTGACTTATACTTCAGGCCCTTGTGACCAACGTCCCCACCAGATCAGGCCACAAGCAGAACCCACTCTGAGAATCCAGCCAAGTAAGGGAAGTCCTTCAAGTTTCTCTATAAAAATCAGGAACCAGGCGAGAAAGAAAAGTCTGGAGCCTAGCTGAGATCATATGACTGAGAGAGCGAGAGTCTGGTTGCCTGTCTGTGTGGTCAGTAGGACACTTAATGAGACCAATTCTTGGCCTTGAGGAAAAGGAGAGAGTCCTGAATATTTTTTCATTTTAAATACTTTCCCAAGGCCCACGACAGTGGTTGCTCCAAAAGGCCCTTCTTGGATGTGAAATATTGATTGCCCTGTGGCAAATGGCCCCTAACTGGAAGAAGAAATTCTCAATTTGACCGTAGCCTTATAAATGGAAAACAAAACAAGAGCCCTCCAAAAATTAGGAATCATTACTCTACTCATAGATATCATTCAAAGTAAATATACCTAGTGAATATCTTTTGATGCAGAAAATAAATATCAATAAAAGAAACATAAAACAATTTCTGATAATCGAGCTGCATTTGCTCATTTTCCTATACATTTATATTCTGAGTGACTATATTTTTATGTAACTAAAAACATCATTGCATTATTAGATCCATAAAACTAATTGGAATTTGATTTGTTCATTTTCTACTTGCTGATATGTTGAGAAACTGTGGTCACTTAAAACTCTCCAAGCATAATTTTGGAAGAATAAAACCATCCACCAAGAGCTCGATTGATTTAAGCCATCATAATTACCTCTGCACTAGGCTGCTACCAAAATGTCTCTATTTTTACAAAGCCAAGATTGTCAAGGGGAAACATTCACCTTCAAGTCTGTTTAAATTGTCCTGTTCTTCCTCCTGGACAGAAGCAGCAGCCACCCTCCTCCCGCTGGTGGCCCCCCCTGCTCCTCTGAACACCATAACACAGTGCAGTCGTCCAGTGAGGAAGCTCCAGCACCTTTCTACGAAAGTCTGGGTCACCTGGAACCTGGTCCAGTCAAAGCAGAAGCTGGAATCTCTGGCCATGCTAAAGCAGAGGTAAAGAAAGCATAGCTAAGAGTACGGAGAACTGGGTTCCAGTTCTAGCTCTGCCTGTAACTGAATACGTGACCTTGAGCAAGTGAGTTGGTCCTGTGTGAATCGTAGTTTAGTTATCTGTCATACAGGAGAGTAGCGTGTGCTGTACAAACCTTACAAGTGCTATGATGCATCTCAAATAAGAGAAGTGTAGGCAAATGATTTGAAAAGTTTAGATCTCTGTACAAATACCAGATTACCATCACCACTGAGCAAAATCTCATAGTAATGGGGAGACAGGTATTTAGTTCCAAAGATTTCTATAACCTAAATTGTACTTGTCCAATTTCTAGGTCTATAATCTGAAGTAGTTTCTTGATGCTTCACAATAGAAAATATCCCAAATCAACCTTATAAATAAGTTCATTTCACTATTATTTTCTTGCACACATATTTTTATTGACTTTGAGAGAAAAAGAAAGGAAGAAGAGATAGAGAGACAAAGAGAGAGAGAAACATTTATTTATTGTTCTACTTATTTATGCATTCATTGGTTGCTTCTTATATATGCCCCGACCAGAGATCAAACCTGCAACCTTTGTACATCGGGATGATATTCTAACCAACTGAACTACCTGGCCAGGGCCTCTTTCACAAATTTTTCTATTCAAATCAATAGCTCAGTAATTCAACCAATTTTTGTAGGTCCACTGCCTTTCTCTGATAGGCCTAAAAGAAGAGATAGCAGGAAAGAGGGCAGAAGAAGGAGTTACCCATCCCTTCTGTATTTCCACTGATCTTAGTCTATACTAACCTCCTTAGCTTCTCTTATTGGTGAAAATATTTTCTGTCCAGCTTTCGTTACTGCCTTGTAGACAGATCACCCCAACTGGCAGGCTGGTCACATGGACTGTTGGCAGCCCCACCAGGCTCATGCATCTGCTTGTATTGTCTTTCTCATCAGTCCAAGGGTCCATAGTAAAGTCAGCCAGATAGATGCAGCCTTTCCACGGCACAAAGAGCCGTAGCCCACTTAATGCCCTCCTTTCCCTACCACTCAC
The DNA here is from genome assembly GCF_014824575.4 of Sturnira hondurensis. NCBI lineage: Eukaryota > Metazoa > Chordata > Mammalia > Chiroptera > Phyllostomidae > Sturnira > Sturnira hondurensis. The sequence continues at coordinate 9,512,338 of NW_028080827.1, forward strand.
CAGCCTGGGGCTGGCGCTTTGAGCCCTGTTTTCTCCCCAGCATGCACAAGCCTTATTACTTATGTATCCTCCTCCCCGTGGTGGAGCAAATACAAATTGCCATGTTCAAACACAATTTGTTTCCTACAGTTCAGACCTAAGGAACATCTAATCTTCCCAGTAGAATCTTTCTTCTCCTCCCCACCCTCCATTGAACAAAGCAGGATTTGAATTGTGCTTTTGTTCTTTTACGGAATTGGGAGAGGAGGCGTTCTAGCTTCACTGAGATATAATTGACATACAATACTGCATTGTATAACCTGGTAATTTGATGCATTTGTGTATAGCAAAATGATTACCACTCTAGTGTCATGTAATCATCTTTTCTGTTTTGTGATGAAAACATTCAAGATAAATGGTAATGGAAAAAATGCAATAAAAATGAATTTAAAAAAGATTAGCAACAGTCAAGGGCATGATACAGAATTATCCACTGTAATCACCATGCTACACGTTAGACCCCCAGAACTTGCTTACACTTTGATCAACATCTCCATTTCCCCACCCCTGGCTCTGGGTAATTACCATTCTACTCTCTTTCTTTTTAAAATGTGGTTTCTTTCGATTCCACATCATACAGCATTTGTCTTTAAGTGTCTGACTCACTTCCTTTAGTATGACGCCCTCAGGACCCATCTATGTTGTCATAAGTAGCAGGATTTCCTTCTTTCTAGTGGCTGAAATATATTCCTGTGTGTGTATCACACCCTTATCCACTCATCCATTGATGGACAGCTAGGCTGTTTCCATATCTTGGCTCTTATCAATAATTCAGCAATGGACATGGGAGTGCAGACATCTCTTTGATAACCTGTACTCAGTTCCTTTGGATAGGTACCCAGAAATGGAATTGCTGAATCCTATGGTAGTTCTGTTTTTAATTTTTTGAGGAACCTCCATACTGGTTTCCGTAATCGCTGTACCAATCAACATTGTCACCAACAGTGCACAGGGTTCCATTTTCTCTACATCCTCATAAAACACTTGCTATTTCTTGTCTTTTTTATAATAGCTGTTCTAACAGGTATCAGGAGCTATCTCACTGTGGGTTTGGTTTGCATTTCCCTCATGATTAGTGATGTTCAGCACCTTTTCATGTGCCTCTCAGCTGTTTCTATGTTTTCTTTGGCAAAATGTCAATTTCCTCTGCTCATTTTTAATCAGGATTTTTTTCGCTGTTCAGTTGTATAAGTTTTTTATATTTTAGATATTGGACCAATACATGGACATGGTTTGCAAAATTTTTCTCCAGTTTTATAGATTGCCTCTTCATTTTGTTAATTTTTTTTTTGCTGTGCAGAAGTATTAAATTTGATATATTCCCACTTTTTTTTTCTGTTTGTGCCTTTGGTGTTATATCCAGAAAGGCTTTGCTAAGATCAGTGTCAAGGATCTCCTGCCCTGTTTTTTTCTAGGAGTTGTACAGTTTGGGATCCTGTGTTTAATTTTCTTATCCATTTGATTTATTTTTTCCCCATCCAAACCAGCTTCATAATAGCGTTACACATGAAAGAGCTAGTTCTGTGTCAAGATAAGGGCCAAAAGTGGAAGGCTGACATTTTGTTATGTTCCATGGCATCTTCCCCTAACCTCAAGAGCTACGTTAGTAAACCAACATTGCAATCTTCGCCAGGTTGGGAGCTGAGTGAGGGAAGAGGGAGAGTCCAATTAATTGTCTTCTACTAGGGGTTAGAATAATCTCAGGAGCAAGGAAAGGAAATAGAAGCAGAACAGAATGTGCACCTGTCTTTACTCTTCTTTTCCCCACAGTATATCTTTTGTAGCTTCCTTGAGGATAGACTATCATTACTCCCTTCCCCCTTCCTTATCCACTAGGACTCAAGCAGTTTCTGGCTGTTGATATGGTAAGGGGGGGGGGGGAGGAAGGGTGAGGAGAAAAAAATGATGCCTTGGAATTTAAGCTCTGGGAAACAAATAAGCAGCCCATAGATGACTTATGTTGGGGGGGCGGTTCTTTTCAACTTTTGACCCCCTTTGTACATTTCTCTTGAGTTAATTTTTGAGTGGCTTAATTCATTTTTCTGCATGTTTTTATCCAGTTTCCCAGCACCATCTGTTGAGAGACTACCCTCCTTGCAGTGGGTATCTCTGGCTCCTTTATCAGATATTAGAGACCACACATGCAGGGGGTTTCCATTCCGTTCCATTGGCCCACGTGTCTATTTTTATGCTTGTATCATACCTTTTCAATTACGATAGTCTCGTAGAATAGTTTGATGCCTCCAGTTTTGTTCTTCTTTCCCAGAATTGCTATGCCTATTTAGCATCTTTTGTGATTCCATTATATCTTAGGATTTTTTCCTTTGTATGAAAAATACCATTGGAATTTTGACAGGGATTGTGTTAAATCTATGCATAGCTTTGGGAATCACAGGCATTTTAACAATACTAACTCTTACAATTCACAAACATGGGATGTAATTCCATTTATTTGTGTATAAATAAACTTCTTTAACTTCTTTCAGCAAAGTCTTTCCGTTTTCATTGTACAGATCTTTCACCACCCTGTATAAATTTATTCTTAGGTGTTTTATTGGTTTTGATGCTAATGTGAATGGACAGGCTTTATTTATTCTTCAGATGTCTTATTATTAGTATATAGATAAGCAACTTACTTTTGTGTATTCATTTTTATACCCTGAAATGTTACCGAACTTATTGATTAGATCTAATAGCTTTTTGTTCTTGTTGAGTCTTTGGCATTTTCAATTAATAAGATTATATCATCAGCAAATAGTGATAATTTTACTAAGCTTTTATACTTTCTTTGGTTCTTAACAACTCATCTGGCTGGCTTTCAGAAACCTGTCTTTTGTATTCCAGAAGGTGGTGCTATCGCTCAGCTCAGTGGCTTCTCCCTGGCTGCCTGACCACAGCCTTCTCCCTGACCACAGCCTTCTCCCTGACCACAGCCTTCTCCCTGACCACAGCCTTCTCCCTGACCACAGCCTGCCTCCTGAGCACAGCCTGCCTCCTGAGCACTCTCCCCTGGAGCTCACCCACTCTCAGGAACACACTCAGGAACACGCTCAGAGAGTCAGCAGCAGAGTCAGGGGCGCTGTGTCTTTAGGACTTGGCACTTTGGGGGTACCTTCCCCGAGTCCTTTAAGAACTGGTTCTCAGTTTTCTGTAGCCTTCTGGGTCTCATGGATGCAAGCCCTGCAGGCTTTCAGTTGCAAGTCTTAAAAAAAAATTGGGTGCCTATCTCAAACCCTTCACTCCTCGGGGAGAATCGCAGAATTGGGCACTTCTCCTGATTGTGAGTCACCACAATTTACTGAATTAAAATTTCCAGTTTACTCGGTTTTTTCCATCTTGTTCAGCACCTGAGTTGAGGGACTGCATCAAGGAACTTCCTTGCTCTGAGGAGAATCTTCTAATCTTTACACAAGTCCAAAGTGACTTTGGTCATAATCAGTAATGAGCCTGCACATCACCAATTTCTTTTCTCTGTTTTACTCTCAAAGTCAAGGTGACCAGAGGGATCTCTGGGCAGTCAGCCAGCCCTTCCAGCAGCATTGCACTGGCCTCCGTAAACTACAATTTGGGGGTTGAAATGAGAGCCCTGGTGACTCCATAAGGACTTTCTGAGGCTGGAAGTTCTGACAGCATTCTGGGGAGAATACTGCCTTATTTCCCTGTGGGCAAAAGCACCCATATACCAGATTCTTGGACAAATAAGAACTTTCAAACATGAGTTCCTCAGCAGAATGTGGGCAAATGTGTACCTCTTCGCTCTTGATCACTACTTCCAAAAAATAGCCTGTCTTTTTAAACAACCATTTTCCATGGCAACATACGTGCTCCCCACGGAGAGTCACAGCAGCTACAGCTGGCCTGAGAAAACCCATAACCTTCACTCCCAGGCGACTCTCTCAAGCTGCTCAGGCTGTCCCGTGAAGGGTGGCCTCTGACCCCTGTTGTAGCTTCACAGAGGTCAGCAGGGAGAGCTTCGTCTGTGTGTTTGGGGTCAGCTTGGGAAAACAGCTCAAAATATTTTACAAAGGAGTGAAATAAGCTGTGAAAAATTCCACACAAATCCAGTGCCAAAATCCCAGAGCACTGGTAAGTTTCTCTGTAGTAACGTCCGTCTGTATTTCAGAAGACCTGAGGGAAAGCCCTAAAAAATAACTTTCTTGTTCAAAGAGTAGTTTGTCCTTCGATAGAGCTGAAAGTCTGAGCAGCATTTCACAACAGAGCCCCATGGGAAGGATTTGAAACAAAATGAGCTGCATTCATCCCCTCACTCATCATTCAACGAGTATTTATGCAACATCTGCTACATGCCAGGCTCTGCGGGGACTCAGTGGGGTTTCCAAAGATAAATCAGCCCTGTATCCTGTACTGTAGGGATTTGGCCAAACCCAGAGTAAGGAAAACAATACCCTTAGCAACGTCAACATAGTAGTTCCTATTTATTAACTACTAAGAACTATGCTAGGTGTTCTCATTTCATCTTCCCAACAACACTGCCAGGGAGGTACAGGTGACACAGTGGGAGCCCAAGATCCTGGAAAAGTGGCCCAACAGGTACACAGGTGGCAGCATGTGGTGCAGTCAAGATGAAACTCTGACCCCAAAGCCTACAACTTGATGCACGCCACACACTACACTCAGAGAAAATACACCAGGGACTTCTGGCCAAGATGGAGGTGTAGGTGGAAACACTGTACCTCCTCGCACAACCAAGTTTAAAGACAACGAAGTTTTAGCAACAAAAACACAACCAAAACCCAGAAAATTGAACTATACGGAAGTCCAATAATAACAAACCATTCAGCCAGACTGGTAAGAGGGGCGGAGCCAGCAACTGGTGGAGTGGGATTGTGCAGGAAAGCTCGGCCAGACCGACCCAGGCGTGCGGGTGGCAGTTGGCAGATCCCAGGCGTGGGGTTGGGACGGGCAGACCCAGTGAGGGCGCAAGGCTGACCTCGGTCACACATTCGCACACAGATAAACCAGGCAAAGGAGCGAGCAGTGAGAAGGACCGTGCAGGCCCCAGTGGTGGGAAGCAGCAGACGGACTGCCATTGCCCCTCTTTGACCCCGCCCCCACATACAGCATCACAACCCAGCAACTGAGTTGCCCTGCCCTGCCCTACCTAGGGCTCCGCCCCTCATACATAACAGGCATGAACAGACCAAAACATTATGGCTCAAGAAGAACTCAAACCCCCAGAGCCAATAACTCTAAGCAACCAAGAAATAGCCAACCTCTCAGATGCACAGTTCAAAATACTGGTGATCAGGATGCTCACAGAACTGGTTGATTTTATTTACAAATTAGAGGAACAAATGCAGGCTAAACTAATTGAAATGAAGGGAAATGCACAGGAAACCAATAGCGATGGAAAGGAAACTGGGGCTCAAATCAGGGGAGTGGACCAGAAGGAAGAAAAAATGACCAAACAGAAAAGAATGAAGTTACAAGAATTCAAAAAAATGAGGAGAGGCTTAGGAACCTTCAGGACATCTTTAAACATTACAACATCCGAATTATAGGGGTACCAAAAGGGGAAGAGGAAGAGCGACAAGCATAAAACTTATTTGAACAAATAATAAAGGAGAACTTCCCCAGTCTGGCAAAGGAAATAGACTTCCAGGAAATCCAGGAAGCTCAGAGAGTCCCAAAGAACTTGGACCCAAGAAGGAATACACCAAGGCACATCATAATTACATTACCCAAGATTAAAATGAAAGAGAAAATCCTAGAAGCAGCAAGAGATAAGGGGACAGTCACCTACAAAGGAGTTCCCATCAGACTGTCAGCTGATTTCTCAAAAGACACCTTACAGGCAAGAAGAGGCTGGAAAGAAGTATTCCAAGTCATGAAATCCAAAGACCTACATCCGAGATTGATTTATCCAGCAAAGCTTTATTTAGAATGGAAGGGCAGATAAAGTGCTTCTCAGATAAGATCAAATTCAAGGAGTTCATCATCACCAAACCCTTATTATATGAAATGTTAAAGGGACTTATCTAAGAAAAAGAAGATGAAAAATATGAACAGTGAAAGGACAGCAAACTCACAGTTATTAACAACCACACCTAAAACAAAAGCAAACTAAGAGGACAGCTAGATCAGGAGCGGAAACAGAAATGAAGATCACATGGAGGGTTAGCAACAGGGGAGTGGGAGGAGGAGAAGGGGGGAGAAGGTACAGAAAATAAGTAGCATAGATGGTAGGTAGAAAATAGACGGGGGGAGGGCAAGAACAGTGGGGGAAATACAGAATCTAAAGAACTTGAGACACATGGACATAAACTAAAGAGGGGAGAATTGGGGGAGGGGGTATGAAGGGTGGAGGAGAATGAAAGGGAGGAAATAGGATAACTGTAATGTCATAATCAATAAAATATATTTTAAAAAGAAAGAAAATACACCAGCAGTTCTGAAGAGACAGAAATTACATCTTGGCCCTTTTCTGTAATTTGGGAGTAGGGAAAACCATGTCTGCCTAGACTTGATGGTTTCAACTTTATCTACATTTAACAAAAAACTCTCCTCAGCCTGGAAAAGAGTTCAGCAGCTTGCTTCAGTTTCTCATGCCCACTGATAATCATAGAAAAACGTACTCATTGGATTAGGAATTTTAACATCTTTGCATGGGACCCATCCTATCCTGACCCTTCCCAAGGCGATCAGGTCCACTCTCATCAAGGCTCATCCACGTCCTGTTTGCCCACTTCCCTGGGTCTCCTTTCTCTTTCCTGGGTAAAACCTTTGCCGTGCAGTTCCTGTGGGGTCAATCCACATTGCCCTATGTGCCAGAGTATGATCTAACGCAGGCGACCAGAACATTCCTTTGCCACTGACCTAGGTGATGGGTTTGGCTATGGGCAGGAGCCCCGAGCAGACCAATAAGTCTTCCTTCGCACTCTTCTGCTACCACAAAAGAAAACCTTTTGCCCTTGGCTGGGTGTTAAATTGAAAGCATGTGAGTTCAGGCCTTTATCTGCGATGTGGCCCAACACAAAGAGCTGAGAGACAGAGCCTGAAAATATCATGGCAACCTGGACTCCATATGCCTGAGGTTAGCCACATACCTGGTCTTTTCAGTTCGGAGTGCCATGAAGTACCCTGTCTCCATAAGCTAGTGTGAGCTGGGTTTCTCTCACTAGAAACCACAAATCCTGAATACTGCATTAAGGCAATCCTACATAACCCATCCAGACTCCTTTGATGATGCGTACCCAATCACTAAAAAATTTTGCTCCCTCTCAAAATATAGATACATGCATGTGTTTATTACATACTTGTATTGCTGTACTAGCATATTAGGTATTTATAAAAATATACAAAAATATGTACATTATAATATGTACCTTACCTAGAATCTTGATTCTAGCAACTCTCTGCTGCCCCCGCCTGGCACCCAGAAGTATAGACTCCATCACTTCAACCTAATCACTGTCCCAATTGTCATGAATGTAACTAAATTTTCTGGAGGCCACATTAACAAAGTAAAAATAAATAGATAAAATTATTTTTGATGATATATTTTATTTAACCCAATATACCCAAAATATCATTTCTGTAGCAAAAAATTTGTTGAGATATTTTACACTCTATTTCCCATCAGAATCTGATACGTACTTTACACTTACAGCCCATCGTAATTTGGACCATTCACATGCCAAGTGCTCAGTAGCCACGTGTGGCTAGTGGCTACGATAGTCTGCAGCTTAGCCTTTGACATTAAATCCACCCTTCAGTCCGATGAAATTAGTTACATGGTTCCCCTCTGGAGAGGAAATGGCATTACCAAGTTTTAATGCTGAGCTAAAACAAAACTGGATTATAAGAAAATCCAGTGTGTCACTCAGGAGCCCATCTGACAGAGTGAAGAGAGAGCACAGGCTTGACAGTCAGACAGTCTCCAGTACAAGTCCCAGCGTAATGGTGGTTCAAAGGATCTTAACTAACTGGCTGTAATAGTGAAAAATTAAGCATTTGTTTACATTTCCCTCAGTAGAATAATGAATAATAAATTGTGGTATAGTCCCACGAGGGAATATTGTACCATCACTTAAATGAAGAAACTAGATCTACATGTGTGCAAAACATGCAAATAACTTTAAAAATGTTTAGTGAAAATAATGTAATATGTAATAGGATACCTTCAGTATGAGACCAATTGCTCAAAGTTTAAATGCAGTCCTGGCCAGGTGGCTCAGTTGGTTGGAGCATCACCCCACACACCAAAAGGCTGCAGGTTTACTTCCCAGTCAGGGCCCACACCGGAGACACCTGATCAATATTTCCCTCTCTGTCTGTATTCTCTCACCCCCACCCTCTAGCAATAAAACACATCCTCTGGTGAGGCGTTTCTTAGCATTTAAATACATATAAAATGTTTGTGGATATAGACTGATGAAGGGAAAGTATAAAGACATACGTGGGAGAGACACCCACTTCAAAACCAGTGGTTCTCCGGGGATGGGAGGAGGGAAGTCAGGCAACAGTGTGGAGGGAGAGAATTCAGCACTATTTGCAATGCCTTTTACTAAGGAGGAAGAGGAGGGGAAAATCTGAGACATCAACGTAGGCAGTTAGTAAATGACTAGTCAGATGTCTCTTGCCTGAAGAGCACGGTTTATTCAGCCTCTCTCAGTAGTTTGGAGGAAGCAAAAGCAGCAAGCGCAGTTTTTAATGTAGAGAGTTCCTAGACAATGGCCAGTCTAAACTGGGTTCTCCAAGGTAGCCTGTCTCCCCACAAGGGGAACCTGTTCTTCCGTGACACTGGCTTCGCAAAGGATAGAGGCGCACAGAGGGACAGCTTCGGAATATTGGACCTGCCACCGACACAAGGCTGGGAAGAAATGCCTCTCTGAACAGCCTAACCATTTAAGTTAATGGAGCCTGACAAGACGTGCCTCCACAGTTTGCTCGGCCCGCAGCATTTCTTCTCAGAGCTACCTACAGCATAACATTTAAAGTAATTAATGCAAAGTTAACTGTCATGCAGGCATTGGGAATTTAATATAGTGCTTAAAAAGGATTTATTCCTGGAGATATTTTTTTAGCCCCATCTCCTAATTCATCTGTGCTTCTGCAGTGAGGATTCTAATACTAAAGCCCTGTGACTATTTCTGTTGGCTCTGTTATAATTATGCAAAACCATGTGTTTTGTTCTGCTTGATCCCAGTTCAATTTAAACACGGATTAAATGGGAAATAAATTAATGTGCAAGTGTTGATGGACTCATCATAAATTGGCACCTACACATGGAAACAAATCAGCTACTGATAAATTAATTGCACTCCTTATTTGGGGGTGGGAGGAGAGCTCTTGACGTAATCAAGTAGAGAGCACCCACAACCATGGGTCCCAGTAAATGGGTATGTTACAAGAATGCCCATTAATTGCAAGCTCTTCTGGCATGGGACATGCAAGCTCTAGTTAGAAAAATGAGGAGTCCAGTGAAAGAGAAAACATAATCTGCATTGCCCACTTGACAATGCTTGTCCTACCAAGGGAATGTGACTTTTAATCAGAGAGTGAAGATGATTAATTCCTGATGAATAAAACATACTCATTTAAAGTAATAGGAATCCTGAAGGAAAAAGTTTCTGCAGAGTCCACAATCACATCCCACAAAATAGCAGTGTGCCACTGGCCCCCAAGTTCCCTGCAGGTAAAACTCAGGAGCTCATTAAAGGTATTTTATTGCTAACCTTTATTTGTGTGCTGGCTTTAAAAAGAGGAGCCAAATTAGCAAGCCCATTTAGGCCCTTATAAACCACAATATTTTAGCCCCAAAGTGAGACAATTATTAACTGTTCCCCAGCTTTTCTGGAGATGAGCTTTGCTCACTGTGCTGAGGGAAGGAAGGTCTTCTGACTTCCTGAGAATAAAACCCAATGACAGCTAAGACCATGCTATTCAAAATATAGAACACGACTTCCAGCCAAGATGGAGGTGTAGGTAGATACATCATGCCTCCTCGCACAACCAAAAGAAGGACAACAACAATTTAAAACAAAAAAACAACCAGAACTGCCAGAAAAATTGAACTGTATGGAAGTCTGACAACCAAGGAGTTAAAGAAGAAACATTCACCCAGACTGGTAGGAGGGCAGAGAGGATTCACAGCAAGGCGGTGGCTAAAGGACCAGGATGGACGAGGCAGAGGCTGGCAAATCCGGCAGTCCCACATTTGTGTGCACATAAACCAGGAGGAACAACTGGGGAGCCAGACAGACCGCACAACCCAGGGTTCCAGCATGGGGAAATAAAGCCTCAAAGCCTGTGACTGAAAAAACCTGTGGGAGTTGAGGAGGCAGAAGAAACTCCCAGCCTCACAGGAGAGTTCATTGGAGAGACCCACAGGGTCCTAGAAAGTACATAAACCACCCACTGTGGAATCAGCGCCAGAAAGGCCCAATTTGCTTGTGGGTAGCGGGGAAAGTGACTGAAAACTGGCAGAGAAGCAGAGCAAGTGCCATTGTTCCCTCTCAGACCCCTCCCCCACATACAGGGAGCGTCACAACCCAGACTTTGGGTTGCCTCGCCTTGGTGAACACCTAAGGCTCCACCCCTTACTATGTAACAGGCATGCTGAGACAAAAGAAAAGTAGTCCAAATGGAAGAACAGATCAAAGCTCCAGAAAAAATACAACTAAACAACAAAGAGACAGCCAACCTATCAGATGCACAGTTGAATACACTGGTAATCAGGATGCTCATAGAATTGGTTGAGTATGTTTGCAAAATAGAGAAAAAAACAAAGGCTATGCTGAATGAAATAAAGAAAAATGTACAGGGAGCCAACAATAACAGGAAGGAAACTGGGACTCAAATCAATGGCTTTAACCAAAAGGAAGAAACAAACATTCAACCAAAACAGAATGAAGAGGAGACTTCCGCCAAGATGGAGGCATAGGTGGAAACACTGTGCCTTCTCCCACAACCAAGTTTGAATACAACAAAGCTTTGGAGAACTGAGACACACCCAAAGACCAGAAAACGGAATTATACGGAAGTCCGACAACTATGAACCGTTCAAGGGGATGGTAAGAGAGGTGGAGCCAGCAACGGAGCTGGGTCAGGCAGGACAGATCCCCCGACCTAGGTGCACAGGCAGCCCGGAACCAGTCGGGGTGTGGGGCAGACTGACCACGGTCGCACATTCACGCACAGTGGACGGACCACGCAGGCCCCAGGGGGCGAACCCAGTGGTGGAGGGCTGACGGCGGTGGCACACTCGAGTGCAGTGGAATGAAACGCGTGGGCCCGGTGACGGTGGTGGCTGCAGTGCCTCGGCGGCAGGCAGCAGACGGGAAGCCATTGTCCCTCTTTGACCCCGCCCCCACATACAACGTCACAACCCAGCAACTTACTTGCCCTGCTCTAGTGAACACTTTAGGGCTCCAATCCTGCTACAGAACAGGCACGAAGAGCCCAAAAGATGGTGCAAGAAGAACTCAAAGTCCCAGAGCCAATAATTCTAAGCGACCGAGAAATTGCCAGGCTCTCAGAAGCACAATTCAAGACACTATTTATCAGGATGCTCACAGAACTGGTAGATTATAGTCACAAATTAGAGGAACATAGTCACAAATTAGAGGAACATATGAGGGCTAAACTAATTGAAATGAAGGGAGATGTCCAGGAAACCAATAGCGATGGAAAGGAAACTGGGACTCAAATCAATGGCTTTAACCAAAAGGAAGAAACAAACATTCAACCAAAACAGAATGAAGAAACAAAAATTCAAAAAAATGAGGAGAGGCTTAGGAACCTCCAGGACAACTTTAAAAGTTCCAATATCCAAATCATAGGAGTGCCAGAAGAAGAGGAGGAAGAGCAAGAAATTAAAAATTTATTTGAACAAATAATAAAGGAGAACTTCCCCAGTCTGGCAAAGGAAATAGACTTCCAGGAAGTCCAGGAAGCTCAGAGTCTCCTAAAGAAGTTGGACCCAAGGAGGAACACACCAAGGCACACCATAATTACATTAGCCAAGATGAAAGATAACCAGAGAATCTTAAAAGCAGCAAGCAAAAAGGAGAAAGTTACCTACAAAGGAGTTCCCATAAGACTATCAGCTGATTTTTCCATAGAAACCTTGCAGGCAAGAATGGGCTAGAAAGAAGTATTCAAAGTCATGAAAGGCAAGCACCTACACCCAAGATTACTCTATCCAGCAAAGCCATCATTTAGAATGGAGGAGTAAAGTGTTTCCCAGATAAGGTGGAGTTAAAAGAGTTCATCATCACCAAGCCCTTATTATATGAAATGTTAAAGGGATTTATCTAAGAAAAAGAAGATCAAAAATATGAACAGTTAAGCCCTGGGTGGTGTAGCTCAGTGGATTGAGTATGGGCCTGTGAACCAGAGAATCACAGTTCAATTCCCGGTCAGGGCACATGCCTGGGTTGTGGGCCACACATGAGAGGCAACCATACATTGATATTTTTCTCCCTCTCTCCTTCCCTTCCCCTCTAAAGATAAATAAATATAATCTTAAAAAATATGAACAGTTAAATGACAACAAACTGACAACTATCAACAACTGAACCTAAAAACAAAAACAAAAACAAACTAAGCAAACAATTAGAACAGAAACAAAATCACAGAAATGAAAATCACATGGAGGGTTATCAGTGGTGAAGGGGAGAGGGAAATGGGGTAAACGGTACAGGCAATAAGTAGCATAGATGGCAGGTAGAAAATAGACAGGGGGAGGTTAAGAATGGTATAGGAAATGGAGAAGCCAAAGAACTTACATGTGTGAACCATGGACATGAACTAAGGTGGGGGAATGTGGTATACAGGGTGGAGGCAGTACGAAGAGGGGAAATGGGACAACTATAATAGTATAATCAATAAAATTTAATTTTTTAAAAACATAGGACAAAGGACTTCACTGGATAAATGACTTCCCTGGATGGGAAGTAAACTTGAACGGATATTGGCTCATTACTAAGCAGACAAGTACCTCGACCCATGTTACAAGAGTGAGCCAGGACCAGATAACACTCAGATCAACCACAGAGACAAGTAAGCGGGTGCGAGGCCAGGAGAACAGTAGGAAAAGACAGAAATGCCTGAATTTGTTAAGGGGGAAAAAACACACTACAAGAGTTTGTTTTGAATTACAAAGTCAATACTTCCTTATTTAAAACAAAATTCAAATAAACACACAAAGAAAAATAACACTAAAAATCATCTATGACACGAGTTATACTAAAGGTATTCATCCTTCCAGTGCTGCACACAATCATTTAAGAGCCAGGTTTTTTGACTCTGTCCCTGTTGATATTTTGGACCCAAGAGATGTTGTGGAGACTGCCCTACGCATCGCAGGACATCCAGCAGGATCCCAGTCTCTAGAAGAGCACTATCGCGCTGCGGCAGCCAAAGACTTCTCCGATCATTGACACATGTTCCTGAGAGATAAACAGACCGCAGGTAAGAGCCACTGTCTTTAGACTAGAGAAATGGTATTATACAATTTTGAAACCAGCAATTTTTACTTCCTATGTTGTTTTCACAACATACGACATATGACAGGTGTTGTAAGCATCTTTCTTTGTGATCAGAAACATTTCTGCAGCGTCCTTTTTAATGGATTCGGGGTAGTGCACCATGTACCGCACTGTAACTTACTTAACTAGCCCTGGTTTTCAATGTTATGCTAAAATAAGATGAAGATCCTTATACATACATATTCATGCACGTGATCATTTCCTTGCAACACATTTCTTAAGATTTCTGAGCAAAGGTATATTTGGGGTTTTGTTTTCAACTAAATGTACTGGGGTAGCATTGGTCAACAAGATCACATGGGTTTCAGGTGTGCATGTCTGTGACACATGGCCGGCATGCTGTTCATCTATGAGTTTTGCTTGTTTTTCTTGTTTCTTCACTTATTGCTTTCTGTTTTATTTCCCACATGTGGGTGAATTCAAATGGCTCTTCACTTTTTCTGTCTGACTTATTTGGTTTAGCATGGTATTTTGGTTAACATCATTTTATCTTAAAACTGTTGACACATCATAGTACCATTTTCTGTTCGAGGTTGGTGGCAGCCCCTTCCAGAAACACTCCCTCTCACCCTGCTCTGTGAGGACAGGGGTTGACAGCCATCTGCCCCGCTGTCAACGGTTCCCACTCGGTGTCTAGAACAGCGCCTGGCACCCAGCAGCAGCCCAGAGGTGTTGAGCAGATGACTGGGTTAATGAAAGAACAGCAGTTAAAGTTTCCAACCCTGAAAATCACTAGTTTTGAAACTTAGGCAGAGAGAGCACATTCGAGGTTGAGCCTGAAGTGATAAATAGGCGGTAGATGCATATGGACTCCACAGAAGAAGGAAAGGGATTAAGGAGAGACAGATTAAAAGTCCAAAGACACTGCCAAGTTTCAAGTTTACAGCTGGAGTGACGAGGTCTGGGTGGAGGAAGGAAGTGATGAATAGTTTATTGAATTCCCCCGGGTCTGCTGCTTCTTTAGAAGGTAATGCCTGTTTACTGCCCTTGTATAGCTGTACAGCTTTTACTATACAGCTTCCTTCCGGGGAAGAAAATCGTAAAGACAGAAGGTGATGCCTGAATACTTTTGTAAGTCACGACTACAAAATTTGGAAGATGCCTCTTTGACTAAACATTTGTGTTTGTGATGGAAGTATTCCAAAATGAGATAGAATGCTTCATCTGCGTTAACACTCTGTACCTGTTCATATCTAATTAGTGGGCCTTGAACCCCAAAGTTACTAGGAAAATACAAATATGATTATAACAAAGGTACAAAAAGGCTTTAACTAACGTTTCATCTTTCAGCTACGTCAACCCACAAATGATGCAGTGAACTTCTCTTAGAATAAAAAATCCCAACTCCTTCCACTCATGTGTATCCTATTCACCTCTCTTCAAAGGCGGATGGGTTTTCTTTTTTGTGTTAAGATACATTGTGACCTGAGCACAAATGGAAGGCAAGAATACAGTGAGTGCCTCGTTTAAGATTCAAAGAGTCCTAGCCAGGTTGTTCGTAACTGGGAGATTTAAAGAAAATAAAATATACAGATTCTAGCAAAGAGACCATCCTCACTGCTTAATCCCAAGGTCACATTGTTCCAGACAGAATATTAACTGAACCCCAATAAAGAACAGAAATGATTCTTTGTACCCTAATTTGTTTTAAAACTCAAGAGACACCCAGTGAGCTAACATGGTGGAGTCCTTAGGTACCTGGATAATTATGTAACTGCAGCTACAGTTATACAAGCTTCATGCTAAAAACGTTTCCATTACTGTGCTAGCCACTTGATAACATAAAGAAACAATTTGAGTGTTAAGTGAAATTCCACCTGAAAAGGCACTATTTAAAAACATTTTTGCAACAACCGTCTACACTAAGAGATTCTAGATGTGAGAGATGGTAGTCCTCAACCTTGGGAACTTTTCTCAGCTTTAATGAGTTATAATGGATGAACAAAATTGTAAAAAATTTAAAGTGTACAATGTGATTTGATACATATACACATTTCTAAAGGATTTCCCCCATCAAGTTAATTAAAGCATCTACACATCCATCACCTCACATATTTACCCGTATTTTACTGAGAACATTTAAGTTCTATGAAGGAGGACCCAAAAAACCCCTGGAATTTAAACTTCAGTTACTTTTCAAGTACTCTCCACCAGACACAATGCAGCTATTGAGACAGTGTTTCCACTGCTCAAAACAGTTTTTGAACTTGTTGATTTTGATGCCTTTTAGTGTTTCTGCTGTTTTTTGGTTCACCTCTTCCACATCAGGAAAATGTTTTCCTTTGAGAACTTTTTTCATCTGAAGAAACAAAAAATGTTGCTTGGGGCAAGATCAGGTCAATCGGGAGGGTGGGACACAGGAGTCATGCCATTTTGGGTCGAAAACTACTGACCATCCAGCATGGTGTGGGCAGGTGTCCTGTAAATCACCCATCATAAAATGGGCAAAGACATTGAGTCTTCAAAAAAAATCTGAATGCAGCCTCTCACAACAACGCCAGCTAGTACACTGATACAGAGAAGTTCCTAGAACACTCCCCTGGTGGGGGAAACCTGTATTACCAGGGGCCCACCCTCCAGAAGACAATTTTGGTTTTTTTGGGGGGCCCCCTCATGCTCTGTATAAATTCCAATTATACAGTAGTTATCAACTATAGTCACCGTGTCATGCATCAGACCCTCAAACCTTATTCACTTCATAACTGAAAGTGGTACCCATTTACAAAACACCCAGCTCCTGGCAACCACTCTACTGTTTCTAAGTGTAACCCCCACCCTTTATTTCTTTTCTTTTCTTTTTTTAAAAGATTCTATATATGGGTAATACCATGCAGTCTTTACCTTCCCTTTGTCTGGCTTATTTCACTAGCAGGTTCTAAGCTCTCAAGTTTCATCCACATTCTCACAAATAACAGAATTTCCTTCCTTTTTAAGGCTAAACAATGCTCCATTTTATACTACATATATACTACATTTTCTTTATCCATTAATCCATCAAGGAACATTTAGATTGTTTCTATTTTTTCTTTTTTTTTTAAGATTTTATTTATTTATCTTTAGAGGGGAAGGAGAGGGAGAGAAACATCAATGTATGGTTGCCTTTCGTGCATCCCCTGCTGGGAGTTGGCCTGTAGGGAACTGGCCTGCAACCCAGGCATGTGCCCTGACTGGGAATCAAACTGTGATTGTCTGGTTCGCAATCCACCGAGCTACACCAGCCAGGGCTATTTTTTCTTTTATTAAATGTATTGGGGTGATATTGGTTACGAGAGCCATATAGGTTTCAAGTGTACATTTCTGTGCATTGTTTCTATACCTTGGATATTGTAATGCTGCAGTTAACTGGGAGTACAGACATCTTTCAAGATGACAAAAACTGAGATTGCTAGAAAATAATAGTTCTATTTTTAATTTCTCAAGGTCCCTCCATACTGTTTTCCATAGTGGCTGTATACCAATTTACATTCCCAGCAACATTGTACAAACGTTCCCTCTCCTCATCCTCACCAACACTTCTCTCCCATCTTTTTCCCTATAGCCATTCTAACGGGCTATTGAAGTGGCATCTCGTTGTGGTTTTAATTTGCACCATTGATGACTAGGATGGTAATCAGTTTCTCATGCGCCTATTGACCACTCACATGTTGTCTTTGGGAAACTGTCTATTCAGAATGTTTGCCCATTTGTTAATTGGAAATGTTCCTTTGCCGTTGTGTTAAGTTCTCAGATACATGGTTTGCAAATACTTCCTCCCACTCCATAGGCTGCCTTTTCATTTTATTGACGGCTTCCTTTGCTGAGAACAAGTGCTTCAGTTTGATTCAACCTTACTGATTTTTGATGTTACCTTTCGGTGTCAAATTTTTAAATCTTTATGAAGACCACTGTCAAGGAGTTTACCCAGTTTTCTTTTTGGAATTTGAAAGTTCCAGGTCTTATGTTAAAATCTTTAATGTTTTGAATTGATTTTTTATTTTAGGGGTCCAGTTTCAGACATTTGCACATGGCAATTCAGTTTCCCAAGTGTTTATTGAAGAGACTACACTTTCCCCACTATATACTCTTCACTCCTTTGAAAATTAATAAACCATATACACAGGGGTGTATTTCTGAGTTCTGTTCCATTTCTATTGTTCCATCAATCTGTCTTTTCTATGCCAATACTATACTGTTTTGATTACTGTAATTTTGTATTATAGTTTAAAATCTGGAAGTGGGATGCTTGATCTGTATACATTACAAAATGGGTAACCACAATGTTCTACTTAACATCCATCACCAGTTACAATTTCTTTTCTAGTATCCTTTTAATGGGCGGACTGCCTATAACTTGCTCACTGCCTACATTCAGTCCCAGACTTCAGAAGAGGAAATATGTACCACTATCATTAGTACATGCTAGAAAAAAACCATGTGGGGTGGCTCACTGACTACTGCACTTTTCATTGGTGGTCTTTACCTTAGAGTCTGTGGCTTAGTGTCAAATCAAATGTATATACATTTTACTGGACAAACATTAGACAAAGCAAGTCTTTAAAAGCTAGCATTCTGAAAACAAAGCTTTTCAAAATATGAAGGGGCCAATCTGTTGTATTTTGGGGTTAGTTAGCATTGCTTGGGAACAGTGCTGTTTTAACAGATTCACCCACTTAGTTGTCCTTACCTCTTAGTTTTCAATTTTGTGGCTCCTGAAATACAGTACTACATCAGCAAAGCAGAAAATAGCCCATGCTCAATCCTTCTGGGGATTTCTTGACATGACTACTCCAACCAGACCCGGAAACACAGGTTGGCCTCACACCAACGCTGGACTGACGCAGTAGAAGCAGGCTTGTAACCAAGGCAGGCACTGCTTGTTCAGCAGGTCTTCCCAACAGGGCCCATCTGAAGTCACAGAAAGGCCGCTTCCTTTGCTAATGGGTCTCCCTTCTGGTAATTTACTGTTATCCGTCAAGTTACTGGTTATTTTAAAAAAAAAACTGAAATAAACCTTGCATATTGTTACGCACTCCTTTTCCACTTAGTCACATGTATTGAGCACCTTCCATATACCAAGTATTTAACATGTGCCTGGAGTACGCAAGTCCCTCCACTCTTAGATTATGATAGAAATGGGTTGCCTGGATGTGCTGTAGAACATGGGGATGTCTGTCAGTCAAGACTTTGGTTGCAAACCCTGGCAAAAGGACTGTTTTGGCAGGATTGTGGGGGTGGAAGTGGGGAGGACACAGAATAGGAGGCAGGCAGGACAACAGATCAGGTAACTGGCACCCCAGGGAAGGGAATATGGCAGAAACATCACCTCCAACCCCCACAATAGCTTCAATTAACACTCAAAACCTGGGAAGAAAAAGTACAGCACAGGGAAATAGTCAATAATATTGTAGTAACTATATGCATGGTGCCAGATGGGTACCAGACTCACCAGGGTGATCATTTCATAAGACATATAAATGTCTAATCACTACATTATATGCCCCAAACTAGTATTGTATGTCAACTGTAATTGGAAAATAAAGATTTTAAAGATTCGAAACCTAGGAAGAATGTTCAAGCAGAGGCTCACCCCAGGGCACCAGAAGGTAAAGCTTCTTACACTCAAAGAACACATTATTGAGATAAAGGTAGTTTCTCCTATAAAAGGAAATCCATCGACAGATACAAAAATGACTGTATGAACGAACACACAGCTGATAATCAGCATAAAGACATGCACAGTAAAATGTGTTAGCTTTCAAGGCTGCTATGTATTGGTAAAGGGATATACACTTGGGAAAATTCCTATGTCCTTTGAAATTGCATTGTTTTCTAATATTGATTTTTCCCTTTATCTTTTCAACACTTTTATTTCAGCGGGCTGTCCTGTTAACTTTTACAAGGTAGTCTTCATTCAATATTGTAATTTATACTGTAAATCTGAGTGATTCAAGGCTGATGTCTTTTTCCAGATTTTCATTTAAAATGTGAGCCAAAGGACGGGTTGGGGAAGGGGCTCAGCGGGCTGGGGTACACAGCTAACCCTAACAGCTAACACTGGAACACCAGCTTACTATGGCAGTGGCCTTAAAATGACTATTTTACGTGTACTGATTGGACCTTCATAAAAAGTCCTGAGGGTGGTCATATCATCTTCATTTATTAGATAAAACCAAGTCACAGTCATGTGTCACAAAACTAACTTATATAGTGATCTCTTACAGCAAACACACAGATTTGTGAAGGCTGAATCTGTGAGGTTCTGGACTAATCCCTTCTACACACACGCAGACAAAGCCTGGAGACTGACTTGTATGGACAGAAATCCTGGTCTCCACCTGTTGGATGTGTGAAAAGAGGTATTGCCTAGACCTACAACTTTTCCATCTGCACAGTAAGAATAATGCTGTCTGCTTCATGACATACTGTAAAATAGCCAGTCCTTCTCAAACTCCCTTCTACAGGATAAACATCTTGCTAAGGCTTCCTATTTTTAAGTTTTTTTTTAACATAAGAATGTTTTCTGTATACTCTTACAAGGTTTTCTAAGGTATGTATAATACTCTTTTCTGTGATTTCTAACTCTACATTGCTCTTAAGCAACTAAGAAACTACAGGCATATCTCATTTCATTGTGCTTTGCTTTACTGTACTTCACTGTTGTTTCATTTCTTATCAACCGAAGGCAAGATTCCTCACCAGCAAAAAGATTACAACTCACTTTACTGCAGTGGTCTGAAACCAAACCTGCACTATCTCCAAAGGTGTGCCATATAAAAGTTCTGTGTAGTGGATGTCTGGACAATTTCATGCTTCTGTGTTATGCTAACTGCCCAGCAGAGGTCTCAACCAGGTAAAGTTAGTAGCCTAATCACATAGTACCATTTCAACACCCAGGGAACATTTAAAGGGACAACTCATCTCAGAGATCCAAGCTTAGACAGCTGCGGGGGATAAAACTATCCCATTCGAATACATAAGCTTTATGAGACTGGGCTCTCAAATTACTATGAAATCCATCCTGACAGCTGAGGTAACTGTCTGGATGTTAAGCATGAGATGCAATGTCAGCTCTTTGTTTTAGCTCAGTTTCCCCAAATAAATGGTCTTAAGACACTAGAGCAAGTTGCTCCATAACTAGCACGGTGGAAACTTGCTTCCTAACAGTATGCAATTTTGAACATGTTTATATTAAAACAAACCTGAATACAGTATGGAGAGAAAACTTTTTTGAGTAATTTTACAAATGTCTTTGATTGCATATATATATGCATATATATGTGTATGTGTGTGGGTATATATTGTTACATCAATAATATCGTTTGCAAATGAGCTACATTTACAAGTAAGAACACAAAGGCAAACCCACACTGGAAATCAGGTTTTTTAACACTTGATCAGCGATCAGTCCGCTTTATTAGTAATACTGAAGTAAAAATTCAGTCATTCTATATAATTATTTAACCCTAAGAATTTGAAACTTATTCTAAATTCTGTCTTAAAAAATATAAAGACTGACTTACTTAATATTCTTAACACACTTACTCATAAATAATGTAAAAATACAGAAACATGAAGCATTAAGTATATATTTTTCAGTAGCATGTGTGGGAGAAGTTATTTTCTTCCAAGCAATCGATACTTTACCTTTAGTACCTTTAAACAGGTAGACACTCACTACAAAAATGATTTTATGTACAAATAATATAGACATTCTACCCAAATTCAATTTTCCCCAAACCAGTTAACTTCCTAAAAGAAAAGCACACAAAAATTTTTAAAAGGTTCTAGATTCCTCTGCTTCTAAATCATCGTTGAGCTGGAAAACTTCAATTTGTCCTACCAGGAATCTCAAGTTAGAATTTTCTCCAAAGTGGAAATTAGAGAGCAAAGTGCCATTTCGGAAACAATTCAGCTTTCAGCCCAACATGTACAACTGCGTATCCTAACAGGTAAAAATATCCAAGAGAATTAGGCTTCAGTATACGAGGCCATTATGTTCTTCTAAGATGTTGATAAACCAAGACATGAAATACTGAAATCAAAACAAAAGCTCTTTGTACTTTGGGCTAATTATCATATAGCTCATTAGTTCCCTAAATGTATCCCTCCTTCTATCATGTTAGTAAAGGGAATATTTTTACTGCAAAGAAAATTTTATTTTATACATCATCAGCCATGAATTTCTGTCATTAGTTATTACACAAATGGTGCCATTATCCAAATGACATGATCATTTTATGTCCACAATGCACTTTGCATTTACAGAATTTTCGTGGTTTACATAAGTAAACCTAAGAGTGAAGGTTTACCAGTGAGAAGCAACCTAGCATCCTTTTTATCTGATGTTTCACAGACAGCAATGTAAAAGAGATGTAATTTTAACCACCTTTTCATTTGAGTCATCTTTGGTAAAAGACAAATGAGGAACTTAGTACGTCTAAGCCCCTAAAGGTCTGCCAGTGCGTTCACAGACAGGGCTGAAGAGCTGAGGCCGTCAGGAACACCTTCCATGTCCACATCCTCTTGCAGTTTCTGCACCATTTTGTCTTCCAGCTGCTTCCCTTTGCCTTTAACAAAAGAAATCAAAAACTTCATCAATTCAAAGGGACTTTTCAGAACATATCAACACTTTATAAAGGAAACTGGAGGTTTTAAAATAACACTGGCCATTTCTAAGATATTTAGGTATAGTAAATACACTGATACAGGTCTTATAATACGCCATACATTAAGTAAGCATTCTACCTACATCTGCTCATTTCACTCTCATAACAAGTTGCATTGTAAAGATAAGAATAGCTGAGGCACAGAGACAGATGACCTTGCCAAAGGTCACTCGGCTGGTAAGTCCAGTAAATCAAAGTGATAAAATCTGAACCCTGGACCTCATGGATCCATGGTCCCTGCTGTAAACACTATATCACCAACCTCTGAGGTTCCCTAAAAACTTAGGTAACAATGATTCGCTCTTGTTGTTTTCTGTGTGTCAGTCTGTATCATCTATATGTGAAACAAACACGCCAGGGTTCTATTCTGTTTTAATACAATTTGGTACAAAAACAACCAAGGTAGGACTTTAACACAAATCCATTCAACATGTGCTTACAGAATTTAAGCTTTATTAAGGTTTAGGCTTGGAGTCATTCAGGAAAAATCTTCAACTAAATCTCACCAAAATTTATCTCTTTAAGAAGTCTGCATAAGTAAATTGTGTAACAGACTGTACTTGGTGCCAGATGAGTGAAAGACTGGTTTTCTCACACCTCACAAAAGAAACTATGCACACAACTGCCCAAATGAGTGACCAGCAGTAAGTTCCATAAGCACAAAGAGAAGGCTCTGATACAAAACTGTAGTTCTCAAACGTACGTTATCAGAATTGCCTGGAGAACTACTTAAAGACCAGAGGCCCGGACTCAAAGTGCCTCAGCCTCTGTATTCGTGTCAGGTTCCTCGAGCAGTTCCCACACTGACCAATGTCTGGGAACTACTAACACAAAACACTATCCTTTAATAAAAACAGGCATGAGCCAAAATTACCCACGAAATTATTTGTCAGCTCATTTTGATTAACTTGGAGAGATACCTTACAGAAAATAGGATTTTATGAAGGACAGAAAAGAAACAGCATACATGTAAAGTTGACTAGAACTGAGAAATATACTGAATAAATTATATTTTTTAACCAAGTTATATCACAAATGTCCTGAGATAATAACATTTACTTTAGAAAATACCTTAAAGGGCTGGCTGACACCCAATTACACAGAGCACAGAAATCTGGATTTTTCGCCTCTCGCTGAAAGCAGAGACCAGTGTGCAGCGCACCACTTACATGCAGAAGGAGCCCGGATGAGGTGGATGTTCTGCTTGACCTCTCTGATGTCCTGAGCTTTCTGTAGTTCTTTATTTTTCTTTAACCTGGGGTAAAACATTAACACCAAAATTTCAATTACTACAACTTTACACATTACTTCATAATTTTTAAAAGCAAAATGTATTAATTAAATAAGCCATATGGATGAAGAGTGGGAACTGAGTCATTCTCTGGTTCCTAATTAGCTTAAACAGGATTCTGACACTACAGACTTACTCGTTCAATGTATCCCTAGCACTGACTGGAAATAAGATGGGGGTTCGATGTTTACTTGCTGAGTGAATGAAGGAATGAGACTGAAGCAAGACATCAAGTGTCAGAGACCACTGTCGTTCATACACACGTAGTGTACATCTCTTTAGTGCCCAGATCTTTTCTGCTCAGATAGAGAGCAATCTCTCTTACCCAGTTTTTTAAATCATTCAGTAACTGCAAGAGCACAAACTCTTAAGACATTCAGCGACGACAACAAAAAAACACTGAGACTTGTTCTCAAACATTTAGGTCCCTTTTAACAGTCTTTTAAAGCTACAAAGCTGTGGTACATGCTTCTTTCCTGTAACAGATGACCACAGTGACAAGGATTAAAGTAAATGTGGCAAAATGCTAATAGAATACACGAGTTCTTTATACCCTGCTTGCCAATGTCTGTCACTTTGAAATTATGTGAAAATAAGGAGTGAAATAAAACCAAATGCCTCTAGTTGTGCACTAGTAATTATCTTTCCAAGAGTTACTCAATGCGTTTTTCCATACCTGTTCATTATGAATTTAGCTTGCCGTTTCTGTTTGATCTCTTCAACTCTCTTCATTGCATCAACTACAAAAAAATTCGTAAGAGTTAGCAAATTATTCACATTCAAGCAAGAGCTCTAATACTCATTTATTTATTTAGAAACTAATTACGAAACTGATTAAGAAAAAAACTCATTAAAAAAAATCCTACTAAAGCAGTTGAAGAGGGTATGTCCCCTCAGCTGCCACCACTTTAACTTCCTCTCTCCCAAGTCCCATTTCTCTATGTTAAAGCAGTCCAGTGCTATGCAAATTTTATTCCACAGAGAACTCAGACTAACAGCAACTAATCCCATTCTGAATTTGTCATCTCCCTAAGTAATAGCACCTTCCTGGTCAGAAAGACGACTTTTTCTTCAGGTGCCTGGGATACGGTCTGCCCATAATGAATACTGGTAAAACAACCAGTCAACCAGTCTCCCGTATCCTCAACCACTAAAAGTCAACTATTTTGGGAAGTGTGTACAGGAGCTGAGTCCAACTATGCTCTAGTATCTGCATCAGCACTGTCCAATATAAGACACACCACATATATAATTTTAAATTTCTAGCAGCCACATTAAAAATGTAAAAAGGAACAGGTCAAAATTTAATTTGATAATATATTTTGTTTCACCAACACACCCAGAATACTGTCATTTCAATATGTAATCAATATAAAAACTATTGTTACGGAGACATTTTATGCTTCTTTTGATACTAAATCTTCAAAAACCACACGTGTTTTATATGTAGAGCACATTTTGATTCAGACTAGGCACATGTGAAGTGCTCAGCAGACCCTGTGGCTGGTCGCTGCCACACAGCGTACTCCCAATCTAGCTTCTGAAAGTGCAGTCTGTGGAGCTGAAGAATAGCAGGACATTCACAGTCTAAAAGGGTCTCCCCACAATATAGTTAGTTGTTAGTTGCAAGAGGCAAAACCCTAACTCTCCAGTGTGGAAACCTGCAGATACCCCCTTAACCAAAGATTAATCGCTCTGCTGGTAATAGGACTAACGAACAGCAGGTGCCTCCTGACAGGACAATGACAAACTCAACATCATGTCAATGGTGTTCTCACTGAATGTACATCATCCAAATTTTAAAACAAACACCTGGCCCATATTCTTCAAAATGGTCAAATGTCATGAAATATGAAAACTCAAGAACTGTACCAAACTGAAAGACACTAAAGAGGTGTGTGACACATACTATTGTAACAACTTTTGCAATAAAAGATATTGGGACAATTAGAGAAATCTAAACACGTCTAAGATTAAATGATACAACTCTATCAATGCTAATTTCTTGATTCGAATAACTGCATTGTGTGATTGAGAGAATGTTCAATTTTTAGGAAATACATATTAAGTCCTTTAGGGAGCAAGGATCATTATGTATGTAACTTAAACAGTTCAGAAAGAAAATTACAGAAGGAAGGAAAGGGAGAGAGAGAGAGAGAGAGGAGAAAGGGTAAAATTAATAAAATGTTAACATTCAGGAAATCTAGATGTAAAACATCTAGAGTAAGAGTAAGGATACCTATGTAAGAGTATTCTACTCTTGCCACTTCTCTATTCAGTCTGAAATTATGTCAAAATAATAACTTGTTTGTTTACATGCAGGCTGGGGACCAGCAACACCAATACCACTTGGGGGTTTGTTAGAAATGCAGAATCTTTGGCCCCACCGAGACATACTGTATCAGAATCTGCATTTTAATAAGATTCCCCCCAAAAGACCCCATGGTGTTCCTAAATTAAGACGATGTTTATATGAATGTTAGTTCTACATCTGTGCATGCTGTGGATTAGAATTAATAATATAGGGTGGAGTAAAACTAGGTTTACAGTTGTTTGTACGGTAAATAATACAATAATTAATAAATAATAATACAAGAATAAAATGTTTTACATACTTACAACTGTAAACCTACTTTTGCCCAATCCTGTATACTTGATATGTAATTTTTTTCCTCTTTGTTTGCTTTTCAACAAAAATGACAAAGGCAAGTTCTAGTACTCAGAAGCACTTCCACACCTTCAAGTTACTCAGAAGGGAAATAAACACCCAAGTGGCAGGTACATCCTTTCCAAGAATAAGACACTGCATTTCTGGATATTCCAGAAGACCCTAAAATTTTAAGTGTAAGAAGCATCTAATAGATACTAAAAATGGATCTGCAATACAGAGAGACATGAATCAAATGGAAATCATTCTTCCTACTATTACTGTTTTCAAAGTTCTGCTACCGCTGTTTCTGCAGACAGATCAGCATCTTAACAAAGGCTGCTGAGTCCACATCTTCACACAGTTTAATAATGTAAGCAATAAATGTAAAACTATTGTTAACAGACTAGTTTACAGACAAGATGATAACTGAAATAGGGAATGTGGAGAGTCAAGAAATCTTTTAGAAGAATAAAATGTTTTTCTGGAACACTACTAACAACTATTAATTGTGTAAGTCAGCAGGAAACAGCTTTATTGTTCCAAAAGACTTATACCGTCTACCCAGAAAATCTTTGGAAAATCTATCTTTAAGATCCCAACATGAAAACACAACAGAATGTGTGCAGCGAGAAAAAAAAAACCTCAATAGAGCACCAATGCCTACAGAACGTGAAGCTATACAAACGCACCGGGCAAGGGCATGAGACTGTGATCATACGCGAGGCAATCACCATCCAACAGAAGCAGTGAAGGAGGAGTACTCAGTAAAATGCACGGGGAGGGCAGGCACTGTGTGCGCGCCTTCATCTCTGTGTGGCAGTTGGTGCTCACTGTTCAAGTGCACTCGGTCCTACAGAACACAGCTGTACTTCCCACAATCAATGTAAACAATGTGAAACCAGCATGGAGGGTCACAGCGACTGCATCCCCACACGTGCCTAAAATAAGATATGCACCCAGTTCCAATATCAAACTGAATACCCACTGAATAAGGCATGCCTGGGTGATCTGGAGCTACTATCTTGAAGTAGTAACAACAGAGTGAACAAAGGCCAAAATGAAATAAAACTCTCTAGGGTCCAGAAATGCTTTAAGATCTTCCAATAATGTCCTTGACAAGAGTGCCTTTTGGAATCAATTTAAGAATCCTATGAAAAAATTTTAACTATGTGAGGTGATTGATGTTAACCAAACGTACTGTTGTGATCATTTCTCAATACATACAAATAACAAATCATTATGTTGTACACATGAAATATATGTAATACGGCAATTATATCACAATAAAAAAAGAATCCTGGCCCTGGTTAGGTAGCTCAGTTGGTCAGAGCATCATCCAGATAAGCCAAGGTAACAGGTTCGGTCCCCAGTCAGGGCACACACAAGAAGCAACCGACGAATGCGTATGTATGTGAAACAACAAATCAATGTTTCTCTCTCTCCCTCTTTCTCTTTTTCAAATCAAACAATAAGTAAAAAGAATCCTATGAAATTATTAATCTCTTTAGAAATCCTGAGCTTGAATAAATGTTATTCCCTTACCAAATAAACCCAATAAAACCAACCGCTTTTCAGAACAACTCTCCCTCTAATTACAAAACAAAATTTTTAAAAAACACTTTTCATTAAAAAATTTTAAAATGTTTTAAAAGGAAGAAAAAAGAACACACTAAGGGGCAGAATACTTAGTGCTATGTGGGACAGGTAAATTCTAAAACTGGACTTTGATTTCTCCACACTTCAGGAAGATGAAAATTTAGAGGGTACCAAATGCCACCACAAAGGCCCACAGCTCCCCAGGTCCTCTCCTGAAGGCCTGTGACGGAGAACGTTGAAAGGGATGTCCTGTCTGTGATCTACTACAGACCAAGAAAGTCTGTAGGATTCTGAGCATGAGGGACTTCTAATTCACAAACTACATCCATCACCCTCGACCTGGGACTGAAATGGCTAAAGACTCCACAAGGGAATGAAAGGAAGGGCCGAGGCCCTCAAACTCAAACACACACCATACAGAGACATAGTGGAATCCACATGCTGGTGCAAGACACTAAATTTCACTACATGTGGGCTTATTGTCAGTCTCTGCCTACGTCAAAAAAAAAAAAAAACAAAGACAAGAACAGATGTTATTGCTTCTAATTTCAGTAACCTATGCCTTCATTTTTACCTAAGTTAAGCACTTATCAAGTCTGGCAGAAAATTCGTAATTATCCCAAGTGCTATACTTTATTTTACCAAAGTGCTAAATTTTATAAGGTATACAGAATACACTGCTTATATCCCTAAATCAAACTATCTAAACTTGTAAGTATTCTAGATTTTGTGTATTTTTTAACTATGCCACGCTCACCCAAAAAAGTATTCTCCATCTCTATTTTTTTTTTCAGATTTTTGGATGTTTTATAGTATGGGCACTTCAAATAATATTAAATTTCATAATTACTTTATTTTTATAGTGGACACATCAGCCACTTCTGGAAGGGATTTGGGGTAGTTTACACAGAAGACACAAATACAACAGAACCATTAAAACGAGGATAACAGAACACAATATTTAAACAACGAAGGGACGTTAAAGTTACGGCACTATCCCAAACCCCTCTCCCCCGAAAGTGCCTGGCATTCCCTTTCGACTTACCTGTTTTATTCCACAGCTCTCGCTGGTATTTGACAGGTTCATTTCTACGTTTTTCAAATTCAAATGAATTATCCTGTAAGGGGGTGAAAACACAGTTTTTACAGAGGTATGAAGGACACATTTCTTAAAATTTATTCTCCTAATAAATTCTCCTGGTTTTTAGGATCATGTGAGAATTATTACCATAACCAAATACAACTAAGTCACCCATCATCAATCATGTTATAGTTAATTAAATCACATAACCACCACCACCCCCAAAGAAAAACCGGAAATTTTTAAACTGTAAAAACTATATTCACTGTTCTGGCTGGCGTGGCTCAATGGATTGAGCAAGGGCCTGCAAATCAGAGGGTCGCAGGTTCAATTCCCAGTCTAGGGCACATGCCTGGGTTATAGGCCAGGTGCTCAGAAGAGCGCACGTTGAGGGGTAACCACACATTGATACTTCTATCCCTCTTTTTTTCCCTCCCCTTCCCCTCTCTAAAAATAAAGAAATAAAAAAGTCTTTTAAAAAATCTTAAAAAAAAAAACTATACTCACCACTGTAAGCTCTTTACCAGCTGCTTTACGGAAGGCTTTAGTCCACCTGACCTTGCGAGGATTGCGCTTCTTTTTAAAGTTTTTATGGCACTTGGATTTACAGAACCTGAACACCTACAAGAAAAGTTAAAATTGTGAGAAGTCAGTATTAAAAATTTTTCTATCATAGGATGTCAACCTTAACCAGACAAAATACACCATGAAGTCTAAAAAATGACAATGTTTCTCACTCACAACTACTTCTACTTACAGGACCATCTAGACGTGTCTGGACACATCAGATTAAAATGAAGCTGAACTATATTTTAACTCCCAAGCATTGTCAGAACTAAAAGCTGAAAGCCCTGAAAATATGGCTTAAAACTACCATTTTTATAGAATAACAGTAAAACCTTATAATAACCTGGAATGGAGAGTAATTTTAAGGAAAGTCATTTATTTAAATCACTTCCCATATCAGAATAATTCTCAATATCCACTTTCTATGTACCTCGTTGGGGTTAAAAGCTTCAAACTACCATTCTGAAATTGCCTTTGGTTCTTTTCCATCATTGCACAACATACTTTCAAAAAGGCAACTAAAACTGGCTATAGCTTTGTTTTCTAAAGTAGTCATACACCTACTAGGAAGATTCGTCACTACTTTAATTCTCCACCTTCATCCCAAATGATGGGATCTTTCAATTTAATGATGCCTCAATGATACTTCAATGTGCTCCTGAAATGGCTTATTGGGACTCATTGTTATGTCTAAAATGCATTATTTTGTTACTCTGTAATGTCTTAGAACACATTATAATTTGTGTTACTAAAGAAAATCTGAGACCTGGCTGGTGTAGCTCAGTGGATTGAGCGCGGGCCTGCGAACCAGAGGATCATGGTTCAATTCCCAGTCAGGGCACATGCCTGGGTTGCAGGCCGGTTCCCTGCAGGGGATGCAGTTCTTGGCAGGGGGTGCACAAGAGGCAACCCTACATTGATATTTCTCTCCCTCTCTCCTTCCCTTCCCCTCTAAAGATAAATAAAATTTTTAAAAAAATAAAAATAAAAATAAAGAAAGAAAGAAAATCTGAGAAGAAAAGATAATTTTTTGAGTTGAATTATCACACCTAGAAGATGTGACCCATTTTTAAAAATGGGTCAAAACGAGGTATAAACATTTCAAGCTAAGTAAGCCTATGTATATATCACAAGCCAAAACACTTTTCATTTTACATACACCTTGTTCTATGGAGATTTTCGAGCAGGACCTTATACACACTAGGACATACTCAGAAATGGTCAATGCTAGGTTAATCTGATCCAGGCCCATACTGCCTGGGGGCCATTTTCTAAAAGACTTGAAGGAAAGTATATCTACATTTTTTAACTAATTTCAAAGTAACTGGAAAATACAAAGACCACTACAGTTTCCTGGAGTAACTATGAAATTATTATCAGTAAAATTTCTTTGAGTATTTTTCAGCCCAAAGTACTAGTAATCTTTTTAAGTAAAAGCCTCCCATGTTTAATACCTGCTACCTAACTCCTAGACAAACCCCCATTTCTGAAATACAGCTAATGACAGATTTGAACGTTTCCTGGGTCTCCTCACATTCAAAAAGAACCAACAGCTTAAAGTTACACAGGGAAGTCTACTTGAGGTCCATACCTAACACTTTATCTGTAAATCACAATGAAACATCTGAAATGCCTGGAGTCACTGGAGATGGGAAGGGGATTCAATTAGTAAAAAAAAAAGTGCATCTATTACGTGCCTGATGCTACACTAGTGCTAGGGATACAATAACTAAAACATAAATCCCTATCCTCAGAACTTAGGCTAGCAACCTAAGGGTGGTAAAGTCTCACTTTGCAAATAAGAGAGGTCTCGATCAGACTAGAATATAAAGAATGGAATAAAACTATATATATAAAACCATGTATAAAGTAATATGGAAACACAATACAGTGGTTAAATCTACAATGGGGAAGATGGTAGATGGATTATGGGTAAGACCAAGCTTCACAGGCTCAAGTTTCCCTTTTAACCTAGTCCCGTAGCATCATCCTCAGTCTTCAACGTGCAAATGATTTACCTAATCACACCTCATTCAAAGTCCTCCAACCCATTCTAATTCCACAAATTCAACAAACATTTATTAAGCACTCGTTAAGGTTGTATGTACTTTTCCTGTTTGCAAACTATGTAGAAATATGAAACACAACACTAATTCTACCTTTAAGAAGCTAAGAAGTGAAAGAGGGCAAGTCTCTATGACATTTAAAAAAGCATAAAGAGCATAAAGGCAAAAACACTGGTTAGGAGGCTAGAAAAGTGACAAGTGCCTAATCTGATACCAGGGAGGGAAACAGAAAGCAAAGACACCACTATCCTTTGCAAAGGCAGAATGGATAGTCCTTAATAGAACTAGATAAGGTGAAGAACGCAAACATGACGCTTACATTTCTAGCAGATGACAGTGGCATTAATTCGGAGAGCAAAATGATCTGAGGTAATCTGGAACTCTCTCTCAGGGGGCTCACTGTTAGGTACAAACAGGATTACCCTATCAAGTGCAAAATTCAGACCAGGAGGTGAAGGAGATAGAGACTGGGATTCATGGAGACAAAGGCACACTTCATGTTACTGCACTTCGCAGGTGTGCATGTTTCACGAATTGAAGGAAGACCCTCTACCAGCAAAAAGGTTACGAGTCACTTCATTGTGGTGGTCCCAAACCAGACCTACAATATTTTTGACATGTGCCTGTTTTTTCTTTCTTCATTAGTGCTTCGGGGCCTCCACTTCTTACTCCCCCAATTTTTTTTCTGGTTCCACTTCATCTTCCCCGTTCTTGCTAGCACCATAAGACTTCCTCATCAACTTGAACCTCCAGTATGTTTGTCAGATCAACACCCAACTCTAGGTATCTCCCACAATCTGTCGTTCTTATCTCAACACCCAGCTGACAAGCATCAAATATAAAATCATGATGACCAGATCATCTACAAAGCCATACTGACCACTGTGAATGTGACGCCAACCTGGCAATGATTCGTTTTATAAATTGTTTTATCGTGTTCCTGAAAGCAGGTTTTCAAAATCTTCTACATGTTCTTTGAAGTTCCTAAACTTCAAAGCTTTGGTCCCTCACTCTTCAGCAAGGCCCCTTCCTCCTAATTTAATGAGCTCAGTATCTTCCATCTACAACAGAGATATAAGGAAATAAAGTAGGAACTATAATTCTTTATAATTCTTTACCATGTCAAAATCGCCACCCAGGGGTGATTTTCCAATTCAATGGATCTGGTGGAAACCAGAAATCTGTTTTGTTTTGTTTTGTTTTGTTTTGTTTTTACAAGTTCCCAGTGATTCAGAAGCAAATGTAAGAGAGGTCAATTTCCAAGAAACAATGTGTTCAAGAAAACAGAGGAAATGAGATTCATTCTGTTATGACCAGGGAAATTCATGTACCATTCACAAAATCTTCCACAACCAGGCCTTATGGTATATCTGTATATGTACATCTTGTTTTACAGACTAATCTTTTTGCATATACTCTTACGTCTGTATTTATTGCCCTACCTCAAGCCTCTATCACCACCCATAATACAGAGATGTAACTGCTTCGTTCTGTGCCTTTGCTCAAACTGTTCACTCTCCTTCCACTTAGAATGCCCTCTCCTCACTTTCTCATACAAAATTCAAAATCCAGGATCAATGTTATCTCCTTGCAGAGCCTTTCCATATATGACCCTCCCCAATTTACTTCCAATAACTACGTAACACAAGTCCACTATCAAGCCACAGGCAACATTTCTTAACAACCTCTACACACAATGGACAGTCCCAAGTCATTGATCTCTATGCTACGGATCTTAGCAACGACACCTGACTTCGCTTACGTGCAACAAAGTTTTCTGATCTGAAAAACTTGGCCCGCGTAAAAGCGGCCACACTGCCCTAGCTGACCCCGATGGCCCGTGGGGGCTGGCTGGGCCAGCTCTCGAACCTTGTCGCAGCCAAACCTCGCCCCAGGGAAGCCTGATGACCAGCTCCGTTCCGGACGCCCTCCAGAAGAAACTCCCCAAGTGGGAGATCAAATCCGGAACTCCTCGCAGAGCCTCCCTCTCTCGGGGTGAACGCGGGTACCCTGGCCCAACGCCGCAGGCGCAGAGGAACGCCGAGCGGCCTAGGCCTCGGCCCCGCGGGTGCGCAGTGGTGTGCGCGCTGGCCTCGGCCGCCTCACCTTGCAATCGTTGCGGACGAACATCATGCCGTGGCCGGGGTATATGGGCCCGGAACAGAAATAACACTTCTCGATACGCATGTTGAATGCGCGTGGTGGGCCACCACCTAGTCGCCGGGCTCGAAAGGAAGTGACGCCACGCCCTCACCGGAAGTGATTATCTTCTGAGTTCCCGACTTGGAAGAGGTGAGTATCCTGGCTTCTGCGGGCCCCTGGAACGCGATCCGACCCTGACAGCGCCCCCGCGTGGCCACTCCGGCAAAAACACTGTGTTTGGGCCCAGGCGCAGAGCGGCGCGGCGCGGCCGGCCGGCCCGGCAGCCCAGTAAGAAAGGGAAAGGTGGCTCCTCGCTGCTTACTGAACTCACTGTCACAGCGCGTAGTTTCCCTCTCTGCCATACCCTGTTACGTCACTCCTTTAATTAA
Organism: Sturnira hondurensis; assembly: GCF_014824575.4. Lineage (NCBI taxonomy): Eukaryota > Metazoa > Chordata > Mammalia > Chiroptera > Phyllostomidae > Sturnira > Sturnira hondurensis. The sequence continues at coordinate 9,546,318 of NW_028080827.1, forward strand.
TTCTTTAATTAAAGAATAATTAAACCATTATTCTTTGGTTTGCGCTTTGCCCCTTGGAGAGCTTTCCACACATTGCATTGTCTTATAGGAGCTCATTTCTCCACCCCTTTCCCTAGCCTCTGGTTCCAATCCCAAGCCCATCTGCGTGGCTTTCGCAGCGAAAACCTGTGTTACTCGGGCACTCACTGCAAGGAAGCAGTTGAGTCTCTGAGTCTAGCTAGGTAGGCTAGATAGGTTTTACCAGCAATTTTTAAAAGACATGTGCTGGTGTTCTTTACCTTCGCTCCAGCCCCCTTCTAAACAATACACTTTTGTGGCAGATAAACGAAACCCAAATGTTTTCACTTGAGTCCCGACCTCCGGCAATCAGTTCCTTTTATTAACTGCCAGAGATTTTCTGTGCATAGCCAAACATATATACTGTATGTGCGTGTCTCCACTCTATTCTTTTTTTTGTTATTTTATTATTGTTCAATTACAGTTTTCTGTATTTTCCCCCCACCCCAGCCAAACCCACCTCCCTCCCTTGCTTCCTCCCTCCCCCTTGGTTTTGTCCATGTGTCCTTTATAATAGTTCCTGAAACCCCTTTCCCCCATTGTCCCCTCTGATTACTGTTAGATTGTTCTTAATTTCAATGTCTCTGGTTATATTTTGTTTGCTTTTTTCTTTTGTCGATTATGTTCCAGTTAAAGGTGAGATCATCTGGTATTTGTCCCTCACTGCGTGGCTTATTTCACTTAGCACAATGTTCTCCAGTTCCATTGATGTTGCAAAGGGTAGGAGCTCCTTCTTTCTCTCTGCTGCCTAGTATTCCATTGTGTAAATATACCATAGATTTTTGATCCACTCATTACTGGTGGGCACTTAAGTTGCTTCCAGCACTTGGCTATTGTAAATTGTGCTGCTATGAACATTGAAGTGCATAGGTTCTTTTGGATTGGTATTTCAGGGCTCTTAGGATATAATCCCAACACCTGTTCTATTCTTTATAACACTAATAAGCATCATAGTCATGCTTTTCTGCTGTTATCTGTCTCTCCTCATTGCAATTGGAGCTCCATAAGGGCAGAAATTCTAATGGTTTTGTTTACAGCTATATCCTCAGTGCCTAGAATAGTTCCTGGCCTGTAATTAAGCATTCAACACGAATGTTATTAATAATCAATGAACACATAACATTCTTTTTCATAGTTATATATATGCAATTGTATGAAGGTATTTTAATTGGTTGTCTACAGGTAAACATATTTCCTATCTTTTGACATAATAACCATCTATACTGATATATTTGCTTTTTTTCAAAATAAAGGTTTATATAGAACTGTTGGGTCAGAGGATATGTGCAGTTTTAAAATCTGGTAAATAATACTAAACACCTCCTGAAGGTTTTTACCAATAAGTTGTCTGTTCATCACCTCTTTATCAAAGGTGATTTTGCCAATCTAAGGTTAAATTTTTTTCCTATTATTATTTTAACTTGCAGTTAATTATGAATGACGATAGGAATCTTTCCAAATGTTTGAAATCTATTTTTTCTCTTAATTGCCTATTTATATCCTTCAGTTTTCCACTGTGTTGTTGATTTTGGGGGTTCTGGGGGGGGGTTTGTTTGTTTGTTTTCTTTTCTTTTAAAATATCTATCAGTTGCCTCTCACACAGATCCCCAAGTGGAGACCTGGCCCACAACCCAGGCATGTGCCCTGACTGGGAATCAAACTAGCAACCTTTCAACCCACAGGTGGGCTCTCAATCCACTGAGCTACACCAACCAGGGCTGTTGGCTTTTAATAGTACTTTACATATTAAGATTATTGCTCTGCTGACAGAAATTATTTCCTAATTTACCAATATTTTAGACTTTGCTTACAGTATTTTTCCATGTGATGTTTTGGGTGTATCCAGATTTATCAAATCTTTTATGGTTTTAGATTTAATGTTTGGTTGGAACTGAATTTTCCTCTTCAAAATTGTTTTTCCTAATTTTCTCCATTATTTTTATAGTATTGTCTTTCACATTTTAACTTGCAACTACTCTGGAATTTACTTAAGTGTAAATAATGACACAGGATTGCAGTTTGGGACGCCTCCAGAGAATACCACGTACTCACTTCTCTGTGGGTCTACCTTTGGACTCTGCTGTTTGGTGTATTTATCTATTTGTGGGCCTGTTACAAAGTGTTTAAATTATTTTAATTTTAATTTTTTATTAATTTTTTTGTTTTCTATTACAGTTGTCCCAATTCCCTACCCCACCCCCATTGCTCTCTCCTGCTCCCCCTCACTCGCCCCCACAGTCAGTCCCCACCCTGTTGTCCATGCTCATGTCCATGGGTCACTTGTATCTGCTCCTTGACTAGACCCTTCTCTGGTCGCTGTCAGTTCGTTCCTTGTTTCCATGCCTCTGGCTCTATTTTGCTCATCTGTTTTGTTCATTAGGTTCCTCTTATAGGTGAGATCATATGGTATTTCTCTTTTGCCACCTGGCTTATTTCATTTAGCATAATGCTCTCCAGTTCCACCTTTTTTGTGAAAAGTAATTTTTTTTAATAACTGGATTTCCCTGAAATTCTCCTCTCCCTTCTTTCATATCTTATTCATTGTTTCTGGACATTCTTCACAGTTTATTGTTTTCATTTAAACTCTAGCATCAGTTTGTCTAGTTATAATCTGCAACTACATATAATTTTTCCTTTTATCTAGTATTTACAGTTATTTTTCTTTTTTTAAAGATTTTATTTATTTATCTTCAGAGGGGAAGGGAAGGAGAGAGGGAGAGAAATATCAATGTATGGTTGCCTCTCATGCATCCCCTGCTGGGAACTGGCCTGCAACCTAGGCATGTGCCCTGACTGGGAATCGAACCGCAATCCTTTGGTTCACAGGCCCACACTCAATCCACTGAGCTATACCCACCAGGACATCCAGTTATTTTTCTTGTCTAATTATTTGACTAGTAATTCCAGAACAATGCTAAAAACCAAGGCAAACACCAGAAATTTTAGTAGCAAACATTTGCCCAACACCTCCTTGTCAACCAGGAAACTGAACATTATTTCACCCCTGTTTAATCTTCTTGCCAGCCGTCCTAAACTCTTGTACACAGAGCCTTCCCAGCTCTCTGTTTCATCCTGCCGTTTGAACAGGCAGAGTCCTGCCCTTCTCACCCACGTGATCACCCAGCTTCTCCCTCTGGCCTTCACTGTCAGCCCTTAGCCACATTTTTAATCCCCTAACTTAAGGCTTCATCTGAGACTAGTTTGCCTTCTGCCTATGAGCCTACTCAGTGCTTCAGATTGGATAGATGAGTAGCAGGTCTTAGCATTTTTTCCTTTTAATCATAATAGAATACAAGAGAAAGGGGACAAAACCATGTGTTTCACATCCAAGAAATTGAATTGAAATCTTGGAAATACTATTTATGTATCCTGCATGAGAATGACAATTCCTAAAACTGAAGGTCTATGACTCATCATTACTGAAAAATTCTCAGCTATTTTCTTTTCAAATATTGCCTCTTCCTTTATTTTCTCTAATTTCTCCTCCTAGAGTGCCTGTTAGGTGTAAATTGGAGCTTTTATCTTTCCTCTAGATGTCTTATCTCTTTCATACTAACTCTCTATCTCTCTTTGCTAATTCTGTGTAACTTCCTCTGACCTAGCTTCTGGTTCACCAGTTCTCTCCCCTGCCCTGTCAAACTTGCCATTTAACTTCTGACCATTTAGTTTTCAATATCAATGGTTGTGTTTTTCATAGGTGAAATAATTTGTTTTAATTCAAACCAGTCTTGTATCTTTAATAATGTCTTCTTGTCTTTCCAGATGTCTAGTTCCTTCTATGTTTGTAATTATTTTAAACACTTTTATTTTAAGGTACCCATTTGGTAAGTATATTACTTGAAGTTCTTCATGGCTAAGCACTGCTGTTTTGGGTTTACGGGCCTTGCTCATGGTTGAGGAAGGAATGAGTTGTCATTTTAAATCATGAGTCCATACTTGGTAGGGTGTTTTCTATAAGAATTCTGTAAGGCCTGCGTGGAGATGTTCACTCTAAAAAGATTTTGCTTTGCCTCTGACAAGTAATCCAGATGTATCCTCGACCACAAATCGCTTCGTGCTTAAGCCTTTAATCAATTTCTTAGCTTAGACATTCCCAGAAAAGAAAAGGAAAAAAGGTAGTGTAAACTCAAACCTCAAACCTGTGTAAAAACAGACTTAGGGTTATAAATTCTCAGGGGAGACTAAGACATACTGGACCCAGGCTTTGCATGTTTGCGGGTAGGGGGCAGCTCTCCATCCCAGCACACTACCTCTAACAGATCCAAGCCTTTCTCTCCTAATGGCATGTAGCCGCTAACACAAAGCACCTTGGAACTAATACTGTCGGAACCAAACCACACTCAGTGTCAGCTTGTAAGTTCCCTCTGTCACTGCCGTGTGGTTGCCATCTGAGTCGTGGGGGAGAAGGGTAGTCTTGGGGTACTTCCCTTAGGTTCTTGAGCAGTTGACAGCACATGTAAATATATGTTCATTGTATTTTAATCCAACATTACCTAAGAGTTTCATAGTGGGAGAATTTTTCCGTTATATAGTCACTATCATATAGTCAGATTGCCCAAAATGGAGATTTTCCATTTATACAATCAGTGCCAAACAAAACATTCCTTACAGAATATTTGTTAAATAATTTTTAACTATCTTAACATCAACTTCAAAAGATCAGAATGTACTTCTGATTTCCTAATGTCTCCTAATAAGCCAATATGGATTTATAATATGTGAGCCTTTCTAACCATGTTGAAGCTGTTAATTTTCAAATTCCACCCCTCTGTCTTTGAACCTTAATAGTGACCCCTATTTTGAACACTATTTTACTCAACCTTGCTGCCTCTTATGTACTATATTCGACCAACCAGTAACCATTTGAGTAATGTGTACCGGGCATATTTCTGGGTAGCACAAAACAATTTTGGAGCTTAAATCTTGGTAGGAGATGAACATATGAATGTATTAAGTGATGATGAGAGACCTATACAAAAGCAAAGCTGGACAACGGGTCAAGAAGTAACAATATGGTTGGGGCCATGAAGGGGAGGAATCAGTATTGTATATAAACTGACAGGTAAAGTCCTTTTGGGCAAGGTGACATCTGAATAGCTTTAAAAGATGGGGGAGAGAGCCATGCAAATAGATGGAAGACCAGCTTTCCAAACAGAAAGCACAGCGAATACTCCTGAAGCAGCGGCACACTTCACAGCCCCCAAGCCAGTGCACACGCAGGGGAGTGAGTGATGGGGGCACAGGTGCTCCACAAATGTTTGATAATAACGTTTTCGGATTGCTTTGCCACAATATGTTGTCTTGGCCGGCCCCTCATCCAGCACCTAATGGATTTGTGTCCCTGAAGTTGGTTTTCTTCAGCATTATGACCTCCGGTTTGAAAGAGTGTGATGGGAAAGGAAGTTATGTTCACATACAAACTGGAGAGACTAGATCATTATTTTATTATAAGCTCAGTTGGCACACTGTTCACAGAAGATATACTTCACTGTTACACAGGCTTATAAATAGAAAAATACATTGACTCACAAAAATATGGCACTTCAATAACAAATTTAAACAAAGGTTTTCCAAAGAGAATACAGGTTAGTTATTTCAATAATAAAGATGGTTCGTGTATTTGCACTGTGTCATGTATACACACATAACTGTACATTATATTTAAGGCAAATGGAATTTGTAGCGAGCTGCTCCTTTGGTTGTTGAAAAACAGAAACACAGAAAATTGACTTCTTTTTAACTGCACAAACAGAGCACAGTAAATGTCCCCTGATATGAAAATGTGACTAACTCCACTGACGTCTATGGCAGCTTTGGAAGGCACTGCTTGTCATTATGACTCCGCCCCGGACGTGTCTGAGTGCTTTGTCACTGGAACACACAACTCAAGGACATGACGGCTTCTTTAGGATTTAAAAGAAGTTCTCATTTTAAGGACAGAAATACATAACATCTTAGCAACCACAGCTAAGTTTTTAAGGGAACTGAGGGAGGGCAGTGGCAAAAAACTGGACCAGATACTCAGTAAAAGATTGTTTGAAAATAATCGTGTAAGAGCGGATTGCTTTCCATCATGGTTGTGTTTTTCTGACTGTACTTCTGCCAAACGTTTGCCTCCACAAAATACATTTACTTTTATTCTTTATTTATATGATAATGTATCTCTTTCTAAATAGCTATTAAGTATTTTGGATATTTTAACCTACTTAAACAACTTTAATAAATAAGAATTTCGCCATTGACCTTTATAAACTGCCATGAAGCATATTCTAAAACCACCTTTAATTTGGTATGAAGACATGTTGGCCACGTAGGAGAATACATGAGCTTGGCGAGACCCAGCAAGTACAGGTGCCCGTGATCTCCATGAAAAATACAGCCTATAGAACATTTAGTTTTTCCTATATTGCGCTAGAGTATAAATGTAACTGCTTCAATAAAACATCTACCACTAAATGGCAAATAAACATTGACATAATTGAAAACTAATTCCATCAATTCCACCAATGTGAAAATGAAACAAGTTGCAGATAACACAGCTCGACGGTGAGTGCAGAAGATCAGCCGTTCACTTGCTAATTGAAGGCGAGGTCTGTGGACGCCAGGCCAACGGTGTAAATGTGAAGAAAAAGAAGCTATAGATTCACTTACTACAGGTAACTTCAGCATGAGCACCAGCTGTGTTCAGATGTGGCCAGCATGCAGGTCAAGTGTGAATGCGCAGATCACAGTGAACTAAAGCCTTGAAAATCGAGTTCCCTGAGCCCCGGAGCAAGGGGAACACAGCAGGGAGCCGGAGGCCCGCCTTTCAGTTGCTTATGTTACATTAAGCCACCCCTGCCCAATCCCTTTCCCACCGACAAGAACCACAGAGAGTCTATAATGGTCAATCCAGTTTGACTGAGGTCTATAGATATGGCCATAATTTGTCCAGTGCTCATTTTAAAGAGAATGCTTACATAAATTAATATTCGAGGACACTGAACCGATGTTTGTGTATATTTTTGTTTAATATTCCAGCAGTTGAGGTGGCATTTTGGAAGGTTACTTACAGTACAAGTAAGATAATTTCATTTGGATTAGTTTGTTTTATATTTGCATCTAAGATCTTGAATGTGAGACACCCGGCCGATCGATGTTAAGGCAGGTGACAATAACTTCATTCTTCACAATAAACACACTCCACAGTGGCAACAAAATCCTGAATCCTTGACGATCTACTGCCACAGGCTAAGGCTCTATAAGGCACTTTTGGCTAGGTGCAATATTTCTCCTAACTCTCAGGCTATATCTTCAAGAAATATTTACAAAGCTGTGGTAAACTGATTTTAAAACCGGATGCTTTACTGACTGGTCTAATTGGAATGGTGAGAAGGAGTTTGTACACAATGCCCATTCATCTCTCTCTGGGCAGTGCCCAGAGAGAAGACTGCAGGCACCTGCCACCTCAGTCACTGCGTAGCTCACTGGACCCCTCAACAGCCGCAGGCCCCCTTCTGCTTTCCTTCGTTCAGCTGCTCCGTGGACGCGTGGCCGTTAGACCGCACCACTCCTTCCGGGATCCAGGACTTGTCCACACAGCGTTCCATCCGCTTCATGATCAGGTCCAGCAGCGTCTCGATTGCTTGGCTTATGTTTGTCCCCGTGGCAGCGCTAGTTTCAAAGTAGGGGATGCTGGAAGGCAGAGACAACTCATATGACGACTAGTAGAAGGAAAGAACAGTGAGCTTTGCCCTGGATAGTTCTGCTTATAAAACAGAGTACAAATACAAGCCCACAAGGCAACAAAAGCATGTTACTAGAGCACGTCACATTAAAAAAATTAAAAAGAAGCCCTGGCTGGTGTAGCTCAGTGGATTGAGCGCGGGCCTGCGAACCACATGATCGTGGTTCGATTCCCAGTCAGGGCACATGCCTGGGTTGCAGGCCAGTCCCCAGCAGGGGACTCATGGAGAGGCAACCACACATTGATATTTCTCTCCCTCTTTCCCTTCCCTTCTAAAGATAAATAAATAAAATCTTTAAAAAATAAATTAATTAAAAAAATTAAAAAGACAATAAAATCATTGACACTGAATTCCTAATAGAGGTGTAAAATTTCTGAAAGATTTTATTCCCATTTTGCGGATGATTAAACTGTGGCCCAAGAAGACAAAGTAGCTCGCCCAAATGTCATAATGCCAGAAAGGAACAGAGCTAGTCGTGGAATCCACAGCTATTTGACTCTCATGTGACCAACTCAGCCACAGGCTCGACAGCTTCCAAACGTACATACATCACATGGGGAATTCCAAAACAGGTCGATCTCTTTTACTTGCTACACATGGGGAGATGAAAAAAAAAACTAAAAATGCTGGCATCAGAGAGAAATCTGAGGTCACTGGCTGTGTTTGCCAAATGCTTCTCTGCTTGTCATCTCCAGGTGGTGGTATTCCCTGGCCATCCACTGGAAGACATTCTGGATTCTGCTGCTCAGAGTTCTTAAGTCTGTTTTGTTATCCAAAGACCTGTGGTATGCGTGCAATTTTTTAAGTAACTCACAAAGCTTTATTTCAAAACCGTAAGGCTGCTTTTCACATAATCTCATGGTGGCCACGCTTTATACATTTGAACTAGTTTTTACAACAGGATTAATTAATGCACTGAATTAGTCTTTACAACAGGATTAATCAACTGCCAGATTCTTCCACCTTTTAAAAATAAAACCATGAACATGGTAATAAAGTTGTATTTCCTCAAACTGTTGATTTCCTTTCTACCACTTAAGGAATCTGACCAAAATGCTCTCAGATGTAAAAACTCCAAAAGAAACATTTTTTAACACTTCAAGGAGCTCTGCAATTGAATTCAGTGAAGCATTTCTTACATTTATAGGGATTTAAAAATCCCCCACTAATACTTTTCCTAAAGAATGTCTTTGTTCCCCTGTGTTGTCCTAGCGTGTAAACACTACATCAATGACTCAAGTTACAATTTCACAATAACACAAGTTACTCTTGTGTTATTTTCTGGCTAGAAGCAGCTTCCGCATGAGAGCTTTTTACAGATTTCTAAAGCCATCTTTGTGCTTTTACAGATGTTTTCAGGGCTGTTCTGCTTCTTCCGTCACTAAGAAGCAGGTTAGGGTATCCATGTGTTGGGATGGAGGGTTACTTCTCCATTGCGATTCCTCAAGATGCCCGCTGTCTTATCTGCACACTTCCTACAGGAAGTGGCAACTTGACTTCTGCACTTCTCTCCTGCTTTGGCATGGCTTCTAAAAACTGGTTAAGGAACTGACTTCATTTCAGCATTTATCTACACATCTGTTTTGCAAGAGAGGGTTGCTCCAATGATTCTACCATGTCTGTATTGACAGCCCTTCATATGCTGACTCCAAAATATCTTAATCTTAATCAGAGAAGGGTGTCTGCCAGGCAAACTACATGGTCTTCGTGGTTTTGCAACCTCCTGCCTGTCTACCACTTTGGTTACTGTCAGTATTTTTTCCTCCCTCATTATCAGTTGCCTTTTCCACAAAATGAAGATAATGCATCTTTTCTCCCCACCCTTCCTGGTCTCAGGCAATATTTGATTAGTGAGTGTTAAGAGGGCATCTTTTATGGGGACTCAGTAAACAATTATTTATCAAGAGCCTATGATGTTATTGAGCTAAGTCGCAGGGAGAGTTTGTGATGTTGCCATTGTTGCCAAAATTGAATTTTGGATAGAGAATTCTCAAGGCTCACATACTTACATTTTCTTCATTATGCTCTTCCTCAGTTATAGCCATGAAGAATCACTTAATGTCTACAGAACATTTCTTAGACTTAAGGGGAAGGCTTGATCACTCCATCGCCATTTAGAAAGCTGTTTCATGGCAAAGCAACTGGAAAATGAATCCCTCCCCCCAAAGAACAATGGGCTAAAATTGAAAATACAAAGTAAAAGTAGTCAAATAGTAAACTTCCCTATAAATACTAATATAATAATATGCATCTAATGTTTAAAATGTCCACAAACTCAGTTATAACTATCTCTCCAACTCTAAAGTCCTCAAACTCACTGAAGGCCTCAACCGAATGGCCATTAAGCCATTCTTTCCATAGTTTCTACTTTCCATAGTTTCTTCCCATTTGGTTCCTGAAAATTACCCCAAAGTCAGTTTCAAGATAAAAGTGAGGAAACATAGTTGAAAGTACTTTTAAAGACTATGAAACTTGTGGGTGGAAATCACAGGCCACTTGGACAATGGTCAAGAGCCATAACCTCCAGAGCCAGGCTTCCTGAATGCAAACCTAGCACTTGTTACCCACGGGGGAGCACTGGTGAGCTATTAACCTCTGGGCCTCAGCTGCTTCATCTGGAAAATAGATAACAGCAGGGTCTTCTTGTAAGGGTTAAGTGAGTTGACATTTAAAGCACTTAGATTGAAATCTGACATGTAGGAAATGTGTCATTTTTGACAAATGTGTCATCGATAAGTATGTCTTACTTCCAACACAGAAATGGGTTTGGTACAAAAGTTTGCTTGCGATTTTGTTGTTTAAAACTCAGAACACACAGAAGCAGTGTCACTGAATCATGGAAAGTCATAGCTCCAAGAGACCTTGGCAACATTATAAACATTAAATTCCCAGACTAGCCCACTAGTGTTGATTCAATCCACATTGTGGCTGGCCTACAGCACTGCCCTGACACCTGGGACATGCCTCTGCGTCAGGAAGGGCTCACGCAGGCTGACCTACCCCAGGCAGAGTGCCTCACACCCCAAAGCACTTGCCTCTCTTCACTCCTCACTGAGCCCCTCACCTCCCCCAAGTGATCATCACCAAATACTGACAGAAAATGGGTCTTACTTTACTGATTAATACTCAAGTACAAATGACTGATGCCTCTAGCAGAGCTATGAGCTATTGTCCCCCATTTTCTAACTTAAGCAAATATTTAATTGGTGGTATTTCAGGGTGTATGAATTAGATGTATATTTTAAGTCCTCCATATTAAAAGATGTACAATAGTAACAAGATGTAGTTTACATTTATAATTCTAAATTCAGGTGAAAAACTTACATCCTTCACTTAAAAGTGTATTTTCCTGCCATTTGTGAACTTCCAGATCATGAGACCAGGAGTCAGGTTAACAACTTTAAAATCTTGAGACTGATCAGAGTCTCCTGAGCAATCAGGGCAGTGCAGGTTTGTTTCTATGGGAATAAAATACTAGAGCTCATTCCTCTCCACTCTCAGCTCTTTGCCCTGCCAGACAAAAAGCAAACTAGGTGTGATCACAGAGCAGACCCTGGAATAAGACTTTCCTTCCATAACAAAATGATGCTCGAGAGACAGAAATGTGCCTTGTGTTCACATTTCAAAATTAGACTGTTCAGCTAGTCTTAAGGCCATAGAAAGTCTAGTGGATGGAGTTAGTAATACTTTCACGTTCATATCTTCAGGGCCTTCACTTTTAGAAGGCATTTGGGGAACTTCATCTGAATACTTCTCTGTACCTGTGTGACGAGGAGTAACCGTGGTTCACGGGGTCGTGTTAAGGAGGAAATGAAATAATGCATGTAAAGGGCTTAGCCACAAGCCTAGCATCCAGCAACTGTTCAATAAAAGTTTAACTAATGAGGTTTTTCTCTAAAAGTAATATTCTGCTTTTCCTACAATATACTAGGCAAAAGTTTAGTAATCTTAGTTTAAATTCAAGAGGATCAATTGTAATTTTTTAACCATAGAAAGAGTGGTATTGCTCCTTCTCTCCACATGGTGGTGCTAAAGCAGCATTACCAGGGAGCATGTCTGCAAATCTTTGAAAAAAGTCCTGAGCCACTACTGGTGCTATCAAGCTGTAAACGACCACAAATGGCCCCTGGGAACACTTGCAGAACATCAATCTCGTGTGCTTTTAAAAATAGATTAATCACAAATTTAAAAATAAAGTAAAATGAAGAAAATGACAAACAGCTTCAAATCAATGAGGGGGCATCATCATTTGCAGTTTTCCATTAAGATAGCTATCAACCCAGCTCACACTGTAGATCGGGATTCACATCCAGCTCGTCGCTTTTCTATTATTTATTTCTAAAAAAAAAAAATAGAAGATCCAAGGTCCCACTCAGGATTTGTTAGGAATAACATCAATTGCATTTAAGAATTCTCCCAAATGGTTCTAGATATTTGGCTCACGTGGATCAGAAGTTATGGGAAAATTTTTCACTAAAGTAGGAACTGAGTTTCACTACTTTCCAGAATCTGCTGGATGCTTAGTGAACACGATATTACAGTAAAGCAACGGTTTTCAACCTTTTTCATCTCATGGTGCACATAAAGTAATTGCTAAAATTCTGTGGCACACAGAAAACACATTTTTTGCCCATCTGACAAAAATAGGGATCATTTTCATTTATTCACAAGAGAACAATAATAATAGTAATTACCTACCCTTTTACTAATAGTGATATTAATTATTAATAGTAAATAGTAATAGTAATAGAAATGTAATTTCAAAATAACTTTTTAAAAAATCACGTGCCTATACTTATACATAAAGATTTCTGGTACCAAGAATTAACTAATCAGACGCAATATCATGCGACATGACCAATAAGATTCAACTCTATTATATGACCTATATATTATGGTTCAAGACAGGGCATTCACACCAGAAGGCTACTGTTATGTTGGCTGTGGTCATCTTGTTAACTTGACAATCTAAGGTCAATCTAACTTGACAAAAGAGGTCAGTGCCCCTGACCAAACAGTCTCATGGCACACCAGTGCACAAGGCGCAGTGGTTGAAAACCACGCAGTAAAGGGCTAGTGTAAGGATGGTTTCAACCTGGGAGATTGTGCCAAATGAAATCTACATCCTGTGCTGACTCGTGTGGGGCTCTGATTTCATCCAGTTTGCGAAGCCGACTACTAGAACTCCAGCCATTCATACCTCATTTCATCCAGCTCAAACTAGATGAATGCTGAGTGAGCATTCTGCTGAACTAAGCCACTTGAAACTCCAGAAATGGCCTGCACTCATATTATGAATGCTGTAAGTAAATGTTTTTAAACTCATCCTTCTTCATTCCCGAATCTCTTGAGCACCTTCCTCATTAATAGCCAACAGCCTTCCATGGGAAAACAAGTTGCGTTAAATGTGCTGCCCCTTAAAAAGTAAACCCTAAATGGTCTCATCACAAGGGGAAATAATTGTGGCTATATGTGGCGATGGATGTTAACTAACCTTATTTTTTGGTAATCATTTTGTAGTATATACACATACCAAATTATTATATCGTACACCTGAAAATAATTCAACACTATATGTCAATTATATCTCAATTTTTTTTAATTTGCTGTTAATTTGCTGAAATCATCATGCTTTCATCCCATTCACAATTTTCTCTATTTTCTGCAACTCTGAATCAAAACCAAAAGGCTTATCGTGACTACCAGCTATCTCCATTAGGTAAAGCAGAGCGAAGGAGGGAATTTAAGTGAAACCATTTTAAAGATGTTTTAAATTTATTTTTAGACAGAGGGGATGGGAAGGAGAAAGAGAGAGAAAAAAACATCAATGTGTGGTTGCCTCTCATGCACCCCCTACTGAAGGCCTGGCCCACAACCCAGGCACGTGCTCTGACTGGGAATCAAACCACTGACTCTTTAGTTTGCAGGCCAGTGCTAAATCCACTGAGCTATACCAGCCAGGGATAGGTGCAGCCATTTTTACTCACAAAGTCCTTGCGTGCCCACTGTGGCTGGCACTCCTTCAGTACCAGTCCCAGCACCCTTCTAAGTCTATATCACAGCTGGTACAATTAACTGTGTAAGTGGAAAACATTCCTTTTTCTCTTTAGCATGAATCTTCCAGTGAGAAATAACTGAACATGTTACCCTCACTCACGCATGGCACAAGTAGACAACGGCTTCATATTCTGTGTGAAAGTGATCTATCCAGCTATTCTGTGCAGGAAACTACCTGCCAGCATGCACACGTGATAGTAACTTGGCACCTACATGGATGGGTCTCAAAGTGCGGTCCTCATTCACCAGCAGCAACATCTGGAAATCAATTAGAAATGTAAACTCCGGGACTCCGACACAGACCTACTGCATCAGAGACTGTGGGGCCCAGTGGTCAGGTGTCCTGAAGCTCACTGAAGCCTGAGGTCCAACAGCACCACCTACAAAAGGACTGTCAGCAACACTGTGTTCTGCTGTCTTCAAACACATTTGTCACTGGCTTTGAAGCTATTCTCACAAGTGTTTCAGCAATAGCGTGAATTGTAATAGTGTTTTGACTGGCGGGACCACAGATTTGAACGAACCTGTTTTGTTCTCTTCTGTGACTTCACTGACAATATGAATCGATATGCAACACTGGAAAATATGATTTTGTATATCTTCTAGAAAAATTTGATTGTTTTACTAATAAATCACTTTGCTGTGTTAGAAAGTGATATCAGAACATCATGTTAACCAAGTCTTACAGCAAAAAAAGATTTTACAGGGAATGAGAGGTAGATGGATTTTCAGTCTACCCAAAATAAATTTTCCAGATGAAGGCTGCTGGAGGAAGTTCTCACTCACTGATTTGCCTGTCCCAGCACAGGCAGATTTGTGTTCCATGTCTGCACCGTAACATGTTCTTTATTAGCTGTGCAAAGCTTTTCTGAGACATAGTCTGTCATTTTCTGAATGTACATATATTTCAGAAAATCACTTGTGAACCAATAATCCATTTATCTGAATTGAGGATAGAAGGTAGCAAAATACTAACCAAAGTGCAAATGTATCAGACAATATAGCAACGACATGAAGATATGCCATAAACCACATTTTCAGGACATAAATCAAGTCAACAACATAGCCCTTTAGTGCATGTGGGGCTATGAAAATATTATCATTAAGAATGAAAAAGATTTCTGTAGAAATGATCATTAAATTTCCATGTCAAACTTGCTATAAGCAATGAACCAATTGCTCCATCATGTTTTCCTCTGAGACTGGCAAACAGCATATAGAACTATGTTTTATACTTCCTTATTCTTTTTTTCACGTGTTTTTAAAATATATTTTATTGATTATGCCATTACAGTTGTTCTATTTCCCCCCTTTATTCCCCTCCACCCTGTACACCCCCTCCCCCATCATTCCCCCCCGTTTAGTTTATGACCATGTGTCTCAAGTTCTTTAGATTCTATATTTCCCCTACTATTCTTGCCCTCCCCCCTATCCATTTTCTACCCACCGTCTACGCTACTTATTCTCTGTACCTTCTCCCCGCCTTCTCCTCCTCCCACTCCCCTGTTGCTAATCCTCCGTGTGATCTTCATTTCTATAGTTCCACTCCTGATCTAGCTGTCCTCTTAGTTTGCTTTTGTTTTAGGTGTGGTTGTTAATAACTGTGAGTTTGCTGTCCTTTCACTGTTCATATTTCTTATCTTCTTTTTCTTAGGTAAGTCCCTTTAACATCTCATATAATAAGGGCTTGGTGATGATGAACTCCTTGAATTTGATCTTATCTGAGAAGCACTTTATCTGCCCTTCCATTCTAAATGAAAGCTTTGCTGGATAGAGCAGTCTTGGTTGTAGGTCTTTGGATTTCATGACTTGGAATACTTCTTTTCAGCCCCTTCTTGCCTGTAAGGTCTCTTTTGAGAAATCCGCTGACAGTCTGATGGGAACTCCTTTGTAGGTGACGGTCCCCTTATCTCTTGATGCTTCTAGGATTCTCTCCTTCATTTTAATCTTGGGTAATTAATTATGATGTGCCTTGGTGTGTTCCTTCTTGGGTCCAAGTTCTTTGGGACTCTCTGAGCTTCCTGGATTTCCTGGAAGTCTATTTCCTTTATCAGATTGGAGAAGTTCTCCTTTATTATTTGTTCAAATAAGTTTTCCACTCATGGCTGTTCCTTTTCCCCTTCTGGTACCCCTATAATTCAGATGTTGGAATGTTTCAAGAAGTCCTGGAGGTTACTAAGCCTCTCCTCATTTTTCTGAATTCTTGTTTCTTCATATTTTTCTGTTTAGTCATTTTTTTCTTCCTCTGGTCCACTCCCTTGATTTGAGTCCCAGTGTCCTTCCCATACTATTGGTTTCCTGTGCATTTCCCTTCATTTCAATTAGTTTAGCCTTCATTTGTTCCTCTAATTTGTGACTAAAATCAATTAGTTCTGTGAGCATCCTGATCACCAGTATTTTGAACTGTGCATCTGAGAGGTTGGCTATTTCTTGGTCGCTTAGAGTTATTGGCTCTGGGGCTTTGAGTTCTTGAGCCATATTTTGGTCTGTTCGCACCTGTTATGTATGAGGAGCAGAGCCCTAGGTGTTCACCAGGGTGGGGCAACTCGATCGCTGGGTTGTGATGCTGTATGTGGGGGCGGGGTCAGAGAGGGGCAATGGTGGTGCCCCCTGCTGCTTCCTGCCACTGGGGCCTGCATGGTCTGTCTCACTGCTCACTCCTTCGCTCATTTATCTGCACACAAATGTGTGACCATGGTCAGCCTGCCGGCCTTGCACCCTCACTGGGTCGGCCCGTTGCTACCCCACACCTGGGATCCGTGCCACGGCTGCCTGGGCGCCTGGGTCGGGGGATCTTTCCTGCTTGACCCTGCTCTGCTGCTGGCTCTGCCCCTCTTACTGGTCTGGCTGAATGGTTCATTGTTGTCAGACTTCCATATAGTTCAATTTTCTGTGTTTCGGCTGCATTTTTGTTTACTAAAACTTCGTTGTCTTTAAACTTGGTTGTGCGAGGAGGCACAGTGTTTCCACCTATGCCTCCATCTTGGCAGAAGTCTATACTTCCTTATTCTTAAGAGGATTTTGTTTCCATCCCTTTCCATTCTTCAATCACTTAATCTACTAATTCTATCTCTCCTCATTTTAATTCAATCCCGAAACTTCAGTTTGAGCCTCTAACATATCCCCAAACCTGGGATCTGAGCACAGGAGAAACAATCGTGTATCCACAGATCCCCCACAGGGTCAGAAGGCAAATGCAGGCTCTTCCTGGGCAGGAAGTGGAAATCTGAGCACCAGGACAACAAGCAAAGGGTTGAAGAAGCCCAGAGGAGGAGGAGGTCAATCCTGACTGTGCCCCAATACTTGAGAATGTGCTTGTTTGATCTAGCTAACTCTACTGGCTGCCCTATTTTCTGCTTTTTGACCTTTACTAACTTCTTAAAAGCACGGTCCAGGTTCATGGTTTCCATTGCTTCATCACTTACTTCCTCCTCACCCGCTTGCGACACAGCTCCCAGCTTCGGCACTTCCAGCATCCTCCTCGGTATTTGATCACTGCCACTACATTGCTGGCGTGCCTCTCACCAGTGGCTGCGGGAGCCTCTCTGAATCGCCTCAACCACAGAGGTTCTCAACCACAGTGTCAGAAAATCATGTCAAGAGCTTTAAGAGACACCAGTGCCCAGACCCCCATCTATAGTGGTTTGAAATATGTCAACTTGGCTAGGTTGAACAACATTTCCCAGAATTCCTTTCCAGTAAGGTGAACCACAGAGATCTGGGGGACAGAAATGAAGCAGAAGCCATTCTGTGGCTCTCACACACTGTCATTTATATGCTAGTTCATCTCGTTGGCACAAGCCAGCAGCCACACCTGCGCCTGCTCCACCTTCTCTAGGTCCTCCTTCAGCTTCTCCAGCTCCTGGGCCAGGTGTCTTTGTTTAGCTCTGTAAGAAGTGTCCTGGCTGCTGCAGGACACCCACACCATCCAGGTTAGAGGTAGCCATGACCGACACAGGGTTTGGTCTGTCAGCATAGGTCCCAGCTGCTTCTTGCTCTCTCCCTCTTTAAGTCTATCTTCCCTTCCTGACTACCTGTCTTGTGGACTTCAACTTTCAGCATTAGACTCAGTGTCTTACAGAGACTGCCTACGCAGCTTCCACAACTGCATGACATCAAACCCCTTTATATGCAAGTATATATTCAACTGAACTGTGCCTGATAAACCACACCAGACCAATTATGTCAGAAGCCCAGAGGTGAGGCCCAAACATGAGTATTTGGTCAAAGCTCCCCAGGTGCTTCTAACATGGTTCAACACCACCTACCCTTGAGTGAAAACCTCCACATCTGATTGCAAATCCCTGCCAGGGTAAGCCAGCATCATTGATGGGAATGACCCTCTTGCTCCTTGAGCTAGACTTGAGAAAGATTTAAAATCCTGTTCTGCCTCACCCTATTTTCTCTGATTGAGTCCTTTTCCTTTCCCGCAAATTTAGCCCCTGCCCACTTCACGGATCACTGCAGTCTCCATTCCTGTCTTTCCTCCTTCCATTTCATTCCAACCACAACCCCCAGGCTGATCCAAACAAAGTACTCATAGCATCCCTCTGTGTCCAAAGGCTTCAGCAATTCCCTGCTTGCTGAACCTGCATCAGCCCCAGAAAGAGCAGAGCAGAGGTTGCACAATGACCAGGGAAAGGGCCTCCACTGGACTCCTTGGATTCTGTCTAACAACCAGGGCCACTAGTCAGGTAACAGCCCCTACATTCCATACCACTCCTCAACCCCACTTGCTGCCTCCCACTTATATGAAGGGCAATTAATACATACACACTTGAGTTCGCATTGTAGCAAAGGTAGAAAGATAGTAAAGTACAAATTCCTAAATTCCCTTGTGGAGGTGCCCTTTGTAGAGAGAAAAGTGGCTGACCCCTCCTTTCATGTCCAATTAATGCTGCTGCTACTATGATCCTCTTCCCAGAGTTCAAGGACATAGACAGTATTTAGTTGATTCTCCACCACAAAAACACAGTCTAAACCGAAGGGGATCTTCACAGCATAGAAATTTCAAAGCCGATGAGGCCCTCTTGTGTGCTGGGGCTCTCAACAGCAGCATGTCCACTGGCTTTGAACTTTCCTTGCGAAACCTAAAGGATTTCCTTATCCCAGGGGTCTCCTACTTGTATCTTATAAAGGAGGGCTTCCAAAACTAGGACATAAAGCTGTCTTTCTTGAAAGACCAAGAGGCTGAGAAAGTGGGACTGAAGCACAGAGCGAGGGCCCACCCACAATGTGTTTTCTATGGGCCCCACTATTATATAATATTAATATACAAAGTAGATATTTGACACCTTCCAAGGCCTAGATCTGGGTGTTTTGGTTTTATTTTTTGCTTTTATATTTTGTGTTATCTATTCATGTACTCGTGTGTTTACATTGGAAGTGTTTTCTCTAGATTTCTCCACCAAGACACTCACCCATATTTCTCTGCAAGTCCTACAGCTTCCTCCTCTTTCACTACTCTCTGGTCTTCCAGATCACTCTTATTTCCACAGAGCACTATGTCTGGGTTTTCACAATATGCATGCGTTTGTAGCTGGCCTGTGAATATAAGAAGATAAGAAATTATAGGTAAACAATAATGTAAGTGTATGATCAATGAGGACTACAGGCAAAAGTGCTGTGAAAACTAAACGGATATACAGATAAAAGAAACTGATACAGTGTTTCCAAAGCATCAGTACCCTGATCTGTAAAACTGAAAGGATGAGGCAGAGATACAAAACTACTCCTGCCCTTAAACACACACCCCAGCTTATGCATGCCAGAGAGAAAGGAGAAAACGTGTGAACCCTCCAAAAATGTGCGTGTGCACACACACATACATGCACACAACAGGTGGCAGACTTTTTCATGAAGACCAATTGAAAAAAACTTGGAGGATTTCTAAGGCTCGTTGCTAATTTTAAAACTTTTCCACATATTTTCTCTCCACAGCAATCATAATTTTAAAAGAGTTATCTTCCTACAAGCTAACCTATTTCTATCTAAAATGTTTTTACATTTTTCTATTATCCTAAGGCAGAATAAATTCATTTAAAACTAGATACAGGATTAAATGAAGAGAGAAAATCCAGAATAAAGAGTCAATGATTCCATCACCAGAACCCGAAAACGCAGGGGACTACAATTCTTCCTCCACAGCCTTTATTTCTTTTTACCTGAAAACCTGCAGACATAATTTTAAAAGCAACTCAATCAAACAAAAGAGCTTCATTAAGCTAAATAGTTCAATCTTCCAAAGAAGGAAAATAAAGTCTTTTTATTACTTAACATGTCCCATAATGAAATTAAAGCAGCCCAAACTTTCACAAAGTTTATGGCCTAATTTATTTTTTATCATGGTTAACCAGAAAAGTGTTGACATTTTAGTTCCTCATTATGAAGTTGTGTTCATTCTACCTTATCAGGAGAAAGTCAGGGTGGCAAGCATTTACCGAATGTTAGCCTGGGCCTGATACTGGGTGTAAAATTTCAAGACAATGATCTTTGCCCTCAAGGGACAACCAGGGAAACAAGAAATACACAGGCAAGACCAAACTGTGCAGTCTCCAATAACAGCCATGCTGTTCTTTCCTCTGGGCTGTTGCCCATGCGGTCCTCACCCCCTTGAACGCCCAACCACACAGCCTTCCTTCAGGGACTCCCCTCACTTCCTTTAAGACTTGCTTCTCAGGTCCCTCTACTGTGAAACCTTTCTGGTGTCCAGAGCAGCTCTGTGCTGTCAACACCTCATATGTCCAGTGACATGGGTTTAAGCATGAACTCAGGATCCAGCGTGTCCAAGGCTGAGCCCTGGCTCTGCCATTTACTAGCTGTGCCACCCTGGGAAACTCATCGACTGCTCTGTGCCTCAGTCTTCCCACATGTACATGGGGGTAGTAATGGTACTTAATTCACAGGGTTAAAGTGAGGAGTGAATGAGTTAATTCAGTGATTCTTAAGCAAGATCTGTGAACTAGCAGCCTAAGAACTTGTTAGAAATGTAAATTATCAGGTCCCAACACCAATCTACTGAATCAGAAACACTCAGTACGGGGCCCAGAATCTTTGTTTTAACAAGCCTTCTGGGTATCAGATGCACATCTACGTCTGAGAACCACTAAGTTCACAGGTTAAAGCATGCAGAAGTGCTAT
The DNA here is from genome assembly GCF_014824575.4 of Sturnira hondurensis. Lineage (NCBI taxonomy): Eukaryota > Metazoa > Chordata > Mammalia > Chiroptera > Phyllostomidae > Sturnira > Sturnira hondurensis. Next base: position 9,567,299 of record NW_028080827.1, read on the forward strand.
GCGGAACAGGAAGGAGGAGGAGAAGGGCTATGTAAATATGACTAGTAATAATGTTTAATAATGTTGATTTTGGGCAAGGTGGAGTGACAGGTAAACACAGCTAGCTTCCTAGTACAGCCACATCAAAATTACAATGAAACTATAGAACAACCATCACTAAGAACTGTCAGAAACAGAGGTGAATGGAAGTCTGATAACTATGGAATTAAAGAAACCACATCCATCCAGACAGATGTGGAGATGGAGATGCAGAACAGGCTCACCCCACACCCATGGGTGGTGAATAAAAATGTGGGAGTAATACCGCGGGAGTGAGGAGTCCCAACCCCACATCAGGACCCCAGCCCACAGTTCCAGGACCAGGAAGATTAAGTCCCCAGAAGTGTTGCTAAAAAAAAAAAAAAAAACAACGACAACAACAACAACAAAAACAGTGGGAATTGAGTTGGCAGAAGAAAATTCTAGAGCCCCAAGCTGTTCCTATTAAAGAACCCACACACAGACCTATGCAGACTCACTCCCTCTGAGTCCGGCACTGGGGTAGCTACTTGAATATTCATTCTTCATTTTCTTTTAAAAGCATATTTGCAACAGGCAACCTTTGGCATACAGGGAGGAACTGAGGTCTCTGGCATCAAGGCAAAAGCTGAGGAATAGCTTTCTCTCAGACAGAAGGGCAGGCAGAGTCCATCGTCCCTTTTCTGAACCCTCGCTCCACAGAGCCACAGAGCCACAGAGCTGGCAGGCGGGTGCGGTATCTCAGACTCCATCATATGGCTAACACTGTTCATCCTACACTGAAGACCCCTGAGGCTTGACCTCATCCAACTTATGGGCCCAACAAAGCTGTTAACAGTGACTTTTCCATATGAAAGGCTGGTCTTGGCTCATGCTTCACAACTTCCTAAATCCTCTCAAAAAAGCAACAGCCCACCTCAGCAAGCCCTCAATGCCTGTACCTTTTGCTAAGCGGTTCCAGGTACAGCACTAGCGGCAGCCAGCCTAGATATACCACTTGGCTTCAACTAGGAATCTCCAAGCCCACCACAAGTAGCAGCCATCTCAGATGGCTTCATAGCTTATGCAGGGTGGCCCCAGGCAGAACATGAGTGGGGGATGACCTTGGCCTGCACCACCAGGGGAACCTAAGAGCCTGCGCACCTAATGGACAGCTAGAGACCACGCTGGAGTACCACCACCCGCCCCTGTACAGCTGATTCTCCATGGAGGGCAGAGGCTGGTGATAAGTGGTCAAAACCAATCCTCAAAGCTGACTGCCCTGGGTAAATCCCTCTATTTTCCTGCCAACAGCAATCAAGGCTAAACTACAAGAGGAGGATATGCTCACCCATAAAAAAAAGTGCAACTTGAGTATCCAGTTTGGGTCACAGGGGAAGCTTTCCCTCTAGATCCTACACGACACCTACTACATTAGGTCACAAAACCAAGACAGGGAGTCAAAGCAGCTTTACCCAATACATCGAAACAAACACAGGGAGGCTGCCAAAATGAGGAAACAAAGAAACATGGCCCAAATGAAAGAACAGAAAAAAACTCCAGAAAAAGAACTAAACAAAATGGAGACAAGCAACCTATCAGATGCAGAGTCCAAAACACTGGTTATTAGGATGTGCAGGGAATTCAACGGTTACTTCAACAGAATAAAAAAGACCCAGGCAGAAATGAAGGTTGCACTAAGTGAAAATAAGAAAAATTTACAGGGAACCAACAGTGGAGTGGATGAAGCCAAGAATCAAATGATAATAATTTGATTAAAATAATAATAATTTTTATACGGTGGGGTCAGGAAAGTGTGATTATTGGTGATTTTTCTTGTTATTTATTTTTTCCTAGCTTTTTCTAAAGACTAAATTACTTCTATAAAAAGTAAATTAATCAATGCTTTGAAAAATCTCATTTAGATACCCTGGCTGGTGTAGCTCAGTGGACTAAGTGCCAGCCTGCAAACCAAAGGGTCACAGGTTTTATACCCAGTCAGGGCACATGCCTGGGTTGCAGGCCAGGTCTCCAGTGGGGGACAAATGAGAGGCAGCCACACATTGATGTTTCTCTCTCTCTCTTTCTCCTTCCCTTCCCCTTGCTCTAAAAATAAATAAATAAAATCTTTTTAAAAATCTAAGAAAAAAGGTACATGTTTAAACAACTACAACTCAAGATGGTCTATGATAAGGACCCTAAAATCAGTACCAAATGTAACAGTGGTAATGAAGGACAAGAAAATTTATTCCAACTAAAGTTATCCCAGAAAATTTCTTGGAGGACATACTTTGCCATATATTAAAGAATAAGTAGACTTCTAACATCACAGCCTTTCTCAATATGTTCTCTAGGTTTGTACTAATAATACAACCAATGGAAGAAAATGTAGCATTTGCAAGCTATTATTTGGCCAAGTAGCAGAATTTTAAATAGCTACTAACAACCATTTAAGAGACTGGGATCTCTCCAAAAAGCCAAAATGAAAGTTTATATATATAGTGCTGGGGACCACTTCTGCCAATACAGTTCTAGAGTCCCCCTGGCAAATGTCTGACCCTAAAAGGAGGGGCCTCTAAGCAGAGAAGAGACATACAGCCAAGAGGTCTAATCCATTAAGCCTCCCAAAGATATTTATGTAATATACACGATCTGCATAATATATGGTTTCAACCCCAGAATGGTACAAGACTGGATAATGCACGATAGGCCAGCAGATACTCAGTGATTTGACTTCTCTAGGTCTCTACACCCTCCTTTACAAGATGGGGGTGAGTCCCCTCTGTGGGAAAGGCTGATTAAGAGATTATATGGGAAGCACTGCCTGACACCCGGAGCACAGGCGAACTCAACAACTAGGTCGGTACCACTAGGAAACGCAGAGCATTTCAGTTATCTTGCCTCTAAACTGATAGTCTTACTCCTTTAAATAGCATTTAAAACAGCACTAAGATTTCTCCCCAAACAATTTACAACAAAAGTAGAATATAAGAGGACATTTTATTGCAGGGAGTGGGAGGCAGAGACACAATCACACTTACTTATCCAGTTTCTGACACTGAGGAAGCTTTGCTCATTTGTCAGATCGAAAAGCAGAAGAAACCCCATCGCATCTCTGAAGAATGCTGTTGTCAAGCTTCGAAACCTAGGACATAAAGCAGATTGATCACCTAAACCACAGCCCGGCTCCTGAAATATAAAGCTATCAGCAGCGCCTCAGCCTGTCCCAATAGTTCATCAACAACAAATTAGATGTTTAATAACATGCCGTTGTCTCGAATAACTTCACATTACACATGCATATTACAGCTTTTAGTGACACAAAATTTAGTAAAGTATGCTATTATCAATGACATTTTAATAGTACAAAATTATGAGTATAATCAACGATATCTTACAAAATACAGTAAATAGCTATCTAGAGCAAGAAAGATTATTTGAAATATATCTAGATTTTTTAAATACCAACAATGATAAAAAATTATACTTGTCATTTTCTTTTAAAATAAAAACAATCTGCATAAACATAAAATTTAGAGAAAAAATAGATGATGGCATTCCAAAAGTGTATGAGACAGTTATTTATCCCTTATATAAATGTATGTGTTAACAGACCATGTGATTTGAAAACCCAGCCTGCCAGACAGGAAGGACAAAACTAGTTCGTGACCCTTTAGTCTCAATCAATAATTTAATATCAAGTCGGAGTTAACTAGACCAAAACAATGGCGCTTGCTGTGCCTGTTTTCCTTCTTCTGTGGGGCTTGGCTTCACCTGACATTACAACGTGTTCTGTGTCCTTTTATTTTCAATATCTACAGCAATCGCTTACCTCTGATGGGCCGTTCCTTTGGCTTAAAGGTGGGAGTGGTAATGACTCAGCCCCTATCCTTTCATGGTACCCTCTCTTCCAAGGTTTCATGCTGCTGCCTCCCCTCTAGCCCCCTCTAACAGTTTCCTCTTACTTTGCCTTTATGCAAAGCCTGCAACTGACAGACACAGACTCCAGGGAAGAAAATACTGGTATGAATTTGTCATTTAATATTGTATTTTAAGTTTTCTCAAATATTTCTAATCAATGGCCCCACAAAAATAGTCGTTGTGTTCTAGAGACACATACCAAAACAGTTATGAATGAAATAATCTGGTATGTGGAATTTGCTTGACAAGTATTTGGGAGAGGGAGTAGGAATGAGGGATATACATAAAATAAGATTTGCCACAACTTAATGACAGTTGAAACTGGGAAATGAATACATGAGTTCATCATATATACTATCTTCTCTATATACGTGAAAATTTTTGTAATAAAAAGTTTTAAAAAAATCTTTAAAGGAATTTGTAAGAAAGAAACAGGAACCTCAGCTAAACAAAACCCTTCAAGGAACCTGTGAGAAAAAAAAAAAACCTTAGCTAACTAAAAGCAACTTTACATCAAGATTTCATGTGACTTATTTTGGTCAAGCAACTTCTGATCATGTGAGTTAATTCCAACCAGATTTTCCACTAGGTTTCAGCAATCTGATGAGGATAATACGTATGTATAAGTCTGTAGCTTTTTTGTGGCTAAGTGGCAAAAGTCAATGGAAAAAGGTGTATAAGCCTTTTTGAAAATGAAGAAGAAAAAGAAACAAGTCCATAAGTAAGTTGGTCCACTCTGAAAAGGATCCATTTTTCCTTTGACCTTGTATGAACTAAAGTCACTGTTATCAACGCTGACTGATAAATTTACTGCTAATTTGGCAGTATGTCTTATCCAGATGCAAATCGACTAATCGGCTGGCCCTTTCCTGCTCAGGTCACTGTACGAAAAGTACAGCTGTTTTTCCCTTCCCTCCGGTAAGAGGCATGAAGCTGAAGATCTCATACCTCTCCTGCCCTGCTGTGTCCCATAACTGCAGGTGGATTCTCTGGCCTCTGCCAACAGCTCCATCTGGCCCGTTGGCTCTGTATACCTAAAACAGCAAAACAAATGAGAAAACAAGAACTTCTGAGACCAGTGAACTCTTCTTACTTTTCCTATTCAGTGCAGCTCTAGCAAAATCTTCTAAAGAAAATCTCATTTCAAATACAACCTTATTTGTATTTTTATTTTGAATAACTGTCTTTGAATAATATAATAATTTGTATCAAAATGCATATCTTATAAATATATTATGAAATATATAAATAATATATAATTTCAAAGTTCCCTTAGGTCACCCATTTCAAGAAATACTACCTTTCTATGACTTTTCCCTATCCCAGCTTTAAAAAGTACTCTTAAAACATTTTATAGAAAGTACCTCTGAAAATCTCTTTCTCCACAAAAGCTATGGAAAGACTGGCACAATTGTCAAAATCAACCTTTTCAGAACTCTGAATGTCAGTAAAAACAGTAAGTTTTGTGCTGTTCTAACTTGCCTTGTTCTCCTCGCCCTCTCCCCAGCTCCACAACAGTTCTGAACACCAACAGGTACACAATCGTGACAGCTGTGAAAACCATCAGCACAGCAGCCACTGCAGGCAGTGGAGGCACAGCGGGTTTGGAGCTGCCCCAAAGTCTCACCCCTCCCCCCCCAGAGAACTGAAAGCTGCCTACAAAGCTCCATTCACAGGCCTGGTCTTTGTATTACCTGACTCAGGGCTGCTCTGTGAGAATAACCCCATACCTTGGGCATTGGTGAAAATAATCAGCAGCAAGTATTTAACAGCTACCAAAAGCAAATACCAGTTGAGACTAACAAAAATCTAACCAAAGGACTTTAAAAAAAAAAGAAAGAAGTGGAAATGAGATGTTCATAGAAAGGTTTGAAAAGCTAGAAAATATTTCTTGGTACCTATTGGGCCTTGCTTATGTGTAGGGCTGTACATATGCCCAGGAAAGACCTGAGAAGGCCCTAATCTCTCACCTCTGACTGGCCTTCAGGCTTTTCTCAGGCATGAAGTGAAAGCTAAGGCAGACTTCTAAACCACTTACAGGAGCATTAAGTACATGTCACAACACACACAAACACACAATCCCTCAGAAAAGATGAGAGGCTTTCTGGTTTAAGGAATTTAAGAAATGCTCTGTACACTCATTAGCTGACCACTAAGTTAACTGGGCAAACACTTCTGGAGTCACACATAGCAAAGAATACACTTTACAGAATTAGCCCAAGAATGTCACTAAACAAACAAACAGCAAGATAAATAAACAAACAAACAAGCAAAATACAGACAGCAAAAAAACAAAAAACTCTCAAAGGGGGGAAGAAATCTGATTTCCAGAGTTGCCACATTATATTATTTTAAATGTCCGGTTTTCAACAAAAGTTATGAGATATACAAAGAAACAAGAAAACATGCCTCATACACTGGGAAAAAAGCTATCTATAGAAACTACAGGAAGCCCAGGTGTCAAACTTACTAGACAAATACTTTAAACCAGCAATTATAAATATGTTCAAAAAACTAAAGAAAATTGAAAGGACTAAACAAAGAACACGAACATGGACAACAGCGTGGGAATTGACTATGGGAGTGGAGGGTTAGGATGGGCAAAGGAGGACGGGGGAAAAATTGGATAACTGTAATAGAACAACAATGAATGATTTTAAAAAATAAAGTAAAATAAAATAAAAACAAAAGAATTAAAGGAAAGTATGCAAATAACGCCCTACTGAATTCAGAAGGTCAACAAAGAGATAGGTGTTTTAAAAATTAGAATACTATAGATATTCTACTATACAGATAACAACACAGTACTCATCAGAGGGGCTAAAGAGTAGACCTAAACTGGAAGAAGTAATACTCACTGAATTTGAAGGTCAACTGAGATTATCTAGTCTAAGGCACAGAAGGAAAAAAATGAAGAAAAATGAAGAGTTTCAGAAACCTATGAGGCACCATTAAATATACCAACAAATGCATACTGGAAATGCTATAGAAAAAGGAGAGATTGAAAGAAGCAGAAAAATATTTGAAGAAAAATAGCCAAAAACTTCTCGAAGTTGATGAAAAACATTTATCTGTACATTCTAAAATTCAGTAAACTCCAAGAAAAATGAAATCATAAACATTAACTAGACACACAATCATCAAACTGTTAAAACCCAAAGACAAAAATGTTGGGAACTGCCCTGCCTGGTTTCAGAAGCTGTAATCCCCCATGGCTAAGGCTGAGTGTGAGACCTTGGGACTCTAAGCCACTAAGGAGACAAAACTTATCTCCTCGGCAGAGGCACCACCTCTGACCACTTTACTTCACCCTGCCTGGCCCCCCCCAGTGGATGACTGGTTAGCCAATAACAGGTAAGATTCCTCAAAAGGGGGACAACCTAAGACAGGCACAGTCATGAGGGGCCCTCAGGGAAGGACTTGGGGAGCTATAGAAAAAGCGGGTGATTGACCCTCACCCCTCAGCTTTGACAGCCTGAATCCTCATTCTGTCTGCAAGAAATCTCCTATTCTCTTGGTACCTTATTTCCTTTGCCCAACTTAAGCCTGAAACAATGCTGGAGGTGGGTGTGACACTGTTCTGGAAAGGGCCAGTTCCCTAGGGCAATCAGGCCTAAGAAAGAATGTACAAAGTCCTAAAAAGCTACTTTGCTAATAACTCAATTTAAATGATAAGTGTCCAAGCACGAAGTAAGTTTGTCCCACAAAGTTTTATGGCCCTTTAACTATCTCACCCTGACTCAGAATAAGCCCTCATAGTTTTTTTAATGTTATCTATCATTTGATCATTTCTGCCTGACAATGATTGATGAGCTTTATGCCCTGTATTCCTATGCAAATTAAACCCAATAAAAGTCCACTGAGGAACAGGTTCCTGGCCCTTCTTTTTTGAGAGATTGGCCACCTTTCCTCCCCAAGCAGATCATGTCTTGGTAGACTTATTCTCATCCATGGTGTGTGTGGGGGGGGGGGGGGCGGCAGAGCAGGGGAGGTCCTGTGAGCAGAGCCCCCCACACACACAAAAAGAGAACCTTAAAAGCACATACAAGGGATCCCAATAAGACTGGTTTATAGGCTTCACAACAAAGGTAGACAAATAATTTTGTGGAGTTCACAGAGAAGATACAAGCCAAAAAGATATCAAGGGAAAATTCAAAAGAATCTTCACTTTTACATTGTCTCCTTGGTTGTATACCAAATGTTCCTCAGCAGAGCCTTTTAAATCACACCACCCAGATGAACAAAACATTTTCATATGTACCCTTTAATTTTAGATTACAGCCTTTGTCCTCCTAATTCCTACAAAGTAAACTAAACAGACAGTTAAATGTGAACTCAGAGATTACATTCTTACTTAGAAAGATATAAAACTTACCACTCTCTTTTCCCTGAAATCAATGCCCACTGTTGTGATAAATTTGGAGTTAAATTTCCCATCTGTGTACTGGTAAAGTACACTGGTCTTCCCTACTCCAGAGTCTCCCAAAGCTAAAAATTTGATGAGGTAATCATAGTCTCCATCAGACATAATGAAGAACTCAGTGGTTCACCTAGAAACAAAACAAATAAATGCATATTAGCTAAAAAGTCAGTAGACAATATTAGAATCCTCCATGGATAAAGTCACATTTTAATATCCAGGTCAAGTACTTCTATGTAACATCTATGGCCTAAGGGTCCCGTGAGGAGAGGAGTAGATATTATTCACTGCCTCCAAGGTCCTAATAATTTGCTAGAAGAGATGCTACTGAAATGATAAATAACTAACAGTTTAGTTCAAATTTAACATACATATTATAGTACTGTTAAGAAAAAATTCAAAACAACAATGACAATCAAGAAGGTAATGTCATTACGTCGTATAAGCAGATCACATAGAACAAAAATTAACGAAGAAACAAAAGTGAAAGGAGAATGTTACAGGAATAATAATAATTCTTGAAGCACAAATGGTTCCAATTCCTCACCACCCCCCCCACTTCTTTTTCAAAGTCTCCTAATGCTGGATCATTGGCTTTTGTCTCTTTTCACTTGGACTTAAGCCTGATGGCTTAAAATATCTTTAAAGATTTTAAAGGTAGAATCTTTAAAAAAAAAAACAAGTAAAATTTGGCCTGCAGCTTCTTTATGTTGTTGTTGTCATTGTTGCTAGTACTAGGTACACATTAAATCAGACTCTTCCAGACTATTACTGCTCACTTGGGGACTCAGTTCCAGATCCACGCAGTCACCATGCAGAAACCATGGTTCCACAATGCCTGTGGAGAGTCATTTACCTATGCTTGCCTTGGCATTCTAACCAAAAACGCTACCAATTAAGCTCTTCAGTGGTGACTAACATGAGCATCCACTTTAGAGAAGAAAAAAATTTTTTACCAGAAAGACCTAACCATGCTTTTTTTTAAGGCTTTGCAATCAGCACTTCTCATGATTTTTTTTAGTATCCTCTGAAATGATTCAAACTGTTCAAAATTTCAGTCTGACTAAAAATGTAATCTGTCTCTATGGAAGGCTTCTTTTTTAAAAATATTTTATTTATTTATCTTTAGAGGGGAAGGGAAGGAGAGAGGGATAGAAATATCAATGTATGGTTGCCTCTCATGAGTCCCCTGCTGGGAACTGGCCTGCAACCCAGGCATGTGCCCTGACTGGGAATCGAACTGTGATCGTGTGGTTTGCAGGCCCATGCTCAACCACAGAGCTACACCAGCCAGGGCTTGGAAGGCTTCTTTTTATCCTTCCATTTCTAATACCAATAAATCCTCCTGAAAATGAGAAAACTAATCAGCTCTCTCATTACCACTGACAACAACTCCACTTCCCCATTCGAACATACACATCCACCAATCCACACATGGGTCAGATTCTCCACATTAGATGCTGCTGATTCTCCTCTCGTTGTCCCCGTCTCACCTAGCCCAATACCCAGCAACTTTACCGCAATTCTCAATATATCCAATAGGATTATTCCCACAGATCCATTAAATTAATAAAAGCTCTGTTGAGGACATTTATCAGTTTTGAAGGTTGCCTCCCCCACCCCATCCTCAGTTTGGTGACTCACTTTATGCTCAAAAATCCTAATTGCTGAGATTCAAGAGCCACTACGACGTACTTCCTCAGATCTGGTGCCTGAGGGCAGATTGGTGACTTCACATTCAGATACAGCAGGTCAGTCGATGAGGGCAGAGCCTCTACAAACACTCATAATTCTATTTGCACACTATAAAGAGTGACACTTTACAATGATGGCTTTCCTATGTTATAGCTTCTGCAGTCACAGGTGTAGGTTGCCAGTATTAATGGCATGGAACAGAATTCTTCTCCAGAAGATAACCATTTGGGTACAAAAATATATTCAAGTATGTCATATCACAGCAACTCCCTTGGCTCCAAGGTATTTAGCTATAAGAGCTAAGAATTGAAAAGCAGTCAAGATAATGTTTAATCATTTAGGGGGTTCCCCTCAAAATGAATGAGGAAGCAAAAAGTAACTCTAACTTCTGTAATGACATTGGTGCAAGAAGACACTGTGGCTGCCCTATTTCCTGTTTACATTTCCTTTGAAAAATGTAGGTCATTTCTAAAACTATGTTTTCATATCATTCAAGGTCCAAGAGAAAAATGCTGTCACCAGCGGCATCACTATTCTACAATTCTCTAAACCCACCTGAGTGGAATTCAGAAACAGATGAAACTATCTCTGTTGCACCAAAAGTTAATGTGTTTAGTTATCATGGGAGAAGAATCACACATGTAAGTGTACAAATTATCTTCGTGGGCTTTATTTCCTATTCACGTTGATAACAGTACATAAGAGCTTGTTCCCAAACGAAGCCAACCTAAAGGAAGTGTTAACAAACCAAACACTGTAACTGAAGGTAGAGCTACCACCATTGAAACTAATCATAGTTGGCACTCTCCAGACTGCACCTTTAGACAATGACCTGCCTTGCTGATCTGAAAACAAACGCTCAGACCTTTCATTCTCTGGGTCTTCTAAAGGATAAAACAGAACCCAGAAAGGTTAACTCATTTGCACAGTCAAGAACATGGGCTCCTTAACCGCAAGCCCAATGTCCATTCTAGCCCAAATTTTGGGCCCATTTCTCACATTTTTTACAAACGCATGTTGTGCTTAAAAGCGACTAGGTATGATATCATACAAGAAAGCTTAATACAGGGCCTCTGAAGCCAAACATGGGTTGAATCCCATGTTTCCCACATACCAGCTACTCAGATGTCTTTGTCTTGTATTTCAAGTTTCCACTCTATGAAAAAGATCATATACACTATCTCACAGCACTGTTCTAAGGATTAAATAGACTACTCTTTGCGGAGAGCCCAGCACAACGCTTGGCCCATCTGGGTACTCAGCAAATGTTAGCTCACTCCTTTCTCCTCGTGGTGGACAGATCACACTGGCTCTGAAGACCTCGAACAATTTCTGAAATTGCCACTGGGAAACTTAAACATATATTTATAGCACAAAAGACTGCTGATTGGCTCAGAGTAATTTGCTAAGTCAATAAAGATCACTTGCAAACTAATTCCATTTTAACTGGTTCAAACAAGTTTCAATTCATTTTAACTAGATATGTTGATTTCAAAAGAGTTATGCCCAGCTTAAAAGCAAATTCAAATTTGTATAAAACACACACAGCAATCCATGTTGACAAACTCATACTGGTTCACAATCATTGGAATGGTTCGTACTAGTTCAGAGTGAAAGAGCTGAGCTAAAAAAGGTTCCACCCATAAAACTATCTCTGATGGATCTAAAGCCACTCTGGCTAAAACCAGATCTCTTTCACCAAAATTATTTGGTTCTGGTTTTAATAGCTTAAATTGCTGCAGGCTGGTTTTAGCTCACTCTAGCAAGTTTAGACCTCCACAAGTAGGTTCTGACCAGTTCACAGAAGGTTTGATTGATTCAGAGTATATATTACTGAATCAAACTAGTGACCAATTAAATCTATCTCCAATCAGGTCATACCTGTTCTAGTTTTATCAAACTGTTCATAACTACTTCAAGTCACCTACAAAATGGTCTTTACTAGTTCAAAACAGTCCAAATCAACTAATCGGTGTTCAAACAGTTCAAGACTAGAAATGTAACACAATAATTAGCCCATAATGCTAAACCAATAGACTTAAATTTTACTTGTAGTTACTTCAGTTGTAATCAGTCTGGATCAAAACATTTACTTCCACCACAGTAAGGTTTCTTTCGACAGTCGAGCTGCTTGTCCGTGTTAGAATACAGCACACAGGCTGGGGGACAGAGCACTGGCAGAGAAGGATACAATAAACGATGGGGAAAGTGTGATGAGTGACTCAGGCTTCCTTGGCTGAGCAGTCACGTCCTGTTTCACCTCACAGACCTGGCAGCAAAACACGAATCCATGACCCAACAATGAAATAGAAGGTTCAGCTGAAGAAACTTTTAGCATATTAGGAGGCTATGTAGTATTTGTCCTAACTTGGCCACAGGGAGCAGCCTGGTTGGGTTAGCAGAGACCAAATTCTAAAGAGTAAGGAAGCAGCAAGGAAATAAAAGGAGTCAGGGAACAGGCAAGTCTTCAACGTGATAATGAGGATTTTTCAGGGTTTGGGCAGCGTGTTGGTGGCAGCAGGCTCCGTATCTTGCAGTCCAGATAGTCAGATCCTGCAGTTAATGGAATTATCCCCCCTTTCAGCAGAAGATAATCCTAGTCCACAGCAAATCTCAAACCCACCCTGCAGTCTTGTGCCTGTCTCACCACTGCTTTTCTCCACTAAGTGAAGGTAACTTAATATTAAGGCTCAACTGCTGGTAGGTTTTCATATAGAAACATAGTCATATAAAAATTATTTTTGGTTTCTTATTTTTTGTCACTCATGTCCTAAGTATTCTTCTGGGGCCTGTTTTTTTCAGAAAGAAGCAACTATGCACCAAGTATGGAAATAACATAAATTACTATTATTATTTTAATCCTCACCCAAGAATATGTTCATTGATCCTAGACACAGGAAGGGATAAGGAGAGAGAAATATCAATTTAATAGAGAAACAGCAATCAGTTGCCTCCCATATATGCCCTGTCTGGGGATCAAACCTACAAGCCAGGTAACAAAAATTATTTTTTATGTCAGCATTTTAGAACAAAGAGGGAAAGAGTAAAAACACACAGTGCAGAATTTGACATTTGGGAAACCCAAACAACATGTTGTACATAATATTTCCAGTAGTTACTCCAGCCTCTTGATGCTAAAAATGGGTCAGAAGCCTCTGTCAGATGCCCAGGTGTCAAGCACTTCACATGCAGTAGTGCAACAACCCTCATCACAGCCCTAGAGGCACATGATTAACACCATATACACTTGTTCCTTCAGAAGGACACTGGTGCCACAGACTCTGGCACAGAAGCCACAAAGAGGGGATCAGCAACTGGGTCTTGGGCAGCCTACCTACATGTTAGCATGGGCTCAACTCTAACATATTGTTGAAAAACAGGGGGAAAAAATGGAAGTTAAGAGCATGGACTCTAGAACCAAATTACCTAGATGTGAATCCAGTTATGTAACTTTGGAAACTATTCTCTCTTTTGTCTCCAGTTTCTCAACTATAAAATGGAAATGTTATTTTATTTTATTAATTCTAATGTACATACACTATCCTATTCTAACTTCTTTAAAATTGGGGTGGGTCTTATAGTTCACAGTCTTACAACCCATAACACCTTGCAGTTGCTATTAAATCAGGTGGCACTGCTGGCCCTGGCCGGTGTGGCTCAGTTGGTTGGAGCACCAGCCTATGAACCAAAAGTTCATGGGTTCAATTCCTAGTCAGGGCATATACCCAGGTTGCAGGTTCCATACCCAGTGAGGGGTACTGCAGGAAGGCAGTGGATCAGTGTTTCTCTCAAGATGATGTCTGTCTCTCTCTCTCTCTCTCTCACTCTCTCCCCCTTCCTCTCTCTCTGGAATCAGTGGATGTATCCTCAGGTAAAAATTAAAATTATATATCAGGTGGCATTGGAGATATGGTTGTGTGAAAACCTTTGATTAACATCCTCTAACAAAATCAAAAATGTATGATCAACACATTTTAGATACGATGAGGCACAACAGTAAACCTAGCTCCAATGGCTCTTGTGAGGATTGATTTAGCATATACAGATAAAGTTTAGAACAGTGCCTGGCATGCAGTAAGTTCCATATAAGTAATAGCTGCTATTAACATCACCATCTAGCTTCTGAGGATCAATATGAAGACAATAGTTCTTTTCTAGAACTGTTAAGAAAGAACTGAGTCCTAAACTAAAATTTAATAAGATAAAAAATAGGACCTGGCAACAAATGTTGGAGAGGTTGTGAGGAAAAGGGGACCCTAGTTCACTGTTGGTGGGATTGCAGACTGGTACAACCACTATGGAAAACAGTATGGAATTTTCTAAGAAAACTAGATATGAACGTGCCTTTTGACCCAGCAATTCCACTGTTAGGAGTATATCCTAAGAGCCCTGAAACACCAATCTAAAAGAACCTATGCACACCAATATTTATAGCAGTACAATTTACAGTAGCCAAGAGTTGGAAGCAACCTAAGTGCCCAGCAGTAAATGAATGGATCAAAAAACTATGGTACATTTACACAATGGAATTCTATGCAGCAGAAAGAAAGAAGGAGCTCCTACCCTTTGCAACAGCATGGATGGAACTGGAAAGCATTATGCTGAGTGAAATAAGCCAGGCGGTGAAAGACAAATACCATATGATCTCACCTTTAACAGGAACCTAAACAACAAAACAAACAAGCAAGCAAAATATGACCAAAGACACTGAAATACAGAACAGGTTGACAGGGACCAGAGGGGAGAGAATCACAGGGGAAAAGGGGAAGGATTCACAGGAACAAGTATAAGGGACACATGGAGAACACCTAAGGGGGGTGAAAATGGGAGGGAGGTGGGGGACACTGTGGGGAGGGGGGACTGGGATGAAAGTATAAGACAGAAAACTGTACTTGAACAATAATTAAATAAATTTTTTAAAAATAGGACCTGAGGTCATTTCTTTAAACTTGTACCTTCCTGAAGTAGCATCTAAATACTTCAAGGAAATGTCTCCTGAAAAGTCAAGAATGTCCCAATTTGGGAGATGCAAGAGACTTTCCTATTCAGCTCACTTCTGTCTCTCCTCCTTACACAAATATTTTTTTCAAAGTGCTCTCCACCCTCACTCATCAGATTAACTATAGAAATCGAGGAACACCCACTTCCTCAACATGTCCTAAGTGCTGATAACTGCCTGGTGAGAGAAAGTCAATGACCTTCTTCTCCCTTATTTAAAAAATAAAATGTATCTTAATTGGTTTTTCAGGGAATAAGAAGAGAGCGGTTTTAGTAAACAACATATTAAGTTAAGAGCAAAGGGTAAAGATCTATTTTTCTCTCTCACCCTCGCTCACACACATAGACACACACACACCATAGCCCAGCTTCCCATGAACCTTCCTATCAAAGTCAGCCATGGACTCCAGCTTTTGGATTCACTATCAAGGCGGAATCATCCTAAAACTCCTCCAAATAGGACAGCCATTTCTTAAAAGCTAAAATCTCCCTCTATCACCCTTGGGATAGGATGATATTAACTGAACTGAACAACTACCATGTACCATATACAGTACTGAACATTGATCATTTTACTTTATCTGCTTATGATCCTTAAAGGGAACTCAGTGTCTGTACAAACTTACACTAACTATATAGAGAGTGTTGCTTTCTCAATGTAGTGAAAATGTGAACAAGTCACACTTTTGGCATTCATGTGAAGATGCAAAAGGAATAAAAATATAAAGCTCAATAGAGAATGAGAAAGTTTTAAAAAGAGAAAGATAAGGTATATTATGAAGAATTTTTTACCAGAAAATATTTTGAATTTGTTAGAATGCTTAATAAAGTATTATAATGTTCTTACATACTTCATGGACTTCAGTTGCCCTGGCCTGATTTCTATGTAGAAACAGGCACATGTGACAATATTACTTTTCAAATAACAGCACAGAACATCAGCATTTTGAGAACTATATTGCCACGTAGTCTTTCAAACACTTTAATGAGCCCTTACCCAGGGATGCATTTGGAGAAAAAAGTTTCACATACCAATGACTGGCATAGAACTATAAAGTCTATTTGGTATTTTTTTAACTTTAATGTGAAAAAGCAGTAGGCTTTCCTTGATTTTTTGTGGCACCATTGTTGGGCCATACCTGGCATCGTGGAGGACAGAGACAGCAGAAAAGGGAAGAGAAATCACAAAGAGTGGGGCAGGGGAGAAGAGGCATTTTGTAGTGTACCAACATATCAACAGGGGAAACTTGTATTTACCAAACAAGCCCAGGGCTACGCCCTCTTAGGCCACTGAAATTCCTATAGTCTGGAGTGCAACATGTCTACTCTCACTACAAAAGCAAGATGTGTCCTGACCAAAAGTGAGACTACCCATTTCCACAAGAGGAGAGTCTCTGCCCGTAGCACCAAAAGTGAGCTTCCTCCTCTCAGTTTCTGGTCTAGGTGTGAGTAGATAGGTTGAGAGTGAAATTGTAAGCAAAAAACTTTTCTTGTTTGTGCAAACATCTCAGGCAGAAAGAAGCAGAAATCAAGTAGCAGTGAAAGATAGAAGGAAATTGGAATCTAGCTCTTCTTTGTCTCCTTATTGAAAGATGAGTTTGATTTTATCAAAATTCAGAGAATTCAATTGTAATTGCATTAGACATTCACCTACAACCTATGACTCATAAATACATTCCTATCATACCTAGTTTTGTATAGATCCATCCTTAACAATGAGAAGAGATAATCAAAGATACAAACTGACAGGACCTAAATTTGCATATCTTTTACTTTAATATTTATTAATGTGTGCCTGCTACATAGGACTATGTCGTTTCCTCACTTAAACAAAGTGAAAAGGCTAAGTTCTAACGCATGGTGATATGCCAACATACCAGGTTATTCAGAAAAAGAATAAATTATCTGTAAATACTGTTGAATTAAATATTGATTTCTAAATATTGCCAGGACATCCAAACATATCCTCATTTGCAAAAGCTTCCTTTAGATATTTGCAAAATCTTTATAAGTATTAAAGAGAAAAGACCATAATAAAGGAATGCTAACATTATCTCAGTAGGTGACCAATATAACCCAGTAAACAAATAGTAGAAACAACTACACATTAGGAAATAAGGGGCATCAGAACAATTCTTGAAAGCAGAAAATAGCCCTGGCTAGTGTAGCTTAGTGGATTGAGCACGGGCCTGTGAAGCAAAGGGTTGCTGGTTTGATTCCCAGTCAGGGCACATGCCTGGGTTGCAGGCCAGGTCTCCAGTACAGGACACGTGAGAGGCAACCACACATTGATGTTTCTCTCCCACTCTTTCTCCTTCCCTTCCCCTCTCTCTAAAAATAAATAAATAAGATATTTTTTTAAAAGAAAGCAGAAAATATTCTTCTGGATGACTGCTGTCAATGACTCAAATGAGACACTGGATTTTTTTTTAATTTATGGAGACCATTGATTTATTTACTCAAAAGATGTTGTTTCCCTAGCATATTTTATAATCAGAATATGATTGTTTATAGGAATTTATGGAAAGCAAATTTCCCCAAAGACAGGATGTTGTATTGCTTACAGATTGTGACAAGTACCTCTTGTTTCATAGGTATAGGTACCAGGAAGAAGGGCACACTAGAGAACATGTCATTTGCAAAATATAGGCAATACAGTAGCACTAGGAGTGGCTGTTTGGTTTGCTGAGCAATACCCCAAATAATGTGACAGCGCCCTCATAATGGACACAACCATATGACACTGATGGAATGTCCAACCCATGGTTAAATGTGCTTGCTAACAACGCCGTAAAGCAGAAACGGCTCCAAGAATCTCCTTCTCTCCTTCCCTTCCTCTCTAAAGATAAATAAATAAAATCTTTTTTAAAAAAATCTATCAAGTCTACTCACACTCAGTGGTTGCTTTGTGGGGGACATAGGAGACTCTGGTAACAGGTGTTGAGGTTGGGATCTCCTAAATTCAAACAAGAGGACACCACCACCTACCTGTGTAAAGTGAGCAGCAAAATGCCTGATGGAGATCAATATATCACAGCTGTTCTTATGATTACAACAGATTAAGGCTTCAACACTGATCATATGGCATTAAAAACACTGAAACTTTACAAAACTCAAAGATGGAACTGACAATATTTTCCAAAAGTGGAAAAGGAGGAGTGACAGAGGGAATTCTGCTACTAACGAGCTCTGAAGAGGTCAAGTGAAGAAACGCGGGCTGTGTCAGAATGCCACCAAACTCCCGGGCCTGCGACTCCAAGGTGGAAATACTAGGAGTGACAGTGCCACTAGCACATCCAGGACCGTGAGGGTCACACATCAAGTAGCACCTAAGGACTTGCTGTTAGAATGTTCATCTCACAGTTGCCAAACACAGAACACCTTTCCATTTTTGACCTAGAAAGGGAGTCTGGGATTCTGCCAAGCCTCGTCCCCCCAGAACATGGGACGTGCATGGGAAGGCCTTTGACCAACACAAACCGGCTCCCATTGCAGCTTACCTGCCTCAAGTCCTTCCTGTGCTCCAATACAGGGAAGATGTCAATCTGTTTGGGAAATGCACCGAATCAAGAACAAATTGCTTCACTTTGTGAAGAAGCAATGTTGCTTCTTTCAGTCCAAGAAAAAAATTAGGATGGAAAATATTATGAGTTAGAAGAAGTGAGACCTGTTGAGGATGACTGTCCAAATAACAAAAATAGACAACTACCCCTCCCACTGGCAGTAACTCAGGAAGAGAGGACTCCTTTATCACTGCCCTTTTTAAAAAATGAGAATATGAGTTGATAAGAGAAAATGTCTGAGATGTTCTACATTAAATTACAGCAAGTTAGAGTGAGAGACAAGAGACAAAAGTGATTAATTAGTTAATAGCTGTGAGCCAACTAACAACAGATTTCTCAGAGTCCTGAATGTATATTGGAGTTTGGAATCAACTTCCAGGCAGCTATTAATAGAACCTGTAGATGCCACTGCATCCGCTTATACATGAATTTTCAGGACTGTTGCCCACAACCAGTCAAAGTGGTAAATATTTTTCCTTATGGACTGTGCACCAATCCTAGAACTGCCTCCACTTCATCTTTTCCCGCCCCTTCATCTGTACTGCATATTTGAAAGTTGCTGAGTAAATCTTAAAAGTTCTCATCACACACACAAATTTATGTAACTACTCATGGTGACAGATGCTACCTGCACTAATTACAGTGGTCACTGTACAATGTGTACAGATACTGAATCATTATGTTTTCCACCTGAAACTTAGAATGCTATATGCCAATAATACCTCAAACTCTATGAATAATTTTTAGAGTTTTCAAATACATTTTAAAAAATAGAAATAGAAAAATTTTTAATTAAAAAAAACACTAAAACAGGCTCATAAAATAAAATTCATTTCCTGATGTTTTCAGACCATTAAAACAATAATACTTGGATTCTCAGCCTCTCTCATTAGGAGGCAACAAGAGAGCCAGCTACGGGTCTTTTGGTGCTTGTCGGGCATAGTCTCTCCATTAATATATTTATAACATTTGTTGAACTGCTCCCTAAGTATCATATTCTTTAATAGCTGAATCCAAAGGATAGAAAAGAAACTTACCTAATGGACAATGTCTAATCAGATATACTTCTTACTGATTCTCAAGAAGTCTTTCCTCCTTCCACCTATTCAGGATGCAGACTCTTAGACTGTTTGCATTTCTATCCGCAGCTGTTGATAGAATGGGGTGTGTCTTGGGTTTACCTATGCAAAAGGACTGAGAACTACAATGTATGTGCAGCTATCAAGCCAATTTCTAAATCAGCCTCTCAGATAGCAGTTGGCTTTTTGTTATTGCTGTTGATTTCTAATTTAATTGCATTTTTTGTCAGTAAATGTGGTCTCCATAATATCAGATTTTGAGGGATATGCTGAGTTAAGTTTTATGTTTTGGGGTTTTTTTTTAGTTTTTTAATTTTATTTTCATTGTTGTTCAAGTACAATTTTCTGTCTTTTACTCCCTGAGCTAACTTTTATGAATGTCCCATTATTGTTTTTTTTTAATTGGAATAAAAACTCTCATAGTCAAATTAGTTATAGATCACATTTGGAGACCTCCAAATTGTTC
Source organism: Sturnira hondurensis (assembly GCF_014824575.4). Lineage (NCBI taxonomy): Eukaryota > Metazoa > Chordata > Mammalia > Chiroptera > Phyllostomidae > Sturnira > Sturnira hondurensis. The sequence goes on from NW_028080827.1 coordinate 9,587,438, forward strand.
ACTTATGCTGTTTTGCTAGGTTATTTGCTTCTGCCTTTAGTGCATACAAGTGTGTTACTTGAAATTCTTATAAATTTCAACTGTGTTACTTGAAATTCTTATAAATGTGTCATTGATTGAAAAGACTGTAATTCGCACTAGCCTTTTCTCTGTCTTTCCTTTTTAAAAAATGCAGAGTGGTCCGGGCCAGTGTGGCTCAGTTGGTTGGGGATTATCCTGCAAACCATGAGGCTGCCAGCTGGATTCCTAGTCAGGGCACACGTCTGAGTTGCTGGTTTGATCTCCAGTCAGGGCGCATGGGCATGTGCAGGAGGCAACAGATCGATGTTTCTCTGTCTCGATCCCTTCTCCTCTCTCTCAAATGAGAATAAAATAAAACTTTAAAGAAAATTCAGAGTGGGTTCATGTGTCCATTCTTGTGAAAATATTAAAGGAAGCATATATGAGCTACATTCCATGTGTGATAGCAACACTCCAACACGTGTTCAGCCCATGTTTGCTTTCGTCCTGTTAGGACAGTCAACTGAGCAATGAGGAATGAGCACAATGTGTTGCCTCGTAATATTTTATTGTAGATCACTGTAGAGATGGTTTTATGTTTGGGGGCCTCTGTGTCTGACTTCTATAAATGTGAGAGCTATTCTAAGTTCACAGCAGATCAGTGGCTTCACAGCCAGTCAACCATTACTGCATAGAGTCTCAGAAACCTACATAATGCCATTACAGCAAATCTTACGTTGCCTCAGAAAAGCGCTCTGTCCAGCTGATGACACAACTTCTATTGCAAGTTTCTTCAAATAAAATCTTACATGGTGACTTCCAGCCAAGATGGAGGCATAGGTAGACACACTGTGCCTCCTTGCACAACCAAAATAAGGACAACAACAGTTTAGAAACAAAATAGCAACCAGAACTGACAGAAAATTGAACTATATGAAGGTCAGACAACAAGTAGTTAAAATAGACACATTCATCCAGACCAGTAGGAGGGGTGGAGTCAGGTGGCTGGGTGCAGAGGGGGCCAAGGCAAAAAAAAACAGTGGCACCAGGCAAGAAAGGCAGCAGCAGGAAGACCCTGAGCATGCAGGTAGCAGCTGGCAGACACCAGGCACAGGGTGGCAGCGGGCAGACCCAGCAAGGTGGCAATTGTAAAGCAAGGCACAGTGCACAAGTCCGGGCGGTCTTGCATTCATGCACAGATAAACCAGGCAAAACTAGGGAGCGAGATAGACCACACAACCCAGGGTCCCAGCACCAGGAAATAAAGCCTAAAAGCATCAATTGAAAACACCTGTGAGGGTTGAGGTACCAGGACAGACTCCCAGCCTCACAGGAGAGTTCATTGCAGAGACCCACAAGGTCCTGGAATGCACACAATTCCACCCACACAGGAATCAGCACTAGAAAAGCCCAGTTTGCTTGGGAGAAGCAGCGGAAGAGACTGAAATCGAGCAGAGAGCTGAGCAAGCACCATTGTTCCCTCTCGGACCCCTCCCCCACATACAACATCACAACACAGTGACTGGGTTGCCCCACCCTGGTGAACACCTAAGTCTCTGCCCCTCACTACATAACAGGCACCACAAGACAAAAAAAATGGCCCAAAGGGAGGAACAGATCAAAGCTCCAGAACAAATACAATTAAGCCACCAAGAGATAGCCAACCTATCAGATGCACAGTTCAAACCACTGGTGACTGGGATGCTCACAGAACTGGTTGACTTTGGTCAGAAATTAGATGATAAAATGAATGTTACACTAAGTGAAAGGAAGGGAAATGCACAGGGAAACAATAGTGATGGAGAGAAAACTGGGACTCATATCAATGGAGTGAACCAGAAGGAAGATAGAAACAACCAAACAGAAAAGAATGAAGAAACAAGAATGAAGAAAAATGAGGAGAGGCTTAGGAACCTCCAGGACATCTTTAAATGTTCTAACATCCAAATTATAGGGGTACCAGAAGGAGAAGAGGAACAGCAACAAGTGGAAAATTTATTTGAACAAATAATAAAGGAGAACTTTGCCAATCTGGCAAAGGCAATAGACTTGGAAGTCCAGGAAGCTCAGAGAGTCCCAAAGAAGTTGCACCCAAGGAGGAACACACCAAGGCACATCATAATTACATTGCCCAAGATTAAAATGAAGGAGAGAATCCTAGAAGCAGCAAGAGATAAGAGGACAGTCACCTACAAAAGAGTTCCCATCAGACTGTCAGCTGGTTTCTCAAAAGAGACCTTACAGGCAAGAAGGGGCTGGAAAGAAGTATTGCAAGTCATGAAAGCCAAGGACCTACATCCAAGATTGCTCTATCCAGCAAAGCTATCATTTAGAATGGAAGGGCAGATAAAGTGCTTCTCAGATAAGGCCACGTTAAAGGAGTTCACCATCACTGAGCCCTTATTTTATGAAATGTTAAAGGGACTTATCTAAGAAAAAGAAGATAAAATACATGTACAGTAAAATGACAGCAAACTCACAGTTATTAACAACCACACCTAAAAAAAACAAAAATAAACTAAGCAAACAACTAGAACAGGAACAGAAACACAGAAATGGAGATCACATGGAGGGTTATTAACAGGGGAGTGGGAGGAGGAGAAGGGGGGAGAAGGTACAGAGAATAAGTAGCATAGATGGTAGGTAGAAAATAGACAAAGGGAGGGGCAAGAATAGTATGGGAAATGTAGAAGCTAAAGAACTTATGACACATGGACATGAACTAAAGGGGGGCATGTGGGTGGGAGGGAGTGTGCAGGTGGAGGGGAATGAAGGAGGGAAAATAGAACAACTGTAATAGGATAATCAATAAAATATATTTTAAAATCTTACATGGCATTCCATCATATAAAACAAATGAAAGTAAAAACATTCTGATGAAGAGAATAAAAGTGAGGTCACCACCTCCAATGCCTGTGGACCCAACGAGGGCCTAACCAGAGCTCCACTGTACACATTTGGAAAGCCAATACACAAGGCTCTATGTTCAGGCTGGCTCTGAATCACTTCACTTGCCTTCAGCTTTCTATAAAGTCTCCCAGGCTTTTTTATTTAACAACTCCTAAAGATGCCACCTCTCAGATATTTTCCACTTAACACAACCTTAGGACTCTTCTCACCTGGGAGGGAAACATGAAATGTCTAGGTGTCCCCGGTAAGAAATCCAAGAAGGTTGCCTAAAGCTTGGGAGAATAAGTCTATAGGAAAGAGTCTTGGGGACAATGATCATTGGTCACTCATGAGGAAAGAAGAGCTGTGGGTCAAGGGCTGGATAGCCCTGGGAAGATCTAGACCAAACTGGCCATCAAAGATCCAAGAGGCAGCACCACCCCTTGGGACCGAAAACCAGCATCCTTAAAAAAGGGAACTGTTGGGAAGATACTTGCAACCAGCAACATTGGTGATATTTTCCTGTATCTAAAAGGACATACTGAGGCCATTAGAAAATATATCTGGATTATTCCTAATGGACTCAAGAATGTATACACTTGGGTGGAACCCTTAAAGTCAGGATAGTCTTTGGAGAACATTAATAAAATGTTGACATAGCAAACTTAGAGTAATTGAGAATATTATTTTATGCTATGTCAGGAGCCACTTTAACACTAAATTACAGCACAGAATAACAGAGGCACAATTTTTTTTCAAATACCAATGGTAGAAAAACAAAATTCTCTCCACTAACTTAATTTTTTTCTATGAATTCAGCATAAACATTGCTAGTATTGTACAGGGGTTGGCAAAAGTAGGTTGGCAGTTATGAGCACATGAAACACAATTTTTATTCTCATATTATTATTTATTAATTTTTGTATTTGTATTTGTATTACCACTGTAAACCTGCTTTTGCCCACTCCTGTATTTTATCTAATGGATACGTTATGAGGAATGTTTTATAGGCATATCTTAGAGATATTGCAAGTTTGGTTCTAAAACCACAAAAAGTGAATATTGCAATCAAATGAGTCACACAAATTTTTTGGCTTCCCAGGACATAGAAAAGTTATGTTTATACTATACTGTGGTCTATTTAGTGTGCAACTGCATTGTCTAAAAAATGAACATACCTTAAAAATACTGTATTATTTAAAAATGCTAACTGCACAATAAAAAAAATTAAAAAATAAAAATGTTAATCATCATCTGAGCCTATCGATCAGTCAGTTAGCCTATTGATTCAGTTAATCTCATCTGGCCTGAGAAAAGTGATGCCAATAGACTTGCTTGACACAGGGTTGCCACAGACCATCAGTTTGTAAAAAACTTAAATTTGTGAAGTGAAACTAAGTAAAGCACAATAAATTGAGGCATGCCTATACATAAAACCATTGCTACTTAAAACTCTAAGAAAGCTACAGGAAAGGAGAAAAAGGCATAGGGAAGATGGGAACAGAACAACCCCTCGTGTTGCCTACAGATACAGGCAGGCTTGTGTGAAAGTGGCATAGAACCAATTCCAGGCCACAAGGGGCTAAATACAAATGCAGGTCCCAGACAGGTGGTCGAAGTCAAACACCAACCAACTAAGAAGTTCAAAAAGGGGAGAACTGGCTTCTGGATTTGGGGGGGAAATCAGGAGGTCATCTTGCCATACTGACTGGTGAGAACACTTACTTAGCTCATCGAAGCCAGCAGAAACAATACCTAGAAAAGGCCCAAGTAGTTGTCCCTTTATCAAAAGCCACAGAGATTCTTTTACCTTTGATAAAGACTGATTGGAACTTTCAGAAAACATAATCTGTCAGGAGGGTGTATAGGAGGAACTAGGGCTCTATGGAAGTCCTTGTACCACATGGAATCACGAGAACCCTACAGGAAAAACTCTAGGTTTATAATAAGGCTCGATGGTTCTAACCTCCCCTTCCCTTAACTTCCTTTCCCCTTGTATAACGACCCATTCATCTTGGCTCGAAGACCAGAGAGTGCACATGGCTTGTCATGTCTGCATGCCCTGAGTTGTAACTCTTTCCCTTTTTTTTTCTTTTTTGAAATTAGAAATATGTACTTGTTTTGTTTTGTTTTGCAACTATTTATTTCTTTCATAATAAATCCTTTTGGTGACAAGATACTTAGTCAATATTATTTTTCAGTTGACACCTTCTAAGTCAGGGCAAAGTATTCCACCCACTTGCTTTCCTCTGTTCTCAGCCCATTCAGTTTCAAAGGCACCCCCTAACTGCTCCAGCCAGGTTCCTTCACTAAGTTTCTTCCTCATGTCCCAGACAGATGAAAATCAAAGCATCCAAGTTTAGTCCACCAAAGCCATACATAGTCTTTGACATCAGCCAAGCCTGAGATAGGCATCTATAGGAACCAAGCCCATTTTTTTCTGAATGAACCTCTGAGGAAGATATTTGAAAGTAGGAGGCTAAGAATATAGAGGCTACAGTGAGCAGGCAAGATAATCATTCAAAGAATCTAGAGGGCCCTGTTCTAAAAAAAAAAGAAAAAGAAAAACAGAATAAAGAAATTTCAATATAGCCCTGGCTGGTGTAGCTCAGTGGATTGAGCACGGGCCTGCAAACCACACAATTGCAGTTCGATTCCCAGTCAGGGCACATGCCTGGGTTGCAGACCAGTTCCCAGCAGGGGACTCACGAGAGGCAACCATACATTGATGTTTCTCTCCTTCTCTCCTTCCCTTCCCCCTCTAAAGATAAATAAATAAAATATTTAAAAAAAAGAAATTTCAATATGGATTTACTAACAAAGGATAAAGATTCTGTGTTCACAAAGAGTAGAAATCAGCAAGAGAAGAAGTGAAGAGGATAAAGGAAATTATAGACAAGAGGATCATAAAGCACATGAAAGGAACACCATGGACATGTAAATATCCACAAGTTTATAAGAAATTGATAAGGAACAATTTTAGAAATTTTGTTTTAGTGTTAGGAGGGAATTAAAGAAATGTGCTATTAAACAATTTTTTAATGAGGAGGAACTGAGATTCTACACAAGAGAGGTGACTGAAGTAGTGGGAAAGGTTTTATAAGCCACACACAAATAGCTGTTTCATAATCCCATAATCGTGGTTTAGTAAGTCCGCTTTTTAAAATACGAAGTTAGCCCTGGCTGGTGTGGCTCAGTGGACTGAGCGCTGGCCTGCAAGCTGAAAGGTTACTGGTTTGATTCCCAGTCAGGGCACATGTCTGGGTTGCAGGCCAGGTCCCTAGATGGGGATGTATGAAAGGCAACCACACACTGATGTTTCTCTCTCTCTTTTCCTCCCTCCCTTTCCCTCTCTAAAGTAAATAAATAAAATCTTTAAAAAATAAATAAAATAAAACACAAAGTTAATCTCCACATACCAACACATTTAATTGCCAAAGTTTATAAGTGAAATGTTTTGACCTCAGGAATTACCTTTCCATTTTTAAAAATGATGTTATCAATGGCATCCTTTTTAAGTTAAACTTTCCCATGTGTATTTGCAAATCACATAAAAATACAGTTGCTATTTAACTATCAAGCAATGAAATTAAACTAAAACTTCTAACAATAAACTCCAATGATATTAATCAATTTTCCCAGAAATGAGAAATCATCTTAAAAATTTATATATGAATATCCAAAACCAAGTTTTTACATTTTTACATTTTAAAGTCTACTGTAAAGAACATGATAGTGAAAATTATTCTGCATAGAAATTACAGGTATTAATTAGAAATAATCTCCATTAATTGCTGATACTTCTAAGCAGTTGGGATACACATTCCTTTGGTTCCTCTAAAATATTTTTAAACTATGAATATTTCTGACACAGGAAGGAACAGATATTAAAGTTCTATTACTTCTAATCTAGAAGACCTTGATCTTATGTTCTCCAGAGCTCATAAAAAGAACATGTGTATACTTCTATTAGGAAATCAGACATTTTTCATATGCATGCTAGTAGAGAAGTTTTACACTTTTGTTCAGATATAAAATGTTTATGAACTCAAGAGCTATAGTATGGTTTTTCAAGCCAAACTCTGGGACATGAGATCTGCCAGTGGATTTATCTGTGACCCTTTTCAGAAAAGAGAGTTGGAAACATAATTTGCTTGTCAAAGTATCAGAATTTCTCAAGCACCTTACTGGTTTATGGAACAAATGCACAAGAACCGGGGAAATGGGGCAGTCCCAGAAAACCCACGGAGCTGGTCATCACTCCGCTCCTCTGTGCAGAGACAACATTTGTCATTACTGGGGTTCTCTTCACTTACCACCTCCGAGGCTTAGGGTTGAGCCTTACTGATTCCCATAGTAGGGAAAGGGGAGGGAAGTTGTTTCAACAGAAAATCCTCAACGGAAAATCCTCACCTATTTATGCTCCTTTTCTCGCAGCCTCAGTAATTAACAGAATGATCAGGATCTAAGCCAAATGCTTCTCTGCCTGCTCCAATATGGCTCATAAGCCATATTCTACTCTGGATATTCCTTTAGCCAGTGTCTTCTCAGTATGTCTCAATGTTTCATCTTGCTTAACTTGTATGGGTTTTATGCTAATTCTATGTAGCCCTCTCCATCTCATGAGTGTGCTCGTCTCTCCAAAAAACTTGATACTTCCAGAAGACTGTCTACTTGTGTATTTCTTCTCCACCACCACTCACCAGCTGACTGACAATAGGCCAGCTGTCACTCAACTGCTAATTGTTTCTACCATCTGGCTTTCTTTAACAGCCTCTTCCTTCCTCTGGTTCCCTCTGTTCCCCGTTGATTTCACTTAGGAGTGATCCAAAAACTGTCTTGGAGCCCCCCTGATAACTGCTCTTTTTTGGTAAATTAAATTATCTTTGCATTCAACTCAACAGTATTTGATAAGCAACTTCTATGTGCCCAGTACTGTGTTAGCAACTAAGAATGACATGAAAAAAAAATGTGTGATCCAGCCACTCCCCTCAAAATTGGTAATTGGGATGAGGAAACAAGATGAGGTGCTTGTCAACAAAGGATGAGTAAGGCAAGATGAGCAGGAGCAAGCCGTCCGGCACATCACCTCGACCACCCCGCACAGGACAGCCAAAGTGAAGTGGGTGTGAAGTCAGAAGCCCTGAGCTCTGACTTACTTCCCAGCTGCGTTACCTACAGCCAATCATGTAATCTCTCCCAGCCTATTTCCTCAATATGGTAATGTTTATCTAGCAAGATTATTGGAAGGATTAAAGGATATAGTATGTGAATGCATTTTATAAACTGTCAATGACTGGCTACATGTAAGATGGGGGTTAAATAAGACAAGCAGACCCTGGGAGGTCAGAAGGAGGGAGCTACCTGGCCAAGGCTTGGAGCAGGAAACAGGGCCTGAGCTGCACACCTTCAAAGTCAGGAAGGTCTTAGCTAGATGATGAGGAATGGGAACGATCACATGTTTAGCACAAGAACACGCCCTGTTACCACCTTGAAGGCTGCAAGTGTCAATAAGATATCACTCTTCCTCTCAAAATTTACCATCAGAGAGACAAGAGAAATATACAACTATAAATTCATGGGAATGCTTATGAGGTAATGTGACAAGCTGGAGAGCACTAGATGACAGCCTGTCAGCGTGTGGAGTTCCAGCCCAGCTCTGCTACCAGCATGGGTCACCACCTGCTCCTGCCTTGTTCCCAGATCTGAAATGAGAGGTCTCTTCCCTACACAAACATTCTACACTATATGAGTCTAGGCTCAAAGTCCAGAGTACAGCCATGAGAAATTCAAATGGGGTCATGGTGGCAGCTGTCCCTTATTTCCCCTCTCATTCCTTAAAGCCTAGACAACAGCAGCAGCAGGGAAAATGAAACAAAGGAAATAATGTAGAAGAATATCTTTATCCCTTTAGCTAAGGAAGAATTTCCTAGGCATGATACAAAAGAGAAATAACTATTAGAAATATTGATAGATTTGACTACTTGAAGATTAAGCCATTAAAAAAGTGAAAAGACAGCCCTGGCTGGTATCGCTCAGTAGATTGAGTGCAGGCCTGCAAACCAAAGAGTTGCTGGTTCAATTCCCAGTCAGAGCACATACCTGGATTGCAGATCAGGTCCCTAGTAGCGGGTGCACAAGAAGCAACCACACACTGATGTTTCTCTCCCTCTTTCTCCTTCCCTTCCCCTCTCTCTAAAAGTAAATAAAATATTTTTAAGTGAAAAGACAAACCACAAACAGGAAGAAAGATATTTATGAGACATTCATTTAAAAATAATAGAATGCATTGCCACACTGGGTGGAGGTCAAAGCAAACCATGAGAAAGAGCTCTAAAGAATGGAGCTGAGTGACCAGGACAGGAAAATGGTATTGTGGGCAGAAACAGGATATTTGAAATGGGGGGAAGGGAGAAAGTTGGAGTGGCCATAAGATTTTTGAGGATGGATATCATATTTTTGGAGTGAGGAGATGATGAAATTGGATTAGACCACGCTGAGTGTTACGGGTAAACAGTCAAAGAGAAATTCTGGAAAACCATCCCCCTTCCCTATGGTCCCACATTGATCTCTGTCCTTGGGACAGAGGCAGAGGGGCCAGCCGTGAAAGGTCCAGAGAGAAGGCTGTGACGGTCCAAACCACAGAAGAGAGGACACGTAAGACCAAGGATCACAGCAGGGTGTTCTCAGCCAGACTAAACTACACAGGGCACACTGGGCAGTTCCTACCATTCTGATGAACGTTCATTTGCAGACATCATTCCTCTGTCATAAGACACTTTATCTGGCGGTAAGTAAGAGGGAAATGCCAGCGAAGACAACGGGATGTCACTTTGGCTCCACCGCATTCTCTCCTTCGGGGAGCCTTTATCAAGGCATCTGCTCAGATTCAAAACTCAGAGCTTTCCCAAGTCTTACACGCCCAGCTGACTACATGGCAATGAAACTGCATACTGGTCAGGAGTAATATCATCTTCCTCCAGCCTTTTTCTCATCTGGCTGGAAATAGCTACCACTTTTACCACTGATGTTAAGAAATACCATGCCCATGGGTTTTCAGAGGAGAATTCGCTTAACTAAACCACATCTCGCATTTTGAGGGCTCTCATTTAAAAACACCACTGCAATAAATATGCATGTGTGTGTCTCCTGATGCACCTAGCAAGAATTTCTCCCAAGAAACTGCCTCCCAGCCTTTTTCATGTTCTCATGACAAACTGGGAAAAATGCTCATGATCAAGGGCAACAGATCTGGGAACTCCAGCAATGCCAGACCCTGCCCATCCACCCTGAGAGAAGAGGGGTTCAATATCTCAACACGACTGAACCACTTCAGAGCACACCAAAGGGGAGGCTCTGCTCTGGCGTACACAAAGAGTGCAATTCCTGGGGCATCGGTATATGAATGTTCAGTAATACGTGATAATGCCAAATTGTGGTTCAGTGTAGTGTTTTACGCTCCCAGCTTGACATCTTCAACATTTGGTGTTTACTGTCAGACTTCTCCAAATGGTAACACGCTGTGATCTGAATTAGCATTTCTCTGATTGTTAATGTGGTTGAGCATCTTTTTAAACATTTCTTGGACATTCAATTACTGCTGATGAATAAAACACATTCACATCCTTTCCCTGTTTTCTATTGGGTTGTCTTTTCCTTTTGGACATGTAGGAAGGAGTTCATATATTCCTCATATTTGCCCTTTGTTAGTTACAGATGTTGCAAATATCTTCTTCCTAGTTATAGTTTGTCTTTTCACTTTTCTAATGACTTCAAGTAGTCAAATCTGTCAATATTTTTAATAGTTATTTTTCTTTATATCATGCCTAAGAAATCTTTCCTTAGCTAAAGTTATAAAGATATTCTTCTATATTATTTCCTAAAGGTGCTACCTTTTATATTTAAGTCTTTGATCCATTGGTACCGTATTTTTCAGACTATAAGATGCACCCCCCCACCACCACAATCTGGGAGGAATAATGGTTGTTAATGCTGCTGTTGATTTCTGTTTACATTTATATTGGTGAAATATTATGTTATTCATGTTATTAAATATTTTACCACATTTTTTTGCTTCAAAATTTCTTTTCCTGCCCTGGCTGGTGTAGCTCAGTGGATTGAGTGCAGGCCTGCAAACCAAAGGATCACAGTTCGATTCCCAGGCAGGGCACATGCCTGGGTTGCAGGCCAGTTCCCAGCAGGGGATGCATGAGAGGCAACCATACATTGATAGTTCTCTCCCTCTCTCCTTTCCTTCCCCTCTAAAGATAAATAAATGAAATCTTTAAAAAATTTTATTTCTTTTCCTGTTTTCCTCCTCTAAAACCTTATGGTCTGAAAAATACAGTGATTTGTTAAGGTGTATGAAGGATCTACTTTCATTGTTTTTCTCAGAAGGATACCTAATTGTCATAGCACCATTTATTGAAAAAAATTTATCCTTTCCATAATGATTCAACATATATGGGAAGATCTGTTTAAAGGCTCTCTCTTTTCTGTCCTTTTGGCCATTTTCACTACACCTGGGCAATGTCACAAGACCTTAATTACTATGACTTTACAATACAACTTTATATCTGGGAAGACCAGTCCCCTCCACTTTACTATGGGCATTCTTGATCTTTCACACTTCCATCTTCTTGACCTTTCATACTTCCTCTTACGATTCCTCAGAAACCATAAGAGGATCTTGATTGGGACTGCATTAATCTATAGATGAAATTGAGAAGATTGACATATTCATGATATTGAATTTACCTAGCCATGCCCATATAATTTATCTTTTAAATGCTTTAAAAATGTTGCCAATAAGTAAATTCTCTTCATAAAGATCCTTAGACTTATTGATACTTTATTTGCTGTCACTATTGTGAGTGATATACACATATATATATATATTCTATTTATTACTTAGCTATACTAATTCTAATAATTTGTTAGACAGCTAAAAATATTCCATTTTGTTTTTCCTTTCTAGTCCCTGTACCTTTTTTATTTCTTGTCTTATTGTGCTAGTTAGGACTGCCAAAAGTGCTGAATAATTCACAGCTTGATGTGGTAAAGGACTTCCTGTCATATGTCAAATAAGCATTATCCTTTGAATAGAACAGACACGGTCAACAAAATGGATTGATACCAGCCCCATAAAAGGTGTTACTGATTTTTGATGGAATTAGGTATTGGCTGTCTCATATTCAAGTACAAAATACAGGCCAGGCTTAGAGCCATGAGAAGGGAGCAAGTACTGGGGTGACTGACTAGGACAGAAAAAGCTTATGATGCATTTAGGGGACTTGGCAGATAGAAGTGGCTAATGGGTGCTTGTCCAGACAGAGGCTGAAAAGATGGGAATTTGGAACCTAGGCCTGTAAGGTCTCTTACATGTCACTGACACATTTGTGTGTTATCCTCTGGGTAAGGGAGGCCACTGCAGGCTTTTGTGAAGGCGAGGAACACGAGGTTTGTGCCTTAGAAAGATCTCTGTGGCAGCCACATGGAGACTGGGAATACTCAGAGGATCAGGATACTATGTGGAATGGTGGAGTGTGTCAGTGGGGATGACGGTGAGGATAAAGAGGAAGGGATTAATTCAAGATATATTTAGGAGGAAGAAAAATCAGTATCACTTCTTAACTGACTGGTATAAGCATAAAAACCACAACTTTTAGCTTGGTAACTGAATGAATGGTATTATCATTAAGTAAGAGGGAAAGATGATTTGAGATGATTATAACTAATGCTCACTGAGTACTTGTCTATGCCCTTTAAAATACTAGCAAATTTAATCCTTACAACAACCCTGTGAACTCTCTAATTTACACATGAGAAAAACTAATGCACAGAAAGATTAAGTTTCCCAAGGTCACACAGCCAGTAAAAGGCAGAACCAAAATCTGAGCTCAGATAGACTCTCACCTACATTATACTGTCTGGGACATGACCAATGAAATGTCCCTCATGTCTGAGGGACATGCAAGGAGTTGTGTTTACCTGGCATTTGGAAAACTGAAGTAGGGCTCAAAAGAAAAATAAGGGTTAACAATACGGATTTTAGATTCATCCAACATGGTTGACTTCTTGGGGCCAAGGGAAAGATGGACAATTAGACTGAAGAGAGGGCCAAGAGGGAAGGATCAGTAAGAGGGATCCAAGAAGGACCCTTAGGAAGGAGACTTTTAAAATGATAGTCCCTAAGCTGGGTCAGTCACCACAGCACACAGGTGTGAGCTTAAAACAATCTGGACTTTCTTCTTGTGAAACAGTGGGCCCATTTAATATTGCTGAATGACAAATCCAGCGCTCATAGCTAAAGGGTCCTGGTGCAGATTACCTCAGGGAGCAGAGAAGCCTAATCAAGTATGAAATGGGAAAAACAAAAAATGGATGCTCCCAACTTTTGTTTGAGCCAAGGGGCTCCTGCCTCCGGAGAAGCAGCAACGATGCAAGCTCACCTCTCAGGCAGCACCCTCATCTCATTCTTTACCCCTCTACCCTCCAATCCCTGCAGAATCTAGCCTCTGCTCTGCGCAGTGGCAGGAGCCCCACCCAGACACAGCAGCATCAGAAACGCAGAAGAAAGCAGGAAGCCGTCCTATATCAAGACGACATAAAAAACGACGGCTTCTGCAAAAATCAGCTTTGGTTTTAAATGGGCATATTATATGACTCATCAGCTATCACGTATGCCATACCCTGAGCTCCAACTCTAAATCAACCACGTTCAGAGGGAAGAAGGAGGAAATAATAATAGCAAAAGATGGACAGATATATCAGGAAGCTTTAATCCTAAAAAGGGAAAACAGAAACAGGGGGAAGTGGTGAGCATTTCCTCTTTGCGCACTCAGGAACTGAGTGAGGGTCTAGGGAGGGCAGAAGCAGAGGGCCCTGGGCTCTGAGACCTGCCAACATGCGCAGGTCCTGGTTGCCATGGCGCCATCCTGTTGGTTGGCAAGGTTTCATCAGCATTCTCTTTCTGCCACAGTTCCTGTCTTGTGGGCAGCAGCAAGAAAGAAGCAAAACTGTTGTTTGTATTCTAATGGCTGCTGGGCCACTGAATGCTGTGTCTGGAAAGAACAAGGTAAAAATGTAAGGCACAGAGAAAATGCAGCCAAGATGAGACTAAATCCCTTTGTTTAGGGATGAAACACCCTCGTGAATAAACACTCCAAACTCTTTTTTTGTTTTCGGTACCTATAATCCAAGAATTTTGACAGAGAAAGTCAGCTTCTTATCAAGGCTATTTGCCATGGTGATTTCCCATAATGGGACTCTGGGTTCGGTCCTAGATGAAAAGCATGACCTTGTGGCAAAGAAAACAAAACGGGGTATTGGTCTGCACACTAAGTGGAAGTCAGGCGCTGCCTTGGCTCTGGCGCTAATCAGACAAATGACCTTACACTTCTGAGCTTCAATTTCTTCATCTGTGAACTGAAGTGGTCTTACTAGATGAATGTTAAGGGTCCTTCCACTCTCCTAGACTATCATGAGGGTACTCAGGTGTAAAGGAGCCCTTCCAGGTGCCTCTCAAAAGATACTGGGCTGCCCATGTGCCAGGACTCTGTGCCCCAAGGACCCCAATGGTGAAAGTAGCCACAGCTCAATGGCAGAGATAAGAAAACATGTGCACAGAAAGTTACATCCATACATTTGATTAAACCAGTGTTAGTGGGCAGAGACCATGTCTCATTCATCTGCACTCAACACCCAGCACAGTCTAGGTTCTTAGCTTAACAAATACTTATTGGATGAATTTGCAGGCAAATCTTTAAGATGTGAAATCTTTTAAGATATGAAATCTTTCCAACTTATCTGTTATGAGTTGAACTGCGTTGCCCAAAATTTGTATGTAAAAGTCCAAACTCCTAGTACTTCAGAATGTGGCCTTATTTGTAGATAAGGCCTTAAGAGAGAGAACCAAGTGGGTGGGCCCCAATCCAGTATAACTGGTGTTCTCATAAGAAGAAATCTGGACACAGACATGCATAAACAGAAAATGACAAGAAGAGACACAGGGAGATGACAGCCATCAACAAGCCAAGGAGAAAGGCCTGGAACAGATTCTTTCTTCACATCTCTCAGAAGGAGCCAAACCTACCCAAACCTTGATCTCAGATTATCAGCCTCCAGAACTGTGAGGCAATAAACGTCTATTGCTCAAGCTACCTAGTTCCCAGCACTCTGTTACGGCAGCCCTAGCAAACATGCAGTATAATCAAGCCAAAAGTAGAGAGGACTGTACAATAGAGTGTGTCGTCATACTCCTCACCCAGATCTCTCATTGCTGCATACTAATTACCCCCCGAATACGCGGACTCCATACACAACCACGATGCCACTACCAAATCTATCAATATTAATAATTTGATGGCAAATCTAATTCATAGGAAAAATACACCTTATAAAATATGCCTTATATTAAAACACATACTTAACAAAAGCTTTTCTCCATTAAAGCTTTAACAGTATTAGAAACAATATCCCAATAAGTTTGAATTGTGAATAAAATCCTCAGAGGATGAATAAGACTCTTAGAGCAATTTAATTCTTTAGTCAGCTCTCTTAATCAACATATTCCCTGAGAATAAAAACCTACTACTTTATTAAAGTTCATAAAAGAAAGGAAAAATGCAATCAGTACTCATACCCACTCTCTGGTCATTGAAAATACACTTTTTAAACTAAACAAGTTTAGCAGACGTCTTGAAGCCTGTGATTTAAAAAACACTAATATGTGCAGCGTTAAACTGCATACACTTTAAGTACTTCAAAACAGACACGGTAGAACTCAAAACCTCTCAAAAAAAAAGATAAATGGAAAACCATACCTTGACAAAGTATAAATCCTTGGTTGTTTTTCTAAGACTTTAGGGACTGGAGTTCGCAACACTTCAACAATTAGACAACTTCCAGTCGCATGTCCTCTTCAAAAAGCTTACTTTTGTCTAATACAAAGAGAAATGTTAAAGTCAGAATCACCTACTTCCAAAGTTTTTCAAAAGAGTCTTTTGAAAAGCAGTTTGCCCCCTCCACTTTCAAAATCAGGCATCTCTGTAAAAACCCACAATCCAGCTAATTAGTCTCAGCTGTTCGTCATATGGTCTGCAGGCCAGTCAAGTGGTTTCACCCTTGCAAGCTGACTAAAACCCAATCTGACGGGCCTCTCTGACAGAGAGTGGCTGTATTAACCTCTTCTGGGTTGAGAAGACTAGCATATACTTCATCTCTTCCTTTTCCCGCAATCAGTAAAGTCAAACATTTGTGTTCTTTAGAAAACATCTTTAAAAGTATCCTGTTGCCCTGGCTGGTGTAGCTCAGTGGATTGAGCATGGGTCTATGAAGCAAAGGGTTGCCAGTTCGATTCCCAGTCAGGGCACGTGCCTGGGTTGCAGGCCAGGTCCCCGGTGGGGGACGTGTGAGATGCAACTGTGCATTGATGTTTCTGTTCCGCTCTTTCTCCTTCCCTTCCCCTCTCTCTAAATAAATAAGTAAATAAAATATTTTTTAAAAGTATCCTGTCCTCAAGCTCCTCCAAGGTTATACTAATATTGTTTCTTTACAAATACAATGCTTGATCTAAACAAATAATAAAGGAGATAAATGGGAGTGGTGGAGGGAGAGGGGCGGGATGGCTTACTAGAACTCTCACTCCTGGCCTCCAGGACGGTAAGTAAAACTGTCTACTGCAAAGATCCACCCTGGCATCTCAAATTCAACATGTCCTGCCCTCAACTGACCTCCTTTGCTCTTTTCCCCCCACCCTGCTTCAGACCCACTTCTCTCTGTGTTCAGTAGCACAGTCCCAACACACACCCAGCCAGAAATCTGATGGTCCTCAGGGGCCCCTCCCTCTCTTCCTCACCCACTTCCAATTGGCTCCCGCATTCCGGGGCTCTTTCCTTCTCTCCCTGTTATTCCAAGCTTGTATTGCTCATCTGAAGGGCTAAAATTAACCACTTATTTGGTTTTCTGGCCCACAACCTGGCACCACCACTCACCTACCCTCCACACTCACCCAAAGTAATCTTTCCAACAGGCAAACGGGGCTCCATCGCTCCCCTCTGTAAAACCTGCCAGTGACCCCCCACCACCTCCACAATGAAATCCCCGCTCCTTAAGCTTCTGCCGTCAGTGGCCTACCGCTCCCTGCATCCTGCCTCCAGCCACCAGAACTACTTGTAATTCTCTACACCAGTGGTTTGCAAAATGTGAACTCATCATCATCACCTGGAAAACTGTTACAAATGCACATTCTGGGACCCGTCCCAGGCCCACTGAATCAGAGATTCTAAGGAAGGGTGAGGCGTCTGTTTTAATGAGCCTGCCAGGTGATTCTGACACCCGCCAAACTGAAAGCCACTGCTCCGAACCCACCAAGCTCTGTTCCCAGGGACACTTAGCTCTTTGGCTCCTTCCTCCAAAGAGCAATGCTGAGGAAGTACTACTACCTATACTTCTCTGTACTACTCTTTCCTCGAACTGGTCAGCCCCCTAGGATAATTATCGATTTATTTCTTGTTGATTGGTGATGTCTTGAACACAGAAATTGTCTCATTTGATTTACTCACTCCATAATCATTTACTGAACATTTTCCTGTCACTGAGAGAGATGCTGGACATGGAACTAATGACTCTTTCCTCTGCCACCCTCGGACTTTAGCAGTGCAAAGTGTCATTGAAGACTCAACCTACCCAATTTACAAAGTCCCAGGGGGTCAGGCCACATTGCTTGGGAACCGGGTAGAGAACCCAAGGGCCAACAGCCGCCCTCGCAGGCTGAAAGTCTGCAGGAAGCCCGACCAAAACCGCATCACAGCCGCCCCACACCCTGGAGGCTGCTGTAAACAAAGGCAATGCAACTGTGTGAACATGTGTTGCCCTGGCAGTCGAGCAGCTCGTGACGCAGCCGCAGGAGCTTGTGCAGAGCCAGCATGAGCTGTGAGGGCCCGCGGCCCCACCTCGGACTGAGAGGGTTGTGCATCCTTGCACATGGCTAGAAACTTTGCCCCCTCGCGCAAAACTGGGCTGGTAGAGAGTCAAAGACACTGGGGAGCTGACAACAATGGCAGGCGTTGGTGCACATCCATGAAAAAGTCGTGCATGGATTTCTGGGCCGAGTCCTTAAAATGCAACGCACAGGGAAACAAAAGGCTTTTCCCCTCCCCTGGCCAGCCCAGGGGGCCACAGCAGGTCCGAGTTCCTCAGGTGGTGTGTCCCAGGCTCTGGCAATACACACAGGCATGAGAGAGACACCTGGGGCCCAAGTGGGAATGGGTTAAGCTGCCTGAAGGATCATGCTGCAGACATCTGAGTTCCCCAAAGGATGGTACTTTATTGTATTTTGTTTATTTCTACAGAGAGGGGAAAGGAGGGAGAGAACAATCAATTGTTTGCTTCTCCCACGCCCCCAGCTGAGGACCTGGCCCCCAACCCAGGCATGTGCCCTGACTAGGAATCAAACAGGCGACCTTTCAGCCCACAGGCCAGCACTCAAGCCATTGAGCCACACCAGACCGGTCTAAAGCTCGGTACTTTAATATAGGAAAGGGGATTCCACGCACGTTTTCAAACTGGCCTGGCAAAGGGGAGGGATTCTCAGTCTTTGGGTGTTTTAAAGCTAGCAGGGCTCTCAGGGAGAAACCTGCCAGTGTTCTTTTCCTTGGAACCCGCGTAGCCTTTAAGCAAGCAAGGCCTTTTCCTTTTCCACCAGACTTCCAACCAGAGTTCTCCCTGCAGACGGTAAGCAGCAGAACCCCACTGACTTCTGCAGCAGCACCGACTGTTCTGTGGCACCATCACCAACCCAAAGAACCGTGGGCAGCTAAAAAAGTCAGAGCATAACCACTCTGACATCTCCCATGGTAACACCAGACTTTGGGTTTATATCTTTTGCCAACTCAGATGTATAAATGGGATAAGGGTGCCTTTCCGTGAAAACTTATGTACTCCTCTGTATTATCTCACAGCAACCTCTAGAATTTGGAGGATAATTTAGTACAGGAATGCACCAAGATCTTTAAATATCAGATTCAAGTCCATTAGTATTAGCTTAGTCTAATTACAGAAGTTGAATAAAGCTTCATATTAGCACTTCTCAGTCTTCCACATGCATAGGGCTCTCCTAGGCTTGTGTTAAAATGCTAATTATGATTCAATGGGACTGGTGGTGCCCAGGAATCTGCATTTCTAACAAGCACACACATGATGCCCAGATAATACTGGTGCTCCTAGTCCTAGAACCACACTTTGAATAGCAAGTAAAATTTAGGCAACCCCATTTTTCCACAGAACTATTGGCCTTCCTAGTAGAGCAACAAAACCTTTTTTGACTCTTTTACATGGAAAGCTTTCTAAATGTCCTTCAGACTTCAGGATAAAGATGGCCAAATCTCTGTTACTACTATAACAATGAAGGGAATTTTATTTCATTTAGACATAAACTTGCAAGGACAAAGAGAGTGAGTGAAAATAACTGCAATAAAATATTGGAAGCTAGAAAGTAGACGGACAGGAGGTGACCGACTAGTGGGCCAGGAAAGCTGACTCCTAATCTGCCAGCGAGGAAAGCCAAGAAACAGCTCATCACAGAACCTCCAGAAGGGCTCAGGCCTTCACAGCCCCAAACACCGCTGGAGGTGAGGGAGGGTATAAAGTCAGGGCTAAACATGGTGGAAGTCTGCTTAGATCCCAGCCTTGCGACTCCTCCAGCTCTGGTAGAGGATGAAGGTTTATTCTCTGCAGAGAGTAAAACTGAGGGTCAGACTCCTGAAGGCTCTCAGAGGCATGGCAACCGTCAGTGGAGAGAGGAATGCAGTGAGAAGTTACACAGTAAATATTGAGACACAAACTCCCCCCACCCCAGCCACCCACCTACCCAGTGACTTCCAGAATGCAGGCATTCTCCATAGACTGGTGAGCAAATGATCTTCTCTGGACAATCTGGCCAACCCTGGACTGAAAGCCTGAAGATAAAAAGGAGCCAACAACATATTTCTCTAACTAAAATGACGATATACTGTGGGAAAAAGGAGGGGATGGAAATGGTATACATAGGTGGTCGGGGTAGGCAGAGAACCAAGCTAAAATTCTCTTCTTCCATAATAAAGTGTCACTTGGTAATGCCCAAAGCAAAATAAAATTGACCACAGAAGTAGAGGTATGTCCTTGAAAGACAAGGGTTGTAACTAGCCACTAGAGTCAATTAACTACAAGAATTGAAAGCGGGTGACTGGGGAGCAGGAAGTGAGCTGGAGGAGGGGACTCTGATGGTTTTTTCAACTTGCCTTGTAGATCTATATCCATGTATAACCTTGATAAAATCTTTACAATTCAATAATACAAAATAAAATGGAATGCCTATACTTTTTTTTCAGATGATTCAGGACATGACAACAAACATCACTAACTTGCTGTGCTAGGGAATCTAGGACCCACACCGAAGCAGGATGCCGAGGACTGAGCTCTGGAGACAGGCTGTCTGGCTTTGAATCTCAGCTTTGCCACTCACTGGCTGCGTGATTTCCAACAAAAAAGTTACTTAACCTGTCTGTGCCTCAGTTTCCTCATCTGTGGAACAGACAATAACAGAATTATTTTGTCATAATTGATTTAATTAAATTTAACAATTTAATACCTATAAAATACTTAAAACAGTGTTTGGCACATAATAAATATTCAATAATAGCTCTCCTTATTAAGATATGTTTGCCCTTGTAATAAATGCCTCCTGATCTCTTTTTTTAGTTCATGTTTCATTCTCCCTGCCCTCACCTTCTGCCCACAGTCCCTCACCGTGGAAACCAGGGTGCCTTTCCAGAGTCCTCACTGCCCCTCCTAGTGTGCAGTTTCTGATGGACAAGGCACCTGGAAACCTCATGACCAAGCTCCTTAGAACCATGTGCAAATGGAGGAAAATGGGCACCATGAAATATTCTGAAGGGCTCTCTGTGAGGCCAACCAGCAAGTTTCCATATAGGAACCATCGGCCTGACCACTCGGAACTCAGTGGGCTTCCTTCCTAGCCACCAGCCTTGGGTCAGCAAGCTGGTGACACTCAGAGTAACCAGCCATCCCCGTGCACCCCAGAAGTCCTGGGTCCCTGGAAACCCCAGCCCACGCGCAGGGCAAAGGACTTAATCCTTTTGAGCCTGTTCCATCATCAGTGGAATGAAGGATTACATCTACTTTGAAAGTCTGTTGAGGAACAAGTGAGAAGATTTTGTATAATTCCTGACACACAGTAAGGTCTCAATAAATGGCAGCTCCAGCTACTGTACTCAGCTATTGTTGACTCTAATATCAGTGGCAAACAAGCTATTCTTAGAAACATAGCCGTGCCTGGGTTATTTTCTCACTGGCCAGCTGAAATGTTTGCACATGTGCATTTCCACCCTTGTCCTGCACAATTTCTTTCAGGATATTAAAAGAATTTAACATCTCAACATTGCTGACTTCTACACTGGGCAAAGGCCTGGTAGGTTTCAACAAGCTTCCGATACATGTATCTTTTTCACAAAATGTAAGTCTTAGAGTATTTATGTCAGTAGCTGCTTCTAAACTTTTAAACAGAAATCAGACGCCACCTCACAAAGAAGGACATCAGGCATGATACCCAAAATTCTCTTTAAAATTTGCATCTTTCTTTTTCCCTTCATAATGACAGCAAATCAGTGTCTCCTAATGGACTGACAACTCTTTCACTAAATATGTCAATTTTATCCCTGAAAAGTACAGGCTCTTATCATCAAACAGATAAAACACCATTTCTGACTTCAAAAGCTGAAGTATCTTAGTACTCAATAGATACTACCTACCACCTGGAGAAAATTGTTCACTTTTGTGCACCCTGACAACACAAGGGTGAAGTTGCTAGAAGGAAAGTTGCACAATTAGGGGTAGGTAACAGAAAGGATCACAAGTTACTCAAAGCCAAAACATGGCCTTGGGAACCCTCCAAGAGGCAGCAGAGAGAGAAGGAGCAGCCAGGCATGGGAGAGACATCTCCATTTAGGCTCCCAAGCTCCTTCCTCCTGTGCTCGTATTTCTTCTGCCAACATGTCCCACTGCCCCCCTCCCCAGTGCCCAAGGCCTGGAAGCCTGAAACTCTAGAGAACCACAGACCCTCAGAGAAGCTTTGAGGGCCATCTGGTCCAACCACTGGGCAAGAATGAATGGATTCAGGACAGAATTTCTCCAAGGGTGGTCTGATGCCACTCACAGCAGGATCGCCTGGGGTGACCACCTGATGAAAACCTGAAGTCCTGAGTCCCATCCAGGCCTCTGAAACTCTGAGAGGGAAACTGAGGCATTTACATTTATTTCAAGCTTCCCAGGGGTGTTTGGTTGTGCACCATAAGGTCTGAGAGCAGCTGCTCTGGGGAGAAAACAGCAAAACACACAAAGACAGGTGGGCAAATAACCTGTAGGAAGACCACATCTAACCACCACCAGCCTCAGATTCCAAATCTGTAAAAGAGGGATAACAATCTCTCCATAGCAGATTGTGAGGATTAAATGAGATAACAAGCAAGGTGCCTCACACAGCAGATGTGCAACAGTATGACTCTGCCCCCTCTCCTTTGTTGTGTGTATGGTATTCTAATGATGCAGATTTATAACTATAGTCTGTTTTGAGTAAATGTCACCAAGGAAAGCAGATGTCTGGCTTATTTTAAAGCCCCAACTTTAATGAGTCACCAACTAAAAGGCCGAGGTCGGCGGCTCTAGGCAATGGCCAGCTTGTAAAACATCCTGGTAGACAGAGACTCTCAAGCTTTCCTGTGCTTCAGAATCACCCAGACAGTTTAGAACAGACCGAGTTTCAGACCTGGTCCATCTGGCGTGGGGCTGAGCATCTGCATTTCTAACGGGTTCCCAGACAGCGCTGGTCCCAGAACCACGCTTTTCCCACCGCTCTACAGCCCCCCGATGGAGAGTCTAACTGATCTGGCGCTTGGTAACACAGATAAAAAAAAATAAAGCTATGCTGTATGCATTTCCTGTTTGATGCCAGACTGGTTACTTACATGCAAACACAGAAAAAAGTAATAAGCCAATGACTTCCAAGGCTGGGCTGCCTCTGTTCCAGGCAATTGTTCTACCTATGTTGTTGTTGTTGTTAATTTTTCAGTTACAGTTTACATTCAATATGATTCTATGTCGGTTGAAGGTTTACAGCATGACACTTACTCACACACTTTACAAAGTGACCCCCCTATATTTCCAGTACCCACCTGGCCCCATGCACAGTTATCACGGTGTTATCAACTGCAACCCCCATGCTGCGCTGTCCATCCCTGTGACTGTTCTCTACCAATCTGTCCTTCTCAGTCCGTTTGCCTTTTCTCACAGTCCTCCCACACCTCTCCCCTCTGGCCATCCGTCTGTTCTCTGTATTTATGAGTCTGCTTCTACTAGTCTTTGCTTATTTTGTTCTTTAGATTCCACAAACACGTGAAATCCTACGGCATTTGTCTTTCTCTGTCTGACTTATTTCACTCAGCATCCTTGCTATGTTTTTTGAAAAGCACAGAGAGAAGACTGGGAAAGTGGAGTGCCATCTGCCAGCTCACTAGATGTGTGGCCCTGAGGGGAGCACATGACCCCTCTGAGCCTCAGTCTCCTCACCTGCGGACAGAGGTGGGCTTGGTCACCGGCTCCTAAACCTGGTTGTGCACTATCAGCCACCACAGCAACACTTTAAATAACATATGGATTCCCCAGACCTAATACCAGACCTAAAAAGTTAGAATCTCCAAAGGAGAGACTGAAAATGTGTTTGGGGGAGGGGTGTGTTTTAAGTAAAACCTCCCTGTGCGGTCCTCCTGGGCAGCCAGTTTTGAAGAAGCATTGCCACGGCGATCTTTCAAGCCTCTGCCAGCATTAGAGCTCCCTGGTCTTTTGATTTCCAGGTGCCTGTGCCCTGAGCCTGTGCTTACCAAGTCGACTTCTCTTTTTTATTTGCTTCCCATGGAGCTTCTAACTGCAGGGAGTGAGCACAAAGCAAAGAAACGAGTCAGCTTAACAGTTCTTTTACTCATGTATCAGTGAACTGGCATTCTGATGTTAAAAAATAAAGTTCAATGTGTAAGACAAATCAGGAATTACAAAGAACTAGATTTGTCTAGCAGCCTCCTCTAATACCATCTGCTCACTTACTTACTCATTAACTTAGCATCTTCCATGTGCCAGGCATTATTCTAGGTGCTAAGCAAATAGTCGTTCACAAAACAAAGTCCCTGCCCTCGTGACAACAGGAACATTTTAGCAGGAAGAAACATACAATAAATAAGTGATCGGAAAGATAAAATAATTCCAAACAGTAATAAGTGCTGTGAAGACAGCAACACAATAATAGCATAGAGAGTGACTGAAGGACTACATTCCACGCCATGGTTGAGGAAGGCCTCCTAGGGGTGACATTTGAAATGAAATCTGAATGAGGCCAAGGGACCAGCCAGATGAGGATCTGGAGGAAACACATTGAGAAAAAGTTCAGGGCAAGTGCAAAGGCTCTGAGGAAGGCATTTCTGAGCTTGGCATTTCCAAGGAGCAGAAAGGAGCAGAAACTCTGGAGATAAGGCTGGAAGATGGAGGCCCAGGAAGGAGCGGAGGAGGTCATGGAAGCCAGCAGGGCTCAAACCACAGACCCTCACCGAGGTTAGAACGATTAGACACTGCAGCAACTGCAGTGGGAAGCAATTGAGGAATTTTAAACAGAAGAAGGATATGAGGATATCATTTGATTTATATTTTTTAAAGGTCACTGGCTTTTTGTGAAGAATGGGCTGTGGGGAGGGGTGAATAACAGAGGCTAGAATGGCACCAGAAAAGCAGCAGTACGGGCAAGAAACGATGATCTTTAATTGGGACCTGGCACATAGCCACAGCGGTACAAAGATACTTCTGGGCTGTTCTGCCGTGGGTGATACCATAACACACTTGCTTCACTTCCTGTGATATTTCAGAAGGGTTCAAGAGACACTGGTTGCTAGTGAAGTTCCATCTGAAAGTCACTTCCTTTGAACAGCAAAACAACACAATTTTAGATTGACCCTCTTACAACTGGTTAAAATCAAGAAATATTAGCATAAGGATGTAGAAGTAACACAATGGCAAATCAGCAGACTTGTCTTCTAACACCTTCTCTGCCATCAGTGAGCCATGGGTAACTGATCGGAAACCAGGGCGTCTGGACTACGTGCTTTCTAAAGTGTCCACTAGCTCTTAAACTGCATGATGCTCTGAGTGGAATAAGTGAGGTTTCCTAATCTAAGTGGCAAAATGGGCTAATGACTCAGGGTAGGGGTTTTTGTCATTGACTTTTAATCTCCCAGAAGGCTCTAGTTAAGCAGGAAATGGGGTGTTCACGAGGAAACTGCCCAGTCATTATTTCTTTGGCAAACTGGTGTCTGAGGCACCTCTGGCACAAGGGTATGGGGGCCAGGCGACTTTAGGACGTTCCCTCCTGAGCATCTGCAAGCCCACCATCTGAGGTGCTGAGACTTCAGGTCACTGAGGAATTCAAGCACCAAGCCTTTAGTCACAGCACTCTGTGCTTTCTGGCAGGTTCCCCCACCCGCACTGAATCACAGGGCAGAGGTATTACAGCTCAGCTCTCACTTCCTATTGACAGGCTGTCCCCACAGGGCCCATGCCTCTCAAATGGCCAACCTGACCCCTACACAAGCACCTCACTCCACACAATCCCTGAGGGCAGTGGCTCACAGTCCACATTTAATGACTTAGAACTGGGGTGAGGGAGCGATTAGAAAGACAGCGGTAGTACAGTGAGGCTTAGTAACTGTATGTGATGGTGAGGATGTGTAACTCTGGTGACTGCAGGCCAGGGAGGTTCAGCGACTTGTCTAAGGCAGGGTTTCTCAGCCTCAGCACCACTGACATTTGGACAGGATAATCCTTTGCCATGACGGGCTGTCCTGTGCATTGTAGGGTGTTAGCAGCACTCCTGGCCTGCACCTACTAAATGCCAATAGTAACTCCCCAATTGTAACAATCAAAAATGTCACCAGATGTTGCTAAATGGTCCCCCAGAATGAGGAGGTAAAACACTGGCCCAACTAAGAACCATGGGTGTAATATCACGTAGTTAACTATCAGCAATATTAGAGACTAAAAAGCAGGCTACTGATTCCCAGATCCATTGGTTCCTCCCTAATCAAGCAGGAGCTCCTGAACACAGGGCTGACTCACTCCCTGAGGAAATACCACAACTGGCCTCCCAGCCCTCTGTGCAGATAGGGTGGGTGGGGAGAGGGAGGGATGGAGAACTGGCCTCATCCCTCCCTGATGACAGAGGCCCAGACGGGAACAGCCAGCAGCTTGTTGGACCACATTTGGTCTCCAGTATCTGATTGGAAGGACAGTACTGTATCTTTCTAAGGGCTGCTGAACCCTTTTACTCATTCTTGGGGTCATTCCCCCGTAGTAGTGAGATTCTTCATGAAAAGTAATCACACATTGCAAGAAACAAAGAAATCCTGACCACAACCGTGGATTATGTTTTAAAATTCTTAGTTATCTCCAACAAACATTTAAGACATGGTCTGTTTCTGTATGTCTCATTCCTCCCATGTCAGAGGTGGTACAGCAAGAATAGAAACACCTCACCATCACCTCCATTTAGCTGTCTGAGACCCTGTCTTTGTTGTGAATGATACAAATACACAGCAGACACATAACCAGCCAACCCAGACAATACCGGCCGGCTGACTGGCCGCCCAGGTGGTAGGATCAGGGCAGGAAAGTGGAACTGCAGTTAATAAGAACCAATAGACTTTGTAGTCTCTTGGCAACCAATTTTATTATTATGCTTAAACCTGGCAGCTGTAAGACTTTATATGAACAAAGCTATGTTCATTTTCAAGACTACTTAAATAGATACAAATGACTTTATAATAACAATAAAATAACCCACTGTGTTATAAGGACCCATCTCTAAAGGGCAAATCACATATACCTATCTACCTACAGGCATCTTCACCACATGTTATCCACATTTATTTTCCTACCAAAACACAGAAGGATGAGGAGTTTCATAGGAATGGGCCATGCAAAGCGAGCAGGCTTCCAGTAAGACAATACAGTACTTGTCTATTCTGGAATCACTCTCAGTAAGTCCACCTTCATCAAAGCACCCTACAATAAAAATTCAAAAGCAATAAAATATATTAACAAGGCCTTAAAAGGAATAAAAACACATCAAAACAATGTCAGGCTTTTTGGCATCATTACAGGGATTACAACCAAATGGTAGAGTTTGGCAGTCACGTGGCCTACAGGGAAAAATCAAGGGTGTCTCCTGAGAGTGGCTTTGCCTGCCACATATTGGATCTGGGGACTGGGAGGACAGCACAATATTGGAGTAATTATGCAAGGGTGGCAACAAAAGTAATTAAGGGCCAACAGAAAAACATAAGCAACTTATACACGATCTTTTAGGGGACGCCATCACACAGCAGAGCAACCACAGGACCTAGAGCTCCATTCCTGGCTCCGCCACTGTGTGGTCCTGCAGCGTGACTGGACACCTCTGTGTGTGAATTTCCTCCACTACAGAAATCTAGAGCAAAACTGAATCTTCCCCAACTTCTTTCCCATTCCAATACTTTTTGAATTTACAAGTCCTCTCCTTCCTTAAGATGGACACATGCAGTCACCAAAGTGGGCAATCGCTCGGTCATTCTATGAACATTATTACAATCCATGCATTTCCTGTGCATTAACATGGATTTATATAAAACACAGTTAAATTTGCATTTTGTAAAAACAACAGATATTTTTAAATGACTCATATAAATATGTCCCAAATACTGCAGGTAACACACTTACAGTAAAATGTTATTCATTGTTTATCCAAAGTGCTTTTTTTTTTGCTGAATCTTGTACTCTACCTCTGACCCCACATTAAAAGTTCAATCTTAAAAAACAAAAGTCTGACTCCATATATGTGGGTGGTTCTAAAAGAGGCTGAGGCACAAAATGGGAGACCTTGTCAAGAGAAGCACATACAGAGACAAAACATAAGAAAGGAGGAGTAACTTTCAACATTCCTCTCAAGCAGACAAGGCTATTCCTCTCGAGTAGACAAAATGAACGTCAGCAGACATCACTCCCACAAGAAAAAGACTGTGGCGTGCTTTCTGTACAGCATGAGCAGACAGAGTGCCAAACATGCTACGGGCCCACCACTCCCCACATCTCACCCTACGGACCTCAAGTTAATTATGCACCTTTATCTCTTCCTCCAACCCAGTGCTCCTGTCTGCTCCCAAGGTAATCAGCTTAAAGGAAACCAGATCATAAACACAAGCTTCCTGACCAAGAGTCAGAGGAATAAATATGATCCAAGCAGAAACAGTACAAGGCATAAAAAGCAAAGGCAGTGAAAGGGGAAAATCACTCTCTTCAGAAGGCAACCTTATTTTCACAATGGCAAGACAATCTTGCTTCTTAGGGGCTCACACTTTCTTTTTTAATTTCAGCTTTGTTGAGGGGTAACTGACATAGAAAAGTATTATTTATTTTTTTAAATAAAAATAAAATTGTAAGTTATCTAAAGCATACACCGTGGTGATTCGATATACACACACAAGGTGAAAGAATTCCCTCCATCTAGTTAAATAGGGGCTCACACTTACACGTGTATGCCGTGTTTTGTTCTTGAAAAAACAAGCCTATCAAACCTATCATAATTTACCAGGAATATATATTTCATATATATGTAAAAATAATTGTTTTTCACATTTGCAGTGAAGATATAAGTAGGGCACATTTTAGGATAAGTTTAAATAACAATGGAAGACAACTTCAATTTTAAAACTAACATAGACGATTAATCACCATACGATGTAGGTCAATTCATTCAAGTATCACTGGGAAAGAGCAGCAGGAAAGCCCGCTCAGCTGTGGCCAACACTGCTCCAGCGGCAGCAGCAGGAGGAGGGGGATTGGAGGGGTTGGCTCGGAAAAACTAAATGTGTGGACTAGAAGTTTCCAACGATGAAAAGAAATCCAGGTTTATTCATTCACTTATTGGTACACTTAGCAAGAGTTTGCTGAACATTCCTTTTTGTCTAAGAGACCTGGCAGTATGAAATTCAAAAGTGACCTGAAGTCATGCTCGGCCCCCAGGACGTTACAATCTGCCCTGGAAATAAGGACATACTCATAAAGGGTTGACGGTCTAACGTCGTCGTTTAATTAAATGTTAAATGGGTCTCCACGATGGCCATTTCAGTTAGATGCCAGAGTAAGATTCATTCACTGCAGTAGAAAGTATTCATCAAGAAATGAATTTCTATTTCTCGAATTTCCAAGGAATTTCATTCTCTCCGAAGACCAGCAAAAGAGACGGAATCACTGGAGACAGGCACTGACTGTGCCCGCCCAAGCTATCCAGGCTACAAAGAAGAGAGCTCTGCGCGGCCACTGTGGGAAGAACAGAGCCCTCACCTTTCCGTTGTTTTACCTCTCCCTTTCCAAGGAGGGTAGGGTCGTTATCTTGGGGAAAACAGGAGGATAGAAGGAAAGAGACTTAGATGTTAGTGTAACTATGGACATTACTTCTTTTAGATAAAATGGGAAGGAAGAAATAGCAGAGCAATATCCATTTCTCAGTCTCCCACTCCCTTTTCAATCATTCGATAATTTTCGAGTACTTACTATGTGCCAGAAACCATTCTAAATGCTCTGCACACCACAGTAAACGAGAAATCCCTCAACTTCCAGCCAAGATGGAGGTGTAGGTAGACACACTGTGCCACCTTGCAACCAGAATAAGGACAACAAAAACTTAGAAACAAACAACAACAAAAACACCGCAACCAGAACTGACAGATAATTGAACTGTATGGAAGTCCGACAACCAAGGAGTTAAAACAGACACATTCGTCCAGACCCATAGGAAGGGTGGAGTGGGGTGTCATGAAGAGGGGTCGCATCAAAAAAAAGCAGTAGATGGCAGACTCCGGGCACGAGGCGGCGATTCTGAAGCAAGGCACAGCACACAAGGCCGGGCAGTCCCAAATTCGTGCACAGATAAACCAGGTGAAACTAGGGAGCGAGACAGACCACACAACCCAGGGTCCCAGCACCAGGAAATAAAGCCTAAAAGCATCAATTGAAAACACCTGTGGGGGTTGAGGTACTGGGACAGACTCCCAGCCTCACAGGAGAGTTCATTGCAGAGACCCACAAGGTCCTAGAATGTACACAATCCCCCCCACTCGGGAACCAGCACCAGAAGGGCCCAGTTTGCTTGGGGAAAGTGTCGGAAGGAACTGAGGTCTGACAGAGAGCAGAGCAAGCGCCACTGTTCCCTCTCAGACCCCTCTCCAACATGCAGCATTCTCCA
This sequence comes from Sturnira hondurensis, assembly GCF_014824575.4. Classification (NCBI taxonomy): domain Eukaryota; kingdom Metazoa; phylum Chordata; class Mammalia; order Chiroptera; family Phyllostomidae; genus Sturnira; species Sturnira hondurensis. The sequence continues at coordinate 9,617,697 of NW_028080827.1, forward strand.
AGCCCAGCAACGGGCTTGCCCCACCGTGGAGAACACCTAAGGCTTCACCCCTCACTACATGACAGGCACCACAAGACGAAAAAATGGCCGAAAGGGAAGAAGAGATCAAAGCTCCAGAACAAATACAACTAAGTGGCCAAGAGATAGACAACCTCTCAGATGCACATTTCAAACCACTGGTGATCAGGATGCTCACAGAATTGGTTGACTTTGGTCACAAATTAGATGAAAAAATGAAGGCTACACTAAGTGAAAAGAAGAAAAATGTACAGGGAACCAATAGTAATGGTAAGGAAACTGGGACTCAAATCGATGGAGTGGACCAAAAGGAAGGAAGAAACATCCAATCAGAAAAGAATGAAGAAACAAGAATTCGAAAAAATGAGAGAGACTTAGGAACCTCCAGGACATCTTTAAATATTCCCACATCCGAATTATAGGGGTACCAGAAGGGAAAAAGGAACAGCCATGAGTGGTAAACTTATTTGAACAAATAATAAAAGAGAACTTCCCCAATCTGGCAAAGGTAATAGACTGCCAGGAAATCCAGGAAGCTCAGAGAGTCCCAAAGAAGGTGGACCCAAGGAGGAATACACCAAAGCACATTATAATTACACTACCGAAGACTAAAATGAAGAAGAGAATTCTAGAAGCAGCAAGAGATAAGGGGACAGTCACCTATAAAGGAGTTCCCATCAGACTGTCAGCTGATTTCTCAAAAGAGACCTTACAGGCAAGAAGGAGCTGGAAAGAAGTATTCCAAGTCATGAAAGGCAAGGACCTACATCCAAGATCTGCTCTATCCAGCAAAGCTTTCATTTAGAATGGAAGGGCAGATAAAGTGCTTCTCAGATAAGGTCAAGTTAAAGGAGTTCATCATCACCAAGCCCTCACTATATGAAATGTTAAGGGGACTTATCTATGAAAAAGATATAAAAACATGTATAGTAAAATGATAGCAAACTCACAATTATTAATAACCACACCTAAAACGAAACAAAACAAACTAAACAAATAACTAGAACAGGAACAGGAACACAGAAATGGAGATCACATGGAGGGTTATCAACAGGGGAGTGGGAGGAGGAGAGAGGAAGGGAAGGTACAGAGAATAAGTAGCATAGACGGTAGGCAGAAAATAGACAAAGGGAGGGGCAAGAATAGTGGGGGAAATGTAGAAGCTAAAGAACTTATGACACATGGACATGAACTAAAGGGGGGAATGTAGGTGGGAGGGGTGTGCAGGCTGGGAGTGCAGAGGGGAAAAATGGGACAACTGTAAAAGCATAACCAATAAAATGTATTTAAAAAATAAAAAAAGAAAAGAAAAATTCCTGACATTCATAGAGTTTAGTCTATCAGTTGGAGACAAATACTGTGTGTGTGTGTGTGTGTGTGAGTGAGAGAGAGAGATGACAGTATTATTGATACTTTAAAGAAAAATAAGGCCAGATAAGGGAGAAGAAAATGATGGGAGGGCTGAGGGATACTATTTTAGATGGGATGGTTCAAGAAGGCATATAATACAGAAATGACTTTTGACCTGAATGAAATGAAATGAAATGCAGACATCTGGAGGAAGAGCATTACAAACAAAGGAAACAGCAAGCGCAAGGGTCCTGAGGTTTGCCTGGCTAAAGCAGAGTAAGCAACAGAAAAGGTAGTAAGAGATGAAGGGCTTACATATGCCATGTAAGGGCTTGTAGCCCATGGTAAGACTTGTTTTACTTCTGAGGTAAAAAGCCATGGGAGAGTTTTGAGTAGTGGAATGAGTAACTTGAGCTGCTGAGCTGAGAACAGACTGCAGAGCTGTGAGGGTGGCAGCCGTTGGGGGGGGGGGGCGGCGGGGGGGTATAGGACACTTTTGCAGTGGCCCAGGTGACAGAAATGATAGAAACTTGATAGTGTCAGGAGAAGTGCTGAGAAATGGTTATTATCCTAGATACACTGTCACAGAAGAACCAATGAGACTCTCTGAGGGATCGGAGGTGAAAATGAGAGAAGGAAGAGAACCAGGGGTGACTCCTGGGTGTCTAGCCTGAGCATCTGGAAAAAAGAAATTGCTACTGACTGAGATGGGGAAGACTAAGGGAAAAGCAGGTTTGGTCTGGAAAAATCAAGAGTCTGGTTCCTACAGATTGTTGCCCACTACGAAACCCTCACATCGGTTATAAAACCATGGCAACAGATGTTGAGAGGTTGCAGATTCTAAATTTCATATGGCATATCAAGGGATCCAGAATAGCCAGAATCATCTTGAAAAACAGAATAAAGTGGACTCACACTTCTCAATTTGAAAACTTACTACAAGGCTACAGTAACCAAGGCCGTACGGCACCAGAATAAGAGCAGGAAGAGCAACACACACAGATCAACAGGGTAGAATTTAAAGATAAAAAATACACCCTCACATTTACAGTCAATCACTTTCCAACAGAGGCACCAAGACCATTCAAAGTGGGAAAATAGCCTTTTCAACAAATGGTACCAGGAGAACTGGATATCAATATGCAAAAGGATAAATTTGGAGCCCAACCTCATACTGTACATTAGAAAAATGTGTTAAAGATTGAAATGTAAAAGCTAAAACTCTAAAACTCTTAGAAGAAAACAGACATAAATCTTTATGACTTGCCATATGGCAATGTTTTCTTAGATTTGACACCAAAAGCATAAGCAACAAAAGAAAAATAAATTAATTATACTTCATTAAAATTCACAGCAAAGCAGGCCATGAAAATTAAGGGAGGGAAGGAGGGAGGGAGAAAGGAAGAAAGTGTGAATAAAAGCAATATAAAATACAGAAGAGAATGATCCTCAGTCAAGTTCTTTCAGCATTACATTAACCTTTTTCACTTCCAACCACCTGCAGAAACCCTGTATTCCAGACTGTGCCCCACCCCAAGCAAGTTTTTAAGAAGGGAAAAAAAGGATCAGGAACAGTGAAGCATCAACAAATTAAATCAGCAATAATTACAGAAATTTTTTAAGGCATAATACTCCTCACCCTTCCCAACATGGGACTGGTGAGCCAACCATGAAGTGAGAATCCATCCAGTAGAGGAAAAACAGCTGTTAGCCCATGCTAAGGAAGAGAGCCCTGCGGCAGAAGATTCTGAGGCCATGTGGCCAGGTGGCCAGCGGGAACCAGAGGCTGGGAAGCCAAAGTCAAGGGCTCGCAAGATTGCCTTCTCTTCAGGCCTTTGTGTAATCCGTGGTCCGTTGGGATACAGACAAGCCTTCAGCAATAGTCACTGAAATCCGTCATCACATCAGTACTAAAACCTCAGTACCTGAGGACCTGGCTGCCAGGTAGTTTTCTGTCCAACTGACAGAAGAAAGGAGAACCCTCTCCCACCACTCCAGTTTGCTGTCCACACCCAGACCAACAAAGGTGGTGTAAAAATGTTTAATAATGCAACCGAAATCAGCAAGAGGGAGGAAAGAACTAAAGGTCAGTGCTAGAGGCCTGGGACCTTCCTCGTCTCCTCCCAGTGAAGTTTCCTCCCCCTCTGTTGGGGACCCTCACACCTGGATGCTACCCACAGTTGACCTCAGCTTCCCACTCCAACCTGGGACTACACTGCATCAGCGCTTCGCGCCAAAGCATACCCCCATACCCGGCGGTTGTCATCGTGGGGTCGGCACGATGGACATCCAGGGCCTGGGAGCAGCAAAGCAACTTTCCTGACTAGCTAGCTCAGCCTCCCAGAGGCGGGGAGAGAAGAAGCCGCAGCCTCCAGCCCAGCCCCAGGGCCGGACGCGCCAGTCGCCCGCTGCCCGGCTCAGCCCTCTGGGATGAAGTGGAACCGGCGGGCGCAGGTGGCCGGAGCGCGCCTCCCCGACTAAGAGCAGCCGCCTGCCTTACCTGGCTCAGCCCGCTGTCCCCACGCTGCTCTGCCTCCTTGCACACTGCGCCAACCTGCTGCCGTCCTTTTTTGGGTCTTTGGCGGGTATTTTCCGTCTGGCCCCACATCACTTCCCGTAAAGGAGAGCGAGGTGGGGCGGGACCTCCTCTTCACCCTCCACCTCCCGCTTCCTCCTGTCACCTCGGGGAGCACCCCCTCCCCCCGACTCCGCGCGGGTGGTGGGCTGGCGCCGCCTCTTGCGCAGCTCCCAGACCCGCTGCACCTGCTGGGTGGTCCTCTGAGCCAGGGAAAGGGCCCGCTCGCCTCCTTTGGCCCCAGCAAGGTCTCCACTGCCCCTTCCTGGAAGGCGCAAAACCTTAGGACAAGTTGTCGTTTAGGACACAGGGTGACTTTTACAAACTGCTCCAGAATCCGTGCGCTGCGAAGTATGGTTTGGTGACTCTTAACAAAACTTCTCCTCCAAAAGCCATTTTCTAACAGTGTTTCGTAGGGCATCAGATCAGTGTCTCCACCTGGTAGCGAGAAGTGCTGAGCAAAGTCTGCCCGCCCGGGGTTCCTGAAGTCCTGCGGGCTCCTCTAGGGCCAGCTGTGCGCCGGGTGTCCAGCTCTGACGCTGTCCATCCCGCCCCGCCAGCTTCTCTTCAGTAGGCCTGGACATGGCCTTCTTAGGACAAAGGAAAGCTCTGGCATTTTTGGAAATGATAGGGGGGAAAGTACATGTATTTCTGGAATAAAATGACAAACGGGGTTTCTGGTCGTGCAACCTAGTTCTGATTATAAAATCACTCCAAATTAAATTTCTAAGAGTGTTAGAGCAATTCATTTTTGTTCTTTTTTAAAAAAGCAACACACACACATACACACACACACACACACACACACACACACAGTAAGAAGAAATCTGTGAGCTTTTGCTGCCCCCCAGTGCTTCCTTCTCCCAACTCCAACAGGTTTGTGTGGGCCTGCTGGGACCTGCAACTGGGAACAGGTTTGGGGCACCGGGTCCCCACTCCGAGGCAGTCAAATTTCTCCTCCAGGGGTCTAGGCATGTCTATGCAATGGCCTTGGGCCTACCTCCATGGACTCTCAGGCAAAGCACTTCTGAACCAAATAATGCCACTTTTAAACAATGCAAAATGGCTGGATGCCCTAGTCCAGCTTCTCCTCTCATCTGTTCTCTCTCACCGATCTGCCTCTACTTGCACCACAAATTCCAGCTGCCCCCACCCACCTGCCCAACCCCATCATCCTTCCAATCTGTAACTACTTGCAGTTTGGATCACAGGACCATTACCTTCTCAGATGTGTGCCTAATTTACAAAATCACATGTAGAATAACCATTGCCAGATATTGAATATACATTCAATGTAGTATTTCCAGGTAGCTGTAACATGGTGATCTCAGAGTAAGGAACAACAGATTTTGCCATAGGGTGATGGTTTCAAGGAATGTCCCCCCATTGAGAGAAGGGCCAACAGACTGCTGTTGGTTGAGGGTAAGACAGGAAAAGTGGCCCCATGCCAACGTGTGGAGAAAGAAACAGCACTGGGAGTCACTGATCAGCTAAGACATGGAGTGGCCAACAATGCAGCACCTGCGAGTGGCTGATAAGATACTGGAAGATGCCCCTCTCCAGCCCTCCCCACTTCTGCCCTCAGCTAGGGCTGTCACCAGGAGTTTACCAGCTGGATCAGAAAACAGTGTTTAGATTCCTGTTAAAGGTGAGATGATATGGTATTTGTCTTTCACCACCTGGCTTATTTCACTTAGGATAATGCTTTCCAGTTCCATCCATGCTGTTGCAAAGGGTAGGAGCTCCTTCTTTCTTTCTGCTGCATAGAGTTTCATTGTATAAATGTACCATAGTTTTTTAATCCACTCATTTACTGATGGGCACCTAGGTTGCTTCCAGCACTTGGCTATTGTAAATTGTGCTGCTATGAACACATAACCAAAGATACTGAAATTGAGAACAGGCTGACAGTGACCAGAGGGGAGAGGGGAGGGAATTTCAGGGAAAAAGGGGAAGGGTTTGCGGGAACCAGTATAAAGGACACATGGACAAAAACAAGGAGGGGTGGGGTGGGAAAGGGAGGGAGGTGGGGAGGGCTGGGGGGATGGGCTGGGATGGGGTAAAAGGCAGAAAACTGTACTTGAATAACAATTAAAATAAAATAAAGTTTAAAAAATTTTTTACACTAATAAAATAAAATAGATCCAACAGTTAACCATTAACCACTAAAATACTCCCAGTTAACCTATGATCATGTGACAGAACATTCCTAGTAGATGACAAATGATTTAGTGAAAATAAAAGATTTCACATTCAGAAAAAAAAGACAGTGGTGCTATGGCCCATTTATTCATTCAGTGAGTCAAGTATTAGGTACTGGAAATGCAAAAATGAATGAGATAAGTTGGTCTCTGCCCTTAGGGAACTTGAAAGACCTAGTAAGCAGTTAACTTCAGTGCGGTCAGATAAAACCCCTGGTAAGGAAGGTAAAGCCTGCCACTGAACACAGATTAATGACATCAAATCCAGACTTCCCAGAAAAAGCAATCTTCCCAGAAAAAAGCAATGTATAATTTTTAAAGTACATCAAAAAAACTATCGAGAGTAAAATACAATCCATGGGATGGGAGAAAATATTTACAAATCGTATACCTGATAAGAATGTAGTATCAGGCTGTATACAGAACTCTTACAACTCAACGACAAAGAAGACAAACAACCCAATTAAAAAGTGGGCAAAGGACTTCCATAGACATTTTCCAAAGAAAACATAAAAATGGTCAACAAGCATATGAAAAGATGTCCAATGTCTTAGTCTTTAGGGAAATGCAAATCAAAGCCATAATGAGATACTACTTCACACCCACTAGGTTGGCCATAACTTTTTTTTTTTTAAAGAAAAGAAAAATAAACCCTGGCTGGTATGGCTCAATGGATTGAGCACTGGCCTGTGAACTGGAGTGTCACTGGTTCAATTCCTGATCAGGGCACATTCTCCAGGTTATGAGCCAGGTCCCCAGTTGGGAGTGTGCAAGAGACAACTGATTGATGTATCTCTTGCACATCGATGTTTCTCTCCCTCTTTCTCCCTTACCCTCTCTCTAAAAAATAAATAAATAATTGTTTAAAAAAGAAAATTGTGTGAGTGAGGATGTGGAGAAATTGGAACCCCTGTACGTTGCTAATGGGAATGCAAAATGATGGCGTTACTTTGGAAAATAATTAGGCAATTCTTCAAAAAGTTAAACAGAGAATTACCATGTGCCCCCCAATATTAAAAACATGTATTCTAACAAATATTTGCACCTGAACGTTTATAGAGGCACTACTTACAATCATCAAAGGTGAAAACAACCTAAATGTCCATCAGTGGATGAACAAATAAACAAATTGTGGTATATACATACAGAGGAGTATTATTCCGCTATACAAAGTATAAACAGTGGTACCTTGGCATTCATTAATTTGTTCCAGAATTTGTGGCAGGCAAGCAACAAGTGATAAAGCATTTTCTTTTTCGGGGCAGCATTATGACTCATACAAGTTCTAGCAAGTGCAACGAGCCCCAAGCAAGTGCCGAGTGTTGAAACATTTTTTCTCATCAAAATGCAGTGAGTACCGGGTTTGAGGAGTTCTGTAGCCAACGAGTACCAAGGTAACTGAAGCACTGATACATGCTACAGTATGGATGAACCTTGAAAACGTTATGCTAAGTGAAGGAAGCCAGTCACAAAGGGTCACAGCATGTATGATTCCATTTAAATGAAGCATGCAGAAGAGGCAAATGCACAGAGACAGAAAGCAGACTGGTTGCCAGGGGCTGGGCCCATGGGGAACACAGAGTGACTGCTGCTGCACAAGGAGCTTCTTTTTGGGAAACGAAAATGTCCTGAACTGGATAGAGATGAGTTGCACGACTCTCCAAATGTAGTACATGCCACAGGTCTGTACAATTTTAAAAGGTTAACAGTTAATTTTTTCATGTGAATTTTGTTTCCATTTTCAGAAAAAAAAGTATTTGGTCTAGCAGAGAAAAAAATGAGACAGAAAGTAAGGAAGTGCTCAAAGAACGACATGCACCTGTCGGAAGGACATAGGGTCCCTCCAGGGAGAGGGCTGCTCCTCAGCTAAGGACTTACCTATTTTTATTAGGACTGTGAATGTTGCTGCTTTTAAGATACATTAACAGAATTTTTCAAAAATGACCGCTCTGAACACTGTGGTTGTCAAAGTATATTCTTAAGGTAGGTATTTTATTTTATTTTTTTAGATTTTATTTATTTATTTATCTTTAGAGGGGAAGGAGAGAGGAAGAGAAACATCAATGTATGGTTGCCTGTCATGAGTCCCCTGCTGGGAGTTGGCCTGCAGGGAACTGGCCTGCAACCCAGGCATGTGCCCTGACTGCGAATGGAACCGCGATTCTCTGGTTCGCAGGCCTGTGCTCAATCCACTGAGCTATGCCAGCCAGGGCTTAAGATAGGTATTTTATACCTACTTGTAATTTTTAGAAATCTTGTTTTGTATTTGTTAAACTGAACACAATTTTTAGACAATGTTTAATATTACTTGTTATATACAAAATAAACATTTTTTTTAAAAAAAAGGCATTATACTCACCTGGCAGGAGAGATACCATGATTGAGTAAGCGGTCTTCCCAGCACATCCACTGCACTTCGAATGTGCTGACCCCTGTGATTTCCCCAAATGTGGGAAACTCGACTGCATAATTTGTGGTGGTGGGGAATGTGTTTGCAGTCTCCCCTGGCTAAAAAGTTAAATAGAATAAAATATATATATGTATTTTTAAAAGGATCAGTAGCCAGTTTGAAGGGGCTCCAACTGGGCAAATCTGGGACAATCTGAACATTAAAATAAGTCACTATAGTGACGGTCAGGATTGGCTTTGTGGTCATGCAATTTGTAGTCACACAGGGCTGTGCACTCAGAATTTAGTGCTCTGGAGTTACCATCATAGAATTCTTGATAATTTCATCTTTAAATCCATGTTTTATAAGTGAAATCTGATGGCACAATAAAACATGCTGGGGGCTTGGAGTCTGCTCACACATGGTTCTGACTCCTATAGCTGCCCAACTCCTCACCCCTGGGTTTCAGCCAGCCTTGCATTCACGGTCTTGCTCCAGGGTACGGACACCTCGCTCTAGGTGAGAGCTTCCCTCGGCTGAGGGAAGCCCACATTCCACCATCACCTTCCACTAGGGCACGAGTGCAGGAGGAGTTAAGGGTTGGGCATGTGCCCCACAGCACCATGGAAGATGGGCAAAAAGTGTCACAAGACATTCCCTGTACCACACATCAGGGGCTTCCTTTCACTACCACCAGGAATCAAGAATGTCCGGGCACGGATGTTGTAATCCCCTGGGACTTGCTGTAGTTGGAGTGGCGGACCGTGAGGAGACTAACCTCCTCATCCGCACCTGGGGCCCTGCATTTCGATTTTGCATTGGGCCCCACAAATCATGCAGTCAGCCCGATGATAGTCATAGATTGTAACACAGGGAATAAAATAGGAATCTGAAAATCATGCTGACACATCATTTCTACAATATTCCTACCGGAAATGCACAACCTGAATCTGTGGAATCACGCGGAAGCATTAAACAAACCCAAATTAAGAAACACTTTATAAAATAAATCAGTGTCCCTAAAAAAATGTGTCGATGTCATGAAAGACAATGACCGAGGAACTACTCCAGAATAAATGAAACCAGAGACATGGCAACCAAACTCAAATGTGATCCTGGATTGGATCGCAGAGCAGGAAAAAAAATTGTCTTTTGCTTTGAAGGACATTAATGGGACTTGGTAGAATTTGGACAAAATCTGAGATTAGGTAATAATATTGTATTAACCTTAACATCCTGATCTTGATCATTATACTGCAACTAGGAATAAGAATATCTTTGTTTTCAGGACTTGCACACTGAACTACTTAGGGGTAAAAAGCATCATGTGAGCAACTTATTGTCACGGGTTTAGAAAAATAATGGGAGTTTGTATGTAAAACACACATACATAAATATGGAAAGATGAGAGGAAGATTACATCAAACATGGTAAATTTTAACATTTGTGGAATCTGGGTAGGAGGTATGTAAACATTCCTTTTATTATTTTTTCACCTTTTCTCTAAGTCCAAAATTACTTCAAAATAATAATTTAGAAAAACATGTAAAAGTCTATTCAGAAAATCCCCCAGGATCAACTCGAGTGGCCCACTTGATACCGTCATTGCCTTGGCTTCCCCCTCTTTTTCCTCTCCTATCTTGCACTCCTGATTTTGGAGTTAGAATAGATTTATAGTGAGACTGGAGAAACCATCCCCTGATTCTGTTAACTGGAAGGCCTTGGTACTCCTTTCCCAGAAGCACTGGTGAGGATGAACACGCACTGCTGGGGAGACCACTGACAATTTGAAATGCTCAGTGGTCATGGTTGTTAATGGGCTGAAATTGACAGAAGCTGCTGCCGCAACGTGGCTCTCTAGGATGTCAGACATAATAGAATGTTTGAACAGCAGGCGGCAGGACATAACTACACTGGAAAGTAAAGGTGGAGTGCAACCAGACTGTCTTGACTAATAGGGATCCATGTGATGGCTAATAGATTCATGGTACCCTTTTAAAGTGTGTGCTTCAGTGCCTTTTAATGTATTCAAAAAGATGTATGCTCACCTCTATCTAGTTCTAGAACATTTTCATCACCTTACATCCATTACCAGTCCCTTCCCTTACACCCATCCCTTATCCCTTCTGTCCCCTAGTCCTCCGCAGTCATTACTCTACTTTGTCTCTATATGCATTTGCCTGTTCTGGACATGTCATACAAATAGAATCACTTTTTTAAGAGTTTATTTATTTTTAGACAGAGGGGAAGGGAGGGAGTGAGTTAGAGAAACATCAATGTGTGGTTACCTCTCATGTGGCCTCCAACCCAGGCATGTGCCCTGACTGGGATTCAAAATGGCAACCCTTTGGTTCGCAGCCCGTACACAATCCACTGAGCTACACCAGCCAAGTAGAATTACTCTTATACCCACCTTGCTTTCATGTTTTCAAAGTTTAACCAAGTTGTAGTATGCACCAATATTTCATTCCTCATTAGGGCTAATATTCTATAGTGTGGCTATACCGCAACTTATTTACCCATTCATTAACTGATAGACATACAGGCTATTTCCACTTTTTAGCTACTATAATAATGATGTTATGCACATTTGTGTGCAAACTTTTGTGTGGACATGTTATTTCTCTCAGGTATGTATGTAGTAGAATGGCTAGGTCATATGGTAACACTAGGTTTACTTTTGAGGAAGCATCCAACTGTTCCACAGCAGCTACAATGTTTTACATTTCCACCAGCAGCGTATCAAGGAGGGTTCTAATTACCCACATCTTCGCCAAACTTTTTGATTGCAGTTATACTACTGTATGTGAAGTGGTACCTCATTCTGGCTTTGATTTGAATGGCTGCAGTATCTTTATTGGGAAAAAAATCAATTCATCCTACTAAACTGACTAATGCATCCTTCTCTGAAAGAGGATCAAAAGCAATTCAATTTAACTTGATGTTAAGACGATTATTCCTTGGATATAATAGGATTATGTATTGCTTACCCATCATCATGTAACTTATGTACTCTGTAGGAAGAGTCTATGTTCCTGCCTTTGACTTTGGGCTTGACCACATGGCATGCTCAAAACCAACAGAATGTGAAAAGATGTGTTATTTGCCACAACTGAGCATAAGTTTACAATTCTGTTTCCTCAGTTTCTCACTCTCTCTCAACCCTCTACTCCACCTTACCTCACACAGGGGCTGCTCCTTGAGGCTGGGCCCACACTGACGAAACACACATAACAGAACCCCAAGCAAAAACAAGCCTGTCAGACCCCTGGCTGGGGTAGGTCAGTGGATTGAGTTTGGGCCTACAAACTGGAGGATCAAGGTTCAATTCCCAGTCAGGGCGCATGCCTGGTTTCAGGCCAGTTCCCAGCAGGGGATACATGAGAGGCAACCATACATTGATATTTCTCTCCCTCTCTTCTTCCCTTCCCCTCTAGAGACAAATAAATAAATTTTTTTTAAAAAAGCCTGTCAGATAGTTGGTATTAGTATATTAAAAATTTTATATACTTTATATGCCTAAAAGTCTCAAAAGTTCAGTTAACTGTTAAAGGTGCTGATTAAATCAGCAAATACAAATGTGTTCACTTTTGTATTTTTTGTTCTAGTGAACGTACTACTTTTGTAATTCTTTCTTCATTTACTTAAAAAAAAAATACCCATACTGTCCATTCAACCTGAATTGCTCAGATTAAGTTATAATGCATTTACTTTCAAGAAAATCAATACAAATAAGTTTATTTTTAAAAATGAGTTTAGTTTTTAAAAAGCACTTTGTACATATGTGATTACATTTGTAGCTCTCATTGAAAATATCAAGTTTAACAGTGTTAGGTTAAAAACTAATATAAAAAAATACAAAAAGAAGAAAAAAATAAACAAAAAAGTATCAGTTCTTCGCAACCTCAAAATACCCTTTAACTACATGAGTAATAGCTTCAAAACAAATTAACTCCTCCCTAACCACCATTATTAATGCAAATTTGCTTATATTAAATAGATTTGTGTCATCTTTGCCACCCTATATAACACCCTATACCCTCTCTAAAACCATTTGATTTGAGCCACCCCAACTCTCAATGTACTTCTCCACTCTTCCTGGGATGAGAAAGGGCTGGAGTTGAAAGACTGAGGAAGGCTAACTGTAGGCTAATTGAGAGGCATTCTGCCTGAGATGGTTCACTTGGTTCACAGCACCTACAAAGACTACAGCAAACACCATTCCCAGCTACTGTATAGATACAGGCTAAATTGTTACCTATGATACTGTATGTACTGCACTCCCAGAAAATGTCTACTAAGAAACAAAATATCTCTAAAGACATTCATTTTTGCTTAAAAGAGAATTACTAATCTGTCCTGGTGAAAAGACATACAATGGCAAATAAAAGTAAACACTGAGATTGACAGTGCGAGTTTTAAAAACCATCATCTATGATTTATTTATGTTTAAAATATATTTTGAGAAGTTTTTACAAGACTACTTTTGGTCAATGTATAATTTCAAAGAAAATTTAAGCAATTACAGTTTAACTGCATGTAGCTTTAACTTTTCTTCTCTTCTGATTTCTCTGCCAATTTCAATTTCTCTTTTAATTCCTTCTGATCTCTGGAATTTTGTTGAAATATCGGTTGAAAAATATATATTCCTCCAGCAATTCCAAGGATGCTAGCAAAAAGTAGTTGTGGAAAAGTCAATCTCCCAAACATTTTTTCAATAAATGCCACACGTTGCAAAGATGGTTTTGAAAAGTTATACTCCACTCAGGAAATCTCTCCAGATCTATGTGCAAAGTAAATGAAAAACAAAGCAGTAAGTTAGAACAAGATTCTTTTTAGATTTCATGTTACTACTTTGCTCCAGAGTGAACAGTGCTTTTGTCATATGTAAATATCACTTACTGATTAAACTAAAAACAGAATGTATTTGTATTTAGGGAGTATGGAAAAGAGGGCTAGGGGATGGTGTAAAACAAAGCCAAATCCTGTTATAGAATGTTCTCAATGGTTTAAAATGGATGATTTAAAAGGGCAGAAGTGGGACAAGGGTGAGCCAGTCTTTATGCCTTTAAAGCATACCAATCCCATCTGGAAGTAGAAGATAGAGAAATGTTACTTTTCATTATTTGCCCATTTTTATTATCTCATATTTTTGGCAATATGTATAATTAAAAGCAACAGTTTAAAAAAACAGGCTAAAATTTTATGAGTCCCTTTGATCCTTTACTAAGTACAAGTAGACATCAAGTATAAATCATTTGCCATCCATTTTTGACAAAAATATAACAGATTTGGCTGGTTTTACTTCTAATAGAGGAGTTAAGACTCTAGCACTTCTTGAAAAGTTACACTCCTTGCCAAATCTTAGTCTCTGGAGAAACCAGGTAGGTGTTTATGAACGAGGATAACAGAGCAAATAATTTATGTGTTTTCATTATTAAAACAATATTTCATGGCCTCCTAGATCAATCTCGAAGGTCACGAAAACATTAGGGGCAGAACTGATACTAGAAACTAGTTTGCCCTTAATCACTAAAATGTAACTTACTTTTTATTAATCTTGGAGAGAAAAAACCTGTTTTCTCTTGGATTCTACCATTAACTCAGATGAATGACACCAGTAAGCATCTGTTGAATCAATGTCTGCTAAATGTTAAAAAGAAAGAAAAAGAGCCATTTATTTGCTCTTTGGAAAACTGATCATTAAACCATGCCAATAATAAGAAAGCTGTTCTTCTGCCACCAGCTGGCTGATGCTGACCAAGTCATTTCATGTCGTTTTCTAAACCTCATTTTCCATATCTCTGCAACAGGCTACCCTGCCCACCTTGTGCAACAAATTGTTATTGTGTGGTCACCCAAACATGTTTATAATTATCATTACAGGCATACCTCGGAGATACTGCAGATTTGCTTCTAAACCACTGTAATAGAGAATTTCACAATAAAGCAAGTCTCACAAATGATTTTGGTGTCCCAGTGCCTATAAAAGTTATGCTTACACTGAAGTCCGTTAAATGGGTGATTGTGTTTAAAAAACAAAGTACATACCTTAATTTAAAAATACTTTATTGCTAAAAAATGCTAACCATCATCTGAGCCTTCAGTGAGTCGCAATCTTTTTGCTGGTGGAGGGTCTTGCTTCGATGTTGATGGCTGCTGACCAATCAGGGTGGTGGTTACTAAAGTCTGGGGTGGCTGCAGCAATTTCTTAAAATGAGTGAACAATGAGGTTTGCTGCTTGCATTGACTCTTTCTTTCACGAAGGATTTCTCTGTAGCATGCGATGCTATTTGACAGCATTTTACCCACAGCAGAACTTCTTTCAAAATTGGAGTCAATCCTCTCAAATCCTGCTGCTGCTTTGTCAATTAAACTTATGTAATATTCTAAATCCTTTGTTGTCATTTCGACAATCTTCACAGCATCTTCGCCAGAAGTAGACTCCGTCTCGAGAAACCACTTTCTTTGCTCATTCATAAGAAGCAACTCATCTGTTCCAACGCTTGCTGCTTCACCTTGCGTTTTTATGTTATTGAGCCGGCTTCTTTCCTTAAACCTCTTGAACCAACCTCTGCTAGCCTCAAACTTTTCTTCTGCAGCTTCCTCCCCTCTCTCAGCCTTCATAGAATTGAAGAGAGTTAGGGCCTTGCTCTGTATCAGACTTTGGCTTAAGGGAATGTTGTGGCTGGTCTGATCTTCTATCCAGACCACTAAAACTTTCTCCATATCAGCAATAAGACTGTTCCGTTTTCTTATCATACGGGTATTCAGAGGAGTAGCACTTTCAATTTCCTTCAAAAACTTTTCCTTTGCATTCACAACTTGGCTAACTGTTTGGCGCAAGAGGCCTAGCTTTCGGCCTATCTCAGCTTTCGATAAGCCTTCTTCACTAAGTCTAATCATTTCTAGCTTTTGATTTAAAGTGAGAGATATGCGACTCTTCCTTTCACTTGAACACTTACAAGCCATTGTAGGATTATCAACTGGCCTAATTTCAATAGTGTTGTATATCAGCAAATAGGAAGGTCTAAGAAAAGGAGACTACCAGAGGAAGGGCCAGCGGTGCAGCAGTCAGAATGCTGAACATTTATCAATTAAGTCCAACGTCTTCTAATGTGAGCATAGTTCGTGGCAGCCCAAAACAATGACAATTGTAACACAGAAGAGCACTGATCACAGATCACCATAACAAATATAACAATAATGAAGTATGAAATACTGCGAGTTACCAAAAGGTGACACTGACACACAAAGTGCACAAATGCTGTTGGGAAAATGGCGCCGATGGACTTGCTCCTCTCAGGGTTGCCAGATGTTTAAAAAAACAAAAACAAAAAAACCGCAATATCTGCGAAGCGCAATAAAGCAAAGCGCAATGAAACGAGGTATGCCTGTATTATCACCATTACCATTCAGACTTCTCCCACCGTTCAGCTCTCACTCCGAGTCACTGACCCCGCCTCCCGCCTGTCCCAGCAAAGGGTGATGATATCCGCTCATTCCAGCAGTTTCCGGATCCCGGGGCCCAGAGACATCAAGACCGGAGCCGGCAGCAACTCCGCGACACAGGGAAATGCCTATGGCAAAGTGCGGGCAAGTGCAAGGCTAAGTTTAGTGGCCCGTAACAAAACTGCAGCAACCCGGCAGCGAAACCGCTACCTTAGTAAGTTCGCAATAGTTGCCCTTTCCCAGATCCCTCCGCGTCTGCCCAGGACGGCTGCTCGCAGAGGCCAAACTTAGTGAGTTCAAAAGCAGTGCGCGCTGCGACAGCCTACCTCTGTGGAGGAAGGTGGTGGCCCCGATCCCCAAAGCACCGGCGGTATGGAGCGAGGGCCCAGCGACAGCAGCCTCTTTTTCCGCCGTCTCCAGAGCCGCTCCCACGAGAAGGTGAAGCTGCGAAAGAGAAAGTCGGTTCTCTACGTGAGCCCCGAGCACAGCTCGGGGCGCCGCGGAGGTGAGTGAGAAGAGGACACTCAGAAAGAGGTGGTGAAGGGAAGTCGCGGGCTCGGAGCGAGGGCTCCACCTGCTGGGTGGGGTTGCCAAGAAATCGATGTGCGCTGGTGACAAGATTCTTCACCCCTGCCACTTGCAAGGCAGTGTTTTGTGTGTTGTTTAGTGCCGCCTAACCCGCAGCCATGTGAAGTGAGCGGGCATGAAGCGGCCATCCTATTAGTTTAGAGGGGGCACCCAGGCCAGGCGTTACCCAAGCTTTAGCAGCTGCGAGGGGCTGATTCCTGGAGTGGGACCAGTCCGACCCTGCCCTACTTCATTTGTTCGCTCTGTCTGTCTCTTTGGTAGGGATGATATTGGCAGTAGAAAAATCACCCCAGCAAGTTGCGGGGAGGGTGGATTTAATAAAAAGATGGACTCCTCATTCATTAATTATTGACTGTAGGCTTTTATGTGACAAGGACAGAATGGGCGGTATAAACTGAATGCCTAGTTACTCCTCTGGAAACCTGAGGCCAACAAAGAGGAAATGTATACATTCAACAAAAATTAAAACAATTAGTACATTTTTAAGAAAAGAAAGGGGAAATCTTTTTGCTAAATGGAAAGTGAGGGTGGGAGGAGTGTGACCGGGCTTTAGGGGTGGTGGGGAGGAGAGCCTGCTGGGCCCCAGCCTTCCCCTAACCCACACATTGTTAGAAGTTGCGTGCCAGCAAGGTAAAGGTTAGTGAGGACAGTAAATTACCATACTTTCAACAGTTTTTTTCCTTCCACCCCAGGTCACAGAGAAAAGGCCGGGGCGGGGGGTGCGCCGCGGCAGACAACAGAGAGAGTCCAGTGAGTGGACTATCTTCTTCTAGTGTCTCTGTAAGAGGAGAGTTCAAATGAGGCATGTACGTTGTGTTGAATGTAGCAATTGTCCGAGAAACACTGAGGATGTGTTTCATGAAAATAAGGGAGGAGACTTGACAGGACCCCAGAATGACAGCAAAGAATCACAGTGGATCAGAGGTAGGCTGCAAACTCAGATACTCAGGAGATCAACGCAGACAAGGCTAAATAAGTCAAAGCACCCTCTATTTCAGTACCAGTCATTTGCCAGTGGAGCTCTGTGTTGCCAGATCTTAGTTTTGAAATGCTGCAATAGAGACTTTAATATAAATTCTGATTTTTTAAAATTTTGGCAACTAAATTTAAATTTAAAAATAATACTCTGTATTTAGCCTAGCGCTGTCCATCAATGGTTAACAGCAGGATGTTGGAGTCAGCAGACAGACCTGGTTTTGAATCCTGTTTAGTCATTTACAACCATTTTGACTTTGGACAAGGCAATTTACTCCTGGGCCTCAGTTTCCTCGTTTGTAAAAAGGGCAAATATCTACCCCATAGCATTATTTTCAGGACTAAATGAGATAATGCATGAAGAGAAATAAACTCAGTGCCTGACTATTGAGTTTATATAAAAATGTACGGATCATTTTATAAGTCATTGTTTGGCACATATACAAAAAGTTGCTACCTAAATTAGTAATTTGTTAGCTGGTTTCTTTCACTAGATACACATATAGGATCCATCTAAGGCCTTAATTAATCCAATCTTTTTCGGTACTTATCTTCTCTTTATACAATAAGTTGCAAGAATGATTGGTTAAGTGAAAGGAGTGGTAAATCACCCAACAGTGAGGCCGTGCTTTGAGAATGGTTTGGAGGGGCCCAAGTTCACTAATGTGCCTTAGCAGAGCCTGGACAAAGGGGCCAAACAGAGCAGCAGACTTTAGTTCTACAAGCAACACTTGTGCCACAATTACCAGTCTTGTTTTGTTTTTCAGATCTTCTCGGTGAAAACATTTACCTGGTCTTGTTTACCATAACATTACGAATATGTAACTGCTTTTTAGTCCAGACAAGTTTTGTTCCAGATGAGTACTGGCAGTCTCTTGAAGTTGCACATCATATGGTTTTCAAATATCCTTTGTAGTTTCTTCTCCAAATTAGGAATGTGTGTATTCCTCTTAGGAACTGTGGCAGTTTCTGTTACACATTTTCAATCAGTCCTCCATATTTTCTCCAAATAATTTTAATTTATCAAAGTACACCCTTATTTTATGCTAATTTTAAAAATATATTTCTTTTATGCATAAAAATACATATATATTTCTTTGATGTTAATGTACTTGACTTAACCTTTAGCATATATTCCCACAGTGCTCATTACTGTGAAGGACATATACAAGGTAAAAAAGCACCTTTCTGTCTCGAAGAAGTTAAGAGTTTAGTTGGCCAATTGCATTTTTAAATATCTAGTATAAAAGGCTGTTTTTTTAAATGCTGTGTCTTTGAGCTGCTATCTACAAAAATGACATAGTTTTATATATGAAAATGAAAGTAGTTTTTGTTTCAATGCTATTTAACATTAGTCCTTAATATTACTAATTATGGCTATTTGACCTGGGAATGGACAGAAAGATTAAGAGGTTACACTTACCCTTTAATCTTTGCAAGCATTTACAAGATTCTGCATCTTTTGGGGAAAGATAGTGTTCAGCTGCTGGTAAGTTTTAAATAAGAGTAATCAAAGTTCTTAAAAGTCGATTTATTCCATCTTCTTTTAAATGTTAGTGTATATTAACTAAATGGTATTATTGGTATCATGAAATTTGTTTTTAAAAGGCTACTGTTGCTAAACTCTGACCATATCTGGGAAGCACAGGGTTCCAAAGACATCCTGTGATGTAAGTCTTTAATATGTGCTAAGACACAAGACTGAGCATGAAAGTGTCCTGCTGGGAGCAATCCTGCTAAGATTTTCATAATGACTACATTATATATTAATCACTTAGACTTTAGAAGTATATTTCCTTCATAATCACTTGAGAGCAGGTTGTATCTTGTTTCTTTAACTTGTGAGCAGAAGACCATGTTGTATGAGCTTATGAAGATTAAATACATTTAAACCCACTGAGAATTTAGTATTGAAATTAAAACTTAGAAAAATTAGTTTGACAAAAATGTAATGATATGCACAATTATTGTGCTTTGTGGTAATTAGGCATCAATAGTAAACAGGGCTGTAATTCCTGGATCGTGGGTTTCTGGGGTTATCTGTTAGGAGAGGATGCAAAGGAAGAACTAATGGCGCAACAGTTTCTCTAACCTCACTGTCAGGATCCTTTAGCTTCATCAAGTGGGACTCAGAACTTTGGGCCTTCCCCACTTTCTGTTAGGGAAGTACCCCAGAATTACAAAGGCAGTCTACATCCTGAGGGGTTTTTGAAGAACCTCAGACACTGAAAGACACTGAGGTTCTAGGAGGCAGGGGGTTGTTTGTTTTTGTTTTTTAAGGCAAGATTGTACCCTGCCCTTCCCAATGGTATTTGACTCACCATTACTGAGAAACAAGGATCAGACCTGTGAAGTGGATCATCAGGAAGTATCCTGAGCAGTAGCAGAAATTCTGTCATGGACACAGGCAGAACTTAGGAACTGTGAATTCTCTTTTCTCCTTTCAGGGACAGCCACTAACTTGTAGGTCATGCAGGGTATAGTCTGCGTAGTCTGGAACCATGGGCAGATACACATAATGTCACCAAGGATGTCTCATATCCCAGGAAGTAAGTTGTATTATCAGTGAAGAGGTCTTCAAGATAGAAAAACTTCTTAGTCCTCCAAGACCTGCCCACCGCCTTCAACCTGTAGTTGAACCTCCTGGCCATTTTGTGATTTAAAGGAAACCTACCCTGGTCACAATCCCTACCCCACACCACAACCCCTCCCCAAAAAGTAGCTGGTCATGTTCCAGGTGGAGGAAATTAGGATACTATGAGTCATTAATACTGTCATACTGATTATTTTAAATAAAGACCATATAATGTTGAACTAGAAGGGGTCAGAGAAGTGAAGTATTTACATAGACAAAGGTCACAGCATGCTAAAAGCAGAGCTAAAACTAGATCCAAAGTCTTTCCAAATCGTTTCTCTCTAAACTGTGTAAGGTGTGTGCACAAAATGAGGGATGACTTAGAGCTACACTGTCAGTTATGGTAGCCACCAGCCACATGTGGTTATTCAAATACTTGTGAGTAGTCCGAACTGAGAAGTGCTGTAAGTGTATATTATATTAAAGTACATATTAGATGTCGAAGACCTAGTATGAACTAAAAATGTAAAATATTTCTATAATATTAATATTGATTAAAATGAATATTTTAGATATATTGGGTTAAACAAAATCATTTTACTTGTTTGTGATTTTTTAACTTTTTAACTTGGTTACTATAAAATTTTAGATTACATATGTGGTTCATTCTATTTCTGCTAGACAATTCTGGCTTAGAACATGTGAGGAGAAAGAAGAATAAGAAGGGAGGCCTGCCCTGGGTGGTGTGGCTCAGTGGATNATATGGTAGCCACCAGGCACATGTGGTTATTCAAATACTTGTGAGTAGTCCGAACTGAGAAGTGCTGTAAGTGTATAAATATTGATTAAAATGAATATTTTAGATATATTGGGTTAAACAAAATCATTTTACTTGTTTGTGATTTTTTAACTTTTTAACTTGGTTACTATAAAATTTTAGATTACATATGTGGTTCATTCTATTTCTGCTAGACAATTCTGGCTTAGAACATGTGAGGAGAAAGAAGAATAAGAAGGGAGGCCTGCCCTGGGTGGTGTGGCTCAGTGGATTGAGTGACAGCTGGCAAACCAAAAGGTTGCTGGTTCAATTCCCAGTCAGGGCACATGCCTGGGTTGTGGGCCAGGTCCCCCAGTGGGGGCCACGCAAGAGACAACCACACATTGATGTTTCCCTCCCTTCCCCTCTCTCTAAGAATAAATAAAATATTTTAAAAAATAAAAGAAGGGAGACCTGATGGGGTACCACAGTGGGGGCTTGGTGTTCAAGATTTACCCCTGACGTGTTCCTTTTCTTCTTTACCCCACACTACTACTTTCTTTTTTCCAGAAACCATGTGAAACTATTATTTAATTTTTGTTAGGTCCTTCCTTACTGTCGTTAACTTTTCCAGTTAACCTGGAAAATGATGGTACCCTAAGTGTCTGGAGAGACTGCTAATAACCGAGATTAGAACTCTACTTATTTTTGTGTTGAGCTAAAATCTACCTGCTTTTAAATTTAAGATTTTTACATGACAACTTTTCAAAAAGTTTTATTTATCCAGGATGAACATCTCTAGTTCTAAACCTCATAATCAGATAATGTCCTCTAAATATCTTGTAATTAATACCCATCTTAAAATGAGGGTCTACAAACTGAGCATAATATTGAAAGTTAGGGTAACTGGTTCAGAAGAGTATAGTGGGACCATTTACTTCATAAATACTACACTTCTCTCGGTGCACGAGGATTCTTTTAGTTTTTTTAGTGGCCACCTTACACTGTTGGCTCATATTAAGTTTGTAGCCAAATTGAGTTTTCAAATGAACCACTTTCAGGCCTGAAAGGTAAGCATGGAGCTTATAGATCTCCATGCAGAGTAAACAAAAGGTATGTAACAGATGCCCTTTACTACATGTTATGAGGCACAGTTTAAGTGAGAATATGAAGTACAGCATACTTATAACTCTAAGATTTAAGCAATTATTTACAGGCTAATGAAAAGAAAAAGAACACAAAGCTAAAGTGTTAGAAACGACAGACAACTGAAAGTTATGCAGCTCTAATTATAATGTAAAGTTAATATTTTGAGCCAACAATATATAAATTTATATATCTTTAGAAATATATTTTGAATAAACCAACATTAAATAATGCTCTACAGCAAAGTGTTATTTTGTTAATGATAACTATGACACATTTTTTAAAACTCTAAGATGCTAATGTATAGCATTAAAATTACTAACTCAAAGCCCTGGCTGGTGTAGCTCAGTGGATTGAGCGCGGGCCTGCGAACCACACAATCGCGGTTCGATTCCCAGTCAGGGCACATGCCTGGGTTGCAGGCTGGTTCCCTGCAGGCCAACTCCCAGCAGGGGACGCACGAAAGGCAACCATACATTGATGTTTCTCTCCCTCTCTCCTTTCCCCCTCTAAAGATAAATAAATAAAATCTTAAAAAAAGATTACTTTAAAAAAAATTACTAACTCGATAAGTTACAAGTGATGGGCAAAAGTAGGTTTAGAGCTGTTCCTATGGAAAATAATACAATAATAAGTATAATAAAAGAATAAACTCTTTTGTTTCAAATACTCACAACTGTAAACCTACTTTTGTTTACCCCTGTATATATAATCTTTTAATTTCTTTTAAATTTTCTCTTAAATTTACTTTAATGTCATCTAAATATTATCTTATTTTCTATACTGTAAGATGGGGAAGCATTGTAACTTAATAGCTAAGATTATAGGCTTTGGAGTCAGGGAGACCTGTGTTTGATCCTAGCTTTCACATTAACTAGCTACACAGCCCTGGGAAAGTGACCTAACTCTCTGTGCCTCTGTTTTCTCACTTAAAAAACAGTATCTATTCCATGGGATTGTTTGGAAGATTGAATGAGCTGTACTTGATATATATAAAGTACATACTTAACATGACACCTAGTACACACTACTATAAACATCTTATTTTAAATTAACTATTGTTATGCTAATGAAACTAATTATGCTTCTAAAATAGAACCTTAACACAATGAAATGGTTTGCTGGCTATTTAAATTAAATTAAAATTAGTAGTGTTTTATATATGTGTGTGTGTATATATACATATGAGAATGGTAAAACTACTTTGGGTATTTAGATGAAAAATTAATGTAATTTTTGTAGAAAAACAGCAATTTTTTGCAGGAGAATAGAACAATACAGTATGTTTACTTTTGTACTAAGAATGGCTTTCAGTTGATAGTTGGATTAGCTTGTTGATATCTTTCGGTGATTCAGTGTGAACCAGCAGATGTATAATATCTTTTAATATCTTTTTTTCCCACCAATGAAGATTTGGATTCCTAGACTTGCCCAGGCACTTCTGTCTGCTATAGCTGACTTGAAGCTTTATTCATTAATGAAGCAACTAGAAAATCAGCAAGTAGCAAGATGGGTGGTAAGTCCTAAACATTTTAGAAACTATATGCCAGTTATCTCATTCCTATAAGCATGAAAGACAGGGAACAGCATCGATTCCCAAACTGGTTTCAGAAGATAATTCATACAGAGGTACCTCCATGATTCAGGACAGTAGAATACGAGTGGCGCACACCATCTCTCTCTGGACGGGGCTCCATCAGTAGTCCCTGATGCCCGCAAACCCAGTAAGAGGCTGAACCCTAGGAGACAGCCTTTGCAAGTACCTTCGCCCCTCCAGCTGTCAGAGTCCTTGCCTCACTTGCCATAACATTCAGAAGGAATAGTTCTAAATTGTTGCCTACCTCACCAATGACCTCAGCCATTTACAGCCCTGTTCACTACTCCTCCAGCTACCTGAGACTCAGCCTGAGAAATACCTCTTCACTGAAGCCTTCTTCACCTCTGGCTAGTGTTTGAAATAGCTGGACTCTCTAAGGGAGAGGAGGTAGTGTGAAAGGCAGTCTTTTATCATTTAGCTTATTTCAGTGGGAAGATAGATTCCTTATCTCACAGTCAAGTCCTGAATGGGTTTCCCCATTTAATCCATATCCTGAAGAGTGACTGGAGGCTGAAATACTGTTGCTACTTCACTTTGGCTCTTTTCTAAATTAAGCAAGCTTACTTGAGCCACCCTAGAAATCTTAACTACCTTGTTAAATACTGTTTTTATTGGAAAATACATTTCAAATTCCAAGTAACCAATTCACCACCACATTTCTGGAATGTAACTTACTATAACTATTAATAAATATTAATTTATGAAAGATTAACAGGACATATTTTTGCAGGTAGTATGTCGATTTGCATTAAAAAGACAGATTGGTTTAGCAAATGAGCCCTTGCTAATTGATTCCAGGATAAAACCAGTCTCTATGTTTATGTATACTGCTGAAGGCTCAGCCTACAATGACAGCGGCATAATGCCTTTGAAATCCTTGCTCCAAAGTAGCAGCACTAGGTTTTTCTAGTTTAGGAAAAGCCTTTAACTCCACAAAACTTGGAAACAATGTTTAAAGGCTATATTTAAGGAGATAGGAAGCTGGTGTGCCTGTTTAACACCCTTGCATCAACTAACAAGCTTCTTTTAAAGTCCTTGTTTTGTAGACTGACTGATGATATTTACATAGTCTTCTGAAAACTGGCTGATTAATTTAGTCAGTCTCCAGATTAAAATTTAATGATACTTCCTGATAGGTTTTTTTCTCTTTTATGTTGTTTTAATTTTCCATCAAGAAATAGGGTAATATCCCAAACCAAGATCAATAAAAACAATCAATTTACTTGTCAGTAATATAAGACAAGTTTAGTAATACTGATTAGGAGAACATAGTTATGAACTTCAATTCTCTATAAACTGTACCATCAAAAGATTTGTGTTTTGTGCCTTTTAGTAATGGGAAGTGAGATTAGATCAAATGCAGTGCCATAAAAATGTATCTGAAAGTATACTTTAATAAACATAGACCTGATATCACAGACCTGTATTTGATACAAATTCTCAAAAACAATGTTTGGACATGCCTACTTTTAACATTACTTACCTTTTGATGATTTTTGCAGTATTTAGACTTGCTGGCTCTTTTCTATAGAATAGAACACTAAACGTCAATTTCCCACTCTATATATGTTTGCTCATAATTTTTCTTAGTTTTTTTGCCAGTTATGCTCTTGGTTCACGTGGTATTGCTGTACCAGAACTCTTACCAACACCATGGAAACTGTTCTCACTATAATTGCTCTTTTCTACTATCCTTTGGAAGGTTCAAAGTCTATGAACAGGTAAGATATATTACTGTTAATATACAAAACTCTAAAGCATGCTTTAGAAAAATCTAAATTCACATGCTTTTGAAAAATCTTAAATAGCAACATATTTTAATATCCATTGGACTCTATAATGTTGTTGAAGGTTATTACAACAATAAATTTTTAATGGATACATTTTTTATAGCAGGAAACAGATATACTCAAACTGAGTAATTAAGGAGAGGTTAATAAAAAGACCATTTAAGAATACAGACAATGTTTAGTAAAGCCCATAAGGGGATACCACAGTACCCCAGGACTGAGCTCAGCAGGAAGTTTCTACTACACCTTGGCCCCAAGGAGCAAGGAGAGGAAACATTACTAGAATCCATGCAGAGCTGTAACTTTCTCTGGGCCCCAACAGAAGGCACAGCCAGCCTGTAGCCATAACAAAGAGAGAGCTGAGAGAATGAAATACCCTGCCTCAACTTTCTGTCCTCCAGTTAGCTAAAGGCGATCAGAAAGCAAAATAGCCCACTGACAGGGACCACATAGGTGAGCCTCCCTGCACATGCAGTAGGTGAAAAGTAGAGAGCAGATCTAGAGGGCAAATGAAAAATACACAGACTTGACTGGGGTATATACATATAAACTGGGGAAACAAATCC
The DNA here is from genome assembly GCF_014824575.4 of Sturnira hondurensis. NCBI lineage: Eukaryota > Metazoa > Chordata > Mammalia > Chiroptera > Phyllostomidae > Sturnira > Sturnira hondurensis. The sequence continues at coordinate 9,643,676 of NW_028080827.1, forward strand.
CAAGCCAAAGGAACAATAGGAGCAAAGGCACAAAGCTGTGGAGGGCCTTCATTGTATTTCTGGCAGTTTTTCCAGAGTAGCTAATTTGTGGTAGGGTGCATGGGAGAAGAGAATAAGGGATGAGGTTGAAAGGAACTTTGCCCTTCCCCAGAATTAGAACTTTATAGGTCATAGAGAACAATTGAGGGCTTTTGAGAAGCAGGACATTATCATGTCTGATTTAGAAAGAATTCTCTTTAATAGCTGGTATTTAGGATATAATGAAAGGGAGAAAGCCATAATATGAGTCTAGTTAAGAAACTAGTGTCCATTCTTCATATGTAAAAAGGTGGTTGTAAGGATGAAATTAAGACAGATCAGCCCTGGCTGGTGTAGCTCAGTGGATTGAGTGCGGGCCTTCGAACCACACAATCCCGGTTCGATTCCCAGTCAGGGCACATGCCTGGGTTGCAGGCCAGTTCCCGGTTCCCGGCAGGGGACCCACAAGAGGCAACCATACATTGATCTCTCTCTCCCTCTCTCCTTCTCTTCCCCTCTAAAGATAAATAAATAAAACCTGAAAAAAATAAGTTAAAAAAAAGATCATTTCTGCATTAGACTCCTGACTGCAAGAGTAGTCATTCAGTTATCTATATGATGAGGACTTTACTACAAGACAAAAAGTGAAAATAAGGAAAATGGGCATCTTAGGCTTGTGGCCAGGCCTGCAAGAAAATTACAGAATATCTCAGCCACACACATGAATTAGAAGGTTATGCAGAATGCAAGGTAGTTTTGAGGAATGGGCTGTTTTCTTGTGCCTGTATAGCCCAGCCTATGAATCCCTGTCTTAGTCATTCGTCATTTTGAGGCTTAGCCAGTCTCTCTGTCCACTTCTTGTGTACCTCTCATTCACTTTGAGAGAATGTGATTAGGTCTTTTCAATGTCATTGTCCCTATTTGGACATAGTTTTCACACTGGCCAGCCTTACATTGGCTGCCTGGGCTCGGACACCCTTCTCCAATTCAGTCAGGAAAGGAGGACCATGTGGAACAAGTTACCATTACATAAACATTCTTTCCATGACAGGTACTATTCCTAGCCTGTCAATAAATGACATTTTGCAAACTACTTTGAAATGCAAGTATTATAAATGAAAGATTTTTAAGGGTGGTATAAGAATATCTAAGCATTGATTTTTCTAAAATGAGAATAATAAAATAGCTGTCATACAAATTAAATGAGAATCTATGTAAAGTGCATTGCATAGGACCTATTGCAAAGTGCTCAGTAAGTATTGAAAATAACAATGATGATGTTGTTATTAAGTAAAGCAATGTTTCTGAGCAATTAAAAAAAAACTATGAAAAGATTCCTGACAAATATCAGGACTTGATGTGAAATCATGCTGGTGGGAATGGTAGAGAAACAAAGCGAATGTCTAGATGAGAAGTTGCTGTTTAAGGTGACTCCAAGATTTTAAGACTGAGAAACTGAGTGATGGGTTAACTTACATACTTGACACTGAACAGGTCTGAGGGGAAGTTGTGGGGCTTATTTCAGACACTTTGATTTTGAATGCCATGAAGAGATCTACATAGAAATCTTCAGAAAGGAGTAAGAAGTCCAAGTCTGAAAATTTGAGGTGAGGTTAGGGCTAGAAATACACATTTGACTGTCCCCTAGGAAGTTTCGTGATAGCAGAAGTTACCATTATACTGTCTACAAGTCAGAGCAAGCCAGAACTATGTTTTATTTCATTTGGCAAAGTTTTAAAATTGGATTATCTTACATAATATCTGGATTTCTGGTTTCTGTTGGAGGGGGCGGGAATAGAAGGCCTAACAATATTTTAGGCCAGGATTCCTTCATGGCAATATCAAGAGTCCACACAAATCCTACGTCCCTCATTTTGAGTACTTATTTGATCTGTGTAAACATTTGAATTTGAAATCTTTGCTGCCATATCCTCACCAGCATTAGAATTCTTTACAATTATAGTTAACAGGTAAATAATAGTATCATAAAGTTATTTTTGTTTGCTAGCTTTCAGTTTTTAGCAGGGCTAAGTGTATTTCCAGGTGATAATTTTCCACCTGTAGTTTATGATTAAATCTCTTTTAGCTATTGAAGGAAGTCCTAATGGTAAAAGTCCACATTTCTACCCATGATCCATCATTTAGGTTTTATGGCAGGCTTTTAAAATCAGTTGTACATAAACATCTTCCAGTTGGATATAATTTTCAGCTTACTTTGAAAACAGAATCATATGGACTCAGAAGCCCATCATTGCCTAAATAATCCCAATGTTTCTTTAAATGCAGTTGGTGTCTTTCTTAGAGAATGGTTTTGTGTGACTTTGATATTCCTATGGGAGACTTGGTCATTTTTTCATTAGGAAAGCAACTGGCAGGATTGTATGGTTGAAAGTTAGTATACCTTTCAGCAAACAAAACCAACAATAAGACATAGAATAATTATTGATTTCAAAATTTAGAGCTGGGGAAAACCTTAGATATTACTTTTTTTATGGATGAGAAAAATTTAAGAGCCAGAAAGTATAAGTAATTTTCCCAAGTTCACATAGCTATTTATACCAGAAAAGGCTCTCATTTTTTTCAAAGTGTTATGTCAAAGTGTAAATAGTAGATAACTTCTAAACTCATTTCCCAGTTGTCTTGACAATACATTTTCCTTGTTTATAGTGTCAAGTACTCATCCCTGGTGGCACTTGCCTTCATAATTCGTCCCACAGCTCTCATTCCATGGATACCTTTGTTCTTCAAACACTTCTGGCAAGAACAAAGAAAGTTTGATCTTATTCTGCATCAGTTTTTACCTGTAGGGTAAGTATTGCTACGGTCCATTTATTAATTTTATTTTTATAGTTTCTTATAATTTTAATAACCTGTAGTTTATATATTATGAACATGATTTTACATCTTGCCCTGGCCAGGTGGCTCAGTTGGTTGGAGCATTGTCCCATAAATCAAAAGGTTGTGGGTTTGATTCCTGGTCAGGGCACATACCTAGGTTGCAGATTCAGTCCCCAGTCAGGGTTGGGGCCTGTACAGGAGGCAGCCAATCAATGTTTCTCTTTCTCTGCTTCTAAAATTAAGAAACACATCCTCAGGTGATGATTAAAAAAATAATTTTACATCTTTTAATTATTATATCTTCTAATGTCAATAAGAATTGTCAGATCAAGGAAACAAAATATTTAACATTTATGATTCTGATTAACTATAAATATTTTAATTTGCTTAAGTGAGAAAGAATCTTTGCAATTCTTTCTTCGAACTTTCCTATGTATTATTTCTTAAATATTTCCTGGGTGCATTTTAGAGAAACTTAATTTTTTTACATTTGTACATGGCTTTATAATTTATAATGGGCATTCACATATTACCACATGATTTTCAAAATTTTTGGATCTAGCAATGTAGGTGTTTTTGTTTTGTGGAAGAAATGGGTTTGGCGGTATTAAAACTGAGTCAGCCAAAGTCATTAGGTTGGTTGCTATTATGGAACTAAGATTGAAACTCAGGTCTTCTATATTTTGAGCTTTAGGATCAGCCTTAACCCAAATATCTAGCAGAGTATCCAAAACAGTTATTTATTAATAAGGGATGAATGTATTCTAACTCTTAGAACAGTGATCTTTTAATATACTAGGAGACAGTCTATATAGTATTTTTTGGTAATAGTAAAAAGGATTGAGTCATCTGGTAACTAAATCACTGTTGTCATTTCTCAGATTTATAAAAATTGTTTTGAATTTAATACATTCATTTAGCAAATATTTATATTAACCCTAGTATGTGCTGGGTGCTATTACAGATGCTGGAGATAGAGCAGTTTCACAAACAAAGCCCCTGCATTCATGAAGTGTGCATGCTAGTGGGGAAAGAAAGACGGCCAAATACAAGTATGCATTTGTAATATAGATTTGTCAGTTGACAATAAGTGCTATAGGAAAAAATAATGAGATAAGAAGGATAGAGCGCTGGTGCAGGATGGAAAGGGTGTTACATTTTACAGGGCAATTGGGGAAGACCCCACCATGATACAGTGACATTGGAGCCAAAACCTAAGGGAACTGAGTAAACCATGTAGAGGAGGAAAAAATATTCCAGACAAAGGAATCAAAGTGCAAAGGCCTTGACACAGGGATTGTTTGGCATTTCCCAGGAACAGCAGAGGGACCGGTGTGTCTAAAAAAGAGTGAGCTTGGGACAATGTGATAGTGAGGTCAGAGGGAGAGCAGGGGCTTAGTCATTAATTAGGCTTTTACACTGAGGGAGATAAAAATCCTTTTACTCTTAGCAGCATATAGTTTACTCATTCAACAAGCTTTAACATACCTTGTATCCAGCATTTGATGATTCAGAGGTCAGACACAGTGTCTGCTCCCAAAGTCAAAAGTCTGGGTTGCAGGCCAGGTCCCCAGTAGGGGGCATGTGAGAGGCAACCACACATTGATGTTTCTCTCCCACTCTTTCTCCTTCCCATCCCCTCTCTCTTAAAAATAAATTAATTTTTTTAAAAAGGCCAATAGAATCTTGGAGGAAAAAAATGTTGGAAGCCTTACATTTCTACATACCAAGATTTATTACAAAGTTACGGTAATTAATGCAAGGTAAGACAGATAGACTGATGAACACACTAGGGTCCAGCAACAGACCCAGACATAAATGCCCATTTCATTGCTTACTGCCCATTGACAAATATGTATTACAAATACATACTTGTGTTTGGCTATTTGTCTTTCCCCACTAGCATGCACACTTCATGAATGCAAGGACTTTGTGAAACTGCTCTATCTCCGGCATCTGCAACAGCATCCGGCTCTAGTATTGCTGGAGTAGAGCAGAGAAAGAATAGTCTGTTCAGTGAGTATAGAATTAGTTGGATAGCCATATAAAAATTACTATTGATTCTGACTTGCCACCATAAGCCTTACAATAAAAAACAAAAACCCAAGGCAGGGGTGTCAAACTCATTTTCACCAGGGGCCACATGAGCCTCTCCGTTGCCAGAAATCAAAGGGCTGAATGGAATTTTAGGACTGTAGAAATGTTAACTGCTCCTTAACAGTTAAGCTACAGCTTGGCACTGCCGCTGGGTAGACAACAAGGTGCCAGGATGGATACAACAAGGTGACGGGCCTTGTGTTTGCCACCTGTGCCCAAGGGAATTAAAGACACTAACATGAAGGTGAAGAGTGGCACTTCTGCCAGATATGAGGGGGATGTCCTTGTAGCCTTGAGAAAAGGTTTCCTAAATAAAACGTAGTGTTAAGTATAAAGGAAGAAGATAGGTAAATTTGAATATGCTAAAATTCAAGACTTTTTTCATCAAATTCACCATTAAGTAGTGAAAAAGCAAAGCAAAGCCCAGATCAGAAGGTATTTGTAATACAAAAAACAAAAATGTATAAATTACAATATAAAATAACAAATAACAAATTATAAAATGTATAAATTACAATATAAAATAACAATATAAAATTATATAAAGAACTTACAAAAATCTTTAAGAAACAGGTAACTTAATAGAAAATTGATGAAAAGACCTGAACAGGCACTTCAAAAGATATTTCGTTATCTAGGAAGTATAAAAATACTCACCTCATTAGTCATCAAGGAAATGTAAATAAAACCATCATGACAGCCCGCCCTTTTAGCACAGTAGGCAGCGAGTCAGTCTCATAAAATCATTCGTGACATGCTTCTATGAATCTACTCAAATGGTATAAAAGGATATAGAACCCTTATATATGCCCCTGGAAATATAAATTGATATAACACTTTGGAAAACTAAGTGTCAACTAAAGCTGATTGAGCCTATACCCTAAAGCCCAGTAATTTCAACCCTATGTTTATACTCAACAGAAAGGCATATATATGGGAACCAAAAGATCAGTCAAAGGATGTTCATAGCACTGTTAGTAATACCTAAAAAAGGGAAGCACAGTGACCATCAACAGAATACATTGTGGCATACTAATTCGGTGGAATACTGTACAGTATTATAAATTAATGTACTATTGCAGTACACACAAAAACATGGTTAAATCTCACAAACATTTGTTGATTGTAGGAAACTGGACAAGGGTATATATAGTATGATTCCATTTTTGTGAAATTCAAAAATGGTAAAACTATGTGCTATCAGAAAACAGGGCAGTGTTCCCCTCTGGGAAGGGAGTGGAGATTGACTGGTTGGAGGGAGGAAGGGGCCTTTTGAAGGGCTGTGTCCTGATCTGTATGTCACACAGTTGTGTTCATATTGTGATGATTCATGAAGCCACATACTCATGGCGTACTCTTCTCTGTGTGTGTTTGTCACAGGCAGCCTCTGAGATGCCCTCCATTAATCCCATCATCTTAATATTAATATAACCATAATTTTAGTAATCTTGTATAATCCCCTTACCTTGAACATGGAGTAGACATTTTGACTTAATTCTAACAAACAGAAATGGCAGAAGGGGTGTCACTTCCACAACTGGTTGGTAAAGATGACGGCTTCCATCTAAGATACCTGTCTCACTCTTTCTTAGTTGACTTATGCTGGGGGAAGCCACATGCCATGTCTTGAGGCACCTTCAAGGAGAGGGTCACATGTGGGAGCCTGAGCTCTGCCAATAACCTGTGAGTGAGCTTGGAAGCAAATCTCCCCATTACTGCCCCCCCCTCAAAAAAGCTTTTAGATGAACCTATAGCTCCAGCCAACATCTTGGGTTTTTTTTTAAATATACTTTGGTTATGCTATTACAGTTGTCCCAACTTTTCCCCCTTTGTCTCCTTCTGTCCGGTAACCCCCTTCCCTCTAGCAACACTCCCCACTCTTAGTTCATGTCCATGGGTCATGCATATAAGTTCTTTGGCCTCTCCATTTCCTATATTGTTCTTAACCTCCCCCTGTATAACTACCAATTTTTGCTTTTTTTTTTTTAGATTTTATTTCTCTTTAGAGGGGAAGGGAAGGAGAGAGGGAGAAAAATATCAATGTATGGTTGCCTCTCATGCAACCCCTACTGGGAACTGGCCTGCAACCCAGGCATGTGCCCTGACTGGGAATCGAACCTCCGTTACTTGGTTCGCAGGCCTGCGCTCAGTCCACTGAGCTACACCAGCCAGGGCTAATTTGTGCTTCTTAATCCCTGCACCTCAATCTCCCCCTTCCCCCGCCCAACTGATAACCCTCTGTGATCTCCAGATCTATGATTCTGTTCCTATTTTAGTTGCTTAGTTATTTAGATTACTGATAGTTGTGAATTTATTGCCATTTTAATGTTCATTGTTTTGATCTTCTTTTTCTTATCTAAGTCCCGTTAGCATTTCATATAAGAATGGCTTGGTGATGTGCTCGCTTTGGCAGCCCATATACTAAGAATGGCTGATGATGAACTCCTTTAAGTTTTACCTTGTCTGGGAAGCACTTTATCTGCCTTTCAATTCTAAGTGGTAGTTTTGCTGGATAGAGTAATCTAGGTTGTAGGTGCTTGCTTTTCATCACTTCAAATACTTCTTGCCAGTCCCTTCTAGCCTGTAAAGTTTCTTTTGAGAAATCAGCTGACAGTCTTACAGCAACTCCTTTGTAGGTAACTGGTCTGCTTTTGTCTTGCTGTTTTTAAGGTTATCTTTTTATCTTTAACCTTTGGCATTGTAATTATGATGAGTCTTGGTGTGAACCTGTTTGGGTCCATCTTGTTTGGGACTGTTTTTGCTTCCTGGCCTTGTTTGTTCTTTCATTATTTTTTCAATAATAATGAAAGAAATTTCAATAAATTTTCATTTCAATAATTTTTTCAGATAATTAAGTTTTCAATTCCTTGTTCTTCCTCTTTTTTTGGCACTCCTATGATTTGGATGTTAGTATGTTTAAAGATGTCCCAGAGGCTCCTGGCCTATCCTCATTTTTTAAAATGCTTTCTTGCTATATTCTTCTTGCTTTTTTTTTTTTATGTTTCAAGTCATTGATTTGATTCTCTGCTTTATCCACACCACTGGATAAAGTTGGTTCCTTGTAAATTTTTATTTCAATTAGTATGACCTTCATTTCTGCATGGGTCTTTTTTTATGCTGTCGAAATACCCAGTGAGTTCCTGGAGCATTCTGATAATCAGTGTTTTGAACTCTGCATGTTATAGATTAGTTAGGTCCAATTTGTTTAGTTCTTTTTCTGGAGTTTCATTCTGCTTTCATTTGAGCCATATTTCTCTCTCAATTTGGCAGCCCTTTTTTTCCCCTCTGTATTAGGCAGAGTTGCTTTGACTTCCTGTCTTAGGAGTGTGGCCTACTGTAGAAAAGTACACCTGTGAATTGTATGGGGGGTGGAGCCTTAGGTAGTCTTCAGGGCAACCTGTATTACTACTCTGTAGCTCTGTGTGGGAGAGGGCTCAGAGAGGGGACAATGCTGCTGTCTGGTGTCTGGAGTCCGGCCCAGGAGAAAGCTGTCTCTCAGCACTCACCGTATTGCCGCTCACTTCAATTTCCCTCCATATGCCATTGGCACCCTTCCAGCTATAACCCTGGTGCTGAATCCCAGAGGGGGTGAGTCTGCATGACTCGTAAGCCTGTTGCCAGCCCACTAAGAGGAGTCTCTTGAGAATCTCCTGGTTTCTTCTGCTGCAGCAACCCCCTGCTGGTTTTTACAGCCGGAAGTTATGGGGTCTTACTGTATTTTGCTGTGAATAATACACTCCATGTAAAATGCATACCCACATTTTTGGCCCAAACTTTCAGGGAAAAAGTCATTTTATTTTTTAAATTCAACTTTTAATTTACATCTAGAAACAAGCCTGATCATCATACTTCAGGGTATTATTTTGTATATGGATATCACTATTGCTTTCTAGTTTCACTTTTAACACATAAGCATGTTAAAAAGTTAAAAACCTTTGTATTAGTACTACCCATGTATAAAGTGCATCCTTATTTTTCCCTCAAAAACTGGGCAAAAATGTGTGCATTATACATGGCGAAATACAGTATCTTCCTGGTGCTAGAATCCTGGGCTGCATGGTCTGGTTTGGGATCCTTCACCCCTAAGATATCTCCCAATTTTTATCCACCACGTACAGATGTGGGCCCACCCCTTCCACATCTCCACACTTCTCTGCCCCACTTGTGTCTGTTTGTCCCCGTGCCTTTCCATCCCTCCTACCCGTCTGGATGACTGTGGCTTCTTTAAATCCTTGAAATACACAACAGCTTAATTTTCTGATGGTTCTGGGTGATGTTTTTGTAGCCTAGTACTAATTTTTGCTGTCGTTGTCCAAGGAGCAGAGGCATGTTTACCTATACCTACACCTCCATCTTAACCAGCCCAGCCAACATCTTGACGATTCATGAGACCCTGATTCAGAGACTCTCAGCTAGACTGGCTGGATTCTTAACTTGAGAAACTGAGAAAATAAATGTTTTAAGTTGCCAAGTTTAGGGATCATTTGTTATGCAGCATTACAAATGCAATGTTTATTACTTTTTAAAGTTTGCTTAAATGCAGGTATGTAATGAAATATCTTTCAAAATGTGTAAATCCATATTCAGGACATGAAACTAAAACATCTTTAAAGTGGCTTTTACAAAAAATGGCTTTGATAAAATGCACTTGCAAACCCATATGCCAATATTGAATTTTCAGTAAGTTCAGACTGTTAATCATCCTTTTGTTTTTCATTTTCAGATTTGTCACTTTAAGTTGTTCTCTAATAATTGATCGTACGTTTTTTGGTCAGGTGAGTAAAATATAATAAGGTGTTAACAGTATATTGTGAATAGATGTACAATAGATGTAAATCTAGCTATGTGTTACAATAAAAGCTCAACCCGATTCTTAAATTCATGAATATTTGGATACACAGGCAAATCATTAAAGAAGATTGCCAGCATGTGCCTTTGGTTCAACTTGTTGCACTTTCTATGTAACAGAACTGTGTACTCCTAGTTCAAATTCAGGAGTACACTTTGTAAGGCATTTTTGTCAGGTTTGCAAGCAACAAAGGTTAGATTTTATAAAAATTACTTTAGTTGGCCTTAAGGTAATCATAAAGAATTCAAATCAACCATAATACTCTATTCTTCAAGCATTTGGCTTGACATTTTAATCTCATAACTGCTGGTTGTTTTTAAGTTTCCTGTTTCTCCATCACTTACGGGCCCATTTCTCAGTTGCTTACGGGGTCTGGAATCCTTTGCTTAGTGCTCTTGTTATTAGCTGTGAGACCTTGGACATGTCAAGTACCTTTCTTGCCAGTTTCTTTATCTGGAAATAATTGTACTTGTCTCATAATGTTGAAGGGTTAAATGAGATAATGCACATGTAATGTTTACAGTGGTGCCTGGCACAAGCAAGTACTTAACGTTAGCTGTTGTTGCTTTTGATTATCTGCTTTGTATCATACTTCAAATTGCAATGTTTCCAAAGCTTTATCATACTAGGTAATACGTGATGTAAGGTACTGGAATCAAATTTTTTTAAAGATTTTATTTTACTTTTTAAGATTTTCTTCATTTACTTTGAGGGAGGGGGTAGATAGAGAGAAACATTGATTGGTTGCCTTTCACATGCCCCCAACTAGGAATTTGGCCCACACCCCAGGCATGTGCCCTGACTGGGAATCGAACCAGCAACCTTTTAGTTCGCAGGCTCAGTCCACTGAGCCACACTAGCCAGGGCTTTAGCTTTATGTAAAACTTTATGTCAAAATGTAAACATGTATTCCCTTTCTTGAATCTTAAAAACCTAGTGTTTTACAAGTTAACAAAGAACACATTAACACTTAGAAAACAATACTTCATATGATCATTAATCCAAATTATTCATGTAAACTATGACTTGGTGTTTAGATTTCATTCCTGATTTATCATGTCAGGATTCTGCCAAATTTCCTAATGCCAAAGATTCATACTTGGCACTAACACATTTCTGTTTCTCTTTCCTTCAACCATGCCAGTGGACTCTGGTTCAGTATAATTTTTTGAAATTTAACGTGCTGCAGAATTTGGGAACATTTTATGGTTCTCACCCATGGCACTGGTACTTCAGTCAAGGATTTCCAGTTGTTTTGGGCACTCACCTACCCTTCTTTATTCATGGCTGCTTTCTAGCCCCAAAGAGGTACCAGATACTTTTGGTGACTGTGCTGTGGACACTTCTGGTTTACAGGTAAGATTTTATTTGTTCATATAGTTAATTTTGATAATGTTACCAAGAAATTAAGTTCCTCAAAAAGTAAACTGTTACCTTTTACAGATGCATTAAAGATCAACTTGTTAATTGGGATGATTTAGCAGACAGAAAAGGTAGAATTACACCAGTGCTCAGATAGAATGGTTTTGATTAGTTTACTTAACAAGGATTACATTCAATTTCTAGGGAGTTGAAGAGATTTCATCTGTTCTTTAAAAACTACCAAAGTTTTAAATATGGGAGGAACTAGAGAAGTAATATTCTAAAATGAAAATGTATGCATCTTCCAAATTTGAGTAATCTGACTTGGATTGGTAATAGAAATTTCTTAGAATGTAACTGCACCTTAGACACTCACATCAAATGTTAGGGTTACTTGTAACACAGCACCTTACAACGGAAAAATGGGATACTCATTCCTGAGGCATGAAAGTCAATCTCAGTACTTCGAAGAACAGGTCCTGTTAATTGTGTTTCATTTAAAATGCACTAATTTATTAAAGTATGTAATATGAGAAAATATTTTGTTTTTCTATTATAGCATGTTGGGCCACAAAGAATTCAGGTTTATCTATCCAGTTTTACCATTTTGTATGGTATTCTGTGGTAAGTATTTTTGTTCAATATAGAAACAAATTATATAAAAGTAGGTAAAAGACTAAACTCTCATTAAACTCTAAAATATGTTTTCAGCTAGGCTAAAAGAGAATTGCTTCTAATGATAAAATAACTATATTACTGCAGTATTCTCATTTTGCAGCCTAAATATCCTTTTTTGCTGTGTCCTATAAAGTGAGATAAAATCGTAAGGATCCACTATCTGAAGCGCCCTCTGGTGGTAGTGTTTCTGGCTATTGGAAATCTCCCTAAAAAGTAATGGAATAACATATTTTAGAAGATACTTTATGATTAAATTAGTAAGTTCTTTGTTCCATGAAAACATACTTATAGCTATTGAAACTAGTTTTTAATGCTTTAAGACTCACCCTTATGCATATGCAATTTGTAAAGTGATTCACACCTGATTTTATTTTTGGCCCTTCATCTTTTCCAGTAGGTCTTTGCAATAATTTTTGTACATGTGATTTCTAGAGTTTTATATCACTCAGCTTTGGAATTTTTACACTGCTCATTTTGGAAAAATTATGAACTGAAACTTTATTAGCTTCAATTCAAAATAAATGACCTGATTTCCTTCAAATATTAATCATTAAAAAAATCACTTGACTGGGGAGGGAAGAAATGAATAATCAACTGGGACTAGAGAGAGACAGGGCAAAGCTAGTAAGTTAACGGCATCAACCTTTTTACTTATAAAACAACTCCAGAGAACCAGAGTTAGGCAGTCTTCTTTGACCAAGTAAGTACACTTGACTGCTTTCAGATCTCAGATGTACTCATTTCATTTAAGTACAGATATACACTCTCTATATTTGTGTATCTAAAGTACTGAAACCAAAATTAATTCATTGCCTTATCTTTATATATAGTGCAGGCACATATAAAAATATAGATGTCTGACAATTATTTGTTTTAAGAATAGTGGCTTATTTACCATAGCAAATGTTTATAAACCACTATCCATTATCTTTTCTTAATTAACTTGAGTTATAATTAAATTGTTTGGTTTCTGCCCTGGTGAGCATTGTCAGACTACTGGAAAACAAATATGTGTCTCATTTAATTTAAAAAGTTGTTTTCACTTTTATAATCTGGAGTTTTCCAGCATTTCACTTGCATCTTCATGAAGTGTTTCAGGGAAAGACTGCATTTTTTAACTTTATTCCCAGTCCAAAGACTTAAGTATTAGGATCCCAGTAATCTCTAGTTCCCAGTCTCAACGACTTAAGATGAAATGCTGTTGAGGGTTGAGATCCTCTTGTAACAGATAAGAATCCATCTTTTTTCCAGCCGGCGTCCACTCAGAAAGATGCCTGAAGGACCGAGACCCACCAAAACCCCTGACCTCACAGGATGTGATCTCTTCCACCAGATAGGTACCCAAGGATCTTGAGTGGCCCCAAAATTGATTCCTGGGACACTCATACTGCCATTAAGAGTCAGACCTCTTTTGCCCTGGCTGGTGTAGCTCAGTGGATTGAGCATAGGCCTGTGAACCGAAGGATCAAGATTCAATTTCCAGTCAGGGCACATGCCTGGGTTGCAGGCCAGTTCCCAGCAGGGGATGCATGAGAAGCAACCACACATTGATATTTCTCTCCCTCTCTCCTTCCCTTCCCCTCTAAAGATTAAAAAAAAAAAAAAAAAAAGAGTTAGACCTCTTTTAATGTCAGGAGGTTCCAAAACGAGGACCAATTAAGTAATGACCTCACCTAGACAAAAATCTTTGGATATTCAGTAAGGATGTTAAACAACAGTTCTTTATGGAGTACTTGACGTGTTCAGTAACCCAGTTTGAGTCTTTTCTAACCACCTGAATTTTTGAGTTATATCACATTTCAAGTGTCAGTTTTCTTCTAGTTTGAACTATTTGAACCTGGTTTTATATAAACATGACATCTCTATTAGCAATTGCTATGTATACAAGGTACCTCAAAATCTGACTTAAAGCTCCATTTATTTTTTTTCCAAGTCTGCAGTTCAACTGGGTAGTTCTTCCCATCTTCACTGAGTTCACTTAAGAGCAATCAGCTGCAGGTGGGGTACACACAGCTCTACAGACCTAGGCGGGGCTCTCGTGTTTGGGGTTCAGCTAGCTATAAACCAAGATACCTCAGCTCTTCTGCATGTAGCTGGGGCTTGTTCACTTGCTATAAGCAGGGTTCCAAAAGGAACAGAAGTGTGCAGGGCCCTTTGAGGCCCAAGCACGGAACTGAACTGGCACAGTCACTTCCACCACAGTCCCAGCCAGGGCAGATTCGAGATGAGAAATGAACTTCAGGCTCATTTATGGGCTGAGCACAGGAAGAGAATAATTATGTACCTTCTTTTAATCTGCAGTAACTTTTCTTCTCTAGTTTGTTTCCCTCAGTCCTATCCAAAAATAGGACTTAACCATAGAAAAACATACCTTCTGAAATTGGCTCTGATCCTCAGTGAACTTTATAATTTTGTTTCTCAGTTTCTTATCCATAAAACAAAGGTGCCACTGGTCTATTTAACAGTGAAATCCTTGAAGTCACTATGTGAAAAGAAGGGGCCTGTATTCGGACAGTAGTCACCAGGATTCATACTATATCCTTGTTCTCATGGAAATCACAGAAAGCTGACAGATGTAAGTGGTTTTACAGGACAGACAGAAAACTTGTGCAGTAAGTCACTGGGGGCAGGGTCTTAAATTTCAAGTTAGGACAGGCTTACATTCTGGGTGGTAACAAATTTTGTGAAGCTAGCTCATGTTAGTTTAGGGTGGACCCTTTTAGTGAATGCTGCATCTCCTTGTTTGTATGTACATTTAAGTAGATTCACTGAGTGGTGGCTTTTATGACCTTCTTAATCACTTCTTTTAAATATTAGAGAAACCATACTGTTTCCCTGTAAGGAAACCATGGATTCCAGGCTTCTGTTGTAAATCAGTCTAGCATTGAAGCTATTCTTTTTCCCTTTAGCAACTCCACTTTCTAAAGCACCCCAAGAAAGTTTTCAGTGTTAGATGGTTTGAAAACCCTTGAACTCAAGATTATTTAACTGTTCCTTTTCTTCCCAAAATTTTATTTCTTCAAATATGGAGATTCATTTCTCACTGAAAGGATACAACATTCTAAAGTGAGCTAGCTTCAGAAAGTGAAAAACCAACATAAGCACTACCTAACTTAAAAGACCTTCAATATTGAAGCTAGGAATACAAGCACAGTATCTTCCTGCATTCAGTGCAGAATACCATTTTTACAACATTCACCACTTTGTATTTCATTTTGCATGTCACCCATACTACTGTATCCCTAATGTCATAGTTTCTGATAATGCTTTAAACGAACGATTAGTCAATGAAAAAATTGTTAATGAGGGAACCACATTAGAGGCCCATGGTATACTTACTTAAACATTCCTGAGTTAGGGACTTGCCAGAGTAGGCTTTAATGTACCTTTCTGTAATTTGCACCCACTGGGAAGATTTAGTTTTTGCCTGTCAACCTAAGCACTTCACTTTCAAGTTGTATTTGCTGGTCTGTTGTATCTGTAGCTGAAATTATTATAGGTAGCAGAACTTGGAATCCTATTTCAGTTCTAAGAAAGCTAATTCTAGTTCTCATCTTCTTTAGTAGGTTCCTCATTTTACCATTTGAAAAATCTTACAGATTTCTGTTTAAGTTTAAAGGTAGGTTTGGGTTTCTTGATTTGGCTATATTTATCACACTGCTTTTCAAAACATTCTTTGGTTCATCAAAGCAATTTCTAGCAGTACTAGGCAAAATGGATGTGTGATAAACTACTGAATGTAATGAACTGTAGGTAACTTTATCTAAACACATTCATAGAGGAACAGAATTGAGCACTTAAGATTTCTTGCCCAAATTTGATACTACAATTCTTCCTTAAGCCAACTCTGGTAGTGTAGTTTAAATGGAAACAGTTCAAAGTTAATTTTACTCATGTTCAGTTATTTTTTAGTGATTGAGCCAAGCTAAGATGGTTGACAATAGTCAATTAGGTGATGGTCATGGAAAACAGTGCCTTGCCCCAATGGGAATAGCGCTAAAATTTCAGGCAGGCCACAGATTGGATCATGACACCCATATTCTAAAATAACTATTATCTACTTCTGTGAAGACAGTGTGTATCGAGCATAAAATCGAACATCAAGAAAGTTTACTAATAAGCCCTGGCTGGTGTAGCTCAGTGGACTGAGCACAGGCCTGCGAACCAGAGGATCGCGGTTCAATTCCCAGTCAGGGCACATGCCTGGGTTGCAGGCCAGTTCCCTGCAGGCCAACTCCCAGCAGGGGACACACCAAAGGCAACCATACATTGATGTTTCTCTCCCTCTCTCCTTTCCCCTCTAAAGATAAATAAATAAATAAATAAAATCTTTTTTTAAAAAGGAAGTTTACTAATAGGCCCCTTCTTTTCCACGTAGGCCTGTTCTCTTTGAAGGCATTTTCAACAGATCCTAAAGTGCACGTTATCAGTGGCTATTGCTAGAAAGTAGGACTGTGGAAGGGGGACAAACTTCTACCACAGTGAAAAAGGAAAATTGTTCAGCATCTCTAATTGTTCAGCATTATAGTGAGGGAGGGGTAGAAAAAAAACTTAGCTCCTCTCCTTCCAGAAAAAGAGATCCATGCCACCACTCATAATGAACACTGAAAATCTAGGAGCCCAGTGATGTATTTTTTTTAAAGGACATTCTACTGTACTTCCTCCAGAATTATTGGGACTTGTGTATACACAATCCACTGCTACTGCTTCAGATATTAAAGAGAAGAGAGGTAATGGAATAAATAAAAGTCCTATTTATTTAGCAACTACTGTGTAGCAGGGCACGCACATGACACACCTTTTATACTAATACTTGAAAAAAAGTACTGTTACCCCATTTGCAGCTGGGGAAACTAATGCTCAGCAAAGTAAAGCAACTTGTGCCAGAGCAAAAATTCAAACCTGCATCTGTTGGGCTCCCCAGCCATAATCTTTCCATTATACTTCTATTCCTTTTCCTATAAAAAGGTCAAGACCCAGACAATAAGACAGTGAATGGAAATAACAACCTACTGATTATATCTTGTTTATGACAGCAGTACAGCTGTGCTAATTCCATGAAATACTATAAATGTATTTATAGTGAACAACTGCTTAGTTATAAGAAAACAAGATTGCCAGTGTTACGATTAAACATATGTCTATTTTCATACAGGGTATTCACTAAATCACCTGAAAATATGGAAAAAACCAGCTCTAAGTTTCCTGTTTTTATCAAATATGCTCCTTGCGCTCTATACTGGTTTAGTTCATCAACGAGGTACTTTGGATGTTATGACTCATATTCGAGAACTCTGTTACAATAATCCCAATGAATCTGCAGCTTCGGTATTTGTAATGATGCCTTGCCACTCTACGCCTTTTTATAGGTAATAAACATAGTTCTACTTTGTGCTATTGTTAAGAAAATGAAACTACTTTTAAATTACTTTCAGATTCTTAGATTTAAATTAATGGATCACTGATCAATAATAAAAAATTTGAAACTCCACATTTATTCAAATAAATTTTAAAAACCATTTGAACTATGTTGATGCAAGTCATATACCACCTTTAACCTCAATATCCTTTTCAAAATTTTAAAACAATTTAGATTTAATTGATTTGATTTAAATATATACCTTATAGGTTATTTGATGGTTTGGGGTGTTTTTTTATCCTTTACCCAAAGACATAAAATGATTGATTGATTGATCATTTTAGAGAGATGATTGATCAATCAATCATCTATTGATTTTAGAGAGAAGGGAAGAGAGAAAGAAACATTGACTGACTAGGTAAGTGCCCTGGCCAGGAATCAAACCCGCAACCTTAAAGCTTATAGAACTATGCTCTAACCAATGGGACCACATTGGCCAGGGCTTAATTTCTTAGTAAAGAAATTATCAGTGATCTCACTACAAATTTCTGTGATAGGTACATCTTACATGTATTACAATTTGTAATTAATCTCAAAACACTGGCTTCTAGTCTAGATTTACTGCTGACAATTGCACTGGTCTTTACCCAGTCTTTTTAATCTTGTGGATATCTCTCGTCTCACATTTGAAAATTGGGGAACTCAATTAGATGATATCGTAATACCTGAATTAGATGTTTCTGGGAATACAACAGTAAAATTGTCTTAACTATGCAGGGCATTTAAAGACATTCACTTGGCCCTATGCTTGTCAGGAAGATGTATTAGTTATCAACTGCCTAATATCAGTACGAAGGCAAACAGTTTTTATGTAGAAAATTTTACACCTAGTTAATCTGGCTGTAAACATTCTAAAGTTAATTTTGCACGTGCACATTCAATCATACAGAGTTATCTTTTCAAGATAATTTAACATTTCTTTGGATACTCTTTATGTCGGTCATTAATGCCAACCATTAATACACAATTTGGAAAATGAGAATCACCTAGCACAAAAGTCACAGGTTAGATGTAGCACCCCAAGTGTCCCTTTAACTTCAGCTTCCCCTACTGTGCGAAGACACTAGAGCTGAAAGAGGCACACTCACCGTCCCCCCAGGCTCCCATTAGTGGTAACACTGCAGAGAACAGAAATTCTGCAGGTACCAAGTTGCTTTCCATACATGGTAACAGTGCTTGAGGTCTCAAGCTTTTGCATAGTTTGCCAGGTTCTAATCTTTTGTTTTTTCAAAGAACACAATGCAGCAAATAACTGTGATGTCTGCTTTGGAACACAAGGTGCCAGCTGTTTCTATTTTCCCCTTATTTCCAAAATTACAAAAGTCATGAAGTATTAGGTCTTGTGTAAATGTACTTTGTATGCACTTCAAAGATAAAACTAAACTTCTATCATGTATTTATTTTTACTAAGTTTTCCTGAGGCAAAGTTATAAACATGGCTTTTTGCATGGTCCAAGTAACTCACATTAATTTATCATGATTTATCGATCCATCTTTTTTATAGAGGCTGTAGTCCTGCCATGCACAGTAGAACCATTACTTATTTGGACTGTAACCAGTGAGCATTATTACTATCACTGAATCCTAAACAAAGGTTATGCTGCTGCTGCGCAGGCACATGGTGGTGTAAGGATCGTACATCTCTGAGAAAGCTCCATTAAAGGCCTGCCTCTTCACCTAAACTGGGACCCAGCTGACATTCAGATTTCACATTTTGTTATGTAAACATTACCTTAAGAGTAATTTGAAAATTCACTTTTTAAAAAATTTCTTGTAACTATAATGGTAACTTTCTTTTCATAGCCATGTTCACTACCCACTTCCAATGAGATTTCTCCAATGTCCCCCAGACCTGACTGGAAAAAGCCAGTATCTTGATGAAGCAGATCTATTTTACCAAAATCCCTTAAGCTGGTTGTATGAAGAGTTTCACAACAATTCAACATTGCCTACTTACTTGATCATCTTCAGCATTTTGGAAGAGGTAAGGAAACATGAAAAAAGGGAAAAACAGTTTCACCTTAGAGTAAACACTCAGGGAAACAGACAACAGATCTATGGTCTTCTTTAACCCCTATAGTTGGTAGCTGGTCTTTTCCCCAGACAAAAATCAGCATTTCTATGTGTATCAATATCTATATGTATCTATCTATGTAAGTTGCCACAAGTTAATTTAAGGAACTGCATTTTTTATTAAGAAAAAGGTAGAGGCACAAATCAATGAGTCATTCTAAAATTCTGAAACCAGTACTCATCAAAATGTAGCCTTTATTTACTTAAATATTTACTTCTAGGAAATAAGTGCTTTCCTAATTTCAAGAAACTACGAGAGAACTGCTGTTTTCTTCCACACTCACTTGCCAGAAGGTCGAACTGGAAGTCACGTATATGTCTATGAACGGAAGTTGAAAGGGAAACTCCAGAGAAGATGAAATTCTGAACTGTGTTGAAATCCTTCCCGGGGAAATAGACACTGCTGGGAGACACTGCTGGCTAGTGTCAACTCAGATGTTGCCTACCTACACTAATAAACACTGGATGAGATTTCATGGAACTTGCAAAAACCTATGAACTTCTTTACCAAATAGTACTATTGAGGAAATGCATGAAAAATATCACAAACTATAAAATTGTATATTCATACAATGCCAGATTTTAAAATAAAGACCTTTAGTTTTCCGCATGTTGTAGTTTTATTGTTTCTTCCACAATATTCAGATGTGCAAGAAATTTCACAAGAGAACAAGTCAGCAAGCTCATAAGAAGGCAGCAAATTCTTCACAAGTCAACGGGCTCTTGAACCCACAAAAAGACAAGAAGCAAGAGTAAGATTATAAAATGTTAAAGAAACTCCATCACAATGTACTCTTATCAAGCTCTACTGCAAATTTAACACAAATATCAGTGTAAATTACACTTTGTCATGTATGATTTGGGCTTGCTTTAAACTCATACACTGAAAGGAAGTCTCATTTCATGCACAAAATCTGTTGTGTGCCTGGTTTCTTTTAACAGAACTACAGTTGAACATTTCCAGTGCTGAAAAATATTCAGCAAAGCTAAACAGCAGGTTAGTAAGCTTTTGTTTGATGCTTCCGAGTAGTAATAGTCATCAAACTGATACTTAAAAGTGGTAAAAAGACATTGTTATCTTTATAATCTCAACCTAGTTGCAACACCAAACATTGTAGAAAGCATCCACATGTGTTAGTTTTCTTAACTTAATCACAGTGGTCAATATTTAGGGTCAAAAGGTAATTGCCCCAATTCTATTTCGACATTTGCCATGTGTCTTCCATTAGTGCGATCATATTTATGCCATTTACCTTCCCTCTTATAAGCTTGTGGCTGAGGGTGCTTCTGCTCTTGTTTTCGATGCCTGGAGTTTTCAATATTTACCGTACGTTGCTTTTTATCTGGTCGACTGAAAGCAGTAAACACATTTTTCATCTAGGTTAGAGTTAAATCTATTTAAACAAGGAACAATTTCAATGTTTTTCTCCACTAATCTATTATCTGAACACTCTGAAATAGGATGTTAAATTAATCTGAAATATAATCTTAGTGTAACCATGCCAGATTCAATATTATACTTTTATCCTATGGGGTGGGGGGGAATGTGACGATAAAATAATGAGATTTTTAAAAGTTATTTTTCTTTCGTTCCTGAAAAAAGCAGAAATGTATATATATATATATATCTCTTACACACAAAGCCTTTTTTTCTCCACTACAACTAAAATTCACAAACAATGTCTACATGCACTGTCTTCCCCTATCTCTCTAATCAGGCTTCTGCCACAATGTCACTCAAACAGTCCATAATGCCATCTATGGCCACCCAATTCCCAAGCCAAGAAATACAGTCCTTTTTATTGCATTTGACACACATATCTGCCTCTTATTTGAGATCATCTTTGGTTTTTCATGACGCCATTCTCAGCCTCCTTTTCCTACAATCCCCTATATGTTGGTACTCCCCAAAAGTCTGATAAGTAGCTCCAGCCAAGATGACACACACAGTCAGGGGTACAGGTAGTCACATAACTAATCCCTTCCATTTGGATGTCAATAGGTACCTCTAAGCACAATTCTCATTTCCAATTCCCCGTATCTAAAACCTTCTGGTATTCCTTATCTTAATAATCTCACTATCCAACCAATGAGCCAACCCAGAAGTATGGAAACCACTGTCACTTTCTACTTCTCTTTGACAAGAAATATCACTAATTTTACTTTCTGTATATTATTCAATTCTATCTCCTCCTTTCCACTCATCCTCATCAGTTCGTGTCTGTATAGTTTTAATGACTATCTCATTCTTCAGGCTGCTGCCACTGACCCAAAATGCGATAAAGCATGTCCTAGAGCACAAAACGAAGCTATTCATGACTTACGTATCCTCTTCTATTCATACTGCAGTACTACCTTGCCTCCCTGAAGTGGCATATCTTCAGATCTCCAAATCAAAGTTCCCTTTGAGTGGAATGTCCTGCCCCATCTGCTTAACAAATTCATTTTTCCTTCAAAAGCTAGTTTAAAAATGTTTAGTTGAAAAGCCCCTCACTCATGAAGCCTTCCCACATTATCTCTAGACTAAGGTCACTACATACAGTGTCTCTATACCCTCCACTAATTTACCTAACTCTCCAATAGCTTATGATCTCTTTCTCAGCAAGAATTTTTCATGTTTCCTCAAGGGAGCCTCATGGTGCTTTGCTCATTGTAAATACTAGACACTAATTTAATGACTAAATTCACCAGTACCAGTCTCATTATTTTATAGACACATTACTTTTATTCAGAAAGATACCTATTAAATGTAAAAAAAAAGCCAACATTTGAAGGTTAGTCAAGTATCATGGTACAGAATATAAAACTGTAATAGATATCATTCATTTTAGTAGTTATTTACAAAGGACACACATTAAATCTTGTGGCTTGCCAAGTTTGCCTCTTTGATCATGTCTCTACCTTTATCAACAATAATTCTGTGATAAGTGGACTAAACACCATAATTTAGTCCATGGAATCGACAGATGAAAAGTGGAGCATCGAAACTGCCCCTGCACTCTTCTGGCTTCAAAACTGAATTTGCACTGTCCGTGCCTCGCTTCCCCAAAGTAAGTAAAAGGTTAAAGGAAAATAATCTCACAGAAACAAAATAAGCTAAATAAGATTTATATACCTTTAACTGATACTTCAGGTAGAAATTAAACTAACCTATTTGCTCAAGCCAAACTGATTATATAAAATGTTCATTTTGTAGTATCTATTAACTTGAAATCACGTTTAATTTATTCTAAATTCTCTGGCAATAAAGTACATTTGCAAATAGTACTTTTTTTTACAGAGTTCTTTACACACAGTAACATTCCAAGCAACTTATCAAATGATAAAATGCTATCAAATCTATAAATGCTAAAAACTATTATAACATGGTGATATGTAAACCGACCTGGGTCCATATGGAGGGGAAAAAGTGTGACCAAAGAAGTGTCTATATATATATTCATCCAACTTCTCAAACACTTCATCATTATCTACTTGATATTCCTTGATGTCTTTAAGATAATCTTTAACATCATTAACGAAGTCAGTGAAGAGCTTCTGATCATGTATAAAGATACCATGTATGAAAAACTTATTGATGAATTGATCGAGTTCTTTCCAATGATGAAAACTATCCAATTTTTCTACTAAGTACCTTTCAATTAACTGTCTAAATTCATCTATCCTTACAGGATTCAACACTTTCATATTAAATAGGTTAATGGATTCTTGTTGAGCACATTCAAATACACCAGAACAAGCCTTTCTGAAAGAATTATAATTTTCGCTACAGCCATGTTCAGCACTGCATTTCTGTGAATTTGTATTTCTTCCAAATTCTTCAAAGTGAATTGGTTTTCCTTTCCTTCCTTCTTTTTGCATGGTAGGGCCTCTATTATTCTGGTTTTGTATACGTGCCTTATGCTGATGATATAAATATTCACTAAAAACTGTTGGTTTTTTAGCTGCTCCTTCTTTTGCAGCACCGTATCTTTTATTGCCCTTTTCATCAAAGATGTTCTTGGTGGTATCTTTGAAATGTCTGAAAGTGGATTTAACTGAATCTGAGAATTTTTTCAGATTTTCTTTCACAGCTTCCTTAGCCTGCTTAATTTTTTCTTTATGATGCCTCACAAACTCCTTGGTCGAATTCTTCATGGCATCAAATGTTTCCTTAACTGAACCCAAAAATGTTTCCTTTGACTTATTTTTAGCCCTGTGGTTTCCTCTGCTCCCCCTCTTTTTTCCATCAGTTTCTTGTTTTCCATTTTGATCTTTTGCCTCAATATACAGTCTTTCCCATAAATCAGAACGCTGTTGTTCAAAGTTTAACTTCCGCTCCAGCTCAGTGAGTCTTTCCCGTAAGATTTCTACTTCCTTCTTTTCAGTCAATACCTCGGGAGAGTCTGGATTGCCAGCTGACTGCCTAGAGCTTAACTGCTGAAGTTCCACCCTTAAAGCCATGGTTTTTAGTCGTTCTCTCTCCAGTTCCCTCCTAAGCATCTTTGCTTCTGCCAATAGAGTCTCCCTTTGATTAAGAAAGCTATGTGTTTTCTGCTTTTCCTCTTTCAAATGCTGCTTAAGTTTCTGGTTTTCTGTAACTAATTCAGTACTTGTCCCTTTATCTTCCAATATTCTAATCTGTTCTCTTAGCTTCCTTAACTCTTCCTGTAGTGAAGACAAGGCTTTTTCTTCCTTCTCCAGAGATATTCTTAAATACTGGTTTTCTGTATCAAGGTTCTTGTTCTGAGTTTCAAAGGACATCTTCTCTGCTTCAGTAAGGCTCCGACACTTTGCAAGGTTTTCCTTCAATGACTAAATTTTTGTGAAAGAGAAGAAAAATGTCAAATGTTTTAAAAGCTGAATTTAAATCTTTAACATATAATACATCATAAATTTTTAGTGTACATTTATGCAGACTAGTCTTTATGTATTTCCAATATATATAAAATTGGAAAATACAAGGTTGATACACAAAAATGCACAGTAGAGAGCTAAATCAAAAGAGCACTGCATGTTCGAAGACTTTGTTAAAAATTAGCTAGAGTTTGGTTTGTCTCCAAGATTCTAAAACCAGAGATGAGAGACTTCCGCCAAGATGGAGGCATAGGTGGAAGCACTATGCCTTCTCCCACAACCAAGTTTGAATACAACAAAGGTTTGGAGAACAAAGACGCAGCCAAAAGACAGAAAATTGAATTATACGGAAGTCCGACAACCACTAACCGTTCAACGGGGACAGTAAGAGGGGCAGAGCCAGCAGCGGAGCAGGGTCAGGCAGGAAAGATCCCCAGACCTAGGCGCACAAGTGGCCCGGACGCAGGGTGTAGGGCAGACTGACCACGGTCGCACATTCGCGCACAGTGAGACAGACCACACAGGCCCCAGGGGGCAAGGGCTGGCAGCAGTGGCACACTTGCATGCAGTGGGACGAAGCGTGTGGGCCTGGTGGCGGCTGCGGCACCGGTGGGGGGCTGCGACGGCAGGCGGTAGACAGGACGCCATTGCTCCTCTTTGACCCCGCCCCCACATACAACATCACAACCCAGTGACTGAGTTGCCCTGCTCTGGTGAACACCTAGGGCTCCAATCCTGCTACATAACAGGCATGAACAGCCCAAAAGATGGCACAAGAAGAACTCAAAGTTCCAGAGCCAATAACTCTCAGCAACCAAAAAATTGCCAGCCTCTCAGAAGCACAATTCAAGACACTGTTTATCAGGATGCTCACAGAACTGGTTGATTATAGTCACAAATTAGAGGAACATATGAAGGCTAAACTAATTGAAATGAAGGGAGATGTCCAGGAAACCAATAACGATAGAAAGGAAACTGGGACTGAAATCAATGGAATGGACCAGAAGGAAGAACAAAACATCTGACCAGAAAGGAATGAAGAAATGAGAATTCAAAACAATGAGGAGAGGCTTAGGAACCTCCAGGACATATTCAAACATTCCAACATCCGGATTATAGGGGTACCAGAAGGGGGAAAGAAACAGCCACGAGTGGAACACTTATTTGAACAAATAATAAAGGAGAACTTCCCCCGTCTGGCAAAGGAAATAGACTTCCAGGAAATCCAGGAAGCTCAGAGAGTCCCAAAGAAGTTGGACCCAAGAAGGAACACACCAAGGCACATCATAATTACATTAGCCAAGACTAAAATGAAGGAAAGAATCCTGGAAGCAGCAAGGGATAAGGGGACAGTCACCTACAAAGGAGTACCCATCAGACCGTCAGCAGATTTCTCAAAAGAGACCTTACAGGCAAGAACGGGCTGGAAAGAAGTATTCCAAGTCATGAAATCCAAAGACCTACAGCCAAGATTGCTTTATCCAGCAAAGCTTTCATTTAGAATGGAAGGACAGATAAAGTGCTCCTCAGATAAGGTCAAGTTCAAGGAGCTCATCATCACCAAGCCCTTATTATATGAAATGTTAAAGGGACTTATCTAAGAAAAAGAAGATGAAAAATATGAACAGTGAAAGGACAGCAAACATACAGTTATTAACAACCACACCTAAAACAAAAGCAAACCAAGAGGACAGCTAGATCAGGAGTGGAACCATAGAAATGAAGAACACATGGAGGGTTAGCAACAGGGGAGTGGGAGTAGAAGGGGGGAGAAGGCACAGAAAATAGCATAGAGGGTAGGTAGAAAATAGATAGCGGGGAGGGCAAGAATAGTGGGGGAAATATAGAATCTAAAGAACTTGAGACACGTGGTTATAAACTAAGGGGGGGAGAATGGTGGGGGAGGGAGTGTGCGGGTGGAGGGGAATGAAGGGGGAGAATAGAACAACTGTAATGGTATAATCAATAAAATCTATTTAAATAAATAAATAAATAAATATAATAAAATCAGAGATGAGGTACTTCTGATTAGTGTTTTCCATAGAAACCATAGGATTTGCAATCCTTACTGGTTTCTAGGCTCACTTACAGGTTAGGAAAAGAGGAGGTTAGCCTCCTATCTGTTGACTATAGAATTCTAATCTCTCCTGATAAGGCTCCTAGCAAGAATGTAGACATGACTAAGGGCTTCTCTGATCCTTGTGTGTGAGATCATGTTTTTTATAAAAAGTATAATTACAGCTGGAGATGACAGGATGCTTCAAAAACTTCTCTTTATATTCACTGCACTCTTACAAGGAAAAAGCTTTCAATAATCTTCATCCTATTTGAAACATCTTAGTCCTATGCAAATCAGTATCTCTAAGTTCTGATAAATCATAAAATTTCTCTTCTACTTTAGAGGGCAGAATGAATCTTGGTAACATTTATAAATAATTCCCCCAAATTCAATAATATTCTAAAGAAACTGAGATAATTAGTAATATAATTCCAAGGTCAGCACCTTTGATAGAAAAAAGTTATGTTCAATCAAGCTTATAACATTTTGCTGCAGAGTTCAAGGTTGCTTTGAGTGGCCTAATTTTTCTTTCAACATATGCATTAGTAACAAACTAAGTGAAATAGTCAGAAACTAAATGACATGTTTATATAGCTTAATCATGGTTATTAGCTGTATTCAGTTAAAACATGTTATGTACAACTGCAAATGATACTTAAATTTTCCTTGATTTACCAGATACAGCTATTCCAATGAATCAGACCAGAAAAATAGCTGATTTGCAGAAACAAGCAGAAAAAAAAAAAAACGCCTTTAAGAGAATGATATCTCCCACTTAAAAAACAATCTGAAATGGATGTTTCACTGTCTGGCTCATTAATCTTCAGAGAATGAGTTATTAAAGTTTCATTATACTCATTTCATCTGCTGTGTAAGAGAAAACAAGTTTCAGCTAACCAACGAAAGTGGGCTATGGAGGAGAACTGAGTGATGTAGCATTATCTTTAAATGAACAGTCATATGCAGCCACAGAATGACTGCAGGATCCAGTAAACTCCATATTCTTGAATTAAGCAACTAGTAAGCAGATCCTGGGGAGGTCCTTCCATGATGATCTTCAAAAATCCAAACCACGTATACCAGATGGAGACAAGCGCTCTGCAAGAACTGACTCAAAAAAGACCTATGCAGGGTGAGTCTCCTAAAAGCCAGTGACCTATGAACCCAGAACCATGCTGGTGAAAGAAAATGAATACTCTTTTGAAAACATTCTCTGACAAAGGTAGGGAAAACTATATTATTCACAACTAACTTCAGTGGTTGTTTCCTGAGAGATAAAATTCAGATGTCAAGTGGGATTCTGTCTTGCAAAGAAACATAATCATAATCCTATAAGGGATATATAAAGTGTAAAGGAAATGTGGGGAAAGGGAAGGAAAAAGGAACAGTTTATTCTTTTCCTACCCTGAATTTATCTACAATCCCTATACACCCTTTCCAGGGAAGAACTAGATAGGAGACCAGCTATCTTGCTGGTCCTCATAAATCCACAAATGTGTTAGGTCACTGGACACAATGAACAAACACAGTCCTGCTGGAGTCTGGTGAGTTTTAGGTAGGAAAGTATAACATGCTATCTCTTGCATCAGAACTAATAAGAAACCAGAGGGAAAAAACTGGCTGATTATTTTCCTTGATTAAGGGAAGACCTTAGGCTACAAAAACTCCTCTTTCTCAGTGAATGAAAATGTTTTGCTTAGCTCTGTAAAAATTATGTTAATAATAATGGCATATATTTTATATATAATATCAACATAAAATGTTAACTATGATATACGTGATTAGGACTAACACCTTTGAAGACAGAATCAAATTCAGCTGTGCCAGTTGCTAGCCTTGGTAAAGTTATTTAACTTTTTTGAACCTCTTTCCATCTTTAAAATGAAGTTAAGACTTGATTAATTCACAGGATTGTGGTCAGAAATAAGAGAAATACTGTACACAAGTACAATGACAAGGACACAGTACTGAATCAACAATTACCAATATTATCAATCTGCTAATCTGTATCTGAATAGCATATTAATTATTGGCTAACAATTATTTTTTAATAAAATGTGTTAGTAGTACATACTTTATAATCTGTAACAGACTCTTGTTTCTGGTGACAGTGGGAAAGATAATC
Organism: Sturnira hondurensis; assembly: GCF_014824575.4. NCBI lineage: Eukaryota > Metazoa > Chordata > Mammalia > Chiroptera > Phyllostomidae > Sturnira > Sturnira hondurensis. The sequence continues at coordinate 9,672,030 of NW_028080827.1, forward strand.
CTTCATATCATTCAATTCATCCTCATGTATCTTTGTGACCAACTGTTGACGCTTCTGAATCTGAATTGTGCCTAAAAATGAAAATTTTTATTAGATACATAACATAAATGTTATGATTACCAATATTTTAAACATGTAATAAAACATTTAAAGTACATATATTTAACTAATCAAGGTAAGATCATTTTCTTCAAAATATTAGCATTTCAGTTCTATAAAATTTCTGAATATATAAACAAAGTATGAATAAGTAAAGTCTCATGGTACCATTCATCAAATGGTGGTAGATGGATGTTAATATAAATTATGCCAAGTAGGTTAACATATTTTATTTCTCATATACCCAGAGATATTTAAGCAGCTCACTATCCTTTTGATTAAAACAAGCCAGTCTATATTACCCTAACAAAGAAAACAATTTATGGTAATGTGTTTATCTTACTATATAGAAGACACTAAGGTCTGCTTACTTTTTTCTTTTCTTTCTTTTTATTTTTTTTTGCTTGGACATTTTTTAAAAGATTTTATTTATTTAGAGAGAGAGAGAGTGGAAGGGAGAAAGAGAAGGAGAGAAACATGTTGGTTGCCTCTCACATGGCCCCCCTCTGGGGACCTGGCCTGCAACCCAGGCATGTGCCCTGACTGGGAATCGAACTGGCAACCTTTTGGTTCGCAGCCCGAGCTCAATCCACTGAGCTACACCAGCCAGGGCTTTATTATTTTCTTTTTTTTACAGTGGAATGTCACTATTATGCTCTTGAGAGATACACATTGTGCTTTGACTCATACTTCTTCTGAGCTAATTAAACAGTACGAGGATGCTCTCTGGGACACTGCACAAAATATGGAACGCTTCACGAAACTTGTGTCATCCTTACACAGGGGCCATGCTAATCTCTGTAGTGTTCCATTTTCAGTGTATGTGCTACTGGCTCGAGGACTCAGGTGTGTTGTTTTTGAGGGATCTTTGAAATACATAAAGTGTTGCATTCTCCCAAACAGAGAAATAAACAAAGCAGGAGTCTATTCAGTTTATAAGGAAAAACAAAAATGCCTATTTTTTCTTACTATAATTCCCCTAAATAATATAACACAAACTCAAAAGTTACAGCAAGGAAAATTATTGACTGTGATCCCCCACCATTCTCAAAGCCAAATCTTTTGAGCATTTTGTGTTTGTTACATCCGTACTATAGCACCACCATCCCTATCCCAGCAGTGCTACAGGGATCTTAATCCAATTAAAAACATTAAAATCACCTTAAAAATTAAAATGTTAATTTGCCAACACATGCCTGGTCACATGCTGCTACATGCTTCATGCATAAGAGAACAAAAACAATACAATCAAAAATAAAGCAAAATGCATTTCACAATTTTAGTATTACATCTACGAGAGTAGCATAACCTTATGTAAAGAATTTTGTAATAAGGATGTAATGATAATTTACTATTTCTTCTCTGCTAAAAAAATAATTTTTAATTTCTTTAATACATCTTGATATACACTAAAGAGAAATCCTTTGCCAAATTACAGACAACTGTTATCAATTAACAGTTGATACTCTGAGGAGTCACACCTTCTCTTTAAATTTTCCAATATATAAAAGCATGGCAAATTTGTTTCAGTATCTCTCAAAAGAATCTCAGATTTTTTTTAATATTGAAATAAATACATATGTAGTTCCCCAAGTGACAGAAAATCTTTCTTTTCAAACTTCTAATAGGATGAATTCCTTTCACTCACTGGAAAATAACCTATTAGAGGCCCAAATGGGCAGTACTATAATATAGCATATCCGATGACTGTCAATCTCACTCCTGGGTTTTTTTTACCCTCCAAGAGCAAGAAAGCAGCCACTCCTAGAGGTTCTGGGGTTTGTTTTGTTGTTTTCCTACATCTTCAGCTGCCTGACTACAAAGTGTTACTGCCCAAAGTACAATCTTTAGCCTTCTGGTCATGTGTACACATCTATATTAATTACATTAACCTACTGTCAGTTTTTGCTATCACTGCTGTTTAAGACTTCTCTACAGATCTGACCAGAGCTTCCATACAATATATCCAGCTGCCTGTTGGGCACAATTTTGGGAACAACTTCATGGAAACAAATGCACAAAAATAATCAGACTTCAACAGCTACCCTAAACCATTCTAGACTAAAGTTCAGTAAAAACAAACCAATGGCTCACCATCTATTTACTGCATCATCTAAATAAAACTCTTTCCCAGTCATAACCCATCTCCAAAAGTAAAGCAGCTAGCACACTTCTGGTAATTAAAAACAAAAACAAACAAACAAGGATATTGGGTATCCCATCTCCAAGTTCTGTTTTCCCTTATTACTTCAGTGTCCCTTACTTCACCAACCTTCTCTCCATCCCCACCATCCCTATAATTAAGGGTCTAAGCACCAAATATCTAAATTACAAAATTTCCCAGAGGACTGGTCTAATTTTCCCCACACCATTTTCCTTCCTGCACTTTCCCTCTAAACTTATTGCCATCAGGTCACTCTATAAATCAAACTCTCCTATCCTGATTACAAGATGTTTGACAATGTAACAGCATGCCACATCTTCCAACTTTACATTCCATTATACTAAATAACAATCCTGCTATAGTCCAGGCAGTCTTCTCACTGCTCCCAAACCCAGCAAGTTTACTTTCCGGTTATCAGGTTCTCCATTGCTGGAATTTTTCCCCCTTCCTTCCACCTAGCATAAGCATAATAAGACCAAACACAATTAAAATCTTACCATCTCCAGGATGACTAAGTATAGCCTTTGAGCTATAATCTTTGTCTACGCTACATACCGTGGCACCTACTTATATTCTGTGGTATTACCTGTTGAAGAGCAAGACAGTCTATCAATACTTAAAGTAACTTCTTGGGAAAACTAGTCCAACTGAACTACACTAATAATTTAGAATATGGGTACCTATGAGCAAAGAAAGGTAAGGAAGTTAGGTGCTTCATGCATGAAGATTTTTTTTTAAACTTCTATGAGCAGTTTCAGAACCTGCAGCAGTCCAAATACTTTTAAGTACATTCTTTTACTATCCTCAGTCATACTAGTTTTCTCTTCCTTCCAGAATAGGTGTGAAACTCCAAAATTATACGGAGCCAAACTTGGTTAATGTTCTCAGTGATTTCACTTAGTAGTATGTTTTAGTTAAATTGTCAAGCAAATGACATTATAGTATGCAACAACTGACTTCATGGTGCATGAGAAATTCAGAGTGGCTCTGAAGTCAACTCAAAAGAGCTGAGATTAATGCCAGAGTTAAAAAAAAAAGTGTAATGTCCTTTAAACAGTGACTGTGAAAAAAGTCGTAAGTTGTTCAGGTAAGTTTTTGTATGTTCACTGAGCCAGTCTTCTTATTGTATCAACCTTCTTCACACTGTATTATTTAGTCTTTTCCTATTCTGAAGAGCTAATTTCAGGCACAGAACAATGTTTTGTTAAATATAATTATTAAAGTAAATTTTACAAGTAACCAAGATCCTAAGTAGTGGCAGTAATTTCTCAGTTTTGAAAGCACTCCTCTCTAAATTGATCTCTCTACAAAATACTTAGAAGTTCATGCAATTGGTGAGGTTTTAATGTAATTTAAATAAACATTAAATCACTGTTCTATTTTTAGTAGGAAAAAAAGATTAAGATAAGACCTTCTCCTTTGTTATCTCCGTGTTTACCTGTGGGGAAAAAGAATCATGCTCAAAAAAAAAAAAAAGATTCACACATTTGCTCCAGCTAGATAATGAAAAAAGTTAAACATATGTATTTCAGGTTAAATCTCATTACAACAAACTTCAAGAGAGGATATAAATGATAGTATTTCAGTATTAAATTCAAGCAGACACCTATAAGAAACACATTTTACTGATTTAAATCGAATATTGACTGTCTTCATTAATTACCCTAACAGTATATTATGTTGAATGATATCTTTTCCACAAATCAACATACAAATATATGTATTTCTTCAATCTTTATATAATGAACACACTGGTAGAATGAAATAGCAAAACAGGAATACTTCAGAAAGTTAAATTGTGAATTACATAGACAAAAAATCTAAATGTTGTTAATATAAGACACAAACCGAAATTTGTTGACAAGATCTAAGCCATTTGTTTTGATTGTAACAAAGCAGAGTGTGAATGTTCAGTTCTCAAACACTCATCTTTTTTTAAAAAAGATTTTATTTATTTTTAGAGAGAGAGGAAGGGAGGGAGAAAAAGAGGGAGAGAAACATTGATCAGTTGCTTTTCGCATGTGAACCAACCAGTGACCAGGCCCACAACCCAGGCATATGCCCTGACCAGAACTTAACTGGTGACCTTTCACTTACACAGGACAACGCTCAACTAACTGAGCCACACCAGTCAGGGCTACACTTTCATCTTTGTGCAAATATGTACCTTAAATAAGATTCAACTGTTGGGCATTCAAATGGAGTAACACCACAAAGAATTCTTTCCTTTTCACCTGAGACTTTTAAAGGCTTTGCATTAAGATAATCAATATACATAAAAAAACACTAACAAGATTAATAGTAAGCAAAATATAATGCTGAGCTATAAAACAAATGCAACAAAATATAAAGCTTACATGAAACTGGAAGGCAGAAATAATGAGCAACAATTATTGTAACTATTTCAAACGGGATTTAAATAATCCTCCTAATAAAGTCTTAGTTCAAATTGCTTTAATTGTGATTTTAAAATGAATGATTTGCCTTCCAGTAAGCACTTCAGATTTTTAATCTTCCAATCTTTTCCTTACAATAAAAACACACATGCTAATAATCCTTCTATTTCTTAAATAAACACTGCTTAATTTAAGTGAAAACAGCTTTGTGAAATAGGCAACACCATCCCCACTCTCCAATTGAGAAAACTGAGGATCAAACAAATTGCAAGCTTTTCAAGGTTATATTTTAATCACGAAAACACTAAACATGTGTCCTGTGTGTTTAAATCATATAAGCACACCGAACACTACAACAGGCCCCAAGATTCCTCACCCTTAGTGTTTTTACCCTATGCTATCAGCTTATCAATTACTTACCATAGAAATGTCCAAATCCCATGCTGATTGCAATCACCAGAGCCAGTATAACACACTTATTGAGGCCACTACTGAAATGGGGTTTACACTCCTTAGGGGGTTCAGTTTCTTGTTCAGGAAGCAGTCGTTCTTCAGATTCTGAACTAGAAATGGTCTTCTTCCTAGCACGGCGTCGTCTAAAGGCAGGACTGGGCTGATGACTGGTTTCATCACTACTTGATTTCTCGTCGCTAGGCTGAGATGAAAATACTATTAAAAAAATGAGGATGAATATTAAAAACTCTAGAAAAGATTTCCCAGTAAATATAATATACAATAATTAATGCCATCCCTTCATGCCTTTTTCACATAAGACAACCAAAAACAAAACCTCAAATTTTCAGGCTTATCAACACAATGCCAAAGCATAAAATACTTCAACTGTGATGCACATGAATCTGTTGATCCTATTATATGCCTTTGAAGGTCTATCTTTGTTTTTTTGTTAAACCTCTCCTGTCGTTTATACCATTAGAACAATCATTCTCATAGTCTGTTAAATTTCTTTGATATTAGAGCTATAAACAAATACTATTTCTAAAAGAAAAAAAAAAGAAAACCGAACCCTGTATCTCTTCGTTCAGTTTCAAAGAGAGGTTAATTTAAGCTCAAGTGTTTAAGGAACAGAGGGACACACACAAGCAGTTCCTGGGGTGTATCTGGACCCTAGTTTCACTTCCAGCCTGAGTCTACAATCAAAGTTCAGAGCACTATTGTTTAGCACAGGTTTCCAGATGTCAGATGAGCCCTTCCCTTCAACTGCCACTCTTACTAGAAGGCTGTTAATTTTACCCTCTAGTAAACATGTCAGCATGAGGAAGCGACACAACAGCTATCTCCGACACTAGGACTAGCTTGGTGCTGCTCCTTTACGAAAAAAATAGTAAACAAAAATGTTTTTTTAATTCACAAGAAATCTCAAGTCCTGGAAACATATCCACTAGAAAAATTACGATTTTTTCCCCATGTGTAATCTGTTAACACATTTTCACATTATCAATGTTGACATAGAAGATTATAAGACTCAATAATAATTCCCCCAGGCCAGTTAGAAAGAAAAAAAGCACTAAAAGTAAGGATAAAATGTGAACTTAAACTTGATGCACAGAGCTACAAAACAACCAATATTCATGCTTCGAAAAAGCAAAACCATTTTTCAAAAGACAGGTTATCCATGCCAGAGCAAAGCTGGTGACTTAGGTTAAGCAATACTTTTTAAAGAAGAATCACGGAGAATTCAGTTAACGTTCACATTTACAACAACAAACACAAAGGCAGAAGGCACTGTGTTGAATGAATGAATATTCCTAACATTTAGTGACACAGATGCCAGTGAGGAAGCTTTTGTTCATGACCCTCACCCCCATCATGTTTATTCTAGATCACTAGTTCTTCCAAGATACCTTCACCTCAGCTGTCAGGTTACATATCTTGGCCAAAAAGAAAGAAAGGAAGGTTTAAACAAAGCATTACATAATACAAAGGCATGACCATGGTTGGAGTATTCAAGTCAGACATTCTGATAGTATTAAGATGGGTAAATGTAAAAACAAACAAAAAAAATCAAAAAACAAACAAACAAAAAAACCCTTTTGCCAAAAGTCCTTAAATAAACTTTTAATTCTATATTAACATACTGCCTTCATTATATATTCCAAGTCAAAAAACCAGCTTAACCCATATTAATAAATTCACATCATTATCTAATGCTTCCATCTTTTTTAACCCATACATATGAAAGCTGAAATATACTGGACTAAGTTTTTTAAAAAATTTTTAAAGCTTAGTCCAAGATGCAAGCAATGCAAAGGCATGCAATAAGCTTAGCCAGCTTTATTACAAAATCAACTTCAACACCTGTTTAGAGTACCACAGCTGACAACAGGTATCTTTAAAGCACTAAGTAAACAGTAAATGTGACTAGGCATACTCAGCTCTAGAAAAGCTGATAGATTTAGTCACACCACCTTGGAAAGCGAGTTGGCTAGGAACATGGTGTTTCAGCTGATCATCCCATCCCCTTATGCATTCAGGAATCTTCCACAGCTTCTCCCACCACCTTTCTTTTGTGAATAAACAGGAAAAAAGATGTATAAAGCTTTGTTATAAGTAAAAAGAATTGAAAATACTTATTTTAATTATCATATAACATTGCTATTTGTGCTCCATCAAAATCTTACAATAATGCCTTTAAAAAAAACATATATAATACAAACTTCTCTACAACTACATGCTTTGCTCTCTTAGGAAAGAAGAGGGCCACGTGAAGAGGGTGGGGAGTGCTCTTACATCAATAAAAGATTACTATCACAAGAATCTAATTTAGAAGAAAAAATTGAAGTTGAAATACTACAGAGATGAAGAAAGGAAAAGGAAAAAACAAAATGAGTAAGCAATGGGCAGCAGGAACTTAAACCAAAAGAAAAAAGGGGGGGGCGGTGATAGAGAACAAAAACTGTACAACTGGTTTATAACCCAATGTCATTTTTTATTATGTAGCATTGTCCTTTGGGAGGAACAGCAATGGATAAAATATACCTAATAAACTATACCTCTTAACTGAATCTATAAAATTCCAAAGTCCAAATTTATAAAGTTAGATAAAAACTAGAATGATGTGCTCTGAAGTGTCCAATTATCTGAAAAACAATTAATAGTACATGTAAATTTCTTAAATGCATGCTTGGACCCTTCTGCAAAATTCCTGCTTCAACTACCTTTTCTTGCCTATTAATACTCTCAAATTGAACTAACATGGTGTTCTAGTTTTAATTTTTTTAAATTTTAAGTTTCTTTCTTTCTTTTTAAGGTTTTATTTATTTATTTTTAGACAGGGGGCAGGGAAGGAAAAAGGGAAGGAGAGAAACATCAATGTGTGGTTGCCTCTCACACACCCCCTGCAACCCAGGCATGTGCCCTGGCTGGGAATGGAACCTGCAACCCTTTGGTTCACAGGCCAGCACTAAATCCACTGTCACACAAGCCAGGGTCCAGCATGGTCTTTTAAAGAAGAAGAAAAAGAAAAAAAAAACTTGAATATAGCATGATTCCTATATTTAAGTAAATAAAATAAAATTCAATGACTAAAATGCATTCTAAAATCATTTACATTAGCCCTATTCTGGCCAAGGCTGAAGTTTCTCTATGACCACTAAGAATGCCAGATGAGTATTTAAACATCTGAATCAAGTGTTTTCAAGCTCATTTACAGGCAAATTACTGACATACTAATTGAAAATAACTCGTTATTAAGTGAAATAATTAAAAAAACTTCTAATTGTCATTTTATTAACTATAAGTGCAGTAACAGAAATTCCATTATCTGATTCTGGTAAATGTAAATATTAAAGAATGGTAAAATCTGAGGAAATGATCTGAAATAGATACCACATGTTCCCGTTTCTGTATCAACTTAGGAAATTCTTGAAATTACTAGCAGTGTTCCAAGGTTTCTTTCCTGTAATTCACCCGTAAGTTGCAACTGTGGGTTAACTATAGGTTTGTTTCTTATATCTTTCCTGTAAGTTATATCTGAATATTGTATCACATTGAAAGTTGTTATTTATGCCCCTAAAGTTGAGCCAAAAAATTCTAGAAGGGAACTAGTTCAGTAACTAACATTTTAACCTCCAAATGATTCTGTCTGAACAACAGGCATTAACTGCATTAAGATATGATTTACAGGCCGTGGCTGGTGTAGCTCAGTGGATTGAGCTCAGGCCTTTGAACCCCCCAGTCAGGGCACACGCCTGGGTTGCAGGCCAGTTCCCAGCAGGGGACCCACGAGGGGCAACCATACATTGATGTTTCTCTCTCCTTCTCTTCCCCTCTAAAGATAAATAAAATCTAAAAAAAAAAGATATGACTTACAATAGGCACATTTTCATAAATCAATCTAAAATCTAAAAATCCGGGACTTGGGGTGCTGCTGTACTGACATCTACTTAAGCCCCATTTGGCACATGGTACCACTCAGTAAATGTTTATTAAATGACTAATTATTGAATAGATCTGAAAGGTTTCAATAAGAAGTTTCTTTCACTTTTTCTACGATATAAAATTTTTACCAATGTAGGTTAAAATCTTAACATTCTCCCACTTTTTAGGTAAAATGGCTCAGTCTCCCACTCTTAAAGATCTAAAGAATGTGTGCTCTGACTGGTGTGTCTCAGTGGACTGAGTGCTGGCCTGCAAACCAAAAGGCTGCCAGTTTCATTCCCAGTCAGAGCACATGCCAGAGCTGTTAGACAGGTTCCCAGTTGGGGGTGTGAGAGAGGCAACTCATCAATGTATCTCTTGTACACTGATGTTCCTTTCTCTTTCTCCCTCTCTCTAAAAATAAATAAATATTAAAAAGAAAAAGATCTTAAAAAATGTCAAATGCATTTTGGTTGGAGTGTTTGAGATATTAACAAACCTCTTTGAGGCTATATTTTGTCTTTCACTAATGATTAAGAGAAGGTATTTACTGTTAAAGAAGACTGTGCTATACACCCTAGAATCTAGGAAAATATTAAATATGACAGTAAATTTTATAAATGTGTTTCTTAAGTTTGATTCAAATGTATTAAAAACTCGAGATTTGGGGTTATAAAACAAACAACTGTATAAAATGTAGTCACCTGTGACTACATTAAGTCTGTTATCAGTATATTCTTTATATAGTACTTACCAGTTTCTGGCTGGCAGAATGTATACTGGCTGCTGGAAGAAGAGCCCATATTGAAGTCCTCTGGACTCTGTACCTCTGTAACAATTACGGCTTCTTCTTGATTTCCCATTTCTTCTAACTTAGGTGGCTCAAGGGTAACAATATCAGAATCATCACTGACAGTTCCAAAGTAGACATTGTCTTCAGGTGATCTTTCTTCCTCTCCCTAAGGAATCATAATTTTAGAGACAGTTATACTCAACAATTATTGAAGGGCCTTACTGTTTTCTACACAGTTTAAAGTAAATAATGGTTTGTAAGCAGTAAGGCTTAAAAATATAAGATATGAATTCCATCCAATAGGAAAGGTTTACTCAATAGCAGGTTCATCTCTTAGTATGAAAACACCTTCAAATCCCTTGGGGACGCTAACTGCTGCCTACTCCTGGTAGGCTGCAGATGCTAAGAAGCCCACCTTTGCCACCCAGTGACCACGGAGAGGAGAGATTTCTCACCAGTTCCATGGATTTATTTTAGCATAACTCAGGGAGTCTGCCCATCAAAAGACTGATTAAATTGTCCTGGTTATATATGTAAAAACTTTAATAGCTATGCCATGTAAAGATTATCTAGCTATTTAGTTTTATCTAGAAGTCAAGTAATTGCTAAAGGATAAGGTTTAATTTGCTTTCAAATTTAAAAACTGACCTTCATTTTAACTTTTAAAATACCATATTTTGCCACGTATAATGCACACTTTTTTGACCCAATTTTTGAGGGAGAATTAAGGGTGTGCATTATACATAGGCATAATGATTCCATGCCATGGGCATAACAATCCCGTGTATAATGTGCACCAAATAAGCACAGCAAAATACAGTAATTCAAGGATGTGCCCTGGCAAAGTGGCTCAGCTGGATGGAGCACTATCGGGTGCAACAAAAGGTTGCAGGATCAATTCCCAGTCAGGGCAAAAAAGGGCTGCAGGTACGATCCCTGGTTGGAGTACGTATGGGTGTGGGGGCACGCAACTGATTGATGTTTCTCTCTGACATCCATTTTTTTCTCTCACTCTAATATCATTACACACATACTCAGGTGGTGATTAAAAAAAGGAACACAACTTTATCAGTCAAACTATATCACAAGACATCAACTGGCCTGTATACCTATGGATTGATATCAAACTCCAAATCCATTTTGTCCTTTCCTGTCTACTACTGATACTAATCATAATAGTTATACTTGTTCTTTGGGTTCTTCTCTACAGTACAACTATTTATGATGGCTAAAAATCTATCACTGGTAATATCCTTTTCATGGCTTACATAAGTATTATCCTGATCAAACACAGAAAAATGAGATGGAGGGCAGAACTCAAATCATGATATACAGGATAGAAATGGTCTGAGTATTCTTCCACAGTGAAGACCATGAGACCTGACTGCCTTCCATTTAACTGCCTTTCTCCTTTTGGAAAAACTCAGCCTCAATTCAGATCCCACGGTTACAATATTGCCCCATCTCCAACGATCCCAAGACGTCAACACTGAGACTTCCGAGGAATGAACCTTCCTGGCACTCTAAGACCGCACTATCTGATCCAAAAGGGGCAACTGTAGATAAAAAGTGGGGTTCTATGGAAGGTAACCTCTCAGGGTGATCTGATCATAAATGACCAAGAAATCACGTTTCTATATTAATTTAAATTCAGAAATTTAAATAAAAGCTAATAATTCTGAACTTAAAAGCAATCGATCTGGGGAATCTCAAAATTTTCAATGACCTTTGTTTATAATTCAAATAGGAACAGAATGCACAACTAGAAATGGAAGCTTTAAGTAGTCTTCTCTATGTTTACCGTATTTCCAGAGTAAAACACAGCTTACCTCATGTGCTGACTTCGTTTCCACCAAAGCTGGATAAGCAGTTTCTCCCACTAACATGATGACATTTTGGCTGCTCTCTGATAAAAAGCAAAAATCAATTTAGCTATACTTTATCACTTTGGCAGTCTATAAGCATAATAATCTGAGTACATAAAATGTATTCCTAGTTTTTTAAAATGGATTTAATCAAATGACACACAAAGTCATTCTTCTGTTACTAAAAAGATCTCTATTTCAAATATAATTGTTTTAATATTTGAAATTGTCAGGTGATAATTTTAGATAAGGAACTGAGCTCATTTAAGAGCCACTAAAACAAAACAATCTCTAAATAAATATCATCTCTACCTCACAAAGTACTTAATCCAAGGCTTTTATAAAAATCTGTTAACATGGAAAATCAATTCTCAGACTTCTGACGTCAGATACATCCTGCACTCTTAAAGTTGATTCAAACTAAAGACATCACTCTTCTAATGACCATTAATGTCCGGTAACACAAGAATCAAAACTATGGCTTCAAATTACAAATGCTCTACAATAAAAAAATAGTAAAAATATAAGAACACAGAAAAATGATGTCCTGCAGCAACCATATTTTATTGGTTGCTTTAAAACTCATCAAAGGAAAAAAACATGGAAACAGGAGTTCATAATATTAGATATTTAATGAAGAAAGCTATATAATATCAACAAAAATATTAAAACTATATAATAAACATAAATTTATGTATAGCAAAGAATATACAAGGTGGGGTAAATGTAGGTTTATAGCTATTTATATGGAAAGTAACACAATAAATAATAATACAAGAATAAACTTTCGCATACTCACAACTGTAAACCTACTTTTGCCCCACCCTGTGTACTAAATGGTCATAGCAATTATCTACAGACCAAAAAAGTGTGTGTATATATATGTAATTTTAATTTTTTTCCTCATTCTCTTTTTCTTTCATGAACATGTATTTCCCATATAATTTAACCCCTGCCAAAAGAAAAAAGAAAAAAAATACCCAGTGCTTTTGTGTTACACAGTTCCACACAGAATATTATTTTGGAGGTAAGACTCCTCAATAGAGGTCTACTTCGGTCCAGGGACTCCTAAGGAGTATGGAGATCTTTGTAATATACATGTATTCTGGGAGAAATTCCTAGCTTTATGGTTCTCAAAGAGATCTCTGACACATGAAAAAGGACAATTACAGAGGAAATAAGATTAGTAATTAACACATACATTAAAAATAAGATTAACAAGCATAATCTATTATATTTCTAGTATGTGCACCTCCACATGGATTCTCTGGGGTGGCAGCAGGGGAGGTATATTCTTTTTACATGTTTAGTAATTTTTTTTAAGTTTAGAAATAAGGGTAATTTGACTTCCGGCCAAGATGAAGACATAGGTAGATACACTTTGCCTCCTCACACAAACAAAAGAAGGACAACAAATTTAAAAACAAAAAAACAACCAGCACTGTCATAAAATTGAACTATATGGAAGTGTGACAACCAAGGAGTTAAAGAAGAAACATTCATCCAGACTGGTAGGAGGGGCAGAGACGGGTATCGGGGAGGAGAGGACTCAAGGCAAGGCGGTGGCTGGAGGACCAGGATAGGCAGCAGATGGCCGAGCAGGTGGTCCCATATCTTCATGTGGATAAACCAAGAGGAACAACTGGGGGGCAACACAGACCATGCAACCCAGGGTCCCAGCACAGGGAAATAAAGCCTCAAAGCCTCTGGCTGTAAAAACCTATGGGAGTTGTGGCACCAGGAGAAACTCTCAGCCTCACAGGAGAGCTCATTGGAAAAAGTTCGTAGGATCCACATGGTCCTAGAATGTACACAAACCCATCCAACCAGGAATCAGCACCAGAAGTGCCCAATTTGCTTGTGGGCAGCAGGACAAGTGACAAAAGCCAGACAACAGCTGAACAAGCAGCACTGTTCCCTTTTGGACGCCTCCTCCACATACAGCACCACAACACACTGACGTGGGTGGCCCCACCTTGGCGAATACCTAAGGCTCTACCCCTTACAATGTTAACAGGAGTACTGAGACCCGCCAAAAATATATGGCCCTAATGAAAGAACAGATCAAAACTCCAAAAATAGAATTAAGTGATGAAGAGACAGCCAACCTTTCAAATGCAGAGTTCAAAACACTGGTAATCAGGATGCTCACAAAAATGGTCAAGTATGGTCACAAAATAGAGGGAGAAATAAAAGCTATAAAAAGGAAAATATACAGGAAACCAACAGTAATGGGAAGGAAACCAGGACTCAAATTAACAATTTGAAGCAGAAGGAAGAGGTAAACATTCAACCAGAACAGAATGAAGAAACAAGAATTCAAAAACATGAGGAGAGGCTTAGGAACCTCCAGAACAATTTTAAAAACATCCAAATCATAGGAATGCCAGAAGGAGAAGAGGAAGAGCAAGAAATTGGAAATGTATCTGAGAACATGACAAAGGAGAGCTTCCTCAACCTGGCAAAGGAAATAGACTTCCAGGAAATTCAGGAAGTTCAGGAAGCTCAGAGAGTCCCAAAGAAGTTGGACCCAAGGAAGCACACACTAAGACACATCATAATTACATTAGCCAAGATTAAAGGTAAGGAGGGAATCATAAAAGCAGCAACAGAAAAGGAGACAGTTACATACAAAGAAGTGTCCATAAGACTATCAGCTGATTTCCCAAAAGAGACCTTACAGGCAAGAAGGAGCTAGAAAGTAGTATTCCAAGTAATGAAAGGCAAGGACCTGCATCCAAGATTGCTCTATCCAGCAAAGCTATCATTTGGAATGGGAAGGCAGATAAAATACTTCCCAGATAAAGTCAAGTTAAAGGAGTTCATCATCACCAAGGCCTTATTACATGAAATGTTAAAGGGAGTTATCTAAGAAAAAGAAAATGATGAAAAATATTAACAGTAAAATGACAAGAAACTCACAACAACCCCCCCCCACACAAAAAAACAAAACTAATCAAACAACTACAACAGGAACAGAATCAGAATGGGTTATCATCAGAGACAGGGCAGGAGAGAATGGGGGGAAAGGTACAAGGAATAAAAAGCATGGTAGGTACAGGAAATAAATGGTAGGTACAAAATAGACAGGGGAACGTTAAGAATAGTATGGGAAATGAAGAAGGCAAAGAACTTATATGTACAACCCATGGATATTAATTAAGGTGGGGGAATGCTGATGGAAGTGGATTACAGGGTGGAGAGGAATAAAGGGGCAAAAAAAGGGGGGACAACTGTAATAGTATAATCAATGAAATATATTTAAAAAAGAAATAATGGTAATTTAAATATGAAGATAAGAGTATGCATTAATTATCTGGGCATCATATTTCTAATTAATGTGAACATCAAATCTTATAAGAAGTATGATTGACTTCCGCCAAGATGGAGGCATAGGTGGAAACACTGTGCCTTCTCCCACAACCAAGTTTGACTACAACAAAAGTTTTGGAGAACTAGAACACACCCAAAGACCAGAACACGGAATTATACGGAAGTCCGGCAGCTACGAACCGTTCAATGGGGATGGTAAGAGAGGCGGAACCAGCAGCGGAGCTGGGTCGGGCAGGACAGATCCCCCGACCTAGGCGCTAGGCGCGCAGGCAGCCCAAAGCCAGTCGGGGTGCGGGGCAGACTGACCAAGGACACACATTCGCGCACAGTGAGACGGACCACGCAGGCCCCAGGGGACAAACCCAGTGGTGGAGGGCCGACAGCGGTGGCACACTCGAGTGCAGTGGAACAAAACGCGTGGACCTGGTGACAGTGGTGGCTGCGGTGCCGGTGGGGGGTCGCGGCAGCAGGCGGCAGAGGGAAGCCATTGTCCCTCTTTGACCCCGCCCCCACATACAACGTCACAACCCAGAGACTGAGTTGCCCTGCTCCGGTGAAAACCTAGGGCTCCAAACCTGCTACTTAACAGGCACAAACAGCCCAAAAGATGGCGCAAGAGGAACTCAAAGTCCCAGAGCCAATAACTCTAAGCGACCAAAAAATTGCCAGCCTCTCAGAAGCCCAATTTAAGACACTATTTATCAGGATGCTCACAGAATTGGTAGAGTACAGTCACAAATTAGAGGAACATATGAAGGCTAAACTAATTGAAATGAAGGGAGATGTCCAGGAAACCAATAGTAATGGAAAGGAAACTGGGACTCAAATCAATGGAATGGACCAGAAGGAAGAACAAAACATCTGACCAGAAAGGAATGAAGAAATGAGAATTCAAAACAATGAGGAGAGGCTTAGGAACCTCCAGGACATCTTGAAACGTTCCAACATCCGGATTATAGGGGTACCAGAAGGGGGAAAGAAACAGCCACGAGTGGAACACTTATTTGAACAAATAATAAAGGAGAACTTCCCCAGTCTGGCAAAGGAAATAGACTTCCAGGAAATCCAGGAAGCTCAGAGAGTCCCAAAGAACTTGGACCCAAGAAGGAACACACCAAGGCACATCATAATTACATTAGCCAAGACTAAAATGAAGGAGAGAATCCTAGAAGCAGCAAGGGATAAGGGGACAGTCACAAAGGAGTACCCATCAGACTGTCAGCAAATTTCTCAAAAGGGACCTTACAGGCAAGAAGGGGCTGGAAAGAAGTATTCCAAGTCATGAAATCCAAAGACCTACAGCCAAGATTGCTTTATCCAGCAAAACTTTCATTTAGAATGGAAGGACAGATAAAGTGCTTCTCAGATAAGGTCAAGTTCAAGGAGTTCATCATCACCAAGCCCTTATTATATGAAATGCTAAAGGGACTTATATAAGGAAAAGATGATGAATAATATGAACAGTGAAAGGACAGCAAACACACAGGTATTAACAACCACACCTAAAACAAAAGCAAACCAAGAGGACAGCTAGATCAGGAGTGGAACCATAGAAATGAAGAACACATGGAGGGTTAGCAACAGGGGGTTGGGAGGAGGAGAAGGGGGGAGAAGGCACAGAAAATAGCATAGATGGTAAGTAGAAAATAGATAGGGGGAGGGCGAGAATAGTGGGGGAAATATAGAATCTAAAGAACTTGAGACACGTGGTTATAAACTAAGGGGGGAGAATGGTGGGGGAGGGAGTGTGCGGGTGGAAGGGAATGAAGGGGGGGAATAGAACAACTGTAATGGTATAATCAATAAAATATATTTTTAAAAAAAGAAGTATGATTATATATAACATAATGTCATATATATATATCATACAGTACTTAAATATCATTTACCACCTCTAACCAAAGTACTCTTACATGTGACAATAACTGGAAATCAGTTTAGTAAGTCACTTGTGATGACTCAATAATTCTGTACATCACTGGTCCTAATCAAGATTAACAGTACTGAGTTACTAACACATGCAATATCAAACACATGTTATCTGGAGGCCCAAACATACTAGAGCTGCAAATAAACAACCCCCCCTCGCAGGATGGTACCGCCAGGCTCTGCAGGCCTGCCCACCTACATACTCAACTTCTAGTCCTTCGGTGACCTAGATTAGCCAGATGAGGGTAAGATTTGTAATGCCTCTCACATATCCTATTTAAAAAAATTAAAAACCTGACTTTTTAAACCTCTTACCTCCCTGCTCTACTTGCAATACTTGCAGCTCCTCTTGCTCTAAAGATGAATCCTCTGGGGTGAGCTCACTGCTGTCACTGGCTGTCCCATGTTCAGAATTCACCATCTCTATATCAGACCCCTAAGGAAAAGTGAAAATCAGTTATTTATCTATCAGCTCCTCAAAGCTAGGTTTGACTACAAGCTGATGCTTCCATTACCACAAGTCTCAATGCTGCCATACTCCAAAGAAAACAGATCTAATCCGACTACCTTTTGTTCAATTTAGTCCATAAAGGTCTACGGCAGGCAAACAGCATAATGGAGAACAGGTTTAGATTCTAAAACAGAAGTTGGCCCAAAAGTCAAATGATCTGATCACTATTTTATAAGTCCAAGCAATAAATGTGAATGCCAAAGGATAAAAGTTTCTGAACTTATCCATTTCTACTAATGTGCTTGTATTCAACATTAAAGAACTACTATAAGCAAGGCAGTTTGTTACAGGTATTATAAGACATAAAATATTTGAATCCAAAATTCAAATTTATAGCCCATTCAGATAAACAGCCACATATAAGTAACTACTTATTTTAGCAACCAAAAAAAGTTTAAGGGCAAGGCTTAACATGAACCCATCAGATTAACGGAGTAAATTTAGCTTATATATATAACTTTAGATTATTAATTTCAAGTTTGTCCTTACTTTGATGTCAGACTATTTATTTATTCTTTTTTGAGGCTTTGTTATCATTCATTTGTAAAGTTAAAAATGAGCAATTAAAAGCAAAAAAATGTCATACAATATTTTTTGGTTCTCAATTTGTTTTCTGTCTCAATCAGGCTGTCTTTTCTTTAATCAAACAGTAGATCTTCTGCCTTAATTAGCAAAATTAAGTTAACCACTCATTTGATTCTGCCTCTCCCCATACTCCCTCAATTTTCCTATAGTTTACTAACCCATGAAACCCAAAGGCCTGAATTCTCCTGACAAACATAGCTCAAAACAACAAAACTTAAAAGAATTCATTACATGAGTAGGTTCTGAGTTGAGTACTACAGAATCCTCAGTGTACGTCTTGGGGTTGCCTAAAGTGGTAGGAGAATGACACAGAAGCAAGAGTAGGGATGGGTTGGGGGTCCCAGAGATCAGTCCTGCCCTAAATGGGAATGGGGGCAATGGGAAAGGAAAAGGGAACACACAAGAGCAAAAGAAGAGTAGAACTTGATCTAGTGATATGGAGGGAAGAAACATAAAAGTACAGCTCTGATTCACTCTGGGACAAGATACCCCCTATACACAATGCCCTGATGAGCGTCTGAGTGCTGGAGGGGTTTGGTTGCTGTCTCGCTTCACACCGCACACCGCAAGTAGGACCCCCACAGCTGCCTTGCTCCTAGTTAATTATGCTTGAAGAAGTTGCTGCTATGCAAGTTCATCAAAGCTTTGTAGAAAAAGAGTTACTCATTAAAAAACAACAACAACAAAAAAACACCTCACCAAAAAAGGAAGGAAGGAAGGAAGGAAGGAAGGAAGGAAGGAAGGAAGGAAGGAAGGAAGGAAGGAAGGAAGGAAGGAAGGAAGGAACCAGTTGGTATGGCTGCTATTAAACTGTGAAACTTTCTTGTGGAAAAAGCAATCTTTCTTTGTTAATGTTGTTTTATAGAAGATATGACTAACCATTTGTCTAAATCTTAAATTATCAAATTGTAAAAAATATCATTTTAGCCCTGGCTAAGTGGCTCAGTTGGAGTGTCATCCCATACACCAAGATTGCGGATTCGATTCCCGATCAGGTCGCATGGCTAGGTTGTGGGCTGGATCCCTAGTCAGGGTGCACAGAGAATCTCACATGGATGTTTCTCTTCTATCTCTCCCTCCCCCTCCTTCTCTAAAATCAATACACATATCCTTGGGTGAGAATAAAAATATATGCATATGTATATATATATATATACATATACCACTTTAAATATTAATGAAGGAAAGCAAGCGAGGATTAAGAGATCCTAAAAACAAACAGGAAAACAGATAAATCCATTAAAACTTTGAATAGGTATAGATGACTTTTCTTATTGCTTCTATTAACCAGTATTTTATGATTTTCCAAAAATGAACATACATCACCAGTGTGAGGATGTTTATTATATACTAATTATGTAACATCATACTTCTATATAAAATTCATTTTGTAATAAAGTTCTAGCCATAGTCCTTTTTCTGTCAATACATATTTTCTGCTAATACGTATTATAAATGGAACACATGTTCTCCATGCTCCTTTCTGTTTGTTTAAATGCAGGTTCTGATATTTTCCAGTTACCTACTCTTGGCCAAATTACTCAAATTCTCTAAGCTTTACTTTTCTCAACTATGAAATGAGAATGAAAACAATTTATACCAGAGGTTTAAAATTATGAGAATGTACGTAAAGCACAGGACCTGACCAATAATAAACCTTCAATAAGTATTTTCCTACCGTCTCAAAGGTGAGAAAAATAATGTACAATAATGTAGATGACTCTGGCTCATGAAGTTTTTAGTAACAAAGTTTAATGTAGGTGGGAAAATGTCCAAGCTATAGACAATGAAACCATATGCTTAAACGTAGAAAAATATTGGCTTTCAAAGAACCTCATTTAAATCACTGCTAACACTATATTACAAACTGCCTTAAAGAAAGTATTAAGTAGCATACCTCATGATTGATGACAGTCCAACCACAAGATGAATCACTGTCACTGGAATTTTCAGACATTTTTGAGGCCTACAAATACAAAAACATATTAACATTTCAGATATACTATTTAAAATCCTATAGGAAGTACTATAAGTGATCCAAATATGAAAAACGACTTACTACCTCCCAGTTGAAACTGAGACAACCCACCCATGGATTACCATACAGGATATGACTGTATACCCACATAAGTAAACACTTTTATGACAAGAAGATTCTCCTGAGCTAGAAATACTCTCCACAGTCATATTGCTGGAATGTAGAAGAAAGCTGGGTCTGAAAGAAAACGTAGGATTTGGCCAGGCAGAATCGAAGGGAAAGGAGAACCCAATTTAATTAACTGAGTGAGGAAGTTGAGAAAACAGTGAACAGGAAACTGACAGCAAAGAGTAAAAGCCTCACCCTGGCTGCTGTGGCTCAGTGGACTGAGCACCAGCCTGCAAATCTGAGGGTCGCCAGTTTGACTCCCAGCTAGACTCCCAGCTAGGGCACACGCTGTGTTGTAGGCCAGGTCCCCAACTAGGGATGTGCAAGAAACAACCAATCTATGTTTCTCTCCCTTCTCCTTCTCCGTTCCTTCCCCTCTCTCTAAAAATAAATAAATAAAATCTTTAAAAAGTAATTATTACTTTGTCAGAAGAAAGGAAAATGGTCAAATAAGGCTTTATAAATGAGGTTATAATATTTTACAGACATTATAAGTTCTTTTAAAAATTGTTTTAAAAGATTTATTTTTAGAGCCAGGGGAAAGGAGGGAAAAAGAGAGGGAGAGAGAAACATCAATGTTGCCTTTAGCACACCCCCTACAGAGAGGACCTGGCCCACAACCCAGGCATGTGCCCTGACTGGGAACTGCACCAACAACCCTTTGGTTCACAGGCCTATGCTCAATCCACTGAGCTACACCAGCCAGGGCCTCTTTTAGTAAGTTTTTATCAATAATTTGAAAATAAGCTTTAAAAAACCCTATTCTTAAAGGTTAGTTTCTTCCTCTTTAAAAGAAATTAAATGTAACAAACTTTAGTGGATTGATAATATTTCTTTTTGGATATAAAATGTGTGCTGTTGATAACTAATATAAAATATGTTAACTAGAATTAACTTTGCACAGCGGTATATCTGATTACATACAGTAGTATAATTTCGTAGGCTATACCTTGAACTTTCTAAATTTAAACTATGTTTTTTAATAGAAAGGACTTACAGTATTATTAGCTTGTTGAGCAGACTTTGAATCTAGTTTTCAGTGCTTAAAACCCATGAACACAGTGATCACTGATGAACTGAAGCCACCATATTACAGAGCACTTGCCACATATTTCCCTCTACAGTTTGTCAGAAGAGCTACAGATGACATGAACTGTTAAATCTCTGCATACCTCTTTGACATCCTTGCCCATTTCTCTCTGTACTTAACCTATATGTTGAGTATGAATACACAACTGTTTTATTTTCTATTAAACCAAAAGCATGACATTATTTGATATTTACATTTGTAACCTGAATTTTAGCACCTAATGTAATATTTGCATATTGAATCCTACACTAACCTATTTTTTGTTAGGAATTTGTCGTGTTGAATATTTTAATATGAAAAGTTCCACCCTGGATGGTGTAGCTCAGTGGATTGAGTGCAGGCCTGTGAACCAAAGGATCATGTTTCAATTCCCAGTCAGGGTACATACATGCCTGGGTTGCTGGCCAGTTCCCAGCAGGGGGCGCGCAAGAGGCAACCACACAGTAATGTTTCCCTCTCTGCCTCCCTTGCCCTCTCTCTAAAAACAAGTAATTTTTTAAAAAAGTGTTAACTATTATTTTAAGATAAGAAAAGTTAGTTGAAAATATTACCACTTAATAACAAGAAATTTTTAGATTTGATAAATGTAAATTTATTTTTCAATGGTGTAATTCATGTCTATAGGAGCATTAAACTGCACTCTGGTTGCAAAATAGCGAATTACTTACGAGGCAGACTGAAAAGGAGTCATGCTAAACAATTAAGTTAATTATGTATCTTTTTAGCGTGTTCATAATTATATATTACATAAGCTCTTCCACAATAGCTCCAGGGAACTTACAGATCCTGCCTAAACAATGCTTACTCTAACAACCAAATCACATACTAGAGGCAGCCATGAGACTAGCATGAAGAACTTGAAGGAAACAAACCAACATGAGTCATATTATTGCTTTCTCTACCTTCTTGAGAAGGAAAAAAACACTGCAGAGACTAGGGGTAAAACCCATTTAATCTTGGGATATTTCACATGTGTGGTATCAGTGAGGAAAACAATATTTCATATATTATATAAACTACATATATATTACGTATAATATATAAATTAAATATATCTGAGAACCAAAAGGTCTCTGATTCAATTCCCAATCAGAGCACATGGCTGGGTTGCCACCCAGGTCCCCAACTGGGAGCGTGGGAGAGGCAACTGATCTATGTATCTATCACACTAATGTTTCTCTCCCTCTCCTTCTCCCTCCCTTTTCTTCTCTCTAAAAGTAAATAAAATCTTTATTTAAAAAAAAAAGCAGCCTGATGCATTTCCTGAAGCTCTTTAGTCATTGAGCACCAGGAGTACAGAAGGCTCTCTTTTTGGCTCTGGAAATACAGTAGAAAACACCACAAAGTCTATGACCTCTTGGTACTTAAAAATATCTGAAGGCAGAAAAGTTAAAGAATAAAGTTTTAAGAAAGGAAATTATTTTAGCATGAGTGGAGTATTATAAGAACAGACATGAATCTTTAAAAGGGCATATATTAAGGGACTTCCGCCAAGATGGAGGCGTAGGTGGAAACACTGTGCCTTCTCCCACAACCAAGTCTGAATACAACAAAGGTTTAGTAAACACAGACACAGCCAAAGAACAGAAAATTGAACTAAATGGAAGTCCAACAACAACAAACTGTTCAACCAGGACCGGTAAAAGAGGCGGAGCCAGCAGCAGAGCAGGGTCGGGCAGGAAAGATCCCCCAACCCAGGGGCGCAGGCACCCGGGGCAGCAGCGCGGACCCAGTGAGGGGGCGGGGCAGGATGACTGGGGTCACACATTCACGCACAGATAAACCAGCAGAAGAGTGAGCAGTGAGACGGACCACGCAAGCCCCAGCGTGTGAACCTAGTGAGTGCACAAGGCGGCGGGCTGACCGCAGTCGCACATTCGCGCACAGTTGGACAGACTGTGCAGGCCCCAGCGGCAGGAGGCGGCAGAGGGGACCGCCATTGCTTTCCTTTGACCCCACCCCCACATACAGCATCACAACCCAGCGACTCAGTTGCCCCACCCTGGTGAACACCTAGGGCTCCGCTCTTCATAAATAACAGGCATGAACAGTCCAAAACATGGCCCAAGAGGAACTCAAAGCCCCAGAGCCGATAACTCTAAGCGAAAAAGAAATAGCAAACCTCTCAGGTGCGCAGTTCAAAACACTGGTGATCAGGATACTCACAGAACTGGTTGATTTTAGTCACAAATAAGAGGAACATATGAAGGCTAAACTAATTGAAATGAAGGGAAATGCACAGGAAACCAATAGTGATGGAAAGGAATCTGAGACTCACATTAAGGGAGTGGACCAGAAGGAAGAAAGAAACAACCAAACAGAAAAGAATGAAGAAACAAGAATTCAAAAAAAATGAGGAGAGGCTTAGGAACCTCAAGGACATCTTGAAACATTCCAACATCCGGATTATAGGGGTACCAGAAGGGGGAAAGAAACAGCCACAAGTGGAAAACCTATTTGAACAAATAATAAAGGAGAACTTCCCTAATCTGGCAAAGGAAATAGACTTCCAGGAAATCCAGGAAGCTCAGAGAGTCCCAAAGAACTTCGACCCAAGAAGGAACACACCAAGGCACATCATAATTACATTAGCCAAGATGAAAATGAAGGAGAGAATCCTAGAAACAGCAAGAGATAAGAGGACAGTCACCTACAAAGGAGTTCCCATCAGACTGTCAGCTGATTTCTCAAAAGAGACCTTACAGGCAAGAAGGGGCTGGAAAGAAGTATTCCAAGTCATGAAATCCAAAGACCTACAGCCAAGATTGCTTTATCCAGCAAAACTTTCATTTAGAATGGAAGGACAGATAAAGTGCTTCTCAGATAAGATCAAATTCAAGGAGTTCATCATCACCAAGCCCTTATTATATGAAATGTTAAAGGGACTTACCTAAGAAAAAGAAGATGAAAAATATTAACAGTGAAAGGACAGCAAACACACAGTTATTAACAACCACACCTAAAACAAAAGCAAACCAAGAGGACAGCTAGATCAGGAGTGGAACCATAGAAATGAAAAACACATGGAGGGTTAGCAACAGGGGAGTGGGAGGAGGAGAAGGGGGGAGAAGGTACAGAGAATAAGTAGCATAGAGGGTAGGTAGAAAATAGATAGGGGGGAGGGCAAGAATAGTGGGGGAAATATAGAATCTAAAGACCTTGTGACATATGGACATAAACTAAAGGGGGGGAGTGGTGGGGGAGGGGGTTTGCAGAGTGGAGGGGAATGAAGAGGGGAATAGAACAACTGTAATGGTATAATCAATAAAATATATTAAAAAATAAAAATTAAAAAATAAAAGAGCATATATTAAGATGGGAAAGCAACTGAAGGCTGCCTAGATCTGTGATATTCAAGAAATCAGTGCAATATTCCATGATAAAGATGAGCACCTAAATTGAACCAGTATTGATGGAGGTTAAAGAAGAAAGGGAGGGGGGTTAGGAGAAATTTGAAAAGACAGAAAAGACTTTTCCGTAAGAGAATTAAATAACCAATTATAGAAAGGAGAACACGCAGGATAACTACCAGATTTGTGGTTAAGTGAGTAAACTTGAAAAACTTTTCTCAATGCAATAAGAAGCACCAAATAGGACTTTGATACAAAGAAAAGTGGCTGCCCTGCTCAGGTCGCTCAATGGGTTGGGTGTTGTCCTGCAAACCAAAAGGTCACCTGTTGGATTCCCTGTCAGGTCACATGCCTGGGTTGCAGGCCAGGCCCCAGTTGGGGTGTATGTGAGAGGCAACCAATCCATGTCTCTCACATGTTGCTGTTTCTCTACCTCTGTTCCTCCCCCACTCCTAAAAAATAAATAAATAAATATTTTTTAAAGTGGCTGAAGCCTAAAAAGCATTTCTTCATAAGAAAGTTTCTCGCTCTGGCTGGTGTGGCTCAGTGGATTGAGCGCCTACCTGCGAAGGAAAGGGCTGCTGCTTCTATTCCCAGTCAGGGCACATGCTTGGGTTATAGACCAGGTCCCCCCGTGAAGAGCTTGTGAAAAGCAACCACACATTGATGTTTCTCTCCCTCTCCCTTCCCATCTAAAAGCAAATAAATAAAATCTTTTTAAAAAAGAAAGTTTCTCTCCTTCCTTTGTATACCTCCATCTTCTGCCTCTTCTAGCAGCAGCCCACATTCTCATTGCTCCTGCATCTCAACTCTGAGACTTTGATTCTTTGTTTTCTTTTTTTAAGATTTTATTTTTTTAATATTAGGGAGAGAAGAAGGAAGGGAGGGAGAAGGAGAGGGAGAAAAACAACCACATGCGCCTCTCAATCGCTTCTCACATGCCCCCAAAAGGGGACCTGGTCCACAACCCAGGCATGTGACCTGACCAGGAATCAAACCTGTGACTCTGAGTTGTAGGCCATCACTCAGTCTACTGAGCCACACCAGCCAGAGCAGATGCTTTATTTTCTTAATAACCTTCCAAAACTTCACCAGACACAATCAGGGATATTTAATGTGTGTGTATTCCCTACCCTTCTCTAGGTAATTTCCATTTAAAGTTTTTTAAAGCAGGTGGTTGCTAGCTTTTGCTTTGTCACAAAATACTCTAATAGCTCAGAGATGAAAAAAAAATTTCAAAAGAAAGTTAAATACATTGCTAAAATGGGACAACTTTAGCTTATTTGAATGTCACAAATGAAAGAGCCCATTTTAATCAGCCCCCAATTTAATTATTTACTTGTCTTGAAGGAAGGACAAGCTTGACATCTAGCCCAAATGAAGAAAAAAAGATTCTTACTGACGATAACACCAAAGTAATAGTTTGGATGAGCAAAATTCAATCTCACACTAGAGAGTCACCCTAATTTAGCTATTTTCAAAAAGTTAAGTGTGGTTCAATTAAAGCAAATTTTAGAAAGTACATCTCTGAGCCCCACCCTAGGGTGGCTGGCACTGACTGTGAAAGCTGCCATTGTAAGTGATCTTCCTAAAATGATAATCTCATGTCATTCCTTAAAACTTTCAAGCTTTTTCTTAGTCTTCAGGATAATCTCAAAAGGCTTGGATCTTAGTTTTAACTCTAGCATCTTATCTTTTTTACAGCAAATCCCTTTCCCTCAAACTTTTCAACTGTCCTAAAAGGCAATGCTTTCTGTTAACTCTGGAGTTTTGCATATTCCCCACCCACGTATCCCAACCCAAATCTTGTATCCACTGCTTCCTATCTTAGCAAAAGCCATCACTTCTTTGTGAAGCATTCCCTGACCTGATCTCAGTCCCAAAGGCTAGTAGTTTCCCTAATCTACTAAAAGTGGAATGCTGTGCTGTAACTGCTTATTTGACTGCCTGTTATGTATTCCCAGCACATAGCACAGTGCTTGCTTGATACATATTAGGTATTAATCATAAACAGATTTCTTGGGTGACAGTACAGTTGGTAATCCAAATCTACACTGTTACTCAAGGAACTAAAAATTCTGGAGGAACCCTGAGGTTCTTCTCTCATAATTTGACCACATGTAAATACACACACCCTTCCCCTTTTAAGGGCTTTATAAATAATAATTACAGATCCTAAGACTTTAGCTTTTTACTAAGTCACAAAAGATTTTTGAAGAAAAGGAACAGAAAACTCATTCTGACTGTCTTATTGAGACAGTACTATGGGGAAGCAAAGACAGAAGCAGGAAGACCATTCGAGAAGCTACTACAATAATCCTGTCGAGAGAAGGTGGTGTGAAACAGGGTGGCAGCAGTGAAGACGATGAGGAGTGGACAGATCATACACGTATTCTGAAGGTAAGGCAACAGAGCTTCCTGATACATACTGAACCAGAGGTGTGAAGGATGACTCTTGGCCTGAACAAATACAAGAACTGAGACAGAAAGACTTCAAAAGCAGTAAGTTAGGAGAGGAAAACTGGTAAATTGGTTTGGGGCATATTAAACTTGAGAGAGATACCATTCACACCTAACTGGACACAACAAACAGCTTAGGCAGCTGTAGGCTGAATTTAGGGGAGAGTTATGGACCAACAATATAATTGTAAAACACTTTAGGTAGCAACTGTCAAAACTAGTAACAGCAACAGTATTAATTTTACCTATAAAGTATAACCTAAGTGACTGGTACCTGACATGATGGTGCCCTTCATCATTCCTGGGTAGCTACATTTTACTGTGAAAGGTAAAGTTTCAACCACTGGATCTTCTAGAATCAGACATGATAAGGAATAATAGGGGCATTATTCTCCCACACACTATAATTCCGAAGTAAGCCAGCCAATGGGCTGTCAGCAAAAGTTCCAAAAGTGCAGCTGCACTATACATGGGATCAAAAATGAGTCCATCTATAAAGCTTTTAAGAACCTATTCCTATAATGCTTTTCAAGGTTCTGAAACTTTCATCTTCCCAAAAAGATATGAAAATGCTGACTTCAAAATAGACTTTATTTGAAACGGGGAAGAGGATTCAAGATTCCAACTAATGAAACCTTTAAAATGTCCTTTCTAGCCCTGGCGAGTTGGCTCAATTGACAGGAGTGTCATCCTGTAAACCAAAAGGTTGCAGGTTCAAATCCCAGTCAGGGCACATATCTACAGTGCAGGTTCGCTCCCCAGCCAGGTCATGCACAGTAGGCAGCTGATCAACGTTTCTCTCACACATATTCCCCTCCACCAAAAATCAATAAACATATCTTCGGGTGAGAAAATAAACAAATAAATAAATAAATGTTCTTTCTGCTCTATTTTTTGTCCAATAACAACCCTACAGAAATATTTTAAATTAGTCCATCTTGATCTGGAACATAAACTCATCATACACTTATTGCACACCTATGTACTGTAAACTATTATCCAAGTGCTGGGGATACAGCATTAGGGGCAGGGAAGGGCCTCCCCCAATGAGCTTGTATTCTAGTAGAAGACAGTCTATATCTAGTAAAATACAAAACGAGCAGAATATGTTGTAAGCCTGCTGGCAAGTACTATGGAGAAAAATAATGCAAGGAGGAAAACTGAATGTTAAGAATGAGGAATAGGGATTGGCACTTTAAACAAGGTTGTTTGAGAAGCCTCCAACCAGCATATGAGGGTACCTATTTCTCCACAGCTTCGCCAACATAGTAACAACCATCTTTAATTTCTGACCCTCTTATCAGAAAAAGAAAAAATTTTATTTTAATCTGCATTTCCCAGATGATTGAGTGGATTGCAATCTCTTCCAATATTTACTGGCATTGTGTATTTCCTTTTCTGTGAATCATCTAATGTTCATAAGTTCACTATCCTATTGGGTTGTCTTTATTGACTCGCACAAGTTCTTTATTAAGCTGAATCATGAAGAATTCATTGTTATACCTACTGCAAATGTTTCCTTCTGGTATGCTTCAATTTTTAAAAAAATATCTTCTTTCATAGATTTTTTTAAATTTTATGCAGTCAAATGTAGAGGACAGAGAAGAAAGAATACTGTGTCCTTTATAGCATCTATATTTTATATCTTGCTAGAAAGTCTTTCCTACTCCCAAGACTATAAAATCTATTTCCCTGTATTTTCTACGAATACTTTTTCAGTTTTCCCTTTTACACTCAGCTATTTCATTAATGCATCTGGGGTTCTTCC
Organism: Sturnira hondurensis; assembly: GCF_014824575.4. NCBI lineage: Eukaryota > Metazoa > Chordata > Mammalia > Chiroptera > Phyllostomidae > Sturnira > Sturnira hondurensis. Next base: position 9,700,896 of record NW_028080827.1, read on the forward strand.
CTTTGTGTGGAAAGGGAAGTGGAAATATCCCAATTACTGAATATTAGATAACTCTTCTGATTTAAAATGCCACTTTTTGTATTGTAAGTTCCTGTACATTTATGAATCAATTTGTAGTCTCCATTCTGTTCCACTGATTCTACACCAATAAAATGCCATTTTTATTACTGATACTGATCATACTTTCAGCTCTTTTCTTGGTCCCCCCCTAAACACACACAACCAATCTAAACACTTACATACAGGCAAAGATAAAACTGATTGCAGGTTACGTACAATATTTATTTCCAAATACTTCTTCCCATTCAAAAGTCTCCCCCGAACTTGAAAAATGTTCTGTACAATAAAGTCAAATTTCTTAGGGTAACATGCAAAAGCTCCCATTATCTGGCTCTATTCTGGTTTGCAATTAATTGATTAGCTCTCCTCCTGAAATCTATCACCTTGTCAAAGTAATTTCTTGCTTTGTGTTTTCTGAACACAGAATGAACATTCCTACTTCCATGTTTAAGCTTAATCAAGTTAGGTTTCCAGGAATGCTTTCTCCTTCCTTCTAATTTCTGTATATAAGGCTCAGCCCTTCTCCACGAAGTTCTCAGAGATCAACCACTGTTTCTGACACAATGATCACTCCCTCCCTTGAATCTATAGCATTTGTTTCTTATTCCTTAGCATAACTTCCATACTTAGTATAACTTGCTTAATGGTGGCTTATATTACTTTTTTCCCTTGAGTTACTTTACCAATTACTAGTAAGTTTAAAATTTGATAAAGAACACCAATCTTATTTTAATGTCATTATAACATAAAAATTTTAATTTACCTACTAGTCATAAAAAAGTCACACAATATATATTTATTAATCTCCAATCTCATCATTCTATTCATTTATACTAAAAGACACGCAAGCATTTGATTTACTCATATCAGGAAGTAAAACATCAGAAATACTAATGAGATGAATCCAGCTCTAATTTCAGGTCTAGCCCAGTCTTTACACTTGCCTGCTCAATTTAGTCTAATTATGATTATTTTTTTAAATCCTGCCTATTTTCAACAAGGACTTTAGGCCACTAAAATCACCAATCACCACAATGAATGGGTCTAAGTAGAAAAGCATAAGGAATCCACTAACACCCAGCTAGGTGTAGGGTGTAGTTGCCCACTCTAGCTGACTATTAAAAACCTCCAGCCCTGGCTGGTGTAGCTCAGTGGATTGAGTGCGGGCCTGCGAACCACACGATCACGGTTCAATTCCCAGTCAGGGCACATGCCTGAGTTGCAGGCCAGTTCCCACCAGGGGACTCACGAGAGGCAACCATACATTGATGTTTTCTCTCCTTCTCTTCTTCTCTTCCCCTCTAAAGATAAATAAATAAATAAATCTAAAAAAAAAAAATTTAAAAATCTCCAATAGCAAGGAAGGGAAATTTGATGAGGCCTAATGCCACATCACCCTTGTGGTGTGATTCCTATTATTGTACTCCTCAGTTTTAAAACAACCTCTTACCAAAGCTTATGAGAATCTATTCCACAAAAAGATGTAAGTCTCCAGCTGGAGCTGACCTCTGTAAGACTTCGCCTTGCTTGCAGCAGTCAACGAGATGATAATATACTTATGTCTGTCCGAAAAAAACAGCATTCTTCATATAATACTGAAGATGATCTTAGCAAAGATAGTGGAGCCTAGTCAAGATCTAGCCAAAGGCACTTTACTCTCTTAACTGTGTAGTGCAGAGAGCACCCGAGTCTTAATCTTACTCCCAAGCTATACCTTATTTTGTGACAGCACTAATCTATGTTAACGCAAGTCATTAAAAAAAGAGCCCTAATGAACTCATTATCTTGTTCCTTGAAAGGATGAGTAAGCACACAATTAAATAATTTTCAAAAATCTTTAAAAGGACCATAAGCAGAAATTTCTTTCTCATTTTACTGTTAGAATAACAGCTTATCCTGAGGAATTGGCTTAAAGTCATTGAAGAGTTTTCCCTCATTTACCTAGTCTTGGTAAGAATATACAAACCTCGAGATTCCTAGGACTTCCGCCAAGATGGAGGCATAGGTGGAAACACTGTGCCTTCTCCCACAACCAAGTTTGAATACAACAAAGGTTTGGAGAAACAAAGACACAACCAATGGACAGAAAATTGAATTATACAGAAGTCCGACTACATCTAACCGTTCAACAGGGACGGTAAGAGGGGCGGAGCCAGCAGGGTCGGGCAGGACAGGTCCCCCAACCCAGGCACGCAGGCAGCCCGGAACCAGTTGGGGTGCGGGGCAGACTGACCGCAGGCAGTCGCATATTTGAGCACAGTGAGACGGACCACGCAGGCCCCAGGGGGCGAGGACTGACGCACACTCGCGTGCAGTGGGACGAAACGCGTGGGCCCGGTGATGGCAGCAACTGCAGCACAGGTGAGGGCCACGGCGGCAGGCGGCAGACAGGACACCATAGTCCCTCTTTGACCCCGCCCCCACATACAGCATCACAACCCAGCGACTTAGTTGCCCTGTTCTAGTTAACACTTTAGGGCTCTGGTCCTGCTATGGAACAGGCACGAACAGCCCAAAAGATGGTGCAAGAAGAACTCAAAGTCCCAGAGCCAATAACTCTAAATGACCGAGAAATTGCCAGCCTCTCAGAAGCACAATTCAGACACTATTTATCAGGATGCTCACAGAACTGGTAGATTATAGTCACAAATTAGAGGAACATAGTCACAAATTAGAGGAACATATGAAGGCTAAACTAATTGAAATGAAGGGAGATGCACAGGAAACCAATAGTGATGGAAAGGAAACTTGGACTCAAATCAATGGAATGGACCGGACCAGAAGGAAGAACGAAACATCCAACCAGAAAAGAATGAAGAAATGAGAATTCAAAACAATGAGGAGAGGCTTGGGAACCTCCAGGACTTCTTTAAACATTCCAACATCCGGATTATAGGGGTACCAGAAGGGGGAAAGAAACAGCCACGAGTGGAAAACGTATTTGAACAAATAATAAAGGAGAACTTCCCCAGTCTGGCAAAGGAAATAGACTTCCAGGAAATCCAGGAAGCTCAGGGAGTCCCAAAGAACTTGGACCCAAGAAGGAACACACCAAGGCACATCATAATTACATTAGCCAAGACTAAAATGAAGGAGAGAATTCTAGAAGCAGCAAGGGATAAGGGGACAGTCACCTACAAAGGAGTACCCATCAGACTGTCAGCGGATTTCTCAAAAGGGACCTTACAGGCAAGAAGGGGCTGGAAAGAAGTATTCCAAGTCATGAAATCCAAAGACGTACAGCTAAAATTGCTTTATCCAGCAAAACGTTCATTTAGAATGGAAGGACAGATAAAGTGCTTCTCAGATAAGGTCAAGCTCAAGGAGTTCATCATCACCAAGCCCTTATTATATGAAATGTTAAAGGGACTTATATAAGAAAAAGATGAAAAATATTAACAGTGAAAGGACAGCAAACACACGGTTATTAACAACCACGCCTAAAACAAAAGCAAACCAAGAGGACAGCTAGATCAGGAGTGGAACCATAGAAATGAAGAACACATGGAGGGTTAGCAACAGGGGGTTGGGAGGGGGAGAAGGGGGAGAAGGCACAGAAAATAGCATAGATGGTCGGTAGAAAATAGATAGGGGGGGGAGGGCGAGAATAGTGGGGGAAATATAGAATCCAAAGAACTTGAGATACGTGGTTATAAACTAAGGGGGGGAGAATGGTGGGGGAGGGAGTGTGTGGGTGGAGGGGAATGAAGGGGGGGAATAGAACAACTGTAATGGTATAATCAATAAAATATATTTAAAAAAATAAAAATGAAAATAAAAAAAGAATATACAAACCTCTTGTACATCTTAAACTAATATAATGTTATACGTCAATTATATCTTGACAACTGAGGGACAGGGGAGAAATATGAGACAGGTGAAATTGACTTTAGTACTGAAATAAACAACACTGCAGCGTGCACCCACACACACAAAAGAATACAGAACCTCACAGTGTATATTTTGTGTGGAGTAATATCTTCATTCTTGGTTCCATTTTAGAATTCTTATCTCTATATTCATTATTACCTTGTTGCATTTTACCTACTTATATTGCTCCCCCACCCTTCCAGCAATTAAGATAAATCCATCCATCCATTCACTCACGTTCATTCAACAAATATTTACTGAGCAACAACTATATGGCACTGTTTTAAACCCTTTTATTTTAATTAATATCTTTTGGGGCTCAAAATAGATTTCAAAAATTAGGCAACATGCAAGGTGAGCATGAACAGAAGTAAAACGTGCAAATAAAAGGGAAGAGGGCAGGCATTTCCGGCAGTATGAAGAGCATGTACAGAGGTAACAAAAACATGGGTGAAGTAAGTCTCCCTCAATAACCGGGGCACACTTTATATCTGCTGCAAATTTTATTTAAATGCACCTGGAATATATGCTTGCAAACATTTTATGTAAGCTTTGGGGTCAATGAGTTTTCTACCTTACTTTTCCCACTTAACTGCTTAAGAATTTTTTTAATGTTTTACAAAAATTATTTTTTAAAGACTTTATTTTACTTTTAGAAAGAGGGAAGGGAGGGAGAGAGACAGGGAGAGAAATATCAATGTGTGGTTGCTGCTCACAAGCTTCCTACTGAGGACCTGGCCTACAACCCAGGCGTGGGCCCTGACTGTGAGCCTAACCAGCGACCCTTTGGTTCACAGGCCAGCACTCAAACCACTAAGCCACACAAACCAGGTAAATTATTAAATTATTAAAAAATAACTTTAATGACTACGTAACAGACTATTCTATTTATTATAATTTATTTCGCTGTTAATGGATGTTTAGGTGTTAATGAAACAGTGATATAGGAAAAAATGATCTAAGACTTACTAATAATTTGGCACAAATTCACATTTCAAAAAAGTATTCTGACATAACTACTTCTGGAGTTAAATGGTGAAAAATGTCTCAGTAAACAGAGTCTGCCATCCTGTTAATTGTGGGAGGGAAGAAGCTTCCACTGTATTGTTTTCTGTCTTCCAAATAATTTAATCTTAAGGGTCAGTTTACAGTTTTTTTCTTTCTTCCAAATAATTTAATCTTAAGGGTCAGTTTACAGTTTTTTAAATCATTTATAAGGTCAACCTTATTCCAGTCCCCAAACTCTGGTAATAAATAAACCTAGCATAGGAATGCTTATTACCCACTAGGCCAGTGATTTTCAACCTTTTTCATCTCATGGCACACATAAACTAATGACTAAAATTCTGTAGCCCACACAAAAATATTTTTGCCTATCTGACAAACCTGACAGATATTGCTGTGTTGTCTGGTGTCATTTTTCTTCTTTGACAAAGGGAAAAGAAGTCAGTGCCCCTTACTAAATAGTCAGGTATTGCATGATGTAAAAATTCTTGCAGGACACTGGTTGAAAATCACTAGATTTTTTTGCACTGTGGGAAATAAAAGTTGACCCTAGGGAAGTTCATTCCAAGGCTTACTGGCTAGAATGGTCAAGTAAACCCTTTATTTGAAAAAGATTAAGTTTCTATAGGGTGTTTAAGATAGCAGATAAATGTTGTAAAATATTTTCACCAAGCAAAGGCCAAACTAAGCTGCTTTACAAACAGAATCAAGGGACAAAATATTTGAATATGGAACTAAGAGGTACTTGCCAACTTAGACACTCAAAACACATGACAAAAGTCTTCCTATGGACTGTGTGTGGAAGGTTAGAGGATGAAAGAGATGCAGTAAGATAAGAGCCACTTTCACATAAAATGCTTTTAACAGAAAGGGGAGGGGGGAGGAGGGAGGGGAGGGGAGGGGAAGAAAGCCCAGGCCCTGACTGGTGTGGCTCAGTTGGTTAGGCAAAAGGTCACAGGTTCAATTTCCAGTCAGGGCACATGCCTGGGTTGTGGGTTCAGGTTCTGGTCCAGGCACCAACAGAGATTTCCATGTCATATGGATGTTTCTCTTCCTCTCTGTCTCCCTTCCTTCCCTTCTCTCTAAAAGTAAATTAAAACCTTTTTTTAAAAAAAATGAAAGAAAACCAATTTCATTGTTCTCCTTCACCTAACCTCCCAAAGCGAAAATAAAAATCAATTTTTGCCAAGTTCTATCACACAAAAATCAAAGCCTCCATTAAAGTTCATAAATGTGATGTTGCAAAAGACTTTCAGATTGATGACTTTCATGACTTGTTTGTCTTGTAAAAGATCAACATTATTCACATAAGGCTTCATAGAACTTCAAGATCAGCCCTGGCTGGTGTGGCTCAGTGGGCTGAGTGCCGGCCTGCGAACCAAAAGGTCACTAGTTTGATTCCCAGTCAGGGTGTGGGCCAGGTCTCCAGTTGGGGGCATTTGAGAGGCAACCAATCAATATAGCTCTCACACATCAATGTTTTTCCCTCTTTCTCACTTCCTTCCCTCTCTCTAAATAAATAAATAAAATCTTCTTAAAAATTAAGAAACAGCCCTGGCTGATGTAGCTCAGTGGATTGAGCACTGGCCTGTGAACCAAAGGATCATGCTTCGATTCCCAGTCAGGGAGGGCACATGCCTGGGTTGCAGGCCAGTTCCCAGCAGGGGACACACAAGAGGCAACCAGACATTGATATTTCTCTCCTCTCTCCTTCCCTTCCCCTCTAAAGATAAGTAAAATCTTTAAAAAAAAAATTAAGAAACAACAACAAAAAAACTCCAGGACCAGTTACTTGGTAACAATATGGCTCACAGATTTATAGATATAAAATGAAAACACAAAAGGAAAAAAAACCCTCAAAAAGTTTTATAATGTTGGGGGAAAGATGATCATTTTTCTAAGCTTTACACAAAATGCAGAAATCATAAAGGGAAATTTTTTACTACATACAAATCATAAAGTTATTTGCCAAAGTCACTATAAATATGAATGATATACTGGGAAAATACCTGTGACATATATGACATAGTTCTCAAAGTATTTAAACTGCACCAATAAACAAACAAGAGGTTAAAAAATGGAATAGAACATTCAGCAAGGAACATGACTAAGCAATTTATACAACATGGGTCTCCAAACCCAGGGCCAGAGAACCCAGGCCACAGAGCAGGTGAACTTCAATGTAATGTGCTTGTACCACCCAGAAAACACCCCCTGGCCCAGTCCACAGAAAAACTGTGTTCCATGAAACCAATCCCTGGTTCCAAACAGGTTGGGGACCACTGTTACAGAAGACACAAAAATGGCTAATAGTAAGAAAACTATGCTCTACCTTACTACCAAAAACACCCAAAGAGAAAGATTATTTTAATGTCTGATTAAGAAGATTAAACAGGTCAATATTAATAAGATATGAGGAACTAGGCCCTATAAACTTTGGAAATGTAGATTACTATCCTTTTGATAGGGGAATTCAAGACTTAACGGTTTTAGCCTTAGTTCATAGGCTTAAGTGATTAATGCTGTTATTCCAGGAACCAGACTACATGATTCCAGGAGGTTAACCAGCAGTTCAACCTTTGTGTGGTTGAGCCAGGGAGTCTGCAAGGGATGGAGATGGTATCTGAGCCACTGTGTTCTGGGGAGGGACCGCAGATGATGCAGATAGAGAATTTATGATCAACAGATAAAGGAGTACTAGGAAAATCTGTGCTGGATTGCAACTCTTACCCAATTAACCTTTTTCCAAACCCTTTACCTACCCTGTCTTATAAAGAGTCAGCTTTAAATATTAGGTCACTTTTTAAGGGTACATAACCCTGCAGTCTTCTCAGATCACCGGCAATCTGAATAAAGCGTCCATAAAGATTCAATCTTTGTCCCTACTTATTGATTCTGGTAGTGACAGACAGCACAAACACTGACTTTTCTGGTTTTACTTTGAGTAATTTTGAGGTAACTACCAAATTTTACAGGCAAATACCCTGTGTACCAACTGTATTTTATTTCCTATCCATTTCTTTTTTAAAATTTTTATTTATTCATGTTTAGGGAGGGGGAAGAGAGGTAGAAAGAGAGAAACATCAATGTGCCTCTCAAGCACCCCTGAATTTATCTGATAGAAACTCCTACATGGGAATTAGAACAAGTTTCATAACATAAAATCAAGAGTGAAATTTCTACCAACAGTGAATTTATTAAAATCAACAATATCTATAGTTAGTGCAGCCATTGACAAAATAAACATGTCTTGACATAGGATTATTATAAATAATATATTGAGTGCAATAAGTCAGAATATGTATAATAAAATCCTATTTACATTAATCTACATACAGTATATTACATTTTAAAGAGTATCCTTCAAATCTAAAGATTATATGTAATATGTCTGCTAAATTTTCAGTGAGCACTTACCTTTATAATCAGCAGAAAAGAAAAACATTTTTAAAAAAGACAAACATAAGCATCCCTATGTTCACTGAAGCATTATTTACAATTGCCAAGATATGGAAGCAGCCCAGTGTCCATCAATAGATAAGTGGATAAAACAACAATGGGACATTTACACAATGGAATTCTACTCAGCAGTGAAAAAAGAACAAAACTTTACTCTTTAAAACAGTATGGATGGACCTGGAGAGCATTATGCTAAGTGAAATAAGCCAGTTAGAAAGACAAATAACACATAATTTCACTTTTATGTGGAATATAATGAACAAACTGAACTAACAAGCAAAACAGAGACAGACTCATACATGGAGAGCAGATGACAGCTAGTGGGGTTGGTGGGGGGCCGGGGGTGGGGGCAGAGGTGATAGTTAGGGAGTTGAGGCATTGGAACAAAAAAGAAAAAAGGAAAAAGGACTCCTGGACACAGACAACAGTGTGGTGATTGCCTGGGGAGAGGAGATATAACGGGACTAAATGGTAATGGGAAAAATATAATAAAGATTAAATAAGTAAATAAATCCAAAAAAAATAAAAAGACAAACCCAATTTTCAGTACAGTGAATGACTGATTCAAATCTGATCATTTTCCAGATAATCAGTTTCTTCAAGATATTTTAAGGACATAATGGGAATCATATTTAAAAAATTACACGGGCCTGCGAACCAGAGGATGGCGTTCGATTCCATCAGGGCACATGCCTGGGTTGCTGGTCGGTTCCCTGCAGGCTAGTTCCCAGCAGGGGACGCATTAGAGGCAACCATACATTGATATTTCTCTCCCTCTCTCCTTCTCCTCTAAAGATAAATAAATAAATAAAATCTTTAAAAAAATTACTATCTGAGGTATCAGTGAAAAACTGACAGCAGAGAGAGGACTTGGGTCTTGGATGAGTCCACAGAGCAGTACTTACGGCATCAAGATGAGGGTCCTACAGTTGCCCTGCCTCCTGGTTATAGTCACCATGCAAGTGGATGCAAAGAGAACCCATCTCTGACAAGCAGGCCTCCTAGCTCTGAGTGGAAATCCACTTAAAACACCAAAATCTAACACTAAAGATAGGGATCTGGGGAAAAAGTCTTGAAAAGGAGTAGTATTTTCACTTTATCCACGCCCAGAAGGAAGCAGCAGATTAACCTTTTTATCTAAAAAAATAAACTCTGCAAGAAGTTAGTCAATACAATTTCTTCACAAGTTTCTTTCTGTGATGTAACATCCCTCAAATTGGGAAACAAAAGCAAGTACTGTGGTAGCTGAAGATAAAAGTATCCCCTTTTTGCCCTAATCTAAATAAAAGAAGCCACACCTTTTGATACAGGGTGCAGCCAAGGGGGGGCCCAGAAAAGATTTGGAATGGTGTCCAGAACTCAAAGTGTACAGGAATATTGGAGGAAATATTAAGATGTCCTCACCCCCCCCACCAGGGTGTCAGTTGGGGGAAGGGATGAATGGAGCAGGGCCATTGAGAGCTGTTTTGCATAGCAACAGTTTTGCAGCTAACCTCTGGAATGGTCATTTAACATATCTATAACCTTTAACTGGTTTCATAGATATGTTAAATAGCTGTGGCCAAGCTTTGGGCCAGGGAGAAGTGAGTGGCAGCTAACCAGGCTGGAACTGGGGCTGCTTCTCTGAGAGAGTGCCTGCGAGAGAGGCATGTGGCTTTAGCAGAGTGAGGACCCCCTCTTGGCCAGGTGAGGGGGAGAGCCACCCTGTTTTGGAAAGATGTAGACCCCTGTAGCCATTAGGAGGGAGAGCCACACAGTTTCAGGGGAGTGCAGACCTCCCTCTTGGCCAGGTGAAAGGGAAGACCACGCAGCTTTGCCAGAATGGAGATCCCTGCGGCCAGGTGAAGAAGAAAGATGCGCTTTTGGTGGAGTGCGGCTTTGGGAGAAGAGGCCCACGCAGCTTTGGCGTGCTCCCTTTGGCTGAGTAGCCTGGAAACCAGGAGAGACTTTGACTAGGACTTGGTACAAAGAACTCTTGCCAGTGAAAGGTGCCACATGACTTTGGATTAATTGGAGATCCTGCCTGGACAGGCAGGCAACACAGCTCACGTGCCAGCGACCTGAAAAACGACGTGTGCTCTTTTCCTGATTTACGGTACCCGGAGTTGGGACAGTGGGAGAAGGGAGCGCTGTGTGTGTGTGTGTAGGTGTATACCCTTAAAGACTTTAATATTTTAAGGAAGGCATTAGGCCTGAATAGCATTAAATAAACATTTTGTTTCCTTTTCACAAATCTCTGGCATTGAGAGATGTGTTTCCAATTGGCGGCGGACAGAAGAGCCCTATAGATATTAGTGTATCGTCCTTGGGAGGGGCCCCTGTTTTCTGTAGCAGTTTTTGGCATCCCTCGGTGGGCCAAGTATTGCTCCCCCCTCGGACCCTTGTTCGGTAACACTTTGATAAAAAGTTTGAAATAAAGTGAATAGACATTATAAATACAAAATCCTACAGGAAAATTAAAATACCTCTAAGTATGGAAATATTCTTGGCCCTCACTGCCTAGTGCAATTGGTAAGAGCATTGTCCAGACACACTAAGGTGGCAGGTTCAACCAACCCCCAGTCAGGGCACATACAAGAAACAAAGAAGTAAGTGGAACAACAAAGCAATGCCCCCCCCCTTCCTCCCTCAATCTGTCTCACTTCCCTCCCTTTCTCTTTCTCAAATCAATAAATGCAATTTTTTAGAAATATTCTTTCCACCAGGTATTCTCATTCTGAGAAAAATCCTGACTTTTCCGGATTGTTGTATCTTAATTTTAGAAAAACCTGAAAGAGCCAACAAATATTTAAGTTTAACACAGCTCCATACTGTCCTCATTTGGGCACCACAAGCCCCTGGTGGGCCCCCTTTTCCTGTTATGGATAAATAATTACAATTCCTGGATTCTGGGTCTTTGCTTTCTTCTATTCTCAATTTTTTTTTAAAAAAATCAGTTTTCACCTGTTAAAAAATATATATATTCATCATATAATCTATATTTTTGTTTAAACATACATTTCACAATAGGATTATCTGTTCTAATTATTTTTTATTATTTATTTATTTTGACAGAGAGGGGCAGGGGGAAGAAATAGAAGCACCAATGTGTGGTTGCTTCTCACACATCCCCTACTAGGAACCCTGCCCACAACCCAGGCATGTGCCCTGACTGGGAATCAAACCAGTGACCCTTTGGTTCACAGGCCATCACTCAATCCACTGAGCTACTCCAGCCAAGTCTGTTCTAATTTTTTTCACAACTGTCTTCAACTTCTTCATTTGAGGAAAAAAAGTAGAAAACAAAAAAGGAATTTTATGCATTTTTATTGTCTTCCATTTTTAAAAGTCTGCACACCTTATTACAGAATACATAATTAAATATATATTCCTATACATACATTATTACTTTCTAGTAGTAAATTAAACTGTTAGTAAAGCCCTGGCTGGTGTGGACTGAGTGTCCAAAAGGTCACCAGTTTGATTCCCAGTTAGGGTACATTTCTAGATTGCCAGCCAGATCCCCACTTTGGGGCATTCAAGTGACAACCAATCAATGTATCTCTCACATATCAATGTTTCTCTCCCTCTTTTCCTCCCTTCCTTCCCCTCTCTCTGAAAATAAATAAATAAAATTTTAAAAATACTACTAAAGATTTATTTACATTACCAACCAAATAAAGTCTTAACCCATGATAAACTATTTCTTTGCTCTTACTTTCATTTACTTATATTTATTCTCATAAAGTTTTCAGAATTTATTAACAAAGTTTCCAAAACACTTTTTTACATGTAATATGTCAACCTAACTGTAACCGGCAAGGCTGACTTCCCCAAAAGGCTTTCTAAGCTCAAACACTATTTCTTGCACTGAAAGACCAGTGCTTACTCACACATACAATGTGTCTCTCCCAGAGGACCTGTTCATGAAATCAACTTAAAGTACCATTTTAAAACACTAAAGACAACATCCACTTTCTACTGTTAAGTTAGACTGATGATCTTCCTTATACTTTAGATGTGCAATTAAAACAAATCAAAACCAAAATTAAAAGCCCAACTAAAAAAAGCACACTGCAGTTTCAGGACCTTTAAGGCAGCAGAGTGCAAAGCCACAGTCAGGAAAGGGGCCAGGTTTCCTTCAATCAAAAAAAAAAAATAAAAATAAGAAGTGAAAAAGCTCTTCCAGAAATATCAAATCAGGATCATGTTTGATTATTTCTCCATCAAACTTTCCAGTCAAAAAGTATGTATCACATGGAGTCATCACACTTCAAATGTATAATGTTTATCTAAATGCTACTTCAGCAGGGCAACAATACTTTGCATGATTCACTGGGTCAATTAACAGAACAGTATTTTTGTATCTGAATGATCTTCACAAATACCCCATGAAGTAAAGCAACTGGCTATCACTTACAACCCAAATAGAAACAATAGGGACCCCTAACATTACATTATTTGCTCAGCATAATTAAACATCCTGACTTCCAATCCAATGCTCTTTATTTATATCCCATCAGGTTGGCAAAAAGAACCAGAAGATCTTAGAATAGTGATTTACAGACAAGCACTAAAGAAAAATTAGATGGACTTCCTGTAATGACAGAGGAAAATCATTACCTCACTCTACTTATTTTGAAATATTTCCTTCAAAAACCCTATAGGCCTTTAAACAGGTTTCCACACATTAAATGTCCTTTAAAAAAAAAAGCTCAGAATGTATCAGTTAGTTGCAATCCTCCCCAGATTACAGGGCTAATTTCATTTTGGAGCTCAAATTGAGAGATTATTTTCAAGTTTATCTGGTGCAATAAATGAGACATGACCTTTGAAACTGACTCCTATTTTTTAGCTGTTTTAATCTAGTCAAAATTGCAGAACTGCCAGGAAGAAAATTCTTGAAAATGTGAATTATCACTTACAATATGGTAACTTCCTCACCTTAACCACACATAAACAAATGCAATTCAGCCTCTAGTACTTCTGCACTGTTAGATGAGTCTGCATTTTGTGTTTTAGAAAATCCTGGGCTCAACAGGCCTTGCTACTGTATCCCTACTCTTTGCGTGTTCAGAAACTACTACTTCTATAATCTTAGGAGTTCATGCTCACTTAATTTTTTTAAATCTTTATTTAACTTGGATAAGAATATAATTATACAACCTGAACAATACTGCGGAACTAAATCATACATCATACATGTCAATTATGAATGCTTCATATGCCCTATAAATGGACCAAAATACCTAATAAATTATTGAACCAACACAGTTCACAAAATATAGGTAGAAAACACTGAAAAGGAATTGAAATTTGAGGAGAGAAGTAAAGCTCCAAAGAAGATAACCTAAGAAAATAAAGTATGAATATTGGAGCTTGGGAGGGAAAAAAAAGCTTCAGAATGGATATTTTATTGTTAATGGACAACTGGGGAAGAGGCAAACCTCAATCTTTCAAGACTGAAAATTACAAAAAATGCATAGACTATTCCTATAGAATATGGCCCTTTCTGTATGATGGAAAAAAAATGTGGGCAAAATAATATGCTACTTATCTATCCATATTCAAAATATCAGACATATAAAACACAGTACTCAAAGAGATTTAATGCAAACAAGCTCGAAATGCACCATGTCATAATAACTGCTTAACTTCTTTACTTCCACTGTCAAGTGCTTACAAAACAATAAATGGAAGATTCTATCCAGATCTGGGTGTATTTTCAGATTAATATTCCCATATTTTGTCACATGATGGATTTACAGGAATAATCAAGATTTTACTGCCTTAACTGAAGAAAGCCTAAGCACTTTGTCTTTAATTTTACTGTACAAAGTGAAAAAACAAACCAAAATGAAATGAGATATACAAAGGCTAAGAATTATTGTCAATACGTTATTTGTCCTTTCCAGTCCACCTAATGAATTCTTATCCCTTTCAATAATTACTTCATAGTTTCTGTTGTTACTTATTTGCTTTTTAAAGTACTTTTTTTTTTTTTTGCCCAGGCTGGTATGCCTCATTGGACTGAGCTTAAGCCTGTGAACCAAAGGGTTGTAGGTTTGATTCCCAGGCATAGAACTTGTCTGGGTCGAGGACCAGGTCCCCAGTGGGGGGAGGGAGGTGTGAGAGGGAACCACACATGGATATTTCTCTCCCTCTCTTTCTCCCTCCCTTTTCCTGTTTAAAAATAAATAAAATCTTTTAAAAATAATTTTTAAAGAATCTTTATAACTGAAATTGCTGTACCTATTGTCTTTTTGAAAATCAAATTTTGCTATAGAAAGCCTGCAAAATACCAGAAAGTGTAAAAAAATCATTTATAGTTTCACTTTTATAACTATTGTTTGAGTCTTATTTCTGGGACACAAAAAGGACCACATACTAAGCCAGACAAGCTCAGGGAAGGCCTGTTTTCATCTAAGCAACATACTTAGGGAATATTAGGGTAATTTCTTTGGGGGGGACCCTGACTGCACCAGAACAGAGACCACAAAATCCTTCACTGTTACTTTTATTTGATGTTATTGTGTTATGTGCTAACTACCCTACACCCACAAATTAAGAGGCCTGTGTCTTATTGGTTTTACTTTTTATCCAATCCCAGAGACTTCCCTGTTTTGCTTTCTCCCACCTTCCTAATCTATCACCAATGGACTTTTTTGTAATCCCCTCATATGCCCTCCCTTGATTGCAATGTGTAAAATCAGGTACAAAACTGCCATTCTCTGGAGCATTTTCTCAATTGGTTGGGATTTGTCTGTTTGGCTCAACTCATAAAAATTTCCTACAGTTCAAACATTTCTTACGCTGACATTTCATATAAACATATAATTGCTTGTAAGTTCTATCTATATGGTTTACAAAATTAGAATTGCATTGTTTTCCAACCTACTTTTATTAAAAACAATTTACAGACTTGAGAATGATTTTTTAAGTTTGTATAATTAGAATCCCATCCTTAGGTAAAGAATTAAATTATGCACTGAAATAACATCCCACTTCCTCTTTCCCTTCCTTTTTAGGATCAGAGCTCAAGACAGAATAGTAAACCATTCACATCAAGTATCACCAAGAAACTGCGGGCCTAATAAGACTGAAAACGTAAACCACAGATATGATGGGCTAATAGTGACGTTTCAAGGACTATCCAGGGGATGTAACGTTATTGGAAGACGCAAATCTCCTACAATTCGCGCAATTCGCAGTACCAAAGCAGTTACCTATTCTAGTGACAAGAAAACTCCATTCCGTTTTTTAAGATTGCTAAAGTAAAGCAGTGCAAATTTCACCACTCAACGAAGTGCCGTAATGGGCTGAGCTCGTTAAAACTGGCGCTCCCAATGGCAGTTGGATTCATCAAACAAGGGAAACATGTAGCACATACTAGGCACTAAACGGACAGCTGCTCCAGAAAATTTATCAATTAGGAACGCCGACGCTAAAGGCGGCCCAGTAAAGGACAAGGATATGGAGAGGGGTTTGATCATTATCAGCCTGGAGTACAAGCAGAAATTTCATTTGCATTATTTAATATTTAATCTTTCTATTCCTGGCATCAGAGGATTCGAACGTCACCAAAAAAGATGGGCCGGTTGAAAACCAGGCAGGGTGACGCACATCACATCTTACCATATGGAGTCTCACCAACAAGACCGAGAAGTACCCCAAAACAGTCCAGTGAAGGACGGAAGGTACCCGGGGCCGTCAACTCCCCCACACCCCTGGCGCACCGCTGGGGTCTCCACGTGGAGGCCGGAGGCTCCAAGACCATCAGACGCGACGCCTCAGGAACCGACTCTGGCCGCGGGGGGTGCATCTAGAATTATCAGGCCACCCAGCACGCTCCCGGCGACAGCAGTCGAACTCGGGGCCCCGGTAGCCCCAACCCCAGATAAGACCGCGCGAGTGCCCCCGCCAGGCTGATCCGACGGTGCCAACCAGGGCCGCGACAGGTAACCTCGACTCTTTTCCCGGGGTGCAAACCCGCCCAAGGCCGTACCTGAAGGGGCAGCCCCACCGCAGCTCCACCGTGCAGCCCGTCGCTGTGGCTGTGTTCACAGCTCAGAGCGCAGTGACGCCTCTCATAAAAACAACCTGCAAGCAGGCGTCCGCAGCCGAGAGGCGGCGGCCGGAGGGCCGCCGTAGTGCACGCTGGGTCTCGTAGTTTCGCCCGCGCCTTCAGTCTGGCAGCTGCGGAGAGAAGAACTACGACTCCCAAAGAGGCGCGCGGCACGCGCGGGACGAGTCCGCAGGACGCGGGTCCAGGTGACCGTGAGCCTCACAACATCCGGGCCCGGCGCTGGAAGGGCGGAGAGGCGCCGCGGGCGGTTGTTATGGAGACCGGCTGCTACAATCACTCGAAAGGATTAGCGGTTTTACCCTGGAGGGTTGCTCCGGATATTGATCCGGATTTAATTGGGTGTACTAAAAAGGCCGCATCCCCTGGGGCACTGGCCGGCCTTCTTGCGGTCTGCTGCAGGAAGACTGTGACGAAAAAATAAACAAAGAAGACACCGAGAATGACCGAGTATGACTGGGTGGGTTTTGGCAAAGGTCTGGATGTTTGTGAATGTTAATATTCTTTGCTTTAAATTTAGGGCACCCTATCCCCCAAAAAAACAATTTTCTAGGCAACCACTGGGCTACACAGATGCAAATATCCATTATTGCATTAAGCCAGAATTGCTCTGAAGGTGTAAAGATGATTGGGGATGATATGCAACTCCTACCGTATTGCAAGATGTGAGGTGATGGCTTTGAAAACGTACCTAGTAATTTTCACATGTTTACTTTGTACCTTGTTCAAAAGATACGCGCTATCAAAGAATATGGTGTACTTATACTCACTGTTGATGGAAACTAGAAAGCTAAGGTTTAACTGTCCGTCCCTCAATAGTGGCAAAAAAAAAAAGGTAAGGAAAACATTAACAAGGAAGATGGTGGGGCTCAGCTGAAATGAAAGGATGCCTCAAAATCAGACTTCCGGATCTTTTGCTTTGGAGGTTACTATATTTAACTGTGACTATATTTAACTGTGATATGTCACACTTTCCTTTATGCTTTTTGAATAATTGAACATCAGTTCTACCCTGTCTGGTGTGGCTCTGTGGATTGAGAGCTGGCCTGCAAACCAAAGGGTTGCCAGTTCGATTTGGAGTCAGGCACATGCCTGAGTTGTAAGCCAGGCCCCCAGTGGGGGGCATGTGAAAGGCAACCACATACTGATGTTTCTTTCCCTTTCTCTCTCCTTCCCCTCTCTTAAACAAAAAAGAAATGAAAATCAGTTCCTAATGCTATATCTGAAGAGCCCTGTTAAGGGAGTCCTCAAATTAGGATACAGTATCCATCGAATCCATCTCCTTTGACTTAAATTCATAGACAAGGAACTTGAAACCTTGTAAAACAATTTCATCAAAGTCACACAGCTATTATGAGCACCAGCATCAGAACCCAGCCCTGGTAACACGTAATTTGTGCTTTTATAACCCGTACAGCAGGAGGTATACAAATACAAATTTACCAATTAGTTTGCTTGACATGTTTTTGTGCAATCCATGTAAGTATCATTATGGCCCTCTCTCTGTCCTTTCGCCCACACTCCTTCACTTGCCTCCTGTTAGGTAGCCAAGGTTGCTAAGAAGGGACCAGGAGCCAAAAGGGTTCCAATTAAGGCTTTTATTGGAGGCTGAGATCGGGCAGGCTGAGTTCCGGCCGACTACAGCTGCAAGGGAAAGGGTATAAGGGTTTTTAAGGGTGTGTAACAGACCCCAGGAGAGAGTGGATCACCCTGCTGATCTGCCCCAGGTGTCCTGGGTACAGGTGTTTGCCAGACAGTGTCCTTTGATTGAGGATGGCTGGTTCATTGACACAAAGTCCAAATTTATGGGCCTTGTTCTGGGGAAAAAAGCTCCAAGGAGAGGAGAGTGGCAGTGAAGATTCAGCTGGTTTCCAGTAGGATGCCTTCAGCTACCCCTCAGTTGCTTCTGATAATGGGGAATCTTGTGATCAGGTGTTTAGCCAGTGACACATACCTTCTTTGTTCTAGCACAGGCAGTGGCTTAGGTACTCCATGTCCCAGTACATCCTAACTCTTCCCATAGGCCTTTTTAACCCCTGACCACCACTTAGCCACATCTTTTATAACAGCGGTATAAACCAGGACAGCAAGTCCTTGTGATAACATTCATGAGATGCCCTACAAACTTAACTCTTGTTTATATGAGTTAGCCTATGGTAAATTGGTTTCACCCAAATTCCAAGACTCTTATCAACAGCCTTTAGTGAGGACTGACTAACTCAAAGTATGATCTTGGAACCAGCAGCCTGAGTATCACCTGGCCTGCTATAGCTCCTTTCCACACCCATTCAAGGCCCCGACAACAGCCAAAGTAATCATACTAAAACTTGTGACATCATGGCATGCTACTCCATAAAACCCTTAAATAGCTTGCCTTTGCTTTTACCATAAGGATCCAAATTTTTAACATAGCCAACACCACCCTGCAGTCTGGCATCTGCCCCTCTATTCTCATGTCAACTTACTTGACTTGGGCCTCACCTTTTCTTTGTTCCCACTTGTCTTTTCCTTACTTGCCTTACACTCTTAGATTCAATGACACTTCACCAGAATGGCCTGCCTTAGCCATCCACAGTAGGTTAGAACTTCCTGTGGATTTTCATAAATATCTTGGGTCTTTTCTCTTTCTTCATAGCACTTAACCACCATTACTTGACACTTGATCTTAGCCAAAAGGCTGAGAGGGGATGCCCACAAGAGATCTCTCAAGGGGATTACTCCCAAATGCCCTCAAGAGAACAGGATTCCCCAAAAAGTGGAGTGGTTAGGGCTGTGTTTTTTGTTTTGTTTTTCCAGCTTTATTGAGATATAACACAGACATGTAACATTGTGTAGGTTTAAGGTATACAAGATGATGATTTGATATATAAATATATTGTGAAACAATTTCCAAAATAAGGTTAACACTTTTCATCACCTCACATAATTACAATTTTGTGTGTGTGTGGTGAGAATATTTAAGATCTACTCTCTCAGCAACTTTCATATAGTATATGCTGGTAATACAGTATTGCTCACTATAGTCACCATGCTGTACATAGATTCCCCCGAACTTATAATGGAAAGTATATACCCCTTGACTAACATCTCATTTCCCCCAGTTCTTCCCAGCCCCTGGCAACCACCATTTCTACTCTTTCTTAGTAAGACTGGCTTTTTTTTTAAGATTATGAATAATATGTAAGGTCACACAGTAATTGTCTTTCTCTGTTTATTGTGTATATATACCACATTTTCTTTACCCATTCATCCTTCCGTGGATACTGAGGTGGTTTCTGTGGCTTGGCTATTGTAGATAATGCTGTGATGAACATGGGGGTGCAGGCATCTCTTTGAGACAGCGATTTTTATAAGGAAACAAAATTTGCCATCCCAAAGTATTTCTCTTTGGCATAAAGACTAGTTTAGGCTGATTATTTTTAAGAAAGCTGCCAACATAGGAAAAGCTCTAAAAACTCAGAAGTTACGCTTTTGTAGGAGCTTTTTTTTACATGTAACTGTATAAGGGAAATCTCCACTTGTAAGGGTGACTCCATCTTAGGAGGAATTGGGGGGATGACCTGATCTCTGGGAACAGATATTAATGGCAAAGTCAAGGACTTAAATCTGCTAAACCACCTTACACTCGGTTACTGTGCTTTCCTGGTGATTTCCCCTCCCATAACTGACTGCCCACAGACAACAGTGTGGGCAGCATATTTTGTCTTTAGCTGGTGATGTTAGTTAAGGTAGTGGCTTCATCCATTTCAGACTTGCTCAATTTCCTTGGGTCTCTTCCATATATGTGAGATACACAAGCTTTTAAACTTTGTTAAACTTTTGTTTTTCTACTACTAACCTGTCTCATGTCAATTTGATTATCAGACCAGCCAAAAGAACCTAGGATAGAGGAAATTTTCCCTTCCCAATATTTTATTTCTTTTGGATACATATCCAGGATTGGGATTGCTGAATCATATGGTAGTTGTATTTTTAATATTCTGAGGAACCTCCATACAATTTTCCAGAGTGCCTGCACCAATTTGCATTCTAACAGTGCACAGGGTTCCCCTTCCTTCACGTCTTTGCCGGCACCTGTTAGCTCTGAACTTCTTGATGATTAGCAATTCTAACAGCTGTGAGACAGTATCTCATTGTGGTTTTCTCATGTTGTTCATTGTGTATGCGCGTTTTTAAACTTATTTGTTACAACTTTATTCTGGTTCAAATACCAGGTCTGTCCAGAAAAAGTCCAACCATCATTAATATAATGAGAACGGTTTGTGCAGCATTGATGTAACCTGGCAGCCAAGGAAAGTGGACTGGAGTGCACATGCATGAACAATGATGACTTCACTGTACTAGTTAGTGGGGGTGGTAGATACTGCTGAGTGAGCATGTGTAGTGTATGGTCGTCACATTCAAAAAGAACGAGTAGAGCAATGAATCTACATCAAATTTTGCATTAAGTTTGAACATTTCTCTAAGAAAACTATTCGGGTGATTCAGAAGGCTGCAGCTATGGGAAAATGGTGACTGGCAGCTTCATCGTGACATGCCTGCTCATGCATCATGTGCAGAGGTTTTGGCAAAACATCAAATCACACAGGTGACTCAGCCCCCCCGCCTCCCCGCTACAGCTCAGACTTGGCGCCCTGCAACTTCTGGCTTTTCCCAAAACGATATTCACCTTTGAAAGGGAAGAGATTTCAGAACATCAATGAGATTCAGGAAAATATGAGGCAGATGATGGTAACTGGAAGAACTGTATGAGGTCCCAAGGTGTCTGTCTAGTTTGAAAAGGACTGAGGCATCATTGTCCTATGTACAATGTTTCTTGTATCTTGTTATCATCTTCAATAAATGTCTCTATTTTTCACATTACAAAGCTTGATACTTTCTGGGCAGACCTGGTTGTAGATACATCTTTTTTAATAGTTAATTTTTATTGTATTTTTCCATTACTATTTATCTTCCCTAGATCCTCTTCCACCTCCACCCACCTCCAGCCACCTCCTCCCTCACACTGCAGTCACCACACTGTTGTCTGTGTCCGTGAGTTTTTTTTTTTTGCTTGATCCCTCCACCTCTGAACCCTCTCCTGACCCAGAGCTGTCAGCCTGCTGTCTATGAGTTTGTCTCTATTTTGCTTGTTAGTTCAGTTTGTTCATTAGATTCCACATATGTTGAACACTTTTTCATGTACTTCTTGCCATTTGTGTGTCTTCTTTGGAAAAATGTCTATTCAGGTCCTCTGACCAATTTTTTTTTAAGATTTTATTTATTTATCTTTAGAGGGAAAGGAGAGAGGGAGAGAAACATCAATGTGTGGTTGCCTTTCATGCATCCCCTGCTGGGAGTTGGCCTGCAGGGAACTGGCCTGCAACCCAGGCATGTGCCCTGACTGGGAATCGAGCCGCTATCCTCTGGTTCGCAGGTCTGTGCTCAATCCACTGAGCTACACCAGCCAGGGCCAATTTTTAATCAGATTTTTTTTGTTTGCTTTTGAGTTATATGAGTTCCTCATATATTTTTAATATTAACCCTTCATCAGATATATGGTTTACAGGCATTTTCTCCCATTCTATAGATTGTCTCATTCTGTTGATGGCTTTTGTTGTTGTTGTTTTGCTGTGCAGAAACTTTTTGGTTTGATGTAGTCCCACTTGTTTATTTTTGCATTTGTTGCTTGTACTTTAGAATCGTATCCAAAAAATCATTGCCAAGACGAATATGAAGGAGAATTTTCCCTATTTTTTTTACTAGGAGTTTTGCAGTTTCAGATCTTACATTTAATTCTTCATTTCAAGTTAATTTTTGTGAGTGGTATAAAATAGGGTTGGGACTAAGTTGAATAGTTTTGTTTTTTCCCCCCCAGAACTTTATAATTGAGAATGATTTGATGTGTTTACGTTTTAGGATAAGAAAAGTACTTCAGCTCCAAATTCAGACACAGAAGTGAAACCTGCACAACTGCCTACCTGTGTGAACCCCGGCAATCCCGTGTTCTCCTGCATGTTGGATCCAAAGACACTCCATACAGCAACCTCACTATCACAGCCTAAGATGATTATGTATAAAACTAGTTCAAGTGCTTATGGTGAATTTTCACCTATACCGCAGTTTTTTCCCTGCAATTATACTCCAAAAGGGCAAGAATTTTCAAGCCATATCAGAGCTACTGGATTTTATCAAAATAACACTCTAAACACTGCACCTGACAGAAGCAGAACCCTTGATTTTCCTAATTTTCAGCACACTCTATGAAAATATATTCCTTTGTATATTTAAGAGAAAATAAACTCAGGAAAAAATAAGTTTTAAGACTAAGGCTAGAATTCCTAATTTGAAATATAAAAATATTTTAATTACCTAAAGAATACCTTTAAGAAATGAAGCATTTCACCTGAGAACTGAGTGATACTGACTTTTAAAAAAAATCCTCACCCAAGAATATGTTTTATTGATTTGAGAGGGAGGAAGGGGGACAGACAGACAGAGACATCAATGTGAGAGAGAAATATTGATCTGCTACTTCCCACATGTGATCCAAGCAGGGATAGAACCCACAACCTAGGTATGTGATTGGGGATGGAAACCGCAACCTTTTTTTGGTGTACAGGACGACACTCCACCCAACTGAGCCACCAGCCAGGGCTGACACTGACTTCTTAAATACAAATGTGTTCAGAAAAGCAGCATAAAAGGTATAATCATTTTTATACATCCTTGCTTTATTTATTACATGTACACCCCACTCATCAAAAAACCTTCATGATCTCAGTTGTCTATTGAGTATATTTATCAAGACAAAGGAACACAGGAGCTCTAAGAAAAAGATTAAAGTAAAGACCCTGACCAGTCTTCCCACTTTTGTGTCATTTCAAGTAATGACTTTGAACCTGGGGAAATGTTAGTTCCCTCTGCCAGGCTTGTGGAAGAGAGGACTTGTTACTCATTCATTCAGCAAACAGTTATTAAATACCTACTTATGACAGACACTATACTATGCCAATATAACAAAAATAAAAGACAATCTTATTGTTTCAGTCAAATTTTATTGTTTCAGTGAATTTTAGAGAAGATTAGCAAATTAATAATATATGACAATTTATGCAATGTAAAGTATACAAAAGTCTTTTAGACATAGAGACAATGGTTCAAAATGAGACCAAGGAGCCCTGGCCAACTAGCTCAGTTGGTTGGAGCATCATCCTGATACACCAAGGTTGAGGGTTTGATCCCTGGTCAGGGCACATATAAGAATCAACCAATGATGGTATCAATAAGTGGAACAACGAATGTTTCTCTCTCTTTTTTAAATTTTATGATGTTACTTTCTGCTGTTACTTTTAAAAGATTTTATTTATGTTTAGAGAGAGGGGAATGGAAGGAGAAAGAGAAGGAGAGAAACAACAATGAGTAGTTGCCTCCAACACACCCCCCAACTGGGGACCTGGCCCACAACCCAGGCATATGCCCTAACTGGGAATCGAACCAGCGACCTTTGGGTTCACAGGCTGGCGCTCAATTCACTGAGCCACACCAGCCAGGGACTCTCTCTCTCTTAAAAAAAAATTATGAGACCAAGCTGATCAGAAGAAGTGTCCTGGAAAAGGTAAAGCCAAATCAAAGGAAAGGTCAGTCCAAGCAGCAGAAACAGAATGTACGTAAATACAAAGGTGTGACAGAAGGTGACACCATTTTATAGATGCAATTAGTTCGACACAGGCTTCCCTGCTATCCAAGAGTAGAGTGTTCCTATGAAACCTTTCATAAGCCAAAATGGTGTCAAATGAAGAGTGTCCTCCACTTTCCAAAACTTTGTATTACACCACTTCACTTTTACTGAAGACCAACATTGCTACCTGTTTTCCCTAACCAAAAGAAATCCAAAGAGGATGTTGCTTTTACTAAAAAGCTGTTATTGTCACTGTACCTATCTTTCCCTTTTGGTTTTAGGTTCAGGATATTAACATCAATTAGAAAGAATAATCCTGTGGGTCACTAAGGAATCAGAAAAGTATGATCTTCTATTTTAAAAAATCGCTTGATATGAGGAAACAGTGCAAACTCTGCAGCCTCATGAAATTCTTTCAGATACCCCCAAATTTGTTATTTGGTAACAGCACAAGCAAGAAGAAAAATTGGTTTTGTTTGCTACCTCTAACACAGCAAAAACGGAGGGACTGCACAAGATTTTGAGGCAAATAATACAACAGAATTTGAATGTACTAGCTTTTTCTCCACATAAACTATACAAGCCATTTTCCCTTCACTGTAGGTGATCCATGTGTGGCAAGCGGAGTCAACTTTTTAACGTGTAAATCTGTGTATTAGACTAATGTTCCTTACTATGGCAGATTGTTAGGCCTTTTGTTTTCTAGTTATTGCTAAAATTCTCAGAAAGGATGAATATCTTGAAACCAAGCACACTGTCTGGAATACCATTATGTAGCCATTCAGTGCCTTAAAGTTTAGGGACTATTCTGGGCACTAAGCCTGCCCTCATGGAGCTTAGATTCTAGTTAATCCTAGTAGGGGAAAACAGACCAAAAACCATGCATAAACCATGTACAGACACACACACACACAGAGTAAACATTTTAAATGTTAATATGTTACACATGTTACAGATTTATATATAGACAAATATTTATAAATCTATACATACATATTTACTTGTAAATATATCTATATAACATTTCTGCATTTATTATATACACATATATTACATGTGAATATTTATATATGTGTCTATGTGTATAAAACATGCCAAGTTATAAGTGTTATAAAGGAAATAAGGCCCTGGCCAGGTAGCCCCATTGGTTAGAGTGCTGTCCTGATATGCTAAGGTTGTGGGTTTGATCCCCAGTCAGGGCACATAAAAGAAGCAACCAATGCGTGCATAAATAAGTGGAACAACAAATAAATATCGTTCTCTCCCTTCCTGTCTTTCTAAAATCAATCAATAAATAACTTTTTACAAAGAAATAAATCAAATAGAGTTAGGGGAGAGGGAGTGCTCAGACAAGAAGTTGTGTTAGGTAAGTTAGTCAGGGAAATCTCTGATGAGATGCTTGGCTACAGCCCTGAAGGAAATGAAGGGACTATTCTGGGGAAAATGACCTGCTGTGAGGCAATTCAGTACCAGGTCTAGAGTTCAAGGGAGAAGCCAAATTTGAATATAATCAATTTAAACAATATCTAATATTGACACAAATATATTATTTAAAATCATGAAACCAGATAAGATGAAGTGTACTTAGAAAAAAAAACAACAAGAGACTTCCGGCCAAGATGGAGGTGTAGGTGGAAACACTGTGCCTCCTTACACAACCAAGTTTAAAGACAACAAAGTTTTAGTAACAAAAACACAGCCAAAACACAGAAAATTGAACTGTACGAAAGTCCGACAACAACGAACCATTCAGCCAGACCGGTAAGAGGGGCAGAGTCAGTGGCTGGCGGAGTGGGGTCAGGCAGGAAAAATCGACCTAACCTACCCAAGAGCACAGGCAGCAGTTGGCAGATCCCAGGCGTGGGGTGGCAACAGGTGGACCCAGTGGGAGCACAAGGTGGCTAGCTGACTGTGGTCACACATTCGCCCACAGATAAACCAGGCAAAAAAACGAGCAGTGGGACAGACAGTGCAGACTAGGGCCCCAGCAACAGGAATTAAAGCCTAAAAGCATCAATTGGAAAAACTTTCAGGGTCGAGGTGCCAGGAGAAGCTCCCAGGCTCACAGAGTTCATTGGAGAGACCCACAGGGTCCTGGAGGGTGCACAGGCCCAGACACCCAGGAGCCGGCACCAGGGGGGTCAGGTTTGCTTGTGGGAAGCAGCAGGGGGGACCGAGATCTGAGAGAGACCAGAACAGACGCCATTGCCCCTCTCTAACCCCACCCCCACATACAGCATCACAACTCAGCGACTGAGTTGCCCCACCCTGGTGAACACCTAAGGCTCTGCCCCTCATATGTGACAGGCGCAAAAAGACCAAAACATTATGGCTCAAGAACAGCTCAAAGCCCCAGAGCCAATACTTCTAAGTGACCAAGAGATAGCCAACCTATCAGATGTACAGTTCAAAACACTGGTGATCAGGATGCTCACAGAACTGGTTGATTTTAGTCACAAATTAGAGGAACATATGAAGGCTAAACTAATTGAAATGAAGGGAGATGTCCGGGAAACCAATAGCGATGGAAAGGAATCTGGGATTCAAATTAAGGGAGTGGACCAGAAGGAAGAAAGAAACAACCAAACAGAAAAGAATGAAGAAACAAGAATTCAAAAAAAATGAGGAGAGGCTTAGGAACCTCCAGAACATCTTCAAACATTCCAACATCCGGATTATAGGGGTACCAGAAGGGGGAAAGAAACAGCCACGAGTGGAAAACGTATTTGAACAAATAATAAAGGAGAACTTCCCAAGTCTGGCAAAGGAAATAGACTTCCAGGAAATCCAGGAAGCTCAGAGAGTCCCAAAGAAGTTGGACCCAAGAAGGAACACACCAAGGCACATACATCATAATTACATTAGCCAAGATTAAAATGAAGGAGAGAATCCTGGAAGCATCAAGAGATAAGGGGACAGTCACCTACAAAGGAGTACCCATCAGACTGTCAGCGGATTTCTCAAAAGAGACCTTACAGGCAAGAACGGGCCGGAAAGAAGTATTCCAAGTCATGAAATCCAAAGACCTACAGCCAAGATTGCTCTCTCCAGCAAAGCTTTCATTTAGAATGGAAGGGCAGATAAAGTGCTTCTCAGATAAGATCAAATTCAAGGAGTTCATCATCACCAAGCCCTTATTATATGAAATGTTAAAAGGACTTATCTAAGAAAAAGATGATGAAAAATATGAACAGTGAAAGGACAGCAAACTCACAGTTATTAACAACCACACCTAAAACAAAAGCAAACTAAGAGGACAGCTAGATCAGGAGTGGAACCATAGAAATGGAGATCACATGGAGGGTTAGCAATAGGGGAGTGGGAGGAGGAGAAGAGGGGAGAAGGTACAGAGAATAAGTAGCACAGACGGTAGGTAGAAAATAGACAGAGGGGAGGGCAAGAATAGTGGGGGAAATATAGAATCTAAAGAACTTGTGACACATGGACATAAACCAAATAAAGGGGGGAATGGTGGGGGAGGGGATGTGCAGTGTGGAGGGGAAGTAAGGGGAGGGAATAGGACAAGTGTAATGGAATAATCAATAAAATATATTTTTTAAAAAAGAAAAGAAACCCAAGAACTAAGCTCCCAGAACTCCAACATTTACAAGTCAGGAGAATGAATGGAATAAACAAATGAGATTAACAAGGAGTGGTTAGTAAAGTAGAAGGAATTAGAAGATTGTGATGCCTGAAGCCAAGTGAAGAATTTGTCTTTAAAGGGAATGAAAATTTAAAAAAAAAAAAAGGAAGAAAGACGACGACACACACACACACACACACAAAGGAATGCCCCAACCATGTAAAATTTATCTTGGGAGATGACAGTGAATGGAGATCTGAGGGCTTGATTAGGCAATGTGGAGGTCATTGTTACCTCAACAAGAAGTGTTTCAGTGATGTGGTAGAGAGGACAACTGTATGGGAATAGGTTTATAAAAGAATAGAAAGCCCTGACTGGTGTGGCTCAGTGGACTGAGTGCCAGCCTGCAAATGGAAAGGTCACTGGTTGCAAGGCAGCTCCCCAGTTGTAGGACAGGGGGGTGTGAGAGGCAACTGAGGATATATCCCTTGCACATTGATGTTTCTCTCCCACTCTCCTCCTCCCGTACCTTTTCTCTAAAAATTAGATAAATAAAAATCTTTTAAAAAAGAATGGAAGAAGTAGAAACTACTTTAGAGTAGTTTTGCTCTACCCAGAACAGAGAAATGGGACAATAGCTAGAAGTAGATGGGGCATCAAAGGTTACTTTTAAGATAGGATTGTAATATAACATTTGTATGCTGATAGGACCACATTTAGAGAATTGCTGACCTACAATAAATAGTTCTATAGAGAAGATGTAGCTGAAGACAACCACAGAGTAATGTTTCTTTAATATGTACTTTAAAGAACTCAAGTGTATAAAATTAAAGGTATGGATAAGCTAAATAAACAGAATTATTCACTATCTGGATGTGGAAGATAAGAGACCACACAGTAAACCTGACAAGCTCAGGGGAGGTCTGCCCGACTGCCTTGCAAACTCAGAGACCAGAGTAACCACATAGGATTGTCTCAAATTGAAAACTTTCCTAAAAGCAGATAATGGTGGACACTTGTCCTAGGCTAGAGTCTTCCCCAACAAAAAAATCTTTGTTAATTGAGCCTATAGTCTTTTTGCATCTAAAATAACTTACCTGTGGAATGTCAAGGGAACTTTTTTTTCCGGAACCCCTGTGGCTAGAGACAAGACTACAAATCCCCTTATTGTTATTATTATTGTGTTCATTGTTGACTATTAACTATCCTGTACCCACCTGTGTAAGAGAAGTATGTGTCTATCTAATTCCAGAGGTTTCCCAGCTTTGCTTTCTCCCACCTGCCTAATCTATCACCAATAGATTTCCTGTAACCTCCTTACACCTCTTCTTTAATTGTGATACATAAAATAAGATTCCAAATTGCCATTTTCCAGAGCATTTTTCTCAATCCATTGAGGTTTTGCTTCCTGACAGTTGTCATCAGTTTGGCTCAAATAAATTCATGAAAATTCTCACAGGTTTGGACATTTCTTACATTGACATGGAATATATAAGGTCAACCTGAAAAAAGGCATTAGACTGTAAATTATTAAATTCATTACCTGTGAGATATACTAAATAATGCAGTACATTTTGAACTATGCAACCCTAAATTATAAAACAATTGAAAATTTTAAAAGTGCTTTGTCATTTTTATCAATGAAAGCCTCCATTTCATATAACAGTTTGAAAAATCAGTTCTTGTGGAAAATATTTAACACACATTAGGTTAAAAAAAACAACTCACATTCTTTATACGAATTTTCCCACCTTTACACAATCAGAATGTTGGAAGTTACACTTCCATTTCTGGATTCATCATTTGATCTCCCAGCTTCAAATAAAACTTGAACTTATCTTCCTAAAGGAGTATTTTACCAGTTTGTTTCAGTCCTTTTCCTCTGTTAACTAAAAACTAAAAGACTATCTTAAATATACTTTTACCTCATCAAGAATCTAATCTGCCCTGGCTGGGTACCTCAGTTGGTAAGAACATTGTCCCATTACACCAAGGTTACAAGTTTGATCCCTTGTCAGAGCACATATAAGCATCAACCAAAGGCCCTGCCTGGGTTGCTTCAGTGGATAGAGCGTTGGCCTGCAAACCAAAGGGTTGCAGTTCCATTGCCAGCTGGGCACATGCCTGGGTTGCAGATCAGGTTCCCAGTGCAGGGTACAAGAGAGGCAACCACACATTGATGCTTCTCTCCTTCTCTCTCCTCCCCTTCCCCTCTCTCTAAAAATAAATAAAATATTTTTTTTAGAAAAGAACCAATGAATGCATAAGGAAGTGAAAGAACAAATCAGTGTTTTGATAGGAGACTTAAGAGTTGGAAAATTTTACTTTAAGGTAAATAGTTCTAAGCCTAGCAAGTAATGTATATGTTAAAGCTTTTGTTTCAGAAACTAAACATAAGGCCCATCCTGGCTCCTGGGAAAAGAGCAGACCTCCTGGGGCACCGCTAAAGATTACCCCCTGAGGACAAGTGGAGGCATCCAGGCCGTTGAGTTTCAGGGAGCAAAGGATCACCTGTCCCTGGGAACAGCTAACCACCCAGGACAGGAATGCTGCAGGTTTTTCTACCTGACCCTCCCTGAATTTCAAAACCCTTCACCCCACCTTGTTTATTCCCTGCTATAAAAACCTTGGCCTGGAAAGAAAAGGGAAGATGGTCTGTTAGGGTATGAACTCACCATCTTCTCAGATGGCCAGCCACCTGAATAAAGCGCCCATAAAGATTCAATCACTGTCAATGCTTATTGGGTTTGGTAGTAACATCCAGCCCGAACTCCAGTGTCTTTTATGGTTTCAGTTTCTCTCTTTCCCTTCCCCTCCTGCTCTCTAAAATCAATCGATAAATGAAAACATTTAAAAAATAAATAAAAAGATACAAATAATCTAAAAGAATCTAAACAATATATTCTGACCAAATATAGTTGGCTAATTTTTACTATCTATTAATAGTTCAAAATTTTTATGAGTTTACTATATACTAGGTATGGTACTAAACAGTTTGTTCACTAAACAAAAAAGCATATTTTACCCTGACCTGTGTGGCTCAGTTGGTTGAGCATAGTCCCACAAAGCAAAAGGTTGCAGGTTTGATTCCTGGTCAGGACACATGACTGGGCTGCAGGGTGGTCCCTAGTTGGGGATGTGTGCAACTGATGAATGTATCTGCCCCTCTTTTCTCCCTGTCTCTAAGATAAACAGCCCTGGCTGGTATGGCTCAGTGGATTGAGCATCAGACTGTAAACTAAAAGGTTGCCAGTTCAATTCCCAGTCAGGGCACATGCCTGGGTTTCTGGCCAGGTTCCCAGTTGGGAGTGTGTGAGAGGCAACTGATTTCACCTCTCTCTAAAAGTAAATAAATAAAACCTTGAAAACATATACAAAAATAAACAAAACCAACAAAAAAATTTTTTAAAAAACCCACATGTTTCTGTAGGCCATTAAAATTACAAAAATAAAGTATGTTTTTTTCTATAATTAAAATTTTTTTTGATTTTATTTTTTAAATATATATTTTATTGATTATACCATTACAGTTGTTCTATTTCCCCCCTTCATTCCCCTCAACCCGCACACCCCTCCCCCACCATTCTCCTCCCCTTAGTTTATAACCACATCTCAAGTTCTTTAGATTTTATATATCCCCTACTATTCTTGCCCTCCTCCCTATCTATTTTCTACCTACTGTCTATGCGATTTTCTGTACCTTCTCCCCCCTTCTCCTCCTCCCACCCCCCTGTTGCTAACCCTCCATGTGTTCTTCATTTCTATGGTTCCACTCCTGATCTAGCTGTCCTCTTGGTTTGCTTTTGTTTTAGGTGTGGTTGTTAATAACTGTGAGTTTGCTGTCCTTTCACTGTTCATATTTTTCATCTTCTTTTTCTTAGATAAGTCCCTTTAGCATTTCATATAATAAGGGCTTGGTGATGATGAACTCCTTGAACTTGACCTTATCTGAGAAGCACTTTATCTGTCCTCCCATTCTAAATGAAAGTTTTGCTGGATAAAGCAATCTTGGATGTAGGTCTTTGGATTTCATGACTTGGAATACTTCTTTCCAGCCCCTTCTTGCCTGTAAGGTCTCTTTTGAGAAATCAGCTGACAGTCTGATGGGTACTCCTTTGTAGGTGACTGTCCCCTTATCCCTTGCTGCTTCTAGGATTCTCTCCTTCATTTTAGTCTTGGCTAATGTAATNAATTCTCATTTCTTCATTCTTTTCTGGTTGGATGTTTTGTTCTTCCTTCTGGTCCATTCCATTGATTTGAGTCCCAGTTTCCTTTCCATCACTGTTGGTTTCCTGTGCACTTCCCTTCAATTAGTTTAGCCTTCATATGTTCCTCTAATTTCTGAGTATAATCAACCAGTTCTGTGAGCATCCTGATGACCAGTGTTTTGAACTGTGCATCTGGGAGGCTGGCTATTTCTTGGTCGCTTAGAGTTATCGGCTCTGGGGCTTTGAGTTCTTCTTGAGACTTCTTTTGGACTGTTCATGCCTGTTACGTATCAAGATCGGAGCCCTAGGTGTTCACCAGAGCAGGGCAACTCAGTCACTGGGTTGTGACGCTGTATGTGGGGGCGGGGTCAAAGAGGAGCAATGGCAGTCCCGTCTGCCGTCTGTCACCTCCCGCCACTGCTGCCACTGTCACCAGGGCCTGTGCATTTTGTCCCACTGCACGCGAATGTGCCACTGCCGTCAGCCCTCCACCACGGGGTTCGCCTGCTGGGGCCTGCGCGGTCTGTCTCACTGTGCGCGAATGTGAGACCACGGTCAGTCTGCCCCGCACCCCGACTGGTTTCGAGCTGCCTGCATGCCTGGGTCTGGGGATCTTTCTTGCCCGATCCTGCTCCGCTGGTGGCTCCGCCCCTCTTACCATCCTGGTTGAACGGTTCATTGTTGTGGGACTTCTGTATAATTCGATTTTCTGTTCTTTGGCTGTGTCTTTGTTCTCCAAACCTTTGTTGTATTCAAATTTGGTTTTGGGAGAAGGCACAGTGTTTCCACCTATACCTCCATCTTGGCAGAAGTCCAATAAAGTATGTTTTAAGTAATGTTAAAAGTAGTTTCTTCAAGGAATGTCTGTTTTTAAAATTGACTGTTTTATTGATTGATTGAGTGATTGATTTTACTGAGAGTAGGAGAGAGAGAGAGAGAGAGAGAGAGAAACATCAATTTGTTGTTCCACTTATTTATGCATTCATTTGTTGATTCTTGTATATTCCCTGATCAAACCAGGAACCTCGGCCTATCAGGACGACACTCCAATCAACTGAGCTACCTGGCCAGAGCAAGGAATACCTTTTGTTTTCAAGAGCAAGTTTTTCATTTGTTCACTTCTTGCATCTGAAGTACTCCTCAGTGACAGCCTTGGCCTGAGACTCTTTTCCTTCTGCCATGGTCCTTAATCAGCACACAACTTCGGCTCAGCCACTTTGTGGGGCTTTTACAGAAGCCTATCCATTCCCCTAATCCCTCTTTTTTTTCATTCTCCTAATATCTTATTGTCATCAACCTTAATTCAGTTGACTGGGTGTTCAGCACATAAGGCCTCCACTTACCTGATATACGGAGGCTTATCACAATTGGATACAAGGTCACAAAGATGGGCTTGGCATTTGTCTAAAGCTTTGGATCTCGTACTTTGGGAATTCCAAGTACTAGATCCTTGTGGGGGAGGAGAAACTTTCCTCCAGCCTCAAGGTTCTTTCAGCTCATCTAATAATCATACAGATATGAAAAAATAACCAAATCAAATACATACATATATATGGGAATCCCACATACATGAGACAGTCAAAGACCCCATATGTATGAGGAGCTCAGAAATAAAAAAGAGCACTGAGGCACAGAAGACATTCTAAGACAGGGATGAGGTAAGGTGCCTTGGGGGCGTCAGAGGACCATTGCAGGATGATAAAAATAGATGTTTAGTAAATGGAAGTTTGCCCTGCCTTCTAGATAGGTCAAAGAAGCTTTTGCTGATAAAATTCCCCTAAGGTAAGGCCCCTAGTTCAAGTTCTTCTAAGTAAAGAGAGGGGCATAAGTTTCCCCTGAGCCTTCAGCTAAAGTTGCCTTTAGCTCAGAACAATCCACATCCTTGGGGTGCCTAGCTTTTAACCCCCACACCATCATGGATTAGGGCAGTCTTCAGCACTTCCACCAGTTGCCCCTGGCATGCCCCCAGCTGAGGACCTGAGCAGCAACCCAGGCACATGCCCTGACTAGGAAGTGAATCGGTGACCTTTCGGGTCACAGGTCGGCACTCAATCTACTGAGCCACACCAGCCAGGGCTGCATGCAATACTTTTATACAGCTTTAGTATTTGTTGATAATCAAATTTTCTTTAATAATCATGTACACAATGTGAAACCAGAAAAGCCAGAGTTTGTGCCGATGTCACCTACCAGACCCAATAAGCAGAGACAGGGATTGATCTTAATGGGCACTTTATTCAGAAGGCTGGAGATCTGAGAAGACTGTGGGTTTGTGCCCTAATAGACCATCTTAAATCCCATTTTAAACAGACCCTTTCTATAAGGAGAAGAAAAGTGCAGGCAAGGGGTTTGGAATTCAGGGAGAAGTTAACCAGATAAAAGCCACAGCATTCCTCCATCTGTGCCATACAGGGTGGGTCATACCTTCAGTTCCTGAAACAATAGCTTTTCACATACATTGATTACTAAGCTTATTAGCTACCATCTAAAACTAAAATTTTTCCAACATTTGAGTTCCCCATCATTTATATTGCTCATCACACAGTAGTGGGGGATTAAAGATCTCTCCAGTTTACATTTATGTAATTTTTTATCTATTGGGTATTTTGAAACTAATTTCAATCAAACCACTGGCATATAAAAAAAGAACTACTATAACAATTTTTTCTTTTACTTTATTCATGGGCTTTAACAATAGCACTATTATTTGGGAGGCATAGTTTTAATCATAAAGGGAATGAAAGTGTCTTTATCAATATTTTAGCTCTTATCACCTACCATGTCCATGGAAACCAAAAGTCCCTTGAAAACCATAAGAAATTGCTCAATAAGAGGTCAGGTATTTCATGAATACAAAAAATACCTGTTGCATTTTAACCAAGACTTTATTTAGAGGATAGTTTCAAAAATATTCATAAATATCTTGAAGACTTCCCCTTCTATCTCCTCCAGCTAATAGGAGTCTTTTGTTTTCTGATTCGGATGGTAATAAGAAGAGCCAGAGGAAAACCTGGGTTGGCCAACATATTTTGAATGTCAAAATGGTGTTTGATGTTGGGAACAAGAAAAATAGTCTCAGCCCCAAGGAGCCTGCGTCCCTAGCAAACATCCTGTAAGCTGATTGCCATCTGTTTAGTTTCAAATTTTTCCTTTCAGTTGAGTCAGACCCCACCCTGTTACCGCGCACGGGCTCTGTAAGCCAATAGCCAACCACCACATCTGCTTCTGTGCAACACTTGCTTGCTTGCCTCTATATAAGGATTTAGCTGTAAGCGCTGGGCAGGACTCTCGTTTGCAGCCCCTGCAGGCACCGTGTCTCCGGACACTTTGAGAGTTCGCCCCTGCGCAGGTTAAACTTGGCCAATAAAGTAACATCTTTGAAACCCTGAAAGTCTCCGATATTTGTTCTCACAGTTGATGGATGCAACATTTGGAGGCCCCAGCGAGATCTCCATCGGCGGAGTTTCAGTTTGGAGACCGGACGGGCAGCTCTAGTTGAGTAAGTATTTGGTGAGGATCCTCTTTAGTGTTTGTACTCCGGAGTAAGAAACCCTGTGGTAGTAGGTGGGATGCTGCCTGTGACCTACCCAGTGACTTTCAGAGGTAGGACGCCGCCCTCTGAAACTTGGTATTGACGATTTAGATTGGGACCCGGCCCGTTAGGTTTCTATTCACTTGCACTGCGCTGCGCTGCGAGTGTGCCTGGTGTGTCTGCAAGTGTGTATGTCTAGAGACTCGGATAATTTGTGTGTTCATTCCGTCCTGTTGGTTGTCGGGGTCTTTGTATGTCTTGTTTGGTGTATTGGTTTGGCCTCTGAAATCCCTAAGGTCTTTCAGATGGGTCAACAAGAATCTGTGCCCGGTTCTCCGCTTGATTGCCTGTTGAAAAATTTTTCTGATTTTCAGAGGCGAGCCCAAGGATATGGTGGCCTGCCACCGGAGCCTGAATTCCTTTGAACCTTCAGTCAACTAGAATGGCCCACCTTCAATGTAGGATGGCCCACAGAGGGCACTTTTGAGCTTCCAACCCTATTTGCTGTCCGGGCTACTGTTTATAGAGTTCCCCACCCCGACCAATACCTGTACATAGATATCTGGGTGGATATTGCTACTGATCGGCCTGGATATGTCAGGAAATGTTTGAAGGGAAATCAGCAGGGCAGACGGGCGATCTGCCTCACTGCAGGAGGGAATAAGGCCAAGGAGAAGGAGGGGCAAGGCAGAGAGGTCCTGGTCCTACCCCGAGACAGTCCTGAAACCAGCCTAGGATTTACCCTGTTTTGCCAGAACCACCGGAGGACCATCTAGACCCTGTGCATGCTCCTCCACCCTATCCACACAAAGAGGAACCTGATTCCTCCCACCGGGATGTTAGCGGGTTCATGAGCCCGTCTCACACCCTCCGGGGGGGGAGGGGCACTCTACAGGGAGGGGGTATTATTGTTGGCGGGAAACTCCGCCATTTTGCCTCTGGCGAGAGGACCCGCTGCTTTGTCTTTGGTGGGAAGCTCCACCATTTTTCCCCTCTGGGAGGCACCGCCCGCACCAGATGCTCTGCCACAGGCACCTCCCCACCTTATTTATGTGCCTTTTTCCACCAGTGATTTATATAATTGGAAACATCAGAATCCCCCGTTCTCTGAGAAACCCCAAGGGCTAATCTTCCTCCTTGAAACCATATTTAGAACCCATCAACCCACCTGGGATGACTGCCAGCAGATTCTGCAGACTCTTTTCACTTTGGAGGAGAGAGATAGGATTATTAGGGAGGCTGCAAAGGCAGTCCTGGGGGAGGAAGGGGACACCGTGGTGGGAAGGAGGGAAATTGAGGGCATCCTCCCATCCCAGCCCCCAGCTTGGGATCCCAACACTACTGGAGGAAGGGACGCGCTCCTCCAGTATCGCCAGGCTCTACTCAGAGGGCTGAAGGCAGCAGCTAGAAAGCCGACTAATTTTAGTAAAGTCAGTGAAGTCATCCAGGGGCGAGAGGAATCCCCAGCATCCTTCCTAGAAAGACTCATGGAGGCCTACAGAGTATATACCCCTCTAGATCCATAGGCGGAGGAGAACAGAAAGCTAGTAAATATAGCTTTTGTGACTCAGGCAGCATCAGATATCAGAAAAAAGCTTCAGAAAATAGAAGGATTTGAGGGAGAGAATAGGAGCAAGCTACTAGAAATAGCACAGAAAGTGTATATTAATAGGGATGATCTGGAGGTTGGCAGAGCAAAGGAAGTTGCTAAGATTTTGATTGCCGCTCAGAAGCCTCCTCCCAAAGGAAAAGGGGGACAACGAGAGGGCCAGGGACGGCCCGAAGTTGAAGGCTAGGAAGGCAGATAGTCAGGGACAAAAACAAGACCCTGAAGTCTTGCTCCAAACCTTAGACTGACGGGGCCAGGGCTCCATTCCCATTGGCTCCCAGGAGCCCATGGTCACCTTAACAGTTGAAGCTAAGCCAATAGACTTCCTGGTCGACACGGGAGCCACTTTTTCAGTCCTGAAACAATCTCAGGGGCAAATTCAGAAGGCAACCACCAAAATAGTCGGGGCAATTGGCAAAGCAGAAGCCTATCCATGGACTACCACTAGAATTACTAACTTGGGCCGAGGCACCATCACCCACTCCTTCCTAGTTATCCCAGACTGCCCTTACCCACTGCTTGAGAGAGATTTGTTGCAGAAGCTTCAGGCCACCATTACCTTCAGACGTGAAGAGAGCCCTTCGATGAACAAGGGCAAGGAGGCAGAGGTCATCTTGGAGATAACTGTCCCACTGTCTGAAGAATACCTACTTGCCGTTATACAAGGAGGTAAGGAGGAAGGAGCAGGGGTCCCGGATGCCCTACTCACCAAGATACCTGGAGTATGGGCAGAGACCAATCCACCAGGGTTGGCCATCCACCAGCCACCTGCCCTGGTGCAGCTGCTGAGCACCGCCCGCCCAGTTAGAATTAGGCAATACCCAGTCCCAGCCCAAGCCAAACAGGGTATTGCACGGCATTTGCAACGTCTGCCAGAGGCAGGCATACTCCGAGAGTGTCAATCAGCATGGAATACCCCGCTACTCCCTGTCCAGAAACCAGGGACTCAGGACTACCGCCCAGTGCAGGACTTGCAGGAGGTGAATGCACGGGTAGAGACTTCATCCTATGGTGCCCAACCCGTACACCCTGCTGAGCTCATTGCCCCCGACCCATACCTATTATTCAGTTCTAGACTTGAAGGATGCCTTCTTTTGTATTCCCCTGGCGCCCCAGAGCCAAGGGATCTTTGCCTTCGAATGGAACGACCCAGAAAATGGACTGGTGGGGCAGTTCACTTGGACTAGGCTACCACAAGGGTTTAAGAACTCCCCCACCATTTTCAATGAGGCCCTCAGCAAAGATCTGCAGGCTCTTTGCTCCTCCCACCCGTTGATCGTAGTGCTCCAGTATGTAGATGACATTCTCATAGCAGCCAAGGATAAAGGAGAATGTGAAGAGGCCACCATAGATCTGCTACAGGATCTCGAGCAGATGGGGTATCGAGTCTCCACTAAGAAGGCCCAGATTGTAACTCAGACTGTAAGTTATTTGGGGTATAACTTGCAGGGGGTACAAAGGGCCCTGTCCAGCCAACGGATCCAGGCAGTTCTGCAGATTCCTGAGCCCTCCACCAAAAGGCAAGTACGAGAATTCTTGGGCACAGTAGGATACTGCCGGTTGTGGATACTAGGCTTTGCAGAACTAGCTAGACCCCTGCATGAACTAACCAGGGGGAAAGAAGAGCAGTTCACATGGACAGATAAAGAGAGGCAAGCGTTCCAAGCACTTAAGGCGGCCCTAGTGACCGCCCCAGCCTTGGCCCTGCCAGACCTGGCTAAGCCCTTTCAGAAGTTCATAGCAGAAAAAGGGAGGGGTAGCCCTAGGGGTGCTGAGCCAGGAACTCAGGCCGTGGAAGAGGCCCGTTGCCTATTTGTCTAAAAAGCTTGACCCTGTGGCTTCAGGATGGCCAACATGTCTGAGGGTACTTGCTGCCACCTCAACCCTGGTCAAGTAGGCCAGTAAGTTGACTCTGGGACAGGACATACAGGTGATTGGGGAGCATTATGTAGAGCAAGTGCTACGAGCGCCCCCAGATAGGTGGCTATCTAACGCACGGCTAACGCAGTATCAGGCCCAGCTATTAAACCCTCGGTCTGTTCAGTTCCTTAAAACAGCTGCCCTGAACCCGGTGACCCTGCTGCCAGTACCGGATTCCACTTTAGTCTACAATTGCAAGCAAATCATTGACACAGTGATTGGCTCCTGCCCAGACTTAAGAGATCAGGCATATGAAAAGGCAGACCTGACCCTCTTTACTGATGGGAGCCGTTTTATCAAGGATGGACAGCGGTACGCAGGGGCAGCAGTGACCACAGGAGATAAGGTCCTGTGGTGAAGGGCACTGTCTGCAGGAACCTCTGCACAGAGGGCAGAGCTGATAGGGCTGACCGAGGCCTTATGGATAGCTGAAGGAAAAGTGGCCAACATCTACACTGACAGCCATTATGCATTTGCCACAGCCCACACCCACAGGGCCATATACAAGGAGAGAGGCCTCCTAATGGCAGAAGGAAAGGACATTAAGAACCACAGTGAAATTCTTGCCCTCCTAGACGCCATTTGGTTACCCACCAAAGTTGCCATCATTCATTGCAAAGGACATCAGAAGGGGAATTCCCCTGTTATAAAAGGTAATTGCCTGGCGGACTCGGCTGGGAAAGAAGCAGCTACAGGACAACAAGAAAACCTCCTTCCCCTACTGCCTCAGCCAACGCTACCTCCGGATCCTAAGTATTTCCCAGAGGAAGAGCAGGAAGGGATACAACTAAAGGGACAGAAAAATCAGCAGGGGTGGATAGAACTTCCTGACTCCAGACTCTACCTGCCTCAAGGAGTAATAAGAAAGATAGTAAAGGATATTCATACTAGTACCCACCTAGGGCAAAATAAGTTAGAACAGCTTGTCAAGAAATACTATTTAGGGCCCAACATTAGGGATATTATTCACTCCATTGTCTCTAGATGTAGCATCTGTGCTAGGGTAAATGCGCAGAATAAGAAATTGCCTCCCCTTGTAAGGTATTGGGGAAAAGCTCCTGGAGAGTTATGGGAAATAGATTTCACAGAGATGACTCCCGGGAAATCAGGTTATAAGTATCTATTAGTATTAGTAGACACCTTCTCAGGATGGGTAGAAGCATTCCCTACATGAGGAGAGACTGCCTCCACCGTTTGCAAAGTTTTATTGAGGGAAATCATACCCAGATATGGCATTCCCATAGCCCTAGGATCGGACAATGGACCTGCATTTGTCTCTAAGATATCTCAAGAATTAGCTACAGTTAAATATCAATTGGAAATTGCATTGCATCTATAGGCCCCAAAGTTCAGGACAAGTAGAAAGGATGAGCAGGACTTTAAAAGAAACCATAATGAAATTAAGGGAAGAGACTGGCGAAAACTGGGTTGAACTACTCCCTTTCGCCCTTTTTAGAACAAGGTATACTCCTTACCTTAAGAAATGGGCCCCTTATGAAATCT
The DNA here is from genome assembly GCF_014824575.4 of Sturnira hondurensis. Classification (NCBI taxonomy): domain Eukaryota; kingdom Metazoa; phylum Chordata; class Mammalia; order Chiroptera; family Phyllostomidae; genus Sturnira; species Sturnira hondurensis. The sequence continues at coordinate 9,741,367 of NW_028080827.1, forward strand.
TATTTGGGCAACCAATACCTCTTGTGCCTCGGTTAACTAGAGAAGAGCTAGAAGTTTCTAACCACAACTTCCTCAAGTCCTTACAGGCACTACAGCACATCCGGAGCGAGGTGCGAGCCCTTCAGAAGACAGCTCTATCAGACGCTGATCATGGCACCCAAATACCTAAACCACCAGAACCTGGACAGTGGGTGTGGATCCTCAATCACGGGCAGGGTAACCTGGAACCGAGATGGAATGGACCATTCCAGGTACTCTTAAGCACGCCAACGGCTATTAAAGTGGCAGAGAAACCCTACTGGATCCATCTCTCCCACGTGAAAACAGCCAAGCCCCCTGACAAGGATCCCCGGAGATGGCAAGTCAAAAGAAAACTGGGGGAACCCTTGAAGTTGACTTTTTCTGCCAACTAAGACTACTAATTCTTTGTTTCCTGTTTGGTCAAAATATGGGGTTAAAAGGAGGAGAATGGGTATTAATTCAAACAGCAGATGGAAGTGCTATTGCTAAAAATTTTACTTGGGATGCGGGCCCAATAACCCTACAAGCTGATTTTTCTAAGTTTTTTGGAGACACTCTTAAAGATTCCTCGGGTTCAGATAGGTTAGGGACTTCAACCCTTTATGTATCCACTAGGATAGTTGGAGGAGGGGCTCCCCCAAAACCCATACCAGTAGATGAAGAAGAATTTTTAAATAAACAATTAAATAGAACGGGAGCCTACAGGTGCCCACAACTGGAGAGAAAGAGAGCCTGTGGCTGTGGATGGGAAGATTTTTACTGCGTTGGGGTTGGGGTTGTGAGACTTTAGTCAGCAAGGGAGGATGGGTCCCAGGAGGAGGAAAAGATCCCCATATTAACTTAGATAGGGAAAGTAAATGGGGGAAACCTCAAGACTGCGGGAAAAATAAGTGTAACCCAACAGTCATTACTAGTAAGAACCCAGAAGACTCTGAATGGATTAAAGGGAGAACTTGGGGTTTAAGATTATATGTTACTGGACAGGATCCAGGAACCCTTTTCACTATAAAGAAGCTCCCTACGAAAACTGAGTCACTCCTAAAGGGGGCAGGAGGTGGTCTCCCACCAAAGGCACCACAGCCCACCACAAGGAGGCCACCGCAACCCACCACGAGTTCTCCCAGTCAGAGCGGGTCATCTGTAACCCCTGTTGAAAAGTCAGAAGAAGACCAGAGCCCTAAGCTACCATTCTACACTCCTAATCCGCCGTTAGAGAGACCGCATCACCAAGAAATCTATGCCTTAGATTTATTGGATAAAGTTTTCCCATTCTTCAACAATACTCAGCCAGAAATTACAGAGTCCTGCTGGCTATGTTTAAGTCCCCGGCCGCCTTTTTATATAGGATTAGGAGCCAACACCTCCAAAAGAGGAGAATTAGCTCCTAAGACAGTCACTCTTACAAATGACATAGACCGAGATCAAGACCAGATGGAGGATTGTGTTACTGAAGGGTCCCTCACCCTTGTGGACTTCCATGGGAAAGGAACCTGTTACCTCCAAGCAAATTCCACTCTAGACAAAAATCCAAACTATAGTGACTACTGTCTTAACCAAGAGACCCTGCAAACAACCTCAGGGAACCCCTTCATAACCAAAGCTTCTGAGGGGTTATGGTTTGTCTGTACCCAAGGCATTTTTTAAATGCATTGTCCCCACTCACCCCGAGCTCTGTGTTAGTGCTTATATTATTCCTCAAGTATATTTATATGGAGGAAATCCTGAGTTTCCAGTTGCCTCCCCTAAGCGCACCAAACGTGCCCGCTGCTTATCCCAATTGTAGCCACTATAGGGATTGTAGGTTCTGCCGCTGTAGGGGCAGGGGCTTTCATACAGGGGGAGCTCAACCTCAGGCAATTATCCCAAACTTTCTCCAAGGATATATCCCTCCTACAAGATCAAGTAATGTATCTAGAGCACCAAGTAGACTCCCTTGCTGAAGTAGCCTTACAGAATAGGAGAGGACTAGACCTCCTCCTCCTCCAGCAAGGTGGGTTATGTGCTGCATTAGGAGAAGAGTGTTGTTTTTATGCTAACCACTCTGGAGTAATTAGAGAAAATATCGAAACACTCACCAAAAGATTAAAAGATAGAAATAGAGAAGAAGAAAGTTCTAATTGGTAATCTATGTTCAAAATGTCCCCTTGGCTAACCACCCTTACATCTGCCATTGCTGGACCACTCCTAGTGCTCTCATTAGTGGTCACAATAGGACCTATTATCTTAAATAAAGTACTTGCTTTCATCAAGGAGAGAATAGAAGTGGTTAAGCTAATGGTACTCTCCCAACCCTACACCATCCTCCGGAGTGATGAAGAATCAAAGGTTTGACATAGCCCCAAAAGAAAACGGGGGAATGTTGGGAACAAGAAAAATAGTCTCAGCCCCAAGGAGCCTGCGTCCCTAGCAAACATCCTGTAAGCTGATTGCCATCTGTTTAGTTTCAAAATTTTCCTTTCAGCTGAGCCAGACCCCACCCTGTTCCCGCGCACGGGCTCTGTAAGCCAATAGCTAACCGCCACATCTGCTTCTGTGCAACACTTGCTTGCTTGCCTCTATATAGGGACTTAGCTGTAAGCGCTGGGCGCGACTCTCGTTTGCAGCCCCTGAGGGCACCGTGTCTCCAGACACTTTGAGAGTTCGCCCCTGCGCAGGTTAAACTTGGCCAATAAAGTAACATCTTTGAAACCCTCAAAGTCTCCGATATTTGTTCTCACGGTTGGTGGATGCAACATTTGACACACAGGAAGACCTACCTTTATTTTGCTTCATTTGTTTTTAAAAATAAAAACAAGCAAACAAACAAACCAGGACTGACTAAAAGAAAAAGCAGTCCTGCCACATCAGAAAATCTGATAACTGGACAGGACTACTATTGTCCAGGACTAACTGTACAGAAACTTGCTCCAAGGAATTAAAATTTCAAGGTTGCTGATCTAGGACCTCATATATTCACAAAAATATTGCCTTAAAAAAAAGAACAAAGCTGTTTTATGATCCACTTGAGTGACATCAAATGATCAAATACCATAAAAACTTTCCCAAGTTTTTTTCTCCAATAGTCATCTAAATATTATACAACAGGCTAGTAAGCCAGGACAAGTAGAAGAGGGAAACTTGAGACAGATAATAGCCAAGTAATTTAAAGCCATCTAGTAAATCGATAAATCCTATATTCTGTAACCAAGGACACTTAAGAGTAAATGGTTTACACTTCTCCCCAACCAGAGGGTAAATAGGTTAAATCACCTTACTCTGGGTGATAGATAGCAGAAATCCAATTAGTGCTATTTGCTACCCAGACCCAAGGACAGAGGAAGTTAAGGGAATCAATCTCATTTGGTACATCAGTCTAAACCTGATGAATATTCTACTGAGATCCTCGCCAAGACCTCCCATAAACCTTCAACCTTTAAAACCCTCCAAAGGAAGGTCCCAGAGGCACACTCCCTCACAGGAGCACAGAGTGCCTTTTCCTTACCCTTCTTCTTCCCCCCAGAGGTGTGCATCTCCTAAACTCTAAAGGACGCCCATGAGGCTTGCAACCTGGGAAGCAATGGGAAGCCACTGCTCATTCCAGGCAAACCCCCTGATCCTGTCCCAAGGACCCCTTTTCTCTGACTTTTCAGTGAGCCAAAGCAGCCCAACCTATTTCCCTACCTAGTCCCTCTTCTGTTGGCTCTTCTATCCTGGGCCCTTGTTTCTCTGTCCCCAGCTTTGATAAACATCCTCTAAAATCACTTGAACTCATGTTGGGAAATCTTTCCTGCATGAAGTCAAGCCCACACACTACCGGCCAGCCGTGGCAGAACCACTCAGGGCCAGGTCCCCTTTGTGGTAACAACGCGATCAGAGAATTGTGACAACTACCATATGTAAAGGGAAGCTGTACTGTCTTTGCTTAAAGCTTGCATCATCACATTGATACAACACAAGTGGTGCAATCCAATGTCAATAACATAACACTCTAAGTTAACATTTCACCTTTTGCTCTTTTTCCCCCCTACTTGAAGATACTAGAAAATTTGTCTTCACCAGGTAGTGTTTGAAATTGAAAATTAGGTTTTCCAAACAGTTGTTTTACTAGGTTGAACTGATTTAACCTCAAACAACATATGATGGAGACATTAAAGAAAAAAACAGTTCTGTGCACTTGGAAACTACGTAAACACATCAGTATTAATTATACCAGGGTCAACCATTCAATTGTATAGCATATTTGATACAAACAAAAATACTTTATAAATATAATCTTTTTATTTTAAAATTCTACTCTGTTAAAAATGAATCAGGAAGTGTTCTGGTAATCACCACACCAACAAGTATTTTGTTAGTTATAAGGGCAAGTTGAATTTTATAACAGAAATATGTAATTAAATTATATATTAAGAGGCAAAGAATTAAATAAGATTATTCTTATTTTGATTTACTTATTCAGAAGCCATTCAACTCAAACACGTAATTTTCTATAGATTTATAATATTTTCCCTCCACAGAACTAGTGCACTAACATAAAGTGATTCTGCACAATGAGCCATAATATTTACAAAGATTCCCAATACTTCCAGTTATTTTTGAAAAGCTTAAAACAATACCCATTACAATACCTAGCTGCTTCTAGTAGTCATTAAGATTTTAGTTCTGTTCCTTGAATTATATTCCGAATCTTCTCAGCGTCATTTTGTACAATTTTGTTGGATGGATCAATCTTAAGTGCAGCTTCATAATCCTGTAGGCCTATATTTATATAGCAATAATGATCAATAAAAATCTTTCATAAATACTTACTTATATTATCTATACAATATTTTTTTAAATAAAAATAAAAACTAAGAACATGGTTCAGGACCTGTACCAGGTTTTATTTTATTTTATTTATTTATCTTTAGAGGGGAAGGGAAGGAGAGAGGGAGAGAAATAGCAATGTATGGTTGCCTCTCATGCATCCCTTGCTGGGAACTGGCCTGCAACCCAGGCATGTGCCCTGACTGAGAATTGAACTGCGATCCTCCGGTTCACAGGCCCACACTCAATCCACTGAGCTATGCTAGCCAAGGCTAGGACTTGTACCAGGTTTTACATCAGAGTCCCATCTTCACACACATGGTAGTATCTCTAACAGACTGCAGACATTGTTCAGTGATTTTGGGAATAAGTATAATGAATTCATTCAGGATTCAGTAAGAAGCAGTTATTTTAAATTCAAGAACAAATAAGCTAAGAGCTTTAACTCATTAAAGCATGAACAGAATCAATAAAACTCATATAATGATGTAATCCATAACCTGTAGTTTGTGGGTTTTTTCTGTAGTTATCATACCTACAGAATTCCTTTAGGAAAATTTGTGAAGAAGGAAAGCATTGTGGAGGGCTTGGTAAAAATACATAACTGAGGCCATGACTGGTGTGGCTCAGCTGCGGAAGCATCATCCAGGCAAAGCAGAAAGTCGCTGATGATTTCTGGTCAGGGTCCCGCCCACCACCCCAAACTTGGGCAGTGGGAAAGGTAACCGATCTATGTTTCTCTCCCGCTCTTTCATCCTCCTTTCCTTATTTCTAAAAATGAATAAATAAAATATTTAAAATATTAAAGTATGTATGTAGATTTGTGTGTGTGTGTGTGTGTGTGTGTGTGTGTGTGTGTATAAACTGAAATCTAAATCTTTACCAATAAGGCAATGGGAAGAATTTCTTTGGGAGGAGGGAAACAAGCTCTTTTATTTTATTTTATTTTTTTTTTATTTTTTTAAATTTTATTTATTTATTTATCTTTAGAGGGGAAGGAGAGAGGGAGAGAAACACCAATGTATGGTTGCCTTTTGTGCATCCCCTGCTGGTAGTTAGCCTGCAAGGAACCGGCCTGCAACCCAGGCATGTGCCCTGACTGGGAATCGAACCGCGATCCAAGCTCTTTTATTTTTAAAAAATTTGTATTTATTTATTTTATTTTTGGAGAGAGGGGGTGTGTGAGAGAGGGAAAGGGAAGGAGAAAAAGGAAGAGAAACATCAATGTGTGGTTGCCTCTCACATGCCCCCTACTGGGGACCTGGCCCACAGTCCAGGTATGTGCCCTGATTGGGAATTGAACCAACAACTCTGTGGTTTGCAAGCTGGCGCTCAATCCACTGACCCACACCAGCCAGGGCTGGAAATGAGTTCTTAAGTGCTATTGATTTGCTGTGCCACTTTGGAGAAATCACTTATCTTCTCCAACCCCTCATTTTCTCATCTTTAGCTAAAAAAGTCTGATGCTATTATAATTTGTAAAGATAGTATTATAATGTTTCATTCCTATCTTGGTATTTTTTATTTTCATGAAGCTAGATTAAGGCACTAAAAAAATGGGACATATTTACCTAATTTCGATGTTTGGGTTAGGAAAATTCCCTAAAAATGGCAGAAACAAGTTTAAAAATGAAGAAATAATAAAACTTTTAAAGGCTAGAGCCCATTAGGCCTTTAATGCAGGGAAGCTAAATAGGCACCTGAGAGAGAGGTATGGGAGAGGACGATGGGAACCGCCCTGCCTGGTTTCAGAAGCTGTAAAACCCACATGACTAAGGCTGAGTGAGTGACCTTCAGACCAGAAGCCACTAAGGAGACAAAGCTTATATCCCTGGCAGGGGTGCTGCCTCTGCTCCTTTTACTTCAACTTGCCTGGGGCCAAATGCTGGATCCATTAGCCAATGACGGGTAAGATTCCCCTGGAGGGGAATGACCTAAGACAGGTATGATCATGGGGAGGCCCCAGGGAAGGACTTGGGGGGCTACAGCCAAAGAGGGTGATGGACCCGTGCCCCTCAGCTTTGACACAGCCTGAGTCCTCATTCTGCCTGTGAGAAGTCTCCTAATCTCTTGGCTGCCTTACTTCCTCTGCCTGACTTAAGCCTGAAACAATGCTGGTGTTGGGTACTGCCTTGTACTGGAAAGGGTGGGTTCCCTAGGGCAATCACACCTAAGAAAGAATATGTAAAATCCTATGAAACCTGCTTTGTTTAGAACAATCTCAATTAAATGATAAGGGTCCAAGCAGGAAGTGAATTTGTTCTCTAAAGTTTTCTGGCCCTTTAGCTATCTGACCCTGATTCAAAATAGGCCCTCAGAGTTCTTTGTATGTTATCTATTGTTTGATCCTTACTGCCTAATAATGATTAATGAGCTTTACCTGTATTCCTGTGCAAAAGGAACCCAATAAAAGCCCACTGAGGAAAGGCTCTGGGCCCTTCTCCTCTGAGAGATGGGCCACCTTTCCTCCCCAAGCAGATTATGTCTTGGTAGACTTATTCTCATGGTGGCAGCTGGGGCTGGAGCCTCCCCCACAAGAGGGAGAATTGAAGATAAAACTCTGGCTACTACAATATTTTGCCTTTGGGGAAAACATGAGTAGCTAACCACAAATAATGCCCGAATACACTTGAAATATAAAACAATAACAGTTAAGCCCTGGCTGGTGTAGCTCAGTGGATTGAGCGCAGGCCTGAGAACCAGACGATCGAGGTTCGATTCCCAGTCAGGGCACATGCTTGGGTTGCAGGCCAGTTTCCCGCAGGGGCCAGTTCCCTGCAGGGGATGCACGAGAAGCAACCATACATTGATGTTTCCTTCCTGTCTCCTTCCCTTCCCCTCTAAAGATAAATAAATAAAATATTTTAAAAAAACCCCAAAACAATAACAGTTAAATAAGTGCTACAGTTCCTATACACATGGGGCTTGGTTATAAACCTTGGTACAGTGTTACAAATATAAGCAATGATCACATGTTGTGGTAGATTTCTGAGCATGTTTATGTGTGTGTGTCCAAAGAATCTCACTTTAAAATTTCTATTACACTTAGAGAGTCATTTATATTCTTTATCACACATCTTTTCATAGAAAAGTTAATACCACAGCATTTTCCAAGATTACATCTTATTCTAACTCCCTTCTACAATAACTAATTTTTAAACTATTTCAAAATCATTTTCTTGTCAGGTAAGTTACAAAGGATAAATTAAGTGCTAAAAATATAAAAAATGGAGTCCTAAAAAGTATGACCTTAAATAATCCCAATGATATTTTTTTCAGAGTATAATCTGGAACTCAAAACACTTCTACCATTTTCTTACCTTCTATATACAATTCTAGTTGACAGAATGCGGTTCCACGCCGTACATGTGCCTTTATTCTTGCACTAGCATTGTCTGCCACAGGTGGTGTCAATAATTCTAGTGCCTTATGAAAAAACAGTAAGGGAAAGATATAACATTATAATTTAAACTTGAACAAAAACATGGAAAAGCCTTAACTTTAAAACAAGCCTTAAATGGTGATGGAAAAATAAATAAAAACTAAAGTTAAGAAAAAAAATAAGCATCAAACTCTCACCCACCCCAAATTTGGCTTAGCTAGCACAGGAATTTAAATACATATATTTATATTTAAAAAAGTAAGGAATTTTTCAATCGTTCATACCCTCTCCCTCGAAGTTATGATTTATCATTTGAAACCTTTAAAGATTTACCCTTACTAGTAAGAATGATTAAATAGCATTTTTGTTTTTTATTTTCAAATTAGACAATTCAGTTTACTCATTTATTCAATAAATATTTGTTTATGCACAAAACTGTACTAGCAAAAGGAAAACTATATAAAAAATTATCACTTGTTTAGTAGCTAAATAAGATCAAAGTATGAGGATTTGGTTGTTTCCTCTACATCCTTTATCTCAAGGAGCCACATAAAAGATTTAGCGTGTGATTTCCCCTTAAAACAAATTACTTTGATGTAAAAAAAGAGCAAAAACTAGCAGTTTAAAATAATGACATGATATTAGTAATGAAAATTAGGATATACTAAGTTACTCTGAGAATGGAAAAAAATTATTGAGATAGCCTTTTCCTGTGTGGGTGGTAGTGATATCAAGTGTTCTTCCTTCTACCTTGCATTATGTGTGCATAATTTTAATAAGGAAAAGGGTGAGCACAAACTGACAACAACTTACTCATTGCCATGTGAATTTCAACTGATATACCAAGGCAATATAGTAGCAATTGATAGAAAACTTCCAATCTCAAGAGACACCAGTTCCTTGTCCATGAAAAAAAATCTTTCATTTCAGAAAAAAAGATATAAGCAAGACGATTCTTAAAATCTTTTATTATTTAAATAATCTTCAATTACTTATTAACATATAAAAGGTAAGGGCATCATTTAAACCAATAAATAGGAAGATAACAATTTTAAAGTACCATATATAAATAAATAGGTATATATACCTTAGAAGAATCTTCAATGGCCTTGTGTAAGTTTTTTAATTTTAGATGGCAAGCAGCTCGATTCAGATATAATAGCGGAATCTTATTATTCAGTCTTATGGCTAAGTTGTATGCATTAATAGCTGCCAAATAGTTTTCTGTTGCAAACAATTTGCTAATGAGACAAAAACAGAAAAAAAAATATATAACGCTGAAGCAGAAACACAGAGATAATATCTAAGGATATTTTCTATTCCCTGTACAACTGGGGTTGTAGGCTACACTGACTCCACATACATCAGCATGTAACCAGCATGACCTCACCCCTACCTCCAAGGGAGACACCAGTAGTTTAAGCCAGTAGACATAATTCCATTCTCATTGCTACATTTTAAAAAAAGATTTTATTTATGTTTTAGAGAGAAGGGAGGGAGGGAGAAAGGGAGGGAGAAAAACATCCAACAGTTGCCTCTTGCAGGCCTGCAACTGGGGACCCCGCCCGTAACACAAGCATGTGCTCTGACTAGGAACTGAACCAGTGACCTTTCATTTCCCAGGCTGGTGCTCAATTCACTGAGTCACACCAGCCAGGGCTTTGCTAGGATGATAGACTCAGGGATAGGCTTACAACCAAAATTACATTCAGAATGCAACCTGTGACTTTACTTCCAAAGTTAGAGAATGAAAAACTGGGAAAACTCCCCATGCTAGATGTAAGTGAAGAAAGCACACAGCCTAAATTGTTTAACCCTATGGGAGGGACAAATGCTAGAATAAAGCTGATACCACAGAATTATGAAAAGAATAAAAAGGCAGAAGGAAACAGTCCTTGGTGATACAAGCTTTGCTGGATCAAGCTTTACCTAAAACACAATACAGCTTTAGCTTTTTAGTTATACAAGCCAATACATTCCTTTGAACATAAATCCAGTTTAAATTGGCTCTTCTTGATTACTGGCAAAAAAAAGCATCCTAATAGATATACTCTTTCAGTTAAAGTCTTCCAAAATTCTCTTAAAATAAACAGATGTACATAATTGAAGAATTGTTTAAATGTTTTTTTGTCATTTTCATGTACAATTCCCAGAATTTTGAAAAATGTATACACATAAGGAAAATAGAAAAATATTTTGCCAAGTATAAAAGTGCCATATAAATAACTCTTTGTATTCATTGCCAGTCAATTGCACACACTTTACAGTTCTAGAATAGTACACATGATGACATCAAAAGCAGACCAACAAAAGCAGCCAGTAAATCCTGAGTAAAAGGTAAAATGACACCACTGTGACATGTAACCTGAGTCTAACTCAAGTTTAAATTAACCTGCACAAACTAAAAAAGCTAATTCTGTGAGAACGGTTTCCATATCTGAAATGCTTCATATCAACCTAGGATGTCACTGACCACCAGTAACAGAATCCCACTTCAAATTGGCTTAAGTCAGTAAGGAAAGAAACTATCTTACATTAAAAACACAGGTGGCAAACACGAGGCCCACGGGCTGAATCCAGCCTTCACCTTGTTTTATCCAGCCCAGCACCTTGTTTCTACCCCGCGGCAGCACGGAGCTCCTTGCCCCTAGTTAAGGAATAGTTACATTTATACAGTCCTAAAGTTACATTCAGCCCTTTGAAGGCAACAGAGAGGCTGATATGGCCCTCGGGGAAAATGAATTTGACACCCCTGATTTAAAAAGTCCAGAGGGAAAGACTGTGCCCAATATAACCAGCACATAGATGATGTTACCAAGGGCCCAGGTTCCATCCGTTTCTCCATTCTACTGTGCTGAGCTGCATCCTAGGGCTAGTTTTCCTCATAGGTGCAAAATGGCTGCATAGTACACAGTGCCACATTCAGGCACAACAGTCATTAGAAGAAAATAAGACCTTATATTCTGATATATAATCCTTATGAGCAAGAAATCCTTTCCCAGAAATCTCCTGGTTCACCTCCTTTTCCATCTTTCTGACCAAAAGTACCTACCCTTAAAAAAAGATTTCCTCTTAAAAGCCACCAGTCTCTCTTTCCCTGAATTGCTCTCTCCTCTTTCTATATCACTCCACTTTTCCTTCTCAATACTATATATATTGCTGTTTTAGAACATTTAAAAAATTCAACTATATGACCATCTTTCCACATTAATAAATATAGGGATACACTATCTTTTGCTATTGAGTTGTAGTAGTTCTATATGTATATATATGGGTTGTCTTTTCACTCTATTGATAGTGTTCCTTTTTTAAAAAAGATTTTATTTATTTATTTTTAGATATAGGGGAAGAGAGGGAGAGCTAGGAGAGAAACATTGATGTAAGAAAGAAACATCAATCAGTTGCCTCTCATACATGCCCCATCAGGGGACTGAACCCAAACCCAGCCATGTGCCCTGAACAAGGAACTGAGCTGGCGACCTTTACTTTGTGGGACAACACCCAACCAACTGAGCAACACCAGTCAGGGCAATAGTGTTCTTGATGTACAAAAGTTCTAATTTTTTTTGAAGATTTTATTTATTTTTAGAGAGGGAAAGGGAAGGAGAAAGAGAGGGACAGAAATATCAATGTGTGGTTGCCTCCCACACGCCCACAGCTGGGCGTGCAACCCAGGCATGTGCCCTGACCGGAAATTGAACCAGCAACCCTTTGGTTTGCAGGCCAGCACTCAGTCCACTGAGCCACACCAACCAGGGCAAAAGTTCTTAATTTTGATGCACTACAACTTAGCTATTTTTTTAAAATATCCTATGCTTTTGATGTCACATCTAAGAAATATCACCAAATCCAGTATCATGAAGCACTCTGTGTTTTCTTCTAAGAAGTTTGTAGTTTTAGCTCTTACATTTAGTTTTTTAATCTATTTTGAATTAATTTTTGTATATAATGTTAGGCATCCAGTTTTGCATGTGGATATCCAGTTTTCCCACCACCATTTGTTGAAAAGGCTGTCCTTTCTCCACTGAACAGTGTTAGCACCCTTTTTGAAAATCATTTGACCATATGGTATATGAGGGTTATTTCTGGACTATCTATTCCATTGATCTATATGTCTGTACAAACCTTATAGTAATATATACATTTGAAGANTAAGAAATATCACCAAATCCAGTATCATGAAGCACTCTGTGTTTTCTTCTAAGAAGTTTGTAGTTTTAGCTTTTACATTTAGTTTTTTAATCTATTTTGAATTAATTTTTGTATATAATGTTAGGCATCCACTTTTGCATGTGGATATCCAGTTTTCCCACCACCATTTGTTGAAAAGGCTGCCCTTTCTCCACTGAACAGTGTTAGCACCCTTTTTGAAAATCATTTGACCATATGGTATATGAGGGTTATTTCTGGACTATCTATTCCATTGATCTATATGTCTGTACAAACCTTATAGTAATATATACATTTGAAGAACAGTTCGATTTTCATCTTTAACATAAGTTTACAATTTTATAATGCAATATTTTTTTCAGAAAAATTCTCCCATGTTCTAATGGAAGAAGAGCTACAATGAACAGCATTTTAAAAAAAATCACTATAGGATGAATAGCAAGAACTATGAGGTTTTATAATTTTTAATGTTTACACATATATTAAAATATAAATCCACATGAACATTACATTCAGTAAAATTCAATACCACTACAAACAACCAAAAATAGTCTGAACTCAGAAACAGCCAAATTTCAAAAGAAAAAGAAAAAAAATTAAACCTCTGTCTAAAAAGCAGTAAGCATTGAACATTAAATTTAAACAGAGAAGCTAATAACCATTAAGTCTACCCAGAAGCCCAAAATAAGGCAATGCTAGTGAAAAGAGTTATGCAAAAGTCCTCATTCATTAAACATATAAGGAGAGCTTATTGCACCCAAGAGACAAGAACAATTGCAAATTCCTCTCATTTTTAGGATGACTGATCGGTTTGCCTTTGTAAAGAAAAAAACATTCTAACTGGCAATGGCCAAAGGGGTCAAACATTTTGTACAAGAGTTGAGTGTAGGAAAAGCAACAAGAGGCAGGCATGATAAGAAAGAAGTGAGTAGAAAAAAAGAAAAAATCCAAAGTAGTTGAGCTTGGAAACTGGGATGGAGGCATGGAGCAACACATTCTTACAGAAGACAGAACAGCTCTGTTTTGTGCACTAGAATAGGAACTGTAGCACCCCCTGCCCCACAAAGGACTTTGTAAGCCCTTGTCTCTTTCAGCATCTTGTCTGGGTATAAAATATTCTTGGGTATCTCAAGAGCTTCCAAAGTCAGTAACAGTTTGCCTTAGTGCATCAACCACTACAAATTTAGCACACAGGATGGAAGGAGGAAAAGGATACTGCATACTAAGTCAGGCCGTAAGCACTGCAACAGAATATCGGGGGCTGTAAAATACATACAAACAAGCAACTGAACAAAATTCTAATTACTTCAAAGAAGTCATCTTAGAATACGGAATCTAAAGTTCCTTAAGTCAGGCAGCAGGTAGCAGCATAAGAAACCTATCTTTTCCCCATAAAAAGAATTTTTAAAATGCAGCCAAGCGAGGCAGATAAGGCAGATATGTATTAAAAGTAGGCAGGTACAAGGGGCTGTTGGGAGACAGTTCTTCAAGGGTCTCATGCATTTCTTATGTCAGACCCACCGACAGATTTTGTTTAGGACTATCTTTTCAAAGATGTTTGTATAGCACACAACCTTGAAAGACAAAGAGTGCCTCCCCCTAGGACAAAGAGCAGATTTGTTTGCTACTCTGTATAATAAAGACAATATCTTCCCATGCGACAAAGTTTGGACAGATTTGCTTACAATGTTGTAAAAAATCATGTTCCTTAAGCTCGGCCTTCTCAGCTATAGTGCAAACCTACTGTGTGTATAGCATCCACCTGGGCCCACCTGTGAAATGGCCTGTGGGACTTGAAGGGCAAAGACAACCAACACGCAGAATGCTCATGCCACTTGCTGCATCTTAAATAATAAAGTCCTTTGTCTCTGATGCATGAGTCTCCTGACTTCTCCCAGCAACCATTAAACTGTGGTAGCTAATCCATTATAGTTCTTGCCAGGGAATGGACCCAGACCAAAGTATTCAAAGAAAATCAATTTGGCAAGTAGAACTGTATGCCACATTGGGAGAATATAGTAATAGCTGGTTGATAATCATTCAAAAAGTCTAACATGAACCCTGGCTGGTATGGCTCAGTGAACTGAGTGCTAGCTGGCAAACCAAAGGGTCACCAGTTTGATTTCCAGTCAGGGCACACACCTGGTTGCAGGCCAGGTCCCCAGTACCCCCTCTACTGTGAGAGGCAACCACACACTGGTGTTTCTCTCCCTCTCTTTCTCCCTTCCTTTGTCTCTAAAAATAAATAAATAAAATCTCAAAAAAATATATCAGCCCCCGCTCCCCCAAAAAACCTAAAAAAAAGTCCAACATGAGAGAAACTAGACTTTTGGTGGTGAGCACACAAAAGAGTATACAGATGTCGAATTACGATGTTGTACACCTGAAAATTTTATAATATTATTAACCGATGTTACCCTATAGATTTAATTTTTAAAAAATTCAATACGAAGTAAAAGGATATCCAGACAGCAAGACAGAATCCATCTACAGAAATAGCAAGCATGCAGAAATTCGGACCAATTGGTACCAGGTTAGTCAGTCAGCAAATAGCAGGCTGCTACAATACAAAGTTGGGGTTCAGAAGCAGAATTAACTTGGGTGGCAAGAGGAAAAGCAAAAGCAAAGCATAGCCTTCCTGGTTTATTTTTTTTTTTTTATTTTTTTAAAAAAAATTTTTATTATTTATTTATCTTCAGAGGGGAAAGGAAGGAGAGAGGAAGGAAACATCAATGTATGGTTGCTTCTCGTGCATCCCCTGCAGGGAACTGGCCCCTGCCGGAAACTGGCCTGCAACCCAAGCATGAGCCCTGACTGGGAATTGAACCCCGATCGTCTGGTTCGCAGGCCCGCGCTCAATCCACTGAGCTATACCAGCCAGGGCCCTGTTTTTTTTTTTAAATCATCACCCAAGGATATGTTCATTGGCTTGAGAGAGAGAAAGAAAGAGCAGGGGAGAGAGTGAGAGAGAGAGAAACATCAACGTGAGAAAAAACATTGACTGGTTGCCTCCTGCATGTGCCCCAACGGGGGATTAAGCGCACAGCCTAGGCATGTGCCCTGACAGGGAAGTGAATCCACAACCTTTGGTGTATGGGACGACGCTCCAACCAACGGAGCCACCCCGCCAGGGCCAGAGCCTCACTCTCTTTTTTTTAATGTACCCATTTTTCCCTCACCATTTATCACCCCCCTATACCCTCTTCCACCTCCACCCACCCCCCAGAGCCTCACTCTTAGAAGGACTGGAGTATCAGTCAGGCTACAAATCTGTACTTGGCTAAGAGAATAAAAAGAAAATTCATACACTAGAATTAGGGCGGGTGATCTTATGTAGCAACAGTAAGTACTATGATGCTGGGTGCTAAGTTGCACAATTATATAGATCCTTAATTTCCTTCTATCTAATATCAGGATTTACTGTGGAGGGTGAGGTATGCAAGTGGGATTCCAGTGGACTTAGTGTGGGGGAAGAGGGACTTAAAGTCTGGGGTCAAGACAGGGTTAGTTAAAAAAAACATGCTAAACATCACACACAGATTAATGTCAGTGGGACAGAATGATGGTCTCTCTACCTTATATGATTACAAATGTCTTGAAGGATACCAATTAAGTTATTTTCAGATTCTGAGTCACACAGGCTATTAAATAACATCACACCCTGCCATATCTAAGTAAGAGCACCTAGATTCTATTTCATGTGAGATGTTCTCAGTAAAAAGCTACCTGGCACATAATGTTAATGGAAAAGCTAAAATGCTTTCATGAGCAAATAAAATTACATAAGATTAGGTATTTTCCTAAAAGGTAGATTTGACATTTAAAACTAAGCACAGCGGTAGAAAGCTGGGTAAAGAAAATAAAAACATTCTGTGGCTTTTTCTACAAGCTTCATTTTGAGTACGCAGAATCCCCTAAACGGTTTCCTCAAACTATTGCTCTTTTGAAAGACACATCCACTCCTGAAAGGGAAGCACAATCAGGACGGCAGCTGCCTGTGTAAACAGAGAGGGCTACCATGAAACAAAGCCTCTGGGGATGAAAGTGCTCCATCCTTTGCCTTGACTTCAACACCTTGCTTCTGAATCAGTTCCATTATGTCTGTTTCTATCTTTTGTACCTCATTACATTGCTAGAGAGGATACAGTTCTCTCTAACAATTCCCTCCTTTTATCTGTTTGTACTTGGCATTATGGTTAACTGTGCTTCGCTCTGTTTCTCTGGTTGTCATTAGTTACTAAGTTTTCTTCCATCTGTCCTCATTCTTAATTCTCTTCTCCTCATATTTTGCTCCTCCTTCTTTTTCTACCTAATTGAAGACTGTAAAGCAACATGGTACAAAAAACAAAAGGAACTCGAGTAATTACAACCTACGAGTCATAGCTGCCGGCCACAAAGTACACTTCTAAAACAGGTTGTTGCCTACTCATTGCTTTCATCAGCAGTCAATTTTATATTTATTTATTTGCACACACACGTCTTTTGCTGTACTTATCAGTCAAAATTTCAGCCCTGGCTCAATAACCCTATCTACCCTTTCCACTCTTAAGTCCACAACACATCATTAGTATATATTAGAAATAAGATCAAAAAGGACTCACGGACATGGTCAACAGTCTGATGAATGTGGTGGGGAAGCAGGTATAAGGAGAATAAGTGGAAATGGAAAAAAATGCAATAAATTTTTTTAAAAGAAATAACATCAAACCAACACTGCCTAGGACCTTTAGCCAGTCCCAGCACCAAATCACCTTGTGCCAAAGGACTGTCTAGCCATGTCCACCAATACTGTTATCTCTGGGCACTGACTGAAGAGCATGCTTCTCCCTTGTCCTCAGTTAAAGTCCTTACTTGCTAGCCTTTCCTACTCTCAACCCAACCTTCTCCTTTGTGCTTTCTTACTCATGTTTCTGTCTTATTGACTCCACCTCCCATCCCAACCCTTCCCTATACCCATAAGTCTTCCACAGAGTGCTTTCTAAAATAAACCTGGCTCTGCCTTGAGGGCAGGCTAACTCTACCCCCTCTACACTGAGCCTCACATGACACTCACTTCCCTATGTAAGGAACTGGGGCTTCAGGCATTGGCGCTGTCCAGACTCACTCCACAGTAGCTCTCCCCTTTACGTAAAAGTCATCACCCTTTGAGATCCCTGACATCTTTAGCCTGTAGTGTTCAGGTCACTGGCATTTATTGGTGTTTTAAAATCACTCTTTTTTATTCATTGAGGGCTTTGAAACTTGGCTCTCAGTATCTTTCTCTACCCCAACTTCTGCTATAATTCCAGAAGATTCTAAGGCTTATCTGTATGATCCCTTAATCAATTTAGCCTTGAAATACCTACAACTCCTTAATTCAAATTACCTTCCCTTCAACTCTATTTTTGCTACTGCCAGGGCCAGACCTTGGATTCTGTCATCAACTGAACTACACTACCTCACAACCATCAAAGTCTGGAATTCCAGCCACCAACCTGAACTTTCCATTCTGCCAACTTTTCCTTTATACTACTTCTTCAACCTTACAGAGCCTTCTGCTTTTGTTTTTGTTTGGTTTTGTTTTAAATATATTTTATTGATTATGCCATTACACTTGTCCTATTTCCCCCCCACACACACACACTCCCCTCCACTTGGCATACCCCTCCCCCACCATTCCCCCCTTTAGTTTATGTCCATGTGTCACAAGTTCTTTAGATTCTGTATTTTCCCTACTATTCTTGCCCTCCCCCCCATCTATTTTCTACCTACCATTTATGCTACTTATTCTCTGTACTTTTTCCCCCCTTCTCCTCCTCCCACTCCCCTGTTGCTAACTCTCCATGTGATCTCCATTTCTATGGTTCCACTCCTGATCTAGCTGTCCTCTTGGTTTGCTTTTGTTTTAGGTGTGGTTGTTAATAACTCTGAGTTTGCTATCCTTTCACTGTTCATATTTTTATCTTCTTTTTCTCAAATAAGTCCTTTTAACATTTCATATAATAAGGGCTTGGTGATGATGAACTCCTTGAATTTGATCTTATCTGAGAAGCACTTTATCTGCCCTTCCATTATAAATGAAAGCTTTGCTGGAGAGAGCAATCTTGGCTGTAGGTCTTTGGATTTCATGACTTGGAATACTTCTTTCCAGCCCCTTCTTGCCTATAAGGTCTCTTTGGAGAAATCAGCTGACAGTCTGATGGGTACTCCTTTGTAGGTGACTGTCTCCTTATCTCTTGCTGCTTCTAGGATTCTATCCTTCATTTTCATCTTGGCTAATGTAATTATGATGTGCCTTGGTGTGTTCTTTCTTGGGTCCAACTTCTTTGGGATTCTCTGAGCTTCCTGGATTTCCTGGAAGTCTATTTCCTTTGCCAGACGGGGGAAGTTCTCCTTTATTAGTTGTTCAAATAAGTTTTCCACTTGTTGCTGTTCCTCTTCCCCTTCTGGTACCCCTATAATTCAGATGTTGGAATGTTTAAAGATGTTCTGGAGGTTCCTAAGCCTCTCCTATTTTTTTTGAATTCTTGTTTCTTCATTCTTTTCTGTTTGGTCGATTTTTCTTCCTTCTGGTCCACTCCCTTGATTTGAGTCCCAGTTTCCTTTCCATCACTATTGGTTTCCTGTGCATTTCCCTTCATTTCAATTAGTTTAGCTTTCATTTGTTCCTCTAATTTGTGACTAAAATCAACCACTTCTGTGAGCATCCTGGTCACCAGTATTTTGAATCCTGGTCACCAGTGCATCTGATAGGTTGGCTATCTCTTGGTCACTTAGAATTATTGGCTCTGGGGCTTTGAGCTGTTCTTCCTGAGCCATAATGTTTTGGTCTTTTTGCTCCTGTCACATATGAGGGGCGGAGCCTTAGGTGTTCACCAGGGCAGGGCAACCAGGTCACTGGGTTGTGATCCGGTTGCTGTATGCGGGGGCGGGGTCAGAGAGGGGCAACAGAGCTTGTTCCATGTTCTCTCTTAGATTTCGGTCCCCTCTGCTGCTTCCCACAAGCAAACCTGGCCCCCCTGGTGCTGGTTCCTGGGTGTCTGGGCCTGTGCATCCTCCAGGACCCTGTGGGTCTCTCCAATTAACTCTGTGAGCCTGGGAGCTTCTCCCGACACCTCAACCCCCAAAGTTTTTCCAATTGGTGCTTTTAGGCTTTAATTCCCATTGCTGGGGCCCTAGTCTGCCTGGTCTGTCTCACTGCCTGCTCCTTCACCTGGCTTATCTGTGCGCGAATGTGTGACCACAGTCAGCCAGCCGCCTTGCGCCCTCATTGGGTCTGCCCGTTGCCACCCCACACCTGGGATTTGCCAACTGCACTCCTGGGCTGGATGCTCCTGGGTTGGTCCGGCCGATTTTTCCTGCCCGAACCCGATGACTCCGCCCCTCTTACCGGTCTGGCTGAATGGTTTGTTGTTGTCGGACTTCCATACAGTTCAATTTTCTGTGTTTTGGTTGCGTTTTTGTTACTAAAACTTTGTTGTCTTTAAACTTGGTTGGGCAAGGAGGCACAGTGTTGCCACCTATGCCTCTGTCTTGGCCGGAAGTCAGCCCTCTGCTTTTGTAATTGCTCCCCTTTCTCAGGCCACTAAGCCCATCATGACATCGCTTCCTGTCTAACCCAGCCTGGGCTCCACGGCTAAACATCTGAGTTATTTCTCCCATGAGTAATCTGGTTCCTTGCACTACTAGGCTCTTGATGTTCTTGTCAATCAAAAGTTCAATTCCCACTCAATGATCTACTCTTAAACCCAAAAGACTAAACACTATAGAGGAAAATCACACAGTGGTACTGACTGGCATCTCTCTGAATTCATGTTTCTTACCAAGCACAGCCCTCAACAGTAGCCAAAAAGCAATTATTCTTGTTAGAAATTTACCTCATCTTCATTTTCTTTCCTCTAATCTCAGAAAATAAAGTATCTCTGCCTACTTCAAATTAATTTGTCAACATTTTCTACAGCAAACTAACTGATCCAAGAGGACAGTCCACTCTGCTATGCACACTCCAGCACTCTCAGGCTGAAAGGATTCACAGCACACTGCTTGGGCTGTGGTCAATCAACTGAAATAAAAGGATGGGAAAAGATTTCATTCATCTCTGAGAGGTATGCAACAGCGGCTGGAACACAAGCTTCATAATCATATTGACCTGGGATTGAATCCTGGTTCATCTTATTAACCACCACCTTAGCTTAGTTTATTAACCATTCTAGCCCTGGTTTCTGCATTTGAAAAATGAGGATAAAAAATACTATCCACCCTGCCCTGGCTGGTGTAGCTCAGCGGATTGAGCGTGGGCCTGTGAACCAGAGGATCGAGGTTCGATTCCCAGTCAGGGCACATGCCTGGGTTGCAGGCTGCTTCCCGGTGGGGGACTCATGAGAGGCAACCATACGTTGATGTTCTCTCCCTCTCTCCTTCCCTTCCCCTCTAAAGATGGATAAATAAAATTAAAAAAAATACTATCCACCCTGACTAGTGTTCAGTGTGTTGGGCATCATTCCACAAACCAAAAGGTTGCCAGTTTGACTCCTGGTCAAGTCACATGCCTAGGTTATAGTCCAGGTCCCTGGTTGGGGGCATGTGAGAGGCAGACAATCTATGTTTCTCTCATACACTGATATTTCTCTCCCTCTCTTTCCCCCTCCCTTCCCCTTTCTCTGAAAATAAATAAATTTTTAAAAATCTTAAAAAAAAATAACCAGCGGAGATTGAGACAGGTGAAAGACAGAAACAGCTAGAGTCCAAGGTAGTTCCTCTTAAAGGGCCTGCACACAGACTTACTCAGCTACACTCCATCTGAGCTCCAGCATGGAGGCAGCAGATTGAAAGGCATCAGAAACATACAGGGAGAGACTTCCGCCAAGATGGAGGCATAGGTAGAAACACTGTGCCTTCTCCCACAACCAAGTTTGAATACAACAAAGGTTTGGAGAAACAAAGACACAACCAAAGGACAGAAAATTGAATTATACGGAAGTCCAACTACATCTAACTGTTCAACGGGGACTGTAAGAGGGGCGGAGCCAGCAGCGAGCAGGGTCGGGCAGGACAGGGCCCCCGACCCAGGCGAGCAGGCAGACGGGAACCAGTTGGGGTGTGGGGCAGACCGCGGGCGCATATTCGCGCACAGTGAGACAGACTACGCAGGCCCCAGGGGGCAAGGGCTGACGGCGGTGGCACACTCGAGTGCAGTGGGACGAAACTCGTGGCCCGGTGATGGCAGCAACTGCGGCACCGGTGAGGGCCCTGGCGGCAGGCGGTGGACAGGACGCCATAGTCCCTCTTTGACCCCGCCCCCACATACAGCGTCACAACCCAGTGACTTAGTTGCCCTACAATACCAGTGAGAGCCATTGTCCCTCTTTGACCCCGCCCCCACATACAACATCACAACCCAGCGACTTAGTTGCCCTGTTCTAGTGAACACTTTAGGGCTCTGATCCTGCTATGGAACAGGCACGAACAACCCGAAAGATGGCACAAGAAGAACTCAAAGTCGCAGAGCCAATAACTCTAAGCAACCGAGAAATTGCCAGCCTCTCAGAAGCACAATTCAGGACACTATTTATCAGGATGCTCACAGAACTGGTAGATTATAGTCACAAATTAGAGGAACAAAGTCACAAATTAGAGGAACATATGAAGGCTAAACTAATTGAAATGAAGGGAGATGCACAGGAAACCAATAGTGATGGAAAGGAAACTGGGACTCAAATCAATGGAATGGACCAGAAGGAAGAACAAAACATCCAACCAGAAAGGAATGAAGAAATGAGAATTCAAAAAAATGAGGAGAGGCTTAGGAACCTCCAGGACATCTTTAAACGTTCCAACATCCGAATTATAGGGGTACCAGAAGGGGGAAAGAAACAGCCACGAGTGGAAAACTTATTTGAACAAATAATAAAGGAGAACTTCCCCAGTCTGGCAAAGGAAATAGACTTCCAGGAAATCCAGGAAGCTCAGAGAGTGCCAAAGAAGTTGGACCCAAGAAGGAACACACCAAGGCACATCATAATTACATTAGCCAAGACCAAAATGAAGGAGAGAATCCTAGAAGCATCAAGGGATAAGGGGACAGTCACCTACAAAGGAGTACCCATCAGACTGTCAGCGGATTTCTCAAAAGAGACCTTACAGGCAAGAAGGGGCTGGAAAGAAGTATTCCAAGTCATGAAATCCAAAGACCTACAGCCAAGATTGCTTTATCCAGCAAAACTTTCATTTAGAATGGAAGGACAGATAAAGTGCTTCTCAGATAAGGTCAAGTTCAAGGAGTTCATCATCACCAAGCCCTTATTATATGAAATGCTAAAGGGACTTATATAAGAAAAAGAAGATGAAAAATATGAACAGTGAAAGGACAGCAAACACACAGTTATTAACAACCACACCTAAAACAAAAGCAAACCAAGAGGACAGCTAGATCAGGAGTGGAACCATAGAAATGAAGAACACATGGAGGGTTAGAAACAGGGGGGTGGGAGAGGGAGAAGGGGGGAGAAGGCACAGAAAATAGCATAGATGGCAGGTAGAAAATAGATAGGGGGAGGGCGAGAATAGTGGGGGAAATATAGAATCCAAAGAACTTGAGACATGTGGTTATAAACTAAGGGGGGGAGAATGGTGGGGGAGGGAGGGTGCGGGTGGAGGGGATTGAAGGGGGGGAATAGAACAACTGTAATGTTATAATCAATAAAATATATTTAAAAAAAAAGAAACATACAGGGAGAAACTGAGTTGTCCTGCATCACAGTGAGAGCTGAAGGTGCAGCTTTCTCCAAATAGCACCTGGGAAGCAGTTTAAAAAGCACCAAGGGCATACAAGAAGAATCTGGTGTCTAGCATTCAGGCTAGAGCTGGGGAACAGAAAGGAGGTCAGAGGCCATTGTCCCTTCACTGAATCCTTGCCCTACAGAGCCATAGAGCCAGCAGGCTGGTACCATATCTGAGACTCCATCAAATTGGCTAACACTACTTGCTCACCCTGGAGACCCCAGAGACTCTGTCCCACCCAACTTACTGGCCCACACAAGCTATTTTTCCATATGAATGACTGGCTCATACTTCATAACTTACTTAATCCTCTCAAAAGAGCAACAGCCAGCTTCAGTGAACCCCCTACCCCTGCACCTCTTGCTAAGTAGCCACAGGCCCAGCACCAGCAGCAACCATCCTAGATGCACAGCTTGGCTTCACCGGGAATCTCTAAGCCCAGCACAAGCAGTAGCCATCACACAGCCATCTCAGATTACTTTATGGCTCGGGCAGGGTGGCTCTGGGCAAAACACAGGTGGAGGCAGACCTTGGCCTACACCACCTGGGAAACCCCAAAGCCTGCGCACCCAGTGGACAGGTACAGACCATGCTGGAGCAACACCACCCTGCTCCTGCACAGCTGGTGGATATTGCTGGTAAGTGGTCACAGCCAGTCCTTGCAGCTGATTGGCCTGGGTAAATACCTCATTTTACCTGCCAACAGCAATTAAGCTGCCTCCCATGGCAGCTACAGAATGAAGGTGTACTCAGTTCACACAGAAGGTGACCCCTGAGTGCCCAGCCGGGGTGATAAGGGAGGCTGTGCCATGGGATCCTACAGGACACCTACTACATTAGACCATACTACCAAGACACAGAATCAAAGCAACTCTATCTAATGCACAGAAACAAACACAGGGAGGCTGCCAAAACGAGG
The DNA here is from genome assembly GCF_014824575.4 of Sturnira hondurensis. Taxonomy (NCBI): domain Eukaryota; kingdom Metazoa; phylum Chordata; class Mammalia; order Chiroptera; family Phyllostomidae; genus Sturnira; species Sturnira hondurensis. Next base: position 9,765,402 of record NW_028080827.1, read on the forward strand.
AGACAAACATGGCCCAAATGGAAGAACAGATCAAAACTTCAGAAAAAGAGCTAAACAAAATCTAGAGAAGCAACCTATCAGATGCAGAGTTCAAAACAATTGTTATAAAGATGCTCACAGAACTTAGTGAGGACCTTAGCAGCATAAAATGACCCTGACAGGAATTGAAAATACATTAATTGAAATAAAAAACAATTTATAGGGAAACAACAGTAGAATGATTGAAGCTAAGAATCAAATCAATGATTTGGAACATAAGGAAGCAAAAAACAATCAACCGGGACAACAAGAAGAAAAAGAATCCAAAAAAAGGAGAATAGTATAAACAGTCTCTGGAACAACTTCAAGTATACGAACATTGGCATCACAGGGGTGCCAGAAGGAGAAGAGAGAAAAGAAACTGCAAATCTGTTTGAAAAAATAATGACAGAAAACTTCCTAATTTGGTGAAGGAAACAGACCTACAAGTTCAGGAAGCACAGAGAGTCCCAAATAACATGAACCCAAAGAGGCCCACACCAAGAAACAATATAATTAAAATGTCAAAGGTTAGATGTAAAGAGAGAATCTTAAAAGCAGCAAAAGAAAAGCAGTTAGTTACCTACAAGGAGCTCCCATAAGAGTGTCAGCTGGCCCTGGCTTGTGTGGCTCAGTGGACCAAGTGCTGGCCTGTGAACCAAAGGGTCATCTGTTTGATTTCCATTCATGGCACATGCCTGGGTTGGAGGTCAGGTCCCCAGTCAGTGGCACACAAGAGGCAAACACGGATATTTCTCTCCCTCGCCTTCTCCCTCCCTTTTTCTCTCTCTAGAAATCAACAACAACAACAACAAAAAAGACTGTCAGCTGATTTCTCAAAAGGAAGTTGGCAGGCTAGATGGGATTGGCAAGAAATATTCAAAGTGATGAAAACCAAGGGCCTGCCTCCAAGTTTACTCAGCAAAGCTATCATTTAGAATTGAAGGACAGATAAAGAGTTTCCCAGACAAGAAAAAGCTAAAGGAGTTCATTACCCCCAACCAGTATTGTATGAAATGTTAAGAGTCTTCTGCAAGAAGATAATCATCAAAACTTTTCTTGGGTATCTCCCCTACTCTTCTAAATTCAGCTACTATAATGTGCTCTTCCTCTGTGGAGTACACCCACATCTTTCTTCCCTTTCAGGCCTGCATATGCTAAACTCTAAGGGTTCCCATGTGACCTGAAACCAGAAGAGCAATGTGCAGTGGCAGCTCATCCTGGGCAAACCCCATGAACCTGTCTCCAAGGCTTCTTTTCTCTGACTTTTCAATGAGCTAACAGCAGCCCCACATAGGCTCATTTCTTTCCTATAACATTTCTAGAAAGCCAACACAGCCCTGCCTAAGCTCTCACCTGTTGCTTCTTCCATTTCAAGCCCTTCCTTGTTTCACTGTCCCCAGCTTTCATAAATGTATTCTCAAAAAAAAAAAATTCAACTACTGTATAAATGCCATACAGGGCTGGCCTCGTCAAGTTTCAAACTTGCTGGACACTGACAACCAGACTGATCTAGAGACAGTTCAAACTCAACATACTCAAAACTGAACTTACCTGCATTCCCCCCATCTGCCCCTTCTTTTGGTATTCTCTAATTCATTTGGTAGAATCAGGCAATCAATCATTCAAACTGGAAACATGGAAGTCACCTACAGGTGCCCCTTTCTCCCTCTTCAAAAATAATTCAAGAAATTCCGCCTATTTTACATCCTAAATATTTCTCAAATTGCCCTTTTCACACCTACAACAATGTCATAGTTGAAGGCCTTTGCTTAGTTTCTGCAACACATTTTTCCCCCATCTTAAAAAATAAAATACATGAGTCTTAATCAAGCACATGATGCCCTTGTCTATTTATCTAGGTACATTTATTACTGTTAACCTCAAATTTTGTTTTAGCAAAAAATAAGTGACCCATAGTTCCTGACATACATATCATACCACTTGTTGTCTTTGAGGTTTTGCTCATATTGTCTCCTCTGCCTGAAATGAATGCCTTTCTCTCCCTTCCTCTTCAAACTCACTTTTCATTAAATGGAGCTCAGGTACTAAGTTCTCTAGGAAGTTTTCCTGATCCTGCCTTCCTTCCATTAAGGTTAGGTGTCCCTCCTCTGTACTCTCATATTACTTTGTTCTTTTCCAGAAATTGTACTTCCCATACAGAGTTGTAAGTATTTATACATAACTCTCTGCTCCACTGATCTCTGCAGCTCAGAGTCTAGCTCACAGTCTGGCAAACAACGAGCCATCAATACATGTTTATTTAATGGTTCAATACATAAGAAGGGAGGGAGGGAGGCAAGGAGGCAGAGAAGAAAAGGGAGAAATAGGAGGAGGGTTCACGATGGGTTTTACTGATGAGAGTAAAAGGAATAAACTTACCAGCCCCAGGCTTCTAACACTTAGAAAAATTGCCAGCTCCAGCTCAATGCCACAAATCAGTTTCTGATGTTTATAATAGACAGGAGGAAAGACCAAGAAAGAATACATATGGTATACAGACAGCTAGTGCCCTTTCCCCCACCAAAGATGTCTACATCCTTATCACCAGAACCTGTGAGTTTGTTCATCAACAGGGTAGAAAGGACTTTGCAGATGTAACTAAGAATCTTGAGACAGGAGATTATCCTAAACTGTGCAAATGGGACTAATGTAACTATAAGAGTCCTTGAGAAAGAAAGAGGGAGGCAGGGGAGTCAGAGTCAGAGAGGAGATATGACTATGGAAGCAGAGCTCACGGTGATAAAATTGCTGGCTGGGGGCCAATAAACCAAGGAGTGTGGGCAGCCCCCAAGCTGGAAAGTGCAAGGGAGAGATTCTCCCCTTGAGCCTCTTCAAAGATCACAACTGATACCTTGATTTTAGCCCAGTGAAATCCAACTTGAACTTTTGATTTCCAAAACTGTTAATATAATAAATTTGTATTGTTTTCAGCCACTAAATTTGAGGTAGTTTGTTATGGAAGCAATAGGAAATACAAAGTATATATGATTTATAATAAATAATATCTATAATTGCCTCAAAATATGAACTTGAATTGAGTTGCCACTCAGAACGTGCCAGACTCACTGTTTTTGGTAAGTGTATAAAAATATTGACATGTAGAACCACATATATATAAATAAATGGGAAAGAACTGCCTGGATATAAAATGACAATTTATGAGATAATTTGGAAATCTTTTAACACATGGATATGAATAATCAAAGCTCTAGTTTTTAAAAAACAGATTTAAGGGAGGTATTAGGTAGGGATTCTATAAAATGTGATTTAAAAAGGGATTTTTTTTAGAGATTTTATTTATTTATCTTTAGAGAGGAAGGGAAGGAGAGAAATATCAATGTATGGTTGTCTCTCTTGAGTCCCCCAATGGGAATTGGCCTGCAACCCAGGCATGTGCCCTGACAGGGAATCGAACCGCGATTGTGTGGTTTGCAGGCCCGTGCTCAATCCACTGAGCTACACCAGCCAGGTAAAAAGGGATTTTTAACAAATCCTCATCCAAGGATATGTTTACTGATTTTAGAGAGGGAGGGGGAGGAGAGATGGAGAGATACAGAGAGAGAGAGAAAGAGAGAGAGAAACATCGAAACATCGATGTGAGACAGAGAAATATCAATTGGTAGCTTCCCATATGCACCCTAACCAAGGATTACACACGCACCCTAGGTATGTGTCCTGACTGGGGACGGAACTTGCAACCTTCTGGTGTATGGGATGACCCTCCAACCAACTGAACTACTAGGCCAGGACCAAAAAAGGATTTTTAATAAGCCATCCAAAAGATGTGATTTTTTCATTTCTATGACATTTAAAAACAAATAAAAATAACAGCCTTAATTGTTATATGATCTGACTTTTTAATATGGAGACTCTGCCTACCTAATCTTTTCATTTGCATTCTTTCTCTCCAACAACTACCCACACACACAAACATGTTAAGATATCTGGAAAATGTGAGAAAAACTAATGTCCACATATATTTATTATAAATCTCATGGCCAGAGACCAAACAACTTACTTTCCTTTATCCTTCAACCATTCTGGGTTCTTTTCTTCTTCTTTTAAATCCCTGAGTTCAGGAATATCAGTATTCATTGCTCTTCGTGCCTCTGCTTGTTTGTGCAGCCACTGAAATGAGAATGAAGTCTAATGAATGACGCAAAGCTCTTTTTTGTTATTAACACTTACTTTTAGATTTCCCATCTTCCTACATAAGACAGAAATACTATTTTTTATGTAGTGAATGTTTGCATCCCCCAAATTCATGTTAAAGTCATATCATCACATAACCAATGTGATGACATCCAGAGGTGGGGGCCACTGGGAGTTAATGAGGTTCAGGTGACGTAATGAGGGTAGGGCTCGCATGAAAGACCAGTGTCCTTGTTCTTCCCCCTACCCACCCCCACCCCAGCACTCTGATTTTGGACTTCCCAGCCTACTGAACTATGAAATATTCAATAAATGTTAAGCCATCCAGTCTATGGTATTTTGTTATAGCAGCCCATGCAGACTAAAATAGTACTTAAAGAAGGTGATTTTAAACTTCCAGTTTTTACACGTTTAAAAAAATTTTTTTTATTTTAATAGCTGGTTAAGAGTAAAAACTTCTTGTGCAAATTTCATTCAAATTTGGGAGTTCATATGAGTATTATTTTACTTTTCTAGTTTATCTTTTTATTTATGATAATATTTTGCAGTAATATAGAATAACAAAATATAAAAGTAATATAGTTTAATAAAAATGTTAATATTATTAAACTGCTGTCATGTCTCAAGTATCTTCAATTATATCCACAACTTTTCAATTGGATGAGGTATCAGTTCACACCTTACAGTAAAGAAATGCAGTTGTTAGTGCTTATATAATTTAAGACACAATATTTAAAATACTAAAGCTCGGGAATTTATAAATGAATGAAAGATATTAATTCCAAACCATCAAACATTAGAATATCTGATATTAACTCATTGTAATAATATGTTAATAATAAATTTCCAAATCTGTCCTAACCACAACACATACTGATCCAAACTTTACAAATCTACTATAGAAAATGATGCATTTCATAAAATAAATAGCACATGCCACGGGTCATCTCTCGGAAAAGGCAAGACTACTGCATAGTAAATCAGTATTCTGGAACCAAAAAAACAATCCTGCAAAATATATTTTTCTCATAAGGAAATAATAAGAAATAAAGTATTTTCATTATGGTCATTGTAACTAACAGCAAGTACACCTACCTCCTCTTCTTCTAGTACTTGAGATTCCCGGAGAGCAGTTGGGAATGCTCGAGGGGTAAAGTTGATTTTAATACTGCCGACAGAGCGAGGAGCAGGAATACTGTCTTCCTTTAACTTCTCAGAAAATATATTTTCTGATTTTCTCCCTTCAAAAGCCATATTAATAAGTTATTTATTTCTCATTTTGTACTTAAAGTGACTTTTAAATAAGTTACACATCAAAGCTGCTTCTAAAATTCTATACCGATAAACGAAAGATACTTTTCTACAAGAAGGAATGTAAAATCCACCATTGAAAGTATGGCAGGCCCTGGCCAGGTAGGTCAGTTAAAGTGTAACCCAAACACGCCAATGTTGTGGGTTCCAACTCTGATAAGGGCACATACATGAATCAACCAATGAATGCATAAATAAGGGGAATGATAAATTGATGTTTCTCTCTCTAAAGTCAATATAAAAATTTTTTAAATGTAATTGAATCTCAATATGAACATAAACATAAAATTATTAACAAAATATTAGTAAAGTGAATTAAGCTGTGAAAAAATCAGCACCATCAAGATCTTGAAGATACTTCTTACTCATAAAAGTGTGTTTTGGATCCAACAGTATTTAAAAACAACATTTGTTTAGCAGTATTTGAAATATGGAAGGAAATGTTTTCCTATACTCTAACCGGTATCAGTATTTTGTTGAATAGCATTAAAGAAGGAGGTATTGCGGTAGTTAACTTGTGTGTCAATATTAAACACAATAAAATATACACATTTAATAATGGTTACTGATTAATATTCACTCTAAATTATTTTTCCATATGCTAGACCTCATTGTTAAAGTAGTAATGACATGTAGCCAAGTGGAAAGAGCATAGGTTTCAGATGCAGACAGATATGGGTTCAAACACCACAGGCTTACTTATTGGGAGTTGGTTTATCCTTTATGAACATCTATTGCCTCTAAAATAAGAATAGCGGCATTTATCACAAAGTGTTGTGAAAATTGAGTGAAACAACCAGTAAAGTCACCTGACATAAACTGATCACCAATAAATGTTAATTATCACTATTATACAAGTGATTTTACTACAAAATGTTTCATTTGCTACATATACAGAAAACAAAGCTTCATATTCTAAGATGAGATAAAATCAAACTCTTAGCTTTCAATAAATATGTTCTTTTTTGCCCTGGCTGGTGTGGCTCAGTGGATTGAGCACCAGCCTGCAAACGGAAAGGTTGTTTGTTCGATTCCTACTCAGGGCACATGCCTGGGTTTCAAGCCAGGTCCTCGGTCGGGGGTGTGCAGGAGACAACAGGTCAATGTCTCTCTTGCACATTGGTGTTTCTCTCCCTCTCTTTCTCCTTCCCCCACCTCTAAAAATAAAGAAATAAAATCTTTTAAAAAAAAGAAACATGTTCTTTTAACTATTTTTAACATACAAGGATCAAAGGCCTGAAGAACTCTTGTTTACTTAACAGTACTCACTTTACTGAGTCAGGTGAAGAAAATGTCTTTTAATAAAATTCCTAGGCCCTGGCTGGCGTAGCTCAGTGGATTGAGTGCAGGCCTGCGAACCACACGATCGCGGTTCGATTCCCAGTCGGGGCACATGCCTGGGTTGCAAGCCAGTTCCCGGCAGGGGACTCACAAGAAAGCAACCATACATTGATACTTCTCTCCTTCTCTCTCTTTCCCTTCCCCTCTAAAAATAGATAAATAAAAATCTTTAAAAAAAATAAAAAATAAATAAAATTCCTAGTTTATCATCTCTAAAGAAATAAACACATGTCCCTCACACTTACAGTCCACCCCAAGTCTTTTTAGACATTAGTTAAAACACACTTTAACAACACCTGCATAAATTTCAAAAGGAAGCACACAAGCAAAAACAACACTGAATCTTTGCTCATTTTATCATTAAACTTCACTACTTCCTAGTCTTTTACTTTAGTCTTTACGTTGCAATGTTTATTCTCAATAACAAGAACCAAACATCAGAAATATGTTACAACAACCACAAAAGTGACCTATATACTTTATCAGCAGGACTCACTTTCCCAGGAAACATTAAAGTAATCATTGTACCTTTTGTGGCAGTATTTCTGGCTGTTGAATTCCCAGTAAGACTTTTATGTTTTAATTTTTTCCTCTGTTCTTCAATTTGCTTTTCTTGTTGATGTAACTTCTCTTCTCTCTGAATTCTTTTTTGTTCTTCAGCTTTTCTTTGATGTGTTTTCCATGCTTCCAATTCTTTAGTTGCTTTTATCCGTTCATTTTCTTTCATATGTTCTATTTTTTTCCTCTCCTCTTCTTCAATCTGTGAACAATTACAATTACTAAAACTTTTAAAATATATAAAAAGCAACATTTAAAAAATAATAGATTTATTACAATAAATTATTCTTACCTCAAAACTCTTGTAATTGTATCTGCAGCAGTAATTAGCAGTGAACAAAGAATTAAAATGGGAATGGTAAATAATTTAGCAAAATGCCCAATGATTTGGTTGTCATAAAACACAGGTTTTAGTTCAGATTTACCATTAACTATTGATATAACCTTAGGCAATTACTTTTTCACAAGTAAAATGTGGGCAGGCATTCAATTAGATGATATCAAAGGGCTTGGTAAAAAAAATCTATTTTTGTATTACAAAAGTCAAGTCACTTTTCCCAAAACCTAAACACACACACACATTCGCCTTTTTACTTTTGCCAGTCTTACCTTGTCTTAGGACTGCAGTTGTGCCAACCTTCGCCTGAGGAATGAGGGAATATTTAGAATAAAAATAGAAAGGATGAACTAAGGAGTTTGTCTCTGGTGGGTGAATATGTTTGAACTTTGAATTCCATTGCCAGCTAGCTAGCTTGCCATAGTTGCTATTTGGAACTTCCATGTGAAAAGCTAACTGTCAAATAAGTTAAAAGCAGTATATTGCACAAGAATATGTTAACTTTCTCCCTTTCATACACTTCCTTCATATGGTCAAGAAAGATTAAACTCTGTGAAATAAAATAACTGGTTGGTATATATGACTGACTCTATGTATCTGAGTTTTTATACTTGTCAGTATAGAAAACTATGACAAGTATCCTGTAACATCTGCAATGATTCGTATGGTAATACAAATATTCTCACCTCTCTCCTCTAGAGAACAAAATTTCTCACACCTATCCTCTAGAGAAGCAACGTGTAACAGAACTTTTTTTTGATGATGCTAATGTTCTGTGCTATCCAAGTCAGTAGCTACTGCCACATGTGGTTAATTAAGCACCTAAAATGTGGCTCTTTCTTAACCATAGGGCTATATCAAGAGTTTTTTTTCAGAAATCTAATAAGTGTTCAATTATTTCAGATTTTTAAGAAATGTAGCTAGAGTGACTGAGAAGCTGATTTTTAACTTTATTTCATTAATTTAAATGTACATTAATATACATTTAAATAATACATCTGGCACAGTAATAGAATGACATGCTGGGACCAGGTTTCACAGAAGCCGAATTATTTTAGGATACAGAATTAACATTATCCATATGAAAACTATACTGACAAGTATCCTGTAACATCTGCATGATTTAATAGCCTCTTCTGGAAGACTGGTTATCTTTCTATTGATCTGTATAATACTGACTTTAAAATAAATTTCACAGATTACTGAACAGGAGTTTCCTGTAGTCCCAGAACTGTACCTAAGGCCTAAAGTAAGCCCAAAAGATGCTAAGAACTGTGAGTCCTAAGTTCAGACAGCTGCCAGGAGGTTAGGACAGGAGGACTCTACATGTGGCAATGAGCCAGCTTTTAATGCCTGACAACAGGGAACGATGAACAGTCAGTGTCGGCCACAGGCAGCCACAACCTAAAAAGAGATGACAACTTCACCCAGTTTAATAATATGTTTGCCATTTTTCCTTTCCTCCCTCTTTTCCCCAACACATGAAAGAAGGGAAAAGTATGTCAAAAGTCAGAGCACCCTTACCCCTCATTAGCCCTGCAAGTGGAACAAATTTTCAAAAGTTTTAAACCTGTTAAGACCGCCTTAATTACCAAAAATGACACTACTCTTATAACCAAAAGTAATAGGAAAGTTCTATTATCATAACCAAGATTTAGTTAAGAGAAATATATGTATATTATATATATTATATGTATAATTATATGTGTAATTTAATTTGTAATAAGCTATCTTTGAGACAAAAAAATAGTCTAACTCTTTAGGAAGTAATGTGGAAAAGAAGGGACCAAGAAAGGCCTCACAGATCATGTGACAGAAGGAGCTAGAAAGAAGAGAAAAATTTAAAGAAGGTTAATACTACAAAGTTTATGAGAAAAGGAGAAGAGAAACTATACACATCAACGAGAAACAGCGATAGACAAATATTAAATAATTCTTGGAGTTCTTTTATTTTTTTTATTTAAAGATTTTATTTATTTTAGAGGAAAAGAGAGGGAAAGAAACATCAACATGTGGTTGCCTCTCAAGCGCCCCCTACTGGGGACCAAGCCCACAACCCAGGCATGTGCCCTGACTGGGAATCATACCAGCAACCCTTTCGTTTCCAGGCCAACAACACTCACCGCTGAACCACACCAGCCAGGGTTGAAGTTCTTATTAAAGCAAAAAGTAATATGGGGCACTTACCACATAAAGAAAAAATGCTTAGTAACAGAAAAATTCAGAAGGCTAGAAAAGCAATCATCACACATGAAGAAACTGAATTTTAAGTGCTTTGTACTGCTCAAAAAAGGATGCCATAAAGTATGGCATATCGCTTTACTACAGACAGCAAATTTAACTATTAGGAGAGTAATAAGCAGCTCCAAAACCCAATTCCTAAAGAAGCTTCCCTAAAGAAGGGGAAGTCTGTATTTCTTTGAATTTGGAATGAATGGTTTATCAAGCAAGGCATTGTTCTTTCTAAAATAATTTTACTTACGAAATTACATGCAGAAATCATAATAAAATATTAGCACACTGAAGAAAATATTAAAATTATAATACGCCCTGGCTGGTGTAGCTCGGTGGATTGAGCGCGGGCCTGTGAACCACACAATCACGGTTTGACTCCCAGTCAGGGCACATGCCTGGGCTGCAGGCCAGTTCCCAGCAGGGGACTCATGAGAGGCAACCATACATTGATGTTTCTCTCCTTCTCTCCTTCCTTTCCTCTCTATAAGATAAATAAATAAAATCTTTAAAAAAATTATAATACATCTTGATCAAATAGGGTGTTTCTTACTTATGGTATTAGGAAATTAAAAGAGAAAAACAACATGTCCTCAACACATGACAAAACATCAGTTGATACTGGGAATAACAGAAAAATTCTAGCTTGATAAAAGGACCCATACAATGTCCAATATCGTGGCAAAGCATTAAAAATACTTCTAGCAAAATCACTAAGGCCAAAATGTCTACCATTTTCCTCTTTTCCTAGAGGTATCCTATATAATAAAATGTTTAAAATATGAAATATAAATAAGGATTATAAGGAGACAGAACTGTCACTATTTGTAAACAATATTACAGACTACCTAAAAGAACCAAAATAACAAACTGACAAACTATTACAACCAAAAAGTAAGTTCAGCAAGGTACTAATTTATAAGATCAACTTAATACAAACTCATAAAAACAAACTAACTTACATACAAAGTAGAAACAAATGATTTAAAAAATACAGTGGAAAAAATTATTCATTAGTAAATGCCAGAAAAAACTTTAAAAGGCTAAAAATAAACTTAATAAAATATGAGCAAGTCCTACATATGTGACATAATTTTGTCAGAGATACACAAAGTTTGAAGAAATGGAGATAAATGCCACGGTGTTGGAGGGAGATTGAAATATTATAAATATGTTGATGTTCTATAAATGAATTTCTAAAGTCAATGTAAATAAAATCAAAATACCAAGAGAACTTCTTAAAGAGTTTGATAAACAAATGTGAAATTCATCTACCAAAGAAAATGTGCAAGTTTTACAGAGGGATGAAGAAGTCGGCAGTTCCCATCCACAGATACCAAGTATGAAACTGGACAAATCTATCAAAAACAACAATTTCAAGGCACTGGAAATGAACCAAAGACAGCCTGCAAACTGAGAAGTGTTTGTTCTAGAAAAACTTCTAAAGTTACAGGTAAGAACAGTGGGAGGCTGTGCCCTCCAGCCTGACACTCTCAACCACCCACCTCCAGCTAGAATAACAAGACTGGTGGTTTTAACAACATGCAGCTGACAGCAACAGCGATGATGAAGAGGAAAAACTCTGAAGCTTCGCTGGCAGAAAGGGAGGACTCATTTCAGGGTGGGGCAGGAAAATCCTGTGGCTTTGAGGGATAAAAGTGGTAGCCTTGGTTGGGAATAAAGAGGGAAAATTTGCAGTTGAAGTCTTCGGTTGAGGTCCTGGTTAGGGTAAGTGACTGACTAGTCAGAAAATTAACATAACGATCATATAAATGAGAGCAATAGAAAGTCGGTGGTAAACTCACCATACAATCCTAGCTAAACAGAAAACTATGTATGTGTGGGGGAGACCCAGGAAGGCTGGCATAAAATGAAGCCAAGGGAGACAGAACTGGCTCCAACTTTGAAGGTACTCTCAAATTGACACACAGATCAACAGGCAAAGGGTGGGAGGCCTCTACTACCTCTGCCCAAAGCATTAACTAACAGTTAAGCTATACAGACAAAGGGACGACCCCTAAGGAAGCCAGCCTAAAAAAATACGAATTAAGAAACTTAGCAGAGACATCAGCAGCTATATATCCAAAGGAGACTAGGCTCATTTCACAGTTAAAATCAAGGGAAGCTGCTAAAAAATAAATAATCCTGAATAAATAAACAAAAAACAAATTTTAAAAAAAGAAGCCAGAATTGCTATCATCTATTAATTAAAACATCTTGTTTTCAAACAAAAACACACACTCTCAAGTGTGTCAACAATGCTAAAAAGAGAGGCAAACACCAGGTTTGTATCAGGCCATGCTCCAAGCCATCGTCCAGTTTCTAACTGTCACGATGAAGTATGGTTACATCAGCAAATTCGAAATTACTGATGACCACAGACCTGGGAAATTTGTCATGCACCTCACTGGAGGTTAGGAACATCCCTATCCTATTCCTGATCTTATGGGAAATGCTTGTAGTTTTTGCCCATTGAGTACAAAGCTGGCAGTACATTTGTTGTACATGGCCTCTATCACGCTTAGATATAATCCCACTTTGCTGAGAGGTTTTTCATAAATTGGTGCTGGATCAAATGCCTTTTCTATTGATATGACCATGTGGTTTTTATCCTCTATTTTGTTTATGTGGAGAATCATATTTGCTGATTTTCAAATGTACCAACTTTGCATTCCCAGAATAAATTCCAGTTGATCATGCATGCCACCAAGAAACTACTAGAACTGATTAATTAATTCAGCAAAGTAGCAGGATACAAAATTAATATCCATAAATCAGTTGCATTTTTATACACCAATAACAAACTGACAGAAATAAAAACTGAGAAAACGATCCCAGCCCTGGCTGGTGTGGCTCAGTGGACTGAACAGATTGCAAACCTAAGGGTCACTGGTTCGATTTCCCATCAGGGCACATGCATGGATGGTGGGCCAGGCCCTCAGTTGGGGGCATTTGAGAAGCAACCAATCACTGCATGTCTCACACATAGATGTTTCTCTTCCTCTCTTTTTCCCTTCTTTCCCATCTCTCTAAAAACAAATAAAATCTTTAACAAAAAAAGAGAGAGAAAATAGTTTTGGGAAGGATACGGAGAAACTGAAACTCTTGTTCACTGCTGGTTGGAATATAAAAAGGTGCAGATGCTATGAAGAACAGTGTGACAGGTCCTCAAAAAATTAAAAGTAGGCCCTGGGTGGGTAGGACAGTTGGTTAAAGCATTGTCCTGATATGCCAAGTTTTGCAAGGGATCCAATGATCCCTGGTCAGGGCACATACAAGAATCAACCAATTAATGCATAAATAAGTGGAACAACAAATCAATGTCTATCTCTGTCTCTAAAATGAATCAATAAAGAAAAAATTTAATTAAAATAGAGTTGTTGTCCTGGTTGGGTGGCTTAGCTGGTTGGAGCATCATCCTATACATTAAAAAGATGGCGGGTTTGGTCACCAATCATGGTGCATATGAGAGGCAACCAATCGATGTTCCTCTTTCACATTGATGTTTCCCTTCTCCCTCTCTCTCTCCCTCTCTCTCTTACTCTCTCTCTCCCCCTTCCTCTTTCTCTAACAATCAATACAAACATATCCTCGGGTGAGGTTTAAAAAAATCATTATTACCATATAAACCAGCAATTCTACTCCTGGGTAAAGACATACTCAAAAGAATTGAAAGCACGATCTGGAAAAGATATTTGTATATCCATGTCCATAGGAGCACTATTCAAAATAATAGCCAAAAGGTGGAAGTAACCCAAATGTCCATCAATTCTTTAGCTAGACTAAGGAAAAAAGAGAGAAGACTAAAATAAAAATCAGAAATGAGAGGGGATATTACAACTAATAACACGGGAATGTTAAAGATCATAAGAAACTACCATGAACACTAACGAATCAAACAACCTAAAAGAAATGGATAAATTCCTAGAAACATACAACCTTCCAAGATTGAACCATGGAGAAATAGAAGCTCTAAGTAGACCAATGACAAGTAAGGAGCTTAAATCAGTTATCAAAAACCTTCTAAGAAATAAAAGACCAGGACCAGGCTTAACTGGTAAATTCTACCAAACATTTAAATACGAATACTGGAGCCCTGGCTGGTGTAGCCCAGTGGATTGAGCACAGGCCCGCAAACCAAACTAAATAAGAATACTAAAAGTTTTTCAGTATGGAATTTCCTCAAAAAACTAAAAATGGAACTGCCTTTTGACCCAGCATTTCCACTGCTCGGATTATATCCTAAGAACCCTGAAACACCAATTCAAAAGAACCTATGTACCCCAATGTTCATAGCAGCACAATTTACAATAGCCACGTGCTGGAAGCAACCTAAGTGCCCATCAGTAAATGAATGGATCAAAAAACTATGGTACATTTACACAATGGAATTCTATGCAGCAGAAAGAAGGAGCTCCTACCCTTTGCAACAGTATGGATAGAACTAGAAAGCATTATGCTAAGCAAAATAAGCCAGGCGGTGAAAGACAAATACCATATGATCTCACCTTTAACAGGAGCCTAATCAACAAAACAAACAAGCAAGTAAAATATAACCAAAGACACTGAAATTGAGAACAGGCTGAGGGGAGGGAATTTCAGGGGAAAAGGGTGAAGGGTTTGCAGGAATAATTATAAAGGACATATGGACAATAACAAGGGGAGGGAGTGGTATGGAAACGGGAGGGAGGTGGGGAGAGCTGGGTTATTGGGCTGGGGTGGGGGGAAAAGGCAGAAAACCGTACTTGAACAACAATAAATAAAATTAATAAAATATAATAAAATAAAAAACATGAACACTAACGGTTTTTAAACTCTTCCAAAAAACTGAAGAGCAGAGAATACCTGCAAATTCACTTTACAAGGCCAGCAGTACCCTGTTTTATTAGTTAGTTCAGTAAATATCTATTGTCACAAATATAATATTTTGCTCTTATTTTTTAAAATTCAGGAAAATTGCCCTGGCTGGTATGGCTCAGTAGATTGAGCACATGCCTGTAAACCAAAAGGTCACCGGTTCAATTCCCAGTCAGAGCACGTGCCTCGGTTACAGGCCAGGTGCCCAGCTCGGGGTGTGCTAGAGGCAACCAATCAACGTATCTCTTGCAGTGAGGTTTCTCTCCCTCTCTTCCTCCCTCCCTTCCCCTCTCTCTAAAAATGTAAATAAGTCTTTTAAAAAAATAAAATTCAGGAAAACGACAAAAATCAAAAGGCTGACAGAATGATAATACAACCAAGAAAAACTGGAACTCATTAAGTATACTGTAAGCAGAAATCTTTGGTCAGCTGACCATATGGTTAAGTAAAAACCAAAGTATACAAGGATAGGCTATATTTAAAAATCAAGTAGAGGTGATAAAAGAAGTGGTGAAATCTTTGGAATTATGAACTTCTGATTATAAAAACAATACTAGTGATTCAAATGCAAAAGAAGAGTCATGGGTTCACAGCGCTCTTAACACGATAATGCTTGTTATGAATTCCTTAATCATTTCACAATATCAAAATAAGAATGTGCAATAAGAAATTACTTGCAAAAACAAGTTAGCATAGGTAAATCTTCAGAGGCAGGAAATAGATTAGTGGTTGCCTATGGCTAGGGGATGGGAGAAATGGAGAGTGACTGCTGATGGGCATGGCGGTTTTGGTGGGTGATTAAAATGTTCTAAAATTGATTGTGGTGATGGTTGCACAACTATGAATGAATTGTAAGCTTTAAATGTGTGAATTGTATGGTATATAAATTATATCTCAAAAAATACTGCTGATTAAAGCTTTAACTTGAAATCCTCAACAGTTAAAAATATATTTGTCAATATTCAGTGTTTTTCATGTTTTAAATAATTGTGTCCATTATTCCAAGATTAAGAAGGAGGTAAAATATACATAAAACATCATTTCTGACTCCCGCAGAAATAGAAAATCCTCACTGGAACAAGTAAATCTATAAGCATCCAACATTTATACCCTCGACTTTCATAAAGATTTCCAGGCCCTGACTGGTGCGGCTCATTTTATTCCACGAAATGAAAGGCTGCTAGTTCAATTCCCAGTCAGGCCACAGGCCTGGGTTGCAGGTTTGGGTCCCCAGTAAGGGTGCATTCAAGAAGCAACTGGTTGATGATTCTCTCCCTCTCTTCCTCCCTTACCTTCTCTCTAAAAATAAATAAATAAAATCTTTGAAAAAAAAAGATTTTCTGCTTTGGCTGGTGTAGCTCAGTGGATTGAGTGTAGTCTGCGAACCAAAGGGTTGCCGGTTCAATTCCCAGTCAGGGCACATGCCTGGGTTGCGGGCCAGGTACCCAGTTGGAGCTATGTGAGAGGCAACCACACACTGATGTTTCTCTCCTTCTCTTTCTCCCCCCTTCTCCTCTCTCTAAAAATAAATAAATAAAATCTAAAAAAAATTTAACTAGTAGAAAGCTTCTGTAACTTAATAAGTCCTATAACCAATATATGAACAAAAATGTGAGGTTGGAACTAATTATCTTTACATACTTTATTATCATCTCTTTTATTAGAAGACTTTCCTATCAATGTGCAATTTACCTTCATCATGACATTTAGTGCATATTTTTGATCTTCCCGCCTTGCTGCAGCTTTTGCTTCTATAGCTTCTTTTGCTTTTTCTTGTGCTTGTAAAACAGATTTCTCCCTTATTTTTTGCATCATCTCTTTGTCAACTAAAACATAAGAATATCACTAAATTAGGATTATGATAAATTTGTTTTATTTAGGAGAAAATTGCTTAATATTATGAACGAGGATGAGATATTTTTGGTCCCAACCTCACATGGAGAAGTGAAAACATTTCTCAGTATTAAACTGGCCAAGAAGCCAACATTAAAATGTAAGCAAGTGACTGTATAGTAATTAATTACTACAGAATAAGAGGGGGAAACAAAAGGGGAAATGGGGGATGGGAGAGAGGAAGAACCTAGAGGAGAGAGAAAGAAAACAGAGAGAGGAGACAGGATGAGGGGAAAGACAAAACATATATCCTCCTCTCAGTTGAGAAAGGGTCAGGGATGAATCAGGTCCTAGGCAGGGGTTCTTAAACTTTTTGGTGCATCTGACTGACCTCTTGGCAGAATAAAGCTGTACAGACCCCTTCAAAATGTTTTCAAATGCATGAAGTAAAATACACAGAATTATAAAGAAAACTAATCATATTAAAACACAAATATTAAACAATAAATTTTATTTCAGTTGGTGTGGCTCCAAGGATTGAGTGCCACCTGCAAACCAAAGAATCCCTGCTTGCCAGTTCAATTCCCATTCAGGGCACATGCCTGGGTTGTGGGCCAGGTTCCCAGAAGAGGGTGCAGGAGAGGGAATCACACATTGATGTTTCTTTCCCTCCCTTCCCCTCACTAAAAATAAATAAATAAAAATTTTAAAAAATACTTACCACCTGACACAGAAAGGGTCTCCCACATGACCGCTTCTTTTTTATGTAAGGTGAAAACAATAGTGTCATTTCCAATCTTGGCTTTGCTGTTCCCGTCGTCTATGGGAGCATAGAGAAACACCTCAAATAAAAATGGAGCAAAGTTGACCTATTCAGAAGCGGGGGGAACGAAAGTTAATTTAGTTACACTAATTAAAAACACAGACGTTAAGAAATTAGTGATAGAGGTGAAAATCATTTTCTTAAATGCCTACTATAAATTTATGCCAGGTCGCGAAAGATTAGCCTTATATATGTAGGGAACCCCGGATAAAAAATAATCTCTGATTTGATAGCAAGCTGCTTACAGATGCGGTATCACCTGTATGGGATTCGTTTGTTGTTGCTTTCAACAGCTCTAAAACTTCAGGAGGTTTTTGCGGTAGGACGCGCCCGTTCACGCACACCTGGGCGCTCTCACAGAAGCTTCGGACCACACCCCAGGGGATCCCGCAGGCCGACTCGCCTTCCTACCTTCAAATAGTTTTCCGTGCAGAACACGTCCGCATCTCTAATGCAGACACCTCGGAGGGGCACAGAGATAAAGACCGCAGTCTCCGTCTGCTGCCAGCTGTAATCCCTCACCTGCAGGGGCATTCTGCGAGGCAGACCCAGCAGCTGTGCGAGATAGCACTGGCGCCTACTCGGTTGCTAGGGAAGCCGGGGTTACCACATTCCAGCCCTTCCGGGTCAGGTGGGGCCCAGGAACCCGGAGTTCCCAGAGTGGGCCGGGCTCTCCTCTGCGACCCACGGCGGACTCCCCTCCTTACTGCTTGGGCATCCTGGAAGAGCATTTAGACCACTTCCTAGGGTATTATTACTTCCGCAAAATCTGAGCATGTCTCCGAAAATTAGGCCCACATTCGTTTAGGCAAGTACAGATCTTCCCGCCTGATAATGCAAAAAAGATAATGTGGGCTTACTGCGTAGGAAAGGGTGACCCGCCAGAAGCAGGTGAGACGCTCAGGCGCCCGGGCAGCTCAGTCCTTTAGTTCATTCTGATGAAGGCTGTAAGAGCACCCTTTGGTGTTCCCTGCTTTGGACACATCCTGGCCCGGGATCTTATCTGTACTATTGTAGTTCTTCAAATCCTATAATTTAATGGCCACCAAAAAAGCTTGTAAGTAGGCTTCACCCCATTGTTTGAGAGGTGGGGAGAAAAGATCCTATGACTCACCTGACAATTGCTTGCCACGACTCACCTGACAATTGCTTGCCACGACTCACCTGTAGGATAAGTAGAATTCACACGGATACGGTTTATTATTGCTTAAGGAGGGAAACTTAGAACTTCAGCGCAGGCAGGAAACTTAAGGGTCATATAGTCATTCGACATATTTAAGGAGTCATACACCCCATTGCCACATTGATTAGTGGCAGAACCTCGATGAAGATCCTGATCTCTCTCATTCCAGTGTTTATTCCCCAGGCTTTATAGGTTTATAAACCTATATATTACTGGAATGTGATGTTAAAAACTGAATTTAGACGAATATTGGGAATCTGCTACCTAGTTAAGTAAAATTAGCTAAACATTAATTATGAAAATTAGCCATCTAGGGCTTTAGATTTTAAACTTTTCACTTATGGGGGCCATTAACAACAAATTTCAAAGGTACTGAAAGATGGCTTCAGAGAAACTTTGAAGCAACAGACTGGGGAGGGAAAAGAAAAAAACCATCATCTTTTCCTCCAAGCACGCCACCCCCTCCTTACCTTACCCAAATTTGTCAGTGGTTTATTATCTCAAGGTTCTGTAACTTTCAACACTGCGGCCACCTTAGACTTCTTTTCCCTTGTCTGCCTAAGTGCAGAAATCTCTGAATGAATCAATCCATGGGTTCTTTTTTTCATGGTTGGTTGGTTGTTTGCTTGTTTGTTTTGACATTCCCTCCCTCCCTCCCTTTAGGTCAAGTCCTACTTTTACCATTTTATTTCAAACTGTCCAATATCTTCGAAAGACAGGGTTTATGTATTCCTTTTACATAAAAATTTCAAGTCTATGTTCTCTCACTATATAAGAACACAAGTAATATAATCTATATGAAAGATAATAAAAAGAATACTGTATGCCAGTTGGGAGTTTCAGGAAAATACATTACCAATCACTTTGCTAAGCAGATACGTACCTTCAAGGTGAAATTGTTCTTCTGACTACCATAGTGTTATTAAGCTTTTTACACTCTGAATGAATTAATTAAAAAAAAAAACTTTGGGGAGGGGTGGGTCGAAAAGGCAGAAAACTGCACTTGGAAAACAATTTAAAAAAAAAGGAAAAGAAAACTTGATCAGTTTTATTACTGAATCATTGCATCAACTGTTAATTTAAACATTAATTTTATACATTGTTCCATGACTTAGGTATTAAACTAAAAAGTGTTTCACAAGCTTTGAAATTAATTCAATTGTAGAGTCTTTTTTAAATTATATGTCATTGATTATGCTATTACAGCTGTCCTGATTTTTACCCCTTGCCCCTCTTCACCCAGCACCCCATACTCCCTCAGGCAATCCCCCCATATTGTTCATGTCCATGTGTCATGTGTGTAAGTTCCTTGGCTACTCCATTTCCTACACTGTACTTTATAGCCTCGAGGCTATTTTGTAACGAGCTATTGGTACTTATAATCTGCTCACCTCTTCATCCATTCCTCCTCACCCCCCTCCCATCTGGCAACCATCAAAACCCTTTCTGTATCCATGATTCTGTCTCTGTTCTTCTTACTTGCTTAGTTTGTTTTTTAGATTCAATTGTTGATATATATTTTTGCCATTTTATTGTTCATGGTTTTGATCTTTCTCTTAAATAAGTCCCTTTCACATTTCATATAATAATGGTTTGTTGAACTCATTTAGTTTTTTCTTGTCTGGGAAGCTCTTTATCTTCCCTACAGTTCTAAATAATAGTAATCTTGGCTATAGGTCCTGCTTTTTATGGCTTTGAAGATTTCCTGCCAGTCCCTCCTAACCTGCAAGGTTTCTATTGAGAAATCAGCTGACAGATTTATGGGAACTCCCCTGTAGGCAACAAACTGCTTTTCTCTTGCTGATTTTAAGATTTTCTCTTTATCTTTTAAGTGTATTCTATTCATTTTCCTATTACAGTTGTCCCAGTTTTCCCCCCATTGCTCCCATCCACCAGGTTCTCCCCTTCCCTTGTAAAATCACCGAACCCTTAGTTCACGTCCATGGGTTGTGCATGTAAGTTCTTTGGCTTCTCCATTTCCTATAATATTCTTAACACCCACCTGTCTATTCTGTACCTACCCAATTATGCCTCTAAATCCCTATACCTTTTCCTGCATTCTCCTCTTCCTCCTGCCAGCTGATAAACCTCCAAATGATCTCCATATCTATAATTCTATTGCTGTTATTGTTATTTGCTTAGTTTGTTCTTATTTTTTAGATTCAGTTGTTGATAGTTGTGAGTTTGTTGTCATTTTAATGTTCATAGTTTTGATCTTCTTTTTTCCTAAATAAGTCCCTTGAACATTTCATATAATAAGGGCTCGGTGATGATGAACTCCTTTAGCTTTACCTTGTCTGGGAAACATTTTATCTGTCCTTCAATATTAAATGATACCTTTGATGGATAGAATAATTTTGATTGTAGGTCCCTGCTTTTCATCACTTTGTATAGTTCTTGCCAGTCCCTTCTTGCCTGCAAAGTTTCTTTTGAGAAATCAGCTGATAGTCTTATGGGAACTCCTTTGCAGGTACTCTCTACCTTTCCCTTGCTGCATTTAAGATTCTCTCTTTATTGGACTGGGGGCCAAGATGGAGGCATAGGTAGATACACTTTACCTCTTCGCACAACCAAAAGAAAGAGAACACGAAATAAAAAAAAAAAAAAAAAAGAACCAGAACTGACAGAAATCGAACTGTGTGGGAGTCTGACAACCAAGAAACTAAAGAAGAAACATTCATTTTTCACTAGCAGAAGTGTCAGAGATGGGCAGCCAGGGCAGAGAGGATGCACGGCAAGGTGGTGGCTGGAAGACCAGGTGGGCAGGGTAGCAGCTGGTGGACTGGGAGGTCCCAAATTTGCGTGCAGATAAACTGAGAGGAAGAAATAGAGAGCAACACATACCATGTGACCCAGGGTTCTAGTGCAGGGAAATAAAGCCTCGAAACCTCTGGCAGTAAAAACTGGTGGGGATTGTGGTGGTGGGAGAAACCCCTAGCCTCACAGGAGAGTTCATTGGAGAGACTACAGGATCCTAGAACATACACAAACCTACCCACCTGGGAATCAGCACCAGAAAGGCCCAATTTGCTTGTGGGTCCCAGAGGAAGTGACTTAAAGTAGGGCAAGAGCCAAGCAAGAGGCATTGTTTCCTCTCAGAAACCTCACTCACGCACAGAGCCACAACGCGGCCACATGGGTTGCCCAACCTTGGCGAATACCTAAGGCTCTGCCCCTTACAATGTAACAGGCATGCTGAGACAAAAAATTATATATATATATAATTATATATTATATATAATTATAATTATATATATAATTATAAATATATATTATAAATATATATTATATATTATATATATAATTATATATATATATCCCAAATGAAAGAACAGATTTGAAAATTATTTAAAGCTCAAAAATAGAACTAATCAACGAAGACATAGTCAACCTATCAGATGCAGAGTTCAAAACACCGGTAATCAGGGTGCTCACAGAAATGATTGAGTATGGTCACAAAATAGAGGAAGAAATAAAAGCTATGAAAAGTGAAATAAACAAAAATATACAGGAAACCAACAGTGAAGGGAAGGAAACCAGGATTCAAATCAACAATTTGGAGCAGAAGGAAGAAAGAAACATTTAATCAGAACAGAATGAAGAAACAAGAATTCAAAAAAAAAATGAGAAGCTTAGGAACCTCTGGGAAAACTTTAAATATTACAACATCCAAATCATAGGAGTGCCAGAAGGAGAAGAGGAAGACAAAGAAATTGAAAACTTCTTTGAAAAAATAATGAGGGAGAACTTCCCCAATCTGGCAAAGGAAATAGACTTCCAGGAAGTCCAGGAAGCTCCAAGGAGTCCCAAAGATGTTGAACCCAAGGAAGCACACACCAAGGCACATCATAACTAAATTACCCAAGATAGAAGGAGAATCTTAAAAGCAGCAAGAGAAAAGGAGACAGTTATCTACAAAGAAGTTCCCATAAGACCATCAGCTGATTTTTTCAAAAGAAACTTTGCAGGCAAGAAGGGAGGGAAAGAAGTATTCCAAGTCATGAAAGGCAAGGACCTACATCCAAGATCGCTCTATCCAGCAAAGCTTTCATTTAGAATGGAAGAGCAGGTAAAATGCTTCCCAGATAAGGTAAAGGAGTTCCTCATCACCAAGCCCTTATTATATGAAATGTTAAAGGGACTTATCTAAGAAAAAGAAGATGATGAAAAATATTAACAGTAAAATGACAGCAAACTCACAACAACTGAACCTAAAAACAAAAACAAAGTAAGCAAACAACTAGAACAGGAAAAGAACCACAGAAATGGAGTTCACATGGAAGGTTAGTGACAGGGAAGTGGGAGGAAGAGAGAGGGGGAAAAGGTACAGGGAATAAGTAGCATAGATGGTAGGTAGAAAATAGACAAGGGGAGGGTAAGAATAGTATGGGAAATGTAGAAACTAAAGAACTTATGACACATGAACATGAACTAAAGGTAAGGAATGTGGGTGGGAGAATGGAGAGGAGCGAAGGGGGAAAATGGGACAACTGTAAGAGCATAATCAATAAAGTATATTTAAAATTAAAAAATATTTTCAACTTCTTGCTGTTTCTCTTCTCCTCTTGTATCCCTATGATGCAACTGTTGAACTTCTTGAAGTTGTCCCAGACGCTGCTTATACCATCCGTTTTTTATATTTTTTCTTTTTGTCCTTCTGTGTGGTTGTTTTTGCTTCTTTATATTCCAAACCATTGATTTGATTCTCAGCTTCATCCATTCTACTGTTGTTTCCCTGTAAACTGTTCTTTATTTCAATTAGTGTATCCTTCATTTCTGACTGTCTTTTTTTATGCTATTGAGGTCTTTGAAAAGTCCTTGAGCATCCTTCTAACTAACTTTTGAATTCTGCATCTAATAGATTGCTTATCTCCATTTTGTTTAGCTCTTTTTCTGGAGTTGTGATCTGTTTTTTCATTTGGGCCATGGTTCTTTGTCTCCTCGTTTTGGCAGCCTCCCTGTGATTGTTTCTGTGTATTAGGTAGAGCTTCTATGACTGTCTTGGTAGTGTGGCCTAATGTAATAGTTGCCCTGTAGGGTTCTGTGGCACAGCTTCCCCTAACACCCAAGCTGAGTACTCAAGGTGTGCCCTTTGTGTGGGCTGAGTACACCCTCCTCTTATAGTTGCTGTTGGCAGATCAATGGGAGGGATTTACCCAGACGCGAGTAAATTGGAGAAGTTCTCCATTATTTTTTTCAAATAAGTTTTCAATTTCTTGCTCTCTCTTCTCCTTCTGCCACCCCTATGATTCAGATGTTGGAATGTTTAATGTCCTGGATGTTCCTAAGCCTCTCATTTTTTTTTTTCTTGAATTCTTGTTTCTTTATTCTGTTCTGGTTGAATGTTTATTTCTTCCCTCCACTCCAAACCATTGATTTTAGTCTGTTTCCTTCCCTTCACTGTTGGTTCCCTTTTTTCAATTTTCATAGCCTTCACCTTTCCCTCTATTTTGTGACCATACTCAGCCAATTCTGTGAGCATCCTGATTACCGGTGTTTTGAACTCTGCATCTGATAGGTTGGCTATCTCTTCATTGCTCAGTTGTATTTTTTCTGGAGCTGTGATCTGTTCTTTCATTTGGGCCATATTTTTTTGTCTTGGTGTGCCTGTTACATAGTAAGGGGCAGAGCCTTAGATATTCACCAGGGCAGGGCAACCCACGTTGCTGCACTGTGGTGCTGTATGTGGGAGAGGGATCCGAGAGGGAACAATGTGGCCTGCTCAGCTCTCTGGCAGCTTTCAATCACTTCCCCTGGGACTCACAAGCAAATTGGGCCCTTCTGGTGCTGATTCCCAGGTGGGTGCATTTGTGTACATTCTAGCACCCTGTGAGTCTCTCCAACAAACTGTCCAGTGAGGCTGGGAGTCTCTCCCAGCACCTCAACCTTCACAGGTTTTTTGGTCAGAGGCTTTGAGGCTTTATTTTCCTGTGCTGAAACCCTGGGTTGCATGCTCTATGTCGCTCCCCAGTTCTCCATCCTGGTTAATCCACTCAGAAATGTGGGAGCACCCAGTCTGCCAGCTATCACCCTGCCTGGTCCTCCAGATGCCGCCTTGCTGGGAGTCCTCTCCTCTTGGCTGCCCATCGCTGCCCCTCCTACCAGTCTGGATGAGTGTTTCTTCTTTAACTCCTTGGTTGTTGGACTTCCATATAGTTTGATTTTTCTGTCAGTTCTCAGTTTTCTTGTTTTTAAATTTGTTGGTATCCTTTTGATTGTGCAAGGAGATGCAGTATATCTACCTACACCTCCATCTTGGCCAGAAGTCAGAGTGTACAAGTTTTATGGACCTGCCATGTGCCTCTACATGTAGCTTCTTTTCATGTGAGACTAAAGGCACCTGATGGTTGCTTCAAACAAACGTTGAAAGTCTTTTGACAACCTAATCTTGTCGTTCAAGCAAGTTTGTTCTTTTTAAAAAATTTTTATTATTGACACTATTGCAGATGTCCTTGTTTTCTCCTCATGCAAGTATGTTCTTAATATTGTCACCATGATAAGACAATACCATTCTGCTTCAGGGATAGTTAAGCAGCTGAGATTGTAAAACTCCTCTCCAATTCACTTTCTATTAACAAAACTGAAGTTCTAATTTGTTAAAATAAAAAAGATATGTTATGTTCACATTTTCTTAATAGCAAGACTCAGTGTTATATATAAACTTCACATGGAAAAAAAGGATGTATATAGAAAGGTCCATCCAAAAATATTGTTTGCTCCTCAGTATAAAATCAAACCTCCCAGTAAATCATAGTCTGTTGTCTTGCTTAATGTTTCCTAGGACACCTACCCAAAGCCAAAATTGTTACACCTACTTGTCTGATGAAAGTTAAGCACTTAAAATACACTTATTTTTTCTCTAAAAACTGGCTTTATTTAAAAGAATCTGAAGCATAACACTACAAGAAACAAACTTACAATACATATTGTTCAAGAAAGCCTGCCATACATAATTTCTACTAATAGTAGGTTTATACACTGATAAATAACATTCTTTATACAATGCACAAATGACATTTAGCATGATCCCTGAAAAGAATGACCAACAATAACATGGACTGTTTTGATAGAACCTCTATTTATCTTACTATAGAATAAAAAACTACAATGTGGAAGATGAGTTAAAACTCCCAATTTTAAATTCTAGCATGGTATTTAAAAAAGAGGTAAAAGGAATCAGAAGTAGAAAATTGTAAGAGTTAAATATCTTTAAAAGAAAAAGGAGAACTGGCTTACCACTATTTATAGTAATTATTAAAAAGTAACTCAGATTTGAAAATTATTTGGTTTACTACTTGGAAGCCCTTAGATATTCAAACTATCCATTATCTACTATATTCTATCAGTTACCAAGCCAATTTTATTTCTCTGAAAATGTAATCTGTACATTAACCATATAAAGAAAATAAACAATATGGGGATAACCTAGTCATTTCATAGTTTATTTAAATTTTTCCATGAAGCAATTCATGAATCACTTATTACTAATACTTCTTTAAACCTCTGATTTAAATAAACAGACCCAGTTCTAAAAGACTGTATGTGAAATCACCAGAAAAAAATTTCTAACACAAATACTAAATTTTTAACACAAAAAAACAGACCAAAGAAAATATTGGGTATTCAAGTAAAATATAATGGGATGACACAGTATGGTATTTGGCATCTTTAAAAATATTAAGAACTGAATCAGATTTATTGCTATGTCAATCCTAGCAACAGTCAACAATCAAATGTACAAAATGCACCACAACAACCATGCCAAAAAATGATGTATAGAGATATCATTAACATAGCATAGGTAGATATTTATCTTGTAATACATATCATTCACATAATAAAAGGTTATTAATTCAGGGTAGTTTGAATTTGTAAAAGTCTAAAAATTTGAATATTTTAAAAAGATATGCAGGTTAAGCACTCACAAGCACTCTTTTTCTTTCAAGCACATAATTTCAAACATACATATTTGCATTGGCCAAGAATTACTACTATAATTATTTTGGGTACCTGTTTTAATAACAAAAGAATACTTTTAAACTAGTATTCTTAAATAAATGCCTCTAAAGATCTTAAAAATTTTTCCAAGGTTATACGTTTTTCTTTAAAATCTTGACCTTTACTAACAAATCTTTTCATCAGATAGTACAAAGTAAACACCAATCAAGTCCTGTGTCAATGGATGCTAATATTCTAGGTAAATTAGAAGAGTTTCATGGTATTGTGATACAGGCATACCTCATTTTATTGCGATTTGTTTTATTGTGCTTTATAGATCTTGCACTTTTACAAATTCAAAGTTTGTGGCAACTCAGTGTTGAGCAAGTCTATTGGCACCATTTTCCCAATATGCTCAGATGATAGCATTTTTTAGCAATAAAGTATTTTTAATTGAGGTATATACATTGTTTTTTAGACATAACATTATTGCACACTTTATAATAAACTACAGATATGGTAGTGTAAACATAATAAAAAATTTGTGACTCACTTTAGTGTGATATTTGTTTTATTGCATGATCTGGAACAGAATCTGCAGTGTCTCCAAGGTATGCCTGTAGTTTCTTAATAAACGAAGTTTAATTATTTTGGTTATGGTACAGTGAATAACAATTCTTTTGGTTGAAAGACATTAGATTAAGTTCAAAATCTAGTACTTAATTTTAATGGTATGGGCTAAAAATATCCCAATATGAACTGTCAAGATAACTCTTCAGTAAGTTATAACTGTTAAGAGGAAGATCAAAATTTTAAGAAGTATTTATTATGTTATGAGTGTTATGAATTGCTAACATCAAAATGTACCCCTCTCTCCTATTTCAAAGATATCAGGCCATCTACTAATCCATAAATATTGATGTTTCACTTACTTCATAGAGTAGCTTAAACATACCAGCATAAGAAATAATTAGTATTACATAGTAATTTCCTTTGCCACAGGAATAAATGTTGGACAAAGTCTGGAAACATTTTATTTTCCAATTTGAATTACAGTAATTTTGCCACAGACCACAGCACTAGTGCATGTGTTACTTTAGACATGCTCTATGAACAAAACAAAAAATTACTGCAAAAATACATGTCACCAATGTGGAACACACTCAGTTTGTATAAAAGTACTGAACTAATATCCCAAAAACAGGTATATGTAAACAGTACATAAGGAAGAAATAGTTTTAATATGAAACAGTCATTTAAGTCACATACATCATGATAAGAAGCAGGACTTTCTTTTATAAGATATTTTAACTAACAAGCAACATCATCTACATCATCTACAGAACAAGAAAGTACAGGTATTTAGAATACATTTTAGTATAATTGCAAGTAATTTGACAAACTATAACAAAGATGAAGCTTATCCACTGGGTTTCATGAAAAGTCTTCAATGAAATACAGGCAGCCTTTGATGTATTAATGTCTGGCTTACATATAGCCTCCTACTTCCCTTCATTTCCCCTAGACCACTTGTCTTGGGAGATGTTAATGTCATACCCATCCTCCCTCCAAGGGTGGCTCTACACTTCCATCATTGTACTAAAAGTTGGAAAAATGCAGATGTGACTTCCATACTGTTCTGTTGCCTAAATGGAATACAAAAAAAGGAGAAGTTGCTAACATTTGTGAATGAGAAGAAAACCTCTGAGTTCAGAGAGACAGAAGAAACTTAAAATCCCAACAATCTAAAGAAAATTGTGAAGTACTTTTGAGAAAGTAGCAGCCAATTCAAAATACTGCTTCCTATGATGCCTGAAATGTAGTCATTTTGTCTGAAATCTTAGATATTAAAGATTCATTCTTAATAAACACCCTTAAAAAAAGAAGTTTAATTCTACTTTCTTCATGATCTTCATTTTCACATCTTGATAGAAAACACCTTTCCCTTAGAGTTTAGTCAACCACAGCCACACAAAGAAAGGGGAATTCTGACTGGAGGAAAGATCAGAAATTCTGAAGCACAGGAAATTCTGAATCCAGGAAGGGAAAAGGCAAGTTGGCTTATATAGCCTCCCATCAGAGAGGTAAGAACACAACTGGGAAACACACCAAAAAACTTTAACTTCCTGAATCATACCAGGAAAAAGGAAAGACCTCTGCTTCTTTCTCCCACCTACACTGATTGGTTCCCTAAAGAAGCTGATCACACAGCATGATACTACAGGTTAACTACATCATGCTTTAAATAAGCCTTTATGAGCTTCCCTAAGAATCTAAACATCTTATATAGAGTTCTAAACCACTATTTACAAATAAACTTTGGGAGTCTCAATACTTTTACATTTTTAGTTCAAAAAATCTAAAATAGTGTAAATGTTCATGCATATGAAACCTACATACTGCAAAAAATCCAAAACCATTTAGAGCTCCCTTTTCATTGCTTATATATTTTTACAATTAAACACAATCACTATAATATGTTGGACAAGTACTAGCACTCTTAATTTGTTCAAGATGAGCAAGTTTGAAAAAAATATTGAAGACTCCTGATACATATTTGTACGATTAAAGTTGGCAGACTTCATGGTGATCCACACTACTGAGTTTTTTTCCTATTACTTGTCAGGGTTGGGAGTCTTAAAAAAAACCCCCAAAATTAGATTTCTTTATAATGTGTTAATCTATGAAGAATAAACTAGTACAAGAAAATCTTCAGTTTTATGTACATAATCTTCTAATATGGATAACAAGAATTGTAACAGTTATTTCACACAAAAGGAAAACACTGATCACAAATCTAAATTCTAAGCATTCTACCTGAAGAATTGTTTTTCTTTTTACGCTAAACTGTTTCAGTATTAGTTCAGTAGCATCTAGAAGCAAGTGCACCAGGAAGTCTAGTGGTATTAACAAAGCAAGTTCTGAGAAAGGAACTGATACTTTAGAACTTTCCATTAGTAACCTAGCTTTGGGGAGAGAGCCTAACTACTGATAGTTAGCCAGGGTGAACTTTGGCAAAACAAGAATGTAGGAGAAACTCCAAGATTTCCTGCCTCTGAGTGTGTGTGTGTGAGATGAGGCTTTTGAGTGAAGGAAAAGAATTACACCAAAAAGGTGCAATGCTACTACTGGAAGATTATTCCACCTGTGTGTACTTCTTTCCATCACTGAATATTTTTAAATGCTTAGGGCAGCTCATCACTTAACTTAAGAAAGCCACACTGCCCTGGCTGGTGTAGCTCAGTGGATTGAGCGTGGGCCTGCGAACCAGAGTAAAGAAAGCCACACTAATTTGCATAACAGCCTTCTTCGGGTCAAACTGGGCAAATTAGTATCTGGCCATTCTTATAGTTCATCACTTTCCCTACCAAAATGGATCTAGATAACTTTTGACTCACTGTTATATAGAGACAAAGGTAGAACTGTAAGAAAATTAATTCAAATACATGAAAACATTCACCAGCTATGCTTATAGTTTGCCTATGATTCATTGTCAAAATCAACCACAGGTTGTTCTTTGAATACTTACACATTCTTATTTAAATAGGATACTTTGAAGACCTAAATACCTAAAGAAAAAAATCACTTGTTTGTAAGTTAAATTACTTGGAAATAGAAAGTGAAAGAATTGCATTACAAATCACGTATCTTTTGACTAGCTTGGTAGAGGTGGTCATTTTCACAAAACAACTATTGAAACTGTAAGCAACTGAGGGCTTAAGACGGCACAATCCATTAACAATGAGCACAACTCAAGAACTGCCACGTAAAATGTTAATTCTTGCAGACATTGGAAGGTTCTACTCAATCTCTATCTAACTGCATTCAGTCATTAAAAAAAAATCATGATCTGATGCCAGGACTGGGCAAATAGTATGCAGTACATCATGTCTTAAAAATCAGCACTCTCAAGGATTTCAAGAACATGACTAAGTTCTTAAATATTTAGAAAATGTCGTGTCTCTAACAAAAGCTACAATGTAAGCACACCAGGATCTTCAAGTATGCTACTGAACACATCAAATGTCAGTTAATACATCAAAAGTATTGCATTTCAACCTGCTTCAACTGGTAAAGTTTTCACACAAAGGAGTACCTATTGTTAGAGTTTATTTTAATTTCCTAGAATTGTAAAGACATGTTATTTTACAACTATTGAAAATACTTTGTACTCACCTCTAACTAATCACAGGTAAATGCAGAAAAATTTATATTACCTTGTGAAATTACCATATGAAATTGCTATTTTTGTAGGCCAAAAACACTGTATATAAAAGTTTTATTCTGCCCTGGCTGGTGTAGCTCAGTGGATTGAATGCAGGTCTGCGAACCAAACAACCACAGTTCAATTTCCAGTCAGGGCACATGCCTGGGTTGCAGGCCAGTTCCCAGCAGGGATGCATGAGAAGCAACCATACATTGACATTTCTCTCCCTCTCTCCTTCCCTTCCCCTCTAAAGATAAATAAAATCTTTAAAAAAGTTTTATTCAATTAAAATATGTACGATGAACAACAATAATTTTCTTCTAATAGGATATTAAATACTTCATTTTTATAAAAATTCATTATTTGTTAGACAGTTTAAATTGATGAAATCCTCAATTACTTCTTCTCAATTGGAGAATGTTATTTGTTAGAAAAATCTCAAAAATCTCCAAACAATGAAAAAGTTGGTAGTTCATTGGATAAAGGCCTAGTGACTAACATGGACATGACAAAATAGCCCAATTCAATTAATTTCGTTTTAGTGGCCTGTGACATGTGAGATCAAGTACTGTCATGTGAAAGTGTGGGTTCATGTTTATTAACCGAAAGATATTTTTAAGTCAGATTTTTCCGGCCTAATTTTAGCTTCTTGTCAATATGCTGCTGTTATTGTTTCATCAGGGTTTAAATAGCAGTGATTAATTATCCCTTCCACAGATTACCACATGGTCTTCAGAACTTTTTTGGTCCCAATGAAGATGGTACAAGTTTGGGAGCTTCACGAACATCCAACCATCGTATACGTTGCTATCAACTGTCATATAGTATCCTGGAGGTTTTTTTGGTCATGGGTTATGATTCACTCCCATAACTGGATTTCTGATGTTTTGAATCTTAATTAGTTCACCTCCAGCTGTTTCCATTCTTTATCATCTCTCAAATGGATACTCTCAGGTCCATTTTTATACTTTCCCCAGTCACAGCAAAAACTGCTGTAAGGCCTTAAATTGTTGTTTGTAAGTTAGCTTACATCTTAGCTATTAATTAACCTTTGCTTAAAATGAATTTTGATCTCCCTTAAGGCTCATTTTTTAATTCGCCTCCCTAGAAGATTTTTCAAACTGTCAGTGAGTTGTTCTTTTGCCAGCACAGTGCTCTAAAGCCAAATTTATGTTTCTACCTATCTCATTTGCAATATGTTCCAGATTGGAATCATGTTTTTAAAAGTACTCACAATTCTCCTGAGGATACTATATTATTTATTTCTCTGGAAAACAGTAACAAAACAACCAATAATCAAAGAAAATGAAGAAAAGCCTAATACTGTTACAATTCTACATAGCACAACTAAAAACATACTTTATATCAACTCTAGTAACTGAAGTCAATTTTCAACTGATCTAATATTAGCAATTTCATGTGGTACAATCCACAAGTTAATCAACAAATACATACTGAACATCTACTATAGGCTAACACTAGTCTCATACCTGTACAAACAGATATCCTGAAAAGACTGACTTGAAACATGAAAGTCACTAATTTCAAGGACCCTAGTCAGGGAGCAATATGGTGTCATAATTTGTTATTTTTAAAAACATCTACGAAAATAGATGTTGTACACTTTCTTCCATGTGAGAGCTATGCATATTTTTTTCTGAAAACATGTTAAATGAATCCTAGAAAGAGTTTTTGAAATAAATGTTCAGTATGGTATCACCAAAGTTCAGCACTGAAATACACACTTTTCAATGGTTCTAACTTTTAAAAGTCAAAACTTGCCTACATTTGCTATACATTATTTTGAAACTTCAAGAGGCTTTTATGATTAAGAACTAGCATTTACTTGTATAGTACTTTCTAAAGCACCCTCATATACATTACTCTCATTGAAGATAGCAAATGAAGACAATACAAAATTTGCACTAGTAATGAAGTGGAATAGTAGTAAAAACTAAAAAGTAAATAATCTCTTTGCATGTGCATTTAAAAAATATTGTAAAACATTTAAAAGCCTGTGTCACTGAACCTTTGTAATACGAGAGGGAAGAACAACCCACTTCAGTTAATGCCTGTGACTAAGCATCACTGCCCACTGTAGGTGGACCAAAAGTTTCTCTAGTGCGCATTAACTGGACATCTTTCTCAGCCATACACGTATCACAGCCCCACACTGCTGATGCTTCTGCTGTTAGCAGGCCATAAGCTGTTTCAGTCATTCCAGTGCAGATCCGATGAAACCATTTCTGACAAGACGCTTCACATAAGATGGCATCCTGATCATCATTCACTTCATTTGTACAAATTCCACAAGGATACACTGGGTCGGAAGAAGAATGGCCATGACGGCTTGGGTGGAGAGAGGATTTATTGCTTTTTTCAGTGGTGCACGTATCTGCTGCACCTCTAGGTTGACGTGGCTTGTTCTGTGTCCCATTTGCATGGCTGTTGTTTGTAGCTTCAGTGCTACTTGAACGGCTATTCTCTTGATTTACTGCATTGTTTCTATTAACATTTTTTAATTCAATATTACTCTGATTCACTGTGTCATCCATATTTAAGTGAGGTGGATGAGCAGAGGAATTTTGATTAGTGTTTTTGGTTGCTCCTTGATTAAAGTCTGGTTTTGGGGGTGGTGCTTTTGCTTGACCAAAAGTGTTTGGGGGAGGAATAAAAGAATGATTAGATTCTAATGGAGAAGTAAAATTTGAATTATTTCCAGGGACAAAGTTAGATGCCAAGTCAGTAGGTACCTGGCCAGCATTCTGTGGAGGAATCTGATTGAAGTTTTCAGCAGGATTTTGTCTGAAATGTTGATTAGGTATATTAACATTCTGACTTAGTGCATTATTATAAGATGGATTTCCAAAACTTGAATTATCATGTGGCCCAAAGTTAAAAGCATGAGGCCGATTAAAACCCATGCCCAGAGGATTCTGAGGAAATGGGTGTGGTTGATTCCTGAGCGAATAAGGACCACAGTATGGGGCAGCCATTCTTGGAGGAACATGAGGTGGCATTCTGAACGTGCTATAGCCTCCAAAACCAGGATAACCAGGGCCAAGATACGGATTTGATGCAGGTAGTGGTTTATAGGAGATAGTATTATAGTTGTCATCAAATGGATTAGCAGCCACTAGATGGTCAGAGTTTGGATTCGGTGGTGGAGCGTACTCAGACAGTGGAGGAAAAGAAGGCCCCTGAAATGAGAATATAAAGTAAAATACATGTTTTTGATTTAAAAAGTCACTAATATTGTCCTGTTATAAAATCTTAACACTTATGAACCTAGTTTCGGTCAAACTTCGCTTGTAGTGAAATAGAATTTAATTCTTCACTTGACTTTTGGGTTGGCCAATATTGGGTTGGCCAAAAAGTTTGGGTTTTTTCCCCCTGTAAGATGGCTCTAGTAGGACTTAGTTGTCTTTAACTTCACTCAAAACAATTTTGTTAGATTGTGTTGCAACAGCTGTCATATAAGCATGCAGTTAAAAAAACATACAAAAACTGGTGAATTTTTGTGTAGCCATTTTAATATTGAAGATGGAAGAAAATATCCAACATTATCAGAATATTATGCTGTTTTCAAGAAAGGTAAAAGTGTAACTGATATGCAAAAAGATTTGTGCAGCGTGCGGAGAAGGTGTTCTGACTAATTGAATGTGTCAAAAGTGGTTTGTAAAGTTTCTTGCTGGAGATTTCTCTCTGGATGATGCTCCATGGTCAGGTACATCAGTTGAAGTTGGTAGTGATCAAATCAAGATATTAATTGAAAACAATCAAGGTTATATCACACAGAAGGTAGCTGACATTCCCAAAATATCCAAATCAATAAAGGTATTGGTGAAAAATAAATGAAAATAAAAAAATATGCCTTTTATTTTATGGAAAAAACTAGATGGACTCTTTTGGCCAACCCAATACTTATATAAAACTACACTTAATGACAGAAATATGTAGGTTTCTTTCACTTAAAAAAGGAACTAAGATAAGCTTTTCTGAGTGCAAAATCCATTGTTACTTCAAATTCTGAAAGTATTTAACCTTCAAAAAAATTCATTATAATTTTCATTTAATATGTTTGCCTATAACCAGAATATTTCACTTAAAATTCTAACTAAAAATACCTTTTATACTCCTAAATAACCATAAAACTAAATAATAAACAGGATCTAAAATTTTTTTCTTGCTTAACTTCAGGGAATAATTATTAACTTATTCCCAAAGCTCAAGGCCTCAGAATGGAAAAATAAATGGCCAGTTTTAGTCACACAATGCAAAATTAATAGATGGTGGCCAAAATGGAAAAAAAAAATCATTGGTGCACACATCACACTTATTCGCAGTGTTTATCATAAAAAAAGAGTGCTTTAAACTCATAGAGAATAAAACCATGAAAGCCTGTATTTATAACTGCTTATTACAACCACAGGTTATAGACAAAAGATACCTCCACCATGACTGCTTCATGATACACACATGCTACTGCATTATTATAATAGTTGAACATTATTACTTCAAGTTAAACTTATGTCCAAATATATTTTCAACCTTTTAAAGAATATAGGTATCGATGTCTTTTAAATTATATTTAAGAATAAGCATTTTAATTTGTCTGCCTACACTTCCCTCTTGGAATATCTACCCTAGGTTTACAGTCCAGCACCAGGCACTAGCTGCACAGTAAAAAAAACCACAATCATTGCAGAATTAATTCACTATTTGGTTCTGAATGAGAACAGGAAACAAAACACATGACCAAATTTAAGTTTACCTCATCAACCTGATCACATCAGCAAAGAAAAATTGTTATTACAAGAAAATGTCAATTTACCTGTGTATTTGTCTTTCTTTTTTTCTTATCTGGGCTTCCCAGTTGTACACCTGGTCCTCCTAACCCATCCAGTCCACTATCACCACCTGAAAATAAATAAAATCCATGTAGTATTCTAAATGAAATCACTTTATATATCTCATAGCATTATCTATTGTAATTACCTATTTATACATTTTCTACTTTTATTAGATAAAAGCAATACTAAATTTTTATTATCTTTGTTCTTCAAAAATCTTCCCCATATCCAAAGTTTTGGGGTTTTGTTTGCCATACATTCAGTGAAAAAGAAAGTCTCCCTCCTGCCTTTAAACCTTTGGTCATATGGTTCCCTGTCCCCGAGAAAGTCTCTGCTATTCGATTCTGGTCTGTCTTTCCAAAAATAATCCAGATAAATTCCATTATAATACATAACCTTTTGGTTACACATGGACACAAATAATGGTATGCAAACTATATACACAATGGTCTGTACCATGCTTAGAAACCATTCCATGTCATTACATACTATATTACATACATGCTCTATTCTCTAATAAGTGAGTAGTATTTCATAGTATGATTATACCATAATCCATTAAACTTTCCCTCCCCCATTGATACCTACATTGTTTTCAAACCTTTGCTGTTTTGGAATGAAAATCCATGTATACATATCTTTATATGCAAGTAATTTCTAGAACTGTGCATTTTAATTCTTAAAGGGGATTATTTACTCAAAGTGTATGATCAAGCAAAAACAAAACCTTGACTGTGACTCTAAGAGATTAATGAAATTTATCAATGGAATTTTTCCATTAAAAATCTTATTATGGAGAATTTTGAACATATACAAAAGGAGATAGAATAAAATTATGTACATGCATATACAGTTACATACTTGTAATGGATTAATAAATAAATTCAATGAACTGACAGAATAGAGAAGACCTGCTCATTCATATACATGGACTCTGGGAAAGGAATATTTTATTTATTTATTTATTGTTAAAAAATTTATTTATTTATTTTTAGAGAGGGGAAGGGAGCGAGAAAGAGACAGAGAAATATCAATGTGTGGTTTCCTCTCACATGGCCCCCACTGGGGATCTGGCCTGCAACCCAGGCATGTGTCCTGCCTGGGAATTGAACTAGTGACCCTTTGGTTTGCAGTCCAAGCTCAATCCACTGAGCTACACTAGCCAGAGATAATTATATTTTACTGATTATGCAATTACAGTTGTCCTGATGTTTCCCCCTTTGCCTCCCTCCATCCAGCAACCCCCATTCCCTCAGGCAATCCCCACACCATTGTTCATGTCCATGGGTCATGCATATAAATTCTTTGGCTACTCTATTTCCTAGACTACAGGCTACATCCCCATGGCTATTCTGTAACTACCTATTTGTACTTCTTAATCATCTCACCTCTTCACCCATTCTCTCACATTTCTCTCCCATCTGGCAACCATCAAAATGTTCTCTGTATCTATGACTCTGCCTCTGTTCTTCTTGTTTTCTCAGTTTGTTTTTTAGATCCAATTGTTGATAGATACGTATTTTTGCCATATCATTATTCCTAGTTTTGATCTTCTTTTTCTTAAGTCTCTTTATCATTTCATGTAATAATGGTTTGCTGATGATGAACTCCTTTAGTTTTTTCTTATCTGGGAGCTCTTTACCTATCCTTCAATTCTAAATAATAGCTTTGCTGGGTAGGGTAATCTTGGCTGTAGGTCCCTGCTTTTCATGACTTTGAATATTTCTTGCCAGTACCTTCCAGCCTGCAAATTTCTTTTTGACAAATCAGCCGACAGCCTTATGAGAACTCCCCTGTAGGTAACTAACTTCTTTTCTCTTGTAGCTTTTAAGATTCTCTCTTAATCTTTAACCATTGGCATTTTATTTACCATATTTTGCCATGTACAGTGCACAGCCCATGCATCCTGCCTCTCTAGTTGGACAAACTCCTGTGAGTTTGCTTTTCTGAGATGAAGGAGGGGTACTGACGAAGTGAGACAATGAAAAGATGGTCTGAAACACAGCAAGTCAGCATTGCCCTCTAAGTCCTGAGAGCAGTACACCAAGGTGGTCTTTCCTGGGAGACCAGGAGGCGGCAGGGGAGGGCAGTGAGGAGAAAGTGCTCTATGCTTGGGGATTAGGGCAGAAACTCAATGTCTAATGTCTTCACCACTGAAGACTCCTGCCTCCCGCAGCACCCCTCCCACAACCACTGTGATTTTCTCCATGGAGAGGAAAGCAATGATATTCATTTAGGTAATAAATTACTTCTCCATTGGAATAGATATGAATTCTATCCATAAACTCAGAGTGCATGAATCTTACTTTTATAATCTCTAATTTGACTCTAATTCCTCATTTCACTGAATTGGAAGAAAATTTAACCCCAGTCATTCTTCAAGTCCTGTGTCCCAAGTGGAGTGGAGTGTAGGGGATGACACTGGTCAATCACACACATGATTGACCAGTTCTGAGATCTCCATGGTCCCTTCAGGTCCACGTGCCACCCTCCCATACCATGTTTAGGGCATTAGAATCTTCACTGTGGCCAGAAATCCAGGACTGGGGACCTTTCTGAGTATGGTGGGCCACATTTTTGGCCCAAATTTTCAGGAAAAAATCTTTTTAATTTCTTCATCAAATTATTTATTTATATTTAGAAACAAAACTGATTATTGTATTTTCAGGTATTATTTTGCATATGGATATCTACTGCTTTCTAGAGTTACGCTTTTAACACACATGCATAAATAAAAGAAGAACATTTATATAGAATCAGAATTAGCACTACCCGTGTATAAAGTGCATCCTTATTTTCCCTCAAAAATTTGGGCAAACAAGTGCACATTACACACAGTAAAATACAGTATGATGTGTCTTGGAGTGGACATCTTTCCATCCATCTTGTTTAGGGCTCTCTGTGCTTTCTGGCCTTGCATGTCTGTTTCCTTCACCAAATTAGGGAAGTTTTTTCCATTATGTTTTCAAATAGATTTCTAATTTCTTGCTCTTGCTCTTATCCTTCTGGCCCCCCTATGGTGCGAATGTTGGACCTCTTGAAATTGTCATAGAGGCTGCTTATTCTATCCTCATTTTTTTTGGATTCTTTGCTCTTCTTGTCAGTCTGATTGTTTGATTTTTAATTCCTTATGTTCCATATCATTGATTTGATTCTTGGCTTCATACACTCTACTGCTGTTTCTCTGTAAATTGTTCCTTATTTCAATCAGTGTATCCTTCATTTCTGACTGGATCTTTTTTGTGCTGTTGAGGTCCTATGCTCCTTGAGCATCCTTATGACCAGTGTTTTGAACTCCGCATCTGATAGACTGCTTATCTCAATTTCGTTTAGCTCTTTTTCTGGAGTTTTAATCTGTTCTTTCATTTG
Source organism: Sturnira hondurensis (assembly GCF_014824575.4). NCBI lineage: Eukaryota > Metazoa > Chordata > Mammalia > Chiroptera > Phyllostomidae > Sturnira > Sturnira hondurensis. The sequence goes on from NW_028080827.1 coordinate 9,804,417, forward strand.
GGCCATGTTTCTTTGTCTCCTTGTTTTGGCAGCCTCCCTGTATTTGTTTCTGTGTATTAGGTAGAGCTGTTTTGATTCCATACTTGGTAGTGTGGCCTAATGTAGTAGGTGTCCTATAGGGTTCTGTGGCACAGCCTCCTTATCATCCAAGCTGGGTACTTGAGGTATGCCCTTTGTGTGGGCTGAGTACACCCTCCTGTTGTAGTTGAGCCTTGGTTGCTGTTAGCAGATCAATGGGAGGAATTTACCCTGGCTAGTCAGCTGCAAGGACTATCTGTGACCACTTATCACCAACCTCTGCCCTCTGTGGAAAATCAGCTGTACAGGGGCAGGGTGGTGGTGCTCTGACATGGTCTGTGGCTGACCACTGGGTGCACTGGCCCTGGAGATTCTAGTCTGAATGATTGTGGCTTCTTTAATTCCATAGTGGTCACACTTCCGCTCAACTAGATTTTTGATGGTTCTGAGTGATAATTGTTCTATATTTTAATTGTTATTTTGATATTGTTGTGCAAAGAGGTAAGCCATGTCTGTCTATAATACCACCTTGACTGGAAGTTTCTGGGAAAGAAATATTTAAACTGAGACCTGATTTAAATAAATCTTTCATGTGACGAGTTGAAGGAAGACTCTTTCAAGCAGACAAAACAGTATATGTAAAAATTCTTAAGTAGAAAGGAGCTTGATGTGTTTGAGAAACTTCAAAGAGGTCAGTGTTTTTTAAGAAACTATGGGAAAAAAACTTTTTTTTCCAAAAAACTATGTTTTTTAAGAAACAATTTCTAGAAGAAATCGAAGAGACCGTCATAGACCAGATAATTTTAGATTGTTATGGACTGAATGTCTGTCCTACCCAACCCCCCCCACCCCCCCGCCGACACAATCCATACACTGAACACTTAACTCAATTTGGTGGTTTTTAGAAGTGTGTCCTTTGGGAGGTACTTAGGGTTACATTAAGTCATGAGGGTGGGGCTCTTATGATGGGATTGGCAGCCTTGTAAGAAGAGGAAGAGAGAGGAATCTCTCTCTTTTCCTAGGTGCAAACACCAAGAAAAGATTACGCAAGAATGTGGGCATCCTGAAACCAAGAGAGCTCTCACCAGGAACTGAAATGACTGGCACCTTAGCCTTAGATTTCCCAGCTTCCAGACTGTAAGAAAATAAATTTCTGTTGTTTAAGCCATTGGTCTATGGTATTTTGTTATGGCAGCCCAAGCAGACTAAGACCTAGTTTATAATAAGACAGTTGGATTCTATTTGAAGAACAATGGATGATCATTTAAGGGTTTCGAGCAGGAAAGTGATATGATTTATGTTTTTAAAAAGATTCCATTAGCAGTTGTGTTGAGAATAAATTGGTGATGGGATGGGGTAGAAGCAGGGAGACCAGTAATGATTTCTTTACAATAGCAGTACAGGAAAAGAAATGGTACTTGTCATAAAGAGAAACCACTGTGCTGAAGATAGTTTCCCACATAACAAAATACAAAGAATATTTCTGTAAGAGCCACTTAGAGAATCTTAATTAACATAGGTGAAAACCTATGACAGACAATAACAAAACTTAGGAAGGTTTCTGCACATTAAATTAATAATTAAACATTAAGAGCTTTCTTATATACAAACTACAACCAGCTAAAAGATAAAATAGAGGAAAAGTTTCCATTTACAGGAACAAAACTAAACTGAACTAAGATAACTAGCAATAAACTTAAGAAATGCCTAAGATCAGTATGAATAAAAACTTTTAAAAGCCCTATTGAGAGAAACTGAGGAAGAATTCTAATACTAAGTGGAAAGGTATTACCTGTTCTGGCTAGCCATCTAGAATAAAATAATATTGTGTTCTACCTCACTTATTATCCCAAATAGCTTTGTTGTGATGATCTCAGAGACACTAGCAACAGGTGTCTGAGTCCCAGGCCCAAAGGACCCATTCTCCATGCCCAGAGGCATTAATACCAGCCTAAGCAGCACTCCCTTCTCAGATTTGCATTTAAACTCCTGTGTATTTATATATTTTAGTAATTCCAAACTCTCCTTTGTCCCACAGTCTCAGGAATGGTAGTTGCTTTTCACAATTGACACCTGAGAAAACTTTTGCACTCTAGTTTACCACTTCAGTTTAATATCACTTAACAATACTTCATATTAAATATTTTCTGTTAAAAACAACTGGTTTCTGTCTCCTGACTAGATTCTGATACATATCTCAATTCCCATCAGCCAGAAACTAACATTACTGCTAAGTTAACATCATTCCAGACACTTAGCTTACTATCTACCTACCAACTTTTCCTTTTGCATATACAGGGTAAAAGCAATACCTTTACAAAAATACGGTGATTTTTAAATTAATTATTTATTTTTTACAGATTTTATTTATTTATTTTTAGATAGGGGAAGGGAGGGAGAAAGAGAGAGAGACAAAAATATTGCCTCTCTCGAGGCAACGTGCGGTTGCCTCCCACATGGTCCCAACTAGGGACCTGGCCTGCAACCTAGGCATGTGCCCTGACTGGGAATCAAACCAGCAACCCTTTGGTTTGCAGCCTGTGCTCAATTCACTGAGCTATGCCAGCCAGAGTGGGGTACTTTTTTTTAAATGGAAGCATTAAATTATAATTTTATTGAGATTTAATAAAAGAAAAAAAGAGAAGTTAAACTGAAAATATGCTAAATATCTCTTCACCAAAAGAGAAATTTAGGAAAAGAATGCCCTAAGGCTAAGAAAAGACATTAAGAAAAGCACTAGCAAAATAACAGACACATAGATGAATGGAACATAATAGAGAGCCCAGAAATAAACCCATATCACTATGGTCAATTAATATTTGGCAAAGGGGGCAGGAGCATAAAATGGAGTAAAAATAGCCTCTTCAATAAATGGTATTGGGAGATCTGGACAAGTATATGCAAAAAAAATGAAACTAGACCACCAATGTACACCATATACCAAAATAAACTCAAGATGAATAAGAGACTTAAATATAAGACATGACACCATAAAAGTCCTAAAGGAGAATGTAGGCAGGAAAATTTCAGATATCCCGCACAGCAATATTTTCACTGATACATCCTCTAGGGCAAGGGATATAAAGGAAAAATAAACAAATGGGATTGCATCAAACTAAAAAGTTCTGCACAACTAAAGAAAATATTAACAAAATGAAAAGGGAACCAACTGTACGGGAAAACATATTTGCCAATGATATCTCGAACAAAGGTTTGATCTCCAAAATATAAAAAGAACTCACATACTTCCACACCAGGATGATTAACAATCCACTTTAAAAAATGGGCAAAGGATCTGAACAGACAGTTATCCAAGGAAGATATACAAAGGGTCCATAGACACATGAAAAAATGCTCAACATTACTAGCCATTAGAGAGATGCAAGTTAAAACCATGATGAGATACCATGTCATACCCATCAGAATGGCTATCTATCATCAATAAATCAACAAACAACAAGTGCTGGAGAGGATGAGGAGAAAGAGAAATCCTGGTACACTGTTAGTGGGAATGCAGACTGGTACAGCCACTGTGGAAAACAATACAGAATTTCCTCAGAAAACTAAAGATGGAACTGCATTTGATCCAAAGATCCCACTACTTGGATTATATCCTAAGAATCCTGAAACACCAATTCAAAAGAACCTATGTACCCCAATGTTCACAGAAGCCTTATTTATAATAGCCAAGTGCTGGAAATGGCCTAAGTGCCCATCAGTAAGTGAGTGAATCACATTTATACAATGGAATACTATGCAGCAGAAAAAGGAACTCCTACCCCTCAAGAAAGCATGGATGAAACTGGAGCCTACTGTGCTAAGTGAAATAAGCCAGGCAGCAAAAGACAAATATCATGTGATCTCACCTATAAGTGGAACCTGATCAACAAAACAAATGAGCCTAACAGAACCAGAGACATGGAAATAAAGGATGAACTGACAGTTATCAGAGGGAAGAGGAATAAGGGGTGAAAAAAGGGGAAGGGGCAAATGAAGGAACATGAATAGAGGACTCATGGGAATGGACAATGGGGTGGGGACTGACTGTAGGAATGGGAAGGCAGGGGAGAACAAGGAAAAAAAGGTGGGATAATTGTAACTGAACAATGCTAATTAAAAAAAAAAGAAAAGCACTATGGAAGAAATAATGGTTTTTCCTTTTCAATTTTAGATAGCATCAACTGACTTCTTGCTTTGAAAGTTGAAAATAATATAGAATCCCATCTTGTTTTAGCAGGACATTTTCTATGTCTAGAGCCAATTCCTTATTTCAAGTAAATTTGCTTTTATCATATTGTTGAATATTTTCCTGCTCTATTTGTTGAGTGCTCTACTTCAGGGGCACTCATTACAATGCTAGAGAAATTTTTAGCTCCATATTCAGTAGTTAGCTCTTCTGACTTTTTGTCATTTTCATCTGCATTTAATCTGACTTGAAACTTATGAAACTTGTTCACCATCTCTATTCTGTTCCTTATTTCTTATTCCTAATTTATTCATTCTGAAACTATGTTATCACTTGAAGTACATGTGACATATATCCTTTTGTACGTAGGTTATGGATTCTTCATCATCTGTGTGCTATTTCTTTTTGTTTTCTTGGTTTTTGTTAGTTTATTAGTTTGCTCTTGTATGTTCACATACTCCTCTTTTTTTTAATCCTCACCCGAGGATATATTTATTGATTTGTTTTAGAGAGAGAAATAGGGACAGAGAAAAGAAACATCTATGTCAGAGAGAAACAACTGGATGCCTCCCATAGTAGCCCTGTCCAGGATCAAACCCACAACCTTTTGGTGTATGGGACCACCCAACTGAGCAATCATGCTAGCGCTCTTTAAAGAAAAAAGCCTCCAACTTTGCCCAGATCTTTTATTTGCTCTCAATTAACATGGGTGTCTTCTGAGTCCCATTTATTCATATCTAAGATTGGTTGCTTGGCTTAGGTGGTATGCTATACCTTCTGAGATAATTGTTTGATTATTTTTCCTTTAAATTATTCTAATGTTTCACAAAGTCACAACACTTCTGAAGTAAACCAAATTTATTCATTTTTATATAAATATTATCATGTTTATATGACTGAATCTGCTAACAGTCTCTTTAGGAATGCTTGCCTATATTAGTGTGATCAAATTTTTCATGTTTCTCTGGAATATCTAGACTCTCAATTCTGAGGCCTTGTTAAATGCATATCTAAGTAGTTGGGAGGTGCAGTAACCCTTTCACATGAAGAAGATCCCTTTTGTCCCTTGATCACTGATTCAGTGTATATCCCCAGAGACTTGTGTCAGAGACAGTCAGTCCTTGTTTTGTTTTATTTTGTTTTAATTTTCTCTATTTCACTCATTTTTCTTACTCAAAGGAGTGACAAGGTAAGAATGCAGATTTAATTTGCTTCTCTATAGACTTGGGGTTATTAGTGATAAGTTTCAAAAATTCTATGAATCACCACCAGGTTCCATGGGGCAGGTGTTGTCATAGAAACCTAAGAAAGTGCATTCACCCTTTTCCAGATTTTTTTTATTGGGCTGTGCTATTTCCCTTGGTGGTTGCTATTGCTGAACATTTTTGCTGTTTTTATTGTTTTTGGTTTTTATTTTTTAAACATTTATTTTTAGAGAGGGGAAGGGAGGCAGAAAGATATGACAGCAACATCAATGTGAGAGAGATAACACCCACCGGTTGCCTCTCGCACATCCCCAAATGGGGGTTCAGCTGGCAACCCAGGTACCCCATGTCCTGACTGGGAATCAAACCAGCGACCTTTCAGTTCACAGGCTGGCACTCAATCTAATAAGCCATACACACAGGGCCATTTTTGCTATTTTGAAAAAAATGTTTTGGTTCTTTTCACTTGGAATTAAAAAAGAGATTCTGTTCTACCATTTTTTTTAATCCTCTCTCAAGGACATGCCCATTGATTTTAGAGAGAGGGAAAGGGAAAGAGAGAGGGTCAGAAACATTGATGCAAGAGAGAAATATCAATTCGTTACTTCTCATATGTGCACTGTCTGGGGATCATATCCACAACCCAGGCATGTGCCCTGACTGGGCATTGAACCAGGGACCTTTTGCTTTGCAGGATGATGCCCAACCAAGTGAGTCACACCAGTCAGGGCCATTTTGAATCATTTAAATAAACTTATTATTTTCAGGAGATCTGTGAACAAAACCACCTAAAATGACGTTAATTTTTTTGTTAAGATTCTAACATTTCCCTCCATAAAACAAATGCTCAAGTGCCCTCTGGTCTCTCTCCTCCCACTTAACCGTTCATCCAAAGAATTAACTACATAGATGCTCCTCAGCTTATGATGGGTTAAATCTTAATAAATCCATTATAAGTTGAAAACATCAAAAGTCAAAATGCACCTAACCTACCAATTATCATAGTTTAGGCTAGCATACCTTAAACATGCTCAGAATGTGATATTTAAAACACACTGGAAACATGGTACAGTGTAGAGCATCAGTTGTTTACCTTTACAATCACCTGGCTGACTGGGAGCTGTGGCTCTCTGTAGCTGCCCAGCATCATGAAACATTATTTTATTGCATATCAATTGCCCAGGAAAACATCAAAGTTCAGAACTGAAAGTATGGTTTCAATTGAATGCATGCTATTTTCACACCACTGTAAAGTTGAAAAATTGAAAGTCAAACCACCGTTAAATTGGGAACTGGCTAACACTTCCAATGGCTCTGACTCTTGGCCTTTCCTATGCCCTTCCTGCTGCTATCTGTAATACTGGTCCTTCCTCTCGATGACATAATCAGTAATGTTAGATCAGATTCATGTTCATTGGTGCTAATGGGAACATAAGCTACTAAGAATTTCTATAGTTCTCACTCTTTAAAAATGAAGCAAAGGACTACCACACAGCAGAAAGAAAGAAGGAACTCCTACCTTTCACAACAGCCTTGATGGAACTGGAGAACATTATGCTGAGTGAAATATGCCAGGCGGTGAAATACAAATACCATATAATCTCCCCTATAAGAAGAACCTAATGAACAAAACAAACAAATGGGCAAAATAGAACCAGAGGCATGGAAACAAGCAATAGACTGAGAGCAACCAGAGGGGAGAAAAGAGGGAGATAGCGGTAGAAAGATGGGGAAGGGATTAGTCAAGGAACATGTATGAATGACCCATGAATATGGACAACAGGGTGGGGATTGATGGTGGGAGTGGGGGGTGGGCTGGGTGGTGGAGGGCAAAGGGGGAAAAATGGGGAAAGCTGTAATAACTATAAAATATTTTTCAAAAGATGAAGTGAAAGGTCAAAATTCAGAGGAGGGAAGGTAGTTATAGAATTAATTATTTGGGTTACCCTAGTAACTTTTGATACCAAAGCTTCTCTCTGTCTGCTCTACACACATGCTGCTGCTAACTTTGCAAGGTGAACAATGACAATTCAACCAGAAATAGAGTGTTATGGGGCACAGAACTGAGAAAAAGGGGAACTGCCAAAGCTTACTGTTACACTGGCCACCCTGATCTTTCTATTTGTTAATACTTGAATTTCTTTACCTCATCTTCTCACTCCCACCTGCCTAGTGGGAAATGATGATGTTAGAATAGAATGAGAAGCTTCTTTCATCTTAATAAACAAATCTTACCTGTCTACATATCATCCTGCATTTTGCCAATCAATCCCAATTAAGCAAAATAATACTCTTACCTCTCTTTTTGCCTTTAACATTTATCTAAAGCTGGAAGCTGAAATTGTATTCTCCTTAAAGTGTTTTATATGATTCTAATCTCTTAAATGAAGTAATTATTTCCCATCTCAAGATTCCACAACTTAAAGATATTTTATACAAAATCCATTTATAAGTATAAAATTACTATTTTTACTTGTATTTGAACTGTTACATATCACAGATTATTTACTTTAGGCCTTTTATTATTTCCTTAGATGAAATTATAACTTCTTTATTCCTCCTTTCAAAGACTCAATCCATATTGGCCTCCAACTCCTTAAAAGGGAGTGAGGGCATTGTTTTGTACACTAGACAGCAGCATGCCTTTATATATTTTAAATTTTCATTTTTTCATATTACTTTACTTACAATAATGGTTTGGTTTTGACACATCTCATAAGTACTATGAATGCACTATTTTAAACTATTTTATAATTAATATGTTCCTTTAACTTGCTTCATCATTATTCCACATAAGTACATATTTTTAACATTTTAAAGTATATTTTGATTATGCTATTACAGTTGTCCAATTTTTTCTCCCCTTTATACCCCTCTGCCCTGCACCCCCATTCCCTCCAGCATTCGCCCTCTTAGTTCATGTCCATGGGCCACACATAAAAGTTCTTTGGCTTCTACATTCACTATACTATTCTTAGCCACCTCCTGTATATTTTGTACCTACCAATTATGCTCCTTATTCCCTGTACCTCTTCCCCCATTCTCCTCCCTTCCCGTCCCCACCAATAACTCTCCACTTCTGTGATTATATTCCTGTTTTAGTTGTTTGCTTAGTTTGTTTCTGTTTTGTAGGTTCAGTTGTCAATAGTTTTGAGTCTGTTGTCACTTTACTGACAACAGTAAAATGTTCATATTTTTTATCTTCTTTTTCTTAGATAAGCCCCTTTAACATTTCATATAAGGGCTTGGTGATGAGGAACTCCTTTAACTTGACCTTATCTGGGAAGCACTTCATCTGCCCTTCCATTCTAAATGATAGCTTTGTGGGGTAGAGTAATCTTGGATGAGGGTCCTTGCTTTTCATGACTTTAAATACTTCTTTCCAGCCCTTTTTTGCCTGCAAGGTTTATTTTGAAAAATCAGCTGAAAGTTGTATGGAGACTCCTTTGTAGGTAACTCTTTTACTCTTGCTGCTTTTAAGATTCTCTCCTTATCTTTAATCTTGGGTGATTTGATTATGATATGTCTTGGTGTGCTCCTCTATGGGTCTAATTTGTTTAGGACAAGTCTATTTCCTTTGCCAGACTGGGGAAGTTTCCTTTCACTATTTTTTCAAATAAGTTTTCCATTTCTTGCTCTTCCTCTTCTTCTGGGACCCTATGATTCAGGTGTTGGGACATTTAAAATTGTTCCAGAGGTTCATAAGCCCCTCTTCATTTTTTTTAATTCTTGTTTTTTCATTCTGTTCCCGTTGAATGTTTATTTCTTCATTACAAATCATTGATTTGAGTTCAGTTTCCTCCCTTCATTGTTGGTTCTCTGTACATTTTTATTTCATTTTGTATACCCTTCATTTCTTCCTTATTTTGCAGCCATACTCAATGATTTCTATGAGCATCCTGATTACCAGTGTTTTGAACTCTGCATTTGATAGGTTGGCTATCTCCTTGTCACTTTGTTCTTTTTCTGGATTTTTGATCTGTTCTTTCATTTGGGCCATATTTCTTTGCCTTGGCACATCTGTAATGCTACAAGGGGCAGAGCCTTAGACATTTGACAGGGTGGGGCAACACACTTCACTGAGTTGTGGTCTTGTATGCGGGAGAGGGGTCAGAGAGGGAACAGTGCCACCCTTAGCTTTCATCCCACTTTCCCTACTACCCACAAGTGAATTGCACCCTTCTGGTGATGATTCCCAGGTGTCTGGTATGTTCTAGGACCCTGTGGGCCCCTCCAACAGACTCTCCTGTGACACTGGCAGTTTCTCCTGCTACCGCAACCCCCACAGGTTTTTATGTCAAGTTTCGAGGCTTTATTTGCCTGGCATTAGAACCATGGGTTTCATGATCTGTCTTGCCCCCCAGCTGTTCCTCCTGGTTTATGTGCATGCAAATGTGGGACTGCCAGCTGCAGCCTCACCTGCCCAGTCTGCCAGCCACTGCCTTGCCATGTCCTCTCCATTCCAGCTGCCCATCTCTGCCCCTCCTACCAGTCTGGATGAATGTTTCTTCTTTAACTGCTTGGTTGTTGGACTTCTATTCAGTTCAATTTTCTGGCGGTTATGGTTGTTTTTTGTTTTTAAATTGGTTGTAATCCTTCTTTTCATTGTGCAAGGAGGTGACGTGTATCTACCTATGCCTCTATCTTGGCCAGAAGCCCTCAGGTGAGTAAGCACGTGTTCTAATATATGTATGGATTGGTTTAAGTATACATCCTATTGTGATTAAATTACACAAGCCAGGTTTGTGTCATGATCCCAAATTTATATGCTGAAATTCTAACCTTTAAGGTAATGGTAATAAGATGTAGGGCTTTGGGGAAGTGATTAGTCATGATGGCAGAACCCTCATAAATGGATTAGTGCCCTTATACAACAAACCTAGAAAAGCTCTCTCAGCCTTTACCCATTTAAGGACAGTGAGAAAGCACCATCTAGCACCTGAGAACCTGGAAACAGGTCTTCACCAGACACCGAATCTAATGGGGCCTTGATCTTGGACTTCCTAGACTGCAAAATTGTGATAAGTACAATTTCTGTTGTTTACAAGCCACTCAGTCTATGGCATTCTGTTATAATAGCCTGAAGAACTCAGTGCCTAACACACTGTTTGGCACAGAGTGGGCACTCACATACTAGTTCTTAGTTTGCTTTCCTTTAGATAAAACTATACCATAAGCTCACTTCACTCCAGTTTCTATAGTATTTAAGATCCTATTAAAATATCTAATATTCAGCAGTGTCAACACACTCAATGGACACTCAAATATTAGTTTTTCATAATAGCACAGAAGTTTGGGTTATAATATCAGATTATTCTATCATTTACTATGATGTAAACATCTTAGCTAACAGCTTTGTCTTCACCTGAAACACATATTTCTATAATGTTGCTCTCTACCATGGGATGAAGATATTGTGAATTGTGAATATAATATTATACAAATTCCATCAAGTATCTGACAAAGCTTGATGGAAGCATCAAGTCACTTGATAACTGAAAATGTCATTATTTCCCTTTTAGAATGTAAGAAAGTGTCCACAATGTGATGCTCAGTACTAGATCAATCTGTGTATGTAATAAACATTAAATTCAGAAAGCAGCCAATATCAGGTATTTAAGGTTTCAAATACATGTGATTCTTATGCCAGATGTCTCCCCAAAACTAGTGATCTCTGTATTACTGCCGTGCATGAAGTTTAAGGTTTAAGCTTACAAAAGTAAAACTTAGGAGGAGTGAGTGGAGAGTATCAATGTGTGAAGCTGTCTCTATACAATAATACCCCTAATAATAGATTTATTTTATTACCAATGTCAGACAAATTTTTATACAAAAAACTTCAGAAATCATAGGGAACAAAGCTGCAAAATTTCATAAAAATCATGTAATGAACATTTTGTATTTTTCTTTTTTAACAAAACTATGAAATCTGAGCAGTTTCTGCTCATATAACTTTTTGTTCAGTTTTCTCCCTAGAGGAAGATAGCCGCCATTGTTTTTCACTCCATATGCACTCCCAATCTAAATGAGAAAGAATATGCTGTTCATTATTTATTTATTGATTAACTAATTCAATATACCTAAGAGTGAATGTTGTCCTCCCTGGGTAGCTCCAATGGTTAGCATATTGTACTGATACGCCAAAGTTGCAAGTTAGATCCCTAGTAAGGGCACATACAAGAGTCAAGCAATGACTGCATAAATAAGTAGAACAAATTGATGTTTCTCTCTCTCTCTTTCTCTTCTTTAAAATCAAGTATTTTTTAAAAAGGGAATGTTGACCATATTACTATATTTTAGAATGTATATTTTACTTTTTTTACTGTATTTTGAAAATGCTATTATGGTTCTTCTGATTTTCCCCCTTTTACACCGCCCTCCATCCAGCACCCCACTCCCTCAGGCAATCCCCATATCATTGTTCATGTCCGTGGGTCAGACATATAAGTTCTTTGGCTACTCCATTTGCTATCCTGTACTCCACATCCCCATGGTTCTATAAGTACCTATTTGTACTTCTTAATCACCTCACCTCTTTACCCAATCCTCTACATCTCCCTCCCATCTGGCAACCATCAAAATGCTCTGTATCTATGACTCTGTCTCTGTTCTTTTTGTTGCTTAGTTCGTTTGTATAGACAGATTTGCCATTTCATTTTTCATAGTTTTGATCTGCTTTTTCTTAAATCTCTTTAATGTTTTATATAATAATGGTTTGGTGATGATGAACTTCTTTAGTTTTTTTTCTTGTCTGGAAAGCTCTTTATCTGCCCTTTGATTCTAATGGATAGCTTTGCTAGGTAGAGCAATCTTGCCTGCTTTTCATGACTCTTAATATTTCTTGCCAATCCCTTCTAGCCTGAGAAGTCATCTGATAGTCTTATGAAAACTCCCCTATAGGTACCTAACTTCTTTTCTCTTGATGCTTTCAAGATTTTCTCTTTATCTTTAACCTTTGGCATTTTAATTATGATGTATCTTGGCCTGGGCCTTTTTGTATCCATCATAATTGGGACCATTTGTGCTTCCTGGACTTCCAGGTCTATTTCCTTCACCAAATTAGAGAAGTTTTCCTTCATTATTTTTTCAAATAAATGTCCATTTTCTTGCTCTTTCTCTTCTCCTTCTGCAACCCCTGTGATACAAATATTGGACATCTTGAAGTTGTCCCAGAGGCTGCTTATACTATCCTTCTTCTTGGATTCTTTTTTCTTCTTGTTGTTCTACATGTTTTTTTTTCTTCCTTATATATCAAATCATTGATTTGATTCTCAGCTTCATCAACTCTACTCTTGTTTTCCCTGTAAATTGTCCTTATTTCAATTAGTGTATCCTTCATTTCTGACAGGGTCAATTAATGCTGCTGAGGTCCTCACTAAGTTCCTTGAGCATCCTTATAACCAGTGTTTTGAATTCTGCATCTGACAGATTATTTCCATTTTGTTCAGCTTTTTCTGGAGTTTTGACCTGTTCTTTCATTTGGGCCATGTTTCTTTTTCTCCTTGTTCTGGCAGCCTCCCTGTGTTTGTTTCTATGTATTAGGTAGAGCTCTGTGTTACCCTGTGTTTGTTTCTATGTATTAGGTACAGCTCTGTATTACCAAGACTCTGTGTCTTGGTAGTATGGCCTAATGTAGTAGGTATCCTGTAGTGTCCTGTGGCACAACCTCCCCCAGCACCCAAACTGGGTACTCGAGGCGCACTCTTTGTCTGGGCTGAGTACACCCTCCTCTTATAGTTGCTGTTGGCAGACCAATGGGAGGGATTTACTCAGGCTAGTCAGCTCCAAGGACTGTCTGTGACCACTTACCACCAACCTCTGCCCTCCATGGAGGATAGCTATGCAGGCACAGGGTGGTGGTGCTCCAACATGGTCTGTAGCTATCCATGGTCCTAGGGTTTCCTGGGTAGTGCAGCCCAAGGTCTGTATCACTCATGTTTTGCCCAGAGCCTGAGCTGTAAAGCAATCTGAGATAGCTGCTACTTGTGCTGGGCTTGAGGATTCCCAGGAGAAGTCAAGTTGTGAACCTAGGCTGGCTGCTGCTAGTGCTGGGCCTGGGACTCACTGAGGTCAGCAGTTGCTTGTTTGAGAGGATTTAGGAAGTTGTGTAGCATGAGCCAAGACCTGCCATTCATATGGAAAAGTAGCTCTGGTGTGCCCATGTCTTGTGTAGGGTGGAGTCTCTGGGGATCTCCAAGGTGGGTCAGTGTTGAACAGGTTGATGGAGTCTCAGTATGGCTCTAGCTTGCCAGCTCTGTGAAGAGAGGGTCTAGAAAATGGCCTCTGCTGGCCTGTGATGCCAGACACTTTAGTTTCTCCCTGTGTGACACGTGCCTTTCAAGGTGCTACCCTGATGTTTGAGCTAAGAGAGAATGAGTATGAGTAGGTGAGTCCTTGAGTGGGTTCTTTAATAGGCACTGCTTGGGGCTCCAGAAGTTTCTTCCACTGACTCAATCCCCATTGTTTTTTATAGTCAGAGATGGAGACTTATCTTCCTGGCACTGGAACCCTGGGCTGCAGGGCCTGGTGTGGGTCTGGGATTCCTGACTCCCTAAATCCCTCCCAAATTTACCACACATGGGTGAGAAACCAGCTCATTCCACATCTGGGTCTTTCCTACCAGTCTGGATGGAGGTAGTTTCTTTAGTTCCATAGTTGTTAGACTTTTGTTCAACTCAATTTCTGATGGTTCTGAATGATGGCTGTTCTATATTGTAATTTGATGTGGTTTTGCAAAGAGGTGAGCTATGATGCTTTGCAAGATGCCTATGCCAGCATCTTGACCACAAGTAGAATGTGTATTTAGACTTTATTTTTCTGATTTGAAGAGTAAACACTTACAGATAACTTATAATGTACCAGACACTATTGTCAGTGATTTATATATATTAACCCATTTAATTGTTCAAATAACACCATGAGATTCTCACTTGGCAGCTGAGGAAATTGATGAATAAAGAATGTAAGTAACCTGTTAAAGTCTACACATTTAGTAAGTAGCAGAGTGGGATAAGAACCTTGGCAGTTAGGCTCCAAGTCAAAATACTATACTGTTTCTCAGTATTACTATTAACATATTTATAGAGACTGGGAGCAGGAAAGAAGACCTAAAATCACTCTTTACCATACCTTACAGCTCACCTTGATAATAAAGATGACTTGGACATCTTGAGTTGCCTGGAATAATAATATTAGAAAGAACTGTATAATCTTCCCAAAAGGCAATTCTTCCACACCTCTGGTGAAAGCAAACTACTAAGGCTATATTATCTAAAGTTACTGAAAACTCTTTGTTTTTAAAAAATAATTAATTTTTAAATATATAATCTTTATATTTTTTCATCAAAACCTCTTTGTTAACATTTATCAAATAAGATTGCAAAAACATTTGTTGAGCTTCTGTAAGTATAGAAACAAAAATAATAATTCCTTCCTGTAACATCCCACAATCTAGAGGAAATAATTTTTTTCTTCTTGAAACTCCTAAATTTAACATGATAAGTACTATGATAAAGATGAGCACATGTTGAGTGAACATAAGGTACTCTATGTAATCTTGACTGTGGGAGGAGTGTCAGGTACTCCCTTGTAATCTTGACTGGGAGGTTTCAACTGAGCTGATACTTTGAATATAAGTATCTCACCAAAGGGGGAATAAAAAGAGGGTATGCCTAGGAGAAGTAACAGAATGTGCAAAGAAAGATTTATAGGCAAGAGAGACCGTAACAATATCCAGAGAGTAAATATGAATATTTCAGAACTGGAGAATAATACAAGTAAGAACATTTCATGGAATATGAAGGATGGACTAAGCAGTAGGCCTGGGCCAGTTGAATTTTTATCCTAAAGGCAATGGAGAACTGAAAAATTTTACAAAAAGATCAACATGACTGAATTGTGCTTGGGGAACACGATGGCAATGGAACATAGTGACTAAAACTTTGGGCCGTAGAATTTAAGTTCTAGCTTTGCCACTTATTAGCTGGGAAAGCTTGAACATGTTACTTAACCACACATTACTTAACCTCTCTGAACATCAATGCCTCAACTGTAAGCCTAGAATGATAATAATATCTAACTCACAGGATTATTGAGAAGATAAAATAAGACGATCCATTTAAACCACTTAGCAAACTGGTATTCAGTGGGTGGCAGCCATTTATCACCATCAGGAGCAATGTGAAAAATGGATTTAGGGGGACAAAATGGGAAGCAGGAAACCAGTAAGGGCTATCATGATAATCAGAAATAAAATCTGAACTACAGTGGCTAGGAAAAGTCCAGGTGATGATGGGTTCAAAATATATTAAGGGTAGCTGTAAGGAGCCGACCAGCAGCCGTCCCTCAACAACACATTCGGGACGGATGAGATACATCTGCACAGCAGAGGCAACAGTGGCTGAACTTCCTGTCTATCTCTCCCTTGCATGTTTGTCTTTGCCATTAATAGGTGGTGGGATTTTTAGACACCTGCATTTCAGGCCCAGTGATCCACATAATTCCAATGAAGTTATACAAAATGATTTCTTGGACACAGAGCAAAGTCCCCCCTAATGAAGTAGCCCCTAAGTCTGTAGAAGTTGATGGAGTAACAGCCCCTCCTCTACCTTGGACAGGAATATATATTAATTAGAATTAGGCAAAGAAACAGGAGAAGCTGGTTAGCTATTACAAACTAAGCACATAGAAACAATTACCAAGGAGTCAGAGCCCATATTACATAAAAAAAGACAAAAAGGTAGCTAAATTAGACATCACAAAGACCTTATAATAAATTTCCTATAACCTCTGCTCAATCTAGCATATCCTTTTGCCCCATGCCAAATTCTAAGAACTTTAATAAACAATAAGACATTTAAACTCTGTACATACAGCTATTTCTAATTGTCTGATTAATGGCTCTCCTGGCCAAAACAACCTTTGTTTAACATAACTGAAACTGGAAATTATTGTACTTTTCCTGGTTACCTCTGTACTGGTTTTTTCTGCATAACTGATCACACCATGCACCTGTTCCTTTAATGTTATGTAACAATCTCTATAAAAATAAGCCCTAAATCAAACTCTGAGAGTTCGGTCAGACCCACAGAGGCTGGCTGTTCTCCGGCATCCAATCAGATGTCTGACTCTTCATTCGTCACCTGCGCCATCCATCCTTCAAGGACCCTGAACCCTGCAGAGGCTGGACCCTGACAGGTAGCCTTGACTAACGTAGCTCAGTGGGTTCGGTGTTGTCCTGCAAACCGAAAGGTCACCTTTCCAATTCCTAGTCAGGGCACATGCCTGGGTTGCTGGCCAGGTCCCTGGTTGGGGGCGAGTTAGAGGCAACCGATCAATGTTTCTCTTGCACATCCACATTTCTCTGCCTTTCTCCCTCCTTTCCCTTCCTCTATAAAAATTAAATAAAATCTAAAAAAAACCAAAAACATATTAAGGGCACAGGTATTCTAGAACTTTGGGATACTGTTGGATGGAAGTAGGGGATGGGTTTGGGTCACTGGATAAATGATGTTCACCAAGATAGGGATTATGTGAGAAAGAGTATATTGGACATCTCACAGATCGATACCTTTCATTTATTACATTCAAAATAAAATGTATTAACTTCCCCCTCATAAATCCATTCCTCCTTTTATGTATCTGTGAGACCATTCTTTTATTTTCTCCTCTAACTCTCTGGGTACTTCACATTCTGCTCCTCAGGATCCTCTTTGCCCTTCTGTATCCTAAACACTGTGTTTCCAAAGTTGCTTTTTTCTTCTGACTTTTCACTCCCTTGGCTGAGGTCATCTACTCCCAAGGCATCAATTAGTATTCATCTGTTTACTGATAACTTCCAGATCTCTATTTCTGACTCCAATCACTTGCCTCAGTACCAAACTATTATACCTGTTGTGTACCCTGGAAACATCCCAGGAGTATATTCATTCAATGTGCTGAAAACCAAGCTCACTTTCCTAATAATCTGCCTACGTCTTACCAATTAAACAACAAAACAATAACAAAAAACAGAAAAACCCTTTCGTTTAGACATTCTCTCAGCTTCTCTTCCCCTTGACTCTGACTTATAAGTTATGCTTCCTCTCCAATTTGAATCCAAATCCTCCATACACCTATCCAATCGCAGCAGTCTATATTTTTAAATAAAGTTTACCTTTAGCATTTTCATAACATTTCTGTATTATTATCCCATTCTAAAATACATCCTTACCTTTCCAATTACATTTCTAATTAGGTTAAAAACATTTCATCTGAAATGAATGTCTCAGCTTCCTTCTTCTTTAAATTTGTCTTCCTTCCTCCATTCTTTTTTCCCTCCAAATCTAACTCTTCATTTGCATCCTTGATGCTATTCCCCTTCTCTCATCTGCAGAGACCTGATTTATGAGAACAGGAGTCTTACCTGTTTCATCCCCAGCTTCTGGAACAGTGAGAGCCTAGCACATGGTTATGCACTGAATATCTTATTAAAAAATTATTTTCTTTCTCTTGCCTTTTTATTTTCTCCCCTCTCCTTCTACACTGAATTCTTCTGCTAGTGTAAAATATGCTTGTCTTCTTTTCAAGGAAGAAAAAATAAATAAAAAGATATCCATACAAACTTTTTCTTGACCCTATCCTTCCAAGCTGTTGGCTATGTCTTTCTGCCTACCATCCAAAGTTCTTTCAAGTTGCATTTGCACCACTAACTTCACTACTTCGAAATGCGGTTTTCTCCCAAAAGTGCCTTCTCAAAATCACCACTGATTTCCTAGAACCTTTTTTATCCCTCATGCTCTTTGTTGATCCTGTATTATTTTACACAAAGGAACTCCCACTGCTTCTTAGAACTCTTCTCCAGGAGATCTTCCATGGTTTCCTTAAAAACAGGTTTTATGTACCCTTTATTTCCTATAGGTGGTCACCTCACTTACCATGCTGTTTACAAATGTGTGCTTATTTGTCAGTATCCTGGACTAGACTAAAAATGTCTTCAAGACAAGAATTACAACCTCTTAATCAATATATCCCACTGTCTGACACTATGAGTGCTCAATAAATATTTGTTGAATAATAAAATGAATATTGTCATTAAATCAACACCCAGGAATTCTAAGAACATTATAGAATGAGAGTGTTGGTTAAAATAAGTATGACAGATAACATTCTAAGAGAAAAGGACATATAAAAGTAGTATGAGGGGCTATGGACAATCAGAAACCAGCATAAATATATGAATGAGCTACTTTACATATTTACACACTCATTTACTTGGTATTTACTGTGAGCAAGGCAATTAGGGGAGAAATAGAAAGATACTTGAGATATTGTACCTAGTCTCATAGATGTGTCTTTTTTAAAGAAAGATATTTATTTATTTACTTATTTATTTTGAGCGAGAGAGAGGAAGTTAGAAAGGGAGGGAGAGAAATATCAATGTGAGAAAGAAACATTAATCAGCTGCTTCTCCTACGCAACCCGACCAAGGACTGAACCTGCAACCCAACCATGTGCCCTGACCAGGAATCAAGCCAGCAGTCTTTCATTTTGCAGAACAATGACCACCCAACTGAGCCACAGTGGTCAGGGCCTCATGGATGCCTCTTACAATCAAGGGTTGAGAATCCAGTAGTGGCTAGAACTGGTAGAAAGTAGGAAGGAATAAGATACTTTGCCTTATTAAAGAGCAATTCTGAATCTAATATTAAAATATCAGGACAAGTTTAGATGACCACAAATCAGCTTCCTCTAATCTGCTCACCTTTGCTATCTAGGTCTACCAGCACCAGTTCTCAAACTTTAGCATACATAAGGAACACCTGGGGATCTTTTTAAAGATGGAAAAAAGTCTCCCAGGAATCTTGATTCTGTGGGTCCAGGAATGTGCATCTTTAACAAGCATCCCAAAAGATTATGATGCATTTGGTCTGCAGAGTATACTACTATAAAGTCCTTAGTCATTCACGTCATAATTTTGCCATATCTGAGTTACACCTATATCTTAGCCTTATCCTACTCAAAGTTTGTTGGCTTGTATTGTTATAGCACACATGATATAAATACATAACTATTAAAAAGTTGTCCTGGGTGGTGTGCCTCAGTGGATTGAGCTCTGGCTTGCAAAGCAAAAGGTTGCCGGTTCAGTTCCCAGTCAGGGCATATGCCTGGGTTGCAGGCCAGGTCCCCAGCTAGGGGTGTGCGAGAGGTAAGGAATTGATGTTTCTCTCACATCTGAATGTTCTTCTCCCTCTTTTTCTCCCTCCCTTCCCTTCTCTCAAAACAAAAACAAGCAACCCCCACACACACAACAAATAAAATCTTTTTAAAAGTTTATCTGTATACATCAGTGGATGGGAAACAGTTTGAGAAACACTGCTCAAGAGTTTATGCTCCGTAAACACTACATCCTGCATGCAGTCTAATAACACAAATTATAACAAAGTTCCAGGACAGTGAAGTTCAACAGAATAGTGCTTCAGAATAGTTCATGTACATACCCTGGTACCTTTTATGGATTATAATGACTTACTATAAAAATCCCTCCTTATATTGACTTTAAAAAATGCTTTGCCTCTTATTCTGCTACTTAATTCTCAGAATGTTCTTGAGCAGACACCTAAACCACCTCCCAACAGTTAAGGCATAAAACTTAAAGGCAGCAGTTGGAACAAAATGAAGATAGATTTGTGCTCTCCTGACCCACAATAAAAAATACATATCCATTTTACTTAAACTTACATTTGATTAAGACTGATAATTGAGTTCACATATATAAACTTGATAGCTCTCTTCCTTTTCGTTCAACACTAAAGTAATTTATAATTATAGGTAAAATAATATGGCAAAAAGATCAGAGGAATAATTTCATCTCAGAAAAGTCTATTCCTTAAAGGTTTGGCAACTTGCAATCACAAACAGAAAAGAAAGTTGAAATAAAAAACTATCACCAAATTAAAGATTGTGTTGATATTAATCAACAAAATTCTGCTCTAAATTATGTATTGGCTTAAATGGCTAAGAAAATCAATCTCTACACCTAAATAACTGAGTGGATGTTTTTCAGGTACCACATTCTCACCGTGTCAAAAGCCAGTTCCATATATTTAATCTCTAGTCACATGGAGCAAAAACAGATAGATGACTGTGGTCCTTAACCTCTACATCACTTAAGTCAAATGGAAATTTACTATTTACTGATTTATAGCACTTTATCCTGTTTGGATAAAAGGATTATTGCAATAGCCTCTGAACTAGCCTCCCTACTTCCATTCTTGTTCTCTACAGTCTATTTTACACACAGCAGCCAGAGAAACCCTGTTAACATGTGAGATCAGTCACCAGTCTGCTCAAAACCTCCAGTTCTTATCTTAGAGTAAAAGGCAATGTCTTTTAAAGGGCCTACACAGGCCGCCTGTACACAATCACCTTGTCCTTAAGCTCAGCTCATACTACTTTACCTTTGCTCACTCCGTGCCAGCTACAATAGCTTCTATGCTGTTTCTTGAGTACACTAGGCCAATTCCAGACCTATGGCCTTTCTATCTGCTGTTCCCTTTACCCAGACTGCTCTTCCCAAACGTATTCACTGGTTCTGCTCTATCACCTCCTTTGGGTCTTTGCTCAAGTATCAAGTTCCAGGTGAGCTCTGTTACACAAACTGCCACCTCCATACATATTTCCTAACTACATTACCTGCTTTATTTTTCTCCATAGCATTTAACATTGACATTCTACACCTTCTATTTGTTTATCAGTTGTTTACCCCACAAGTGTGTGAACTCCTGCTGGGTGATGATTGTGTTTTTGCTTTGTTCACTGTTATATCACAGGGACCAGCACCTAGCACACAGTAGATGTTCAATAAATATGTGCTTAATGAACAAATGGTATTACATCAATTTGGGGGTTTTCATCCTTAAGCCTATTAAGAGCTAGAAATGAGAGCTGGAGGATATCCCCCAAAGATCCAGGCGGCACTTGGGGTCTGTCAACTTACATGCATTATCTTTTGTCTGGTACATCGTTCCTCTTATCTTTCTTAGATAGTAAAACAGCAGGAAAAGGCCTAACGTGGGCAAGGAAGAAACAAACCAATCATGTATAGAACTGATTTTGGGTGGTTTGATTCTTCTCCATAAGCCAATAGAGAAAATGCCTTTTGAATTTTCATAGTTTCTCCTCTTAAGCCTGAGGGAAATAAGCTGTATGTCTGTCTTCTGGGGGCGGGCTGGGGGGTTGCTGGAAGAGACGCGAAGGTACACCTTCTTCAAGAACGTCAACTCTTGTGCGGTCCAACTTACTTTTGGGGGGGGTGGGCATCGTTCGTGGTCTCTGCTAGGGGGTGTTTCTTTCTCACCCTCTGAGGTACCTATTGTGCTGCGTCTTGCGAACGAGAGAAGGTGGAAGAGGAGCGGGGAATGAAGGGATGCTGAGCGCGGCTTCAACTGCCTCCTCTACCACAAAGTCGGGGAGGCGAGGGCTCCGCGCGGGTGTCTAGGGGGCGAGCGGGCGCCGGAGCCACGCGCCTCCGACCGCAGCCTCGGCCCCGGGTCTCAGGCGGGACGCGGGCTGCACGGAGTTAGGCCCGGACAGAGGCCGGTGGCCTCCCAGCGGCCGGGCACGCGGCCCCCACGCGCCCCGCTCTCCCGACCCCCTCAACCCGGCGCCCGTCTCGGTTACCTCGAACTCTCTTCAGCGAAATGGGATCCTTCTCCTGTTCCGCTGACATTACAGACCGCAAAGCATGACTCCCCCCCAGGCCGCGGGAATTCGGTCTCTTTGATGCGGCGGCGGCGGCTCCTCCTCCTCCTCGCGGGGCCGCTGCGGCTGCGAGGCAAGCTTCGGAGCCGAGGCACGGCCGAGGGCGGCGTGGACGCGGGCCGACTTTGCAAAGTTTGGGAGGAGGATGAGGCCTCGGGGCGGCCGGGCGGCGTGCGGGAGCTGGCCGGGCTCAGCGGCAGCAGCGGGGAGCGCGGCCTCGGGGTGGCCCCCCGCCCGAGGCTGGCATGTGCGGGCGACTAGTGCGCCGCCGTCTCCTCCCACTCCTTCTTGGTCGCCGCCGCCGCCGCCTGAGGAGCCGCTGACAGGGGAGGCAGGAGCGGGCGGCCGGGCCCTGGCGGCGCACTCACAGCGCCCTCTGAGGAGGAGGTCTGCGCTCCAGCCGCTCCCGAGTCGCAGACACAAAAGCCCCCAGCGTGGAGCCGCCTGCAAAACCCGCTCTGGGGCGGGCGACGGACGTGGCGCGGCCCCGCGGCTTCCCCTCCCTGGGCTCCCTAGCGCCGCGCGGGGACGGACTTCGGCGGGCGGGGGCCGCTGCCTGGTCCCACCGCGCCTCCCGCCGCCGCCGCCACCGCCTCGCGCTCCGCCTCGGCCCAGCCCCCACGGCCCGCGCGCGCCTCTCGCTCCGCGCCGGGGCTCGCGGGCCCGCGGCCCTCCTAGCCGGGGCGAGCTGCGCGCGCCGAGGGGCCGTCCCGCCCCGCCCCCGCGGCTTCTGCGAGGCAGTGGCATCTCCGAACTTCGTCGGAGACCCCGACGGGCGTCACGGCCTCGCAGCAAGGGACCTGAAAGAGGAACGCACGATCAGAGAAAACTTTCTAAGTGGGAGCTGTGGAGTTCTGGGCGGGCATGTGGACACCCACATTGCCTGACTCCGCGTCCGGGTCTGGACACCTGTTTGTGGAATGCCCCAACTTCAAGTTTCAACGACTTGACTGGAAGAAAGAGCGATGCGAAATTAATACAAGAAAGGAGACTGGGTAGAAGCTGTGAGAAGGCTTGACTTGCTTTAGACGTTAAATTTGAGAGAATCACCACCAATGTACTTGTAGATTGGATTTGATCACTGGTAACATAGCCACAAGTTGAGCTGTGTGACCTAGGGCAACGTACACAACCTCTCGGAGTCTCAGATTTCTCATCTTTGAAAGGCAGTGGAATTACATCTCTGAGGTCTCTTCTAGCTCTGACATTCTTCAGCTTACTCTTAGGAAACTGTTCTCCCTATTTGTCGTTAGATTTTCCAGTTATCCTAGTAAACAGAATCTGTAGGTGCAGATTCAGACCTTCAATCAGGAGAGACTCTGGGTTTATTTTGATGTCAGAATCACTAAAAAAACACTCATTATTCATATGAGGACTTAGACCTAACCACAAAAGAGTTGCATCCTTCTGAAGACCCATATAACCCAATCAATTGCACATACAGATGTAAATTTGAAATGTATAGAATCTTAACAGATATGTAACAGACAAGCACCACCGCAGCAGCAGAATTGGCTTTACAAGACAGGATATGGCATGGCCAGGGTACAAATGTCACCCTTTTTCTAATAAGTTTTGGGGGAAAATTCCTGATTAGAAGATTCAGACTAGGATAAGCTAGGAAAAGTTTTCATATAGGGCACATCTAGGAGAAAGCTCCCACAACTAGAATATAAGCTCAATATAGGCATTTTATCCAGTTCACTACTACAACCTTTGTTTCCTAATAATGACTGGCAAGTGTTCAAAATAAATTTCTTGTTGAATAGATGCATGATAAACAGGCTGGAAGAGGCCCTGGGCAGACTGGATGGACAGGGTTTGGTAAGTGTGATAAAGCTCTAGCAAATTCTAAGAAAGATAAAGCAAATTGGCTTTTATACTTTATCTCACAGGACTGTTGAGAGATGTGAAGGCACTTTGAAAATATCAAGCAATCAATATGGAAATAAAGTTTTTATTATATAATCCTAGTGGAAGGAGAGTGGTTGAGAAAAATCACTGCTAAGAGATTTTGAATTCTTTATTTTAATTCCCTAAAATTAGAGACTCGGATATAATATGTAAATCAAGGGAAATGGATTGGCCTCTTTTTAATGATTCATCAAGAATAAAAAGACCATCTTACTTGACCATGGATTTTTAGATCAATTTGTCTTTCAAATTCTGATGACTCACTTGATACATATCAGAACTACCAGGAGAGTATTCTAAAATTTCAGATCCAAGCTCCTCCCCAGGTTTGCTGAATCAGAATCTCTGGGAATGAGGTCTGAAATCTGTCTTTACACTTTCCAGGTGGATTCTACAGCAATGATTATTGTGTCTTAGACTCCTTATGTCCCCAGTGTGACAAAATTCCTAACAAAATATACCTTCATCTTGCTGTTGTAGTCTTTATCTATGGAACTTGTTTATGAATTTTAGAAGTAATCTAAATCTTTAATCCCTCTCTCATACAGAGAGATGTAGGTAAACCTATTGTTGTCAGGCCTACCCTACTATTCAAAATACATGCTCAGCCCTGACTGGTGTGGTTCAGTTGGTTGGGAGTCATCCTGGAAAGTGAAAGTTTGTGGGTTCAATTCCTGGGCAGGGCAAATGCCTGAGTTGCAGGTTTGGTCCCCAATTGGGGTATGTACCAGAGGCAACCCATCAATAATGTTTCTCCCCCTCCCTTTCTTCCTCCCTTCCCTTCTCTCTAAAAATAAATAAATAAAATCTTTTTAAAAAGTTTTTAAAAATAAAAATACATGTTCAGACCTACCTAAAACTCAATAGTGGGCACAACTTAGACTAGAACAAGGCTCAATAAACTTATTCTATGGAGGGTCAGATAATATTGTAGGTTTCGAAGGCCATATGTTCTCTGTCACAGCTACTCAACTATGCCACTATATTAGGAAAGCAACCATAGATAATACATAAAGATAGATGGGTGTGGTTCGTTCCAGTAAAACTTTATATATAAAAGCTGGCAGTGTACTGAATTTGGCCCACAGTCTGTATTCTGCTGACCCTTAAACTAAAACTTGAATCACGCAAAGGACGTTGGAGCTCAGGGGACAGAGCTTGGCTGCAGATACAAATGAAGGAGACATTACCTAAGAATGGATAAACTCACCCAGAAACAATGAGAAATGAGAGCCAGTCACAGAATCCAGGGAAATACTCACATTTTAAAGTGTGGACAGAGATACAAGGAGTCTGTAAAGGAAAGAGAGAAGGCATGAAAATAAAAAAAAATAGGAGTGTTAGGGCAATCAAGGAAGGAGAGAAATGATCAACGCTGTCACATGCTGCAGAAAGAAGTACTCATTTCTATCTTTAGACATTGTTGGCCTGGAATCTACTTGACCACCTTGTTTTCTTGTATTTTAAAGTATTTTATAGCCTTTGCCATTAGTATTTTACATCTTAAGTTTTACGTGTTTATATTGTGGGAAGCAACATAGTGGAACATTTAAACATAAAGCCTCTATCTAATATAAGTTGGTTTAGATTAACATGAAAACATTTTTTTCAGAAAAAAGAAAATATTGCTCTAAGTTTTATTTTCAAACATTGAAAATCATAGATTTGTTTTAAATTGAATAGAAATAAAAATGAAACCCAATTCTAGGTGTTTGGAAGCTTTGCAATATTGGTTTGAATTCTTTTGTGATATAATTGAAACTGTGCTCAATCTTAGCGACCTCTATATGCTGGTCAGCCACATCCAGCATTCCCTTGTTGACAAATAGAGGGAGTCACAACAGCAAAGTTTGGAAGATGTTTGTATAGGCCAGGATTCAATCCAGACACAAAAAATCACACAATTTAGACAGAAAATATTTAATACAAGGAATCACTATCTTATTTACTTATTTTTAAAATTATATTTTATTGATAATCTTATTACAGTTCTCCTGATTTGTCCCCCTTTGCACTCCTCTATCCAGTACCCCCCATACCTTCGGGCAATCCCCCCACCATTGTTCATGTTCCTGGGTCATGCATATAAGTTCTTAGGCTACTCCATTTCCTATACTGTTCTTAGTATCTCCCTTTCTATTCTGTACCTACCAATTCTTGATCCCTTCCCCCCCATTCTCCCTTTCTCTCTCCCAACTGATAACCCTCCAAATGATCCCCATATCTATGATTCTGTTTCTGTTCTGCTTGTTTGCTTGGTTTGTTTTTTATCCAATTGTGGATAGCTGTGAGTTTATTGCCATTTTGATGTTCATAGTTTTGATGATCTTTTTCTTATATAATTATCTTTAGTATTTCATATAATAATTATTGGTGATTATGAATTCCTTTAGTTTTACCTTGTCTAGGAAGCACTTTATCTGCCCTTCAATTCTAAATGATAACTTTGCTGGATAGAGTAATCTAGGTTGTAAGTCCTTGATTTTCATGACTTAAAATACTTCTTGCCAGACCCTTCTAGCCTGCGAAGTTTTTTTTTGAGAAATCAGCTGACAGTCTTATGGGTACTCCTTTACAGGTGATTCTCTGTCTTTCTGTTGTTGCTTTCAAGATTCCCTCTTTATTTCAACCTTTAAAATAAAGTTTATTTTATTTTAAAGGTTTTAATTATGATGTGTCTTGGAGGGGGCCTCTTTGCATCCATCTTTTTGGGACTCTCTGTGCTTCCTGGACTGCATGTCTACTTCCTTCACCAAATTAGAGAAGTTTTCTTTTATTATATTTTGCTTTCACATAAATTTCCAATTTCTTGCTCTTTCTCTTCTTCTTCAGGTACCTTTATCATGCAAATGTTGTACCTCTTGAAGTTGTCCCAGAGGCTGCTTATAATATCCTCATTTTGGGCGTTCTTTTTTCTTCTTGTTCTGCATAGCTGTTTTTTGCTTCCTTATGTTCCATATCACTGATTTGATTCTTACCTTCATCAACTCTACTGTTGTTTCCTTATAAATTGTTCTTTATTTCAATTAGTGTATCCCTCATTTCTGACTGGACCTTTTTTGTGCTGTTGAGGTCCTAAGTTCCTTGAGCATCCTTATGACTGGTGTTTTGAATTTTACATCTGATAGATTGCTTATCTCCATTTTGTTTAGCTCTTTTTCTGGAATTTTGATCTGTTATTTCATTTGGGCCACGTGTCTTTGTCTCCTCGTTTTGGCAGCCTCCCTGTGTTTGTTTCCATGTATTAGGTAGAGCTGCTATGACTCCATGCCTTGGTAGTGTGGCTTAATGTAGTAGGTGTCCTGTAGAGTTCTGTAGCACAGCCTCCCCTATCACCCAAGCTGGGTACTCAAGGTATGCCCTTTGTGTGGGCTGAGTACACCCTCCTGTTGTAATTAAGCCTTGGTTGCTGTTGGCAGATCACTGGGGGGGTATTTACCCAGGCCAGTCAGCTGCAAGGATTGGCTGTGACCACTTACCACCAACCTCTGCCCTCCGTGGAGGATCAGTTATGCAGGAGCAGGGTGGTGGTGCTCTGATGCAGTCTGTAGCTGCCCACTGAACGTTCTGGCCCTGGGGTTTTCTTGGTGGTGTAGTCCTACCTGATTTGCCTAGGGCCACCCTGCTGAACTATAAAGCAACCTGAGATGGCTGCTACTTGTGCTGGGCTTGGAGATTCCCAGGCAAAGCCAAACAATGAATCTAGGCTGCCCCTGCTAGTGCTGAGCCTAGGGTTCACTGAGGCCAGCTGTTGCTTGTTGGAGAGCATTTAGGAAGCTGTGAAGCATGAGCCAAGACCAGCCATTCTTATGGAAAAGCAGCTTGGGTGGGCCTATAAGTTGAATGGAGTCTCTGGGGATCTTCAAGGTGGGTCAAAGAGTATTAGCCAGGTTGATAGGAATCTCAGATCTGGCATCAGCTTGCTGGCTCTGTGGGGGGAGGGTTTAAAAAAGAGCCGATGGCCTCTGCTTACCTTGATGCCAGATACATCAGTTTCTTCCAGCATGTCATTGGTGCCTTTTAAGCTGCTACCCTGGTGCTTGAGTTAAGAGGGAGTGAGTCTGAGTAGGTGAGTCCTTGAGTGGGTTCTTTAAGAGGAACTGCTTGGGGCTCCAGAAGTTTATTCCATCCACTCAATCCCTGCTGGTTTTTGCAGCCAGAGGTTGTAGGGACTAGTCTTCCTGGCACTGGAACCCTGGGCTGCAGGGCCTGGTGTGGGGCTGGGACTTCTCACTCCCAAGATATCCCTCCCAAATTTTTATCTACCCCATGTGGGTGAGGGACCAGCTGTTCAGTGTCTGCGCCTGTCCTACCAGTGTGCATGGATGTGGTTTCTTTAATTTTATAGTTCTCATACTTCCATTCAACTAGATTGCTGAATGTTCTGAGTGATGGTTGTTCTATATTTTAGTTGTAATTTTGATGTGATTTTTAGGAGATGTAGCCATGTCTGCCTCCCTCACCATCTTGACCAGAAATCCTTGTACAAAGAATTATTAACCCCAGAAAGAAATAGGAGTAGGGAGAGATTGGATGATGAGAAGAGAATGCTAAAGACAATGAGAAAAGCAAATATGTGGAGGATCTACTATCTCAAAAACTAAGATAGAACACCCACAGAAGAGGCCCCCCTCTCTCTCCAGGCTGTGATCCTGACAGCTGTGCACTCTGAGCACAGTGCTAGAGGAAGCTGCTGTCCCTGGCTGCTGCCTGCATTGCAGATTCCTGGTACTGGATAAAATGCCTGCACTGGAAGAGCTGGACCCTGAAGAAACCATGGGTGCTTAGGAGCCTGCAAATAGGAGCACCTTGGAACAGGAAGAAAAGCTCTTCTTCCTGCAATGTCTCTTCAGCACCCTCTACTAACAATGTACAACATCATGCTGGCTGGCAAAGGAAAAATATTTAAAGGGTACAGCACCATTTTTGCAGAGGAGGCAATAAAGGGTACATTGGGGTTGCAAGGCAATAAATTGAGTACTGACACAATGACAGTGTTTACTTTAGCCTAGCAAAACTTCCTATGTGATCTCATAGCAACAGAAACTTTAGTTCTGGAATATGCCTTGTCAAAATTATACTGATTTTTTTTTTGCTGTATTATCCTAAATGTATATTTATTTTGTAAGTTATGATATAGGACATAGTTTTACTTTAAAATACCCTTTGAACTCATTCTATCTAACCTCTTCTATCCCATCCATCAGCAGAGTCCATAAACTCTACTTCCTGTATATTTCTCAGATGTGTCCATGCTTCTCTATCACGACAGCCACCACCCAAGTCTAGCCATTGTCATTTATCTTTTTCTGAATGAATACATTAGTTACCCAATAGTTTCCCCTATACTCACCTTAACCTCTATTCAATCCATTTCCTACTCTGTAGCCACAGTGCTGTTAAAAAAATGTATAGATTCACAACTTTGCAAACAGATGGATAGGAAAGTCCTGTGCATTTTCCCAGCTTCCCCTAATGTAAGCATGGTGTGCTACTCTGGTGCACTACCAAAACCAAGAAACCTACATTGGTGCAATCCATAGAGCTTATTCAGGTCTTTCCTGTTATATATGCAATGTATATGTAGGTCTATACAATTTTACCATGATTTCTAACCTTATGTAACCACCACCATACTCAAAAATAGGAAGATGCTGAACTGTACAATCACAAGATTCTGATACCAGGACCCCCTGTGTTATTACTTCATAGCCACACCCATCCACTTTCCTGATCACTAACCCATCAGTAGCAACCACTAATCTATTCTGCATTTTTATAATTACATGATTTCATGAAGGCTACAAAATGAAATCATGCAGTATGCATCCTTTTGAGATACTTTGCCACACAAAAACTTCCTTGAATTTTGTAAGTTATTGTGTATGTCAATATTTTGCTCATTTTTACTACTTAGTAGTATTTCATGGTATGGATGTACCACAGCTTGTCAAACCATTCACCCACTTAAAGAGTGCTGGGCAGTTTCTACTTTTTTGCTACTGTGAATAAAGCTATTATGAGCATTCATGTTAAAGTTCCTGTGTGAAAGTAAGTTATTTTCCTGGGATAAATGCCCAAGAATGCAATTGCTGGGTCATATGTTAAATCCATTTTTAGTTTGAAACAAACTGCCAAACTATTTTCCAGAGTGCAGTGTGCTCTTTTTTAAAACACACAGCTCATCCTGTCATCACTTTACATAAAACTCCTCAATGGCTTTCCACTTCCACTATAATTAAGGCTAGAGTTTTTAAAACATAGACTATAAGTTGATATGATTTCCACTGATTTCCCCAAACTCATCCTACACCATTCCTCTTGCTATTTATGCTCATTGGCTTTTAAAAAATTTCTTCCAATACTCTCCTGCCAGAGAACTTTGCAAATGCTTTTTCCTCTTCCAGAAATGCTCTTCTCTCTATGCCTAGCCCAATCAATTCAAACTCTACCTTTCATTCTTGACTCAAGTATGTATCTCCTCATTCTCCCTCTAATCTACCTTGGATTCTGTTTTACCTTGTATGTTTTCTTTATCATGTCTCTGTTCAAAATTACTTATTATCTTCTGTGAATATCTGATTAAATTTTGTCTTATCTGCAGACTTTCAAAATTCATGAGAGTAAGGACTGTGCTGACTTTTGCTTATTACTGACACATTTAAGTTGCTCAAAAAACATTTTGAGTGAATGAATAATTGCGAAGAATTCAATGTTAAAGCCTGGACATTCTGTAACTTTGTCTACCCATTATTTTAGATATATTAATCACTAATGTTCAAGATAGTCTGCTAAGCAATAGATTCCTATAGCCAAAGTGTGGACTCATACAAAGTTTACATTAATACATTCTGAAATATATATTTTGGATTTAAGACTTATTTTATAAATATTTCTAGTGGATAGCTTATTGAAAAATAACAAAAAATGATTAATAGAACATTTGTTATTCTTTTTCTTTTAAATACTTTATTTATTTTTAAAGAGACAGGGAGGAAGGGGTAAAAACATGAATGTCTGAGAGAAACATCGATAGATTGCCTCTTGCATGTCCCCAGTCAGGGACCTGGTTCACAATCCAGGTATGTGCCCTTACCAGAATCAAATCAGTGATCTTTTGGTTCACACGAGGGCACTCAGTCCACCAAGCCACACCAGTCAGGGTACAGTTTGTTATTTTTTAAATTATTAAGGAGGCTTGCAAGTGAAGAAAAAGGACAAATGTCTCCATAGCTCTCTCCATCTTGATCACTGTCATACTAACTTGAATACCCTTTGTAACCAATAGCCAAAGACTTGAGTTTAATATAACTGTAAAAGTCCATGGTATCTTTCCTGGGCAGCTGGTAAAAAATACTCATGGTTAAGTGAGGTGCCTCTAGTATCTCTTTGATCTTTGATTCTGAAGACATTGTGAGTCACATACTTCTTATGTGACAGATGATAAAACCAATATGGCAAAATAATGTGGGATTTTTGCCTTGTTTTGTTCTGTTTCTTATAGCAATGGGAAAAGAAGCAACTTTTTTTTTTCAGAATATAAATACTGCCAACATAGGCAGACTGCAACACTGTGGGTGTTTAAGAAATTTTTTAGAGCATGTGGGAATAAGCAAGATATGTGTATATTTGTGAATGAAGCACAGCAAGGCAGGACTACCTAAGAAACATGACAAATCTTGGTGTTAAAACAACAAATTGTAAATATGGAACAATTGGCATTTTGTGAAAATTATTTTAAAAGAGTATGTGCCAAATTTGAAACTTTTTGGTTTGTATGCATGTTTGGAGGGCGGAAGTAGGAAAGGGGAGGCATGATAATGACAACTTTGCACAGTAATGTTCCTTTAAGCCTCCCCATTTTGTGTAGTCTCATTTATTTATGGAAATACAATGTACGTATCCTAAAATCCACAATACTAATGTGTAAAATTCAGTGTATAGTATGTATTTTTTTTAAATATATTTTCTTGATTATACCATTACAGTTGTTCTATTCCCCCCTCATTCTCCTCCACCTGCACACTCCCTCTCCCACCATTCTCCCCCCTTAGTTTAAAACCACGTGTCTCAAGTTCTTTAGATTCTGTATTTCCCCCACTATTCTTGCCCTCCCCCCTATTTTCTACCTACCATCTATGCTATTTTCTGTGCCCTCTCCCCCCTTCTCCCCCTCCCACCCCCCTGTTGCTAACCCTCCATTTGTTTTTCATTTCTATGGTTTCACTCCTGATCTAGCTGTCCTCTTGGTTTGCTTTTGTTTTAGGTGTGGTTGTTAATAACTGTGAGTTTGCTGTCCTTTCACTGTTCATATTTTTCATCTTCTTTTTCTTAGATAAGTCCCTTTAGCATTTCATATAATAAGGGCTTGGTGATGATGAACTCCTTGAACTTGACCTTATCTGAGAAGCACTTTATCTGTCCTTCCATTCTAAATGAAAGTTTTGCTGGATAAAGCAATCTTGGCTGTAGGTCTTTGGATTTCATGACTTGGAATACTTCTTTCCAGCCCCTTCTTGCCTGTAAGGTCTCTTTTGAGAAATCCGCTGACAGTCTGATGGGTACTCCTTTGTAGGTGACTGTCCCCTTATCTCTTGCTGCTTCTAGGATTCTCTCCTTCATTTTAGTCTTGGCTAATGTAATTATGATGTGCCTTGGTGTGTTCCTTCTTGGGTCCAACTTCTTTGGGACTCTCTGAGCTTCCTGGATTTCCTGGAAGTCTATTTCCTTTGCCAGACTGGGGAAGTTCTCCTTTATTATTTGTTCAAATAAGTTTTCCACTCGTGGCTGTTTCTTTCCCCCTTCTGGTACCCCTATAATCCGGATGTTGGAACGTTTAAAGATGTCCTGGAGGTTCCTAAGCCTCTCCTCATTTTTTTGAATTCTCATTTCTTCATTCCTTTCTGGTGGGATGTTTTGTTCTTCCTTCTGGTCCATTCCATTGATTTGAGTCCCAGTTTCCTTTCCATCACTATTGGTTTCCTGTGCATCTCCCTTCATTTCAATTAGTTTAGCCTTCATATGTTCCTCTAATTTGTGACTACAATCAACCAGTTCTGTGAGCATCCTGATAAATAGTGTCTTGAATTGCGCTTCTGAGAGGCTGGCAATTTCTCGGTCGCTTAGAGTTATCAGCTCTGGGACTTTGAGTTCTTCTTGCACTATCTTTTGGGCTGTTCGTGCCTGTTCCGTAGCAGGATCAGAGCCCTAAAGTGTTCACTGGAACAGGGCAACTCAGTTGCTGGGTTGTGACATTGTATGTGGGGGCGGGGTTAAAGAGGGACAATGGCTTCCCGTCTGCTGCCTGCCGCCGCGGCCCCCACCGGTGCCTCAGCCACCACCGTCACCGGGGCACTCAAGTTTCATCCCACAGCATGTGAGTGTGCCACCGCTGTCAGCCCTCCACCACTGGGTTTGCCCCCTGGGGCCTGTGTGGTCCGTCTCACTGTGCGTGAATGTGCGACCACGGTCAGTCTGCCCCACACCCCGACTGGTTCCGGGCTGCCTGCATGCCTAGGTCGGGGGATCTGTCCTGCCCGACCCAGCTCCGCTGATGGCTCCGCCTCCCCGTTGAACGGTTCGTAGTTGTCGGACTTCCGTATAATTCCGTTTTCTGGTCTTTGGGTGTGTCCTAGTTCTCCAGACCTTTGTTGTATTCAAACTTGGCTGTGGGAGAAGGCACAGCGTTTCCATCTATGCCTCCATCTTGGCGGAAGTCCTATAGTATATTATTTTTTTAGTGTATTTTAGTGTTTCACGGAGTTAGATCCTACACAGATCTAACAGAAGGTGATTAGAACCTACAAAAGAAATCCTGTACTGATTAATGGTCACTTCCTATTGTTTCCCCAACTGCCACCCCAACCCCTCCAGTCCTTGGCCACTACTAATTTACTTTCTATCTCTATAGATTTGCCTACTCTGAACATTTCATTTCACGTAAATGAAATCATGCAATATATGGTCTTTTATGACTGGCTTCTTTCACTTTGCATAATGTTTTCAAGGT
Organism: Sturnira hondurensis; assembly: GCF_014824575.4. Taxonomy (NCBI): domain Eukaryota; kingdom Metazoa; phylum Chordata; class Mammalia; order Chiroptera; family Phyllostomidae; genus Sturnira; species Sturnira hondurensis. Next base: position 9,838,489 of record NW_028080827.1, read on the forward strand.
TCATCCATGTTATTTATGTAACAGTACTTTATTACTTTTTATGGCTGAATAATATATACATCGTAGTGATATACCACATTTTCTTTATCCACTTGTCTGTTGATGGACACTTGGCTTGTTTCCAGTTTTTGGTTATTGTGAATAATTCTGTAAATGAACAATGGTGTACATGTATCTGTTTTAATCCTTGTTTTTATTCTTTTGGTTATATATCTAGCATTGGAATGGCTAGCTCATATGGTAATTATGTTTAGCTATTTGAGGAACCAAAGCTGTTTTCCACAGTGGCCAGACCATTTTGTTCCCACTAGTAACACATGAAAGTTCCAATTTCTACATATCTGTAACAATATTTATTTTCCTTAATTTAAATTTTTATAATAGCCATCCTAGTAGGTATGAAGTTGTTTTTCATTGTGGGGTTTTTAAAAATATTTTATTTATTTTTAGAGAGAGGGGAAGGGAAGGAGAAAGAGTGGGAGAGAAGCATCAATGTGTGGTTGCCTCTCATGTGTCCCCTGTTGGAGACTTGGCCCGAAACCCAGGCATGTGCCCTGACTGGGAATTGAACCATTGACCCTTTGCTTCACAGGCCTGTGCTCAATCTACTAAGCTGCACCAGCCAGGGCCTCACTGTGGTTTTGATTTGCATTTCCCCAATGACTAAAGACATTGAGCATCTTTTCATGTGCTTGTTTCTTGTGCCATTTGTATATTTTACTGAAGAGATGTCAGTTCAACTTCTTTGCTCATCTTTAAATTGGGTTGTTAGTATTTTTGTTCAGTTTTAGAAACTTCTTAATATGTGCTTGCTATTAAACAATCTTCACATATTTGAAAATATCTGTCCCATTCTGTAGGTTGTCTTTTCAATTTCCTGATAATGTCCTTTGATGAGCGTAAGTTTTTAATTTTGTTGAAGTTCATTTTTTCCTTTTGTTGCTTGGTTATGAAGATTTACACTCATGATTTTTTTTAAGGTAATTGCTTTCAACTCATGGTAGTCTGGTCCCCCGCCCCTCACCCAAGATTCTGTGTTTTTATTTTTAGAGAGATGGGAAGAGAGGGAGAAAGAGAGGGAGAGGAAACATTAATGTGAGAGAGAAACATCAATTGGTCGCCTTTTCGTGTGTGCCCACCCTGGGAACTGAACCTGCAAACCAAGCATTTGCCCTGATAATGATCGAATGGGTGACCCCTTGCTCTGCAGGACAATGCTCACTGAGTCACACCAGGCAGGGCCATGTTTTCTTCTAAAAGTTATGGTTTTAGCTTTATACTTAGGTTATCGATCCATTTTGAATTCATCTTTGTATATGGTGTGAGGTAGAAGCCTAACTTCTTTTGCTATCACTTTGGGTGGTATTGCTATCTCAACACCTAAGAATATGGGATACGTTTCCATTTACTTAGATGTCTAATTTCTTTCACGATGTTTTGTAGTCACCAGTATTTAACTTTGGTTAAATTTATGCTTAGGTATTTTCAGATGCTATTGTAAATGGGATTGCTTTCTTAATTTCCTTTTCAAATCATTCACTGCAAGTGTTTAGAAATGCAACTGAGCTCTTATACCACACAAGTTTACTGAATTGTGGGGCCATCATGTTTTAAGTGGCAAGAATATATAACAAGTTTCTTTTTCTAACTAGTCTTTAAAGTGGCAGTTTACTTTTTTAAAAAACTAAGATATATTTTTTTCCTACCACACTACTGTTCTTTTCATTTCAGGATTATTTTTGAATCTTATTCTGTCTCCTCTGCCTTCTATTAAATTGATCATGTGTGTTTTACTTCCTTTTCCACTTTAATTATGAGATTTAGAAATTTACATTCTATTTCTATTATTTTAGCACTCTTTAATTTATAACATAAAGTTATTTAATAAAATGGTAGAATTTGACTCAGCTCATTTTTCTTCCAGTCTTATTGATGTCTAGGTTTTATTTCTACTTTGTTTTCATATAAAATTAGTTAATAGTATATTTGTTTTATATGTCAATGCTGATTTAGATTTACCTGTTTTGTTCATCACAGCTTAAAAAAAAGCTTTATTGAGATATAATCATGCACCATACAATATACCCATTTTAAGTGTACAATTCAATGATTTTTTAGTATATCCACAGAATTGCGCAATTATCATCACAATCGAGAACATTTTCATCAGTCTCCACCCCAGAAAACCCCTCCAAACCCAGTAGCAGCCATTTCCCATTCCCTGCAATCTTCCAGCTCTATGCAACCACTAATCTCCTGTCTCTATTGATTTGCTTATTCTGAACATTTCATTAAATGAAATCAAATATGTGGAATTTTATTTTTGTGACTGGGCACTTTCCTTCAGCATGTTTTCAAAATTTATCCTTATTGTAGCACTTATCAGTACTTCATTCCCTTTTTATTGCTGAGTAATATTCCATCGAGTCAATATCCCACATTTCATTTATCTATTCATTAGGCATTTGAGTTGTTTCTACTTTTTGGTTGTTATGAATATGCTGCCATGGGTATGTCCGTACAAATTTTTGTCGTAAACAAGTGTTTTCATTTCTTTTGGATATACCTAGATTTGAGATGCTGAGTAAAGCAGTAATTCTGTTAACTTTTTGAAGAACTGCTGAAAAATTTTACACAGTGGCTGCACCATTTTGTATCTCCAGCAGTAACATGTAAGTATTCTAATTTCCCCACACCCTTGCTAGCATTTGTTACTGTCTTTTTTATTATAGTCATACTATAGAAATAGAGTGTATCTCACTGTCTATGACACTTACATTTCTTGTTCATCATTGCTTCTTGCTCCTCCTATCTTCCTTGTGGATATTTCCTAAAGTACATCCTTTATTGTTCATTAGTAAAAGTGTGTGAGTGGTAAATTCTCTCAATCTTTATGTATAGTTTTGTATATTTAACCCTAATATTTAATGATTATCTGGGCATACAGCTCCATACTGCAGTTATTTTCCTTTGTGATGTTTTGATGTTATCCACCATCATCTTCTTTTGTCACTGAGAAATCTTCTTGGTGCAATCTATATAATCTTTCTTTCCTCTAACTGCCTTTAAGTTTTTCTCTTTGTCTTTGATGTTCTGCAGTTTCACTGAAATGTCTTGGTGTGATTTTATTTGTGTATTTATAGTTTGAGGCTCATGTTTCCTATATCTGAGGATTTCATAAGTTATTTAGTCATCTTCTCTTTGAATATTGCTTATGTATCCTTTAGTCTTTCATTTCAGAATGGCTGTCAAGATGTATTTTGAATCTTAACTTTTTAACACTTTTTAAAATTTAATTATTGTTCAAGTACAGTTTTCTTTTACTCCCATCCAAGCCCAACCCCCCCCCAGTGTTCCCCACCTCCCTCCCATTTCCACCCCCCTTAGTTGTTGTCCATGTGTCCATTATACCAGTTCCTGTAAATTCTTCCCCTTTTCCCCCTGAAATTCCCTCCCCTTTCCCCTCTGGTCACTGTCCCCCTGTTCTCTATTTCAGTGTCTTTGGTCGTATTTTGCTTGTTTTGTTGTTTAGCTTCCTGTTAAAGGTGAGATCATATGGTATTTGTCTTTCACCGCCTGACTTATTTCACTCAGCATGCTGTCCAGTTCCATCCATGCTGTTGCAAAGGGAAGGAGCTCCATCTTTCTTTCTGCTATACAGAATTCCATTGTGTATATGTACCATAATTTTTTGATTCATTCATTTACTGATGGGCACCTAGATTGCTTCCAGCTCTTGGTTATTGTAAATTGTGCTGCTATGAACATTGGGGTGCATAGGTTCTTTTGGATTGGTGTTTTAGGGTTCTTAGGATATAATCCCAGCAGTGGAATTGCTGGGTCAAAAGACAAATCCATTTTTAGTTTCCTAAGAAAATTCCGACTTCTCCCACAACCAAGTTTGAACACAACAAAGGTCTGGAGAACTAGGACACACCCAAAGACCAGAAAACGGAATTATACGGAAGTCCGACAACTACGAACCGTTCAACGGGGAGGCGGAGCCATCAGCGGAGCTGGGTCGGGCAGGACAGATCCCCCGACCTAGGCATGCAGGCAGCCCGGAACCAGTCGGGGTGTGGGGCAGACTGACCGTGGTCGCACATTCACGCACAGTGAGACGGACCACACAGGCCCCAGGGGGCAAACCCAGTGGTGGAGGGCTGACAGCGGTGGCACACTCACATGCTGTGGGATGAAACTTGAGTGCCCCGGTGACGGTGGTGGCTGAGGCACCGGTGGGGGCCGCGGCGGCAGGCAGCAGACAGGAAGCCATTGTCCCTCTTTAACCCCGCCCCCACATACAATGTCACAACCCAGTGACTTAGTTGCCCTGTTCTACTGAACACTTTAGGGCTCTGATCCTGCTATGGAACAGGCACGAACGGCTCAAAAGATGGTGCAAGAACTCAAAGTCCCAGAGCTGATAACTCTAAGCGACCGAGAAATTGCTAGCCTCTCAGAAGCATAATTCAAGACACTATTTATCAGGATGCTCACAGAACTGGTTGATTGTAGTCACAAATTAGAGGAACATATGAAGGCTAAACTAATTGAAATGAAGGGAGATGCACAGGAAACCAATAGTGATGGAAAGGAAACTGGGACTCAAATCAATGGAATGGACCAGAAGGAGGAACAAAACATCCCACCAGAAAGGAATGAAGAAATGAGAATTCAAAAAAATGAGGAGAGGCTTAGGAACCTCCAGGACATCTTTAAACGTCCCAACATCCGGATTATAGGGGTACCAGAAAGGGGAAAGAAACAGCCATGAGTGGAAAACTTATTTGAACAAATAATAAAGGAGAACTTCCCCAGTCTGGCAAAGGAAATAGACTTATAGGAAATCCAGGAAGCTCAGAGAGTGCCAAAGAAGTTGGACCCAAGAAGGAACACACCAAGGCACATCATCATTACATTAGCCAAGACCAAAATGAAGGAGAGAATCCTAGAAGCAGCAAGGGATAAGGGGACAGTCACCTACAAAGGAGTACCCATCACACTGTCAGCAAATTTCTCAAAAGAGACCTTCCAGGCAAGAAGGGGCTGGAAAGAAGTATTCCAAGTCATGAAATCCAAAGACCTACAGCCAAGATTGCTTTATCCAGCAAAACTTTCATTTAGAATGGGAGGACAGATAAAGTGCTTCTCAGATAAGGTCAAGTTCAAGGAGTTCATTATTACCAAGCCCTTATTATATGAAATGCTAAAGGGACTTATTTAAGAAAAAGAAGATGAAAAATATTAACAGTGAAAGGACAGCAAACACACAGCTATTAACAACCACACCTAAAACAAAAGCAAACCAAGAGGACAGCTAGATCAGGAGTGGAACCATAGAAATGAAGAACACATGGAGGGTTAGCAACAGGGGAGTGGGAGGAGGAGAAGAGGGGAGAAGGCACAGAAAATAGCACAGAGGGTAGGTAGAAAATAGATAGGGGGGAGGGCAAGAATAGTGGGGGAAATATAGAATCTAAAGAACTTGAGACACGTGGTTATAAACTAAGGGGGGGAGAATGGTGGGGGAGGGAGTGTGCGGGTGGAGGGGAATGAAGGGGGGGAATAGAACAACTGTAATGGTATAATCAATACAATATATTTTTTAAAAAAGAAAATTCCATACTATTTTCCACAGTGGTTGTACCAGCCTGCAATCCCACCAACAACGGATTAGGGTCCCCTCTTCTCCACAACCTCTCCAACACTTGTTGTTTGTTGCTTTGTTTATGATGGCCATTCTGGCCAGTGTAAAGTGGTATCTCATTGTGGTTTTAATTTGCATCTCTCTGATAGCTAGTGATATTGAGCATCTTTTCATGTGTCTCTGGATCCTCTGTATGTCCTCCTTGGAGAAGTGTCTGTTCAAGTCATTTGCCCATTTTTTAATTGGGTTGCTTGTCTTCTTAGAGTGGAGTAATGTAAGTTCTTTGTATATTTTGGAGATTAAACCCTTGTGTGAGGTGCCATTGGCAAATATATTTTCCCATACAGTTGGTTCTCTTTTTATTTTAATAGTTTTCTTTAGCTGTGCAAAAGCTTTTCATTTTGATGAGATCCCATTTGTTTATTCTCTCCTTTATTTCCCTTGCTCTAGGGGACATATCAGTAAAAAAGTTTCTGTGTAAAATATCTGAGATTTTCCTGCCCATGTTCTCCTCTAGGACTTTAATGGTATTATGGCTTATATTTAAGTCTTTTACCCACCTTGAATTTATTTTGGTGTATGGTTTAAGTTGGTGCTCGAGTTTCATTTTTTTGCATGTAGCTGTCCAGTTCTCCCAACACCATTTGTTGAAGAGGCTATTATTAGTCCATTTTATGTTGCTGCCCCCTTTGTCGAGTATTAATTGGCCACAGAGATTTGAGTTTATTTCTGGGCTCTCTGTTCTGTTCCACTGGTCCATTTGTCTGTTTTTATGCGGGTATTAGGCTGTTTTGATTACAGTGGCCTTGTAATACAGTTTGGTATCAGGTATTGTGATCCTTCCTACCTTGTTCTTCTTTCTCAAAATTGCAGCTGCTATTCAGGGTTGTTTATGGTTCCATATAAATTTTTGAAGTGTTTGTTCTAAGTCTGTGAAGTATGTCATTGGTACTTTAATAGGTATTTCATTGAATCTGTAAATTGCTTTGCTTGTAAATGGCCATTTTGATGATGTTAATTCTTCTAATCCATGAACATGGTATATATGTTTCCATTTGTTTGTGTCTTCCCTGATTTCTTTCTTCAGTGTTGTGTAGTTTTCTGCATACAGGTCTTTTACTTTCTTGGTTAGGTTTATTCCTAGCTATTTTATTTTTCTTTTCGCTATATCGAATGGAATTTTTTTCTTGATTTCTGCTTCTGCTGTTGTTGTTCATTGTTGGTATATAAAAATGCCTTTGATTTCTGGATATTGACTTTGTATCCTGCTGTTTTGCCAAATTTGAATCTTAACTGTTATATTTGTATTTCTATCTGTTTATCTCTCTGTGCTAAATTACCCAGAATAATTTCATCATACCTATATTTCAGTTCTAGAATTTTCTTTAAGTGTATTTGATATGTGATTTAACAGATTTTCAGAAATCCAATGGCTTTTTTAAAATTTATTTTTTAAAGACAGAGGAAGGGAAGGAAAAAAAGGAGAGAAACATTGATGTGACAGAGAAACACTGATGGATTGCCTCTCTCATGTGGCCTATGGAGAACTGAACCCCCAACCCAGGCACACACCCTGAATGGGACTCAAACTGGTGACCTTTCGGTTCACGGTCTGACACTCAACCAACTGAGTCATGCTGGCCAGGGCTGTATTTTCTTTATTTCTAGAAATTTAATTCATTTCTTTTTCTAATATACTTGTTCTTCAAAAAATATACTTTCTTATTTTCTGATGTTTCAATTCTTCCTTTTATATTCTCCACAGCCAGCCCAATGACATTTTAAGAAGTTTCTGTTCTATTTTTCAGTTTCACTTTCTTTCCCAAAATTGGGAATTAAAAAAAAAGAATTCAATTAATTTAAAAAGTTTGACTGGGTTGTATTTTATCTGTTGTTTACTTATTTATGTATTTATTTTTAGTGGAAAGGTTTTTAGTATTCTCTTTATCATTTTTAATAATAATATTAAATCAAAAATTCTTACCTGGATTCGAGCTGAGTCTATGGATGAGTCCATAGCTTTTACACTCCTTACTATGTACTTCCTGAAGTAAGAAATTATCTGGAATAGGAAAATTGTTATTTTCTTGCTGCTGTTCAGTAAACACCAGATGAAAACAATTCTTGCATACTTAAGTAGGCTCTATTCCTACTTCTTGGAGTGGACCCTACATATAAATCATCCTGTCCCAGGATATTAAAAGCCATCATTCTGTACATTGAAAGTTTTCACTCTTATTTTTCCCCAAAAAAACTAAAGAAAACATGGATTTTTCTTTTTTAACTATGGAAAATTTTATTTAAACTGTGCAATCAATCAGTATTTAGACAGCAGTTTCAGAAACATTTTGGCATTTAAATTTTTATTCATTTTTGGCATGACCTGTGGGATAGTATATAAACTACCCTTGGGAGGGGGAAAATACTAGGCAATATTTACTATGATGCTAGAAAAAGGAAGCAAACCCACATTATTAAACAAAATATGTTTTAAGAAGACATTTAAAAGGTACATTCAAAATCAAGGCAAACATGAGCTTTCTTCCTGCAATGGAGTTCACAGAGCTGATCCCCTGAGTCAAGCATAAAGTTAAAATAGCTCAGCCCTAGAGTCCATTAGCAAGTCTGCCAATGCTGCCCTTACAAGAATATTGTATATAGAGTGAAAGGATCCAGAACACCCAGAATATGAAATAATATAACTGACTCCCACTTTCATTTAATTCACATCTTTGAAATAAAAACAGATAAAATCTCACACACACAGACATGAAATTTTGTCCAATAACAGCAACAAACAGACAAACTTAACATATGTCCTCTACTCTACTGATAGGCTAAGGCAATGTGTGTGTATTCAGGCTTTACAAATTTACTGTAACAGGCTCAAGTTGCTAATCATCAGTAATCATTTTCATTTCCAAATGAAACAGAAATATGGAATGTTGTAATAGGAAGAAGAATGTTTAAGGTAAAAATCTTAAATATTTTTGTTGTTTTTTAAAGACAGTTCCATAAAAAATAGACTTCTATAACATATTTTTAAAGACAAAGTTTCTAATTTAGGACCGTGTCTAATATCATTACAAGATATAAATGAGTAAATCTTGCAAAGGTGTCCTAAATCTCATGAATTAAAAGTGATACTGGGGAAAATAGTGATAGAGAATGATACAAGAAAAAGGAAAAATATTTTCTTTGTTTAAAAAAAAAAATCATCGTATCATTCCTCTCAATTGCCTTAAAGGTAGACTTGAATCACCGAGGATAGGTGCCAGGAAGTAATTACTCTATATAAAAATTATTCCAAATAGTTTAAAGAAATGTTAAAATACTTCATAATCTTGAAAAAGTAGATCCGTTAGAAAAGAATCCTAAAAATTCACTTTCTCCTCCCCCATTTACCCCTTTGGGAATAGCTCTCTCCTTAAATCTTTAAAAGCCAAGATATTTAAAAGGTAAAAGACTTAACTTGGTATAAGATGATTTCATGTACAGTACTCTCAAAAGTACTGTAAATTCCCATTTCCCCTTATAGATTTTCCTAAAGTATAGAAGAATGTTTAAATCCCATTCTATGTCTTTTACCAGCCACTTTACTTATTGGAGGGAGTGGGAGAGGGAGAGGCAGAAGGAGACAGGGAGAGGGGGCGAGAGGAAGAAAAAGAAATAGAGAGAGAGGGACAGAGATACAGAGAAAGAAAGAAAGAGGAACACTGATTTGTTGTTCCACTTATTTATGCATCATTGGTTGCTTCTTGTATGTGCCCTGACCAAGGATGGAATATGCAACCCTGGTGTATCAAGACAATGATCTAACTGAGCTACCTGGCCAGAGCCTAACCACTTTCTTCTACTACTTTTTTTGGGTGGATATATAGGAAATGCAAACATTTTTAATTTTAGCACAGGCAAAACATAATTGGAAAGGCTGACTTGTAGAGAAAAAAATTGGTTATGTTTCACAGCCTGACAGAAATGACTTTTACATTATAATTATTTATACTTAAGTTTTTAAGTTTTCAAAGGCACTATTGGTTCGTTCTGTACAACAAATTATCCTCATTACATGACTAGGGAAGGAACGAAAAAAGGTTAATAATTTTCCTACCAAACAAGTCTCAAAATTGTCAAGGAGTAGAATTTAGGTGCTCCGATGACCCGCCATATACTTGTTCTACTATAGATTGTCCCTCAACTTTGCTACACTCCTAAATTAGTGTAAATAATCAATTATGTTGCATTCATATATAAACTATTGGCTCTTCAAATCTAGCATAAAAGGATGACTGATTATCCACCTGGTTTTTTCCTAATTAATAAATTCCTATTTGAATATGGGAGCTACAGGAAAACTACAGAAGATTCTGAACCTGTAGTCAAATAAGGAAATGCCTGAATAGATAAGGATGGCAGAAACAATCCCAAACTTATTTCTCATGCAACGCTAGGCACAGCATCAGTTCTCAGACACCATTTTGGCTAAGAAAAATTGAAAGTTTTAAAGGAAGAAAGAGGGAGGTTAGGAGATGACAAGGGTGAGTGACAGCTCAGTCTCCTAAGTTCTTTTTGTGAATAAACAAATATAACTAGGACAGACTTCTGTCAGCTGGCTGGATATTACCATGTGAACAGGTTGTTCTGATACAGTGGAAGGCCCTATGAGCCTAGGTAATTAAATAGTATTTCTCAGATGAGAAAATGCATCATAGTGGAAATCCAATAAACTTGGGCATTGGACCAACCTGGGTTTATTTTAGTTAAGCCACTTACAAGCTGTGATCTTTGGCAAGGTAGCCATTTGAAAGTCTCATTTTCCCAATTTCCATAATGGGATAATATTTACTTTGCAGAATGTATCAATAGCAGTTTAGAAGGATGGAGTACATGCTTGACATGTCGTATATACAAAGGGAATGGCATTATCCCTTTCTAGACACTGGATTTAGAAGCAGCTGAAAAATGACTAGCATTCTTATCCTTATTCAGAATATTATCATGGTCATTACTCCATGACGGAGATAACTTTATCTCTTTTGTTGAAGGAATGCTGAATATTATGTAGAATTAGAAACTATCCTTCAAAATGAAAAGACTTGAACTTGAAATGATCCAGGAATTAGAATAAATTAGAGCTGTGGAACCTAAAACTTTCTAGGAAAAGGGACAATTGGAATCAAAGAAGAATTACAAAAAGGCTATAATTTCTTAGGAGTTATTCATGTTAATAAGTGAAGGCACTCGCTGAAACTGATGGCAAACTGAGGGGTTACCAAAACGAAAACCAAATAGTCAGTAGCTGCTGAAACTGAAGAAATAAACTCAATTTAAAAGGGAGAAAGGTTGCCTGTTGCAAATATGCTTTCAAAAAAAAAAAAAAAAGAAGAATGAACTCGAGCATGGTCCTGTTCACCTACTCTGAATCCCTCTGAAAGCCCCTATAAAGAGAAAAGGAAAAAGTTCAACTACAAGGACAGTTTTCAAAAATTTCTAATGAAATTTCATAAAGTTAAAGTCAAATATTTAGGAAACTTTCTGTTAAACATACAGAACTGACGTGTTACTTTATGAAGCATGTATTTAAAAAGTTTAAGCTGAAGTGTTTTTACAAGTGATTTAGAGAGAAAGATTAACATACACATTTGGTAGGTCACAAGCCAAAGTTTTCAAAGTTCTGAAATTCTGAAGATGCCCAAGGGATACATGACTTTAGACTTCTAATCTCTGTAATGCCATAGACATTTTATGGGTATCAGAATTCTATAGAAATAATGTATCTGTAGTAGGGAAAATAATGGCCACCTACAGAAGACCATGTTCAAATCCCTGGACTCTGAATATGTTACCATATACCACAAAAGAGACTTTGAGGATATGATGAAATTAAGGATTTTGAGATGGGGAGGTCACCCTCGATTATCCAGGTGGGTTCAATATAATTACGTGAGTCCTTAAAATTGAAGAATCTTCCATGGCTGGCGTCAGAAAAGAGGTATGTTAACGGAAGCAGGATCAGAAAGATGCCACATTGCTGGCATTGAGGATGGAGGGAGGGGTCCTTGATTTTGTCCCAGTGAGACCTGTGTCAGATTGTCAGACAGGAGACTGCAAAACCCTCAATGCCAAGGTAGAGGGTTTGATGCCAAGTCAGGGCACATACAAGGAGTAGCCACTGAATGCATAAATAAGTAGAACAACAAATCGATGTCTCCATGTCTCTCTCTCTTCCCCCCATCACTCTGCCCGCCTCTTGCTCTAAAAGCAATTTAAAAAAATAGAGAACTGGAAGATAATAAATGTGTGTCATTTCAAGGCTACTAAGTTTGTAGTAATTTATTACAGCAGCAATAATAAGATAATAGAGTATCTGTCAGGTAAAAATTCTAGACTGTCATGTTAAACACCTTCAAAGGCCTGAGAAGAGTAAAGCCTGCAAACATACAAATTGCATTAACCTGTGATCTTATATCCTGAGCATAAACCAATTACATGCAGAATTCTATGTATATGTTTTAAACACCAATAAAATTCACAGACAACTGGTTGTATATGGTGCTCTCTCTCCAGAACCCTCTACTCTGTGCTCACAGCCCATAAAAATTATTTTGACTATTAATTAAACCAAAGAAACTTGACCAGAGACCCATGGCAAACTGTCAGAAACAGTCTACAAACACACGTTTAGACTTAGAAAGATCATGACTCTTTCAATACAGCTGGAACTCTGATTTTACATTCAGTATTCAAAATTTACATTCAATGAAATATAAACATGTAAATCACTACAGACACTGCTGAAGTGGAGCCACATCTGGATATTCTTGCATTAAAAAAAAAAGCTTTTAATTCTGCTTTTTTTGTGACATTCTAAATTGTTTCTAAAGGTGTCTCCACATGGACTTGAACAACGATCCTGAGTCATCAACATGAGCAAGTTTCTGGCAGAAGTCCTTAACAAAGCCAAGACATGCGAATGCAAATCGCTGTCATTGTTCCCAATGTTGACACTGCTCTTGTTTGACAGGAAGGCAAATAAAAGACATTTCACTGAAGATCTAATTTCCCTGGTGTGCCAAAGCTAATTTTTTAAAGCCACTTAATAGATAAAATTGTATCCTTATATTTAGGCTAATCAAAATACAAAACTTCAGATTTCATAAAAAATTTTGTTTCACCCAAGGTTCCACTAAAATTTCAGATACCAGGCTCTCTTGATGTAATTAAAATATTTCAATTTTTGGACAACTTTAAAGAGCACATCTACCAAAGTATATTCTACTCGAACAGTGATGTGATTTGTTTGCCTGTTATGTCCCAGTGCTCTCCAGAGACGAGAACATCCCTACTGTTCAAGGGAATGCCTTAAGCCTTCTGAACTAAGTAGGCTACGCTTTAAGCAGGAGGAAGACTGTGCAGGCTAGTTAGTTCAGGGACTGCCATCATAATCTCTGCAATGGAAAAGCCTGCTGATATTCCTGTTGATATCTCATACTTAAGGTGCTTAGAAAAAGATTACATCATTTGGCAAAAACATCCTGTGGCTGAATTGGCAGATTTAATGGAAAGTCCCCATGTGTGCTATTTGTAAAAAGTCTGGGTTCTGGAGAGACATGTTTGTTTGACATAAAAACAAGAAACAACAATTTAATGTACAACTAAGTTTGCTTATATGCGGAGGTAACCTTAAATATCTTTGGTTTTTAAATTTGCTGATAAAAAGTACTTGAATAAAGACACTGATAAATACCAATATAATTGTATTGCTTTTAATTATGTAAACTTAGCCCTTTGATATATTTTGCTACTAAAGCTAACCCTATCAGCCTCTAAATAAATTTATTTAAAATCTGCTCATCTTCACTTACTTACAGGCTAATCTATATATTTTAATGGTCTTTGGTATGAAAATACTGATGAGCAGTATCTTGTAATATTTGGCATAAAATGACATGCATGCATCAGTACTTACAGCAAATACGTCTTTGGAAAAGAAAATAGTTACCATTTGCATATTAGCCCCTTTGGAAAGAAACACCATGAAGTAACACCACTATGAGAGAGAAGTGAGAACCTTCACATTTTAGTTACAATTTTATATTTAAGGCTTCAGAGAAGCTAGCTTTGGCCAAGTGAAAAGAAGTCTTTGCAGTATACTAAATACCTTATTCAATGAGACCAAAATATTTATCTTTGGTGAAAAGACTTTTTTTCTCTCCAACAAGTAGTTTCAACAATTTAAAAATACTTTAATACTGTTTAGTTGAAGATTTACTTGCGGAAGAAAAAAATCACACTTGAAATTCTTTGGAACTTTCTACTGGTAAAGAACTTATTTTAAATGCTTTGGTAACAATAAGGTAGTTAAAATTACTAGTCTATTTAACTATAGCAATCAATATAAACCCTATTATTTTGGGTCCTATTACTGTGAGTTAGTAACTACTTGTGTAAGCTTCATTACCTATAGAGGTTTCTAGTTAATTCAATTGGGAAAAATTATAGTCAAATTTTACTTTCTACTGAAAATTCTTTGGTAAAATGATTATTATGAAAAAAATCTGTATAGAAACAAGACAAAAGGTGAAAAAGTAAGAAATGCACTGGTAAATAATTAGCAAATAGTTATAGCCTAAAGGTCTACAATAACTATGGGCCTACTCATCAAAACCAAACAAACAGAACACTTTTCTCAAGGACTTCAGCTCATCTCTCTAGGCTTTCAAAATGATTTTAATTCATACAGTTCTAAACACATCTTCCATAATCATGATGGATGATGTTTCAGCTGTAGGTATTTTTTTGCCTTTCAATGAAAGTTTAAGAAATAAAATGAACTCTTGTACTCCTTAATTTTAGATACTACGATAAGTAGGCCCCACATACTTCTACTTACAAACCAAAAAGCGCCATACCCTGTCAATTTCCCCATGCTTCCATGAGGCAGCTTAAAAGTAATAAAATGTTCCCTGAGTACAGGAAAAAAAATAACACTAGAATAACTTTAAAAGGAGGTAGTATAAAACAGGAGCTATAAAGGCAGAAGCAGCATTTTTCCTTGCCTCAGATCGTTCACCTAAAGCTCTGCTTTTTAAGTTTTTTTTTTGTCATGAAGCCCATACTTAGATAGTAGCTAAACGGGGACTTTGAATTTAGTTCAGACGTGGTTGCTGGCACTTAATGTTGGTCTGCTTCTGAACACATCCAGTTTGGCACAAGACTACAGATTAAAAAAAACAATTAAAAAATCTATCATCAAACATTGGGATAGAAGATGCTAGAGGTAGGACTATTCTCCAATAATATTTGTTTGATTTTAAGAACATCATTCAACATAAACCAAAGGTTTCACAGGGAAACCTTAAAATTCCTTCTAAAGTGGGGCTCAGAAGTCATTTCCAGATAATTTGAAAAAATATGTTTTAAAGGGTATGGGCCTCCCCCTTCCACACCATGTATTGTGATTCTGTATCCTCTCCCACTGCTGGGCACCTAGTAGGTAACTGTCTCATGACCAAGAGAAGGCCTGTTCTATGTGGCTTAGTAAACAGTTTGCTGATTTCAAACCAGCAAGAGGATTAACTCACTCCTGGAGTTAGCATTCCTCATTCACAGCATTGACACTGAAGGAAGATTAAATAAAAGTACCAAATTCTCATAAGAAGTCATGAAAATGCAAGTAAAGTGGTAAAGTTCTGAATACTAATCCCTAAACAAAACCTGCGGGATAACAAACCAAACACTCTGAAAAGATTTTGTACATCAAAACAGTTACTGATAAGATCCAAGACAGTCTTAAGGCAACTTTCTGTAGTATTCTTGTCCTGAACAACTTCATGAATATTAAAAAGATATAAGGCAAAAAATTTCATAATATATAATGGAAGGCACTGTTACCATGCTAATCTCAGGTTCATTTTACTGTCTATCGTTGCACTTATTTCATGAAATTCCTTTACCCTTTTAAGCCAAGCAGGGATTTTTTTAAAAAACAAAAACCCTAACCCATTCTCTTCAAAAATCTGTTTTCTGCATGGAGTTTTGCTACTAACTCTGGAAATTGAGGACACTTTGCAAACTAGACAGTGCAGCCTTTGGCCAGCTGTCAGGCAAAGAGGAAGACAGAAAAGGCACAGCTCTAGGCAGGTTAGGTTTGGGATACAGCAGACAAAGCATTCAGACTCTAATGCCCAAAACATAAAGGCCCTGGAAGCAATAGTATTCTCTGTATGCTACCAAACAGTTCTTTTCTCAAGAGAAACTTTTTTTTTGTCCTGGTCATTCACTAAAATCAACAGTCCCACTTTTCCTCTTCTTAGTGGTCTGACAATCCTCACAGTGAGAGGTGTTAGATATACAAATCATGTAGAATCATGTTTTTTTTTTAAAAAATCAGAGCTTCAGATAAACACTCTTACTCATCTACCTATATGACTCCTTTGATCACACACATTACACATAGAGCAATAAAAACAAAATACTACTAGGAAGTATCATTGGTTATGTAGCTGAGAACTATCACAACAAACGAGGTAACAAAGTTGTCTTCTAAGTTTGCCATCTGGCAAACTGAGGTAGATAGTTAGCAAAGGGGCTTCCAAAAGTCTTCCCTTTGCTCCAGTGATATATTTTTATAGTCCAGTCAAATATCTTGACTGTCTTTTCACATTGCTGACAATGAAACATTCAAAATATGAGTTTAAAAATAAAAGAAAACACATTCAAAAAAGCTGAAATACCCAATAAGACATCAAGATTTCACAAAAGGCATCGGCTCCCTGTTCATTGTCCTTCGAACAGAATTAAAGGTAAAAATACCTGAACATGACTGTCTAGATTGGGAAATCATTTTTATCAAAGCTTAGCATGGCAGATGGTGGCTGCAGGATGGAAGAGGAAGTTTGCTCAGCATCTGACGGCACTGCAGGGTCTTGACACTTCCTCTTCAAGGGATCTCCACCTGAATCACTGCCAGGGAAGGAACTGGAAGTAAGGGGTGTGGTACTTATAACCGAAGACAGGTGTATCTCATCATTGGACTCATGGGAGAACCTTCCAGAATCCCCGGTCTCGTGGCTGCCTTCACTATTGGCTGAATGCTCAGTATCAGCTGCAACACCAAAGGGTCTTGGGAAGCTGGCTGTCTGACCTGGGGAGCTGGGGGAGTCTTCATCACTAATTAGCACAGTTGTGCCTGGCTGGTAAAAGCAGACCGATTGAGTAAATCTTCTTTGAGGCTAGGCAAAAAATACATAAAACATCATGAATGATGACAAATGCTCCTGAAAAAAAATCAATCTGGCTTAACATATTCTGAGATAGCAAACTGTCCAAGTACATGGGTGAAGAAGGGTCATCATCATAGAGAGACTGCCTAGGTCAGCGGTTCCCCACCAAGGACCGGGAGCACATCAGAATTACAGGGGTAAGTGAGGTATCAAAGGCATCTTCAGTGGGTTAGATGCATGCTCCTGCCCCATCCCTTTCTCCATTGCCCACCACTCCCCACTGAAAACCCCAGTTCTAATTACTATTCCAATTGTCACTTCAGTGATTTCTCTCCATGGCTTTCCATGAAGTCCTGCCCCAAATTAATAAAAGAACACACAGAAAGAACATGAAAACTAAAGTATTCATTTAATTTTCTTCTCTTTCTAATTACTATCTCATATACCATGGGTTGCCAAAGGTTTTTCTCATGTAGGTGGATTACCTGCTCAACTTTTGTCTTCTTAGAATCTTGGAAAAAATGCCATTTTTTTTTGGAGTTGTTTTTAATCACAGGACCATAGCTATTAATTATCAGGTCAGTTCCTCCCTGGAGAAAGAAGGGGGGAATGTAAATATTATATATTTCAGTTTATCACAAGTAGTGCACAAAATGTTTAAATGTTAGGATAAAAGAAAATGATCATATTATTACTATTTCCTTTTTTACACAAGCAGCATACAACAAATTCAGGGTAGTTTTTAGTAATCAAAAAGATGTAGTAAGTTTATCTGTAAGAGAGATGTATATCCTAAATAAAGTATTTGGAGTGAAATATAATGATTCCAAAACTTGTTTGCAAAAGATACAACAAAAAGTATATAGAAATATAGAAATATGATACTGACAATTATTTGTGCATTCATTACATTATTATTTTAATCTTTCCATATGTTTGGAAAATTTAAGAACAGTTGAGAAAAAAATGGGCCCACATATGGAAACAGATGGGGGATCAACTCCCAAGCTAACCCAAGAGAACGGAGGTATGTGTCCTTCAAACTGACTTACCTCTTGGCCTCACTCCAGGCCTCCCCACTTGGCTGTGCCTCCCTTCACATTAAATTCCCTACTTTTTCTCCATGTCTGCCACCCTCCTCTGCTTCTCTGTAATCCTTTCTCATGTCTAGTTTCTAGTTAGCAATGACAGAACTACAGTGTATTTTAGTTCTTTTTATGCCTATTTGAAAGGTTTAGGTTCTAATGTTTTAGATTGATGTGAAATAAATTTAATGGCTTATATCTATCTAGCAAATAAAAGCTACATTAAGTTGTAAACAAAGAAGACAACAGCCCTGACTGGTGTGGCTCAGTGAGATAGGGGTCTGGTTGGATCCCCAGTCAGGGCTCAGGCCTGGGTTGCAGGCCAGGTCCCCAGTCGAGGACATGTGAGAGGCAACTGATTAATGTTTCTCTCACACATTAATGTTTCTCTCCCTCTCTGTCTCCCTCCCTTCCCCTCTTTCTAAAAAATAAATAAAATCTTTAAAAAGAAGACAACGGGAGTATCAAAAATAAATTCATTATTTATTTGTTATATACATAGCACATAGCAGGGGTGTCAAACTCGTTCTCACTGGGGCCACATTAGCCTTGAGGTTGTCTTCAGAGAGCTGAAATAATTTTAGGACTGTATAAATGTAACCACTCCTTAACTGTTAAGGAGTTGAAATTACATTTGGCCCTCTGAAGGCAACCACAAGGCTGATGTGGCCCCAGTGAGAATGAGTTTGACACCCCTGGTATACAGCATTGTGCTAGACACAGGTAGATTGCATCTGTTAAATATAATTGTATAAAATTCAGTATTAGCCCTGGCTGGTGTGGCTCAGTGGTGTGACTCAGTGGATTGAGTGCTGGTCTGCTCAATCCACTAAGCCAAAGGGTTGCTGGTTCGATTCCTGGTCCCCAGTGGGGTAACCAAAGGGTTGCTGGTTCAATTCCTGGTCCCCAGTTGGGGAGCACATGAGAGGCAACTATGCACTGATGTTTCTCTCCCTCTCTTTCTTCTTCCTTTCCCCCCTCTCTAAAAAACTAATTAATGAAATATTTTTAAAAATTCGACATAAAAATCCCCCGATATTTTGATATATTTTCATTATTCTAAATTTTAAAGAAGAGTGGGGGAAAAATAACATAGCACAATTTGGCAAACTTCTTTTCTGTAAAGGGTCACATAATAAATATTGTGGGCTTTGCAGGCGATGTATGGCCTCTGTCCATTTTCCCCCTCATCTTTTTTTCCAAACTATCTTTTAAAAATTTCAAAAACATTTTTAGCTCAGGTGATGGCCATACAGAAACCTGTCATTGGCTGGTCTAGGCTTGGCAGTAGTTTACTGATATGTGGTTGACAGAACATTGGTTATGAGAGCTATTATAATACTGTGTACTATCTAATGTTGCAATGTGGCTAAAAATAATTTTCAGTTGCTGTTCATAATGCTTATCACTGTACTATTGCAAATAGTGGAAGGAACATGAAGTAACATCCCCCAATGACATTCTTTTTTGACTATATCCAACTTTCTCTAGCAATAAAGGGAAGGATCTTGAGACACCTAGCAAGATCCTTCACAGTTTTAAAAATGTCATCCATACCTAGAGTTTTCTGATGGTCAATTCAGTTTAAAAAAAAAAATCAACCAAACTAAGCACACAATGAACAAGAAAAAATTGTCCACCCAATAAATACAGAGCAATTCAATTTATTTTAAATGCATACTAATAACCCTGGTATCTTCATTTGAAACAGCATAGCTCCATAAAATCCCATGGAGTGAATTTATGCATAAGTGAATTTATGCTACTTTTTTATATCTCTTTTATCTTAAAATTTTAATTTTATTTAATTATTTTTAGAGAGATGGGAAGGAAGGCAAAAAAGGAGGGAGAGAAAGATACATCAATCAGTTGACTCTTGCACACCCTCAACTAGGGACCTGGCCTGCGACCCAGGCATGTGCCCTGACTGGGAATTGAACCAGCAACCTTCTGGTTTGTAGGCTGGTGCTCAATCCACTTAGCCAAACCAGCCAGGGTTATCTTTTCCATATTTTATTCTTTTATATGTTCCTATCTTCTTCTTCCCAAATTATTTTATATAAGGAAGGGTTTGAGTAAAACTGTTTCACATTTCATTAAGTAGAATATAGATATTTGACACACTTGACATATTTAGTTGGAGGCAGATTTTACACATATATGAAGATGAACGGAGGGAAGGATTTATGCAGCAAATCGGTCTCATGGCTTGGAGTACCTTTGCATCAATGAAGCTGTTGGGCATCATCATTGGCATTAAGGAGTCTTCACTTTCTACAGCCTCTTCCAGGTTCTTTCCTACCTCATGTCCACTGGCTACAGAGGCATTGGTACGAGATAATGGTTGGGTTCCATTCTGTGCTGTCTTGGAAGATGATTTCCTAAAATATTTAAAGAAAAGAAAATCTAGTTTCATTGTAGATATAGGCAAATGTACCAAGTTTGGCCTATAATCAGAACTTTGTATACAATAAAGTTATTTAATGTTCGCTTCTCACTTATGTTTAGAACTAAGTATTAGATTTTAACTCCAACTCACTGCTGAAAATGTGTATGATTTAAGGAAGCTTCTTTATTTCTTTATCCCGATATCTGCTTATATATAATTTTTACAAACCCTTACTAAAAACCTAATGTTGACAAACTATTATTTTTATTACTGTTGATTATTTATACTTTATGCATAAATTATCATTTTAAAATTACATGTTCTCCTTCAGGTCTGCAAACTGTCACCACTAATGCCACATATTACTTGCCAATTAATGATGGCAAATTTACAGTAGCACTTCTGCAAGATTTAGGCATCACTAAAACACTGTGCATAAGGACTTTATAGAGGAGTTCTTAAAGTGAGAAACTTGACAGTAAAATTAAGCCAGTTCAATATACAAAAAGATGTTAGCACTAACTCTTCTTCATTAACATAGTATCTTTTCTTAGTCAAGTACCAAACAAATATATAAACTCTTAACAACCTAGGCAAATGGAGGGAATCAAGTGATACACATTTCCTAAAAATATGTTTTTACCTTTGCTTTTCTTTTTAATTTACAAAAGAACCTGAAGAAAATAAAACAAAAGCAAAATATATAGGAAGTTAGAAATAGACAAGTTCACTGAATGCTGAGAATTTAGCTGAAGTCAAACTACAGATACAACTGCCTGACAGAGTTCATAGACAATCAAATCTCCAGTTCCTACTTTGTTTTAATCCATGTCTGGAGATATCCAACTACATGATCTGTGGTGATGTGGGACAGTGGTGGTGGGGGGAGGGGTTCTCAGTGACTCAGGCATTTCAGGCTATTTAAATGTGAAAATATTCCAGACAGGAATCCTCTCAATCAGCAGATATATCGGATATATAAGTGTGTCATTTTTCTAAACTGCAGATTACTTTGTGTTTCCTAAAATACTAAAGAAATGAAGAAAGTAGGTGGTTTATTTAAGAATATTTTATTGGCACAGTAAATTTTTCAAATGGCAAGAAAGTAATCTTCCAAGGTGAGTATCTCTATAGCTTTAAGAACTCAACTAATAATACATTTGAAAATGAAAAATCCCAATTACTCTAAACGGCACTTGGTTTCAATTTGCTTCTTGTGGTTAATGTAAGGCAAGTGGTTTTTAACCATTTAACATCTGTAGCAAGGGAAACACACCTACCTGGCTTTACTTCGATATATCAAGATGAGAACACAGATGAGGATGCAGGTCAAGGCTATGCCAACACCTACAGCGATGCCAGTCATTGATTTTTGGTCCAGATGGTAATATCCTGAATAAACTAGAAGGGGAAACACATTTACTCAGAATGAATAAAAATACACATGATTCCATTTATAATTTTCTGACAGATAATTGCTTTTCTATACTTTTCCTTCCTCTCACAGGAAAACTTTTGACACTGTGTCTGAGCAGAAAAGATACATTACGCTTTTATCAGTGATCTCAGGAAAATCAGTTTATCTCTCCATAGTAAAGATTCTAAATATGAGTACTAGATACTGTACTACTATATCAAAGATGAACATCGGTTTACAACTTATAACGCTAACAGGCACAAGGCACAGTTGTTACCTGATGGACCAAAGGATAGCTTTCATGTCACGTTACCTTAGAGTAGAGCTGTATTAGATTAGTTTTCCACTGAACATACTGGCATTTACTTAGTAGCGGTTCTAAACTCTAATGTATGTGTGCTTTACTAGAGGATATGTTAAAATGCAGATTCTGATTCACTAGTTCTGGAGTGGTGGCCATGAATCTGCACGTTCACTGCTGGTCCCTGTACACTTTGAGTAGCAAGGTCTTTTAGGTGTGATATGAGCCTTGCTCTCTCTTTCCACTGATGATAGGGAAGCTACTGTGACTGCTTGCTTCCTGTGTTTAAATCTGACTGCCCTGTTCTTTCTCTCTCCCCTTCCCTGGGTGTTTCTTTATCACTCATGTTCTCTCCCTCTCTCTCACTTACACACACACATCAGTGAGTAACTATCCTTGGAGGAGCTATGAGCCTTTAATTCTGTACTCAGTTCATCTGGCATTTCCTCCATTTCAAGTTGCCTCCCACTCAGACGCACACACACACAGATGCCTACTCCCCTAGATGGGAGGAAAGGGAGGTGTCTAACCCTGCACCACAGCGGGTCCACTTTCCCTCTGAACAGGACAGTTGCCCTGACTGGAGTGAAGGTGGCTCTTTAAACATATTTTCCCCAACTGCTTTTCTTGAGAGAAAGAACATTCTCTTTGGAAAGGCTGTTTTTCTGTGGTGAAAACTCTTAATGAAAACACGCTCTTCTGAGCTTGAACACCACAGCCACCACTGCTGTTTATTTCCATGGAACCTCCCAGGAAGCCAACTCCCATAGTTCCAGGTGGTGTGGCTCATCTGTCTTGGTGGCTGAACAGCTGGGAAGAAAAATAACTGGGACACAGTTGAAAACTGCAGTTAATTCTGAGGTACATTTGTCTTCTTCTAGGAGCGCAGAGAAGATCCAGGCAGTTCACTGACAACAAGTCAAAGAATTGAGTACAGGTTTCAGGATATGGCCATTGTAGGAGTGGACATAAAGTGCAAGCAGCTGAAAAATATATCTTCCCTTAAGAAAAATCAGTGACTGTGACAGTATACAGACCTTTGCTATCTGCAGAATCTAAACGCTTGGGCCTCTGATTTGATTCAGAACTTTCCTTTGGAAGCACTGCCAGCTCTACAGAATTCGAAAAGGGTCCTTCCCCCACTTCATTGGATGCAGATATCTTGACAATGTAGACATTTCCTGCCACCAGGTTTTCCAACAAAGCCATGGTGATTGCCCCTTTTAAAAATATATCAATGACAAATTAAGTAAATGTTGTCTTTTACTCATTCTTTCAATCACACAATCATAGTGCTTTGTTTTAAAAAATATTTTGCTGATTATAAAAGTAACACATTCATTTAAAACATTCTGGAAAAGTAAAGCTAAACATAAATACAACAACAATTTCCCATTATTAATATTTGGTGTATCTGTATGTGTATCTGTATCACACACATGTGAGTACATATTTACTACATGCATGTGTCTATCCTAGAGTTTTTGCTTCCCCTACATAACTCCCTGTGATTTTGTCTTAGGAGTAGTTTTTAAGATCAGCATGTCTTTTTGTTTTGTTATATACAAGGTCTGTCCAGAAGTATCCAGCCATGTAATATGCAAGAGACCCATTTGAGGATGATATAAGATACAAGATAGTACACAGGACACTGATGCCTCATTTGCCTTCAAAGTAGGCACCTTGGGACCTCACACACTTCTTCCCAATAGCTATCAGCTGCTCCATCATATTTTCCTGAATCTTATTGATTCTGACATCTCTTTCTTTCAAACGTGATTTTAATTTTTTGGAAAAGCCAGAAGTCACAGGACACCAAATATGGGCTATACCAGGGCTGAGTTACCTGGGTGATTTGATGTTTTGCCAAAATACTAAGCACAAGACGTGATGCATGAGCGGGCACACTGTCATAATGAAGCTGCCAGTCACCAGGCGCCCATGGCTGCAGCCTTCTGAACCATCCAAATAGTTCCCACAGAGGAATGTTCAAGCTTAATGCAAAATGTGATGCAGATTTTGAATGTGATGGCCACACTGTACACATGCTCACTAAATGGTTTCTACCTCGCCACTGACTAGTACAGTGAAGTCGTCCTTGTTCACACATGTGCATTCCAGTCCACTTTCTTTGGATGCCAGGTTGCACCAATGTTATACAGACCATTCTCATTATATTATCAATGGCTGGACTTTTCCCGGACAGACCTCGTGTGTATGTATGTGTACATCTTTAAAACATATATAAAATAATGTATTTATAAAAAGTTTTATATATTCATATGTATATAATGTTTTACTCTTTACATAGGTGTGGATACAAACAGCATTAAAAACATTTTACTATGAAATAGTTCAAACATAGGTAGAGAGAGAATGGTATAATGAATCCGGATTCAACAATCATAATTAGATTTTAAAAATCCAATGTAAGAGTCTTTTTCTTCTTTTGGAAATGTTTTAACTACTTATGGTAAAGTAGATAATCTTGACCTTCTTAAATTAGAAAGAACACAATTAGGTTTTTTAATTTAATTTTTATTTTTTTAAAAAACCAAGTCTCTCTCTCTCTCTCTTTTTTAAGATTTCATTTATTTATTTTTAGAGAGAGGGGAAGGGAGGGAGAAAGAGGCAGAGAAACATCAGTGTGTGGTTTCCTCTTACATGGCCCCCACTGGGCACCTGGCCTACAACCCAGGCATGTGCCCTGACTGGGAATCGAACCTTTCAGTTTGCAGGCCAGTGCTCAATCCACTGAGCCACACCAGCCAGGACATAAAATTAGTTTTGAAAGTAGGAAAGTATTTTTCACCCTTCCTAATCATTATCTAAGATATCTTGAATGTAAATAAAAGAAAAGGCCAAAGTTATGTAGAAACCTCAGAGTCCTAAAGACTTAGACCTAAGATTAACTATCAAAACTACCACCACCAATCTGCCTAGCATCTACTTCTCTCCAAAGATAATCTTCATTTGAATTTATATATGACACTTAGTATCAAAAGATATTTTCTCTGTTGATATGACTGCTAAGAAGGATTTCTATTTGGGCACTGCTATTTCTTGAGAAGTCTTTATGCTCTTGTTCTGTCACTGTACTGAAGAATTTTTCTTACAAAAGGGTCTCTCACTTTAGGAATTAATTCTTATGTTAAGAAAGCAGATGTAATAGAAATTCAACCAGCAAGTTGTTCTATGACTGAATTTGTGCATGGGTATTCACAGGCAACTTAGCTTTACTATGGTGATTTCATCTTTTTCCTGACTCAGAGGATCCTTACAATAGCTTCAGAGAGTTTACGATAACTTTTAGCAGTCACTTCTAGGCCAGAGCTGACTATTGTGATGCACTTGTAAGAGTATATTTAATTATGCAAGTGAAATGCAGCGTGATCTTAGAGCTGAGGACATGATTCAGAGGCTACCTCTGCAGATTCCATGGTGTGAGGCAGCTGAACCAAGTGGCAATATGAGGAGCCAAAAACAGCTTGTTTTCATATTCTATGGTTTCAACTTGGCCTGAGGAGAGTGTGAGCTACTTGAGCACACAGCTGCTAAATAAACAAACTTACCCCTATTTAGAATCAGGAAAAGCCTTCCCATTCTTACTGTGTTGTTAGGCAGGTGAATTAAAAAAACAGATGTATTGTGACATGTTACCATTAACTAGGAGGAAGAACATTTCAGCAAATAAATTGAGCTTCCATTTTATCTTAGAATACTTTACATTTAATTTTTAAAAGTGCTAGGCAAACTAATCACTACATGAAATTAAAAGTCTTTTAATTTAATTTAAATTTTATAAGTGGATGAGCTGAGTGTGTTTTTGTACACCTATGCTCCCCTTCCTTAGACAAAGAAAGGACTGTAAGATTCTGGTTCTCCTATGAGCACACTCAAAGCAGTTTCCAAATATTAAAGTGAACTGACTGTCCATATATTTGCTCAGCAGAATGGCTCAATCTTGGTATGATTATTTTAGTCTACTGCCTTTTATGTGTGTCTGAATCTTTAGCTAGACTAGGAGTTTCACAAACCAGACAGTGTAATAGGCTCAGTGTCGTATCAACGTTCATTAAATGCTGGCACACTACCAACTAAGTAATTTGTGACTTGGGGCACGTTACTGAACTTTACTTTCCTCATGGGGGCAGTAATTCCCACCTCATGTAATTATTATAAAAACTAAACAACCTACCACTGCCAAGTGCCTGACAAAAGTGTGCACTCAATGAAAGTAAGTCTGCCTTACCTCTGACCTCCTCTCCTCTCCCCTTTCTAGAAGACAGAAAATTTCTTTCATGTTTGAACAGTGTAATATTAATGAACAGCTAGCATAATGACTTGTGCAAGACAGTTCTCAGTAAATGCTAACTGAACTTACATTAAAATATAAGCTATTTGTTACCAAACTAGTGTTCATTTAAAATGTAAAAGCAAAGGCTAAGAAGCATTCACTCCAGAATCATGTCTCAGACCTTTCTATCTTTCATCCATGTTCTCTAAGTGATTTTTTTCAGTTCCACGGTCTTTTTTCTATTTAAAAATTTTGTTTTCAATTACAGTTTGCATTCAATAGTATTTGTATTACTTTCAAGAGTACAGCACCGTTCCACAATCTTACATTCATCTACAGTGACGACTTTTATGTGATACCACTAGTCCCATTTACTTAATCCTTCCACTTGTTCAACCTCTACTAAAAGGCATCTCAAATTTAACATGTTCAAAACCAAACTTTTGATTTTCCCCACCAATTCTGTTTTTTACATATCTTCTGCAGCAAATCTAGTCAGCTGTTCTTTCAAATTATGTTTTAATCATTTCCCATTACATTCTCCATTATCACCCCTGTCCGAACCCCTACTAATTCTCACACAGATACTAAGTAGTATTAAATAGTTTCTAACTTCTACTCTTACCTTCTTATAATAAATTTTTCAAGCGGTTGCGAAGAGTAATCCTTTTATATTGTAAATCTGATCAACAGTCTCCAATGTCTTCCTTCACTCTTTGAATAAAATCAGTGGTCCTCAGATTCTGCCCTGTAAGACCTGCCCTTGGTTACAACGATTGTCACCCTTGCCAACCCCTTCATTTCCCACTGCCTGCTCTTCCCTCCACTCTAGCTGTCCTTGCCTTCTTGTTGTTCCTTTAACATGCCAAGCACACTTCTGTTTCAGGGCCTTTGCACTTCTCTCAGATAACTTCATGGCTCTGCTCCGATGTCACTTCTTCCAAAAGAACTCACCTTACTATCTCCATCACTTTGTCTTTTCCCCTTACTGTAGTTTTCTTTACAGCACTTATGACACTACCTGAGTATTTTTATATTTGTGAGTTTTCTGAGATGTAAGCTCCGGTGGGGTAGGAACACTGTTTTGTTCACTGTGGTATTGTTAATGTCTAGAGAAGAGCCTATCACATACTAATCATTCAATAAGAATTCATTTGATCAGCCAATCATGTTCCTACTTTTAGTAGTTTAATTTATTTGGCAAATGATGAATTAAATGGATTCCCTCAGTAAAGGACTTTAATTTCCAATGTGACTCTAACAAGAGAGATAATAACATCATTTCTCAAATTTACTTAGTTATGGAACTTTTTTTAAAAGACGGGTATGTATCTTTACCATCTTAGGAAACTCATGCTATGAAGAACAGAGTTCAGGAACTGCTGTAGTACAGCATAATTTCCCACAGTGCATTTTAGATTTTAAAATAACTGAGTAGTTTAGGCTGATTTACTGTACTATCAGCAAGTGTAAAGGCTCTAATTTCTGATCCTTTAAATTACACACAAGCATACTTTCACATCACATTTTTGCTCAACCATTTTAGCATGTACAATTTTAGCCATGAATATCATATGGTCACCAGGAACATTTTAAACATGTTTTAACTAATGAAAAAAACTTATTTCACTTGGCAATAAATATGTGAATTTATTATATATAAACACAATATGTAAAGATGACTAATAAATATATAGGGAAGAAATATTAGTATTTTTCCTCTTTTTCACCTCCATCTTTTCCTATACCTTTACTAAAACAAAATACTATCTTTTTAGGCAGATACAAATGAAGAGCTGAAGGAAGTATGTGGTCATGTGATTAAAATTCTTTTTATTTTGACTTCCGCCAAGATGGAGGAATAGGTGAAAACACTGTGCCTTCTCCCACAACCAAGTTTGAATACAACAAAGGTTTGGAGAACAAAGACACAGCCAAAGAACAGAAAATTGAATTATATGGAAGTCCAACAACAACAAACCGCTCAACCAGGATGGTAAGAGGGGCAGAGCCAGCAGCGGAGCAGGGCCCGGCAGGAAGGATCCCAGACCTAGGCGCACAAGTAGCCTGGACCCAGATAGGGTGTGGGGCAGACTGACCGCAGTCGCACATTCGCTCACAGTGAGACCACGCAGGCCCCAGGGGGCGAACCCAGTGGTGGAGGGCTGACAGCGGTGGCACACTTGCGTGCTGTGGGATGAAACTCAAGTGCCCCGGTGACGGTGGCAGCTGCTGCACCTGCGGGGGCCGCCGCGGGAGGCGGCAGACGGGATGCCATTGCTCCTCTTTGATCCCGCCCCCACATACAGCATCACAACCCAGTGACTGAGTTGCCCTGCTCTGGTGAACACCTAGGGCTCCGATCCTGCTACATAACAGGCATGAACAGCCCAAAAGATGGCGCAAGAAGAACTCAAAGTCCCAGAGCCGATAACTCTCAGCGACCGAGAAATTGCCAGCCTCTCAGAAACACAGTTCAAGACACTGTTTATCAGGATGCTCACAGAACTGGTTGATTATAGTCACAAATTAGAGGAACATATGAAGGCTAAACTAATTGAAATGAAGGGAGATGTCCAGGAAAGCAATAGTGATGGAAAGGAAACTGGGACTCAAATCAATGGAATGGACCAGAAGGAAGAACAAAACATCCCACCAGAAAGGAATGAAGAAATGAGAATTCAAAACAATGAGGCGAGGCTTAGGAACCTCCAGGACATCTTTAAACGTCCCAACATCCGGATTATAGGGGTACCAGAAGGGGGAAAGAAACAGACACGAGTGGAACACTTATTTGAACAAATAATAAAGGAGAACTTCCCCAGTCTGGCAAAGGAAATAGACTTCCAGGAAACCCAGGAAGCTCAGAGAGTGCCAAAGAAGTTGGACCCAAGAAGGAACACACCAAGGCACATCATCATTACATTAGCCAAGACCAAAATGAAGGAGAGAATCCTAGAAGCAGCAAGGGATAAGGGGACCGTCACCTACAAAGGAGTACCCATCACACTGTCAGCAAATTTCTCAAAAGAGACCTTACAGGCAAGAAGGGGCTGGAAAGAAGTATTCCAAGTCATGAAATCCAAAGACCTACAGCCAAGATTGCTTTATCCAGCAAAGCTTTCATTTAGAATGGAAGGACAGATAAAGTGCTTCTCAGATAAGGTCAAGTTCAAGGAGTTCATCATCACCAAGCCCTTATTATATGAAATGCTAAAGGGACTTATATAAGAAAAAGAAGATGAAAAATATGAACAGTGAAAGGACAGCAAACACACAGCTATTAACAACCACACCTAAAACAAAAGCAAACCAAGAGGACAGCTAGATCAGGAGTGGAACCATAGAAATGAAGATCACATGGAGGGTGAGCAACAGGGGCGGGGGAGGAGGAGAAGGGGGGAGAAGGTACAGAAAATAGCATAGACAGTAGGTAGGAAATAGATAGGGGGGAGGGCAAGAATAGTAGGGGAAATATAGAATCTAAAGAACTTGAGACACGTGGTTATAAAGTAAGGGGGGGGAGAATGGTGGGGGAGGGAGTGTGCAGGGTGGAGGAGAATGAAGGGGGGGAATAGAACAACTGTAATGGTATAATCAATAAAATATATATTTTAAAAAAGACAGAAAAAAATCCGTGAAAAAAATTCTTTTCATTTTATTTTATTTACCAAAGATTTTAAAAAAATTATTATTACTATTTTTTAGATTGAGGGGAAGGGAGAGAGAAAGAGAAGGAGCAAAACATCAATGTGCAAGAGAAAAATCTATTTGCTGCCTTTTGCACACCCCCAACTGGGGACCTGGCCCACAACCCAGGCATGTGCCCTGACTAGGGATCAAACTAATGACTTTTAGGCTCTTAACCTACTTGAGCCTCACCAGCCAGGAATGATTGAAATTCTTTATTAATATTTATAAAATAGCACATTAAATCAGGTTAGTCACTCAGTTAAATGTATTATTGATAAACTGTTTTGGAAATAAGAATATTATGGTAGGTTGTAAAATTAATACCTCAAATAAATTCTATATCCACTATCTCCACCTGTGGACAGTCCTCTGTCATACTAACTGTGGACTTGCCTACATGATTTGCTTTGCCCAGTGGACATTAGCAAATGTGACACGAGCAGAGGCTTGCAAAAGCTTTGTACATGGGGATTCCTCCCTCTTGTTCAGATGTTAGAACTCTCTCTTGATGTTTTTAAGCTACCCACACTCTTTTGAAATTGTGAGATAATTTACAACCTCATGAGTGACCTGAGGAGAGAGCATAAGACCTGCCCAGCTGATCCCAGTCCAAACTGCTGACTCACTGAACTGTGAGAAGGTAGAGGGACTGGTTTTTCAGCTTGGTTTGTTAGGTACCAACAGATAACTGATACAACTATAAAATTGTATTGCTGGCAAGTACTTGTTACTTTCCTGTCTCTTCAGAGACTAAGAAATCACTACTTAGTGGGGCTTCTGCTTAATGAAAAATATTATAAATATACGACTATGAAAACTCCAGCTAAAGTTACCATTTGTTGATTTTACAATTGCATAGTTTATTACATCCACATAGTGCCTTTAAGTTTATTCTCTTAATTGAATAAATATTCCCCTTAACAGGTTAAATGTACATGGAATGCTTAGTACTATAAAGTGTTTAGAATATGTAGATGGCCAACAGATTTTCTTCTTGAAATCCTTCTTAAGCTTTTAATTGCTTGGCAAACTGTTCTTTTCTCAGCATGCACATCTGAATGAAGAAAGTGCCAAAATAATGAAGTTTTACAATTTATGTCATGACCCATCTAAAAACTAGCATGCAGGACTTAATCATATGAAAGATTAAGAAATTTGAAGAGGATATACTGATAAGAGCATGCAGTAAGAATGTTAAAGATTTTAGAAATCAGTTTTGCTCAGCTAAAAAAAATTGTGGTAAAAAATTAAATTTAGTGTGTAAGCCCTAATAAGCCTTTCCCTATACTTAGAGGTCAGTTGATTTGCAAATGAACCATTTTAGTAGCTGTACAAAGGTCTTCTCCTTTAAGCCAGGTCCTCTTCCACTGTTTGTTTTTCCAGCACAAGCATACCACTACCAGAATCTCATAATCACCTATAAAAATCTTCCTTCCCTTACCTCTCCCTCCCTCCCTATGCTATCAAGTCTTTCAACCATCCTCCCCTTTCCATTTCAAGCCTCACCACCCTAATCCAGGCTTATTATCTCTTTCCTGGACCATCACAATTGCTCCCCAGTCTCTTTGCATGACTCTTGCCACCTACCCCTCCTCAATCAAACTTCTATTCACAACAGTCAGAATGATTGCTCTGAAATGCGAATCATATACTCCTTCTTCAAGTATGTCAATGGCTTTCCACTGCTCTCTGAATAAAACCAAAATCCTTAATAACTTGTAACTTCATAAACATAAATTCAAAACAAAGTCTAGATCCCTCTTTCCTTTTGTTTCCTTATCACTAATAATGTTACTTTTCATCCTCTTTGGCAATTTACGATCATATTTACCTTCTCGGTGTAGGACCTGCCACTCTCCTGCAATCCAGGCCTTCCTCGATGCATATAAGATAGTATAGCGTGTCACAACTGTCTCTGGGCCATCGGGGGGTTTCCAAGACACCAGAGCAGTGTCATCTTCTATCAGCGTGACTTTTACTCCAACTGGTGGGCCTGCTGGTGCTGTGCACACATGTAGAAGCAGAAGGTATTAATAGGATAAATGGCCCTATACACGCAAATACCAGGCTAACAGAGTGACAGGCGTAGAAAAAAGTTTGAAAAACTAGGAACCACTATATCCGCATCTGAAAAATCACAGCTTTTACCAATTAATAGTGATAACAGTAAAATACTACTTTTCTTGAAAGCTAATTTCATTTTTATAATGTTCAAAACATTTAAAAAATATAAAGGAGATAGAAGATTCCTAGATGTGGAATTACTAAGTCAGAGGTTGAAAGCATTTTTAGGTCTCTTGACATGGTTTTGTCAAACTGATCCCTAAATAGGTCTCTAATCCCACCAGTAGCACCTGCTCATTAGATATCGAGTCTTTCCCATTGAGTATTGAATCTAAACTACATTTCTTACTAAAATGTATAGAATATAGATTCAACCGGATCTAGAAAGCCACTGAAGAAATACTTCTGAGACCAGAAACACTCAGTTATTCTCCAAAACAGTTGAATCAGTGAGTTTAAAGGGCAGGCTTTATACTAATAGTTTATATCTGTGAAAAGTATTCAAGTCTTAGGATTTTAATTGATCCCATTTTTAATGTGAGGTAAAAGTGTGAAGAGCTGGTTTTGGGCATCATATAGCATATGGAGTATTGTTTAAAACATAGCAAAAAAGCTCTTGCTCACTGAAACAAATGTCCTTTGCTTTCTTTCAGCATAATTAAAATGGAAGTCCTCATATATCATCTAATCCTTCACCCTCATTCTAGAGAAAAGGAAAAGCAAGTTTTGGAGGCAAAATATCTTAGAGTCACAGGTAGGCTATACAACTGGTGCTCAATTAGGTGGTATATCTATGCATGGTGCACAGCACCAAGCTATCATACAGAGACAGAGGTTCTAATGCAGGCTCCTAACACAACCATTATTCACTTATTTACGTTTAAAATGATTTCAGCACAGCCTTGAATAGCACAAATGATTTTAACCCATTTGCTTGTGTAATATGTACACTGAGAGGGGAAAATAAATTTAATAAAGGAAATGAAATCTCAAATGTTAAAGAACAAAACAAATCAACAAAACAAACACAACATCACATCAACTGGTACTGGCAACCAAGGTAGTGTTCTCCTCAAAATGATGTATACATTTTTTACACATTTAGATAAAACCCAAAAGGCAGCTGCCTTCCTTACCTTCTGGAAGTGTAGAATGGTAGACGACGGGGCTCCAGGGACTTGAAAGTTGATCCACATGCAATCGAACAGCAAATTCATATTTGGTGTTTGGTTCTAGACCTTGAACCAACATGTGGGTTTCTGATCTGCAATGATGAGCAATGAAGCTTTAATGCTGTGAGCACACTGTTTCTCAAAGACTGTCAATATGTCCAATAAATACAGGTAGGGAGGGCACATTTAAAATTATTTTACACTAAAAGAGCAACCTAATTTGACTATATATGACGTTTGGTATTATCTTATAAAAATATGCCCACAAATGTCCTAATACAAACAAATTTCCTCTGAAATGTTGGAAGTCAAACTATGCTTTTAAATCATAGTGACAGGCATCTTTTTATCCATAACCTAGAAAACAGAATGACCAGCTTTATTTTTTGATGCCAGAATGAAAATTATCTTTCATTATCTTTCATTCTGGCATCAAAATTATCTTCCATGCTTTTCTTTAGCCACATGAAAGTTAAAGTAGCTTCTTGCTCAATTTTGTTGTATGAGGCTGAGGAAACAAAAAAAAATCATTTCCAAAAATTAAATGTCAAAAACTGCATTTTCAGAACTGACAATGGTAAAGGTGAAACAAAAACCCAGATGTTTTATAAGCAAGGTAAGTCCTAAGACAAATGCTTACAGCTGAAGCTCAAGCTAGCCCAAGATGGTAAGAAGTATGAATGGGGAGGGGAACAAAGGAAACAACCATTAATAGAAGCTACATACGTTTGAATATACAGAACCAAAGAAGCATTCTGCAGGCCGACAGGGTTACAGCGAATGGTGTAGTTAATTATTTGTGCAGTCGTGAACGCAGGCCTCCTCCAGTGCAGGAAGATGGAAGATGAGGTGTTAGCCTTCGCATAGAGATGGTGGGGCGGTGGTGGAGGAGGAACCATGCGATCACGAACAGCTATTGGAAAAGACAAGGTAGATTTACCGCACAGCATAGCATTTATTGTAAAAAGTGGTAAGTGGTAAAACCATTAACACCCCACCCGGTAAGCTAACTTTAGGTCTTTCTTCCTTGAAAGGTTTGTAGTAGTCTAGAGATATACTACTCAAACCTGAGCAATTCTTCCATGAGTTAGAATATAAGGAATAAAATATTACCAATACACAGATTGTAAGGCAGAAGCATAGAGAAGTCAAGCTACCAGCCAAAGGCTTTCAGAAAGCCCGCAGTGGGATTAAAACTAGACCTGTCAACCCACTTTAGTAGCAATAAAATCATACAGCTCTTAGCAATAAAACTGAACAGCAACTGGAAGAAAATAATTAGCCTTAAGCTTAGAGCAGATGAAACAAAACTCAGTATATGTAGGTGTTCAGGGTTATTTTCCACGTTAAATTTCTTATGCTCTTTTGCAGGCAAAAGAAAAATAGATTCTTATAATTAAATACATCACTTAAGTATTTACTTATTCGAGATACTATCTTAGGTACCCTGGAGAATATAAAGCAATCAAACCAATAAGGGTTCCAAGCAGTAATGAGACTTAGAAGAGGAGAAACAGGAGTATGAACCATACATAGTGAAAGAAGCTACCATAACTCTACTTACACACACATCCTGGGGTGCTGACTGTCTGATCTGCCTGGTAACCATCTTCTACGTTATTGTAAGCCAGCAGCCTCACATGGTATTTTCTTCTGGGGTCTAAAAAAGAAACCAACAGCTAATGACTAGACCCAGCCATCTATATACAAACAAAGGTTCTAGAACCTTTCTAGATTTGGGGTTTTAAATCTTCTGAATAAATACCACATTTAAGTAAAATAAAATTTTCTCTCTCCCTGCCCTACACAATGACTCAGCAATTCACCTTAGTATGACACTGCTATTGTGACTATCAATTATTTAAAATCTTACATTTAACCTCACTTCAAACAATAACATTACTATAACCGCTCTTCCTCCTCTTCCTCAACTGAGCAGAGATGGATTCTTGCTTTTAAAAGACTTGGGTTTATGTGATAAGTCATTTCTAAGAATTTACACTGTAGTTTTTGTTTAGTTACTTGAGAGTAGTTTATTAAAAGTATGAAAATCCAAGTCAGATGTTTTCCCCCTAAAAGTTAAGGAGAATTACAACATACTCTTTGGTCATCTTTTAGTACTGTACATTTGAAAATCCTTAGAGAAGTGTGTTATTTATTTCTAAGTATGCCCTTACCCTAAACCTGTATTTTCAAGTTGAGAGCTAAATTCTGCAAGAAAGATAAGCTAGAGCTCCCTCTACTGGTATTTATTAACTAGCACAATATGAAAATGAAAGTCCATCTCATGCTTATAAAACAAAACAAGAAACAATTTCTGGACTTTGAGAAAATGATTATAAAATTTAAATACTATACTTTAGTAAATACACAGGAAGTTTAATGATACTGGTAAATTTAAGTGTAACAATTTATGATAACTATAGAGCACTTGCTTATGGCAAAAAAGAAATACTATTCAGAAATAATGTATTTCTTTTTTCCCCAGCTTTACTGACATATAGTTGGTAAATAGGAGCTGATTTTTAAGGTGTACAACTTGATGTCAGATATACATACACACTGTAAAACAATCACTACAATCAAGGTAGTTAATACAGTCATCATCTAATATAGTTACCATTTTTTGTGTGTATGTGTGGTAGAAATGCTAAAGACCTACACTCTCAGCAAATTTCAAGTATACAATACAATATTTATAATTATAGCCCCTATACTATACATTAGATCTCCAAAACTCATTCCCGCATGGCTGAAACTTTGTACCCTTTGGCCATCTCTTCCCATTTCCCCCACCTTCCAACCCCTGGCACCCATTCTTCTACTCTTTTTCTGTAAGTTCAACTATATTAGATCCCATATGTAAGTGAGATTATACAGTAATTATATTTCTGTGTTTGGATTATTTTATTTAGCATAATGTCCTCTATTCATTAATGCTATGCAAAAGGCAGATTTCATTCTTTTTAAGGTTCAGTAATATTCACTAATATTCCTGTGTGTATGTGTGTGTGTTTGCCACATTTTCTTTATCCATTCACCAGTCGACAGATATATAGGTTGTTCCCCTATGTCACCTATTGTGAATAACACTGCAATGAACATGGGGCACGTATGTCGTTTCAAGATACTGGTTTCATGCCTTTTGGTATATACCCAGAAGTAGAAAAACAATAATCTTTACTAGATATAATAAAATATAAAGCTTATTAAACTCTCCAAAGTAATTTAAGAGTTTGTATAAATATTTTAGAAACTGATTAATGTATTCTAATATTTAATATTAAAATCCATTTAAAAATTTCCTAAAATATTAAAAATTTATCTGTATTTGTTTTGATAAAATTAAAAACACAAAAATTTACACAACTTAGAAAATTCCTATAGTTTCTAGATAAAAAGGTAGGAAAGACTAATAACTTCTGACTATCTTCTAGGAAATGTTTTTCAGGTTTATTATCTTGAGTGTCACAAAACTCTGTAAGATACGTTATCCTTATTTTTTTAAAACTGTGGTAAAAGGTATTAAGTAGCATGTCTAATGTCATACAAACCTGAACCAGGAACTTGAGGTATGATAGCACGGGGCCTTTATATTGACACAAACACACGTGCCTTTGTCATAGCAAGTTTGTCTCCTTATAATGAGTTTTAAAATAAAAAATGTATTCAAATATTTTATAAAATAATTACCAGAGCCCTGGCTGATGTACTTCAGTGGATTGAGTGCTGGCATGCGAACCACAGGGTTGCTGGTTCAATTCCCAGTCAGGGCACATGCCTGGGTTGCAGGCCAGGTCCCCAGTAGGGAACGCATGAGGGGCAACCACACATTGATGTTTTGCTCCCTCTCTTTCTCTCCCTTCCTCTCTTTCTCCCTCCCTTCCTCTCTCTGTAAAAATAAGTAAAATTTAAAAATAAAATAATTACTAAAGAACACAGAAACATACTTGGATTTCATCACTCAAATAATTTCCAACATTCAGCACAGCACTGAAATTCTAAAATTCGAAAGGTTTCGGTTCAGATTAAAGGCTACTTAATTTGAATCTGTTTTAAGCTTTCTTTCCTCCTACCATACTGCTGATCACATTAGTCAACTGAATCCTGAGTTCAACATTAAAAATACTCCTTCTGAATGGGTACAAATAGAATTCAACAGGCTCTTTGCAATCTAGTTCTTTATAAATTCACAGTGTCATCTTCAACAATATTTCTTCATTCTGTCTGTGCTCAGTTAGAAAAGTATCTTCAGGAAAGCTTCCCGAATGTGAGGTATTATGTCAGGAATGCAGAAGACACAGAAGAAGAAGTATGAGACAGAATTTGTCCAAAGTAGCTCCCAGTCTCAGGGAGGAGACACAGATACAGCCATCTCTCATGGAAAGCTGATTTTTGATGAGGGTCAGGAGGACAGGTAGAGAGATTAATCCTTATTCTACTGTGCAAACAACTGATCAACACTTCATGAATACGTCTCTGGAATGCTTTGTTTATTTTTTAATTTTCACGATAAACATTTATTTCTCACAGCTCTGAAGGCTGAGAAGTCTAAGACTGAGGTGCCCACAGATTCAGTGTCTGACGAGGGCCTTCTTGGCTTGCAGATAGCTACCTTCTTGCTGTATCCTCACATGGCAGAGAGTGGAATGCTTTTTTTTTTCCACCCTAAAATCGATTCTTTATATTTTTCCTTTTTCCTCTTAAAAAAAATGAACAGCTTACACTAAACTTTAAACTCAGAATTAAACTTTTTTTGAGGGGGGTATTGTTGATCAGACAAAAGCAGCTTGTGTGTTCTGAGATGAGACAGCAGAGTTTCTCCTGTAAGATCCTCAGCACCTGGCTATAACCCTACTCAGCACAGACTCCAGTAAGCCCACTGTGAGGAGGGGCACGCCTCCCGATGCCCATCTGGAACTCATCCAAGTAGCCAGCACAACCCTCTCCAGCGCTACCCTGCTTTCCCTGCTAGTATACATGAGGTCAGGAAAAGGTAAACCAACGAGCAGGCAAATCAAACACATGGAGGGGGGCCCGAGACTTTTTTCTATTCACACAAAAAAGGCAAGACAAGAACCAGGGTAATTCTGGAAATCATTTTAGTAGGAAAAAAATAAATAGCACATCATCTGATGTGAAAAAATAATTTAAAGAGGAAAAATTCATTCACATTTTTTTCACATGGGATCTCTTCTTTATGCTCTACAAAGCATCTTGTTTTAAACTGCACAACAAAAGAAATCACTAACAAAACAAAAAGACAGCTGACCAGATGGCAAGTTTTATTTGAAAACAACAACTCAGACAAGGGGTTAATATGAAAAAAAAGAATCTTGTTTTAAAAATAAAAAGTGCCAGCAAAAAATAATTTAAAGGAGAGGACAAACCCATTCACATTTTTTCACATGTGATCTCTTTATGCTCTACAAAGAATCCTGTTTTTAAAACAGAAAGTGCCAGGATGGTAGGCCACATGCACTGCCCCTCTGCTTCTTTAGGTTTGATAACATGTAACTCCAATCTCAAAATCTAGTCACTACTTTATTTTGGTTTGCTAATCCAGAGACCCTGGAACAACCTGGCTTATTCTTGTTCACTAGTTTGTTAGAAATTTGATTTCATACACTGTTTGTAAATTTAAGAGTGGTCCCAGGAACAAGAGCCCTCAAATAATGTTACAATGAGCATTATCAGGCAATAAGAGTCATTAAGAAAGAAAACAGAACAGCTATACAATTAGCAAAATTAAAAATATAATAAAAAAAGTTTAGGACCGATATACAAAATGTAGTTAAATGCGCTTACTTGTAGTTAAATGCTACATAAGGTATGTGCACCTTATGTAGCACAAACCCTAAAACTGCAGTTTTGAAAAGACCCTCTAATGCATCAGGGACAAAGCAGAGACCCAGCATCAACACTAAAGTGCCACAGAGAACCAGTTTCCACTGTCTGTTACAGTTCTTCTTGAGTTAAACATCACCACACATATGTGGTGCTCAGTTACAGAGACTCAGCAGACCTGGTTTTTGTGGTTAGGGGGGAAATAGCAGAGTCAAGAGGAGCAGCCACAAAGAATAACACAGGCCTTTGCAAAACTAAGCAATGGGAGGAGAAAAACTGGGGAGAAAGTTGGTCTCAGTTTCTCCAAAACTCAACACAAAGGGTATAGTTTTGATCTTTTTCTTTAAAAAGTCCCTTTAGCATTTCATGTAATAATGGCTAGGTTGTGATGAACTCCTTTAGCTTTACCTTGTCTGGGAAGCACGTTATCTGCCCTTTCATTCTAAATG
Organism: Sturnira hondurensis; assembly: GCF_014824575.4. Classification (NCBI taxonomy): domain Eukaryota; kingdom Metazoa; phylum Chordata; class Mammalia; order Chiroptera; family Phyllostomidae; genus Sturnira; species Sturnira hondurensis. The sequence goes on from NW_028080827.1 coordinate 9,878,078, forward strand.
ATAACTTTTCTGGGCAGAGTAATTCTGATTGTAGGGCCTTGCTTTTCATCACTTTGAATACTTCTTGCTTGCAAAGTTTCTTTTGAGAAATCAACTGATAATCTTATGGGTACTCCTTTGTAGATAACTCTGCTTTTTTCTTGCTGCTTTTAAGATTCTCTCTTTATCTTCAACCTTAGGCATTTTAATTATGATGTGTCTTGGAGTGGGCCTCTTTGCATCCATCTTGTTTGGGACTCTGTGCTTCCAGGGCTTGTATGTCTATTTCCTTTGACAAATTAGGAAAGTTTTCTTTCATTATTTTTTCAAATAAGTTTTCAATTTGTTGCTTTTCCTCTTCTTCTGGCACCCCTACCATTGGGATTGCTGGCATGTTTGGAGTTATTCCATTGTCTTCTTATACTATCCCCTTTTTAAAAAAAATCTTGTTTCTTCTTCTGTTCTGGTTGAACATTTACTTCTTCCATCTGTTCCAAATCATTGATTTGAATCCCTTCCTTGGCTTCCCTAGCTTCCTTCCCTTCACTATTGGTTCCCTGTAGGTTTTTCTTTATTTTACTTAGTATAACCTTCTTCCTTTACGTTGTTGCCATACTCAATGAATTCTTTGAGAGCATCTTGATCACTAGCATTTTGAACTATGCATTTGATAGGCTGGCTATCTCCATTTAGTTTAGTTCTTTTTCTGGGTTTTGTTCTGTTCATTTGAGCCATATTTCTTTGTCTCCTCAACTGGGCAGCCTCCCTGTGTTTGTTTCTATGTATTAGGGCAGAGCTACTTTGACTCCATGTAAGAGTCACCCATAAATTGTGTGGGGTAGAGCCTTAGGTAATTGCCAGCGTGGGGCAACCTGCTTCACCATTTTGTGGCTCCATGCTGGGGGAGGGTTCAGAGAGGAGACTGTGAGGCACACTGGCTTCTGGTGGTTTGCCAGGCATTCATCCCATTTCCAGTCACTTCACCCACTTCTCATATGCAACTGTCATCTTTCCAGCTGTTGCTCTGGTGGTGAATCCCAGAATGGGTGGGTTTGTGTACATTTTAAGACTGTGCAGGCCCTTTGAGTAAAGTTTCCTAACAATCCCACAGTTCTTCTGCTGCCCCAACCCCCACTGGTTTTTACAGTCAGAAGTCATGGAGAATTATCTCCCTGGTGCTGGAACCCTGATCTGTGTGATCTGGCCTGGGGCTGGGATTGGATGCTCCCAAGGTGCCCCTCCTGATTTTTATCCACCCCACATGAATGTGGGACCACCTGTGCTCGATCCGCTGCCACTACCTCTCCACACCACACAGCATCTCCTCATCTCTCTACCACATCTCCATGTCTCTGCCTCTCCTACCCATCTGGATTGTTGTGGCTTTTTTGATTCCTTGGTTGTCGGTCTTTTATACAGTTCAATTTTCTGACAGTTCTGAATGTTGTTTTAAGATTTAGTTGTAATTCCTTTTGTGGTTGTGTGAGGAGGAGAAGCATGTCTACCTATACCTGCATCTTGACCGGAAGCAACACAAAGGTGACAAAAATCACTCTTCAATAGGGCTAATTTATAATGGCCCCAGAGCTGATGGCTCACATAGATAGTATTTAGATTTACCATTAAATTGGCTTAAAGATATAGCAATATATAAAGATGAGGGAGGTTAGGAAAGAAAGTTCAAATTAATTTTTTCCTTTTTCTATTGTTGTTCAAGTACAATTGTCTCCATTTTCCTCCCACCATGCTACCCTGCCCCACCACCCCTCCCCTAACCTCCTACCCTCGAACATATCCCTTTCGGCTTTGACCATGTGTCCTTTATACATGTTCCTTGATGACCCTTCTCCCTTCTCCCCCCATTATCCCTTCCCACCTCCCCTCTGGTTACTGTCAGCTTATTTTTTATTTCAATGCCTTTGGTTATATTTTGCTTGCTGCTTTGTTTTGTCGATTAGGTTCCACTTATATATGAGATCACTCAATAATTTGTCTTTCACCACCTGGCTTATTTCACTTAGCATAATGATCTCTAGTTCCATCCATGCTATCACAAAGGGTAGGAGCTCCTTTTTTCTTCTGTATCGTATTTCACTGTGTAAATGTAACATAGTTTTTTTTAAACAAATAAGTACTCTTTATTGAGTATTTGCTATATACCAAGCTTCCTCTAGATGATTATATCATTTTTTTACTTTTATTTTTATTTATTTTTTAAATATATTTTATTGATTATACCATTACAGTTGTTCTATTCCCCCCCTTCATTCTCCTCCACCCACACATTCCCTCCCCCACCATTCTCCCCCCCTTACTTTATAACCACGTGTCTCAAGTTCTTTAGATTCTATATTTCCCCCACTATTCTTGCCCTCCCCCTTATCTATTTTCTACCTGTCATCTATGCTATTTTCTGTACCTTCTCCCCCCTTCTCCTCCTCTCACTCCCCTGTTGCTAACCCTCCATGCATTCTTCATTTCTATGGTTCCACTCCTGATCTAGCTGTCCTCTAGGTTTGCTTTTGTTTTATGTGTGGTTGTTAATAACTGTGAGATTGCTGTCCTTTCACCGTTCATATTTTTCATCTTCTTTTTCTTAGATAAGTCTCTTTAGCATTTCATATAGTAAGGGCTTGGTGATGATGAACTCCTTGAAGTTGACCTTATCTGAGAAGCACTTTATCTGTCCTTCCATTCTAAATGAAAGCTTTGCTGAATAAAGCAATCTTGGCTGTAGGTCTTTGGATTTTATGATTTGAAATACTTCTTTCCAGCCCCTTCTTGCCTGTAAGGTTTCTTTTGAGAAATCAGCTGACAGTCTGATGGGAACTCCTTTGTAGGTGACGGTCCCCTTATCCCTTGCTGCTTCCAGGATTCTCTCCTTCATTTTGGTCTTGGCTAATGTAATGATGATGTGCCTTGGTGTGTTCCTTCTTGGGTCCAACTTCTTTGGCACTCTCTGAGCTTCCTGGGTTTCCTGGAAGTCTATTTCCTTTGCCAGACTGGGGAAGTTCTCCTTTATTATTTGTTCAAATAAGTGTTCCACTCGTGGCTGTTTCTTTCCTCTTTCTGGTACCCCTATAATCCGGATGTTGGGACGTTTAAAGATGTCCTGAAGGTTCCTAAGCCTCTCCTCATTGTTTTGAATTCTCATTTCTTCATTCCTTTCTGGTTGGATGTTTCGTTCTTCCTTCTGGTCCATTCCACTGATTTGAATCCCAGTTTCCTTTCCATCACTATTGCTTTCCTGGACATCTCCCTTCATTTCAATTAGTTTAGCCTTCATATGTTCCTCTAATTTGTGACTATAATCAACCAGTTCTGTGAGCATCCTGATAAACAGTGTCTTGAACTGTGTTTCTGAGAGGCTGGCAATCTCTTGGTCACTTAGAGTTATCGGCTCTGGGACTTTGAGTTCTTCTTGCGCCATCTTTTGGGCTGTTCATGCCTGTTATGTAGCAGGATCGGAGCCCTAGGTGTTCACCAAAGCAGGGCAACTCAGTCACTGGGTTGTGACGCTATATGTGGGGGCGGGATCAAAGAGGAGCAATGGCATCCTGTCTGCCGCCTCCCGCGGCGGCCCCCACAGGTGCGGCAGCTGCCACTGTCACCAGGCCCACGTGTTTCGTCCCACTGCACGCGAGTGTGCCACCGCTGTCAGCCCTCCACCACTGGGTTCGCCCCCTGGGGCCTGCGTGGTCTGTCTCACTGTGAGCGAATGTGCGACCGACCGCGGTCTGTCTGCCCCACACCCTGGGTCCAGGCCACTTGCCCACCTAGGTCTGGGGATCTTTCCTGCCCGACCCTACTCTGCTGCTGGCTCCGCCCCTCTTACCATCCTGGTTGAGCGGTTTGTTGTAGTCGGACTTCCATATAATTCAATTTTCTGGTTTTTTGGCTGTGTCTTTGTTCTCCAAACCTTTATTGTATTCAAATTTGGTTGTGGGAGAAGGCACAGTGTTTCCACCTATGCCTCCATCTTGGCGGAAGTCCTGTAACATAGTTTTTTGATCAGTTCATTTAGCAATGGGCAGTTAGGCTGCTTCTAGCACTTGGTTATTGTAAATTGTGCTGCTATGAACATTGGGGTGAATAGGTTCTTTTGGATTGGTGTTTCAGGGTTCTTAGAGTATATTCCCAGCAGTGGAACTGCTGGGTCAAAAGGCACTTCCATTTTTAGTTTTCTGAGGAAATTCCAAAATTTTTTCCACAGTAGCTGCACCAGTCTGCCTTCTCACTAATAGTACACTAGGGTTCCCTTTGCTCCACAACCTCACCAGCACTTGTTGTTTGTTGATTTGGTTATGATGGCCATTCAGACAGGTGTGAAGTGGTATCTCATTGTTTTAATTTGCATCTCTCTAATGGCTAGTGATGCTGAGCATCCTTTTATATGTCTCTGGGCCCTCTGTATGTTTTCCTTGGAGAAGTGTCTGTTCAGGTCCTATCCTCATTTTTTAATAGAATCGTTTGTCTTCCTGGTGTGGAGTCATGTAAGCTCTTTACATATTTTGGGGATCAAACCCTTGTATGAAGTATCATTTGCAAATATTTTCCCATACAGTTGGTTCCCTTTTCATTTTGCTGATGTTTTCTTTAGCTGCGCAGAAGCTCTTCATTTTGATGAAGTCCCATTTGTTTATTCTTTCCTTTGTGTCCCTTGCTCTGTGAAAATATTACCGTGTGGAATATCTGAGATTTTCCTCCCTATGTTCTCCTCTAGGACTTCTATGGTGTCGTGACTTACATTTAACTCTTTTATCTATCTTGAGTTTATTTTTGTATATGGTGTTAAGTTGGTGGTCAAGTGTCAACTTTTTGCATGTAGCTGTCCAGATCTCCCAAGACTATTTATTGAAGAGGCTATTTTTGCTCCACTTTATGCTTCTGCCCTTTTTGTCTAATATTCATTGACCATAGGATGTGGGTTTATTTCTGGGCTCTCTATTCTGTTTCATTGATCTATGTGTCTGTTCTTATGACCATACTAGACTGTTTTGATTACAGTGGCCTTGTAATATAGTTTGGTATCAGGTACTGTGATCCCTTCTACTTTTTTCTTTCTCTAAAGTTCAAATTAACATAAATCTGACTCTAAATGTTTTCATTCATAACTATAATGTCTCAGCTTAAGTTAACAAAATTGTCGTCTCAGCCAAATTATTATGTTTTTCTTTATTTAGGGAGTCAAACTTTGGCCAAAAAATGAAGAACTTCTCGAAACCCTGTGATAGCTATATCCTTTATATTTTTGACTATCTCTAGGACTTGGCTCACTTCCTTCGTTTCTGAGTCACTCTCACCACTAGCTCTTCTACTTGTTGGTTTCGTGTAAGGAGGAATCAGAACCAGAAGTCTGGTTGATCAAGAAAGAATTCAAAGGTATCAAAAAATTATCAAGTGCCTCCTAAACATCAGGCACTTTCACTATGAAAGACTCAAGGATTAGAAAGACATTAACTTGTGCTTTTGATTTCACCTACCAAAGGAGACAGACTGGTAAATGAATACTTTGTATTACTAATTTTATAACCTTGAACAAGTTTCTTAAGTTTTCTTAACCTCATTTATTTGTCTTAAGAAAATAGAGATATAATCCCTCAGAGGGATTTTCAAAGTATTAAATGAAATCATGTCTATTAAGTACTTTGTACTTAAATAGTACTTTGTCCCTATAATTAGCACACATGCAACATTATTATTATGTGAGTCGAGTTGCCTGGAAGAACATACTACCAAAACTACTACCAAAAATATGGTGCACTTAAATCTGGGAATCATCTCTGGGAAGTGAAACAAATTATCAAAGACATTCATTCACACAAGCAGGGTCTAGAATCCAGAGCACCAGCAAATTAACAGTGAACAAATACTAAAGTGGAGTTCTAACCACTCTCTTTCTTCATTAATATTCCCCACTGCATAGAGCAGCCAAAGGTCTCAAGCATGTGTCTAACTTGCACATATGACAATGTGCTGTGTTTTGTGTTTATGGCCACTAAGAATGCTTGCTGTTTTGGTGACCATGTCACATGGTATGTAATCCTCTCAGTGTCAAATCCACCTTCATCCACATCTTTCATATTAATCTAATAATTGCTCATCTGCTAACAAAGAAAGAACCTGACAATAAATGCTTTGGAAAATAACTTAATAGATTCTTCCCCAATGAAAGAACAGTAGATTGTTTCATAAATGGGAAATATGGAAGAGTTTGAGGACTAGCATTAGAAACAGCAAGCAGATGGACACAACAAATAAGTTCATTCTGTTAATCATATCCAATTTTAACAACTAGTTTTTTATTACCTTCAGTAACTATAACTCAGAATAAGAAAAACAAAGATCAATAAAATGAGACTCCCCATAGTGCCAAAACATTTTTAAAGACACACTGATCAAGAACCTAATTCCATCCTGAAAGCAAATGATTTAATAGTAATAGTACATTAGCTGCATTTTCAACATACTGAGTAGCCTACTAAAAATTCTGGTATTAACATCCCGTTTTTCATTGCAACATGTTCCTAAAAGAACATGTTACAATGAAATGCACAGAAAAACAACACAAACCCCACTCCTTCCTGTTTTACTCGAATACCTTGTATTTCTCTTCTCTATCACTAGATGGCATCTGTATGCCTTTAAAAGGCATGATGACCCCACTCATTTAGTTGTTAAGGTGTGAGTTATTCCTATACCAACCAGGTGCAACTGATAAATGAACAATTCGAAACAGAAAGGCATGAAATACAAAATATTATTGTTTAAGTTTCAATGAGAGACTTCACGAAATGAGAAGCAATGAAAATGGAGAAGGGCTTGCTTGGATCAGTGTTTGTCAAATCAACTTTTAAAAACCCGTAAGATAGGTATTGTTTTGTCACCTGTCTATAGAGGAGGATGCTAAGATAAATAAGTAAGAATTCTGACTTCCTAATAAGTCAGTGCTACTAAGAAGCAAAGGAACAATCTAGCACAGTAGTTATGGGCTGAGATGTCAGACTTCTTGTCCATTTCTAGCTTGGTTATTACTGTGTAACTTTGGAAGTTATTTTCTCTCTCTGTACACCTTGGATAAAATTACTTATAAAATAAGTATGATGATGATAACAGCATCTGCCTTTTGAGGCCATTGGGAAGAAGTGATAAATTAATTCACATAAACCAGTTAAAAGAGTGCCCATGTATAATAACAACATCAATAATGATATAAATATCAACAGTAATGATGTAAAACAATTACTTTTAGCTCCCCCTCACAGAGAAGGATAGGCTGGTACAGTGATTAAAGCACAGATTCTGGAACCAGACTACTTGGGTTTGAATTAAGTTTCCTGATCTATCAAATGAGAGCTAAATGAGTTTATATTTGTAAACATGCTTAGAAAAATGTCTGCCAATTAGTAGGTACTTTTTAGTGCTAAATAAATAAATAAATGTAAGGGAGTGGGCTGGTTTGAGAATTAGAGGATTTGGGTTTTAATCCCGGATTTAGTAGCCGTGCAGCAACAAATTGGGCAGCCTCCTGGATCTCAGTTCCCTCATCTTTAAGATTAGGACATTGCAATGTTTATCAGTTGTTCTCAAATTTGTTTAGGTAACATTCTATTAGGGTAGTGAAGATGAAAGTACAAGTAACTACCATTCAAGATGAAAAGAAATTTGTTAAAACTCCAAGGGAATTAAAAAGAGGGAATGGTCACTCTTAGTTTGGGAGTATGGGCAGGGCTTCAAAGAAGTGCATTTGAGCAGAATTTGACCTATGGTAAACATGGAAAAGAAGAGATGGAGGTCAAGGGAAGAGTATAAGCAAAGGCCCTGGGTCACAAACACGTGGATCAGGGATGAGTAACAGGCACAAGTTCAGTAAGGTGTACATGAGTGAGAGTCATGCAGAAAAGTTAGGCTGGGGGCAGATCTCATACAGCTTTGAGAGTCAGGCTAGGCATTGTGGATTTTATCACATATACAGAGAAGAAAACTATCTGAATGGAATTGCTGAGAGAATGGATTAATGAGAAGGGAGTAAGAAAGCTCCAAGTTACCAGTCTGAGCAGACCAACAGAACTACGAAAGGATATGCTTGGGGGAGTCAATGACATGCTGAATCAGCGGTGCTGGGGGAATATCCAAGTGGAGCCAGCAGTGGGTGATGCAAAGATGTTGCACAGTCAGGATGGAGAAACACATTTAGCAGTCATCTATACAGAGGATGGGTGACAAGGGAGAGAAATGACAGCAGGGATGAGAAATTTGGGGGTGAGAGGGGAAGTAGTCTTAAGGAATCATGAGGAGGACCAGGAAGGTGAAATGCCATGGAAGCCAAGAGAAGGAGATTGGTTGACAACGTCCAATACAGCAGGTAAGTCACCAAGGGTAAGAATGCCACATGAAACAAGTAAAAAGGACACGTGGACAACAACTGGGGGGAGTGTGGAAACAAGAGGGACATGGGGAGGGCTCGGGGGGTGGATTAGGGTGGGGCAAAAGGCAGAAAAGTGTACTTTAACAACAATTAAAACAAAAATTAAAAAAATAAAAATAAATCAAGGCTAGAGTCACACTTGGGTATCAGCTATTGCCTCAGTGTGCTAGAGTCCTCGAGGAACAACTGCTGACCTTATTCACTGACTCTGGCCCTGCTATGGCGTGGGCCGTCACCAGGTTAGTGACAGGCAAAAAGGAAATAAAATAAATACAATACAATAAAAATAAAAAAAGGATGACACCTGGTTATCTAGGCCCTTTAACTGAGTAAATTCATTAGAAGGGGTGAGGGTAGCAGAAAACACAGAGGAGTAAGGAGGTTCTGGGTCATGGGAGTCAGAGCTATAAAGGGGAATGAAAATGCATTATCTTCTGATATGTACCTAAATGTTAACAGTGGTATCTATCTCTATCGGGTAGAAATTTCAGTTACTTTTGTTTCCTATATCTCTGTGTTCTACAATAAATGCCAACTACTTTGTTAATATAGTAGTTGGAGAAAATGTATTATCTTTTATATGCCAACAGCTAGTATGTACTTTATATGCATTATCTTAAATAATCCTTACTACAGCCCTATAAAAGAAGAATTACTTTTATTTTATATACAAAGATACTTCTACTAGCTTTAAGTTTAAATAAACTAGCTTTAAGAATTAATCATTTGTCTATATACAGGTGGAGCAAAAATAGGTTTATAGTTGTGAATATACAAAAAGTTTATTCTTATATTTATTATTATATTATTTTCCATACAAACAACTATAAACCTACTTTTGCCTACCCTATAAAATATCCAAGAATGTATTTTAAACTTCGATTCTTTAGAATGCTGGAAATAACTGAAACTTTTCTGATGCTTCAAAACCATCCTTATGAGCATCAATTATTGTATCTTACACAACAGAGTAGCTGTTTTTTAAAAAACGTATTTTTCTTATTCTTTAGCTCCAATTCTATGCTTCTGGGCATGTTTTATAAAGCAAGGTCCATATAATCACTAATGTCTGAAAAGCCAAATAGTAAGACATGTAAGAACATGTGTAAATCAATAGGCTATATTCTATAGAATGGCATAATCTCCTACTGAGTGGCTTTGTGATTTAAAGCCTCTTTTTTGGCCTGCTACCAGATTTGAGGTTTTGCCTGAAAGAGGCTGGGTTGCAGGCCCTGAATATGTGGGTAATGTTAATGTACTCTGAAGGTAATCAAATACACAGTAGAGCAAAGTCAGAATAATCAAAGATGTAAACATCAATGAATAAATTAATTTTACTTTAAGAAGGAAACCTTTAAGAATTCCAATCCTATCAGATTTTGATCACTGTTCTGCACTTACACTTCAAGCTTCAAAGGTAAAACCAATAGGCTATCCTAGTGGAACGTCCCCACACCCCCACTCCATACCTTCCCCCAAACACTATGAAGACCAAGTGTTCTCTGATTGGAAATGAACTCAGACAATAAAACTGATGGACATCAATTCAAGTTTTATAAGTTCTTATAACATTAACACACCTGGAAGTTTGGTTTCCCGGAAAACACATAATAGAAAACAATTTTTTACAAAGTGTTTTGCTATTAAGCAACAATAAGAGATATCGGAGCCATTAAAACCAGGCTTTTGTCTTTTCCAGCTGCTGCTTGTTGGTGAGGCTCTGGAGGCCCTAAAAAGAGCCAGGCCACACTAGATAAGTCAGGGGCAGGTAAAATTCAGACAAAACCTGAGGTCAGGGCCATGAGAAAACTTTACATGTGAGCCAGTCCATCTTTGACATCATTTTGAAAGTTCAAATCTAGTCAAGACTTCATAAATTCTACTTTCCATCCTTGTATGGAATTTCTCAGGTGGTGGGAAAAACAATCCTCCGAGAACCAAAGGAAGATAAAGCAATCATTGCACCATAAGAAGATAGATAATCCCTTCCACTTGTTCAATTTACACACATGGAACATGCTGGAGTGGCTTTATAAAATGTCTTAGGAAAATACAAAGCATTACTTAAAAATTACTATGTATCAGTTTGAATTATTTACTTAAAATACTGCTATAAAAAGTTTTGTTTATATCAGCAATAGTGTCACAATTAAGACAGTTTCAAAGTATTAAAAATAGTCAAAAAACTTAGAATGTACATGCAGAGGTAAGTAGCAATCTAAAAATTTGCTGATATAAGGTCACCATATGTGAAGTTTGAAAATGTTAAAGTAGAAAATGCTCAGAATAAGTAAGAAAGGTGAAATTGTGAAGGATGCGACCTAGTGCCTGGCCAAATGTCCATTTTTAATATAACCTTTTGTGCTGCAAGGTTTCGTGTGAGCCTTTTCAGGCCTATTGTTCCCCTGCAGTCCAACTGAAGAGCTCCTTGGTCTGGGCGAGCCAGGGTGACTGCACTGCCCCCAAGCCTGTCCCTCCAACACAATACCCCCCATATAATTATTCAGAAAAGAGGCCAGCAGTGAGGACTGCTGTGACACCTGGGTCACGGCCTCTGACACAGAATCTGGGGCCAGCACCAGTCTGGTCCAACAGCAGAGGAGCAGGAGAAATGCTACGGGGGATGGGTGGGAAAGGCGAGCAGAGTGAAACACACTGCTGTTAAAGGCTGTGTTTGAGCACAGTAATGAAAACACAAATCACACTTCAGCAACATGATTTACCTTCAAGTTATCCAAATGTTGTAAGACCTGTAGTGTTTCTCCCTCTAGACAGCACTGAGATTAGGGGAGCAAGTCTTTTCTAAAAGGGAATTGTCTTGTATCCTCAGATTTATGTTCGAGTAAAAAAGTTAATTCATCATGGTTAAAATAATGCCTTACATGAATGGACCACTATGCTGAGGTTAAAAGCAGAGGTTTTTAGCTAAAAGAATGTAAATTTTGCTTAAACCTAGATTAAAAATTCATTCTCCTTTTGTATAGAAACTGAATTTCTGTAAGGGCTTGTGAATCATAAACATTTTTTACTGTTTGTATTATAAATTTTAAGGAAGTTTTTAAAATGATCACTATGCCAAAATATTATAAATTTGCTCTGTGATAATACAGAATATTTGAGTGTAAAACAGAGTGGCAGATGGGCTGAGCAATCCCCCATTCGCCTAATTTTCCCTGTGTTGTGTGAAACAGCTCTTTCTGAAAGCTGATGGTAGAGTTATTTGTCTAAACCTGAAATAACTCAGTCCCCTTTGTTCTGCCCCCCTTAAGGGTTTTAAGACAAATAACACCTCTTACTCCCAAATACAAACATTCCCTCTCCCACTAATTTTAGGATGATTTAGAAGAAAGTTCTTTTTATATGGCATTTGAGCCAACTGTCTATTAAAATAAGTATGTCCTATTGATAACCTCCATTTTATAAACACCCACTCCCTCCTCCAAAAGGACTGTTCTATAAAATCCAACTTTTTCCCCCATTATATCATGTTCACTAATTTTTTGATCAGGTGATTTCATTTTATACATCTATCAGGCTTTCAAGGCTTCTTTTTTATTTTTATTTTTGAAGTATTTTATTTATTTTTACAGAGAGGGGAAGGGAGGGAGAAAGCGAGGGAGAGAAACACCAAAATGTGATAGGTTGCCTCACACACCTCCAACCAGGCCTGCAACCCACACCCTGAGTGGGAATCGAACCGGTGGCCTTTCGGTTTGCAGGACAGCAATCAATCCACTGAGCCACACCAGCCACAGCTCAAGGTATCTTTTAAGAGCCAGTTTTAATTTCTGACAAATGTATTACTTGAGGCTTTCTGGATACAAAAATATTTGGGGTGAAAGACTTTTACTTGAACACTGCCATGAATGAATCTGGTTTAATTCCAAACTCTGAAAAAGAAATCTGAAAGTGATACTGGAGGCTCCCACTAACATTTTTTATCTTTAATGTCCCCTTCTTATAACACTCCTTTCCCTTTGTGAATCCCTGGGGAGGAAAGGCCCCTCACTGGTCCCTGTGTAAGATGAGCAAATACTGCCCCCGAGTCTCTCTCTCAACAGCATCGGCTAATGAAATTATGCCAAGGGCTGATATCTCCCTGGGGGTGGGGGAAAGAAGGAAGACTCCAAAAGAGCAGCAGACTTATGACAATAAGATTTATGACAATAAAATTTATGACAGTTTTGTGTGAACAGTACTGAGTTTGGACAACATGTATGTTCCTGAATGATTTAAAAGTTAATAAAATGAGGCAACTGCTGATTTTAAAAATTTATAATGCAAAAAGTATTAGAATGGAGATGGGTAGTACAGGACAAAAGAGGCTATAAAAGTTACAAATAAAGTTAAGAAAATGAAATAAATTCCTTTGATTATATTGTATTTCTATCAAGAACAATCCTTACACTAAAAACATCCAAAGTACTTGACTTAGGCTACTGTACTTGGCTTGGCGTTTGTTTAAGTAGCTGCTCTGTCTGCCAACACCCATACAATGTCTGACATACATCATACAATGTCTGACATACATCACTGCCTTACAAACAATATTTTTATAGACTGACAGAGAGAGCCTATTCATGACAACCCAACTTCCCCTGAAGCCATGAAATAAATTTCCTCTCAGGACTAACATTTCTCCATTTCACTGTCATGGACTCGCCATGCCATTTTGACCCTTTTGTGAAGCAACATGAAAATACCATCTATCATCTCCTGAACCACAGTGACTTGGTCGGAGGTGCAGTTTCATTGCAAAAACATCTGTGGTTTGATAACCATTCCTCCAAATCTCAGACCTCAGCAGTTAAAATCATGCTTTCAAGATGAGAAAGATGCTGGTGGACAGCTTGATACTAATCTTAAATTTCTTCCTGAGTGGGTAGCACAAGCTAGTGAACTATCAGCTTCATCACAGTGATGAAACATGATTGTGTTATTTATTTATGTCTCTTTAGAACTCACAAGAAGCACTATGTTACAACAATTTATTGAAACTTTGCTAAGTATATATCACTCTGAAATAGATTTTAATGTTAGCACATAACAGAATTCTGGGAGTTCTTTGATACAAGCAGGTGCAGATCACTGCCATGTTAATTGGCTACAAACAATCTATTCAAATTCTACATAAACATTAAATCTTTCAGGTACTGAAAAACACTGAAAATCTTTGGGGTATTGGAAAAGTATTAAAAATATCTTAAAATGGTTTTCAACACATATACTAGAGAACTTCAAACAATTTTCTGATAAAACATTCAATAGAAGCTTTAAGGTTTCTCATACTCTGTCATTTCAGAAGTGCTGCTGTTTCAACCATGTCCAGAATCACTGTAAGACCATTCCAAATTTGGAGGCACTGATTACTGATTAAAGATTTAAAACACAGTACAGGGCTCCTTTAACCTTTTAAATTATGTTTTAAACATTTTGGTGTATTTGCTGTATTGCTTGTTCTTTTATTAGTGTGTGTGCATATATACACATACTCCATTGTTGAGTCATCACAACACTTCCCATGTAAGTAAATAACTGGACATATTTCCCCTGAGAACAAGATGTTCTCTCCTAGATAACCACAATACCGATTATTATATCCAATAAGTTTAACAATGACACAATTTTACCTAATACATAGTCCATTTTTAAATTTCCCAAATTGTCCCAATGTCCTATATAGCTATTCCTCACCACTATCACCCCAGCACAAGGTCACGCACTGTATATGTCTCCTTCATCTACGATAGTTACCTGTCCTTTTCCTATTTTCACTAACAATTACATCTTTACAGAATCCAGTCCAGATGTTTTGTGGACTATCTCACCATCTCAATTTATGTGACTGTTCCTTGATTATATTCAGATTATATAATTCTGGCAAGAGTACTACACAGGTTAGATTATGAGTTTAATACAGGATTTTTTATTAAAGGAAATAAAACTTAAAATCTATGTACTTTCTAAGTGTGAATTTGTTAAGATTGATTCTTGAAGAAAATTATAGCATTAATTATAGCATTAAAAGTTTTTCCAGCTCCACAATAGCCTAATTTTCTTAGTGTCCTGTTTTAGCTCTATCTCTCTGTACCTATTTATTATAGTTTATTCTTGTATTATCATTAATTATTACACTATTTTCCATACAAACAGTTGCCCACCCTGTATTATCCCTGTGAATGTTTGTACTGAACTGCTGCATGACAACAAGGACAATAAAGAAAAAAGCTCCAACATGTTTTCAGGCTCTTAGTAAGATTTCTAGAAATACCTGGAGTGTTCAGTATAAAAATTACAAATGTAGATGTATTTTTTAAATTCTCAATGAGTCACACTAGAATGTGGGCTTATAACATGTATACAGTGTGGGAATAGTGCACACCAAGAATCAGGGCCATAAAGTATGCAATTGGACCAACAAGGGACAGAGAATTAATATGATTAAAACAGTAACTGTAATTTCTTAGTTTGGAAATGTGCATACAAAAATGGGCCTTTAAAAGAAAGTCTCCTTACTTTTTGAAGTTTTCAGAGGTTTTAATAGTAGTTTTGTAGGGGCAGAATTAAGGCCCATCTATCATGATTTTGCTTTGGAAACGAAAGGTCATTTTATGAAAAGAGTAGAAGTGTATTTAAGAAAGGGAAACACACTAAAAATCATCATACTTGGCCATCCAGATGGAGAAAGGTGAAAGTTCAAAAAAATTATTTTAATTGTTTCCTCCACTAATATTTCTAGGTCATCCAAAACCCTGTAAATTGTTAAATGATCCTAGAAACCACAGGAAACTTCTTTCCTTATTGTCTTAAGTCATTGTCAAGCATAAGTTAGTATGATTAGATTCACAGAGAATCTCCAACAATTTGAGCATACAGAATTTTTCTGGAGGTACTGAATTTGGGGAATTTAATTATTACATTTTAATCTTCTAATAAGTAAACTGTCCTGTGCCCCACAGCTAAGAGTGTTTGTGGTTTGCTTGGGCTGCAAAAAAGTGCATAGCTAAATTTATAGGCATTTCTAGCAACTATACAGGACCTTATGCAATAAAGAAACCATAATCCTAGTTTTATCAACTTCCCAATCTTTATCTTTGCTCCAATTTCTTCATTTAGGCACAACCAATTAAAAAAATACTATCTTTTCTCATTAAGGTTGAATACATATTTATCGTAGAAAATTTGTAAAATTTCTACAAGTAAAATACCTTAATACCAACACCCACAGATAATTTCTGTGAACATTAAGTTGTATGTTTTTTCATTCCCTTCCCTATCCAAATGTACACATACTCAGTATTTTTTGTATTTTATAATCTATTTTTTCACTTAACATATGGTGAACAACAGTTCATGTTATTTGGTATGCTTCTAAAACATTCCTTTCAATGTCCACATTTGTTTAAATTGTATGATTAAAGTTTATTTTATTAAATCTCTGTAGTTGAATTTTTAGATTTTCTCCAGCTTTTCATAATTATAAATGACCCTGTATGCTACAGTGAACATCCTTGCGGTTAAATGTTTGTGCATGTTTATTATTATTTTATGACGGGTGTCTATTAATGGAATGTCTAGGAAAAAGTATGCATATTACAACTTCCCTGCCAGCTCCTCTTTATGATGTTGCTTAATTATTCCCTAGAAAGGTTATGTATCAATTTATGTACTATTAGTATGAGTGTTCTTAAATCTCAGACCCTTACCAACACAGGGTCTTAATCACCTGTGTTTCATTATTTTGTCAAATTGATGTTTATTATTTTGTCAAAATTTGTGTTTCTGTACTGACTCCAAATCTTTCTTAGAAGGAAGCAGGAGATGTATATATTTGAAATAATAACTCTAGCTAGATGTATTTACACAATCTACCATAAAAAATGTATAAACTGTGACAATTATACAAAACGTGCTGCCTACTGTCTTCAGAGGTTGCATAAGTTATTGGTAACATCCTGGGAGGCTGAGAAAGCTGATGCCATTTTAGTCCATCAAGGTCTTGATTAGTCCATCAAGGTCTTTCACTTAACTAACTTCTCTTATCCTTTAGATCTTAATTCAACATTAGTTTCTCAGAGAATCCTATGCTGACCTCCCACCCTCAAACAACAGTGTTCTCTATAACATGACCTTATAACTAACTCTGTCATTTCCCATCACAGCACTTACTACAGATTGTAATTATAATTTATGGCATGATTCAATTAATATCCATTTCCTTTCCAGATTACAAAGCTTCATACCTACAGTCGTTACTTAGAAATACCTGACTATTTTAAAACAGTGGTCTCCATATAATTTTATTTCACTCTCTATTAATAAAGTTTTTTTCTAGCTTGCATACTCATATCACATATACCTTTATTTACTTACCTGTGTGACTGTCCTATTATGTAAATTATAAAAGACAAAAATACTTTTTAAACCTAAGATAAAAAATATTTTCCTCAGGCAATGGCTTGTCTTGCAGCTGCTTCACAACCCATGGAGTAATTAGTACAAAACTTAAAATTTCATTTGCATTAACTAAGTTTTTAAAGAAAAGGCTTAAAACAGAAAACACAAGTATAATAAGTGCAATACAGCAAATTTTTGTATCCTCCTTGAAGTTTCTTTCATGTGCTTATGTGGCATTAAAAAAATTCCTCTTCTTTAACCTACTTAGATCTTTAAGGACCTCACACACATCTAAAGATTCTTTACACTCACCAGAAACTTCCAGAGTGGTCTGAGGGGTGACATGCACTATGATTAATGAACAGTACTGGTTTAATTTCCTACAAAAAAGTTTTCTCTTTGTAAGGAAAACTGTTATTTATAAATTATGGCAAGCATTTTATCACCCTTACATATTTTTAAAAATAGAAAAACTAAAAGCTTACTGAAAAATTTCCTTCATTCATAAATATACCATTGAAGTTCTGGTCTATTCAACAATCAAGAGTTGATCAATAACTATGAACATCTTTCTAATACCAAGGAAACACTACTTTTATTTGTTATCATTTTAGTGAGGTTTTATCAACTCAATAAAACAGTGAAATCAATTTAATAAATAAACTTCAAAATTTAAATACAAAGTGCTGCAGAGAACAGTGAGATATTTTAGGGAGATTTACATAAAGATTCAATATAAAGCTATTAGTTAAATATTACGTAGATGTGAATATCATTAGATAGTAAACTATTAAAGCTTCTTCAAATGTCTTAATTTGAATTGTCATTTGGGACCAAGTTTAAAATTCTTCTGAAGACAAACAGTGGGTTTAATTTTGTTGTCATGAACTCTTTATATTTTATACCTGAAGAAAAACTTGACTTAACATATAAAGAAATGAACAATTGGTGATTTCTATTGTAACATTGTGATATTACCTGTTTTTTTAAAATGTTTCCCGCTGTTTTGCTTTCCCTAAAGAGAAGATATTTCCCTAAGAAAAAGAGATTTCACATGGAAACTTAATTTGAGAGAGCGGGCAGGAAGGGATATTTGCTGAGAGAGAGAAAAATGCTTTGACCAGGGCCTCCCTGACTAACTACTCTAACATTAGACCCCAAACTTAAGTGAAACAAAACTCAAAACTAGAAACACATTACAATTGGTACTTCACTCTATAGACTAGTAAAATAACGGAGCTGCTTGAAATAATGGAACTTCCTTATCCTGCTTATTTTCTCCATCTCCACAGGGGCCTTACTTTATTTAGGCTTCTTTTCAGTCAGGCATGTGAAGTGAGGCTCCACAAGTACTGTAAATTTTCACCCAGAGCCAGAGGTCAAAGACTTATCTGTGCTATGTGGTTTTAGGGTTTTCTTTACTCTTTTCTTCTTTCTTTCTCTCTCTCTTCTTTTTTCTTTTTCAGCAAGAAAATAAAATGTATGCATCTGAATCACAACAAGCTAAATTAGGTGCTAAAAAAGTCCCTGTTCTACACATGAAATGCTTTCTCAAGTAAAACCACTGAATATCAACTTCTCAGGCATTCTACAAAGAGAAACCAGATGCAACAGAGCCCCCTCTTCACCACCGCTGTCTGCTAGGAAACTTGCCACACAGCTGTTAAAGCAGTAAAACAACTTCAAACCTACAAAAGTGATGGCCATTTAGACAAATGCATCAATTTTGTTCCTGGAAAAAAAAAAACCCAACAACTCTGCATTATCTAAAAAAAAAGAAGTCACTGAGTATCATTTTTGTTCACAAATTACAGTTCATTTACTAATAAGACAGATGTTTTTCACACAGCTTTCCATGTTTTAGAGCTTTTCGAAAGGTAATGACTATTCAAGACTAAGAATATAAAAGTCCAGGAAACCATCAAAATTTTTTTCCCAATTATTTTTGGGGGGTTTTATATTGAAAATTGAATCTTATGATGTTTTTTTAAAGATCGTGAAAAATGTTTAAGAACATTTTTTCTTCTCTGTCTCCCAGTGATCTTTTTAAAATGGGAAATAAAATTGTTAGGTGTAACATCATATAGGATACCACTTATACAATTTTGATACTGTACAATATAGGGCATAAGAGTAAAAGGCATTTATTCTCTGAGGGGATGCTGTCATTTTAATGTTTTTTGCAATCCCATGAATTTAAGACACAGAAATGCAAATTACAATAGTACTGCTATCACATCGAACTGGATTACAAAAAAAAGTTACAAAAAGACCGTTAACCATTAAAAAGTGTAAAATATCTTTAGGTATTTGCTACAAGATTCCAGTTGGAATTGGCCAACTTTATTTCTCCCATAATATAGCAGCAATGATTTGATTCCTTTTCCTTCTTTCTTATTTAAAATTCCTCTATCTTTTGCAGCAAGCAAAAGAAACTGCTAAATGTTTAGAATAGCACCAAATTAAAAACATAAATAAATATGAGGCCCTGGCCAGGTAGTTCAGTTGGTCAGAGCATCATCACAATACACCAAAGTCACAGGTTCAATCTGGTCAGGGCACATAAAAGAATCAACCAATGAATTCATAAATAAGTGGGACAACAAATCAACCTCTCTCTCTCTCTCTCTAAAATCAATAAGGAAGGAAGGAAGGAAGGAAGGGAGGGAGGGAGGGAGGGAGGGAGGGGAGGGAGGGAGGGAGAGAGGGAAGGAAGAGGAGAGGGAATAAACATGGCCTTATCTATATAAAAAGAATTTTTGTTTCCTGAAGTCTACAAAGATGATCTTTTTAAAAGACTGCACGATAAGTTACAACTCATAAAATGATGATTTTCCAGAAAACCAAATAAGGAGCTTTCCAGACAAAAAAAGTCTGTAAGAATATACCTCCATCAAACCAGCTCTGCTAGACATGCTAAAGGGACTGCTTTAAGGAAAGGAAGGGAAAGAGAGAGAAAGGAACACAGGTACAAAAATGACAATGAATAAGTACCTATCAATAATAACTTTAAATGTAAATGGATTAAATGCCCCAATCAAAAGACACAGAATAGCTGAATGGGTAAGAAAGCATGACCAACACATATGCTGCTTACAAGAGACCCACCTCAGGACAAAAGACCATCACAGACTGAAAGTAAAGGGCTGGAAACAAATTTTCCAAGCAAATGGAGAGGAAAAAAACGCCAGGGTAGCAATACTAGTATCAGACAAAATAAACTTTAAAAACAGGGCCATAAAGAGAGACCCAGAAGGTTACTTCATAACACTCAAGGGAAGAATCCATCAAGAAGACAAACATTGTAAATATATATGCACCAAATGTAGGAGCACCCAAATACATAAAGAAAATCTTAGAGGACTTCAAGAAAGATATTGACAGCAACACAGTTTTAGTAGGGGATTTTAACACCCTACTGTCAAAAACAGACAGATCTTCCAAACAAAGTATCAACAAAGATATTGTGGCACTGAACAACACCCTAGATGAAATGTACTTAACTGTTATAGATAGAGCCTTCATCCCAAAGAAGCTAAATACACATTCTTTTCGAATGCACATGGAATATTTTCAAACATAGAGCACATGATAGGACACAAAACAAGCCTCAACAAATTCAAGAAAACTGAAATCATACCAAGCATTTTCTCCAACCACAAGGGAGTGAAACTAGAAACCAATCCCAAGGGGGAAAACCCTAAACACTTGAAATCACAGAGACTGAATAACATGCTACTAAACAATGAACAGGTCAAGAATGAAATCAGAGAATAAATAAAAATAGTTTCCGGAAACAAATGAAAATGAACTCACAGCAACTCAAAATTTACGGAACACAGAGAAGGCAGTCCTGAGAGGAAAGTTCATAGTGACACAGGCCTACCTAAAAAAGATAGAAACAATTCAAACAAACAACTTAACCCTACACCTACAAGAACTTGAGGAACAACAACAAAGACAGCCCAGAGCTAGGAGAAGGAAGGAAATAACGAAGATCAAAGCAGAATTAAATGACAAAGAGACGAAAATCATAATTCTAAGGATCAATGAATCCAGGAGCTGGTTCTTTGAAAAGATAAAATCAACAACCCTTTAAGCAGGCTCATCAAGAAAAGAAGAGGACCCAAATAAACATAATCAGAAATGAAAGAGGAGAGATTACAACTGACACCACAGAAATACAAAGGATTGTAAGAAATTACTATGAAGAACTATATGCCAAGAAATTTGAAAAGCTAGGTGAAATGGACAAATTTCTCGAAAAATATTATCTTCCAAAACTCAATGAAGAAGAAGCAAAAAGCCTGAACAGACCAATAACAGCAGTAGAAATTGAAGCAGTAATCAAAAAACTCTCAAAACACAAAAGCCCTGGACTGCATGGGTTTCACAGGAAAATTCTACAAAACATTTAAGTAAGAGCTAACCCCTATCCTTCACAAACTATTCAAGAAAATTCAAAATGATGGAAGACTCCCAAACTCTTTTTATGAGGCCAACATCATCCTAATCCCAAAACCAGATAAACACACAATAAAGAAAGAAAACTTCAGGTCAATATCGCTGATGAACACAGATGCAAAAATCTTCAACAAAACATTAGCAAACCACATCCAACAATACATTAAAAAGATCATATACCATGACCAAGTGGGATTCATCCCAGGGATGCAAAGATGGTTCAACATTCACAAATCAGTGAATGTAATACACCACATAAACAAAAGCAAAGACAAAAAAACACATGATCATTATTAAGAGATGTGAAGCATTTGATAAGGTACAGCACCTATTTATGATAAAAACACTCAGCAAAGTGGGAATAGAGGGAGCATTCCTCAACATAATAAAGGCCATATACGAGAGACCTATAGCCAACATCATACTCAATGGGCAAAAACTAAAAGCTTTTCCACTAAGATCAGGAACAAGACAAGGTTGTCCACTTTAACCACTTCTATTCAATATAGTATTGGAAGTCTTAGCCATAACAATCAGGAAGAAAAGGAAATAAAAGCCATCCAAGTCAGAAAGGAGGTAACATTTGCAGAAGACATGATAGTGTACATAGAAAATCCTATACTCCACCAAAAAAACTGCTTGACCTAATAAATAAATTTGGCAAAAGAGCGGGATACAAAGTCAATATCCAGAAATCAAAGTCATTTTTGTATACCTACAATGAAACAGCAGAAGCAGAAATAAAAAAATATCCCATTCGATATAGCAAAAAGAAAAAAAAATAGCTAGGAATAAACCTAACCAAGGAGGTAAAAGACCTCTATGCAGAAAACTACACAACACTGAAGAAAGAAATCAAGGAAGACACAAACAAATGGAAACATATACCCTGTTCATGGACTAGAAGAATTAACATCATCAAAATGGTCATACTACCCAAAGCAATTTACAGATTCAATACAATACCTATTCAAGTACCAATGGCATATTTCACAGACATAGAACACTTCAAAAATTTATATGGAACCATAAATGACCCCAAATAGCTGCTGCAATTTTGAGAAGGAAGGGCAAAGTAGAAGGGATCACAATACCTGATACCAAACTGTATTACAAGGCCACTGTAATCAAAACAGCCTGATACCCGCATAAAAACAGACAAATGGACCAGTGGAACAGAACAGAGAGCCCAGAAATAAACTCAAATCTCTGTGGCCAATTAATACTCGACAAAGGGGGCAGCAACATAAAATGGACTAATAATAGCCTCTTCAACAAATGGTGTTGGGAGAACTGGACAGCTACATGCAAAAAAAATGAAACTCGAGCACCAACTAACACCATACACCAAAATAAATTCAAGGTGGATAAAAGACTTAAATATAAGCCGTAACACCATTAAAGTCCTAGAAGAGAACATGGGCAGGACTCAGATATTTCACACAGCGACTTTTTTACTGATATGTCCCCTAGAGCAAGGGATGTAAAGGAAAAAGAATAAACAAATGGGATCTCATCAAAATTAAAAGCTTTTGCATAGCTAAAGAAAACAGTATTAAAATAAAAAGAGAACCAACTGTATGGGAAAATATATTTGCCAATGGCACCTCACACAGTGGTTTAATCTCCAAAATATATAAAGAACCTACATGACTCCACTCTAAGAAGACAAGCAACCCAATTAAAAAATGGACAAATGACTTGAACAGACACTTCTCCAAGGAGGATATACAGAGGATCCAGAGACACATGAAAAGACACTCAATATCACTAGCTATCAGACAGATGCAAATTAAAACCACCATGAAATACCACTTTACACTACTCAGAATTGTCATCATAAACAAAGCAACAAACAACAAGTGTTGGAGAGGCTGTGGGGAAAAGGGGACCCTAGTTCATTGTTGGTAGGATTGCAGACTGGTACAACAATTATGGAAAACAGTATGGAATTTTCTAAGAAAACTAAAAATGGATCTGTCTTTTGACCCAGCAATTCCACTGCTGGGATTTATATCCTAAGAACCCTAAAACACCAATCCAAAAGAACCTATGCACCCCAATGTTCATAGCAGCACAATTTACAATAGCCAAGAGCTGGAAGCAACCTAGGTGCCCATCAGTAAATGAATGGATCAAAAAATTGTGGTACATATACACAATGGAATTCTATGCAGCAGAAAGAAAAAAGGAGCTCCTACCCTTTGCAACAGCATGGATGGAACTGGAGGGCATTATGCTGAGTGAAATAAGCCAGGCGGTGAAAGACAAATACCATATGATCTCACCTTTAACAGGAAGCTAAACAACAAAACAAACAAGCAAGCAAAATATAACCAAAGACACTGAAATAGAGAACAGGCTGACAGGGACCAGAGGGGAGAGGGGAGGGAATTTCAGGGGAAAAGGGGAAGAAGGGTTTATAGGAACAAGAACAAAGGACACACAGACAAAAACTAAGGGGGTGGAAATGGGAGGGAGGTGGGGAGCACTGGGGGTTCAGCTGGGATGGGAGTAAAAGACAGAAAACTGTACTTGAACAATAATTAAAATAAAATAAAATAAATGATGATTTTCCACGTTTTACACAGAGAAATTTCAGTGAGATTTGTTGAATGTGTTTACCTTCCTGAAAAAATGACCCAATATCCTTTGTTTTACAACTATACTGACAGTGGTTTCTCCTACTCAAGCCTTTGTCAGTTCAGTTTCCTTTGAGGTAGCTAAGCCAGGAAAATGCCGGAGTCCCTTGGAACAGGACGGCATCAGAGTGCAGTCTTAACTCTCAGCTTCTCTGCCTGCCTTCAATGACTATCCCAGATCTTATGAAATCTAAGCCCATTTATTAAGCTGCTACAGATATCCCTACCAGGACACCAACCCTTCCAACCCAACATGATCAAGGTTGAACCCAGTATCTCCCAGTTCTCCCAACCTGGTCTTATTTCTGAAAGCCCTACTCCAATTGAAGTACCACCCACCCAGAGCTCCTGACATTCATTCCGACTTCTTCCATTGCCCAATTATATTTACAAACAGCTAATAGTTATTGAGCACTTACTATGTACCAATGCACTGTGCTAAGCATTCCATATGCAATAGCATATTTAATCCTTAACATCCTAGATTTACAACAAACAGATGTTCATGGTGTTGGGTAGAGAGCTAAGATTTGGCCATCTAATCTCAAAACTATCAGTCTTCTATATTAAGTTTTAAATTTATATACACTAAACTTACATAATTTTTGGTACATAATTCTATTTAACAGATGTACAGATTTGTGTAACCACTACCAGGATACAGAACAATTCTATCACATCAAGAAACTGCCTGTGCTGCTCCTTTGTAGTTAAAAGCCTGCCCCCGCAAAACCCATGGCAATCACTGATTTATTCTCCATCCCCACAGTTTTGACTTTTTGAGCATGTTATATAAATGAAATCATACAAATGTACCCTTTTGAGACTGGCCTCTTTTACTCATCATAATGCCACTGCTATTCATCAAAACTTGTTGCAAGCAGCAATATAGTTAGTCCATTGCTTTTTACTGGTGAGAAGTATTTCAATTGTGTGAATACACTGCAGTCTGTTTATCCACTCACCCACTGAATGACATATGTTGTTTCTAGTTTGGGGGGATTATGAATAGAGTTATATATTGTATACAGATTTTTGTGTGAATATAACTTTTCATTTTTCTAGAATAAACATCTAGAATGTGATTGCTGGGTCACATGGTACAGGTATGTTTAACTTTCTATGGGTGGCTGTACCACTTTACATACCTATAATCATGTATAAGAGTTCCAGGTGCTCACCCTGGCTGGTGTGCCAGCCTGCAAATCAAAAGGTTGCTGGTTTGATTTCTGGTCAGGGCACATGCCTGGGTTGTGGGCCAGATCCTCAGCTGGAGATGTACGAGAGACAACCAGCATATTGATGTTTCTCTCCCTCTCTTTCCTTCTTTCTAAAAATAAGTAAAATCTTAAAAAAAAAAGAGAGAGAGAGAGAGGGTTCCAGGTGCTCTACATCCATGTCAGCACTTGTTTTTAGCATTGAAACATTTTTAGTCATTCTAATATGTATGCAGTGGTTGGTACCTTGTTGTATTTTCAGTTTTTAAATTAGCATTTCTCTAATGGCTAATGATGTTGAACATGTTTTCATACATCCTCTTAAGTATAATTGTGGTATCTGAAGACATCCTATCAGGCCCATATATAATCAGTCAAGTCCTACTTATTCTAAGCTTAAAAGAATTTCACATCTGCTTTATATCCAATAAACTACTGTCTTAGCTTATACTCTCATCATCTTACATTATAACCATCTTACTGATTTCTTATCTTCAGCAGTCCCCATATTCACTGGTCCATATTCACTGCACTCTCTAACCCTATCCTCTATGATACCATTGACGGTAATTTTTCTAAAGTAAGACATGTCAGTTTCTTGCTTAAAAACTTTTGAGGGAATTCCAGGCAAGATGGAGGTGTAGGTGGAAACACTGTACCTCCTTGCACAACCAAGTTTAAAGACAACAAAGTTTTAGTAACAAAAACGCAACCAAAACACAGAAAATTGAACTGTATGGAAGTCTGACAACAACAAACCGTTCAGCGAGACCAGTAAGAGGGGCAGAGTCAGCGGCTGGCAGAGCGGGATCATGCAGAAAAAAGTGGCCAGACCAACCGGGGTATGCAGTTGGTGGTTGGCAGATCCCAGGCACGGGGTGGCAACAGGTGGACCCAGTGGGGGTGCAAGGCAGCTGCCTGACCACAGTCACACATTTGCAAACAGATGAACCAGGCAAAGGAGCAAGCAGTGAAACAGACTGCGCAGGCTAGGACCCCAGTGACGGGAATTGAAGCTTAAAAGCACCAATTGAAAAAACTTTCCGGGTCGAGGTGCCGGGGGAAACTCCCAGGCTCACAGAGTGTTTGTTGGAGAGACCCAGAGGGTCCTGGAGGGTGCACAGGCCCACACATCCAGGAACCAGCACCAGAAGGGCCCAATTTGCTTGTGGGAAGCAGCAGAGGGGACCAAAATCTGAGAGACAGGGTGGAAGCGCCACTGCCCTTCTCTGACCCACCCCCACATACAGTGTCACAACCCAGTGAATGGGTCGCCCCACCCTGTGTGAACACCAAAGGCTCTGCCCCTCATATGTGACAGGTGCAAACAGAACAAAACATTATGGCTCAAGAAGAACAGCTCAAAGCCCCAGAGCCAATACTTCTAAATGACCAAGAGATAGCCAACCTATCATATGCAGAGTTCAAAACACTGGTGATCAGTATGCTCACAGAACTGGTTGATTTTAGTCACAAATTAGAGGAACAAATGAAGGCTAAACTAATTGAAAGGAAGAAAAATGCATAGGAAACCAATAGTGATGGAAAGGAAACTGGGACTCAAATCAATGGAATGGACCAGAAGAAAAAATGACCAAACAGAAAAAAATGAAGAGAAAATAATTTTTAAAAAATGAGGAGAGGCTTAGGAACCTCCAGGACATCTTTAAATGTCCCAACATCCGAATTATAGGGATACCAGAAGGGGAAGAGGAACAGCAACAAGTGGAAAACTTATTTGAACAAATAATAAAGGAAAACTTCCCCAGTCTGGCAAAGGAAATAGACTTCCAGGAAATCCAGGAAGCTCAGAGAGAGTCCCCCAAAGAACTTGGACCCAAGAAGGAACACACCAAGGCACATCATAATTACATTAGCCAAGACTAAAATGAAGGAGAGAATCCTAGAAGCAGCAAGGGATAAGGGGACAGTCACCTACAAAGGAGTACCCATCAGACTGTCAGCAGATTTCTCCAAAGACACCTTATAGGCAAGAAGGGGCTGGAAAGAAGTATTCCAAGTCATGAAATCCAAATACCTACAACCAGGATTGCTCTATCCAATAAAGCTTTCATTTAGAATGGAAGGACAGATAGTGTTTCTCAGATAAGATCAAATTCTAGGAGTTCATCATCACCAAGCCCTTATTATATGAAATGTTAAAGGGACTTATCTAAGAAAAAGAAGATAAAAAATACAAACAGTGAAAGGACAGCAAACTCACAGTTATTAACAACCACACCTAAAACAAAAGCAAACCAAGAGGACAGCTAGATCAGGAGTGGAACCATAGAAATGAAGATCATGTGGAGGGTTAGCAACAGGGGAGTGGGAGGAGGAGAGTGAGGGAAAAGGTACAGAGAAAAAGTAGCATAAATGGTGGAGAGAAAATAGACAGGGGGAGGGCAACAATAGTATGGGAAATGTAGAATCTAAAGAACTTGTGACACATGGACATAAAAAGGGGGCGAGTGGTGGCGGAGGGGGTGTGCAGGGTGAAGGGGAATAAAGGGGGGAAGGGGACAACTGTAATGGCATAATCAATAAAATATATATATTTTAAAAGCTGTTAAAATCATATACAGTGTTATTTTGACTACATAAAGAAAAGGAACAGAGAGGAAATATATGTATACAGGAGTGGAAAAAAGTAGGTTAACATTTGTATGGAAAAAGACATGCAGGTTATGATTATTACTAATAAATAATAATCCAAGAATAAACTCACAACGGTAAATCTACTTTTGCCCATTTCTGTGTGTATGTGTATATGCGTGTATATATATGTGTGTGTATATATATATATAAAACAAGTGTATTACAAAGTTTTAATGATTTTCTATGATTAGGGAAATAGATTATGGTACTTTAATTGTCTACTATATATACATTTTGAATGATCTGGGAAAGCCTCTTTTCCAATTTTGATAATTTTTGAAACAGAGGAAATGTATAATAAAAAAATTAAATAAAATTAGTTGCAATTTTAATATTAAAAAAACTTTTGATGGCTCTCCATTGCTTATGATAAGACAAAGACCAAATAATTGATTATGGTACATATAGAACTTATTTAACTCTGTGGTTTTAGTCTCTACATCTCTTACCCATGCAACCCACAGCACACCAATAATTCTCCCTTTAATTTTTTTGCTTCTGTACATTTTAAGCTCCTATGATTAGAATGATTTTCCTCCTTTCTCTAAATAGGCAAACTATTGTTGATCATTCTTTAATAGTTTGATTAATTATTTCTTTTGTGCTCACAAAATACTCTGACTATACCTCAACTTTGTCTATGAATGCTTGATAGGTCCTCTGTGCTGAGCATAACTTAAATATTTTGGAGGTGGGCATGCCATCCTCTGTTCATATTCCTGTGCCCAACACAGAGCCTGGTACAGAGTATGTGCATTCAATCAATACATAATATTTTTATATTATATTTTTTAATTTTTAAAAAGATTTTATTTATTTATTTTTAGAGAGAAGGGAAGTGAGGGAGAAATAAAGGGAGAGAAACATTGGCCTGCAACCCAGGCATATGCCCTGACTGGGAACCTAACCCACAACCCACTGTTTCGCAGGCTGGTGCTCAATCCACTGAGCCACGCCAGCCAGGGAAATACACACTATTTTTTAAATTAAGCAGCCCAAGTGTCCATCAGTAGATGAGCGGATAAAACAACTAAGGTACATTTTCACAACGGGATACTACTCAGCCATAAAAAAGAAAAATTTACCCTTTGCAACAGCGTGGGTAGCCTTGTAGAATATTATGCTAAGTGAAATAAGTTAGTCAAAGAAAGACATATACCATATAATTTTACTTATATGTGGACTCTAACGAACAAACTGAACTAACAAGCAAAATAGAGATAGACTCATAGATAGGGAGCAGGATGACAGCAATGGGGGGAAGTTTAGGGATGGAGGGATTGCACAAAAAGGAAAAAGGGCTTATGGACATGGACTATTTTTTATTTTTATTTATTGATTTTTAGAGAGGGGGGAAGAAACAGAGAAACCCACTCATTGTTCTACTTATTTATACATTCATTGGTTGCTTTGTGTATGTGCCCTGACCGTGGATCCAACCCACAGCCTTGGCATATTGGGACATTGCTCTGACCAAATGAGCTACCTGGTCAGGGCAGAATAAGCTCTTTTCTGAAGGAATCTCTAACATTTGTATACATGGAAACTGCCATGTACAGAACTGAAGTGAATTTGGAGTATAGACTTTTATAACAGCTCTGAACTATAAAGTGAAAAAGAAAGTTTACAAAAACCTCCTCTTTCAGAGATGAAACAGTTCAGTGCTTCTTCACATCTTACTTCTCCACTTTATGTTCCACATGCTGAAACAAACATTTAATCTGGTCATTTGCTTGCTTAAAATCATTTAATGGCTTCACACTGCCCTTAGCATAAGGACCAAATTCCTTGACTAGACTTACCAGGTGCTTATAACCAGGCCTTTTGCGGTCTCTCTGGCTTCACTCTCTAGTCACAGTAATACACAGTAACTTCAATTCCTCCAGATCACGCCCCCCCTCACCTCCTGGCCATCCCATGTGAATTTCACCATTCCCTCTCTGTACAGATAAATTTACTGAGGCTATGAAGCTTAAATTTCAAGACCTCACACCTACAGTGGTTGAGGTCTGTCCAGAAAGTATCCAGCCACATGATAAGAAAAATGTGGACATTTATTGAATAAGATTCAAGATACAAGAAAAACTGTACATAGGACAATGACACCTCAGTACCCTTCAAAGTAGGCACCTGCTTCATGGGACCTCATACAGTTCTCCCAGTGTCTCATCCACTGTTCAAAAACACTTTGTAAAATCCTGTGTTGGAATCTCCATCAGCTGCCCTGCTGTATTTCCCTGAATCTCATCCATAGGCTGAAATCTCTTTCCTTTCAAAGGTGATTTTAGTTTTGGGAAAAGCCAAAAATCACAGAGCCCATCTGGGCTGTGAGGGGCTGAGTCACCTGGGTGATTTAATGTTTCACCAAAAAAACTTTGCACAAGATATGATGAACAAGTCAGCACATTGTCATGATGAAACTGCCAATCACCAGTTGCCCATAGGTGCAAGGGACTGTAGCATCTCTCAACCAACAAAAAACACTGAGGTAGTACTCCTTATCAACTGTTTGCCCTGGAGGGACATATTCATGATGGACAACACCTTTCCAAACAAAAAACACAGCTAAAACACAAGATCATATTCTTGATCTTGCTGAGACTTTGCTGTACCTTCTCTTCAGGTGTGGAGAACCAGGTGACTTCCATTGGGATGACTGGGCCTTCATTTTGGGATCCTAGCTGTGGACCCACAATTCTTGAGAAAACTGGTTCATTGGTAACAGTTTGAATCAAGTTATTAGCAACTGCAGCACAATGTTCTTTCTGCTCTGGTAGCAGAAGCTGACAAATAAATTTTGCCATGACATGTTTCATGCCAAGATCCTGCACCAAAATCTTGAACACAGTAGTTTTTGGAATCCCCAGATCAGCTTCTAGTTCTCGCTCTGTCAGTTGCCGATCTTTGTTGAGTGTAGCCTGTACACGTTCAACATTCGCAGATGTTTTGATTGTTGCTGGACTTCCCGGGTGTAGATCATTTTTTTCTTTTTTTAAATATATTTTATTGATTATACCATTACAGTTGTTCTATTCCCCCCTTTCATTCCCCTCCACCCGCACACTCCCTCCCCCACCATTCTCCCCCTCTTACTTTATAACCACGTGTCTCAAGTTCTTTAGATTCTGTATTTCCCCCACTATTCTTGCCTTCCCCCCTATCTATTTTCTACCTACTGTCTATGCTATTTTCTGTACCTTCTCCCCCCTTCTCCTCCTCCCACTCCCCTGTTGCTAACCCTCCATGTGTTCTTCATTTCTATGGTTCCACTCCTGATCTAGCTGTCCTCTTGGTTTGCTTTTGTTTTAGGTGTGGTTGTTAATAACTGTGTGTTTGCTGTCCTTTCACTGTTAATATTTTTCTTCTTCTTTTCCTTAGGTAAGTCCCTTTAGCATTTCATATAATAAGGGCTTGGTGATGATGAACTCCTTGAACTTGACCTTATCTGAGAAGCACTTTATCTGCCCTTCCATTCTAAATGAAAGCTTTGCTGGATAAAGCAATCTTGGCTGTAGGTCTTTGGATTTCATGACTTGGAATACTTCTTTCCAGCCCCTTCTTGCCTGTAAGGTCTCTTTTGAGAAATCCGCTGACAGTCTGATGGGTACTCCTTTGTAGGTGACTGTCCCCTTATCCCTTGATGCTTCTAGGATTCTCTCCTTCATTTTGGTCTTGGCTAATGTAATTATGATGTGCCTTGGTGTGTTCCTTCTTGGGTCCAACTTCTTTGGCACTCTCTGAGCTTCCTGGATTTCCTGGAAGTCTATTTCCTTTGCCAGACTGGGGAAGTTCTCCTTTATTATTTGTTCAAGTAAGTTTTCCACTCATGGCTGTTTCTTTCCCCTTTCTGGTACCCCTATAATCCGGATGTTGGAACGTTTAAAGATGTCCTGGAGGTTCCTAAGCCTCTCCTCATTTTTTGAATTATTGTCTCTTCATTTTTTTCTGTTTGGTCATTTTTTCTTCTGGTCCATTCCATTGATTTGAGTCCCAGTTTCCTTTCCATCACTATTGGTTTCCTGGACATCTATCTCCCTTCATTTCAATTAGTTTAGCCTTCATATGTTCCTCTAATTTGTGACTATAATCAACCAGTTCTATGAGCATCCTGATAAACAGTGTCTTGAACTGTGCTTCTGAAAGGCTGGCAATTTCTCAGTCGCTGAGAGTTATTGACTCTGGAACTTTGAGTTCTTCTTGTGCCATCTTTTGGGCTGTTCATGCCTGTTATGTAGCAGGATTGGAGCCCTAGGTGTTCACCAGAGCAGGGCAACTCAGTCACTGGGTTGTGACGCTGTATGTGGGGGCGGGGTCAAAGAGGAGCAAGGACATCCCGTCTGCCACCTCCCGCCGCAGCCCCCACAGGTGCCGCAGCTGCCACCGTCACGGAGGCCCTCATGTTTCATCCCACTGCACGTGAGTGTGCCACTGTCATCAGCCCTCCACCACTGGGTTCGCCCCTTGGGGCCTGCCTGGTCCGTCTCTCTGTGCACCAATGTGCGACCTCGGTCAGTCTGCCCTGTATCCTGACCGGGTCCGGGCTACTTGTGCGCCTAGGTCTGGGGATCTTTTCTGCCTGACCCTGCTCCGCTGCTGGCTCTGCCCCTCTCACCATCCCAGTTGAACGGTTAGTTGTTGTCAGACTTCCATATAATTCAATTTTCTATTCTGTGGCTGTGTCTTTGTTCTCCAAACCTTTGTTGTATTCAAACTTGGTTGTGGGAGAAGGCACAGTGTTTCTACCTATGCCTCCATCCTGGCGGAAGTCCAAGGACTGCATTTCTATGGTTCCACTCCAGATCTAGCTGTCCTCTTAGTTTGTTTTTGTTTTTGGTGTGGTTGTTAATAACTGTGAGTTTGCTGTCCTTTCACTGTTCATATTTTTTATCTTCTTTTTCTTAGATAAGTCCCTTTAACACATTTCATATAATAAGGTCTTAGTGATGATGAACTCCTTGAATTTGACCTTATCTGAGAAGCACTTTATCTGCCCTTCCATTCTAAATGAAAGCTTTGCTGGACTCAACCATCTTTAAAGCATTTGTACCACACTCTTATTTGCACTGCACTCATTGCATCATCCCCACAAGCTTTCTGAATCATCCAAATAATTTCCAGGGAGAAGTACTCAGACTTAACACAAATTTGATGCAGATTTGTTGCTCTCCTCGCTCAGTCATTTTGAATGTGACATTGCGTACATATGCTCACTCAACAGCATCTACTGTCCCCAATGACTAGTACAGTGAAGCTGTCATTGTTTACACATGTGTACTTCAGTTCACTCTCCTTGGCTGTCAGGTTACATTGATGTTGTGCAAATCGTTTTTGTTAGATTAACAACAAGTGGACTTTTTGTATAGTATTTTACTTGATTAGGCCCCATATAACCTGTATCTGCTCCTGCCATTGTGCTGGCTAATCCTATTCTTCCCTTAGATTTCAACATAAATGTTACCTCTTCCTGGAAGGCATCCCAATTCCAGCCCTGAAACAGGTCAGATACTCTTGCCAAGAGCAGTAACAGTTATCTGATGTCTACCAGCCAAGAGTTCATCAGACCTTATTTTAATTACTGAATTATTGGTCTTCCTGTTATAACTTCTCCAAATGCAATGACCACACCTACACTGAATATGGCTGTCTTATTTTAGGGACTACAACATAGTAAGCTTGACAAATATTTGAGAATAAAAAAGTCGATTTGTAAATGAGCACTAAGTGCCAAACAACCTATTCAAAGGCAAACACAAAGGATCCAAAATGGAAGATGATACCTGAGAGCCTGTGATTCATTTACTTCCTGGATGTTTGGGGAAGAAATACACTGACTGAATGATAATACCCAGAAAAGAACTTCCCCCCCACATATAAAAACTGAGAAGTATGGAAAATATGACTAGAAACAAGATAAATAATAAAATATGCATTAAAAGTAGAACTAAACAGAGCCTCAGTGGTAACAATAATTAAGCACTATAGCTGGCCTGTTAAGAAAGTCAGCTGTATAGGAACCTAAAAGACACCAAAAACAATTTTCTGGAAGACTTCCAACATGAATAACAAACTAAAGCTGAAAGCAATTAACTTATAAAAAATTTAATGTTGGATATGTAGGGAAAATATTATTAAGTAATACAGACAGACCACTGTTTCCAAAACTTTTTAATGTACATATTAATCATCAGGAAATCCTAGCAAAATGGACGTTGTGATTCAGGAGTTTTGGGGAGGAGAGAGGGAAGCCTGAAATTCAGCATTTCAATATACTTCCAGATTATGCTGCTGATCCTGAGACCACATTCCAAAGAGCAAGCATGATAAAATCTATATCTAGAATTGGAAAACGTAAGTAATATGCTCCACTGGCTTTGGGTAGGCCTACCAGCTAAAAATGGCATATATACACATACACGCATGCATACATATACATAGTTGTTCATATGGAAAATAATACAATAAGTAATACAAGAATAAACTGTTTTGTGCACTCACAACTATAAACCTACTTTTGCCCCACCTTGTATGTGTATGTATGTATACATATGTATGAAATAGTACTCAGCAATAAAAAAAGAATGAAATCTTGCAATCTGTGACAATATGGATGGACTTACAGGGTATTATACTAAGGGAAATAAGTCAAACCGAATGACAAATATTATATGGTTACACTTATATGTGGAACATAACAAAACAAAACCAACAAAGAAAACAAAACAAAAACAGACTGAGAAACAGAGATCAACTGGATAGCTTTTGTATTTTTAAATAGGAAAAATTTGGGGGGACTTCCGCCAAGATGGAGGCATAGGTGGAAACACTGTGCCTTCTCCCACAACCAAGTTTGAATACAACAAAGGTTTGGAGAAACAAAGACACAACCAAAAGACAGAAAATTGAATTATACGGAAGTCCGACTACATCTAACCGTTCAACTGGGACGGTAAGAGGGGCGGAGCCAGCAGCAAGCAGGGTCGGGCAGGACAGGGCCCCCGACCCAGGCGCGCAGGCAGACGGGAACCAGTTGTGGTGCGGGGCAGACCGCGGGCACATATTCGCGCACAGTGAGACAGACCACGCAGGCCCCAGGGGGCGAGGGCTGACGGTGGTGGCACACTCGCGTGCCGTGGGACGAAACACGTGGGCCCAGTGACGGCAGCAACTGCGGCACCGGTGAGGGCCCTAGCGGCAGACGGCGGACAGGACGCCATAGTCCCTCTTTGACCCTGCCCCCACATACAGCGTCACAACCCAGCGACTTAGTTGCCCTGCAAGACCAGTGAGAGCCATTGTCCCTCTTTGACCCCGCCCCCACCTACAACGTCACAACCCAGCGACTGAGTTGCCCTGTTCTAGTGAACACTTTAGGGCTCTGATCCTGCTATGGAACAGGCACGAACAACCCGAAAGATGGCACAAGAAGAACTCAAAGTCCCAGAGCCAATAACTCTAAGCGACCAAGAAATTGCCAGCCTCTCAGAAGCACACTAGACACTGTTTATCAGGATGCTCACAGAACTGGTTGATTATAGTCACAAATTAGAGGAACAAAGTTACAAATTAGAGGAACGTGTGAGGGCTGGACTGATTGAAATGAAGGGAGATGCACAGGAAACCAATAGTGATGGAAAGGAAACTGGGACTCAAATCAATGGAATGGACCAGAAGGAAGAACAAAACATCCCACCAGAAAGGAATGAAGAAATGAGAATTCAAAAAAATGAGGAGAGGCTTAGGAACCTCCAGGACATCTTTAAACGTTCCAACATCCGGATTATAGGGGTACCAGAAGGGGGAAAGAAACAGCCACGAGTGGAAAACTTATTTGAACAAATAATAAAGGAGAACTTCCCCAGTCTGGCAAAGGAAATAGACTTCCAGGAAATCCAGGAAGCTCAGAGAGTGCCAAAGAAGTTGGACCCAAGAAGGAACACACCAAGGCACATCATAATTACATTAGCCAAGACCAAAATGAAGGAGAGAATCCTAGAAGCAGCAAGGGATAAGGGGACAGTCACCTACAAAGGAGTACCCATCAGACTGTCAGCGGATTTCTCAAAAGAGACCTTACAGGCAAGAAGGGGCTGGAAAGAAGTATTCCAAGTCATGAAATCCAAAGACCTACAGCCAAGATTGCTTTATCCAGCAAAACTTTCATTTAGAATGGAAGGACAGATAAAGTGCTTCTCAGATAAGGTCAAGTTCAAGGAGTTCATCATCACCAAGCCCTTATTATATGAAATGCTAAAGGGACTTATCTAAGAAAAAGAAGATAAAAATAGGAACAGTGAAAGGACAGCAAACACACAGTTATTAACAACCACACCTAAAACAAAAGCAAACCAAGAGGACAGCTAGATCAGGAGTGGAACCATAGAAATGAAGAACACATGGAGGGTTAGAAACAGGGGGGTGGGAGGGGGAGAAGGGGGGAGAAGGCACAGAAAATAGCATAGATGGTAGGCAGAAAATAGATAGGGGGGAGGGCGAGAATAGTGGGGGAAATATAGAATCCAAAGAACTTGAGACACGTGGTTATAAACTAAGGGGGGGAGAATGGTGGGGGAGGGAGGGTGTGGGTGGAGGGGATTGAAGGGGGGGAATAGAACAACTGTAATGGTATAATCAATAAAATATATTTATAAATAAATAAATAAATAGGAAAAATTTTTGAAATAGTATTTTGTGACCCATGAAAATTATATGAAACTCAAATTCCCATGTGCATACATAAAGTTTTGTTGAAACTCATCCAATACTCATGCATTTATATATTTCCTACAGCTGTTTCTGTGTGAGAAGCAGAGCCAAATACCTGTGGCAGAGACCATACAGCCCACCCCATCAGTGTACTTGGGCTGCCATAACAAAATACTACCGAGTTTCTTCAACAACAGAACTTAATTTCTCACAGGCTCTAGAGCTGGGAAGTCAAAGATCAAGGTCTGATAGGTTTTAATTTCTGTTGAGAGCTATCTTCCTGGCTTGTACACAGCCTCCTTCTCACTTTGTGTGGACAAAGAGCTTTCTATGTACAGTCACATTAAAAGTTACAGTATATAACCTTGTATTAAACACAAATTTAGTGGGCTCATAAACATTCACTTCATATCACCCACAAAGCCTAAAATATTTACTATCTGGCCCACTATAGAAAAGTTTGCCTAACCCTTGGTATAGACTCATAGTTCTCAAAAGTGGGCAGAATGCAAAAATTTCAGGATCCACCTTGACCTACTCAATTAAAATCTGCATTTTAACAAGATCCCGCAGTAGTTCATACACATATCACAGCTCAAGAAATATTGGTTTCCAATTTAGTGATCATGATAAGTAACATGAAAAACGTTTTTTAAAAAAAAACACAGATTTCTAGGCTCTACCCTGAGAGGAAGACAATTTTAAAAAACAGCTACAACGGCTAACCTTTACTGAGGATTTACAGTACTACTTGCCAGGCACTGTGCTAACTTTTATGTTCATGATTTCATTTAATCCTCCTAACATTCTAATTTACATATTTATCAAGAAAAAGAATGTGAGGAAAACTAACCAAATGATGCATTTTGACTTTTGGACAGTTCTTACACTGTTATCAATCTGCAAACATCTTGTCTTTAAATAGAGGTGGCTGTAAACTGGCAAATGATAATCTTCTTCATGATCTTAATGTAACAGCATTTATTAAATAACAGGTTTTTCAATTTTTCAAGTACTGAGGTTCTAAAGTTTGAGTTGAATATCAATCATATTTGGTATTTTCAGGTACTACACAGAATGAAATATTTTAAAAAATTTTTGTTCCCTTGATAAATTAAGAAAAAACAGCTGAGTATTCACTCAAGACTGTTGAAGTTTCAACATGTTTTGGCTTAATAACAGATTAAACACAACATGAGAAAGAGTAACTTAAAATATATTTCATAAAGAAGTGAAATACAATATATTTTAGAAATGTTCCCTTTGTTATAATTTGTACTCACACTTTGTCAGTGTTATGCCCTACATAGTTGTTTCTAAAATTATTCCTCTAAGTAGTATATTAACTTCAGTTAAATGAATTTACTTTGTAAATCTCTGAAAGAAAAAGAGTAAGAGAGTGCAATCAGGTACTGTTCAAAGGAACTATTTCTACTAAAACTAGAAATTAACTGTGGTAAAGCACAGGAAGAATCAAAGACAAGCAAATGTGAAATATGTTCCCAAAGATCTAGCCTGTGGTAAATAACATCGATATTATTAATGGAATTTTTACACCAATCCCAAAAGTGACCTGTTAACAAATGAATGCAAAGTGATCTCACAGAAACCAATGCTGCTTCATAACCTCAAAGCTAATCTGGACAGAAAACGTAACAATGTTCATGACGTAGATTATACGTTACTTTAGAATAGTAGAGACAGAAAAGAACAGAATAGAATAACACTGGCATCTATAATGATATCTGATATTATCAGATGACAGTTGATATTAAGGCACAAGTTTATCTGAAGCAAATTTATAAGCTGAAAGTCAAGTATGTAAAGTAATACTTGAAAGTATTCATGAATAGGAAGACTTTGTTATAAAACATAGTGTATTCTGACTCTATCTTAAGGGGTACAGTCAGGAAGTTGAAAAAAACACCCCACAACATAAGAATTCCCAGCTATAGATCTTCTGAGTGTTACTGAAGGCTTCCTTGTGTGAGCGAAATGAGGGAATACAGTTTCTGAAAAGACTGTGTGTCTTACCTTAATAAATGACTTCCGTATATCAAGTGATTCTAGTTCTCCTCCAAACGAACTGTTTTAGTGAGGTGCACAACAAACCCTCTGCAATAAAACTAGTCTCTTCTGTGTCACAAAATATGTTGTCTTGACTAAAGACGAGATTACAACTCCCTCCACCTATCAGTTTGTTTCATCTATATAGTTCTTGATTTTCTTTCTTGAGATATGTGACCACATGACCAAATCCTATTCTATTATGGTAAAAGATACCACCCATAAATCTGACTTAACTTTATCATGCTTCCATACAAACTGGCAGAGGGACTCTAAAGTTACATTATTAATCAGGGATAGTTATTTTGTTTTTGTTTTTTACTTCTCCCAGCACAAACTGGAAGTTCCAATTTTGAATTTCTAAAAAAAAAAAAGGGAAAGAAAAGAAATCCGTGAATTTTGAAGGTATACAAGTTAGTTACAAACATTACTAATGATTTTAAATATTTTGGGTCTTTATAATTGGTGCTAAATCTCATGCTCACTATTCATGCTTGCTGTGAACTTTAATAGCACATGTTCTTTGGCAAAAAAGAAGCCAAAGATTACCTTATATCAGTGTCCTAAAAGCTACACTAACAATAGTACCATCTAAATAATCCCTCCCTTTTCCCTCTATTATATAAATACTGAATAATTAAGAAGTTTCTGACAGCTTATGAAAATAATCCCTCTGAAATTAGAACTCTAACTTCAGAATGTAAAGCCAGTTTCTGAAATAAAGAAAAAGAGGAACAAATTGTTTCCATCAGTCTATTACAAGGGACCACAAGTGTGTTATTAATTTTGCTTTCTGTTTACTGAGATAAAAAAACCGTTTTAAAAACTGTACTTAAAACTGGGCTAAACATTAAAAGTGCCAAGAAAAAAAAAGCAAAAATAATCACTACAAAGATGCAAAATCTTAAAGAAAACATCAAACTACCATTTCAAACAAATCACAGAAACACTAAATCACAAGCTTAATGCTTTTTCCCAATTCCCCAAAAGTCAACCACTTCTAATTAAAATCAAATTGTATATTTTTAAATCAAACTAGCAATATCAAAATACTTCCATTGTTCTGCCAATACTTATATTATACTAATAAAAATATGAGAACCTTTAAAAACAAAAACATTCTACATTTCAGAGAATAAAGCTTTGAGGGTTTAGAGTAAAATGTTCTAAAATAACTTTCCTTATAAGTGCAATTGAATTTTGTTAATCAGAAATTTTGCAGAAAAGTAAGCAAGTCAGTCTACTTCATTTATTTTGGTTTAATCCTTCTTGTTTTAAACAGAGGTCATATCTGCTACATCTTTTTATCTGGTACTACAGTGCCTTACTCAGAAAAATAAAAAAATCCTTGTTACGTAAAGTGAAAAATATAAACTTATTCATCTCTTTCTTTCAGAAACAAAGAACTGTATATATCAACAATAAGAATGCGTTCCCATAACATACAGTTTTACTGAAAATTTAATTACCAAAAGTGGAAACAAGAGAATGTGTATTAGGGTATCAGAAAAGGGATTAGTATGAAAATGAAATTTTGAGACATCAGTTTGCTACTCAAACTGACATTGAATCAGCAAACAGAAGCATTAAAATTTCATTTCCAAGACCGCTT
The DNA here is from genome assembly GCF_014824575.4 of Sturnira hondurensis. Lineage (NCBI taxonomy): Eukaryota > Metazoa > Chordata > Mammalia > Chiroptera > Phyllostomidae > Sturnira > Sturnira hondurensis. The sequence continues at coordinate 9,918,245 of NW_028080827.1, forward strand.
AATAAATCTAGTTCCAGTTTAGAGTATCTTTATTGTGCAAAGACTCAGTAAAAGCAAGTATTCACCATGGAAGACACAGATAGGGTTCCCTTAACCTACTGCCCTCTAGACACATCACTCTCTGTTAAACAGGCAGCTCCTGCCAGATGCTCTCACTCAAACTGGTCACAGATGGTCAGTTGTCCAGTTAACAGAACACACTGCCCTCCCAATAGCCAAAAGTAAGAAGGAAAGGAGTGAGAGCTGTTAACGCATGCCTGCTTAATGAATTAAACCCACTCGCTTGCTCTAAGCTTGGCTAAGCCACAACAGTGACTTTCTAGAGAAGCACGAGTAGGCCCCAGGGCTCACAAGATTAAAAGGCATTCTGAAGGAGGTCTAGTGAACAGCTGTCTGGTGCTTGAATCCACACAACTGCATCCCCTTGGTCAGCCATTCTGGTCATGACTTCTGCAACTCCTGGGCTTTGGAACCTAGTGTCCAGCAAGAAAGCTCTATAGCTGGGACGGAGTCCTCCGTTACTCTGCACTGCAGTGAGTCCAACCACTCAGTCTAATTCTGTGTATTCAGGAAATACGGAGCTATTTTAATACACAGGCTATACTGACTAATAAAATCATTTCCTAGTTTATACATTATAAAAAGATTTTAAGGTGAATTATCCCAAATGGCATACATAAAGGATTTTACAACACAAAAGATATTACAACATAGGTACTATATATGTGATTTAATTTTAAAACATCCAAGGAAATTAAGGTTTACAGTATTTGAAGCTACTATTTACAGATTTCTTAAAAATTTCAACAAAGATCATCCTTACCTCTCCTCTCCCAGCCAAACCCTAGGGGACCAGAGCAAGATGTAAGGACCATGTTCTGATGCAACGTGACGGACTTCGAATACCACAGCCCTGGTGGCTTCAGCTGCAAAGTGTCTCTCAGATGTTAGCTGTCCTTTCAACATTCAAGATGCAGCAAGAAACTATTAGCTGGCTTCTTGATATAACTGTTAGACTTTAATATGGAAACAATGCTAAAAAGTACAAGGACTCAGTACCTGATAATACAAAAAATGCTGTCAGTGCAGCTCAAAATGCAGAGTCAGTGTTCAATTTGGATGTAAGTAACCCAGATTTGAAGGCTGGTATAATGGCTTTGGCTAACCTTCAGATTTAGTGTCATGATGATTACCTGGTACTGCTTAAGGTAATTCACATTTTGGTCCAGAATCATCTAACACAGAATGCAGTTGCTAAAGCAAAAAAAAAAAAAAAGGGATTGCTTGTTGCTTTAGACAAGTGTATTCCTGGTTTTGACACAGGAGATGCAGTTCTTAATGAAGCTGCTCAAATTCTATGATTGTTGCATACAGAAAATCTCAGAGAGCCACAGACAAAATTTAATGAAGTCACAGTAGCTGTTCAGGCAATTGTTGCCGATTCAAAGACAGACCACAACACAGTCTGGAGAAAGTTGGAAGATAAACATTTTAGGATTTCATCTTCTCACCTACTTAGTACAACTGGGAACCATGTTGTACAGTGGAAAATTGTAACAGTGGGAACTGTAACCCACTCCACCATTCTTTTGACACTGTTTCTGTCAGTGCTAAGTCTGACTATGTGGCTTATAGATGAAAAGCATGTTTGTATAAGAATTTTTGAAACTAGTTAAAAAGACACAAACCCCAAACTTCAAGCATCTCAGCTCCAGGAGGTTTGTGGCCTTTAAACCATGGAGCCAAGATGACATAAAGATAGGATGACTAAACTAGGATGATGCGCATCGGGTCATCACCTGCATTTTTGGAACGGACTGTGCTCACCTGCACGAAGAAAACTTTGCAACCCTCTCCCTTGATCTCTCTGCTCTGTTCCCCCCTCCCTCCTTATAAAACACTTCTGTCTCCAAGAGGTGGAAATGGGCTTTGTGATGTGAGTCCCCCATGTTCCAGGAGACAGGTTTTGAGACATGAGTCCTCCCTCTTCCAGATGGCCAGCATCTGCAAATGAAACACTTTCCTTTACATCAGCACCTGCCTCTGGAGTATTGGCTTTCGTAGTGGGGCGGGGGGCGGGGGGCAGTCAGGACTGCGTTGGGTTACAGTAGGTGTTTCAAAATCAAAACATCACACTTTCAAGGGAAGAATCCCAGAAATTGACTATGTTATAGAGATGTACTATCATTGCTTTTTCTTTAAAGTTCAGGAAGTGGGTGTGGGACATCAATCGGTCATCTTCTCTATATGTGTGCATCTATAGAGAAGTTTTACATTATAAAGAATTGTTTTTCATCCCCCAAGTTTTAACTGCTTTTTAATCTTGCCACAAGCAGAGCATCATTTTTTCTAATAAATTATTTGTTTGTTTAGAATAAACTACCTATATATTCAAGAAGAGTGTTCTATAAAGCTGATTTTCGTATCTTCAACATATTTACATTTCCTTAACAGTGAGTTTGACGTATGATTTTTCATGAACAATGGTGCCAAATCCTGTTTCTTACTTGATACTGAGAACAGTTTTCTTGACCAAATTATATGCATATGGAAAGGGAGAACACATCAAGAAGCCAGGGCTAGAAATACATGTAGCCAACTTTGGTGACAGTAGGTTAGGCAGTATCATTTCAGTATCAATGGTCACCCTGGAGCATATGTAATTTCTCGTCATTTATAAAGCTGTGTGACAGACATCAGTAGCGAAACTTATTTAACCAAAAGCAGATTAAATTAAAATAGGACACAACAGGATTAAAATCAAAGTGCCATCTGGAAAACCGTTGTCAAGAGCCTGAGGATGAGGTTCCAATTACCTGCGTGTGAAAAGATTCCTCCCACTGCTTCTCACGGAGTGGGGAATCACATCCAATGCTGCTCTCACAGCCTGTGCTACCATGAGGTACTGTACGTGAGGCCTGTGCTATAGGGAAGGAAATGGACAGCCCATTTTGGGACCACTGTGCCTCTTCCTTCCTGCACACAAAGGGGCAGTATGTGACAGGGAAAGCTAGCTTGCACTGTGAAGTCAAATATGTGGAGAAGGTGTTGTCACAATTTAGTGGGAATTTGTTAATCACAATTAGAGCTGCAACAAACAGCTAAGTGTGCATTTTATATCTTAAATATGCATGTTTATAATGCATGCATATTTAAGAAAATATATAAATAAGAAAATAAGAAAAAGAAATAAGAAAATATAACTCATGTATTTATTATAGAATGTACATTTCTTTTCTTTCTACTAAACATGCTATACGACATGAAATTATTTTACCCAGTAAAGATAAGATGAAAATGGAATAAAAGTGTCTTTCAGAACTCTGCTGAGTGCAATCACAAAGTTAGTGCTTCTTCTCTAGTGGTTCTGGGCTAGAGCTACATAAAATAAACATTTATAGTCACATAGGTCATATGTAAGAGTATGATTTTGTGCATAATTTACGTGCATTTTTATACATGTAAAATAATACATACATAGCACGCTTGGGCAATTTCTAAGTTAAAATTAATTTTGTGTATTCTCTGATCCTTTGGTAATGTTCTTCTTTTACATTCATATTCCACATCCACCACACACCCACAATAACTGATCATGATCTCATTCTACCAGAAGTGAACTTTGGAAAGAAAAGCAGATAGGTGCCCAGAGGTGTGGAAAGATAGGAAGATACCACAGTTTTCTAACATTCTGCCAGTTCACTCACAATGGTGAGTCAAAGACCAGTCACTGACTTAAGCAGCAGGATACACACAGTGATGTAGTAAAGTCAATTTTTTTTCTTTTTACCATTTATCAGTTCCACTGGCTTACATCCAGTAACTTTTCTCCCAGTTGGTTAGAGAGGAAGGAAAAAAGAAACAGCGCAGCACTGACTCACTCACCTAAACCACTGAGCGTGTGGAGAAGGTCACTGGTGTCTAAGAGGATGGGTCCATTCTCCTGCTGCCCTTCCTCTTTGTAGTACAGCTTATAGCCCTGGATGTCTGCTGTGTCCTCAGCATCCTGCTGCCATCTCACAGAAATGGTGGTACAGTTCAGAGGCTCCAAATGTAACTCTGGAGACTTAGGGGCTAGAAAAATTCACAGGAAATATATATATAAAAACCCTAAGTCACATGAAAGCACAGGAAAGCAGAGATCTCAGATCTCAAGCTGACCATTGCAAAAAAAAATCAAATCCAACAATTATACTTTAACTTTCAATTTCACAATGATATTAAAGTTTGAAACAGAATACATAAAATACTACGTAAAAGACTAAGGCATATAAGAACAAAATAATGTCTATATTTGTGTATTAAGAGACAGTAAGTACTTTCTAATTCTGACCATCCAATATCCCTCTGTGATATACAGAACAGGCATTATTATTAAATCAACTAACAGCAACAAAACCATTCAGGTTACATTCCACACTAGTAAAAGAGGAAGGTCAAAACTTCTTAGTCTTACAGTCTTTCTAGTAAACTGATGTTTTAAAAAATATATATCAACAATATTAATTAGGCCTCTCTCCCATATGTGTATGTGTGGGTGCATGTGTAAAATTCAGTTTGATTTAAATGGATCTTTCCATGGAAGATTTCCCAGGCAAACAAATATTGCAACCAGGAATTTTTACACACTAATGAGTTTGATGCAAAAAGTACTATTCAATAAAAAGTTTAATTTTTTTCCTATTAAGTCCATGATCTATTGGATACTTTTATTCATAAAACAAAATTTAAAAATATAAATGTAACTTAGATAAGAAAAAGTATCTAAAGTAGAAATACAGTGTTATTTTTCCTCCATCATCTTTAGAAATTCACCTTGTACACTTGTAGCTTTGGGTGTCCTATGTGAAGTCCATACTGACGACTCTCCCAGCCCCACTCTTGTGGCAGCAGTAATCCGCACCAGGTAGACACTATCAGGTTTCAGGCCTTTCAAAAGATATTCATGTGTGTTCCCTGGGAGCTCCAGAACTTGGATGGAGTTCTCAGTGCTTAGGCGGAAGGACAGACGATAGAGCACCACTTGGCCCCTCCGATACTTGGCTGGGATTGGCAGCCAGGAGATGAGGATATCAGTGGGACTGCGACTTGTCAAACTAATTTCAGGAGGTCTCAGAGGAACTGGTCATATAAGAAAACAGATTGCTTATAAATATTTAGAATCAAAGTTGTCAATCAGCAAACCAATATTGACTGAATTTTCTTAATAGCAACATATTATAACATAATAAAGAAGAGATGCCTTCAACCCTAGAAAAGGTTTTCAGAGTACAAATCATGGGCAGGCAGTGAAAGGACCAATCATAGAGAACCAGAAAAAGCAAGACTGTCATCAATGTTGTTTGGGATGAATATGAGATTACTTAATACTCAAATAAAATATGAGAATAGTGCTCAATTCCACTAAAATACCTTAAGAACATGAAAGAGAGAATTGTACAAGAGCTGGGAAGCTTAAGACAGGAGGGTTATAGTGTAGCAAATATTTTAAAGTGTAAGGGTGGTATTTTTTTTTACACTGTCCTAGGATAGAATGGACCACCACAGTAGCTTCTGAGGCCAATACATTTCTATCACCACAATTACTTTAGCAAACCTGGTTCCCTTCACTTCTGCAACATCATGCAGAGTTAGTGATCGAGTTTGCACGTAAGGGTGGTATTTTAAAAATTTGTGTGAATTTTGTATTCCCAACTTATATATAAAGATGGAAACAACATTTTTCCTCTAAATAACTTGAATACAACTGACACTCCAAGAAAATGAGTCAAGTATAGTGGAAGGCAATCAGGTTCGGTGTTAAGAGAGGTTCTGGAGTTAGCCTGTGTGTTTGAATCCTTGTTCTACCATTTACTGCTCTGCGTGATTTTGGCCAAAGTAACTTCCCTGTGTTTCTTTTCCTTCAGATATAAAATGAGGATGATAATAATAGCTCATTCCTATCTCAGTCAATGGCAATTACTTGTCTAACTCAAGCCAAAATCCTTGGTATCATCTTTGACTCCTCCAAACACACTCCACATTCAGTCCTGTGACTCTGTGATTTCCACTGCCACCTCCTTGGTCCCTGTCACCATCACCTTTAGCCTGTGTTGTTGCAATAGCCTCCTAACAGACTTCCCAGCTTCTCCTTTGTCCCTACTACCTATTCTCAACACATTAACTGTTAAAATGTAACTTAAATACTGTCACTCTTCTGCTCAAAATAGCTCCCATTTCAGTCAAAGTAAAAGCCAAAGGGCTCTCTGAGCTCCATCTGCTTACTTGGTCAGCTCCCATTAATTCTCTGCCTCATCTCCCACTGCTTCCTACTTGTTCCCTCCCTTCTAGCCATACTTGAGCTTCAGGCCCTTAGCATCTTCCATTTCCTCGGCCTGGAATGCACTTCCCAGTCATCTGCCTAACCAACTCCCTAATTTTCATTTCCTTCAGGTCTTTGTTCAAATGTCCACTATTCAGTGAGCCCTTCTTTGGTGACTCTGTCTGAAGTCTCAAACCCTCCCAACATTTTATACTCCCCTTCCCTGCTTTTTTCCTTCTTCACAAGACTTACCACTATCTAACATGACTGTTTACTGTATCTGTTGTTCCTCTGCCCCTTCTCCCACTAGAAAGTAAGCTTCTTGAGTGCAAAGACAGGTTTCTTTCTTTCTTTCTTTCTTTTTTTTTGCTTCTTGTTCACTATTAAATATTGAATAACACATAGCAGGTACTCAATAAACATGTATAAAATGAATGATGAAATACCAGGTAGAAAAGAGAAAATTTATTAAGCATTTCTGAGTCCTTTATGTGTATGAACTCATAAATTCTCACAAAAACTCAATATAACAAGTATTGTAACATAACCATTTCTACTTTATAGCTGAGGAAACTTAAGTACAAAGACGTCATATCACTTGCCCAAGGTCACATAGCTTGTAAGTGAAGGAATAGATCCAGGCAGACCAGACAGAGCTCACATCCTTACCACCTACCCTCTACAGTCTCTTGTAACAATAGTTGTTCTATCACAAACTTACATAGGGACTAAATGAGACAACAGAGGAAAGGTTACTGAATAGGCAGGGATAGGCACTATATAAGTGTTAGCTGTACTGGCTGTGCACTGCTGTGCACTCCAGGAGACACATGCATTTGTTTGAGAAATATGAACTTAGAAGACAGAGAGAGGCTTGTGAAGAAATCTGAAAAGCAGTGTCAGAGGTCTGAATGTTGTCCACAATACAAAATCAAACAGATTAAAAAGCTGCAGAATAAGGAAAGGTTTAAAGGAGAAAAACTTTGAGAACATAACGGAATTGGCAAGCTTACTACATTTAGACTCATTTTCTTCAAGGATGTAGAGTGGTACACCTCATATGCAACCCAAAAAACCTCAAAATGCAAAACCAACCAAATAAAAAAATCCTTCGACATGCATGTTAGAGGTTGTTAAATGTAATGAGATAACTACAGAGGTCATATGTATTGTGGCTCACTCCAAAATGAAACAAATTCTTACATGAAAACTGAAATTCAGAATTCAGTATCCAGATCAGTGATAACTTTTTCATTTAGTCAATGTTTGAATTTAGAAGCATCTAAATAAGTGGCATTATAAAGATTAAGTAAGAGATCTGGGGCTAAATGAAGGAAGACAAAAAAGACTTGAGAATCACTTTTATAAAAACGTTCTGAAAACTAAGGGTGGGTCATTTCTGGAGGATGAGACACATCTGTAAAGGGAGAACAGCATAAGTAAGCACATTTTAAGTAATCTCCTTTTCACACCACAGGGTGTAAATCTGGGCCTTCTAGAGCCTCTGCAGAAAGAGTTAGAGGGAGAGACTCCACTCCCCAGGGCTATCTCAATAGAAGGAATTTCTCTCAGTTGTAAGAATATACAAAGGGCTGTCACAACTCAACTTCCAACCCAGGGTCAGGTAAAAAACTGAACAAGTATCATTTTCTTCCTTAAGTAGAATAAACATATTGTATCTAAAAATAAACTGATTTTATAAAATATTTTTACCTGGCAGGTATTAAATTTCATAAACTCTCAGTTTAAGAAGTCTAATACATCTAATATACATATAATTGACTTCATCATTATATATACTCAATAGGTAACTGTCCTTATATTTATTCATGCCTAAAGAATATACTTAAGTAAAAACTAAATACTGGGGGGGGGGGGTGCAGGGCTGGGAATACAAGAAAGAAAACTGTACTTGAACAAAAGTTAAATAAATTTAAAAAACTAAATAAATAAAAATTAAAATAAAAGCTGCTGCCATTTGTGACAACATGGATAGATCTTGAGAATACTATGCTATGTGAAATAAGTCAGTCCAAAAAAAGTTAAGAACTGCATGATTTCACTCATATGTGAGATATAAAACTGACAACAAATGAGCAAATAAGAAAAACAAACAAAATCTAACAGACATGGTGGTTATCAGAGGGAAGAGGGGTAGGGATAGTAAAGGGTAAAGGAGGTCAAATATATGGATTTGGATAAAAATTTGACTCTGGTTGGTTAGAACAAATACAAATACAGATAATATATCATAGAATGGTACACTTGAAACCTATATAATTATGTTAATCAGTCACCCCAATAAATTTAATTTAAAAAGAAAAAAAAACTGCTACATATTTACGATTTAAACTAAGAAACTTAAATGCACTGTTAACACCAGAATTTTATGATTAAAAGTTATATTATAAATTATAAATAAAAGTTCTTTTTATTCTTATCATGTTACTATCAAAAAGTGAAAGTCAGATTTGAAATAGCAAATTAGCCTGCTGGTTACCACACCACTTTTTTTAATCAGAAGGAAATATTTTCTCTATTTTAAAACATTTAATGAAATTGATTAAACATATGAATATTCATACTTAAATGACCAAGAATCATGTTTTCTTACCATCCTCTAAAGTATTCTGTGTCACATGGTCAGACATCTGGCTGGCTCCCATTGGCATATACGCCACAATGTAGAAAGTATAATTGCTGGCAGGTTCTAAGTCATCAATAATATAATGAGTTGTGTCATTTCCGATGACTACTTGATATTCTTCATTATTTAAACCTACATTAATGAATCAGGGTTTAAAAATTAAGAATATTCAAAACAAAATTAACTAGACCATTTCCCTCACTGTAAAACACTGGTCCTTGCATCTAATCTCTATCAGTTATCTTTTGTTATCCTTTAAAAAATGTGAATAGGAAGGTTTTTATTTTTTAACAGTAACCATTTGTCTTGCTACAACTTACTAGTTTGAATTTTTCCTAAAGAAATCAAACCAAAAATAATTAATCTTCTCTAAACTCCATTAACATGTAGTCAAAACTCACAGCAGAGACAATATGCAACAGTAATGCACAGAGCTTAACACTACAGAATACTGTAATTCATAAGTGTAAATTTTACTTGCTTAAACTCATGGCTTCTTTTTTCTTTTAAACATTAATGGAGAGACAGTGGGGAATGTAATGACTCTACTCTTTATAAAAACAAACCAAATCAAAAGTTGTCCTGCAGAAGTTCTCAGTTTGCCCCTAGAGATTCTATTAAATTTGACTGACACAAGTTGTTCTTTTATTTATATTGAAAGCAAAAGATCTGGGAAGCACAGAATGTGCTTCAGGACGCTGTTTCACAATGAGCTTTTTTTTTTAAAGAGGAAAAAATTCTGAGCAATTCTCAATAAAATATGCATGGCAAGGTATAGAAGAGGATTTGTCTTTGTGGGATTTAACTCCTACAGAGCAAACCTGTAATGTGGAACAAGAGCACTGGTCGCTACTGTGCTTTGCGAACAATTCACAGTAAATGGACGTCGACTTAATCAAAACTCTCTAAGGACAGGGCCCCTTCTCCCCACCCTGGATTTATAAACAAAACAGAAGGCAAATTCCACTATTAAGTTTTCCCACATTTCTGAATGAACTTGATAGCATTTTAATTAGACAAGATTACAGGCATTTCACAACAGACTGGCTAATGTCTCGTTAATTAGGAACTGCATAGTACGATTTCTGACCTACTAAACAAGGTCCTTGAGTTCGAATTAAAAAGCCTTGTTCCAACCCTGAATAGACCACTGAGTTGCATGTGGAGACTCTAATGAAAGAACCATAATAGTGAACAAGAGTGGTCTCCACCAAAACCAGCATTCCTTTTACCTTCCTAAATCACTAAAAAGGGAATTAACATACTCCAACATGCTCAGTGATCAGACCTTCATTCTTCTTGCTACCATGACCCATGATTTAAATTCAAAATATTCCTTTTCAAAATACTACTTCAAAGGACAAAAAACAATAACAACTACCTGTTTCTATAAACAATTATAGTACATCCCCATTCCTTGGGTGTTTGGATTTGTTTTTAATGTCTATTGCATAAAAATTAGGCTGTTTGTATATAGAAGTAGTAGCTGTAAACCTCTACTATGGTTTCTATGAAAAAATCAATAGAGAAATCTCTAGGATTTATAAGCAGTTTTTCCTTTTCCTCTAAATTCTTTAAGAAAAGAAACAATTAAGATACAAAAGATTCCAGAAATGTAATAATAGTTCTGAATAAAAAATTGAAGACAGATCTGATTTCTATTTTTATATACTGAATGAAACATTAATAATATCTTGTTCAATTTTCTATCTTGTTCATATAGAGTTCTATATGATTTCAGAAAACATTCAAAATACATAAAATCAAATATATGGAGAATTTGATAATGTTTACTTCACCCCCTTTAAAAATAACATGCTACAGTGACTATACTACATTGTTTTATTAAGCAGTTACAGCACTGGTTCTATGTAACTGCTTACTTAAACTGGCATATTAAATCTTAGTTAACAAATTTATATCTTTGCTGAAATGAAATCCATAAATACACCAATCTATATATTTTACCTGGCAGAGATGGAATAAAAAAATCTTAAACTATACTTATATTCACAAAGTGTAGATACATACTATGATAGATAATTTTATTAAAAGAGATACAGAAAGGCAAAGAACTTCAAAAACATTATATGGATCATGTAAAACATCATTCAAACTGAAAACAAATTCATGATAACAAGTGGGACTTAAACACTCATCGGCCCTGGCCAGTGGCTCAGTTGGTTAAAGAGAGCATCATCCTTATACATCAAGGTTGCAGGTTGGTTGCCTGCCCAGTCAGGGCACATACAAGGAGCAACTAGTGAATACATCGATAAGTAGAACAACAAATCGATGTTCCTCTCACCCTTCCTCTCTTTAAAATCAATAAATTTAAAAAATTTAAATAAACACTCCTCAAATTACTTACCTTCTGCTTTCATGTAGTGCACGGAATAAGCGATAACTTTGTCTGAATTATAAAGTGGCCTCTCCCAAGCTAAAAGGATGGCTGAACTTGACATGGTTTCAGCATGTACATTACAGGGAGCACTGGGTCGGTCTTCTGACATTACTACGGTGAGTCTGGCTCTAGATAAAATTGATCCTTGGCTATTCTCAGCCATGCACTGATAAATAGCATCATCTTCAGGAATAATCTGGTTAATTACCAATTTACTGAAGAAAGAAAAAAATTATTTCTATGAAAAATTCTAAGAAAGATGTAAAATAAAGTTAAATCATTGCTAAGAATACTATCATTTTAAATGGCAAAAAATAACAAAACAAAGAACAAAAACAATGTATAGTAAGACCTACTGAAAAAAATGGATATGAGTTACTTAAAATTACTCTTATTCTCTGAGTCTATGTAGGTATTTGTTACATCTGAATCCTGCTGATTTAAATGACAGCTCAATGTCTTTTTAAAAAGTTGGCTTTCATTGAGGAAGTATATTACTCTGTAAAAGCATCTAATTTATATAATATTGCAATGTTACATAAAATTGAGGTCAACAAAAATTTTTAAAGTTTTGTGCAACCTAAATGAGAATGTTATAAGAAGATTCATATTTATATAAATAAAAGTAAATTCTTAAAATCATTAAGTGTGACTTATGGAGGAATTCTTAGAGAATCAATTTTTTTCCTAATTTCCTCATTTATGGAAGAAAGAACTGAAACCCTTAAGGGTTAATATGCTTACTAATTACTTAGCTACTTGCTCATCAGGACTACAAGCCAGGTCTGGGGAACTGCCCAATGCTCAGTGTAGCTAACCACTTCCATGATCCACATATAAAACGATCTATGACATGCTGAGACAATCTTAGTTTAGTTTAGTTTCAAGTACCAAGATAACTAAAATACTTGATATTATGAGCATTGTCATTTCACATAAAAATTACTAAGGCCATCATATCGTATCTAAGATAGTAGCAAAATGGCATAGCCTACCTGTTGTACATTTTAATTCTACCATTTGAATGTATCTTTCTTCCATTTTTCAACCATGACATTTTGGGTGAGGGGATTCCTTCAGCCTGACATACAAATCGAGCAGTGCCAGCTCGAGGTCTCGTTAAACTTTCTGGCCATTCAACAAACAAAGGAGGAGCTATATGTAAAAAAAAAAGAAAAATTATTTCTGTGGACCCAGCAGGAATGAGAGTCAAGGAAGAGTATAGCAAATCACCAAGTCCCACCCCTGAAAATATTTAACATTTTGAGCCTCCAGTCTACACTCTACATAAATCTATATCCAGACCCCTTTTCTATGCATTGTTAAATGGTTAAATTTAACAATGGATGGTTAAAATTTTAGATTGGTGAATGGGTATATGGATTTATGGGTGGGTGAGGAGGAAATAAGAGGGAAGCTTACGAAAGAAAGAATATAATGGTATGGAGGTAAAGGGAATGGTGACTTCAGAAAAATAGTTATATTTTAACACAGGACTTAAATTTTCTCCAAAAACTGATTATTAGATTAAGAAACTTCTTATTGACCTTCATATCAATGATACAAAATTCAAGAAAGGTGGAAAAGTAAGCTATGAATAAGATAAAACAGCAAATGTGAAAATGTAAGATTCTCCTGAATGCAGAACAAAAGAAACATACCTAACACAGTTAAAGTTGCCATGGCAACTGTAAAGTTTCGTGTGCCTGGGATAGTGGCCCGACAAACATATACTCCAGCATGTTGCAGCTTGACATCAGATATCATGAGATTACCATTTCCAAGTACCCGAGTATTAAACACATCAATGGTCTTGTGATCTATTTCAAAGGGAATATTTCAGTTACAACAATGTAAATTATGATCTAAAGTTAGTTCAAAAGATCTCTCTCCAAACAATCCTATCATAAAAGTATAAAATTCCCTATACTAAAACCATTTTTCTACACACTAAAATGATAAAAAGTTAAAAGCCACCTAATTGCCAAACATGGGTTTTATATATGAAATAAACATTTATCAGTTTCACTATAATGAACAAAGTTTAAGTAAGACTCCCCACCACCTCCTTGGACAGACATACCAAGACGGCTCCAAGAAATGATTGGTTTGGGATTTCCTGTGGCCATGCATTCCAAAACAACAGTCTGATGAAGAGATGTTGTTATGTTCTGTGGACCTGCTATAATGGTTGGTGTGTGGAAGGATTTAGATTCCTTAGCTTTGGAGAAGAAAAGGCAGAATGTAAAAATAAGTTATAAGTAAAATATAAGTGAAATGAACGAAAATATCTATTCATAAGTTATTTATTTTTCTTTTGTTAAAACAAGTGAGATATGATTCACAACAATTTACCCATCTGAAGTACAGTTCAATGGTTTTTAGTATCTTTGGAGTTGTGTAGCCATGACCACAATCACTTTTAAAACACTTTCATCACCCCAAGATGAGACCCCATACCCATTAGCAGTCACTCCCCAATCTTTTTTCCCCATAGCCTGGCAACCGCTAACCCACTGTCTCTCTGGATTTACCCATTCTTGACATTTCATAGAAAAGGAACCACACACTACATGGTCCTTTGTGGTTGGCTTCTTTTAACAGCATAATATTTTCAAAATGGAACATGTACCAGTACTTCATATCTTTTTATTGAGTAACAATAGAATATATAATTATATTAATAAAATGCATTTTATTAATTCATACGCTGATGGACATTCAGACTGTTTCTACTTATTCCTTTTTTTTTACTCATTCATTTTTAATTGAGGTTCAAACATTTATTTAATGTCTCAATATTTTTGCAAAAAGTTTTAAACTTAACAGATCTTTTGGAAAGTAGTATCTTGTGAAAACACTCATATTAAGTTTAACAGTGACTTTAGACTAAGTTTTCTTCCACTATATTCAAGTACATTTAAATTATTTAAAAATAGAAACCAGCATCGATAAATTTAATTCCATTTTAATAATTTATATATTTCTTTCTTCACATTCATCTCTCTAGCTATCTGCCTTCTAATTATATTCATGTATGGTAAAATATAAAAAATTATATTCACTTAATGTTAACAATAATAATTTCTGAGTATCAGAATTGGGGCTATTTTAAAACTTCTATGTTTGTACTTTTTTACTTTTATAAACATTACTCTTCATAATAAGCATGCCTTATTGTCATAAATGCAAATTATAATTTTTCTTAAACAACAAAAAATATCAAACTGGAAACAAATATCTCTATAATGACAATGGACAATTCTGGTGTAAGTGAATGACTATTATTCTCTTTTCTGTGTTTTACATATTTTTAAAAAACTGAAATGTTTAAAATACTCAATCTTTCTTAAAGATGTTGACACTAACATAAAACAAGTCAGCCTCCAAAAGAAGCAAGTTACTTATACATAAAAATGACCATTTTCCTAATGGATTACAATATTTTCAATAAAATTAAAGTACTACTTTATGGCATACTATTATATCCAGAGAATAAAAATTAATAGCTGTGCCATTAAAAATTAAAAACATAAACACAAACAAAAAAAACTTTTGTGAAGTACCTGGAGTCACTGTTAGGGAGGCCTCCATACTTTTACGCCTGTGAGCTACAGTAGCAGCAACGCAACGATAATTTCCAGCATCCCTTGGGCCAACATCATAGATCTGCAATACTCCTGTTGGTAGGGCAGTTATCCTGTTAGGAGAAGACAGATGATTAAACACTTTGCAGTAAATTTTACTTGGTTAAGATTCAATACGGGGCCTGGCAGCAGTAATGCCTGCTTGAATGTGGCTGGTAATAACATGCATGTAATAATTTATAGTTTCAATTTGAACATTTCACCTAAGATGTCATGTGATTTGCTTGACAGTGATACTGTTATGTTACAGAATTACATGCTTATGATTTCGTAATGAAAGATTTTGTAATAAAACAGGGCATTATTTGTGCCAGACCCTGTATACTCAACCTTTTTTAAATCACCAAATGAAATACATTAAAGACCTTTAAAAATATTAGTTTGACTGAACTGTTTTCATTTGGGTCATTATAGTTCTCTAAAACAAGTAAGTATGCAATGTGCGGTTTTGGTATCTATCAGTCTAATTTTACACAGTCTCACTTGACACGATAGCTTAGATATAGCTAACTGGTGGCCTAGAGCCTCATTTAATTTTTTCAGATTCCTGACTTTTCTGCCTATTAGTATCGATGTATCCTCCAAGGCATACCTAAATGTAAGTTTTTTTAAAAAGTACTCTCTTGCCCTGGCTGGTGTAGCTCAGTAGATTGAGCGCGGGCCTGTGAACCAGAGGATCATGGTTCGATTCCCAGTCAGGGCACATGCCTGGGTTGCAGGCCAGTTCCCGGCAGGAGCCAGTTCCCAGCAGGGGATGCACGAGAAGCAACCATACACTGATGTTTCTCTTCCTCTCTCCTTCCCTTCCCCTCTAAAAATAAATAAATAAATATTTTTTAAAAAAGTACTTTCTTGACTAAGTCCTTCCATCTACATGCCCCACCATTTTAGTAAATGATTTTTGCCTACATAGGAACAGTGCTACTCCTTAGGACAGGAATCAAACTTTTTGAAATTGCTATGAAGTTCTTGATTTTTAAATTTCAACCACCTTCAGGACCTTGGGAGGCGCATGTGTAGAGGAGAGGGGACTGGGAAGTGGGAAGTGGAAACTGGAGACAGAACTGGGCATCTACCACGGCATACATGGGAGATCCTTTTCATCAGCACTGCTAATGCCAGCAGTAAAAGTGTAATCTGGTTTCCCAAATCCTTAGGCTGCAGTCCATTTACTTAGGTGGTCCTATGACTGGAAGAGATATTTGAGGAAAGGAACAAAGCAGTAACACAGGCTCTCTGAATTATGATCTGATCCTCCAAAACAGGAATTATGCCCCATATTCCAGATACTGATGATCTAATTCTTTGTCTAATTTTGAAGTGTCTTAAGAAGTTGATTACTGACATTGGAAATAAAAAAGAGTTCATAATAAAGTGTTCATTATTCCTGCATCTCTCCAAAGACAAAAGCTGCCTTTACCTGTCCATACTTGTAGGTAGAGTTGTTCGATTTAATTCCCATGTTATAACTGCAGGAGGATTTGATGAAATCTTGCATGCAAATCTAGCAATTCCTCCTTCTTGGACCTCAGTAGAAAATGGCTGAACTTCAAATGCAGAAATAGCTACAGGATAAAGTTTGATAAATTCAGAATAAGTACATGAACTTATTATACCATACTTGGAAATAGCATTCTACTAAATATCATTTATTAGACTTGAATTCTTACTCAGATGTTAAGACCATTACAACATAATTACCACAAAGATAATTTAGGGAATAATTGTGGAAAAACCACTGAGCAGCTGCCCAAACCATGGAGTCTTGTCTCTCCCAGGATGAAATTCTGACCAAGTTCTTAAGAAACTTAAAACTTGTTTGGAAAAAAATTAAGATAACTGAAACAAACAAAATTAATAATGGTACTTAATTACATACCAAACTATGAAGTACAAACTTCAAATACCACTCTATTTCAGAGGAGAGGGAAATCAATGAATTCTGATTGGGCAGGTAAAAACTATTTACAGAGATTGGTTTTAAATTGACTTTTGAATAGTATATTGAGTTTAAATGAAAGGGGGAAAATAGGATTGACATGGAGACAATGACAAAAGTGGAAGGAAAGTAGAGATAAAGCAGATTTCTAACATAGTACAAATTAAGACATCAATGAAGTTTTTTAGTGAAGAAGTATCATGATAGTAGCATTTGGAAAGAATTCATCAGGCACTGTTACACAACAGACTAAGAAAAGAAGAGCCTAGAATCAAGACCAATGGGCTGTTTAAATAGGAATGACAGAACTGGGTGGTGGCAGTGAGAAGGGTGAGATTCTACAGATACCTTAATGAAAACAAGGACTCTGTGTTTGGAATCAAGTGGGGTCGGTATTGATGCTGCGGATTAAAAAAGACAGCAAAGATAAATGGTGTGCTGATGAACAAAAAGTAGAGAGACTCGAGATTATTTTTAGACTTATGTTATTTCTAAAGTAAAGCTAAATCTTCAAGTGTTGCTATTTTCTAGAGATAATTCTTTACTACTCTAGGATGGCCTCCAGGAATTTGTTGTCAGGGTCCACGGTTTTACATTTTGACAGAGTACAAGCTCCAGGTAATAGTGTGGTTTTCCTTTCCTCTATTAAGTCTCCCAGGACACAAAGGAAGGGCCTCAATGATGGTCTTACTGCCCCTCCTCAGATTCCAGTTCAAAAAGTATATATGCCTTCATGGTTTATCAATCAAGTGAAAAGTTATGGACAAAAGTAGAGGACTATGGTCTAGATGACTTATGCCTCATTAGACTGGGAAGGGTAAAAGACTAAAAAACTCTGTCTTGGACTTGACCTCATTAGTTTGTAAGTGGGTAACAGGCCTTTAGAGAAATAGGACACAGCCAGTGAATAATGGTGAAAATATTCTTCCAAAAAGGGTGGAGTAAGAATAAAGTGACTTTTTGTGTGTAACAAAAATTTTCTGCTTCCTTAAGAAGAGTGGTTCTCAAATGGCTGTTGTCAGTGGATCTACAAGGTAAAAACCATTCTCATAATCACCACTATGTGCCTTTTCATTTTCATTTCTCTTGTGTGTACAGTGTTTTCCAGAAACGATACAATGGGTGACATCGCAACAGACTCAATGCAGAAGCAGATACATGTATGAACACAGCCATCTTCTATTAAGCTCAAACAGTGCCACTCGGACTAAATTTTCTTTTGCTTTGAAAAATAGTTGTGTTGATTAAATGTTATATTTATAATCAATGTTAATGTTATATGTTAATTAAACGTTGTATTTATAATCAATTATAAATGTTGTATTATAATCAACATTACTTGTTATTATGTTAATAAGTAATGAGGACTTCAGGTCAAGATGGCAGTGCAAGAAGACATGGCTCAGCTCACCTCTTCCCACAAGCACCATGAAAATTACAACTAAAATATAAAACAACCATCACTCAGAACCATCACAAATCAGGTTGAATGGAAGTCTGACAACTACGGAATTAAAGAAACCACAACCAAACAAACTGGTAGGAGGGGCAGACACAGAAATAGGCTGGTCCCACAGTCACCCATGGTGGATAAAAATTCAGGAGGGCCCTGGCTGGTGTAGCTCAATAGACTGAGCTCAGGCCTGTGAACCACACGATCGCGGTTCGATTCCCAGTCAGGGCACATGCCTGGGTTGCAGGCCAGTTCCCAGCAGGGGACTCACAAGAGGCAACCATACATTGATATTTCTCTCCCTCTCTCCTTCCCTTCCCCTCTAAAGATAAATAAATAAAATCTTTAAAAAAAATTCAGGAGGGCTACATCAGGAGCAAAAATTCCCAGCAGACCAGGGTTCCAGTGCCAGCAAGGTAAGTCTCCCCAACTTCTGGCTGCAAAAATCAGTGGAGATTGAGTCAATGGAAGAAAATGCTGGAACCTCAAGCAGTTCCTCTTAAAGACTCACACATGGACTCACCTACAAAGATGTACTCTCTCTGAGCTCCAGTACTGGATTAGCAGCTTGAAAGGCACCAGGGACATGCAGGGAGAAACTGAAGTGTCTGGCATCAAGGCCAGCAGAGGCCATAGTCCCTTTTCTAAGCCCTCTCCCCACAGAGCTGGCAAGCTGTTACCATATCTGAGACTCCATCAACCTGGCTAAAACTATTCGACCAACCTCAGAGATCCCTAGAGACTCCACCCCACCCAATTTATGGCCCACCCAAGATGCCTTTCCATATGAATGGCTGGTCTTGACTCAGGCTTCACAGCTTCCTAAATCCTTTCAAATAAGCAACAGCTGGCCTCAATGAAGTCCACGCTTGGGACTAGCAAAAGCCAGCCAAGATTCACAGTTTGGCTTTGCCTGGGCATCTCCAAGCCCAGCACGAGTATCAGCCTTCTCAGACTGCTTTATAGCTCAGGCAGTGTGTCTCTAGGCAAAATACAGGTTGGGGCTGACCTTGGCCTGCACCACCCAGAAATCTCCAGTGTCACTGCACCCAGTGGACAACTACAGACCACATCATAGTACCACCACCCTGACCCCGCACAGCTGACCCTTCATGGAGGACAGAGATGGTGGTCAGTGGTCACAGCCAGTCCTTGTAGCTGACTGGCCTAGGTAAATCACTCTCATTGATTTGCCAATGGCAAGCCAAGGTTCAACTTCAAGAGGATGGTATACTCAGACCATACAAAGGGTGTACCTCAACTACTCAGCTGAGATGATAGGGGAGCCATTGGACCCTACAGGACACCTACTACTTTTGGGCCACACTATGAACAGAGTCAAAACAGCTCTACCTAATACACAGAAACAAACATGGGGAGGCAAAGAAGCACAGCCCAAATGAAAGAACAGATCAAAACTCCAGAAAAAGAGCTAAACAAAATGGAGATAAGCAATCTATCAGATGCAAAATTCAGAACACTAGTCATAAGGATGCTAACGGAACTTAGTGAGGATCTCAAGAGCATAAAAAACATCCAGTCAGAAATGAAGGATACACTGATTGAAATAAAGATCAATTTACAGGGAAACAAACAACAGTACAGTGGATGAAGCCGAGAATCAAATCAATGATTTGACACATAAGGAAGCAAAAAACAACTAATCAGAACAAGAAGAAAGAAGAATTTAAAAAAAGAGGATAGTATAAGCAGCATCTGGGACAACTTCAAGAGGTCCAACAGTGGCATCATAGGGATACCAGAAAGAGAAGAGAAACAAAGAAATTGAAAATTTATTTGAAAAAATAATGAAAGAAAACTGCCCTTATTTGGTGAAGGAAATAGACATGCATGTCCAGGAAGCATAGAGAGTCCCAAACAAGATGGATGCAAACACATCCACTCCAAGACACATCATAATTAAAATGCCAAAGTTGAAATACAAAGAGAGAATCTTAAAAGCTTCAAGAGAAAAGAAGTTATTTTTTTAATATATTTTATTGATTATACCATTACAGTTGTTCTATTCCCCCCCTTCATTCCCCTCCACCCTGCACACTCCCTCCCCCACCATTCTCCCCCCCTTAGTTTATAACCACGTGTCTCAAGTTCTTTAGATTCTATATTTCCCCCACTATTCTCGCCCTCCCCCCTATCTATTTTCTACCTACCATCTATGCTATTTTCTGTGCCTTCTCCCCCCTTCTCCTCCTCCCACCCCCCTGTTTCTAACCCTCCATGTGTTCTTCATTTCTATGGTTCCACTCCTGATCTAGCTGTCCTCTTGGTTTGCTTTTGTTTTAGGTGTGGTTGTTAATAACTGTGTGTTTGCTGTCCTTTCACTGTTCATATTTTTCATCTTCTTTTTCTTATATAAGTCCCTTTAGCATTTCATATAATAAGGGCTTGGTGATGATGAACTCCTTGAACTTGACCTTATCTGAGAAGCACTTTATCTGTCCTTCCATTCTAAATGAAAGTTTTGCTGGATAAAGCAATCTTGGCTGTAGGTCTTTGGATTTCATGACTTGGAATACTTCTTTCCAGCCCCTTCTTGCCTGTAAGGTCTCTTTTGAGAAATCCGCTGACAGTCTGATGGGTACTCCTTTGTAGGTGACTGTCCCCTTATCCCTTGCTGCTTCTAGGATTCTCTCCTTCATTTTGGTCTTGGCTAATGTAATTATGATGTGCCTTAGTGTGTTCCTTCTTGGGTCCAAGTTCTTTGGGGGACTCTCTCTGAGCTTCCTGGATTTCCTGGAAGTCTATTTCCTTTGCCAGACTGGGGAAGTTCTCCTTTATTATTTGTTCAAGTAGGTTTTCCACTCATGGCTGTTTCTTTCCCCCTTCTGGTACCCCTATAATCCGGATGTTGGAATGTTTAAAGCTGTCTTGGAGGTTCCTAAGCCTCACCTCATTGTTTTGAATTCTCATTTCTTCATTCCTTTCTGGTGGGATGTTTTGTTCTTCCTTCTGGTCCATTCCATTGATTTGAGTCCCAGTTTCCTTTCCATCACTATTGGTTTCCTGTGCATCTCCCTTCATTTCAATTAGTTTAGCCTTCATATGTTTCTCTAATTTGTGACTACAATCAACCAGTTCTGTGAGCATCCTGATAAATAGTGTCTTGAATTGCGCTTCTGAGAGGCTGGCAATTTCCCGGTCGCTTAGGGTTATTGGCTCTGGGACTTTGAGTTCCTCTTGCACCATCTTTTGGGCTGTTCGTGCCTGTTAAGTAGCAGGATCGGAGCCCTAGGTTTTCACCGGAGCTGGGCAACTCAGTCGCTGGGTTGTGACGTTGTATGTGGGGGCAGGGTCAAAGAGGGACAATGGCTTCCGTACACCGCCTGCTGCCGCGACCCCCACCGGCACCGCAGCCACCAGTGTCACCGGGCCCACGCGATTCATTCCACTGCACTCGAGTGTGCCACTGCTGTCAGCCCTCCACCACTGGGTTTGTCCCCTGGGGCCTGCGTGGTCCGTCTCACTGTGTGCGAATGTACGACCTTGGTCAGTCTGCCCTGCACCCCGACTGGCTTTGGGCTGCCCGAGCGCCTAGGTCGGGGGATCTGTCCTGCCCGACCCAGCTCCGTTGCTGGTTCCGCCTCTCTTACCGTCCCCGTTGAACAGTTCGTAGCTGTCGGACTTCCGTATAATTCCATGTTCTGGTCTTTGGGTGTGTTCTAGTTCTCCAAAACTTTTGTTGTAGTCAAACTTGGTTGAGGGAGAAGGCACAGTGTTTCCACCTATGCCTCCATCTTGGTGGAAGTCCTCGAGAAAAGAAGTTATTTATCTTAGGGGAGTTTCCATAAGACTGTTACTTGATTTCTCAAAAGAAACCTTGCAGGCTAAAAGGGACTGGCAGGAACACTCAAAGCCATAAAAAGCAGGAACCTAAAGCCAAGATTGCCCTACCAAACAAAGATATCATTTAGAATCAAAAGGCAGATAAAGAGTTTTTCATACAAAAAAATACCAAAGGAGTTCATCATTACCAAACCGTTATATGAAATGTTAAAGGGACTTAAGAAAAAGATCAAAACTATGAACAATAAATAACAAAAACTGAATCCAAAAAAGTAAGCTAACAAGAACAGAGACAGAATCATGGATATAGAGAATGTTTTGATGCTTGCCACATAGGAGGGGTTGTGGGGGAATGGATAAAGAGGTGAAGGGACTAAGAAGTACAAATAGGTGGTTACAGAATAGCCATGGGTATATAAAGTACAATATAGGAAATGGAGTAGCCGAAGAACTTACACACATGACCCATGGACATGAACAAGGTGTAAAGATTGCCTGAGGAAGGGCAGGGTGGGGTGCAGGGGGGCAAAAATCAGGGCAACTGTAATAGCATAATCATAAAATATAATTAAAGATAAATTTAAAATGTAATGAATCAATGTTTCTATTTGTAAATTAATACTTATTTTTTAATTTTTAATAATAAGTATCAATAGATATAACCTACACAAATAAAAGCTCTTTGGGACTTCCGGCCAAGATGGAGGCTTAGGTGGAAACACTGTGCCTCCTAGAACAACCAAGTTTAAAGACAACAAAGTTTTAGTAACAAAAACACAGCCAAAACACAGAAAACTGAACTGTACAGAGGTCTGACAACAACGAACCATTCAGCCAGACCAGTAAGAGGGGGGGAGTCAGCAGCTGTTGGAGTGGGGTCAGGCAGGAAAAATAGGCCTGACCCACCCAGGAGCACAAGCGGCGGTTGGCAGATCCCAGGTGTGGGGTTGCAACCAGTGAGGGTGCAAGGCGCTGTCTGACCGAGGTCACACATTCGGGCACAAATAAACCAGGTAAAGGAGCGAGCAGTGAGACAGACCACCCAAGCTAGGGCCCCAGTGACGGGAATTAAAGCCTAAAAGCACCAACTGGAAAAACTTTCAGGGTTGAGGTGCCAGGGGAAGCTCCCAGGCTCACAGAGTGTTTGTTGGAGAGACCCACAGGGTCCTGGAGGGTGCACAGGCCCAGACTCCCAGGAACTGGCACCAGAAGGGCCCAATTTGCTTGTGGGAAGCAGCAGAGGGGACCAAAATCCGAGAGACAGGGTAGAACAAGCGCCATTGCCCCTCTCTGACCCACCCCCACATGTAGTGTCACAACCCAGAGGCTGGGTCGCCCCACCCTGGTGAACACCTAAGGCTCCGCCCCTCATGTGACAGGCGCAAACAGAACAAAACATTATGGCTCAAGAAAAACAGCTCAAAGCCCCAGAGCCAATAATTCTAAGTGACCAAGAAATAGCTAATCTATCAGATGCACAGTTCAAAACTGGTGATCAGTATGCTCACAGAACTGGTTGATTTTAGCCACAAATTAGAGGAACATATGAAGGCTAAACTAATTGAAATGAAGGAAAATGCACAGGAAAACAATAGCGGTGGGGAAAAAACTGGGACTCAAATCAAGGGAGTGGACCACAAGAAAGAAAAAAATGACCAAACAGAAAAAAATAAAGAGACAAGAATTCAAAAAAATGAGAAGAGGCTTAGAAACCTCCAGGACATCTTTCAACGTCCCAACATCCGAATTATAGGGGTACCAGAAGGGGAAGAGGAACAGCAACAAGTGAAAAACTTATTTGAACAAATAATGAAAGAGAACTTCCCCAATCTGGGAAAAGAAATAGACTTCCAGGAAATCCAGGAAGCTCAGAGAGTCCCCCCAAAAAGGTGGATACAAGAAGGAACATACCAAGGCACATCATAATTACATTAGCCAAGACTAAACTGAAGGAGAGAATCCTAGAAGCAGCAAGAGATAAGGGGACAGTCACCTACAAAGGAGTACCCATCAGACTGTCAGCTGATTTCTCAAAAGAGACCTTACAGGCAAGAAGGGGCTGGAAAGAAGTATTCCAAGTCATGAAAGGCAAGGGCCTACATCCAAGATTGCTCTATCCAGCAAAGATTTCATTTAGAATGGAAGGGCAGATAAAGTGCTTCTCAGATGAAGTCAACTTCAAGGAGTTCGTATCACCAAGCCTTTATTATATGAAATGTTAAAGGGACTTATCTAAGAAAAAAAAGATAAAAAATATGAACAGTGCCCTGGCTGGTGTAGCTCAGTGGATTGAGCATGGGCCTGCAAACCACATGATCGTGGTTTGAGTCCCAGTCAGGGTACATGCCTGGGTTGCAGGCCAGTTCCCAGAAGGGGACTCACAAGAGGCAACCATATATTGATATTTCTCTCCTTCTCTCCTTCCCTTCCCCTCTAAAGATACATAAATAAAATATTTTTTAAAAACTTAAAAAAATATGAACAGTGAAAGGACAGCAAACTCACAGTTATTAACAACCACACCTAAACCAAATGCAATCTAAGAGGACAGCTAGATCAGGAGGGAAACCATAGAAATGTAGATCACATGGAGGGTTATCAACAGGGGAGTGAGAGGAAGAGAGGGGGTGAAAAGGAACAGAGAATAAGTAGCATAGACAGTAGGTAGAAAATAGGGGGCAGGGCAAGAATAGTAGGGGAAATATAGAATCTAAAGAACTTGTGACACATGGACATAAACTAAAGGGGGATGGAGGGGGAGGGGGTGTTCAGGGTGGAGGAGAATGAAGGGGGGTAAAGGGAACAACTGTAATGGCATAATCAATAAAATATATTAAAAAATAAATAAAAGCTCTTTGGGGGCCTCTGAGTTTTAAGAGTATAAAGAGTGAGACTAAAATGTCTGAGAACCCCTATTCAAGAACATCACATTCTAAAAATCATTACAATTTTTCTTTTTAGTTTTTGCTATAATCATTTTCTAGGATGTTAATCTATGTTAAAACATTTTTATTCTGCACCAAACCAATGCCCTTCCTACTGAAGAATTAGAGAACACATGGTTATATCCATCTCCAAAATATCAAGTGTAGTTATATTTTTCTTCAAAATATCAGGTTAACATTCATAATAGCCTGATTTCTCTGTAATAATCTAAGCATTTTTCTATAATTAACTAAACTATGTCAAACATTCATATTTTGGGGTAATAAGGACCTAAGATTCTATAAATTTAGTGCCAGCTTTATGAAGTACTAATCTCTCTTCTTGGTCCCATAATACTTTGTCCACGTGTAAGGGGGTGACTTTTAGTTCTGGCCATAAATGTGGTAATTTTACCTTATTCTTCTCCAGCCTTTCCCTCTCTAGACTGAAATATCTACTGGAGCTCAACTTCACGTCATAAAGCAATTCTTCCACTCTGTCTGAGTAATTTCTTCTTTGATTGTCCCACAACAAACTGAGCAACCAATTGGGAATAGAAACTATTTATTGTTACCATACTAGTTCTAAGATGACATACTTTTGATCAGCAAAAGACCAAATACTTAGAAAGAGTTCAGAGGTAGGGAAACCATTTAAGAGGCTGCTAGAACAGCAGATTGTGAATTTGCATAACAGAAGAGACTGCAGGAATGGAAGGAAGGGTACAAATAAGAGATATTGTACACTGAACAATATGATTTGGCCATGAGAAATTGAAGGAAAATGGCAAAAAAGCCCCAAATGGTTCTGAGGTTTCTGCCACATATACAGTGGCACCTTGGTATTCATCAGCTTCAGAATTCATCAAACCTGATACTCATCGCATTTCATTGAGAAAAAGTGTTTCAGCACTCAGCGCTGGCTCGCCACTCACTGCACTTGCCATTACTTGTATGAATCATGATGCTACCCTCCAAGAAAAAATGCTTCATCAACTGTCGCTTGCTCACCACTTGTTGAACTGAATTAATGATGAGTACCAAGGTACTACTGTATATGGAAGGTTGGCAGACAGTCTGGTGCAGACCAAAGAACATGTAAGAAATCAGGTGGACTGGTGATTCACCACCACAGATTCTCACTTCATAAGAATGAGAAGAAATTGGACATATTACAGAAGACAGAGAAACTATAAAACCAGGCCAGGGATTAATAATATAAACACTTTCAAATATCTATTCATCCTGATTTAACTAATAGTTCAGATGTTAGGCTGTTGTTAAGACTTCATTAAAGACATTCTTGAGTTTTTATAATACCTGTCTAAAAAAAACAGCAGTGTATGACGTGTAAAATTAACAAAGAAAATACATAATTTTTAAATTTCTGAGACTCTGTTGGAATGAACTTAGGAGAAATAGTATTTGCTTTTCCAATATTAATTTATTCTTATTTCTTGATGATAGAAGTTAAGGCATTAGAAAATTGAGGTAAAGGATACTAAGAGGTCGCAAAATTTTAGCCTTAGCTGGTTTAAAGAATATCAGGAGTAAAATCCAGTACAACAGGGGGGAATGATTTAGGTGGATACAGGGAGACAGTACAGAAATACGGCCTTGTGGTTAAGGGTGCAGATTTAAAAATGTGTAGATATGGGTAAGAATCACAGCTTTGCATTCATGAGCTGTGTGCCCTTGAGAAGTTACTCAACCTCAAAACTCTGTAATCCTCAGTAAAATGAAGATATTAATACATTACAAGAACGTTATAATAATTACATTCATATGTGTACACACACACAGATAGGGTAACATGAACATGTAGTCAAGGCACTGCTAGACATCTAGTGAATACTCATGGTGCTGGAGGTATAATAGTAGAATGTGTCTTGCTATGAATGAACTACTTTTAATTTAGAAATGGTGACTTAAAGAAAGGCAAACAAAGGATGTCAGTGACCACTATGAAACAAAAATAAACTTTAAAGCTCTAACATAGGCAGAATAGTTTAAGATTAAAAATTTTTCTCTTCTTTTCTACTAAGTCAGACTATGTAGCTTTTACATAAAGGTACATAGAGTGCAGAGAAAGAAATAATTTTCCCATTTTTAATGTGCATAGATAAATTATTTGGAGGCTAGAATCCCTTACCTAAATGATGAAATATTAGAGGATATATCACAGGAAGATAGGTAACTAAGTTCAAATCTCTAGTGGTAGGATTACATATTGTGATTTTTTGTACTTATTTTTTCTATAATACACATAATTTAGAAAAACTAGTGGCATTTTAAAATAAATTTTATATGCCTATATGCACGTCTTCATAAATTTTCTACTGTCACCCTACTACCTGATAAAACCCCTCATCCTTAATTTTAATCTGCCTCCTTTTTAGTCTTTTAAACTTCTCATGCTTTGGATAGACATCACCTGTGATTCATAGGTACTTGATTCTCTCCCCAACCAGTGCCTTCAATCTGAAAATTATGAGAAAAAGAATATCTGAATAAAACCTTTTTAAATTAAAAATAAGTTACACGTGCCCTGGCTGGTATAGCTCAGTGAATTGAATGTGGGCCTGTGAACCAAAAGATTGTGGTTCGATTCCCAGTCAGGGCACATGTCTGGGTTGCAGGCCAGTTCCCACCAGGGATGCACAAGAGGCAACCATACATTGATATTTCTCTCCCTCTCTCCTTCATTTCCACTCTAAAGATAAATAAATAAAATGTTTTTAAAAAAACAAAAATAAGTTACAGGAAATTTTACATCTAAACTTAGAAACTTCAGAAAAGCATGTAAATATGAATATATTGTAATAGTCTTAAACATTGTTTCCTTCAAAGTATTTGTTTTCCTACATTGTTTTTTTTAAGAGAGGCATTAAGCTGACTAAATGAATAGATCCTTTACAATGAATGTTAGAACCTCCTAAACCTTTAGTTCACAAACTATTTTCAGCCTTATCAAAACATTTTGCACTTACTTAAATGGCAAAATATCTCACGTCCATATGCAAATCTCAGCTTTCTCCTTGATGTGGACTTTGTTTCTGCCAGTTAGGTATGATTTTTACAAGTCTACAGCCTTCTTGTGAAACCTGACCTCTTTCTTCCCGCCACAGTCAGCACTAACATAAACCAAGAGCCCCACAAAAAGTCATTAAAGCTGTGCTGTTAAGAGGCCAGAGCTCTATAAAATAGGCAAGAAATAAGGTCTTAAGAAACATGCGGTGTTCTCAAAAACAACCTTGCAAACACAATAAATGTAAGTGCCTATTTTATTTGTGACTTCCTTTTCTTTACCTGTCTACTTAATATTTGCTTCTATGATTTATAGTCAGAGGGGGGAAAAAGGGTCAAAGATGCTAAGAGGAAAATGTTCTCCAAATTTTTATTTGATCAAAAAACAACACATGTGTTTCTAAACTGAATATGTATAACTACAATATTAAACTAATGTGCCATCCATGCTTCTAAAAGTTTGCAATGAATGAAATACTTAATACGTTACATCTAAAAGCAACTAAAAATTATCAATACTGTCTGAAATGAAAAGCCATTCAATAATTTTAAAGTAATTCAGACTATTCTCTATGTAAGAAAAAAATCAATTTCATTTGTAAATTGCATTTAAAATATTCTTTCACTAAACAAAAAATATTTCATTCAGAATCTTGATGCGGGTTTACAGAGGTGATTCAGTCAGGGGTTCTGGAGGCCTCAGCTGGTCAAGGACTGCATCAGTTACTAACTGCCACACTTCCTCCCCAGAAAGTCCTAAATGGCAAGGGAACATGGCCAGTAGTCATCACATTCTAGCAGCACTGTGCTGTTTCCACAGCTCTAAGTCACCAGTCAGTAGTTCTGGGGAAATCTGTAAGTGGCCCATCAAGAAAACAGAGAAATTTTTATCCCAGGCTCCTGAATATCCCCAATTTTCCATGAGTTCCTCATGGAATGTGTGTGTGTGTAACAGCTTAAAGCTTATTTCTATGACACTGGTCTTTAAATCATGCATTTGTCTACTGTAGGCTTTCCTAATCAAAACACAGTAGTAACTTCTTACCTCATCGGATCCAATTTGCTTTCAGTCTTCAAAGTTGAAGACTGACCTGCAACCAAACAGGAAGTAAACCAAGAGACCCGACCCATCTGATCAAAGCATCAAGGCAACTGATGCTTTACCTTACTTGAAGTAAAAACCAACCAACATACAGGTTTCAAAGAGAAGTTGAAAACTTATTATATCCTTAAAGCTAGACAAGAAATTGGTACTTTTAAAAAATTGTTTTACAAAAAAATTCATCTAATAAAAACAATGTAACACAAGACAGATGTGGTCACTGTGACTTCAGTGTTAAACTTTTTTTTTTCAGTTGTACTTAGTATACAATAGCTATTCTGTAAGTGGCTTCCTACCTAGCTTCTAGGGAATTTAGTGTTCTGCTTGAATCTGTGGCTATTTTGGCAACTAGGTATTAAGGGGCATGCATTTGTTTTTCAAAGGTAATACTTAGATCAAAACATGTGTCCAAGCAAATGTAAATAAAACGAAAGGCTAGAAACTTTCTAACTAAATGGGTATCAGGGACTTTTAGAAATAGATCCTACATGCAAAGTTTCTACAGACTAGATTATTTTCCATCATTATATTCCTTCTGTAAACATATTAAAAGACAACTTTAATAATATGGGAAAATTCTTTGCTTCTTTGATATTATATCAACCCTGTTTTGACAAATGCCAGACTCGGTACTCTGCAAACTCGGTTCCTATGCCTGGGAACAGCAACACAAAGCTCTTCAACGCCCCTCCTGTCGGCTAGGCTACTCACTGCTGTTCAATAATGTCTTTATTTTTTTTAATTTAAATCATTTAAATTTTTTCAGTTATAGTTAATGTACAATATTATATTAGTTTCAGGTGTACATCCTAGTGATTAAACATTATATAACTTACTAAATCATCATTCTTTTAAATTTTGTACCCATCTGGCACCACAGTTATTAGAATTTTATTGATTATATTCCTATTCTGAACTTAACATCTCTATTCAACCAATTTGTACTTCTTAATCTCTTTACATTTTTCAGCCATCTCCCCAAACCCCTTTGTATCTGGCAACCACCAAAATGTTTTCTGTATCTATGAGTCTGTTTCTATTCTTCATTTGTTTTTTTAGATTCATTTTTCATAGCCATATATTTTTAAATATATTTTATTGATTATTCTATTACAGGTGTCCCATTTCCCCCCTTTACTTACCTCCACCCTGCACACTCCCTCCCACCCACATTCCCCTCTTTTAGTTCATGTCCGTGTGTCATACATGTAAGTTATTTGGCTTCTACATTTCCCATACTATTCTTACCCTCCCCCTGTCTATTTTCTACCTACCATCTATTTATTCTCTGTACCTTTCCCCCCCTCCCCCTCCTACTCTCCTATGGATAACCTTCCATGTGACCTCCATTACTGTGGTTCTGTTCCTGTTCTACCTGTTTCCTTAGTTTGTTTTTGTTTTTGCTTTAGGTGTGGTTGTTAATAATTGTGAGTTTGCTGTCACTTTACTGTACATATTTTTTATCTTCTTTTTCTTAGATAAGTCCCTTTAACATTTCATATAATAAGGGCTTGGTGATGAAGAACTCCTTTAACTTGACCTTTTCTGAGAAGCACTTTAACTGCCCTTCCATTCTAAATGAAAACTTTGCTGGATAGAGCCATCTTGGATGTAAGGTCCTTGCTTTTCATGACTTAGAATACTTCCTTCCAGCCCCTTCTTGGTTGTAAGGTCTCTTTTGAGAAATCAGCTGATAGTGATAGACATGTATTTATTGCCATCTTATTCTTCATATTTTTGACCTTTTCCTCCCCCTTCTTCTTCTTCCTAAAGGAGACTCTTTAACATTTCATGTAATATTGGCTGGTGGTGATGAACTCTTTTACCTTTTCCTTCTCTGAGAAGCTCTTTATAAATCATTTGATTCTAAATAATAGTGTTGCTAGTTGGGGTAATCTTGGTTGTAGGCCCTTGCTCTTCATTACCTTGAATATTTCTTGTAATCCCTCTGGCCTGCAAAGTTTCTGTTGAGAAATCAGCTGTTAAGTCTTATGGGTGCTCCCTTGTAGGTAACTGTTTTTCTTTTGCGGATTTTAAGATTCTCTCTTGGGACTTCCGCCAAGATGGAGGCATAGGTGGAAACACTGTGCCTTCTCCCACAACCAAGTCTGAATACAACAAAGGTTTGGAGAACAAAGACACAGCCAAAAAACCAGAAAATTGAATTATACCGAAGTCCGACAACCACTAACCGTTCAATGGGGACGGTAAGAGGGGCAGAGCCAGCAGCAGAGCTGGGTCGGGCAGGAAAGATCCTCAGACCTAGGTGCACAACTGGCCCGGACCCAGTCAGGGTGTGGGGCAGACTGACCGCGGTCGCACATTCACACACAGTGAGATGGACCACGCAGGCCCCAGGGGGCGAGGGCTGACAGCGATGGCACACTCGCGTGCAGTGGGACGAAACATGTGGGCCCGGTGACTGTGGCAGCTGCGGCACAGGTGGGGGCCACGGTGGCAGGTGGCAGACAGGAAGCCATTGTCCCTCTTTGACCCCGCCCCCACATACAACGTCACAACCCAGAGACTTAGTTGCCCTGCCCTAGTGAACACTTTAGGGCTCCGATCCTACTACAGAACAGGCACGAACAGCCCAAAAGATGGCGCAAGAAGAACTCAGAGTCCCAGAGCCAATAACTCTCAGCGACCGAGAAATTGCCAGCCTCTCAGAAGCACAGTTCAAGACACTGTTTATCAGGATGCTCACAGAACTGGTTGATTATAGTCACAAATTAGAGGAACATATGAAGGCTAAACTAATTGAAATGAAGGGAGATGTCCAGGAAACCAATAGCTAGCGATGGAAAGGAAACTGGGTCTCAAATCAATGGAATGGACCAGAAAGAAGAACGAAACATCCAACCAGAAAGGAATGAAGAAATGAGAATTCAAAAAAATGAGGAGAGGCTTAGGAACCTCCAGGACATCTTTAAACGTTTCAACATCCGGATTATAGGGGTACCAGAAGGGGGAAAGAAACAGCCACGAGTGGAACACTTATTTGAACAAATAATAAAGGAGAACTTCCCCAGTCTGGCAAAGGAAATAGACTTCCAGGAAATCCAGGAAGCTCAGAGAGTGCCAAAGAAGTTGGACCCAAGAAGGAACACACCAAGGCACATCATAATTACATTAGCCAAGACTAAAATGAAGGAGAGAATCCTAGAAGCAGCAAGGGATAAGGGGACAGTCACCTACAAAGGAGTACCCATCAGACTGTCAGCGGATTTCTCAAAAGAGACCTTACAGGCAAGAAGGGGCTGGAAAGAAGTATTCCAAGTCATGAAATCCAAAGACCTACAGCCAAGATTGCTTTATCCAGCAAAACTTTCATTTAGAATGGAAGGACAGATAAAGTGCTTCTCAGATAAGGTCAAGTTCAAGGAGTTCATCATCACCAAGCCCTTATTATATGAAATGCTAAAGGGACTTATATAAGAAAAAGAAGATGAAAAATATGAACAGTGAAAGGACAGCAAACACACAGTTATTAACAACCACACCTAAAACAAAAGCAAACCAAGAGGACAGCTAGATCAGGAGTGGAACCATAGAAATGAAGAACACATGGAGGGTTAGAAACAGGGGAGTGGGAGGAGGAGAAGGGGGGAGAAGGCACAGAAAATAGCATAGATGGTAGGTAGAAAATAGATAGGGGGGAGGGCAAGAATAGTAGCGGAAATATAGAATCTAAAGAACTTGAGACACGTGGTTATAAACTACTAAGGGGGGGAGAATGTTGGGGGAGGGGGTGTGCAGGGTGGTGGGGAATGAAGGGGGGGAATAGAACAACTGTAATGATATAATCAATAAAATATTAAAAAAAGAAAAAAAGATTCTCTCTTTGTATTTAACCCTTGGTATTTTAATTATGATGTGTCTTGGTGTGGGTCTCTTTGGCTTCATCTTGTTTGGGATGCTCTGTGCTTCCTAGATTTGTATGACTATTTCCTTTTCCAGGTAAGGGAAGTTTCCTGTCATTATTTGTTCAAATAGGTTTTCAATTTCTCATTTCTCTTTCTAGCAACCCCATGATGTGAATCTTGGTACACCTGAAGTGTTTCAGAGGCTCCTTATACCATCTTAATTTTTGGATCCCTTTTTTTCTTTTTGTTCTGATTTGTTATTATACCCTCAATTACTGGAACTAACATTGTCCTTAAAATGACTGTTAATACTACACAGAAAAAAATAGTGATACACTAAATGTAAAAAAAAAATACAAAATTGTTCTAACAACCTTCTTACAACAGCTCAACTAGAGAATTCCACTCTTACAGCTTCTTTCATTCTTAATAAAATCTGAACAGTCTAACCAAAACTTTTGCATGCTCTAAGAGCTAGCACTAGACAACAAGGCCAATCTTAATAGATTGGTACTGGCAATGCCAATGTGCAAAGAGTTAAATAATAAGATGTGAGTCCATATGACTATGAAGAAAGAAAATATTTAAACAAAGACATTTGCCCTTTTTTGGAAAACTTAAGAGCAGTTCAATGAGAATTCAAAAAACATTTATAGTTACAGAAAAAGATAATTGCTTTAGGGGAGTAGGAAGACTGTGGTAGGAAATATTGTTGGTTGGTTGATTGAATAAATGAATGAATGTGTAAGGAGCTACCATAAATGTGTAGTAAGCATTTGTTAGTAATAAAAATCAATGTAAAAATGCTGCTTGTTGTTCACCTAAAATAATATGGTAAAAGATTTAAATTAGATAGGACGTTGAATGACTCTCATGATCTCAAAGGTCCCTTCCATGACACTCTAATTCCATGGGCATACATGTGCTCTCAGTAGCTACATCACTGACACAGAGGTAGAGGTGGTACCAAGAGAGATTGTGGAGTCAGGAGGTCTACGTTTTAGTCTTGGCTAACCCAGTCATTGCCTTCAACACATAATCTTGGGTAAGCCATAATATCCCATAAGGTAGTGCCATCACCCCAGAGGCTCTTTTAAGGAGGGAATAAGGTTAAAGGTATGAATGTTTTGTAAGCCCCACACTAGGGTTCTAGAGTTAGGGCACAAGTGGGCCTTAGCTACAGTGTAGGAAGCAGAACAAATTGAGAAACAGAATTGGACTAAGGTCAGTATATACAGTAAGAGCAGAGGGAAGTTTCTGGACATCTTTTGACAATCCAGTATGGAGTCACTGTCAGCCATTCAGTTATGTCAAGTGGCAACATGACAAAGACTGAAGTAATGGTGTCTAATGAAAATGAGCCTAGAATGCCCAAAACCATTCATACAAGGACTCCATCTGGACATCAGTATGAGTGAGATCACCACCCACTGTTGGCTATAAGAACTCAAGAACTTTGACCATTCAACATTCAAGCCTGGCTGTACAATGGGTGAATCTCGGAGCCCAAGAGGACTCCTACTACACCAAACATGAGCCGCCACTGTAGCCATCCACTCAGCTTGAGACTGATGCCTCCTTTTCCAATGCAGATGCCACCAGTGACTGGGACCTTGCACCAGATGCTTGCTCTGCTTGGTCTATCACATAGCCCCTTTTCTGTGTGTAACCTGTGCGTGACTCTACTGGCTTACTGGGGAGTTCTCCCCTAATAAGCCTGGCATTGTGGAAAGACACAAATATGTGTGACTTCTTTCAGGGATGCTCCCTTGCTCATGATAGTTGGGCACCTGTATTCTCTCCAAGCTCTGTCAAAAATGAGCTATAAATGACCTGCCAAAGGTAAGCTCTTTGGCTCCTAATGTCCTAATACACAAAATGGTAGCACTCTTCTCAGAGACCAATGCCATGCCTCCCAGTTCTAAAGACCTTCCCAGAGCCACAGTTCAGTATATCCTGATACATCTTCTAGCACAGTATTATGGGGTTTATGGACCAATTGAAAGTAATGGTCTGCCTACAACCACTGCAGCCATTCAAAAAATGACCAAACATGGATGACCTTATCCTTGATTATGTCCTGAACTGTACATAATTTTCAGTGAAAAATTTAATAAGGCTGAAGTTTAATTGTTAAACAGAGGGCTCTTTTTGGTAGGTCCCCCCTACTTTTCTACCTTTGTCACCCCTTCCAATGTGCATAATCAACAAAAGAACAACTGTCAATAACTTATCATGTGTCACCTAAAATAAGCAAAAATTAGCAGTGATTTCAATGGGCCTGAAGGGCACAGTGCTTTATACATAACTGCCCATCATTAAATGTCTACTGAACTAAAATTAGCTTACAACTAGATATGATGGGAATATGCTTAGTATGAAACTAGAAGACTTAGAATGAAACTATAAATGACTTAAATCATTCCAAATTTTCTTACATTTAATATTTTAAGCATCATTATAATTTTTTTTTGAGCTCTAGTATACAAGGATGCAATGACATACTTATATATGTGCATAAACATATGTATCATAAAGCAAAAGAACATGCTGGGACTTAAAAGACTAACATTAGCCAGAAGATACCATGTCTGTGAAAAGGGATAAGAACAGCTATGTTCTCTTTAGTCTAAAGGGCTTTGGACAAGTCTGGAGCAGGAAACTCCTTAATCTAGAAAGTAGCATGAATATATTAAATAATCCACAGATATTAAGGGAGTTGAACATAAAACATATGGGAAAAAAGTGGTATCTCATTGTGTAGTGATATTTCATTGTAGCTTTAATTTTCAATTCTCCATGACAAATTATACAGTCACTTTGGAAAATAACTTGGCAGTTTTTAAATAAAGTTAAACATACTGCATTCTCATATTTAAATATTTGCCCAATAGAAATGAAAACCTATGTTCACACAAAAACATGCACAAGAAAGTCTATATAAACTTTATTCATAACAGCACCAAATTGCAAAAAACCCAATGTGCTTCAACTGGTGAATGAGTAAACTGTAATAGTAGATCTATAGAGTGGAATACTACTCAGAAATAAAAAGGGACAAGCTACGGATACACTTAAGAACATAGGTAAATATCACATACGTTATGCTAAGTAAAAGACACAAGACTAAAAAGGCTATCAAATACATAATTTCATTTATATGACATTCTGAAAAGTGCAAGATATAACGGCTGCTAGAAGTTAGGGGATGTGTAGGGTATGACTACATGGGCATCAGAGAATGTCTGGGGATGATGAAACTATTCTACATTCTGATTGTGGTGATGATTACATGACTATGAATATGTCAAAACTCACAGCATGTGGACCCCAAAAAGTTTCACTGTATATAAAACAAAAGTCATCTTTAAAAAAGACTTATGTTCCTGACCAAACTTATACATGAAAAGTATACACAAATAACACTTACCCTGATGACCAGAAATGAACCTATGTTCCTGAGGAACAGGACGAATAAGAAACCTAGAGTCCTCCTATTTCTCTACCTATGGAAATGGTGGGACAGCTTTCATACTCCTGCTGAGTCACTAGAAAAATAAGGAGTCAATAAGGCATTACATGCACATATGTGAAAACATAGGCACACACACACACATACACACCAAAAAAAACAGCCTTTCCTAAGAAGCCCAGCCTAACAGCACATTGTAGGATTGTAATTCCAACACAGACTTTTTCCAGGCTGCTGCCCAGCACATTCTGCTAGACATCTGCCAGTTTGGGGGCTTCCCTGGCATTCTAAGCTCATTTTGGGAAGTCTCATATCATTCATCTTGACACAGATTCATCAGGCAAAACTTGAAATTATGCAGAATTTGGTCCAGGAACCAATGGGTTTGATCCAAGGAACCTCACATGATAATCAGACTTTCTAGAGTGGCTACAGGGTTTTAGAATTCATGTTTGACCGAAACTACTAAACATCTGAATGCTTCTTCAGGATTAAACTGCACCACTAAATGCTAAAATAAAGGTTCACTGTTTTTGCACACATATTTGTGTGACATTCTTACTTCCATTCTCCTAAAGCAGAATAGAAAGAGCTATTTTGAATGAAGACTTGCAATGCGAAGTCATAACCACATCTCCTGACATCCTCATCTGAAGCTGAAGTATAGTCCCTCCTCTTAGCTACTCCTTGGCCTACTTTTGCCATATTGAGGATGTCCACCCTGACGAGAGCAGTGGTAACCAGAGAGTGACAAGCAACCAGGGTGGCATCACAGGAGCAAACCATAAAGAACAACAGAAGTAGATATGGAAATGTAATGCTTTGAGAGAAAGCGCCTGTCATGGTGGGAATTTAAGGAAGAAATTAGGAACAAGGAAAATCACACACCTAAGCAAAATAAAAAAGAGCAGGCTGTCAATAAGAAAAATCAAAGGAAATTATAAACAGTGTTCTATAATTGTTAAACCCGTCATAAAATTACTGCCAAGATTCCTTGTCTTTCCAGAGCTGATAAAATGAACATAAAACCACTGTTTACTCTACCTTTCATCTCTCCCAACTGCTACTAACTCTTGAGTTAAAATTTTTTTAAAAAGTAGTTAGTCTCCATATGGTACTCTCATAATCTAGACAGAATCATATTAGTTGGGAGTAAAATCTGATCTCACTTTGAAAGACATCCCCAACTGGGATTTTCCTCTTCTCAAATTATGTGTCTCTCCAGCAACAGTGTGTGGTCACAGAAGTGCATGAGACATGCTAATGCGTTTATCAAGTGATTATTCTTGGCCCCTCTGCTGGCAAAAACAAGCAGGAAACAGCACACACACAAAAAAACATGCCTCGTAAGCCACATTAACCAGCTTCAAAGCTGCTCAACTTGTGTGGCTCCTATGAATTCAAGGGAAAGAGAAAAAGGGCCATTGCTTTGTCTTTACCAAGACCACTTCCCCCTCAGCCGTTTGCCAAGTGATTGCCTTATATTGCCTAATCCAAGAGATGCCTTTCTCATGCCTTGTTGTCATTCCATAAAGAATTAGTTCTGCTTAATAGCTCAACTGTGCAGGAAGAACATTCCATGCAATTTTACACTTTGCATCAGTCCAAGAAACAGAAGGATCAAGAAAGCATTAAGAAGAGTGAGGTTTTGTAACAAAATTCGTGTCACTTAGCAACTTCATCCGTGTATAAATTTATAATGAGAAAAATACAAAGTCCATTAAATTACAGCAGAAATATTTCTACTAGGATTACTCCTGCTTTTCCAAATGATTATTTGAAAGACACTTAAAACAATTCAAGAGCTGCAGTATATTAAATTATTTGTTGGTAAACTTTACAATATTATGCTCCATTGCTGTTTTATATATTGCTTTCTCAGATTATAAAAAGGCATGGTTTTTCTTTGTTTCACATACTTACTTGGTAATCAGTGAATATTTAGTAAATGCCTATTACACAGTAGAATTCATTAAGGTTTACATCATCACAATTTATTACAATTAAATGTTCTATGTATGACATTCAATTCATAAACTGGAAACCAATCACTATGAAAATCTGAGTATCTCTTTCATCTTCTAATAGATGTTAAACTAAAGACCAAGACTATTTAATTGATCACAGGAAAAAAGGCACACACATATCAGATGTCCTTGTTAAGGTGCATTCATTATGTGGACCGTGAGTTCTAGGCTACCTGTCCACAACACGATGAAATCCTTTTAATAATGCTGTGGCTCACTTTGTTTATTAGGCTTAACCACAGACCTTAAAAGGGAAAAGAGAGAATTAACCTACTATATATCTTACATACATTAACTCACTTAATACTCCTGAAAACTTTAACAGGTAAATAATATTACTTTCACTTATAAGTAGAAAAATATGTTCTAAGAACTTAAAACAGGCCCTGGCTGGGTAGCTCAGTTGGTTAGAGCATTGTCCCTATATGCCAAGGTTGCAAGTTTGATTCCGAATCATAAATATATGGAACAATGAAAAAACAAAAATTGATGCTTCTCTCTCTCTCTCCCCACCCCACGCTCTCCTCTCTAAAATCAATAAATGAAAAGAAAAGAACAAAAATACTCTAAACCACTTGTTTGGGGTCATGTAATTAGTAAATGGTGGAGCCAGTAGTCAAATGGTGCTTTAAAAAATGACACCCAAGTGGCTGCCCTAGAGACATAAGAGGTTCATACAAAGGAGTGCACCACAGCACTTTAGCACAGAAACACTGATCCAGCCTGTGACTCTGTTCTCCCAGTAGAAACATACATTCATGAATAAAAAATAGGGAGTTTCTTTTTCTCTAATTTCCCCTCCTTTAAATGTTCCTAGAAGCAGCAACAAAAGCAAATTTCCCCTATTTTCCACTTGTTTGAACATTGTATCACTCCCAAAGTCAACAGCAGGGCTTTAGGATTTGTCAATCTCTCCCTCCCTATTTGTTACCAACATTAATTTAACTGTGCAATTATTCATCGAACATTCCTCATTATTCTCTAATATGGATTTTCTTGTCTAGCCTAAGTAAACCCACTTGCCATTCCTTAAAAACCACTCAGAATCCAAGACCATTACACTGGTAGGGTCCTACCTAGAAGAAAAAGCAACAGGATGCTATAACAGCCCAGCCATCAAGCAGAGACTATGAGTCTGGAAGAGAGGTGACATGTATGGTCAAGGGCTCATGGACTAGTAAATAGCAAAGGATTATGGAGACTGGTCCGGGCAGAGGGCAGAGCATGGATGGGCAAAGGTACAGAGCAATGAGAGAGCAAAGTACATTCAGAGAACTGAAATTCCATGTGGTGGGAATTTGGGGTGTATAGAAGAATCAGGGGATAGGGGGATGGAGAGACAGGGCAGTAAAGGACGCAGTAACTGGGCAGGCAGGGACCGATGATGAAAAGCCTTGCCTTTTTATGCTCTAAGTGTGGTCCTTGGATCAGCCTTAGAACTATTCTTAGAACAGAGTATCAGGCTCCATCCCAATGCCAATCGGCCGTTTGTTAAGATGCCCAGGTGACTTACATGCAGTTTAAAATTTGAGAAGAAAAGCTCTAAGCATTTGGGTTGCATTCTGAAGGCAACGAGAAGCTACTGAAATATTTTAAGCAAAATATAAACATGATCAGATTTTAAAATAGTATGGAAGACTATGAGTGGGTACAAATGCAAATGTGTTTTTTCATGGTTTACTTGCTATTGAGTCCTTCTGTTTGAGAATGGTTGTTTTATAAAAGTTCACACTTTTCTAATTTTCTGTTTCTATGGTTGCTAGGAGCTGTGGGAGTGGGGGGCGGAATGGAAGAAACAGGGAAGAAAAGGGTACAATTTTTTAACTATGAGTAATGTCTGTGCATCTAAAGCAAACATGATGGCTATATTTGATAACAATGAATTGTAAAATTAAAATTTATTGAGAGTAGCACACACACACTGACACACAAGGTAAATACACGAGGTGATGAAATGTGTTAATTATCTAGATGAGGGGAATCCTCTTGTAATGTATACATATATTAAATCACTATGACATATACACTGAAAATCTATTATGTCAATTATACCTCAATAAAGGTGAAATTTTTAAAAAGTGCTTCTATACCTATCTACAGGTTCCTCATAATAGGACTAGCATTTAAGGTTATCTCAAACACTAAGAATGCAACTTCTTTAGGGTAAAAGCATGTCTAACCATATCCAACCAGTGACTTAAATCAATTTTATACAATCATGCTTTCTAAACTGTTTTATCAGTTCAACGCTGTTGTATAAACAGCTTACTCTTACTTGGCCTATGAAAGGCCTTTGAACTATTTGGGTAGGGGAGATGTAGACTCTATTTTTCACTCACACACCATTTTTAACTGAGGAGAGCATAAATTCTTTTAGAAAATTTTCCTAAATTACACGCAATCTTTAGCTCAGAATAATAAAAGCACAGAATTTTGGACCAGAGCCATGTAGAAATCCCCTATAATGTATTCAATAAGCCAAATCAAAACAATGCATAGTTCATAGGAATAGGGCAAAAGAAACTTGCAGCTCATATTTCATGTCGAGTGTCACATTCATTCAAGCAAAGGAAAGTTAACTGATAAAATCTACTTTTTAAAATGCTTGTTACTGGCAGTGGAAACAGCCAAACAGCCTGACTTTTTCTTTGATGGCTTACAATGAATGTCACAGCAAAGGTTTTGTGCTAAAAGCAATATGACCCTGCTGATAAAAGACAATAAAACTGATTTTCTCAATAACAGCAAAAATGTAGTTATGTGTATCTGAAAATGTACTGTATCTTTTATAGTGACCCAGAAATTATGATACTGCTACTCATATTTAGTCCTCACAGCCATCTGACCCAAGATTGATATTCTAAAGGGATTATGATATGAATAAAACTATACTCAGGACAAATTGTAAATCTGGATTTCCCAACTTTGTGCAGAGTACTATTTATAGCCTAGTGTGAATTTTCGATACAGCTCAACAGCAACCCTGAGTCTCTTTTAAGGAAACGATTATCAGTGGCATCAGGTAATCTGAAAGACTTCTGGAAATACATCAATGCTTGGAGGCCACTAAGGCAGTGTTTTGCAACCCCTTCTATTCTGTATTGAGCACCCCTTTAGATGGCTGGTAAATCTCACTTTCCACAGATAAACATTGGCTGATGGAAGGGGTCAGTGTATACAGAAACTGAGGCAAAAGAATTAGTGAGAAAGAAAGGAAAGAGAAAGAAAAAAATACAAAAAAAGGGAAAATAATACATGACAAGAAACAAGACAAGTAAAATGACAAAGAAAAGGAATAGATCAAGAATGAATGGTGCAAATAAAGGGAAACAAAATTAAAAAATGAAGGAACAAATAAGTCACTGCTCCACTAATCAGTGCTAAACAATTCATGAAACTATTGCAACAGATTCTAGTATATTTAAATTTGGTGACAAAGCACTGAAGCTGACTATACTAGTAAATACACCTAGACAAGATTATTTCAAAGTTATCTCTCCTGGGCTGTGGAATACATTTTTTAAAAGTTCTGAGTTATCTGGGAAAGAGTATTTAGTAGGATTATAGATTTTTAAAACCTCTATGAAACTTTACAAATAGTTTAAATTTTTTATGGCTTTAACTGTGGATGTCAGGATATGATAATGACCCAACAGTATCAAGGAGGCTGGCTGACAAAACAAACAAGTTAAAGAACAATGTAGAACGCAATCAATTTAACAGGGTTACAACTACTTTGGAAAACAGCTTGACAGTTTCTTAAAAAGTTAAATGTATACCTACTATGCAACCCAGCCATTTCACTCCTAGGTATCTAGCCAGAAGAAATGAGCTTATGGTTCACACATGGACTTGTAAATGAATATTCATAGCAACTTTATTTGTAACAACTCTAAACTGTTATAAAACAGCCCAAATATTTATTAATTGAGTGGACAAAACAGTGGTATAACCACACAATGGAATACTACTGAAAAACAACAAAAAAAACGAACTATTGCTATATATGTAACATGGATGAATTTCAAAATTTGTATGCTTAATTCAAAGAATTTAAACAAAGGAGTACATATTATATGATTCCATTTACATAATATTCTAGAAAAGTCAAACTAATTGATAGACAGTAATAAAAACCACATCAGTGGTTGCCTGTAGATGGGAAGGAGGAATGGATTACAAAACGCACAAGAAAACTTCCAGGAGTTGTAAGTAGTTCATTTTCTTCATTGTGTTGATAGGTTCACCAGCACACAAATACGCCAAATCCACCAAACTGTGTATTTCAACATGTACAGCTTATTGTGCATCCATTATACCTCAATAAAGTTTTTAAAACGGGAGGGGGAAAAAACCCTGAATGTGTACATATACCCAAGTACACAGGGGAGAGCAAAAGTAGGTTTATAGTTGTGAGTATATGAAACACAGAGATTATTCTTGTATTACTAATTATTGTCTTATTTTCCATATACACTGTAAACCTACATTTGCTCCACCCTCTATGTTTATAAATACATATGAAAAAGTCCTGGAAAATCTACACAACTATTAACTGTGACTACCTTGAAGAGGAACTGAGTACTATACTTAGTTTTTTCTCTATTATTTTAATATTCATAGAAAGCATGTACTACTTCTGTAACTTCAAAAATAAAAATAGAAGTCAGTGTCCTCAAAAGCCTTTAAAAGGTCCAGGAAGCCATGTTCAAAATCATAAACATTTCCACCCATTTCCTCATCTCTGGTTGTTAAACAATACTTCTTAATAGTTTTAATGTTAATCTACTTACTATAGCAATGTTATTCTGTATTTTTCATTTTACATGTGTAATATATTAACTAGTAAGTTGAACAGGTCTATCTGCAAGCTAACTGTTATTTGTAGGACTTTTTTTACACTCGTGGGAAAGTGTTCTCTAACTCCAAACCACTACAATACTCATACGGTTTGTGTCTTTCTCTTATATTTATAACTGAAGGATGTGAATCTAGAGCTGTCTTTAAAAGCTCACTTTCTAAAATTTTAGGTTATGATTACAGTATCTTGGAATTAAATGCATTTTGTCCTATGGCATTTACTGTAGGTATGTTTAAATATTTTTGCCTTTAAATCACTCTTCCATTTTTAACAAATCTAAAGGTCTTCTCTATAAGCTAAATTATTACTTCTTTTAGTTTATTCACCTGACTCCTGATCAATTTAAATGTTACCTAACATCAAACTTATCAATAAAAAATATACTAAATCTCCAAATTTTATAAGATAGACAGAGGAGGAAGTGAAACCTTATACCTGCCTTCGGAGGACTTGCCTCTTCCTCTCTAAAAGAGCATATAGCAGATATGACAAAAAACACCCCCCCCCACCCACACACACAAAAGCGAAATTTATGGTGGGGGCTGAGAAAGAAACAATGAATTCAGATTCACCAATTAATAACTGTGTGACTTTGTAAGTTACTTACGGTCTCTATGTCTTAGTTTCTTAATCCATAAAAGACTGAAATTTTTTCTTTTATTTTTGTTCAGCTACAGTTGTCCCTATTTTCCCCTCACCACAGCTCCCCATCCCACCCACCCCCACCTTCCACACTCAATCCTACCCCGCGCTTTTGGCTTTGTCCATTGATCCTTTGTACATTTTCCTTGAAAATCCTTCCCCTTCTTTCCCCAATTACCCTCCTTCCCCTTCCACTCTGGCTACTATAAATTTATTTACTTCAATGTCTCTGGTTATATTTTTGCTTGCTTGTTTTGTTTATTAGGTTCCACTTATAGGTAAGATCATATGGTATTTTTCTTTCACCGCATGGCTTGTTTCACCTAGCACAATGCTCTCCAGTTCCATCCATGCTGTCTTGAAGGGTAGGAGCTCCTTTCTGCTGCATGCTATTCCATCATGTAAATGTTCCATAGTTTTTTGATCCATTCATTTATTGATGGGCACTTGGGCTACTTCCAGCACTTGGAAATTGTAAATTGTGCTGAATTTGG
This sequence comes from Sturnira hondurensis, assembly GCF_014824575.4. NCBI lineage: Eukaryota > Metazoa > Chordata > Mammalia > Chiroptera > Phyllostomidae > Sturnira > Sturnira hondurensis. Next base: position 9,962,855 of record NW_028080827.1, read on the forward strand.
GGTATAGAGGTTCCTTTGAATAGGTGTTTCAGGATTCTTAGGGTATAATCCCAGCAGTGGAACTGCTGTGTCAAAAGGCAGTTCCATTTTAGTTTTCTAAGGAAATTTCACACTATTCGCCACAGTATCTGCACCAGTCTGCATTCCTGTCAACAGTGTACTAGGGTTCCCTTTTCTCCACAACCTCTCGAGCATTTGTTGTTTGATTTGGTTATGATGGCCATTCTGACCAGTGTGAAGTGGTATCTCATTGTGGTTTTAATTGAATTTATTATTTCAAACAGTTGTGGTGAGGATTAATTGAAGCATTTTATATAAAGGATTTTATTCTGTTCATCTCTTCCCATTCCTTTGTAATCCTAATTCATTTATAATATAACCTCTGCCTTCCAACTCTTCCTCATGTCTTCCCTATCCTATATATATATATGGTCTCTAAAGCTTGCCTCTGCCTCCAGCTTCTGTACCCTGTTCTTTTTTCCACTTCACTCCTCCATCAGTATATCTCCTCTCTTCTCAACCCCATCATGACCACCAGTGATGGACCAAATTGTTTCTCCTTGATCCTCAACTGATTTGGACTCCACAGCATCTACAACAATGGAATGCCCTCACCTTGAGACTTCCTTATTTCCTTTCAGTACTTCCTCCACCCACTTGGATGACTCCTCTTCTTTCACTTCTTAAATGTAAGGCTGACTGTGTGTCTTCAGCCCTCTTATCTTTGTACACTATACTCTTTCCTTGACAACCCCATCAACTTCTCCCATCCAATACATAGTTAATAACTACTAAATCTGTGTATTTCTAGGTTTCAACTCTCCTCTTGGAAAATCTTTGATTCCATCAACATAATGGCTAGATGCCTCCATCTAGATGTCCCAAAGGCACCTAAAATTTGGTGTGATAGGACTAAATTCATTTTCCTTCTCGCTCACATTGGTTCCAAATCTTTCCCCTCTCTTCCTCTCCCAGTCCACCAACACTTTCTGAGACTTACTCCCATGTTTCTCTCCAATCTGATTTAATGGTATTGTCACCCAAAAACACAAGTCATAAATCTTCAATTTATCTTCAAGGGTAGAGAACATGAAATATTCATTGCCACACTTCTCTCATATCCATTCTGTCTGCAATACACTGACTACAAGAGTAGCTGAAATTCTTCACGCATACATGCCCATGCTCTTTACAATGTAACTTTGCAGCTCTCCTCACCTTTTGAATACAGGCTGCCCTTGAGACTTGCTTTGGACAGCAAAATGGGATGGAAGTAACAGTGTGTTATTTCCATGCTCTGAGAAGGCTCATGTGATTTCTCTCACTCTTTTAGAACTTGCCACAGACACATAACAAACTCAGGATAGCCTGATAGATGATGAAAAGACATGTGGTCCAATTTCTCCCATCACTCCAACTGACAGGCAGGCAGCCAACCATGGAGGTTGATATCACCTTATACCAGCCAACACCCCTCCTCCTTGCACACCTGCCCACCAATTGCACACACATGAGTTAGCTCAGCTGACATGAGGCAAACCTGGCTCATGTCAGCAAAGCCATGCACCTGTTCTACAGACTTGTGTGAAATAATATGTACTTACAGTTTAAGCCACCATGTTTGAGTAGTTTGTTATACAGTGATAGTTAACGGATACACTTTCTTTTCTGCTCTCATGGTTATTGCCCCAACTCATGCACCCATCTCTCAGCTGGTTGCTATTGTTTTAGCTCTCACCTGTAATCATTTATATGTATACGTGTGTATATATTATAAAGATAATTTTAGTAATTGTGTATATATCTATGTATATATGTATACTTGTGTATGTATGCATTATGTATATGTATATGCACAAAAATTTGCTCATGGAGCACAGATGTGATACGTAAAAAGTTAAATAAGTACAGTAGATGATGACTTTTAGGTGAACATTACATGGAAGGAGGCCTAGAGAAGGAAAAGATCACAGTGAGATGAAATGGTTAAGAAAAGCATAAATAATTCTAGGTATAAGATTTGAATTAAGTCAAATTAAAATGGAGCAATGCACCCTGACTGGTATGGCTCAGTGGTTTGGGCATCATAATACAAAGTGAAAGGTCACTGGTTCTACTCTTCGTCAGGGCACATACCTGGGTGCGGGCCAGCAACCCAGTTAGTTAGGGGTGTTCGAGAGGCAACCAACTGATGTTTTTCTCACATATGGGTGTTCCCCTCTCTCCCTTCCTTCCTCTCTAAAAAATAAATAAAATCTTCAAACAATAAAATAAAATAGAGCACTAAAATGGACTACAGCATTTACATGATTGCATCCCCGTCTCCCACCCTGTCAGCCTCACTACTTACTTTTCTGACCTCATCTTCTGCAATTCTCTCTTATGCTGCTCCAGCCACACCGGCTTCCTCACTGTTCTTTGAACAGACAAGCACACTCCAGCCTCACATCCTTCGCACTGGTTCTTCTCTCTACCTAGAAGTAATCTTCTTTTAGAAATCCCCATGTCTGGTGTACTCTCTCTTCAAGCCTATACTCAAATATCACCTTACAGAAAGGCCTTTCCTGATCATCTTAATTAAAACAGTGACTAATCCCCACCTCAGCTTTCTGTTCCCCCTTTACCCTGCTTTATTTTTCTTTTTAGCACGTCTGTACTACCTGGGAAACCCCACAGCCTGAGCACCCAGTGGACAGCTATGGACCACACTGGAGCACCACTACCCTGCCTCTGAAGAGCTGATCATCCATGGAGGGTGGCGGTTGGTGGTAAGTGGTCATAGCTAATCCCTGCAGCTGACTGACCTGGGTAAATCCCTCCCACTGTTCTGCAAACAGCAATCAAGGCTCAACTACTAGAGGAGGGTGTACTTGGCCCACACAAATGGCACACCTCGAGTACCCAGTTTGGGTGATAAGGGTCCAGTTTGCCACTGGACCCTGCAGGACACCTGACACATTATTAGGATACCCTACCAAATCATGGAATCATAGCATCTCTACCTAATACACAGAAACAAACACAGGGAGGATGTCAAAATGAGGAGACAAAGAAATATGGACCAAATGAAAAGAACAGATCAAAACTCCAGAAAAAGAACTAAATGAAATGCGGATGAGCAATCTATCAAACAGAGTTCAAAACACTGGTTATGAGGATGCTCAATGAACTTAGTGAGGATCTTAATAGCATAAAAAAATCCAGACAAAAAATGAACAATTTACAAGTAAACAACAGTAGAGTGGATGAAACCAAGAATCAAATCAATGATATGGAACACAAGGAAGCAGAAAACAACCAATCAGAACAAGAAGAAAAAAGAATTTAAAAAATGAGGACAGTGTAAGCAGCCTCTGGGACAACTTCAAGAGGTCCAACAATGGCACCCTAGGGGTGCCTGAAGGAGAAAGAAAGAGCAAGAAATTGGAAATCTATCTGAAAAAAATAATGAAAGAAAACTTCCCTAATTTGGTGAAGGAAATAGACATGCAAGTCCACTAAGCACAGAGAGTCCCAAACAAGATGGATGCAAAGAGGTCCACTCCAAGACACATCATAACTAAAGTGCCAAAGGTTAAAAATAAAGAGAGAATCTTAAAAGCAGCAAGAGAAGAGCAGTTGATTACCTACACAGGAGTCACCATAAGACTGTCAACTGATTTCTCAAAAGAAATTTTGCAGGCTGAAAGGGACTGGAAAGAAATATTCACAGTCATGAAAAGTGAGGACCTACAGCTAAGATATCTCTACTCTGCAAAGATAATCTGCCCTTTGATTCTAAATGAAGCCTCGCGGACCAGAAAAAACTAAAGGAGTTCATCATCACCAAACCTTTATTATATGAAATGATAAAGGGACTTATTTTTAAAAAGAATATCAAAATTATGAAAATAAAATGGCAATAAGTACATACCTATGGACGATTGAACCTAAAAAGCAAACTAAGCAAACAAAAAAACAGAGACAGAACATTGGATATGAGAGTGTTTTGATGGTTGCCAGATGGGAGGGAGGTTTGGGAAAATGAATGAGGAGGTGAGGAGATTAAGAAGTGCAAGTAGGTAATTACAGAACAGTCTTGGGAAAGTAAAGTACGGTATGAAAATGGTGTAGCCAAAGAAATACACACATGACCAAAAAACATAAACAAAGATGTGTGTGTGGATTGCCTGAGGGAATGAGGAATGCTGAGCAGAGTGGGACAATCGGAGAAAAACTGAACAAGTGTAATAGCATAATCAATAAAATATAATTTTAAAAACTCATATTTTTCTGTTGATAAATAAGCAAACAAGCAAGCAATGAATGCTTCTCAGGTCTCAATGTAACCTCTTCAATCACACAACTGCATTTCAGCCTTTAAATAAAATGAATAAGCTCACATGCAGTTTTCTTTTTTTTTAAATATATATTTTTAAAGTTTTATTTACTTTTAGAGAGGGGAAGGGAGGGAGAAAGAGGGGGAGTGAAACATCAATGTATGGCTGCCTCTCATGTGTCCCCTACTGGGGACCTGGCCTGTAACCCATGCATGTGCCCTGACTGGGAACTGAACCGGCAACACTTTGGTTTGCAGGCCCACGCTTAATCCACTGCACTACACCAGCCAGGGCACAGTTTCTTTTCTGTACTGATAAGTCTTTGACATAAGAAAGTGAACTCTTGGGGTTAATATATCAATCACTAGCAACCCACACTATGGTCAAAATGGTGAAACAAAATGCTTGGTCAGAGTTCACTGACCAACGGTCAAAGACAGACAAAGACCCCTGTCTCAAATAATAACTTTAGCTTTCAGAGAAGCTCATTTTCTGTAGCAGCAAAGATTTTCTAGAATACAGCTTTGCTATGTTTGAACCAAATCCGCAAATCTCAGGTGGATTTGCTTTCTTTGGGTACTACAATAGGTAACTGAAAAAGCAGCTGATTCAACTCCTAATTGCTCATCCTATTTGATCATTAAGACAATCCACACAATGATGTATGATATGGTTATTATAACTGTGCTCTTTCTCAAATTGAATTAAACATGAAGCAATGTGAAGCCCTGCTAAATCAACTTAAGACTATTTGGTGCGAAACATAGATATGGTGTTAAAATTTTTTTAAAAATATGGAACGCTTCATGAATTTGCGTGTCCTCCTTGTGCAGGGGCCATGCTAATCTTCTCTGTATCATTCCAATTTCAGTATATGTGCTGCTGAAGGGAGCACATGGTATAAATTTTCCAGGGCAGATGTTGTTTCAGATTGTTAGTATCTTTTTATATCAAACCTTTATGCAAATTTTTCAAGACTTGGAAGAAAAACAATAAAAAGACCATTAAGATAAAACTTAAGACTTCCGCCAAGATGGAGGCATAGGTGGAAACACTGTGCCTTCTCCCACAGCCAAGTTTGAATACAACAAAGGTTTGGAGAACAAGGACACACCCAAAGACCAGAAAACGGAATTATACGGAAGTCTGACAACTACGAACCATTCAACGGGGACGGTAAGAGAGGCGGAGCCAGCAGCGGAGCTGGGTCGGGCAGGACAGATCCCCGACCTAGACGCGCAGGCAGCCGGGAACCAGTTGGGGTGTGGGGCAGACTGACCGCGGTTGCACATTCGCGCACAGTGAGACAGACCACGCAGGCCCCAGGGGATGAACCCAGTGGTGGAGGGCTGACAGCGGTGGCACACTCGCGTGCAGTGGAACAAAACGCGTGGGCCTGGTGACCCTGGTGGCTGCGGTGCCGGGCCTTGGCGGCAGGCGGCAGGTGGCAGATGGGAAGCCATTGTCCCTCTTTGACCCCGCCCCCACATACAACGTCACAACCCAGCGACTTAGTTGCCCTGCTCTAGTGAACACTTTAGGGCTCTGATCTTGCTATGGAACAGGCACGAACAGCCCAAAAGATGGTGCAAGAAGAACTCAAAGTCCCAGAGCCAATAACTCTAAGCGACCGAGAAATTGCCAGCCTCTCAGAAGCACAATTCAAGACACTATTTATCAGGATGCTCACAGAATGGTAGATTATAGCCACAAATTAGAGGGACATAGTCACAAATTAGAGGAACATATGAAGGCTAAACTAATTGAAATGAAGGGAGATGCACAGGAAACCAATAGTGATGGAAAGGAAACTGGGACTCAAATCAATGGAATGGACCAGAAGGAAGAACAAAACATCCCACCAGAAAGGAATGAAGAAATGAGAATTCAAAACAATGAGGAGAGGCTTAGGAACCTCCAGGACATCTTGAAACGTTCCAACATCCGGATTATAGGGGTATCAGAAGGGGGAAAGAAACAGCCACGAGTGGAACACTTATTTGAACAAATAATAAAGGAGAACTTCCCCAGTCTGGCAAAGGAAATAGACTTCCAGGAAATCCAGGAAGCTCAGAGAGTGCCAAAGAAGTTGGACCCAAGAAGGAACACACCAAGGCACATCATAATTACATTAGCCAAGACCAAAATGAAGGAGAGAATCCTAGAAGCAGCAAGGGATAAGGGGACAGTCACCTACAAAGGAGTACCCATCAGACTGTCAGCGGATTTCTCAAAAGAGACCTTACAGGCAAGAAGGGGCTGGAAAGAAGTATTCCAAGTCATGAAATCCAAAGACCTACAGCCAAGATTGCTTTATCCAGCAAAACTTTCATTTAGAATGGAAGGACAGATAAAGTGCTTCTCAGATAAGGTCAAGTTCAAGGAGTTCATCATCACCAAGCCCTTATTATATGAAATGCTAAAGGGACTTATATAAGAAAAAGAAGATGAAAAATATGAACAGTGAAAGGACAGCAAACACACAGTTATTAACAACCACACCTAAAACAAAAGCAAACCAAGAGGACAGCTAGATCAGGAGTGGAACCATAGAAATGAAGAACACATGGAGGGTTAGAAACAGGGGAGTGGGAGGGGGAGAAGGGGGGAGAAGGCACAGAAAATAGCATAGACAGTAGGTAGAAAATAGATAGGGGGGAGGGCGAGAATAGTGGGGGAAATATAGAATCTAAAGAACTTGAGACACGTGGTTATAAACTAAGGGGGGGAGAATGGTGGGAGAGGGAGTGTGCAGGTGGAGGGGAATGAAGGGGGGGAAATAGAACAACTGTAATGGTATAATCAATAAAATATATTAAAAAAAGATAAAACTTAAAAATAAGCTGTCAAGCAAATAACAAACGCAGCTATATAATTTAATTTCAATGGCCACTAATAGGACACTTTATCTCTGACAAAATATGGAAATATATTTTAAAGCACTCCTCTAAATACTATTTATTCAGACTATTCAAACATATAGAAGAGGGAGTAACACAACAAACATTTCTGTACATTCCACCAAGCTTCAGCAAATACTAACACTCTGCCACATTCGTATCAGAATTTTTTAAATATAAAACATTACAAATTTGGTTGTATACCTTTCTCTAACCTAATCTTTTCCTCCCCAGAATCAACCACTATCCTGAATAACATACTTGGTCTCATTAATATTTTATACTGTGTATATACTCATAAACAAAATATGTACTGTTTTGCATACTTTCAATCTATATACAAAGGCATCATACTCTATTGTGTAATTTATTTTTATGCTTAGCTTACTTTGCCATTTATCCACATTTATACATATATATATATATTTTAATCATTTTAACTAATTCATTTCACTGTATCCCATTATTTATTAGTCATATCCTTATTGATGGACATGTAATTTGTTTCCAACTCCATTATTACAAAGGATGCTTCAAGAAACATTCTTCCACATATTTCCTGTTGCACATGGGCAAGAATTTTTCTATGACATATACCTAGTAATGAAATTGTTGAGTCAAAAGGCATATCCATTTTCAATTTTTCCACATGCAGTCAAACTGCTTTCTAAAACAGCTATCATTTATATTCACTTTAGATTACCATCAGCTTTCCTAGCCATATTTTGGCAGTTATCAGGCTTTTTGATGTTTGTCAATGTAGTGAATGTAAAATAGTGCCTTTAAAAAAGACTTTATTTACTTTTAGAGAGAGGATAAGAGAAGGAGACAGAGAGGGAGAGAATCACCAGTGTGTGAAAGATTCATTGATCAGTTGTCTCTTACACGCCCCTAACCGGGGACCTGGCCTGCAACCCAGGCATGTGCCCTAAATGGGAATCAAACTGATGACTTTTCCATTCAAAAACCAGCGCCCAATCCACTGAGTCACACCAGTCAGCCAGGACTAAAATAGTATCTTTAAAATTACTCTTTTCACTTTCCTGATTACAAGTGAGTTAAGCACAGTTTCATATATTTATCAGCTATTTAGGTTTTGTCTTCTGTGAACTACCTCCTGTTCACATTCTTTTCTACTAGGATATTTGCTTCTTTGTTACTGATTTGTAGAATTCTTTATATATTTTGGTTTGTAATCCTTTGTCATTTAGATTTATTGCATAAATCTTATGCAATATTTTATCTTATTTGGCTTGTGGCTGGTCATTTAACTCCTGGCTTATATTATCTTTCCGAAATTCAGAAGTTTAAACATTTTTTTAAATTTATGATTTTCTTCATGGTTTCGGCTTCTTGTAAATTGTTTAAAAATCTTTCCTGATCCAGAAGTAAAGCCAAGCCTAAAATTTCAGGCCACTTAACCCTCTACATTTCTCTTCTGTTTTGGCTTCCCATAGATATTCCTCTTGTTTTTAGGCCAGAATATGTCTTTTTAGTTTTCTATCCTTGTATTTTACCTATAATTGCTATGTATTTGGAGAAGAGGGAGTATATCCAGGCAGGAACTTATTACTGCCCCATCTTGGTAAGTCACCTTTTCCCCGCCAGCTTTAGGGAAGGTTACACTTCTAAAAAAAGATTATTTCCCCGCTTATGGATCACATATCCTTTGAAATATTAAATTAATTGTTTCAAGTATAATGATCTAGTCATATTATAACTATTCAAATCTCTTAACCACTTACACTTAAAAATTATACATATTCAAAATAGCTATAAGAGATGACATATATTTTCTACCTAAAATGTTCTATTTATGCTTTGAAATTGAGCAGTGGTTTCTTAAAGATATATATAAACATCTTTGTTTTTCATAAAGTTAAAATTTGGACACAATCCTTAAAAATCTCTGTGTTTAATGAATTCAAATTACAACCCCACAAGAGGGACTTCTGAGGAAAAGTCCATTTAGCAAGCTCCTTAATTTTTTAGGAACTGAGCTGTAAAATACACAGATGTGATACTCTAATAATTATAACTGAATACAGTCACTGTAATTCTTCTTTTAATCTAATGGTTTTCTTCAAATAGTAAAGTATTTTTCACATTATCGAATACTAACAATATTTCAGAAAATATCAGCCCTGGCTGGTGTGGCTCAATGGACTGGGTGCTGGCCTGTGAGCTGAAAGGTCACTGGTTTGATTTCCGGTCAGGGAATATGCCTGCATTGCAGGCCAAGTGCCCAGTCAGTGTTTCCCTCACACATTGATATTTCTCTCCCTCTCTTCTTCCCTTGCCCTCTCTCTAAAAGTAAAAAATAAAATAAAATAAAAATCGTATGTACTGATATGTTTGTTATTTCAAAAGGAACTATTAACTAATATATCTGTTATTTAACTGAGGCTACAATGACAGGGTGTATAATGAAACAAAATACTATCAGTTCAAAGACCTTAGTGCCAAAGCTTTCACATTTGTTTCCTACCTCCAGGGATAAGAACACTTTCTTTACATAATGCCAACTATGTTTTTAATCTGACTGATTCATTGATTCTATACACAAAGCTATTAGACTACTAGGAATCCTAGCCCTTACCCTTAAAAGCAAGAGCTTGGGGCGATAACTGGAGGCCTTGAGAGTATTTGAAGCATTTGTAAAAGTGACCTCTGGGCAACTTCAAGCCCTAAAGGATGCTTTTAGTGTTTGCAAAAACAGCAGGAAGTTCCTAATCCTTTTTTTTTCCTTAAAAGAAGAGATAAATATCTTTGATTTGGGATCACAACATCCAGAGTACTCTGGAATTACAGCCTCCAAAACATCCTGAGTACTGAGGATCCAAACTAGAGGTATGCAGAGAAAATAATACTGGTTTTAAGATAAAAAAGAGCTAATCTTTAAGCCAAAATGTCAGTGAAAGAAACTCAAAAAGCAATTTACTACTGCTGGCTTGGTCTCTCAATTAACACCGACTCCAAGTGAGAGGAAACCTTTGTGATAAAACATTCAGATGAACAGCTGGCACAAGTTAAAGGAAAAGACACGGGTAAATTATTCAGTAAGTGCACGACTACTATAATAAAATGCTCAACACTTACAAAAATTCTCAAGGGGATGAGGGAGGGTATAAGTGAAATGAGTGATGATGGAAGGAGACTTAACCTGGGGTGGTGAACACACAATACAGTGTACAGATGATCTGTTGTGGAATCGTGCACCTGAAACCTGTGTAATTTTGTTACCCAGTGTCACCCCAATAAATTAAAATATAAATAAATAAAAGGAAAGAAAATGAGTCCCTAAACTGTAAACACTGTAAAATATCATGATCACATAATATACACACATGCAGAGATGAATGGAAGTAAATTTGTCAGAATGTTACCAGCAAAAGAAAAATTTCAACAATTGCTCACATTATTTTTTTAGATACTGTCCAAAAACCATCAGATAAACAAAGTATATCACTCTCCTTAAAAGAGAATAATTATTTGCCACCAACTTACAAATGAATTTAGACTGATAATCAGCTGTCCAAACACAAGTTTATATCAATCACAATATTCCAGTATACTGTTAACTAAGACCAAGTTTTTATTCAGAATTAAAGTATGGGCTGAAAAATGACTGTCCCTCTGCACACTACAGCACTTTTCCCTACCTCTTTAGTCCATGTGACCTAGAAGGCAAGGAGTCATTGAGGAGGTTTTGAAGTGTCAGAGGATCTCAAGAGAATGCTGCAACATCGTCATAATGTGGAAACTACCTTAAAGTGCTGAGAGGATCTAATCTTCAAGAATTAGAGTATAATCTAGTTTTTGATTTTTGTCTAAATGACCAGACTACCAAAAGGGAAAAAAATCACCTCTTTGCCTTTTCTATTTTCTTTTTCTATCTACTTAGTTAAAACATACAAAGATATTAAGAGTTCTTAGGACTGTAACTGCTGAGTTTATTATGATGTAGAAAAAGGAATTTTGGCCCTGGCTCGTGTAGCTCAGTGGATTGAGCTCAGGCCTACGAACCAGAAGATCATGGTTTGATTCCCTGTCAAGGCACATGCCTGGGTTGCAGGCCAGTTCCCAGCAGGGGCCAGTTCCCAGCAGGGGATGCACCAAAAGCAACCATACATTGATATTTCTCTCCTTCTCTCCTTCCCTTCTCTTCTAAAGATAAACAAATAAAAAATTAAAAAAAAAAAAGAAAATGCAACTTTAAAAAAAAGTAATTTTGTAGACATACAGGTAACAAAAATATATTATATATGTACACATGTATTCATGTGCGTATATATACATATATATTTATAAAACTTGATAACCCCTAAATCTCAAGCTGTTATTATGAAATTAAGACTTTTGCATTTTTAAATGAGATTCATGTTTAGTAACATTCTCACGAGTAAAGTGGTATGCCAGCTATGGTAAAAGCTGTGGCTTTAAAGCTACATGATACCAAAAACACCTTGATGAAAGTGGAAAACATAGCCATTGATGCAAGGGCTTAAGTTACATGACACAACTAAGTGATGGAGAAACATCCACATCCCTATCTCTTTACTGGTCCTTCCTGATGTCACAGTGACCTGACCTTTATAGGAAAGCAGAAAAATGTATACATTTAACACAGGGGAAATAGTCTAATTTATTTCAAACAGAATACTTTAACTAAAATATAAATGATATTTTACAGAAAACAGTAGACACAAAAAGGCATGACACAACAAATCATTTTGTATTAAAAACTGACAAAATCTGGGTAAAGCACAATATTACACTGTAGTGGAATCTAGTATGCAATGACTTTAAGAAGCCTTTGAGGGTAATGGCTCTCTCCTGCTGATTTATGAGATGTTTCTTTCAACCATGCCTCTCTAGTAATTCTATGCAAGAGAGAAAAAGCAAAAGGCCACAATGAAGGTGTCTGGGATATGCCATCTGAAAGCTTTTATGCTTCTGAAGAAAGTAAGTTATGACCTTTGACATTGTGCTCTGGTGCCGAAGAAACTGCTCATAAATGGATGTCAGTAAGGAAGCAGAAATCAATAATTTCATTTAATCTGGTAAACCATTATGTAATGGGACACAACATGTTTGAAGAGCCAAATGCCCTCTTATTAATGACATTTATGTTGCTATTTCATTAAGATGAAAGCTTTGTTTCCCTCTTTCATATTTTAAAAAATCATAATTTTCGCTATCACATATGAAATGATATCATATATGAAATGATATTGTGTCCAGCATCTTAACACAAACCCACTTTTTCTTTTAAAAAAACCTATAAAAATTCATGTATATTTTTAATGCATACTTTCATTTGACCTTCTTAAATACAGATATACCAAGTTTATAAGGCTAGGCCTCTTAAGACTCAAATTACTATTCATAAATAATTTTATACCCACATACATATGTAACTGGTTTTATAAATATACATACTTTAAACCCACTATCTTAGTTGGGTTGCTTGTTAAAATTGAATACTTGAATTGTTTAGAAAAGCTGTAATACCAAAAATAGGAGTTGGGGGATTGACTGTTTTCCTTGTCTTAATTAATTTTACTAAAAATTTTCAAATATTTACAGATGAATGAGAAATGGTTGCATTTATTAAACTGCATCATTATCTGCAAAACTGAGATTAGAAGATAAAATAAAGAACAGGGAAGTTTGCTTAAAAATCATTATTTCCTTTTCAAGTTGAAGACCTAATAGACTAAATTTTTAGAAACATGTAAGTTGAGGGAAAATCAATTTAAGAGACAGCACAAAGACCTTTAATAAACAAATGACGAATGCCTTTTAATGGTTTTATATACTCACTGATTATTATTTTTAACAAGTATGTTCCCAAAGGATAAGCTGTATATGTTTAACAGTTATTTCAGATAAAATAAATAGCAATTTAACCATTTGCACTAGTTAAGTAACTAAATTTTCAGATAATCATATTAATGAAAGTTTCAGAAAAGTGTAAAATGGTATTATTTTGCTAAATCAGAGACTAGCCCTGGCCAGGTGGCTCAGATGGTTGGAGCACTGTCCCAAGCACCAAAAGGCTGCGGGTATGATCCCCAGCTGGGGCGCGTACAGAGGAAACCAACTGATGTTTCTCTCCCACTTCCTCTCTTTCTAAAATCAATAAACATATCCTTGGGTGAGGATTAAAATAATTTAATCACAGCAGAATAGTACTATTTCTAATTTGAAAGTAATAATGTCAAACAATATTAAAACCATGGGAAATTGTCCCATTGTTAAATTTTAGGCAAAATTCAATGTCCCTATTGCTTCTTTTCACTCTACTGAAACTGCTCTGAGACTTTAATGATCTATTAGTTGCCTGGCACAACAGGTATTTTTCAAGTCTTGTCTTAATGAAATGCTCTGTTGTATCTGATGTTGTCTCATAAACTCTCTGAAACTTCTCCCGTGACTTCTGTACATCACTGGTTTTCCACTTGGCTTCCTGACCACTGTTTTTGTCTCTGTTTGTTGCCCATGCTTCATGCACAGTACCCTCATTCTGCTCAAAACCATGACTTCAATTCCACATCAGTCAGTCCTGGTGATTTTCAACTTGATACCTTCAAGCCATGCCTTTCCTGACTTTACCAGCTCTCTTAAACCATGTGCTAGACAGCTCCACCTACACATCTCCCAGAAATCTTAAAACATTTTCCCAGCCAAACTCACAACCTTATTCCTTTTATTAGCTCCTTCTCCTGTGTTCTCTGTGTTAGTTGATTGTACCACCATTTACCAAGTCATCCAAACAAGAAATATTGACATCATCCTGAACTTCTTGCTTTCCTTTACTCCCTACACCTAACAAGTACTGCTATTTTTAATCCTAATCTGGCCTAAAAATCTATCTTCCTTTCATCCTCTTACACATGCTCTAGTCCAGACCCTTATGAGTTCTGACCATCACAGTCTCCATCTGCCTCCCACCCTGTTCACTCATCTTCTGTTCTCACATGCTCCTGCAGACCAATCTATAAAACAAACGGACCAATCCAAATCCCCTGCAGCTCCCACCACTCATGGGTTACATTCCAGGTTTCTCAATAGGGCAGGTGGTATATCATGAGTATTTATTTTCTTAAGTGGATCTTGCCCACATCTTCAACTCCATTTCTAGCCACCATTTCCTTGGAATTTACTTTCTAGCAACACCAAACAGCTTATTATTTCACACATACCATGTTGTTCCTTACTACTACACCTTTTTGACTCATCCAACTGAAATCTAGGTTTCCTTTAAAATTCAGCTTAGGGATCACTCCCACAAGGATCTCTCCCTAGGTGCTCCCTACCCCCCACCCCAGATGTGTAGATGAATGGGGAACTAAAGTATTTGGAGGCAAAATGTCATGATGTCTACCACAACTTACATTTCTAGAGAGAAAGACAAAGAGTAAATGTGGCAAATGTTAATTAATAGCTAAGAATCTAGGTGAAAGGAATTCATGTGTTCATTACACTATCCTTCCATTTTTCTGTAGATCTGAAATTTTTCAGCATAAAGTTAAAAAAAACTAGTATCATATATGTAACTCTACCAAGGGTATATACTCTACTATTACATAAGCATACTGCTTTAGTGACTGCTTACTTATGAATTTCTTTTTCCCAATAACGTATCATTGAGTCAGGCACTGTTTTTTAAATTAATTGTGTCATTCTCAAGACCTAGCAGAGTACCTTTCAATAAGTATTTTTTTGAGAAATGTATTTTTCTACACTTGAAAGCTATACAATTTTATTAAACAATGTCAGTCCCCCAAAATATTAGAAAGATGTAATAATCAAAACAGTGTGGTACTGGCATAAAGGTAGACATATAAACCAATGGGAGACAAGAGAGAGTCCATAAATACACCCCTATATATCTATAGCCAACTGATTTCAACAATGGTACCAAGTCCATTCAATGGGGAATGGATAGTCTCCTCAACAAATGGTGCTGGGACAATTGGATTTACACATACAATAGTGTGAAATTGGATTCCCATCATTTGATTTGATATGATGGGAATTCTTAGATATGACACTAAAAGCATATGCAATAAAGAAAAAGAAATTGAACTTCTTCAAAATTAAAAACTTTCATGCATCAAGGAATATTATCAAGAAAGTAAAATGACAAATATAGAAGTGAGGAAAATATTTGTATGTCATAAAACTAGTAAGGGTTTACTATCCAGAATACATACGTGACTCCTACAACAACTCAATCACAAGATCAACAACCCAACTTTTTCCTGAATAGACATTTCTCCAAAGGAAATACACAAATGGCTAATAAGAACATGAAAAGGTGTCAACATCATCAGTCATTAAAGAAACACAATTCAAAACCATAGTAAGCTAGCACTTCACACCTACTAGGTTGGTATTTTTTACAAGATTTTATTTCTGTATTTTGAGAGAGAGAGAGGAAGAGGGGGGAACAGAGAGGAAGAGAAACATCAATGTGAGAGGGAATTGTCAGTATGTTGCCTCTCGTAAGTGCCCCACCCAAACCCACAACCCAGGCATGTGCCCAGATCAGGAATCCAACCTGTGAC
This sequence comes from Sturnira hondurensis, assembly GCF_014824575.4. NCBI lineage: Eukaryota > Metazoa > Chordata > Mammalia > Chiroptera > Phyllostomidae > Sturnira > Sturnira hondurensis. Next base: position 9,978,650 of record NW_028080827.1, read on the forward strand.
CTTTCACTTTGTAGGAGGGCACCCAACTAACTGAGCGATATCGGTCAGGGCAGTAGGTTGGGTTGTTTTTTTTGTTAGTTAAAATAACAAGTGTTGGTGAGATATGGAAAAGTGGAATCCCTCAGGCATTAATGCTGGGACCATAAAATAGTTCAGCCACTGTGGGAAACAGGTTGGTGGCTCCCACAAAGGTTAAATATAGAATTACCAAATTACCACTCCTAGATACATGCCCAAAAGAATTGAAAACAGTGACTCAAAAAGACAGCACCGGTGTGCTGATGTTCACAGCAGAAAGGTTCACAATAGCCAAAAGATGGAAACAATCCAAGTATCCATCAACAGATGACTTGACTAGATAACTAAAATATGGTGTATCATAGAATGAAATCTTATTCAGTCACAAAAAGGAACAAAGTTCTAATATGTACTACGCCATGGATGAACCTTGAAAATATTATGCTAAGTGAAAGAAGCTATATACAAGAGATCACATACTATATGATTCCATTTTTATGATAATATCCACAATATTATACAAATCTATAGACACAGAAATTAAGTTATTGGGTCCAAGGAGTAGGAGAGGCCAGAATTGGGACATATGGGGCTTCTTTTTGAAGTGATGGATGTAGTGACAGATGAAGTGGTAAAAACCACTGAATTACACACTTGAGAAGGATGAACTTTGTGGTATGTGAATTCTATGTGAAAAAAATGTTATTAAAATTTTTCACGATAGACATAGGTTGTCACTCTTCCCCTCTTTGCATGAGATAATAACGACACATCCTCAACCATGTATTTAAAACCCAATCTTCTGGTTACCAAAAAGCCTTGTCCCACTGCAGGTTACTCAGAGAGACACTGAAAAGGACTGCATTAATAGCCCACTTCCATTTGGACAGATATATTAACCAACACTGAACTTCTAAAAGGGCGGAGGCTCAATCTCCCTGCATTCAGGTTATAGGCAAGAAAATAAGCTCCACAAAGTGTTAAGCACAAATAAAAACTGAAACACATTAGTAGTTTTATTTCAAAATCACCTATTGACTATATCATCATCATCAACAAAATCCATACAAATACAGTAAGTTGTACAATGATATAAATAAAATATTTTTAAAATAAATATTAAGAAGGGTCTTTAATCTCAGTTTCAGTTTTGTTACCCTTCTCTTTTCTATATTCTGGGTTTTATGATATATATGAATAAAAAAGACACATTTCCACACAATATGCAGCATAAAATCTTTATTTCAGCATTGGGAATTCATGACTAGACATGGCAAACCTGAGCTCTGGTCCCAGGTCTAGCAGCTGTGCCCTTCAGCAAGGCAGTATCTCCTTCCAGTTTCATATTCCTTACTTGCAAAACAAAAATTTCTAAAACTGCAAGTTGTGATCCTACTCATGTTAGAAGGAAGGCAGAATGACACTGCAAGTCAAATTAGGAAATCAAGACTCTCTACTGATTGAGTAGGATAAGTTTCAGGGAATCTTAAGCCTCTCTCTTCAAAATGTTCATTACCAGTTATCTTAACAAGTATTTAAAAATTTAAAAATCACTGGAAAGTAATACTGTATTTTCTTTGTTTCCCTTTTATTTCAATTTTTAGAACGTCATCCCTTTCTGAAAGATGCTTAACAGAGTAAAACCTGATTGTCAGCCTCTATCTCTTGTGATAAGGAATGGTAGAGTCACTTTTAGTATGTTAAGAAACTGGTCACCTCTCTACTGACCAACTGTGGGTTCAGTAATAACTTCTCACTGTATCACCTGCTAAGCAGCAAAATTCTCTCTCACAATATCAGAGCTTCCTAACTGACTTCTGGTGGACTGAAAATTAAATTTCACAAAGCTTCTTTCTGTATTAATTATCATAGCTTTCTAAAAATGTAAATCATCCAGGTAAAGATACTTGCAGGCTTTGAAGAAATCATATTTCACCACTGAGGTAACTTCAAAAACCCTTTGGTAAAAATTTTGATAATATTATTGCTTTACTGAAGTTGGTCCCTCACTTAAAATTAAGTTAAAGGTATTACTAAGTCACAGTGTAAAAATGTGACTTTCTTGAACACATAAAAAGTAAATTATTTTTATTAAGAAAACAGTAAACACATTTTACTGGCAAACTAATTTAAGAAAAGCTGTAATCTCCCTTTTAAAAAGAAATACCAAAATGGCAATACCAACATCAAAGCATTTTTCCCTATTTTGTGTCTACTCTGAGGTCAATATTTTAATTGAAGTTACTATAAATCCAATCAGAGGGACTCAAGTTAATTCAGTTTGAAAGCTGGGGTGGGGGGTGAACTTAAAATTTATCATTCTTAATAAGAATTGGTGACAGTGGTGGGGAGCAAGTATAATCTACTTCTATTAAAATACATCCTCAAGAAAGTTTATCAAAACTCTCTTAAAATGAAATCAGCACTTATTTTTAAACACTGAGTCTATAAATATCAGAATATACTGTTAATTATTAGCAGGACCAGACACATATTTGTAAAATACCTCTCCAACACTCCGACAACCTTTAAAGTAGCACAACCACCCTGGACTGCCCAGTCTCAGACAAAGTAACTTACTTTTCTAGGCTCTAAAAGTAGTACTAGTTCAGCCCTGGCCAATGTGGCCCACTTGGTTGGAGAATCATCCTGTAACCAAAAGGCTGCAGGTTCAATTCCCAGTCAGGGCACATACCTAGGTTATGAGTTCCATCACTGGTCTGGGCACATATGGATTCCCAGTCTAGGTACATATGGGAGGCAACCAATCAATGTTTCTCTCTCCTCCTTCCTCTCTCTCTAAAAGCAATGAAAAAGTGCCCTCAAGTAAGGATAAAAAATAGATAACTAGATAGGTAGATAGATAGATAAAGAGATGGATAGGAAGGACTAGCTCAAATTATCATACTGGTTGGAGATCTCCCCCCTCTCCAAAGGTTCATGGGAAGAGTATGAGTTCTTAAAAGTACCAAGTTAAATAATGGCCAACCTTTTTCCGAAATGACTTAAAGGGTTCTTTTGCAATGTGATTGGATTTAGTCTTATAAAAATATTATTTATTGGCCATTTACTTAGAATTATGATAATAGCACTATAAAAATAAGGGCACTGTTTTGCTCAACTACCATCCCCTCTTTTTCCCCCAAGCTATCCATTTTAACACATAAGACAAGTAAGGATCAGAATGATTAAGTGATTTGTCTCATTAAGTCACCAGCAATGGGGAAGAAATGCATGGCTTTCCTACCTCTTTGTCATTCTTTTTGCTTTTCCACAGTAGTTATCAGCAACTCAATAAAAAATATAGCAGCACTAAGAATATTTACCAGATATTGGAACTTATCAATGTCATAATATTGTTATGAAATAGCAAGAACATTAAAATTCTATTTTGACACAAATACTACTTTCCTCAATTATAAGAAAAATGTGCGTTTTCCTCTTTTATTTTGAACTATTTTGCTCTATTCCAAGCACTTTTTTGGAGTAGAACATGTGGTACACCAAATGTTCAGTCAGCCTTTCTCAGCATTAGAGCCACTTACTAAAAGATTCTGCTTCCTCTTTCATCCATCTCAACTTGCCAGTTGGGCCACCAGTGGCTATTGGCCTTCACAGGTAACCACCTACAGGTAGCAACAATCTCAACTTTTAGTAGCACAAACAGCTAAACAAAACAGAAGCAAATATAAACAGTGATATACTACAAACAGTATTTCAATAATAACCACTCAAAATTTGCCTGCACCTTTATATGTTAACATACTTTAGTGTCTAATTATTTTCCCTTTACTCACCCCTTGATGCCCTCTCAAGATGCTACCATCTTCACATTATTATCTGCAGGAAGTTAAATTGCCTCTCCCCCAAATAAGTCTATGGAACCATTGAATTAGCTGAAAAGATTCCCGTTAACCATTCACCCAACAAACCACCTATCACACAGCAAATGTTATTCTCTGGGCTGTTAATCACATAAAGTTTTGCTTCTCTCCACAAAAAGCATCACAACAGATGTCCTTAAATTTAACATTCACCACACACGGAGCTTTCTTGTATCTTTTCAACTCTGGTGTCTACACATCAAAAAAATAAAAGGTGCCATATAAACAGGGTTAAATAAAATCTGCATTTATTCTTTGACTAGGTATCCCCTGAAAAAGGTCTAAAATACTGAAATCAAAATAAATGGACCAACAGAAGACTGAACTCTTAATAATTTTCAATGTACTATGTGTGTGAAAAAGGAATGAACAGACAGTATCACTCCAACTTAAACAAACAATGACCCAAACACATTTTTTTTAATCCAGCTTCTTTGGCAATACTTAAAAATAGCAAATAGTTCTCTATTCAATATATTTAGCAGTGTTAACACACACACACACACAAAGGAAAATACCAAGCACAAAACAGAAACCATTAAAATGATGGCTCAGTATGACTTGGAAAGAAGTTCTCTATCATTTTCAGTGGTTCTCAACCAGCGGTGATTTTGCCTTCAAAACACAATTTTTTTGGATGTCACAACTGTGAGGAGGCATCTGGTACACAGAGGCCAGGGACGCCTGCAACATTCTACAATGCTCTTGAGAGCCTCCACAACGAAGAACTACCTATCCCCAAATGCCAACTGCACCAAGAGAAACCTTGAGATATGTAATCTACAAGAAATATCTTTTTCTTTTTTCTTTCTTTTCTTATTGTTTGGGGGGGTGGTGGTGGTAAATACTGGCAGAGTAGAAGATTTATTCTAGGTAGTACTAGAAAGACTACAAAACAATAAAAAGGCCATTTTGGAAGACTATTCCAAAGCAATATAAAACTGATTTAGAGAAAGTGGCTCATATAAAGCAGTATCATGAAAAAAAAAAACTTACACTGTTCTAAACAGGGATTACTGTAGTTTCATAAAGTAAAATTTTATTACATTTTTCATGAGGTAAATTTTAAAAAAAAAATTTGTCTTCCATCAGTCCAAAGAACTATGCCAATGAGGACACAAGTCTGTAACCAGAATGACTGCATTTACCAACAGTCACTTGATTAACCTAGCCATTATAAATGCAAATTATAAAATATATATAGACATATAAAAACAGAAAAAGGGCAAACTCTCCAGAAACTGAAAACACAAACATTTTAAATTCATGTGTTCTGCTCAATCTACAAAAATTTGACTTTTAAAGTTCATCAAAAGCAATTTCTGAGACCCAGAGGTTTAAAAAAAAGAAAAGAAACAAGGTATGTAAGTCAGGAAAGTATTTGTCAGATCAGTGTCAGAGACATTTGTAAGGACGATGCTTTTATCCTCTGCAATACATAACCCCGTAGCAGTCACTGGGCCTCAGAATTACAGCCACTGAAGGTAATTTGGTACATTTTCACCTTCTTTGCACATCACCATTGTCAGCTCCTGACTGTGAGCTTGTTCTGTGCAGATTACCACGTTAAAGCTACTGCCAATATTGTTTCAATGATCCCCAGTGTGCCTTCTTCCTCTCTTAATTACCAAGATTTAAATGAGTTTAAAAAATGCTTCAATAAAAAGCCTGAACACTATAAACTCTCAGAAGTATGAAAATAACACTGACTGACAATGAAAACTTTATTTGGGTTACAATTTTTAGAATTTCTCTTAAGACAATAATCACAGCTGCTTCTAAAATTCAAGTATGATCCTCAACAAAATGCCTCAACATTACTGATAGTTTTTAATATAAATAGTAATTGCCAGTTTAAAAGCTAAAAGTAATCAATTGTAATTGAGTGCTATGCCATTAACAAATAAACATAATCTCTGAAAACTGTAGTTGAGAATATTAGGGTTTTCAAAAAAAGTGATCTCAAATGCATTTACTTATTAATTGAAAATCTCCTTCAACCTAAAACCCTGGTTAAAAGATTTTTTTTTTTGCTATTCTTTTAAATTGCCCTGGATTTCATCAATAGGCCCAGCTGTTAAATTGAGGAGCAGCCACAACAAATCCGTGGGCAAACAACTGCTCTGAGTGAGACCCTTTCTCCAGATAATCAGAGATAGTTGACAAAAGAGAGGCATACCAAATGCCCTTCAAAATTCCATTAAGAAGCTGGACAGAAGCAAAGTAAACAAACACATTTATATACATCTTGAAGTAAATTATAATTTACTCCTCAGTGGATCCTGCTTCGTTAAAAAATAAAATTTCCAACAACTGTGCAAAACAGTGAGATAGTGTTACATATTTCTGAAAATGAGAAATGATTCTCACTATTCAACTGAAGTGGGAAAAACTGGTTCCATTACCCAGCAATTACCAGGTAGGTACCTGATAAACCTTTTAAGTAGACAGACTCTAAGAATCAAGTGTCATTGTAAGACTATAGAACTGTAGGTGCTTTTACTTCCCTGAGTTAACTTTCGCAATTTTAAGGTGAATCTTAAAGTCAGTTTTTAAGTTAAACATGTCCTTTTGAACCATACCCCTTCCTTTTAAAGATCATTTTTCTTGGATCCCAGAAAGCATCATCTGAACCTCGCCTACAGTATCATCAGACTGATCTCTCTAAACACCTCAGTTCTGTCTTATTTTTCCAAAATCAGATGAGTTTAGCTTTTGTGTCAGCACTCGGAAATTAGGGAAGGTAACTTTAACTGCATGATTTGAAGTGAACATGCATGCAGATAAGACTTTGTCCTTTACAGCCTCTACAAAGCTCAATAAACAGTGGCAGTATAGCAAAATCTTGGGTCCAAGATCATTAATAAAACTCAGAATGTAGGGTAATAGTCTCCCTTAAAAATTATTTTCCACCCAAGTGAACAGACGTGAAAACCTATGAAATATAAGTCAGCTTTATATTCTCTTTCCCTCCACCCTAAGACTTCGATTCCCACCTTTTATGGAAAGGAAATAAACAACGAGCTTCCTGTGCAATCACTAGCTTACAGCCAGTCTTTTACACATCACAGAACACACCACCTCCTCCTTTACTTCCCTCAAATGTCTCTTATCTTAATTTAAACTTGTTGAAATACGAGACCGTTTTACCTCACTAATGCTTTCCTATGAAATTTATCTTACTTATTTCAACATTAAGAATGCAAGAAACGTCAAGATGTCCTTAGTTTATTTCTTACTCTTAAAGCATTTAAAGTATTTACATAGTGAAGACATAGCACCCATGAAAGTGAAAATCTGATTTGCCAAAAGTTTAAAATATTTAAATTTATAGGAAATGGTTTAATCTTCTGTTCTTACTATAGAACTAGAAAAGGGTCTCCCAACATCACTCTCCTATTCCAATTACACGAAAATGTAAAACAGCTAAAACTGGCTATCAATTAAAAGGATTACCTGTTTAAAAAAACTAAATGTTACTTTAACCCTATACTTTCCTTTAAAAAAGGGATGCCTTAGAAAAACTAAGCTAGACAAATTCTTTTGTGCTTGGATGAACAACAGGAAAGTAAAGCCTCCAGGCCTGTGGGGAGGAACCTTGTCCCCGAAGCAGGCTCTGATGTGCTTGGGAGATAAGGCTCCATAGTGACACTTAAGGAAAGGCCTGTTCACATTTGAATTTCTGCATTCCTCAGGAACAATTCGTGGCAATAACTAACTTTGCAGAAGAGCTACATGAAAGCTTTGGCCAATGAATGAGGGTCATCTGCTCTTTATCACAAGGGTAAACCTCATCCTGGCCAGTTTCTAACCTTTTAACCCTGTGAATTCCTAATTTACACATGAATAATGGAATTCTTGCCTACAGTGTAACTTTCAGCTTCTAGTTCCTAAATTTGGAAACCAAGACTTGATTGTCTGTGTGTTTAAAATCTAAAACTTATCCAGATTAAAGTTTTAGATTTTCAGATGCTGTATTATTACACTTCTGAACCAAAAGATATGCTTGCTGACAAAATCTTTGACCAGAATATAAAAAGGACATACTTGCACCCTGCTGCTATCAATAACTAGGAGAGAACTAGCTTTTAAAAAAACAAACAAACCAGAATGTCCAGTTAATGCCTATTCTCCTCCTATTTAATATATATTATATCTTTACCCTGAACACAGGATAAAGCCATATGAGGCCATATCATTGGACATTACTTCTTAGATATCAGAACTTTGTGAGTTCAGAATCTCTAAGAAATCTTCTATATCTAAAGAAAAATTTGAACTCACTATGCACTTCTTCTTTTAATGTATACACATGAAAAGCGTGGTCCCTAAAACTGACTACAGTTGACATTTAATAGCAAAGCAACGTTCTATATAGTCTCATTGGAAACTTTTTAATACTTATAATATGAAAACTACTTCATAGGAACCTTAAAAATGACTCACATCTAATTAAGTGTTTATTAATAATTTTTATAAAGATTCAAAAAATATAAAGATACTCAGAAAGTCAATACTAACATTTGTTTTACTTTGTTTTACTAACATATGTTACACTATGTTAGCAAAACATAGTCTTAGTAATTTTATAGTCTACACATCTGTTCAGACTATGAAATCTGAAAGCTCTGTGTGATTTCAAAGTATTTCTGGGTACCCCTGGATTCTGTCAGGCTTCCAAAGAGGTCCTGGCAACAACTTGTGGTCATTTCTAATGCTTCATCTTTTAATGCCCATCCACCCCTCTCCAACTTTCCATCCTGCCCTTCTACTCTCCAGCAAGGTAATACCAGTTACAGCTTCTAAGCATGAAAATACAAGATTTCTCAAACTTGAAAATGTAGAAAAATTACAACTCTCTAAATACTCTATAATAGATAAAAATTAAATGAATAAAACATAACATAAAAAACATACTCTCTTGAAAACAGTACTGCACAGAAAAACCATTACTCAGCAACAACAACACTAATTACTGGCCAATGGTTACAGCAAGAAAGAAAGTTTACCAAAAAATTATCTCGGGTTTAGGTTATTTTTGTGCAGAGGTGGCTAGAATTGGAAACTTCTACTTTTTGGACATATTTCAATAAAAAAATACCTTTGCTTGCAATTTATTTTCTACAGTTGATTATTGTACAACTAAAAAATTACTAACATGAGAGTGACACAAACATGGCCATAAACTATTATAGTAAAATCACCTAAGAACCCACTACCTTATGCTTCCTAAAAGCATAAGCATAAGCATAAGCATTTCAACTGTGTAGCCTCTGAAGAAACTACTTCCTAAAGACTATGCCTTATCTCAAGAGCTCCTTTTTCCTATTGCTCATCTTTTCAATGATCAATTTGTAGTTGTAGTGCAGAATCTATTTTTGGTGCATCAACAAAGGCATGTAATTAGGATGCCTGTAAAACTATTTTTAGATACAGTTGTGTAGATTTTTTCATTAAGGTTTAAATTGTCTATTATAATGCTGAGTGCTGCACTCACCTGAAGCCACGAAAAGCCAATGAGAACAAGGGAGAGTAACCTACCTATCCTAGGCCTATCTTTATCGTCAACAGTCATCAGTTCAACCACCCAGCAATGGATCACCTGGACAATCAGTTGATGTGATGGGTTGTTACTACAAAGAAAATCATTAGACAGCAAACTTTATGACAACTGGAAAAGTGTGGTCAAATCTGGTTTAAGTCCATTAGGCATAATATGGAAATGGCCTTAATCTCTCTGTCTCAGCAGGAAAAGACTAGGAATACTTCAAAGGCTTGAGAGTTACTGACCAATGCCCTTTCTTACAATTAAAAGCAACATGGGTGATCTTAAAGCAGTCAGAGAGATGGAAGGTTGAGCTATAAGAAAGATTTAGCACTCAAGGGCCATTTACAAAGCAGAAAGATTTGCTTGTAATTTTAAAATGTAATTACTCTTGTACAAAAGAGTAGGTTTTTTTTTGAACAACTGTTGTTGTGTTGGCCAAATTTTTGCACTCAACTCTTCTCATTGTGTGAAACATTTCAATTTATATAAAGTCACCTCTACAGGTTTCGTTGTTCTAAACCTAATTTGACTTTGTTCTCAACAACTCATTTCAATTTTAAATTTTTTTCTTAGATTTTTCTGCCTGCTGTTTTGTTGCCATCAATATCTCCAGGAAAATTCTCAATGTCTGTATGATTTTAGGGTCAGCATATAAATGAGTCAAGAAATCATCAGAATGTTACAATGAAAAACGTAAAAAAAGAATTTAACCACTTACTTGATAAGGTAAGATGAGCTTTTTGACTAAGAATGGCTCCATATTTGTTCATTGCCAAGCACTGATAAAATCCTTCATCAGACTGCTCTCCTCGCTTGCCTTCCACCTCACTGATGTATAAAGAGTCGTTAGATAGAACCTGGATCCGTTTATTTTCAGACACTTTTGCTCCATTTTTCAACCATGTGACCTTAATAGGAATTTCTCCATGAGCCTGGCAATCTAACAAGACTGGGTCCTTTCTTGTGACAGTTACATCCTGTGGTTCTTTTATAAAAAACAGTTCGCTAAAGCACCACACTCCTATATGGAAAAAGGGGGAAGGTATATACAGAATTATTGGTAGAAAATCATTTTGTAACACACAATTGTAAAACACATATTCAGGAAGTAATGAGGCAAAGTTTAACAAACCACATCAGTAACTCGTAAGTTTAATAAACCAATGTGAATTTCAGCAAACCTTTCCAACATATCAGAAATATCACTTTTTACTTCTGCACTGAGGGCTCAGGGAAGATTTCAATAACTTCTATGCCTTGCAAGAATTCTGTTCTCAAGTTTCTTGCTAGAGTTTCAAAATCATCGGGAGAACTCATGAACACAAGCTGTTTGCTACTTTTACAAGCTTGTCAAAAAGATCTTGAACAGAGTAAGTCGTAAAAGTCTAATTTTACAAGAAATCATTAGCAAAACTCCAACTCTGTGAACAAGCAAGTTTATTTCCTTGTCCCTTGAAGTGTTTTTGGAACCCTGGCACCTACTCCTTTGAGAAGAGAGTTTATCTTTCGTGACAAATTACAAGTTTGCATTTTTATACCCTCCCTCAAGGTTGCATTTTTACATCTGCCCTTTTACAGCAAGGATCCTGTCTTCTCTCCTAGAAAGAGATCCATTTACTTAATTTCTGCAGAGTCAGGTAGATATTTAAAGGACAAAGAGTTGACTTTGAAAAGTTGGTAACTCTTGCTGCTGGTACTCAGTGGGTGATCGGATTAGGAAACTTTTATTTCAAATTTTTTTTTTTAGAACTGCCAACTGTTGGGGAAAAATGCGTGACTAATTGGTTCTTACTGTCTAATAGGGATAGGAGATTGCTTAATCAACCAGTACACTTTTTATCGGAGTAGAGGAAAGGCTTTATCCTAAGTATACACATCGCCCCCGGCCCCCTGCAGGATCCGATGGCCACCTAATAATACCCTATCACTTTTTGCACTTAGCGCAAAGGCCAGCTAAAGTCTTGCATATTGATTGGGGCTGAACAGAGCATTAGGGGTTTGGAGGGAACGTTTCATCTTCCTTCTGATTGTTTTGAATCCATGATTACACATGCCCGGTATTGGTCTCAGTAACCTCAGACCCTAGTCACGCTCCCAACGCCCGTACTGACGACTTCTAATGTATGCCCAGGGCGACACGAGCGACCCTAACAGCTCCGCACTGCGAGGGCCACTCCGGAAGGCGCCCATTGTGTTTCCGAGTCAAATCTAACTTTGATCCTTTTCTCATGCTAACAGGAACTAACTCCTCCAGAAAAAAAGCGAAGTACGGGGTTTGTAACCTGTGAATAAAACAACTCAGATGCCTGAACACCTCTCCCACCCCTAAAGACCACATCCACTTTACACGTTTATCTCTTTGAGGATAAACCAACACTGAGGCAAAAGAAAAATTAATTCGTCCAAGTTTGCGCACGGTTAACCTGGAGTTGGGAGGATTCTTCAGAGTCGTACAGACCTCAGGTCCTGCCCCAAAATACCTGGTTGCGAGAAATCCTACTTAGATGCCTTCCTTCTCAGTTTCGGGTATTTTTATCCACTCAAGAGACACAAATCGGCCATGCAACTTCCAACCCGATTCTCTCTCCAATTCCACCTCTCCCGTCTTCCCCTCGTTCCATTCCGATCCAGGAAAGTCGGGGCACTAGGGGTGCCGACCTGGGCGCTGAGTTCACCTACTCTCTCCCCCGCCCTAAAACGTGGGGGAGTCCTCACTGCAAACCCGGAAAGCTGCGCAGAACCCCGGCGCCCCCTGTGTGGCGAGTCTGCCACTGAGGAAACAATATAAATAAAGCCACGTGCGGCCGTGGCGGCCCGGCGGGCGGGCGGCGCGGGGCCCGGGCTGGCTGCTGAGGCGAGGACACAGCCGAAGCGCGGACAATGGCGCGAGGACTAAAGGACGAGAGTGGACAGCGGGCGCCCCGGCCCAGCAGCTTGTGGTCAGTGGGAGCGCAGCGGCGAGGGGCGTGCGCTGGGAGAGGCTCCCGCAGCCCTCCAGCCGCAGCTCCGACGGACTGCGGGAAGGAGACAGGGGCGGATGGTCAGCGCCACCAAGGGGGCCCTCGCCGCACCCCCCAACACGTACCCCCTTTCTCTCTCTCCCCAGCCCACTCGTGCCGTCTCACGCCCTAGAGGCGCAAAAGCGCAGAAGAAAGCGCGCCCACCTGGAACTGAGCCGAGGAGCAGTAGGAGCGCGCGGAGCAGCAGCATCCCTGGCGGCCGCGGCCGGGCGAGGGTTCGCAGAGAAGGCGCCATTCAGCGGGGCTGCGCGGGCATGCTCCCCACGCCGCCCCGCAGCCGCTGTCCGCCCCTGGGTCCCGGCCTCCGAGCTCCCTGCGCCGCGGCTAGAAGCGCAGCTTGGACTTTCCGCTCGGGTACCGGTGTGGCGCGGAGCGGCGTGGCTGGCCCTAGTCTCTCCGTGGTCGCGGCGAGGCCGGCGCACGGACACCCGCTCGCAGGAGGCGGGGGACCCGAGAGTCCGGCCTGGGGGCGGAGTGAGGCGGCGGCTGGAGGGGGCGGGGGCGGGGGCGGCGGAGTGGACAGCACCGCCGCTGCCGGACTGGGGACTACTTTCTACATCTGGCCCCTGGTCTGGGCACCGCGAGGTCGGCGCGGCCGGCGGAGGGAGACGCTGGGAGGGGGTCCGGTAGCGGCCGGGTCGCGAACTGGGAGTGGGGGAGTAGTGGGGGGAGGGGGCGGGCCAGGCCGGACAATGCACCTGGGGGTCAAGCCCCGGCTGAGGGTCTGTGGCCTGCGTCCCCGCCCCCTCTGCCTCCTCGCCACCGTCGAGGACAGAGCCACAAAGGCCAAACCTCCCGGCCTGCCTGCCCCCGGGGCCCCTTTACCGCCGGCTTGTTTAGAATTCGGGGGAAGGAGGAGACGAGGTGGGGGAGGGATAGTGTTGAGAGACGTGGAAAGGCCGGAGACTTCTCCCCTGATGGCCCCTGCCCATCCCCCTCCTTCTCTCACACGCTGAGGCCCTGTGAAGGGAAACTGACTGTTTCCCACTTCAGAGATTTGTCAGAGCGTCTGGAGGCATCTCCGGGTGATAAGCCCCGCATTTGCGGACAGTTCTTTTCCTCGCTGCCCCCATCAGATGCAGCAGTGCTTAGAAACATCTCCGAAGACCCCTGAAATGAACAACTACTTTTGGAGATTTTTTTATTATCTCTCAAGTTAGTCAACTTCTATGAGTTGTGAGGACTGCGCACACAAAAGGCCCTGTCCTAAGAACTGAGGATCTGGAGATTTTTAGATTCTCTAAACTTGCTCTAGGGGACTAGGCTTTGACAGACTACCTGGTTAGAAATTCAAGTGACTAGGAAAGACACAAGTTGGTGAATTTGTTCACGTCTCTTAAAATTAAGCATAGCAAGAGGAGTTAAAAGGTACATTTAAAAAATGGAATCAGATGGCCAACCGTGTGTTAACCGTAGAGAATGTTACATGTGGATTACCATTTGCTAATCCCAAACTAAATCTATGGCACATGATGAGGGTACAGGCTAAAAGCCCACCTTAATGAAAAGTGCTGACAGAAAGCTAGCTTTTGTCACTAAGACATCAACATATTGTCTTTAGCATGTTCCCCAAATCCTTATGAAAAAAGAGGGGGATCAACAGTTTTAGAACATCTGCTGGGAGAGCAGCACTACCCTCCCCGGAAGCTTTAATATAATAAGGATCAGTCTGCCTGACAGTTTCTTCTTAAAGCGAAACAGTAAAACCCTTGAATACATTACTTCCAAAACCTTACTTAAAATTTACATGAATTTGAACTATTTTAAAGCATCAGAATAAAGATTCGTGGAAAAGGAAAGTGTTTAATGGTGATAGAGTGGAACTTCTACAAGAATGTTTTCATTACCTGATAAATTTGTACAAAATGATATTTCTGGGTGCCACTAAACTAGGTGCTTTAAAAAAAAATTCTGTGACATTCTTCTCCCTCTTGATTCCCTCTCCTCCCAGTTCCCTTCAATTGACCCAAAGTGCTCATATTTCCTGGATGAGAGAGCTCCTGTGCTCTCTTTCTTGAACAAGTCAGGAGAATAAAGGCTGGGGGAGGGGAGAGAGACGCTAAAAGCAAGGGAAAAACATTTTTTTACCTGCCACTTTGTCTTTTCTTTAATATTTCAGTTAATCATAGGAGACTGATTCTTATAAGATGGCTTTGGACCTTGAGTCACAGTAGGGAAGAACATTGCGTTGCATCTAATATGAAAAAACCTAATATAATACATATGATGATATGATATACATAATGTAATGAGTAAACAGTCCTATCAAACTTTTCTAGTATATTTACTGTCTCGTATTAAGCAGCAAAAAACTTATTCTGATGATGTGATTATACCATATTATATAAAATTTGCTGTATACCCAAGATCACTCATTAATATGTGATAACTGGAAAATAGAATCATGTCTTCTGATTTGCTTTTTGCTTTTTCTACTGTGACCCTTTCTGGTCTTTACATTTGAAGAATTTAATGTAAACTTCTCTTTTTTTCTTTCCTTTCTTTCTTTTTTTCTAAATACCTGTTCCTGTTGACTTCAGAATTTATGGCCTACTTCTTTAAATAACACAATACATATCTTCTTGGACAGTTACATTTTCTTTCATGTGTAATGCTTGCCTTATATGATGTACTAGCTGCATAAGCTACTTCAGGGCTTGTTTCCCACAGTTCTCAAATGTCCCACAGGTTCTAGCATATAGTCAGGTAACCACTGCAGTGGCTAAGAGCATGGTTTTTGGTGGCTCACAGAGTTCAAATTTCAGTGTGACATAGGTAAATTACACAATCAAAAGTCATCTTTTCAATGTGAATAGATATAGTACCAATAGCTGCTGTGAGACTAAATAATGCATGGAAAGTATGTGGTGCATAGCTCTATAAACAGTAGCCATTATTATCAATATTTAGTTGGTAAATATTCCCAATAGTGACAAATCTTGGTCCTTTCAGAATTAGCTTCATTTTGAAATATTCAAGTGTTATAGAGTCAAATCTGATTAATTTGTTTGGTAATTATGCTGGTGGAAACTCTGATGCCTTCTTTGAATAGTTCCTAAACTGGTCCTGAAAGTAGAAGTGCTTAGGTGTTTAACCTCCCAAACTTTCCCCCTTGAAGGATAAATCTCATTGAGGTAAATGACTAACTAAGCCCTACTTTGCCTTCATGTTCTAAAAACAAGGACAATTATTTTCAGATTGAAAAAGTGGAGCCTATATAGTTTTAAAAAACAACTGAAACTTAAAGGTAGATTTTAAAAAATTTTTTATTTATTTTATTTTAGAGAGGGGAAGGGAGAGAGAAAGAGAGGGAGAGAAACATCAATGTATGGTTGCCTCTCACATGCCCCGTTACTGGGGACCTGGCCTGCAACCCAGGCATGTGCCCTAGATTGGGAATCAAACCAGTAGCTTTTTCGTTTACAGGCCCACACTCAATCCACTGAGCTATGCCAGCCAGGGCTGAAGATAGGTTTTTTAGAAAGGAATTGGGTTTGTTAATTAAATTCAAATCTCCTGGTCCAAGTTTGGGGGAGGGGAGGAAGTCACATAATTTTACTCTTCAAATTATACAGCTGTATCAAATGATCTCCAAGCCCTCTGACTTCTAAACATTATCTGGTTCTATGGAATAATAGGGCTATTCATATACACAGAGAATGAGAAAATGCAGCAAAAGTCTGGAGTTGTTTAATCTTTCATTTAATGAACATTTATTGAGATCCTACTGTATTGGTTAGAAAGCCAGACTTGGATGAGGATCACATGCTATGATCTTCACACAATTCCAGGAATCACTCACTGATGAGCTTTCAGAATGTTGCCATCAGAAGCATTCTGAAATTGATTATTTTTATTTTATGTATTTATTCTTAGAGAGAAGGGAAGGGTGGGAGAAAGAGGAGAAAAACATCATGTGAGAGAGAAACATCGATCAGTTGCCTCTTGGACATGCCCTAACCAGGGACCAAACCTGCAACCCAAGCCTGTGCAACCTTTCGCTTTGCTGGATGATGTCCAACCAACTGAGCCACACGGGTGAGGGCATAAAATTGATTATTTTTAAAATGGGTGGTCATACTTCATGGGATTGTAAAATGATACAGCTGCTATGGAAGACAGTATGGAGTTTCCTCAAAAATTAAAAGTAGAACTAAAGTCTCACTTCTGGGTATATATTCAAAAGAATTGAAAAATAGAATCTTGAAGAGATATGAGCAAACCCATGTTAACTACAGCATTATTCACCACAGCCAAATTGTGGAAACAACCTAAATGTTCATCAACATATGAATGAGAATGAATAGATATAAATATATAATCTCAAAAAAAACAGAATTTACTTATAAAAATTGTGTATTTTTACATGTTTAAACTTCAGTCACCTCCAAAGCACTCTCCCTTTGATACAACACACCTATCAAGAGGTTTTTTTTCCACTGCTCAAAACAATTTTTGAACCCATCGATTTTGATGCCTTTTTGTGCTTCTGCTGTTTTTGTGTATGTGTGCTTTGCTTTCAGTTCTTTCACATCAGCAAAATGTTTCCCTGTGAGAACTTTTTCATCCTGGGAAACAAAGAAAAGTTGCTTGGGGCAAGATCAGGTAAATAGAGAGGGTGGGGAACAGGGGTCCTGCAGTTTTTGGTCAAATGCTGCTGCACACTCAACATGGTGTGGGCAGATTTGCTCATAAATCACCCATCATGAAATGGGCAAACAGGTTGAAAGAGTCTTCAAAAAAATAAATAACTGAAGCCTAACACAGCCTCTTACAACAACGCCAGCTGACAACAGTGATACAGATGGGTTCCCAGAACACTCACCTAGAGCGGGAAGCCTCTATTACAAGGGGCCTGCCCTCCAGAAGATAATCCTGTTTTGGAGGTTATATATACATATATCATTTGACCCGAAAAGAAAATGGAGTCCTGTTGTATGCTACAACATGAATGAAGCTTGAAGACCTTATGTCAAGTGAAATAAATCGATTGATTTATTTGATTCTTCAAAAAGAAGAATAATGCATGATTCCACTAATATAAGGCATCTGAAATAGTCAAACTCAGAAACAGAAAGTAGAATGGTGGTTGCCCAGGGACTGGAGGGCAGAAAAAATGGGGAGTTGTGGTTCAAGGGTATGGAGTTTCAGTTAGGCCAAATGGAAAAAATTCTACAAATCTGTTGTACAATAATGTTGATATAGTCAACAATACTGTACTGCACACTTAAAACTGTTAAGAGTAAATTTATATTATGTGTTGTTTTACCACAATTTTTAAAAAGAGGATTGTAAAGGCATTGGAAAAGCAGTGAAGATGATAAGGCTGAAGCTAAGAATACGTAAATCAGGGTAGGTCAAGGAAATGAAAAGCAAAACACATCTTTTCAATTAAAGATTTGACTACCCACAACTTATCATATTCTCATGAACTATTGATTGGCTGTTAAAAGGATTATGCAAAATAACATTTGATTGAAGCATCTCCTCACTTCTACTCAAGGGCTCTGTGTTGCCAAGTTTCTCTCTGAAATCTCTTAAAATCTGTCCTCCACTCGTTTTCTCCTGTCACTGTCCATGTGCCAGTTCTCAGTTCCTCTCGGTTGCATTAGAATAGGATCTCAAAAGACTTTCCCAAAATCTTGCAAGCTTCCCATGCTCTAATTCATTTTTATTGTTACTACTAGGTTAATTTGTCTGAGATCAAGTTTTTCTTTTGATCAAAAACTTTTGCTGCCCTTTCAGCTGACTGTAAAATGTCAAAGTATTCATTAAACAACAAATGTTTTAATCCTAATGGATCCCCAATTAGGCCCCAATCTACCATTACAAATTTATAGTCAATCAGCCCTGGCTGATGTGGCTCAGTGGATTGAGTGCCAGCCTGCAAACCAGAGTTGCCAGTTAGATTCCCAGTCAGGGCAAATGCCCGGGTTGTGGGCCAGGTCCCCAGTAGGGGGCACGCAAGAGACAAGCACACATTGATGTTTCCATTTCTCCTTCCATTCCCATCTATCTAAAAATAAATAAATAAAATATTTTAAAAATTTATAGTCAATTTTTTACTATATGTGTTCAACACTCAGGCCAAAGTGAACAACCCATGGTGGTAGCTGAGTGGCACTTGAATTGTCCTAACTCTGAGTCTTTGCAGGAGCTCTTCCCCAAACCTAGAATACTTCCCTCACCTTTTGCCCCCACACTGTAATTGAGATCCTTCCAAACATTATCTGTATTTTCAGAGGCAACACAGATCTCATTTTGTCTGATGTCTTACAGTATTTTGTGGCACATAACATGCATATTTCTTATTAGCATTTTGAGGCCACAAATCATATATCATTTGTCTTTGTGTTCCTTACAGTAATGACACTGCCTTGCAATGAAGAGGAACTGAATAGATGTTTTTTAGCTGAAGAATTAATGAATTACTATATTGAAATACTGATTAAATAGATGGAAAGCAACTGGGGGAAAGTTCTCTGGTAGAATAGTAAAAAGTCCTATACTTGGAGTTGAATCTACCTACTCTGTATTATTATCACTGGCTTGAATTAAAATGACAGAGGACATATTTATCTGAATTTACATGTAACACAATGCAGAACTAATGTACAAAAGTGAAATTCTTCCACTCCTGGTAGTTGTCTAGGAAGGTGCATACTAAGAAAAGAGATCCTGGGGACTCCTTAAGTGGAGATTGTTACTAGTACACAATTTCCAGGAGAAAATAAGAGAGTCAAGAACAGGAACCAGTAGTAGTTCGTCAAGTACCAGAAATGAAGGGGTCCTTCTGGGGAAGGAAAGGGGAGGTGCTAAAGGGTTTATAGCAGAAGTGAGCACAGGACATGTAGAACTAAAGGCAAGAGCCCTGGACATCACTTGGGATACACACCAGCAGTGGGGCGAGTCTTAGAGGAACTGCTAAGGGCAGACATGTTCACTCATTCAACAAAGTACTGAGCATTCAGTGTGTTCCAGGCACTGTTGCAGATTGAGTTATAAGAAAATTATGTAGCCATTGAATATTGTGCAATGTTGTGCAATATATTGTGCAATATATCCTGCAATGTTCAGGATATATTGAGAACACAGATTACACTCCTACAGTGGGATGAAAGGGGAAGGGAGGGAGCACACCCCCAAGAAGTATGAAGAGTTCCAGCTTTTACCCTGCTTGCATGCTATCAAGTTAGCCTATTGCTATTTTATGGGTACTGTAGAAAACACAAAACTCCTGCGTCAGAGATGAAGGACAGTTATTACTCACGGCAATGTAGTAACCAGAGTACCAGCAATTTTTCATCTGTTCCCCATGTCTCACATCCCACAGGGCAGCACAGTGAGGGCCAGGTGTCACCTGCACATACAGTGGGTTGTGCTACAGGAAAGGATCCCCAAGCTTGAGGAACCTAAATCTTTTATAATTGTCATGAGTAGGCCTGCCCTTTGCTCTGGAGGGAGACACTATCTCCATGGCTATTCACTACACAAACATCCTTGAAGAGGAAGTCCAGACCAAAGTGCAGCTGGTTCCTCACTTGCAAGGTGTACAGAAATGTGAGAGGACCATAAAGAACTATCTCCCAGCACGTGCTTCCCAGTGGAGCTGTTATCTGTGGTGAATTGTGTGGATGTGTGGAAGTTTTCTAATTGGACTGGATTGGGGTTAGTCTTCCAGAGAGAATAAATAGTATGACTATGGCACTGAACTACGAAAGATCAAGCCATACTAAAGAAACTACAAGTAAGTCATTACTGCTAGCACAGGCTACATGGAAGGGTAGAGGGTCAAGGTGGGGGGCATGCCAGAAGAGGCCTCATGCCAGGCTAAGGAGCTTGAACTCTCCCTGGGGGCCATGATTTCCCAAAGGCTGTCCTTTGGATGGGTTGCCTGTGGTGTACTCTCTGCTATGTGCTCTGTGCCAGGTATTTTAGCAAATTTACCTCAGTTCTCACAACCAGATAAGCTAGGTATTTCTATCCTTGTTTTACTAGTGAGTTGAGGCTCAGAGAGGCTATGGAGCTTAGTCTGGTTCACACAGCAGATGCATGACAAAAGCATGATTCCCCCCCAAATCTACTTAGAGCAGAGTTCTTATGCTTAGAACTCTCACTGTCCTGGGAAAAGTAGACTAAAGAGAAGAGTGGTGGCTGGAGGTGGACAAATAGAACTACTGACAGATTCTCACAAGATAATTTTTACTAGCCAAGAGTTGTACCTATATTTCTCATGCTCTGAAATGACACTACTCACTGGGGCTGGCTGGCACACTTTCCATTCTCCTATCACAGGCTACCTGAGGTTGCCACTTTTTTTTCCCTGCTTTGCATGAACCAGCAAACCACAGACAACTGGTACAGCGGGGCCACATGATGGGTGAGTCACAGCTCCTTCATTTTTCAAATGACATGGAATCTGAGGTAAATATAGGCTCCTGGGGGGGGGTTGTTTGTTTGTTTGTTTGGTGGATTTAATTGTATTTGATGGACGGGAGTTAAGGGTTGGGCATGCAGGAACCTGAATTCTCTGAGGGTTTTGAGAAAAGGACCTATAGACATTGATCACACTGAGCCAACAATGTGTGGTTGCAGTTGTGCTAATGCAAACCTGTGCTGTGTTTGTAGGTACTGACCAAGACAAGGAAGGTTTAGTCTTACTATACGCCGCTTTGGTCATACTAGGTCTAGCATGTTATATTCATCTCCAAATTCCACATTGTAGGAGTCAAGATGTAGAATGCACGCAGACAATAACCAAGAGGGTAAAATGTTTGGAAACCAAAATAATATCAGTAACAGCAACAACTAATCCATTCTGTAGATGACACAGACTTGTCGAGGCTCAGAAACCTTCTCAGGGTCACACAACCAATAAATGATAATGCAGGATTCAAATTTGGGCTTGTCTGGCCTATGCTTTGTTGCTTTGTGTCTATTTGTTTCTGTAACCACAGCAAAAGTGGCTTCACTCACCATTTGATTCAGATCTGTCTTTGATTGTGTTCAGAAGTCTACAGGAAACAGAATTTAATATCAATTGAACTTTTATTTTAGGGATTCTACCACAATGCATCCAAGAAATAATAAGCAGAACACACAGATTCATGAAACATGGGAATGGGATGCATAAATATAATTTCTGGCATCTGAAAGTGAATCATTCTCTCTTCTTCAGCAATGGAATTATTTCACATAAGAATTCTATTTTCATCTCTACATGATATAATTTAAGGGAAAGAAGGGAAAAATAGGAAATGAAAAATTTGAGGATACTGAAGAGAAGTATAGGGAAAACCTGGAAAGGAGACCAGTAGGTGAAAAAAAATGTTTAGACCAAAGGTGTAGGATTTTTGGAATAAATTTACAACATTACTGTGGGATTTAGAAATTTCCATCTTGCAGCAGGTCCTTCTGCAGATCTCCCGACCACCAAAGAGGTAGTCATGCTGTGTTTGGTAGATGAGAAAAAAACAGAAAGCTGGTGGTGGGGGGTGGGAACGCTGTGCAGGAAGATACTGTCCCCAGCACTTTCATGCTTCATTAGAGGCACTCCAGGGGTCCAAAGGGACCTCAGCACTCCATTTCTAGACACACCCATGCTAAGCTTTTATTTAGTACATTCATAAATCTTTTATGACTGTCCTCAAATAGTGCACCATGCCTCAACACCTCTGCATAGCACCTAACAAAGTGCTTTGCACACAGTGGACCAGGGGGTGCCCATATTTTCGAAGGAAGAAACTGCCTTTCATTTTGTCTCCTGATGGATGAAGTGGTGCTAACAGTTTATAGTCCGTGGTCTGTATGTGTGTGGTGGGGCTGATGTAGGAGTAGGGAGAGAAATGTAGGTCAAAATTAGAGGCCTCTGAATTGTATCTGTCCCACTCCCAACTCTCCTGGCCAGCATATCGAGTTTCAAGGAACGCCAAGCTCTCCACTCCCTGCCATGGGAAATGTTGGTGACATACACACAAATAGTGGCAACCGCCAGTCATTGCTTGCTGAGTTAGGTTTTATAAACCAATACTTTTCTTGATCAACTGCTCAAAGACCTCTATAAGTTGGTAAGTACTTCATCTCTCATTGAAAATGCATTTTATGTCAGGGAAAATTTCAAGTTTTTCACAATATATTAGTTCACTATTACTCTTGCTCCTATCTACAGTAAATCATAGCACTAGCGGTATTTAGTATCTGCTGTTTACTCTGTTGTTGGGTGGCTATATCCACACAGTTCCCCATCTCTATCCAAGAGCTCATACACCTATAGATTGTTGACACTAAGTACTCATGCTTCCAGCAACAAACACACATATGCATTTCTCTAATTTGTAGATTGTATGGCTTTCATTGGCGAGGGATCGATATCATGTAAAGGTAGTTAGGGTTAATAGGTTAGCTTTAATCATTATAGACATAGAATTTTTTGAAGTTTCTGCAACATAACAAAAGGTTTTTTGATCACTGCTAGGTGTGTTCTAGATCTCTTGGCTATAAGAGTTAGAGAAGAAAAGGTAAACAAATGTAGGGAGATATATAAACATATAAATAGATTAACTTTGCTCTGGCTAGCATTGTTCAGAAAATTTATATTTTGGAAGTTCAAATTTTTATTAGCATAACTAAGACTGATGACTTAACATGTTAGTAGTTGTCCGATAATTATTCAAAAGTACTATCTACTACCCTGACCCATGTGGCTCAGTGGATTGAGTGCCAGCCTGTGAACCAAAGGGTCACTGGTTTAATTCCCAGTCTAGGGCACATGCCTGGGTTGCAGGCCAGGTTCCCAGTCAGGGGCATGTGAGGGGCAACCACACATTGATGTTTCTCTCCCTCTTTTTCTCCCTCTCTCCCCTCTCTAGAAATAAATAAATAAAATCTTTTTTAAAAAGAAACTTCTCTTTTAAAAAATTGTCTACCAATAAATACTTTTTTATAATGTAGAGCAACTTTCTTTTCTAGTGTTTTTAGTGATAACAGAACTGTAAACAAACACTGAGTAGTTTTATATGTTTTCATTTTCCATAATAAAGATGTATGACTATATATTTGGGAGGGATAGGTATGACAAAAATTAGTCCATCTTAATCACATATGTTTTAAGAATTTAATGAAATTTTTACTTGAAAGATTGATCCTGAAGTTACTCTTGGGTTTGATGTCCACTAAGCAATCATATTCCCACTCATCACAGGCAAATCCCATTCATCACTGAATGGCAGCAGCTAAAGAGGAATGGTAGGTGCCCTGGGTACTTGCTTTCAGTTCAAAGCCCTTTCACTAGTGAGGAAGTGTTAATTTCATCAAAGACCTCACAGCGGCCCCCTTCAGAGCCTGTGAAAGGGCAGGGAACCCTATTCTGAGTCCCAGAGAGGGGGTTCTGCTTTATCACCTTAAGGCAGGGAAGGCGGGTAGAGCTGCCTTCTCTTCTCTCTCTTCTTCCACCTCAACTTCAGAAATCGTACCTAACCCAAGGAAGTCCTGACTAGAATCTCGCTGGGAGTTTTCCAAGGCTGCCCAGTTTTCTGATCATGTGGAGGGAAGCAGAGGAAGAACAGAGACAGAGGGAGGTGAGGGAGGCCTGCCTTGGCCACCCCTGCTAGAGAGCGCCTCATCCTCCCCCACTGTCATTCTCTGTCCCCTTACCCAGCACAGCAAACTTTCATGTCTTTATTTGTAGCCTATCTATTTCCTCCCTCTCCCCCTAGAAACCTTTACCTGGTTTACAGCCAACTGAGAATCTTCTGGCGTAAAATGGACATTTAATAGCTCTTCAATGAATGAATTAAAGCATTTTGTGGACATAATCATTTCATCTGTTGATAGTTTAATATTAATGTCAAGAGAATATTCTTGAAATGTTAGTTATTTGAAATAGACTCTTCCTCTGATTTGAAATTCTAACATGTCCATATAAAAGAGCTTTTTTGAGGAATTTCTTTCAGGCAGCTATCTTAATCAGTCTTTGGGTTAGTCAGTCAAACGTGTGCTGCCCACTCAGGCACTCTGCTGGACGCTGAGAAATCAAGATGAAATGGCACAGGCCCGACCTGCACAAAGCTCCCGACATAACTGTGGAGACAGACACATAAACAAACGCTGACAAGGTTCTGTGATATGTGCTGTAGCAGCAGTGTGTACACAGAGCTGGGAGGGCCTGGCTGGGTAGGAATGTGTTTCAGTGATGGAGAGAACCATTCAACACAGGATATAATTTAACATATTAACTTA
This sequence comes from Sturnira hondurensis, assembly GCF_014824575.4. NCBI lineage: Eukaryota > Metazoa > Chordata > Mammalia > Chiroptera > Phyllostomidae > Sturnira > Sturnira hondurensis. The sequence goes on from NW_028080827.1 coordinate 10,003,357, forward strand.
AATGTTATTAAAGTAACATTTATCATTTTACATAGAGTAAAAAGTTATGATGGAAGTGAGCAGCTCTGTGCACAGCCCACCCTGCTCTTGACCAGCGCCTCGTCCAGTCTGGGCGGCCACTCCAGATCTGGGCGGCTGCATAGCTGGTCCTGGGACTTTTCTCCCAGCCCACCAGGCCTGGGGCCACGGCTCCTGAATTCCATGTCTCCATCTCTCTTACTTATTCCTTTATTTTGCTAAAGCATGACTTGTAGTAGATCTCCAAGAAAGGGTGCTTGGGAGTTATCACTGAGTCCTTGACTATCTGCAAAATGCTTTTGCTCCACTCTCATGTTTGATTGGCAAAGTGTGTTAAGATGGAGAACTCTTGGTTAAAAATCATCATCCTTTAAAATTTTGAAGACATCCACCATTTTCAGCTATCATTTTTCATTGGGGAGTTCCATAAACCATTCTGATTCTTAATTCTTCGATGTGACTTGTTTTTACTCTTTGGAAGGTTTTAGGATTATCTGTTTATCCAAGGTGTTCTAGAATTTTATCATGTGCGTTGGTGTAGGTTATTTTCCAGTCATCATTTCAACAACCAGTGGGCTCAGAATTTCTGAGTTGTAACTTTTTTGGTAAATTTCTTGAGAGTAACAGTTTTACTGACTTCTATAGGCTTGTAAGGTTGTCTGTCTGGTTAGGACTTCAGAAGAGTCAAAGAGAAAATTACATTTTGAATAGTCATTTTCAGTTGTTCGCCTAACTTATCCCAACTCAAAATTTTGTAATGTGAGAGAAATTTCAAAAGCAATGTTATTTTCTTAAAAAGTAAAACAAATACCTTATAACAATGCCTTCCATTTATATAATTTTTGTAGTTTACTAAGTATTTTCACAAACTTGATCTCATATTATATTTACCAGCTATTTTGAGTAATTTATAAAGAGATACACCACAAAAACAGTGAATAAAAAGTATTTGACTTTTTCTTGTTTCTATTTCTTGAGGAAATAATAGATGTGTGATTTTTTTCTCTAAGGGATTATTTCAGCATTTTCTTTGTTCTAGATAAATTGAAGGTTATTGACAAAAGGCTGTCTGGTGAAGAATGTAAAAAAAAATTTTTTTGGTAATTTGGAGATAGAAACTGAAAATCCAAACAGAATAAAGACAAAAAACCACAAAGAAGTAGTAATCTGTGAGATGAAATGAACTGATCTTTTAGAAGACAGAAATTAAAACAAAGTGCTATACTTTATTTTTTAAAGATTTTACTTATTTATTTTCAGAGAGGAAGGAGGGAGGGAAAGAGAGGGAAAGAAATATCCACGTGAAAGAGAAACATCAGTCAGATAGCTGTCACATGTTCCCTACCAGGGATCTGGCCCACAACCCAGGCATGTGCCCTGACTGGGAATTGAACTGGCAACCTGTTGGTTCACTAGGCCAGTGCTCAATCCACTGAGCCACACCAGCCAGGGCACTTCATACTATCTGGAAATCTATTTAGATGGCTTAGTTCATTAAATACATTTACTACTTTTGGTTACCACAGGCAACAATGTTGCTAAAATTTTTGCCACTGCATAGCAAGGATCACCTTTCCTCCAGTTTCCAATAAAATTTTCCTAACTTTCCTATAAAACCTCCCTGTCAGCTTCCTCCCAGGCCACCAGGCTTTCATGGCTTCTTGTGAAAGCCCTTTAGACTTTTCCTAACACTCTCCCCAAGGTTCTTCTAGTTTCTTCCCATTTTTTGGTTCCAAATTTCTCTCATATTCTAAGGTTTATTTTGGCAACAGCCCACATTTAGACATCAAAATCTGAACTGGTTGTCTATTGAAATATAACAAACTACTCCCTCCAATTTAGTGTCCTATCAATAAAATAACAGTAATATTTTGTTATCCTTTGAATGTATTACTTCTCCATATGACTGCCATAACAAATTACCACAATCACAGTGGCTTAAAACAACACAGATTTATTACTTGTAGTTTGGTAGTTTAGGAGTCTGAACAGGTCTCCCTGGGTTAACCTCAGAGGATCAGCAGAGCTGCCTTCCTTTCTGGAGGTTCTAGGGGGATTGTTTTCTTATGTTTTTCAGCATCTAGAGGCCACCATATTCCTTTTCTGGTGCCCCTCTCTCCGCCTTCAAAGCCAGCAGTGGCAGGTGAGTTCTCACATCCCTCCATCTGACCTGCCCTGCCTTCCTCTTCCACATTTAAGGATACTTGTAGTCACATGGGTAATCCAGGATAACCTCCTTAATTTAAGGAGAGCTGATGAACAACTTTAATTCCATCTGCTACAGTGAATCTCCTTTGCTATGTAATGTAACATTATCACCGGTTCTTGGGATCAGGAGATAGACATCTTGGAGAGGGAATTATTATTCTGCCTATGACAGTGGATTAGAACTTTCAAGGGTATCTTAATTCAGGGTCTCTTATGAGATTGTAGCCAAGGTGTCAACTGGGCTTGGAAGATGCAGTTCCCAGGTGACTCACCAAGTTTAATCTGGTTCTTGGTGAAAAGACTCCCTCTCCCCCAACACGGGGCTCTCTTCTGTTACTTGAAAATCCTACTATTGACTTTCCCCAGAGTGAGTGATCCAAGAGAGCAAAGCAGAAGCAGCAATGTCTTTCATGATCTAGCTTCCTAAGTCACAGACCAACACTCCCATCATATCCCATAGGCCACAGAGCCTAACTTTGACACACTGTGTGTGTGTCGGGGGTGGTACCATACAGGGTGTGAATAGCAGAAGGGGAGGCTAATTGGGGCCCTACTAGAGGCAGGCTACCACACTGCCACACCCTCGGTACGAAATACTTTCTCACCACTTCCCTGCCACCCGGCTCCTGTGTGTTTCCTCTGCCCCATTCTGACTTACACTACCCTTTGTTTTGCTCATTTGTTTACAGGTGAGTTTCACTTTCCATCCTTTTGAGCTCGTTGTGGTTAAGGGTTATGCTTTACTTAGTTCTGAATCCCTAACATACAGCACAGTGTGGTTGAACTAAATTTAGTTAGGGAAAGAAAGTCTGAGGAACAGAACTTAGAAGCAAACTCCACTCTTATGAGGGAGCCTTGCTGAATTTGGATGGTGTTGCATTTGAAGACTAGCCAGAGACAATCTTGAGATGGTAAAACCTTGAGTAATAAGATATCTTTACAGTATGTAAGGAACTTAAAGGTTGGGTAGTGGGTATAATAATTCTTAATCAATAATAATAATTGCTCTCCTGCCTTGAATAAAATTGCAAATTGGCAACCATGCTGATTACCTGCAGTTGTTCTATTTTTTCTTTTTTTAATATATTTTATTGATTATGCTATGACAGTTGTCCCATTTTTCCCCCCTCCATTCCCCTCCACTCTGCACACCCTCTCCCACCCACATTCCCCCCCTTTAGTTCATGTCCATGTGTCTTAAGTTTTTTAGCATTCATATTTCCCACACTATTCTTGCCATCCCCCTGTCTATTTTCTACCTACCATCTATGCTACTTATTCTCTGTACCTTCTCCCCCTGTTTTCCTCCTCATACTCCCCTGTTGCTAACCCTCCATGTGATCTCCGTTTCTGTGGTTCTGTTCCTGTTCTAGTCATTTTCTTAGTTTGCTTTTGTTTTAGGCGTGGTTGTTAATAATTGTGAGTTTGCTGTCATTTTACTGTACATGTTTTTTATCTTCTTTTTCTTAGATAATTCCTCTAACATTTCATATAACAAGGGCTTGGTGATGAGGAACTCCTTTAACTTGACCTTATCTGGGAAGCACTTTATCTGCCCTTCCATTCTAAATGAAAGCTTTGCTGGATAGAGCAATCTTGGATGTAGGCCCTTGCCTTTCATGACTTGGAATACTTCTTTCCAGCCCCTTCTTGCCTGTGAGGTCTCTTTTGAGAAATCAGCTGACAGTCTTACGGGTACTCCTTTGTAGGAATCTGTCTCCTTTTCTCTTGCTGCTTTTAAGATTCTCTCTTTCTCTTTAATCTTGGGTAATTTAGTTATGATGTGCCTTGGTGTGTTCCTCCTTGGGTCCAACTTCTTTGGGACTCCCTGGAGCTTCCTGGACTTCCTGAAAGTCTATTTCCCCTGCCAGATTGGGGAAGTTCTCCTTTATTATATGTTCAAATAAGTTTTCCACTTGTTGCTCTTTCTCTTCCCCTTCTGGTACCCCCTATAATCAGGATGTTGGAACATTCAGAGATGTCCTGGAGGTTCCTAAGCCTCTTCTCATTTTTTTGAATTCTTGTTTCTTCATTCTTTTCTGTTTGGTTTCTTTCTTCCTTCTGGTCCACTCCCTTGATTTGAGTCCCAGTTTTCTTCCCATCACTATTAGTTCCCTGTGCATTTTCCTTCATTCCACTTAGTGTAGCCTTCATTTTTTCACCTAATTTGTGACCAAATTCAACCAATTCTGTGAGCATCCTTATCACCAGTGCTTTGAACTGTGCATCTGATAGGTTGGCTATCTTTTGGTTGCTTAGTTGTATTATTTCTGGAGCTTTGATCTGTTCTTCCTTTTCAGCCATTTTTTTTGTCTTGTCACACCTGTTACATACAGAAGGGCGGAGCCTTAGGTGTTCACCAGGGCAGGGCAACCCAATGTCTGGGTTGTGACACTGTATATGGGGGTGGGGTCTGAGAAGGGAAAATGGTGCTTGCTCCACTCTCTGACAGTTTTCAGTCACTTCCCCTGCTACCACAAGCAAATTGGGCCCTTCTGGTGCTGGTTCCTGGGTGGTTGGGCTTGTGTGCATTCTAGGACCCTGTGGGTCTCTCCAGCAAACTCTCCTCTGAGGCTGGAAGTCTCTCCCTGCACCTCAACCCCCACAGGTGTTTTCAATCAGTGTTTTGAGGCCTTTAAAAAATATTTTATTTATTTATTTTTAGAGAGGAAGGGAAGGAGAGAAGGAGAGAAACATCAATGTATGGTTGCCTCTCATGAGTCCCCTGTTGGGAACCGACCTGCAACCCAGGCATGTGCCCCGACTGGGAATCGAACTGCAATCATGTGGTTCGCAGGCCCGCACTCAATCCACTGAGCTACATCAGCCAGGGCTGAGGCTTTATTTCTTGATGCTGGGACCCTGGGTGGCGGGGTCTGTCTCACTCCCCAGTTATATGCGTGTGAATGTGGGACTGCCTGGTCAGCCAGCCACCCGGCACAAGGTACCTTGCTTCACACTAGCCCCCTCGCTGGGTCTGCCCATTGCTACCCCACGCCCTGGGTCTGCCAACCACTGCCTGGGCACCTGGAGTCTGCCCGCTGCCATCTTGTGTACCCGGGGTGTCTTGCACACCTGGTGTCACTGCTTCCTGTGCTGCGACCTCTCTCTGCTCGCCTGCCCGGCTCCGCCCCGCCTACCAGTCTGGATGAATGTGTCTATTTCAGATCCTTGGCTATCCAACTTCCATACAGTTCAATTTTCTGTCAGTTCTGATCATTATTTCATTTCTGAATTTTCGTTGTCCTTATTTTGGTTGTGCGAGGAGGCACAGTGTGTCTACCTACACCTCCATCTTGGCTGGAAGTCTGCGGTTGTTCTAATTGTCTATTTGCACAGGGAGACTGCTCCCTCTAAACAAGTTGTTCTTGATCTGTCAACCTTGGACAGCATAATAAGAACTAATAACTGAGGATGATTATTTGCCTATGTAGGCCCCATTCTTTCTTTCCAAGCCTCTCTACACACCAGAGAGACTGCCGACAACTCCTCTAAAGATAGGACTTATTTAGATTCCTAATATTTCCGTTTCCAGCCATCCTGGGTTCTCTCCTTCTTGAATAGCAGCATGAAAGTCTACGAGGGCATATGCTATGTTTGTTCTGTGAGTTTTCCAAACTGTGTATTAATCTAGACTCTCTAGAGATTTTGGTATTAGTGAAAATTTTTGCAGCATCCTGTGTTAGTGAAAAGGGTTTTAAACTAGACAGCTTGAACTTCTTAACAGAAACCAGAAAGACTTTTGGGTACTACGTGAATTAAAAGAAAAGAATCTGCCAGTTTCTGGCCAAGAGGTGACCCCTATAAAGACATATTTGTTAGTTGTGAATGACAGAGGTTACAGAGCCAGCAGGACCATTTCTAAAGTGCTAAGCTGACCTTAGGTAACAAGGGCATGAGGTCAGGATAGGTCAGGGTTGGTTGAGGAGAACTCTTTGCCTTTTGTAGGGAGCTTTTAAAAGGATTCAACTTTCTTTCCCTCCCTCTCTTCTTTCTGGTTTCTCCCTGTATGTCTGTTTTCTAAAAGCCACCATGATTTTAAAACTGACTTGCAGGTTGACCTCCTAGTCTAGGGGCACACAGATAACCAGATGCTGGGATCCAGACACCTTTCTGTTTGGGAGAGTGGCCAAAGCCATTAAGCCTGGTTTAATGAATCTCCTATCCCTCATGCTACCTGTAAGAATTGTTTAAATATGATATGGCTTCCAGTTCTTGGCTTTATTTCCTTTGGTTTCTCTGAGTATATGAGTTTGAACTGGTACCTTTGATGATCTTGAGCAAGTCATCAAACAGTTTAGGACTCATTTTTCTCATCAACAAAGTGAGAAATTTGGACAGCATGATATGGTCTTGCTTCTCATTTTGTTATTCTGCGTAGTTCAAATGTGTATGCTTTTTTTCCCCCTTGATTAGTAACAAATTAAAGACAAATCTTATTCTGTTTTTTATATTATCTCTTTGGGAACAAGGACACTAGATTACTTTTGTTCTTACAAACTATTCTCTATGCACAATTGTCTGTATTCTAGAAGATGGAGTAAGTCATTTGTGTACTTACTGACCCTTTGTCTTCATCTTAAGAACTTTAATATAAGCTCCTAAGAATTTGCCCATGATATATGCTCAGCATATGGTTGTATTTGGTTTCTTTGGCAGCTTACCTGTATATTACTTAAGTAAGCTTCTCTACTTTGCAACAGTACTTTGGACAATGATTTCTTAATAAAAGAACTTTGTCTTTCCCCTCTCTGAACATTTTAAGGCACATTTGGACAGGCATCTTTTAAATAGAGACATTCAGTGTTTTGCTCACATATGTCTTAAATGATTCAGGGACATTTCTTCCTCATTAACCTCTCTCCATCAATCTGAAAGGGAAATCAAGACCTCATCAGAATTCCCCTCTGCTTCCACACTTCCTCTTTCCCTTTCTTTGGGAAATCTGCTAGAACCTGGGTCTGATTTTGAATATTTTCCAGGCTTCCAGCTGCAGTGATCTCAGCTCCCTGAAACCGCAGTTGGCCACATCATCAGAAGGCACCCAGAGGAGGCTGCTCCAATGGCTGGAGGTTCAGAAGCACCCCCTACCCACACACCCACACACACCGGGGAGTGTTTGCTTGCTGAGGGCTTGGGGCAGGCATATGGGAAGTTCTGGCTGCCAGATGCTCACCTAGCTCCTTCTGCCTCTGTTTCAGGGGACAAATAACCAGGGGAAATGAGGAAATGACTGTGTTAATGATTGTGGCACCACCAAAATCTAGGCTATGTGCTGGAGGAACAGAACGTGGGGAGGGAATGCTCTGAGAACGTGATTGGGAAGTATACATTTGTTTCTATCTGATTCGATTATTAAAAAGCAAAACTCAGGTGGGGGCTATAAGGGGACTAAATGGTAATGGAAAATATAATAAAGATTAAATTTTAAAAAACTCAACTGGAAAACTTTTAAAGATCCTATTGGCTTTATTCAATGACTCATGCATCCCATCTAGATAATGGAAAGGACCTCCGAGGAGTTACAGGAAATGAAAAACTTGTATAGGCAGAAGGGAGTGGGAACAAGGAGTTATACTAGCAGAAAGCAGGTTGGTTGTGGCAAGGTCACTTTCCTAGGGGATGGTGGTGGTCTGTCTTGCCCAAGACCGCAATTAAGTTTGGTGATGTGAGTCTTAGCATAAGTGGCTCCTTTTTGGACTGTTAAATTTTTTTAAAACACAATTCAACAAATATTTGTACAAGCAAAACTCTAATGTGAGCATGGGGGTGCATATAATATGCAAGAAATATAAGATGTGGGTCTACAATCTAGTGGACATGGAAGAAATGCTCATGAGAATAGAGGAGAAGTCATTCTGATGGGAAGACTTCAAGAAGGCTTCCTGTATGAGATAGCATTTTAGCCTGGTGTTAAAGAATGGGTATAATTTCATTTCAGATTTTGCTGGGGGGTATGATGCATATTCCTGGGAGGAAAACAACAACAACAGGAAAACAACTTGAAGAAAATCCTAGAAAAGGCAACATGTGATGAGAGGCAAATGAGTAGGAATCAGTGAGTAGGTTTTGAACAATTAAATTTAAGCTTAAAAAATCACATTGAGGAAGAGAAATGTAAAATTATAATTAATAGCTGGATGGAGAGCAGAAGAAAATTTAAAGACAAGATCACTTTGGAGGATTAATTTAAAATTACTTTTAAGAAAACAATAATATAGGTAGATGGCAAACACCACTTTGTATGATATAGAACACATTGGAAAAACCTCTGTAGTATTTTAGACATAATTAGGATTAGTGTAGAGGTGGGAAGGGGGGATAATACTCTCATATTGGATAATAATTCTTATATTTAGGATTATTATAAGAGCAAAAAAGATAATTTAGGCAAAAAGCTTAATATTAGGCTAAATCCCTAAATGGTAGTTGTTGTTGTTATTATTTTTAAATGTTTTATGTTTATTGCTCTTAAAGTTACATGAAATTTAACCAAGTACAAAAAAACAAGACTTGAAAAGTACTTGGCCTTGAGAAGAGAGAGGAGGAAACCATCAAAACATGACCTTGAGCATTTGGAGAATGAAGTGCCATGCACCAAAGGTGCACGTGGGGATCTGGGCACTCTAGTCCCCGGCGGGCCCTCCCCTCCAGCCTTGTGCTCTAAGCTTGACCAACTTCTCCAACGGCTGGAAACCACTTCTGTTTCCCTATCAGTTTCCTACCCATCGCTCAAGCCTGGGCCAATGCCAGCCCCTTCTTCAAGGCTTTTCTCTCCCTCCAATCAGTGTTTCCTCTGGGCACTCAACACCCGCTGCATGTACTTTGAGTATCCAAACCTTGTGTATATGTCTACCCCACTGAACTCTTCCGGGTCCCTTGCACTTGGTGGGTACCCAAGAAACATTCACTAAAATAAAATGGGACACATAGTGAGTTTAAAGTTTACTATAGATGAATTTGTAATGTAGGTGTTGGGGATAGCCCTCAATCTCAGATATATAAAAAAGTAAATTTACTTTTCTTTAAGTCCTATTCCCTTCTCTCAGGGTGACAGAAATTTACCGTGTTTTTCAGACCATAAGATGCACCTAGGTTTTAGAGGAGGAAAATAGGAAAACAATTTTTGAAGCAGAAAATGTGGTCAAATATTTAATAACATAAGTAACATAATATTTCACCAATGTAAATATAAACAGAACTCAACAGCAGCATTAACAACCATTATTCCTCCCAAATTTTGGGTGGGGGGAGTGTGTCTTATAGTCTGAAAAACACAGTGAGTCAGTCAGGGAGTCTCTCCTGCTTTTCCCCAGGACTAGATGTAAGTCCTGGAGGCTCATCCAGAGCCTTGTTGTACTCAGTCTACACAGCTCATGGCTGAGGGGCCCCTTGTTCCTTGATTATTCTCTGTGCTTCTCAGGCTGAAGGGAATTCATTCCACACCCCAATCCCTGTTTCTGGTGCTCTGACACCCACTCTGGCACCCTGGGCTGTGCTGCCTCTGGGGTCTAGCAGAGGACTGGGGACAAGGGTTCTCTGCCCTCACCTTCAAAACCCATCTGTGGTTTCTATTGTCATCCCCACCGCCACCCTCCAGGCCAAGTTAGAAGAGGCAGGCAGGGCACAGGCATCTTTTTCTCAGAAGCTACTCGCTAATGATTCTATTTTATTTTACTAAAAGATTTTTATTTTATTTATTTATTTATTTATTTAATTTTTTTCCCCAGCATCCTGAGGGTTTCTAGAAGGCCTGGACTTTTGAATGTCAGAAGTTTTTCCTCCACTTAGTAAGGCCCCAACGGTCCTGTGGTCCAGCTGACTAATTAAGGTCAATGTAGAGGGGTAAACAGAAACTACTGGGTTGGGAGACTCTAACGTTGTAGCTACAGAGGCATCTGGGAATGTGGGCTCAGCACAGAGAAGAGAGAACCGAAAATGTAGATTTGGGGATCAACATAGTGGTGCTACCCAAAGCTGAGAGAGTCCATTTTTTCCCATGTATGTCCAAGGGGAGAAAAAAAGTCAATCAAGTCATTTTTTGAATTAAGCACTCTGCTAATTACCCCTTAGGGACAGACAGGAAGCTCGCAATTTACTTGTAAAGAACCTTTCTCTGCGTGGCCCCAGGCTCCCTCTCTAGCCTCTTTTCTCACCACTGCCTTCCTTGGCCACCCCTGACCACAGGCTTCTCCCTCTAGCCTTTGCTGAGGCTGCAGTGCCTGTGAGGCTCTTTCTCTTCTCTTCCCCAGCTGACAAACTCATCCTTAAGGAAGATCAAATGTCTTCTCTTTCAAGTTTTCCTGAGCCTGCTGCATTATCTTCCTGTAGCTCTCCAGGCCAGGCCTGCATTATACCAGCAACCGCTGACCTATGAAATATCTGAGGTCAGGGCCAGAATCTATACCCAGCACCTAGCATTGTGCTTGGCACAAGGAAGATTCTCAGTAAATACCTATTGGCTGAATGAGGGAATTATACAGGGTCTAGCACAAATAAGGTGCCTGCTTTATTACAAAATCTTTCTTTACAAAATCATAAGCAAGTAATTCTGTAACGTAATAATATCACACTCAACCACACCATATGACATTTTACGTGACATGTTCAAATTCAAACTATAAATTATTACACCCATATTATTACTCCACCAATCACACTCAAGAATGTGTTTCTTCTGCTGAAACCTGTGTATACATTCAAAGCTCTAAATGACAAAACAATAATGATATCTAAGCAATCAACAACAATAATAGTAATAGTAAACATTTGTCTAATGTTCCAGATACTATTCTAAGCAATTTACCTTCACAACCTTATTCAGTATGAGCTACAATCCTATGAAATAAGAACAACTTTTATTTCCATTTGTAGATGAAGACACCAAGGACTAGAGAGGTGAAGTGACCTGCTTGGGGTTGGGTGCCAACCTTAAGGGCACTTGCTCAGCCTTGGGCAGGCTTCTCAGTTCCTCTGGACTCCAGCTTCCTCATTCTTAAAGGGAAGGCCCTGGATCCTTAGGAAATCTGTAACTTAACAGTCAGGGATACAACTAAAAGGCAATGTGTGCAAATAATGGCACAGTGGGGAGGGCAGTGCTTAGAAGGTGGAGAAGGATGCATTCTGAAAGCAGAGCTGAAGAAAAAGGTTGCATTAAGGCTCACAGCCTTTCACAGAAGTGGCCCATGCATTCCCTTCTCGCAGAGGATGCGGCTGGACCACCCTCTTCTCTCCATCACACACCTTCTACAGGATTCCTTCAGAGAGGCGGTACTACCTCACGTTCACTGTACTGCCTTTCCCCCGGGAATAGTGCTTGGCATGCACCCCCTAATGGTCTTAGGCACCATGCCTTCACAGGCCAGGCCCGCCAGTCACAGGGTCTCAGAGAAGTGATGAGGCCCCTTGGAGGTGGCAAAGCGTGTCAAGTCACCGGGGCTAAGCAGGTTGTGGGGTGAAGAAAGGGATCTGTAAAGGTACCCACCCCATCTGTCATTTTTGTCCCCCTGGAGTCCACATACATATCCAGTTTGTGAATACCCTCCATTCTATCCCTCACAGAGCTTGTACCTCTCCTTCTCTGTCCCACCACCTCTATCTGGTTTGGATTTTAAGTACTTTTTTGCTTTGCTGCAGTGACCTCCCTAACAGTCTCTCCTCTTTCCAGTTCATCTTACGCCAAGCTGTCGGCTTTATTTAGATCACAGGTCTGGTCCCACAACTCCAAGGCCTCTGACCTCCAGTCCCCTTCCCATTCTTTATCCTTCCTGTTTTGGTCCAAAACTCTTTGTATCCTCATTTCCATCCCTTGGACAGTACAGGGAAACCATCCAACCCCCATCTGGGTCTGTTCAAACCCTTTTAGACCCAGTTCAAATGTCGTGACTTTCATAAAGCTTTCCCAAATATCCATAGTCAAACTTAATTTCCCACAGCACTTCCTGATGTCTCTGTTAAAGCGGAAGATCACAACCAAACTTGTACTTACGGTTATCTTTGTAAACCTGCTTCCGATAGGTTGTGAGCCCCAGGAAGTAGGAATCCCACGTTTTCATATTTCTCACAGAGACCAAGTCCACCACCTTTCATTTAGCGGGCACTTGGTAGCCAAAGAAGATGTAAAAGAATATAGGCCTGTCTGGGCCGTGTCCTTCGGGGTCGAGCGACATGAGCCACCCTCACAAGTTACGTCCTCATGTCTACATTAAACCAAGGAAGGGAATGTGTAGGGTCTATTGTGGTGAAAACCAGACATGATGAATTGGATAAAGGAATCTGGCAGTGGTTTCCCTGAAGCTTTCTGCTCCCGAATTTCCACTCAGTAAGTTACATTATCGATTTTCCATTTATTCAACCTTTTTTTTTTTGGTATGGACGAGAGGGACAACCTCCAAACTTCTTACATGTGGACGGGAAACCAGAGGTCTCTGCAGGGTTTGTTTTGGGATGAGAAAGAACCAGATGACTCAGGCTCGGAAAGGACCCAGGGCCGTTGTATGTCCTTGTGCAGGGGAAGGCGACTTCTCTCTGGAGTCCCGCTACAGATGTGATTTAGCGTCCACAATGCCCAGGCCCCTGTGTCTCCCCTCCTACCTCACATCCTAGGGAGGGACCTGAGGGGGGATTAGGCAGTCTGGATTAGTCAGAACAACCAAGGTCCCTGGGCCACACAGTACGGACATAGCCTCGGTGGGGAGAGGAGTCTTGGAGGGCTGTGTAGAGTCCCAAGAAGCAGATGCCTCACAGTTAGAGGTCCCTGTTGGGAAAGTTTGGCAGAGGAGGGAACTGGGCAAGGGAAAGGATAAATTAACCTCCAGAGGAGGCAAATGTGGGATAAGAGAAGAGCTATTATTATCCAATCCCCAAAAGCTGAAGAATGTAAACAGGTTTTTGTTTTAAAAATAAAAAATATTACTGTTACCCCTAGTAACTTAGTCTATAGTGTTTTATAGACTGGAGAGGCGGAGGCAGGAGAGAGCAAAGTATACGTGAGGAAGAAATCAACTTTAAACCCACTGCTGATTTGGCCCGTATATTTGAAGAATCAACTGTTAATGGAAAGAGAAAATAAGGTGACCGTGGAAGGAGGCGGTAAATTCCAGGGATTTCTCTCTTTACCTGTCGGTGAGAATGTGAGGGTGAGGTGGGAGGAGGGGGGGGTCAACGAAGAAGGGGTGGGGCCTGGGGTGCAGGGGAACACCCTTGGGGGCTGGGCACAGAGCTCTGGCAGTCTTGGCAGCTTCTGAAAGCAGATCCGCTGCTCGCCGGATTTCAAGGAGTAAAGAGAGGATGGGGCTAGAGCTTGGGTGGTGGTTATTATGTGCTCAGGTGGAGGACATCTGTCTCCCTCTGAGAACACAGAGACGACAAAGAGTTCAGCTGCAGAGGCAGGCAATATGGAGCCCAGAGGGTGATGTGGGACTGATAACACACTAGCAGCCTGACGCTTTAATCTATTACCTTATTACTTTCAAGATGAATATTGTTCTTGCATTAGTTTCCTAGGGCTGCTATAACCAAGTGTTACAAACTGAGTGGCTTGAGCAACAGAAATTCATTGCTTCACAGTTCTGAAGGCTAGGAGTCTGAAATCAAGGTGTTGGCAAGGTTGGTTCCTGCTGAGGACTGAGGGAGAACCTGTGCCATACCTCTCTCTGCAACTTCTGGTTGTTTGCCCACAGTCTGGTATTTCTGGCTTGTAGACACATCACTTCATTCTCCGCCTTCATCTTCACATGGACATTTTCTTTTTGTTTTTAAAAAGAGTATTTATTTACTAATAGAAAGAGGAGAAGGGAGGAAGAAAGAGAGGGAAAGACCAATGTAACAATCTATCAGCTGCCTTTTGCACCCCCCACCCCCCAAACCTGGATACCTGGCCTGTAACCCAGGCTGGAAATAAAACTGGCAACCTCTTGGTTTGCAGGATGACGCCCAACCCACTAAGCCACACCAGTAAGGACCACGTGGGTATTTTCTTACAAGGACACCAATTAATTTGAATTAGGGGTCTACCTGGCTCTAGTAAAACATCATCTTAATTAATTGCACCTTTGTCTACCCTATTTCCATATAAGGTCACATTCTGAGTTACCAGCTACATTCTGAGTCAACATATTTGGGTGGGGGGGGGGACACAATTCAACCAATCACAGTTCCCATTTTATAGATCAGCAGACTGAGGCTCAGAGAGGCTAAATGAATTGCCCATGGTCATCCAACTTGTCAGGGTCAGAGTCAGGATTTCAACCCATGTCTGTCTAACTTCAACACTGAGATGCCCTGTGAACTGAGGGCTGGTTAAGAGAAAATGGAAGGTTCAAGAGAGAAAAGCAGCAGCAGCCAATATGGGCCCTGAGCTAGAGAAGTAGAAGAAAGCTATTGGCAAGTGGCCAGGGCTCAACTGAGCTGGAAGAAATAAAATTCTCTCGGCAGGTCCTGTAATCAGATGTCAATTGATATATTTTAATAACTCATAATATTTACAAACCTTAGGATGGGAATAGCAATACTGGGGTTTGAAAAGTCCTTCTCCAAGTTCTGGGGAAAAGTTACTGAGTGCTATTTTTAGAGGGGAAGATCAGAAAATAAAGACAGTGATGATAGCAATAATACTTCCACATTGTGTTACAGTTTATAGAGGATTTATCCTGTGCAGTATCTATGGCCATTTGTAAGTTCCTGAACAGGAAGGTGAGGCTCAACAGGTAAGTACAGACATGTGCTGCTTAACGATGGGGATGCTTTCTGAGAACTGCATTATTACATGATGTGTTACGTGAACGTTATGAGTGCACTTACACAGACCTAGATGGTGTAGCCTACTGCACACCTAGGCTCTGTGGTGCACCACCCTCTCATATGTGGCCTGTCATTGGCCAGAATGTCCTCACGCAGTGCATGTCTGCGTGTGGCTTGCCCAGGAGCACTCAGCTGGTGTGGGAGGAGTGGCATGGCCAGGGTTCTATCCTGCTCTCTTCTCACTGACTCCCCTTTGATGTCTTCTTCACAGGGATAGCACCTGAAGCAGTGTGGGTGAGAAGAGCAAGGTGCGGAGAAAGAAGAGAAGAGGGACAGCCTGATCCTCAGAGACCACGTTTCACAGCCATGGCAGAGACAACCCGAGGAACAAGTGGATTCACACTGTGCGGAATCACAGTGACAGACAGCCTCAGATGCTGGGGGAAGGTTAAGGGAATGAAGATGGAGAAAATACCACTGGATCTGGGAATGAGTGGTTCACGGTTTCGGGAGAGCAGTGGGAAGAAGCCCGCGTGCAGGGGGTGGGGTTGAGGAAATGGGATGATGAGTAGCTCCATTTTTCATTCAGAAAGCTTGGCAGGGAAAGGGAAGAGAGAACAGGATCGTAGCTGGAGGGCACAGCAGGACCCAGCAAAGGTTTTTCCAAGGGGGAGGCAGGGGGACCTGTGCATGTCTGGAATACATCTGATTTCAAGGCTGTCCTCTGTTTCCAGATGTGCAGCAGTCAATGATGGATACAATAACGTCTCCATCCGTCAGCCGGGCCGCAGCCCTGCTGCTGCCACACAGACTTCCGTGTTTACTAACACGTGTTATTCATTTTGTTTGCATTGTAGTGGACAGCATGTTGCCTAACACACGTCCACACTGGATTTAGATCTACATCACCACGCAGGGACATGTATTGCACAGTGACAAAGAGCTTGGTTTTTGAAGCGAGTCAGACCTAGATGTGAACCTCAGCTCCGCGGCCCTGGGCCAGTTAAACGTCCCCTAACCTCAGTTTCTCTGCCTGGAAATCAGGGATCACATCTATCAGAGTATTGTCAGTAGGACTAAACAAGCTAATCCATGCACAGAGCTTAACACAATGCCTGGAACACAAACACTCAGTGCATAGCAATTACTGGCAGTCTTAGGTGAAGCAGTAAAAGCAATACCACTACCGTTTCGTCTTCAAAATCGAAGTGGGGCACTTGTTTTTACTATTTGCACCTCTGCGCTGTGCAGCAGTCTCGGTCTCCTTTCACCAGGATCTCCTTCAGATCAGGAACTAAGCGCACTGGGTCGGCCGCCCTCCACGCTACAACAGACCCCTCCCCCACTCATTCCTCTACTATCAGGTCAGTCTGTGTGTGGGAAAAGAGATCTGAGTTCTTTTCAAACAGATCTGGGATGAGGGGGGAGGGCGAGGAAAGAAGAGAGAAGGAAGGACACCAAACGAACTCTTTGATCTAAAACACAGAAATGCTCCCCAACACACACGCACGCGCATGCTCATTTGGTTCCTCTCTATCCAGTCCCTCGGGCTCTCCTTTCGGTCGGCCTCAGAGACAAAGATAAGAACACTGCTGAGGGCTTCTACTTTTACAGATATTAAAAATTATAAAATCCGAATAAACTACCACAGTTCCTTCCTAGCCTATAAAATCATTAATGGATTAGGTGCTTGGAAAATTACAGAATTCCATATACATTAAAAAAAAAACTTTTAGAAAGCTACCCACTTTGGGGAATTGATGGGGTGAGGGGCAGAGGGCTGCGGGAAGGGCCGAGCTGCTGAAGGGCGGTGGGCCAGATGCCCCAGAAACCCAGACAAATCTAAACAAATATCCATGCCCACTGCGATTTTCTTTCAAGTTTTCTCGGCTCTTCACAAATACCACTTTTCCTTTGATCAAAGTGTCTTCTGAAGACCTGGAGGGAAAGATGGAACAGGCTTCCTGCTGCTCTCACCCCATTTTATCTCATGGAGACCCTCTGCTGATTAGGAGAAGGCCACTTGGCCGGGGAGCCCACACAGCTCTGCTTCTGGAATGTGCTCGCTACAGTACTCCGCTGTCACGGGAAGAGTGATTGCCTCTCTGGAGTGTGAAGATAAACAGATTTCTCTGTCTGCAGAGCTTGTTCCCAGCACCACCTACCCACCCCTGGTCTGGGAGGAGGACCCTCCTGGTCATCCCCCTGCTTTAGAAACAACCCTGAAATATGACTGCCGTGCACCCTGACTTCTTCTGCAGTCACGTATGACTGTCACCCCAGGATTCCTGGGGAGGGGGCGTGGCTTGCCCTCCTCGGGTGGAGGCAATGCTAAGACAAACCGGTTTGAAAATAGTGAGCAAACCAGAAAATGGACGAGACAGTGGTCCCCGACGACGCTGGCATCACCTGAGAACAGTTCAACTTTCTTTCTGGGGACAGACAGAGATCTTGCCAAAATCTCTCTGGGAATCCTGTTCCTGTCACCTTGCAGCTAGCAGTGGCCCCAGGTCTGCTGGGGACCACCTCCTCCACCAGGAGAGGAGCACCTCTGAGCCCCAGAGCATCTTCTTTGTTTCTTTGTGGTGACTCAGTAGCAGGTGGGGGTGCAGAGCGGAAACAAGTAGTCATGGAACTGCATACTTAGCAGTTCAGTGAAAATCCAACATGTGAGTGTGTCCGTCAAGGAATAATTGTGAGAGGTGGGGGTGGGCAGGGGGCAGTTTGGTTGCCAGAAGCCACTCTCAAAATTCACCTTCCTTTTCTTGGCAAAAAGCAATCAGCTTTGTGGTCAAGACAATGACAGTTACTTACTGGCATGATTTGCAAGCCCCGGATTTATCTTTTCAAAGGGAAGGCCCCACATAAATCGAAGGAATAAACACTGTTCCCTAATGGATCTGCACATGCAAATCTCACGTCTGGTGCAAGGACTGAAGCTGAGAAAAGCACAGCCCCGGGCCAGGTAGGAATTTTAAACTGATAACCTTCTCAGAACAGCCAATTGGGTCAATAATCCCCCAGCAGCAGGTAACAAAAGGCTGGTTGATGAGTTGCAGACAGCACTCCCTGCCAGAGGCCCCTAATGGCCAGAGGTACATTCCCTGGTGTCTTCAGGCTTTTGTCCTAGAAAAACCTCTCCAGGCTCTGTGGGTTCCCTTCTGGCGCCAGCTCCCCTGGCAGGTGAGGGGGAGGGAGTGAGAGAGGAAGGGCGTCCCTCTCCAGTAGTCCCAGGAGAGTGCTCTGCCTGGAGGAGGGAGGAAAGCTGGGGAAGTGGTATATCTGACTCCGGCTTCTGCTTCCTGGCTTGGGAGCTGGGCCCCTTGGTAGTGGGCAAAGGGATGTCCCCAGAGGAGATGGAGAAGTTTTAGTAACCCCCTCTCGTTTCCCCAGGGCAGGCAGGACAGTGAGCTCTGGGTTCTTGGGACCCCTTACGGGTCTGCAAGAAAGGACCAGCTTTAAATCTTTTGGGCAAGAAAGACAGGCACCACACTCAGGAAAGTGGTGGTATGCACATATGGTGTTAGTACCCATTCTTGTGTCTCCTCTCCTTCCCACCAGTCCTTCCACACCCAGCACCCCAGCTTGTTCTCACCCCCCAGGTCTCAGCTTGGAGTCACCTCCTGTCTGAGGCACCTACATGAAGTTACTCCCTTCTCTTTCTTCTTTTCTTCTTTAATCTCTCGATTCCTTCTTACACTCAACCTGATTGATGATGTTTGCATACTTGTCTCCCCTAGACCTTAGGATCTGGAGGTCAGATCATGTCTACCTGGCTGGCCTGCTGGTTGGTGTACAGCAGCATCTGGCTGAAGTAATGAAGACATGAATACATGGGTCACATCCAGGATCCCTCTCCTACACATGGAGATCCCTTCCATGGTTCCAAAACGTCTCCTTACTCTTCAACATTCCCAGAGGGTTTTCTAGTGTCTGGTGCTCTGAAGCAGGACCAAGAGAATAAATGCTAATGTACATAACATTCACCATGTGCCAGGCACTCTAATAAGCACTTTTCATTTACTTGGCTAGACCTCACAACTGTGATGGAAGCATAATTCTTATAATCTCCATTTTACAGATTATGGAACTTAGTTTATGTGGCTTGCCTGAGATTGAACAGCCTGTAATTGGCAGGGGTGGGATTAGGATTCTGGGAGTCTATGTGCCAATCCCAGGCCTTGGTTACATTAGCGTCATCATTTTATAGCAGCCAATGGGGGCCTCCCCCCTAAGGGTCGACTTTGAAGGCTACGAGAGGCTCCATTGGATATACTGCTAAACTAGCAAGGAAATTTTTAGTAAAAATAAATATACCCATATGCTTGAAAGGGCTGGTTCCCACCTCTTTTTATAGGCTGTTGTAAGTCAGAAAGTCAAATAGCTTGAGTAGATCACTTCAGAAATCCCCTCCCCTCATACATGAATATTGAGAGAAAGGCAACAAAAATGAACATTAAGATGTAAAAGGCAAATGGCTTAACATATGCTTTTAATTTCCAGAAAGGATCTTGCTGATGCAAAAGAGCACCTGAAGGAGTTCAGCTGGTTGTGGGATCTCTCGTGCTGAGGGAGATTTGCATGGGGCTGGCTGCACCTATAGGCAGCGGTGGCTGGCAGAGGGCTCTCCTCCCACGAGTCTCAGACTGTCTTGCTGCAAAGAGGACCCAAGGCACAGGCCCCCTTTCCCAGAGGGACTCTCTAACAGGGTCTGGCATTTTACAATATCTGCAAAGCATTCACCTTTACTCTGTGGGGTTTTCCCAAGCAACCCTCTGACTGAAAAAATACGAATAAAAGACAGGAGCATGTTTTCCTTTTGGAAACTCGTGCCAATATGTGGGTGGCTCTGGGAGTGATCCTGCACTCTTCTTGGGATGCCGGTGGGAGTGAATGTGCCATGCGGGGGCCAGTGAGGAAGAGGGCTGGATGGGCAGGGAGATGATTTTATGGAGCGTCTTAAAAGTCAGAGAAGTTTAAATGTGGTCTTGAGTCTTAGGATGCCTTTGGAATTTTTTAAACTAAGGACTGCTCATTCACTTATTCATAATTTTAAAAAATGGCAGTCACAGGTGCTGCCATGATGCATAAGCCAAGTCCTGCTTTGTGTGATCTCTTCGACTGGTAGGGGGGACAGGTGTATAAGCAAACAACTGCAAACCAGCTGGACAAGTGTGCTGACAGAGGAATGTCCAAAGAGCTGCCCAAGCACAGGATGGAGAGCTCACCCTGGGAGAGGAGCTGGGGCCGAGCCCTCCAGGAAGGCTTCCCGGAGGGACCTCTGAGCTAGGTCTTAAGAGATAAATAGTTGTTCACTAGGTTGAGAGAGGATATAAGTGTGGGAGTAGATGGAGACGGAGGGCATTCAGGGTAGAAGAAAAAGCTTCAGTCAAAGCCAGATGTGGGAAATAGCAATGTACCTTTAAGGAATGCCAGTCTTGTAATATGGGATATTTCGGGGAGAGAGGTAGAGAAAGAGAGATTACGGTGATATTAAAAAGAAAAGAAAATTAAAAAAAAGAAGTTAGAAAAGCTTCTAGGAGCCTGATGGTGGAGGTCCTTCCCTATCTACGCTTCTCCATTGCTTTCCAAAGGAGCGCCAGTGCCCTGGCCTGGTGCACACCCTGGTTTGAAGGGGTCCTGCAGTCTGTGGTCTAGCACACTTATGGAATTCTTGGGTTAGGTAAAGACAAAGGTCTTTCTTACTTCCTGATTTTCAGAGTCTAATATACTCAGAGAGGTTTTGTTTGTTTGTTTGTGTTTAGCATAAAACATGGTGTTTTATTGTACAGGATAAAAGCATTTTTGTAAGATTCAATAAATCTTTGGGTAGTATATCAGGGTTTTCCAGAGAAGCGGAATTGAGGGATTTGAGGATACACGTGTGTGTGTGTATGTGTGTGTGTGTGTTGAGAGGGAGGGAGAGAGAGACAATTTAAGAAATTAACTTGTACAATTTTGGTGGCTGCCAAGTGTGAAATTTGCAGAACTGGCCAGTAGGCTAGAAATTCCAGAAAAAAAATTCTGTTAAAGTCTTGGGTCTAAGGACTGTCTGGAGACAAAATTTCTTTCTTTTCTGGGGACCTCAGTCTTTTCTCTTAAGGCCTTCAACTGATTGGACAAGGCCCACCCCTGATATGGAGGGTAATTTACTGAAATTCTACTGATTTAATGTTATCTCATAAAACAAACAACAACAACAAAAGACTTGCACAGCAATATCTGGACTGGTGTTTGAACAAACAACTGGGCACTGTAACCTAGCCAAGCTGACACATAAAATCGACCAACATAAATACCCATGAGGCACCAAACTTGCTCTGGACACCAGAGCCATAGCAATGAACTAAACAGGTGGGGTCCCTGCCACCATGGAGCTCACATTCTCCTAGAAGAGTCTGAATGTCACTTCCAGGGTAAGGGGGTGGGAGGTACAGGCTGAGGTCTGGGGGCCAGAGAAGAGGGTCTGCATTATAATCGCATGAAGGCCTGAGGTAAGGCTGTGAGGACTGGCGTGGGGGCACCGTGACAGAGTGGCAGGGGCTAGTCAAAGATCCGTTTTGGAGGGTAAATAAACAGTAATTCAAATCATAGGAAGGACACCAACTCTTCATTCTATAGAGAAGAAAACACAGGTCTTGAGAGGTGATGTGACAAGTTTAAGATCTCATGAAATGTGGTGAAATTCTTGATATAAGACATTTCTCAACAGGTTTGCACTGACATCCTAGATACCATGAATGACAGGTATGGGCCAAATTTAATCAATGGGAAAACATTTAAAAAAATACCCAACTGAGGATGCTTTGTTTGCCTACAACTAAACATAGTCTATTGTGAAAAATTAGGCTGAGAGCCGAGCTGAATGGTTCAAATGATGGTGTATAGAATAAAGTGCCCTTAATTTGAAAATGGTGGGGTGAAGGGTCAGGTCGCCTCCTTACTGGAATATGTGAGAACTTTGCCTCAGACAAGCCTGGAGTAGACCCCAAACATATGAGGTTGCAGACGAGTACATCCCGGCTGGTTCTCCTGACCACCCAGCCCCGCTGTGGGGGCAGAGGGAGAGCAGATGGTGGGCGGGAGTGGAGAGAGCCTGCAGTACAACCCCACCCTCAACGGGCACTGAGGGCTTCACCGCAGCTGGAAGTGGCAGGCCGGAGGCAGCCTCGCTTCCTCCTGAGCCCAGCTGTGCTAGGAGAGGCTTTAATGTCATTACTCTCAGCATTTGTTCTGATTACATTTTGGAAACGTTTTCTGTGGTAAACAGCACCGTTAGACTTATACATTCAAAAAATACTAGAGAGTGGACTGAACCTCTCATCTCACTCCAGGACAGCAGCTGCCAGATCAGAAGGACCACATGCCCAGGGCCCGCCAGACAGACAGACAGACATGTCTGGGTGTCCTTCATCTCCCTCCCAAAGCCTGGTGTGGGGTCAAATGTCTACTGTGGCTGTTGGGTGTGGTCCCAGGCCAAATGAGGCCTGGGGGCTGGGTTTATGCAGGTGGGAGTCCCAGCACCCCATTCAATGAGGTCAGCTGGGACCTGTCGCCCTTTCCTGGCAGGTCTTTCCTAGGTGATGCTGAGCTAGACTCTCCTTTCCCCACCCCCTTCATAAAGGCTCCTCTTCCCTGGGCTCACTAAGGCCCAGTCAAGCTGAGCAGCAATGAAATCAAAGGCAGCTTGTGATGAGGCACCAGTTGCAGGTATAGAGAATAGTTCCCTGACTATAGCATAGGATGCAGAGAGGGCAAGGAAGGCTTCAGAAAGCAAGTGGAAACCAAATTGAGCTCAGTGAGAACTCAGCCCCGTTTGATGCTTGGAATGACCACGATTGTTTATGGAGTGACTACAGGACTATGCTGAGCAGTTCGCATTATTTCATTCTTCGTGTTCAATGAGGGCGAGTAACACAGCTGTTTTGCCCATTGCTGGATCCCTGACATCCATCCAGAACAGTTTCTTGTTCAATAAATATTTGCCTAATACCCGAAAGGTTGGCATTATCATTTCTCTTTCCTGGTGAAGAATTTAGGTTGCGAGAGATGAAGGGACCTGCCAAAGCCGCAGGGATCGAGTCAGAACTCAAACCCAAGTCTTGTAGGCCTGGAGCTCTCACTCAGCCACTCCACTGCACGGGAACCCTGGGCTGTAAGGAGGGCAGAGCTCTGTACCGGCAGCCTGTAGCCTGGAATCAGTGCCGGGACAAACCTACTCTGGACTGTGGAAAATTAAATCAGAAGAGGTCAGCGTCATTCCTGCCCCCTTCTAGGAACTGCCCCTCATCACTGCAACTTCAGGGGCAATCCTCTCAGCTCCTTTCAGTCACTCCTGTGATACACAGTGGGCACAGAGCATAACATGCTACTTAATATGCTACTGTATAATATGCTACTTATACATATTGTTTGAATACGTGTTCTTTGCTTACATGTTCATTGTATCTTTTCTTGCATTTTTGTATTGCTATTTAACTTTTTTTTGAAATCCTCAACCAAGGATATGTTTATTGATTTTAGAGACAGAGGAAGGGGGAGAGAGAGAGAGAAAACATCCATGTGTGAGAAACCAATCAGTTGCCTCCTGTAGGCACCATGAACGGGGATCGAACCCACAACCTAGGTATGTGCCCTGACTGAGGATTGAACCCAAAACCTTTTGGTGTATAGGATGATACTCCAAGCAACAGAACCAATAGGCCAGGACTATTTAACTTTTTTTTTTGCATTTATATCTGGTTGCCCCAACTAGATTGTGAGGTCTCTGCTTTCAGGGTTATTGTCCATCTTATTCTTCCTGCTGTAGCCAGGCCAGGGTGGAGTACAAGACAAAGCTTTACTAAGCCTAGTGTGAGTGAAAAAGCTTATTATGAAATGCTCCATGGGCAGGTTCTCATGGTTAACCCAAGATCTCTTCCTCTTCTTTCTACTATTAGTTCTTTCAATTGGGGCATTTGTAGAACCCTACGAAAGAGGCTGAGCAGGACCAGAGGATGAGAAAAAGCCTGCTTCCTGTCCTCTGAGGGTGTACACAGAACAGGAGACCCAGATGTGATTACTAACAGCTATATCTCAACATAGAAGGCATTCCTTCCTTTAGAGAGGCACAGATAAAGGTTTGTACAGCGTGTCACAGGAGGGAGAGATTGTTCCCAGCTGTTGAGATCAGGGAAGATGGCTTCTGGGATGTTCACTGTCTTATGCCACTCACCCCCATCAAAGAGAGGTGACCTCCAAGGACTTCAAAGGATACTGCTAACTAAGTAGATAGCTGAGCAACCGGAGAGCCTAGCCTTGTTGGTGGCCCTTGGAGGACTTTCGTACTTACTGCAAAGTGGAATTCTGTTTCAAAGATTTGTTGACTACAGAGGCTCGGAAGGATGAGGGTGGGGAGACAACCCCCAACTTTGGTAACCAAGTCAGAGGGAATTGTGGAAAGAGAAGTTTTAGAAGGCTGTGAGCAGAAGCTAGACTGCAAGGATGCAAATTGGGAATGTATGATGAAGAATTGCAGTTAGTCATTTATTCAGCAAATGTTTGAGTGCCAACCAACTATCTGGCCGTTGCACAGCCAGATGCTGGGGACACAGAAGTACGCCAAACAGACGTGTTCCTACTCTTTGGAACTAGCAGCCTGTGAGTCCTCTTTCAAGAAGGTTGAAGTGCCATGAAGAGAACTAGGAGGGTAGCAGTGCAGAGTAATTGAGGGAAGGTTGTCTTTGTTGTGCTACTAAGATGAGAGGGACCAGGGCATGGTTCCAGGCTGAGAGGAGACACAGATGGAGAGTGTAGAAATGCCCAGGGGTGGCAGATACTTAAGAATGCTTAAATCACACCGGCACTGTGCTAAGCACATCTTGTAAATGATTTCATTGGATCCTGATGATAACCCTACAAGGCAGTTATTATCAAAGATGAGGAAACTGAGGTGCAAGGTCACAGAGCAAGTAGGAGGAATCAGGGGTGTGAAGCCTGCGAAAGCCAGGCTCACAGGAACATCACTGCTTTGAGGAAATGTGGTCAAGAAGATACTCAACTGAGTCTAAAACCCACCTCAGCTGGTTTACACTGCATTGTTGCACAGTCCTCTGGGCCAGTGTTTGCCTGAGCTTTTCACAGTTTTAAGCAGTGCAACATGAGGGTGGGGATCATACCCCCAACCCCCACCACTTCAGGCTGCTCTGAGTCCATCTGCAAAGCGTTCTGGTGCAGACCTGGGTGGCTCCCTCCCTGCCTCAAGCCCCGCACTGAGTTGTCCTTGGGTGTCATCCCGCTGTCGAGTGCCCAGCATCCATTTTCCCAGCCCATGCCTCTAGGTTCAGGCAGTCACTTTCTCCCCAGGCACCCCAGTTTAGGCTTTTAACTTAAATAAGTGCTTAGCACTAGAAGGTATGAAGTGATGGACAGAAGTGATGGACCGAAGTGAAGGTAGAAGTGATGACAAGTAACGTTTTGCATTCCTAAAGCAACCAGCCTGCATGGAATATCAAAAAAGTACAGGGTTGGTTGGACAAACCTAGATTTCAGCTCCCTTTCTGGTACCTAGAAGCAGTGTGACTCAGAACAAGTTACTCATTTTCTCTGAACGTGTTTCCTCACTTAAAAAATGGGATAACAAAACCTTCATACACTTTAGTGAGGATCAAACAAGATCATGCACATTACATGGTAAACGCCTTCTTCATAGTGTGTTTCCAATAGATGTTGGTTTCTTCCCACCTCAGATACGTTTTCATAAATCACTACCCTCAAAAGAGCCTGTGGGATTGGTTCCCTAATCCTTATTCCACACTGTGGGAAAGTCTCAAAGAAGGAAACAGGACCTGAAGCATCTTCTAGTCTGTCAGAAATCTGACTGGGTTTGCTTCTCAAGATAGAAAAACCTCCATCTTTCACACTGTCACAAAAGGCACGTGCACGCCAGAAGTATGACTTTAAGGTAAGCAAGATAAAAAAGCTGCCATTTGCAAGCACCAGTAAGAATGAATTTTTTAAAAGCCACCGCAGAGCCCTCTAATAGTGCTCATCGTCAGTGGCGTCACGGGTTGCCGGGCTGACCTTCAGGTAGGGCTCGTTTGTTAGACTAGGAGAAAGCCAAAACCTCCACAGGACGTTCTTCTAAGAGCAGCAACAGATGAAACCGTGATAATGCTCTCACCCACACGCCACCTGCTCCCATTCTGCAGATGGCCAGGGCAAGAGCAGGAGGAAGCATTCTGGGACGGAGCAACCCCGGACTTCCCAACCTACCGACAAAACCAGCCTCCAGTGAAGTCTGCACGACTCCTCGGAACTATCGTTCCGACAACCCCTTGGTCCCCTTCCACCTCCTAGTCTCGAAAAATGGAAAAGAGGTGGGTTTTAAAATATAAGTTTCAAAGCCACAGACAAGGCACTTGCTTAGTTAGCAATGAAGAAAAATGATTGTAGACCTACACCCCCATCAATGAGACCTGACGGTGTGTGATGTGATTTATCTAAAACAATCAGTTTAGCTCTAATAGAAGAGACCAGAGGGAAAAACGCTCTGTCTTCCCTACTTCCTTCGCCATAGACAAGGACATCATCTCTGTTTCAGATGACCAAAACATCTCACGTAGGGTCTAAAAATAATTTTTTCCGCTACAAAATGGATGCATTCTAAATGTCCTACTGAGGCTGGTACCAGAGAAGAAAAGTTTTTGACGTCCTAACGTTCAAAAGGCCAGAATCAGTCCACAGGGTAACTTGATTTAGCCCGTTAGTTTTCCAGCCTGCCAACTAAATGTGTGTTTAGTGCTTACATGGAGGTGCGGTGCACTAGAAGCAAACACCAAATAATATGTTTATATCTTCCACTTCCTAAATCAGGGGAATTATTTACTTCTTAAGAGGGAAAAGGCAGGATAATCTATTGGAACCCTAACTATTTCAGAAAAGTCATCTACCTTTGTCATTGTCCCTTCTCTCCCGTTCATTCTCTTCCCTCCCTCCCTCCTTCCCTTCCTCTATCTTTTCCTACCTCTTTAACTCTTGGGAAAAGTGAAAGGGTAGAACAGTTAGAGAATCTTCACCCTAAACTCACTTTACATGTCCAGAACTGTCCTCAGGTAAAGTTAGGAGATTGGCCCTATTGGCCTTACGTCCTTTTCCTGTCCTGCTCACGCTCGGCAAGACTGATTCTACTCACAGTCACCCTAGAAGACAAGGAAGCCACATTTTCCGGGCCTCTCCAGCCTAGCTGCTGCCAGAGAGCTGAGACATCAAAATTGTATCTGTGATCGCCTACTCGGTAATTAGGCAATTGCCAGTGCAAGTGGCCATTTGTACCCCCTGAATAGCATGCAAATGGCTGATTGTGGGTGCAATTCAACAGCACATGCTCCCTGGTATCTGCAGTTTTGCTTTTGAGCAAAGGGACGGACAACAGTGAAGCTGGCTCTGCCAGACTTCTCTCTCCCCTTTTCCTAACAACTGAGGACCACGCAAAGGAAGACGGTTTTGCTGTGCTGGGAGCAGGCAACAGAGTGGAAAATGCAGTCACACTGGGGCAATATCATCACCACAATTTTAAAAGTCAGTTTAGAGGCAGCTGCTAAGCAGCTGAGTTTTTAGGCTCCTTTTCAAAGCCAAGTAGAGATGAACAAGTGGACAGCCCTCGTTTGCTGGAAACATGTATTAGTGGTGCCACCTCCTGGCAGAGACGACCTCCTGGCGAAAGCTGAAAAAACATGGCATCCATTTTGTTTTGGCACCAGAAGGTTCAGAGCTGGAAGAAACCACAGGGCTTGTTTCAGTCAACTGCCCTCATTTCACAGGAGAGGAAACCGAGGTCTGGAAAAGTGACATATTATCAGTAGCAGAGCTGAGAGTTAGGGACGAAATTAGCCACATCTGTTGAAGCTTTAGTAAGGGCTGAGCCCTGTGCAAAGCACATGACATCCCCACAACAACTCTATGAGGAAGACACTATTCTCTCCCATTTTCCAGGTGAGCAAAGTGAGAGCCAGAGAGGCTCAAGTGACAGCTGATAAATGACTGAGCTCCCCACTACCCTTCTGGTGCAGTACTTCCCAGCCACATTTCAGACGCCTGGACAGAGATGAAGCCCAGGCTCCAGTGTATCTGGGAAAAAATGCTGCCTCTGAACGAACCACCTTGTTCTATTCACTGGGACTGAGAGCCTGAATGGAACAGGGCCCGTTCTGGGAAGCGGGGCTGGGGGAAGGGGGCCCCTGGGAGCAGTGGAACAAAATCTCGAGAAGGCCAGTGGTTCCTGAGAAGTCAATCAGTAAATAACACTCACCAACACCCTGTTCTCTCCATGAGCTTTTTCATAAGTGTTAGAACAGAATCTTATTTGGAAAATACGGTTCCTATGTGAAACTCAGTAGCAATTCAACAGATACTTGTTAAATGGCCTGTTCCACAGGGGAATTTGGAGATCATCCCCCTAAGCAGTGCTGCAGCCTGCCTTCTCTCCCTCTTACTCTTCTTCCTCTCCCAGCCCTTCACACATGAATTACCCCTCATTTCTTTTCTTTTTTTTAAATCCTCACCAGAGGACATGCCTTATTACTTTGGAGAGAGAGTAGCACAGAGGGAGAGAGACAGAGAGAGAAAGGTGGATGTGAGAGAGAAACATCAATCGGTTGCCTCTCACACACACCCTGACTGGGACAGAACCTGCACCTGCAACTCAGGCATATGAGCTGATTGGGAATTGAACTCAAGTCCTTTTGGTTTACTGGATGACACTCCAACCAACCAAGCCACACTGGCCAGGGCTTCCTCTCCAATTTTTTATTCAGCTTGACTATCACCAGGAAACTCACTGTTTTTAGAGGTGGCCAATTTTCAGTAAGTACTTATCATTAAAATTATTCTTGTTGCTGAATTAGTTTGTCATTTAATGACTGAACTTTCTGGTCCTAACATTGATCCCTTAGCCAACACAGAGCCTGTCTCATTCACCTTCTACATAATAGTGATTGAGTTTCCACTGAGCTCCTTCCTTTTATGTTAAATGTCCTTGGTTTCTTTCATAGTGTTTACAGAAGTCCTACCTTCTCTGAGTGCACTGTGTCCTCAGAACTCGATGGCATCTGGGCAGATTGGCTGTTGAGGAGCAGGACAACTCTTGTTTAAGCTCAGGAACCCCCAGGCCCAGGACTGCCGACCTCTTCATTTGCTACGTGAGAAGAACCCACCTGTAAAGCCAGCTCTCTGTTACTTGCAGCTGAACACTTTCCTAACTGATGTACACACCTGCTCTGTACCTGACTCTGTGCTGACGACTGTGCCGCTGCCATCTCTGGTCATTGGGAAAATTCACTGGCCATCCCTGCCTCAGTGTTCTCATCGGTCCAGTGAGGGATCTGGACCCAATTATCTCTGCGATCCTTTCGGTATCTGATGTCAGCTCTACTGGCATCACCATCAATAGTCCTGATGCCCACGTTGGACTTCAAAAACGGTGCTGGCTGGCATTTTCCTTCAATGGTTCCCAGTAACAACTGTATTTAATTTGCGTTTTGATATTTTCCTTCCTGGAACTACTTTTCATAATTGCAGAATCTGTTCCTGTTGAGTTGGAGAATTCTTGATATTCAAGGTCATCTCTTTCCTCCTTCCCCTTGTCAAACATTCCTCAGGCCAGTGCAGGGACAAGCACCCCCAGACACTGGCCTCTATCGCCTGGTGCTCAGGGAGAGAACTGGGAGGTGGGGTGAGGGCTGGGGTGTGGGCTGTTGCCCACTGGCCACCAAGCTCCGGGGGGAGAGACCACACAGAGAGTATGGACGTAAGAGGAGCCTGATGCAGCGCTGGCTACTGCCTAGTGCCCAGGCTGCTGTAGGCCTGTGTGTGTCCATCTGTGTAATGGTGAGGGCAGGAGGATGGGGAATGCTACCTGCTTAGCCTGCACTGTGAGGTTGGTCTGGCGAGTCGAGGATTTTTGAACACTGTGAAGAGGCTGTTTGTGTTAGGATCAATTTTAAGGTTCTGGTAGGTACTCTTCCCACGTGATGATAATTTTTACGACCAGGATTGTTATCATTATTTATTATGATTCAGATCTAGTAGATGTGGAAACTTGTCCTAACCCAACTATTTCCATGTGGTTAGAACACACATTTATTTGTACAGTCGCTACATTTATCAGAGTGGAGAATATACAGAGTTTAGAGCATCTAATTATTTTGGCACAGGAAGCGTTTACTCCATTCCTAAAGGGCCAGAGCACCCCTTTAAGGTAAGTGACAGTTGCCTGGCAATAGCTGTTAAACAGAACACTGTTTCTGACTGCTACTCTTAAATCTCTGAAAACCAGTGGAAGTGTTAAGACTGAAGCTCTAATTCTAGCTCAGCTTCGGGGCTAGGGCTGCCACCGCGTTCTCCGGTTCCCCTATAGATAATGGAGGCAGGACCAGCTCTGGTGGCTGCCACTGCGCGGTAATAACCATCAAAAGAGAGAAGAGACAAAACTATTTTAATTGCCTTGTAACCTCTCCTTAGCTGTGAAACAAGGTGGCTTTTACAACTGCCCCCCCAGAGAGACTAAACACTGGGCCAGGACTGTTTTGAATGGAAAGCTATAAAGTCCAAGCTTTTAAAAGGAGTGTTACTCTGTAATCACTGCAGCTATTTATAGAGCTTGCCCTGCTCCACAGGATTATGGCTGCACAGAGAACACTTCTTGGCAACTGCGTCCACCAGCTCACTTTGCAGAGATAGGAGATGAGGTCCTAGTGGGACTTGCATTTGGTGGAAGTCTGGGCCCTGTGATGCTCCCGTCACTCATACAAACTTTCCCAGGAAGGGTCCGGGGCTTGAACCCAGGCAGAGACTTCCCATGTGCCAAGCCAGGCAGGGAGGAAGGTGAGCAGGACAGCTGCTCCCTACCATCTTTCCATCTCTTATACACAAAAGTCTTGGAAGCTAGGATCTATGCCCTCAGAAAAATAAAATAAAATGCTTAGACAATTTTAAAAGTAGAACTTTTCTCCTAATGAAATTGAGCAGTTGTAGAGTTGTCTGGCTTTTAGCATTTAGGGACTATCTGGTGGACAATTAGCTTCCTGCACAGGCCCCTGAAATTCACACAATTTCTTATTCCCTCATTCTTCTTGAACATGAACTGAAATCCAAGGATCACCAGACAGTTGGTTCAAACTGAAACACGAAATTACAGTGAAAGAGCAAACAAATAAGAAAAATGGACTCCACAGGAAACAGAGGTAATTCAGGGAACAGGAAAGAACAAAAGAAATCTATAAATAATATCCTGGAGATATTCATGGGACTTCTGATCAAGATGGAGGTACAGGCAAACACGGCTCTCCTCCACATACAACCACATAAACTATGGAACAATTGACACTCAGAATTGTCAGAAGCTGAGTTGAATGGAAGTCCAACAACTATGAAACTAAAGAAACCACATCCATCTGGGTGGGAGACATGAGATGCAGAGATGCTGAACAGGCTGGTCCCACACCCATGTGAGGGGGATAAATATTCAGGAGGGATATTTTGGGAGCATGGAATCCCAGGCCTCCTGCCCAGGGTCCCAGTGCCAGGAAGATAAGTCCCCATAACTTCTGGCTGTAAAACCCAACGGGGTTGGTGTCATTGAAAGTAACTATTAGAACCCCAAGCAGCTCCTCTTAAAGGGGCCGCACACAGACTTACTAAGACCCTCTCTCTCTGAACTTCAGCACCTGCGTGGCAGCTTGAAAGGTACGAGTGACATATAGGGAGGAACTGAAGTGTCTGGCATTAGGGCAAGAGCTGTGAGACAGATTTCTCCTATACAGAAAAGCAGGCAGAGGGCCATTGTTCCTTTTCTGAGCCCACCACACCCACAGAGCCACAGAGCTGGCAGGTGGGGGCCACATCTGAGACTCCATCAACCTGGGTAACTTGGTTGACTCTGCCCTGAAGAATTCCTGAGGCTGGTCCCATCCAATTTATAGGCACACCCAAGCTGTGAACAGGAGCATTTCCATATGAATGGTCTCAGCTAAGACTACACCTCTTCCTAAATCCTCTCAAATAAGCAACAACTGGCCTCAGTGAACTTCCAGCCCTTGTACCTCTGGCTAGGCGGCCCCAGACCCATCAATAACAGCAGCCAGCCTAGATTCACAGCTTGGTTTTGCAGAGGAATCTCCAAGCCCAGCACACATAGCAGCCTTCTCAGACTGCTTTATAGCTCAGGCAGAACCTAGGAGGGGGCTGAACTTGGCCTGCACCACCCAGGAAACCCCAGGCCAGTGCACGGAGAGGACAGCTATAGACAATGTTGGAGCACCACCACCCTGCCCCTGCCCAGAATTCAACCTGTAACAGTAAAATCTCTCTTCAGTTTCTGGATTATCTTTTCTGTATTTCTTTTGTACAAAGGAACAAATACACGTATATCGTATTTCTTCTTTCTTCCATGTAGGACTGTTCTTTTGCCTGTTATTTTTTTGTTTCACTTCACAGTATATCCTGAAAATCACTCCATGTCAGTTTTTTAGAGACCTTCCTCATTCTTTTATGGAGCTGCTTGTAATCCATTCTATATGAGCCATAGTTCCTTCAATCAATCTCCTATGAGCAAGCATTTAGATTGCTGCAATGAATAAGCATATGCATGTATATTTTCACATTGTTAGGTCTGGATCTGCAGGGTAGATTTCCTAGGAGTGTCATTGCTGGTCCAGTTGCGTGAGTAGTTCTGTTAGATGCCGCTGAATTCTCTTTGCAGTTTGCATTCCCACCAGCAATGTATGAGAATGTCCGTTTTTCTACAAAATGTATTGTTGTGTTTTTAATTTTGGTCCGTATCAGAGGTGAGAAAGTATCTCAGTGTTAACTTGTATTTCTCTAGTTATGAGTGAATCTGAACATTTTTTTCATATATTTGAGACATATATTCCCATTTCTCTCTCGGATTGTGGGCCATCTGCCTTTTAATTATTTTTTAACATTTTAAAGATTTAGTTCATATACCATAAAATTCACCCTTTTCAAAAATACAACTCAATGGGTTTAGTATATTCACAGACTTCTGCAAATATCAACACAATCTAATTTTAGAAACTTCATCAACCCCCCAAAAACAAAACCTTGTATCCATCCCTATAGTTTCCCAATCCCCAGCCCTGGGCATCCTCTAACCAACTGTATGTCCTTATATGGATCTTCCTGTTTTAGCCATTTACTATAAATAGAATCATACAACAGTGGTCCTTTGTGACTGGCTTCCTTCACTTAGCATAATGTTTTTAAGTTTCATTTATGTTGTAGAATGCCTCAACACTTCATTCTTTCCATTGAATAATATTCCACTGTGTGAATACACTGCATTTTGTTTATCCATTCATTAGGTCAGCGATTTTCAACGGTGTGCCACAAGAATATTTAAAACATGCAACAGTCAGGGGCACTGACTTCTTTTCCCTTAGATCGTCAAATTAAAAAATGACAATAGTCAACACGACAATAGCTGTCCAGTGTGAACGAATCAAAACTGTACCTATTTTTTGGTCAGACTGGTAAAAAAATATATTGTTGGTGTGTCACATATTCCAGTAATTAGTTCATGTGTGCCATAAGATTAAAAAAGAAGTTGAAAATCGCTGCATTAGGTAATGGACATTTGGGATGTTTCTACTTTTTGGCTTTTTGAATAGGACCACTTATCAAAATGCCCATCTTTGCCCTATTTTTGATGCCACCTTTAATGTCTACTAAATTTCCATGTGTACTTGGGTCTATTCCTGGGCTTTCTATTCTATTGAACCAGCAGTTTGTTTATTCACTTGGTACCACCACACTTTTAAGTACCGAGGATTTATAGTATATTTTAATGTCTTGTAGGGCTAGTCATTTCTTGTCATTCAAGTGTTTTCCTGCTATTTTTGCATTTGTTTTTTCATGTGAACTTTATTTTCAATCAACTTGTCTAAAAAAGCTTTTCTGTAGTCCACTAAATTTTAAAATTAACTTAGGGAAAACAGCATTTTTATAGTGTTCAGTCGTGCTATGTAAAGAACAGGAGGCATCTCTCCATCTGTTCAAGGATGCTCCTGTCAAGAGTGTCAAACTATATTTTAAAATTGCTTTTCAATTATTTTAGGAGTTTTTAGGAGTGTGATAACATGCAAATGGAGACAACATCCTATGCAGGACAAAGACTAATTTCTTAAATGCTAGTATGACTCACATAGTAAGGGATGTTTTTAAAAACTGTAGCCCGATTGACCAACGCCTTTGATGAAATTTTATCAATGTCAGCTGCAGAGAGATGCTTTGGGCAGCCAGGAAATACCAGAAATACAGGTTTATTTTCTTTCTTGGATCTTCCTCTCAGGGTGCTGCAGGGAGCCAGATCCTTCCCACCTAAACCGTAACATTTCTTGAGAAGATAAACAGCTTTTCCCCTGTTGAAGATGGGGAGAGGGAGGCTGATATAACCAATGGAGCCAACGAGCTGAGACAAAAAACTTTTAGATCAGAGAAAAAAAAAGAAAGTAAGTGTGTAAGGGTTTGTAGCCAGGACAGTAAAGCCCATGTAATAAAATAGTTGGCATGTTGCACAGAATCCACACTTACACACCCACCCTTTCCACCCTCACACATACACACAGAGAGTGGAGCATGACAGAAGAACCAACTGAGACACAAAGGTCTGAGAACACAGACCCCGACTCAGCCACCCAGCCAGGGCAGTCAGAGCAAGCCCCCTCTGTGAGTGAGGTGGGGTGTTTGAAGCCAAAAGTAACTTGTAATCAGCTGTAAAGTTTAGCTATTTAGAAAATTTTACCCATTTCGACACTTGTTATCTTGAGAAAATTGTTTGCTACAATTCCAGTTTAAGAAGCTAATCAGGTTTCGTGAAAAATGTAAATCTTGTTAACTCCTACTACCTATCAGTCCCTGGATCAGGGATGGAGGGCCTGCATTTAGCTTGTCCACACCCTGCGTCTGGAGAGAGGAAGGGGCCTGGTTCTGTGACTGATACTCCCAATGGAGGGGCTGTGTCCAGGCCTCACCTGCAGATCAGGCATAGTGAGACCCAGGTGAGTTCCTTAGACCTGATCCACTGTCCTCAGGTTGTATAAAGCCGGGGTCAGGAGACCACCCATGGAGGCTGACCTCCCTTCTAGGTCCAGGGCTGCCCCTAATTTCCTCTGTGACCAAAGCAAACCCTTGCTGGGTCTCATTTTACCTTTCCGATCTGTCAAATGAGAATAATGGCACGTGCCCTGCCTACCTCACTGGCACCGAGTAAAATGAGACAGTAAATGTGAAGACGCATTAAAGAGAATGAAAAGTGCTGTCCGAGGCAGGGACGTGCTGGAGTGGTTCAGTGAGCTCTGTGTCCCAGTGGAGTAGGGTCCTGACTAGGAAGGCTGGGAACAGTTAGGTAGCTTGCAAACGTATTCGTCATGGATTTAAAAAATACCCACTCACTCAGTGGCTGAGTCACCATCACAACCACCGTTGTATGTATGTTAGATCATTTTGAAAGAGCTGAGAAATCTGTGTTCCATAAGCTGAACAGAAGTCCAAGCTCCCGGCAGACAGATGAGGCTGAAGCTATCCCCACACTGCAGGCAGGGGAAGCCGAGAAGATGGAGAAAGAGGTTGAGTCAGAAGGAAAAATTACTGTCCTCTGGAAAAGATTCTGTGGAATCAGAGTAGGAGCATCTATTGTATTTAACTAGGGAATTAATACAACGAAAGAAAGACTCCCATTTCCATTTGGTCCTTTCCCTGTACGCGTACCTGCCCTCCGAGTTCATGCCCACAAACAGTCAGCACCTCCTGAGCAGCTCAGTACTGGGAAATACAATACTTCGTAGAGATTTGTGAGACGCTCCGCCTACACAACAGTCTCTAGCGAAATCCCACTCAGGTGAAAGCCAAGCGGGGCCCAGGCTGCAGAGGACTTGCCCGCTGCCCACGCCCACACCAGGAACTCTGCTGTGCCATTTCTCTCGGATTGAGAAGAATCTCAGGTAAACAGGGGCCCGGAGACAACAGTGAGGCTGGGAATTCAGCCTCTTTGGACCTCAACCTCCCATTTCTGGGCACTTCCAACCTAGGGAGGGTGTCCTTTTCCTAACCTCTACCAGGGCTGACAGGTCTCACCTTAGTCACCTGCACTTTACTGTGAATACACTTGGGGTCAGGTGACTTCTTCCTTCGTGTATTTTAGCTTTGGTCATTTAAGTATGGAAGTGTGAGAGGTCAAATAGCTCTTAAGAGAGTTACGTCATCAGCAAATAGGTGTGTGTGGCTCTCGCACACTGCTGTTGGGAGGCCAGCCCCGAGAGAAAACAAAATTTAGTCGTTTGGAGCACTTTGGGATCACTGAGGGCACTAAGGTAGAGAGGAGCGGCTTTCTTCCTCCCCCTGGGCTTGCCCCTTACCTGCTCTCTCTCCTGGAGCTGCCAAGATGTCCGTCCTTCAGGTGGCTCCTCGTGACGGCAGAGCCTTGGTCCCACCCCCAAGAAACAGCCTGCTCCTCGGCCCCCTAACTCATCCCCAGGCTCTACCTCCTCTTCCCCAAGATCCCCCAAGATCCCAGGGCCCATCCTCCTCCTGCTTCTCCCTCTCTGGGCTCCTGTCCTGTTTCAGTTTCTCCACCCACCCACGCTTCTTCCTGCAGGTAACAGCTGTTTGCCATCCGCAAAGTGACCCACGTGTGCGGACTGGGGGGGCACCTGGATGCCATAGTGAAGAAGAGGGGGCCGATTCACAGTGGGCACAGGCAGGGTCTGGGGTGGGATCAAGCCCAGTGGAATGTGGCCTGGTCCAGGGGAAGTGGGAGTGGGAGCCCTGGTCAGCAGCAGACACCAGGCTCAGGTGTGACACACAGGTGTGGAGGGGCAAAGGGAGGTCAGCAACCAGTGGAGGAAACTGTCGGCAATTACAGGTCTTGGAGTACTTAATAAAGGTGGGAGGGGGGACCTAAACACTTGGTTTTGTCTAGAAAAACACTTCCAATTATCCTGTTTATAATATCTCCCCAATCGGCACTTACTCAATTAAACACAAAGTATCATAAAGTCAGCTCCTCAGAAGTGACGTTTGATCATTCAAAGCAGTTCTCTTAGTTTGCTGCACATGTCATACGGTCTCACAGGCTCACAACTATTTGCTGATAACCTCCAAATCTCTGCCCATCTTGAGATCCACAACTGCCACCAGATGATTCCCCTTTGATGTCACCATGTGCAGAGTCAGCGGTCCTCCCATCTCAGTCCCAGCGGCAGCACGGGCACCCAGCCTGGGCCTGGGGGTCACAGGAGGGGCAGCCTGGGCTCCCGTCTGCGCCCTTCCTGCCCCTCCCTACCCAACAGCAGGGGCAGGTTCGATCTCCCCTGCTCTTTCCACAGCACGTCTCCACCCTGGGTTCAGTTGCTACCACCCCTCACCTGCATCGCCAGAATGCCCTACAACTAGCACCTGCCCCCAGTCTTGCCACCCCTAAACAGGTACGAGCTCCCTAAAGTTCATTGTAGTCGTACATTTTTTGGCTTCTGACTTTTGAATTGCTCCCATTGATCAGATTCCATAGCATCGAATGCAAGACCTTTCATGATCAACCCTCTGCTGTTTCTCCAGCCCCACATAATCACTGCTATTTCACCCGATGGGGGTAACTCGTAATTATCTCTGGCGAGTCTCTTGTTTTATTTCACTCTTTCTCTTCCATGGGCCACACGCACTGCAGAAAATTAGAGGGCTGGTTCCAGTTCAAAGCCTTTAGCTGGACTGACTCTCAGCCAGAAGCTCCCCATCTGCACTCTATTAGCCTCCTGATCGCATTTTGTTATTCTCTTTGCACCAGAAAAAACAAACAGATGTCTCTCCCACAGTCTGCCTTCCCCCCGGTGTCAGAGAGGTTCTCTCCCAGGTGACCCCCGCGACCCCATGGAGTTCCTTCCTCTGCAGTGGCCTTAGCCTCCTGGTTGCCCAGCCTCATTGTCGCTCTCCTGTTTCTGGCTGTTTCTGATAAACCGCCCGTTTCCTGGCCACCCCGCCTGCTCTGGTGATGATCTGCCAAGGTCCCAGATCCAGTGCTTCACACGGGGTGTACGTGCCAGCGATTCCCATGCGGTTGCTTCTGCTGCAGCTCCTGTGACTTCAGTATCACACTGCTGGGGATGAGCTCACTCAGCAGGAGAGCAGGTCTTGGGTGTGACCTGGAGAGTTAGCCTCCCTCCCCGTAGTAGTGGGCGTCAGATCTCCCCCAAGCCATGCCTAGGAAACTCAGACTCTAGGTGGAAACAGTGTGCTTACACTGTAAACACAGCTCCCCTTTCAACGCCACCCTTAAGCTCCTAAATGTAAGATGTGGAATCGCCACAGAGGAACTGTCTAGAATGTTGTTCCACTTCCAACATTTAGCACTCCTTGGGGAACATCTCCCAAGTCTCCGGAGTTGCCTGGAGGAAGCAAACTCACTTAGCACATCCCCTGGTGAGCGCCTTCTGACGGCTTCCCAGTTCCCTTCTGCTGTGACCTAGGCCCACTGGTTCCAGTGCTGTGGCTATTTCAAACGTGGCCAGTCTGAACTGAGATGGGCTGTAAACACAAAATGCAAACTGCATTTCAAAGACAGTACCACCTGTCTTTGAAATGAGGGAAAACCACCTCATTAACAACGTTATACTGATTACACGCTGAAATGGTAATATTTTAGATACATTAGGTTAAATAAAATGTATTATTACCAGTACATTTATGTATCTCTTACTTTTTAAAATGTGCTAGCAGAAAATTTAAAATTACAGGTGTCACCTACATTATATCTCCACTGGGCAGCGCTAGCCTAGACCTGGGCTCAGGGTGGGGCTTTAAGTACATCTTCATACAGCTTCCAAAGGCTGGTGGTAGGTGCTGCACGTTCCTCTTTCCTGCCCCTGGCAATGCTCAAATTAGTACTGAGAGATCTTGTGATAATCCCTAATTCCCATCCGCACTGTCTCCGGAAGGCAATGGGACGAGTATGTACATTGAGTCTCTGGGGTAACCAGGGATATTGAGTCCTGGTAGTGACTGAGTTATAGAGCCTTCTTTTTCCCCTGTCTCAACCCTCTTTGGAAACGAGGATGAAACGTGACTGAATTCCTCACAGCTTAAAGCCCCACAACACGGACATGTAGCCACAAGCAATACACCACTATGACCATCGGCAACACTGAAGAGGGAAACCCAGCTGACTACTAATCCATCACTAAGCACTTGGTCATCCCGCTGGAGGACCAGACCCTGAGCTACTCCACTGTCGTCAAGTCGGGAAGAGTATTTATGCTGCATTTGGCCTAATGCCCAGTGACTGAGTACTAACAAAGTCATTAATCTAGATCGTGTTTTCAAGTCCAGCATCAATGAAAATCTGCTTTAAATGGACGTTATCCTTGCTCACTGTGGTCATTACCTCTTATTGATATGAGAGAATACACTCGAGTTTCTCACTTATAAAATATGTTACAGAAAAGCCACTCACAGGAAGGCATGATTTTTGCCTTGCTAATAATTGATTTTTTTCTTGAGAAATTAAATGAGAACCTGAATGGCGAGTGGAGTATGTTCATGAAGCCACAGTTACGACGTTCATCTCTGGTTACCTTTCCGAAGAGAA
Source organism: Sturnira hondurensis (assembly GCF_014824575.4). Lineage (NCBI taxonomy): Eukaryota > Metazoa > Chordata > Mammalia > Chiroptera > Phyllostomidae > Sturnira > Sturnira hondurensis. The sequence goes on from NW_028080827.1 coordinate 10,042,955, forward strand.
AACCTCTGCTCCAGACCTGTGTGATGGCCCGGGACCTCCCCGTGACTGTGGCCTTGGGAAGCCTCCTCTCCCTTCCTGGAGGTTCAAAGTCGGCAAAGGGCCAGCAACTCTGGGCTGCGAACAGCTTTCTTCCCTTCTTGGCTCTCTTTTGATTTGCACCCATGTCACTACCCAGAACATGATTTTATTGGAAAATGAAAAGAGCAGCTTTGACCTTTAGTTTCTGTTTAAATAAGGACTCTCCTAAGGATGAGTTGAATCTAATTTGTCAGTTCTGGAACCTGATGCCACTGAGAAAAATGCAAACCAGCGGCTCCCCTGAGAGTGGTGACTTGTGAACGCACAGCAGCTGAGGTTGAATCCTACCAGCTGAAATTAGCATTCATTTTTAAAAAAACTTTTATTTTATTTTATTTTCAGAGAGGGGGCAGGGAGGGAGAAAGAGAAAAACATCAATGAGCAAGAGAAACATCCATCAGTTACCTCTTGCCCACCCCAAGCCAGGACCCAGCCCACAACCCAGGGATGTGCCCTGACCAGAATCAAACTGGTGACCTTTTGGTTCATAGGCCAGCACCCAGTCCACTGAGCCACACCAACCAGGGCAACAGTGGAATTAATTTATCTGGCCTTTCATTGGCTAAGACTTAAGTGTGCACTCTAAAATTTAATATATTTTTAAGTGTTTTTCAAGCTGAATCTCCATAATGCGTTGCTATCCTTTACACTGTGTGGGAAGCAGAGTTTCTAGGAATTGTCCCCAAGGGCTCTAGCCCCTAATCCCTGCAACCTATGAATGTGCTAAGACCTCACTCCCCTATAATTGCTATGCCTATGGAACAGTGGACCTTCAAAGGGGGAGATTGTCCCTGTGGGCCTGATCTATTCCAGCGAGTTTTGAAAACTAGGTACTTTCTGTGGGCAGCAGAGCACACGGAAGGGGACTTGGGGGAGAACCTGCGCGTAAGGACTCGACATCCCGTGGCCGGAAGATAGAGGGGGCCAAGTGATGAGGATGGTGGGTGGCATCTGGAAGTTTAGAGTGGCACCCAGATGACGGCCAGCAAGAGCATGGGAACCTCAGCCCCAAAAGACTGGACTCTGTCAAGAACCTGAAGGACCATGGGAGCAGGTAAGAGCCCAACTGACTGGCAGCTTGGCTTCGGCCATGTGAGACTCCAAGCAGAGAACCCAGCTGATCCCATGCAGACCTCTGACCTACTGAACTGTGTGGTAAAAAATGGGTGTTAACAGCTAAGCTCAGGGTACGCAGTTTGTTACGCAGCAAACAGAAAACAAACACACCTTGATAATTTGTTGGATTCCACAGTTCTTGTTGTTGCTGTAGTTCATAATCCACTATTTGTGAGCCATGTGGCCTCAGGTGAATTACTTGCCCTTCTTGAGCCTGTAAAACCTGCTTCACTGAGTTTTCATGAAGATTAAATGGGATACACTTAAATGTTTACTGCAGACCTGGGCTCTCAGCAGGATCTCCATCAAGCTCCTTCTCTGCATGTGTATTTATGCAGTCCCCAATGCCTCCCTAATTACAGAACTTCCTGCATAGCGTACAGCACTGGGGATACGGTAGGTGCTCAATCCATGTGCACTGAATGAACTGTACACAGAAACAGCATTCATCATATATTCCACATGTTTATGTGTTGGTAAATGAACATATTAAAAAGATGTGCACAGAGTAGTCTCTACTTTCAAGCTGCCCAAAAGCGAGTAGGAGACAATATTAAGCAAAGAATTGCAGTACAATGCCATTCATGCTAGTCTGTCAGACAGCTCCCTTTCAGTGGTTTGGAAGGAGGAATGACTTCTCAAGTGGTGGTGAGGGGGGGGGAAGCACCACGCGCAGGGCAAGCCAAACAGCCTGCAGTGACTAGAGGCCTGAGGCGGGGATGGTTTGGGTGGAGTGAGGGTATGATAGCAGGGGGAACTCACACAGTTGGCTGAGGACAGGCTGCATTTCATGTCAGCAGGTCCAGGCTTCATGTTTCTGGCTCTGAGGAGCTCCCAGAGGTGTTTTTTGGCTGTAGAATACCGGATCAGATTTGTGGACCAGGAAGGAAGCACGGGTATGGGACGGAGGGACTGCACGGAGAGCCTGCCAGAGGAGACTGGCAGGACCCAAAAAGGGAGCTCATGTAGTGACGATCTTTAACTTTCAAAGTACACAAAAACCCACTGCATCTCTTCCTTCTTAGTAAGGTCCTGAGATCCTAACACTTAGTTTAATGTCCTTATAAAAGGAATGTGTCTGTATAAAAGGACAGAGAGGCAGGGACTTCCTGCATGGCGATGCCTGGTGTGGGCTAGGCGGTGCTCCAGCAGGTGAGCACCAGACGGGTGGAAGCAGAGGGCAGTGGCCTGAGTCCTAAGGATTTTCTGGATTTTAGCAGAAGGAGAAGGCTGAAACGGCTCCTCCCAGGACTGGCTTGGGAAACCTCCAGGTGCCTAGGGCGAGGGAGGAAGAAATACTCAGTTCTGAATGAACACTTGGAACTCTTTTTCTCAGAGAAATAATGTGATAAACACTGGTTAGGTTAGAGCCTGGCCTCTTCAATGGCCAGTGGCAATGCCCGAAATCCAGTCCATTTGTAACTTTATTATTTTGTTCTGGATATTTATTTCACTAACCACCAGACTTTGGAACATTACCTGTCTGTAAAATGGAGATTATCCATGGTTAACAGTATATAATGTATAATGGCATTGTTCATTAGGTATAAATTCAGAATTGGCCTTGGCTGGAGTGGCTCAGTGGACTGAGTGCCAGCCTATGAACCAAAGGGTCACTGGTTCGATCCCCAGTCAGGGCACATTCCTGGGTTCCGGGCCAGGTCTCCAATAGGAGGCACTTGAGAGGCAACCACATATTAATGTTTCTCTCCCTCCCTTCCCCTCTTTCCAAAAATAAATAAAATCTTTAAAAAAACCAATTCAGAATTGTCTTGAGAATTCCATACGTTGCTGTGAAGGACTATGTCAGAAGATCTCACAACACTGGCTTGGAGACATTTCTATTTAAAATGAATCACAGTTATGGGGTTTTTTTTGGTTTTAAATTAGAATAGAACTTTATTTGTGGCATCAAGATTTTTAAAAATGATTTTATACTTTAAAATATTTGATAAATTTTAATTCACTAATCTTGAAATATATTTACCATATCAGATTTTTAAAAACAAGGACAAATGGCTTGGAATCAGCACAAACTGTGTTAAACTTGAAAATTACATGAAATAATGTCAGCATTACAAATAAAAAATGAAAACAAATACCATTTAAATTTGAGTTAGGATGAAATGCATTTGTAATACAATTTTATATCTGTTAAAATTTGTTTGATTACAGAGAAAATATAGGCTAAAACTATGTGCTTATACTTTCTAGAAAAAATATGATGTCCTTGCTTTAAGAAAATGACCCTACTTACTCTCCAGCCATAGAATGCATTTGAGATACTTTTCTGACTGGGGTGAGGGGCTGTGTTGCTTGATGCTGGTTCCTTCCTGCCGGTCAGCCCCCTGCCGGCAGATGGAGGGCATGGCGGTCTGTGGCGGGCGGGCGGCCGGTGGGAGTGAGTCTGGTCTCATCAACACCCTGATTTATCTGCGTCACAGGATCATCCAGATGAGATATCAGTCAGATGAAATGGAAGCTTTACATTTTCTCAAGCTCTGGTATCTGCTATGGTGTTTTACATAAGTGATATTTAAACAGTCATGTGATAAAATCCTGTTTTAACAAAAATAGTTTTCACATTCAGTTCTACATAGGAGGACATTCCCAAATGCACTGGCCCATGTTAATTACTTTGCTGACGTGGAGAAAATGGATTCTGGTGGTAAGATCCATGTCTAGCTAAAAATCTGCATGTGTCTAGTTAAACATGTATGTGTGTATGTATTCAGTATCAGAGATGTTCCTACTTCCTTGCCTATTAGCAGGCATGTTATTTTTAAATAAAGAGATTCCTCTTTGGGAGTATAGTTAGTGTCCACACCTGATTTGACAAAAATCTGATGGTCAGCACGAAGCATATTCGGATTGTATGACAGTTTACAAAACACCTCTCTGAAACAACAATCTTACGCAACAATGAGAGTGGGCGTGATGATTCTCATTTGACAGATGATAAAAGCGGAGCCCAGAGAGGCTGAATAAGTCACTTCAGTTCCAACAGCAGGGAAGTGATAAAATTAGGGCTACACCTGGAGGTCTCGCCCGAACACTGGTTAGCATTACAAATGCTAAAAACACAAGGTGTGTCATTTTTTGAGTCACTTCTGCTAAGTCAAGCTGTTTGGAAAGTGGTTTTGCTACTGTCACGTGTGAGGTCTCTGCCGGTGTGCCAATACCGCACCGACTGAAACTGACAGCCGGAAGCACTTTTTATAGTTCTCAGAGTATATACGCACGTATGTAGGAGGATTTATAACATTTATATAATATTTACAATTATTCCTAAATCCTCAGGATACCATATGGAGAAACAGGTTTAACTTTCCACAAGAGCAGTTTCTCTACAATCCCTCCGAAACAGGTATGAAACATACCAACACAGTCTGGGCATGCGCTTTGACGGGTACGCTGAAACACTTTCCCCTTCACCTCATTCCGCTCGCCCCTCCTACCCCAATTGTTTAAAAACTCACGTACACACTTGTCAGTTCCTTGAGGAAGAGAACTGAGCTCGATTTTGGGAAGCTGACGCTCTCACCCCAGGGCCCAGCTCAGTGCTCTGTGCCCAGCAGGCACTCCATAAACGTTTGTTGAATCCATGTACCTGGTTTTCATGTTCTTCTATTTGATTAAAGTAAAATTCTATCTTGTAGCAGTTTGCTAAAGAGTTTTGGGTTTGTAGTAAAACATCATCCTTTTCATAGTAAACAGTATTTTTTAAAAGCATCAGAAATGTGATAATAAATTTAATACAAATTATGCATTATAACTATTCTTTGGTTATTTTTTAACAAATTATTTGGTGTTTTGACTAAAGTGACATACTAAAAATATAAAAAGGCAACTACAGAAATTAGCATAATGTGTAAACATAATAAACTCTGTAAACATATAGTTACTACGTAGTTGTGCAAGTGTAAAGAATGACTAGTAAAGGCCAGTACTATATACTTAACTTAGTTCTTTGAGGCATACTTAGAAATACTGCTTTGTGGTGCTTTAGTTTAATGTTGGGACAGGAATTCTTTTAACTGAACTACAACATGAGAGAGTGAAGACTACAGCAACGAACCACGAGGATACGAGGCTATGCAGGCAAGAGGGCGGCATTCGCATTTTTCACCCTTTGCAAATCTGAATTTGCTTCCCGTGTCTTATATACCAGTTTGTTCAGTAAAACCACATACTAACAGAAACCAAGTACTTTTTAAATGAAGAAGTAAACAATTTTTTTGCCAGTGAGTCAGCTGACTAAAAATATAGCTAACACACTTTCCAAGATTTTTCCAAAATTCTGGGCAGTAAGGTGCATAGGCAGGTCTACAGAGTAATAAACAGCTGCAGGCAGCGCTAAATATAGTGTCGTTTACTGGATATTAAAGTCTCCTTTTCCAAATCTCAGTTTTCCTTTTCAGAAAGCATAAGCTTTTCACACATGACACTTATCACAAATATTTCACAGTTATAATTTCAGTAGTTTAAGAAAAAACTGCCTGGCAAACACCGGAAAAGAGGTAAATATTAAGGACACAACTCACTATCTCAGGCACAAAGGACGTACGTAGGTCCTGGAGTGTGAACTCTAATGATAGAAGGAAACACTGTGTAAATGCAACATATTATTTTAAAGTGGATGAAGTACTGGTAAAGTTGTCACACTATTGCTTCTAATGCTTTTGTATGATTTTCTCCAATATCTGGGAAGAATCGATGGCTAAGTGTTAGTAGTTCCCTGGAAAATCTTGAGTCAAGAATTTGCTTATAAGAAAAAGTGGCAGCAACACACTGCAGATTGTTATTTGCAATCTAATCGACCCCATCAAAGCCCTGAGTGTTCTCAATTGCCATCTGAAGTTTATCCCATAATTCCTCAAATGATTCATAGGGTGGCAGATCCAAGCGATTAAAGCTGAAAAACAGAGAGGAACTGGTTAAGATAGACACGGACAAAGCAAGTGTCCCCACAGCGAGCACAGTAAGGCGGTCATTGGTGATGACCCACTAACAGATGTTTAATCACCAGGGCAGAAGGAGATACAGGATTGCATTCTAGGCATGGGCTCTCCCCATTACTGCACGGTGAAGTCCTCCTGTCCAGACCTTCAAATGTCTGGGTTCCTCTGTCATTTCAAACCCCGAAAAGGAACATTCTAGCCCCTCTTGGCACTACCCATCATTTATGCGATGGAGGCAACGTATGATCAACAGTTGAGCTGAGCCTCTCCTGAACTCCAAGCCCAGGCCTACCTGGTAAAGCAACACCTGCTCTTGGGTTGGTGTTGCCGCATCCTCCTGTCCCTCCTTCTCCCTCCCCTCCCCCTCCTCTTCCATAGCTGCCACTAACATAGCACAGAGGGGACTAGGTCTTCTGTAGCAAGAGGAGATTTGCTCTCTGAGACCTTTTTGTCTCAGGGTCTAAGAAACTGCTTACCATGTGTGGGCTCTTGGCAGCTTTTCAGGGGTGCCCCACTGCTCAACTGTAAAAGACTGTGGTCCGTTTGAGCCTATGAGGAAGAAGAGTTGCTTTGGTTTTATCTGTTCTTAACAGGAAACCCTAGGCATTTCACGACCCACTTTTTCTACTGTAGAACTTAAACATACAGAGAACTAATTTAGTTTCTTTAAACTCCAAAGAAACGGAGGCTGTCTTGTGCTTGGCGACTCTACTGTGCAGCCGTGAGGACTCCTCTCCCACTAAATCGGTCTGTCCCTGGGGTGGGATGTGTCAAGGCGCTTTGGCCGCCTCGAAGCCCTGCACTTCTGACCACCACCTCCTTCATAGGAGCACAGAGAAAATGAGTGTTTTCTGTCTTGCTTGTGTTATGCTGAAAACAGCTTTAATTTCTCTGATCATAAATTCTTACTGTAAAACATTAAAGCAATCAAGAAAAATATGATGATGGAAAAACCACCTCAGATTTCACTATTATATCTGAGGAAGCAGCCCATCATGAATCTTTTGTGTGTGTGCATCTACACAGAATTTTCCATGTGCACAGGACTGCGTCATAACTGCTACACTTTCCTTTTATTACGGACATTTCCAGAAACTCTGTTTTCCTCTGGTGTTTTCATTTAGCTCTTTCTCTTCCAATCCTCAAATCCTCCAACCACCCAGGTAAGCAATGCTGACAACCCAAGGTGTAACCTCCCATAATTTTCTCCACGTCTTGTTTTCTCAAAAAGCATTACTTTTCACACATCACCCATCACAAGTGTGTTCACAGTTAAAACTCCAGTACCTCTGTCACTATTTGTTTTCTGTCACCTGAAGTCTTATCTATTTCCCTGCCTCCTGATTCACTCACCTAAACAATCCACTGGAAAAACTCCCACTAAGTCAATTGATATAAACATGTTTCTTATTGGCTAGATAATGTTGCATTGTAATAATGTTGCATTGTAATAATGTTTCGAAGCAGTTTTTTCTTTTGTAAATACAAAAGAATTTGAATTTATATTCTAGCACTGATAACTCTGGCTCCGTGTGTGGGATATTGTTTCCAAGTTTCACAGTTTGTGAAATCAGTGGGTGGCTGAGGGCCTGGGTGCACAGAAGAGGGAAGTGGAGGCAGGGATGAAAAGGGGTGTTTGCTGTTTGCCGTGATTTTCTCTAAGGCACAGCGGAAGCCTAGGAGCAGAGGCAGGAAGAGGGAGTCGGGGGAAACCACCAGAAAGACAAAAGTGAAGAAAGCCAACTAGGCAGAAGGAATGAGCGCACTGGCTAGTGGCAAAGCTCCTGTTCTCTTTCTTCTCACTGTGGGTGGTTATTCTAGTGAAGTGGCAGCTGCCTGACAGGCTCTGCAAACAAACATAAACGAAGCTTAACAAGGAGACCAGTTTGCCAAGGAGGAGACAGGGGGCTGGCAATTCCACCAGGTAGCAACAGCTTTCTCTACGCTCGAAAAAGTCACTTAGAAACTGACTCGGCAGCAGTCCCTGGTTTCTACTTCCCAGAACAATTCTATCCTTCTTTGTTGCTCTGAGTTGGGCTCCGCTCCTAGAAGAATGATTTGTTCTTCTTGGTATCTTTAAAAGCAAGGAGGTATATCCTAAGAATCCTGAAACACCAATCCCAAAGAACCTATGCACCCCAATGTTCATAGCAGCACAATTCACGATAGCCAAGAGTTGGAAGCAACCTAGATGCCCATCGGTCAATGACTGGATCAAAAAACTATGGCACATTTATACAATGGAATTCTATGCTGCAGAAAGGAAGAAGGAGCTCCTACCCCTTGCAACATCATGGACGGAACTGGAAAGCATTATGCTGAGTGAAATAAGCCAGGCGGTGAAAGACAAATATCATATGATCTCACCGTTAACAGGATTCTAAACAAACCAAACAAGCAAGCAAAATACGACCAATGACACTCAAATATGGAACAGGCTGACAGGGTCCAGAGGGGAGAGGGGAGAGAATCATGGGGGAAAAGGGAATGGACTCACATGAACAAGTATAAAAGACACATGGACAATAACTAAGGGTGGGAGGTGGAAAGGGGAGGGAGGCAGGGAGCATGGGGTGGGGGGCGGGCAGGGTTGGGATTATAGGACAGAAACCTGTACGTGAACAAGAATTAAATAAAAATTATATTAAAAAAATAAAGTAAAAGCAAGGAGGTATCATTCCAATAAACAATATGTTAACAGGCACGAGACAAGTCGTTGTGCCCTATATCAGAAACAGTGTTTTTTTCTTACAAAGGACACCTCTGGAGTTATGAGGTAAATAGGCCAGAAAATAATTAGATAGGATATGCAAAATTTCACTTTATAGAAAACTTAATGAATAGTAACTAATTCTGAATAGCAAGAGACATATGCACTCTTATCCCCAGTCCAGCCACTCCCCACAAGATTGAGAAATAGTAGCCTAATGGGATTCTCCACCTCCGACTTCCCCCCACCCCCACAGGCACAAGGACTCCATGATCCAATATAGCTTAGTTCCACCCCCCGCCCCCATAAAGGTTCTTAAGTCCCAAAGAAATCTATTCAATTTTGTNATAGCAAGAGACATATGCACTCTTATCCCCAGTCCAGCCACTCCCCACAAGATTGAGAAATACTAGCCTAATGGGATTCTCCACCTCTGACTTCCCCCCACCCCCACAGGCACAAGGACTCCATGATCCAATATAGCTTAGTTCCACCCCCCGCCCCCATAAAGGTTCTTAAGTCCCAAAGAAATCTATTCAATTTTGTTTGGTCCAGTATCTCCCCATATGTATCCTACCACTTGACACTCTCCGTTTTTTTCTGTACGCTTATTAACACGCTGTGGACCTTCGCACACTGCCCTACTGTCTCACGCTACATGCAATGTTTTCTCCCTAATGGAATGAGAAATTTAAAATTCAAGAATGGAAAGTAATTCAGGTCACTTCATGTTTCTAGTTTTCTTCTTTCCTCTCCGATTAGAAGGTGCAAGTACATTTTGGCCCACTTCAGTGTTTCTAATTATATCACTCTAAAAAGCTTCCTTTTTATTAAGTGAAATGTCTGTATAAATGATAGGGGCTTGAGGACTAATCAGCTATGAAAAAGACAACTGGAACTGCGCCATTTTTAAGTGATGTGGAAAATCCTTACCGTAGAGTTCAGCAAATCCATTCATAGGTACCCGAGATGTGCCAGTGACAAACTGAAGTAACCTAATTCTTTTTTCGGAATCCATCATTAAAACAGCCTGGATAAGATAAAAACAGCATTTAGGAATATCACTGGAAAAAAGGTAACAAAACTATCCTGAAAAAACATGCTATCAGAATTTATTTAGAGCATTAATGATCACTTAGTAAATTTGCCATGTTTCTTTTAGTTAAATTTGTGTTTATGGGTGGTTTACAAAGTTCTTAAAAACTTTATCTTCAAGGCTCCATAGTATTCTTTAGAATGAGATTACAGTCTAATAAAGTGACAAAAATTATTCTCAGAAGTGAGTCAAGGTTTCTAAAAAATATATTTATTGATATTATTAGACATTTCTTTTTTATCTTTTTTATTGTTGTTCAATTATATATTTCTTGGTAAGACTGAAAATCACAGTTAAAGGAGCCATGTAGGAATTCTAGAGAAAACACTGCAGGTTATTACAGGTTCTCCTGAAGAGTCCCTACTTTACGAAGAAACTAAGTGCCTCTGTTAGCTGTCACTGCCATTTACTCCACCCTGAACATCTTACTTCCTTATCTCTAAGTACAGCTGGAGGTTGGGGCCATACCCAGAAGGGAGATGTATACAGCACAAAATCAAAGACAGTCTTTGCTGGTCTATGTTCTGTCTTATCTGTAAGGGAAGTTAACTGGTATAGTTATGTATGATTGAATCTATCAAAAGTAGTTTATGAAAACAGAAGCTTTCAATTACCTTCCAAAACCACTGGATGACTTGGTGATTGCTGCTGTAGCCATTTTTATACTTGGTGTGTTCTCTCCAGTCATTCACATCGACATCTCCCAATCCACACATAAGAAGCTACATAATAAGACATGTCAGTGGATTGAGTGTGGGCCTGCGAACCACACGATCGCAGTTCGATTCCCAGTCAGGGCACATGCCTGGGTTGCAGGCCAGTTCCCATCAGGGGACTCATGAGAGGCAACCATACATTGACATTCCTCTCCTTCTCTCCTTCCCTTCCCCTCTAAAGATAAATAAATAAAATCTTAAAAAAAAAGAAATATCAAACTATAGACAAGAAAAATACAGAGTAAAAAAGTTCTGTTTTAAAATAAAAATAATATTGCTTACCTCGAGTTCATTTTCATCAAAAATTTTGATAAGATCTTGTGGTATTAATTCAAAAAATCCCTAGAAGACAGAATGTATTTAAGAACCTGGTTAGCAGGGTCAGCTCCTTGGTGCCACTGGAGAAATCCCACATCCACACCGATTCCTACCTTTACACATTCGTGGGCTCTCAACTCAACCAAGATTTCAATACTGCAAGAAAATAGATGTGACCCTGGTCTGTTCCCTCACTGACTCCTCAAAGTGGAAATTTTAAAGCTTCCCTGTACTCCTCAAGCCTCCTCCTCCTTACTGTCACCCCTTCTTTACAGAAGATAGTTTCTAATATTTGAGAGAGGAAATAGGGCAGTTAGGCAGGATGGAATTCACTCAACCTTCCACAGCCCCATGTACAAAACCAGCCAGCACCAACATCATCGTGGCCTCCTTCCCGCTGCAGTGGAGAGAGGCGCCACTCGCTCCGTGGGCTCCACCCGCCTCCTCCAGCTCCTCTCACTGAACCTCCTGCTCGTGAGCAGCTCACTCTTTATGCATTTAAATTTATTCCAGCCACACCTGCCTTAAAAACAGAACAAACAGCAAACACTCCTTTCTCTTCCTCTTCACAGCTGAGTTCTTGACACTGTTATATATTACCAAATCTACTTGTTCGCCTCCTGTCTGTCCCTCAGCCCACTGCAATCTGAGCTCTGTGCCACTGCTTCCCTGAAGCTGTCCTGGAGAAAAGTCAAAAGCAACTTTGCGGCTAAGTCTAATCAACACTTTCTAGCTCCATATCTTATCTGACTTTTAAGTACGGTGTTGAGAACACCTGTGTTTTTGAAACTTTGTCTGCTGTGGATGTTTTTATTCTTATGTCTCTGTCTGCCTTTGCTAATTTCCTTTGCAGTTTTCTTTCTCACTGTCCATCCTTTAAATGCTGGTGTTCCCAGACGTCCACATGTGGCTGCCCACTTTCACCTTCCTGTTCCTTCGAATTTTCCATCTCACCGGGTCCACAGCTCCACAGCACATCCAGAGGCGATTCCCCAATCCACACCATCACCCAATCACCCATCCTTTAAATCCCCCTACGCTGTGGCTCTCCCCTCCTGAACACCACTCAAATGCACACACAGCTCTCTTTGCAGCACCACGGTCTTGGTCCCTAATCCATTCTTCACCTGGACTACTGCAGGCTCTTTTCAAACTAGCCTTCCCCTCCCTCTAATCTACTACATGTCACTTCCCGAATGCTCTAAAATGGACATTGAATCCTACCGTTTTATTGCTGAACAGCCTTAAAGGCCACCTTCATTCCCCTCACTGGACTTTGGTAGAGAAAACTACCAAACAGGATCTTCAGAATGTAGTTTGTGGCCAGCTCTCCAGGCTTAGTCTTACCTTTTGCATCCTCTCTTCCACCATAGAGATTGCTTGCATGTTCTTCAACATGTGCACAATCCGTCTCATGGCCACATTCACATTGCTGCTGCCTCTGCTCACAGCTGCATTTCCCACTTTTCTGTGGCTGAACAATCCCTCTCCTCCCTGCCCCCCCCCCCGGCCCCCTCTCCCTGCCCTGGTTTCTTCCGCTCTTCTGTGCTGCCCTAGCACTTCAGGCTCCTCTCGGTCCACTTCCCATTGTAGAGTCTCTGCTCCCTGAGAGAAGGACCTATGTCCTTTTGCCTGATACAACACCAGACACACAGTCAGTGCTCAATATCGAAGAAATGAAAACGTGTGTGATAAACATATAATGGAAGATTTTCATTTAGCTTAAGAAATGAACACCCTGACAACAGTCTAAATGTCCATCAGTTGGGGGAAGTCTAAATAACTTGTGAATTTATGTCATGAATAAAATACAGCCAAAAAACAAAGGTAGGTATATATCTTGGCATGGTAAGAGCGCTAATCAATATTTAATTAATTAATTAATATGAGGGCAGGGTAAGGAGGGAGAAAGAGAGGAAGAGAAACATCTATAGGTTGCCTCTCACATACCCCCAAACCTGGCCTGCAACCCAGGCCTGTGCCCTAACCGGGAACTGAACCAGTGACCTTTTGATTCCCAGTCTGGTGCTCAATCCACTGAGTTACACCAGCTAAGACTCCAATAAATATTTGATAAGAGAAAAGAAAACAAGTCACAAACAACATGTATAGTGTGATCCCCTTTGGAAAAAGAAACGAATGGTCTACTCCCCACCCCCACCTGTAGCACTCGTTTCTTTGCTCACTAAGGTTACTCAGGGTGAAAGGAGTGGGCCCAGGAGAGGCAAGGGCAGTGATGCGCGTGAGGGGGGCTGTCGAGGTTCATTGCATGGACCTCTTCCATGACTGAGTTTTAACAGTGAACATCTACTCACTAAAAATTTTGTTAACATAAAAATATAATTAAATTGGGTTTAAAAAGTAAGTCACATATGAATTTTTCTCTGCTGTGATAAGCCCCAATATTTAAAACTTACGGATTGTACTTGGAAATTACAGAAGAGCAAACACAAGAAGACAAATACCTCTTTAAAAGCAGCCATTTGCTTCTGGATTCGATTCACAAATCTCCACTGTATTACAAGGCTAAAAGAAACAAAACATTCTGTCTTTCTCACATGAATCAAAAAAGAATCCAAGGTACATTTATTTTTGTTAGGAACAAACAAACAAACAAAAAGATTTGCTAAGCCCATATTGAATGTGAGTGGTATTATGGCATTGTCAAAGGAAAAGGATGCTGAGGCTCTAGCTGTTGGGGAAGACAGAGAACGGACAAAGAGTCTTCCCGGAAAGAAGTACAAAATTATATCCAGTAAAGCATTTATTATAAATGGTAAAATACTTACTAACACAATACTTACTAAATATATTCCTTTTTGTTCTTATTGGTGACAACTATTTCTGATCCACCAACTTTCAACTCATGCTGATGTGTCTAAAATTAAGCATGATATCTTGATATGTTATTTTAGTGAAAAAATAAAGTATACATATTATAGTTATACTAGAAACCTGGTGTTTTAAATTAAATCCATCCAAACGCTAAGAAAACTTAAAATATTAGTTTTACTAAAATAAATATGAAATGAGTCAAATGTCAAAGAAAGCAGAAATTCTTGCTGGGAGGCAGCTTTTGATGCTGGAAAGTCAATTTAAAAATAGAGCACAGACATGTTTTGAGTATATACATTACTTAACACCTAAACTTGTTATAACATTTGTTTCATAATTCATGTACCATTTTAATTAATCAAAGTTCACAAACCTGTCCAAAAAGCTCTTCATCTATGACAAACCTGAGGTCCAGCTCTGTTGGGTCGTTTTCAAGAATCCATCTTAGTGAACTGTAATATTCACTATCCTAGATGGGAAAAATTACATATCTAACATTTGCATACATACAAAAAGAAGACACCTGAACTTACAAAGAAAGTATACTGAAGTCTGACTGAATAACTGGACCAAAGATGAACATCTTTGCCATTGGACATCTTTTCCAAGTACACACACACACATTATAAAAAGACATGGACGACTAAGCAAGGGTGACAGTAAAAATATATACATCAATAAAGTGGTACCTGCTTAAACCTTTAGAAATTGACCTCTGTGTGGCAGCAGTGGTGGTACGAATTTTATTATCTAGTTAAAGCAGTTTTCAGAGAAACTGGACTTCCATGGACACCCGGGAACACCTAGCAACTTTCTCACACGGCTTATCAGACTGTGTGAAATGTTTAAGTACCTGCAGGGACGCTGTTGTTTACACCTGGCCTAAGTTCAAGAAAATCCTCAAACACAGAACCTCAAGTAACCAGCTCCAGTAACAGTGCAATCTTATGCTTTGTGAAGAATTATACTATTCAGCCCTGACTGGTGTAGCTCAGTGGATTGAGTGTCGGCTGTGAACCAGAGGGTTGACAGTGTGATTCCCAGTCAGGGCACACGCCTGGGTTGCAGGCCGGGTCCCCAGTGGGGATGCATGAGAGGCAACCACACACTGATGTTTCTCTCCCTCTCTCCTTCTCTTCCCCTCTTTCTAAAAATAAATAAGTAAAATCTTAAAAAAAGAATTATACTATTCACACTGCTATTGTGTCACAGAAGGGCGATAAAAAATAAACTTGGTACCAAGTTTGGTACCAAGAGGTCTTGGAATCCACGTGTATGCTCACTCAGTGTCCTAAGCTGCTCGGCATGGGCTATGGTCAGGGGTTTAATCCACATGTTTCTGTGTCTTTGTCATGGCTACTCTCAAGGCCTTGCCTTTGAACAGCTATTTTGAAAACATAGGCCATTCAGCATAAATGATCACAATTCAAATACGGATGTGAGAAGTACATTGAAATGCTGAGCACATTGAAGTATTTAGGGAGGAGTTTACTGGTATCTGCAACTTTCTTTGAACTGTATCAGAAAGACAGAGTAGATTGATGGCTGGAGGGTAGACAAGTGATGGGTATGTGATAATTAAGTATAAAGACAAAACGCCAGTTGTGGAATTCAGGTTGTGGATACAAACATGTCCACTGTAAGTTTTACTTTATTTTATTGTATTTTATTTTTGAAGTTGAAAATTTTCAAAATAAAATGTTGGAAAAACCGTTCATCTGTATTTTGGAACATTACAATCTATTCATTTCTTCATCATTAAAAAATAACTCTTTAAATTATTTAGTTGCCGATTAAATTATACTCTCTCTCTCTATTATAAGTGAAAAAGACATACCACTGATTCCATATCATGAAGTGTTATTGGTTTGTGGAGCATCATCTTGTAAAATGGGCGGATGAAAAAACCTTGCAAAAATTAAATATTTAAAAAATAATTACAAGTGACAAAAATCAGGTAAATCACATTATTATTATACCTATAATTATATATAATAATATAATAGTTATAATTACATATAAGAACATTGTAAGCTGAATACTAACCATCCAACAATTTGCCATGATATACTGCCATTCCCGCTACCCGGCCAATAAACTTGAAGTAAGAGAGGTGATCTTCATTACACAGTCCAGAATTTGGATTTATCTGTAGGGTATAATTGTCCCTGCAAAGACAACCGCAGTTAAATGCTCCTCTTCATATTTCAAATAAAAATTTTAACTTGACAAATAATTGTAAGTTATCTCCCTCTTTTTAGAGTTGTTTGCCTCTTTTAGAATGATATTAGGCCACTGGACTTAATGGTTTTAAAAACAGTGATTTCTGTCAAAAGGTAGAAACAACCTGAATGTTCATTGAAAGATGCAGGGAGAGACAGACTGTGGTATGTACACACAATGGGATATTACTCAGCCTTCAAGAGGAAAGCAATTCTGACACCTTCTACAATAAGAATGAGGCTTGAGGACATTATGCTAATGAAGCCAATCAGTCATGAGAAGATAACACTCTATGATTCCACTTTCGTGAGGTACCTACAGCTGTCAAATTCACAGAGATAGAAAGTAAAAAGCAGGCTGCCAGGGCTTGGGCGAGTCAGTGTTTAACGGGCACAGACTTTCAGTCTGGGGTGATGAAAAAGTTCTAGAAATGGACGGAAGCGATGGTTTGACAACAGAGTGAAAGTCCTTACAAGTAACGCCACTGAACTGTACAGTCACTTTAAAATGGCTGAAGTGGTAAGTTTTATACTAAGTGCATTTTACCACAATTTAAAAAGTTATTTTTGAGACTACATCAGTTATACTCTTCCTTCTGGCACACTGTAACATACATTTTCCTTGCATCATACAACTCTGTTACTTTCAAAATAGTGATTTCTTTTTCTGTATACAGTCAATGTAAAGGTGCTTACGTAGCAGAATATTCAAACAACCCATAATAAGGGTTGAACATCTCCTTTGAGATCAGGAAGAACCACTCTCTGGCGACTCCTCCGTAATCTAATCCTTTTTCACCATCAAACTCAATCCACAGTCGCGCCTTGAGGAAGTCTGCCCTCTTGACACCCATAATTCTCCTGTAGGAGTCCTCCAGAACAGTTGCGCGGCGAAGTTTCATTTCGAATTTGTTTGGAATGTCATTCTGAAGACCCAGAGAAGAAAGAATTCTGGTTTAAATCAATTCAACACAACAGCAAATTTCTCTCTCATGAAAGTGATGAAATTCATTGTACTCTACCCTGTGCCCAAGACCCTTTTTCAGGGAAAACATGACTAGGGACATTGCCTCTATTTCCTCTATGGTATGAAAGAATTCATGCATTTTCTCTAATCAAGTCATAACAAAGACGTGTGATTTTTGTATCTGAAGAAGCTCCTGATGGTGGTAGGAATGCTCAGGTGACGGCATCAGGATGGTCACTTGGTGAGTTATGTAATGTCTAATCTCTGGAGTACACACCTGAAACACATGTAATATTGTGTGTCCACTGTAACTGGAAAATAAAATATGATTAAGAAAAACATTTTTTTTCTCAGAAATATTCAAGTTTAGCTGCTGTCTTGGGCCAAATTTAGAAAGTGATATTACTCTAGGAATTTATCTACACTGATGATTTCAAATAAGTTTTCAAATCCAAAAGTTTATCGCAGTTTTGATTTCCTCTCATACAGCAATTGCTGATGGAAATGCAGTTTAGTGCTCCTCCATTTGTAAGGGTTGCCTGTGCTATCACCGTTTATCTTTTCCTCTATGAGATGTCCACTATTCTACAAAAAATAATTTAAAGCAACTTTAATTTCACAATTCTAAAATTCCTCTCTTTTACTGTTGCTTTTTTAACTTTATAGATTCCCTTTTAAGTGATGTAGGTATGTTCTGTTTTTTTTCTTCTAATTTATAAATCTGATGTTGAACCCATTACTATTACCCTTTCTTGGGCAGAATGTAAGACTATGAATATCCATGAGTGTGTTTTGACTGAATTCTATATCCATTATTATTTAATTCTGTGGATTTTCAAACCCCATTATGATTTGATTGTCTCAGGCATTATTAAAAGTACTACTATTCATTAAAAAAATAACAGTCCCTTCTTTATAGAGTTATGGTAGAGATTACATGAATAATACATGTAACTTGCTAAGAATGCCCACTATGTAGTGAGAGCACCATGAATACTATTGCTTTCATGATAATTTTTGTGCTCTGTGACCTGTTTGTAAAGGCCTTGTTCTGTATCTCCTGCTGTCTGGAAGGCATCAACAATTAGGTACCATAACATGTCTACAAGTGTTCAGAGTGACAAATGGAGAACTGAGTCCATCTATTCCGCCAGCATCTTTTCATTAAGACAACATATTTACCAGACAAATAAATCAACAAAGAATTTTAAGAAGTAGAAAACAAATTTCCAGAGCAATTTTAATATAGTTATTATTGAAGATGAGTTTAAAAAGTTGCTAATCTTTTAGGATTTTATTTGGACACAAAAGACTTGTACTAAACAACTATTATATTTCATTTTTGTTGAATTTTGGGTAGAAAAAATATCTGTGGTAGCTGACCCACCATCTTAAATCTGAGAAAGCAGGCTTCTCTGGCTTAGAATGCAAGAAAGTGTAACGCAATATAGCCACCTAGTGGTAGTATTCCTAACCTGCAGGGAAAGGGGAAATTATGAGCAAACTAGAAAAGTATTTTTAAAAATGGTCATCACCAACCGAAATGAAATAGATGGGTAGATAATGTGTTTTATTTCCAAACACTGAATCGAATCTCCTCAGATTCTATAAAGTCAAATTCCCACAAACCCCACTAGGAAAGTTTGCCTTTTAAAGGCAAACATTTAATATTATTTTTCTAAATTACAGGGTATCTTGAAAAATAAAGACATAAAATAATTGTGGTCTGTAATAATATATGAAAAAATAAGCATCCTTCCCCCATAAGAAACTATAAAGTTGTTACAAATATAGAACAAATTCTACGTTACTTTTTTTGACCCCTCCACTCATTTTAAAAAGCATTTTCCATTATTTTTGGTATATAGACATTCACTCCTAAGAACTCATTATAAGTATTACTAACCTGCTTCTTCAACTTTCTTCGGAAGAACTCATACTTTCTTTTATAATCCCTGGAGTAGGGCACTGCCTTGAGTTGAAAATTTAGGAAAAATTAAAAAGTTTAGGTTGTTTTATTTTGAAAGAATTTCCAAAGTCCCCCTCTAGGTATTTTACGAAGATAAGTTAAAGGCACTGAAAGAGGATATTTGGAAAGAAAAGTTAAATTTAAAGAAATACAAATTTAAAACTTTAAAAATTTTAATTTCTCTGTTTAAGATAAAATTGTATTCAGCAATTCCTATCTATGGCTGTAATTTTCATCATTCAATATACTTGAAATGCAACATGCCAGAAACAGGAAATGTCTTCCAAGTAGAGAAATATTAAAAATGAAAATTTCCATTTCTGAAGAGACTTTCTAAGTGATTTCTCCATTAAGAGAACAATTTGAAAAATGTACTTTTCCCTTGAACTTTGAGGAGTTGCCTTTTTTATCCATTATTTTAAAAAAACTAAACATGGAGACTAAAGAGTAATCCAAAAGAACTATGCCTTCAATTTTACTTATTTTCATACATTCTAAAACAATTAAAATCTGAAAAACTAAAAATGGAAAAAGTCGCTATATAACAGAGGATAATGATTTTTCCTCTCAATTAAGCCAACTCAAGAGTCGAATAAACATCTCACATGGCAATATTTACACCTAAATATAAGTGTGTCACATATATGAGTGATATATATATCATATATACAATATGACATATATCTTATATATATATTATATATCTCATATATTGTATCTCATATATACAATAACTTCTTATATCTCATATATACAGTAACTTCTACTAAAAGTTCAAGATACCACCCTGGAGTAGACAGGGTGCTGTCCACATCCTCCCGCCACAATGTAGGCTCCGCTCTGACCCACCGTGGCTGACCACGCCCTGTGTCAGACAATGGCAAGTCCCAGCCTGAGCACAGCAGCCCACACTTGTGCATTCTGACTGTCTGGCTCACTAGCCTCTCAAAGCTATCGAGTGGGATAAGGATAATGACCTTATATGCTTTTTTCAAATAACTGAGACCTGGAGTAGGGGTAGTGGCAGGGGAGAGAACTGTAAATGTGCTTTCCTTTCAATGCCTATTAGGGTGATGCCCTTGACCATTCACCCTTGAAGAGACAGGTTAGAGAACAATCCCACCACAGCATACTAATACAAAGAGACTCACTGGTCCAGTTATTGCTGCATTCTGCAACCGAGGATCTTCCCATTGTGTTCTTTTTATATCTGAAGAGTAAGAAAAAAATATGCTTTTCATTCTTATGCACAAAACTCAGTATTATGAAAATAATGTAATGAAAAATCACAATGCACATACTGTGATTTATGTAGAAGATTCTTCCATCTGTGTGAGTTCTTTCTTCCCATCCTGGCTATAATAAAGAATGTACTTCAATTATTTTAGAAAAGGGTTTTAGATATAGGGATAGAAGAACAGCATTGGTTATATGCTTACTTTAATTTGCATATTTTATTCTTAACACCTTAATATTGCTTATTTAATATTTAACTACTTATTTAACATTATAGTTGCTAAAAAACTACCGTATTCCAAACTACAGAACATTTGAGATAGCCAGATGACGTCGGCAGCAGCTCTGTGAACTCACAGGTAAAGGCCCCAGGTCATTGGAAAGATCGAGCGATGTCTTTCCCCTCAGTTGAGCTGGAATTTTCAGTCTTGGATCTTCCTTTTTTGGCATAGGAAATGAAGAAAACAACACATACACAAGTTTTAAGATCACAAGAGTCAATCTGTTACTATGTTTTCTAATATCAATGGATATTTAAACTATTCTTTTATTTCATTTGCTTAATCTGTAAAATAATAGTTTCCCCATGTAAAATCTATCATTCTGAGGTGACAGCATTCGGTTCTCAGATGTCAGAGTAGAGTCTGTGGTAAGTCATCACCTCTTCCACAGAAACCCTTCAGGGTACTCCGCCCCACTCCTCAGGGGCTGCGTTACTACACAGACCTCGTCTCTGAATGGAAACTGGTGCAAGGAAGGAATGGTAAACCAGACCACATGCTGCTGCTGAGGCCCTGAATATGCTTTTCTGCATGTCAAGGTACTGATTTATTAATATTTTTGAAAGATAGGATGATAAGCTCAAATAGGTTATTAAAAGCAACCAAACTGTTGAAAAATATAACAAAATTCAATTTGTTTGGATTAACTTCTATATATTATTTTAATACAGGGTCTGGCAGAAGTAGCGCCTGCTTGAGTATGGTTGGTAGGGTAATAATATGGGTATAATAATTCATAGAGGTTTTTAAAAAATATTTTATTTATTTATTTTTAGAGATAGGAGAAGGGAGGGGAAAAGAAAGGGACAGAAACATTAATGTGTGGTTGCCTCTTGCACATCCCCAGCTAGGGACCTGGCTAGCAACCCCAGCATGTACCCTGACTGGGAATCAAACTGATGACCCTTTGGTTCACAGGCAGGCGCTCAATCCACTGAGCCACACTGGCCAGGTCTAAGTTATAGTTTTAATTTGAACATTTCATCTGAAATATCATATGGTGTGCCTGAATATGATATTGTTATGTTACAGATTTCCATGCTTATGATTTGGTAATATAAGATTTTGTAATAAAGAAAAAGGGGGGTTATTTGTGCTGGTCCCTGTATTTGATATTAAATTATTATTATTATTATTATTATTATTATTTTAGGTACACTGGTCTTTTAAATAAATTGATCACGTCTATTTATCTGCTGCTAATTTTCGGTAATTTTTCTATTAGTGGTGAACAAACAGCTAAATAACATTAAGACTTAAAATAAAAACCTTATTTTATTTGGCCTCAGAAGATTTTTTTATATTAAATGAGGTATGGTTTGAAAGTACTTGGGAACTATACAGCCTCAATAAAGGTAAAGGATTATTACTGAATACCTTCCTAAGCATATGACTAGTGAATTAATAGGAAGTGATGTATCTACATGACAATCACCCAAAATATTTAAAAAGTCATAAACATACCCTGAATAGAAATAATACTACTACAAATTCAACAGATCTTTAAATGAATACTAGAAAATATAGGTTGTACAGATGCGTACTTAATGATGACCAAGAAATATACATAAGAGATTACTGTTGTTGTTCTCAATGCAAACTGGACAGCATGAAAGTTACCCAGGTGGTGGTTTTGGTGTTATGGTCAATAAAGAAGGGTCTCCCGTTTGGTGCGTGCCGGAGTTCCCAGCCTTTCGGAAGAAATCCTTGCTCCATTTCAGACGGCTGAGTTGCCTGCGGTGCGGAAGCACTTGTGGGGGCCTGTGGTTGCGGGCTTGCAGAAACGCTTGGGCTCAAGGGCAGCTGACTGGTCTCCACTGTGGCCTAGCACATTAATTAAATCATGTTGTAATGTTTTATAGAGAGCTCACAAATAGCTGTGGTTAAAAAGGTAACAACCTGCAGACAAAATACACACTTATAAATAAGCCTAAACACTGGAGGCTCCTTTTGTAAATAAAGCATTTTGTTAAACTTTGTTTTTAAAATAGTTTCTAATTTCTCAACTAATTCTTGAGCAGAAAGATGCTAGTTAACAACGATGCTGGTGGTGCATGTGATGGAGAAAGCTAGGTCAGGGGGCCTGTGCCCCAGCTGCCAGAGGAGCCACCGTGCCAATTAGAGGAGGTTGTCTTTGCTCACCCGAAACACTCACAGGTGGGGAACTCTCCATACACAGAAGTGGGTTCAAAGGCTGGGTAGACAAAATGAATGGCAAATACCCACCACCGAAATGGATAATTGAAATGTAATGTCACTTGATGAAATATTAGGCAATAATGAAAAGAAGTACACTGGATCTATATATACAACAACACAGATAGGATTTTATAAACAATACTGAGCAAAAAAAAAGATTTAGAATTATACAGGATATCTTCATAAAATTTCACATGCACAGGCATAAACAATATTTTGCATTGCTTAGCTCTCTTTGAGAGTACATAAAATAGGTTAGAAGAACACCCAGCAAATTCAAGACAGTGGTGCCCTCTGGGGAGTAGGACCAAGTGTTTGGTTAAAGTGTTTTATCTGTAAAGTTTTATTTTTCAAAATAAAATGTCTAGAAATATATATGGTAACTTGTTAGTGGTGATAAATTCTAGGTGTAAAGAAAACGAGTATTTGCTATATTATTTTCTGTACTTTTCAATGTTTAAACATCTCTCAATAAGAGAAATGCTAAGATAAAATAAATATTTTCCTGAACATTTACAAGGAAATGTTACAAATACACTCATTATTATCAAGGACAGAATGTCATCAACACAAACTTAAGAGAAACAAATCACTAACATTATCTTTCAGATACATAATGGTCTTAATCCATTCAAATTACAAAATTACCCACTGGACTAGACCATTTACTTTGTTCTCTGATTCCCAATTGGACTAGGTTTACATAATGTCAAGTGGTAATTCATGCATAAAAGAGATCCACAAGAAACAGCACTTAGCACCAATGTCAGAAAAGAATTAGAATGTGCTAGAAGCATCCAGTGTATACCACAAAGTGATGTGAGAGCTTCCACAGAAATATGATGTTTTCAATCATGTGAGGAAACAAGTTAATGGATAGATTGTGGGTACCTGTACAGTGGGCTTTGTCCATGTGGTGGTTCTGGAATTGTGATCTACATAATACAGTCTTCCTCTTTCATCTTGTTTTTCTTCCCAACCTGGTGGTAGTCCAGATGAAGTAGGCAAAAGCTAAGGTGAAGAATAATGGGAGAATTAAATATGACTACGAAGAATCCTTGGAAAAGGACCATACTTCTTTGTTGCTGCTACCTCTCTTTCAAATGAAACATTTTTCAAATCACACTTGGAAGTGCACAAAATAAACTGTGTAACAGTTCGCTCAGACAAAACAGTAGGCAACAACGATGAGGGTGGTGACGCTGAGAGAACACGATAGAAGAAAATGTGGTCCAGGATGGAAGCTGCATTTACCTCCTCACATGACCACATCAGAACTGCAACTAAATTATTGAACAATCAACCTCAATAACCTATCAATAATCACTTTTAATTTACACTGATTAAATTCTCCAATAAAAAGACATAGTGTATCTGAATAACTAAGAAAACAAGATCCATATACAAGGCATGTCTGGAAAAAGTCCAGCCATCATCAATATAACGAGAATGGTTTGCACAACATCATTGTAATCTGGCAGCCAAGGAGAGTGGACCGTAGTGCACATGTGTGAAAAATGATGACTTCATTGTTCTAGTCAGTGGAGGTGGTAGATGTCACTGAGTGAGCATGTGCACTGTGTGGCCGTCTCATTCAAAATGACTGAGCAAGCAGAGCAACAAATCTGCATCAGATTTTGCATGAAACTTGAACATTCCTCCATGGAAACTATTCAGATGACTCAGAAGGCTGAGCTATGGGCAACTGGAGATTGTTTGCTCATGTATCACATATTGTGCAGAGTTTTTTGGAGAAGCACCAAATCACCCAGATGACTCAGTCCCCATACAGCCCAGATTTGGTGCCCGGCAACTTCTGGCTTTTCCCAAAATTAAAATCGCCTTTTAAAGGGAAGAGATTTGAGACTGTCAATGGGATTCAGGAAAATAGGATGGGGCAGCGGATGGTGACTGGGAGAACTGTGAGGTCCCAAGGCACCTACTTTGAAGGGGACTAAGGCATCATTGTCATATGTACAATGTTTCTTATATCTTTTTCAATAAATGTCTCTACTTTTCATATTACATAGCTGGATACTTTATGGACAGACCTTATATATGCAGTCTATAAGAGATTCACTTCAGATGGAAAGATACACACAGACAGAAAATAAAGCCATGTAAAAAATATTTCATGCAACTTGAACAATAATTTTAAAAATTTAAAAAATATTTCATGCAAATGGAAACAAAAAAAGAGTTAGGGTAGCAATATTTATATTACAAAAAATAGCCTTAAAACAAAGGCTATAATAAGAGACAAAAAGGACATTATCTAATGATAAAGGGATCAATAAAATAAGAAAATATAACCTTTGTAAACATGCAGCCAACACAGGAGCACCTAAATACATAAAGCAAATACTGATGAACATAGAGAAATGGACAGTAAGGCAATCATAGTAGGAGACTTTCACAGCCCACTGACATCAATGGATAGATCTTCCATACAGAAAATAAAAAACAACATAGTGAGTGGCCTTAAATAATACAGTAGACCAGGTGGATTTCATTGGTATCTTCAGAGCACTTTGCCCCAAAAAGCAGAATATATATTCTATTCAAGTGCGCATGGAACATTTTCTAGGATAGGCCACAGGTTATGACACAAAACAGGTCTCAGGAAATTTAAGAAGACTGAAATCACATAAAGCAACTTCTCTGGCCATAATGGTATGAAACTAGAAATCAATCACAAGGAAAAAATTGAAAAACACATGAAAACGTGGAGGCCAAATAAAATGTTACTAAACAATGAATTGGTTAACAATGAGATCAAAGAAGAAATCAAAAGAGTTATTGAAACAAATGATAATGAGAACAAAACCACCCCAAACCTACAGGACACAGTGAAAGTGGTCCTAAGAGGGAAATTCATAGCATTACAGGCCTACCTCAAGAAAAATCTCAAATAAATGATCTCACTTTACACTTAAAGGAACTAGAAAAAGAATTATAAAATCCAAAGTGAGTAGAAGAAAGAAAATAATAAATATCATGCAGCAATAAACAAAATAGAGTGAAGGGGCAATACAAAATATCAATGAAACCAAGAGCTGGTTCTTTGAAAAGATAAACAAGATTGACAAACCTTGAACCACACTCATCAAGAAATAGAGGACAAAATAGATAAAATCAGAAATGAAAGAGAAGTAACAACTGACACCAAACAAATACAAAGAAGTGTAAGAAAATATTAGGAACAACTATATGCCAACAAGTTAGATAATCTGAATGAAATGGAGAAATTACTAGAAACAATAATCTTTCAAAACTAAATCAGGAAGACTCAGAAAATCTGAATAGATTGATCACAATCAATGAAACTGAAGCACTAATCAATAAACTCCCAACAAACAAAAGCCCTGGACCAGATGGTCTCACAGGTGAATTTTACTAAGCATTCAAAGAAGAACTAACACCTATCCTTCTCAAAGTGTTCCAAAAAATTCAATAGAAGGGAAGACTCCCAAGCTCATTTTATAAGTCCAGCATTACCCTAATTCTAAAACCAGATAAAGAAAAACTACAAAGAAAGGAAATTATAAACTAATATCCCTGATGAACATAGATGCTAAAATCCCCAATAAAACATTAGCAAACTGGATCCAGCAATATATTAAAAAGATCAAACACCTTGATAAGTGGGATTTATTCCAGGGATACAAGGTTGGTAAAATATCTGCAAATCAATAAATTAGATACACCACATAAACAAAATGAAGGATAAAACCATGTGATTATATCAGTAGATGCACAAAAAGCATTCCATGAAATCCAGCACCCATTTATGATAAAAACTCTCAGCAAAGTGGAAATAGAGGGAATATCAATGTAATAAAGGCCATATATTACAAACCCACAGTCAACATCATACTCAGTGGGCAAAAACTACAAGTGTTCCCCTTAAATTCATGAACAAAATGGATATCCAGTTTCACCACTCTTATTCAACATACTACTGGAAGTCCTAGCCATAGCAATCAGACAAGTAGAAAAAATAAAAGGCATCCAAATTGGAAAGAAAGGAGTAAAATTATCAGTATTTGCAGATGACATGCTATTATATGTAGAAAACCTGATTGATTACACCAAAAAACTATTAGAACTGATAAATGAATTCAATAAAGTAGTGGGACACAATTTAAATACCTGAAACTGGTTGCATTTTTATACATCAATAATGACTAATCAGAAAGGGAAACTAAGCAATAATCCAGAGTTCTAGCCAAGATGAAGGCACAAGCAGAAATGCTTCACTTCCTGGCACAACCAAAAGAAGGATAACAACCAATTAAAAAAATAAACAACCAGAACTGCCAGGAAACCAAACTGCATGGAACTCCAACAACCAAGGACTTATGGAAACATTCATCCAGACTAGTAGGAGGGGTGGAGATGGGCAGCTGCAGAGAGGGAAACCAAGGTGGAGGACTGAACTGGCCAGGTGGGGCTGGCAGACCAGAAAACTAATGACTCAATACCTCTAGCTGTAAAACACGGAGGGAGTTGCAAAGGCGGGAGAAACTCTCGGTCTCACAGGAGAGCTGGTTGGAAAGTGGGGCTAGAGTGGAGCAAGCAAGCGGCCTTGTTCCCTCTCTGACCCCTCCCTGCCAGACAGTGCCACAATGCAGTAAAGAGAGTTGTCCCACCTGGGTGAGTATCTAAGGCTCTGCCCCTTACAACACAACAGGTGCTCTGAGAAAAAGAAATATGGCCCAAATGAAAGAACAGATCAAACTCCAGAAAAAGAGCTAAGTAACCAGGAAACAGGCAATCTATCTGATACAGAGTGCAGAATACTGGTAATCGGGATGCTCACAGAATTGATTGAGCTTGATCACAAAATGAAGGAAGAAATGAAGGCTATACGAAGTGAAATAAAGGAAAATATACAGGGAACCAACAGTGGAGGGAAGGAAACCAGGACTCAGATCTAAGATTTGGAACAAAAGGAAGAAATCAACACCCAACCAGAACAGAATGAAGAAACAAGAATTCAAAAAACTCAGGAGAGGCTTAGGAACCTCTGGGACAACTTTAAGTAATCTAAAATCAGAATCATAGGGGTGCGAGAAGGAGAAGAAGAAGAGAAAGAAATGAACATATAATGAAGGAAAACTTCCCCAATCTGCTGAAGGAAATAGACCTCCAGATAGCCCAGGAAACCCAGAAAATCCCAAAGAAATTGGAACACACCAAGGCACATCATAATTAAGTTACCCAAGATTAAAAATAAGGAGAAAATCTTAAATGCAGCAAGAGAAAAGGAGACAATCACTACAAAGAAGTTCCCATAAGACTATCAGCTGATTTCTCAAAAGAAATCTTACAGGCAAGAAGGGACTGGAAAGAAGTATTTGAAGTCATGAAAGGCAAGGACCCATCTCCAAGGTTACTCTATCCAGCAAAGCTATCACTTAGAATGTAAGGGCAGATACAGTGCTTCCCAGATAAGGTAAAGCTAAAGGAGTTCATCATCACCAAGCCCTTATTATATGAAATGTTACAGGGACTTATCTAAGAGATAGAAGAAGATAAAACATATGAACAGTAAAACGACAACAAACTCATAACTATCAACAACTGAAGCTAAAAAACAAAAACTAAGCAAACAACCAGAACAGGAACAGAATCACAGAAATGGAGATCACACAGAGGGTTACCAGTGGGGAGGGGGAGGAGGAGAATGCAGGGAAAGGTACAGGGAATAAGAAGCAAAATTGGTAGGCATGAAATAGACAGGGTGAGGGTAAGAATAGTATAGGAAATAGAGAAGCCAAAGAACTTATATGTACGACCCAGGGACATGAACTAAGGCACAGGGGAAGCTGGAGGGTGGGGGTGTGCAGGGCAGAGGGAGGATAAATGGGAGAAAAAAAAAACTGAGACAACTGTAATAGCATAATCAATAAAGTATACTTGGAAAAAAGCAACAATCCCATTTACCATAGCATCAAAAAATAAAATAAAATACCTAGGAATAAATTTAATCAAGGATATTAAAGACCTGTTCTTAGAAAATTATGAGACATTGAAGAAAGAAATTGAAAAAGATATATAAGTGGCAGCATATATCATATTCATAGATAGGAAAAATTAACATCTTTAAAATTTCCATACTACCCAAAGCAATCTATAGATTTACCACAATTCCTATTAAAATACCAACAGCAGACCTCTCACGTAACCAGAACAAATATTAAAAAAAATTATATAGTATTACAAAAGATTCCAGTCTCAGCAATCTTGAGAAAGAACAAAGCTGGAAATATCATGTTACCTAATATCAAACTATACTACAAGGCCATAGTAATCAAAACAGCATAGTACTGGCCTAAAAATAGGCATATAGATCAATGCAATAGAATAGAAAGCCTGGAAATAAACCACGCCTTTGTCAAATATGGACAACCAATATTTGACAAAGGAGGCAAGAACATACAATGGGGTAAGGACAGTCTATTCAATAAATGATGCTGGGAAAATTGGACAGGCACATGCAAAAATGAAACTAGATCACCTCCTTACAGCATACACAAGAATAAACTCAAAATAGATTAAAGACTTAAAAGTCTCAAAACCATAAAATTTATAGAAGAAAACAAAGGCAGCCCTGACTGGTGTGACTTAGTTGGTTGGGCATCACCCCACAAAGCAAAAGATCACTAGTTCAATTTCAGGTCAGGGTACATGCCTGGGTTGTGGGTTCAGTCCCTAGTCAGGGCATGTACAAGAGGCAACAGATTGATGTTTTTCTCTCAAATCGATGTTTCTCTCCCCCTCTCTCTCTCTCTTCCCCTCTCTCTAAAAATAAATAAACAAAATATTAAAAAGAAAAGACAACGTAGGCTGTGAAAAGCTCTCACATTTCTCATAGGAACATTTTTTCTGATATATGTCCTTGGGCAAGGGAAACCAAAGAAAAATAAACAAATGGAGCTACAAGCAACTAAAAAGTTTTTGAACAGCAAAGAAACCATCAACAAAATAAAAAGGCAACGTACTGAATGGGAGATGATATTGACTGATGATACATCTTACAAAAGATTATTATCCAAAATGTGTATAGAAGTGATACAACCCAACATCTCCTCCCAAAAAACAATGCAATGAAAAATTAGTCAGAGGACCTGAATAGACACTTCTCCAAAGAGGACATACAGATGACCAATAGACATATGAAAGGTCATTAATCGCCAGAGAAATGCAAATAAAAACCAAAATGAGATACCAACTCACATCTGCCAGAATGGCCATCAACAAATCAGTGAATAAGTATTGGCAAGGATGTGGAGAAAAGGAATGCAAATTGCTGTTGCTGGGAATGCAAACTGCTGTAGGCACTCTTGAAAATAGTATGGAGTTTCCTCAAAACAGTTAAAAATAAAACTACCATATGACCCATCAACTCCACTTCTGGGTACATATCCAAAGAAACCCAAAACATTAATTTAAAAAGAAACCCCTATGTTCATTGCAGCATATTTACAATAGCCAAGATATGGAAGCAACTCAAGTACCACCAATAGACAAGTGGATACAGCAGAGTGGTACATAGACAATGAAATATTACTGGGCCTTAAAAAAGAATGAAATCTTACCATTTACAACAGCATGGATAACCTAGAGAGTATTATGCTAAGTGAAATAAGCTAGACAGGGAAAGACAAATTCCATATGATTTCACATATATGCAGATCTAAAGAACAAAATAAATGAACAAATGAAACACAAACAAGCTCATAGATACACAAAACAAAGAGCTGCCAGAGAGGAGTGAAAAAGGCAAAGGGGTTAAGAAGTACAAACTGATAGTTATAAAATAGTCATGGATGCAATACTGTAATAAATAAGTATAGTGCCAGGTCAGTACTTGAACTATTGAAGGGATTACTTTCTAAATTATATGACTGCCTAACTACTATGCTTCATACCTGAATCTAGCATAAAATTATATTGAAGGTGAACTGTAAATGAAAAATAAAATTTTAAAAACTTAATTGGAATGGCTATATTAATACTAAATTAGATTTTTGAGTAAAGAGTATCACCAAAAATATAGAAGGCCCTCTTAGAATGACAAAGGGCCAAGTCATCAGAAAGACACAGCAATCCTAAGGGCTTATACACCTAAGAACAGAGTTTTAACAGACATAAAGAAAAAAATTGATACAACTGCTAGGAGAAATACAAAACTCCATGTGCATAGAAAAACTTTAAAAATATTTTTATTGTGATTGGTAGAACAAGTGAACAGAAAATCAGCAGCCATATAGAAAAGTTGAAAACATAAGTTATCCACCTGACCAACCTACCCAACTGCATCATAAAACAGGTTAATATATTTTAAAGGATGTAAGTCATACAAAGTATGTTCTGTGTTAAAATCGAATTAAGTTGGGAATAAATAACAGATTAATGTCTAGATGATTTTTTGAAATAGCTGAAAACCAAATACCACACACTAAATAGCCCATGTGTCAAAGAAATTAAGAGGGAAATTAGGAAGTATTTTGAATTGGATGAAAATAAAAAGACATTAGAATTCATGAGATGCCACTAAAGCAGTACTTAGGGGGAAATTTATAGCACTAAAATGCCTATAAAAAAAGAACAGTCTCACGTCAGTGACTTCAGCTTTTGCTTTATGAAACAAGAAAGGGGAG
The DNA here is from genome assembly GCF_014824575.4 of Sturnira hondurensis. NCBI lineage: Eukaryota > Metazoa > Chordata > Mammalia > Chiroptera > Phyllostomidae > Sturnira > Sturnira hondurensis. Next base: position 10,074,328 of record NW_028080827.1, read on the forward strand.
AGCAAATTAAATTCAGATTAAGCATAATAAAAAATAAGAGTAAAAACAATAAAACAGAAAAATAACAGAGAGATACATGAAACCAATCTGGGTTTTTTTTCAATCAATAAAATAATTTATCTTCTTTTGATCAGGAATGATCAGGAAAAAGTGATGACAAAATAATTACAAATATAAGGAATTAAGTGATTTTACAAGAATTGCTACAGAAGCCAAAATCCAACAAAGAAATCACATGAAAAAAACACTACAGACTAATAATGTTAGTAGGATTATAGAGATGTTTCTAAATATAATTTTAGCTAATAAAATCCATTTTCTTCAAAAATACATGACAGTAATAACAACATACTAAGTGCTTCAACATAGATCATATCATTAACCTCCACACAACTCTTATTGAGATAATTTATACTATTGACCAAATTGAAGTAATTTCTTAACAAGTCTATTGCTACTATGGAGCTGAGATCTGAACTCAGGTAGTCTTAACTACAGAATTTATCACCTATATGTGCTGAGTCAAAGTCACTGCAGCCTTCTTTCTGTAAGAGTTGGGGAGGTGCAGTTTATTACTGTGTATTACTAATGAACAGAGAGGTCTGGTTATTTCCAGGTTTACTTAAAATAGTCCAGGTCTGGCCTTCCTTAGTCTTTAAGGCCCAGATTAGACTCTTCAAGGCTTGGCCTACTCTCCCAATGTGTCCTACACATAAAAACTATCACCACCAGTCTGTTCACTAGATATACAGTTCCCTAGACACTTATGATGAGGTGTTAGTCTACAAAAAAAAATGGAATTCAAAGTTGCTCAGCTTTATGAAAGTCCAACAGCCGGTGAGTAGATAAATGAAGTGTTGCAGATATTATCTAAACAATGGAATATCAAGAATTACTGAGATTTGCAAGAACATGGATAAATCTCAAAAACATCATATTAGGTGAAAGAGGTCAGACATGTAAGACTACATATTGTATGATTCCACTTGTATGAAATTTCTAGAAAAAGCAAAACTGTAGCAACAAAAAGCAGATGAGTGGTTATCTGAGGCTGAAAGTGGGTGTTGTAATTGAGAAACTATTTTAGAGTGATGGAAGGGTTCTTAACCTTTATTGTGGTGATGTCTGCACACTGTATACATTTTCTAAAATGCATTTATAAATAGAAAATGGAAAAAAAACCTGGCTGGTGTAGCTCAGTGGATTGAGCATGGGCCTGCGAACCAGAGTATCGCAGTTCGATTCCCAGTCAGGGCACATGCCTGGGTTGCAGGCCAGTTCCCAGCAGGGGATGCACGAGAAGCAACCATACAATGATGTTTTTCTCCCTCTCTTCTTCCTTTCCCCTCTAAAGATAAATAAATAAAATCTTAAAAAAGGGTAGATTTTATGGTATGTAAATTATACCTCAAGAAAATGATTGAAAAGAAAACACCTTAATCAATGTATGGAGACAAAAAAGGCAGGGAAATAACTTTTTCAGTGCATAAAACAGAAATCATCTCTAGATTCCGCTGCTCATCTGGCATATTTAAAATTGTTTCTTGGATGAATGCCTGTCAATCAGACATCCAACATTTTCATTGTCTGGAGGACTTCACAAAGGACAGTGGGGAAAATACTACGAATTTCTGCTTAAGCAGGCTGCAGTCTAGTGCAAGAGGCCAGACAAGTGGCACATGCGAGAGTAGGGCTGGTGAGGGTGGCCTTTTGGTGGCATCTGCCTCTTGTTGATGGTCAATACTGACAGGGTCAGTTGCACAGGCGGGTGCTGCCCTCCTTCCTCAGCATAGGATCTGTGTCTCTCTCGGTACAGGGGCACCTTTTTAGATGAATGATTCACTGTTGGGTTGAGGAATTTTGAGCTTCTGCATTCCTTTGCTGGAACTTCCATAAAAGTTAAAACAATCCCATTTTTCAAAATCAATATATAGACTGCTATTCAAAATCACACATGTTTGATGGAAAAAAAAGTGAGGAGGCCTTTCCAAGTAGGGAAATGGAATGCACACAGACCTGGACGAGGGAGAGAATTTAGAACATGGGAACAGGCTGTCTGGAAGAATGAGCACAGATAGGAATGACGGCAGCAGGAGGTGTCTGTGGGTGAATAAAGAGAAGGGTAGGCTGGGAGCCTGGGAGTTTCCATGTGGTTTTTAAAAAACAAGTGGGGCTCAGGCCCAGGTCCTTGCCCAGGTCTAGGCCCAGGCCCAGGCCCAGGCCGGGTACTTCAGTTGGTTGGAGCGTCATCCTGTACACAAAAAGGCTGTAGGTTCAATCCTGGTCAGGGCACATACGTAGGTAGCATGTTTGGTCCCTGATGCGGGTGCATACGAGAGGCAACCGATTGATATTTCTCTCTCATATTGATGTTTCTCTCCTTACCTCACCGCCCCCTCCAAATCAATAAGCATGTCCTCTAGTGAGGATAATATATAAATAAAATAAAAATTAAATTGAATTTAAAAATGTAGGGCCCAGTAAGGGACAGATAAACTCAAAGTAATGAGAGCTGAATCAGGAGGAGGGTGGAGGCTGGGAGATCAAAAGAGTCAACAGTCCAGGCATGATGTTGTTAAGGTTGTACTCAGCGATAAAAAAAGAAGAAAGTTTTACCCTTTGTGACAGTATGAATGGACCCGGAGAACTTTATGCTAAGTGAAATAAACCAGTCAGAGAAAGACAAATACCACAGGATTTCACTCACAAGTGGAAGCTAATGAACAAATTGCACTAACAAGCAAAGGAGTCAGACTTACAGAAAGAGAACAGATGGCAGTAAGGGGGCAGGGTAGGGAATGAAGGGACTGAGCAAAAAGGAAAAAGGACTCACGGACATGGATAACACTGTGGTGACTGTAGTGGGGAGGGTGACATAAAGGGACTAGATAGTAATGAAAAAAATACCAAAAAATAATTATGCAAAAAAATGAAAAAGCTGAAGTCTCAAGGCCAACTGGTAGATGTGAGAATGAAAAGGAAGGGGGAGCGGTACTAATAAACTCCAAACTGGACAATGAGCTTGCTGACACCAGTGCACACACGACTGAGTGACCGAACCGTGTGTGACATTTCATGTGTGGGACAGAAATGACTGCTATATGGCACAGGCTGTGGGTAGAGCCATGGCTGCTAGACATAACCCTGAACTGCATGCTCCCTGCAGCAGACTCCAGCCAAGACAGCCCTTCAACTGAGAAGCTCAGATGTCACTCACAGTTGCCAGCACTCAGAGATGGACTTTCTTACTATGGGGGAGACCTTTCAACTGGTTTCATTTTTTAAAGGAACCACCTACTCAATTTCCCCTCCCCTGCACCTCATACCCCAGAGCCTAGACCCTGAGCTGGATCACTATTCTGCTAGGCAGTCAAAGGTCATACTCAGTGTTTAAAAAAAGAGAAAAAAGTTGCTGAATTTTATATTTTTACTGATGATTGAAAGGAGAGGATAAAACTCACCACAGGAAGTATAGGCTGTTCCTCAAAAGTATAGGCTTGTAAGCTGCTTCTTCTGCTGGAATGATTCTTATTTAAAAAAAAAAAAGAATGATAACAGTGTTAGGTCTTGGATTTGTCTTTGAGTGGCAGATAACACAGTGCGGGTTGGTATCAGGGAGCAAGAGAAAGAGCGCTGGCCAGGAAGCTAGGAAGCAACCGTGGAGACCAAATAAAAGCACTCAGTGCTCTCGGCACCAGCACACGCTGATGCTTCCCAGATACCAGTTCACACTTCTGCCCCCATTCTAGACTGCCTCCTGGATACTTTCTCTTGAACGTTTAACAGATACCCCCTTGTGCCCCAAACTGGATTCTGTTTTTCCCTCTTCACGCCCACTCGAACTTTGTCCAGCTTGCCCAAGTCAGATGTCAGACACTGACCTCTGTCCCTACCAGCCAGGTCAGTCATCAGATCCCTTTAATTCTATTTCTTAGCTCTCAATTACATTCCCTCTCCACTTTAGTTCAAGCTTTCATCATTTGTCACCTTGAATATTACTGCAGCAACATCCTCATATATTTCCTGGCTCCAAGTCTGACTTCCTTAAATCTACTCTCATACTTCATGTTGGAGACAGCGAATGTTCTATTGTGTGAGCCAGGCACACCATTCAGTGACTTCCTAACATCACTAGGATGACCTCTGCAGTCCAGAACACAATGTTTAGTGAGCTTCCTGACCTGGCTCTTCCTGATGGCTCCCACGTGCCCCACCTCCTGACCTGACCTCCCCTCTGGACATTCCTGATCACTCGTTTCCCAGAAATCCTATGTGCTCTTTCCTTATGTTTTTATACACATGCTGTTGTCACTGTCTAAAATATCTTGGGTTTATTATTTAATGACATCAAAATTTATACTATACTATCAATTAACTCAGAATATCCACTGTAGTATTATTTATAACAAAGGACTGTAAACAATCTAACATCTCTCAGTAGGAGATGGTACAATATTTTATAGCTTATTCACACACTGAAATATGCCAGAGTTTGATGACTATTTTTGTTAATGGTTTTAAAAGGAATAAGTCTATATTTACTAAAATGGTCCAATGGCTATATTATATAGCACGTGAAAAAAAGTTACAAAAAAGTGTATATGAGATGATCTCAGACTAAAAAATTATATAGAAATATATGTGTGCTTATGTATGTTTATAAGTATACAGAAAATGTTCAGGACAGCCCTGGATTGAAAGGACAATGAGGACAGGCTCCATGGATTGAATGCTGGCTTGTGAACCGAAAGGTCACTGGTTTGATTCCCTCTCAGGGCACATTCCTGGGTTGCAGGTCAGGTCCCCAGTTGGGGGCATGTGAGAGGCAACTGATTGATGTTCCTCTCACACATTGATGTTTCTCTCCCCCTCTTTCTTCCTCCCTTTCTCTCTCTTAGAAAATAAATAAGTAAATAAAATTTTTTATAAAGAAAATGTTCAGGACAATATATGCCAAGCCATTAACAGCAATTAAGGAAGCATGTGTTAGAGGTGAGATGGAAAATATATTTTTTATTTTATACATCTCAATACTGTTTTAATTGTTAACTATGACCATACAACATTTTTAAAAGAATAAATTTTTTTTGAATAAGTAACCCATGCATATGCTATGAAATTCAAAAGGTACCGAAGACATGTGTCTTGCTCACCCTGTTCCTCCCTTCAGAGCTGAGCAACGTTACCAGTTTCCTGGTGAGCCTTCATGAAATCTCATACACATCCGTATTCTCTGCCATTTAAATAATTTACAAAAATAAATGGGACATCAAACACACTGTTCTGTACCTGCTGGTTTGTACTAACTAGTATCTCTTAGGGATGTTCCCTACAACACATATATCAAAGCCACCTTGTTCTTTTCAACAGCTGCATATGGACACCATGTGTCACTTTTTAAATAAAATGACAGGAGAAAAGGGAAAAGGATCTTATACGATTTATCTCTAATTAGTAAATACAACTTATCCCTGGCTGGCATGGCTCAGGTGGTTGGACCATCATCCTGTATTCTGAAAGGACGCAGGTTCGATTCCCAGTCATGACATGCCTAGGTTGTGAGTTTGGTTCCCAGTCAGAGCACGTATGAGAAGCAACTAATCCATGTTTCTCTCCTACACCAATGTTTCTTTCCTTCATTCTCTCCCTTCCCCTCTCTCTAAAATCAATAAGCATATCCTCGAGTGAGGATTTAAAAAAAGTACAGGTAATTTAAAAATTCAACACAGCTTATTCTTTAAGTCTATGACTGACCTTTCCCACTCCTCTGACAAAAAATAAAAATAAATGAATGGAAAAAAAGGAGGGAAAGGGAACAGACTGGCACATCTGCTCTTGGATATTCATATAAGTATTCCTAGACAATTATCTACATTGAAGTTTCTTGAAGAACTTACTGAAACAGAAATGTGCAAACTCTGTTAAGGACAAGAAAGTAAATATCTTTCATCTCTATTATAACTACTTAACTCTGTTGATGTGGTGTGAAAGCAGACACAGGCAATGCTTCAACATGTGGGTATGGCTATATTCCAATGATACATTAGCATATGGTGCCCCGTATATTGTCAAGCCCTCGATAAATACTTACTAATTGAATGAAACACAGGGGAACTCCAACTAGAATGACCCTGGCACCCTCAGAGAATAATCTTTGTCTTTCACTGAAAGATCTTTCTTGATGATACATAAAGAGAGCTAGCCATAAAGATCACATTGTGGCCATGTATGTTGGGATACTTGCTTCTGCCCCTACAGACAGCAATTTTTATAGTGGCTACTGGAATGAGAATGTCATCTATCTCCTTGTTAAGGCAAAGTGCATCAGCTCTTATTCATACATGTGTGGTGCTAACATCCGTGGTACAATTAAGGAGGAAAGAAGCAGCCCTATCATTCAGGGTCTGGCCCAGCACTCATCGGTAGGATAAAGACAAAATTAAGACCACTCTGTAATCATTTCTGGACAGAGACAAAATGTGCACATTTTCCAAGAAATATCAAATATCTCCCCAATCTGGCAAATGTGAGTTAAAGCTTCTTCTTTACTTATTATTCTTTAGCCTTGCTATTGATAAGATTTGAGATTGCCTATTCCAGAATTACCCCTGCTACCTGAAAGCATTTGGGGCACAAGACAAATCTTGCTTTCTTATACCCTCCTCCAAACTGCCTACATGAGCCCAAATCCATTAAGTTCTTATAACATTCTCTTACCAAGACACTCATGGTGTGTGCCCTCCCTTGCTGAAATGAATAATAAATCCAACTTGTTCAATTGCAGGTGTGTTCATGGTGGTCTTTGGCTGAAGTGCATCGACATAATGGACATTTGAACTCCAGTGATCATTTAGATTATCCAAGACTTTGCTCCATACCATAAGTCAAATATTTGAAAAATGGTCATGCCATAAAGTCCCCAAATCACTAATACATTATTATGTGCCATTTAAGACAAATTTTTCTCATTACAAGAAAAAAATCGTAAATATTTGAGGTGATGAATGTTAACTAAACTTACTGTGGGGATCATTTTGCAATATATACATATAGCTAATCATTATGCTGTACATAAAACCAACATAATGTTACATGTCAGTTATATCTCAATGAACTGGGAAAAGACAAAATTTTATGTATAAGTTTGATACTGAATGGATACACACACACACACACATACACACACACACACACACACAATATAAAATCCTGAAGCTACAGCAAAATCTAAGAGCATCTTACTGAGCTGGATACTGGCTGGCCAGTGGCTGAATTTCCAGAAATAGCAAGTAAGGCATTCAATTCTTCTGCAAGCTGAATCTGGACATCCAAGTTATTTGATGGTAGAGGTGATAAGGCCTGATTGCTATACATCATACCTTCATCTTCTCTTATAATTTCCCAGTTCTAAAACAAACAGAACAAGCTTCAGCCACACATACTTTAATCTATTGATATAGCATGTGTCTATCTGCAAAAAAACCCTATTTTTACCTCAGATGACTCTCGGTTGTCCACACTTTCCATTTCCTCGGATATCTGCCGCCTGGTGGTAAATGCACGCTGCGCTTGCAGCTGAATGTTACCATCCTCAGCATCTGTTAGGTTGTCCCTATTTTAGAAATACAAGAGCTATCACCCGTGTCTGAAGAGAGTTAAAACAATAGTCACATATTCTGTGATCATTTAAAAAAATACTTTTATCAGATCAGCATTTATTGTTTTTGGTCAAAAGCTATTTCAACATGCATAGATTAAGCTGTGGGCACACTGGTAGCTTAATGGAGTTAAAATTTTTGTGGAAGTGTGCATGTAATATGTGTGCCTTTGATATTTCAGTTCATCACTGTGCCTGCGATAGTCATTGACATATATGGGAACTCAAAAAAACTGAATGAAAAGTTGAATGAATCAACTGCATTTCACTAATAATTTTATTATGTTATTTTGCCATGTTATTACAACCTACAGAAGCACTAGAAAGTTCATAAAAGAGAAGTTTAGCCCTGGCTGCTGTAGCTCAGTGGATTGAGCACGGGCCTGTGAAGCAAAGGGTCCCTGGTTCGATTCCCAGTCAGGGCACATGCCTGGGTGGCAGGCCAGTTCCCAGCAGGGGATGCATGAGAGGCAACCATACATTGGTATTTCTCTCTGTCTCTCCTTCCCTTCCCCTCTAAAGATAAATAAATAAAATGCTAAAAATATTTATTAAAAAAGAGAAGTTTAAAGAGTTGCATATACATCTTTTTGAATCAGATAGCAACATTTTCTAAATCAGTCTTAAGCCAGGAGGAGAAGTCCCCATGCATGGATGTAGAGGGAAGAATGAAGAACAGTGTAAGGATGCTTTCGACCAGAGGTGACCTCTGAAAATGGTTCGATATTCACTTGACCCAGAAAACCCCACAAAATCATGCAAATCAAGAGGTTCAAATCTTCGTGTTCACTTTAACAATACTCATGAAATTGCCCAGGCTATCAAGGGTATGCATATTCAAAAAGCCACCAAATATCTGAAAGATGTCACTTTACAGAAGCAATGTGTGCCATTCTGTGGATACAATGGTGGGGTTGGTAGGAGTGCTCCAGCCAAACAGTGGGGCAGGACACAGGGTTGGTGGCCTAAAAAGAACACTGAATTTTTGCTGTACATGCTTAAAAATGCAGAGAGTAATGCTGAATGTAAGGTTTTAAATGTAGATTCTCTGCTCACTGAGAACATACAGGTGAACAAAGCTCCCAAGATGCAGTGTAGAACTTACAGATCCCATGGGTGGGTGACCCCACACAGGAGCTCTCCCTGCCACACTGAGGTGGTCCTTCCTGAACCAGAAGAGGAGGTTGCACAAAAGAAAAACATACTCCAGAAGAAACTGAAGAAACAAAAGCTTATGGCCCAGGAGTAAATTCAGCATAAAATAGATACCGATAAAAGTAAAAGCAGAAAAATAGTTAATATATTACAATTAAATGCTTAATGGTCCTGGTATGAAAAAAGTCATGTCTGGGTTTAGGAAAGGTATATGGTGCCGTATTGAGGGGTTGGTCTTTCTACTGTACCTTTCCTAAGTTACCCTGGTCATTTACTAGGTATATTATTCTAGCAATTTGCAATTATTATGTACAGACCATCAGATCAAGATTTTTTATAAATATTTAATAACAAAGTTATTGTTAATTTATTTGATGTCCTATAAGCCCAGTATAGTCAGAGGATCAGTTCTTGCTGTGCTGCTGTTGGAGAAAACAGAATTTTTACAGACTGCCCCCCCCCCAACACTTAATTTGGGCTAGTTGAAAGTAACAACTATAGAAAAAGAAATGTGATTCTGCTCAAGTCGAGCCTGCCTTAATACTGAGTATGCAATATGACAGTTGTGCAGAGTTTCACAGGGTCTTCAGTTTTGCCACCTGCATGTCACTCCACAGAGATCAGTGCCTCCGAGCCATGGATCACTGATTTGCTGTGGGAGAATCTGAGAACAGAACGCACCTGTGACAGTGCCCGGGCCATCAGACACAGATACCAAAGCCCTGAATTAGAAGGTTAATGGACAAATAAAAAGTTTAAGTCTGTGTCAGACAGTGGAAGACTAAAGAAAGACTTCAGAAAGTTGTAAGATAGAAGGAGTGGAAGGATATTTGATAATAAATATGAATAAGGGGAAAATTTATTTACAAACATACAGTCTGCTGATAAAAGAAAAATGTCAGTGGGGAGATGTAAATTAGAATGAAGAATAAAGAATGAAGAATAAATTAGAATGAAGAAGAATTAGAATATTTGATCTGTGTATGGTAGAAATTATGTATACATTGGCCATGTTAGCAAATGGGTATTTAATGAAAGACCCTTGTTTTGTATCTATTATATGTTACAAAATAACTTATATTTTTAAAATAGTGTACTGTAGAATTTTAAATTTTATTATATTTGAGTAATAAACTGCAAAGAGTCTCTAAGATTTTCTAAATCATTCTAAAGAGGAAAACGTACCATTTTTGGCTACATAGTATTTAAGACATACATAACTAACAACTTATTAAAATAAGCAATTTGAAGGGTAGTATTTGTGACTAAAATAATTTTGACTACCATCAAATTATTTTAAAACACAAACAGCTAAAATAGCATTTTCTAAGTCCTGGGCCATAAAAATCTTGGTGCACTTACAATTTATAGACCCCTACAATGTTACAAATCCATTTGAGACATAACTTCAAAAAGAAAATTAGTGGTCAAAATGTATTCCAATTACAAACGTGAAAGCCACCAGCACATACTGAAGGGTTGGTCTTTTCCATTGTGTTCGTCTAGATTCATGGTTTACATAGTAGGTCCTTCCCAGAACATCCTGTCTCTCTTCCCATCCCGGAGGTAGAGGAGAAGGTTCTTGTTGCTGCTGCAAATGGCAAGCAGCATCTGGTTGGTCCAAAACAACCCAGCCAGGCTGAAAAACAGAATGTTAACAATTAAATTTATGCTTGATTTTTTAAATCTTATAAATTATGCTACAGGAAATTTAAAAAGTAATTTACCATATCTAGTTCCATAAGTTACACAGAGACAGAATACGTACACTGTCAACGTTTAAGATCATAATATGAAGAAATTACATGGTGATGAAGACTTTTGTAAAATGATAACATTTAAATTTTTCTTGAAAAATTTTAAAATTTTCTAAAAATGTTTTAAAACATACTTAATAGGAAAAAAGGGACACAAACAAACAAACAATAATGGAAAGCACTGAGAAATTGAGAAGCATAATTTAAACTCGAGTAAAAATAGGCTGTTCTCTAAATTATAAGCAAATGAATGGTGGGCAGGGATCATGTTGTACTGGGCATTGCCTTCCCACAGAGAAGATACCTTATATAGGATGGAAATCAATAACTCTCTGAGATCTGAAAAAGATATTATTAAATGAAGGTGCAATATGTAGAGGCATGAGAATTACAAACAATTTAGAAATAGTTGCTATAATGAACGCTCTAGTGATTAAAAAGTCATGACGACTCTCTGCTCTGGTCTGACTTTTTCTCTTTCTCCTCTGGACCCAGGGAAAGCATTTTCATCAAGTCAGAAAGCAGCCAAAGAAAGAATGTCTTGTTTGTTTTGTTTGAAACGCTTGGAAGGCACTGGAAATTTCCTGGGACCATCGAGGGGGTAAATATTATGAAGCCTTAAACCAGATAGTTAGAGTAAGAAATTAATGGGAAAGAGTAGCAAGAGTTAATGTACATTCTTTGTTCCAGAAACCTCAAAACAGAAAAGGCAGTAGGTACAAGGTTCACTAAATACTGGAATGGTTAGGAAAGCATAAATAAAGGAAACTAGTAAGTTTCCTAGTAAAGGAAACTTACAAATTCCTGAATGAATGAAAAGACTTAATATGATCTTGGCTAGGAAGACTCAACCTCACACTCGTGTCAATTCTACCCAAGTTAATTTATAAAGTTGCCAAGATTCCAGTTAAACTACATTATGGATTTTTTAAAAATAACGAGACATGGCAATTCTGAAGTTCAAATGGAAACACAAACATGTAGGAAAAATTAATAGGATTCTATAAAAGAAGAGCAACACATGGAGATGAACCCTGCCAGATAAAATACACTGTAAGCCACAAGAATTAAAGCTGTGTGGCCCTGGAGCACACAAGAGGAGAGAGCCCAACAGGATGGATTAGAAAGCCTAGGAAGAGACTCAAAGTTGTAGAAATTTGGTACATGATAAAGACACTTTTCAAATTTATGGGTAAATAGGCCTATTACCTAAAAAATAGAAAAAAATAATTTAGATCACTACCCCCTATCTTATACCAGGATATTACAAATTGTGCAATATTTAAATGTTAGAAAGTCAAACAAAAATGTCTTAGAACAGACCTGGGAGATTTAAAAAATACAGTATAAGAATGGGAAAGCCATTGCGTATAACCAAATCCAGATCAAAAAAGAGAAGATTGGTACATTTGATTATAAAACCCCCAAACCTGTACATGGGGAAAAAACTACTAAATCAAAGTTTAAAAACAACAAACTGGCCAACATTAGGTACTATGACAACAGACAAACGTAATTTCCTTAGTATACACAGAGTTTGTTTTTTCCCTAGGCACTGTGGACCCCACACTTAAAGGCTGGTGTGCGTCCACAAGTTGACAGCTTAGAAGATGTAAGAGAATTCTTCTATATTGAAAACTGGGTCTGAACATAAGGAATCAAGAAGAAAAGCTGGGAAGGAGAGGAGTATTTTCTGGCAGCAGGGATTCCTGCAAGAAGGGGTTCCTGATCTCTTCTAGCTCTGGTGGGGCTGTTATAGCCTGAGGCAGAACAGGACGGGAGAGGAAGACAGAGTTATTCTGGGAAAAGGAAGGTGGGCGGGAAGTACCAACTCCCTTTCTTTCTTATTCTCTGTTCTGTTTTCCTTTTTACCTCTTCTATGGGAACTGATATCTTTTTAATTTTTAATTCCCAAACTCCATTCTGTTCCTTCCCTCCATCCTCTTTTCTTTCCATCTATGTTACCTTCCTTTTCTCTCCTTTCCTTTCCTTTAAATAATCATAATAGTGGATCTACATACCCAAAATGTAGTCTTATATAAATTAAATCAAATTTTATTTCTCCAGTTTCAATTTCAAAAGCATGTGAGTTGAATTTTTGTATTTTACTCTCAAAAAAGACTAAGACGTATTTTTTTGTTGAATATGGTCATTGATTATTTTTCTACAGATTAATGACATTTATTAATAAAACTCCTCATTTCTGCTTTAAATGACTGTAAAAATATTCACAGCTAGGAATATGATACCAGAAAATATCTAAAATCTTCTTAAAGATTTGTCTCTTAAAGGTCTGCTTATTTAATTTCTGTTATACAAGTAAATTCAAACAGAGGAAAAAACTAATTTAATTAAGAACCTTTTTGAAAAGCCTGCTTCAAGCTTGAAAAAGTATAGTTGTACATTTTAACATTGTTTAGAAAGACTGAGTTCTCATTTTTGTATATAATATCTCCCTCTTACACATGTATCAGCTCATATTCTTCACAGAATAATTTCCTAAGTGTCAATGAACGTTAATTACTAACCTCAAAGCTGAGATGCAATTGCCCACAATTTAATGGAGTTAAAGAAAGTCAGAAAGCAAGCGTTCAGAGCTACAACATTGCAGTTAATCTTGTAAAATACACCTAAATCTAAAATCGCAAGGGGTACCAAAATCAAATGCTACACGATTATCTCTATATAGCCATCTTACTAAGGAATACCAACTGCCTTACAGTAAGCCTCTTGTGAAGATCACAATTGTTTTCTTTAAATAGTAGAACTGTGTACATTCAGTCACAAATTAGATGTCAAAGGCAAGACTTCTCTGGTCATTAGCTGCACAGAATATAAATAAGCACAGATTCATGTGTTTGAATTCCGAAGGCCTTTCATAAATAAACTCCTACACGCTTACATCCACTGAAATTATAAGGTGCACTCTGAGGGAATTCGAACACTGAGACTTCAGACCACAGAATGAAGCGAATCAGCTCTGCCCACAGAAACTGAACTGTGAATAGGTGCCTGCAATACGTGTGCGTGGGCAAAACTTGGAGCAGGTTACTAAATAATAAAATGCTGTTAGCTTTTTAAAAGTTATTAAATAAAGAATTTTCTTTCTTTACAGCAGACATCTTTCATGTCAAACAGAATTTTTTTTAAAGATTTTATTTATTTATCTTTAGAGGGAAAGGGAAGGAGAGAGGGAGAGAAACATCAATGTATGGTTGCCTTTCGTGCGTCCCCTGCTGGGAGTTGGCCTGCAGGGAACTGGCCTGCAACCCAGGCATGTGCCCTGACTGAGAATTGAACCTCGATCGTCTGAGTCGCAGGCCCGCACTCAGTCCACTGAGCTATACCAGCCAGGGCCAAACAGAATTTTATTAGGCAAAATATCCTGTGCACCAAAATACCAGAAACTTTGACCCAATAAATATCTTAAAAATGTTAAGTCTGATAAATCACAGAAAAAACAAAAAGATACGAAGGTAAATTAAGTAAGTGAATATAGACATAAGAAAGGCTACCAAGTTCTTTGGCCACCAAACTAAAGACTAATTATATTCTATGAGTCAAAGAAAAAAGTTCTTTCCATTATTTTAGATTCCCCCACAAAACAAAATCTCATTTGTGTACATAAAAAATTCCCGTAAAGTTCTGTTACAAAAGCTCTGCTTGTTCTAGAGCTTTCTTCCTCTTCTGAAGGCATGTGGGTTTGTGAGGTAGAGTCCAGTCTTTGGGGAGGGTCCTCAGCTTCATAGTTCTTTGGGAGATCTAACCAGACCCTCAGGCAAAGAGGCAGGGTGACAGGGCACTCACTGTGTGTTTGCACTCAATGTCCCTGAGTTACATGCTATCTTTGATGATAGTGTTCCTGCAAGGGAAGCCTCAAAGGGGCAGGTTTTTGGTCTTCTTTTCAACTCTTGAATTTTTCTGCTGAAGAAACCCTTGGCCTCATCTGGCAAAACCAGGTGACTATGCAAATGAAGAAACTGAGGTTCAGAGAAGTTCAGGGCTGGCTAGTGGCAGACCTTGCAAACAGGATTCCAGTCTCCAAATCCCAGCCCAATTCTATTCCAAATGCACAGTCTTGGCTTCTTCCTCACTCACCCCAGACACACATAGTTCGGCCCAAATACTTGACTTGGACTTTCTCTTATCTTGTCACTCATGGAAAGTATTAAATTCTATTTGCCCAAAATAAATGTGGCTTTTTAGTAGATCACTTGAATTCTCTCCTTCTCTTTCTCCAATTCCCTCCATTCCTACGAGCTCCATCTCAGCCACGACAGGAAAAGTAACAAGAATTATGTTTCATAAAAAGTTCCTAATTAGCAGAGTCACCTCAAAATTTCCATGTATTTAACTTACAAAGTGTTCTTACTTTGATGCAGATGACATGGTTTAGAAAACCAAACAACTAGAAACAGTTAATGACAATTATAATCAATACTCTCATTTATAAACATTGTATTCTCTATTCTTTTATCTTTATGAATGCCATTAATAATGGCCATTCATTCTATAGAAATATCTTTAGAGACATGTTTAATAAATGCTTGGGTAAAATAAATAAATATCCAGGTAAATAATTTATATTGCACATTTAAAAAAAATTATTGGTTTTAGAGAAGTGAAGAAGTAGTGTGGGGTGGGGAGAGAGAGAGAGAGAACACTGATATATTGTTCCACTTGTTTATGCACTCATTGGATGATTCTTGTATGTGCCCTGACCAGGGATCAAACCTGCAACCTTGGTGTATGAGGATGATGCTCTAACCAACTGAGATACCCGGCCAGAGCCTTTATTGCACATATTAACTTCATTGTATAAAGTTACTTTTTCTTCACAGTATACTAAAATAAGAAACTAGGTATTTCGTGTTTAGTTTAACCAAATATTTATAAAACCTCACCTCTAATTCCTCAGCCTGTTCTGTGTTATCTTCTTCTGAGCCACTGCTTTTAGGTAGATACGTCATTTTTAATCTCAGATAGCCTTTAACTCTTGATTTGTGACTGTAGAAGAGAAAAATAATTATTCACAAAACTTTAACACTAGGACGAAAAGAATTCATTTACTAAGAGTTCACTGAACACCCACCCGCTACTAGAGGAGAGTCAATGACAAATTATAATGCAGAAAGTATCTAGGAAAAAGAATACATGGTAGAGAAAAGGAACATATATAAATAAATACCTGTTACAAGATAAGATACTCAGGAAGTTTAAGTAAAAGGATCAGAGAGAATTTAAGAGAAGTTGGTATTTGAGTTGGGACTCGAAGACTGGGGAGTGTTTTGGTCTGTGGCAGTCATGGCACAGGCATGTGAGTGAAGAAAAGAGCAAAAAACAAGGAAATAGATGGGAGACCTGGGGTGCAGCTGAGGAAATAGCAGTAGTTGAACTTGACTGGATTACAGGGTACACATAAAGGAGGTGGAGACGGTGAGGTCCAGGTGAAATAAGGGAAGTTGAGGTTTTATTTTGCATACTCTGTGAAGCCAGGGAATTTGGGGGACACAAAAAGGCACCCTCAGAGATGTAACCTAGCCACATGGTCTGAGATGACAGAAAAGTGAAGAGCAAAGCCTGATAACCGTCTGGAACCCAGTATCTTTCTCTGACAGCTGTTTGAGTCTGTCCCACACTAATTCACCTCACCTGTTTTCATAGGGTATCACCTCTTTGAGTAACGAGTTGTCTAAGCTCAAGGTTGCTACCCACTGTATTAATATTTAATTGTTTAAACCCATCTTTCTGAAGCTTCTAAACTAAGACTTATTGCCCCCCATCAATCGTAATATCCTGTTTATTTAAGAAGTATTTGCTTGTCCCACCTTTCTACACAAACTTTTTGGGTGATTTTTATAAATATCAATTATGTAACCAACTAGTCTTTGTCTTTCTAGACAAGAGTCCTAATTCCTTTTTCCTGTCTTCAAGAAATATGCCTCCATTAATTTTTTTAGTAGTTCTTTTGTGTATGTATAGTTCTCATGGATTTGGAAAGTGGACCTACCCTAAGTGGTCAATAAAATACCTGATGCGTGTCTCCAAGTCCACTAATTGTGGCCTGTCACCATATCTAAGGGGTAGTGAGCACACTGACTTGTTGCTATAAAAGACAGACACAGAAAACTTGCTCTAATAATGTTTTATAAAAGAGTTTCTCTACAGTGATATGTTTCATGTCTTTCCATCTAGATACTAAGCCTGTGAGTTTGGACTTAATGGGGTGAAAAAGAATCCAGGAGTGCCGTGCATCTTCTATCTGAATAAAGTTCTTTCTGCACTTGCAATAACATGCAGTGCAGACAAAAGATGTAAATTGTTAGTGTTTAAAGATAAGGATACTAGAAAGCACTTGACAAATTGAAAAGCAGGCTACCAGGGCAATCAAATAAGAGAAGAAATATTGATTTTGTCACTCTTGGTATGCAGATGTCACAACCAGTGAACATTAAAGGGAAAAAAGAGATGTGTATTTCAAGGCTTCTATAGAAATTAAATACGTGACTTCTCTTACAGAAAGTAAATATTAATAGAAAGCACTGTGCTCTTTGTTTTCATATACATATTACAAAGATAATTTTAAAATTCTAAATAAAAAATCGCTAATTTCCCATTGTATGCTTTTCAAATGCATTTGCTAATTTCAAAAGCAAGGCGAATACTGTTTTCACAGATGTTCTTCTTCCGCTTTGCTCTGACCCTCTTGACAGTAAATCCACACACATGTCTTGGCTAGCTTTTACTTGACTAATTGGTACAGAAGATCAAAAGGAGTTTTACTTACAGCTTAAACTTTAGAATTTTGACAAAAATCAAGTAATTTAGTTTAGGAAAATAAAATTATGGGTTTTAAATTCCAGTCTTTACTCATGTTATTTTCTCTAAATATTTGAGTTCTCTGAAATACCTTTTTTATTGAGGTATGCAAAATATAGTTAGATTTTTCTGAAATTGGTTTTTGCAAGTTGAGTTGGATATTAGTTCTAGACGAACTAATGCTTGTGATTTTTTAAAACACAGCATGACAAAATTATATATACTTTGCAATGTAAAATCAATATAAATGATAAATTTTAGCATTTTAGTCTGGTATTAGGGGTACAGATCTTTCCCAAAGGGATGTGACCACGTTTCTGTATTTTCAGAATTTTTGTATTATGTACATATTAATTTGTAATCAGACATAACAATAAAACTTTAAAAAATAATACAAAATTCAGAACTAGATTATTTAAATAATAATTATTCAAAATAATAAATATTTATTTATGAATTATTTTGAATAATTATTATTATTCAAAGCTTTAAACTTTGAATTTTCAAAGCAGCTACTATAAGGTATGATGAAGAAAATTTTAAAAAACTTAATATGTTATTATTTTATATTTACTGACCTTCTTGGGTGAAGAACAAAATCCTTAAATGTATATGGTCTCTCCATTCTTGGATTTTCAGTCTAGAACAAAACAGTGGGTTTTCAAAATATATCTAGAACACCAAAACATGAACTTTTCAAGAATATTAATGAACTATGGTCTAAGGCATAACTGAAGTTAGAAATGAGAAAACTGTAGCTTTGGATGAATGGTTACAATCAATAGTGCTTTCACCTTCCCACACCACAGGAATTTTAACCGGCATCACAACTGAGTCTAAAACAAGCTGAGCAGGTGTGTTGGGGAGCCAAAAATAGGGTAGGAAGTGAAAAAGCAGAAGCGCGGTTAGTGGAATATGCAGTGTCAGAAAGCTGGCATGAGCTCAGAGACAATTCCAGGAGAATGAAAAAGTAAACAGCGTGGAAAATAAGACTGAATTCAATGCATTACTACAAGCTTATCATCTCTGAAGACTGTAGAAAGCCAATAAACATTTCAAAGCCTTTTGTTTTTATTATTCTTTTCTTTCCTGTTGCATTTTGCATTGTTAACTACCTACTCAGTCATAAAACTCTTGAATTATCATGACATTATTTTACTTGGTTCTTTTCTTGTGTCCTCTTGTCTGTCTTCTCTCTTTCCTCTCACAGACCCACAACTGTCCAAGGGTCAATGTTTGGCCTTTAGTGCTTTCATCTCTCTTGTCTGGACAGCCAGTCATTCTCAGAGATTCTGCTGCTCCCTCAGCAGAGATAACTCTCAATCTTTCCAGTCCCTTTTCCCTACACAATTTATTTTCATATCTCTGTCAGCTGCCCTAAGTTTTCGTTTCTCCTGTTTTCTGTTGAAATTCAATAAGGCAAAAAAATAAATGTATCATATTTCAAAACAAAAGGGCTTTTCTTTCTGACTTTTCTACTTGAATTACCATCCTTATCTCCTAAGTTCAACCTGTATTATCTGTATATTTTACTTATTTTTTAAACCCCTGTCAGGAACTTGGTCCAATATAGTTTTATTCTAAAACGTTTCTTAAATCTGTTTGTTTTCCTCTAGTACTATATGCTTGGTCCAGACTATGCTAACCTATCTTAGTTTTCTTCTGTGAGCCTAGGCTCTGCCCCTTCTAGTTATTTAGCAGAACATCTCCAAACTGATCTTCCTCAAACAATGTTTTCATAATGTCAACAAACTTCAATGGCTCCATTTCTTACTGGAGTTCACATAATGGGACCATGATGATCAAATTAAAACAGAAAATATAGTAAGAAATAATAGTAGTATATATTTTATAAATCAAATATTAATATGAATTTAATTTCTTAAAGTAAAAATAATAAACATAAAAAGTAAAATCACAAATGTACTAACCGGTAATGGGTAAAGAGGAACATCCACTTGACCTAGGAAATCATCTCTTGTCTATAAAAGAAAAAAGGAAGAATAAGATTAGTAACATGCTCAATCCTTTTAGAAAATTTTGATGAACTACTGCCACCATTTACCAAAAAAAAGTAGAAGGTTTTGTTGTTGTTGTCATTTACTCCTACACAATACTAGTAGAAAACAAAAAGTAATATGATATAACTCCTGATAGTGGCATAATATATCAGGTTGATCCTTTTCAAGATAATAATTATGTACTCTAAGATATAAAAATAACTATTTGAAAGTACCATAGATTGACCAAAAGCAGGCAGAAACTGGAGGGGAGTCAATCCTGAAAGAAGGAACACACGGCTTTTCGCCTGGTAGTAGTACTCCACAGTTCATATGGAGAAGTGATTAGAACTATCCCCAGAAATCTGAAATTGAACTTGCTTGAAGAGTTCTTAGACCTGGTTTGAGGTTAACAACATAACTGGGAAGTGAGAAGAATAATCCCTGGAAGGAAGAAGCCATGAGTCCCTCCAAATTTACATATAAACTCTACCCAAATTCCTAGCTGACTCGTAAGCTGCTGAACTGCCCCTGTGAAAGGTAATGGCCCGAAGGCTGAAAGCACTGAGCACGGATTGCAGCTGATGTTCACCTGACGGGAGACAGCATTCTGTTAACAACTGGCCAGAACAAAAATCAAAAACCTTCGGTGAAAGATAACTAAATCCATTGTCTCTGCCATGTACCATACACACTGTCCAGTACACAATAAAAAATGACTAAACACATAAAGAAATACAATCCAGTATCAAAGGAAATATAATTTTAAAAAAAACAACCATAAGATGAGCCAGAATCTAGGAACTAGCAGACAAAGAAATTAAAACAACTATTATACAGATGTTTAAGGACTTAAAAGGAAAATAAGGTCATAATGAATGAATGGCTTAGGACTGTCATCAGTGAAATGGAAAGTTAAAAAATGAATCAAATGCATACTTTATAACTAAAAAATATATCTGAATCAAAGATCAATTGACAGGCTTAATATATGATTGAAGATGACAGGAGAAAACTTATGTTAACTTGAAGATATATCCATAGAGTTGACCGTTTTTTGGCAGGTATAATGTGCACCCATGTTTTTGGCCCAAACTTTCCGGGAAAAAATCTTTCATTCTAGTGTTTTAATGCAATTATTTATTTATTTATATTTGGAAACAAAACTGATGATCATATTCCATTCACTGGAGGATGTTTAACACCCTGGACCGCCCCCACTAAATGCCAGTAGCACTCTTCCTCCAGTTGTGACAACCAAAAATGTCTCCTGGCACTTGCCCCTGGGTGGCAAAACTGTCCCTGGTTGAGAACCACTGATAAAGAAAGTATAAAACAGATTGCCTCAATTAGTGAACCAAAGATTCCACCCTTAAAAAAAAAAACCAGCTTCACTGAGATATAATTAGCACCCTATACAATTCACCCACTTAAAGCATGCAATTTTAGAACACTGGCATCACTTCAAAAAGAAAACCCGTACCCATTTCCTCCCTCTTCCCTCCGGCCCAGGCAGCCGTCAATCTACTTTCTATTTCTATGGGCTTGCCTTTCCTGGGCATTTTATATAAATGGAATCATACAGTATGTAGTCCTTTAAGCCTGACTTCTTCCACATGCTATAATGTTTTCACCCATGTTGTAGCAAATATCAGTACTTCATTCCTTTTTTTAATTCCTGAATAATACTACTACATTTATTTATCCATTTATCAGCTGATTGACATTGAGGTTTCCACTTTGGGCTATTATAAATGATGCTGCTATAAACATTTGGGAACAAGTTTTTGTGCTAATATAGGCTATATACTTGAAAGTAGAATTGCTGGATTATACAGTAACTCTGTTTAACCTTTGGAGGAGCCGCCGGACTTTCCAAAGTGGCTGGGCCATTTCGCATTCCCACCAGCATCATAAGAGTGTTCCAATTTCTCCATATCCTTGCCAACATTAATTACTACCCATCTTTTTGATAACAGCCTTCCTAGTGCCTGTTAAGTGGTATTTCTTGTGGTTTTGTTTGCATTTCCATAATGGCCAATGATACTGAATATCTTTTCATGTGTTTGTTGTGCTCCTCATTTCTTAAAAACTCTTAACTTATCAGTCTTCCCTAGATATGCAGTCTTTACTGCAGAGGCAGTGCCTGGTCACCGCAGGACAGACAGACAGAAAACATTTTATCCCATATATTGTGTTGTCCCATACTCCTCGTTCATTCATCGATTTCACTCTGTGAACAAAAGCATAATATCAAAAATCTCATATAATGAAAATTTCCATGCCTCAAGTAACTCTGGTATATAAAAATATTATTTTAAAAATTTCTTGGAACACTTCTTGCTTACATCTTTCTTCTTTGAAACAAGTAATTCAAAATGAGTTTGTTAACTTCTACTCTAAATGAAATGGTCCCAGCCATGGCTGGTGTGGCTCCATGGTTTGAGTACTGGCCTGAGAACCAAAAAGTTCCCAGTTTGATTCCTGGTCAGAGCACATGTATGGGTTGCAGTCCAGGTCCCCAGGTGGGGCCGTGGGAGAGGCAACCAATCTATGTTTCTCTCTCTCTCTGTCTTCCTCCCTTCCCCTCTCTCTGAAATAAATAAATAAAATCTTTCAAAAAAGAGAGAGAAAAATGATCCCTCAAAACCTTGGGGGCAACATATTTCTACTATTAGAAAAACAAACAAATTTTCTAAATTAAAAATCAATACACCTGATCTGAGGAGAAGGAGAATATGAAACTAGGAGCTATCCCGGAAAGTCCCGGACACACGGTTGGAACATACGGTTGCTATAAATATGGACAATTAGAAGTTCTTTTTCCATTTACAAAGAAACAGGAATAGTTTTAAATTCATTCCTATGAAAGCAAGACAGTCTGTGATGTTCATTAATGTTTCCCTAGCCAACCAATTGTTCCAAATTCTGAATATCAAGCATTTCTTTGTGGGAGTCATTTCCTATATTCAAAGTGCATTTCACTTACTTCACAAAGCAAATTTGCATTTGGTAACATATAATTAACTTAAGAATGCCTGAAAATCTACAAAACAATTCAGAACGGCCAGTGGTTTTAAACTGCAATGTGCACAGTTTAGTCAGTAAATAATACTTTATCTAATTATTTTAAAGATATAAATTTCAATTTCTTAAAAAAATTTTTTTGAATGTGAGAAGAGAAAAATACAAATGGCTGTTCTTGCAAAACTTCAATTAGAACTACAGATGGCTCTAAGTTTTGGAGGACAAACATTAATGTTGATAAGGCTGAAGTGACTGCTCTGGTTTAAGAGAATAATATTACAAAAAATCAGAAATTTAAAAATAGATACATCAAAGTACCATAGCGTTGAAGAATACTTGGCTTTAAAAAGAGTTTCCATTAAATCTGAATCATAAATAATCTCCCAGGATAAATCTACAGTAGAAAGCAAAATATTAAAGGAAGAATCACTTCCTCACAACCACAGCCACGCAACATTGCCCAGGTTTTCTGCTCTAATATCCAACTTTTCACTTTAATCAGTAAAAATGAACTTTATACCTGAACATTAAGTATAGTATAGTTTCAGTTTCAGACTTACTGATCAGCCCTTTTGTAATGAAGATCATTTTTTAAAGTAAGTTTAAAACAGGTTACACTGGGTATAGAGTTGAAAGGAAAAAAAAAAAGGGTGGCTAACTTCCAGCTATCTATAACTCACCCACTGTCCTTCCAAAAGGCAACAGCAGTCAGTCTTTTTGAGTTTGAATATCCCTTTAAGTTTTTCTCTGGACTTTTATGCATGTTGCTTTTCCCCCCTTCAACGATATTTCTAGGGCCTTGTCCAGTATTGGTCCACAGGGAAGTGCTTTACCTCTCTCATGGTTGAACAGTGTGCCACTGTACAGAATACCAAAATTCAACCAGTTCCCTCCCTAGAGATGGACATTCGGGTTGTTTCTAATCATTTGCTACTACAGACAATACCTCAATGAACAAACTTGTGTCTATCATTTTGTGTACATGCCAAAGATAGTTTTTATTCTGTGTGATGATAAAGACTACAGTGAGCTAATCTGAACTCATCTGAAGTGGAAACATCTCAGTGACCGACTGACTGGGTGTTAGAGAAGGAAACAGTATCTGAGTAAACCCAAAAGTACACACAAGTTTTCAGAGATCAAGTCAAGATCAAAGATTCAAGATCAAGAAGTTTGCATTTCAATTAACATCTTACTCAGTGTCGATAACAACTATTTTCACACAACAGTATTCATATTCTCTATGTGTAAATGCCATGGTTCTTCTGTACAGACCACTAGTTCTAAAAAGATAAATTAGGGTAAACAATAAAAAAAATTAAACAAATTCATAGCAATAAATATGTTTAAACCATTGTTAATCATATTGTTTAAATTAATCCGAGAGATTAAGAGATATTTCAGAGATCATAAAAGACTAAGTAGACCTAAAGGCTCTAAAGCTGAGATGCTAACAGTAAAATTATATAGAAACTTGTTCTTGTAAAGTAGAACTTAAATTATTTATGAGTTAAGAGGTTAAACGTTTTCTTGATTTGAAGACATGAAAAGTCAATATTTTTACAGAGGATATTAGCACACATGAATCTGAGAAAAATAGCAGAACTTATATGAATGGACCCATTTACAATATTTTAAAAATAAGAAACCATATATTTTCTGCTTCCAAAATTTTATAAAAACTATTATTTTAAATGAACACCCTCTCAAAATCAATACTACATCCCAGGCATTAAAAATAGAAAAAAGGATTATGAAAACTATTCAAATTTCACTGAACTTTTTTCTAATGTATACAGATTTTATTAAGTAAAATTTCATTGGCATTACTTCTACCTTCCCACTCACATACAGACTCACTTTGTGCTATGACCTGCTTATTTTAAATGTTTTTTGGAAGTTTAAGATTTATTGATTCAATCTTTTCAGTATGCTGAGAGGAAAATGGTGTTAGCTAAATAAACAGTATAATCTGATCTATGCTATAAAATCATAGTGCTATGGAAACCGGATGTCTTTGCTTAAAACAAACATTCAAAGTCCCAACCTTGTGATTTGCTGTTTAGCCAGCCAGCCTGTCTGGTAGATTTAACTGTAAGACACACACTATACTTGTTCTTTGACAATTGCTTCATACCACTTGACAATTTGGGTACATGTGTTCCACAGTCCTTAGCAACCTTCACATTTTTAAAGGTATTGCTTTACCTAAGTGGGGGTGGTGGGGAGAGAGCCAGGAGAAACCTCTTTTTAAATCAGTTTCAGTTTAAGTCTCCTCCGAATTTCAGTTTCTTTCCAGGTCTCCACTTTCTAATTATCACAAACTTGTGAAACAGATGATTTACCTTGTTAAGTTCCTCCATCTCTTCATGCTTTAAAGCAGGGGTCCCCAACCTTCCGCAGTGCACCTGGTACTGGTCTGGGTCTATTAGGAACCAGGCGGCTCAGCAGGAGGTGAGCTTGAAGGTAATCAGCTTGCATCATGCAGAAACCATCTCCCCCAACCCAGTCCGTGGAGCGATTGTCTTCCACAAAACTGGTCCCTGGTGCTAAGAAGATTGGGGACCACGGCTTTGAAGTTAAGTTTATAATTTACTATGAGGATTTTCAAATATAAATCAGTTTTCATACGCTACAAAAAAGAGAATATGAAGCAGAGCAGGAGTAATAGGACTCAGGTTGTGTTGTCAAACATGAATTGGATTTAATAATTATTTTTTAAGTTAAAAGTTAATATGTCTAACATACTTTTAGACGCAATTTTTATCTAATGCCCCTCAACTAAAGGACTATGTAGGTGAGAAGTCTTGCATTTGTTACATCTTTTCTCCCCTTCTCAAAAAAGGGGAGGGGTTATAAGTATCTGTTCCCATTGTTTCAAATTTATATTTTTAAACAAAGAAAAATAACAAGAGGACTAACACATAAAGTTATCATTTAACCAGGAAATATCCACAGCTAGATAACTGATAAAAGGGGGAAGACTCTTCCTCTCAGAGGGTAAAAATATTCCTTCTCGATTGAAAATAAACAGACACAGAGAGCCTGCTCTTCTGAGTGCCACTTAATTGGGATACTACTTTTTTTTTCCTTTTGAGGAATGTCTCCCAAGCTACCAGGGAAAGAAAAGGTAAACTTGCTGTAAAAACTGACTTTAGTGAGAGAAAGAAGGTGGGGGGTGGCTGAGAGAGAAACACCGATTTGTTGTTCCACTTATTTATGTGTTCATTGGTCGATTCTTGTAAGTGCCCTGACTGGGGATCAAACTGGCAACCTTGGTGTATCAAGATGATGTTCTGACCTACTACTGAACTACCTGGCCAGAGACGGAAAAGGTGAACTTTCGGAACAATGAAAACTAATATTCTCTGGGGAATTTTATCTATGGCCTAAAAGAGAAACTATTTGACAGATGGCTGCCACAGTTAAGATATAGTAACTTTAATTCTAAGAAACCAACAAGCTGTGTAAGATCTCAGATACGTAATTTATGGACAAGTAAGTATGAGATGATCTAACAAGATCATTTTAAAGTGGGCAAAACAGAAGTTGTGGCAGTTGAGCAAGTGTCTAGAAGCTTCGGCTCCCAACCTACTCTAGAGTTTCAAAAAGTTTAGGTGAGTCATCTCAAGCAGTTTTCAAACTTCAGTAGCTGTCAGAATTATTTGGAGGGCATATTAAAGACAGATCACTGGGCTTCACTCCCAGAATTTCTGATTCAGTAGGTCCATCTGAGAATGTGCAGTTTTAACAAGCTCCCAGGTACTATTCATGCATATGACCCAGTAGTCACACCTTGAGAGCCATGTCTTTATTTAATCCTTGGAGAAAACCAGGATAAGTAAGCAATGATGGGTAACAGCTGAAGATGAATCAGCAGGGCATCTAAATGTATCTATCTTTTATCCCACTTTTTTCCAAATGAACTTGGTCGTTTTACGATAATGCACAATGTCAAGAAGAAAAAAGGACTCATGGACATGGACAACTGTGTGGTGATTGTGGGTGGGGGAAGAGTGTATAAGGGGATTACATGGTAATAAAAAATAATAAAAATTTTAAAAAAGATAACACCATGTAAATTAAGACAAAGGTAACATCTAATGGAATTCCTCTGAAGGAAGCAAAATGAATCAGGTATCTATGTATTTGTATTTCCTTCTAGCTTAAGTTGTAAAACCAAAAAAATTTTAATTATGACAATCCTCTTTCAGAACTTTGAAGATTGGCTACTGCATAAACATCATTCCCCAAGTATGCTCTGAGGGATAATAGATTTGCCGGGTACTAAAAGAGTTCAATGGTGATCACATAGTTGGGAAACTTCATTAAAGAAAGTTCAAAAGTTTGTTTCCAGACTTTAGGAACTTAACTTTACTAGTTCGCACTGTGACATTCTAAAAAATATAGCAAGTGGCATTATACAAATTTAGTTATCAGTGGGATGGGCTTTATGTGAGGTATCTTACAGGTGAGGAACATTTTTCAAAAACATTGGTCCAGAGGAAAAACCATAAATTCCTTAGCATGGGATTCCAGGCCCTCTATACCTGTTTCTCCAATCTACCTGCAGTCTTATCTACTAACATAAGCCTCCCCATTAGAACACTATGACTTTGCTTTCAAACTCACTTCCATGTAAATCCTATCCACATACGATGCCCAGCTAAATGCCACTTTAATAAAAATTTTCTTGATGAGACTAAATTGCTAATTTCTTCCTCTGAAACTCTCCTCACCTTGTATCTTTTAACATCTGTGTTATAATTCCCTTCTACTCCAATGAGACTATAATGTCTGTGAGGTTGACAAATGTTGGTGACTGGCTTCTATAGCCAGGCTCTGTGCTAAGTGGAGGAGAATGGTCCTGATATCACAGGCCTACAGTCCTGCATGGTTGACAAACATGCACCTATAATTAAAATGTGTGTAAAAACTGAAGGAAAAATACAGAATTCTACAGATGGAGATAGGAAAAGAGTTAGGGAAAACTCTCATTCTTCGTTATGCCCCAATCTGCCCTGTCTATATGGGTGTTTAATACCTAGAGGTAAAGTCCAAATTATTAATTTTAAAAAATTGAAATGGCTTGACTTATTAGAAAATTATATCATCTTTATATCAATTAATACTTCCTTTGTGAAAACTAGCTATTTAGACCTGAAAGTATTCTATAATTTGAAGAGAACTTATCAGGAAGAAAACAGAAATAGTTCTAACATTAAAAAAGCAATTCAGCAACATGACAGGAAATGCTACAATAGCAAAAGAAGATGGTTATCAGATTTCCCATGTGACTTAAAGTACCATTTGCCCATTTCGAGGGAGACAGTATGTTGAACAGTATTAGAGCAATCATTGAAAGGGTTAAATGACTTACTCCACTCCCTGCAATCTGCCTGCCTTCCGCAACTTGGACTTGAATTCAGTTCTCTGTCATGAGTGTGATGACCTGGTAATGTTTGTGCTCCAGACTGGTTTATTGATTCCCTGACCACGTCTCTCACTGCTTTGACTATGGCCTATGTTGCTGGGTCATTCACTGCTGTCCCTGCCTGCAGGACTGAATGGTATTTTCTTTACATGTAAGAGGCTGTTCTCCTTATGGAGGAGACATGCAAGCTATTCCCCACACTTTTCCCCAGGCTTCCCCATCGGCTCCTGACCTTTTCTGCCCTCTAGTGACCATGAGCCACTCTCTACTCTTGGCATAAGGGATCCACCATTTGGAATCTGCACAGAGTTGGTAGCTTGATAGAATATTTCATCTGAAAGTCTATCATTCAAGTCTCAAGAGATTATAACTCTGATCTCCTATTGATACTACACACAAATTAAAAAATACACCCATGAGATATGAAATACACAACTCACGTAGACTTTGACTCAGATAAAACCACCTCATTTATATGCATTGGTAGAATGAAAGGTTTTTTACTTTTGTAATTTTTACTTCTTGTAATGAATAATGTTTTCTCAGTTAAAAATATTTCAGAATATTCTTACAATTTGATGACCTATTCTCTGGTTAAATGTAAGTTTCACTGATCTATAAACCATTTTTAAAATTTCTCCCAGGGTTAGAGACTCATAATTTCTATTCAAGAATATATCAGTGAAAATAGGAAAAAGGGGGGAATGTGGGTTGATTGTTGTTTAAGAAAATAAGAAGTCAATGGATTCCTTTAAATCCCAACTTTTCTTGCTTTACAGCAAGACAGGGAAAAATAAGCCCACTGAATGTGGCTCCCCGCCTGCAGCCACCACAGCTCCCTGGCACTGCAGCCTGAGGTGCCTTCCTCGGTACAGTGCAGCGCTGTCAAAGCTGCAGGGCTGTCAGTGCTGTGCACTCAGCTGCCACATTCTAGAGCAGCAGGTGCGCTGCAAGAATCGTTAAAACATGCAATACCCAACGGGGCACTGACCTCTTTTCCTTTGGATGGTCAAATTTAAAAAATGACAATAGCCAACACAACAATAGCCATCCAGTATGAATGAACAAGAGTGTACCTATTTTTTGTCAAATTGGCAAAAAAATATAGCTTTTTGGTGTGCTGAAGAATTTTAGTAGTTAGTTCATGTGTGCCATGAGACGAAAAAGGTTGAAAATCGCTGCTCTAGAGGAAGCTTATCCAATAGAACTTTGGGCAATAATGGGATACTCCATATCTGCGCTGCCCAACACAGTGGCCACCAATCACGTGCGAGTACTTGAAATGTGTCTCACACAAATGAGGGTCAGAATGTTAAATATGATTTAATTTAAATTAATGAAAATCTCAATAGCCACATGTGGTTACTGGCCACTATACTGGACAGAGCGAGTTCTAGAAAATTTTTTAGTGAAACAGTATTTTTTGGTTTTAAGATTTTTAGTTCTTGCCCTGAGATTCAGACAGGTGTCCTGAGCTGACTGATTTCCTCATGCCACCATGTTCAGAATCACAAATCTTTAAAAAAAAATAGGTTGGCTGGTAGCTAAGGAAAGGTTGAGTTAAGCTTTTCAAGAATGCTCCTGAAAAAGAAGTCACCAAAAGCAAAGAAAGGGAGGAGAAGAGATGAATGACACAACCACCAAAGTGTTGATTGCTGTTGAACTGGGGTTCACTGGGGGCACTCACGGGGCTCAAGGCATTAATCTTTCTACTGTGATGTGTGTTGGAAATTTTCCATAATAAAAAGTTTTAAAATACTTGGGAAAAATATAGATAGTTTATAATGATTTATGTAGTTTACATGAGTTATTGAAGAAAAATTAAGAATGAAATTCCTAAATAGCCTTTAGGAGGCAGAAACACAGTATGTGTTATTTGACCAATAAAAATAATCAGAAAGAACAAAGTAATTATAAATATTGGGTAACAAGTCAGAAGAAGAGAAGAAATATTTTAAAGGTAAACTGGTTCTCATAATCAATAAAATATATTATTAAAAAAAGATAAACTGGTTCTCTAGGAACAATGTGTTCAAATAACAGTCCCTGAATTTAGCTTTACTCAGTAACGGCAAGAAGAAAGGGCTTGATTGGACTCCATGTTCCACAGAGTGTATAAGTTAATCATCAGATTGTAGTGAATCCAGGTAGAAATTTTCCTTTACACAACTCTTTTTTTTCTTTCTGATGTTATTTTTTACTAGAATAACCTGCTCTAAGCAGCTGTATCTTGTAGATTCCTCCTGCTTCAGAGTAGAATGGAAGTCCTCTTGGCTTGCAAAGTAGAAAAGTGTTTTATAATACATAATAGAACTGTGTTTGGTCCAAATATGACATTTATTAGATTTATGATCTCGAGTAAGTCATTTTACCTTTTCTGAGTTTGTTCCCTATTTCTTTTTTTTAATATTTTTTATTTATTTATCTTTAGAGGGAAAGGGAAAGAGAGAGGAAGGAAACATCAATGTATGGTTGCTTCTTGTGCATCCCCTGCAGGGAACTGGCCCCTGCCAGGAACTGGCCTGCAACCCAAGCATGTGCCCTGACTGGGAATCGAACCACGATCGTCTGGTTCGCAGGCCCGCGCTCAAACCACTGAGCTACACCAGCCAGGGCCTGTTCCCTATTTCTAATATGGAGATAGTCACTATCACAGAGAGTTTTTTGAAATGTGGTATATAATATATGTTACCTGATTTAAAGTTGTACAGATATACATGCAGGGTTAAGAGTTAAAAACATGTATCAGGATTTTCTCCAAAGTAAAAAAATCATCATAGCTGAGGTTTCCAGTTCTAGTGACGGTGAGCATCCAATGTTACATTCCAGCAGAAGGTCATTATGGTCTCCTCTTCCTGCTGGTCCTGTACCCACTCCCATTTTTAACAGGGCTATTCTCTTCCTCAGAGTGGCAAGTATGCACATTTACACTTAAATGTATTTCCAAGAATGCATAAGGTTGGGAAATATGTTCAGGAACCACCTATTCTATTATAAAGAATACTTAACTCACATCTTTCTAGGAGTAGCTTCACTTCTAGAATATATACATGCATTTCAGACAACAGGTATAAAAACCAGGCCCCTCACTTACTATGAATTAATTAAATAATCATCAGGACTTAAGAATTTGTTAAGTAAATATTACTTTAAGGCCTATTTTAGCCTGAATTAACTCAGTTTCAGAACCATAGAAAGATATCACCTTCATCCCTAGTTCATCATTACCCATAGCTATAAAACGTAACTGGGTAATCACTGGAAGTTTACTTTCTAGAGAAACAACTGACCTCTAAGAAAAGGCCACCAGATGCTGAGCTAGAGGCCTCCCAACAACGAGGCCTACCAGTTGAAAAGCCCTACACAATTCAGAGCCTCCAAATCACTTCATATTGACTCATTCTCAAATACAGGCAGACGGCAAGGTTCACCAGGCTCCTGGAGAAACGTGTCCAGTAACAACAAGAACCAAACAACAATAGCAACAAAGTGACCTTACAGGAACCAGAGACAATGTAGGACCCATATAAAAACAAAACCAAACAATCTGAATTATATATTCTCAGATAAATAAAAGATTGTATTAATAAAATAAGAATAAAAATAGGAAATCATCACAAAGAAAGACAAAACTTAGGAATAAAATAGCCAAAATTTTAAAATTAAAGAGAAGGAGAAACTTGAGGGAAATCTTCCAGATAGCAGAATAACAAGGCAAAGAGGCAGAAAACAGGAGAGAATAGTAAGTTATAAGATCAGTCCGAGAGGCACAAACTTTGGCTAATAGGAATTCAAGGAAGAGAGAACAGAGAAAGAGGCAGGAGGGAAATCTTCAAAGAAATAACACCTGATTTTAAAAATAGGCACAAGTATTATCTTGATAAAAATTTAAAATTGGCTAAAAATTATATGGGCAATCACTTGTCTCAGATCTTAGGAGCCCAGCTGCCGTAAGTATATTATTATATATTACACGTATTGTACTTTGGCTGTTTATTTTAATGGCTTCTGTTGTCTTCTCATCTAAATTATAAACTTGTCAATGCCAGGAATAATATTTTGCCACTTAGAGCAGGCACATATTCTATTTCTGATAAATAGTTGTTAAACTCATTTGCTTTGAAGATGACTTGGGTTTCCATTAAGTTTCCAGAGGGTTCAGTCTTTCAGCCTCAGTACAAAAGGTAAAGGTCATTCTCAGCTAAAACAGTTACTTGAGACTCCAGGAACAACTCCGAGAATCCAGTTCTTACATCAAGTCTGGAATGAAGTCATTTTGTTAAACAACGATAACTTTAAAGCTACTCAAATGGCCTTGGTTTAAATACCCTTAAAAGTTTGGGCCCATTCAATCCTCTTCAGAAAACTTGCTCTGAACCTCTATCCAGACACATAGTTCTACCATACCAGTTAGTGGAATATGTAGGCTATGAATCAGACTCCACTGTGGAAACTAATCCTTGAGTCACGATCATAATATTCCACTGGCACCTACCCCAGGGACAAGGTATTCGTTTAAGAGTGCCACTCTTCCTTGCAAAGGATGGAGCGTCAAGTAGCTTCCACACATCAT
Source organism: Sturnira hondurensis (assembly GCF_014824575.4). Taxonomy (NCBI): domain Eukaryota; kingdom Metazoa; phylum Chordata; class Mammalia; order Chiroptera; family Phyllostomidae; genus Sturnira; species Sturnira hondurensis. The sequence continues at coordinate 10,106,750 of NW_028080827.1, forward strand.
CACAGTCATCACCTAAATATCCCAGTTTGGTTATGTTTGTGCAAGGCCATCTGGCTATCCTCATCTCTTAGCATACTCCAGTCACCTCTACCCCGCTCCAGAGTGTCCCTTGCCTTCACTCATTAATTTAATAAATATTGCTTGAGTGTCTGTTTTGTGCTAGGCACTGTTCTAGGTCCTGGGGATGTAACGGTTAATAAGACAAAAAGTCCCTGTTTTAGGAAATTACATTCTAGTACATTAGAGCCCAGAAAACATTACCCTTTTGCTTACTCCCTTTTCTAGAATTCTTCTCTGATCAATTCTAGAAAACTAACATTTGCCTGCCTGCTTGCTTGCCTATCTGTTTCTATCTCCCCATCTTGAACTTTTGTTTTTGCTATGCTTTCTCTCATTTTTTTCTTTTTCTCATTTTTTTAACCTGAGATATTTAGTATCTTACGAGGTTTCCTGAAATCAGGCTAAGCTATTCAGTAGTTGCAATGACTACAAAAAACCCATCCACCAATAAGATTTCTGAAACTGCTCCAATGGAAGAACAGTGCCTAAGATTTTCATATACTAATTTATGCTAGAGAAGTAATACATAAGTTTAAGAAGCACTAAAGTTATATATAAAGGATTTTTAAACTTTGTAGAGCTATCAAAAGGACAGTTTATAACTCAGCACTGATTATACATATATGGTGTTTCAATTCATCACACAAACCAATGTAAGATTTAAACATTCTTCATAGAACCCTATACGATGCTGCCAGAGGGAAAGTATATTAAAAAGACTGAAAATGTTCACAAAGAGGAAGTCATAAGATATGACCTGAATGAGCCAGAATAATGAAAAAATATATATAACATTTCAACTGCATATTTTTCAAATCTCACGCTGACAGGGGACAAAATTAGTATAGGCAATAATTGTAAAAGCAACACAGACTAGGGTAACAGCTATGATGAACTCAAGAGATTTCCTTAAGCAGAACTGCGTGCCTTACAGGCCAATATTTCTAAGCCCTTAAAAGAAACCAAAATGTAATCCTAGAAAATTGAATAGTCAGAATTCTGGAAGAGTCATATTTAAATTCTTTTCTGAGGCAGGTAGACAACTTTGCTTGTGAATGTTTCTTGGTCTGAACAATCCCTTCTATTACATGGTCTCAATCCAAAACTAGTCTAAATGCCTAAATCGATTTAAATATCTTCACAAATTATATGGCCCTAACCAGAGTAAACCTGTGGCTCTTTTTTATGTAAAAGCAGGGACTCATTGGATACTTCAACTATGAACTCTCTGACTGTTCTCCTAAAACAATGATCTTAAGCCTTTGCTTCTCAAAGTGTGTTTGGGGAAATAGTAGCATTGGTACAACTTGGGGGCTTGTCAGAAATACAGAACTCTTAGGCCTCACCGTAGACCGACTGAACCAAAATCTGAATTTAACTGAAAATTTAATAAGCCATTCTTCAACCACAATCCTTAAAGCATTAGAAGGCAATAACCAACAACAACATTTTGAAAGAAAAATGAAAGAAAAAAGGAAGTAGTGCTGGGTAATATTATTTTAACTATATCACAAAATGTATACTCTCAGCTTCTGTAAGGGGGACTAAAGATAAAAATTCTGTTAAAAATATTTCTTTACTTAACAAACAACTGCATATAAAGACATTGTCCACTGTACTACAGTTATCCTTGGTGTAAATTTCTTGCTGCTTCATAATTTTTCTGCTAAGATAAGCACAAAACCTTTCAGAGTGTTATGGTTTTATAATACACCTAAGTCAAGAGAAGGCCTGCTAATCCTCCCCCCACCGACCCTAGAGCTTAAGTAGAGACATCACAGATTCTCTTGGTCAAGGTGCTCTTTGTTGTAACTTGCCATGAATTGAGAGCTACCGGGTACATAGACATGCTGCTGCTCACACTTCCAAGTTCTCAGATCTGCTCTAGCTACATCTAAGCAGTGTAGTTAAATCTCAGTGATGGTAAAATGGCTTTTCAACAACTATTGACATGTTGAGCACCTTCCCCAAACGATCTCAATCAGTTAGGATAGATCTGTTCACCTCTTGTTTTGAAAGGCATTCTTACATCTCTAAGTGTGTGTCTCCACCTGACCGTAGTCTTCAATCTCACACATGGGTAAACAAAGAATACTGAGTCACACACTTGAGCAATACTTCAGGTATTTCCTGGATATGTTGACAACATCATTGGTTCATTTTCTCAGCACTCATTCACTCCTTTGGCTAACTAGCCCCTGACCTCAACACATTGTCTGGCCACACCCAGGGACTCTGCCAAGCCCCTTCTGACTAAATAGGCTCCTCGTCCTGGCTTCTCCTGGTCTATCTTGTTCCACTGTCATTCATAATGCAAAGGGAGAGTGGGTTCACAAGGGTGAAGCCTCACAACAGCTTGCGCCTGGTGGGCTCCATACCCTGGAAGAAGCCAGTGGCATAAAGACAGAAAGGTATGTCTATTCTCCAGGTAGTTTCTAGGAATAGCCCTTAAACCCTTACTTGTTTTCTACCCAGAAGCTCTGTTTTTGTTTTGTCTTATTTTTGGTGGTAGGGAGGAGTCTGAGAAAGAGTAATGCTGTTCAAATTGAGTTACGACTATTCATAGGCAGTCTCAAGTTTTCACTTCTAATTTTGTTTCCTTCATTTTGTATTGCTGAGTCTCTGTTTCGGTTTTTACTGTGTATACTCACTATTCTATAGGTCTAAGACTGAAGAGCAGAGAGGTACAGCCTTTCTCCAACCCCTAGAAAATAGACTGCAATGTTCTTGTAGACAGAGAACCTGTCTATGCATCCTATATTTACCTACTACTGTGTCTCCTATATGGTAGCCACTAAATATACACCTTGGCTCTTCCAACCAAGCTGTTCCATTATTTTCCTGAGAATACTTTTGCTAAGGTTCCCAGCAACCTCCTAACTGCCACATTCAATGGATACACAAATTTTGAGGCATCATACCGTGTACCTTGAATTTTTCCTTCCCTTGACTTCTCTGCCCCCGTGTGTTCCCAGGCTCTCTGCCCCTCTAGTGGCTCTTAGTCTTCTCTCTATATCTTCTTCCACCATCTTCCCAAAGCTCCCCAAAGTCAGTGCCCCCAGAATTCTGTTTTATTCCCACCCACCCCTAATCTTTGTCTCACTTGCATGACTTTCAGTTTATTCTTACTCAAGGTTTCAACCATATGCATTATGCCGAAGCTCCATTTCCAGCTCTCACATCTCTCCTGAGCCCTGGTCCTGTATCTCCACCTGCCCTGCTTGACAGCACTACCAGGACAGCCTCCCAGTATGTCTGCTTAGTAATGCATGATTTCTCCTTCATTCTCCCAATCTGGCCTCTTCTCCTGAATTCCCTATCTTAATTCATGATGTCACCATTCACTGTAAGTTAAAGAATACTTTGATTCATTTATAATCCATAGTGCCATAAAATATTATTTAAAAACACACAAGCAAGCACATTACAATCACAAGTAATGACTTTTGTTGCCTATTTTCTCTTATCAGGAGGCACACTGCTTTCTCTCAGCAGGACATAAAGATGGAAAGGTATGTCTATTTCTAGGAATAGGCCATAAACCCTTACTTATTTTCCACACAGAAACTGTGTTTTAGTTTTGTCTTATTTTTGGTGGCAGGGAGGAGACATTACACTCAATGGGACTCCCACCCACTTCTAATCCATCATCTCCCACATCCCTGGACTCCCTATGCTTGAGTCATACCGCACCCTTTGCAGTGTGATTCTTTCACACAACTAGAGCTGCATGTGTGACTGCTTCTGCCTAGAGCTATGAATCTCAACAGGGATCCATTTTGCCTGTAGGAGACATTTGGCAAAGACTGGAGACATTTTTTGCTTGTCCCAAGTGGGAAAAAGGGCCACTACTGGCATCCAGTGGGTAGAAGCCAGAGATGCTGCTAAACATCCTACCAGGTGCAGAGCAGCCCCAGACAACACAAAATATCCAGCCCTAAATGTCAACAGTGCCGAGACTGAGAATCACTGCCCTAGACTATCCTCCTTGATTTCTCTGCCCGATGAACCTACCAGGCTATCTGTATCAAGATTCTCACCTACCAAGATTCAACTCAATTGTCACCACCTCTGTGAGGCCTTTCTCTACCAACTAGGTTCTCGTCTCTATACAAACACTGACACATCTTTCTCACTTTCTCATATACACGTCTATTTTAGCCCATCACACATTAGACTGTAAAGTTTTTTTGTTTGCTAGTGTATCTCTCTGACGAAAATGGAAGCTCCCCGAGTAGAGACTGTACTTTATTACCTTTTATGCCTGGTGCTTGGGTCAGGGCCTGGCAAACAGCAGGGACTCAGATGTGTGTTAGATGAATGAATTAAAAAGAATGCATCTTCAGAGAAAATTAAACGATTTCTGAAGCAAACAATTAAACTCCCTGACCCACTCTGAAATTAATATTATGGTTTTTCAGTTCTAAGAAATATACATATACAAGCATATAGTTCTCAGTGAATTTCCAGAACTGGTCACTAACATTATTGTATCACAATTTGAGAGTCAATATTTATAAACTATATTGTTTTTTATAGGAGAAATTATGTTGTTCAAAACAAATTTAACCAAATATTTCTAAATATGCTGCTGAAGTTAATAAAATAAGGGTTAAAAAAATAATAGAACACTAAAATATGTACATATTTAAGACATTTATTTCAGGGAAAATGACTAAATAGATTATTGAAACATATAATCTTGAGATTAGTGTTAAAGGCTTTTGAAATAACTGAGGCATAGTTTTTGTAAGTTTTACTATACTAAGCTTAAGCAATTATACTTACCTGGGATAAAGTAACAAAAAATGAACAAAAAGTTTTATAACAAAAGAAAACAATATAAAGCCAAACTTTCTAATAAAACATGCATATATATGAAGAATGGAAGAAATCTATAAGCTTTGGCAAAATGCTAAGGTATTTTAAATAATAGGGCAATGAAAACTCTGAGCATCCTCACAACATAATATAGGAAATTTAGAAAACAACAAAGAAAAATAAAATAATAATAAACTATTACACAGATTTTCGAAATATGGGTAGTAACTTTTGTAACTGGATTAAAACTACCTTAGGTCCTTAACTTGATAGACCTGACAAAAGATTACATGCAGTGTTGGAATATCAAATACCTGCTTTCAGATCAAAAGTCATTATACAGCCTTTACAAAAGTAATATTGTATTTCAAAAAGCACAAGTAATAAATATGTCAGTTGTTGCTGTATTCTTTGATAACAAAGAAATGAAATAAACACTATCATGCAGACCACAAAGTCTCATCCTCATTCTAAGTTGTAAACACGGAACAGAGGCCTGTTGCAGATACAGGTAAAAGTTCTCACTGGCTTTACAAAATTAGCCATTAGTGAGCTGCTGCTGATAGAGAGCTAGAAACTGGATACTATGCTGCTAGAGACTAGTAACTAAACACATTAAGAAAAGAATATGTAGTCCTCCCAGTGCTTTAGAAACCAGGGTCCCTGACCAAAGCAGTGACATAATTTCACGGCTGGTCGGTACAGATAGCTGACATTACTAAATGCTACTCTAATATCAACTTGTTAAATGTGAATCCAGACTCAGCATATCAGAATACTAACCCAGACTAACTGGAGTCACGGGAAATATTTTGGGAGCTGTTTATTTATAAATGAGTTACAATATACCACTATAATTAGATTAATATATAATTATTGATAAATACAGGATTATTTCTAAAACCCCATTATTGTTGCCACTGCTATGTTTAGAAAAAACAACATTAAGTATTTCTTAAAACAGCCTTTGATTTACCATTAATCATTCAGATCAATTTAGATCTAGTATATGTCGAATTTAAGGGTCACTATATTGCTTATAATACTTTTATAAAATGTTTTTAAATAAACATTTAAAAGGGGAACAATTTAAAGTTCTGCAACAAATTATACACTTTTGAGTATGTTATAATTCAACAATCTACCCCCCAAAATAGCATTTGAACAAAATTAAGGCATTTGGCTGTTAGAAAAAAATACTTGTGGGCTTACCTAAGTTTAAATAAAACAAATAAAAGTGTATATTTTTAGCCATGCAAAAAGCATTTAGTCATGCTTTATTAAAAAAACACTGAAAATACTGTTTTCAAAAGCATAAACAACAACAAATTATATTATTACTGCAAAATCAACCATTTTAAGGATATTTATGTAAGTATTTCTAGGTTAATCCCTGCAGATTAATTACTTCATGAAATGTAAAATAAATTTATAAAATACATGGAAATTCAATTAGCAAACTAATAATATGTTTCTTCATAGTATCACTTCATTGCTTTCTATTAAGGGACAAAATAGTTAAATAGATTATAATATCCTAAAAGCTGGTTTTTAAACAATTTTGTGAGTAAAATTAATAATTCTAAAAAAGATCAGAATATGAATTTGATATTTATTCATCTTTGGGAAAGTAGTTGCTTATATTAACACCTGAGCATTGGATAAAATGATTATATTTACCGGATTTCAAAAAAGAGAACACTAGCAATTACTGAATATTTTATTTACTTTTAGGTACTTGTCCAGAAGTTTAAAAAAAAATCTTTAATACAGATATTGAGTATTACATAAACACACATAAACATAAATTACCCACCTGTCCTCCACCCTAACTACATTATACTGTCATCTAAAATTGGTTTAGTCAGAAAAAAAAATTTAATTTCCTGGTATTAAAAATGTTTTAGTATCCTGGCAAGACCTTGTAAATACAAAACTTTTAAAAATCTATTTAAAGTCAAAACACTTAATATACTTGGGAAAGGCCACAGTACATAAAGAACTACTTCAGTTAATATTCACTAGAGTTAAATTACAAGCAAAATTATCAAAATAACAAATTAGTAAGGTAACTAGAACATTATGGGAGATACCTAGCAACTGAAACCAAATTAAAAAATACAACATTTAAATTTCAATATTGTTGACAGAGTAAGCTACATTTTAGAAGGCAGTCTTAACTGGCAGTTAAAGAAAAACAGGGTAGAAACAAAATTCCTGGGGTTAAGGGTATATACAAATGAAAATGCCATTTATTTCTCCTCTGCTTTAGCTAGGCAACAAAATAGTTTTTTCAACAATGATCTAATTAATACATGTATTTTAGAAAAAACATTTTTCTCTACATTCATCTATAACAAAATTTTCACATTTTTATACAGGGTTTTCCTTGTTTAATATTTTAACTAAACACTCAACATTTCACTTTATTTCCCAATGATTAAGGAAGGGAGAATACTATATGAGCATTTTTGAAAGTCAGAATAAAAAATGGAGTTAGAAATTAAACTACTATGCCACGTGAGGGAAGGGAAAAACATACCAAAGTGTTATAAACTAAATTATTATTTAAAGCTTGTTTTTATGCTATATAAATGTTTTATGGTTTAACTCCCTTTGGAAAGTTTTTCTAATGAATATTTTCTACATTGGTAAAATAACAAAGTGAAAAATTATTGCGGGTTCCTCAGATTTACAAATATTAAGTTTATTACTACAAAAATACTTGCTAGCTAAGGACCAGGAAAGTATATAAAACTGCTAAATTATAATAAATTTTAACCAACTATTCCATAAAGCTATTCTAACATAAATCAACATTTATCAAGACCAGAAGAAACCTACCTTACAAGAATGCTTTGAAGAATCAGACAGTTCATTTGTGAAATCTCTGCTGCTGTCTCTTGGTAAATTAGCAACTTTACCTTCCTTTCCAGATGCGAACTTGATGAGTAATTGAGGTGGTCCCCCTTTATAACAATTGTGCTTAAGGCTGGACAAACAGGAAACGTTTGGGTAAGTTCCTCCCAATGAAATACTTCTTTGTAAAATAGCATGGCTTTTGTTTATCTGTAAATTTGGTCTTTCCAACTGTCCACTGGTGTTTATTTGATAATCTACATTTTGGGAGGATGAAGGTGTCCTGTGCACAAGCTTAATATATTCTGAATCAGAATTAAGCTTAACATCTGACATCTCTGGTTTACGATCACCATTTGCTGCTTCACAATCTAATGAAGTTGTTTTTTGTTGGGTGAAATGCACAGAAACACAAGAATATTCTTCAGAGGACTTTTCAAAGGTAGTCTGATTTGGACTCTTATTTGCAATAACAGTTTTCTTTTGTGATGAGCCCTTCCTGTGAAGTGGTCGGATATCTCTTACTTCTCCAGGAGCACAGATTGTTTTAGATAACCGGAGTCCATTGACAGCTGTTGAAAGAAATCCCTTCGTACTGGTACCGTCCTCACTGTGGGCAGTTTCATTGGGAGAAATAATAAACTGGTGTGAGGTTTGATAGGATCCTTTGCTTGGAAGAGCACCTCTCCTTGTTGGAGAAGTTGGTGGGGTATTTGAAGGACTCCTAGGGAAAACGACCAAGGATGAACACCGTTTCAGTGGAATTTTCGAGGTCCTGCTCACTGGCAATTTCATAATCTCTAGTCCACGGTCCAAGTCATCCTGAACAAAAGGAATTGTATTTGTACTTCTTGAAAAAATTTCACATGGGGTAGTATTCCTGTCAGGCACACTTCTATTCGAGGTACTGTCAGAATATACATTTCCACCCAAAAACGTATCATCAGTTGGTGGAAAAGTATAACCACTGCTGTCACTGGTGACACTGTTGGTGTAAGAACCTCCACTCGCAATACTTGTGCATGACCCATAATCACTACCGTTGCTGTTGGAAGACCCGTGCTCACTGGTCGAAAAGCTACTAAGGTTACCACGGCAAACAGCAGAGCTGCTAAAAAGGTTGCCATCACTCACAACATTCACTTCGCTATCAACCCCAGCAGTGCTGTAAATGCTGTCCTTCAGGACACAGGTAAACGAAGCATCATCACCATCAGCTACCACACTGCTAGACTGAAGACATCTACCGTACCTTGTCGGCTGTAGTGAAATCTGTAGACAGCTGCTCTTTTTATTAACGTTTTCAGGTGAAGGAGCAGATGATCTCTCCCGAGACTTAACGTTTTCCTTTATTAACGGAGGTAGTACAGTCTGTCTGGGAGTCAGCTTCATTTGAACAACGTTAGATGTTGAAATCCGTGTTGGTCTTTTGAAGTACATGGGAACACTGCTATCCAAATCATCTCCGGAGGGTTCTGACAAAGGATAAGTATTACTTCTTCTGGCTGCAAAGTGCAATCGTAAGCTTTGTGCCATTTGTTCTCATTTCCAAACATGTTAAGGGCTGAGAGTCATAACAAAGATCTCTGTCGGTAGACAGGCTAGAAGCAGCTGCACTGCGTCGAAAGAAAAAATCATTTGTGGTGCCCGAAAGAGCTCTTAAGTAGTAGTCTTTATCCTAAGTAAAACATTTAGATACCAGATATCAGAGAAAGAAAAAGGCGACCCATTCCTGAGACTGACGTTTCCAAACTGTCTTGAATTGCTTGTAGTCAAAATGCCTTCACTTACAAAGCACTTGATTTCCAGCGACCTTTAAGCGGAGCTCAGCTGCAGCGCCCTGCCTCAAACACTGCCAACCTTGTTTCAATTATACCTTCTCCAATTTGCATGAATGAGTAACACAAGAACAACAATCTTCCAGCATTTCAAGTTGAAACAGTATTTTTTCACTCCAGCTCTATTAAATGAACATTTAAGTACGTGAATCACAGTGCCTATACTTTCTCCAGCAGAGTTTGACCACTAATATTTTTACCCATAGGGATAAAATTACAGGAAGTTGGTAGGAATGAAACCCCATGTAATTGAGTATCAAATCGAGGATTGAATTTCCAAATAGTGGCCATACTAGGAATCTAGTCAAGCTAGTTAATGCAGAAAGGAATAGAGACTGTTACATTTTTTAAGGTAAATTCAAACAGCTATACAATTTGGAAATAGCAAAACTGTGGGGTGAATTAAAATCTAGCATTAAATCAAATGGAGAAATATTTTAGCTTCGCAAAACACTTCTTATACAAAGTGAAAGCTTAAGAACAGAAATACAAAATTTGCCTAGTAATACTATTTCAAAAATTGAGCATACAGCTGAAAGAAAAAAAAAGTTTAAGAGAAGCTGTCACCAAGCATTTTCTCCTATAATTTTAGGGCCTTTTCCAGCCAAGTAGTACAGTCTTTAAATGATGCCATTTATATTTTGACTATTAAAACTCTGCCAAGAAATAGCCTAAGCAAACATTCCATTAAAAATATATGCAGATTAGACAGAAAAACTATACCCCAATATAGTTTGAGCACACAAGATATTTTATTCCACTGTCTCTGCAATTCATTCACTTAAGAGAGTGTTTTGGTAAGTAAAGAAGTCTAAAAAGAATTTAACACATCAAATAAACATATCTCAATGCCAATTCTGTTCTGAAAAACTCTAAGAGCTCTTTGCTGTCCCCTACTGGTGCATTGAAACAATCCATCTAGCTGTTTGATATCTAAAGAAACACACACCATGCTTCGTATTTTTTCATATAAACAAAGTACATACTTGTTTACATTTTTTGGTACTAGCACTGCCCTGGAGGTGGAATTACTACTGCTGATAAAGCTCTCATAGCAGAGAACAGTAGACTATTTGTCCTCTTAGGGGTTGTGATTTTGTACATACATTTTTTTTTGCTTTGTATTTATTTAACCTTTACTTTATTTTCAGTTTACTAGGTAATAAAAGTTTAATATTTTAATTTCTGCCCCAAATGTCACAGACCAAGGTTGGTACCCTATTTGAAAGAAACAAATTTATTTTTAAATAATACTCTAGGGTATATTTAAACCCCTTACCTGAATTTTATTGCTGGAACTCCAGTAATAAATATATACTGGCTCATTCATAGGAAAGTAAAAGGTAAAATGGTTCAGTTGTTTACACCACATGGTACTACACCCAAGTTGTATTTTTCTAAGTAAGTTTTTTTTCTTGAAGTAAAAGCAAATATGTAAAATAAATACTTGCACTTTGTTTACAAAAGAAAACTCCAAAAGGCAGATCTGTTCTCAACCACAATTTTCTAAGCAGTATTTTTAATCAATTAAGACATTAAAAAATAGAAATATAGAATTAATTAAATTATATTTCTGACTAGAATGAAACAGTACCATGTTTTAGAATGTGTACAATAGTTATAGACTTAGTAAGATTATTGTATTATTTTGGTTTTGTATAATCTATCTCCTTTATGATTTCACAGACTTCAATAAATATTCCCTTATAATACTTTTTATTTATAGAAGAAATGTCCTAATCTTTCCACTATCCCTTCAGGTGACTTTAGCTTTCCTTCATGAATTAAGTTACAGGTCTGATAATTCCAAGAATGGATCCCTTCTAATAGTGATCTAATCCACGAGATCTAACTGTTCAATGCCTGTGACTTAAAACTTCCAGTTCATAAATAAATAAAGCTCCTCCGGTGGTTCATAAAAAATAATGAACCTCAAGTATGTGGCCAGATAGATGTTTTCTCTTTGGTAAGCTTCCCTATAAACGACAGTTTCATGTCCTCTAACTGGCTTTTAAGCTCCCTGAAGTGGGATGGCCATAACCAAACATTTTTCCTGAGCTCATGCTGGGCACAGGGTAAGCGTGAAGTAACACCACAGAGGAGGCTGGGTGGGTGGGAGAATGGTGGCTGCCGTCAGTTACTCTGAATGCTTACTGCTTTCTTTCAGGATTTTTTTTTAAGTTGATCCAGCTACTACTCTAAAGAAATATCAAAAAGCACTACAGCTGGACAAAAAGAATAATGCTTGAAAAATTTGCCTTCAAAGAGGGCTTCAGCCAAGGAAAAGTAAAGTAAGAGAACCACATGCACTCCCTAGTACTCCAGTCTGAGTTCCATGCTAGAGAGGCTGAAGAGTTTGCATTGCCGACGCTGGTCTGAGATTTCACAGGACCTGTACCGCAAATACAGCAGCTGTGTGTAGAACCTGGGGAAGCTGTAAAATGTGGCCCTTTAACCAAACAGATGCCCAAAGAGGGACCTTAACCTGATAGAGAAGAGCTAGAGAGTGGTGGTAGCTCTCATCTGGGAGGAATCTACACAAGTCCCAGAGAATTTCATATTCTGAAATAAAACAAATAATGTCTTAGGATTAGACTGAAGCTCAGGACCCTGTTTTTTATTTCCTACACAGAATAGAATGGGATGTGTAACATGCTACAGATGGGCTTTAGATAACTCTAGTCATTGACTAGAACTTCGAAGGCCAAAGTCCACCATGAGGACGAAATGAAGTGTGTCAGCTTTGTTGGGCTGTTTTGCCCAGTTGTTTGGTCAAACACCAGTCTAGATGTTGCTATGAAACTATTTTTTTACATGTTATTAAAACTTACATCAGCAGATTTTGAGTAAAGCAGATTACCTTCCATAATGTGGTGAGCCTCATCCCATCAGTTAAATGCCTTAATCAAAAAAGATAGGTTCCTGAACAAGAAGCAATTGTCTCAACACTACAACATAGAAACCCCACCCAAGTTTCCAATTTATTGGCCTGCCCTGCAGATTTCAGACTCTAGACTGTAACAGCTCTTATTCAAATCTTCAGTCTGCCATCCCTGCCCATAGATTTCAGACTTGCCAGTTTCCACAGTCACATTAACCAGTTCCTTAAAATCTCTCTCCCTCTCCCTCTTCCTCCCCCTCTCCCTCTCTCCCTCTCTCTCTCTTCCTTGCCTTCTCCCTATCACTCTCTGACACCCTCTCTCTGTTTCAGTCTCTCCCCTCCCATTGGTTCTGTTTCTCTGGAGAACCCTGACTCACACCACTAAACTTGACAAGCGCAGCATCTCCACCCAGAGGACAAAACTCAGATGTCTCCTAAAGCTTCGAAGGCTGGATGTACGCGGGTGGACCTCAGGTCAGTGACACAGAAGCTCTAACCTTTTCTTCACTGGTGGGTAGAATTCTTTTAAAGGCACAAAATTCTGAAATGTCCCATCAATGGCAATACCACCATCATTATCACCATCACCAAACTATTATAGTTTATAACCCTCAAGTCTAAAAATTGGCTGATAAAAGGAATACTTCTCAGAACAAATATCATTACATTACAAATTTTCCCAGATGACTAGAAATTGATTCTGCTTAACATTATGATTCTGCTTAACATTATGTCTATGCTCTTCACTGTGCATCTCCAAAGAGAATTTCCTAGGAAAAACAATACATTCTTAATTTAGTTGTGAATGCTACCGGAGAATACAGATAAAATGACATTTACAGTGGGACAGGCCATTATTGCTACACAATCAAGCCTGTTACTCCACCAATGGCTACAGTGTGCATGAGGTCACAGGTGATTTGTACACTTCCATTACCTGCTAGAACTGGCAACAAATTGGAGGGTTAGAATGACACATACCACCCTGTTCTAATTATTTCTTGCTCCCTTTCTTTAGTAAAGTGAGCTTCTTGGGACAAACTGTGTTTCTAAGACATGGCAGAGTATCTAACATAGTAGATATCTTAGCATACCCTAGTTAGTGCAAAAAGCCATGGTATCAGAGAACCATAAAGGCATGAATCCATGAATATTAAATAACTATATTTGAATCATGATGAAAAATTTTCTGAGTGCTTTGATAACCAGTGTCTAATTTTATCGTCACAATAAACTTAGCAGGTAAGTAGGGCAAATGTTGTTGTCCCCACTTTTTTAAACATGAGAAGACATTTTCAGAAGAACTGAATGACTTGTCCAGGGTTACAAGCTCATGGACCAAACCACAGGCGGGAATGAAAGAGGACTCTGACTCCTTAGTTGGGGGACCTACAATACCCTGATTAACGCACTGTTTCATTTTTGCTTTTAGCTTTGAAGGTTTAAAAAATTTTTATACATCCCATTTATAACTCCAGAAATACCTCATTGTTAATATCAGAGGCAGTGTTTTTTTCTTTTGACATACCATGACACACTGTGTAGTGCTCTATACATAGAAAATGCCCAAGGAATGTTAATGCACCAATCAGAGTACGGAAAATATCAATTTTGGCAATGAAGAGTCACACCATACTGAAGTTAGTGGCAAAAAGCCTAGACAACTAGGGTGAAAAGACAAACTATCCCTCCTTGTGGACAACATGCAAATAACTCACATGAAATACTTCACCAATTATACACCCAACTATCAGGGAAGAATTCACATCAATAACAGTATCAATAACAACAGGAAAAATAATGTAGTAATACCACAACCCAGCAATTCAAACCCAAAATATGAATCTTGGAGATACACTCATACATGTATATCAGGAAACACAGCAAGATTGCTTATCAATCATTAATAGCAAAAACTGGAAGCAACACTAATATCTATTAGGGTGGATAAATGCATAAATTAAGATATTATGGGATTTTCAGATGAAGAAAAACTATGCATCAGAGAAAATGTGTAGATCAATCTTGCAAATACAACAAAAAAGCATGTCACAGATGAATATATACAGAGTGATACATTTAAATAAATTCAATACTATGCCCTGGCTGGCACAACTCAGTGGATTGAGCATGGGCTGCGAACCAAAGGGTTACCAGTTCAATTCCCAGGCAGGGCACATGCCTGAGTTGTGGACCAGGTCCAGTGGGGACCATGTGAGAGGCAACCATACAGTGATGTTTCTCTCCCTCTTTCTCCCTCCCTTCCCCTCTCTAAAAATAAATAAATAAAATCTTTAAAAAATAAATTCAGTATTATACAAAAGGACCATTTTTAGGGCTATGTATATACAGCAAAGAAATGATGAACATAATTTTCAAGACAATAGTGTACTTGTGGGGGAAGAAAAGGAGACGCTGTTGGGAAGGGGTACAAGGGGTCTTGAAGATTTTGGTAATGTTAGTTCTTAAGTAATAAAGTATGCAGATATTTGTCTTATTATTTAAAATAAAAGTTTATATTATATATAATTTTTGGATATATATTTCACAATTAAGAAAACACCAATTCCAGTAAGGAGACTTGACTTGGGGTGGTAAACACACAATACAATATACAGACAATGTATTATAGAATTATACACCTGTAACCTGTATTATTTTATTAACCAATGTCAACCCAATGAAATCAATAAAAAGGAAAAATGAAATTAAAAAACATCAATAGTAAATTTCACTTGGTCCTATCTAGAAGAAAAACAGATCTGTAGAGACAAGTTGGGAGTGGGAGGGGACACTCACTACTCTACAGAAAAAAGTGAAAATACAAACAGAAAACGAACAGCTTTGCAACTGACCATACTGATAACAAAATCATCCACATCTGTCACAGCCTTAAGAAATTAGGTTGCCAGCTAGTGAGGAAGTCTCTTTTGGTACTATAGATGCACGTTTGCATGTTTTAGTGCTAATTAACAGATTTCATTTGCAATACCTTCAGTTACTAGGATAGGTGTAATTTCTTGAAGGAAAAAATATATTATGCAGTCCAATACTAAAAACAGATTATTTTAAATATCCAGTGTCTGTGTTAGCTATAAAATGAATGAAACTGTTTAACTTCCTTTTTTGTGCTTCTGTTTAATCAGATAAGCTTTGAGCACATAATGCTGTTCTTCAAGCTTCACGTTCAAATCTTACAGGTTTAAAATATAAATGAAAGATTTCAAATTAAGAGGGTTTGAAATAGGATCCCAAAGAGACAAAATGAGGAAGAGGAAAGGGCTTCCAGACAGTCTTTAGGAAATCAGAAATCAAAACTATCCTTTAAAAAAAAAGTCAGGTTTAACTTTGCTTTTTGCCACTCTAAGAGCTGGTGATCTTTTAGAGGACTTTATTTTATTGATGTAGAGATGAAAGCTTTCCTCTGTAGAAGAGTGGGGATTAGAGAGTGGATGGGATGTCACAACTGGATACAGGTAACCCCCCAGAATCCACTGGAGTGAAGAGGCACAACCCAAGACACTCTGGACCAGCGACCAGGGAACATGGATGAGAGTGAGGCAAGGAAAGACAAACAGGCTGGCCTTCCTGTCATCTCCTGTCATAACAGGCTTTGAGTAAGACCTTGTAATCCAGTGAGAACTGACAACCAGGAGAGGTGCCTGGGAGGAGAACGGAGGGACAGAAATAAGTAGAATCTACCCAGAGTCTCCATAACCACCCCCAAATCATCTCTCACGTCACAGGTTCCCAACCACTTTTCCTTGCTGCTTTGCTGAATATACCTATGAAGCAACATACCTTGCTTCATATTTCTCACAAGTACAATGTAACTTACCAATCGATTTTCATCAAATACTTCAAAAAGAAGCCGGTGCTCCTGAGGATGGACCTAAAAGTCAAAGAAACACAGCCTTTCTTTAAAAACAAGTGGACAGTGACCCACAGAAACAGAATAAATGTCTAAAAATGTTGCCATTTCCTAATTCCTGTTTCTTATAAGATTTTTTTCTGGATCTATTCTATTTTTGATTCTTGTTTATTCTGTTAGTTGTCCCTACAAGATATTTTAAACTACATGAGATACTTAATACAAAAGCAGACCAGTGACACGTCATCTATTTTCTAATTACTCTATTGTAATGGCAAAGTGGACTTAGTCATTCATTTTTCCAATTTCTCTAAAACAGAATGAAAGGAAGTAAAATAACATTTCAAGAATTATGTAAATGTTTTCTAGCATTTAAAAATATAGACTAGATATAAATTTCTTATTATTAATTTTATTTATTCACTTTTCATTTATCAGGTTAAAACTACCCAAAGTACCATATTTTTTCAGATCATAAGATGCACCTAGGTTTTAGAGAAAAATAGGAAAAAAACTTTGAAGCAAAAAATCTGTAAAATATTTAACAACATAAATGGCATAATATTTCACCAAGGTAAATATAAAGCTACATTTGAACTATAAGATGCACCCCCCCCCTTTCCTCCCAAATTGGTGAGGGACTGTGTCTTACATCTGAAAAAATATGGTAGATGTTAATTTGATGGGAATTCATGTCTGAATCCTTTCAGTACCGACTTAACAAAGGAATCTGTCGCTTCTACTATAAAAAGTACAGGAGTAATCAAAAAGTATACACTGAGTTTTCACTTCTTGTTTATATTTTACACATGAGTAAAAATTAAAATGCAGTATTTTATTTTTCATAGCTGATGCTTTCATTTTTACTGACATATTTCAATTAAGTTAAAATCTACTTAATAGCTGAAAGAAGTCAGAGAAAGACAAACACCATATAATTTTACTTTTATGTGGAATCTAAAGCACAAAGTAAATAAACAAACAAAACAAACAAACTCATTGATACAGACAACAAATTAACGGCTGCCAGATGGGAGGGGACTGGAGGACTCAGTGAAAAAAAGTGAAAAGATTAAGGAGCACTAACAAAGCAGACATGGACATGAAAAGTATAGTCATAATATTGTAATAACTATGTGTGGGGTCAGATGGGTACTAGGCTTATCAGGATGGTCACTTCCTAAGTTACATAAATTTCTAATTACTATGTTGTACACTTGAAACTAACATAATATTGCATGTCAACTGTAAAAGATTAAAAATTATTTTAAAAACAATTTGATATCAAAAACAAAGAAAACCTTTAATAATTTTTATACTAGCAGTTAAAGTATGTAAGATAATAGAAAACATGTATATTGGTCTCTGCCCTGGTTCCTGGCACAAGAGCCCCTAAAACCCTGTCATTTCCTAAGCAGTAACAGCACTGAGTGTCTTTTGTTCTAATATTTAGTCTTTGGCTCGATTCCTGATACAGGGCTCCTAAAACCCTTCAATTTCCTGGGTGATAGGAGTGCTTTTTTTTCTAATGAGGTGACTCTGGGTGGGCTGCAGGAGGAGGGGTGGTCACCAGAAAGAACAAATCATGATTAGAAGCTTGGAATTTTCAGTTCCAATCCTGACTCTTTTGAGAAGGGAGGAGGTTTGAAAATCGAGTTTGTGATCAACCAGCCCACCTAATAAAGCCTGCGTGAAAATCCCCAAAGCACGGTTTGAACACCTCCCTATCTGGGGAGGGTGATGCACCCCAGCCCCACAGGTGCAGAAGCTCCTGCCCTTCGATCCCTCCCAGACCTCACCCTATGTATCCCTTCACCTGACTGTTCATCTGCATCCTTTATTGTGTTTTCAATAAACTGACAAACACAAATAAGTGTTTCTCTGAGTTCCGTGAGTTGTTACAGCAAATCAGTGGAACCGGAGGAAGGGGTCATGGGGAACCTGATTTGTAGCCAAGCCAAGCAGAAGTTGTAGGTGACCTGGGCACCTGTACTTTCGACTGTGTCTGACTTGAGGTCAGTCTTGCGGGACTGAGCCCTTAACCTATGGGAGTGGATGCTATACTGAGGCAGGTAGTATCAGAATTGAGTTAAAAGGTAGGCCAACCACTCCATTGGCATTGCACAAAATTGCCTGGTGTGAGAAAATAACCTCCACACTTTTGGTGACCAGAATTACGAGAAGTAAAATATTCTGTATGATTAACAATGGAAAAACACAGGAAATGAAGAATTTGAATTATTTCCCCTATGATAAATATATTGGGTTAGCCAAAAAGATCTTTTTCTATAAGATGGCTGTAGTAGCACTTGTCTTGAACTTCATTCAAAATAATTTTGTTAGATTGTATTGTGACAACTGTCATATTAATGTGCATTTTAAAAAACATCAAAATTGGTGAATTTTTGTGTAGCCGTTTTAGTTTTGAAGATGGAAGAAAATACAAACATTTTTTACTTTATTATTTCAGGAAAGGTAAAAATGCAACTGAAATGCAAAAAATGATTTGTGCAATGTATGGAGAAGGTGCTGTGACTGATCAAATTTTTCAAAAGTGGTTTTGTAAAGTTTTGTGCTGGAGATTTCTCCCTCAATGATGCTCCACAGTCGGGTACACCAGTTGAAGTTGATAACAATCAATGGAGACGTTAATTGAAAACGATCAACGTTATACCACATGGGAGACAGCTGACATATTCAAAATATTCAAATCAATAAAGTTATTGGTGAAATGAAAAATACATCTTTTATTTTATGGAAAAAACCATACAGACTTTTTGGCCAATGCAATACATCCCCACTCAGGCTGATACAGGATGATGTATAAAAAATTCTCACACTTGAGACTTCCGGCCAAGATGGAGGTGTAGGTAGACACACTGTGCCTCCTCATACAACCAAAATTAAGGTCAACAAAAATTTAGAAACAAAAAAAAACAACCAATACTGACAGAAAAAATTGAACTGCATGGAAGTTCAACACACACATCCACACCTGTAAGAGGGGCTGAGTCAGTGGCCAGCAGAAAGGGGTCCAGGCAGGAAAAAGTGGTGGCTGGTTACCCAGGCTCACGGGTGGTTGTGGGTAGACCTCGGGCGCCCGGTGGCAACGAGCAGACCCAGTGAGGCATGCAAGGCAGTTGGCTGACCGCAGTCACACATTCGAGTGCAGATAAACTGGACAAAAAAGGGGGGCAAGACAGACTGCGCAACCCAGGGCCCCAGCGCTGGGAAATAAAGCCTAAAAGCACTGATGGAAAACACTTGTGGGGGTTGAGGTGCTGGGAGAGACTCCCAGCCTCACAGGAGAGTTTGTTGGAGAGATCCACAGGGTCTTAGAATGTACACAAACCCACCTACCCAGGAACCAGCACCAGAAGGGCCCAGTTTGCTTATGGAAACTGGCAGAAGGGACTGAAATCCAAGAGAGAGCAGAACAAGTGCCATTGCTCCCTCTCTGACCCCACCCGCACGTACCGCGTCACAACCCAGTGACCAGGTTGCCCAGCCATAGTGAATACCTAAGGCTCTGTCCCTCATACCTAACAGGTACATCAAGACAAAAAAAATGGCCCAAACAAAAGAACAGATCAAAGCTCCAGAAAAAATACAACTAAGCAACCAAGAGATAGCTAACCTATCAGATGCACAGTTCAAAATACTGGTGATCAGGATGCTCACAGAACTGGTTGACTTTGGTCACAAATTAGATGAGAAATGAAGGCTACACTAAATGAAATGAAGGAAAATGCACAGGACACCAATAGTGATGGTAAGGAAACTGGGACTCGGATCAAGGGAGTGGACCAGAAGGAAGAAAGAAACAACCAAATAGAAAAGAATAAAGAAACAAGAATTCAAAAAAATGAGGAGAGGCTTAGGAACCTCCAGGACATCTGTAAACATTCCAACATCCAAATTATAGGGGTACCAGAAAGGAAAGAGGAAGAGCAACAAGTGAAAAAGTCATTTGAATAAATAATAAAGGAGAACTCCCCCAATTTGGCAAAGGAAATAAGACTTCCAGGAAGTCCAGAAAGCTCAGAAAGTCCCAAAGAAGGTGGACCCAAGAAGGAACACACCAAGGCACATCATAATTACATTAGCCAAGATTAAAATGAAGGAGAGAATCTTAAAAGCAGCAAGAGGTAAGGTGACAGTCACCTACAAAGGAGTTCCCATCAGACTGTCAGCAGATTTCTCAAAAGAGACCTTACAGGCAAGAAGGGGCTGGAAAGAAGTATTCCAAGTCATGAAATACAAAGACCTACAGCCAAGATTGCTCTATCCAGCAAAGCTGGATTCCATTTAGAATGGAAGGGCAGATAAAGTGCTTCTCAGATAAGGTCGAGTTCAAGTAGTTCATCATCACCAAGCCCTTATTATATGAAATGTTAAAGGGACTTATCTAAGAAAAAGAAGATAAAAAATATGAACAGTGAAAGGACAGCAAACTCACAGTTATTGACAACCACACCTAAAAGAAAAGCAAACTAAGCAAACAACTAGAACAGGTACAGAACCACAGAAATGGAGATCACATGGAGGGTTAGCAACAGGGGAGTGGGAGGAGGAGAGAGGAGGAAAAGGTACAGAGAATTAGCATAGATGGTAGGTAGAAAATAGGGCGAGGGCAAGAATAGTATGGGAAATGTAGAAGCTAAAGAACTTATGCCACATGGACATGAACTAAAGGGGGGAATGTGGGAGGGAAGGGGGTGTGCAAGGTGGAGGGGAATGAAGAGGAAAATGGGACAACTAATAGCATAATCAATAAAATATATTTTAAAAATTCTCATACTTGGGTTGAGCTTTTTCCTTATCATAAATACATTACATTGACTACTATAATATTTTAAAACTTAGTTTTACATGTCAAAAGTATTGCTAGCCTTGATAAACCTTACTTCCTTCTGAGAACGTTACCTGCAGCAATGTGCTCAGAGTCACCATACTGCACAATTCGGGGGGATAATTTTTTGAAGTGTAACATATATTTAGTATAGTATAATGTATACTAACCTTAAAAATACAGCTTGATGACTTTTTATGTGTGTTTACTATGTCATCATCACCAAGAACAAAATATCAAACACTCCATTCCACCTTATGTATCATTTGCCATGTGAATAGTGCCCTCTGGACTTATTTGACATTGAGACTCTGAATATCTTTATCCAAGAATTATTTCCTTGCACCTAAGGGTGGCCAAAGAGGACAACGTGACAGCAGTTATTGAATGGGACTTCTAGAAAAGCTCTTTACATAGGGCTGTCTCAAGTGGAACAGATGGTCCTCGAGCCCTTTGCATTTCTCTTTCCTGTGTGGAACTTGGACGGGATAGCTGGCACTCCTACAGCCATGCTGTGACCATGGAGGAACTCTGAGGAAGGAAGCCCCAGTCAACAGCTAGACACCATATGAATAGAAATATAGTGTAAGACAACAGTATTTTCTAAGATGTAAAGGAGGTTTGGAGGAAGGAGATGAAATTTGAGATGGGACTTGAAAGATGGGAAGAATTTGAATAAGAAAGTTTAGAGAACATTCATAGCAAGGTGATGGCATGAGGAAAGGCATAAGAAGAGAATGAGTATGCTCTAAGGAAATCAAATGGGTAAGAACACTTTTGTATTAAAAAGGGGCAAGAAGCCCCAGCTGGTGTAGCTCAGTGGATTAAGCATGGACCTGTGAACCAAAGGACCACAAGTTCAATTCCCAGATCAGGGCACATGCCTGTGTTGATGGCCACGTCCCCAGTAGGGAGTGCACTAGAGGCAACCAAAAATTAATGTTTCTCTACCTCTCTTTCTCCCTCCCTTCCCCCCTTTCTAAAAATAAATAAGTAAAACCTTTAAAATAGATAAGTAAATAAAAAGTGGCAAGAAAATTTTGGCTAGTTAGGCTAGAGTCAGGCTGAAGTCACTGAAATCCAAAAAAGGAGTTAAGAATTGATTAACAGGAAAGAAAATGAAGGCTTTAAAAGAAAAATGACATGAGGTAGGTCCTATGTAAGTATTATTTTTGTCAAGTAATACACAAAATGAATTGGACTCTAGAGAGACCCCAGAGTCCACAGAGACTGTGGTCTAGTAACTCAGCATGGAGTGATGAGAGCTCAGCCTGGGATTGTCCCCATGAGAACAGGAAGGGAGATAGGTCATTAAAAACATTTTGAGGGGAGCCCTGGCTGGTGTAGCTCAGTGGATTGAGCGCGGGCCTGCGAACCTGACGATCGCGGTTCAATTCCCAGTCAGGGCACATGCTTGGGTTGCAGGCCAGTTTCTGGCAGGGGCCAGTTTCCTGCAGGGGATGCACAAGAAGCAACCATACATTGAAGTTTCTTTCCTCTCTCCTTCCCTTCCCCTCTAAAAAGATAAATAAAATATTTTTTAAAAAAACATTTTGAGGGGAAAAAATCAGAAGTCTCAGTGTCTATCAAAGTACCTGGCAGACACTGTAGCCATTCAATAGGAATAATGAATATTCTGCCCTGGCTGGTGTGGCTCAGTGGATTGAGCTCTGGCCTGTGAACCAGGGGGTTGCTGGTTGGATTCCCAGTCAGGGCACATGTCTAGGTTGCAGGCCAGGTCTCCAAGAGGGAGCAAGTGAGAGGCAACCACACATTGATGTTTCTCTCTCTTTCTCCCTCCCTTCCCCTCTCTCTAAAAATAAACAAATAAATAAATGAATAAATAAATAAATAAATAATCTTTTTAAAAAACCTAAAGTAAGTTCCTAGAAATTGAGCTGATGGATTCATAAAAAAACAATGCAGGCATATTTTTTAAAATAGCTTTATTATGGTATAATTCACATACAATACAAATGACCCATTGAAAGTACAATTCAGTGTTTTTTAGTATATTCACAAAGTGTGCAACCACTATTACAATTTTAAAATACTTTTATCATCTCAAAGAGAAATGTAATACCCTTTAGCAGTCACTGCTAATTTCCTCTCAATCTCCCCTTTCTCAGGCAACCTCTACTCTCTGTCTCCACAGATTTGCATATTCTAGAAATTTAATGTAAGTGGACTCATACAATATATGGTCTTTCATAATTGGTTTCTTTCACTTAGCACAATGTTTCAAGGTTTACCCACGTGGGAGCACACACCAGTACTTCATTCCTCTCTGTAGCCAAACAATATTCAGTTGTATGTATACATCCCATTTTGTTTGTCCATTCATCTGGGTTGTTTCTATCTTTTACTATAATGAATAGTGATGCTATGAACATTAATGTACAAGTTTTTGTGTGGACATATGTTTTAAGTACATTCTAAAATAAAAATTGTAAAAAGTTAAAGGAAATTTATAATCATAAAGCATTATAATAGAAAGTATCTTAGCATTTTTATTTACCTGTTTTATGTCTTTCTACTCTGTCTATCTATAGTTATATATAACCAATGAATTTTCAAATAAATTACAGCTACACAACCATGGACCCTGGCCCGGTGGCTTAGTTGGTTGAAGCACTGGACCCATGCACCAAAAGGTTGTGGGTTCTATCCCCAGTTGGGGTTCATATGGGAGGCAACTGTCTAATGTTTCTCTTTCACTTTGATGTTTCTCTCTCTCTCTCTCTCTCTCTATTCCTTCTTCTCTTTCCAAAATCAATAAATATATCTTCAAGTGAGGATTAAAAAATAGATATACAGCAAAGCTTCCATTTAAAATGGAAGGGCAGATAAAGTGCTTCCCAGATAAGGTCAAGATAAAGGAGTTTATCCTCACCAAGCCATTATTATATGAAATGTTAAAGGAACTTACCTAAGAAAAAGAAGATGATCAAAAATATGAAGAGTAAGTAATATGACAACAAACTCACAACTACCAACAACTGAACTTAAACAAAAACCAACTAAGCAAACAATTAGAACAGAAACAGAATCACAGAAATGGAGATCACATGGAGGGTTATCGCCAAGAGGGGAAGGGGTGGAATGGGGGAAAACGTACAGGGAATAAGAAGCATAAATGGCAGATGCAAAATAGAGAAGGGGAGGTTAAGAACAGTATAGAAAATGGAGAATCCAAAGAACTTGTATGTATGACCCATGGACATGAACTAACAGGGGGGATGCCGGTGGGAGGAGAGGTACAGGGTGACAAAGCAGAGGAAAAAATGAGACTACAGTAGCATAATCAACAAAATTTACTTCAAAAAATAAAATAAGAAATAGACATATATCCATGGGAGAAAAACCCAAACAGCCAAAAAGACGCATAGTAAATTATAAATTGAGCATTTGAGAGGGCATGTCTAGATGCTTATTTTTCCCAAAAAAGGTGGAACATGCACAGAATGTTTTGCACTTTTGTTCCTTTAACATATTTTGAAACTAATGCTCTGCCAGTACATATATCTGTCTTTTAAAACAGCTGCTGTGAAAAAAATTTAAATATTAAAGAGCCGATGTGGATTTTATTGTATGGAGGTGCATAATTTACTTAGTGCTTTATTCAAGGGGTGCCCCACTTCTCCCTAGCCAACAGAATTCTGAGTTCAGTCAAATGCTGGGAGGTGTGCCAGGGTCGACAGCCTCTCTCCATCCCCAGGGGCTGAATCCTGATTCCTTTAAGCCTCAGAGTAACTCCGTCCTCCTTATGAAGGACAGGGTTAAAGGTAAGCACATGACACAGTTCTGGCCCCAGACACATGCATCAAAGTCTCCTGGGGAAACTGTGGAAAGTTTTAAAAGAAACACAAGGGAAAACTCTCCATTTCTGCCTCTGGACATCATCTAACGAGGCTGTGATGTTTGGAACTGTCTCAAGCATCTGGGACCACGAACAGGAAGCCAGAGAATCCCAGAGAGGCTGGGTCAGACGTGACTCCCATCTGCTGCTGCAGTCACCACCCATCCTCTGTGATGCTTTTTGTGATTACAGATAATAAATGCACTTATTGTATACAAGACATTAACTATTACCTGAAATCTGTCAACGTGAAGCTGAAAGCATCCTAAATGATACACTCCAAGGTCCTCCAAGGACCTTTCCTTAGTCTCCTAGATCTAGGAAATCCCCTAAACTCCCTAATAACCTCCTTATAGTCACTCCCTAACATCCGGTTTTTTCCTTTCATTATGCTGAGTACACTGGTAATTATCTGAGAAATTTGTTCATAGCGCTCCATAGTAGACGGTAAGCTTCATTGGGGGTGAGGACTGTAGCCATCTCATTAACCAGTATTAGCAAAGTGCCTGGGAAACGAGCACAAAAAAATATCACACCAACTGTGTATATAGGTGGAGGATAAATATATTGGCAAAAATACCATAAGATCAAACAATCAGTGATGGTTTTATGGAGATTAAATTATGGCTGATTTTTATTTCTCTTTATAAAAATACCTATTATGTACAAGTCACATTGTTCTGAAATATTATAGAAATATACACATGAGCACACCCACATTATGTAAATATAACATGATGAGTATGAATGCTAAAGATACAACACCAGCACCAGGGGAACAGAGGGAATGGAGTGGGCTGTGCTCTTTGTACATTTGTGCACTGTGCTTACGCGGAGTACATAATGTGTATACTGCACCTGGTGTGACTTGTTTTCAGCCTGTCATTTGTCTCCCGTGGTCTCATGTGAGCAACTATACATATAGGTTTTACTGTAATTTGCTGTTGAGCCCTAATTTCAATTTGGAGCGCCGTTTGTCTCTCACAATAACAGTCCTCCAGAAAAATTGTCTTTGAGTGTCAATATTTTCTGACAGATATAAAGGCTCCCGTCAACTTCTGACCACAATTTCTATTTGGCCAAATGCCCAATAACCAGGTTTTTAACTGTGGTATATTATCTCAACAGACATTTTTATGTGAATACATTCAATTGAAAACATTTTGTGCTATGTATAAATAATAAGTGACAAAGGGAAAAGTAGGAGCCCACACTTTGTACAGAATAATGTCCTTTGTACAGAAAGTATGAAGTCACCATGTATTTTCAGTTCTTTATCTAACTGTGACGAATTTGCACTGATCCACTCAAATTTATCTAGTTATCTCTGCAATACATTTGCAAAATTCTGATAGAAATGAATGCGCTGCCTATGGTCCCAGAACAAAGTAGTGCTGGCTAGAACACTTGGTAATAGTGAAATTATGGTAGAAGAAACAATGAGTAAAAGGCAGTAGAGTCCTACCCTGGCCGGGTGGCTCAGTTATTTGGGGCATCGTCCTGTACATCAAAAGGGTGTGGATTAGATTCTCAGTCAGGGCACATACCTAGGTTGTAGCTTTGATCACCAGTTGGAGCACATATGGAAGGCCAACCAATGTTTCTCTCTCATATTAATGTCTCTTTCTCTCTCTTTTGCCCTTCCTCTCTCTCTAAAATAATTTTTTTTAAAAGCACTAGACTCCTGAACCTGGTTTATCATTTACAAATGACCTTCTTCCTTATTTCGTTGATAGCATCTCTGATTCAAAAGTAGTACTGACCCTGGCTGTAGCTCAGTGGATTGAGCGCAGGCCTACAAACCTAAGCATCACTGATTCAATTACTGGTCAGGGCACATGCCTGGGTTGCCGGCCATTTCCCCAGTAGGGGGTGCACTAGAGGCAACCACACAGACATTTGATGTATCATTCCCCCTTTTTCTCCCTCCCTCCCCGACCTCTGTAAAAATAAATAAATAAAATCTTTTTAAAAAGTAGCACTGAATTCTGAGCATCCTTTCTAGTCAGAAATCAAAATAAAAAATAATGGGAAGATTTTTAGTTATAGTTTTAATTTTTTAAAATATTTTTTCCATGACCAGTGTGGCTCAGTCGGTTGGGCATCAAAGGTCACTGGTTTTATTCCCAGTCAGGGCACATGCCTGGGCTACAGGCTGTGTCCCTGGTCAGATGCATATGAGAGGCTACCAATCAATATTTCTCACATCAGTGTTTCTCTGCTTCTTTTTCTCCCTCCTTTCCCCTCCAAATAAATAAAATATTTTTAAAAGATTTTATTTATTTATTTATAGAGAGGAGAAGGGAAGGAGAAAAAGAAAGTGAGAAACATCAATGTGTGGTTGCCTTTCACATGGCCCCCACTAGGGACCTGGCCTGCAACCTAGGCATGTGCCCTGCCTGGGAATCGAATCAGGAACCCTTTCATTTGCAGCCCACACTCAATCCACTGAGCTATGCCAGCCAGGGCTAAATAAAATATTTTTTAAAAATTAAATAAAAATTTAATTACAATTTTAATTCCTCTAACAGATACCTATATCTTCTACTTCTATCCGTATTGGTTTTGCTAACTTTTTGGCCTTTAAAGTTTTTTTTTTATTTTAGCTAAGTTGTTAAAATTATTGCAATCAGGTTGTCCATAATATTACCTTATTTATTTTTTGTCTATAAGATTTTTTTTCATTACTTATATTTTCCCCCTCTTATCTTTGGACCAGCAAGGTGTATCAAAGGATCCCTTTGGTTTCATTTACTTTCTCTATTTTTTCCATTTCTTATTTCTTAATTTCCATTCTTATTTCCTTCATTTTTTTTGCTTAAAGTAGAAACTTAGATCATTTTTTAAATCTTTTTTTCTTTTGAATATAAGGTGCAAATTTTTCTCTAAGCACTGAATTAGCTTATCCCATATTTTGATATGTTATGCTTTATTAGTTAAAATGTTTTCTAACTTTTCTTATGATTTCTTCTTTAATCTATGGCTTATTTAAAATGTTGCTTAATTTCCAAATATTTGTGGATTTTCCAGGTATATTTCTGTTGCTGAATTCTATCTTAACTCTGTCATGGTCAGAGAACATACTCTGTTGCAATTCAGCCTTTTAAAATGTATTCAGACTTGTTTTACGGCCCTATATATGGTCTCTTCTCGTGGATGTTCCATGGGCATATAAAAATGTATATTTTTCAGATATTAGATGTAATGTTCTCTACACAACAAATAGGTTAAATGTACTGATAGTGTTTTTCAAATCTTTCATGTACTTACTGACTTCTTCTGTCTGGTTGTTTTAGCATATTGAGAGAGAAGTAACAAAATCTTCAACTACTCTGGATTTATTTATTCCTCTATTTTGTTCTTTCAATTTTGCTTCATAATTCTAAAGCTCTTTCATCAGGTGCATACAAATGTAGGGTTGTATGTCTTCTTGATAAATAAGCCCTTTTATAATCATGTATTATGCCTCTTTTTCTTTGGTAATATTTTTCATCCTTAAGTCTACTTCATCTAATTTTGATACAGCCACATCAGGGTTTCGTTTGTTTTTTTTTTAGCTTCATGTTTGCATGATAAATCTTTTTCTCTACTTTTCCTTTTACCTTGTCTGTGTCTTTTTACTCAGTTTGTATCTTCTGTAAATAGCATATAGTTGAGTCTTATCTTTTTTTAATTATTGAGATGGCTGGCTTAGTGACTGCCATTGTTCTATTTTTGTCCTATTTGTCTTTACTCCTCTTTTCTTTCCTTAAAAATATTAATCAAGTACTTCTTGGTATTCCATTTCATTTCTTTTATTAGGTTTTTACCTGTAATTTTGTTTCAATTTCTTATTAGCTGCTCTGAGGATTATAGCATACATCCTTAAACATCACAGTTGTAACAGCCAGAGTTGAGCCACTCTGATCGCCTTCAGATCTCTTTCAAGAGAACTCGCATAGTTGATTGACAGTCCCTAGCTGATCATGCATCTTTGCATCTACCCATTGTGTTCTCCTTGCTTGCTACTGAAGGCTGGACACAGTGGGGTTTCAACAACCTGGCCACTCTTGCCCAACACAGGACTTCTCTAACAGACAACCTCTGCTGGGAAACCCTCCATCAGCCTGGATGAGACTTTCTCAGAATGAAGATGCAGTGTAAGTCTTTTCCTTCCCAGTCTTTTCACACCTCTCCTTGCACAGGTATTAGGCCTGCATTATGATGAGAAGGCTCTCCCTATCTGTGCACCCTCCATCTTTGACCTTCATATTTAATCCCATCTTGTATCCTGTCTCATAGAGGGCTCAAGCCAACGGTATGGGTAGTGGGGTTTTAGGACCAGCCCAAGTTCACCTGGCAGACCAGGAGCTCCCCTCCCCATTCTGAGCTATAATGCGGGACACAAAGTCCTAATAAGGTGGTGGCCCAGTTCCTAAAGATTTCTCCAGCGATGTCCCGGGAATATGTCCTGGTGGAGGGGAACGTGCTTGCCAGTGTGATGTTTAAGGCACTTGAAAGATATAGGGAAAACAATGCCTACAAAAACAATGGAGTTGGCTACTACACTGTGCCGCTGACTTACAGAGAGATAATGAGAAATTAAGGATAGTCAAACAACTAAAGGTCAAATGTGTGAGACGGAGGGACTCTTCAGTATCTGAGAAAGAGGACTGCATCTTCTGGAGTAGAAAAGAGGACATAACTGAGGAGCAGCCTCAAATGTGACAGAGATGCAGAGCTCACAGACATTTAAATGCTCAGCCACTGCAGGTTCAAGTCAGGGCCCTGGCTGAGAAAACCTGGGACCCTGATGTATGAGATGGGAGGATCTGGGTGAATGCTCCTGAGGTTTCTGAGGTTTTGGTTCTGTAGGTTCCTAACCCTCGGAGCTGGCAGAGTAGCCCATCCCTCTCTAGTAAGAGCTAGCATGTCCCACAAGCAGGGAGATACTGTTGAGGCTTCTTCCCCACAAGGAAAAGGGGTCTCTCCTCAGGACTTCCTCTAACTTCTCTTCTGACTACCAAGATAATAATAACCGGTTTTGCTGGGATAATTAAATCCCAACAAAACCCAGCTGGGCCTGATGTACGATGAAAGAGGTTATTACATTTGGAAGTAGCTTCAGGAATCAAAAAGCATGCATTAGTAGGAGCCCGAGAAATACCCCTGAGACAATAATACTTGATCAAAGGAGCAGAAGCATAAGACTGGATAAGCAAGATTTCACTGACTTGGGATTTAACATCCCATGAGATGAGGCAAACTTACTG
This sequence comes from Sturnira hondurensis, assembly GCF_014824575.4. Classification (NCBI taxonomy): domain Eukaryota; kingdom Metazoa; phylum Chordata; class Mammalia; order Chiroptera; family Phyllostomidae; genus Sturnira; species Sturnira hondurensis. Next base: position 10,137,043 of record NW_028080827.1, read on the forward strand.
CTAGGGTGGCTCCTAGAAACCTGAAAAAATAATGAGCCAAGTGGAAATACCTGAGTCACCCTGGCAGAGGGTGGAAGAATTAAAAGGTCCATGAAAGTGGTCATACTGGAATGAATATATATGTTTTTGCCTCAGGGGCAGGAGCACCACCAAGAAGGGCAGCGGTGGCTCTCTTCTGCCTGCTGGGGACTGATGGTAGGAGAGGGGGCCACAGAGCTGGGCTCCTACATAGTCGTGCAAAGAGATGATCCTCCCCATCTCCAGTAAGAGAGGCCAGCTGGTGGCATTTCACTGCCAGAATCAAGGGGGCTACCATTATTGTAACGACCAGATAGATGAGAGGGACGGTGAAGCAGACCTGACTTGATCTGCAGAGTACAGAGCACAGCATCCCCAGGGGCAGAACAGGCAGGTGGCCAATGAGAAGTGAATCGCTAAGGACAGTTTTCCTAATTAAAAAATCACAATCGCTTGTCCTATGCCCCAACCTGAGCCAAAAGTCTGATTTCCAGTTACTAAAGAAGTGACCTAGTGCTTAGAAGGAGGGCTCTGCCTCACTTCAGGAAGTATATGTTGTAATGATCTCCCCTCCTCCTCCAAAAGGACTATGGCCATTTACTCGGGTGGACTGTATACAGGGGAAAATGAATACTCAGACAAACTGAGGACTGTCGGAAACAGGGTCTGTGTTATCACCTAGAAACCCAAAGCATAACAGCTTCCCTACCAGAGAAAGGACTTGCAGGGACCAGATAATAAATAGAGTCCTGGTTAAAGTTCAGCTTATACAGAGTCCACTGGGCTTGTGGGTCCACCCAGAGTCATTTCCTTGATTTTCAAGTGTAAAATTGGGATTGACATAATGGAAGCTGGGTCTCCTCACTACCACCACCATGATGGCTTGTGGGATAAGAACCCATAGTGAGAAGGCCAAGTGGAAGCCTCTGAACTATCCTATCTCTGTTGAAGACAGTAAATCTAAAACCACATTGATTAGAAATGACAACAAAGCACAAGCAATAAAAGAGAACAATAAATAATAGAAAAATAGCTAATTTTTAATCAAAATTAAAAACTGTGCTTCAAGGGATCCCATCAATAACATTAAAGGATAGCCTACAGAATGGAAGAAAATTTTTGCAAATCACGTATCTGACAAAGAGCTTGTAATTTAGAAGTATAAAGAACTATAATTAATAACAAAAATACAAATAACCCAATTGTAAAACAAATAAAAGATCTGAACAGACATTTCTCCAAAAATGATACACAACTGGAAAGTAAGCTTGTGAAAAGATGCTCAATGTCCTTAAGCATAGGAAAATGCACATCAACGCAATTAAAAAATGGGCAAAGCACCTGAACAGACACTTCTCCAAGGAAGACATACAGAGGGGGCCCATACCCACATGAAAAAATGCTCAACATCACTAGCCATTAGAAAGATGCAAATTAAAACCACAATGAGACACCACTTCACATCGGTTAGAATGGCCATTATTAATAAATCAACAAACAACAAGTACTGGCAAGATTGTAGAGAAAAAGAAACCCTAGGGCACTCTTGGTGGAAATGCAGACTGGTGCAGCCACTGTGGAAAACAGTATGGAATGTCCTCAGGAAACTAAAAATAGAATTGCCTTTCCATCCAGCAATCCCATTGCTGGGAGTATACCCTAAGAATCCTGAATCACCAATTCCAAAGAACCTACACACCCCAATGTTCACAGCAGTGTTATTTACAATTGCTAAGTACTAGAAACAGCCTAAGTGCCCATCAGCAAATGAGTGAATCAAAAAACTATAGTACCTTTACATAATGGAATACCACGCAGCAGAAAGAAAGAAGGAACTCTACCCTTCCAAACAGCATGGATGGAAATGGAAAGCATTATGCTAAGTGAAATAAGCCAGGTGGTGAAAGATAAGTAACATATGATCCCATTTGTAAGTGGAACCTAATCATCAAAACAAACAAATGAGCAAAATAGAAGCAGAGACTTGGAAATATAGAACAAACTGACAGTGACCAGAGGGGAGGGGGAAGGGAGATAATGGAGGAAAGAAGGGGACAGGGGAAGCAGAAGAACACAAATAGAGGACTGACAGGCACGGACAATGGGGACATTGACTGTGGGACCAGGGGCGAGGGACAGGGTAGGGGTGAGCAATGGGGAAAAAGGCAGGACAACTGTAACTGAACAATAATAAGAAAATGCAAATCAAAACCACATTTAGATACCACTTCACACCCACAAGGAGGAATATAATAAAAAGAAAGACAATAACAGGTATTATCAAAAATGTGGAGAAATCAGAACTCTCAACCACTGTTGGTGGGAATGTAATGTGGTACAGCCACTTTGGAAAACTGTTCAGCAGCTCCTTGCATGATCTAGAAATCCCACATATAGGTATATACCTCTCCAAGTGAAACTCTACATCACACAAAAACTTGTACAGAAGTTAGGTTCACAGCACCATTATTCATCATAGCTAAAAAGTGGAGAGAACCCAGATGTCCATCAACTGATACATAAAGTATGGGTATCCATACAATGGAAAAGTGCTTGGCAATAAAAAGAAATGATGTACTGATACATGCTATAATGTGATTAAACCTTAAAAACATTACGTTAAGTGAAAAAGTTAGACACGAAGGACCGTATGTTGTATGATACCATTTATACAACAAGCACGAAATAGGCGAGTCTAAGAGACAGGAGCAGATTAGTGGTTGTGTGGGAGAGGGACAGGTGTTGTGGGAAAAAGTGGTGAGAGCTTGTGTATATGCAGTTTCTTTTGGGGAGTGATGAAAATGTTTGGAAAATGAGTTTGGTGATGGCTGCACAGTTCTGTGCACTAAAAACAACTGAACTGTATACTTGGAGCAATTTGGATGTTATGTGAATTATATCTCAATAAAGTTGTTTAAAAAATATATTGCACCCTGTCTGGTGTAGCTCAGTGGATTCAGCGTGGGCCTGCAAACCACACAAACGCGGTTCGATTCCCAGTCAGGGCACATGCCTGGGTTGCAGGCCAGTTCCCAGCAGGGGACTCACGAGAGGCAACCATACATTGATACTTCTCTCCTTCTCTTCTTCCCTTCCCCTCTAAAGATGAATAAATAAAATCTTAGAAAATATATTGCAGCCTTATGGGAATGTTAGAGATAAGTACCACCAGAAAAGACCTAAAGGATACGAATGTGGCTCCCATATGTTCATTTAATTCTCTAGTGTGATCCCTACAGAAATCAGATAGCTCCTGGAGCATGACTCTACCTGTAAGGTCCACCAAATAATAGCCCTGCTTGCCTGCTGTTTCCTGAACACAAGTCTACAGTGCCCTTGTAGCAGCTGTGGACTGGTTTGATAGGACCCTTGCCATGTCCAGTGGAAAGTGTACTCCCTTTGGGGAGTTGGACCTCTAACTCAGCAGAGCCCAGAGTTCCAGGGATGAGAAGCATAGTCTTTCACAGGGCCTTTGGTAATAATAAATGGAGCCACTCTTACTTCTACTCCTTTATTTCTGGACCCATGTATACTTTCCATTGTGAACATAGCCCTGTATGGGGGTCTCTGGTTTAACGACCAAACCATATCCCATCTCTGCAGAGTACTGCCTCCACAGTGGTGCTTCAGCTGTGCCTGCAGTAGGCCATCACAGATCTGTGAGGCTGCCTGCTTCTAGATAGTGTGGCAGGCGACATAACCAATGGATCCCATGGTCAAGGACTCATTCCTGCACCTCCTTCTCTGTGAACTGGGTCTCCTGGAAGGATAAAATGTGTGTCTTTCCATCCCTGTGGAACACACATTGTATAAGCCCCCAGAGAGTTATAATGGATGAGATTCTGCAGAGAAGAAAGGCAAACTTATACCCAGAAGTAACTGGAGGACAAATTTCGGGCCCTTTCAGAATAGAAGGGGTTCAATTTAGTAAACTTACCACAAAAATGGCTATGGTCATGAGGGTTAATGAATGGTCAAAAATTATATCTCCTTTTTTTTATCCTCACCTGAAGATACGCTTATTGATTTTAGAGAGAGGGGAAAAGAGGAAGAGAGAGAGGGAGAGAAACATCAAATGACAGAAAAATTGATTGGCTGCCTCTTATATGTGCCTCCACGGAGGTCAGAACCTGCAATTGTGAAGCACTAGGTATGTACCCTGACCAGGATTCAAACCCACGACCTTTCGGTATATGGAACAGCACTCCAACCAACTGAGCCACACCAGCCAGGGGTGCAGTTTATCTTCGTATAAAGTCTTTGACTGGTTTTCGTATCAGGGTAATGTTGGTGTCATGAATGAATAGGGATGTGCTCCCTCCTATCTATTTTCAGAAAGATATTATGTAGAAATTGAAATGATTTATTCCCTAAATGGGTGGTAGAGTTTCACAGAAAAACCATCTGGGCCTGAAGTTTTCCTTGTTGGGAGGCTTTTAACTTCAAATGCAATTCTTGAAGAGACACAGGACTTTTCAGGCAATTTATTTCTTAAAATTTTGGTAGCGTGTGCCTTTAAAGGAACTGGTCCACTTCATCCAAGCTAATGAACAGGGGAGCAGAGTTGTTCACAGTGTCCCGTGTTATCCATTAATGGCTACAGGTTCTGGAATGATGCCACTTTCTAAGTGGAAACAGATTAATGGCCCAAGATCTTTCTTCTTTTCTAATGTAATGTAATGCTGTGCGTTTCCTTCTAAGCAATGCTTTAATTGTATTCTACAAACTTTGATGTATTTTTATTTTATTCTGTTAAAATATTTTTAATTTCCCTGGAGATTCTTATCTGATCCATGGGTTATTTAGAAGTGTGTTAACTTCCAAGTACTTGGGGATTTTTCATATATATTTGTGTTATTGATTCCTACTTTAATTACATTATAGTTGGATACCATACTTCACATGATTTATATGCTTTTAAAATTGTTAAGGTTTAATTTCTGGCCCAGCTTACTCAGTAAATGTTCATGTGCAATTGAAAAGACTAAGTAGTCTGCTGTTGGGGTGGACAGTCTGCGAATGTCTATTAGGTAGGACTTATTTTATAGTTTTGTTCAGCATTTCTATATTTTACTAATTTTTTTGGTCTATTCCCACCTTTGTCTATTTCTACTGTTCTTCAATACTGAGAGTATTGTATTCTCCAAGTAAAATGGTGTCTTTGACAATTTCTCCTTTCAGCTCCACTTTTTATTGCTTTATAATTTTGAAGCACTGATGTTAGGTGCACATACAGAATAGTTATGGCTTCTCGATGAATTTGCTTTGTGTCTTATTTGGGATTGGCTTTTTGGCTATATGTCTTTATTATTTTTTAGTAGCTGCACTAGAAATTACAATATACATACTTAACCTTTCATGGTCTACTTAAAGTTAATATTGAATCACTTGAAGTAAAATGTAGAAGCCCTACAACCATCAAGTTCACTTTACCCTCACTCTTTTATGTTATGATTATAGTATATATTCACCTACATAAATTAAAAATTGTACCAATGTTATAATTTTTGCTTTCAACAGCTGTACATATTTTTACAAACTCAAGAGAAAAAAGGTCTATTATAATCAAACAGAAAAAACTCAGGAGAAAAATAGCCTACTATAACTACAGATATTTACAATTCCTGTTGCTTTTCCTTGGTTTCTGAAGGCTTAAATTTACTTCTGATACCATTTACTTTTAGCCCAAATAATTTCCTTCAGCATTTTCTTCAGAGCAAGTCTGCTGGCAATAAATTACCTTATTTTTCCTCAGCTTCAAATGCTACACTGTCACTCCTGAAAGATGTCTTTTTAAGGATAGAATTATGCACTGACTGCTCTTTTTCCCTTTCCTATCTTAGTCAGACAATTTTACCATAGTTACTGGAATCATTGTTCCCCTATGCATAATGCATCATTTTCCCGGCCGCTTTCGAGACGTCTTCTTTTTCTTTGATTTCAGCAATTTGATTTTATGTCTGAACGCAGTTTTCTCCGCATGTACTCTGGGTTTCACTGAAGTCCTTTAATCTATAAATGCATGTCTCTCACCAAGTTTGGAATTTTTTAGCCATTATTTCTTCAAATCTTTTTTTTTCACCAATGTCCTTTGCCTCTTCTGAGACTTTAGTGATTCAAATATTAGACTCTTTTAATATTATCCACAGGTTCCCTCAGGCTCTACTAATTTTTTTCCACCTTTATTTTCTGTCCTTTAAATTAGGTAATTTCTACTGATTATTTTCAAGCTCACTGATTCTTTTCAATATTATCTCCATTTTGTTACTGAGTTCATCTAGTGACTCTAAATTTTTTTCAGATATTACATTCTTGTTTTAATATTTCTATTCATTCTTTTGCATGGTTTCCATTTCTCTGCTGAGAATATCTATCTTCCCATCTATTACAAGCGTGTTTATCTTTACCTCAGGGAGCATAGTTATAATAGTTAAAATAGCTGCTCTATAAGGTTTTACTGATAATTCCAGTGTCTGGGTCATCTTGGGATTTGCATTTATTGACTTTCTTTTCTTTTGAGAATGGTCATATTTTCATGGTTTGCTGTATATAAAATAACTTTGGATACATGTTGAATATTTGTTGTGAAACTGGATCTTGCTAAAATCCTTAATAGCATTACAGTTGTGCATTGCATGAGGTTAAGAACTTTTGACAGAAAGGCCTAAGGAGACATTCTCAATCTGAGGGCCCTTCTGAGGAGCCTGGAATAACTGCTGGCTGGAGTTTGCTCTTAGGGTATAGTGAGGCAGTGTAAGGGGGAGGGCAGGAACGTGCATGAAGGGTGAAGGAGGAAACGCATCCGTTTATTGGCAGGCCTTCGTCATCTCTTGCCTAGGGCAGTCTATTTAATAAATGACTGGGGGACACAAATATTATCTTTAAGGGAAAACACCAAAATATGCTAAATTGGAATAAGCACACCAGATAGTTTCTAAATCAGAATTAAACAAGAATAAAATAATTCCAGGCTTACAATAACATTTTACCCCTTCATTACTTTACATATGCGGGTTTTTATAATAAAATACATAGTTCCAGGACCATGTCATCTTGGGAATAACTAGATTGAACTATTTAAATTTTTAAAAATCTAGCCAAATTCTTAAAAGATGCATTTTAGAATATTATAAGTGAGAACTTATTCTAACTATTGAGAAAACTTTTTTTGATTTCAATGAAATAAAATGCATACTTACTCTGAATAATATTTCTTCATTCCATTTTGGATTCAAAGTCTAAAAGACAATAAACATGGCATAACTAATTTTTTATATTTTGTCATATAAAAATAAAAGAGTATATTTAAAATTTTTTGAAGTCTGCCAGGTCTGACCTTTTTAATGGTTTTCGTTTGCACACTTGTTAAAATTCCATTCATTGGGTCATATAACGTCACTCTCACATAAGGATCACTGTTAAAATTAAGAAAAAAATTAATTGTTGTTTATTCCCAAACTTAGATTACTCAGACTATAAAAATCACAAGACTTCTCCTTGTTAACAATTTCTACAATTATTTCCTAGCATGAAAAGTTAAGGGTTTCTTAGGCAAGGGTAAGAATTATAATAATTTTTGCCTCTTTTTAAAAAGCTAAAGTACCATGTTAGTGAAATAAACAAAAAAATTACAAAGAAAACCTTTTAGTCACAATTTAATGGCTTCCAATACTTTCAGATTTTAAACTTTTTCTTACTTCTTTTGGGTTAAGATGGTCAATTCAGTGATTTTTTAGAACTAGCTTTGCAAGACCTCAGGTTATTCTAAGTTATTTCATGGATATAGACTCTTTATTTTAAAGGCAAAGTGCTTTCAGTTCAAAATAATTATGTCATATGACCCCTTTTACAAAGTGACACAGAGAAGGAAAATCAAGATTTTTGCCCATTTTTTAAAGGATTTTATTTATTTACTTTTAGAGAGAGGGGAAGGGAGGGCAAAAGAGAGGGAGAGAAATATCATGTGTGGTTGCCTCTCACCCCACACTGGAGACCTGGCTTGCAACCCAGGCATGTGCCCTGACTGGGAATCAAACCAGAGACACTTTGGTTCTCAGGCTGGCACTCAATCCACTGAGCCACACCAGCCAGGGCGATTTTTGCCCATTTCGAACTGGCCTTTTTATCATAGTATCATTGAGTTGTAAGTGGTCTTTATATATAATGAGTTAAAGGCCTTTCTCAGATATGTTTGGAAACTATTTTCTCCCCATCTGTGGCTTGCCTTGTCCTTTTCTTTTTATTTATTTATTTATTTGTTTATTTATTTATTTATCTTTTAGAGGGGAAGGAGAGAGGGAGACAAACATCAGTGTATGATTGCCTTTTGTGCGCCCCCTGCTGGGAAATGGCCTGCAGCGAACCAGCCTGCAACCCAGGCATGTGCCCTGACTGGGAATCGAACAGCGATCCTCTGGTTCGCAGGCTTGTGCTCAATCCACTGAGCTACACCAGCCAGGGCTTGCCTTGTCCTTTTCTTTAAAAAAATTATTTATTTTTTTTTAGGGAAAGGGGAAAGGAGGGAGAAGGAGAGGGAAAGAAACATCCATGTGAAAGCGAAACATCAATTGGACCTACCTCACAACCCAGACATGTGCCCAGACTAGGAATTGAACCACTGACCCCTTGTTCTGCAGGAAGACACCCAACCAACTGAGCCACACCAGTCAGGGTGCCTTGTCCTCTTCTTAAATGTGTCTTTCAAATAATAGAAGTTTTTAATCTTGATGCTGTCCATTTCAACAGTTTCTTTCTTTTATGATTCTCACTTTTTGAGTCCCATTCAAGAAACTTTTGTGTAACCCAGTATTTTCTCCTATGTATTCTAGAAGTTTTATAATTTTAGTTCTTATACATTTTCAATATGTTGTGTGATAAGGAACAAAGTTCATTTTGTTCCAGATAACCAGTTATTGCAGTATTGTGTGTACCAAAAAGTCTATCTTTTCTCTTAAAGGGCCATAACATTTTTTTGTCAAAAAGCTATTGATCCACTTTGTAAAGTATATGACTGACTAACTACTATGCTGTATACCTGAAACTAACACAAAATAATATTGAATGTAAAATTGAAAAATAAAATTTAAAAAAGCAACTGACCATATACTTGTATATGTGTGTGTGTGTATTTCTACACTTCTTATTCTATTCCATTGAGCAATACCTTTATTCTTATGCCAAGTCCCCTCTGTCTTGATTACTATAGCTGTATACTAAGTCTTGAAATTAGGTAGCATAAGTTTTCCAATTGTGCTCTTCTTTTTCAAAATTGTTTTGGCTATTCTAAATCATTTATCCATGAAAAATATTGAAATCAGCTTATCTATTTCTCCAAAACAGCATACTGGGATTTTAATTGGGATTGTGCCAAATCTAGTCAATTTGGAGAGACATACCACTCTAGCAATGATGAATCTTCCAATCCATGAACATGGCATGTTTACTCATTGATATAGATCTTTAATTTCCCTCAGTAATGTTTGTAGTTTTTCAGAGTATAGTTCTCACAAATATTTTGTTAAATTTATTTCTAACTTTTCAATTTTTATGCTATTGTAAATGGACATTTTAAAAATATATTTTACAGCCCTGGCTGGTGTAACTTAGTGGATTGAGCGCGGGCCTGCGAACCAAACAACAGCAGTTCGATTCCCAGTCAGAGCACATGCCTGGGTTGCAGGCCAGTTCCCAGCAGGGGATGCACGAGAGGCAACCATACATTGATACTTCTCTCCCTCTATCCTTCCCTTCCCCTCTAAAGATAAATAAATAAAATCTTGAAAATATTTATTTTCCAATTGTTCATTGATAGGATATAAACATATAACTGATTTTGGTACAATGACTTTGTATCTTGTGGCCTTTTATCTTATTAGTTCTGGCAGTTTTTATGTAGATTTCTTAGGGTTTTCTATGAACATAATCATGTTGTCTGCAAATACAGCTTGCTTTCTTTTCAGACTATTTACTTGCATTTCTTTTCCTGGCCATATTATATCACTAGGCTGTCCAGTAGAGTTGAACTGAAAGTGAAAGAAGACAACCTTGTCTTATTCTTACATTTAAGCAGAAAGCTTTCAGGCTGTCACCACTGAGTTGATGTTGCTACAGGTTTTTCACAGATAGCCTTAATAGGTTCAGAACATTCCCATCTGTCCCTAGGTTGCTAACCATTTCATTCATGAATGGTGTTCAATTTTTGTCATATGCTTCTTCTGCTTTTATTGAATTGATCATGTCTTTTTCTTTTATTTGATTAATATGGTAAACTAGACTGATTAATTTTCAGATGCTAAACCAATCTTGCATTTTATTCTTAGCTTACTGAGCATTTGTATCATATATGAGTGTTTTAGATTTTGTCAGATGCACCTTCTATACCTATTGAAATGATCATGTGTTTTTTTTGTCTGTACTATATTAATATGATGAATTAAATTGATTTTTTTAATGTTCAGCAAATCTTACATTACTAGGACAACTCCCACCTGGTCATATATTGTTATATACTGGTCAGCATAGGGCTATTCAAGTTTTCTATTTCTTCTGTGATTCTTGATCTATCTAGCTAGAAGTTTAAAATTTTTATTGATCCCTCCAAAGAACAAGCTTCTGATTTCAGTATTTTCTATCATTGTCTATTTCACTAATTTCACTTGATCCTTATTTTCATCCTTCTACTTACTTTAGAATTTGTTTTTTTCCCCTAATTTCTTAACATTGGAACTCAAACTATTCATTTAGCTCCTGCTCCTTTTCTAAGTTAAACATTTTAAAACTCTCAACTTTAATTTAAATATTCCTTTAGCTGCACCCTACACATTTTGATATTACTTTATTTTCATTTTCATTCTCTTCAAAATGTTCTCTAATTTCTCTTGTGATTTCTTCTTTGGCCTATAGATTGTTTAGAGGTGTATTAAATACTTGGGGTTTTTCTAGATATCTTAATGTTATTGGTTTCTAACTTAATTCCATGTTATCAGAGAACATCCTATATACAATTTCAATCTTTCCAAAACTCCTGAGACTTGCCTATGGCCCCACACATGGTCTATGTTGGCGAATGAACCATACACTCTTGAAAAGAATGTTAAATTGGCAGTTGTCTGAGTTACTGTTTTCTGGCCCCACATATTACGGCAGGCAGATCTAGAGTAGCTCCTATTATACCCACGTCCTAATGTCCATGCCCTTTGTGCTACATTCCTCTTAGATGTGGGAAGAACCTATGAGTTCTAACCAACACACTACAGCAAAAGTGACAAAATGTATTTGATTGCATTACATAAGATTGTAACCCATCTTGCTAGGAGACTCTCTCCTTTGCTATTTGTGAAGAGACAGGCTTCTAACTTGTGAGCTGCCATGTGGAGAAGGCCATGTGGTAAGGAACTCAGGGTGGCCTCTGGCTGACAGCCAGCAGGAAACTGAAGCCTTCAGTCTGGCAGCCTGCAGGGAGCTGAATGCTGTCAACAACTGTATGAGCTTGGACATGGATCCCTCCCCATACAAGCCTCAGAGGAGGCCATGGTCCTGGCCAATACCTTGACTGAAGCTTTATAAAAGCAAGAAGTGGAGGAACTAGCTAAACCATACAGAGCCTCTGACCCACAGAAACTGAGATAATAAATGTGTGTTCTTTTAAGCTGCTAAGTTTGTGGTCATCATACTTCTTTCTTTTTATGCTTACTGTCTGATGGCATATTTCTTTGTATCCACTGCATTTCAACTTAGTTGTGCTTATATTTTAAATGTACATATCTTTTACAGACAGCACATAATTGAGTCCTGCCTTCCAAGCCCTTCTAACATTCTCTGCCTCATGTTTACCTTAGGCCATTAACTTCTTTTTTCTTCTCAGAGACCCACTTCATTTAGTTTTATACATTTGGGGACATCGGCCATAGGTACAACCCACCTTAGCATGCACCACTCTGGAGAATAAAGCACCCTGTGCACAAAGCCAAAAGCTGCAGTGCCTGTGCCCCTGGAACCCAGCCAGGTCTGCCCCTCCTAAGCCCCTTGCCCCTACAGGGTGCCTGAAAAGGACGTGAAGGCCAGCCCAGCATTAGCACAGACAAGGAAATAAACAGGTGCTGAGGGCAGCCATGCTTAGGGCACTGCTCCCTGCTTCATGCCTCCCAGCTTTGGGAACCCACAGCACAGGAAAGCAGTCAGCCCCAGGTGGCTCCTTCCATGTCTGTGATCCCAGAGCTGCTACTCACCAAAGAGAGGGCACAGGGTAGGGTGTGTGTTCATCCCCTTCCCCTGGTCCACTACCTACTGTCCATAGCCCACGTATTTCTCCTTTTGGCTTCCCACATGGTCTTGGTCAGGCAGAAGGTAACAATAAAGAATATAGCCCCCTCAGCCTGTGCACTGCTGGCATGGGGGCTTCTTTTGCTATTGGGTGTTTGCAACCCTCCAACTATTGACTCCAATGGGGCCAACAGGCCTTGACATAACTTTAGTGAAAGTAATCTCCTTCTGCTCCCTGTGTGCCTCTTCAGGGGAGAGCACTAAGCATCTCAGGGCTTAACCTGTCTGTACTAGCCAGAGGGAGGCATGAACCCATTTGGGGGAGGAGGGACCACTCTCTGGTCCCTCTGGTTCCTGCTTGAAGTGCCACATCACCCTCCCTAGAATAGCTAGAGAGGCACTGCCTTGCTCCAAGTCAGCCAATAGGAAGCAGAGGTAGAGGGCTAGGGCTTCATCCCAGGGTTGAGTGGGCTGCAGCCCCGTGGAGGGAAGGCGAGGGTGTCAGAGAGCCTGCTGGCTGGCAGGTAAGAACTCTTCTGTCTGCCTGTGAGCGTCTGGTGCCTTAATGGTGTTCAAGTCCTGGGGCAGCTCTGACTTCCTCCGAAGCGGTGCTTCCTCCCTCTCACTGTCCTTCAGCTTTTGCCCATTCTGTCTCTCCCTTGTCCTCTTCGGAAGTTAGATGTCCTCTGCTGTGGGGGTTTCTATCTCCATCAGGTACACAGGAGGCAGGGCTGGTGGAGCTCCGAATGTGGGACGCTGGGGATTAAGTTACTGGGCAAGCTCCTTGATCTTTTGCCACATTGCTTCTCTTCTCATTCAGAACTGGCCCTTTGGCTTCTCTGCCTTGTATTGTGGCATGCAATCATCAGACAGCTTCTGATTCACCTCCACAAACAGCTTCAGGGCACTGCAGATCAGACCATGGAATGTCTTGTTCCAATGGCTCTTGGAGTTCCTGTAAAATGCAGGGAATATGACAGGAAGAACTTGAAGAGCACTGCCACTCACCAGGCTCATGATGTACTCCTTGTTCCAGGAACAGAGAACACACTCCGCCACTTGGACATGGGGGCTGGAGACACACTTGGCAAGCCGGTGGAAGAGTAGTTCCATCACTCTGCTGAACTTTGAAGGTTCAATGACATCCAGAATCTCCTCTAGCTCATTCAGGAACATCATCACCCCTTTGGGACTGTGGATCTTCAGTCAGAATTTGTGAAGTCCCACAATCACCGGATCAGTGAGATGGCTCTCCTCCAGGAATTGTACCACACAGTATGCCAGGCTGAGGGTGGCAGACACTCAGGAGCTTGACCTTGTAAAGGGGAAGCAGGACATGGATAGGAATATCTCGGGCTCTTCCCCAAGGGGCAAGGGGAAAGCACTGATGGTGCTGCCCAAGATCCCCAAGAGCGTGACAATCCCGTTGTGATGCTCCATCTCACAGAAAAATCTTTGTGGCTGAACTGCCTATGGATATAAGCCCAGAGCCCCAGAAACTTGCCACAGATTCAGTGCAAGATGGTCTTGAGGAAGTCCTGCTCTCGAGGCTCCTCACCGTCGGTCAGGTCCAGGGGAGCAAGGACAAACTCTGGTTAATGTACTTCTTGGCTACGTTTGCCTCAAAATCAGGAGACTCACAGAAATGTAGAAAAACTCATACACAAGCTAGAGATGTGGCCAGGTGGCTTCCAGGGTGGGCTTATCTTCCTCTGAGTCAAACTTGGCCCAGGTGGGATTTGAGGAAGGTGTCAGTGTCTGGAAGAGGTTCACTGGAAACATGGTGACAGGCTCAGGGTAAATGGCCTGGGTGACAACATCACTATGGGTGACACTCTCCACCACTTTGTTGAGTCCTGTCCCTTTACCTCAAGGAGACAAAGTCAAAGAGGACACAGCATGGGGGAAGCTCCTGGGTAAACAGCTTCTCCTGTTCCTGGGCTGGCAAATCTTCCAGGGCAGGAAGCTTCTGCGACTCCCAGTTCTCGCTGAGACAGAAGCGGGAAGAGCTTCGCCATGACTTCTTCTTGACAATCCGGGGACCCCCTGCGTACTTGATTTTGCTGAGCTGCATGGGGAGTGGCATGCCCTTGCTGGGACATTTAATGGATGACGGTGGCTGAGACTCTGGCTGTGGCTGGGCCTCCTCAGCACTGGACCACCACCCTTGCCCGAGCTGCTGGGCTTGGCAGTGCCTTCAGTAAGTTTACCTTCTCCTTCTCCAGTCTGGAGCCCCACTCGGGCTCCCGCTTTTCTCGGGGCCGCACCCTGCACCCCCATTAATGTTTAATGTAATTATTTGTATGATTAGATTTCTGTCTACCAATTTATTTTTTTCTGTTCTTCCTCCTCCCTCTTTTTTCTTTTTTTAACCATTTGTTTTTCCCATCCTGGCCTTTTGTTGTTTGTTCGTTTTTTTGCAGGAGCTTTATTTAAAAATGTCTATTGTCTATAATTCGTGTATTTTTAGTAGTTTATCTAGGTATTACAATATACACCCTTAATTCTTTTTTTTTATCTTCCCCTCTCCCTCTACACCCTTAGTTCTTTATTCCACTTGCACTTAATATTGTTTCACTGTAATAACTGGGTCCCTAACCTACTACTCTCCTTGCCCTTTATGATCTACTGTTACATAGATTCCATCCACATATAATATATAAATTCTGCAAGACAATACTGTAAGTTGTGACTTTAACAGGCATATGTTTTATTTTAAACATTATGATAAAAACAACAAAAAGTCTTTAGAATACTGCCGGATATTTAACAATTTCTGGTGCTGCTTATTCCTTTCTGAGGATCTGAATTTCCATCTGTCACCTATTCTTTTTATCTGGAAGAACCTCCCTTTAGCTTTTCTCATGTGCCAGTGACAGTCTCGTAGTTTTCTTTTATCTGACAATTTGTTATTTTGTTGTCATCCCAAAAGATATTTTCGCTGACTATAGAATTCTGGATTTGACCGTTGTTATTCTAATGTTTTGTTTTCTTCTGGCCTCCATAGTTTCTTGTGAAAATTAAGTCCTTAATTGAACTGCAGTTACTGTTTATGTATTATGTCATTTTCTTCTCTGTCTTCTGTCAGGATTTTTATTTATTCTTGGCTTTCAATAATTTGACTACTATGTGCCTCAATATGTTTTTCTTAGTGTTTATCCTGCTTGGTATGTTTTATATATCTGTATCTTTTATCAAATTGGGGGGGAAATTAGCCATTATTTCTTTTAAAAAGTTTTGCCTCATTCTTCCCTCTCTCCTCTAGTTGTAATTTCATGTTTGTTAGACTGTTTGATGTTGTCCAACAAGTTCCAGATGCTCTGTTCATCTTTTCCAGTTTTTCAATCTTGGGTCTCTCATTTTCTAATTGGGAAATATTTTCTATTGATCTATCTTTAAGTCCTCTTAATTCTACTGCTGATTCCATTCAAAAATTTTAACTTCAAATAGTGTGTTTCAGTTCTGGAATTTTCACTTTTTATAATTTCTCTTTCATTCCTGAGATTTCCAGTCTTTTGATTAATTATGAATATATTTTCTTTTCTCTACTGACAATGTGTTCCATTTTCCTGGTTCTGTATGGATCATATTATTTTGGATTATATCCTGGACATTAGAAATGTTAAATTGTGGAGACACTGAATTCTGCAATTTTTCTCTGGTTAGTATTAGTTTATTCTACACATAATTAATTATTTTATCTGGACCAGAACCAGAAACCTATTGCTTGGGCAGTAAGTCTGATCTCTACTTATATCTTTTGTCTTTAGCTAGTTGCTTTGAATCCACTTCATACGTATGCTTCAGGGTCAGCAAGAAACATCAGTTGATGAGTTTGGGAATCTCCCCTCCCAAATCCTCACCATTGCCATGTCTTTTTCCAGATTAGATCTTTTGATTCCCCAGGCCATAAAAATGGCAATTTTTCCAGGTGCCAACTCCATTTGGTCTCAAACTCAGTCATAAAATTGGGAACTCACTCAGAGCAACCTCCCATCTCCACACGTGGACTCCCCACTAGGCTGTGCCTACTCCGTTCCCTCTCCACTGCCTTCGGGTTACTGCTTTCTGTATTATGTTCAGAGTGTATGGCTGTGGTCTGCTAAAGAATTAGTCTGTTACACTTTTACTGATTCCCAGAAGCAAAACTCATAAATGTATCTTATTCATTATATCTTTGTCTAATTTCACAAATTCAGTAATTCAGACATTAAGGAATTTAGTAAACCATTAACTGTAACTATTGATATTCTACCTTAAACAGCAATTTAATAATAATAGTATTCAATGGTTTCTCTAACCAAAGTTTTAAAAAATTAGTTAACAAGTGCAAATTTTAAAATTATAACCCAAATTAACATTTACTTACCTAGCTCCCAAGATATCCTTCTTGGCAAGGCCTATTCCAGCTATAACTTTCACCCTCACAATTCGAACATTATCCTAAAACACAAAAATATATATTTTATTTTCATGTGCTTTATAAATTACCTAAGACACATACCTTTAAACATATGTATCAAGTACAGTAATCAGGTTATTAAAATTAATTGAAGAAAAAAATTTCAAGAATTGATTAAAAGCTATATAAGAAAAAAATAAAAATTATTTGTCATTTGTAGATGATTTGATTATCTACAAAGAAAAGCCATAAGAACTAGAGTCAAATTATTACATTAAAAATTTATCACTGCTTCCAAGAAAATCTACAGCAAACTTATTAAAACTAATATGAATTTATCATTGTTGCTATGTACACAATAACATAAGAGCTCATAATCATTTGTAATAACTATTTAGGATGGTAATTATTTTATAATCCAATCCAAAAGATCATATGTTAAATAAAATTATAATGTATTGATACTGTAATGTATCAAATAATAATTTCTTGGGTATCATAATACTATTATGAGGTTCTACAGAATAATGTCTTAGTTTTAGGATATACATACTGAAATATTTAGGCATAAAGTACAGTAAGTCTGCAAATTAAATGTTCAGCAAATAAAAAGTTGAAAGTGTGTGTGTGTAAACACAGGGAATAAGCAAAATGCTCTCAGTTTGATGGGTATACAGGTGTTCATTACACTACTCTTTTAGCTGTCCTCTTGATGGTGAAAATGTTCAAAATTAAAAGGTGAGTAAGAAAATATAACACAGAATGCATCTTTTAAAAAATTCTCAAATAATCAAAACTGTTAGACACAGAAAAATAAAATTACTAAAAATATTTAAAACTTCTATGAATAAAATTATTTTAAAAATTATTGAAGAACATAAAGAAGACTTAAATTTTAAAATCTACTACGTTGCCCTGGCCAGTGTAACTCAGTTGTTTGGAGCATTGTCCCACAGGCTAAAAGATCATGGGTTCGATTCCCAATCAGGGCACATACCTAGGTTGCAGGTTTGATCCCTGGTCAGGTCACCTATGAGAACCAATTGATGTCTGTTTGTCTGTCTGTCTCTCTCTCTCTCTTCCCTCCTCTCTCTATAAAAGTAATGAAAAAATGTACTTGGGTGATGATAAAAAACTCACTGTGTTCATAGATGAAAACAACTTTTTGTCTGTTTTCTCTAAACTAACCTATAAAGTAAATTCAATTTCAACTCTCCTTCTTGGATTTTTTCATAGATCCTAACAAATGATTTTGAAATTCATAGGGAAGAGTAAAAATGAGTAAAGAAGCAAACACTAATATCCAATCACTATCTTCTACTGTATATAAATTCCAGATTCACTGAAGTCTAAAAGTGAAAAAGAAACCTTCAAAATTTATAAGAAATTTAAGAATATTTACATAGCATTGTGGTAGGACAGAATTTTACAATTAATGGAAAAAGTTGTTAGATTTTACATTACAACGTATTCCGTTTGTATAAGGTAAGAGGCTATGAGCAGAATGAGAAGTTAAGGGGACAGACAGGGTAAAAGTACCTAAAATACATACTGTTTAAAAAGTTATGATTACCCCGAATATGTAAATAGTTTCTAAAAACCAATAAGTTAAATATAAACAACCTAGCACAAGAAGTCACAGAGATGGACAACAAACACATTAAAGATCCTCAGTATCAGCAGTCATCGGAAGAACTCTAATACACCATTGATGGAAGTGTACACTGAGGAGTTATTTTTAAAAAATTTGGCAATATCTACTAAAGCTCTAAATGAATAGCCCAGGAATTCACTTTTACATATACCCTCTAGGTATACCCTCATTGAGGTGTTCAAGGACATCAGCACAAGAATATTCACAGTGGCCTTTACATGATAAAAAAAAATTATGAAATAAATGTTGACCAACAGATAACAACCTAACTGATTCTCTTCTACAATTATCCCACCTCAAATAGTCATGATTCCTTCTGAGGAAAGTTCTGGGTGGGGGAAAATATATGTATTATAGAGTATTTATTTCAATCTTCTTTCATTTCTAAATACTACAACCACCCTTATTCCTGAAGTTTTCACTGAAAAAATATGATAAAAGATATACACTATCAGGTCCAAAACTCAGATGATAAATTCAAATAACACAGAAATCCTTAAGTACAGATGCTAGATAAAAATATAACTTATACTATCACCAATTAAAATTGAGTGCATAGCTTATCTTACAAGAAACAAGGGAAGTCTTCAGGTATCAGAAATAAAAATAGAATTAAAAACCAGGGAGGGATACGTAACAGGCAAGAATAGTCCAAAACATGGCTCAAGAACTCAAAGCCCCAGAGCCGATAACTCTAAGCGACCAAGAGATTGCCAGCCTCTCAGAAGCACAGTTCAAAACACTGGTGATCAGGATGCTCACAGAACTGGTTGATTTTAGTCACAAATTAGAGGAACAAATGAAGGCTAAACTAATTGAAATAAAGGGAAATACACAGGAAACCAATAGTGATGGAAAGGAAACTGGGACTCAACTCAAGGGAGTGGACCAGAAGGAAGAAAAAAATGACCAAACAGAAAAATATGAAGTAACAAGAATTCAAAAAAATGAGGGGAGGCTTAGGAANAGTCAGGGCACATGCCTGGGTTGCAGGCCAGTTCCCAGCAGGGGACTCACGAGAGGCAACCATACATTGATGTTTCTCTCCTTTCTTTCCTCTCTAAAGATAAATAAATAAAATCTTTAAAAAAAGAAATATGAATAGTGAAAGGACAGCAAACTCAGTTATTAACAACCACACCTAAAACAAAAGCAAACTAAGAGGATAGCTAGATCAGGAGCGGAACCATAGAAATGAAGATCACATGGAGGGTTAGCAACAGGGGAGTGGGAGGAGGAGAAGGGGGGAGAAGGTACAGAAAATAAGTAGCATAGAAGTAGGTAGAAAATAGGGGGAGGGCAAGAATAGTAGGGGAAATATAGAATCTAAAGAACTTGAGACACGTGGTCATAAACTAAAGGGGGGAAATGGTGGGGGAGGGGTGTGCAGGGTGGAGGGGAATGAAGGGGGGAATAGAACAACTGTAATGGCATAGTCGATAAAATTTATTTAAAAAAAAAGAACTACAAAGCTAAGAAACATTTTTTAAATTAAAAAAAAACAGGGAGGAAAACATGTAAACTGAAATTTCCATTTTCTATTGAGATTGATTCGCCAACATCTGAAGAGATTTGCAGATTACCTTTTTTTCCTGGAGAATCACTGAATAAATAGACCCATTAACATATTCTACTGGCCCCACCAGCCAAATTCTCACTACACCAGTTAACTGGGAAGTGGCTGTACTTTATTAAACAAGGTACTAATTTCAAGACTGAATTCTGAAAATTAGACATATTTTCTATGATGACTTAATAATACAAACTTTTTCCAGTGGTGAAGTGTAATTAAAAGTGGCATCAGTCCCTGGCTGGTATGGCTCAGTTGGTTGGGCATCATCCTGCAAACCAAAGAGTCACAGGTTCGATTCCTGGTCCAGGCACATGCCTGGGTTGTGGGTTTGGCCTCTGGACAGGGCACATGCAGGAGGCAACCAATCGATGTTTCTTTCTCCCATTGATGTTTCTCTCCCTCTTTTTTCCCCTCCCTTTTCCCCATCTAGAATCAGTAAAAGAAAAAAAAAGTTTTTATAGTGCCATCAAATTAGTCAACAATATCGTATTAACTATGTATGGTGCCAGGTGGTTACCTAAAATATCAGGGGGAGCACTTTGTAAAGGACATGACTGTCTAACCACTATGCTATACACCTCAAACTAATACAAAATAATGTTGAATGCAAAGGAAGTGCCACCTGCAAATAATGCATGTTATTTGATAATCTCAGCTTTTCTAAGGCAAGGGTTTATAATTTGTATATGAACTTGAGGACAGATCTTCATACTCCCCTAAGAAAATTAATCCAAATTTGTGGAGCCTCTACTGAAACTATTCCCCAGAAGTCTCCTGAGGAAAAATGTAACAAGCATTTACTAAATACAATTCCAGGATATGATAAATTACTCATAGAAACAGAAACTTAACTTTTCAACTTTTTCCTCACACTTCTTATCACAAAAGTCAGAACTAGTTATATTAGATGGTATGATAAACTGCTGTGAAACTATACTGACTTAAGAGTCTTTCATAAAACTGATAAGAAATGCCATTCATTTTGATATTTGTATTCACTTAACTTTATTTTATATATTTACGCTAGAAATTTTTCCAAACTGGTCTCTTCAATCACACCCATAAGCAGAGATCATACCTCACATCATCTTTGGAAAGAGCATAAAAGGTACAGTGGAGACAAAACTCTTCAGTGATTTTAGACATGATATTCAAAGTCCTATTACCAGAAATCTGATACGGCTCAAGTGAGCACAAAGGGCACAAAAATCAGACACCTTTTCCTTAGGCAGATCACGATGGCCGCTCTTCACTAACCCTGCAATCTCCCCTTTCACTCACAAGAGAGCTTTACTCATTTTTGAAAGTGAGAAAAGTTGCAAATTGTGGGCAAACACACATGGCTTTTCTCAATGACAGAGTGAAACAAACTGTTAATGTTACCTATACAGACAGCTTCAGTAATTAAAAGCAGTTTTCCAGGGCTGAGATTTTTCCCCACAATTCCTAACAGCTATTTACTGCTGCTTAATCTCCTGTTACCAACACCCACCAACCCCCAAAACAGGAAACACAAAGCTTAGGTCTTTATATCTCTTACAGGTCTTGGGAGACTTTTGTTACTCTCTTCATCCTTCTCCCATCCCGTCGCCCCCCACACCCACCCCACCAGTCGACTTTTTTAAAAAAAGATATATCCTGTTTTTACTTATCTCTGAGTTTTTATACAAGTTGGGTTCCCTCTGCCTGAAATATTCTCCTCCATCCTCTATGCTTTCGCTATTAAAGTCCTAGCTCATCTGAGCAGATTCCTTTGAAACCATTTCAATGTAATTATTAATATTATTTAATGACCCCAAATAATTATAATGTTAATTGGAAGAATCGGGATGCAGAATGTTATCTATTCTGTGATAACTTTTTAAAACCAGGTATGCAGATGGATAAAAATTAGAGGCAAATATGCAATAGTGAGAATAGCCATTAAAGTAATGAGATGATAGAGGGTTTTGTTTTACTTATTAAGCTTTTAATAAATTAAAAATTTTTTTCTTTAAAAAAGTTCTGTCCTTTCTTTAAAGGCCAAATGCCATCTTTCCTAAAAGTCTTGACTTGAATCCTCCCTTTTCAACAGAAGTACATTTATATAGCACCTATCACAGGCTATCTTATATCAGAGGCAATAAACTGTGTTTTCTCCATATTAAAATTGTGAGATTTTGACGCTTAAGAAACTTAACTTTTCCTCACCTCTGTATTCTCTGTAGAACCCAAAAGAATACTTGGCACATAGTAGGGGTTCACAAATCCTCAATTAACCACAAACCATTCTGAAGTTGCTGAAAGTAGGACTAAGGCATCTTATCAACAAGGACAAGTTTGCACAAACAGTGAGTCTTGAACACAGGCTGCCAGACCCGCACTCACCAAACAGAGAATTGGCAGTCTTCTCTCTGGGTGGTCGAAGGTGGGGAGAAAAACCAGATACTATAAATACTTACATGTAAGGGCCTCACAGTAAAATGGTGGGTCAGAAAACCCTACCATGAAATACCCCAGTCAATAGGGCCTGCCCATTTGTACAGAGGATCTGTGTCAGCAAATGAGGGAATCAATCAGGAAACAGGAAGGCAGATTAAGGAAACAGTGGATCCAACACGGAAAAGAGATCAAAAGAATTCTCACGATGATGGCAAATGGACGCCCAGAGACGACGGCTGTACCACAGGCATCGTCTGTGGTACAGACGATGAGCCCCAAAAGGAGCACCAAAAGGAGCACCAAAAGGAGCACCAAAAGGAGTTCAGAGAGACGGCAACATAGCAAGAGGCTGCCTCCAACAGGAATGAGGAAAAAGGAGTCAATAGCATGCGTGAGATATGTATCTATACATCTGCATATATATTTTCCACTACTCTGAGTGGTTTTAAAATCCTGTCATGTTGCAATTTCATTTGTGATAGGTATACAAAAAAACTAAAGCAAAAAGTGCATAATACATAACTATAAATATGGTACAATAGTTCAGATGTGGATATTGCTGTATTTACATAGTAATTTAATATAAACACTGAATATTTATTTAACAAAAAAATTACTACAGTAGGAAGGCAGGATGTGTATTTTTTTAAACTTTTTTTTGGCAACATATGCTATATAAATTATGGCGACCATATTTTCCAAAGTAAAAACTGGAACCTATGGATTAACAGTAGTTTTCTTCCTCTGGTGTGTAAATTTACTTGAAATACTTTACAAAAAATACAAATGCTAAACCACCTTTATTGAAAAATACACAAAGTCAAGATCATCCTAGTAAAGATAGAGTACATGATTGCTACAAATGATAATCGCTATGCATGGTCAATGCTCCTCAGGAGTTTTAGTGGTAGTAACCAAAATAAACTAGGCTACTCAGAATCCCTAGACTCATGAGAGAGCCATGGTTCTCAAAATGCATTCCCTGGACCAGCACTATGAATATCATATGGGCATTTATCAGAAACATAAATTTTCAGACCATGCACTGAGTGAATCAAACACTGTGGTGGGGCCAGCACCGCATGTTTTTACAAACTCTGCAGGTGATTCTGATGGATACTAAAGTTGAGAGCCACAGGTAAAGAGCATGAGGGTAAAAAAGGGAAGCGCTGTAGCTAATTCAGTTGCAGGAGTATTCCCCACTTGGGAAACCAGAACTTCATTTATTCAATCAGTACCACATAATTTCCGAAAAAGAACAGCTAATCATTACATCTTCACATTACTTTTACTTAAAAAAATTTTTAATATGCTTATTGATTTTAGAGAAAGGGGGCAAGACAGAAACATCGATGTGAGAAACACTGATTGGCTGTCTCCCATAGGAGCCCTAACCGGGGACTGAACCTGCAACCTAGGTATGTGTCCTGACCGGGAATCAAACACCCAGCTTTTTGGTGTACAGGGTGATGCTCCAACCAACTGAGTGATACCAGCATCTTCACATTACTTTTAAATGTGACCGCAACAAATATGCTTATTTATAGATAAAATATCTCTGAAAGGATACATATCAAGCCGATAACCTGAACGTCACAGGAGGTTTACTCATAATGGTCAAAAGCTGGAAGCAAAGTGTTCATCAAAGGAGACTGGCTATAAACATCTGGTATGTTCCTATGGAATGCTACTCAGCGACAAAAAAAATGAGCTGCTGATACAAACAACCACGTTGATGACTTTGAAAAACATTATGTTAAACAAAAGCAGCCAGACACAAAACAGTCCATACTGTATGGTTCCATTTACATGAGTTCCAGAACAGGAAAAACTAATCCACGGTGATAGCAAGTGACCTGCTGAGAGTAGAAGGGGAGGTGACCAGAAGGGCCCAAGGACATATTCAGCAGTGACAGAAATATTCTCTACCTTTACTGGGTTGTCAGTTACACATGTTGAAAATTACTGTCCATCAAATTGTACGTTTAAGATCTGTGCACTTTACTCTGTAAATTTTACTCCTCCTCCCCCTCTCCCTAAAGAGAAAGGAAAGCATTTTCCAACATTTTCAGACAAAAACAAAAACTGAAAAACTCATTACCAGCAAACACTCACTAACAGAAATACTAGAGAATGTACTTCAGGCAAAAAGTGATCCCACGTGCAAAGCTAGAAGTGCAAAAAGAAATGAAGAAACAATAAGCAAAGACAATGTTAAATACATGATGAACAAACAGTATTTTAAAAAATGATGTTGATGATGATAACATGCATGCATGCCCCTGTGAACATTTAGTGGGCTTCCATTCCACTTGGGATCCAATTTAAAATCCTTAATAAATGGCCTTTGTGCCCTGACTGGGCTCTGCCCTCCTCACCTCTGCAGAACCATCTCCTAACACCGTCCCGCTCACTCTGCCGCTCTAACCTTCTTTATGCTCCTCTCCATCTCCTCTTTTCCACGCACAGTTCTAGTTACCTGGAGAGCTTTTTCCCCCTCTCACCTGGCTCCTGTCCATCCTCAATTTCAGTTCAAAGGTGACTTCCACAGCCTTTCCTCATATTCTCTCCCCTCCTCCATACCACACAAGATTAGTTCCTCTTTTCTACTTCATACTTTCATCCCATACTCCTTTTTCTTCATAACATTTATAAAACATGTATGTTGATTGTATATTTGATGTCTGTCTTTCCCTCTAAACTGTAAGTTGAGTAAAGTGTGTCGTTCATCATTATAACCTCATGACCTGAATCAAATGTCTTACATATAGAAAGTGTTCAACAAATATTTGTTAAATGAATACAAAATTCAGTGACTTCAGAGGTCCACATAAAAGCTATAATGATTTAAAAAAGGTATGGAAGGGAAAGCATAAAAACCACCACAAGTTTTGCTCATGTTCCATTCATCATCTTCCTGAGACAGAATCTCTTCTGTTAAATTCTTTTATTTGGGAAACTATTTCCAGTAGCACAGTGTGAAGACCAAGCCTTTGGTACTAAGGAGGTCGGTCTGGTTTCAGTCCCAGATCTGTTCCCTACCAGGAGTGAGCCCCTGAGCAAACCACAGTAACAGATTCCCTATCTGTAGGGTGGGGGTGACACTATTTACCTTTGCAAGTCCACTTAAAGCTAAAGTATGAGAACTAAACATTACAGCTGAAGTATGAGATGATTACAACTAAAGTATGATTACAACTGAAGTATGAGAACACCTAACCTGGCACCTGGCATATAGCAGGTGTTCAATTAAAGACAACTGTGATTATATTTAGGTTGAGTCTTTTACCCTGAAGTTTATGTTAAAGCATCTTTATGCACTGACATGACTGTTAGTTCACATTACTCTCTTCTTTGCCCCAACACATCTTATACTGGTGGAAACCAGACATTTGGGTCAGGCCATGAGGTTACAACATTGGACTACAGACACATTTATTCCTCAAGATATTCAGAAAAGTCTGATCAAGGCCTTTTTTCATTTGTTCATGCTGTGTCTTTCTCCCTGGATTTACTTCCAGGCTTCTCCTACCCTCCCCATTCACTTATCCTCTTAAAACTGTGGTAGGGATGGCGAGGGAGCTGGACTGAACAGAAGCTTCCAGGAGAGAGGCCAGTAACACTGATTGCCGCAGACTTCAGTAGAACAGTGGGCTTTGCAATTCAAATCAGCAATCTCACATGTCACCAGGTGCTGCAGAATATTCCTAATACCAGACATAGCTAGTGGATGGGAGAGTCAACTGATTTAAATATCCTGCTCTGAAGGATGTCAAATACCTATGCCAGCTGACTCAGTAAGTGACAGGGCCAGAATTCTAACCTAGTCACATTCCATTTTCTTTACCCCTGCTTACCCTAAATACTGTATGTATAAGGTACCTCCAAGAGTCTATTCCTTTGTGAATTGCTAATAGCTAACACACACTCTCTCTATCTGGTGCAGATATATATATATATATATATATCCTGTCTCCTCTTGTACCTTCTCTTCCTGGTGCAGAGGAGTTAACAGCAGGCCTACCAGCATGTTCACCAGCATGGCGCACCGAGGAGACAAGGCAGGTGCCATACGGAGATGCTCGGTGGTGTACTCGGAAGTGTACTCGCTGGCATGGGACACAGAGGGCAGGAGGGTGCTGCACAGAGCTGCAAAGGCAGTCCTCCCACTGGAGCTGAAACTGGGGTGCACGGGGGGCAGAGGAAATGTCTGCATAGTTAGAAAATCAGTTACACCAAAAACATAAGTAAATGGATTGAGCACATAAGTAAATACAATGAGGATCATGAAAGTCAGAATGCTCACTGTTAGAGAAGGTACTTATGGCTAGAAAGAACCCTGGGGTTTTAGATTTGAATTGGAGAAATTGGTATAAATTAGTGACTTTTAAATATCTATACACACACTGATGTAGAAATAACGATAGATTTATGTGTGCACCTATATATGTACACATGTGCAACACACACACACTTCTGAACTCTGTCTCCTGAGGTGGCTGAGGAGCCATGACACACAGGAGTGATGAGCACACTGAATACCAAGATCTTAGCCTCTAAAAAAACATTCTTTTATTAAATAGAACCAGTGTTCCTAAGAGAAATGACTGCTCCAGAAAGCACTGGGCAAGGCGAAATACAAGATGAGCCTGGAACATCTTCTGCCAGAAAGAAATGAAGCGTTTAAAGAATGATGGGGATTTGTCACAATGACCTAAGAACCTCCTCTCCACAGGCCAGACTTGGATAGTTTGAGCAACAAAATATTTAAGGACAGTAATCAATTACAGCCCAATGAATAAGGTGCAATGCTATAAGTCTATGTTGATATAAATACAAATGAATAAGTGAAGAGAAAGGCAAAGCTCTTTTTACAGAGAATGCCAATTAATAAAGATGAAAATAAAAAAACAGTGATGTCTGTTTCTGGTGGAAGTCATCAATGGATGTTAAAGCTGGTGGATGGTGAGCTGGTGAATGAAGAAGACACTGACACAATCTCTGAATATGTCCCCACAACATACTAGCCAATTATAAAGGAAAAATGGTGGCATGACAAAAATGAAACCTGGTAGAGAACAAAATAACCAAGTGATCAAGGTTACCATCGACGGTGATGGTACCAGTCAATATCACGTACCCCTTGATGGGATGCACTGAGACCACAGTATCATCTCTGTGATTCCTGCCCAAAAAGCATGACCGCCACACGGCATGAGGAAACAGTAAACAGACTCAGGATGAGGACTATCCTACAGGTTGTACAGCCTGTGCTCCTTGAAACTATTAAGGATAAGACAGACTGAGGAACTCACACAGGTAAGAATCTGCAAATACATGAAAAGTACATACACCATATGCTCCTCCATGGGATCTTGGATCAGAAAGGAAAATGAAATGATCAGAACACTTGTCAAAGACTGAAGGGGATCTGTGGATTGGATGGTAGTGTTATCAATGTTGATTTCCTGGTTTAGGGGCTCGGGTGGCTGTTGTGTAGGAAACTATTACTGTTTTTAGGAAAATACATTCTAGAGTATTTAGAAGTGATAAGGCATTGTATCTACAGCTTGCCCTCAAATAGTTCAGAAAAACAGCAAGAAAATGGCAAAAAAAAAAAAACAAAGAAGAATTATGGGGCAATAGTGGTAAATGTCAGCAGTTGGAGAAACTGAATGAGGAGGATTTAGAGTTCTTCATGCTATACTTCCAAACTTTCTGTTGGTTTAAAATAATTAAAGAGCAAATTATTACAAATAAACTATATGCATTTCTTTGGTCCCATGGAAACCCATGAAAAAACTTGAGGAGGAGGATGCAGTTAAAGAGTTGCAAAAATGCAGTAATGGCATAAATGATACATGAAAGATTAGGCTAAATACTAACTCAGCTGCTGCTTCAACTGTGCTTCTCCCTCTTTGTGTGCAGTGAATACAGGATTGGGAACTTTGTTCCCGGCTCAGTATAATGCCAGAGCAGGCAGCTTCTGCTTCTGCTTCTGCTCAGCATTAGTGGGTGGAGAGGTGTCAGAACATACACTTGGTTATCTTGTTACTTATGCATTGTGGTAGCTGACACCATCAAAGGCACCCATCCTTCTGTTTGTGCAAATTGTGGAGTGGAGACTCTCAACTCTTTCCTCCTTCCTTCTTTCCTTGTTTCGGTCAGTTTGCAGCTACAGGAAATAAAGATCACACCATATAGGGAGTTAGGTGTTTACAAAATCACTGGACGAGCTGGAAGGGCAGGCTATCGGCTGGGCTTCTAGAAGCCTTGAAAATACCTCAATACTAGCCCACCCAAGAAACTGCCACTTCTGTCCCAGTCAGAAAAGTAGATAATCAGGAGCTACCACAGTCCTGCTGACCAAGAACACACCCAAGCGAGACATCAGGAAGGCACCACCACTCCCACCTCTACTTGCAGCTTCCTATGGGTAGCCACAAGACAGTGGTACCAGGTAGTGGAACGCTGTTGCAGAAAAACTCATTGTCTACACGATCACGCTTGTCAGCAAAAGAAACAAAAACAAAACAAAAAAGTTGTATGTTTTTGTACAAAACAAAAACAAAGAAGTTGTACTCTACTTCATTTCCACCTTCCAAATCTCAAGTAAGTGCACCTGATTAGGAAACCCATTTCATAACGTATTTCCAGAATGCTAAGTGCAAGAGAGTCTGAGAAACATGGTGTTTAGCTTTCCAGCCTCTGCATAACAGGGAAGTCCACTGGCACAAGGGTGGAAGGGATGCTAACTTCTGGTCCTCATATCTACCTCACCAAAGATTCATGGGAGTTAGTTTCCAGTGTTAATCCCAAGAGACTGTCAGAACCAATTTGGTGTAAATTATATGACACTACTTCCTTAGTTATGCTTTAATGGCAAAATTCTGCATGGGGAGCCAGTTTCATCTCTCACTGAAAAAACACAAGTGAAAAAAGAGCTAAAATTCACTGACAAGCGAGAGGCATTATGATCTAAACTTCAGCAGGTTTCAATACTAACATGCTCATGCAGTGTGACAAAGTGGCTATTCAGTATGTACCGGTTAAATTACAAGTCTCTCGCTATCTTCTATTCCATCTATTCATCTTTCTCCTTGTTTCAGTGTCAATTTTAAAATAAGAATCATCTTTCTTTTTTGGCTTTAATAGAAAAAGCCACCTTACTTCTAATCAACAGACTAGTCTCTGAGTTTTAGCAAAATGATACAGTTCAATGTTTTCCTTTTTAAATAATAATGAGGGGGAGGCTTTTCTAAACCCTCTTTTACTTCTGTGATAGAGCAGAAAATAAATAGCCAATGACAGTGATGAGATGGCAACCTCTCCCAGAAAACAAGTGATTTCTGCCCCCCACCAGACCGTGAGCTCCTCACAGAACAGGCGGAAACTGTTGTTTCTCTCTGTATCCCTGGTGCCTAGTATGCTACATGAAACAGAACAGACAGTTAATAAATGTTGAATGAATAACCTAAATTACAATGGAAGAAGTGGAAGACAATACTTCACCATCATGTCTTTTTATCCTGTCTCATTCTCTTCCTAAGATGGACAAAGTGCACAGAGGGAGTTGGAAGAAAACTGGAGTCATGGCACAGACAACCATACCCACAGGGTGGGCCCCATGCCACCACACTTCCCAGAAGTACAAATCCTTCAGCAAGTTCAGGAAAACCTCATCACAAAGGGCGGCGTTTCCGGCCTTTAGCCCGAGTTGTTTAATGACCACCTACTACCTGCCAAAGGTTGTTTCATCTCAGCTGGGCAGAGGGTGATGGGAGAAGCAAATCACCGAAAACACTGATCCTGTACTAAGAGGGAGTGAACAGACAGTGAATGGTACCTTTGGCAATATTCTGTCTACGATCAATGGGCTTTGCTAAGAGTGAGATGAGAAATCTGGAATAGCAGGGCCTACTACCCCTGCTACCCCTCTGAGTAACAAACACACACAAGAACAATAACAACAACACACAACAAACAACAGGGAAAAAAGTCCAAGGCCAGCCAGATTACCTTGGATGCCAGCTTGAGGTTATCTGCATTGGACAGCTTACTGTAGCAAGTAAGGAGACCTGACTGATAAGAAGAAAGCTATCATAGGTTCAACACAGCATTATTTTCCTCTGATGTCTTCTACAGAATGCTGGCTGGACATTATCTTTAGCTGTAACATATTGACTATTCTTTCCAAGGGACTGCCAAATTGCCACCATTTGTCCTCTGCCCCTTTGTTTCTCTTCTGGTAACAATCACTAATAAGTTAAAGTTTCATCATATTGCATAATCATTCTCAAAACGTGCAAATAACTTAACTGCATCAATAAGTTGCCCACTGTTTATAAACAAAGAACCCTCAAGAGAAATGTAAAAAAAAACACCACATTTTGTAAAAGAAGCTTAAAGATACTAAGTTACTAAGAAAAGGCACTATTACAACACTGCTAGAATATATTTAAGCAATTGGCTGAAGGACTTACAGTTAAGTGGGTCGGATCTTGAAACAGATATATGTGACAATTTAGTCAGTCAACAAGAATGCTTAAATTTGATGTCTTTTTCCTCCTAACTGTTAGACTACATAGCCTTTTCACCCCCAACCATTCGCATTTTTGAGACAATCACCAAAAACACAGAGGAGCCACATCTTGTTTAAAATAGAACAATCCCTTCAAAATGGCTCATGTTTAATAAGGGTAAGGCATAACCAGCATGTTACTTAACTGAAAAGAAACATCTTTGCCTTGTCAAATCACAGAGCTTAATTTTCAAAGCGAACAGTTATGAGAAGTTCTTTAACGTGTTTATACTTTTTCAGCTTCATTTTTTAATATCAATATAGACTGGTGAAACACAGCCTGAACTTTTCATACTTGAAACTTGTTGCTAAATAGGAGGAAGACAATCTGTATGCCTGCTTTTCCATTCCCATCTACAGTGAGGGTTAAAAAGGACTTCAGATAAAAAAGAAAAAGGAAAGAAAAGAACAATTAATCGCAATTCACTTGAAAGTCTTCAGCTCAAAGTCCATAAAGTTGAGTATAGCGGGCCTCCGCCAGAGCAGGCTAATCAACTACCGGGATGCTAAGCTCCCGGGAAATCCAGCCCTCCCCACGCAGCCCCGGCCACAGCACCCCCTCCCGGAGCTCAGGCACACTTGGCCCGGGGCAGCAGCCGGGGCGGCGGGGTGATGCGCGTCCCTGCACGCACTCACTCGCGCCGCTCCCTACCTGGCCCCTTCCACAACACTTCCTCTCGGAAACTGAGGAAGAACGCTGCGGCTTTGGGAGGAGAGGGGTGTGGAGTCCACAGGTTAGCGAAAGAAATGCGGCTCCCTAGGAAATGCGAGCCCCCA
Organism: Sturnira hondurensis; assembly: GCF_014824575.4. Taxonomy (NCBI): domain Eukaryota; kingdom Metazoa; phylum Chordata; class Mammalia; order Chiroptera; family Phyllostomidae; genus Sturnira; species Sturnira hondurensis. The sequence goes on from NW_028080827.1 coordinate 10,168,730, forward strand.
CCTCGCCCCCCCGCCCCCCCCCTCGCACCCTGCCACGCGCGTTCCCAGGGGTCGCGAAGGGGAAGGAGGGGGCTGACAGCCGACACCCTGCTATTGCCTCTTCTCCTCCAGTCTGGGCGACGGGCAGCGCGATGGGAAGCCCGCCCCGCAACCCCACGGCCCTCGCACCTCATCCTCCGGTAGCCCGACAACCTCCACCGCGCAAGTTGCCATTTCTGAACGGTTACAGCAAACCGGACGCACTCACTCCGCCCAGGGAGTGGGAACTGGAGGGGGAAGAGAAGAGAGAGGAGGCGGGAGGAATTGGAGGAAGAGGAGGCGGTGCTCCCACGGCGTCCGCAGCGCCTCCCCCGGCCAGTGGGTGCTAGTGGACGGGGAAGCGCGGCGGGAACTCGCCGGCCGCGCCTCGGCCCGCAGAGCGCGTGCCTGGGCTCCGGTGGCGGGGGTGTAGTTTCCGCCCCCGCGTCGGGATGTGCTGGTTGATAGACCAGCCTGGAGGAGGCGTGCAGCCCCAGGGCATTGTGCCAAGTAAGCTTCCGAGGCCTGGAGAACGTCTGCCGGGCCCCTGGGAAAGGAAGCCACGGTTTTCCTCAGCAACAAGTCACACTGAGATCCGCCCCGAAGCTCAGCCTGTGACTGGACACCTGGGACCAGGAGCGCTTCATCTCAACCTCACCACAAGCTGAAGATCAGATGCTTTCGCACAGGCGGGGTTGCACCATTAGTTGGGGCGTCATCCTGATAGGCCAAGGTTGCAATTAGATCCCGTCGGAGGACACACAGGAAGCAACCTATCAACCGAAGAATGGATAAAGTGAAACATCAAATTGATGGAGTATTTTCCCCTCTTTCTGCCTTCCTCCCTATCTCTAAAAATCAATTTAAAAAAACAACAACAGATGCTTTCTTTCAGGTGCTTTCTTGTGGGTTAAGGCTGCGATTCCAACGGAAGCTGGACCTTGGGAACTGCAAGGAAAGGCCGTCTGAGCGTTGCCGCAGCAAACGGGGAGGCCTCAAGGGTGGCATCAGTCCTACACTCAGGGTCTGAAATTCTCTTCCTGTGATTTCTAAACACTGTACCAACTCATAAGCTATTTCCTGTCATATGGTTTATCTTTAAAGCCTACCAATAAAGTCCAGACTCCAGGCTTATTGCGCTAAACCTGCTTAGCTAACCCTTGACCTGTAGTACCACTGGAAGGTAACAAAGAAGGGGGACAAATAAAATGAAGGAGGACCTCCTGTGCTGTGGAGTTATTATGCTTACTTTACAGTCATGTCTAGTAGGTGTTATACTTCCATAATCACAGGAGTACCCCTACCAAATAAGCACCCATAAGAGAGAACGGGGAAAATTGTAAGCAATCATCAACTGTCATTTCGTCATCATCATATTGTCATTTTTCTAGTTGTAAAAATTTGCAGGGCTCTAGATTCCAAAATTTAACTCAAACTTTACCTAAGGAATCTGGAATAAACAGTTTAAAGTCCTGAAAGGTAGAAACAAGACTATGGGCCATATTACTAGTTTGCTATATAAGATTTTGTCATACTTTATGTTTGGCAGGGTCCACTTTATTTATATGATGTATCAGAATTTTATTAATACACAATCCAAGTTTTATCATCTGTATTGTAGAGGAAAGAGGTGGCAATTAATAAACAGGAGCGAAAAATTCCAGAATGGTCAGGAATTTTTGGCTTAACTAAATTTAAGAAGCCACCATAGCATTAATTCATTTTACAAGCTGTCATACACCCATACTTTTTTTAGTGGGTTGGCAGTAAAATAGTCTGAAAATATTCAGTATATCCATGTATTTTAGAAATAATAGCCCTGACTGGTGTAGCTCAGTGGATTGAGCGTGGGCCTGTGAACCACATGATCGCAGTTCGATTCCCAGGCAGGGCACATGTCTGGGTTGCAGGCCAGTTCCCAGCAGGGGACTCACGAGAAGCAACCATACATTGATATTTCTCCCCTCCCCCTCTAAAGATAAATAAATAAAATCTTTAAAAAAAAGAAATAATACTTTCCCTTAGTCCCTCTTCTCTGATACACATTTTTAAATTTAAGTAGGGCATTCATGTTATTTCAAGGCACAGTGCTACTTACATTAGTGCTACTAAAATTTTTAATGAATCAACAAGAAGTATACACACTCCCTAAAACCTATAATAAAATAACCAGAATCCCAGGGGTTTGTAAGGTAAAGCATCAACTAATACAGTACTGAAGATAATTCCAAATGTCATTGATTTTACTCATAATTTATTTCTTATGTCTGAACCCTAACTCATAAAGACTTAAATAGGCAGCTACTGATACATAATGACCTCTCTTTTTCTGCTGTGGGCCCCATTGCAGAGACTTGAGGCCTATTTCCAGCTGGCTCTGGGTACTCAAGCTCTGTACCTGGGTACTCAAGCTCTGTACTCACCCCACCGTATTGCTGCCATTCCACTCAGTATGTGGTAGAGATGCTGGGTACTTCTGCAAGACTTTCCATGGAAGGCTGTACCTGAGACATAAGTCACCCCTGCCCTTGAATTCTACAAGTGAGGGTTTAGTCATTCTCCAACCAAAGTGGTGTAAGAGGTTTAGGCCCTATTCTCGGAGATAGTCACTATATTCAGTGCTGTTCAGTAAAACTTTCCACAGTGAAGGAAACCCTATGTATCGGCACTGCCAATGTTGACAAACATTAGCTCACATGGCTACTGAGCACTTGAAATGCAGCTAGTGCAAATTAGGACTTTTATAGTTAATTTAAATGTAAATAGTCACTGTGGTTAGTGATCATGGTATCAGACAACACAGAAACAGTATCTAACATGTCTAACAGAATTGCCTAATTGGATGTGTGCATGTGAGTAGAAAGAATTTATTATAAGGAATTGGCTTATGTACTTAAGAGAGGTTAGCACATCCAAAATCTGCAGTGTGGGCCAGCAGCCTGGAAACACAAGAGAGCTAATGGTGCAGATGAATTCCACACGCTGTCTGCTGTAGAATTACTGTTTGTTCAGGGTGACCGATCTTTTTGTTCTATTCAGGCCTTCAACTGATTAGATGAGGCCCACCCACATTATGGAGAGCAATCTGCTTTACCCAGAGTTCACCAATTTAATAGTTAGTTTCACCCAAATTCCCTCCAAGCTAACACATAAAATTAACCATTACAGAGACATGACAAATAAAGGCATCTCATGCTTCTATTGCTATAAAAGACATTGGGGCTTTTGCTGAAATATAAATGTATCGGAGGATTAGATAGTTGTAATGTATGGATGCTAACTGCCATATTTTGATAATTATATTATGGTTATGTAAATGAGAGTGACCTTGCTTGTAAGAAGCATACACTACAGTAATATGAGGTGACAGGACAAGGCAACAAAGTACATTCAAATGGTAAAAGAAAAAAAGTTTTTTAAATTATACTTTCAACTTTTCTGCAAGTTTGAGATTGTTTCAAATTTTAAAATAAGAAATGAAATTGTGCTTGTTAAAAATAAATAAATAAAAATCTCCAATAAAAGGAATCAGGGCTCCTTGGAGAAATAGCTGGTTCTAGAACTATGGCAGGAAATGCACAAGATGAGCCTGGAGCTTCTTTAATGCCAGAAAGTAAAGAAGTTTTTATTTAAAAAATAGAGCCCACATAAGGGGTATGTCAAAGACCTTCTAATAGCCAACCAAAGCTGGAACAATGTGAGGAACAAAATTAAGTAGTATTGGCAGCAACATAAAATGGAGTAAAAATAGCCTCTTCAACAAATGGTGTTGGGACAGCTGGACAGTTACGTGCAAAAAAATGAAACTCGAGCACCAACTTACAGCATACACAAAAATAAATTCAAGGTGAATAAAAAATTTAAATATAAGCCGTGACACCATTCAAGTCTTAGAGGAGAACATAGACAGGAAAACCTCACATATTTCACGCAGCAACAGTTTTACTGATATGTCCCCTAGAGCAAGGGATGTAAAGGAAAGAATAAACAAATGGGATTTCATCAAAATTAAAAGCTTCTGCGTGGCTAAAGAAAACAGTATTAAAATAAAAAGAGAACCAACTGTATGGGAAAACATTTGCCAATGATACCTCAGACAAGGGTTTAATCTCCAAAATATACAAAGAACTTAAATGACTCCACTCTAAGAAGACAAGCAACCCAATTAAAAAAGTGGGCAAAGGACTTGAACAGACACTTCTCCAAGGAGGACATCCAGAGGATCCAGAGACACATGAAAAGATGCTCAATATTGCTAGCTATCAGAGAGATACAAATTAAAACTACATGAGATACCACTTTACACCGGTCAGAATGGCCATCATAAACAAAGCAAAAAAACAACAAATGTTGGAGAGGTTGTGGGGAATAGGGGGCCCTAGTTCACTGTTAGTGGGATTGTAGACTGGTACAACCACTATGGAAAACAGTATGGAATTTTCTAAGAAAACTAAAAACAGATCTGCCTTTTGACCCAGTATTTCCACTGCTAGGATTATATCCTAAGAACCCTGAAACACCAATCCAAAAGAACTTATGCACCCCAATGTTCATAGCAGCATAATTTATAATAACCAAGTGTTGGAAGCAAGCTAGATGACCATCAGTAAATGAATGGATCCAAAAAGTATGGTACATTTGCACAATGGAATTCTATGCAGCAGAAGGAAAGAAGGAGCTCCTACCCTTTGCAACAGCATGGATAGAACTGAAAAGCATTATGCTGAGTGAAATAAGCCAGGCGGTGAAAGACAAATACCATATGATCTCACCTTTAACAGGAACCTAAACAAAACAAACAAGCAAGCAAAATATGACCAAAGACACTGAAATACAGAACAGGCTGACAGGGACCAGAGGGGATAGGGGAGGGAATTTCAGGGAAAAAGGGGAAAGGTTTACAGGAACAAGTGTGAAGGACACATGGACAAGAACTAAGAAGGGTGTAAATGGGAGGGAGGTGGGGAGCACTTGGGGGAATGAGCTGGGATGGGAGTAAAAGACAGAAAACTGTACTTGAACAACAATTAAAATAAATTAAATATTTACAAAATTTAAGTACTATTGGATTACAATCCAAATTAATATACATTAATTCATACTGATATAAATTAATGTTTAAATAAATAGGGAAAAGAAATCTTTGTGTAGAATTCCAAATCATTTGTGTAGATATGATACCCTCAAGGACATGAAGCATGACTTCCCACCGCTACAGTGTGAGCTGAGCATAGGGACTCCCTCGTAAAGAGGACAACCTGGAAATGGGGCAAAAGAGTAACTGCAGTGGAGAAACCTGACAAACATTGCCTTGCTCAGGTGATCAAGGTCAACATCAACAGTGATAACTCATGTTGACACTATGTGCCCTTGATATGATGCGATGAATATGGCACTTTATCTCTCAGACTAAAAACCTATAAACCCTGCGTAATCACGAGAAAAACATCAGATAAATCCCAATAGAGAGTCTATAATACCTGATTAATATTTCTCAAAATTGTCAAGGTCCATCAAAAACAAACCATAGAAACCTAAAAACCTGATGACTAAATGTAATGTGGCATCCTGAATAGGAGGCTGGAACAGAAGAGAACGGTAGACAAAAACTAATAAATTCTGAGTAAAATACAAATTTTAGTTGATAATAACACATCAATATTTGTTTATTAAAATTGTAACAAATATCCATACTAATATAAGACATTAACAACAGGGGAAACTTGGTCTGGGATATATATATCTTCACAATTTTTCTGTAAATCTAAAATATTCTTTAAAATAAAGTTTATTTAAAAATAAATGCATATGAACCACAGTTCAATAAATAAATAAATAAATAAATAAATATGTGAAATGAACAAATAAATAAATAGATCTGAATATCTTGCAGAACTTTTACAATTTTCTCCACTATAGTCTTATTTTGCTGTATTTATTCAACATTCCTTTTTTTCCCTGCCATTGTAAATACGATATCTTTTTAAATGTACATATCCAAAAAGCTTATTGCTGGTGTACAGAAATACAACTGAGTTTTGTATATTTATTTTGGTATTCAACAAACTTGCTGAACTTCATTATGTCAAAAATAATTTTGGGGGGCCCTGGCTGGTGTAGCTCAGTGGATTGAGCGCAAGCCTGCAAACCAAAAGATCGTGGTTCAATTCCCAGTCAGGGCACATGCCTGGGTTGTGGGACAGTTCCCAGCAGGGGATGCACAAGAGGCAACCATACATTGATATCTCTTTCCCTCTCTCCTTCCCTTCCCCTCTAAAGATAAATAAATAAAGTCTTTAAAAATATAATAATTCTTTTTATTTTCATGTAAACATTAACATCTTTGAATGGTAATTTTGTTTCTTCCTTTCCAATCCTCTCAACTTGCATTTCTTATTCTTATCTTAGTGTCCTGTCTAATACTTTAAATAGACAGGTTGATAACTTGAACAATTTTCATGTTGCCGGCTTCAAAAGAATGACATTTGCTGTTGGGTTTTGTTTGTGTTTTCATTTTTGTTTTTTCCTATTCCTTATCTGGTTAAGAAGTCCACTTCTAATCCCATTTCACTAAGATTATTGATCATAAGTGGACATTGAATTTTAATTAACAGTATCTTCTGTAACCCTTGAGATAATCTTTTTTCTTTTAATACTTTAATATGGTAAATTTGGTAATTTATGGAATTAATTATGGTAAATTTTATGTGCAATGAAATAATCATTTTGGATTTTCTCAGTCTTCTCAAGTTTTAACTTAATCAAATAATTATTTTTCTTTTCTGTCCACAACCTCATGAGTGGACACTAAGTAGAAGGAGTTTACATGTAGTCATAGTGAAAAGTGGTGTCTTTTTCCCCGTTGTTTCTCTTTACCAAAATACATAGCTGTTGTCTCTTTATCCATCATTCTCTGGTTGTTGTTCCATCTCTAAGGGCTCTTCTGGCTCTTAGCCCTCTCTCAACCATTTTTCACCCTTTTTTTAGGATTTTGGAAATTTCCACATGCAATCCCCTGCTACTTTAGAGACCTAAATCTTGGGGGTTGGACTCTAGCACACCGTTAAATCACCATATCGTCAGTTCTACTCCATCCTATTGCCACTACATTACAAATCTAGGCTTTTGAGACTTAACAAAATTGGTTTTCTGCGATCTATTTTCTTGACGAGTTGATTCAGAGTTCTATTTGGAAACCTATAAAATGAGCATTGACTCAGCATTCTGCAGTAACAACCCTCCCCTGGGGGCAGTAAATACAGAAAGCACTCGCTGCTGCTGGCTGGGTGAGGGGAGAGAGGAGGGAAGTGGGATATTCCAGGAATAAGTAGTTATCCACAATAAAATTTCACAGCAATATATTGCGACAGCTTCCACAACTTTCCTAAGCTTCACACATGTATTTCTCACCAGCTAACTCTGCCTGAATGCCATGAAAAAACCTCAAACTGAAATGACCATCTTCCTCCATCTTTTGTCTCTGGAAATGGCATCACTAGCTCTCCAGTCTCAAAGGGTAAAACTTCTGAGTATCCCACTAACAATTTATTATACAATAGAGATGCTTCCCTTTCCAAGCTCAGAATGGTTTTTTTTTCATGTTATCGCTGTCCGTGGCTAACATCAGTGCACCCACCATTCTCTGGTTATTGGCCCAGACAGGAAGATAACACTGTCTTTCTTGAGCCCCCGCTTATCTTCTGAGACAAAGGTTTGTATGTAGGTAGTTTATTTGGGGATGTGCTCCTGGACTCAGCTCCCACTGGTTCCCAAGGACCAATCGTACACATCTCTCTCCAACTATTGATTTGGTGATGTCATATTGGTAGCTTAAAATTACCCAGAGAGTATCTACAGCACACAAATTGGCAAGCACTGAAAACCAGTGTAATTTTTTTAGTTGTGAAGACACTGTTAGTAAACATTTACTAGCATACTACTGACCATAGGAACATGAGTGAGGGCTTGAGAAGAGTGAAAGAGAGAAGGAGATAAAGCCAATGCAATAGTTTTTGAGTTCAGTCAACATCATTGAGTTGATCTGGGGCTCAGTCTCAGTAGGGACTCCAGATAGCTATATAGAGTGCACCTCATTATCCTTCCAAGAAAGTTTTTATCCACTGGTTCCTATTCCCTATTTGACAGGGGTTGCCTCATAGGGTGTTAACTCCCTTACATTTCCAGATTGGCTTGCATGTAGAATGCTGAGTAGTTCTCCTCAGTCACCTCAAGCCACAGTGACAGTGAAGCCCAGGGGCAGAAAGTGAGGGATAGGCTAGACGATCAAAGTGAGTTGCTGTCTGATTGCAGCTCTGTACAGTGTTTGCTACAGCGAGAACTGCAGCAAAGGTCAGATGAGAGACATAAGGCAGCCTGTAAGAGGAATCCCATACAAGAGTTAGTAGGATAAGCAGCAGCACCTACTGCAGTAACTGGTCTCAGTGTAGCAATTAAAATTCATCATCTTGGCACAACTCACGAGTTCACTGATGTCCACTCAGACACGGACTTTTGCTTCTTTCACTGCAGTGTGTCCTAGCCTCTTTATCCAACTAAAACTTCCTTCCACTCTCTCTCTCAAAGAAAAAAAAAAGATTCATCATCTCTCTTCTAGGTTTTCTCCACCCTTGGCCAGCACTTCAGTAAGGCTGAGTTGCTGCTGGGTGGTGACTTAGATTTTTAGCCCCAAGGGATGTGAGTCATCAATAATATTAACCTTATTGAGCCTTGGATGCTGTAATATCCCATTTACATCCATTGCTGGACATGCAAGTACCAAGATATGCCCCCATGAAATCTGAGTTGCACACGTACTCTTTGTTGTCTATTCTCAGACTAGCTCCTTGTGATAGAGCCAATCCCTCGGCCCCCTACCAATATGGTAACTTTTGTTTGTGTATGGGTTACTAGCCTGAGAAGCTGAAAACGACCAAGTGAGAGTTATAATTTCAGGTATAGTGGGACCCATACAGTGCCTCCTAGAAGAAATATCCCCCTATTGACCTCAGGAACTAAGACTTCTAATCCAGGAGAGTGTAAATTGTGGGAGCAAAAAGCACAAACAAATCCCTGAGACGATAGTGAGAAGAGTCCAGCCTACTTCCACTCTTTGGGTCACAGATCTGAGAGTGTAGCCCTCAGAGGCCCAACCCCCTATGTCAGCCATCATACTGTTCATCGTAGTAATGTCCACAGGCCTCTGCTCTTCCAGAACCCTAACATCCTTAATAAATATAGTTTCATGATAATATCTACTATTTCCACCCCTGCCCTACAGAGAGTAGCCAATGAGCAAAGTTGTCAGTAGCCCCCTTACCAATGTATTCCTTATTGCCTCGGTGAAGTGTCCTCTTAGGAAACAGAGTTGGGCGGTGAGTTCTCTGATCCCACATTATAAACTAATCTAATAGTCTTCCCTCCCTGAGACATCTGATTTTTTCCTCAATGATCCTGCCAAGGTAGTTAGGCATCTTTACCCCACTTGCTGTATGCCACAGTCATGTCCAAACCTCAAGGAACAATTCCAGCATTGTATTAAGACTGGATGCAGGTATTCTTGCCAGGACTTCAACCCTTGAGTCATAAGAGAGTGCTCCCATGTAGAGAAATTAGATAAATTCTCCTCACCCAGCTTATATAGTCTGCCCTTTGTAGTCAACACTTTCAAAATCTGCTCTTGCTTATGCCCTCTTGGTTTCTGTCAGGCATGGTAATTCTTAGGTGTGCATTACATTTTTCCCCAGAACAGGCACAGTATTTCCTTCCAGTATTTAGGCTATGCTATGACCTGACCCCAAATCCATTCATTATTATCTGGAGGAATTGATGGGACAGGATCTTGAAGAGGACCAGAATCATCTTGGGAGGCGCCTGCCTCATGTAACATCTTTGCAGGGTCTGCAGGTGAGGGGGTGCTCAATGCTCATGAAAGCAAGGCAACTGCTTCTGCCAGCCCGGAGAGTTATGGGAAAATCTGGGTGTTTCCATTTTCTAGAGCTGCCATAACAAATGACCACAACCTGGGTGGCTAACACACCGTACATTTATTTTCTCGCAGTTCTGGAGGCAGGGCTGCGCTCCCTCTGGAGGAGGAGTGCAGGAGGAGAATCTTCCAGCCTCTTCCAGCTTCTGGCAACTGTTGGCATTCCTTGGCACATGGCCTCACCTCTGTGCTCCGTCTTCACCTTGCCTTCTCTGTGTTATTCCCTCCGCCTCTCTCTTCTAAGAACACTCGTGATGGTATTTAGGGACCATGTGGATAATCCAAAGTAATCAATTTATCCCAAGAGCCTTAGCTTTATCACAGCTGCAGAGACTTTTCCAAATAAGGTGATATTTATAAGTTCCAGGGTTAGGACTCAATATGTTTGGTGGCCGTTATCCAACTTACTATAGTGAGGTTTCGGGTCTCTCAGGCTCTTCCAACCAAAGGTCCCCCTCTGGAAAAGAAACAGCCATGAGTGGAAAACTTATTTGAACAAATAATAAAGGAAAACTTCCCCAGTCTGGCAAAGGAAATAGACTTCCAGGAAATCCAGGAAGCTCAGAGAGTCCCAAAGAAGTTGAACCCAAGAAGGAACACACCAAGGCACATCATAATTGCATTAGCCAAGATGAAAATGAAAGAGAGAATCCTGGAAGCAGCAAGAGATAAGGGGACAGTCACCTACAAAGGAGTTCCCATCAGACTGTCAGCAGATTTCTCAAAAGAGACCTTACAGGCAAGAAGGGGCTGGAAAGAAGTATCCCAAGTCATGAAATCCAAAGACCTACAGCCAAGATTGCTTTATCCAGCAAAGTTTTCCTTTAGAATGGAAGGACAGATAAAGTGCTTCTCAGATAAGGGCAAGTTCAAGGAGTTCATCATCACCAAGCCCTTATTATATGAAATGCTAAAGGGACTTATCTAAGAAAAAGAAGATGAAAAATATGAACAGTGAAAGGACAGCAAACTCACAGTTATTAACAACCACACCTAAAACAAAAGCAAACCAAGAGGACAGCTAGACCAGGAGTAGAACCATAGAAATGAAGATCACATGGAGGGTTAGCAACAGGGGAGTGGGAGGAGGAGAAGGGGGGAGAAGGTACATAAAATAGCATAGACAGTAGGTAGAAAATAGATGGGGGGAGGGCAAGAATAGTGGGGGAAATATAGAATCTAAAGAACTTGAGACATGTGGTTATAAACTACAGGGGGGACAATGGTGGGGGAGGGCGTGTGCAGGTGGAGGCAAATGAAGGGGGGAGAATAGAACAACTGTAATGGTATAATCAATAAAATATATTTAAAAAAATAAAAATAATAAAAAGGCTGCTTAGGCAGTCACTGGGTAGCTCAATTGGTAGACCATTATCTCACTATGCCAAGGTTGTGGGTTTGATTCCCAGTCAGGGTACATATAAGAATCAATCAATAAGTGCATAAATAAGTGGGGGGAAAAAAAGAAGAACTCGAGATACGTGGTCATAAATTAAGGGTGGGGAATGGTGGGGAAGGGAGTGTGCAGGGTGGAGGGGAATGAAGGGGGGGAATAGAACAGCTGTAATGGTATAATCAATATAATATATATATTAAAAAAAACAAAGGTCCCCCTCTGAGGTTTCGGGGTCCAGTCTTCTCCCCACCAGAGCCCTCCCTGGCTTCGGCACGACCACCCCGTTGAAGCTACATACTCAGTCTCCAATGTAAGCTTTGCCAACATTACTGTTAAGCTTGAGCTTTGTTTTCATCACAATCTGCCTAGAGCGGCAGGAGACAGGTGACTTTAAGTGCTGCCGTGGAAGATTTCTAACTTTCACTGTTCTGTCCCTTTGACCAAGCTGACTCTGCCTGCAATGCTCTTCCCCTTCACCTTTCTTTGCCTGGAAGGCAGTTACTCATTTTTTAAGATCCCACTCAGTCTATTCCTTGAAGTTTCTTAGTTGTTCTATTTCACAGGCCTCCATTCTTACCTTTAAAAAAACGAATCAGGTTTTACTGTTTAAAAAAATATTCATATCTCTTTTTGAGTACCTAACATTGTCTTACAGCAGCTTCAATTAGTCTGTGGGTTCCTTGAATACAGGAGTTGTGTGTATTATGTTACCATAGTACCCAGTCAACAGCAATGTGTTAAGCGAATGAAGATATTTTCCAGCAATGGGGGAAATGTAACACTCATATTTTTACCTGAAAGAATTTTTACATTTATGGCTTTTTTCTTATTGCTCCTGACTGCTCCATTCTACAATAGATAAGCACTATCTATGCCATTAATATCCTGTACTAAAAACTTTGAGCAAATGCTATGGTTTGTTTTCACTCCCAAACAGAAAATAAACTTAGAAAAACATTCAATTTTAGTTATGAACCATTTTGAGTGATACAATGAAAAAGATGGTTTAGAAAAAAACATTAATAATTACTACAATTGTATGACCTTTCTACAATGACTTGTTGAACTTCTACCTAAAATGAATAGCATTTAGAATTTTAAATATTTGCCTGTTATTAAAAAAATAGAACAGTAACAATTTGAATTACAAGATGTTTTATATTGTTTCCAGGAAGAGTAAAAGACATTGTACTTGTGGGTTCTTTTACCCTAACAATTCTTAAATCAGATTAGAGAATCGATCCATAAAAGTGATTTTGAATTAGACATTTAAGTAATTGCTTCTATATTATTATAATATGTAAAGTAAAAGTATTACAATGAGGACTCTCCTACACTGTTCCTTGGAATAATTCAAATGTGTGAATAAAAATAACATTGCCTTCATATAAAACCAAGAACAAGTTAGTGAAAAATTAGCAGTTCGGTATTTTATTTAAAAAGTAAACATTATCATGTAGGTAATGTGGTTTATACACGTGAGTGCATGAGTGTATTTTTGTCTTCTTTCTCGACACATCACAGTTCTGAAGCAAAGATGTCATTTTTTAAGTTACAGGTAACCTTAAGTGTCGAAGTCATTGAGAAAACTGTCTTCAAGTTTTCTTAGCAAACACATATTAACATTCCAGTTTTCTTATCAAAAGATGATTCATGGTAAAATGGCTTGAGGGTTTTGTAGGTAACCACTTACAAATTAAGCTAAAGGTCTTAGTCTACCTGCACAAACTTGTTTAGCTTTTAATTGAAGAGACTCACGTGCAGATCAATAATTTGAGCGTAATTTGCTAAATAAATGTGTTGTGTTTGAGTTGTGTCTTCCTTCTTCAGTAGACTCATTTCTGAGGCAAGAAATAAAGATATTTTTAAGGAGGTGTTTTTGAAATTAAAACTCTATACCTGTCTAGTGTGCAAAGAAAGTACAAAAATAACTCAGCGCCTCTTCTGGGAAAACTTACAGAATCACAGAATGTTAGGACAGCAGGGCACGTCCCTCTCTGCATGTGCTAACATGATGCTGGAGGATGAACATGTTTATTGGAAAATAAATGCAAAAATAGTGATGGTAAAAGTAATGTTCTTTTTTTCTCTGTTCCACATTGAGTTTTTTGGATCAACCTTATATAGAGAAATATTTTCCCTGTTATGCAAAAAAAATATTTAAAAATGATGTGAAATGTAAATGACAAAAATTGGTATCAATAGGGAAATAACTTAATAAATTCTGGCATATTGATTTCCTGTGTTTCCATGAATATAAATGTGTAACTTAGATCAATGGGCAAGGTGTTGAAGGGAAAAAAACAGGACAATGTATCCTTTTTTCTATCCAAGTGGAACTGTGCACACCAAACTTAAAACAATGGTTACTTCTGAGAGGGATTTGGGGATTTGACCAAAATGGACTTTAGCCTTGTCTAAAATGTATTAATTTTTTTTAAAGAAGAAATCTCAATCTACTTCTTGTACTATAAAAAGTTAGTGAAAACATAATTAAATGAGACAATGAATGAAAATATTACTAGTATAAAGTGCTATATTAATATAAGGTTTCAAGAAGTATAAAAATATTATATAATATTTGGTGTAAGAAGGAAAAGATTAAGTATTTAGCCCAAATTACTCCTGATTCTTATGTGAGGATAATATTGCAAGGAAACAATTTTAGAATTACTAAGAACCAGAGGACTTTTTAAGATATCGTCACATTTCTGGTCAAATGCTGGCTCATGATGGATCCAAGACACTATCATTTAAAAAGAAGGAAGTAAGGGATAAATATTTAAATGGGAACTATTGTAAATTATATATCATTTGCTTTTTTACTGTGCAATGGATCTTCCTTTGGAAAGCTTCCTTTGCTGCTAGTCCATACAATTCTGACAGACTTCCACTCGGAACTTCCCACACCGCTGACCAAAAGGAAGAGAATGCAGTCCAAAACAGGGCAATCAAGCTCTCTCCTGGGAATGTAAGTTGTAAGTGTGACATCTAACAAAGACCTCAATAAAAAAGACAGACAACCCAATAAAATACTCACCTACTTCACAAAGTATTTTAAAATACTTAGACATTTCACAAAGGAGGGCATGTATCAAATTATTCAACAAACATATGAAAAGGAAGTGCTCAATATCATTAGTCAACAAGGAAATGCACACAACAAGACAGCACTGCTCACTCACCAGAAAGGATAAAAAAATCTAATGACACTACCAAGCATTGGCAAGGATGTGCAGTGGTTGGAACTCTGATCCTCTACTGGGGATATAAACTGGCACAGCTTCTTTGAAGAGCTGTTTGCTAACATTTACTAAATCTGAGTATATCCTTACATTATTACCAAGGAATTCCACTGTTAGAGAATGGAAACATATGTGAATGAAAGACATGTGCAAGAGCATTCATTTGTAGCTTTGTTTATAATATCCAAGTTGGAAACAATCCAAATGTCCATCAAGAGAATAATATTCATGGGATGGAATACTATATAGCAATTAGAACAAGCTACTGCCATGCACAACAGTAAGGATATATCTTAACAAGCATAATCTTAAGCAAAGATTCCATTTAAATAAAGCTCAAAAATAGGTAAAACAAATTTGTGTGAGAAAATCAGAATATGGATACCTTTGAAGAAAAGTAACTGGGAGAGGGCATGAAGGAGATCTCTGAGGCACTGATGATACCATTTGTCTTTGTTGATCTGCATGCTGGTTATGTGAGTGTGTTCACTTGGTAAAAATGCATTGAACTGTACACTGAAGATCTGTGTACTTTACATATGTTATACTTCCATTTAAAATGTTTTGAAATAAAATCTCTAGCAGCAACAGAGTTAGAAGACAGAGCCAAGTTATCCCGAGGCTGACCCCTAAAAGACGGTCAATGAGTTTCCACTTCTGAGGTCCCTAGAGCTCCAGAGATGTTCTACTTTCTCTCCTTCCCAAGAATACATGGTGAAGTTTGGTGTTTTGGTTTTTTTAATCCTCTGGATACTTATAATAAATTCCTTTCCCTGTTTCCTCCAATACATTTGATTGCTTTCTGAGATCCAACTTGAGTTGCCAGGAAAAATGTTGGTTTTATTCTTGAGGTAAATAGTATTTTTTTTTCAAAAAGTGCAAATACCTTAAAGGCAAAGTGGCCAAAAAGTCTTTTTATAAATAATAGAAGTCTAACTGAATGCCTTGGAATGTTTGGCTACAAGCGAGAACTTGATATAACTGGCATCTGTACTGTGTGGGAATGCCATCTAACTTAACAGCAATAAAATCCAGAATCTAACACCAGAATTAAAAGACTAATATCCACAAGAGCAAGAACAATTAGAATTGGAGGTCCCCTGCCAATTACTTATTCATGAGCACACAGACATAAAAACATGATTAACTGATCCTTAATATTCTTTAGTGAAGCAACTTTCAACCTTTTTCACCTCATGGCACACATAAACTAATTACTAAAATCCTGCAGCACACCAACATATGTATGTTTTACCAGTCTAACCAAAAAAATAGGTACAATTTTGATTATTCACACCAGATGGCTATTGTTGTGTTGGCTGTTGTCATTCTTTTTGACAGTCTAGGGGAAAAGAGGTCAGTACCCCCGACTAAATTGTCAGGTATTGCATGTTTTAAAAATCCTTGCAGCACACCAGTGACAGATTGGTTGAAAATCACTGCCTCAGTGTAAACTAGAAGGCTGGAATGTTCAAACAGGAATGTTTAAAATTGCTAATTTACAAGAACAATTCTCTTCTAAAGAGAGTGGATTATGTTACAAGAAAGTCTCTTTTGTTCTGCTGAATACCTGGATAGCTTTGGATATGCAAAGTGAGCCTCAAGCTAAATTTGGGATTGAAGAATTGAATTGTTCTTCATTTAGAGGCAGAAAAAACTAGATTTACTGGTATACTCAGTGAGTGTAGAGATGCTGAAGAAAGAGAGGAAAAGGATGGCAAGAACGGAAGGAGAAATGGGGTGGGGGTTAAGAAACCAATGGGCCAGATACCCTTCAAGAGTGTTTGAAATTCCTCAAAGCTATTCCCATATTTACAGTGTAAGCCCCATATCTGTCAAGATTACTTAACACATAAATGTCTCATGTGTAATGTGTGTGTGTTTCAGATGAAGAAAGTTGTGTTTCCTATAAAAGTTGGTGTGATGTTTTTATACAGTGTACAACTCAACAGATACTAGAATGAGATGACCCATACACTGAACCACTGCCCGTGGCGGACATACGAACATGAACATGTCTACAATTGAAAGATATCTGGAGGAGTGCTTTGTATTTCTACAGAGCCCAGAATCTGCGTTCAAGGTACTCTCACTACAATTTCATGGGCAAGGAAATCCAACTAGCATATGGTTTACACAAAACCTCACTAAAGATGAAGGAAAAAAAAAAGGAATGAGACACCTTTGTGGACGAAAAGGGGGTGTTCTACGGAAAGTAACCTCACAGGGTAAATCTGATCAGACATTCCTAAGTGGGCAGGTAGTGGTGGGTAGTCATGCCCCATACCTGTAACTTGAGTGAAAGGTTTTAAGCCAGACCTGTCCGTTGTTCTTATGCATCTAGGTTAACACACTTTTGAAACACCAGAAACAATACTTCTCTAAGGGAGTATTAACATCTCAAAGAGAGCACATAATCTTGTTCATGATCCTGTAATCCAATCCCTACCTTGCTTTCTCCCACCTCCCTGTATTTTTTCTCCTTAATTTCAAATGCATAAAAGAAGCTGCAAAATTGTTCATCTCTGGAACATTTGAGATCACTTGCTTCCTGGCATATGTCATCAGTTTGGCTCAAATAAACTCTCCACAAATAAAAATTCTCTACAGGTTTAGGCGTTACTTGTGTCAGCACCATATAACAACAGAGTGGGTTGTCTGATTGGGATTTGCTCACCCGAAATGCCAGTCCTCTGTCCAGTTGACTCCATATTAGACTCATCATTCGGGGGACTGTACTTGGACAGCTACTGTTTCAGTCAAGAGGCTTTCTACTCCATATAATACAAAATGAACTCCAAGGCTTAAACAATGAATTTGGCTCACATTCCTGGAAGCCTAGGTATATTAAGGTTGGAACAGTGGGGAACTGTAACCGACCCTGCCATTCTTTTGACATTGTTTCTGTGAATACTGCCTGACTAATATGTTGCTTCTAATAGTTAAATAGCATGTTTGTATAAGAATCCTAGGAACTAACTTCAAAAGATACAAACACTGACCTTCAGTCATCCCAGCTCTGGGAGACTTGCTGAACTTGAACTGTAAAACCAGGATGACAAAAACCAGAACGACACACACACAGACCATCACTTGACCAGTTTTGAGGTCCTTATTGGAATGGACTGTGCTGGTCTGCACACAGAGAATTTTTCAACCCTCTCTCCTTGGTTTCTTTGCTCTGCTTTCCCTCTCTCTTCTTAGAAAAACCTCTGCCTGCACCGAGATGCTGAGATGGGCTTTGAGACACGAGTCTCCCGTCTTCTCCTGCGGCTGGTACTTGAATAAAGCACTTTTCTTCGCACCAGCACCTGCCTCATGAATTGGCTTTTGTTATGGCAGGGCATCCAGACCCGTGTTCAGTCACAAGGGTTCTTGCACTATTTTCTTGCAGTTCTCTTAGCCCCACCTTCCTCCAATGTTTAGGTTCTGAGCATAATATTTTCTAGGTTTAGCCATATATCAGTACTTCATTCCTTTTTATTGCTGATGAGTATTCCAATGTATGAATATACCACTTTTTTTTTATCCATTCACCAGTTTTAACGCAAGAGCTCCAAACCAGGGAGATGCTTAAGTGTTCATGATATTCTAAAAACAAAACAAAAAAACATCTGGAGAACTAGCACATTTATTACTCACATTGCAGTGGACATGCTGTTTATTACTCACATTACAGGGAGTGCACCTATGTCAGTAGGTCAGTGCAATAGAGACACACCTCCTACAGTCCAAAGATTGTTATAAGGGATCCCAGACAAAGGAGGCACGTGCCCTACATGTGACTCTAAACTGTATCACCTCAGTGTGTACCAGCAGAAAGAAAAGGTCAAGAAGCAGCCACAGGACAAGAAACCACTCCCAAAAAGAGATAAGGAGGGAGTTACAATCCATTCCCAGAACAATATGCATTCTTTCTGGCCAAGGGTCTACTGGCTAGCCCTTATCACAGATGGTGGGAGAGCCATGTCGGCACCAACCCCAAACTCCACCACAACATTGCTCTTCCACCTCACATTCTTCACGTTAATTTTTCTGATAGGAAATCTGTCTGATGAGCATATTGGCACTTTGCATCCATATACCACGGATACAGTAAAGGCTACACCCTAAAATTAAAAGTGCAATACAGAAGCCAAAGAGACCCAGGAGCGGGGGACACCTGTATCGGACAGTACCATAATATACTTGCACAGGATTGCTGGCATCCACCCTATGATTTGCACAATTTCACTTGAAGTCCTGTTTCTGCATTCAGCACATATGGGTATGGGCTGTCATACTTCTACCTATAATGCTGACAGCTACCCTACACTATCCCAAACTGCGTGTGTGAGCTATGGCTTGGTGCGGCGGTGAGCCTGCTCTGTCACACGCGATGATACCTTCTCACACGTCCTTTTGAAGAGGGGGTCAGAAGCCTTCCAGTCTTTCAGCCAGTCTCAGCATGTCTGGGTTGCAGGGTGGATCCACTGTGGCAGGCTGGCAGAGGCTGAGGTTAGGACTCTGTGCAGACCCAACCGTCTGAGTGGTTGTTCACAGCAGCCAGTATTCCCCACCCATTGATGGAGATGGTGCTCAGGTAAATTCTGTATGGTTGATACCACATCAGTAGTTTTCGATAGTGCCAAATCAAAGGATGAAGGAAAAATGAAACACTAGTTTGAAAAAAACTGGAGAAATTCAAGATCTAGTCTAGTTCATAGGCAAGATATAAAATTTTACAGACAATACACTGAATTAGAGCCTACTTTCCAAAACTGTATACAATAGATTTTATTGAAACATAATTTTTCCCCTAAAATCACCTTCATTTTTATCAAAGAGCCAAATCAAGACCAATTCATTTACTGTACTACGTCCAGTTTCAATTTGGCCTGGTTGTTTGTATAAACACAACAGGAACAGCAATTGATCAGATAGGCTTTCTTAAATCTACTTTGCTAGAAAGTTACCAGGAATTCCTAGGCTGAGCTTTAATTAGTCCCTCAGGGCTGGGAAGTCAATCCATACAGTTGCCATCAGGCTTTGCCTACATACAGCACCTGCAGATTTGGGTGAGTTTCTCAAATTCCTGAGGTCCCCAAAATGTCTTGAGTTTCTTCCTATGCCATCTTTCAGAAAAGTAATCTTTGTTCTTTACCTGGAAAACTGCCACAAACCACAAGGTACCAGGTACCAGGGTACCAAGGTACCAGGCTGCTTCTCCAAGGGGCTTTTGTTGGCTTCAATCTTTTTTTCAGAGAATATAATAATTTTACTTTTTATTTTAATTTTATTTTATTTTATTATTTTTTAAGATTATATTTATTTATCTTTAGAGGGGAAGGAGAGAGGGAGAGAAACATCAATGTATGGTTGCCTTTCGTGCATCCCCTGCTGGGAACTGGCCTGCAGGGAACCGGCCTGCAACCCAGGCATGTGCCCTGACTGGGAATCAAACGGCGATCCTCTGGTTCGCAGGCTTGTACTCAATCCACTGAGCTACACTAGCCAGGGCTTTATTTCCATTATATTTTATGACTATGCTATAGCAGTTGTCCTGACTTTTCCAAATTTGCTAACCCCTACCCAGCACCTCCCACTCCGCTCCCTCAGGCAATCCCCACACCATTGTTCGTGTCTGTAGGTCATGCATATAAGTTCTTTGGCTACTCCGTTTCCTGTACTGTATTTTATGTCCCCATGGCTATTCTGTAACTACCTATTTGTACTGATTAATCCTCTCACCTCTTCACCCCTTCTCCCCCCACCACCTCCCATCTGGCAACCTTCCAGTAACTAACTCTTTTCTCTTGCTGTCAAGAGTCTCTCTTTATCTTCCACCTTTGGCTTTTTAATAACGATGTGTCTTGGAGTGGCCTCTTTGCACCCATCATACTTGGGACTCTCTGCATGGTTCTTTCCTTCACCAAATTAGGGAAGTTTTCTTTCACTATTGTTTCAGATAGATCTCCTATTTTTTGTTCTTTCTCTTCTCCTTCTAGCACCCCTATGAGGCAATTGTTGGACTTCTTAAGTTGTCCCAGAAGCTGTTTATACCGTCCTCATTTTGGGGATTCTTTTTTCTTCTTCTCATTCTGCATAGTAGTTTTTTGCTCCCTTATGTTTTAAATCAAGTATTTGGTTCTTGGCTTCAATCATTCTACTGTTGTTTCCCTGTAAATTGTTCTTTATTGCACTTAGTGTATCCTTTGTTTCTAACTGGGTCTTTTTTATGCTGCTGAGGTCTTCACTAAGTACCTTGATCATCCTTATAAAGTGTTTTGAACTCTGCATCTGATAGATAGCTTATCTTCACTTAATTTAGCACTTTTCCTGGAGTTTTTTTATTTATTCTTTCATTTGGCCATGTTTCTTTGTCTCCTCATTTTGGCAGCCTCCCTGTGTTTGTTTCTATGTATTAGGTAGAGCTGCTTTGACTAAGTACTTGGTCGTGTGGACTACTGTAGTAGGTGCTATATAGGATCCAGTGACACAGACTCCCCTATTGCCCAAGCTGGGTACTCTAGGTGTGTCCTTTGTGTGGGCTGAGTACATTCTTTTCTTGTAGTTGAGCCTTTGCTACTGTTGGCAGGTCAGTGGGAGGGATTTACCCAGGCCAGTCAGCTGCAAGGACTAGCTGTAAGCACTGACCACAAACCCCCATCCTCCATAGAGTATAAGCTGTGCAGGGACAGGGTAACAGTTCTCTGATGTGGTGTGTAGCTGTCCACTGGGTGCATTGACCCTGGGGTTTCCTGTGTAGTGCAGGCCAAAGTCAGCCCCCACCTGTGTTTTGCCTGCAGCACCCTGCCTGAGCTATAATGCAATCTGAACAGGCTGCTATTTGTGCTAGGCATGGAGGTTCCCAGGTGAAGCCAAGCTGTGACTCTAATCTGGCTGCCATCACTAGGGCTCACTGAAGCCAGTTATTACTTGTTTGATAGGTTGTAGGAGCCAAGACCAGCCATTCTTATGGAAAAGTGGCTTGGGTGGGCCCATAAGTTGGATGGGGTAGAGTCTCTCTGGATTTTCATTAAGAACTTCTAAATTCTAGAATGATCAGGTATGGAGAAAAATATGAATGACTCAGTATTGCTTATGAAAACATTCCTTACCAAATTGCTTTAAGAAACAGAAAGTTTTCTTATGTCTAAAAACAAACGATTAAAAATTAGCAATACAAAAAGTATAAAAGTCGCAATTATATTTAGTTTATTATATAATTTCTGTTTACCCTGAATATCTGCAAGCATCTCTATAAATCCAGTCATTTCATGAAGCTCCAGCAATCTTCAACTAAGTTCAAAGGTACGATCCCAAAATCCATCTTCAGAAATATACAATCCAAAACAAGTCAGCATCCTCTCCATGAACGCCTCCCACAACATAACATGTTTTTGTAAATGCATTAGAGCAAAACCTATGACTGTTTATAAATGACATAACTTAAAGTGACATGGGTACAGAGTTGAGTATAATATAATTGACAAAGGAATTTGCTTTCCTGCAACATTTTAATAACTAAATTACAGATGAAAGTATATCAACTCTTATATGATATCTAGAACATCTACTTTCATAAAACTATGTATATACAAATACAATGTACTTATTATTTCTTTTTTGGACAAAGTTTCCCATATACTTTAAGCATATATTTTTAAATATTTTATTTATTTATCTTTAGAGGGGAAGGGAAGGAGAGAAGGAGAGAAATATCAACGTATGGTTGCCTCTTGTGAGTCCCATGCTGGGAACTGGCCTGCAACCCAGGCATGTGCCCTGACTGGGAATCGAACCACAATCGTGTGGTTCGCAGGCCCACACTCAATCCACTGAGCTATACCAGCCAGGGCACTTTAAGCATATTAAATAAGCCTAATTAGTTCTGAAACTTCTCTTTTATAAAAGAGGGAGAACAAATATTTGAGGTATTCCAGGAGCCCATTGGAATAACTTAAACTCATTTCTCAATTTAAAAAAGTCTCTTAGACTCATAGATGGAGAACAGATGACAGGCAGTGAGTGGGGTGGGAGTTTGGGATGGAGGGACTGAGCAAAACAGGAAAGGACTCATGGACATGGCCAACAGTGTGGGGATTGCTGGGGGAGGAGGGTATAATGGGACTAAATGGTAATGAAAAAAATATAATAAAGATTATATATATTTTAAAAAGTCTCTTAAAATTTGAACTTTGTGAAAGCTGTCAAACCTAACTAAAATATTATAACATAAACTTTTATAAACCAACACATTTTTTATGGTAATAACTTTAAAAGACATTAATTAACCTGGAAGCCAGTTTTTACATCAAGTAGTTTGTTCAGAATACAGGATCCTGTTTAATTTATATAAATGTTTATTTTCTTTAGGCCAACAAAGTATTACATCCTAATTATGCCATCTGGAGGCAGAAAACACACCACATGTAATACACAGATGACACATATCACAAAGACTATACACATAATTTGACTTACTAATTCATATGGAGAAAGCACAAGATTTTCTTACTTGCTTGACTTTTTGTTTCTTCCCTCACCACAATCCTTCTGCAATCTGCCTAGTCCCTTTATACTCATCCAGAAATTAGAACAAACAACTTTTAATTCAATGTCCTTTAAAATATATTGCCATAATTTATACCTTTTATTACCAAAGCCATTTATTTTTCCCCAACTTAAACATAAGTAGTTAGAATTCTTTTCTTTTTTTTTAATTTTATTTTATTTTTCAGAGAGGGGAAGAGAGGGAGAAAGAGAGGGAGAGAAACATCAATGTGTGGTTGCTTCTCAAGTGCCACCAACTGGAGACCTGGCCTGCAACCCAGGCATGTGCCCTGACTGGGAATTGAACCTGCAACCCTTTGATTCACAGGCTGGCAGTCAATCCACTGAGCCACACCAGCCAGGTGCATTCTTTAGATTGACAAATTCATGAGTATATATTATAAATCTTACATCGTTTACTAGACCTTTAGCAAAAAAATTCTAATTAGTCTAAAATGCAACCTATGCTGCTCCTTTCCAAAACAGAAACGAGAACAAAACCTAAAGGAAAGGCAAAATTTCAAGAAGGAACTAGGACTAGCCTTAGGATCATACCTCCTTACTTTTCTCCCTAAGTCAAGCTCACTAATGGCCATACTTTTACTTTAGCTTTCTATTCCTCCATGCAGCTCCTCTGCAAGGCCCACAGGGGGGGTTGTGGGTGACCCCCCAAAACTGGTGGACCACCCTGGGATTCCCCTGCTACCTGAAGGATTCCCTCTAGGCTACTGAACACGGCATGCTGTCTCATGTAGTCTACTCAGCAGGGGTATTTTCCCAAATATCCTGTTCGTGATGCCAATTATAACATAGGGCCTCCAAACTGAGGAGTTGCTTAAGTGTTCATGATATTCTGGGGAAAAAAAAAACCACCCAGAAGACTAATAGATGTGGACATGCTGTTTATTACTCACATCACCGGGGAGTGCACCGATGGTGATAGGTCACACCTCCTCCAGTCTGTAGCATTATAAGGGGTCCCAGACAGAGCAGGCACGTGTCCTATGTGTGACTCTAAATGCCCTTACCTCAGTGTGTATGTGCAGCAAGAAAAGTTCAAGAAGCAGCCACAGGACAAGAAGCTGCTCTCAAAAGGAGATACGAAGGGAGTTACAATCCATTTCCAAAACAATACACATTCCTTCTGGCCAGGGCTTCTCTGGCCAGCCCTCGTCACCAGTAGTGGGAGAGCCGTGTCAGCACGGACCCCACACTGGTGGATGGAAATTTTGGTTGTTTCTACTTTTGGGGTTCTTATGAATAACACTGCTATATATCTGTTTTTATGGAGACCTATGTTTTCATTTCTACTGACTACATATGTAGGAGTGGAATTGCCAGGACATGTAGTAACTGTATATTTAAACAGTTGAGAAACTGTCCAACTATTTCCCAAAGTGGTGGCACCATTTCACATTTCCACCACTAGAGTACATGGCCCTGAGTTCTTCATATCCTCACCAACACTTATTAATGTCTGGCTCTTTGATTTTAGCTATCCCAGTGGGTGTGCGTGGTGTTTCACTGTTTGTGACTCCTTAATATATGCTAAGTGTGAGCTTGTGACTGTTCACCCTTGAGGAATTCTTTAATAATCAATGTCTAAATTGTGTAATAGCTGACACATATATTATCTTATAAATCAGGTTCTACAGGGTTAGATTTTTTAAAGCTTCAAGGCAAACGTGTATTTGAGCTATCATGTTGCAGGACTCTGATGGGGAAATGGGAGAGCCAAGAACAAAAGTTGGGGCTGGGTCTTGTGAACTTTGAAAAATGATATATGCATATAGTGAGTACTCATTAACATTTTTGAAGGAATGAAGGTGCATCAGTGCCCTGTGACTTGGATTCACCCCTGCCATGTGACTAAGCACTCACAGAACTACCTGTAAAAAGATGTCAGAGACATTAGCCCAGTGATCCTACAGGAAGCTGTGACCTATTTAGGTGGCCAAGACAAATGGATGAGCAGGTACACACTGAAATAAGACAAACACAATTTGCTAAGAGGTATGACAATAGCTTTCTGTATGAGAAGTACTTAACAGATGCTATTAGTTCAGAAAAGAGAAATCACTTTGGCTGCAATAAAGTAGGAAAAGAGCATGCAAGTGTTTTTTTTTTAGTTAAACATTAAAGGATGGTGTGATCTGGTAGGTGGAGAGTAACAAAGATTCTCTCCTTGACCAAATTCTAGCCAGGACCCTTTGAGTCCTCTTCTCATCAAGGCCTCAGCCTCAGCCTATAAAAACTACAGATTCTCAGCACAAGGATTTTGTCCACTACTGTCCACCCCGCACCCCCCCCCTTTAAAAGACTTAGCTGACATAGTTGCTAAGGCCTCCTCCCAGGATGACGCTAGTCCTCCTTAAAGTCCCTGCCTGAGAAAGCTCAAGGCTGCCCCCAAAGTATACTGTTTGTTCCAGCCAAAACTTTTTTTTTTGCTTTTTTTGCCTTGTGATTTTGGTGTCACATCCCAAAAGTCTTTTCCAAAACCAATGTCAAGGAGCTTTCCTTCTGTTTTCCTTCTAGGAGTTTTACAGTTTTGGGGTCTTACACAAATTTTAATCTACTTTGAAGTACTTTTTGTGAGTAGTATAAGATAGGGGTCCAATTTCACTTCTCTGCATGTTGGTTATCCAGTTTTCCCAGAACATTTATTGAGGAAACTATCCTATCCCCAGTTGAGTCTTCTTGGCTCCCTTTCAAGTATTTCTTGATCAAACTATTTGAAAGAGCAAAAAGGCAGTACAGGCTGAAAATATAGAGAAAAGAATGAAACACTGTCCCTAGAATGGCTTCTGAACATGATGGGGAACTTCCACCCCAAACCCAGCTTTCCAAGACTGACAACAGCAAAATATGTATTTAGAGAAAACAGTCATTGAAGCCTAAGTCAAAAAGACTTGCTTTGCTAACTAACTCATTATAGCTTTGTCCTCTTTGAATTCAAGTTCTGCAGAAAGAGATAGTGAAGTGAAATATATAAATTCATATAGGATATACATCTTCCACTTTAGAAATAGTATGTTCAAGCATTCTAAATGCACACATTTAAAAACTGTTTTCACACTTCAGAATGGAGTGTTAAACTTTATTGTAGCTCACATGTAGAACTTAATATGAACTGGCAGTGTGATTTACTGAAACTGTGAGTCAGAGTTTTACTACACAATAGAGTTAATTAAAAAATGTTACAACTCATTGATACTATATAAGTACATATATGTAAATACTAATACCTTTGATTTAAAGTATTTTTTCTTTCTTTCCTTTTTTTTGAACTCATCTCATCAACCAGTACACACAGAACTAGTTTGCCAAAGAGCTGCTTTCTATGTATCACATAAACTATACTAACTTTGTATTTAAAATACAATTTAAACTTTCAGATAACTTATTTTCTTTGTGAGTTCTTTCTACCATATACAAAGTTTTAGGACTTCCGCCAAGATGGAAGCATAGGTGGGAAACCAAGTTTGAATACAACAAAGGTTTGGAGTACAAAGACACTGCCAAAGAACAGAAAATTGAATTATAAGGAAGTCCGACAACAATGAACCGTTCTACTGGGACGGTAAGAGGGGTGGAGCCAGCAGCAGAGCTGGGTCAGGCAGGAAAGATACCCGGACCTAGGCGCGCAGGCAGCTCAGACCCAGTCCGGGTGTGGGGCAGACTGACCATGGTCGCACATTCGCACACAGTGAGATGGACCGCGCAGACCCCAGTGGCGAACCCAGTGGTGGAGGGTTGACGGAGATGGCGCATTCATGTGCAGTGGGACGAAACGCACAGGCCCCTGTGACGGTGGCAGCTGCAGCACCTGTGGTGGCAGCGAGAGGCGGCAGATGGGATGCCATTGCTCCTCTTTGACCCCGCCCCCACATACAGCGTCACAACCCAGTGACTGAGTTGCCCTGCTCTGGTGAACACCTAGGGCTCCGATCCTGATACGTAACAGGCACAAACAGCCCAAAAGATGGTGCAAGAAGAACTCAAGGCCCCAGAGCCCATAACTCTAAGTGACCAAGAGATTGCCAGGCTCTCAGATGCACAGTTCAAGACACTGTTTATCAGGATGCTCACAGAACTCGTTGATTATAGTCACAAATCAGAGGAACATATGAAGGCTAAACTAATTGAAATGAAGGGAGATGCACAGGAAACCAATAGCGATGGAAAGGAAACTGGGACTCAAATCAATGGAATGGACCAGAAGGAAGAACGAAACATCCAACCAGAAAGGAATGAAGAAATGAGAATTCAAAAAAATGAGGAGAGGCTTAGGAACCTCCAGGACATCTTTAAATGTTCCAACATCTGGATTATAGGGGTACCAGAAGGGGGAAAGAAACAGCCACGAGTGGAAACGTATTTGAACGAATAATAAAGGAGAACTTCCCCAGTCTGGCAAAGGAAATAGACTTCCAGGAAATCCAGGAAGCTCAGAGAGTCCCAAAGAAGTTGAACCCAAGAAGGAACACACCAAGGCACATCATAATTACATTAGCCAAGATGAAAATGAAGGAAAGAATCCTGGAAGCAGCAAGAGATAAGGGGACAGTCACCTACAAAGAAGTACCCATCAGACTGTCAGCAGATTTCTCAAAAGAGACCTTAC
This sequence comes from Sturnira hondurensis, assembly GCF_014824575.4. Classification (NCBI taxonomy): domain Eukaryota; kingdom Metazoa; phylum Chordata; class Mammalia; order Chiroptera; family Phyllostomidae; genus Sturnira; species Sturnira hondurensis. The sequence goes on from NW_028080827.1 coordinate 10,196,530, forward strand.
AGGCAAGAAGGGGCTGGAAAGAAGTATTCCAAGTCATGAAATCCAAAGACCTACAGCCAAGACTGCTTTATCCAGCAAAGCTTTCATTTAGAATGGAAGGGCAGATAAAGTGCTTCTCAGATAAGGGCAAGTTCAAGGAGTTCATCATCACCAAGCCCTTATTATATGAAATGCTAAAGGGACTTATCTAAGAAAAAGAAGATGAAAAATATGAACAGTGAAAGGACAGCAAACTCACAGTTATTAACAACCACACCTAAAACAAAAGCAAACCAAGAGGACAGCTAGACCAGGAGTGGAACCATAGAAATGAAGATCACATGGAGGGTTAGCAACAGGGGGGTGGGAGGAGGAGAAGGGGGGAGAAGGTACATAAAATAGCATAGACAGTAGGTAGAAAATAGATAGGGGGGAGGGCAAGAATAGTGGGGGAAATATAGAATCTAAAGAACTTGAGACACGTGGTTATAAACTAAGGGGGGGAGAATGGTGGGGGAGGTGGTGTGCAGGGTGGAGGGGAATGAAGGGGGGGAATAGAACAACTGTAATGGTATAATCAGTAAAATATATATTAAAAAAATGTTTTAGAATGATAAAGAGATGCAGGCTCTATTCACAATTAGGTTCAACTACCAGGAAGGATTAAACACCCTCCTAATAAACCAAACAGAACCACCATGCATGTTAGGCTGGTGGTTTCCTCCCTTCAGATTCTACGGTGCCTCCCAGCTCAGAAGAGGAAAAGAGCATGAGATGGAGAATGGGGTAAATTTTCTAGTTTCTCTGAAGTCAGTCTTCCAACAAGTGTTATTTTGCTTGAAGTTTTGTTTCCAGAACAATCAGACACCAATTCTCAAATATACAATTCCAAACATGTCAGAAATTATAAGGAAGTCTTGAAACAGTATTCTTCACAACTATCTATGACTTTCTTTTACAAGAATGGCTCATTTGGAGTTAATTGTAGAGTTAATACTTAGGAAGTAAATCCCACATGACTTTTCAGGTTAGAGGTGAGACAAAGAAGAAAGGTCAGTTCCTGTACTTTGATGAAACACTTTATTCTGTCTGCAGAAGTAGCTGTGGCTCACATGAGTGACTCCCGTCGGAACGGCAGGCTGAAATAAAAAGAACCTCACGTGCTGGCAAACAGCGGGAGACAGGTCAGTTACCTCACTGGGCTGAAACAATCCTGGAATTTCCTGAACAGAAATGTAAGTTAGAATCTGTGGAGAGGAAGAGGTCCTTGGCTGCCCGGCTTTCACTGATTCTGCACCACTCACCACAGCACCTTTTTTTAACCAGTTGTTTCCTTCTTTTCTGATGCGATGAGGTGGTAATTGCTAACAATTACACTGTGCCAGACTCTCATCTAAATGTTTTATGCCTTTAACCTCCATAACATTCTGTGAGGTAGGCATCCTGTTTTGCAGATAAAACTGCTGATATGCAAAAATCTTATGCAATTGCTTTAGGTGACACAGTAGAACATCAGATTTCTCTTGGGGATTTACACATGAGGATCTCTTCCTTCATTACTCAGGTTGTGTCTATCTTCCAGGAAAATGTAATCTTAGAGAGACAAAGGCCACTGTGAGCTATGACAAAGAGGACATTGCAAACCTGATATCGGAAAACTTGAAGTCAGAAAAATCAGCATTTGTTCTGCCTTTCACTACCAGAACCAATAAGCAGAGACAGGGATTGAGTCTTTCTGGGCACTTTATTCAGATGGCCAGCAAGCTGAGAAGATGATGTACCCTAACAGACCATCTTACATTTCCTTTCAAGCCAGGCTTTTTTATAAGAAGGAAGAAGTGTAGGTAAGGGGTTTGGAATTCAAGGGACAAAAAGAGGAGGTAAGGGACTTAGAATTCAGGAAAGAGGTTAATCAGATAAAAGGTGCACTCTGGCAATTTCCCTAACACCCTTTCATCCAGTGATTTTTTAATTTGGGTCCAGTGGCCTGGGCGATTTTCCTTATCTTTGTCCTGGGCTGCAGGATGTCTCTCCCTAGAACACAATGCCTCAGATATGATCTTGATTGCTCCTGGTCTCTTCTGGAGCACAAAGGTTGGCTTGGCTTGTCGTGTCTTGAAATCAGGGTGGGTTGTACCTGCAGTTCTGAGACAATAGCTTTTTACATGTGTTAACTACTAAGATTATTAACTAATACCTAAAACTAAAATTTTCCAACTCTTGAGTTCCCCCATCAAACTCAGTGCTCTGTTCATCCATTTTTAACCTTGAAATTGGAGCTTTTTAAAAATATATTAGAATTTTATTTCCCTACAATTATTTCAAATTGCTTAGTATTTTAAGATTGTCTTTAGTATTTCACCAGAAAATGGTCACCACCTAAGATTTCCTCCCACTTTTTCAGGGATTTATGTACTTATTTACTGGGGTTTTAAGATTATTTTCAGTAAAGGTAAATGATCAAGTCTTAATTTTTATAGTTCATTATTTTGTTCTGGATTTAATACCAATATTTACATAAATAAGAGATCAGAAAAACATGTGCAAGGAATACGTTGGTTTGATGATTACCCTTGGGTGCCACACAACTCAAAATCCATGTGTCCTTCACTTCTTATCACCCATCACACAGGAACAGAGAAAATTGTGGAGGTGTGATGATCCTGGAGTCTGCATTAATGATGGATTCCTTTCAGCCTTGGATGTTTTGGTGTAACAGTTCCACCTGGTAGCCACACCGGTTCAGGCTACATATTTCTACTAGCAACTTTCTAGGAAGGCAGGGAGCGCAGAGCGAGCATGGATTGATTGCCCAAACCTACTACTTGGATCCCAGGTGCCCAAGACAGGCTTTCTCCTAGACAGGGATGGAATTAAACATTCAGACTTAGTCCTGGCCTGAAGCTCTTTTACTACTTCAGTTACTCTTGAGAGAGTTCAACTTTTGCTCTCACCTTTGTTTCCGGAGTTACTAGAATGTTGCAAATGTTAAAGTCAAGGCTTGTTGACCTTACCTATGGTACAAGGTCACTGTCCTGTTAGGGTTTCTGGCAAGTGCTACTTCAAGGCTCCTTTCTTGTTTAGCAAGATTTAGCTCTGTTTAAAAGAAGGCATACCATACTTAGCCAATGCAGGATAGATAGAATCCTCCTATTAGAACTCTTCTATTACAATATAAATTCTAATTCAATGAAAGTATTATTTATAGTCACATATATACAGAGATCCCAATGTAACTGATGCTTCAATTTTTGCTTATTTGAAGACTAATTCCTATCTCTCCCTACATCATGACACATTAAATGTAATTGAAAGATTTACATTTTTAAGATAGAGAAGTACCTGTGGAAGGGGATACTAATGAGAAGTGAGCTGACTTAGCCTACAGAGCCCTGGACATGCTCAGGGATTAGAAGTGCTGAGACTCTCAGCAGACAAGGGTGAGGGGTGTGTGTGTGTAATGAGCAAAAGCAGGGGGAGTGTTTGAAAGTCTCTATAAGCAACAATCATATTCCCAAATTGCCCTCCATGTTCCAAACTCCAATTTCTCCCCAGCACGTGCAGTGGAGGGGATGCTTCTGAGAAACTGGATTAGAGGTTCTGTATTTGACACCAGGAACGGAGGAGGGTGAGAATCACACTACGGATTCAAAACAAGGTAAGTGCCCTGGTTGGTGTGGCTCAGTGGATTGAGTGCTGGCCTGCAAACTGAAAGGTCACAGGTTCGATTCCCAGTTGAGGCACATGCCTGGGTTACAGGCCAGGTTCCCAGTTGGAGGAGTGTGAGAGGCAACTGATCCATGTATCTCTCACACACTGATGTTTCTTTCCCTCTCTATCTCCCTCCCTTCCCTCTCTCTAAAAAAAAGTAAATGAATAAAATCTTTTTAAAAAATAAATAAAATAAAACAAGGCAAGTGATATGTATACTGAAAGGTATAACCTCTTTCTCCTTCTACTGACTTTCAGAGTGACAATAACCAGTCTTATAAACACAAGCAGGAGGTGGGAAGGCGGGCAGCCTGAGGAAAAAAATAGCTATGGATGCTGACCTCTGGGGTTACACGAAGGACAAAGCAACCTGACCGCCTCAGAGTGAAGGCTGCCCACCAGCAAGACTATTCATTCAAACTACTTGAATTAGGTGTGAAAATACACACACACATACATAGGTAACAGTATCATAGTAAAGAAAAACACTGAAAACAGATTAAGCAAATTTGTGAGGAAAAAACTGCATTGGACGGATGGATCAGGAAATCAGAAAGTGAGGAAGTGTAAATTTCTTTTCTACTATAATGATAGATCATACAGATAACCTCTAAAAGTGATGGATAAACAGCAATGTTTGCATATTACTTAGAAATATAAAAGTAATGCTAGAAGAAACATACAAGAACTAAGTAGTTATATTTAAGCAACAAAACAAGAAGATGAAGAGTTGCAGTATTTTGTTACATGCCTTTAATAATTACATAATATTTTACAACTATGGACTAATATTACTCTGATGAAAGTGAATAGTAAATTATTTCTTTTCAATGAATAATTTAGAGAGTGCACACCTTAATCTACCTAAACATGCTACAGGTGAAATAACCCTCTGCCCTTTCAGAAGGAACTGGGGTGCCCTTTTTAAGGATACTCCCCATGTAGGAGCTAACTCTTTAGTGAAAGGCGATGACAAAGAGATTCATCAGTAAGGTGATACCATGAAGACATCAGAACCCAGAGAAAGGGACAGCAAGACGGCTTTCCAATAGCTGTACCACTCTTTCTAAATTAGCCTGGATATCTTTGCAATAAATGGCTGTTACCTATCTTGAAATTCAAATGCTTCTTTATATAAGAATGTTGTTGCGCTGTAGTCTGAGAAGATAACTTGAAAATAATGAAGTATTTCAAACTAAAAATATGTGCAAGTCTTTGATAAACATGCTACTTCCTCATTAATCATGCAGAGTGAAAGACTCCTTAAAATGTATTTTAATGCACATTAAAAACACATTTTCTTCATCAATATTAGGTCATGCCCCTGGCAGAAATCAAGACCAGCCACAAATACTAAATGAGAAAAATCTACAAGGTCAGGAGACATAGGTCAGGGCTTAATTACCTGGTTACTCAGTACAAAGAGTTACATGGATTATTTAAAGACCCCTATGAAGAAACACTGACAGTCATGTTCTAGAATCTTCTTAAGGAGTAATTAAATATTATGACCAAAGTGTAGATCTAAAACACAGGCTGCTAGATAAAGTAACTCTTCAATTTATTCCATTTCCTCATAAATGTACCACAACAAGTTTGAATTCAATGACTAATCAATTTATGTCTTTCCCCATAAAAATAGCTCCTAGATTCTCTCTACTGAGTATCAGACTATAAGAGATCTTAAATGAATGAATGAGAAGAAATAAACAAATTTGATGAGGGAATCTCTAAACCCAGAAATTTTTTATAAAGTCTTTATAATCCTGTTTAATATCCATCTTTTCACAGTGGCTTTGCAAGACCTGTCAGTGAAATGGTTCATCAAATATTTTAAATGTCACGATGGCATTCTTGAAGCAGAAAAGGTCAAAACACAGCTATACAATTGGCAGTAATTTCAAAGTATAACAATGTCTCAGCATGTCTGTTACTGTGTACTAGATAGTACATGGAGGTTTCAACCTTGGACATTTTTGTCTCCTAAGGTCATTCTGAAGTTCTCTGCCAATGGTAATGCCATTCACTGTTTGCAGAGGGCGGGCACGGCTTCCTACAAAGAAATAATTCAAATAATTTAATTGAAGGACTGAATGGATTTTTAAATTCATATTTGGCAAAAGAGTCTGAAATTGGAGCATTCTGGCTTTGTATGAGCTAAGCCTTTGACTGAGAAATAGTTTTGTTTTGAATGCGAAGAAAGCTTGGTTCCAGAGTCTGAACCATATTGGAGGACCAGAGTTTAGGCTTTACAAAAGGAACCATGGCCTAGCAAACAACATACTCTGTGACGAATGAGCAGTTCCTCATCCTCCAGGCAGAAAAACCAAAGCAATTTTCTGGGGCTGGGAGATAGAATTTAGAGTGAGGAAGAGAGGAGCCACAGAGTCATAGTGCCCACAAGGGGACTGCGTCCAGCTGCCTCAGGAAGCAGTCAGACCTGTAGTGGGGAGACAGGTGAATGGGGCTTGATTCAGTCATCAGAGCAGAAGGAGCCTGGGTCCCACTTCCCACGTGGAAGTCTGGGAGCACTCGCCTGCAGAGTGCCAAGCTACCATGCATAGCCTCAGTAGAGTAGAAATGGTACTGTGATGTGTTTCGTAGATGAGGAGAGCCTAAGTTGGTGCCGTGTTGGTTCCCTGTGACCTGGATGAGATCTGCGAGTTCCTGAGTCAGGTGTGACAGGAGCCCTTCATGCACAGACCACACAGGTGTGCAAAGAGCAGGTAGACACAGCCAGCTGGTCGAAGAAGACAGGAAAGAATGTGGAATGCTGATTTAAAGCTTCTTTCTTGGACTCTGAATAGTTCAAAGAACTGAAACTCTTCTCACAGAGATAAAGACATGAAGCATCAAGCAAACTCAAAAAGCAACTTGGTGCCCTGACGGGGGCGGCTCAGTGGATTGAGTGCTGGCCTGTGAACCAAATGTCGCCAGTTCAGTTCTCAGTCAGGGCACACGCCTGGGTTGCCCTCCAGGCCCCCAGATGGAGGCTTGTGAGAGGCAACCAATTGATGTATCTCTCACACACTGATGTTTTTCTCCCTCTCTTCCCTTCCCTCTAAAAATAAATAAATAAATTTTAAAAAGGCCACTTGGGCTTTAGGTGTGGAAGCTTTGGGCGTATTTGGAAAGGCTAGGTTCATTACTGGCTCAAGAGTCATGTGTCTGACACTTGAAAAAAGGCCAATAGTCAAAATGTCAGGTTTTGGAGTGAGGAAAGTTTCATTGATTGAGAAGTTACCATCTCATGTTGTATTATTCCAGTTACATTAGGTACCTAAGGAATCAAACTCATAGGAAAAAAGTAGAGTGGTGATAACAAGGGGATGATGGGAGAGGAAAAGGAGTTGTTTAATGGGTATAGTTTCAGTTTTGCAAGATGAAAAGGTTTGAGAGATCTATTTCATAACAACACGAATATACTTAATAATTCTGAATTATAAACTTAAGAATGTTTAAGATGGCAAGTTTTATGTTGTATCTTTTTACCCCAATAATACAGAAACGAATGGACCATAAAATAAATAATACTTCTGTGTTTACTCAAAAAAAAAAGAGAGAGAGAAAAGGTGCTGCCAGCTCAAGAAATGGGAGTAGGGGGTTTATAGCTTTTACAAATCTGTATGAAGAGAGCCCAGAATTCAGGCATCTTTTTTTTGTCAAGGGAAGGGAGGAGGAGCAGGGCAAGAGGTGTGTGACGCTTAGGGCCAGCAGGGATCCAAGGAAGAGTGAAAAATCTCTTTGTACTCCAGCCAGGTCATTGACCCCTGTTTATCTGATTGATCCTGAGTCTGGGCAAACCCGGGCCAAAAGCTCAAGCCTCAAGCAGAATTCCTCTGATTACATACCCACAGCAGGAGCTACTCACCTGAGGGCCATGGCGGAAATGCAGGCTAGAATTAAGATAGAGAGAGAAAGAAAGCATATCCCTCTGTTACAGACACTGGAGAAAGAGGCAAGGTTTTACCGAGAGGCCTGAAAGAGATCACTAGTGATGCAGAAGCTGAGCAGACTTCAGAGGTGCTTCAGAGGAAAGGGGGCCACTCTGGGCGGGGGAGAGCCTCAGCTCAGGCAGTGCCCGAAGCCCTTTCTCAGCCACAGGTCAAGGAGGACACTGCCTCTAGCAGAAAGAAGAGCAACTTCCTGTTGTTCTTAAAGAAAGACAGTGGACTGTCTTGTTGATGTGAAGTGAGAGTCACCACGTACAATCCTATGGGTGGGTGGTGGTGTTATACATACAGACTAAGATAAGAGTGGTGCCCTAGGTTGAACTCCTCTGCGCGACAGCCCCGGCCAGTGCCAGCCTGAAGCTTATCCTCCGCCCCCTACAGGGAGGCTCTGGCTGGAGCTTCATCAGAGGTGGGGTCAGCGGGAGAAGGAAGGGAAACCTAATTAAGGGATGGATGTGAGGATTTTGCTTAAGACGAAGGCCGCCTAGGTACACCTAGAGGGCTTTCCAAGAGAGATAGAAAACAGATTCTACATAGAGGGCTTCTTAGAAGTGGGAACATCTGGATGAGAGTAAATGTCTCTGGTGACTATGGATAATTCATTAGGGGAAGAAATGAATTTGGGGTGATACTTGGAAATTGTTAAGCAAGGTTTGTTTTCTTTCCAAAAAGGACACTTACTGCCCAATGACTTTTCACCCATTAGAATGGCATTCATTTCTTCAGGGAAAAGCCTATTTATCTAGAACAAAGAAGGCCAGCGAAGGGCTGGGAAGTAGTCTGTGTGAGGTGTGTGTGTGCACAGTTTGGGTCTAAACTCAGAGCAGGCAGTTGCCTGAAACCGTGACTATGAACTAGGTTTAAAGTTTGGGGTCCTAATGGCTCCGATGGAAACAAATGTAAGTTTCTTTTTTTGTCTATAAAAATAGGGACAACTTGTCATTTCTACAAATTCAACATTTCATCCCACCCCTTTAATGTAACTCAGATATTGGCTACTAAACAAGCCTGGGGTTTCGCTGTCCGCCACGCTAAAGAAAAACTCTAGAGGCAGAGGCTGGCGAGAAAGACAAACTTACCGAATGATCCGGAAGAACGGGGCACTCCCCATCTCAAAGCTCATTTCCTCTGCAAAACCCAGACAAAACCCGGCTGTCCTCACCAAGACCAAAACAAAGGCAGTTCCCAGAATTCCTGCTCCATTTAAAGTACTGTCCTTCCAAGCCCAAGGTAGCTAGTAACCAGTCATATCGGTAGTTTCAGCGGTTTCCAGCCTCTGTCCAGCCTCAGGCTTCCTCCTGGAGAGTATGTGTGGAGCCGGCACCACCACTGGCCATGCGGCCTCTAAGGCCACAAGGTCCGACGCTTCCTGGCTGGATAGCAGGTGAACACACAGGTGAACGCTCCATCTGGCCAGCAAGAAGGAGACTCTCCCTGCTAGAGGCCATGGGCCACGCGACTGCTGAGCTTGCCTAGCCCATAGAGAGGACAGGCCACTACTCTGACCAACTGCAAGTCCCGAGCAGCAAATGATGAACAAGAGAAAGATTTCGTTGTTCCCATGGGTTTATATTAGCTTTGGCTGTGGGGTGTACCAGGTGACCCATTAACTTTCTAAACTTTCACGTGCTTTGGGTAGGTCCACCTCCCAACCAATCCCTTCTCTCCCCAGGCTGAATTGACAGGCCTCTTTGGTAAGCACCTCACCTGCCACCGTTTTTACTTCTACCGCACAGGTGCCTGCCTTCCCTCTTGTCCCTCCCCCAGTCCAGTACCCAAAGCCCTCCGGTAGGAGGGCTTTTTCGTTATACAATTTTCTCGCTAGCCTTGGGTGTGAGAATCTCCTCCTGCTGCCATCTTACTCCGAGGGAGATTGTACTCGGTTACCTGGGCAACGTGGCCCCACCAGCTGCCGCACCTTGGCCCTGGGCAGTTTCTGATCTCCCCCGGAGGCGCCCCCCCCCATGCCCTCAGTCCTCTCCCAGTGGTTCAGACAACTTGTCCATCAGTATCATCTCTAATTTAAATCTTCCTGTCTTTTGGAAAAATAAATGAAGGGTGGCAGAATATGCCACCACCAAATGTACCACTTTCGGATGATGATTATTTTGAGCTAAAGGCAATGGTAAAGAAACAGATGTAAGAAAAGTCATGGGGATGCAAGGTACAGCGTGGAGACTGTAATTAATACTTTTTTGCATATGTGAAAGTTGCTAAGAGAGTGGATCTTGAAAGTTCTCATCACAAGAAAAAAACTTTGTAACCATGTATGGGATGGATATTAACTGAACTTATTGTGGCAGTCACTTTGCAATATACAGAAATATCAAATAATTATGTTGTACACCTGAAGTTAATGTTACGTCAATTATACCTCAATAAAAATATTTAAAAATTTACAGAGGTGTCCCACCTCCCCTCTCTACCAGGGAGGAAAGGAGCTAATCAGGGGAGAATTTAGGACCCGGTCAACCCAGAGACCGCACGGGAGGCTCTACATAACAAATGTCACCACCCAGCCTTGATCTTCCCTTGGTGTCCCACAATTTGGTGTCCCACAATTTGCCGCCCCTGGAGACTTAAGGTTCTTTCCCTTTGCCTTGTTACATCTCTAAAATGTATCATTCCTTTGCTAAGATAGTATATAAACTAAAGTGCTAACCAAACCTTGGTTCCCTCTGGGGTCTCCCATGTGTGACATGGGTGATCCACATGTTAATAAACTGTTCATTTTCTCTCATTAATCTGTCTTTTGTTAGAGGAGCCCCAGCTGACAACTTAGAAGGGTAGAGGATAATTATTTTCCTCCCCTAATTACCAATTCAGGATTCAAATGCCATTAATTCAAGTCAAACTCCATGTATAGGCCTTTCTAGATGTTCTTACCCTTTGACCTCAGGGCTATGCTCTGAGTGCGGGGTCAGGGTGGGGGGCAGGCAGCCAGCCTTGTGCTGTGGAGAGGAGTGCCTGGCCCGCCTACAGATCTGCTGACCTTGCACCTTGCTGGCCTAAGGTGACACCTTGTTCAGCTAAGGCCTCTCAGTCTCTGCTGTGTGCACCAGTAGCTGCCACCTGCTTGGATGCACTTGGCTCTTGCTACGGCCTCCCATCTGAGGAGTATGCTCGGTTCAACAGCACTCAGTCCTTCCCCAGGAACATCTTTACAGAAGTGGTGCGTCCTGTACATTAACACGTGCCCTTTGGATCTTGTCCAGGAATCACATCACCCCAGAAAACCCATGGAAAACTATAATCACTGACTGTTTTGGTGACTAAACATCACACCCTACCATTGCTACCTGTCTTCATGTATTGGTGTGAGGTATTCTTTAAGGTGGTGTCCTTCCAAATTTTCAGACCAAAAATAGTGCACAAGCTTCCCCTTCTCTAGGAATCTCAGGTTTGGGATTCTTTATCCCACCTATCCCCATTCATGGAGCTTGAGAATCCTGTCCTCCTCGGCCTTTTCTCCAAGCTTCTCCTTCCAAGCCAGGAAGGGTTTTGATTGCCTTTTTCTGTGACAGGAAATTGCCATGACCTCATGTCCTATACCCTATGGTTTATATTAAAAACTCTAAACTTAGCCTTCCGTGTTTTGGATCTAGAGATTTAAAGAGAATGTTTTAGAAGTTGAAACCAAAATAAAACAGAACAAAACCCTGTTCTATCTCAAATGGCTGGCCTCTGTAATCAATGTGCTGACCCTGGCTTCTTTGCCCCCCAGTCCTTTCCTGCCCTGTGTCCTGCTAACTCTCCGCTCTGTGGCGATGCCTGCAGGCCCCCGTGGCAGCTGGCCCTGGCTGGGTTAAGCCCCTGGGTAACACTCACAGGAGATGGGGCCAGGGTTGTGAAGGAAGAAGTCTGAGCATTTCTCTGTGTCTTGGTGGTAACCCTAGTAGGAGCCGCCTTAATCCACCGGGGATCCAGCTTCCTGAGGTTATAGTCGCCTTCCTCTGCCTCTCCTGTCTTTCTGACGTTCCTCTCGGGGTGACTTCATCACTCACTTCGGTTTCTCACCTCCTCCATCTCTTGTGAATTCAGTTACCTATGGTAATTTCCCTCTGTTTTAAGTTCTTAAAGGGGTTTCTGTTTTCCTGGTTAGACCCTAATTACACCCTTGACTTTCAAGACTCCTGCTTTTGAAAGGGTTTCAGGAATTAAATAATGATTGCATGTTCCTGCTGTTAAAATCCTAATCCTTCTTAAGATGAATGCGCTAAAAATTGGAGGGGAAGTCACGGTCAAAGAAATATAAAAATAAAATACATTAATATATTTCAAAATATATTACCAACTCATCCACAGTTATTGCATTCATTGTGTTGTTACTTCAACAGACATTTTTGCTGCTCTTGTTTATGAGGTCTCTCTGGAAAAAAGTCCAGTCATTGTTAATATAATGAGAACGGTTTGCGTGACATCAGTGTGACCTGGCAGCCAAGGAGAGTGGACTGGAGTTCACATGCATGACCAATGATGACTTCACTGTACCAGACAGTGGGGCAGTAAATGCTGTTGAGTGAGCATGTGCACTGTGCCGCCATTGCATTCAAAATGACTGAGCGAGTAGAGCATCCAGTCTGTATTAAATGTTACATTAAGCTTGAACATTCCTGCACGGAAGATATTCAGATGATCCAGAGGACCACAACTATGAGCAACTGGTGATTGGCAGCTTCACCATGATGATGCACCCACTCATGCACCATGTCTCTGTATATACAGAGTTTTTTTGCAAAACATCAAATCAACGCCCCCCCCCCGTGACTCAGCCCCCATAAAGCCTAGACTTGGTGCCCTGTGACTTCTGAATTTTCCTAAAACTAAAATCACCTTTGAAAGGGAGGAGATTTCAGACCATTGATGAGATTCAGGAAAATACGATGGGGTAGCTGACTGCAATTGGGAGAACTGCATGAGGTCCCAAGGTTGCCTACTTTGAAGGGGACTGAGGTGCCCTTGATCTATGTACAATGTTTCTTGTACCTTGTATCTTCTTTAGTAAATGTCTCTATTTTTCATAATACATGGCTGGATACTTTCTGGATAGACTTGTACTTATGGGCAAAATTCTCAGCTGTTTTAATAATCGTGGATCTTTGTTGGGTCTTACACTATGTGTCTTACCTTTTACTTATAGCAGATTGGACTCCATGCAACAGCAAGCCACACAACTTAATGAAGTAATGACATATAAGTTTGTTCAGTTGTAACAAAATTACTTTTTCACACTGACTGAAATATGCATGCAGGAAGGAGTGTTAGAACATCAGTGTGTAATGCTGGGTAAGAACTAGTCCAACAGAAGTACTAAAACCTGTACATCCAAACAGGCAGACACAGACATCAGCCAAATCAAATGTCTGCGGGGCTAGACCAGGGCCGTGAATGAGAACATAGATCCCAGGGATTACGAAGGGGAGCGGTAGCGTTGTTGAAACAGGGGGTGGGTGGGTCCGTGTGCTACTGGACAGGGAAGAGGTCTCCTCCCAGCTCCAGGGGACTATGCTGTGTGGGAACGAGGACCTCTTGTTATGGAATTTCATAGTATCTGAAGAGAAGTCAGAAATCTAGATTGCACATGAAAATATCATGATTTGGACAGTAATATCAACTAACTCAAAAAACTTGAAAATGTTGTATAAACTTAACAGACCTGTCTTGTGCTAAGTAGGATTCCCATTTGCACTCTGTGTCCTTATTAGACGTTATACTTTGGACTAATATATGTATGTGTTCATATAATGCTGCCTCAGCTCGATTATTTTGAATATTCTCATTTGTATGAAATATACATTCTTTCATGGTAGGCCAAATTTTTTAAAAGAGTCAAATAATAATAACATGAATACCTTTTATAAACAAAGATAAAGTGGGGAGAATTATTATTTTTTAATTTCTTATTTTCACTACTCACCTCCCAGATTTATTTTTCACATCTTGGTGTTTTAAAAATATCTCTAGCATTCTCACTGCTACCATCCTAGTTCAAGTAATGATTCCCTCTAGTAAACCATTCCAAAAATGTTCCGCTACACTGGGCTCCCAGACTATTTCACATGCATCTTACTATGGGGCAGTCGATGTGTACCAAGCACACTTCTAGGTATGCAAAAATAAACTGGGGGAAAAATCTCTGTGTTGGGAACAGCTCTTCCTGGTTTCAGGACTCGTAACTGTCCCCCATGAATAAGTCTGAGTGTGCGACCTCCAGAATGTGAGCCACAAGGAGACAAAGCTTGTCTCTGCGTCACCCTCTGCCTCCAATGCTTGGTTGATTAGTCTCTGATAGGTATGACTCCTCAGAGGAGGGGCAACCTAAGCCAGACACGATCACTTAGGAGGCTATCATGGAAGGACTCAGGGGGCTGCAACAAAGAGGGAGTGATGGACCCTCACCCCCCAGCTATTTTGACATAGCCTGAGCCTCATGTCCTCTGGGAGAAGTGCTTCCTGGCTCTAATCCACTTAAGCTTGAAAACTTGTGATGGGGGAGGTGGTGTAGCCCCTTGCCTGGCTAGAGCTGGATCTGGGTGATCAGGCATAAGAAAGAATATATAAAATTCTGTGAAACCTGCTTTGTTTAGAATGCTCTCATTTAAATGATAAGGGTCCAAGTGGAAAAGTTTGTTCCTCAAAGTTTTATGGTTCTTTAGCTATCTGACCCTGACTGAGAATAAGCCCTCATAGTTCTTTGAATACTATCTATTGTTTGATCCTTACCTGTATTCTTGTGCAAATGAACCCAATAAAAGCCCCTTGAGGAAGGGGCTCTTGGCCTTTCTCCTCTGAGAGATTGGCCACCTCTCCTCCCCAAGCAGATCATGTCTTGATAGTTTCACTTTCATCCATGGTAGACAGGGGTACTTTGCAGGCAAAGTGGCCCCCGCAACCCTGCCCTCAAGAGATTCACATTCTAGATATTCTAGAAGATACCAGGGCTATGACCATGGGGAGGAGGAGTCCCAACTCTGGCTGAAGGGAGGGATGTGGAGGAGCAGAGGCTGGTGCCTTGATTGGAGCCTCTAATGAACCAGGGCTCCTCCCCCAACACTCCCATCGCTGGTTTAATAGTCACGGTCTCTCCATCGCTACATTTAAAGCAGTATAGTCCCAACTACACATCGTCTTATCTCTGCTAAGAGAACTGTACTGTTTGGTATTCCCTGAACACGTTGTCATGCCTTTCTGCTTCTGTTTTCTTTATGCAGGACTGTCACCCCTGCCTGTTGAAATGCTACTTGAACTTCAAAACTCAAGTACTGCACTACCTCATCCCAAAATCTCCTAATTTTTTGGAGTTATTCTTTCTTTTTAGTTTCCATAGAACTTCTTGTCTATATTTTGACATTTATATTCTGCTTTGCAACATAGACTCTTGAGCTTCTGTCTTACCCCCACTAGCCTGCAGGAGCACTTAGGGCATCACGAACATTAAGCTTTGCACAAAGCAGGTGCTGGAGGTTTGGCTCACTCTTGTTGGTGAGAAGATGAGTTCTCCATCTAGTGGTAAAACTGAAAAATTGCATACAACTTTTGCTTTAACACAATTTCCCCCAAATGGCTCATTAATACTATGGATTGCTCCAACTTTAATCCAGATTGAGGAACGTTCTGTGTTACTTCTCAAGAAAATACAAATCTTTCTTATGGTATTTTTTCAGTTTTAAATTATTTAAATTTTCAATTACAGTTGACATACAATGTTCTATTAGTTTCAGGGATACACCTCAGTGATTATACATTTTATAACTTACTAAGTGATCATCCTGATAAATCTAGTACCGACTTGACACCATATTTCCTATGCCGTATTTACACTCCCATGACTATGCCGTAACTACCCACTTGTGCTTCTCAATCCCTTCACCTTCTCACCCATCCCCTCAACTCTACCCCCATCTGGTAACTGGTAAGTATCAAAATGTTCTGTTTTGGCTCTGCTTGTGTGCTTATTTTGTTTTTTAGATTCTATGGTTGGTACATATGCATTTATTACCATTTTATTGTTCATATTTTAGACTCTTCTTCTCCTCCCCCTCCTCCTCCTCCTTCTCCTTCTTGACCCTTTAACATTTCATGTAATCCTGAGTGATGGGCTGAGAGGAGTATCTTTTGTTCATCATAATAAATCCCTTTTGACCTGAGTTCATGTTAACATGATGACTGGTGCCCCAACAGCCCTTAAATAGCTTTGAGATAGGGGCTGGTCACCAAAGAAACCAGCAATGTGATTAGAGGGTTGGAACTTTAAACTCTACCCCACAACCTCCATCCCAGAAGGACAGAGGGGCCAGAGACTGAAATAATCACCAACGGCCAATGATCTAATGAATCATGCCTACGTAAGGGAACCTTCACAAAATGACCACATTATGGGCTCAGAGGGCTTCTAGATTGGTGAACACAGCTATGCACCAGGAGGGTTCACACCCCACCTGCATGGTACAGATGCTCTTGTGGTCAGGATTCTTCTAAACCCGCCTGATGAACCCCATCCCTTGGCTACTCCTCGGTGTTCTTTATAAGAAATCAGTCGTGGTAAGCAAAGTGTTTCACTGAACTCTGTGAGCCTGTATAGCAAATTCTCAAAGCTGAGGAGGGTGTGGTGGGAACTTCCGATTTGCAGCCAAGTTGGACGGAAGTGGGTGTAGCCTGGGAACCCACCATGTGTGACTGACATCTGAAGGTGGAGGAAGTATTGTGGAGTTGAACCCTTAACCTGTGAAGTCTGTGCTAACTCTGAGTAAATAGTGTCAGAATTGAATTAAACTGTGGGGCCCAGTGGTGTCTACAGAGGCCTGGAGAGCTGCTTAAAGTGGAAAACCCACACACTTGGTGTGCGAAGTGCTGTGAGTAAGGAACAGTTATCCTCCAGCCAGGCGTCTTTCAGCTCTCCATCTGAGCAGCCCGACCCCTTTCCATGGGGCTTGGAGCTCCAAAGGGGCAACAGTGGAAGCTGCACAGTCTTGAAAGACCTGGCAGAGTCACCTGTGCTGCGTTCTATTGGCCAAACAGGTCACAAAGCCAGGCCAGATTCAAGGGGAGGGGAAGTAGACTCACGTCTCTAGATGAGCAACAGGAAAGATGTTGTGGCCATCTTTAATCCACCACGGTCTATCTCTGTGCATAAGTTATTTGCATTTCTCCCACATGCAAAATATTCCTCTCCTCTCAAGACCTCCCAAAGTCTCATCCAATATGGCAGCAACTCAGTGTACAGCATAGCAGCACCTGGATCAGGTCTGGGTGTGAGTGAGGTTGCCTGGGTGCAGCACTTCTCCGTCTGGAAACTTTGTGATCTAAAAATTCATTATCTACCACCATGGCTACTCCCCCCGCCTGAACCCTACAAATGAGAAAGAGAGAGGGATAACAGCAATAGGCACTGAAGACACGGGGCAGGCACAGGTCCTTAACAATTCTGAAACCCAGCCACCCACACATGGCGCCGGCTCCCCTGGTCCAGAAGCAGGGACTGTTCGTCATCAGGGTGTGTTTCTGCTTTCTGGAAATGGTTCCTTCGTTCGGCTCTTGCATGTATCCTTAGACACCTTTCTCTTTTTCCATGAAAAATAGTTTATATTTGCAGCTGAGTAATTTCTCAGTCTGCGTCTTGCTTACAGGAAGTTGAGGGAAGTTGAAGGAGCTCTCTTTTCATTTTGAACTGTCTTGGTTCCTTTGTCTAAGTGTGCACTATTCCTTTAAAAATGTTGTGGGTTTGCCCTGGCCAGTGTGGCTCAGACGGTTGGAGCATCACCCCATAAACTGAAAGGCTGCCAGTTCCATCCCCAGTCAGGATGCACACTGGAGGCAGCAGATGTTTCTCTCTCACATCGATGTTTCTCTCTCTCTCTCTCCCTCTCTGTCTCTCTCTCTCAGTAATGACAAAAAAATATCCTCAGGTGAGGATTTAAAAAAGTAAATGTTGACCCTGGCTGGTGTAGTTCAGTGGATTGAGTGCGGGCCTGCAAACCACACGATCGCGGTTCGATTCCCAGTCAGGGCACATGCCTGGGTTGCAGGCCAGTTCCCAGCAGGGGACCCATGAGAGGCAACCATACATTGATATTTCTCTCCCTCTCCCCTTCCTTTCCCCTCTAAAGATAAATAAATAAAATCTTTAAAAAAACAGTTGTACGCCCTGGCTGGTATAGCTCAGTGGATTGAGCACGGGCCTGTGAACCAGAGGATCACGGTTCGATTCCCAGTCAGGGCACATGCCTGGGTTGCAGGTGGGTTCCCTGCAGGCCAACTCCCAGCAGGGGACGCACGAAACCAACCATACATTGATGTTTCTCTCCCTCTCCTTCCCCTCTAAAGATAAATAAATAAATAAAATATTTAAAAAAAACCAGTTGTACTATAGTTATAAAAAATAAAAGTAAATGTTGTAGGTTTTTTGTATACTAAGTTACAATTTACTTCATTAGACAAAAGTCATCCACACATCTCTGGGGGAGAGAGAGGCCCTCTTTTCTTTCAGTTGTAAAGTTTTAAAACAGGTCTTACAGTAACAAACTCAACTTGGTTTTGATTAAGGTCACATTTCACTGGTAGTATCCTTAGGCCATTTCTGACCTTGACAATCCTTGAGGGAAGGGGGGTCTGGAAAAGAGGGTTTTATTTCCCATCCCAGCAACCCTGAGGTGACAAAACTGAGCTCCTTCTTTATTTCATATTTCCTTCCCATATTTTACGCCAGGTGAATTTAAAAAAGGAAAAGCAGATTACCCCCTTCAGCGCTCTACTTGGAAGTTCCCTTTGGCCAGATCCGTAAGTTCATGAAGTACGTTTTCTATCTTCTGTGTTACTACAGTCATCAGCGTCACTAATTGTTCCACTACTTCAAACACAGATGAACATCTTCCCAGCCTCCAATCACAGTTTCCTCACTGCCTGACCACGCTCCCACCTTCCCCCAGGGTTCAGTCTCAAAACCACCTCCTATTACCGCACCACGCCACTTCCAGGTGCTTTCTATTTCAGTTACCTGTTGCTATGTAATAAACCATCCCAAAACGGAGAGGCTAAAAACAATGACTTATAATTTCTCACGATTTTGTGGGCTGACTGCAGTAATGTGGCTACATCCATCTGGGAGCTCACTGGGGCTGACCTGGCCAAGAGGCCCTCAACCTCCGCAACGTGCCTCCAGGTGGCCTCTCATCATAGTGGTCTAGCCTAAGTCAGCTTTCAGCCTGGTGGCCAGCTCCAGAGATAGCGCTAAAGAGGACAGACACTAAAATGCAAGCCTCCTTCCATCATGCTTGCTAAGGTCCCTTTGGCCAATTAAATCACATGATAAAGTCCAGAGTCAGTGTTGGGGGCGGGGTCATCAGGGGCGTGAACACGGGGAGGCGTTATTTATTGGGAGCCATGTTGACCCACTTTGTCTGACTGTTCTCTCTCTTGTTCGCTGTGCTGAACTTATACCACGTTCCCTGACATAGCAATCTCTTCCTTGCCTCAGTCTGTGCCTTTTATTTGGATTACTTTATCTCTAGTCTTCAAACAGCTGTTTCTTTTATTTTCCTCCAATATCAGCTGAAATGTCACCCCTCCATTACTATCTATTACATTACCATGTTCCTTTCTTGCAATCTGAAATGATCTTGTTTATGAATTTTCTAGCTTGTTTAATGTCTTCTTCCTCCTACCAAAATAGAAGATAAGGGGGCCTTTTCTACTTCTTTGTTCAAAGCAGTATTTCTAGCACTCCAAATAGACCAAATGCATAGTAAGTACTTAATAAATTTTTCTGAAAGAAGGATGAATGAACACATGGGTGGACACATGAAATACCTAAATCTTAGTGTAAAGAAACTTGTTAATACATGTGTTTACTTTTACAAAAACTACTAAGCAACTATTGACTACTAAAAACCAGAAGTGATCTATGACATTCTTTTCTGAGAACTGGAATATTTAAAATAAATGATATATTTTAGATTTGCTTGCAAATAATCTGGAGAACACAGGGAAATGGGTTGGGGCACAGCCACTATGAGACTGTAAATTGATACTTATTTAAGCTGAGTTAAGTGTATAGGAAGTTTCATAATACTATTCTCCTAACTTATATATTTATTTGAAATTTCCATAATAAAAAGTTTTAAAGTTACATGTTGATTAATAAGAGATTAAAGAGCATTAGAAAGACTGTGAAGCCCTGACTTGTGTGGCTCAGTGAATTGAGTGCCAGCCAGCAAACCGGAGGGTCTCTGGTTCCACTCCCAGTCAGGGCACAGGCTTTGGTCTTGGGCCAGGTCCCCAGTAGGGGGTGCACATGAGGCAGCCATACATTAACATGTCTCTCCCTCTCTTTCTCCCTCCCTTCCCCTCTCTCTTAGAATAAATAATTAAAATTTTTACAAAAAGAAAAATTGTGAAAAATTTTCATAACTATGAACTAGTATTTCCATTTTCTTACTTTTTTAGAAAAAGATTTCTACCCATATATGATGAAAGGAAAGCATTTTTAAACATTATCTAGAAATGTCATTGGCTAGATGACTTGAGGTTTACTTAGATGTTGCATTTAACCTGTAATGGGCCTCAGTTGAAGGTATTCCTGGAACTTTGCATGCAGAACAGATTTCTGCAAAGCAAATCATTCCTGCACTGATTTCCATTCAGTTTGAAAGCATGCTCTCATACCTCCTGTTGATATCTCTGTCTGCCAATGATAGCTCAAGGCAGGAGATGGGAAGTGCAGGAGCCCATGTAAGCACTGGCATTTTGCCTTGAACTGGAGCTCAAGGCAGGTATCTGATGCAACAACTTTTTGTGTTTTCTGCCTGGATCCAAAAGCCAGGGAGAGCAGGAGTTTGCTCCACCAGATGCCATCCTCATCCTGACAGCCGCTTTGCCTGGCTCTGGTATAGGTCTGGGGAGTTGCTCATCTCTTGGCGGAATTCAATTAATAAGAGACTTTTAATTATTACGTATCTTCCATATCAGAGTTAGTTTGGGGGAATAGGAAAAATATATGGCTTTGTCCCTAGTATCAAGCAGCCTAAAGAGTTACAGGGTTCAGGAACAAGTCCAGCTTTAATGCATTATCTGACATTTTCCACCCAGAACTAGAAGAAAACCATTACAAAGCTGAAGGCTGCCATATCCTGGGCATTCATTTACGAAATCAGCACCATGGAGCCCAAATCATCCAGAGACAAAGCCTACCCGTGAAGTGAGCTGGGAACTGATGATGTAGTTGTGTGGGCAGAGGCCCAGGTGGCCGGTTTCCAGGCAGCGCAGAACGTTGCTCCTTCACTCCGAAAGACCCCAGATATACATAACCAGGCACATCTATTCAGGAGGACAATTTTGCTTGGGCACCTCTGTTTCTGGACTAGAGAAAAGGAACCAAATGTGAATTTGTTTTATTTTATTGTATTATTATTATTATTATTTTCTGAATTTGTTTTCATGCAAGTCTCTTCACTGGGATTTGTCCTCCCCCACAGGTCCCACCCACACTTTGTGTAATGCTGTCTGGTTACAAAGGTGGTTGGGGGAAGGCCAAGAGGCAGAAATGGAGGTGTGATGGGAAGAAGCCTGCAGTAAACGAGGCACGTCAGTTTAGGGTGCAGGCAGCGACAAGTCATAGTAAACGGTAAGCACGGGTTGCTTCACCTAATCTCCCCTCCCAGGAAGCCGCACCTTCTTGGGGAGGCCCTGGATTTGTAGTGGAAAGAGCACTGGGCACTAGTCTTGACTTACTTGCTTTCCTTCCAAACCCTGTTTTTCTGTCTGAATAAGGAGGGAGGGTGATCTAGCTTCTGCAAGATATCACTTCTACAGATCCAGGAATCAGTAGGTAAGTGATGAGATAAAAAAGTGTATACTGGGCCTGGCTGGCGTAGCTCACTGGATTGAGCACGGGCCTGCGAACCACACGATCGCGGTTCGATTCCCAGTCAGGGCACATGCCTGCGTTGCAGGCCAGTTCCCAGCAGGGGACTCACGAGAGGCAACCATACATTGATACTTCACTCCTTCTCTCCTTCCCTTCACTTCTAAAGATTAATAAATNGTGTATATTGGGCCTGGCTGGCGTAGCTCAGTGGATTGAGCGCGGGCCTGCGAACCACACGATCTCGGTTTGATTCCCAGTCAGGGCACATGCCTGGGTTGCGGGCCAGTTCCCAGCAGGGGACTCACGAGAGGCAACCATACATTGATACTTCACTCCTTCTCTCCTTCCCTTCACTTCTAAAGATTAATAAATAAAACTTTAAAAAAAGTGTATGCAAACCTGGGGGGGGGTTGTAGTGGGGGCCCTGAGAGGGTTGGGGGTTGGGGGAGTGTGGCAGATCTTCAAGAGGAGGCGGAATTAGTCCTCATTAGGACATTATGTTCAAAGCCTCAGACCGACCTCGGCTTTTTGGAGTAAGTTAAATGAAGGTATCACCACAGTGCTCACTAAGTGTTAGTCTGCTGCTCTCTCCCTTTCTACAGGTGAAGCCCACCTTCCCTATGTAGGACAACCTCACCCAGACAAGAAAGAGCAGGACTTCCGATTTGCAAACACACACAAATGCCTACCTCAAGACTTCCTTAAAAAATATATATATTTTTTACATTATGCTATGCTATACTGTGCAATTTATGCTATGCTAATATATATATAATCTTAGTCTTGCTCAAGTTGTTCACTTTCTCCATTTCTATGCATAATTATATATTATATTTATATACACTATACATATATTAGCATAACATAATTTTGCAAAGACCACAGTAGACTCCAGTCACCAAATTAAAAATAAAAATTTAAAAAATATTTGTATTGGAATTTGGGTAGATCTGAGAATGTTCCTATTTATAGCCTCACACAATAAAGTAGTAGCTGAATCAAAGATTTGTTTAATGCAAATATTTGGCATCCTGCCAGAAACACCATAAGGCTATTGTCAAATCAGTTAAATTTCTTTTACAAGCAGTAAGGGAGACCATCTGCTGTAGTTGGCAAAGAAATTAACATATTTCAAAATGCAAACACATCTCAGTCTTTCCTACAGATCTCAATATCTTTAACTAGGCAAGAGATATTAGATAATAAATATTCTATTTATTTGCTGTTATGAAGGATGACAATTTCTTAGCTTAATACTTTGTGCCTTCTTCATAGATACGTGGAACAGATTGATAGATCTCAGAGGGTAGGTGGGTGGGGGAGACTGGAAGAGATCAGCCAAAGAGCATATATGCAAAACCCACGGACACAGACAGCAATGTGGTGAAGGCCGGGGACTGGGGTAGGGGGATCAGAGCTTGTGGGGGGAAGGAGCAGAAATGGGGGGTGTCTGTAATAATGAAAAAATAAAATAAAATAAAATAAATCAATGACAAAAATACATTGTGCCTTCTTGAGAAACTCCGTTTGAAAGCATCAGTGGCAATTCGATTCAGTGAGGATAGTGCCGCTGCTACAGACAAGTCATTGATGCCTACGGCGGAAGGGGCAGGGCCTTTAAGGAGCATCCAGTTTAGTGAAGATCTGGATACATATGTGTCTGTCTCTACAAGGCAGGATACTAGCATAGAGGCCCCTTCAGGTAGTAGCAAAGGCTCCCCCTTAGATAGTAGGTGAGGTGGATTTTGAAGGAAAGTATGATTCATTAAAAAGAGAGAGAGAGAGAAAATAGAGATAGTGAACAACCTGGGCAAGACTAAAAGGCAGGCATTGGAGTGTGTGCCTTGTTCATGAAACAGTAAGTAGTCCTGTTTGTCTGGACGCATTTTGTACAATGAGGCTCAAAAAGTTGTGTGGGAACAATGGTAGATAGCTGTTATATTTGTTTGTTTGTTGCCTGGCTTTATACAACTTCCTTTGGAAACAGCTCCCTGATTTTTTTTATTTTTATTTATTTATTTTTAGAGGGGAAGAGGAGGAGAGAGGGAGAGAAATATCAATGTACGGTTGCCTCTCGTGAGTTCCCTGCTGGGAACTGGCCTGCAACCCAGGCATGTGCCCTGACTGGGAGTCGAACCGCGATACTCCGGTTCACAGGCCCGCGTTCAATCCACTGAGCTACACCAGCCAGGGCTCCCTGATTCTTTTTTTGGAGGGAAACCAACCCTGCCCTTTTTGCAGCTCATGCTACTTGAAGCTGTGCGGTACCATGAATACCACCCAAAGGAGCACGGAGTGTAAGTTACATATTTAAGGATCTTATTTAATAAAACGGGAGATCACAAAAAGCTTTTTACACACACAAAAAATGTTCAAACATATACAGAAGTTAAAAAAGTCTATATAAGCCCCATACCCACTAAACAATCACCAAGATTTTACCCTTCTTCCGCTGCCTCTCACCAAAGCACTTCGGAGCGACTCCGGGACACCGTGTGTTTTCACTTCTGCACGTTTTAGTGCGCACCACTAAAAGAACGGACGTTTCCTTACAAACAAATTGCCACCATCACTCCTCAAGATTCCTTGTGGTTCGCTAATAGCCCACATTCAAATTCCCCCGATTGTCTCAAAAATACCTTTGTCTGCTGATTTGTTGGAATCAGGTTCTAAACAAGGTCCACCTGTGGGGTGTGGGTTTTC
This sequence comes from Sturnira hondurensis, assembly GCF_014824575.4. Lineage (NCBI taxonomy): Eukaryota > Metazoa > Chordata > Mammalia > Chiroptera > Phyllostomidae > Sturnira > Sturnira hondurensis. Next base: position 10,220,737 of record NW_028080827.1, read on the forward strand.
TATTAGGGCCTTAAGTCTTTTTCAACCGGGAGCAGCTCTCCTCACGGCACTTTGTTTCCTTCTGCCATTGACTTGCCGAGAAAACCACGTCCGCTGTTCTCGAGAATGTCCCTGACTCCAGGCTGGCCTGGTGGCATCCCTGTGGTGTCATTCAACGTGTTTCTCTACCTCCTGTATCTCTTGTAAGTGGAAGTTACCCAATGTCTGCTTGTTGCACATTTAGTGGTAGTGATGCTGAGACTGATCAGTGGGCGGAGGTGGCAATGGCCGGATTCTTCCACTGTAAAATTGCGTAGCCATCTGCTACATATCAAGTTCAACCACTGATGGTCTTGGCCTGAATTCTTCAGTAAGGATTGTAAAGTATTGATTTTGTAATTTTGTCTCGCTTTCCATACTTATTACCTGGAATTTTTCACTAAAGAAAAATTTTCTCTGACAAGTATGACTATTATCCTAAATACAGCTGATATAGCAAAATGCAAATTTTCTTATAATTGTCATTCTTCAACATACTACTTTAAAAATCTTTTAAAACTAAAAAATGTAAGAAAGGTATTGAAAACCACATGAAATAAACACCTTAGTAAATCATTGTAAGCAAATGCCTTTGTAACCATCACCTAGGTGAAGAATCAGAACTTGGGCAGCCAAGTTCATGGTGGTTTTTATGGTGACCATTTCCTTGCTTTTCTTTGTATTTATTTAATCACCCAGTGTGCATCTCTAAACATTATACTCTGGTTTCTTTATTTATATTTTTTAAATTTAATGTGAACATTATTATGACTTTTTTTAAAAGTCTTTTTATTCTACAGGTTCCTGTCCATTGCTTCCCCCATTTCAATGTGTTTGTTAAGGAACCTGAGTGTTTGATCTACAGAGATTCTCAAACTCTGGATTTTACTGGTTGTGTCCCCGTGACACTCTGTTTCGTAATCTATGTACTTTGTGTAAATTGGGAATCGGATCTAGAGACTCACTTATTTTCAGTATAGTGTTTGGAGGCCAGTGTACTTCATTCCAACTTGTGTTCTGTTGTTATGAGACACATGTCTGTCTGCCTGTTTATGATGTGGGTAGCTATCGATGTCTACCCTCTGTATCAATTCAATTCACTAGGGGCAGAAAAATGATGATATCCCAATCTTATTAATCCTTTATTATTTTAGCTTGATCTCCTCTCTATAGAACAGCCCCCATATGTCATTTGGTTATCCAGGGCACAGCTCACATAGGAAAGTCAGGAACCAGAAAACCACAGAATTAGAATACCACGCAGTTACAATTTGCATTGTCTTGCACTATACACACCACAGTCTCCGCAAAATCACCCACCAATACTATTGAAAAGTTTAAAAATTGCAGAAAAAGCAAACTAAATCAAATATAAAATAAAACATTTAAAAATTGTTTGCATATACCCTTTCATTTCCTTTAGTTGTATTTCATCTATGTTTTCGGAACATATATCCAATACATAGTATACGCTTTCCTCTTTGACTCTCACGTGGTCTTGGTTTTACAAGTAAGCAGGGATTTAATGCTCACCACCAGTCTTTGGGTCGACTTCTCTCCAGTCATTTGGGCATCTGGTTTGTTCTCTGGCAGGTCCTTTAGGACCTGTGCAAGGAAACAGTATCAAATGACTGTCCTCACAATGCTTCCAAAGAGAATGCTATCTAACTTAGATTTTTTTGCCAACCTGATAGGTGAGAAGGGGTAACTTGGTATAGATTTAATTTGTATTTCTCTTGTTATGATTAAGATTGAACGTTGTAAATTTTTAAGGATCATTTCTTTATCTGTGAACTGGCTGCTCATATCCCTTGTCCACTTTTGTTTATTGCCTATCTCCTTTCTCCCATTTTATGACCCCTCTGTACATGGTATGGGTTACAAATATCTTTTCCTACTTTGTCATTTGTTCTTGGACTTAGAGGGATTTTGACATCTGACTCTATAGTATGTTTAATAATTTATATGGTTAGACACTCAAACTGTTTTTTGCCCCAGGTTTTTTGGGGGGGCTATAAGTGTCTATATTGTCATTTTAAATGTATATGCAACTTCTGTGGCTCCAGAAAAAGATCACTGACAGTTTTGTTGATGTTAAATTTATCCATCAACTGAAGGAGAGTTGCTGTGTTTGACATTGGCTCTTTCCAACCAAGAACATCATTTCTCATTCCATTTGCTCTGGTCTTCCTTGTGAATTTCTGTAAAACTGTCTTAAAAGTTTTCCTTCTGCAAGTTTCACATGGTTCTTATTAAGCGTATGCCTGGATATTTTACCTTTTTGTTGTTGTTGTGGCTAGCATTAAAAGGGTCTCCTCTTGCATTGTGTCTCCTAGCTGGTTATTGTTTATAAATTGACTTCTGAATATCAAAGGCTTTTGAATTAAGGATTTCTATGGTGCCACTATAGAAATGATCAGAGAAATGAAAGATAATTGAGTATTTCAAGTGAGAATGAACATATGAAGGCAGGATAAGGAGGGAAAGGAAGACAGAAATATGCACCTCAAAGGTATATGACTTGGCAACTAATTTCATGTTGAGAAGAGGCGGAAGGGAAGGGTACATGGGCGACTGTAATGAAGGAATGTTTAAATGGCCAGGGAGAGAATGAATAAAAAGAGAAAAGCCACTGGTAAAAGATCAAAGGATTTCTATATTTAAATAACAGGTATAGGGTGCTAATTCCTAAAAGAGACCAAGAATCAGGGGTCTGAGGTAAAAAGTGAATCAAAATACAAAGTTGTAAAAACCAAAAGAACAGTGTTACTGGGTTTACCAATGATAAAATCCCCAGTAATTTTGAAACAGCCATTTCAAAACTGCTATCAGGGTGAGATAAGATTGTGAAAGATTAAGTAAAGATCCTATCAACTAGTGGTGGATTCGTGTAGGAAATGAAACTGTGTATTTCAAACATGTAAAGTCCAAATAAAAGAGGTCTCATGCTGTACATAATCTATTACAGTGGTTATCAGTTAGACAAACATGTTAAAATGACAATACCTTGGCCTAAATTAAATTTGATTAGTAGTTATTTTTGTTATGGTCACATACCCAAGTTCAAAGTTCAACCCTTTGCCTCAATACACATTCTTACTTTACCTCCTATCAGGTCCACGTGTGTGTGTGTGTGTGTGTGTTGGGGTGCAGGAGGGCTTCAAGTTTCTACTTAGGTTTAAGTGCTGAAAAGAATAGGAGCTTTTCCCACTCCTACGGAAATGTCCATCCTTTTCTGTAGGCATTTATAATCGTCATAATGGCGTATACTTAGGGTTTACAAAATATTGTCATAACGCATATAACATCGCAAGGTTCTGGGGAGTAACCAGGACATGGATCATTATTCTCAATAAAATGAAGAAAGGGGAAAAGAATGACGGAACCAGGTCTAGATCTCAGATGTTCTTGTCCCCTAGCCTCCAGGCATATGTTATGAATCAGAGCTAAATGCAGGAAATGCCTTTTCTAGGTACTTTAAGCAGAAAATTACTTCTGGCAGGGAATTAAGTGCTTGTACATACGTACATGGAAGAATGAGTTTTAGACTGTGCTTCTAGAAATGACTCCCAGAACAAGATGGTAGAGTTGACCATCAGAATTAGTTCATCCCTGGAATCACTGGAGATCAGGAAGCCAGACCAAGAACTTCCTGCTACTGTTGCAGCTGCCCTCACTGCCATTACACGACTCCATCTTGCCGTCCACGGGACTAGGGACTTGGCACTGGAACACGGACCCTTGACACCTCAGAATCTCAAGAACACACACACTCTATAACACCACTACTGAAACACTGTCACTGTGACCTTACTTGCAAGAAAGTCACCAAAAGGGGGTAGAAGGATAGCTTCTGCTTCATTTTCACCCTCCAAATCTTTTGAGAATGCATCTAATAGAGGGAAGGTAGCTCATATCCCCAACCCAGGCTGTGAGGAAGTCTAGAAAATGTGGTTTTGGGCTTCCCAGGCACTGTATGCCAGGAAGAGGCTGGGATGAAATTAAGCCGATCCACAATATTTGCTATAGCAATTTGTCTTCATCCAAGACGTTGGCAAAAATAACGAATGGTCTCAGCCACGTGGCCCACCCCTAGAGAAATGCTCTCCAGATGGAGGTCACTGCTCTCACTTTCCCCTGGTTGTAACAGGCAGAGCTGAGACTTAAGCCCTGGGTCTGACACCAATAACTAGAATGCCTGTATTGCCTTTCAATTTGATTCATTAATTCTCTTTAGCTGTTTAAGCAACTTCTAACCCATCTAATCTTATCTTTCCTTTTTGAGGAACAACTATGAAACAGTATTTAAATGCTGTGTTAAACTCAGGGCATTCTAAGTTCCTCTCCTGACTTACCAATTCCCATGAAAAGGAGATGCCACCCAATGAAGGGGAATCTACGATTGCTTAATGATCCTCAGGCTAATCTAATATTCCCCACAATTGTTTAAAATGTTCTGGAGGCTCTGTTGGCTAGAATTTGAATTTGTGGGCAGAGTTTGAGTGTAGCACTTGGTGGTCTCTCTTCTCTTCAGCTTCCTGTGCGTGGTAAGTTCAGGCTGAAAACATTTAGCAACCCCCTCCCCCACAGAGAACAGTCACCCAACTCACCACAGGGACTTTGCACTCAATAGTTCAGAAGCCCCAGGCAGATTATAAACTGTGTCAAAAGGTGTGGAGTCTGCCGTTTGTACAGATTGGATTCATCATAAATTTACCAAGTCAAGAATTTCAGGCCAAGCCCTGGCTGGTGTAGCTCAGTGGATTGAGCGCGGGCCTGCGAACCAGAGGATCGCGGTTCGATTCCCAGTCAGGGCACATACCTGGGTTGCAGGCAGGTTCCCTGCAGGCCAAATCCCAGCAGGGGATGCACAAAAGGCAACCATACATTGATGTTTCTCTCCCTCTCTCCTTCCCCTCTAAAGATAAATAAATAAATAAATAAATAAATAAAATCTTTAAAAAAAAAAAGAATTTCAGGCCAAGTGTTTCAGTCTTCACAAAAAATACGGTGGGGAAGCACTGCACCCTCATAAACAGCATATTGTTACCTGAATAAAAAGTACAAAAAGACATCCATACTGGGGAAAAGGTGTGATGAAGATACCTGGGTTAGAAAAAGCATATACCCCTCAAGTTCACGAGAACATCTTTCAGGGAATGCGAAACTGAAAGTGGTTAAACATTTGGTAAGAATCAAGTTCCTGAGGCTGCCACAAGGACCTCCAACAGAGGGGCGCACGGCTCGCATGGGCCACAGAGAGCACTGGGGCTTTAGTGCGGCGGCGGCAGCCGAGCTCTGTGGACCAGGAAGCAGTTAAGTTCTGATGGCAGACTGCTTCAGAGTAAAAAAATGAGTCATTTTTATTTAAAGATGGTGAGAAAGTGTTCTCATTCTAATATATTTTAAATGCTAACATTTTTTGAATGTGTCGAGTAATTGTAACTTAAACTAGAAATTAATTTCTCTCACTTAAAATACATCCAGAGGCAAGCAGTTGGGAAGTTTCTCTCTGTAATTAGGGCCTTAGGCTCATCGTATGCAGTTACTGCATCAACCTCAGTGTGTGGCTTTATTTCAAAGTTCAAGGGTCCCACTCATTAGGGTCCTACTCATCACATGCGCATTCCAGCCAGCAGGGGGAAGGACGGCAAGAACACTTCAAAGTTGTACAGACTTTCATGTTACCTTCTTTTGGTTGAGTACTTGGTTAAGTGGCCCCACTCAAGTACAAGGGAAGCTGGTAAATGGTCTTTCTTGCAGAAGGCTAGAAGGCTGCTGCCGGCCAACAGCAGGCTCTGTGGCAGCCACCTCATCGGGTCTTTGTCATTCTGTTCACCGTGCGCCTTCCTCAGTGTCTTGCAAACTTTCAAAATGGCAGTATCTTAAGTATCACCAAATGATTAAGAACTGTGCTTTGGGACCAACTTAATCCCAGCTCTTCCTTTTATTAGTTTTTACCTTTACCAATTTCTGAGCTAAAATTTTCTTACTTTAAAAGTAATATTCTTTCAGAATTATTAACTATGAGGAAATGAGAATACATGTAAAGCATTTAATAGTGTCTAGTGCAAAGAAATATTGTATATATAGTAATATCGTTCTCATGATATATTTTCTTTATAAAATTGTTTTCCCTTTTTTCAAAAGTACTTAGAAAGAAAACCTATTTTGAAAACTATAGGTCTCTCTCTTACTCTTCCCCCCCCTTCCTACCCTTATAAACAGATTATAGTTCCAGAGCTGGTCATATACATTCTTAAAAATTTTCAGGTTATATACTATTGATAAAAAAGCCCATCCATAAATTTGTAATTCTAATTACTAAAAATTCATTTATAACAATGCACATCAAAATCAACCTCTACTTTATAGATTTCACAAAAATCAAAATTTTACTCTTCTATTATGGTGACAGGTACTGAGCCCATTTGTGTTCATGGTAATACCCGATATTCCGACTCAACTCAGAGAGGGCAGTACAGCAGCTCCACTCATACCAGTAAACAGTCTACTCCTAAATGTAGTCTTTACTTGGAACCTTCTTTTGTACTTTTCTTAATTCCTCAGTGTGAATTCTTTTTAAAAAAATACTCAGCAGACTATACTATACCTCTAGTTGGTACTCCTTTTTTTAAAAAAAATAAATAAAGGTTTTAGCCCTGGCTGGTGTAGCTCAGTGGATTGAGCACGGGCCTGCAAAGCAGAGGATCGCGGTTCGATTCCCAGTCAGGGCACATGCCTGGGTTGCAGGCCAGTTCCCAGCAGGAGATGCAGTTCCTGTCAGGGGGCGCACGAGAGGCAACCATACATTGATATTTCTCTCCCTCTCTCCTTCCCTTCCCCTCTGAAGATAAATAAAATCTTAAAAAAAAATAAAGGTTTTATTTATTTTTTAGAGAGGGAAGGGAGAGAGGTAGAAAAACATAGGTGTGTGGTTACCTTTCACACACCCCCAAGTGGGGACCTGGTCTGCAACCCAGGCATGTGCCCTGACTGGGAGTTGAACCAGTGACCCTTTGGTTCACAGGTAGGGACTCAATCCACTGAGCCACAGTAGCCAGGGCCAGTTGGCACTTCTTAAGTAATATGTAGTTAGTTTACAAGACTGAGCATCTCTTAAAGGCAGGCACAAGATTTTAAATCTCTGGTATCTTCCTAGATTATGCAACTCATTTAAATGGATGACTTCCTGCTCTAGGAAGTGGCCCCTCCCTACAGCTATAAAGGTTGAATCAGGAACCCAAGCTAATAACTGGCTTTGGGAGGGGGCCTTGACCTTGTCTTGTCCTATAAGAAGAAATGTTTGTTGGAGGGAGGGTAAGGAGTACTTAAGAGGGTTTGGGATTTTTTTTTCCTGAGAAAAGGATGCAAGCTGTCCTTACCACTTTGGGATGTGTGAAGATGTATTTGGAGCTATGACAGCCATCTTGTGACCATGGGGCAGTGGACATAGAAGAGGAAAGTTAAAGATGATGGAACACAAACACAGTATCTGGTTGATAACAGGGAGCCATTAAATGAACCCTGCTATCTCCAAACTTAAGCTAGAAGCATGTGGTGTTCTCATGGTTTTAGCCAGTGTTAGGTTTTCCTTTACGTGCAACAAAAAGCATCTCAGGTACTATACTTCCCCTGGCCACACCACTCCCCCACCCGAGATTTTACTGGTTCATTATATCCATGGGTTCTTGCTTTGTCCATCACTCCTGATTATTTAAACTTTTCTTTTGCCTTCTGTCACTGATAATCCTAAAATACTTATTTTAAATTAACATAAAGGTATTTCATTACTTTTTTATCTTGAGTGATTGCTGTCATTCTTAGGACTGGTTTCATTTCCTTCAAGTACTTTAGAATTTTGGTTTGAGGCTCATCTTGTGTGGGAATCTTCCTGCTCTTCACCTCCTCCCTTCTAAATCTCTACTCGCACCTTCCCTTTTGTAACTACTTCTGCCACCTGTTCATGCTCAGGGCTACAGCTCTGTGGTGATAATAAAGCTATCACAGGCCTACACAGGTCTGTACAGACAGAGAAGTAGGCTGTTTGTGGCTCAGGCCCCAGCTACGATATATTATAGTCTCTACAATATAAGTTATTTGCTTCATCTCAGTTTCAAGAGTGAGAAGACTCCATTTCAAACCCTGGGTTCATTACCTTGCAGGGGCTGGCATTTCTGACCAGACCTACAACCCAGGTCCTGATTTACAAATTTAGTACACTTATCGCTTTGTATTTTTGGTTAACTTGCTTGAATACTGTTGTACTTTAAAAAGCTTGTCCATTTTTCTATTATCTTTATTTCAAACCTCCAAGAATATATACATTTAGGTACAACATAGGCTAACATTTTAAAGCAAACATTATATAAATGAGCAAAAGGATTTTCTGTGTGTGTGGGTAACAAGCAACTCTATGCCATGTGCCGTTAGTAAGTCCCAAGTGAACAGCAGGGCCCTGATGAGCAACACCTGTGTGTCCTTCCGGATTCCGAGCAGAGGGCACACCGTCAGCGCTGTTTTACCATTTCCCCTAATTTCATGAGCTCAACGAAAGAATGGCATCGTATCTGTTTCTAAAACAGTATGCTGCCTATTTAAAAACAGATCCCAGAAATCACCTTAAGAGCCAGTCAGTTTAATATAAAATGTTTTTAATTGATTTTGAAAACATTTAAAAAACAATTTTTGAGCACTTTCAATAAAAAAAGAGAACTGAAATGCTACCGCAATATTCAACTACTGTAGTTTTAGCAGGTACAACAGACAACAAAACATTGGGGAAATCTGACTTTTTGCACTAAATGAAAACATAAAACAGGGCTTGTTTTTGTCATTTATGGTGTAGTTAAGCACGTTATAGTACAAGACTATTATATGAACCTCAGATGCACTGCACAAAACACTTTCCTTCTTTTCAGTTCAAAAGTCAGTGCTTATTGCAATTATATGCAAAATTATTTACTTCATGAAGTCTTATCATGATAAACAGTATGCAAAATGTTTTAAACATCAAAACAATGAAAATAATCTCAGAAAAAGAACATAGTCAACAGTAACTAAGCAGAATTAGTAAACGTAAAAAATAACTTGTGAATAACTATGCTTGCCTGGTTAACACTGAACCAGTTTCAATACAGCCAAGAAAAAAAAAGTGGTTACAGGAATACCTAGTACTGTACAAGATAAGTCAGTAACACTCATGCACATTTTGTGATCATGTATTAACACGGTGAAGCAAACTAAACTTAATTCTTCCTGCTGTAATATTCTCATGTAAGAGAATAAGAAATAGAAATATCTCATTGAGATCAATGCACATTGCTACATAAGACAATTTTATCTGTCACTTTGATGACATTTTGTCTTTTCATAATGAAACACATTTAAAAAGTTTAATCTGTGGACTGTATTGGTTGCATTTATCCTAAGAGATGTGCCTACCACAGGTTCAACAAATTTAGTGCAATATATGAACCCCAGAAAGTTTGCTGGACGAATTCAACCAAATTTAAAGTGTTTGCTGCAATACTGTACAAGGGGTTAAAAATCCTCCGCTTTTTATATTGTTATCAAAAAAGATTTCCATTATTTTCATATTAGTAGGAAGTTAATAATGTAAACATGGGATTAGAATGGCCTCAAAATCTCCTTTTCAGAGTATCTCATATAGAAAGGCTCTCATCATTTGTTAGAAGAAATCACACAGTTTCCTTTGGGAATTGCGAACTTTGGTGTGCAGTAGTGCTGTGTCTCAATGTACAGTGAAGAAATAACTAGCCTAGGAAAAAATATCTAACAGATCATTGAATCAAGATAACAGCAAACACACACAAATGCCAATAACTAGGACATATCAATATATAAACCTCTGAGCCAAACCTAGCACCATTTATTTATCAAAATATATTAATACCCTACACCTTGCAAATTTAGTGAACAATGAAACCTTATTAAATCACACCCTTCATCACAACTGTTAAATATTCATTGATTGTAGTCTTCTGACTGGCTTACTAATTGAGATAAAGGAAAACTTAGCTGGGTTCAAGGTAGCACAGCACTGGTTTAATGCCAGCTTTAAAACTTCATGGTAATTTTTAAACCTATGTGAAAGTAATCTTGAAAACACTTAAATGGAGCTGTCAACTAGTGAGCAGACTTGTGTCAACATGAAATTCATAAATAATCATTCATAAAACAAAATGGGAGCCACTGAGAGAAACATTTTAAAACAAATCCTGAGTGCTTATTTTGCAATTGTGGTTATCACAATAAATAAATTAAGCATGTAATAAAATGCTCCTCTTCTTCAAGTAATATTGATATCCCCCTGTTTTATCAGAGATATAAAGATTTGTGGCTTCAGACCCTGGGTGGTGAAATGTTTTTTGTTTACTTTTTTATATTATCTCCCTCCTGCTTGTTTTTCAAAGAGGTCTCATGATCAAATTGTATTACTATATTCAGGAGGAGCGATGGAGTCGGTTACTAAGTTGAGGACTTAAGAATATTGTAATTAAAGACACTTCAAAATTAATCTTAAATAGAATCCTACCATATTATATGCATGCAGCAGCCATTGTGATGAAACAAACAAACAAAAAAGATTTTACTATCCTTCTAAAATCCCCTATCTCAATTACCAAATAACAAAACAAAATATTTTCCTATCATGCTTGTTTTTACTCTATTAAATTAAAATGTTTGGAGTTATTTACTTGTGTGTGTGTGTCTGTTGGCTCCACATTAAAATCAACATTTTAAAATAAGATTAATGCAAGGTCACAAATATAAATGGCTACTAGTTTTTCCTTTTAAAACTTATAGTGCAGCTTTTGTTTTCCTTAAGTTAATATTTAATTTCCCATTACTTTTTCTATTAAGCCCTTCACTGCAGGTGCAAATGGTACTGAAGTCCCAGAAAGTCCTACAGAGATTTTCCATTCTACAGTAGCTCTATGCTTCAAGCCTAAATACTTACAAGAACCTGAATATTATCCCTGTTTCAAGAACTTCTTGTCTACAATTCACCTTACCTATGATTTCTTACCTAAAAGATAATGCCAACAACAAAAAGCCTATGCCTAAAATCAATGGTTTCCTCTAAATTCTGTGTAGATCAACCAATGAATTAAAATGAACTTACACAAAATAAAGATCTAGCTTGTTCCTGTAAAAAGCTAGTCAGTCAACTGTTTACTAGCAAACAATGTGATTAAAACGGGGAACATTATACAATTTAAAACCTAATACTTGTTCTTCTACAGCCTACTGTCTTTTCAGAAACTTTTAAAGAACTGAGGCAAGTCTAACCATTTCCTAATGAAGAAGAAACCACTTCTGCAGCAAACTCTTTTAAAATGTCACAATTAATAGTAAGTGTTTCTGCTGCGGGAGGCACTTCCATTAAGACAAATACAATACATATGTCTTTAGATACAGTGTGCTACATATTATAAAACACAATTTAACCCAACATTTCAACAGTAGGATGGTCCTTGCTTTCTATCCATTCAAAACCTGATGAAGTCATAGAACTCATGGATTCACTGCAAATTTGTTGAAATAATGGATCATTCTTTAAGTCTTCCAGTGTAGCTTCATCATCTTGTCCCTGCTGACGACCTGGATCAAACAGTAGATTTGGATCTAACGTGTTCAAATCGTTGATGCTGCCTGAGAGCTCAGAAGACAACCTGATGTCGCTAGAGAAATCGGACGCAGCACTGGTGAGATCAGACGCTACCTGACCTACCAGGCGCTGGCTGGCTTGCAAGCCATCTCCACTCAACAGGTCTTTAACAGTGCTATGGAAATCTAGTTGTTGCTCTCCAATTTCTGGTTGTGCTTGATTATCTCCAGGAGAAAAGCTGATCTGATCGGTGCTATTACTTTTGGTGAGGTAAGATGGTGTTTGGAATTCATATACAGAAGTGCTGGAATCGATCATATTCTGAGGATTGGCACTAGGAAAAACAGTGGAAGTTTCCAAAATCTGAGTGAGATTCATCCGAGCTGTGTAATTGGAAGGCAGGTTGTTCATGCCCAAACCTCTCACTGCATCATCGTTTTCAGAATCCAGTTTACTCAACAAAACATTGGTTATTTTTTTACTGTTTGTTTGCTTCTGAAGAGCGTTTGGGAAGGCCGTCTGCATCATGACTGTCAATGGAACTGACTGACTTCTTTGAGCTATGTTGTTGGCACATGCGTCTGTGTGAACATTGGTGAAGACATGAACTTCTGGGGTTACTGGGCTCCCAAAGGGGGTCACATTAGATCGGGGGATATTAGATACTGGATAGAGGGTGCTTCCACTAAGATTACGTTGGCGATGAACAGCAGGGCTCACACTCCGGCATCTGAAATTGCTGCTGGCAGACGAATTAGTTCCTTTATTATCCAGAGGGGCAGGGACTGCAAAACCCTCCTGTTTGTTGGTGTTATTTACAGTGGCACCTTGATGCTGGACAGGAGAGACAGGAGTCAAGCGACCAAAATGAGTATCATGATGTCTGGACTGGGACTGATAAGACTGTCCAGGCACAGCAAAAGCATGAGGTTTCCTGAAACGGTCTTCCACTAGTTCCTGATAGCTTGGGAGAATGCCATGTCCAGAAACGGATGAATTACCAACCCCGCTATACCCATTATTCATCCATTCAAGCTTGGTCTTGTCAGGGTGTGTGGCCATGGGTCTTTGCATCGGTTTCACAGGACTACTTGAGACTATGCTGGCGTCATGATACGCCATACTGGAGCTTATGGGGGTAAATGCAAATGGATTCCTGCATTCAACAGGGCTGGGAGGGACACTGCTGCTGCAGTTAGAATGCGGAGTACCAATGGGTGTGTGTCGGCTACTTCCTAAAGCACTATCCACAGGTGTGGTCTGGGCTAGCCTGGAACAGGGGCTCTCCCGTGACAGACTCTGAGACCCAGCAATCATTTCAGAGGTTGGGGTCGGGGTCGGGGTCGGGGTGGGGGTGGGTGTGGGTGTGGGTGTGGGTGTGTGGATCGGAGTGCCATTGCTGTGGATCGGATGATAGAAGTGAGTGCTGGAGGTGTGAGATGGCATGGGAGCTCCTGGAGTCACCGGCTGATTCTGAAGGGTCATTCCCAAGCAGTTACCGTAAGAGTGAGAACTGTTCATTGACATTTGCTGCTCCATGAGCACCAGCTCTTCCACAATACTATCCTGTGTGAGTTCATCATCGAAAGGAAAATAGCTCTCATTTGTTTGGGAAATAGAAGGCTCAAACTCTTTCAGTTCGGACTGTAGAGGTAACTGATCTGAAGACTGTGCTTGTATTTGATTCAAAGAAGACTCTTGTATCTGGCTCTGTAGCTGCTGTGTATACGTGTCCTGCGGCATTCCTTCCAATTCCCAAACAGATTTCTCTAAGTCATTGATATCAGAGTGCTCAGGAATTGTCATAACACTGATATCTTGCTGTTGTTCACAGGCGGCGGATACAAACTCAGAATCCTTAGTGATCTGTTGCCATTCATTTGGATTAAAGCTGCCATCTGTTTTTGAATCGCTGTCCAAGAGAAAGATGCTTCCTTCAAGTTTTACTTTTATATCTGGAGATGATGATGGTGTTTGCTGTTCCAAAGCTGAATCACTGGTTATAAGAGCAGAAGAATTCAAGGGTTGGTTTGCTATTATGTGTGAGTTGACATTTATTGATACCTTGCTAGGAATCGGAGCACCTGCTGTTGAACTTTCTGTTTTCCCTGAATGTGGAACCTTTTGGTCCTTCTTAACACTGCCTGGTTTCTGACCTTCCATGATAACGGCAGAAAGCTGTTCCACAATTGGTTTCTTTATGGGAGGCACCTGGGACTCTTGCAATACAGAAGACAGTCGCTTTCTTGGACTTTTAGTGCATAATTTAGGGTCTTTATTTATTGAGTCACCATTAGATGGTGAGCTGGTGCTGGTGAATGTTAAGTTCTGAGTGGCAACTGAGAGAGTGATAGTGCTTTGATTATTGCCTGTCGAAGTGCCTGGCAGAATTTCGTTACAGCGACTTTTACATTTGGTCCTCTGGTCACAGACCTTAGTTGCTTTTGTTTCAGTGACTCCTTCATTTGAAGGCTTTTGCACTACTCCATCGGTATTACTTTTCTGTCCCAAAAGGGCACTGGGTGCTGCTTTAGGAGCTTTAGTACCATCAGAGTTCTCTTGGCACTGCACAGGATGCTCGTCTGATGGGATTTCCGGTTCCATTTTGACTTCCACAGCAGATGTCCCCCCGGCACCACTGGTTTTGGACCCAGGGGACTGAAGCGAAACAACAGAACCATTCTTGATCTGCGGAAAGGTCCTTGATTCTTCTGTTGTCCCTGCAGCACTGTTTACTGAGGCAGAATGTTTCAGAGGGGCACCGCTGCTGCTGCTGGGCGTGAGGGATATTGCTGTCATCTTCACCACGTTTAGAGAACTCATGTGTGAGGTGGGTACAACAGCAGTTTTGATGGGGCTGCTAGTAAAGAGGACAGTAGTTGGAGAGCGAATGGTGAGTGCACTGGTGTTGGCTGGTTTAGGTAAGATCTGAGGGTAGCGGTTCCGGGCAGAACGATCCCCACCAGGACTGGCGGGGACGTTCTGAGGAGTCTTTGGTGCCTGTTTCACAGACTGCATGTGCTGAGTGACCACTTGTACATTGAGGGGAAGAACTTTGCCATCAGAAGAATTCATTGGACTTGGTGATGTTACCAGTTGCCTGGTCCGCTGGACCTATTAAAAAGTGAAAAACAAAAAAAATCAGATTTAACAAGTCTAGAATATTAACTGTGAATCCCATATCTATATAGTATTAAAACATTTTCAAAATGTTATGCTAAAAAGAAAAAAGTTCCTATGTTAGATGAGAGTTCTAGATCAGTTCTATACAGACATAAATATTATAAATTATAATAAATGCAACACTGTGCAATATAGTTACAAAATACAATATGTAAAAACAACATTAATGAACATGTACTAAAACAATTATTTTTAAGGAGATTATAAGAAAAGGAGACACGATCTTGAAGAAACACACAACTATAAAGGCATCTACTGGAGTCTGTGCCAAGAAGATGACTCACTCACAGGGAGACTGTCTTACAAATGGTCTGCCTTGGACGTTAGTAACTAAACCACAGTGGGTGGGTCTCAGACAGAGCTTGTCTCTTCAAGTTTGCCCTACAGTGAATAGTGCAAGAATACGGTTGCCAGGTAGTTCACGTTTTATGACATGATAGCGATGATGATTAAGAACAAGAAAAGCAAGATGAAATCTCTCCTCAATAATATCAACAATAATAACATAAAATACCACCTGTTTTAGCACAACGCATGCTCACTGTAAAAGCCCCTTTCATCATAACCTCAGCTGTGTGAGATAGGAGAGGTTAAGACCACAACCTCTATCTGTTGATAAGGAAACAAGACTTGTCATAGCTGAGGGACTTGCCCGAGGTCCTATGTCCAGCAAGCCACAGAGCTAGGTCTATGTTAGCACATCAGAATTCTGTTCCATCTGAATGTTACAAAGAAAAAAGATGAAACCCAAAAAAGTTTGCAACTGTGTCAACTCTAAAAATGACTCATCTCTTACATTAAGCTTTGACTGGCTATATGCATATTTTACATATCTTGTATCTTTATATTCTTACTTATGTTCATTGTATAGCTCACTCTGTAATCAACAAGGTATATTGTGAATAAAAGGCAGCCAACTAAGGCTGAATCTGTCTGTGGTCACAAAATCAGTTTATAACTGAATCCATGCCACATCTGCCTCCTTCTCATGTACCACTTTTAATGAAACGATCTATTTCCCACCATCCAATAAACACCATTTAATGGCATTACCGGGATAGGACTAGGGACAGCTGCCACGACGATACCGATAGGTTGAGGAGAAAGGATTGCAGGGTTTCCATTAGGAAGGCTAGTCACTCCATTGCTTGTAGTGCCTTCTGATTTTTTTGCTGAGGATTCCCCCGGCAAAGGGGATTGTAGTTTCTGCTCCTGCTGCTTCTTCTGGATCTTCCGTTGCAATTGCTGTTTAGCATCAATAGGCGATGGCAAAGTCTTCACTTGGGGCTGAAAGGAGTTACTTTCAGCTGTAGGTATAAAAGCAGAAGGCTGGGCAATTCCTTTAATTCCTGAAAACAAACAGAAAGGAGAGCTAAAGTAAACACTCTCCTCCGTAAAAGGCAGTTACAGCTCTACTTGAGTACATTACCATCTACTGGACAAAGCAACCAGACCAGAAAATTTTAAATCACAGTTTCTTTATAAAGCTTAAGTATTAGATTTCTAACTTAAAAACATCTGTCGCTATGGTCTTAATGGGACACCTTGAAATATGGTTTGACTCAGGCGACAGTTTTCATTAAACCAACAGTGACAGATGAAGAGTTGGAATAGTAGCTATGTCATAAATGTGCAGAAGCTAAGATAAATAAGAGCATGTTTTACATTTTATCAGATATCAGAAATTTCCCTCCCTCCTTCTCTAATAGAAATCCATGAATCTTCGTAACTTTAATATTCAGACAACAAAGGGCACTCAATAAATACTTACTGAAACCATATGCACCTTAGGAAAAAATTACATGGGAATGTTTTTAATCCTACCAGAAATTCAGGAAAATAGGTACCACTATTTTAACTGTTGTATATTTATTCCAGTACAACCTATGAGAAATTAAGCAGGTTCTTAATAAGACTGAGGTTAAGATATTTTGAAAAAGTGTCACTGAGAAAAAGGAATGATAAACTAAATAAGAGATAAATCTTAACTGAAGAAAAACTGACCACATAACAATGTTTTAAAAAGCTCATTTCACATTTCGGGTATGCCATTAGGGCCACTAGAGAGTGAAGCTGCGGTTGGTATGAAAAGTGGAGAGGAAAGGAGAGGACAGCAACATCCTGCTGGTGCACCTTGCCATTCCTCTCCCAGCCCAATTTCCGCTTTTCATTGTTCCGTTAACAGCAGCTTGGGGAGGGAGAGACAGGAAGGAGAGAAAGAAGGGACTGTAAACTCTCTCCCACTCCTCAGTAACCACTCATTTTTTGACCCCCTCCCCAATCTCCTAAGTAGTATTTTTTTTCTCTTCAAATCCAGCCCAAATTGTTCCACTCCCTCCTGGCCTCCAGCTGCAGCTCTGGCTTCTCAGCACCTGCCC
The DNA here is from genome assembly GCF_014824575.4 of Sturnira hondurensis. NCBI lineage: Eukaryota > Metazoa > Chordata > Mammalia > Chiroptera > Phyllostomidae > Sturnira > Sturnira hondurensis. Next base: position 10,237,951 of record NW_028080827.1, read on the forward strand.
CTTGCGAGTTTCTGCCAAAGGCTCAGAGCTGTCTTGCCCCCACTGCCAGGGTTTCTGGACAGGAATGAGTTCCAAGCAGCTGACTTACAAAAGAACATTTGTAACACAACCTGTTCTCTATAATATGAAGACTACATTTATAAAAAACAAATTCACCTTCAAAGGATGAAGATTAATCACTACAAAAAGGTATTTTAAAAAATGTGGCAATGGCTGAGAACAAAATTTCAAGAGAGATTCTAAAAATGTTTTGAGTGACAATGCAATTTTTGTCAACTTCCCAAACTGACTACTTTCACAAAGGGAAAACATGTTTACATTTGTGATCCATTGTACCTTTGTTTAGAAAACACACCTTTCTTCACATTTTATGTTTTAAAAATCCTTTTAATGTTTCCCCCAGACTTGATGAACAATGTGGGAAACAAGAAAGAGAGAGATGTTTCTCTTCTCCATTACACTTTCCTCACCTTGTTAAAGTGCCCTCCGGGTGTGCATGGAGGCAGGAGAAAGACAACACGGAAGGGCCCCTATCTTTTATTTTTATTTATTTTTTTTAAAGATATTTTTCTCTACTTTCTTTTTTAAAAAATATTTTTTTATTTATTTGTTTATTTATCTTTAGAGGGGAAGGGAAAGAGAGAGGGAGATAAATATCAATGTATGGTTGCCTCTCATGGGTCCCCTGCTGGGAACTGGCCTGCGACCCAGGCATGTGCCCTGACTGGGAATCGAACCGCGTTCGTGTGGTTCGCAGGCCTGCGCTCAATCCACTGAGCTACACCAGTCAGGGCTGAAGGGCCCCTATCTTTTAAAAACCCATTTTGCCAGAAGATAAGGAAATAGTATGGTGTAACTGAGTTAACTTGGACTTTTGAGACAGACAAATCATTTCAAATTCTGGCCTCACTATTTATCTGCCCATGGACACATTACTTCACCTCCCCCAGTCCCTTTCCTGGTCTGTACGATGGGACTAAACATCACCCACCTTACAGGACTGCTGGGGGAATAAATGAGGTGACATATGCAAGCTGCCTAGCTAGATAAGGCTGTCCAAGCAGTCTCCCACTCATGAACAAGTATATGCAAACATTTACCGTTTACATTTAGACAGGAAAAATTATGGCAAGGCTCTACTAAGAGATTATTTTGCTGAAGTGGGTCCTCAACTGACCATAAAATAAAAAGGACAAAATAATTACATGTCACACCCTTCCCTCACAAAACTTAAAAGCTTCTGATAAGTATAAACTAAAAGAAAAAAAGATTATTAAAATCATTAAGATAAAAAGTGATTTCAGAGACTATATTCTGGCTGAGATAAATTTTTTGTAAATTTAAAAATATTTACATTAATCAGAAGAATCATCTCTGGAAAACAAGTTTTATGTTAACACATTTTCCCCCATAGAGATTATAATTTCTTAGACTAATAACACAATTTTTCTTTTTTAGGTTTATATCATATGACCAAGATGTGACATATACAAAATTTTATCATATGCTTCAGACAACCATTAATTTAGAAAGAAGTAATTTATCCCAACAATACTGTCAATTCTAAAATTCTTATTTGAAGAAAAGGACTCATTGCATGTTAAAATCACTTCCTATTTTACAGTAATGTTGCATACAGTTCATTTTGGGGGATGTTTGTAAGTTTTATCTGAGCCAAACTGATCACACACGCAGTGGAGAAAGATACTCCTCGGAGTAACAGTTCTGCAGCTTCTTTTCTGCATTTGAGGTTAAGGTGGGAACTACATGGAAGCAGCAGAAAGCAAGCTGGGCACCGAATTGCAGGACTGTTAACAAGATTACGTGCTCTCTTGAGAGTTAATACCCACTTCCAGGAGTATTCTGGTTTTCAAAGGTGTGTTAACATAGATAACCTAGGTCTGGCTGAAAATCTTTCACTAGAAAAATTACAGGCCTGGGGCATGACTACCCACCATGATCTGACCAGTTACGAGTTTTCTCTTTTTTTGTGAAACTAAAGCATCTCACATTGTCCTAAGATCATTTTATTTATTGGCATTAGTTTCTGGGACAGGAGTCTTTTCAAGTAATTTTAAAATTTAAGCTTATCTAATACTAATACTTATCAATTTAGGTACACATATCAACTTAACAGTACAAATATACGTATTGTTTCAATTTTAAAACAGCAATGGAAGAGTTACTATCAAGAGGGAAATCTCAGTTTCACGTCTCAGCAGAGCAATATACATAACAATAGCTTTAATCTTTAAAATGAAAGGACTGTTATAATTACCATTTTTGTTGGCTCCACAAACCCATATGAATTTATTGTTATAAGTGAAGAGTGAACTCATGCGAATACTAAAAAGACAAAACAGTTCTTTGGCTAAACTGTTTCTTTTCCTACCAGCTCTGAAAATAGTAACCCTGCCAGTTCTGCTTGTTAACAGTGACGCTGTACCTGGCGGTGCCGCTGCCATTACAGTCAGAGCAGCCATGGACTTGGTGCCTATGTAATGACTCTTCACAAGGAAGCGGGCCAGTTCCAGGACCGTGTCAAACGGCTGGCCTAGCACTTTCTGGGCCCACTCACACACGAGGCGGCAAGCAGAAGAAATAACTTCCTCGTCAATATTTTGAAGCTGCCCAGAAGGTTCAGCTCCTTCCAACTAAACAAAAGAAAAAGAAAAGTTAAATTGTAAAAGAAGGTTTAGAGAAGTTAAGCGGAAGCACATTCAAGACATGTAATCTTAATTAAACGATATAATCCAAATCTGTCAGGTCAACCATGAAGAGATGTGTTGGCAGGCGTCGTAAGAGCCTTGCAAGTAAAAGGCCCGTCCGTGCCTGTGCCCACCAGCAGCACCGTGAATACAACTCTTAAATGGTTGCTAAACCTACGTGAAGACTAAGAGACAGTTTAAATCTTTCTGGAAGTCTTTTCTGATGTCAATAAAACTATACCACTACTCATTATTTTCTCTTCTGCAGACATGTATAATAAACATTTTACTCTACAACTTAATCTTTCCTTCTGACAATATATGTACTGTCATATATATTATGGATATATTTACTAATTGGTACGTTTAGGTCTATCTTGTCCCCCCTAGTTTCAGAAGTCATGCTAATTTAAGTCGTATATGCTAACATTTTTCAGCCACTGTTCAATTTTTTTCTCGTTTATTTTGTAAAAGGCAGAGTTCCGGGTCCCTGGTTTTATCCAAATGAGAATATGCAGCATCCACACCAATGTTGATTTAAGGTACAATCCAACTTATTAAAAAGAAAAGGCAGAATTCTTACCCCATCTCCAGTTTTGTGAAAGTCAAGATTGGGCAGTGTTGGCATATGAACAAAAGCTTTTTTCCTTAGTCCACTGTAGCAATATGTAATGAACAGTTAAGGTCTTAAGTATTCTAAATTAAATGGACTGCTTACATAATTAGCACCTGAGAAGTAACCATATATGAAGTGAAAATAAAGTCAGAATGAAATAACACCTACGTTTTGAGGTCTTCAGGAAAAAAAAGAAATCTTATTACAAACTCAGGATTGGTACTCCTTTGAAATGGGAATAGTCTTTTTGAATAGAATGTTACTGTCTTAAGAAAAACAAAATAATTCTCATCTGTTATAAATTTAATGAAGAGATGTTTCTAATAAGCTGTGCCAGCCACCAGTAACCAACAGGTCAGAAGGAAAGAAGTATCCAGATGGAAACCTGGAACAGAGAAGGGAAACTCTAGCCCAGGGCACTGGGACAAAAACAACTCTTGAGTGTCACAAGGGCTTTAACCTTTTCATTTCTCTTTTTCCACTGAAACACACAGGATTATCACCTGCAACATGCCAAAGACACATCAAGACATTGTTGTTTGTACTCAGAAAACAAGGACAGGTCATGTAACACGTGGTGAAAGAACACCTGGAACCATTCTAGAAAAGGAGCCTTCCACCATCCCCTTCCCCTCCTCTCCTCCCCCGCAGTGAATTTTTATGCCGTGAAAAAGGCCAAGAGCTAAGCAGAGAGAGATGAAGTACTTCTAATCTGATACAGAGACCCCCATCTTCTTCCAAGAGTAGGAAGAACTTTAATAAACTCTTAAGTTTCATTTCCTTATTTCTGTTTGCTCCTAAATATTTCTCTATCACAACAGGAACCTGGTTTTAATTTTAATACAGATTTTAAACAGTTGGCTGAAAAATACTTTAAAGCAGGAGCCCCCAACCTCCCAGCCTTGGACTGGTACCAGTCTAGGCCTGTTAGGAACTGGGATGCACAGCAGGAGGTGACATTGAGTATAATGTGCCTGAATCTAAAATCATCCTGAAACCATACCCCCACCCCCATCTGTGGAAAAACCGTCTTCTGCAATATGGGTCTCCAATGCCAAAAAGGTTGGAGACGGCTGCTTTGAAGAAAACACTAATATTCTAGTACAAGTTCCACAAGAAAAAAATTTTAAAGATTTTATTTATTTATCTTTAGAGGGGAAGGGAAGGAGAGAGGGAGAGAATATCAATGTATGGTTGCCTCTCGTGGGTCCCCTGCTGGGAACTGGCCTGCAACCCAGGCATGTGCCCTGACTGGGAATAGAACCATGATCCTCTTGGTTTGCAGGCCCAAGCTCAATCCACTGAGCTATACCAGCCAGGGCTCCACAAGAAAAATTTTTTGAATGTTATATATTTTGCAAAAGAAGATCCCTATGTTTCTAAATAAGAGGAAGGAAAGAAAGCAAGTTAACACCTTCCTCCATTTTAATTGATAATTTACAACTGCTATACTGTGGCATGCTGTGGTCATTCTCATTGTTAAAGAAAAGGAGATCAGGCCACTAAGAACACATTACAGTAACAAATCCAATGAAATCTATCACAGTCTTAATAACCACTATTTGTTATTTCTCTTGCAGTTTGATACACAGCTGGAAAATTACATTGGTAATTATTCTACTAAGTACTTTTGCATTGTTTATATTTACTGATTTAAATTTACTTCTAAACATTTACTTCTAAACTGGCAGAACTGCAACAACAGGTGTAATATGTGAAAATTCAGACATTACTAAAAACCATCCTGGTAAAGGATATTTAGATTTGCCTCTTGTGCCCAGACGACGTGCCTTCATGTTTGGAAAGACATTTTTCATAATCTTTCCAAAGTCAGCAGCACTTAGTGGATGGTAACCAAGATTGTCACAATAGCTCCTGCAAAAGAAGGAGAGACCGATTTAGAGAGCAACAGAACTCAGAATTTTACAGCACAGTGCTATTTCAATACAATTTGATCCTTTCGACAAAGTGAAAAATCACATCACCTTCCAGTCATCCACCCCAACTTTCACGGATATGCGGTCTTCATTCCCTCCAGGGACTAACTCGGGGTTAGATTATTTTATCCTCAGGGTACACTGCACTGCTGCCTCCAGTAGCATTCAAGAAACTTTCAGTAAGAGACAGGTAGATGGTATGAAGTTTTTCAACAACAATCCAACCCTGCATTCTGAATTGGTATATCCAGCTTGTAAGGCTGTAAGTTTCCACATATATACGTATAGGTATATATATTGCATACATATACACACACACACCAGATATTAGAGATAAAACTACTACATAGTTTAATACAGAAACATGATATATTAGAACAAAAAGGGATCTTACAAATCAACTATACTAACACTCTCATTTCACCCATAAGGGAAGCCAGAGAGACGTTCCAAAGGTGCAGTGTTCTCTCCTCATCCCTACCCTCCTTATTATTGCCAGGAAAAAAGCACTTTGTAAGGCAGTATCTTCAAGTGAGACCGGGGAAACAAACTCAGTCTTAATTACTCCTGAAATCAGCTGCTGTTATTCTCTAAAGGTGCCAGTCACAGGTAAAAGGACAATCCCTCCTCTACCAGCTCAGCAGCAGGCCAAGGCCATAACTTGCTGTGGCTGCCAAGACCTTCTTCACAACCGCCGGCCTTTCAGAGAACCACTATCTGAGAAATACCAAAGAGGAAGTCAGAGGAATTCCCAAATACTTCAATCAAGTCCCCCCACCTCCCATTTTAGCATCACCCAGAGCAGCTTCTTGATGAAGACATGCAGGTGGGGGAGAGCCAAAGAAAGAGATTTAGGATGAAGAAACAAAGGAAAAGAACTAGAAGGCCTGCTGGGCAGGACATAACTGCAGTTGGGACTTGAGTTCTTGTAGACGGCTCTATAAATATCCTGGCAACATTACTGAAGTGACCTGACCACAAGAAGTTGAATTGGGAGATACTCAGGACGATGTAGGGACCTTTGGGAGTCTTAATAGAGAGAAGAGGGATAGTGGTCTGGAGCCAGTGGTATTTTTCTTGATCATAGCCTCCCTATGCCCACACTCCCCTGATGACGGTGGACAGGAGAAGCAGCTAACACACATTAAGAGTTCTTTCTACAGAAGTATCTGGACGTCATATTTAAATTGAGACTAAATACAATACTCTGGCTCAGGGATCAAGGTTTAAGGTATAACCTGAAGAGGTGACTATTTCTGGGTACTGACAATTTAATGAATTGTATTGTCATAACCATTTTGGCAGCAAGTTAAATCAGTCACCTTCATGGCTTTCACCAGCACAGAAAGGAAATGTGAATGAGGCTCCTTTCCCCCTAAGGAACTGCATGCATGCTGTTTCCCCACCCGGATCATTACTTTTCTTGCCCTTCGAGGCACAGCTTAAATGTTATGATTTTGAAAGGATCTCTTCCATCTAACGCAATGCCTTCCTGCCACACCTAGCCACATTCCCTGTTAGTGCACTTATACTAAGCCACAGCCAATTTACTTGTTTCCTCAATTAGGGCAGTGACCATATACAGGAGTGAGCAAAAGTAGGTTTACAGCTTTTCACATTACAGCTGTATGTGAAACAGTTTATTCTTATATTATTAACTATTGTATTATTTATTTATATTACAACTTACTTTTGCCCTCTCCATGTATCTGGTTCACCATTTTATTCTCAGAACTAGGAGCAAGATTTAAGAATCACAGTAACCCTACGTGTGACATTAAGTATGTAGTATTTAAAATGACAAGAAACTTTAAACAAACACACAAAAAGACCCCAAAAACACCCCAAACCAACAACAACCCAGCAATCCCCCCAAACCAATGCCTACTGGCTCCTATGATCATACAGGCAGATGGGCCTAATGAGGGATAGAATATATCCATTCTTATCCTCTCTCTGTGATTAGATTCTGATTTTTCTATTATACTAGCATACCAAAACTTTTTAATTTGGTAGATGTGATAGGTAAAAGGTTGGCAAAGTTAACTACCAAGATGACTGATTTGTTTGTCAAAATGGAACTAATCCTGAGTGAGATTTCAGACACTGGCCACCTGATTTCATCTGGATTTTGATTCTTAATTATTCTGTTACAAGAGAGGAATTCACCTTTAAAATGATTTTTAAAATAATAACCTTATCTTTAGTGGATATAAAAAATATCTTGTAGACATATAAACAGCTCAAATTATTCTTCCTGAATAGAAAGAAAGCAAAGTTTAAGAATAAAACATCTTATGATTCAAAATTCCATACTGTGCATCTTACATGTCAAAGAGAAAATAAATTACAGAGCCTCAATTTAAAGGCAACAACAACAATGCTGGAAACATGTCCTCAACTGCTCTAATTTTTTGGAATCTTAGAACTGAAAATGAGTTCAGCATTTGTATGGTTCAACTTCCTGCCAGAGGAGGAAATGGCCACACCCCAAACGATGGGCCACCACAACGTGAACTCTGTCCTGATGGGGAGGGCGTTATTGAGGTAGTCTACCCAATTTTCAGCGGTTCTCATTTTCAAAGAAAAAGAATTTCATTGTTAGAGCCCCTTCTCCACTGGGAAGATCTAGCTAGTCAATGATTCTGTTTCTAATCTAATTCAGTAGGTATTTATAAGCCACCTAGTCATCATTTTTAAACCTGGTGCTGTATGACAAACCACAGGCCATTCCAGGCCACATGGAAATCTTTGTTAGTTTATGTCTCATTTTCCTGCTTCGTAACTAGCTGCACGTTGCTCAAGCAAGATACAAGTTAGGTGTCAACACCTAACTCAGTGTCAGATTATATTTACGTAAACACAAAACCAGAGAAGAAACATGGAATGTTCTGTTTATAAAATAATAAACCCTTTAATGCCATTCTTAAAATCAGTTCCTTTATTGTCCTACTTTTCCTTATTAAAAAGTTAAAAATTTTGCCCTGGCTGGTGTAGCTCAGTGAATTGAGCGCGGGCCTGTGAAGCAAAGGGTCACTGGTTCGATTCCCAGTCAGGGCACATGCCTGGGTTGCAGGCCAGGTCCCCAGTGGGGGACACATGAGAGGCAACCACACACTGATGTTTCTCTTCCACTCTTTCTCCTTCCTGTCCCCTCTCTCTAAAAATAAATAAATAAAATATTCTTAAAAAAAAGTTAAAAAATTTTCTTTTATTATACAAAGAAACATCACTGTGAGAGAAAAACACTGATTGGTTGCCTCCCATATGTGCCTCAATTGGGGATCAAACCCACGACCTAGGTATGTGCCCTGATCAGGAATTGAACCCTCAAACTTTTGGTATACGGAACAATGCTCCAACCAACTGAGCCACACTGACCAGGGTTCTTTTATTCTTTTTTGAAACTGCTTTTAAGACTCGAAATTAAGCCTTGCATTCAACATGAACATTAACAGGTCACTCAAAATCTTTGGTAGCAAGTCACTCTTTAATGTTTAATCATACCATTTACAAATCAGTCATAGAAGTTAAAGGTATACCAGTATACATTGTTTAAAGGTCAGAAATATAGACAAAAATTGTAAAAGATTAGTGGCAAAATACAGGGCAGGGCAAAAGTAGGTTTACAATTGTTTGTATGAAAATATAATAATTAATAAATAATAGAAGATCTACTCTTGGTTTTGCACACTCACAACTGTAAATCTACTTTTGTCTCACCCTTGAATCAGAGGATACCTATCCATACCTGAACACTTTTTGTCTGCATTTATGCCTTTCATTATTTAATCCCCCTAGCAACCTTAGAGCAGAACTTTTTTCTCCCTTCAGAGTTAGTTCTATCTTCCTTTGAGACACTAAGTTTCAAACCTTTATACAGGAGCTCTTACTTTCTTATAGATATAAAAATGTCCTCAGAATTATTTATGTGAAAACATACACACATATTTCACTACTTATAGTAACTATGGCTATTACGGATAGTACCTGAATTCAACAAACGCCAGTTGATGAGGATGGTGATAAGCAGTCCCTCAAATGCACTTAAGCTGTCCCACTCTAAAGGCACATTAGTACCTATAAAAAGTGGGTGATGCAAAAAGGTGATCTACACTACCCCAAAGAAAGTCAAGGAAGACATCATTACACATGTATAAAATGTTATAAAGTTTAACTAATTTACACACTTTTAATTTGTGCTGGAAAATTCTACTTGGCATATTCTTGGCCATGGAATCCTACAATTCATGGCATACTATACTTCTGTCTTAATGTATGATGTCAAGATCCACACTTTTATTTCGTTCTTTTTTTAGTGGATGAGTATATTCCAGTGTATATACACATTCCTCCACTGATGGACATTTAGGTTGTTCCCATTATCTTGACTGTTGTAAATAGTGCTGCAATGAACATGGAGGGGCATGTATATTTTTGAGTTAGTGTTTTGGTTTTTGGATAAACACTCAGAAGTGGAACTGCTGAATCCATGTAGTTCTATTTTTAATTTTTTTAAAATTTTATTTATTTATCTTTAGAGGGGAAGGAGAGAGGGAGAGAAACATCAATGTATGGTTGCCTTTCGTGTGTTCCCTGCTGGGAGTTGGCCTGCAGGGAACTGGCCTGCAAGCCAGGCATGTGCCCTGACTGGGAATCGACCCGTGATCCTCTGGTTCGCAGGCCTGTGCTCAATCCACTGACCTACGCCAGCCAGGGCATTATTTTTTTATTTTTTGAGGAATACTACATACTGCTTTCCACAGTGGCTGTGCCTATTTACATTCCCAGCAATGGTGCACAAGAGTTCCCTTTTCTCCACATTCACTCCAATACTAGTTATTTGCTGTCTGGCCATTTTAACAGGTCTGAGGTGATTATCTCACTGGGATATCTATTTGCATTGCCCTGATGATTAATGATGTCGAGCATCTTTCACGTGCCTGGACATCTATCTGTATGTCTTCTTGAGAAAATGTCTATTCAGAGCTTCCTGTTTCTTCATTAAAAATTTTTTTTGTTTGCTACTGGGTTGCATGAGTTCTTTGTGTTTTGGATATTAACCCCTATCAGGTGTATGGTTTGCAAATATTTTATCCCTGTTGATTTTGCTGATGGTTTCTTTTGTTTCCTTTACTTTGATGCAAAGCTTTTCAGCTTGATGTAGCCCCACTTATTCATTTTTGCTTTTGCTTTTGGTGTCACAACTACATCACTGCCAAGATCTATGGTAAGGAGCTTACTGCCTATGTTTTCTAAGAGTTTTATGGTTTCAGCTCTTATGTTCATATCTTTCATCCATTTGAGTTGCTTTTTTTAAAAAAAATTATTTATTTATCTTTAGAGGGGAAGGGAAGGAGAGAGGGAGAAAAATATCAATATACGGTTGCCTCTCGTGTGTCCCCATCTGGGAACTGGCCTGCAACCCAGGCAAGTGCCCTGACTGGGAATCGAACTGCGATCCTTTGCTTTGTAGGCCCATGCTCAATTCACTGAGCTACACCAGCTGGGGCTTGAGTTGCTTTTTGTGTATAGTATAAGATACTGTTCAAGTTTTATTCTTTTGCATGTGGTGATCCAGTTTCCCCAACATCATCATTGAAGAGATTATCTTTACCCCATTGTATATTCTTCTTTCTTGAGACAGGTATTTACCACTATGAACTTTCCCTATTGGAACTGCTTTTGCTGCATCCAATAAAGTCTGGTATGTTATATTTCCATTTTTGTTTGTCTCCAGGAAATTTTTTATTTCATCTTGATCTAATGGTTATTCAGTAGCATGTTTTTCAATCTCCACACACTTGTGAATTTTCCAGTCTTTCTTTTATAAATTGATACCTAGTTTCATACCATTGTGGTAGGAAAATATGCTCAACAGAATTTCAGTTCTATTAAATTTATTAAGACTTGTGTTGTGGCCTAACATATAATCTATCCAGGAAAATGTTCCATATGCACTTGCAAAGAATGTATATTCTTGCTTTTGGATAGAAGGTTCTATATGTGTCTGTTGAGTCCATATGATCTAGCATTGTTTCAGGCTGGTGTTTCCTCATTGATTTGCAGTATGAATGATCAATCCACTGATGTAAGCAGGGTATGACAGTGCCCTACTATTATTGTATTGCTATCTATTTCTTCCTTGAGGTCTATTATAATTTACTTTATTATTTAAATGTTCCTATAGTGAGTACATAAATATAAGTGTTATAGCCTCCAGCTGGACAGACCTCTTTGTCATTATATAAAACCCTCTCTGTCTCATTATGTGTTCAGTGTCTAAAGCAGATTTGGTCTGATATAAGCATGCCTACCCCAACCTCCTTTTGGTTCCTGTTGCACAGAATATCTTTTTCCATTCCTTCACTTTCAGACTCTGTGTCCTTACATCTTAAGTGAGACTCTTGTAGATAGCATATAAATGAGTCTTCTTCTTCTTTTCTTCTTTTTAAAAAATCTTTCAGTCTCACTACATTGACAGATTGCTAAATTTAGTCCATTTCCACTTAAAATAATTATTTCTAGGCATGTACTCATTGCCATTTTAACTGTTTCCTAGTTTTTGTAGTTCTCTCTTTATTCTTCTCTTGCTCTCTTCCTTTGTGATTTGATGATATTCTTTAGTGGTATTCTTATATTGCGTTCTCTTTATCTTTTGTGTATTTACTATATTTTTATGCTTTGTGATTACCAAAAAGCTTACATATAACTATGTATATGTAATAGTCTGTATTTATTTATATATTTATAAATATATAATCTACTTATATATATATATATACACGATCTATTTTAAGTTAATAAGAAATCTGATTACATTCTAAAGCTCAACATTTTTACTGTCCCTCCCCATGTTTTATTGTTCTCTATAAAACAATGGGAAAAACAAATGCTGGCCACTCTAAAAATTAACCCAAGGCTTGCAGAAAACTGGGGAGCATTTTCCCAAGAAAAATAGTGGGCTCCAGAAAGAACAGCTCTAGGGATCCCCCATTCTCTAGCAGTAGTACTGAAAAGTAATAGCCCACATTCCCAGTTCAGCTTGGTGGCCACCAGAATGAACATAACACAGCTGGAATAGTCTCAAATCCTCATTCCAAAGAACTGTCATTATTTGTCGTGTGGTGGATTCCATAAAATTCCACCTACAGGCTGTTATCTGACCTTGCTTGGAGCTTGCTCGTTGCAAAATGCTTTCTCACTGAAGGATGGGGTGGGGAAGTTGTTAAAAAGAATTATAGGCAAGTGTCTTAACTTCTTGGCTGCCTGAGACAGTGAATAACAGCTGGGGCAAACAATAGGCTAACCAAAAACTTAAAAGAAAAGCTGGGAAATAAGAAGTTCTTTGAAGCTTTAAAAAATTTCAACATATTCCTGGAATTAACTAAGTGTTTATAGTTCACTCCTCCCCCTGCCCCAGACCTTTGATAAAGACTGGGAGATTTAAATGAGCTTAAAATGTTTAAGGAAATCTCTACCCAATCAATAGTTCACCACTAAGTTACCAAGCAGAGACTTCAATGGCCAAAGAAATGAAAGAACTCATCACTAGTAAACCAGTCCTACAGGAAGTACTAGAGGTAGTCATTCAGGCTTAAATAGCAGGACATCAAACAGTAGCTCAAATCTACACAAATAAAAAATAGCAGTAGAGGTAGCTTTGTAGGTGAATATAAAATATAGTTTAAATGTCTTTTTTCTCGTAACTCCTTATTCATATCTGATCTAAAACACAACTGCATAAAGCACCAAATATAAATCTGTGTTAATGAGTACACGATGCATGAAAATGAATGGGGATGATATAGATAACACACACACACACACACACACACACACACTTCTGAGTTAAGTTGGTATAATCCAAACTAGTTTTTCACAAATTAATGTGTTAACTGTAATTTTAAAAATATAGATAGTAAAAGAAAAAAGGGAATGAAAATGTTTCAATAAAAAATAACCTGCTTAACACAAAAAAGGTCAGAAACTGGGGAACTTAGAAATAAAAAAGACATACACATTTTATAGAAAACAAATAGCACAATGTAAATGTAAAGGAATTAAATTCCCTAATTAGGCAGAACAGATTTAGAGTAAAATATGATCAGACTATATGTCACCTACGTATTATGTATTATAGAAAAAGACTTTAGGGCAAAAACTGCAAAAGACCAAAAAAGGCATTATTTCATGATAAAAGGGCCAGTTCATCAAAAAAAAATACAATAATTAACCTACTATGCACCTAATAACAGCTCCAAAATACAAAAAACAAAAATGAGCACATTTGGAAGAAGAAATAAATAATTCAACAGTAATAATTGGAAAGCTGCAATATTTGGTTGGCCAAAAGTCCATATGTTGTTTTCTATAAAATAAAAGACACATTTTTCATTTTTACTGATATCTTTATTGATTTGGTTATTTTGAGTATGTCAGCTACCTCCTGCATGGTATAACTTTGATTGTTCTCAATTAATTTCTGGATTTCATTGCTATCAACTTCAACTGTTCTACCGAACCATGGGGAAATTATCCAGCAAGAAATTCCCAGCATGAAACTTTGCAAACCACTTCTGACATGTTCGATCAGTCACAGCACCTTCTCCATATACTGCATAAATCTTTTTATGTATTTCAGTTGCATTTTACCTTTCCTGAAATAATAAAGCATAATATGCCAAAATGTTGTATATAGTCTTCCATTTTCAATATTAAAAGGGCTATACAAAAATTCACCAATTTTGATTAAGTTTTTTAAAAATGTGAGCTGATATGACAGCTGTCACAATACAATCTAACAAAATTGTTTCTAATGAAGTTAAAGACAACTAAGTGCTACTAGAGCCACCTTGTGGAAAAAACAAAACAAACTTTTGGGCCAACCCAATACTCTACTTTCAGTAAGAGACAGAATTAAGAAGAGAAACAAGGAAACAGAATACATAAAACAACAGTACGAATCAACTATACCTAAAATATAATCTACAGAACAACCCACCTGACCAAGCAACCACAGAATATACGTTCTTCTCAAGTGCACATGAATTATTCTCCAGGATAGATGGTATATTAGGCTATAGACACGATTGTACACTAAAAGTAAATCTATACAAAATATTTTCTCCAACTGTCATGGGTTGGAACTTGAAATCAATAACTGAAACTGGGAATTCACTTGTGTAACCTATAAATAGGTCAAAGAAAAAATTACAAGAAAAATTAGAAAATACTCTGAGATAAATAAAAATGAAAACACGACATGCCAAAACTTACAGGATGCAACGAAAGTAGTGCTTAGAGGAAAGTCTATGACTGCTTATGCCTACATTAAACAAATAGAAAGGTCTCAAGTGAGTAATGTAATCTTCCATTTTAAAGATCCAGAAAAATAAGAGGAAACTAAATCCAGTGCAGACAAGAGTAATAATAAGGATTCAAGTGGAAATAAATGAAATAGGGAATAGAAAAAAAATTAACCAACCTAAAATGTGTTTCTTTGAAAAGATCAGTGAGGCTGAGAGACCTTTAGTTAAACTGACCAAGATGTAAAAAAAAAAAAAGATTTAAATAACTGAAATCAGGAATGGAAACAGGGCATTACAACCATTTCTATTGTTATAGAAATAAAAGGGGCTATAGAGAGTACTATGAAAAACTGTATGCCAATGGAATATCCACATGAAATAGACAAATTCCTAGAAAGGCATAAACTACCAAAATGGACTCAAAATAAAGTGAGACAATTTGACCTATAAAAAAGACTGAATTAGTAATTTAAAAAATACCCACAAAGTCCTGGCCTAGATGACTTCACAGGTGAATTCTACCAAACTATTAAAGATCAATATTAATCCTTTTTAAACTCTTTCATAAAAATAGAAAATACTTCCAAACTCATTTTCTAAGGCCAGCATTACCCTGACTCCAAATTAGACAGAGATATCATAAGAAAAATACAGAGCATATCCTTATAAATATATGTGTAAAAATCTTAACATTTTTTTTGTTATATGGCTTAGGCTTCTGGTCAAGATGGAGGTGCAGGTAGACACGCTTTGCATTTTCACACAACCACAGGAAGAATACCAACTAGATCTCAAAACAAGTAACACCCAGAATCATCAGAAAACCATGTTGTGTGGAAGCATGACAACCAAGGATTTAAAGAAGCCACATTCATCCAGACGGGTAGGAGGGGCAGAGTCTCGGAGATGAGCAGAGAGGCATGGAGACGTGGTATGGAGCAGAGAGGATTAAATGGATGGTCTCACATTCAAGTATGGTGGATAAAAACTGGAAGGGATACCCTGGGAGCAAGCAAGCCCATCCCCAGGCCAGAAGACCAAAAGGCCCAGGGATCCAGTGCCAAGAAGATAAACCCCCATAACTTCTGGCTATAAAAACCAGTGGGAGTGTGGGCTGTGGAAGAAACTGTTGGATTTTCAGGAGACTGTTTAAAGGGCCCACACAGACTTAGAAGGTATGCAAACTGCAAACCCACCTGTTCTGGGATTCAGCACCAGGGCAACAGCCAGAAGGACAACAGTCACATATGGGAAGTGGGGGAAGTGATTGGAAATGGGATGAGTGCCAGGCAAACCTCCAGAAGCTAAGCAGCTATACAGTCCCCTCTCTGAGCATCCCCTCCTACATACACAAAGCCACAATGTGGTGAAGAAGGTTGCCCCACCCCGGTGATTACCTAAGGCTCTGCCTCACACAATTCACAGGTATTTTTTCTACAACAGGCCATGCTACTAAGATAGGGTGTCAAAGCAGCTCTACCTAATAAACAGAAACAAATACAGAGAGGCTGCCAAATAGAGGAGACAAAAAAATATGGCCCAAATGAAAGAATACAACAAAACCCCAGAAAAAGAACTAAACAAAACAAAGATAAACAACCTATCAGATGCAGAGTTCAGGTCATCAGGTGCTCAAAGAAGTCATGAGTATAGCAACGACATAAAGGATAAATGAGATAAAGAAAAATCAACAGGGAAACCAACAGTGAAGGGAAGGAAGCCAGGACTGAAATCAATGATCCAGCACATAAGGAAGAAATAAACATTCAACCAGAACAGCAAGAAGAAACAAGGATTTAAAAAAACAAGGATAGTATAAGGACCCTCTGGGACATCTCCAAACATAGGGATGCCAGGGGAGAAGAGGAAGAACAAAAAAACTGAAAACTTATTTGAAAAAAATAATGAAGGAAAATTATATTAATTTGGTAAAGAAAATACAGTAGAAGTTTGGAAATACTCTTAAGAGTTTCAACTAAATTGGGGCCAAAGAGGACCACACCAAGACATCATAATTAAAATACCAAAGTTTAAAGATAAGGAGAGAATCTTAAAAGCAGCAAGAGAAAAACAGAAAGCCACCAACAAAGAAGTTCCCATAAGACTACCAGCTGATTTCTCAAAAGAAACTTTGCACGTAAAAAGTATTCAAAGTGATGAAAGGCATGAACCTACAATCAAGATTACTCTAATCCAGAAAAGCTATTATTTAGAATGGAAAGGCAAATGAAGTGCTTCCCAGACAAGGTACAGTTAAAGGAGTTCATCATCACTAAGCCCTTATTATATGAAATGCTGAAGAAACATTTTTAAGAAATAGAAGATCAAAACTATGAACATCAAAATGGCAACAAATTCACAATTATCCGTAATAATCTAAAAAAAACTAAGCAACTACCAGAACAGGAACAGAATCATAGATATGGAGATGATCTGGAGGACTATCAGCTAGGAGGGGGAAGGGGGAGAAAGGAGGAAAGGTGCAGGGATTAAGAAGCATAATTGTTAAGTACAAAATAGATGGGGATGTTAAGGACAGTATAAGAAATGGAGAAGTCAAAGAACTTATATGCACAACCCACAGATATGAACGAAGAGTCGAGGACTGCTGGAGGGAAGGGGGGATTCTAGGCAGGTGGGTACATAACAGGGGAAAAACTGGGACAACTGAAAAAGCATAATCAGTAACATGCATTTAAAATTTTTTTTATTGATTGATTTTTAGAGAGAGAAAGGGAGGGAGGGAGAAGGGGGGAGAGAGAGAAAACATTGACTTGTATTGACTTGTTATTTCACTTATTTATGCATTCATTGGTTGCTTCTTGTGTGCACTCTGACTGGGATCAAATTCACAACCTTTGCACATCAGGACAATGTTCCAACCAACTGAACTACCTGGCCAGGGCTGTAAAAATCTTTAACACCACACTAGCAAACTGAGTCTATCACTACATATAAAGGATTATACATTACGACCACCCAGGATTTATCCCAGGAATACAAGATGGATTCAACATACAAAAATCAATCAGTAATATAACGCAATATTAATTGCATAAGAAAAAAATCTGATTGTGGTAATCTCAATAGATGCAGAAAAAACATGTGAGAAACTTCGACAATCAACAATCTGGAAATAGAATGTTAAAGATCATCTATGGAAAACCCACAGTTAACAACATACTTAATACGTTGGCACACTGAAAGGTTCTTCCTCCAAATCAAGGATGGAGGCAGGCAAAAGACAAGGATGCCTGCCTCATCATTTTTGTTTAACATTGTACTGGAAGATTCCAGCCAGGGCAATTAGGCAACAAAATAAAAGCCAAACTAGAAAAGAAGAGGTAATGTTATCTTTATTTTCAGATGACATATATTATATATAGAGATAACCTTAAGGAATGTATTGAAACACTGTCCTTAGAGTTACTAAACCAGTTCAGGAGGGCTGTAGGCTATAAGATCATATATAGTCACATGCCAATTAAGGATGGGAATATGTTGTGAGAAATGTGTTATTAAGTGAACTTGTCATTCTTTGAACATTGTAGGTGTAGTACTTACACAAACCTAGATGGAATAACCTACTACTGTAAATTGTATGTGCTATAATTTTATATGACCAGCAGCGCAGTAGGCTTATTTACACCAGCATCACCACAAACATGTGAGTAATGCATTGAGATACTACATTATGATTGGCAGGAAATCACTAAGCAACGGGAATTTTTTTCAGTTCCATTATAATCTTATGAGATCACCACTGTATACATGGTCTGTCATTGACCAAAACATTGTTATGTGGTACATGACTGTATAAAAAATCGGTCTTATTTCTACACACATGTACAATAAAAATGGAAATTAAAAAGCAATTCCATTTATAGTATTTTAAAAGAATGCTAGGAATAAGCTTAATAAAATAAGTTACAAGAATTTTTACATGAAAACTACAAAACATCCTTGAAGAAAACTAAAGATTTGAATAAACAAATACATTCCATGTTCATGGATTGGAAGAATATTGTTAAGTTGGCAATACTCCTAAATTTATCTATTGATTAAATTCAACCTTTATGAAAATTCCTGTCTTCATTACAGAAATTAACAAGCTAATTCTAGAATCCATACAGAAATTTAAGGAAACCAGAGTCAAAAAGAAATGAATCTGGAAGGCTCATACTTCCCTATTTCAAAACATACGACAAAACTAAAATAACCAACACAGTGTAATGACACAAAGATACACAGAACAATGGGACAGAATTAGAGTCCAGAAGTGAGCCCATACACTAACGGCCAATTGATCTGCACAAGGGTTCCGAGACCATTCAATGGGGAAGAGATCATCTTTTCAACAGATGATGCATGGCTGTTGAATATCCATGGACAAAAGAATGAATCTGGTACCTACCTCACAGCACATATAAAATTTAAATAAAATGCAAAGATCCAAATGCTAAAACAATAAAATTCTTACAACAGTATAAATCTGCATGACCTTGCATTAGGCACCAGTTTGTTGTGATAGCTAAAATCACAAGCAACCAAAGGAAAAAATAAACTAATTTCATCAAGATGAAAAACTTTTGTTCACCAGAGGACACTGTCAAAACAATGAAGACAGCCCACAGGTGGGAAAATATTTACAAATCATAACATATCTAGTAAGAATTTAGTATATGGGATATGTGTACAACACATAAGTAAACAATAAGACAATTAAAAATGAGAAAAGAATTTGAATAAATATTTCTCCAAAGAAAATACATAAATGTCCAATAAAAACATAAAAAGTTACTTGGCACCATCAGTCACCAGGGAAATACAAACTGAATCCATGAGCTACTACTTCACATGTGGCTGAATGACCATAATAAAAAAAAAGACATGAAGGCGTTGACAAGAATGTGGAAAAATATAATCCTCATAATTGTTTGGTGGGAATGTAAAATGGTGCAGCCATTTGGTAAGACAGTTTGGTAATTTTGTAATTCCTCAGAAAGTTAAAATAGAGTTTACCACATGACCCAGCAATTCCACTCTTCAGTATATGACCAAGAGAACTGAAAACCCATGTCCATACAAAACCTTATAGACAAATGTTCATAGCAGCATTTTCATAATAAGAAGTGGAATACTTAATTGGCATGTGACAACTCAATGTTCACTAAATGATGAATGGATAACAAACTGGTATATTCATACAATGGAATATTATTTGATCATAAAAAGGAACAAAGCACTAAATATATGATACAACACAGATAAACCCTGAAAACATCAGGATATATGAAAGAAACCAGAAAGGAAAGGCCACATAATACATAATCCCTCTTGTATGAAATGTCCAGGATAGGTAAACTGATATAGGCAGAAAGTAGACTATTTGTTGCTAAGGCCTAGGAGAAAGAAAAATGGGTTGTGACTCCTAGTGGATATGGAATTTTGGGGTAGTAATGAAAATAGTTTCACACTGTGGTGACAGATGCATGACCTTATAAATATACACTCAATTGTACAGTTTAAAACTGAGTATTGTAATATGTGATTTGTATCTCAAAAGATAAAAATCTAAAAAGCAAAAGAGAAATTTATAGTTTTGCCCATGTGTAAAATAACAGCCTATGACACGTAGTAAACTGAGATTTTTGCCAATACATAATCTGCAGCATATTCTTTAATGCTGTGGAGTGGAAGTGATTCATTTGCTGGGACATTTGTAGGGGGCTGCAATTGATCAGTATAGTTTTTTCTAAACTTTAGTTTACTATTTTTAATCAACTAAAACATTTAAAATACAATTAAAGCTTGGGAAATTCTACTCCAAATATTTCAATCAAGACTAGCATTTGGAATGAATTTCTAGAGGTAATGGGGATTAAATAAAAAAGCCCAGCCATGAAGTCAGAAAACCTGGGTATAGCTTGTCTAGAGCATTTACTTCTGAGTTGTAGTGATCTCATCCATAAAGCAGGAATAATATCTGCTTCCATTTAGTTTATGCAGATGCTATAATATTAAACAATATATTATACATTTGAGAAAGTATACATACATGCTTAGGCCTGACCTATATGTCATTTAGCCCATGAAATGTTCACTATTTTAATGCTTTTGAAACAAATATGTTTCAAGAATCTATTTCTACCTTCAAGGTTGTCCTAAGAGTTTAGTTTACACTGATTAACACAACAGAAAATATAAACTTAGGCTGTAAGCACAAAAGTATCACACATACTAAATTAATGATTACAACATAATTTAAAAATTAAAATAATCAAATAGATGGAAAAGAAAGGAATGCAGAGAACAGTTGTGCCAGGAAATGGTGGAAACAAAGCTGTCAAATTTAAAAATCTGCACTTTTGAGACTCTACCCAGAATGAAAGCAAACAGATTTTTAGGACTGCTAAAACAGCCTACATATCATTTAGTAAGAAGTCCACTTGAGACTAATGCTTTGTTTCTCCATCATGCAGCAGAAGCAGCAGCACTGAAGAAGCAGCAAGAAGTTGCTACTGGCTCTGTTGCTATGTGTCTGCACACACCAGAGTTTCTGGATAGGTTCACGCCACCAGCTTCTTCTATTGGTCAGATTTAAAGGTCAGGGACTTTTTAGGAACACAATTATGTAAACTGCCTAAAACAAAACGATACAAATGAAAAACATAAAAGGATGGGCATATATGTAAATATACAGGGTGGGGGTAAAAGTAGGTTCACAGTTGTACATATGGAAAATAATACAATAATTAATAAATAATAATAAGAGAACAAATTCTGTTTTGTATACTCACAATTGTAAACCTACTTTTGACCCACCCTGTATGTATTTGTATTAGACAGATATCCAGAGTGGGTTGTAAATATTGACATTAGAGAAAACTTTAAGACAAAATACATTAAATATGATATGAATACATTTTTTGTCAGTAACAGGCAAAAACTGCAATAAAGATATATAATCATTATGTTTTTCTTTTGTCAAATAGCCTGAGATCTATAAATTAAAATCCATTAACTACTATGAGAAACTGGGAAACCTCACTTTTGTAAGAGATTAATGTACTACTCATTCATAACTGATAAAACAAACCTAAAGAAAAATATTTTTAAAATAGAATTTAAAGGATTTAAAAAAACACAGGAAAGTGAATTTAGTACATATTAATATACAGTGAATAAATAGTGTAATGTAATGAGAATGTCCAGAAATATTTATGAAAACTGATAATTTGTTAGGCTGAAGGTAAACTTCAACTGAAATGAATACTTCTTGACCATACTATAATAAAACAAAACAAAGTGGAAAAAAAAATCCTTAAGGGTATGAAAGGCTTAAAAAAAACCACTTAACTGTTTAGGTCAAAGAAAACAGTAAAGCTATAATTCCACACTATTAGAAAATAATGATAATTGTAACTAATCATATTCATTACTAAAGGAATATAGCTAAAACTACATTAAAAGAAAAATTCATAGATGTAAATATTCACATCTTAAATATAAAAAGAATGAAAACAAAGTAGGCATCCCATTTAAAGAGTAAGAAAAAAAAACATACCAAAAATCAGGGAAATAAAAAAGGCATCTAATAAATGAGAAAACAGACAAAAAATAAAACTGATATATCATGCTTACTTTCCTTTTATTTAAAGACTAATAAAAATAAACTATGGCTAAATACAACTTGATACAATATGGGGAAAATTGAAATACAGGATGAGACAAAGTAGGTTATAGTTGTTCATAAAGAAAATATAGTAATAAATAATAATACAAGACTAAACTATGTTTCCTGTACTCACCACTGTAAACCTACTTCCACCTTGCTCTGTATATAAGATTAGAAATAGGACAAAGGATACATCAGATACAGAAGACATTCAGTTTACAAGAGATGAGTATACATAATACTATACTAATGTATTTGAAAATTTGAATGAATTCCAGGAGTAAAAAATTACCAAAATTGACTAACAAAGTAAAAACCTAATAGAAGAACAGCACAAAAGTTGTCAAAGAATTACCTCCAACAAAGACCCAGGCCTAGACAGTTTTATAGCTGAGTTCTTTAAAACTTTCAAGAACAAGTTAAGTCCCATGCTACATAGACTGTTTCAGAGCACAGACAATTAGGGAGAGTTCCAAATACTTTAAGAACCTGGCCCAACTCTATTAAAATCCCATGAAGCATAAAAAAGAAAATTACAGACCAAATTCCCCTATGAATGGATATAGATACAAAGATCCTAAATAATATACTTGACAACAGAAAGAGTACACTAAAAAGATTACAGATCTTGATATGAAGAAAGCATTCATTCTAGTAGATAAAAGGATTCACATTGGGTACATCAATAGTTCAAAGAAGAAGCAATGCACAATAATGTCAAAAGATGCCCAAAAAGTATCTGATGAATTTGAATATCCATTTCTCATAAAATAGCAAATTACAGTCTTATTACAGTAAAATAGCAAATTACAGTCTTGGTCAATTAAAAAAGATACATCCTTAACACAAAGAAGTTTAGAGAAAATGATGCAAACATTGCTTATTTAAAGTCAGAAGGAAGATCTATTAAATGTAATAAAGAGAATGAGAAAGACATGCAGGATAAACTCTACCCAGAAAAGTCAAAAGAACTGAAAAAATTAGGATTAAGCAAAGTTCAGTAAATATAAAATTTCAATATAAATAATAGAAATTTACAGATGTTCTTTAAACCCAAAAGACCAACAGAAAAAAAATTTTCTATAATATGACACAAGTAAAAATTAATAAGGAATATATACACTTAACAAGAAAAATAAGTGAGCTTAATTGAAGGAAAAAACCTAAAACTTCACTTGAAGGGCATGAGAAAGATATAAATCAAGAAATATACTCCTGGCCCTTGGCTGGTGTAGCTCAGTGGATTGAGCTCGGGCCTGGGAACCACATGATTGCGGTTTGACTCCCAGTCTGGGCACATGCCTGGGTTGCAGGCCAGTTCCCAGCAGGGGACTCATGAGAAGCAACCATACATGGATACTTCTCTCCCTCTCTCCTTCCCTTCCACTCTAAAGATAAGTAAATAAAATCAAAAAACAAATATACTCCTAACTTTGAAGTTAATTTTTCTAAAATAAACTTTCACATCAAAATTTCTTTGAAATTTCTTCTTTAAAGTAAAAAAAATAAAAATGATTTTACACTTCATATGAAAACATTGGTATAAAAAATTTTTTTAAAGAAAAAAATTGGTGTGAAAATCAAGGAAATTTTTGATAAAGAAGGGCAATGAAGAAAGACTGGTCCTATCAGCTTCTTAAGCATTTAATAACTGTAACACTTAAAAATGGTATGGTACTGAAATAAGAATGGAAAATACAAATGAAGAAAATTCAGTCCAGGAGACTGTAGTAAGATAAGAGTTACATAATAGATTAGTGTTAAAAGAAAAAAATTATTCAGTAAACACGGCTGAAATAATTACTTAACCATTCAGAAGAATATTAAAATTAGTCCTTTATCTTAAGGCATTTACCAAAATAAATACCAGCTGTGGCCAGTGTGGCTCTGTTGGTTGGAGCATCATAAACTGAAAGGTCATGGGTTTGATTCCTGGTCAGGGCACATGCCTAGGCTGCAGGTTTGGGCCCCAGTCAAGGTGTGTGTGAGAGGCAGCCAAGCTATGTTTCTCTCTCACATAGATGTTTCTTCTCTCCCTCCCTTCCCCTCTCCTGAAACATGTCCTCAGGTGAGGGGAAAAACAACAATGACAAAGAGTTGTATGTGAAAAATGAAATAAATACCTAGGAAAAAATGCATGTAAGTATACAGCTACTAGTGGATGGCAGAAGTTCTTTCTAAGTGTAACAATGGATGTTATAAGCTGCAAAACAGTAGGCAAACTAGACTTATAAAAATTAAAATTAAATAATAAACACTAATCTTTAAAATTTCCACATTTTAATAGTTAATATCCTTATATATAAAGGTTTGCAAACTAACAACCCCAATTCTGATGATCTATGTTAAGTTATACAGTCAAGAATGTTCACTGCAATGTTGTTTGCAACTGTCCCCCCTTCACAAACTGTGTAAACGAGGGGACAAATCTGGTTAAATAACAAGAAAATATACATAAAAAAGGCATTAGAAAAAAATAAAGTGGTTATTTTTAGGTAGTGAGGTTACTGGTGCTAGTTTTCTTTTTTATACATTTATAACCATCTGCCAAAACTTTCATGATGAATACATATTACTTTTATAAACAGAAAAATAATATAAGCCCATTAATAATCACTTTCATAAACACATGTAAGAACTTCACGATCACTTGTAAATTAAACTGTCTTTGCACGCTGAAAGCCCTTTAAAGCTTCCTGGTTCTATTAATATCTTAATTTAGCAGGACAATACAGTTAAAAGAAGCCAAATGTCTTAGATTACACCTTCAATTTTTCTCTCAAAGGGATTTTTAACAACTATTAAAAGACTGACGGGCCTGTGAAGCAAAGGGTTGCCGGTTCAATTCCCAGTCAGGGCACATGCCTGGGTTGCAGGCCAGGTCCCCAATGGGGGACACATGAGAGGCAACCACACATTGATGTTTCTTTCCCACTGTTTCTCCTTCCCTTTCCCTCTCTCTAAAAATAAATAAGTAAGTAAGTAAATAAATAAATAAATATTGAGGGGGGTGGGTTGAGATGGGGGTAAAAAGCAGAAAACTATAGGTGAACAATAAAAATTAAAAAAATAAAAAGATTGACTTTTACACAAATATATCCACACACCACTATAATGAATTATACAAGAGTCCATATGAAATAGAAATAGCTTAAAATAAAGGTATATTTCATATTGATAATAGTATCTTTCCAATAAATATTCAGAAGAAATTCTGTTTAAGACTGGTCATTCTATGTATGGTGAATTTTTTATTTTATTTTATTTATTTATCTTTAGAGGGGAAGGGAATGAGAGAGGAAGAGAAACATCAATGTATGGTTGCTTCTCATGCATCCCTGCTGGGAACTGGCCCCTACTGGGAACTGGCCTGCAACCCAGACATGTGCCCCTACTGGGAATCGAACCGTGATCATCTGGTTCGCAGGCCCGAGCTCAATCCACTGAGATACACCAGCCAGGGCTGTATGGTGAATTATTATTCTGGAAAACTCATTAAGGCACCAAAATAGGAAGATGACTATTCTAAAAGGCCTTTAGGAAGGAACAAAACTTCCCTTAAAATCCTTACAGACAGAAAATGTTATTTTGTATCTAACCGAAATCTCTCCTGTGATTTGAAACTTTTCTTTAAAAAAATAAATAGCTACACTCCATTTTGCTTTCTTTAGACAAGATAATTTTAAAACTTTAAACTAGCTATTTCCTAATACTTCTTGCCTGCCTGTAGTCTATTTTTCGTATCTCCCAAGTTATTTAAATGCGCATGGCAAATTATGATTTCAAGCAATGTATAATCAAGTGAGAAGAGCCTAGAGCTCTCACATGGCTAACTCTGTGGAAATACATATTTTCTTTTTAGCACTTGTGCTGTTAGTACATGTTACTGTGTCTTTTATAACACATTATTTGTATGCATGTATATTAATTATAAACAAATTTATACTTTGAGCAGCTAATTTATTCACAGTAGGTGGAAGTCCTCACCAACCTGACATCTAACAACTTAACTTTTTCTACCCCCTCAATTTGATACACTCAAATTTAACAAGTTTGCTTTTTTACATATTACGAACCACTCACGGAATCTGAGATCTAGGCTTATACCCACCCCTAACTAATTTTGTGACACTGGAAGATTCACCTAACTTCTCTGGGCTCCAATGCTTTCACCTACACATTAGTGGGGTGGAAGTGCACTGGAAGACTCAGTGAAGTCTTTCACAACACTAATTTTATTGTCAATGGAAGGGATCAGATTACACTCTAATTAATCTTAACACTGTGGGGAAACAATATAAATAAAGTATGTTCTTAATGAACTCTTTTTTGAACTAAAATACTCAGACTCAGGTATAGTACTATACTGTGTACATGTATATCTCCATATAGTAGTATACATATTATTATATGGATTATAAAGACAGGCACAATCATTAATATAATTCTTTCAAATTTCATGCACAGAACTGGTATTTCTTTCCTTGTCACATTATTATCAAGAATTTCTCTTAACTACTACTTCTTTTTTAAACTACTTCCTATTTTCTTCTATCTCTGTTGTTTTCTACTGAACTGTAAATTATTGGCTCAAAATTGGAGCACCTACTATGTACACCGAAAAGATATAACTTTTTTCTGTTTTGTTCTGTTTTGTTGTTTAACTTTTCTTAGTGAAATAAATTACTAGGATGTATGGAAATCTAAGAAAATGGTTTACTAGAAAAATTCAGAAAAATATTATAGAAAAATATAATCATGCTTTGTTTGCCAAAGGCAGAAATCTTTAAGGAGCATAGGACTGCACTAACGAAGCAGGGTCACACTTCCACAAACTAGTGACAAATATGGTGGAGTGGAAGGACACCACTTCAAAAATACGTAAACTATCCTAAATTCCCTTATTAATTCATATGGTGATGTCATACATTAATTTGTGCAATTTGCCTTTTGGGAAACTATAGAGACATTTTTGGATGACTAGTTCTTCAACAGTTTCCTTCTTCAGACAACTTTTAGAATTTTAGAGCTAAAACCCTGGCTGGTGTAGCTCAGTGGATTGAGCACGAGCCTGTGAACCAGAGGATCGCGGTTCGATTCCCAGTCAGGGCACATGCCTGGGTTGCAGGCCAGTTCCCTGCAGGCCAACTCCCAGCAGGGGACACAGGAAAGGCAACCATACATTGATGTTTCTCTCCTTCCCTTCCCCTCTAAAGGTAAATAAATAAATAAAAACCACTTTCTTTAAAAAAAAAAAAGAATTTTAGAGCTAAAAGAAAGTCTTAAACTGCCTAATTTTATACATGATGAACTGACAAAAAGAATGGTAAGAATATATGTCCAGGTTACGTAAGTTTAATGACAGGTTCTGTTTTCTTGATCCTCAAACCAGGGTTTCAACACACCACACATTTGCCTGATATCGATCAGCTTTTAGTGAATACAAATTTGCTTCTTTGTAGTGTCAAGAGTTTTCTTCATTTTAATTAACTTGAAGTTGGTGAAGAATTCAGTATCTACAAATATACACATTCATATTCTCATCAAGGGCAGAAGCTGCATCTCATGTGTCGTGTCCTCAGAACTTATTACAAGGTCTAGTACACAGCAGGACATGGCAGGTGTTCAAAAGACTATTGTGGACCGAGAAAATGAACTTCAGACTCAGATCACATGCAGTCTTAGCTTTCATTTTCCTAAAGAGAAAAAATTCTAAAGATCTTCAGTTTAACTTTGTTCAACCCTTGATCATTTCAGACATTTTTCTCTAAGCTTTCTCCAGTTCCACTATGTTTATTAAGGTGAGAGAATCAAAAGTTTGAATGAGGGTAGAGAAAGCTTTATTTCTCTAAGTTTTATTGGTATCCTAGATACCAATAACCTCCTTAAAAGAGAAGTTGCTTTGCATCATGTTACACTGGTGAAGAGCAGCACTTATTCGACACTTTTCTTCCCAATTGTATAATTACACACTAATGCCTGCTGTTTTGACATTTCAATACCCCTAAAATTTTGGTTTTATTTACTCTGCCTGAATAAATTTCCTTTCCCAAATAAATTATGAAAATGTTAAACAAAGCTAGATATGGCATCTATTAACTTTTCTCTATCCAGAAATGTTCATTAGTCTCTATACCTTTGCTTCCAGTGGTTAAATAAGTTATCTATATAATCAAAATTATACTGAGTGTCTAATATGTGCAAGCCACACAATACTCCAGAACCCTATTATTTTATTTGGTTGGTATAGAGAAGGATTTTAAAAGGATTTCATAGATGCATGAAAAAGTCCTTAAGTCTAAATTTAAAAAACACGTTTTAGCTTTCCATATGCACTGACTTATTTATTGCCTTCCATTTTCCTTCTACCCTAGGCACACCCTTCCTGTTTCTTAAGGAACTCCACAAGAATTTTATTCAGCAATCCTATCCCATTGTCCTTCCACCTCCAGTCATCCAGATGAACTCCAGAGTAATCCTTTTATTTAGTAATCCTGTCCTTTGTTAGATACACTAATAGAGAAACTTTTTCAACTTTTTAAAGTTGTTGTTCAATTATAGTTGTACCCATTAGAGAAAAAAGGAACAGGCGAGATTTCTAAGTTAAATTCCTATATACCACTGATATCCACCAGTGCTAAATCACTGAAGCCACGTACAGTGCTTAAGCTCTTTAATACATTAGCAAGCCTGACATATATACACAATACTTACTTGTACTCATCATAGACTTCCTGTTTGGGCAGTGAAGTCTCCGGATGTTCCTCTAGAGTATTCCGAATCCAGAAAAAGGCATGCTTTTGTTGTGCCCGACTAGATGACATGGCATTCTGATCACTAATCACAGAAGAAAAACACGTTCAGCTGAACTAGACAGCAACTCATTGACAATTTTTGAGCCAGGCCTAAATGTTCCACTGAATAACTATGTGTAAACACACTCTAAATGACCAAACCAAACTCAGGACAAACAGCAGATGCCCAGTTATCTATACATGGAAGTCATCCACCTGTGGGATGTGGGAGTTATTTTCTATAACTAGTGTCTGACTAAAGTTAATGCCCTATTTCAGCTCTTCCTACCATCTCTAGAAAAATCATTGACAATATCGGGTATTTGTTTTGGCTAAAATGATCTCTAATTGGCTATTTGCTCACTTACTTGCCTGTTCATTTGCCTAAACTTACCAAACCTCCATCTTTCAAAATAAAAGTTATGGAATCAATTGTTTATTTTTTTGCTTACCATTCTCAAGTAACTACCTAAAATCTCACTAAAGCACTCAATGAGCCAGAGAGAATGTAATTTTTTGTATAAATTATGTGAATGAAATTAATTCTGAGAAATACTTAAAAGAGTATAGAAACTTTAAGAACAGAATGCATGAACCAGCAATGTTTCTCCCAAGTTTCTAAAGAGACAATATTTTGAATAATGAAATATAATACCCACAATCTTACATTTATCAGAAATTCATGCTTCATACAGGCAACTCACTATTCTCTTTTTAACAGTCTGTGACATGCTCACCTGACAGTACCTAAAAAACTCATGCAGTTAATTTATTGCTCACAATACTTATGTACTTATTCTTTGGTTTTACTACATAAATACATTAACCTGTTTATAAAACAACCTACACTGCATTTCACAGTGTTTACCCAGGGGCACAAATGAATTAGCAAAAACTGTAAGTAAACACTTAACCAAATATAATCTACTGTTTTGCCATTCTGTTTTCTGATGATGTTAGTTTAGGAATAGTGTTAACAATAACAACCAAAACACATACTGCAGCCCCCCCGCCCCCCACACTTCCTTCCTAGGGATGGCCTGTGAGCACTGCAAGAAAGGCAAAGACAAGCAGACACACCTTTTCTCTCCATTGCTGAGACCAGAAGGCAGCTGAAGGTAGAGGTAGAGTTTCTCTAGGTCTGTAAACTTCTCAACTTCTTGCTGGTTAAAAAAGATTGAAAAGAAAGATCATTTTAAAAACACAGTTTCTCTCTTAAAATTTACTAACAATACTGTAAAAAAATTACTGTCTAAATTTAAGCCAGATTGAAAGGATCACCTGCCAAAGAAAACATCATCTAGGCTTCTCCCTCATCATTAAAATAATACAGGTTAAGCTGTTTGATAAATTTATTGCATGTAACACAATTAAGGAAAAGATGTAACTTTCCTATGAATCCTTATACTCTAACATAGATCAATGCTTAGATAAAAGCTTACCACTTTTAATCACATTTAAAGAATGAGGGTTGTACAGTATTATCAGAAAAGTACTAGACTCAGAGTCAAGAGGATATTTATTATCAGTCTTAGCCTACTCACTTAACTGGCTATGAGATTCCAGTGCTCTGGCAAACACTCCTTAGAACTATAAAATAGATGAGATGATTTCTAGTGTCCTTTCCTAATTCTCAAAAACCCAGAACACATGACTAATGATGCTGTCAGCCTATAGATGAAAACAGAGATTTAAAAGTACTCAGTTACAACCAACATTCCTTCCTGCACTATGCAGATGTACTTATTCTCTGACTTGCAAGAGTAGCTGCAATTCGGAGAACTGACTGATGTGATTTTCTATCACAATTGTTCTGCAATGATGTCCTTTTGTCTATAAATGTAATTTAAATAATTCCTGCTACAACCAGGACTGTACAGCTTTCTTTCCTAACTGAGTTTGCCACAGAAGAGCTACAAATATGCCACAAATCCTAATACAATAAAAATATCATTGTAAAATCCTGGTAGCCAAATTAATTGCATTGCAATTGAAAATGTGAACACATTATTTGAATACCTGTTGTATAAGAATAAATTCTACCTGGTGGCAGAATTTATTCTTATACAACAAAGCACAGCTTAAACATAAATCTAAATTTTTAAAAAGCTTAAAATGATATAACTTAGCCTATTCTTATTCTCATCAGAATTCACCCACAAAATAGCATAATTTTAGAATTAGTCCACAGAGTGACTTAACCTCTCAGTTACGTGTAAATAAAATAACTCCTAAACCCACATTTTTTCCCATTACACTGCCTGCGTGGTATTTTCAATTAGCTCTCGCTCTTATACCTAAATAGATTTACTAGCATTATCTTTGAAACTTTTCCCATAAAAAAGGAATACACATACATATCTCCTTTCTCAATTGTTACTTAATACGTTTTTTAAAAAATCCTCAGCAGAGGACATGCTTACTGATTTTGGAGAGAGGGGAGGAAGAGAAAGAGAGAAACATTGACTGGACTGGTCGTTTCTTGCAGAAGCCCCAGCTGGGGCCTGAACTGGCAACCCAGGCAACCCTGACCAGCAACTGAACCCAGAACCTTTCAGTTTACAGGCGACTCAAACCAGCTGAGCCACACCAGCCACGGCAACACCTTCTTCACTCCAGTTCCCCAGTGTTCAGTTTTGGCATCTGTTTAATTTTGTTCCTTTGTGCATTCTACTTTAGTCCTTTATTTATCCCTCTTATCTCTTTCCCCCTTATTTTCTCTGTACTTTACTTTCCCAGCTACTTTATTAGTCTAGGTCTGTAGCAGCCTTTAGTAATGAAGGAAAATGTATGTATGTATGTATCTATGTATGATATTTATATTTCCTTCCATTTTCCACAAGGGACTTGTAACAACTATAAAAATACTGAATATCACAACATATAAAGGCTGGAAACACGTAGATGAACAACACAATTGTCCTTGCCTTTAAGGAACTTACAATGATTCTCATATTATTAAAATGTCTAACTAGCTGGTTTCCCTGCCACCAATCTCTCCCCACCTTAATCTGTCTTAAATATAGATCCTAAGATACTTTTTACTGAATGTTATTAACATCAATCACTAATGCCTATCATGTTAAATACATAGCAGGTTACAAAAACAAAACAAAAAAACAGTATTCTGGGAAAAGTCTAAGAAAATGTAATATAAAACATCATTTCTGAATAAAGAAAATGCAGTCCATAACAATGAAGTATCACTGAGCCATAAAAAAGAACAAAATCTTGCCATGTGACAGCATGGACGGCCCTTGGGGGCAATATGCTAAATGAAAGAAATCAGACAGAAATATTGGATGGTCTCTTTTTTAAAATGATTTTTGAAATCCTCACTTGAGGACATTTTTCATTGCTTTTAGAGAGAGAAACATCGATGTGGGAGAGACCTGCTGGATGCATAAGGACAGGGAAGGTACGCACCCGGACCACGGATGGACCCGGGACCTAGATATGGGCCCTGACGGGGAATCCAACACGCAGCCATTTGGTTACTGGACAATGCTCTGACCAAGCGAGCCACAGCGGCCAGAGCTTGGGTTACCTGTTCTGTGTGGAATCTACACAACAACGACTGGTCAAAGCAAAAAACAAGCCTCCTCCCCGCACCTACACAAACAACAAGCTACATGGGTATGGAGGACACACTGATGGTGGCCTGAGGTAGGGGCGGAAAAATGAGTGAATAGGATCAGAAGGTACTAATTTGCAGTTACAAAGTGAATAAGCCATGGGGATGTAATGTACAGCATGATGACTATAATCAGTAATACTATATTGCATAATTGAAAGTAGCTAGGAGAGTATCTCATCACAAGAAAAAAATTTTTATTTGTAGCTATGTACTGTGACAGATGTGAACTGTACTTACTGTGGTGATCATTAGGCAATATATACAAATACTGAATCATTGTGTTGTACATCTTGAACTGATGTAATTTTATGTCAATTATAAATTTTTTTTTAAAATCAAAGAAAAAACATTTTTTGGTAAGAATTTAAAAAGCCTTATATATTATTGGAGAAACCTTGGATTCTATAGTTCTCAATTTTTTTTAGTTCTCGAATTTTAAAGGAACTCTGTTCTTTAAAAATTGAAAACCATAGAAATTACAGAAGAAATTTAGACGATAATACAAATTAGGATACAGTGCCAAAGAGATGTTTTAAAGACTATGTCAGAGAAATCGTTTTGAAAAAGATCAAATTGTCCTGTTTCGTTTGTTTCTGCCTTTCAAACAACGAAAACTTATTACTACCAATTACTAATTCATTTGTTACGTGGAACTCGACGCATAGAAGACAACACTTGAATTTACTAATACTGATAATACCAAAATTCTATGACGCGCATGTGCACAAAATGACTCGAGTGTGTGTGATAGCATCCCAGCCCAGAAAGGCTGAGTTCACTACGAATATTTTTGGTTTTGGATATGCTGTGCCATTTACCGTTACCTATCAGTTTCCAAAGCAATGATTAGTGGTACAGTAGAGAACTTATCCTTGTTTATCAAGGCAAGAACATCAGGTAGCAAGTATATTAAACATCAGATTATTTGATATGCTTTGTAAAGATTTAAATATCAAGGAATTTGTTCCATGTTAAAATTCATTGGTTGTTAAACAGAAATGTACTGGCTGGTTTTATGAAATGAAAGACCAAGTTGTTCAATTTTTAGAGCATTAAAAAAAGACTAAAGCATAAACTTTTAAAAGTAGTGATTTTTAAATTTAGCCATAAAAACGAATGAAGTAGTGATACATGCTGCAACATGGATGAACCCTGAAAACATACTAAGTGAAAAGCCAGACACAAAAGGCCATATATTGTATGATTTCATTTCTATGAACTATCCAGAACAGGCAAATCAATCCACAGATAGATTTGTGATTGCCAAGGATTGTGGGAAGGGAAGCAGGAGGACTGACTGCTTAGTGGATTTATTTTTGGGGTGATGAAAATGTTTGGTACTGGATAGAATTAGTACTTACATAACATTGTGAATATACTAAATAGTGCTAATGGTAAATTTTGTGTATTTTACAGTAAAAATCATGATTTTTAATACAGCTCAGCATATTTGACAAACATATTCAATATATTTGACCTAAAACTTAAAATGGCAATCATCAAACATTCCTATTCATTAGACTTGAAAGACTTCATTTTCTTCAATGGAAGAAGTTAAATTCTTGAAGAAAAGTTATTGAAAATGGTTTCAAGTGTAAAGGAAACCTCAAATATTATTGAGTCTATTGAATGAACTAAGGTGATAATTTCCTAAAATTGTGGTTGAAAATCTTGCCCAAAAGCTAGTAAGAACTTCTCTCTCACACAGTTCAACATTTACAAGATACCCCAAAGGAACCTTTGAACTGAAGTCTGACTGATCTGTCGAAGACACTCCAGAAAACCACTTTGAGAATTTGGGCAAAAACCTGTTTACTCCCAATAAGCAAGCAGACCTTGTGTGTCACCGCGCCATTCACATGAGCTTATGTTCATGAAATTGCTTTTTCAAACCTGTGGCTATAAAAAGAAAGTAATGCTACAGACTTAATATCAAAAATGATCTAGCCCTGGCTGGTGTAGCTCAGTGGATTGAGCGCAGGCCTGTGAACCAGACAACGGTCAAGGTTCAGTTCCCAGTCAGGGCACATGCCTGGGTTGCGGGCCAGTTCCCAGCGGGGGACACATGAGAGGCAACCATGCATTAGTATTTCTCTCCCTCTCTCCTTCCCTTCCCCTCTAAAGATAAATGAATAAAATATTTTTTAAAAAGACCTAGATATACTTTATTCTTTCACATCCTAGACAGAAAAGCTTGTGACTAATGATCAGATTCAACATTTGCTTAGATATTATGTGATCCAGAAGAAAATAAAGGTATAACACAAGTAGATGCAAAATCAAGTTACTTTTGGAGGTTCAAGGCAAAGTTTGGTGTTTGAATCCTACTACTCAATCTCCTTTCCTTCTGAAGTTTTGGCTGATGACATTCACACAGGATCAAGTGGCACAGAGCTATCTAATGCTCCCATGTGGGGAAAACAAAGTGGTAAAAAGAGCATGGGATACAAACAGTGCTCATCAAATATCCTATCTGCTCAACCGGAATTTCTCAGCTTCCTCTGCGGTTAGCTTAGGGTCATGAACTGACTAAATGTGACGTATATGATTTCTCAGGGGACATAGTTTGGAATCAGTGTGCCACCTTTATTGTTTTGACCCCCTTTGTGGC
This sequence comes from Sturnira hondurensis, assembly GCF_014824575.4. Lineage (NCBI taxonomy): Eukaryota > Metazoa > Chordata > Mammalia > Chiroptera > Phyllostomidae > Sturnira > Sturnira hondurensis. The sequence goes on from NW_028080827.1 coordinate 10,273,243, forward strand.
ACCTTCGAAGTCACGTGTTTCACTTGTGAGGCTGTAACATGGACGTGCCTGTCGATGCGAGTTCCTGAGGGACTATGTGGAACAGCGGCCTACAGTGATTTGTGCAGCACGCATAACGTGCATAAAAACACATTTTTGTGGTTCGGTGGCTGATATTTTTGGCTTACTCTGATAAAGCAGCATAGCCTACCTAGCCCCTCCTGACTAATACAGAAAGTGAGATGTTTACCCTCTATCACTTCTGAAAGAATGAAAGCTCCTTTCTATACATGCAAATAAAAATGTGGCGAGAAGAAAAAGCAGATAAAAATGTGGGAAGAAGAAAAGAGCTCCTCTCTAATTTAAAAAGCTTTCATTTATTCATTTTTAGAATATTCACCTTCTTTTGAAATTATATTAAGCAAGAATATATGATATTCATATTTATCAAAATGGGGTATGAGCTAAAAAAAGGATTCAGAAGCACACGTTTAGAATATACAGCCTTCAAGCTCTCTTCCACTTAATTTTACTTTAATAATAATAATAATTTTTTAAAAACCTAGTTAAGATTAGACTCTAATAACACAATCCTACAGTACGTCCTTCTATTTTGGTCCACAGCAATTAGTCACCAATTTACAGTGATCAAATTTGGATTTATTGATTTTCTAAAATGCTTTTCATTACCAATGCTTTTAATATTTTAATACCCCACTTAAAATTAAAAAGTATTTCAAATAAAGTTTACAAAGTAGGTACACATGTATCACAATCCATATTTTAAAAAATGTTAATTTTTTGCTAGAGAATTCTTTGTTTTTTCCACAGATTTATATAATAGTGTTATATGGATTAAAACCAGTTCATTTCTCTGATAAAGTAATTAGTTATTATAAAAATGTACTTTTCCACACAGCACTGCAATGGAAATCCTTATTTGTGATGTCTGTGTCCCTGTGCAAGCATTTTTTTTTTCCTATGGTATATAGCCAAAAGTAGAAGTACTTGGTCATAAAGGATGTACATTATCAATTTTATTGAGTATTTATTTCCAAATTACTTCCCAACACTGTTATGCCAATTCATATTTTCCATAGCAATGCTACAATTTCTCTACATCCTTGTGAAAACTTAAGATATCAATTCTAGCTAAGCTCATGGATACAATTACCCGAAGTATCTCACTGTTTCATTTTACATTTTCTGATTGATGATCAGACTATCTTTTCATATTATCATTTGAGTTTACACTAATACAATGGTTATTCAAGTCCAGTATGCATCAGAAACACCTGGAGAGCCTGTTTAAGGATTGTAGGACCCCACCTCCAGAGATCCAGAGTTTCTCATTCAGCGGGTCAGGAGTGAGGCTTGAGAAAGAAGTGCACATTTAAAAATGGGGATATAAAAAAAACTGGGATAGTTAAGATGTAGTCTATATGTTAATCCTCTGATGGTTCTAAGTGCTACTAATATCTCCCCCTAATTACAGCTTATCCTTTCATTTTAGTTTTGAGTCATATGATGATTTAATTCCAGGCAAATATATCAATCTTTTCATTTATAATCTGTGTTTTTTGCATCTTGTTTTGAAACCCTTCCCTAGCCCAGTATCATAAAGGTACCCCAGGTTTTCTTTTGAAAGCTTTGTTTTTCATATTTAGGTCTTTAGGTCTTTAATTTCTCTGATATTTATTTCCCTATAAGATATAAAATAGGGAAGGACGTAATTAAAAATTTTGACAAGGTTAGCTTAATTGTCCTGGTATAATTTATTGAATAATTCACCAATTCCTTTCTATTTTTTCATGCCACATCTGTTATGGAATTCTTGTTCATTACAGGTTAAAAACAATGCCATTTTTATTTTCATTATTTAAAAATATATTTCTCAGAGTTGAAATTTAAAAGTCAACAGTTTATTCTTAAGAGGGTCTTACAGCAAAATGTATGATTCACTGATTGTTCCCAACTTGTGTCACAGAAACTTTTCATATAAGAATATCACCCAGTAACTGAACTTTCATGGAGCTTTTATAAACCTGAGGTTAATAGGCACGTATCCTATTCTTTTGATAAATTAATACCTAATAAAAATATAAGACCTCCCTGGCTGGTGTAGCTCAGTGGATTGAGCTTGGGCCTGCAAACCAAAGTATCTAGGTTCGATTCCCAGTCAGGGCATATATCTGGGTTGCATGCAGGCCAGTTCCCAGCAGGGGACACACGAGAGGCAACCATACATTGATATTTCTCTTCCTCTCTCCTTCCCTTCCCCTCTAAAGATAAATAAATAAAATCTTTCAAAAAATATATAAGACCTATATTATATATTACAGGTGAATGAAGCAACTGCCACCTGAACTTGATTAACCCTTCGAATCGAATCTATCCAAAGCAGGGGGACACAGTGGTAAAGGTACAGGATGCAGAATCAGAAGGCCTGGATCTGATCCCACATTTGCCACTCACTAGCTTTATAACTGACATTAAGCAAGCTGTTCCAGCTGAGTATTAATTTTTAAATATGTAAAACAGTATTCAATTGCTCAGTTTTTGGTAAGTATTGAAAGCAATTTATAAAATACATGCATGATAGGTATTATTATTATGTGTATTCTGAAATATAGAATTGCTTAAAATTAGAGTTTAGCAGAAGAGTTTATAATTCAAATTCCACCAACAAGTACAGAATCTCTTATTTGAAAAAGCAAGGTATCTTAAGACATTTAGGAAGCATTTAACCTGGTGACCTCCACTAACTTGGGAGGTGCACAAGAAGAGCAAGGCTCCTGGATTTTATGCGCGCGTCAGACTTGGCCATTGTTCCTGAAGGCCATATTCCACCAGCACTGACTTTCCTCAGGGAGAGCACAACAAAGGGTAGAAACTATTTCCTCTCGAGTCATTAAAATTAAAATGAAGTTAGACAATACTTCTGACAATTGGGCTACTATAGAGAATAAAATCAACCTAAGCAGTACTGGTCAGAAATAAAATCTTTTCCCCAGGTTGGACTTGGAACAAAATGTGTAACTGTCCATTTGTTGTCTTCTGTCATTAAAAAAATAACCTAAAACAATATTCTGTATTTCATAAACAGTTAATTTTTCATGTTTCTGTTTGTCTGCTTAGGACATCTGTCTCTCAACTGTCAATCCATACCAGATGGATCGCAGAGAACCAGCTGGAACTTTGAATGTCTTATTACTAAAGCTTGAAGACCATCAAAGCAGATGGTAAGGAAATATGTTCCTACTCTGTGCTGGCACAGAATACAGTACCAGGTAGTCTGAGTAGAGAGCTGCTCCTGTTTTTCAGGACCACCTTGAATCAGGCTGACTCTGCAATTTCTCAGAAGTTAATAAAAAAGGATTTCTCCTGCTGGACACAAATTGTGTTTTCTGTTGCAACACTTCCCTCTGGTCTTACTGAAGTTGTTTTCCAAAGTCACAAAACTGGGGAAGGGCTGATGCAAAACAATCACAGGCTTAGTGGGAAGTTTTCATGCAAGTCCTTGATGGAGCAATTACATCCAAGGCATATTATTTTCATTTCCAGAAGAAACAGACACTCTTCTTCTTCTGTTAAGATGCACACACCTTTCAAAGGACTGTCCAGGTTGACAATGACCGAGTTCTAATGATAGATGACCAACAAGTTGTATCATTAGTTCTTTAAACTTTACTCTTCCAACTCATATCAAAAATGCTTTTTACAGGAGTTTTAATTTAAATTTGTATTTAGAACAGTCGGCTTAAAACCCAGATACCTAAATTCTCCGGTTTGACTGTTTCTCCAGGTAAGCTACCACGTATGGAGGGAAAATGTGAGTGTACACTGATCGGATAATGACACTTGAGACTTTTCTGCCCATGATTTTGTAAAACTACAAAAACAAAATGTGAAAACATTCTAATTCTCCTTCCCCTCAGGTGAAACTAATTCAGGAGCATAGTTATTACTAAAAGGACTCTTCACCAGCGTCACTGACAGAAGGATCAAAAGAGAAAAGTAGTACCTATTCCATAGTCTTTTTAAATGAATGGAAACTGTCAACATGCCTGATACTATATTCTCTCAGGCAGTTGTGAAAGCTGTCTGTCCTTCCACAGGACTGAATAAATAGGAGACAGAGAAAAGGACTCTATTTGTTAATGCTTTTTGCTTAGAGTTCTTAATTTTCAGTTTCCTAACCTGCTATGAGAACCACAGTGTGTGTGTGTGTTTGATGTTCTTTTGAGAGCCACCTACTACAAATAATAAGGGAAACCCATTTTTCTATTCTCAGTTCTAAAAATTAGAAATCAAACACGAAGAGTAACTGTTATTATACTTGCATTATTGTGAAGATTTACTCTATTTACAAACCTACTGAACTGATGTAAAATGAAAATGGTTTTAACTTTCTGTTCAAAATGTTTTGCTCTGAAATAAGGAATGTGGTGAGTCTAAAGACATCAGTTACTAGGGCACAGCTAAAAACAACTGAAGCAAGGCTCACAAACAGACTTCAGCAAAACCCAAAATGTTTCTCACTTTTTTCTTAGTAATTCTGCTGGGTGACCTAGAGAACTCATGACCACTGGAAGAAACACACACACACACACACACACACACACACACCCCCTTTCCACTTGCCTTAACTACAATCAAGTCTAGAGGAATTCTGACTTAAAGTAGCTCTAAGGAACTGCAATTGTAAGCACTGAAAAATTCACACTCCAAGGCAAATATGTAAAATTTCTGAGTAAATTCTGTGTTTATTAGAAAGGCTCAGCACATAAAGCAGAGAGAAGATTAAATTATAAAAGAAGAAAGTTAAAGAGATTGCCAAGGACATTAACTGTATTTAAACAGTGGTCATTTTTATAAACATGCTCTAAAATATACTTTTATTTGTTTCAGGGCTTACTAATGAAAAAGGAAGCTGAATCTCTGAAATTGAAATAATAAATAACAAGGTAACAAGCTTCATGGCCACATGAGCGCCCAAATGACTAAAGACCACATAAAATGCTGAGACAAGAGCATATCGCTGTAACACTTATACAGCAAAGTACTAGGGTCTGAATAGGCAGGGAGTACATAAACCCACAGACTGAGTCCCTCTGACACAGGGAGAACCCTCTTCCATAGTTAAATTCTACAAAAAGTGACCACCACAGAATGATCATGAAGTATTTCTCTGGAACTCTCAGGTTATCACTGGTGTTTCTGTATGCTGTCTGAAAAGATCCCTACCTGCTAGTGGGAGGCATAGGGGTAGGAGGCGCTACAGAGAAGGTTTGGATCATTCCAGTCACTGTGTTTCTAACTTCTCAGCACTGAAAGAAAGGATGGTCCCTGAGAGCCCAGCTTCTGTTATGTTTTCCAAAAAAAATGAATTTCTAATTGATTCTTCAAAACTACAAAGCTACACCTCAACAAAGGTGTAGGTCACAGAGAGGAAAAGCCAGTTCTTTAATTCCTGTCTCTGCTCCTAGTAACCTTCCCTTTCCCCCGCCCTTAGTCTACTTTTCTGCAAATTTGAAATGACTTAAAATGCAAAGACAGAAAAACCAGAATACTTGAAGAACGTATTTGTTGTCTATCAGAGCACATTTTTCCTGTATTATGCCATTCTTTGAATATAATATTAATGAAAATTGAATTTCTTTCAGGTAATGGTGAGATAGCCATTGTATTTTTCTCTACTCCTCTTTGTGACAAAATAAATTTAAAAGCTAGCTGACAATAATTACAGCATTTTGTAATAATTATGAAATAGAAAAGTTAGCAAAACTGATCATGACATGGGCCTTAGTGGCAATTTAGTCCACTTGAGTCCCTAACAGTAAAAAAAACACCAAAAAACAAAAACAGGTTTAAAAAAATCTCCCATATGGCATGGCCTTATACAGATTATTATCTTTTTTGTGATACTCTAAAACCAAAAATGAACCCCAGATATTTAAATCTGGCACGCTTGTCAAGTCCCATCCCGCAACTCCCCAAGTAAATGCCACACAAAAATGCTCTCTTTTGAAAGCTACCCATTTCTTCTCCACCCAATGACTTACAGAACCACGTGAGGGTCTGAGACAGGTCTTTACTACTGGCAACCCCACTGTCACATCATAGGATAAACCCTATCTTCTATTCTAATAATAAGCCCCTTTCAAGCCATAATGAATTTCATTCAGACACCCTAAACAACATTTTTAGTTCCATCCAGTCTGGGTCAAGCAGGCTGACATTGGCCATCACTTGGCATTCACTCCAGGAAGGATCTGAGGTGACAAAGCATGCTCTCTCCCGTAAGGGAGGGAAGAGAGGAAGTCTCTCTAAGTTGCATCCACCTTACACACGCCTCCAAGGCCTATTGAAGACTCTGGAGGACAGGAGAGGCAGGGCGCCTGCCTGGTAAGAATTACCCCTTGAGGGAGTTACCCACATTTATTGCTGAGACAGTGTCACCTACCTCAGAAAGTCCCCCTTGAACAATACTAGCCTGCTATCCTACACTCCAGTGTTTCATGAATCTTCTAGCTCCTGTCCAATCACTTCAGCAGTAGGCACATTAAAAGAATTGGCTTCTAACCTCAAACATTAACCATGGTATAGATTCGAAAAGTTTAAAAATTAAATGAAATTATTCATTCGTGCATCTACTTATTCATCCTTCCAGCACTGAGTACCTACTATGCTTCAGGCATGACCTTTCATTTTAGTACCAGGGAGACAGAAAAAAAAATTTAAAGCAAAACATATGTTACATGATGATGATAAATACTATGAAGAAAAAGTGTTGCAAGGAGGTACAATTTAAACTAAAGTGGTCAGGGAAGGTTTCGTGGAAGAAGAATAAAAATGCTTTGCACTATGGTTAATTAGTAGGAAAGACTCTCAAGACAGTTAATATTCAGAAGTAATCTGAAGGCAAATATGTAACTTGTATTACATATTCACACTCCAAGACAAATATGTAACAGTTAATATCAGAATTACTGATTAGTAAAATCCAGTAAGATAACGCCAGCTTCTAATTTTTTCACTCCATATCAATCTTAAAGGAGAAAAATTAATGTCAGGAATATTTTCTTGATTATAAAATAAAGCAAAATTTAAAAAATTCATATATATGCACATACTCCAGACACTTTTAAAAAAATGATATAGTATATCATAGTTTTTAAAAGCCTGGGCTCTGGAGCCACACTATCTGGATTAAAAGCCTAATTCTACTAATAAGCAAGTTTTAAGAACTTGGGTAAATGACTTAACCTGTCTGAACCTGTGTCTTCATGTGTAAAATGAGGATGATAACAGATTAACTTCATAGGCAAATTATGAGAACTGAATGGTGAAATATGTAATGCGTTTCTATGGCACATGGTAATAAATAATAAATGCTAGTAACATCAACAACAAATACAAAGCAACTCTTCATTTACAGGATATTGTGTGTGTACTATACATTCTTTTTGATAATTACTACTTGTGAATAATTATTCAGCAATTATTTACTGAGTGTCTTACATGTACCAGACACTGTGCTAAGCACTGGAGATACAAAGCCATAGAACACTGTCCTTCCTTACAAAGATTTTTGGAGAAGACAACTTAGTCTGGTGATTAGCATGCTATATGATACAAACTTTAAAAGGGGTACGGAGCTCTTTATGGAGGTGTACAAAAGCAGAGGCATGAAAGCAGGGATGGCGTGAGGCTGGACTCATGCACATTGCTAACCACCCTCTTCTCTGTCATGCTTAGAGGCCTGGCAGAGAGGCCAGAAAACAAAACACTCTTATGTCCTAGTTTCCTGGCAGTGAGGGGTACTCAAGTTGATGTTACTCTAGAGCAGCCATTTTCAACCTTTTTCATCTCATGGCACACATAAACTAATTACTAAAATCCCGTGGCACATCAAAAAAAATTTTTTTGTCGATCTGACAAAAAATAGGTGTAATATTGATTCAGTCATACCAGGCAGCTATTGTTGTGTTGGCTGTCATCCTTTTTTGAATTTGACAATATAAGGGAAGAGAGTGCCCCTGACTAAACAGTCAGGAACTACATGTTTTAAAAATTCTTGTGACACACCAGTTGAAAATTGCCGCACTAGAGGTTACTACTCTGAAGTTCCTGAAGTGGGTTTTCAAAATGAAAGCAGGTGTCCTGAAACTATAGACAGAGCTCCCCTAGAAGCCCTTTTGCCTTTCCTTCCTTCTCCCTGCCTCAGCACTTAAGACAGAAGGCATGTAAGTGCAACAGCCATCAGTGACATAACACAACAAAAGATGACATAGCAAAAAGGAAAGAGCATAGGTCTGGGAGGTGGGGGTGGGGTGGGGCATCACTTAGTTATTGCACCACTTCCTGAATGCCTAACTTTGGACTTACTAGATGACACAAACTCTATTTCTTAAAACCACCAATAGCTGGAGTTTTCTTTTATCTGCAGCTGAAGGCATTTCTAGTAGATAAATGAAGCTTTCTGAAAGTTTTTTGAACCAAGTCCAAAAGAAGGAAACAGCAGTTATCCAGGTGAAGAAATCTGAGAAGGGCACAGCTGGCAGAGCATCCCCAAAGGCCTGGTGGGGGAGGAAGTACAGCGTGTTGATGCTGCATCTGTTCTACAACACGCACCCTCTGGCTTCCTGGATGGCTTTAGCCAGGTGATTCCCATCCTCCTCCATCTTCTACTTCCTATGTTTGAGGGATTCAATACTCTCCCCTCAATGCTTCCACATGATGAACCTTCATTTTCAAATGGTAAGTTTGGTGATGTATATAAAATGTGATCCTTGACTAATTTTAGACTTCTAGAAACATTAATTTATGGCAATTAAGTCGACAGGTCCACATTATCAATTTACACATACAAAGCCTTCAACTGAAGCTGCTGTGTGTGCTTACTATGTCAGTGTGCAGTCGCTGATTTTGTAGGGGATCTTAATATTCATTTACCTTCTGATAAACTTCTCCAAACCCCCATGGATCTTAATATCCATATAAGGGAAAAATTCAGCACCACTCCTATTCATAAAGCTAGAACCAACTTCACTGATGGTTCAGAAAAACAGGTAAAGTTGTTATCACCTGGAAAGAAGGGAATGAGTAGAAATATTTTCTTTCTGGAGGGCAGTCTTCCACCCAATGAGCAGAAATTTCAGGGGCTATTCTTGCCCTAAAGCATTGGCCCAAACAGCCTCTTAACTTAGTTTGTGACTCTGTATATACACTCCTTCGTATACATCAGACTCTATTAAAAGGGTCCTTTGAGCCTCAGTTACTAAGTCTATTTCTAACCCTGCAAAGTCTTTCAGATAAAAGGAAGCACCCCTTATTTGTTACCCATATCTGATCTCATTCAGGCTTGCCCGGACCTATGGCAGAGGGTAACTCTCGGGCCGATGCCCTTGTCAGCCTAGCAAATACTTTTCAATCTGTGGTAATGTCTTGTCAATTTTTTCGCCAAAATAGTCAGGCCCCACATAAAGAATTTAATATTCCATGGGGCCAACCAAAACAGATTATCAGAGAATGTCCAGATTGTCAAGTGCTTTTGAAAGCGCCCCCTTCTCTTGGCATTAACCCCAGAGGGTTGCAACCTCAAATAATTTGGCAAACAGATGTTATTATCCCCCTATTCATTTCATAATATACTCCTTAAGTGAAACATTTGGCAATATAATCAGGTTTAAGTTTTAAAAGACTTTTATGCTTATTTTGGAATGTTATGTGGATTATGTAAGGGAGAAATTAAAATGTGAAGGAAAGAAAGCATAGGATTGTGAAGGAGGAGAGTAAGAAGGAATAAAGGAAAAAGACAGATACCACATTCATATGTGGCATGGAATGAAAGTACATTAGAGTGAATAGCTGAAGAGGGGAAGTAGAAGTAGGAAGGAAATAATAGAAATAATAAGCATCTAAGTCTTTGAAGCACTGCAAATTCTAGACCTAGGAACCACCAGGTCCTGAGAATAGGGTAATTAACTTGCTGCTCAAACTCACTGCAGTTTGCAGAAACAGTAGGGTACCTGTCTTTCCAAGCAGACACTTACTCAGGTGTTCTACAGGCCACTCCCCTCACTGGCAATCAGCAAAGAATGTTAGAGCTCCAGGCTTTCAGCCACCTAGGCTGCCCACAGGAAATCAAGACTGATAATGGCCCAGGATACATTGCAAAAACCACTCAGGCTTTCTTAGAAGAATGGGGACTTCGGCACAAAATAGGTATCCCCTGTAACACTACAGGCCAAGCAATTGTTGAAAGAGTTCACCGGACTTTTAAAACATTATTAAACAAACAAAAAAGGAAGAGTTGGGAAACACTCCACAGGAATTTAAACATGCAGGCAATATATACATAAAATTTTTTGAACTGTGATAATAATTTAAAGTTATCCATAGACAAACACTTTGTGCAAAACAGCCCTGCAGGCCCATACCCCTTGGTCTCATACAGAGACCTGTTAGGGGAAGGAAGTTGGGAAGGCCCACTTGAACTACTGACTTGGGGGAAAAAGGTATGCTTATGTTTCCTCTCCAGAAGGACCTTTGGAGCTGCTGGCGAAGAAAGTGAAGCCATATCACAGAAAAGGCTTCCCTGGCCACAAACGACCTCTGCTCCATCAGACTCTCCCAATCAGGACTTCTCTAAGCTGTGTGTCACCCCCCTGGAGTGGAATTCCAGCCAACATTCCTGGGCAGAGATATTCATCATCACCTGCAGGGCACATTCTCGACCAATCTCAGAGGACAGACTGATCAGCTCCAGTCTCAGAGCTCCAGCTGGAGCTCCACCAGCTCAGTGACATCCAATGCCTTACTGAACAGAAAGTGTTCCAGACCCTCCATGATAACCTATAATGATTGAACCCTAAGAACTGGTTTGATGGACTGAATTTATGAGTTGGGTCATGGCAGCCCTTGGGTGCCTCCTTGTCTTAATCCTTATTTGTGCTTTACCATGTATATGGAGGTTGTTTTCTCAAGATCACATTTGGGAACATCAAATAGTAGGTTTCACAGGCTTAACAATTACAATCATGTTCACAAACAAAAAAGGGGGAGACATGGGAACTGCGCTGCCTGGTTTCAAAAGCTGTAACTGCCCCCTCATGACTAAGGCTGAGTGAGAGACCTTGAGACCCAAAGCCACTAAGGAGACAAAGCTTATCTTCCTGGTAGGGGCACTGCCTCTGCCCCCTTTACTTCACCCTGTTTGGTCCTGGGTAGATGACTGGTTAGCCAATGATGGGTAAGATTCTTCAAGAGAGGGATGACCTAAGACAGGCATGGTCACAAGGGGGCCCTCAGGGAAGGATTTGGGGGGCTATCCAAAAAGGGAGTGATGGACCCACCCCCCTCAGCTTTGACATAGTCTGAGTCCTCATTATGTCTGCAAGAAGTCTCCTAATCTCTTGGCTGCCTTACTCCCCCTGCCTGACTTAAGACTGAAACAATGACAGAGGGCAATGCAGCCCTGGGCAGGAATGGGCAGATTCCCTGGGGCAATTAGGCCTAAAAAAGAATGCATAAAATCCTGTGAAACCTACTTTACTAAAAATGCTCTCAATTTTCTGATAATGGTCTGAGCAGGAAATGAGTTTGTTTCCCAAAGTTTGATAGTCATCTAGCTAACTGACCCTGATTCAGAATAAGCCCTCATATTTCTTTGTTAGATTATGTACTATTTGATCCTTACTGCCTCACAATGATGGATGAGCTTTATCTGTATTCCTGTGCAAACTGAACCCAATAAAAGCTCACTGAAGAACAGGCTCTTGGCCCTTCTCCTTTGAGAGATCAGCCACCTTTCCTTCCCAAGCAGATCATATCTTGGTAGACTTATTCTCATCTGTGGTGGCCGGAGCCTCCCCACAGAAAAAGAGGGAAAGAAATAACAATCAGCTGCCTCTTGGAGGTGCTCTGACTGGGGACCAAACCCACAACCCAGGCAGGTATCCTGACCAGGAACTGAACTGGTGATCATGTGCTTTGCAGGATGGCATCAGCCAACTGACTCACATGGGTCAGGGCATGACTACCAGGTTTTTATGTTAGATGAGTGACTCTACTCAGTAATATAGTATGATAAAGTATAACAGCCCTCCAAGATGTTCAGGTCCTAATTCTCTAATCCCCAGAATTTGTGAATCTGTTATTTTACATGAAAAAGGGACTAAGCAGGTCAGTAAATTAAGGGCTCTGAGTTGGGTAGATTATCCTGAATTGTCCAGTAGGCTCAATGCAATCACAAGTATCCTGATATGGGGGGAGCCCGAGGGTAGATTTGACTACAAAAAAAGAAATGTCAGAGTAATGCAGTGTAAGACTCCAGCAGCCACTGCTGCTTTGAAGATGCAGCTACTAAAAGCTAGAAAACGCAAGGAAACATGTTCTCCCCCAGCACCTCCAAAAGGAGCTGACACCTTCACTTCATCCTAGTGAGACCTGTGTCAAACTGCTGACCTACACAACTAAAAGAGAGTGAATTTGCATTGTTTTAAGACATGAAGTTTATGGAGATTTGTTATAGCAGCAACAGGAAATTAACAAAGATAGGTTCAGAATTTGGGATATGATACAAAAAGACTAGTTTTTAAAAAGTTGATTTTTAAGTACCTATGTATGGGACATCCTGGTAAAATTAGTCCATTTTTAAATAGGTGGATATGTGGGTCTGGAGCTTAAGCTGGGGATGTGAAATTAGGAGTCATCAGTATACTAATTGAAACCATTAAAGTAGCTGACATCACCATGAGCAAACACAAAGGACTTAAAGGAATGGAGACCCTTAAAGGAAAGTTGGGAGGAACAGCCTAAAATTAACAGGAAACCAGGACTGTGAGGTACCTAAGGAATTAAAGAAATAAGAAATAAGAATATACTTAAACCAGGGGAGTATGAGGACGATTAATAGAGCCAATTGAAAAAGGGTTGTCAAATTAGGGGCTGAGAGCATCTATTCTATTTGGCAATAAGAGGCCCCAGTATTCTTGACAAACATGTTTCAAAGGAGTGATTGTTAGGACAAGATTTGTTATTGGGGTTGAATAGAAGGGTTGAAGCATGAGTCCAAACTCAATTAATGCTGCTAACTAAAATTTGACTTTCTTCTTTCAAAAGAAAGAAGATAGGATGGTAGCTAGAGAAGGGTTGTGGAAAGTAGTTTTATTATAGATGGGGAAAAATCAAGTAACTATTAATGAAAAAAGGTGATTTTTTTAAGTAAATGCAAAAGCATCAGTTTCTTCATTTGCAAAAGGGAGTTAAAAGATTACTCACTTCAGAGGGTTATTGTAAAGAAGAAGAAAAAATTAGCTTATAAGGAAGACCCAAACCTGAATGGGTAAGTTCTGCTGTCACAGGTGGAGAAAGAGGACCAACTCCAGTGACACCTGGGAGAACCTAACAGCACAGTCACTGAATAACCTAGAACCTAAGGAGCATTCCATCAGCAGAAATTTCATGCAAGTCAGTTCTATTCCAGTAGCCCTCGTAGCTGCACACATCTGCCCTCACATGTTTATGAGAAGACCTAAGGAACTACAAATACCATATAAATTTAAACTATTATTGTGGTCATGGTAATTTCTGAGGCCAGAAATCCAAACATGAAAAGTATATTATAGCAACAAAAACTAACCCATAAAGCACTTTAAAAACTTTCATTTAAACAAATTCTTAGAGTTCTATAAGTACAAACTAAATTTAAACTATTATTGCAGCATTAATTTTCAAAGTCCAGTAGCCCAAATACGACAAAATATGCTATCACAACAAAACTAATCCATCAAACACCTTAAATCCTATCTTTAAACAAGTTCTGTAGAGTTACTAGGACAGAAAAAGAAACACTCACTTTTGTGAATGTTTAAGGGAACTTTAGTGTAAGTTTCCAAAACATACAATTACCTCAGATTTTGATTTCATTATTGATGAAATAGAGGAAGGTAGATAGCTTATAGGTAGTTCATCCCAAGGGCTGTAATTAGACGCCAAGTTTTAATCACTAAAATTGGGTTTGATTTAAAATAAATACTGACTCAAGAGCAATATATTTTATATAATGGTAAAGCCATATTACAAAAAAAATTTAAGGTATTTTACTTACCAAAATGCAGTCCACTTTAGATTGTACAGTTTTGCTGAAAGAAAAACAAAGTTAGGTTAATAAGAATGATATATTTACTACATATCTGAAATATCTCAAAGAGATAGCTATTCAGTCTTCCCTACTATGAAAAAATAATCCAAAACTCATTAAGATCAGGCATTGTATCCTAAAACTGCATTTTTTAAAAATTTAAAAATCTATGTCCCATTCACTGTACTATTCTGAATTCCAAAGCATGATCAGAATGTTTTTCAAATTCACTGCTAGTCAACCTTTGTTACTGCACAGTATTATTTTAACAGATGTTCTGAATAAACAAGTTTTTAATGATATATAAAAGTGTAAATGTATTATTATACTTAGCTATAAGACACAGAGTTTATAATGAATTATGATTTTTACTGTATGCCTACTATTCTGGACAATAACTTGTTTAGCATTTAAGAGGCACAATGGTGTAACATTATCAGTATTTCAAAAGACTTGTTATAGACTCTTTCATGTGTACACACACAAACATATGCTTGCAAAGAATTCCCTAGACATAAAAGTAGTAACAAAGTAATAAATTACAAAGAAAGTAAATATATTTAGAAATAAGTAATGTAAATAAAGCCCATATATATTAACTTACATGAGCTACTAACTATAAGTGAACTATTAAATATAACTGAACTATTGTATACTTGCTTCATTAATACAAATGAAGCCTGTATAAAATAAATGGTCATTTGGATTTTGTTATAATACATTCAAGTAAACATGCAATGAGATTGTCCAAGTCTAGAAATAGTTTCTATAATTTTGAAAAGATGTTAATGTTTAAAGCCACGTAAATGTCAAAAAAGTGGTTATTTGCTTTGATATATAGCTATACAGTAAATAAAAAATCAGCATTTAAATCCCATTTGTTTGCAATCAATAGCCTCAAAACTTTACATCTGTACTCAAATTTCAAATGTAATTTTTTAAAAATACAAAGTATAACTTAATTAAGTACAATTACAAAGTTCAAAATGACTAAAACGAACAAGAGAGGACTTCTGTATAGCTTATTACCCACTAACTGCTAAAGTGTGCTATTTTTCTCTCTGAATAGCTGTTTCCCTCAGATAATACAGTAATTTATAGACAAAGAACTGCTGCCAAAAAGTAATATATCGAGAATCCAACCATTCTCACCACCTGAGTATAAACTACCATCACTTCCTACCTGAAGTGTTAAAATAACCTGGCTAGTTGTCCTGCTTCTATCTTTATTCCACCAACAAAGGGCTATTCTCAACAAAGCTACCAGAGTGACTCTCCGTCCAAACCAGGTTAGTCCTTTGCTCCACAGTCTGTAACACGGCCAACAAAGCCCTGATGGTTCATCCCCCTGCTATCCAACTTCATCTCCTACTAACCTACTCCATTCATTCACAGCTCCTGCTCCACTGGCCTCCATGCTACTTCTCAAGGCAGGAGCAGGGCCTTTGTACTAGTTTTTTCCATCAGCTGCTGACACTCTTCTCCCATATAACTTATTTGTTCACTTTTTTGGCGACTTTGTTTGATGTTATCTTTTACACACAGTTCTTCCCTGCTTTACCCATATAAAATATGGTCACTCTCTATCCCTCTTGCCCTGCTTTACTTTTCATTATTGCACTTTCACCAGTCATTTTACATTTTTATTAATTTATATGCATGTTTACCGGCTATCTCCCTTGACTAGAATTCAAACTCCTTGAGAAGACTGTCTGTTTTGCTCACTGCTGTGTTATCACCTGGCACATGTCCGGTGTCCAATATATGGACATTATATGTCATATGACTATACTGACATTACAGATTGAACTGGGGAAGTTGATTAATAATTTGGATTTATTTTTGTCCTTAAAAAGGTCTTGTAATTTTTCTCATTACCTTTTGTTAGGAAGAGTCCTAGGTAGCTTATAAACACTGTGAATAGTATCTTTTTTCTTATTATAATTCCAGTTGGTCTTCACTGATGTACAGAAAAATTATTAGTTTTCTATGCTGACTTTACACCCAGCAGTCTTCTTAGATGCTTATTAGTTCTAACAGTATGTAGAGTCTCTTGTAGGCAACAATGTCGTAATGAAAATATTTCCCTTCCTTCCCATTCTTTATATCTCTTCCCCCACTCTTTTTTCTTATCTAATTACTCTGGCTAAAATTTCTAGTCTAATGGTGAAGAGCTGCAGTGATAGTTGACATCTTTGTTCTCTTTTCAAGTTTTGTTTCAAAATTCTAATATAATGTACTGGAATACTCCATTTAATTGATGTTTTATAATTTCCTAAAATATCCCTTGAATATTGAATGCTTTGATTCAAAATAATGTTTCAGTATCATAATGCTCTGCTTTGGAAAATGACACAGTTAAGTTATAATAGAGTAACTTTCCCACACATACATACATACCAATTATATACTGTGGACAAAATATAACTAAAAACATGAAGGTGAAAGAGAGTGAACAAAAGCAGGTAACAAGTAGAGGGAATTCATCCTTGAAACAAAGGAACTATACGCTTCATAAGAACTGTATTTATAAGACTGTTGCCTGAGAGCACGTATCTGCCCTTGCAGGAACGATCACTCAATACTGAAGCAAAAGTCTGCTGTCTTGCCAGCAGAGGAGCGAGAGGACAGAATCTGGGGCTGCCAGAGCCACTGTGAAGTGAGAGATGGAATCCCAGAAAGGGAGGTGCCACAAAATTTCTGTGCAAACTATGCCCAAATATTTGGATGACCTATGTCTGGAGAAGACTCCAAGGTTTCAAACAAAAAGCAACAGCCTGAAGGTGGAAAGATCTGAGTTGAGCCTTCTGCTGCTCCAGTCATATTAACTATCTACCAGAATAATAACAACCAAAAACAATACTCATCAGAGAAATAGAACAGAATCGACAGTCTATAATGTATCACCCACAATGCCCATTACACAAGCAAAAGAATGAATTACATAATCTACCAGAATGAGTAAACAGAAAAAGGGAACACTGAGTCAAGAATAAAGAACAAACAAACAAACAAATGGTTCAGAAACCCCAAACTAAATGATCTACACAAGGATTTCAGAGGAGGTATTATAAATATGTTCAAGTATTTAAAGGAAAATATGATCATGTTAAATGCATGCATGGAAGAAATCTCAGCTAAGAAATAGGAGCTATGAAAAAAAGGAAATTCTAAAATTAAAAAGTATATATGAAATGAAAAAAAAACACCACTGAGATACCTTAACAGAAAATCAGATATAGTAGGAAAAGGTCACTAAACTGAAAATCAATATAGCTAACCGAATCTAAAGAAGAGAAAGATTTTCAAAATAATAAACAGAGCTTCAGAAACTGGTAATATAATATCAGGTAGTCAAGTTATGTACAACTGGAGAGGAGATAATGAGACAGAAAAGTATATGATAAATGGCCAAATTTCCCCAAATTTTATAAAACACACAAACTTACATACTTAAAAAGCTCAAGCAAACTTCATGCAAGATAATTAAAAAAACCACACAAAGTTCCATCATCGTTGAAGGGATAAAAAAACACAAAAATGAAAAGCAAATCTTAAGGCAGCCAGAGCAAAGAAACATTGTACGCTGTGAAAAGGTGATATGAATAAATGATAGCTATTTAGTCAACAGATTTGCAAAAGAGGCATCAAAGCAGTTCAGGCCATAAAGGAAAATCTGTCCAGCAAAGGCTGATGGAGTGGGGTGTCTGGATATACCTATAAACAAATGAACATACTTCAATCTACAGAAACACTTGAGTTGGATCACAAAATTAATGATAAGAGCTTAAACTATAAAGTGCCTAAAAGAAATCTTAGAAGAATATCATGACTTGGGAATAAACAAAGGTGTCTTAGGGTACAAAAGCAGTAATAATTTTTAAAAAAGAAATAAATCAGCCTCTGTCAAAATGAAAACCAACTTCTGTTCATCAAGACATTGTAAGAAAATAAGCCACTAACCAAAAGAAAATATTTGTAAAACATATATCTGATAAAAGACTTATGTCCAGAATACATAATGAATTCCTACAACTGTGGACTCTAGGAAGACAACCTACCAAGAAGGTAGGCTATCTGGACTCAAATTTAAAGGCACAGCCTAGCAGCCTTTTCTAAACAGGGGCCTCTCATGCAAACCACACTTCTGGGAGAAGCTTCTATTAAGCTGCCTGCCTCCCATGGTTTGTTTCTGCCATCTGAGCCAGCTCTTATAAAGGAATTCCTATTTCTCTATTTAAACCAGTAGAACTGAGGCCTTCCCTGTCCAATCAGAGTTGTGCAACTATATCCACCACTAGCATCTTCACCCAACAATGAGAAAGGCTCCATTCTGACCAATCAGGATAGTGTTTTTTGGACCAAACTGCGAGGATTTGGAGTCCTCACTGGCATGAGGACCGACAAATCAGGGACCATGGTAGGGGCCTCTGTGTATATAAGTCAGCTCTCCTCTGGCTCAGGGAGCACACTTTCCTGTTCCATCAGTTCACAGAATAATAAAGACTGGTAGCCCAATTAATAAATGAGCAAACAGCTGGAATAGATAATTCATAAAGAAAAAAAATGTACAAATGTCCAGGGATAATTCACCAAAAAAAGGATGTAAATGTCCAATAGGTACATGAAAAGTTGTTCAACATCATTAGTCATCAAGGAAACATAAATCAGAATTTTAATGATATACTATTATATATACTCAATAGGATGGCTGAAATGAAAAACACTGAAAACACCAAAAGTTGAGAAGAATTTGGAGCAACCACCACTGTCATACATTTCTGGGGGAAAGGAAATGCAAAAGGTAAAACTGCTTTAGAAAAATTTAGTAGTTAGGACATGTCTGGGTAGCTCAATTAGGGTGTTGTCCTGATATGCCAAGGTTGTAGGTTCAAACCTTGGTCAGAGCACATACAAGAATGAGCCAATGAATATATAAGTGGAACACCAAATCGATGTCTCTTTCTCTCTCACTTCCTCGAACAAATCAATAAAAAAAATTAGGAGTTAAATATAAACCTATCTATAACACCACAGTTCTATTCCTACATATTTATGCAAAAGAAATGATGACACTATGTGTTCCCAAAACAGACTTGTACAAGAATGTCACAAAATCTTTAATCTTTAATCTTTAGTCCTAAACTAGAAACAATTGAACAGCAGTCCATATAGAAATGGTTAATGTGTTATATTCATAGAATGAAACACTAAGCAATTAAAAAAAAGAAAACCTCTGATACACAGAATATGGATGAGTCTAGTGTATATTATACTAAGCCAAAGATACTACCAAGAAAAATTCATTCTGTACAATTCCATTTATGTGAACTTCTAGAACAGGTAACATTAATCTGTGATAAAAGAAAAACGAGAAATAGTGGCTGCCTCAAGATGGGATGGGGGGGATTATGAAAAACCATGTTCGGCCTCTGTAACACACTGCTCCATTTCCTGTTTTCAGAAAAGAATGACTTTGTCCTCCAGCTGCTGAAGTGATTTTGGCAAAGCCCTCAGTTGTCAGCCCCCTACTGGGATCGCGTATGCTGGAGAAAACTTCACTTCCTAAGGTCACATTCTCTTTCAGAGACAGCCCACATCCAGAGGCTGATCAATGGGGGCCCAAAGGCCTGTAGTTGTCTAGACTAAGGACAACTCTGATGGGTCATTCCAGCTTCAGAACTTTCCAGCATTGCAGCTTCACTTTCTCTCTGCTTCCTTCCTGTCCATTCCTTCCATAGAAGTGAATCTCAAGAGCATTCCCTAACAAAGTAGGTCTTAAAATATGATTCCTGGACTAGCGTTACCTGGGATTAGTTAGAAAGGCAAATTTGTAGGCCCCACCCCAGATCTACTGAATCAGAAAAGCAGAAGCCCTATCCACCTGCAAAGAACTTCTTATCAGCTTTTTGTACCTCTCTCTAAAATATATTAAGATGGGTATACAATCAAGAAAAAACATTCTCCTGAAAAAGGGGGTTCATATCCCCTACTCGGAATAAGAAAAAAATTAATACGAAAGTAAAACAGAAAAATTAGATACTATATACATAGATATATGTGTATATATTATGAAGCCTGTCGTGGAGTTATCCAGCCATGTAATATTAGAGATGTTTACTGAAGAAGATAGAAGAGACATTGTTGTACACAGGACAATGACACCTCAGTCCCCTTTCAAAGTAAGTACCTTGGGACCTCACACAGTTCTTCCAATCGCTATCAGCTGCCCCACTGTATTTTCCTGAATCTCATGATGATCTGAAATTTCTTCCCTTTCAAAGGTGATTTTACTTTTGGGAAATGCCGGAAGTTACAGGGCACCAAATCTGGGCTGTAGCAGGGCTGAATCACCTGGGTGATTTGATGTTTTGCAAAAAAACACTGCATGAGACGTGATGAATGAGCGGGTGCACTGTCATGATGAAGTTCCCCATTACCAGTTGCCCATAGCTTTGGCCCTCTGAATCATCCAAATAGTTTCCAAAAAGGAATGTACAAACTTAATGCAAAATTTGATGGAGATTTATTACTCTACTCACTCAAGTCATTTTGAATGTGATGGCCACACAGCACACATGCTCACTCAACAGCTTCTACCGCCCCCATTGACTAGTACAGTGAAGTTGCCATTGGTCACGCATGAGCATTCCCAGTCCACTCTCCTTGGCTGCCAGGATACATCAATATTGCACAAACCATTCTCATTATAGTAACAGCGGCTGAAGTTTTTCTGGACAGACCTTTACCAAGCTCTCTTTGAGGAGAGCTAAAAAGTGATGTCTTAGAAATTAAAACTACTGGGCTGGATGTTTTTTTGTTTGCCCTTCCAGATCCAACTCCCACTCTTTGCAATAACCAAGGAGACTGGCCTTTATGCATTGTATCTGTATGGCTCCTTTCCCCTCCAATAAGGGCCAATATTAGTCACTACAAGGAGATAAGGGAGTGAAAGAAAGGGTGGGAGGTATTTATTCCACTTTGTTTCTCTCTGACAGGCAATGAGCTAGTAGCTGGGGAACTGTGGTTCTTCTTAGCAATTCTTTTAAGACTTTTCAAAAGTTGAAATCAAATTAAACATATACAAATTTAAATTGAAATATTTCAAAGTTATCAAAGAAGATATGGGTTACATGTGAATATATATGGAATTAGCTTCTATCTTCACCATTACTCTGAGTAGCTACATTTAAGAAAAGTTTCCAGTAGCAAGAAAAATACACAAAAAAATATACTCACACTACTCAGTAATGAAGGACAGATGCACAGCCTGCACTTTTTAACAAGGTGGAGTCATAGGTAAAAACGGCTTGCATCCTCATACAACCACATCAAAATTACAACTAAATTACAGAACAACCATCACTCAGAATGGTCAGAAATCGAGTTGAATAGAAGTCTGACAAGTATGGAATTAAAGAAACCACGTCCATCCAGACTGGTAGGAGGAGCAAAGACGCAGGATGGGTTGGTACAATACCCATGAGTAGTGGATAAAAACTTTACAGAGCTATCTCTGGAGCAAAAGGGCCCCCAGCCCAGGGCTCCTGTGCCAGGAAGATAAGCCCTCATAACTTCTGGTTGCAAAACCAACGGGTATTGAGCCTGTGGAAGAAACTTCTAGAGCTCCAAGCAGTTTCTCTTAAAGGACCCACACCCAGACACTCAGATTCACTCTGTCTGAGCTACAGCACTCACACAGCAGCTTGAAAGGCACCAGGGGCATAAGGTAAAGAACTGAACTGTCTGGCATCAAAGCAACAGCTGGGGGATAGCTTCCTCCCAGACAGAAGGGTGGGCAGAGGCCACTGTCTCATTTCTGAACCCACCCCCCAAAGAGCCACAGATCAGCAGACTGATTGATGCCTTATCTGAGACTCCATCAACCTGGCTAACACTGCTTGCCCGGCCCTGGAGATCCCCCTGAGGCTCTGCCCTACCCAACTTAAGAGCCTACTCAAGTTGTTATCAGTGAATTTTCTGTATGAATGCCTGCTTTTCTTGGCTCATGCTTCACAACTTCCTAAATCCCCTCAAACAAGAAAAAGCAGGCCACTGCAAGACCCCAGCCCCAGTATCTGCTAGATTGCCCCAGGCACAGCACTAAACAGCCTAGATCCACAGCTTGGCTTCACCTGGGAATCTCCAGGCCCAGCACAAGCAGCATGCATCTGCAGTTCATGCAGGGTGGCCCTGGAAAAAACACAGGTGGGGGCTGCAATGGCCTGCACAATCAGTGGACAGCTACAGACCACTTTGAAGCACCACCACCCAGTCCCTAAACGCTGATCCTCCATGGAGGGTGGGGGTTGATGGTCAGTGGTCACAGTCCTTACAGCTGACTGGCCTGGGTAAATTCCTCCAACTGACCAGCCAACAGCAATCAGATCTCAACTACAAGGAGGGAGGAGTTGTATTCAGCCTGCATGAAGGGTGCACCTCGAGTACCCAGCTTGGGTGACAGGGCAAGCTGTGCCACTGGACCCTACAGGACACCTACTACAACAGGCCACACTACCAAGACTCTGAGTCAAAGCAGCTCTACCTAATACATAGGCAAACACAGGGAGGCTGCCAAAACAAGGAGACAAAGAAACATGGCCCAAATGAAAGAACAGATCAAAACTCGAGAAAAAGAATGGAATGAAATGAAATGGAGATAAGCAATCTATCAGATGCAGAGTTCAAAACATTGGTTATAAGGAAGCTCAAGGAACTTAGTGAGGACCTCAACAGCATAAAAATGATCCAGTCAGAAACGAAGGACACACTAATTGAAACAAAGAACAATATGCAGGGAATCAAGAGTAGAGCAGATGAAGCCAAGAACCAAGTCAATGATGTGGTATATAAGAGAGCAGAAAACAACCAATCAGAACAGGAAGGAAAAAGAATTTTTAAAGAATGAGGGTAGTGTGAGAAGATTGTGGAACAACTTCAAGCATTCCAACATTCACATCACAGGGGTTCTGGAAGGAGAAGATAAAGGGCAAGAAACTGGAAATTTATTTGAAAAAATAACAAAAGAAAACTTCCTTAATTTAGTGAAGGAACAGACATGCAAGTCCAGGAGGCAGAGTATCCCAAACAAGATGGGTGCAAAAAAGAGGCCCACCCTAAGACATATTAGAATTAAAATGCCAAAGGTTAAAAATAAAGAGAGAATCTTAAAAGCAGCAAGAGAAAAGAAGTTAGTAACCCACAGGGGAGTTCCCATAAGATTGTCAGCTCATTTCTCAAAAGAAACTTTGCAGGCTAGAAAGGATGGGCAAGAAATATTCAGTCATGAAAAACAGGGACCTACAGCCAAGATTGCTCTACCCAGCAAAGCCATCATTTAGAATCAAAGGGCAAATAAAGAGCTTCCCAGACAAGAAAAAGCTAAAGGAGTTCATCATCACCAAACCATTATTATATGAAATGTTAAAGGGACCTATATAAGAAAAATAAAATAAAAACTATGAACAATAAAATGGAAATAAATATGTATCTATCAACAATTGAATCTAAAAAACAAACTAAGCAAACAAGAAAGGAGACAGAATCATGGATATGGAGAGCGTTTTGATGTTTGCCAGATGGAAGGGGGACAGGATATGGGTGAAGAGGTAAGGGAATTAAGAAGTACAAATAGTTAGGTATAAATTAGCCATGGGGATATAAAGTACACTATAGAAAATGGAGTAGGCAAAGAATTTATATGTATGACCAATGGACATGAACAAAGGTGTGGGGACTGTTGAGGGAGTGGGGGATGCTGGGTGGAGGGGGATAAAGGAGGAAGAAAATTGAGACAACTATAATAGCATAATTAATAAAATATAATTTAAAAAATGGCAGGTATTTGATTTTTAAAAGTTCTTCATTCTCTTTGAATAAATTTATTTTGTTAATCTTATCTACAAATAACATGTTCAAATAACAGTGTACATTGAACTTTAATATTTTTCTAAGATTTTTTAAATTTTCTAAATTGTTGATAAACTTACATTTGATATACATTACATGTTTGTTCTCAGTGTTTCTTAAATCACTATTTTTATAAAAAATTTTAATAGCATCAATCTGCTATTTTGATATGAGATAAAAATATTGTATCATAATTTTGCTGTGGTTTATGGAACATGCTAATTATTCTTCTAAATCTTCCAGTTCAAGCTTCTGCATATCAATTCAAATCATCCAATATTATAAAGTAAACCTTAATCCTAGGAAAAAGGGGAAAACATACCCATAAGGAGAACACATAGAACAATTTAAAGAATAAAGTCTGAGAAAGCATATTTTGTTTTCCCTAAATCAAATTACAGAGTGAAGCTGGGGAAAAACATTTTTACTAAGTGGGCCTATATAAGACAGACAGTGCATTTAGGACACATGTGTTTAAAAAAAAAACAACAACAAAAACATTTATTCTAAGCCTACTTTACCTTAAAGAAACACTACACTAAACACCATGTTAATATCTTCCTTCTTCAGAGTTAAACATAATACAAGAAAATAAATTAGCAGTCTTGGGTCACACATACTTATTATGTAATACATTGTAAGTAAAAATATGCCTAAAAGAACATTTAGGGACTTTGCTGCTAGGAACATTTCAGAACCTATGTCTCTCTGCATCAACAAATTGCTTAACAATTATTTGTTTAGTGGGGGGTAAATGCAGACAACTGTACTTGAACAATAAAATAATTTTTAAAAATACCTGTTTATTGCAGATAATATCATTCTAAAACAATCCTGCTCATCCCTTCCAATACTGGGCTTGGCCTCTAATCCAAAACTTCAATACTATTTCCATATTTATTTGGATTCTCCAAGTCTGAGTTCAGAGTGACTCATAATCTATATATATTTGATTCAAAATTCCTGAATCTAGGAATTCCTGAATTCCTCTATTTCTGCAGAAATAGAGATCTGTGAATACTAGATAGTAATCTTCACCCACAAAAAATCTTGAGGTAGGGGAGGTACAGTGTAATACAGCAAATGTAAAAAGTTCTTGCATTGTAGCCTTGCCAGAACAAATCAAACTCTCCCATAAAATAATAAATTCCATTAAAAATCTATTAACTTCAGATCTTCTTTGTGGATTATGACTCAGCTGATAGTCCATCATAGCAAAACACATTTTTACCTTATCTTTGTCTGTAACAAATGGGAAGCAGTTACTTTTAGTTTGCTCGAATGAGAACAAAGTTTTACATTTATAAAAATAACTTTAGTAACAGCGATTAATTCCATAAAAACTAAAGGGGATAACCAAAAAACTATGAAAAGGAAAATAGAAACTACCCTGAATCCCCCATCTGGACATTTTGGTTTATTTACTTAGTATGCTGTCTTAAATAGAATTAGCATTTGCCCTGGCTGGTGCGGCTCAGTGGACTGAGCGCCAGTCTGAACCAACAGGTGCAGGTTCGACTCCCAGTCAGAGCACATGCCTGGGTTGGGGGCATGTGAGAGGCAACATATCAATGTTTATCTCCATCTCTTTCTGCCTCCCTTCTCTTTCTAAAAATAGAAAAATAAAATCTTAAAAAATAATTCATATCTGTTGGTGATAATGCGGAGGAACCAAAATCGTTGTATACTCTGGTAGTAATGTTAGATGATATATAGCTGCTGTGGAAACACTGTTTGGTGTTTTCTCAAAAAGTTAAACACAGAATTACATGACCCAGCAATTCTACTCCTAGGTACATAGACCCAAAGAAATAAAAATAGGTATTATTAACAAAACTTGTATATAAATATTCATAGATGCACTTACTCACAAGAGCCAAAGAAGTGGAAATGACCCAAATGTGTCAATGAAACGGATAAACAAAAGGTGGTATATCAATACAATAGAATATTATTTTCAGCCACAAAAAGGAATGCAGTACTGATACATGCTAACACATGAATGAAAATAAAAAATGTGCTAAGAGAAGGCAGGCGCAAAAGATCACTTAATGTGCTTCCATGTGCATGAAATATCCAGAATATCTACATCCACAGAGATGGAAAACATGGTAGTTGCCAGGGGCTGAGGGCAGAGGAGAATGGGGAGTGACTGCTTAATGCACATGGAGTTTCATTTTGGGGTGGTTAAATATTACAGAATTAGACAGAGATGATGGTTATACAACATTGTGAATGTACTAAATGCCATTGAATCGCACACTTAAGTGGTTGATTTTATGTTATATAAATTTTACCTCAATGATAAGCAAGCGTGATCATAAAACTAAAATTTCATTTTGATACTACCAGTGCCTACTGAACAAAGCATCAATTGTTCCTTTTTATAACTCAAAATGCCTTTAAAATAGTCACTGTTCAGTTTTTGCCTGTTCTTAATGTTTTTGAACATTCTTTACTATACCCAGCACAATGTTCCACAAATGAGTCATATCAAA
Organism: Sturnira hondurensis; assembly: GCF_014824575.4. Taxonomy (NCBI): domain Eukaryota; kingdom Metazoa; phylum Chordata; class Mammalia; order Chiroptera; family Phyllostomidae; genus Sturnira; species Sturnira hondurensis. Next base: position 10,299,778 of record NW_028080827.1, read on the forward strand.
AGTGAACCTGCTTTTCCCACAAGGTTATTGTAAGTGTTAACTTTATCATAAAACTCATTTTGTTGCTCTGAACATTGAAACTAATTTCAACTAAAATGAACTCTACCACCAGGTAACTTCCCTACTATTCAATTGTTGATATTAAGATTAAACTTTCAACTTAGTGACATCCATTCATTAAGCTATTCTTTTCTATTATTATTTTAAAATAACAAAGTTGCGAGTGTATAGATAAGTTATACAGAATAATATAACAAATACGAATATTTCGCTTTTTGTCCCTTAAGGAAATCTTAACGGAAAAACTGAAGCCCCTATGGACCCTTTCACAATCCCATTTCACTCTTTTTTTAAGTTGTCATTTTCCATTCCCATGAATGTTTATAATTTTACTACAAGTTTGAGTATTTCCATAAGCAACATAAAGCAGTTTTGTTTTCTTTATAGACATGAAGTCAGGATGCATATACATTCTTTTTTCCTTTTACTTAACAGGCTTTAGAAGAGGTGTGTTTGCCAGAGCTTGCTGTGGTACTTTGTCAGGACAAGCCTGGCAGATAATACACCTATCATTCCATTATTTGAACATACCACTTTTTACTCACACATGCTTTCACTGAGGGACTCTTAATGGCGTTGCCAGCTCTATACTGTAATACATAATATTGCAACCAACACCTGGCACATGGATCTGGCTATATACCATTGTGAGACTTTTTCTCAGACAGACATACACAAACATACACACACACAAGCCTTGCAGGGGAATTCTGGTACGTGGATCTTCAACTATTATTGCTAAATTGCTTTTCAAAGTACACTCCATCGACTGTGTATGAGAATGACTTTTTCCTATTCTCTCTAAAATCTGGTCATGACAGACTTTTCCCATCCTGGTGTGGGTGAAATATTTTGTTTTAATATGCATTCCTCTATTAGTGAACATCTTTACATGCTCACTGACCACTAAACTTTCTTCTGTGAACTGCCTAATAGTATCTTTACTCATTTTTCTACTTGGTTGTTTGCCTTTTTTAATATTACTATTACTTTATTCACTTTTGGGAGTTCTCTTTACACTCTGGATCCTAATTATTTGAATTACAAACATCTTCTCCCCACCTGCAACTTGTTTTCCTATTCATGGTATTCACTGCTTTACAGAAAGCTTTTATTTTAATATAGTTAAATCTATTAACATTTTTCTTTATAAGAGGTGCTTTTGATGTCGTTTTAAAAAATTCTTCCTTTTCATTATGTCACAGATTTACGTCCTTCTAAATGTTAGATTTTTACATCTGGGGTTGAATTTCTCTGGATTTTATGTGTGAAGTTTTTTTCCTTCCTTAGATAGGTAACTAAAGGTGCCAGAGGTTCATCCTTTCCCTTGTGAACAAGGTCTACATCTTGTTAACCTGTTTCCTATATCTTGCACTTTCTCTGGTACACATTAGGCAATACAATTTGTGATCAATAAAAAAAGGGATAGAAGGAAGAGAAGGGAGAGAAAGGGAAGAAGCAAGGTAGAAACGAGAGTGTGGGAAAAAGTATTCAGATCTTGGTCCTTGGTGCAAATTACGGTTAATATTTATATCAGAACCAAGTAAGACAAAGGGTATGAAGCAGATTCAGGGGTAGACAAGAGGAAGATGGGCCTTCCAGAACTCTGGAGTGCTGGAGGCAAAGATAGTGCTCATGTACAACTGGGTACTGAGTCTGCTTTCTCCTTCCCAGGATGGAAATATGGCCTTGTTGGTGCTGGACTGGTTCAAAAATCCAAAAAACTGTGACATTTTTTGGTAAGTATCACTTGATTATTACAGTTGTTTTTATAGAATGTTCACGAAAGCTTAGGTATAAAAGGCCAAGATACAGCAAGAATTTGATACAGCAACACTAGCTGAATTCTCCCTGAAACAAAGGTGCTATATGTACTACAGGAAACCTAGAATGATCAAAAGAGCTGTTTAAAGACATACCCATTTATTACTATTGAAAATAGTTACCTGACTTACATATCCTTAACTGAATAATCCAGGAACCTACAACAGGTGGGTGGATAATCTCTTCCAACCAGCTCTAACTTGAAGGTCAAATAGAAAGGGAGGGGCAAGGGTGCACGACAGAAAACAACAGTGGAGTGGGACCTAGAATGACTTTGCCTCAGTGGCCCTCAACAGAAAAACCAGCTGCCTAGAGCAATCTTATGAAAGAAATCATTACAGTCGAGGAAGTATGTCTCGTAAGAGTATAAGGAGGCTTAGCATCATGCACCTATACAACAACCTATGAAATATTCTTTCCAAAACAGTGAAACATGTCTACATACTGAACCATATCTACATCTAACTACTAATATGTAAGTAATAGAGGGGAAGAAAATGATAGCACTGTTAGAATGAAGTCAACAAAACCCAGACTGTGGGAAACTCCAAAGGATAAATGATCCAGTTTCTTCAAAAATAAAAAAAATAAAAAACTCCAAGAAAAAAATTTAGACCTACAGATTAAGAGAGATTAACCAATAGCAATGTATGGATACTGATTCAAATTAACTGCAAAGAAAACTAAACAAAATGAGATGTGCAAATTTGAGCACTGACTGTATGCTTGCTAGTATTACAGAATTCCTATATTTTTTGGTGAATTAATCATACAACTATTTATTTACATATGAAATAATATGATGCCTGGGATTTCCTTCAAAATAACCAATGGGGGGGTTGTATATGGAGTTACATATAAATAAGATTAAGAGACTAGTTGTTGAAACTGAATAATAAGAACATGAGGACCCAACGAAATCTCCCCTTTTGTATACACTTGAAATTTTTCAAAATGAAAAGTTTAGGAAAGGGAGGTTCTTAGAAGATCCTTTTTAAAAGAAAAGCACATCAACCATGTAGATCCTACAAAGAGGCTAGTTTAAGACCTAAAAATCTTCTGACGTCGATTAAAAATATGAAGGACTTAAACTCTGTAAGACTATATAGAAAACTAAGGATTACAGATTCACCCACTATAACTAATAACTACTGAGTTACTGTTAGTCAATGTTTCCTAAACAGCCACTGAGTGATACTGAAAGAGTATGTTATTGCTGGTTGCTCCAAATGCTGAACCTTACCACTAAATCTGTACTTTGGGGAGGCAAAGGTACTAAACAAATTTTGCTGTTCTCTTTGGTCTAAATCTTCTTGCCCATTTCTTTTTCAATGCACACAGGTTGTTCACGTTCATAATAAAAATTCAAAGAGTCAATAAAATTCAAATGTGCAATGGAATACTAGGAAGGAATTTGCTCATACAAATTGTTGCAAGTTAGAAAGAACCCTTCAAAATTTATCTAGTAAGACACTCCTTGGTATGTGTAGCAAAACAAACAAACAAACAAAAAACTCCATATGGTTTTTTAAAAAAAGAATTCTGATTCTCCCACTACTAGCTATATGCCTACTAGTTACTCAGATGAACTGTTTTCTTCAGGTATATGACACCTGCTCCAAAGTTTTTTGTGAAAATCAAACAAGATGATTTATCTCAAGGCCATATGGCAATAACAAGCAAGTAATAGATGCTTAGTGTAAATGTTAAGTAAAACCAAATCTAGTCTTATCCTTTCATTTACAGTAAGGAAACTGAGAATCAAAAAGGTAAACGATTTGTCCAAGGTCATATGTTAATTTTTATTTGGTCCCATTTATGTAACAATGCCACTATTATACTTGATACTAATGCCTCTATTTGACACTGGGTTTTTAATTAAGAAAAAAATTGTGCCCTGGTTTCATTCTTTTGGAACTTTCGTCTCCAAAAAAATATTAGATATTGCCAGTCAGTGAGCCAGATAAAGGTTCTGGCTAGTTCCCAAGTCATACACTCTGCTGGGCTTCATTGCCCTCTAGTGCTACTCTGTAGAGGCAGCCTCGGGTTTCTAACAGGCAGATTTACCTGGTGCACAGAACAAGTAACAATGCCCACAAAAATAATGAAATGAAACATGAGGTAGGTGCACACACACAGAGACCCATCTATAAGGATGCCCCTTTTCTTTGGGAAATGAGGTTTTGAGGTTTTACTTACTTTTCAAACTTGAAAAAAGCTTCTTACACATCTTGTTCTTGTTTGAATTTATGCAAACATATAAAACTTAAAAAAAAAACAAACTAAAACACAGAGCAAGATAGAATCATAAGGATAGCCCAGTGGGGATCATTCTTCTTCTTCCCCTACTGCATTGCTTCAGAACCATAAAGGCATGAAGCTTAGTATCTACCTCCTTTTGTAGGTTACGAGAAAGCTGGGTCAGCGATAAGGCAGATCTCTAAACTGAATAAAACGTGGGAATCAATATAAGTGTCCTCTTATTGGGCGGGGGATGTACCTTAGGTGTCACCAACAGACTTGTAATAACATAATGTTGTCTTTTTAAACTGAAAAGCATTAAACCAACCTATGGTGTTTATCATTAATGATTAACTGAGATTCTCAAGGAAGGAAACCAAAATGGGAATGGCTATAGAGGATCGAAGTTAAACCACAATTTCTTCTAAGACGGCAGACTCAGGTAATGACGCTTGATTGGAAACTATGTTAATGTCTCATGTAAACTGCTATAAGAATAATTCTTAAAATTCTTCAAATGGAAGTTGAAATCGCCCATGTGTATACTGCCACAATCTTGAGACATGACTTGCTATTTTTTTCCAGACTTTGTTTAGACACTACAGGAAAGCTTCAGTATCCTAATTATCTCCCCAAAAAACTAAGTTTGATACCCTATTGTCCTCTGTTTAATCCCCAGAATCATAGGACTTTTGTCATAACATCAGGTGACACATAGGAAAATAAATTTCATAGTTAATATTAAAACTCTCTCCCCCAAAGCACTAAAAGAACCAATAGTGGAGAGCGTGATCTAAAAATATTATTCCAATCTATGAAGTAGAAAACTATCTAAGGAGACTAAATAATACTCAATGTTCAAATGATGCTTTAGAGAAAAAGATACCAAGGCTGACATATTTTAAAGGTAGAACAGTTATCAGTGGAAATAGGTAAAATAATTTATAAATGATATAATTTGAGAGTACTAGATTTTTTATCTTTCTTCCTGTGCCTAAAGCATAATTCTACATATGAAGCTCTGAGGATAATCTCTTCTTGGGTTACTTCAAAGACACTTACCGAATAAAGGATCATTTGATCTTAGATGAAAGTTTTCAAAACATAAATAAAAACAGAGATCTCACCTGGGGCAGAAAGCTTTACAAAAACCTAAATAATAAGGTTCAGTCTCTGACACCTGTCAGTTTATGGGAAAAGTCTATTATTTTCACTGTCCGACTGAAATACAAGGTAAGCCACATAAGTAATCTTATGTTATCTAATAATCATATTAAGTAGTAAAAAGCAATGAAATTAATTATAATGAAAATATTTTATTATGAACACATCAAAAATATTACCACTTTACTATATAGTCAATATAAAATGTTAAAATATTTTAACTTTTAATAATTGTATTGATTTGAGAGAGAGAGAAGTGGAGAGAGAGAAAAAGAGAGAAACATCTATCTGTTGTTCCGCCCATTCATGAATTCATTGGTTGGTCCTTGTATGTGCTCTTGTATGTTTGACCAGGGATCAAACACAAAACCTTGGCATATTCGGATGATGTTCTAACCATTTGAGCTACCCTATCCAGCCAGGGCCTGAAATATTCTAGATCCTTTCTTCAATAATGTCTTTGAAATTCAGTATGTCATTTTATACTTAACCACACATCTCGGTATGATTTAACCCCAGCCACAAGTAGCTGGTGGCTAGCGTACAGGTCTGTGGCATAGTACCTATCATGGGTGATACTTAAAAGAATGTAAGGAAGTTGGATGACTGATTTAGAGTTCAGCATGCAGAGACAAAGCAGGTTATCATCTATTCTTTAATCATAGGACATACTCCCTAAAAAGTATATAAAACTGTCATTCTCTCGGGTAGACTGCCTTCAATCATGAGACATACGGAGTTAAGTCCTTTCTAGATTTTACAAGGACAGCCTAGTGACCAGCATCCCAGTATGTCCTGCACCCCACTCACAAAAAGTCACTAAGCTAATATGTCCTAGAGTCTTTCACTTAAAGCCAAGAATCACAGGCAAAGATGACAACGCATTTGTATGTTACTGTCAGCAAGGGATTATATCATAACACAGGCAAAAGATAGTTGTCAAGTATAAAGGAGTATGAAAATGTTAGAAACCAGCCACTTGGAACATAAGAACATCTGGAACAGAGAACTGCAAAGTTAAGTGTCTATACATTAGGGCCTAGAGATCATTTTGTGGAGGACTGTTTCTCCCAATAAAAATAGGTATCCCATGGGATAAGTAGCCAATATTCAAGTAAAGTTAGAAATTGCTGAGTTAAATAAAATTAAACATATGCTAATGTCCCTATAATAGAGAACTATTTATAGACCTTAGTGTGCTTTTATGCACTGTGTCCATTTAGAGTAAGTTAGAAAGGGGGCTATAGTTTCCAGCATTTCCCGACCAATTCAGTACCGTTTATTCTCAGGGATCATCTTCAGGAACTAGTATCCCAGGTCCAAAAATCACAATCTAGAAGCACACGTAGGACTCCTCCTATAATCACAGGAAAAACCAATGCTAGGGTACTGGTAAGGGCTTTAAGAAAAAGAGTATACTGCTGGGCAAGGGTGTAGTTCCTAACACTCTAACACAGACTCCAAATTATCAGGAACACCTTTTTAATGTGGTCAAATATAAAAGGTCTGTCTGCAGAGCTATAATGCCCACCCTATTCCTACACTCAATAACGCGATGAAATAAAAATATAATTTAATTAAAACCCTAACAAAACCATCTTTTAGCCCTATGCTCCTACAGACCAAAAAAGAAACTTTACTAAAACCAAATGGGAGTGGTTCACTTGATTTTAGAGCTGCTGCAGTTGAAACGAGGTATGTCTACAAATTTAGTGAACCTCACAACACAAAGTTAAATAAGTAACCAAGCAGTAAAAATAAGTAATGTACACAGAAACACCTAAAACCACCACTGTCCGGAAACAAAAGGGACCAAAAAAAACCTGTAAGAACATCAATGAACACAATGCAAGTTTAAAAAAAAAAGGAATCATTTCTCCAAAGGAGGGAGATTTTTCTATGGCTTGTGGGAGGCATCACTGGCAAAGCAAAGAACATAGACCAAAAAGTAGTCTGTGATCTCTCCAAATCCCTAATCTGCATTAAATGCTCCCCCTACATGATCAGAGGAGAGAAAACATAAAGTGAAGGTAACACTTAACAAAGTATTAAGACACGTGTAACTACCAATAGCAGGGGACATTAGAGTTGCCTTCCTTTGTCTTTCCCTGAGCAGCAAAAATCCAAGTTCCTGCGCTGCTTTATTTCTGACCACGTTTCCATTCTACGAAATGCCCGATTATGCTTTGGGCCAAAATTTATTTGCTTGCTTGTTTCTTTCTTAGTAATAACATGTAAGACTTCTTTATATATTTCAAATACTAACCTATCAGATGTGTCAAAATAATATTCCCTCATTTTGTGATTTCCCCTTTTACTTTCATTATGTTGACACAAGATTAGGAAAATTTTAAAATTAAATAATAAGTGCTCAGAAATGCTAAGGAATTCTACTTAACATTTAAGAACTAACACCACGTCTACATAATCTTTTTCAGGAAACAATGCCTTACAGAGCTTTTTATTCAACAACAAGATGAAATCCAGATTCATGCATTGTAAGTGGCTCTTGTATCTTTTGTCTATAATAGTCCTTCCACCTTTTCTCCCTAGTTTATTCACTTTTTGAAGAGTTCAGGACAGTTGAGTTCAAAATGTCACATACTCTGGATTTGTATGACTTCTTCTTCTTGATAGCATAAGTGAATGATCCACAGACTATTTTAAAACAAATGCTTTATTTTTACACTAAAGACTTTACACTATGCGTCAATGTCCATATAACTTGAGTACCAGTTAGGGTATCTAAGTGCAGATCAACTGAACTGCATGATATGTGTAAAATTTGTTTATAACTTCAATCTGACACAAATTTAATGATGTGCAGAATTGTGTTTTTTTGTGGCAAAGTATTCAGGCATGAATGCTAAATAGCTCATGTAAATGAAATAATACACTTTTTAATTTTTTTTATTTTATTCACTTATCTTTAGAGGGGAGGAGGAGAGAGGGAGAGAAATATCAATGTATGGTTTCCTCTCATGTGTCCCCCACTGGGAATTGGCGTGCAAGCCAGGCATGAGCCCTGACTGGGAATCGAACTGCAGGCCCGCGCTCAATCCACTGAGCTACACCAGCCAGGGCTAATCAATACTCTTTTACACAACCAATTTGTCCGTTTTTCTTTCATTTTTATTTTTCTCCAGTAATGAGCCAGCACCAATGTCTATCACATATGAGCAATACTACGGAGTTTAATCCTAAGATTCAATTACTCACATATTAAGAGGTCCAAATTTCTTGTTCCTGCCTTTTTCCCTTGTACAGTTAGGACTGAGAATCTAAACTTTTCTTATACCTTCTCTAAAAGAGGAGCCCTAAGGAATCAATCTCTCAACAATTCACTGACTACTGACTATTGTCCACATAATTAGTCTCCGAGGTCTCAAATCCAAAACAGAAGAAAACAGTGTCCCTAACCTGTGAACAGCCCATTTGGAAAACCACAGCTGGTGTAAAGTACTGCCAGGCATATGAACTGGGAGACTTGAGAAAACAGAGTAAGCCTGATATACGGATCTATAGCATCTAGAAGGGGGGAAAACAAAACAAGTACAGTCATTCCCCATTTGGGAAGGAAGGAGAGACCCAACTCTAACAGTATGTGCAGTGAGCAACAAGAAGGCTCTAATCACCCCCACGTAAAATAAATAAACCAATAATAACAATAAAACAAAATAAAAACTCTCCCAAATAATGATACCATGCATTGAATACCAAGACACGGTATTTTATATACATTAATTATGAAATGAGGTATAAAGAACTATACAAATCGAGAATATAAGAGGAACCAGAATTCCAATCTAGGTCTGTCTTATGACAAACCTATATTCTATTTGCCAATACCAGATAACAGAAACAGACCTAACTGCACAATGAGAGGTAATGCAATTTAAAACAGTGAAAAAGACAAATGCAAATGAATGAAGAAACTCAGTTTCAATAAAAAACTTAGTGGTCAGGATGACATTCAGAGAAAAAAAGGTTGAAACAGCCCTGACCAGTGTGGCTCAGTTGGTCGGGCACAAGCCTGCAGGTGAAGGGCTGCCCTTCAATCCCAGGGTGGGACACATGCCTGCCTTGAGAGTATGTCCACAGTGGGGGCGGGGAGGTCTGTGAGAAGTAGCTGATCAATGATCAATGTTTCTCTCTCACATGGTATTTCTCTCCGTCTTTTTCTCCCTCTCTCTAAAGCTAAATAAAATGCTTAAAAAACAAGAAGTTCACAGCATATGATAATTTATTATAAAAAGCTAAAATGTAATACTACCTCAGTTATTAACTTAAGTATTATTATTTCTTCCTTTAATCCTGCAATTATCAATCTTTTTAATCTCATGGCACATATGAACTACTTAACTAAAATTCTGTGGCACACAAAAAATGTATTTTTTGCCCCTTTGGCAAAAAAAAATGTATAATTTCAATTCATTTGCACCAGATAGGTATTGTTATGTTGGCTGTTGTCATTTTTTTCTCTTTTTTTGACAATCTAAGGGAAAAGAGGTCAGTGCCCCTGACTAAATAATCAGGTATTGCATGTTTTAAAATCTCTTGCAGCACACCAGTTGAAAACCACTGGTTTAATTAGTTCCTTTGTGATGGATATTGAAGCTCCATTATATGGCATGAATACATACTCAGGATTTCGTCCTTTTGATGAATTGTCTCTTTTCACTGGTAACACACTCTTAGTCTTAAAGACTACTTTGTTTGATGTAGAATCATTCCAGTTTTCTCATAATTAGTATTCACATAGTATGTCTTCTTTCCTTCCTTTCACATTTAGTCTGTGTCTTTAAAATGCATCTCCTCACTACTTCCAACTCAGATGGAGGCACAGGTAGATACACTTTGCTTCCTCACACAACCAAAAGTACAACAAATTTAAAAACAAAAAATAACTACAACTGACAGAAAACTAAATTGTACAGAAGTCCAACAACCAATAAGTTAAAGAAGAAACATTCATTCGGACAGGTAGGAGGGGCAGGCGGGCAGCCACAGTGGAGAAGACACATAGCAAGGCAGTGGCTAGCAACCAGGGCAGGCAAGGAGGCAGCTGGCAGGCAGGAGGTGCCACATTTGCATGCAGATAAACCAGGAGGAACAACTGGGGAGCAAGACAAACCCCACAACCTAGGGTTCCAGTGCAGGGAAATAAAGCCTCAAAACCTCTGGGTGTAAAAATCTGTGAGGATGGCAGCAATAGGAGAAACTCCCAGCTTCACAGGAGAGTTCGTTGGAGAGACCTACAGGGTCCTATAAATGCACACAAAACCACCCACCTGAGAATCAGCACCAGAAGGGCCCCATCTGCTTGTGAGTACCAGGGGAAGTGACTGAAAGCAGGCTCTCCAGCAAGGGGCATTGTTCCCTCCCTGACCTCTCCCCCAAATACAGCATCACAACAACAGCAACGTGGGTTGCCCAGACCTGGCGTGTACCTAAGGCACCGCCCCCTCACAACATAGCAGGTGTGCCCAAAGAAATATGGTCCAAATGAAAGAACAAATGAAAGCTCCAAAAATAAAATTAAGTGATGAAGAGATTGACAACCTATCAGGTGCAGAGTTCAAAACACTGGTGATCAGGATGCTCACAGAAATGATTGAGTATGGTTGCAAAATAGAGGAAAAACTGAAGGGCATGCAAAGTGAAATAAAGAAAAACATACAGGGAACCAAGAGTAAAGGGAAGGAAATGGGGACTCAAATCAACAGTTTGGAGTCAAAGGATGAAATAAACATTCAACCAGAACAGAATGAAGAAACAAGAATTCAAAAATATGAGGAGAGGCTTAGGAAGCTCTGGGACAACTTGAAACGTTCCAATATCTGAATCATAGGAGTCCCAGAAAGAGAAGAGAAAAGCAAGAAATTGAAAACTTATTTGAACAAATAATAAGAGAGAACTTCCCCAATCTGGCAAAGAAAATAGACTTCCAGGAAATCCAGGAAGCCTAGAGAGTCCTAAAGAAGCTGGACCCAAGGAAGCATACACCAAGGTACATCATAATTACATTACCCAAGATTAAAGATAAGGAGAGAATCTTAAAAGTAGCAAGAGAAAAGGAGACAGTTACCTACAAGGGAGTTCCATGACACTAGCAGCTGATTTCTCAAAACAAACCTTATAGGCAAGAAGGGGCTGGAAAAAAGTATTTAAAGCATGAAAGACAAGGACCTACACCCAAGATTACTCTATCCAGCAAAGCTTTCTTTTAGAATGGAAGGTCAGGTAAAGTGCTGCCCAGGTAAGGTCAAGTTAAGAGAGTTCATCAGCACCAAATCCTTATTATATGAAATGTTAAAGGGACTTATCTAAGAGAAAGAAGATCAAAACTATGAACAGTAAGCCCTGGCTGGTGTAGCTCAGTGGATTGAGCGTGCGCCTGCGGACCACATGATCGTGGTTCGATTCACAGTCAGGGCACATGCCTGGGTTGCAGGCCAATTCCCAGCTAGGGGACTCATGAGAGGCAACCATACATTAATATTTCTCTCCTTCTCTCCTTCCCTTCCCCTCTAAAGATAAAATAAATAAAATCTTTATAAAAAAACCTATGAACAGTAAAATGACAAGTTCACAACTATCAACAACTGAACCTAAAACAAAAAAACAAACAGCAAATAACTAGAACAGGAACAGAATGACAGAAATGGAGCGCACATGGAGAGTTATCGGTGGGGAGGAGGAGGGAGGAGAATGGGGGGAAAAAGGCACAGGGAATGAAAAGCATAAATGGTAGGTACAAAATAGACAGGGGGAGGTTAAGAATAGTATAGGAAATGGAGAAGCCAAAGAACTTGTATGCATGAACCACAGTGGGAAAATGCTGGTGGCGGGGAGATGCAGGGCAGAGGGGAATAAAAGAGAGAAAAAATGGGTTAACTATAATAGCATAATCAATATAATATACTTTAAAAAATATTTTTTTAAAAAGCAAAGTACATCTCCTGTAGACAGTATGTAACTCGGCCTTGCACTTTATACAGTATGAAAATCTCCACCTTATAACTATAGTTTTTTGTACATTTACATTTAAGGTAAATACTGATATGGTTGGCTTTGTTTCATCTTGTATGTATTCCATTTTATTACCGCTACTGGCTTTTTCACCCATACCACTTTTTTATAGTAATTGCTTTACATATTTGCAATATATATCCTTAACCCATCACAGTCTACCTTCAATAAATATTGTATGTTTTCATAATATTGCGACAATGAAGTTCAATCTGCCTTCCTACAATCCTCTATGCTGTTGTGCCATGTTTTTTACTGGCATGTGTTATAAACACACATTAGATTTTTGTTTTAAGAAGTCAATTTTGTAGAACTTTTATAAATAGAGAAACAAGAAAAAATATTATTTATATTTACCTATATAAAGGCCAGTCTGGCCCTCTTCATTTACAGCTGAGTTTTAGACTGGAACTTCCTTTAGCCTGAATGACTTTTTAGTAATATTTCTAGTGAAGTCTGATGATGTTGAATTCTTAGCATTTGCTCCTCTGAAAACATCTTATTTTGCCTATAATGCTAAATATTTTTCTGGGTTTTAATTCCACATTATTTTTCAACACTTTCAAGAATATATTCTTCAGTCTCTATCATATTTTTATGAGAAGTCAGTGTTCATTCCTATTACTGTTCCACTATATATAATGCAATATGTCTTTCCCTACTTCTTGCTACTTTTAAGATGTTGTCTTTATGTTGTTTTTCAGAAATTTGACTTAAAATGCATTATAACAGCTTTCTGTGGTGCTTATTTTTTTAAATTTTTAATCTATTAAAAACCTTTTTTCATTTGTAGTTAACATTCAGTGTTATATTAACTTCAGGTGTACAGCATAGTGGTTACACATTTATAAAACTTACAATGTGACTCCCCTGAGAAGTCCAGTGCCCACCTGGCACCCTAGAGTTATTTTGATATCACTGACTATATTCCCTGTCCTGTACTTTACATTCCCATAACTGTTTCTAACTCCCAATTTATACTTCTTAATCCCCTCACCTTTTCCACCCAGCCCCCAAATCCCATTCCATCTAGCAGTCATCATTCTGTTCTTTGTATCTATGAGTTTGTTTCTATTATGCTTGCTTGTTTTTTAGATTCCATGTAAATAAAATCATTTAAAGCCTTTCTGTGTCTGACTTATTTCACTTAACAAAATATCCTCTAAGCCCATCCATGTAATTGCAGATGCTCAGGTTTCAATCTTATCTATGGCTGAGTAATATTCCGTTGTATATATGTACTACTTCTTTATTTATCCATTTCTCTATCGATGGACACTGAGGTTGTTTCTATATCTTGGTGACTATAAATAATGTTTTGATAAACATAGAGATGCCTATGTCTTTTCAAATTCATTTTGGGTTTCTTCAGATAAATACCCAGAAGTAGAACTGCTGAGTCTTTCCTTATTTCTTGTTATTGCTGTTGTTTTAAAGTGTATTTTGTCTGGTGTAATTCCTGCTACCCCAGCTTGGTTTTTTTTTTTTTTCCATTTCCACTTTCACAAAATATCTGTTTCCATCCCTTTACTTTCATTTATGTGTCTCTTTCAATCTGAAGTGAGTCTCTTGTAGACAGCATACCTAAGGGTATTATTTTCTTATCCATTCAACTACCCTATGTTTTTTTTTATTAAAGCATTTAATCCACTTACATTTAAAATAATTTTTGATAGATATGTAGTTATTATATTACTCATATTTTTAATCCCTCTATCCTGCCCCTCTTCTTCCTCTAGTCCGGGGTGTCAAACTCACTTTCACCAGGGGCCAAATCGGCCTCGCGGTTGCCTTCAAAGGGCCAAATGTAGAGCTTCTTAACCCTAGTTAAGGAGCAGTTACATTTATAGTCTGAAAATTACATTCGGTCTTTTGAAGGCAACCACGAGGCTGACATGGCCCCAGGTGAAAGTGAGTTGGACACCCTTGCTCTAGTCCCTTTAACATTTCTTGTAATATCAGTTTGGTGATGATGAGGTCCTCTAGCTTTTTCTTGTCTAAAAAGTTCTTTATCTGTCTTTTGATTTTAAATAACTTTGCTGCGTAGAGTAATCTTGATTGTAAGTTCTTGCTTTTTATTATTTTGAGTATTTCATGCCAATCCCTTCTGGCCTGCACAGCTTCTAATGAGGTATCAGCTGATCATCTTAGGAGAGCTCCCTTGTAGGTAAATAACTGCCTTTCTCTCACTGCTTTTAAAATTCCCTTTGTCTTTAACCTCTGGCATTTTAATTGTGGTGTGTCTTGGTGTGGGCTCATCTTTGGGTTCATCTTGTTTGGTACTCTGCACCTCCTGGGTTTGTGCACCTATTTCCCTTGCCAGTTAGGGATGTTTTCAGTCATTATTTCTCCAAATAGGTTTTCAATTCCTTCCTCTCTTTCTTCTCCTTTAGTACCCCTATGATGCAAATGTTGGTACGCATGATACTGTCTCAGAGGCCCCTTAAACCATCCTCATTTTTTAAATGTTTTTTCCTTTTTGCTGTTATGATTGGGTGATTTCTTCAAAATCACTTACAATTCCCTTTAATATATTCATTTCAGTTATTGTATTCTTCATTTCTGACTGGTTCTTTTTTGTTCTGTATCTCCATTTTTATGTTTCCTATCCGTCTGTTGAAGTTTTAAGATCGCCAAGCACCCTTATAAACAGTGTTTTGAACTCTGCAACTGGTAGATTATGTTTCCATTTTGTTCCGTTCTTTTTCTGGAGCTTCGTTCTGCTCTTTCACTTGGAACATTTTCCTTTGTCTCATTTTGGTTGCCCCCCTGTGTTTACTTCTATATATTAGGTAGAGCTGCTATACCTCCCAGTCCTGGTAGAATGACATTATGTAATAGATGTCCTGTGGACCCCAGTGGCACAGTTTCCCTGGTCACCTAAGCCAGGTGCTCCAAGTGTGCTCTCTTGTTGTAGTTTAGCCTTGACTGCTATTGGCACACCCGTGGGAGGGACTGACCCTCCAGCTGACTGCTTGTAAGGAATGGCCATGACTATATTGGAGGAGCTGTTGTGCACAGGCTAACCCTACAAGTGAGATAAAGCAGGGCTCTGGTGGCTTCCAAGGCTGCACTTTGCGTTTGTCATTTGCACAAGTCATTGAGTGGTGCTCTGATGTGGTCTGAATTGGCTACTAGGTGTGTTGGTTCTGGGACCTCTTGGGAGGGGTTTTTGTGCAGGCCAAGGTCAGCTGCTTCCTGTGCCCTGCCCAGGGCCACTTGGTATGAGCTACAAAGTGATTTGCAGATGTTTGTCAGTTGTGCTGGACTTGGAGGTGCCTGAGAGGGGCTGAGCTGCAAACAAAGAATGGCTGCTCCTAGTGCTGGGCTCAGGGCTGCTTAGCACAAGGCATGGGAGACAACAAGGCCAGATGTTACCTGTTTGGGATTTGTGAACCTTTCAGAGATCTTAGGAAAGTTTGCAGCATGAGCCAAGACAGGCCATTAAAATGAAAAAGCCACTGGAAGTGGCTTGGGTGGGTCAGAAATTTGGGCTGGGTGGGGACAGAAGGAATTACCAGGGTTGGGCAAATGATGTTAGCTACGGTGATGAAGAGAGTCAGATATCAAGCTTGCCTGGGCCTGCATGGGCAGGGCTTAGCAAAGGAACAATAGCTCTTGCCAGCACTGCTATCAGGGAGAAAGCTGCCCCTCTGGCCCTCACCCTGAAGCTAGACAATTCAGTTCCTCCCTATATGTCTCTGGCACCATTTGAGCTGTTGCCCTATGCTGGAGCTCAGAGCAAGTGAGTCAGTCCACCAGCATTTAAGTCCATCTGCAGGCCCTTTAAAAGTAATGCCTGTGAGGCCCTGGGCACTGTGGCTCATTTGGTTAGAGCATCATCCTGTGGGCCAAAACGTTGCAAGTTTGATTCCCAGTCAGGGCACAAGCACAGATTGTGGGTTTGGTCCACAAAAGGGGCATGTATGAGAGGTAACTGACAGAAGTTTCTCTCCCTTTCTCTTTCACACCCTTCCCCTCTCTCTAAAATCAATAAGCATATCCTAGAGAATAAAAAAAAAAAAAGTTGACCCTGGCTGGTGTAGCTCAGTGGATTGAGCGCGGGCCTGTGAACCAGAGGATCGCGGTTCGATTCCCAGTCAGGGCACATGCCTGGGTTGCAGGCTGGTTCCTTGCAGGCCAACTACCAGCAGGGGACGCACGAAAGGCAACCATACATTGATGTTTCTCTCCCTCTCTCCTTCCCCTCTAAATATAAATAAATAAATAAAATCTTTAAAAAAAAAAGTTAACACCTGGGACTCCAGAAGCCCTCCATCGTACTCAGACACAATCTCTGCTGGTTTTCACAGCCAGATGTTATGGGCATTTATTTTCCCAGCAATGAAACCCAAGGCTGGGGAGTCCACTATGGGGCTGGGTCCCCTTTCTCCTCTAGAGGGACCTCTGTAGCCAAGATAACCCTCCTGATTTTTAACCAGCCCATTTTGTGCCTGTACACCTCCTCCCAGGCTCAGCGTGGCTGCTTCTGTATAGCCCTAGTTATAGGACTTGTGTGCAGCTAGACTTCAAGCAGTTCTCTACAATGGTTAGCTGTACTTTAGTTTTAATTTTGATATGGTCATTGGAGGAAGCAAGCACAGCATTTACTTACTCCATCTTGACTGGAAGCCCTCCTTTGTGTTTATTGTGCTTTGCCCTTGTTGGCCTCCACAGGTCTGTGGGTGTTTGTCAACTTGAAAATCTTTCGCCCTGGCAGGTGTAGCTCAGTGGAATGAGCATGGGCCTGCGAAGCAAAGGGTCACTGGTTTGATTCCCAGTCAGGGCACATACCTGGGTTGCAGGCCAGGTCCCCAGTGGGGGACACATGAGAGGCAACCACACACTGATGTTTCTCTCCCTCTCTTTCTCCTTCCCTTCCCCTCTCTCTAAAAATACATAAAATATTTTTAAAAAAGAAAATCTTTCACCTATTCCAACTTTAAATACTCTTCTGTTCCAACGTCTTTTCTCTTTCTGGGACTCCATCTATGTTCTCCCACACATGTTCTCCCATTCCATCACTGACCCATGGTACTGCACCTCGTTAATTTTTTATCCTTCTTCTTTTTCCTCTGTGGTTCAGTTCACTCAAGTTTTCTTTTGTGGTTTCCAATTTTCCATTAAACATATCCAGTAAATTCTGCATTTCAAGTTGAAATTCAACTTGATTATGATTCTAAATTTCAAATAAAAACATGATGACCATAACTAACAGATTTCATTATTAAATATTACTGAATGTTAACAGTTTTATATTTGGAACTCAAGGGATGAACAACTGCAATCCAAAATACCCAAATGATGCAAATCCAAATCGTTTTGCTTTCTATCTGCCACAATCACTCGACAGCCCATTCATCTCTTAAATTAACATAATGATTAAACACATGTAACCTCAGCTACACAATCAAGTAGCAAACACATCATTTTCTGTACACTGACATCCCAGAAAAATTTCCTACGAAACTGGATTTCTCTGGCTGGATTTCAGTTATAGTCCCTCACAGTTCACTGTGTACACTGAGGAGAGCAGTAGTCTGAACCACCTAGGTATTTTATATTGCACTGCCCATGCCGGACTACACATTCCAACTTCCTTAAAAATTGATTTTCAACAACTACAGAGAACATATTCTATTATTTAAATAAAGCAAGACACAGGTTTTACCTCCAACTAAATAGGTTAAAACTTTAGAGAAATCACATTTCACACCTCACTTCAGGAGTTAGGAATCCCGAAGTGTCCTTTCTGCTTAACTCTTCACCATCTTCAAGCGGTTTTAATTTGGTAGCCTTATATCTGGAGACGAAAGCAAGCCGGCAAGCGATCGCCTAGAACACTTCTGTTAAACTTGTCTGGTGACTCACACCTTGTATACGCTACACTATTAAATAATTTTGCATAATCTTTTTTCATAACCTTTCATCATGCCTTTTCTTAAATAACCTGATTAGGCTTCGAAACAACTTGATAAATATAAAACTGTCAACTTCCTGTACTGTAAATGCAAGAAGAGCAGACATAACATTTAAATAAATTATATATATTTTTTATAATGGGGAGAGGAAGGTGGGAGATAAATAAAAAGGTAAAAGAAGAGGGGGAAAGGATAAGAACAAAAGAGGACTAGACAATAAAACAAAGGGGACAGAGAAGTCCAGGGGGCTGACAAACTAGTAGTTACTTCAGTGACATGAGCACTGTCTGTGAGGAAATACTTCTCCTCACAATTCGATGGTAATTACTTTGTGTCCTGTTTTAGTCTAGATGATCCACATTAATAAAACATGAGTTTGAAGAAGTGGATGCACTAGACCAATACAGATATTTTGGAGCCAGACAGAATCTGTCTAAAGCAGCGATTTTCAACTGGTGAGCCATGGCACGCTAGTGAGCTGCAGGAATTTTTAAAGCATGCAATCCTTGACTATTTAGTCAGGGGAACTGACCTCTTTTCCCTTAGACTGTCAAATTTAAAAAAATGACAAGAGCCAACACAACAACAGTCATTTGGTGTGACTGAATCGAAATATATTTTTGTGTGTGTGTCACAGAATTTTAGTAATTAGTTTATGTGTGCAATGAGATGAAAAAGGCTGAAAATCACTGGCCTAAAGTAATGAATGGAAGGATAAGTAATAAACTGGTGATTAACTATAAAGATTAAGAGGAAATACAGGTGTATACATTCAAACTCAGTTATCCAGAGAGTAGTCACCCAGAATCAGAAAGCAAGGAATAGTTTAGGGAAGGGTGACAAACAGATGTGTGTCATTGCAGAAGCAGAACTAGAGAAAATAAGACAAAGCGATGAAAGGAACTGAGGAAAAAGACCCAGGCTTGAATGTGCTAGAATCAAAGATGGAACAAGAAATTAATACGGAGAGCAAACTGTAAATACCTACACACTGTGTTAAGCCCTGCTATTTAGCACAACCAAAGTGTGATCTTGATGTGAACTATCTACTAGTATTCAGGTCTGCACCAAAAGAGTTTCTTATCATGATAATATGGAATGGAAACCTATAAATAATTGTGTATATACTATATGAAACCCTCCAGAGAGGAAGAGCATAAAAACAAAACTACAGCCCCGAAGAAAAGTGGCACCTAACACTAGGATGGCAGCAAGAGTGGTAAACCACCAACCAAAACCCAAAAGGGAGCGTTCTTTCTGTTTGGAGGTTCCTCATTACCTATTTTATATAGAAGAAACTTTTCTGGAGTTCTCTGGTTTGTTTAAAAAGAAAACTGAAAAATCCCTGGGAACAAGAAAAAGTGAACAACGTTATTGCTCTCCAACTGGGAAAAAAAGTGGTAAGAAAGATTTTTTAAAGAACTGATATAGACACAGAAGCATAAGTATGTAGTTAATCTTGAATTCTCTGGGAACAGCCTGAAAGAAAGAAACAGCATTACCCCAAAGTTAAGCCTTAAGGATCACAGCTAAGTACATACGTTATCAATGTGCCCGACCTTCCCTCTTATTTTGTTTTCAGTTAGTCAGGCTACACTAATCTGACATGTCATAATTTCCAGAGGTTAAAAATTAAAAAGGGTGGCAGCGACACCACAAAGTTGTTTCTTCTCCTCCTCCTCCTCCGCATCACCAATGAGAAATTATTTAAAAATTTAACAAATCCCCATGAACAGCAATGAACACTTCTTTACAATAAAACACTGTAAGGTAGTACACAGCATGTATCACTAAAATCTACCATAGGAGGGAAAAAGGGAACATGTCAGTGAGTTTCAGAAAAATGTTTTGTACTTCAAACTAAAAGATCCAACTTGAGATTATACACACTAATTTGCAATTCTTATAAAATGATTTATTTTTTGTAATACTGCCTATATTAACACTAAATCAAACATTCAAAAAGCTCATCTGTAAACAAAAACTTAAACAGCTATACTTTTTATACTGTTGAAAATGGTACATCAAGAAAACTTAAGATTTTTAATGGTAAAAACAAGTTTGCTATCTTTATTTATAACTTCTACACTGACATAACTTAAAACACTACATGAGGGAGTGGACGGTGGAATGTGGGAGGAGGAACAGAAGGAAAACACTTGCTCTGACTAGTGTGGCTCAATGGACTGAGTTCTGGCCTGTGAAGGGAAAATTCACCAGTTCAATTACCAGACAGGGAATATGACTGGGTTGCGGGCTGGTCCCCAGCTGGGAACAGTGAGAGAGGCAACTGATATTTCTCTTGCTGCATACTCATGTTTCTTTTTCTCTTTCTTCCTCTCTTCCCCTTTGAAAATAAATAACATCTCTAAGAAAACTGTACCAGATCCCCAAATGAAGTCTAAATGTACAGTATTTACTGAGTGAACTCCTGCCTTCATGCATGCCTTCATCCTGTACTTGGAAAATATATGTGACAGATACAATCCCTGTCTTTATAGTGCTGACATTCCAATAGAAGACACTAAGAAATTATGCAAACAATTTATTTATTATAATTGTAATGTATAGCAACAAGAATTAGAGTTTAGAGGGAGAGTGATGAAGGACCTAACTTATCCTAAAGATTCAGAAAAGACTCTCCTTTTATAGTTAATTCCGTTGCCCTCTGAAGGATAAGTAGAAATTTACTGTGGGGAGGGTGAGGGAGTGGTGTCAGTGTCGGGAGGACACAGACCAGGCTAAAGGACAGCAGGTGAAGGAAGGCAGGAACAAGGCCCATGAGAGTTCCTGAATCATGCCCCAGGGTACTGGAACCAGTATCTAAATGCAATTCTTTTACACAAGAGTTTGAGAGTTCAAAAACAGTTATTTACAAAACTCTGATTGCAAGAGGAAACCAGTAATAGTAAGGCTACTGGATTGTTATAATGATATTCATTTGCATTTCTTTAAAATAGAACCTCTATTGTTAATCCATTTTCACTCCAGTTATTTAAAATAATTGTATTATATGTAAAATGTTTTACATTCAAATTCTCATTTTTACTAATTCAGTGATGTCATTTACTCTAAATTGCTGATACTTCATTATACTCCAATAGACAGATTATGAACATTCAGTCTCTCTGATGGCAAATCTTTCAAATTTAGTAATAGCACTTGTGGTATTGTAACTTAACATTGCAAGTATGACCCTCTAATCAGTCTAATATGTTACATAGTTTTTTATCACTGCTCTTTTTAAAGAAAATGGTAAGTTGCTTATGATTATAAAAATACTTAAAATTGTTAGAAAACAGAGAAAAGTGCAAGGAAAATGAAATTACTTACAGCTAACTGCAACACCCACTTACAACTATTCAGAAATATTTACTTCATCTTTCACACACACACACACACACACACACAACTCCTAGTGTAAAGTCAGTAACCCGTCGCAGCCTGTTCTCTCTGTGTCTCTCCTGGCCCCACTATGGTCTCTTTTCAACACAGTAGCAGCATAGTGAGCCTTTTAAATCACAGTTGGGTCATGTCACGCCTGTGCTCAGGGCCTTCTAATGGTGGCTCCCATATCAGAATGAAAGACTGTCTCCGTGCCTAACAGACTTGCAAGGCCCTACACAAATCTACCCTCTCCACTACCTGACATCACTGTACACTCTACCATACTTTTGCCACATGGCCTCCTGAGATGGCCTTCTCATGACCTTTGCACTTGCTGTTTTTCTGCCTAGAAAACTCTTCCTTCAAATATCATCATGTTCCCTCTATTACAGTACACTAATACAGTTATAAGAATCAAAAGTAATCATATAATATCATAAACAGATGGTATGTTAAAGTTCTTTGAATTTTATCATGGTTAAAAAATAACAGCCAACATTTATTTAATACTTAGCATATGTCTGATTCTATACTAAATGTTTTAGATGAATTATCCCATTTAATCTTCACTACAACCTTATGAGAGGAACTACCGTGTTTTGCCATGTATAATGTGTACTTTTTTGCCCAAATTTTTGAGGGGAAAATAATAATGCATAATATACATGGGCATAATAATGATTACATACCATTGGTAAAATAATGGGTATAAATCCTGTGTATACTGCACACAAAAACGTGGGCGTGCATTATACACAGCAAAATACGGTATTGTTATTTCCATTTTGCTGAAAAAGGAAACAACTTCAAAAGGTTATGTGACTTGGGCAGCAAAACCAGGCAACTAATTTCATAATGCATTATAATGACTTATACCACTTGCCTTTTTGTGATTCTGACTATTTTTACTTTAAAACTGTTAAATATGTTAAGTTTTTAAAATAAAGTAACTCCATTTTGTTTTTATGCTTGGCAGAGAAATTTTCTAAGCATCTCAAAGAGAGAAAACTTCAGGCACAATCACCTTACTCTATAAAAATGTTACAGAAAAGTGTCAGCCCATATAGTGCTCTGTAATTATCAATATGTAGAGTAGAGGTGTCTGAAAATAACGTGTGCCACAGGAAGACTCACACAAGTGTCTGACGAGTTACGAAGCTCAAATACTTAGGTAATTATTTTAGCAGTAGTATCTAAATAGAAGAAAACTTTTTGACACATGTAAAGTAATGAAAGCCTGGTCCACAGAGAATAAAGACAAAGAAGACCTTAGAGAAAAATAATACAGCCTAGAGCAACTTCATCTTTTGAGCTTCTAGAAACCCAAGTCCTGTTGTTAAGACTCCTCAACATGTAAAACAAAAACACTACCTCAAATGCTCCCACTGCCTTTGAACCTTCAGAGTGATAATTAAATAATCTTACCACTTCTAATCAACCCAGTCAATGTTAACTCCCTACTTTAAAAAAGAAACATCAAAACCTTCTAAAACTAGATCATGGTGATGATTGCGTAACTTTATAAATATACTAAAAACCATTGAATTGCACTCTTAAAACAGGTGACTTTAATGATATGTAAATCATTCAAGCTGTTTTTTAAAAAAACATTATGCAAAGTGAAATAAGACAGTCAGAGAAGTCGAATACCATATGATTTTACTCATATGTGCAATCTAATGAACAAACTGAACTAACAAACAAAACAGAGTCAGACTCGTAGAGAGCAGGATGACAGCTACGGCGGGGTGGAGTTTACGGGAAGAGCGATTGAGCAAAAAGGAAAAAGGACTCACGGACAACAGTGTGGTGATTGTAGGCGGGTATAAGGGACTAAATGATAATGAAAAAAAAATACAATTAAAAATTTTTTTCAAATAAAAAATTGGAATCTACGTAAGAAATGCTAAATAATTACTTGCAAATTTTAATTCTCAACAAGGACATGAAAAGTTTATCAACAAAAGTGGGCACCAAATGTGGCCATTACCCCTTGAGCTCTTTATAATTTCCTTACCATTTGCTTGTAGCTTGTACAACACAGCTTCTGAAATATGTTATAAGTAATTGGTTACTAAATGATGAAGTACCAAAGTCTGCGAATGATATACTTGTAGACTACAAATAGTTGGGTCTTGTTTTTAAATCTATTTTGACAGTATCTGTCTTTTAATTGGTATATTTATATCACAGTAGGCAGTCGGCTAGTTAGATATTTACAGAAAGGAAGGCAACAAAACTGGCTAAGCCTAAACCTGATTGACTCTTAAGTTATAGCTTCAGACATCCCAGGGGACAGTGACATCTGCTACCAAAGGGGACTTAATCCAGGTGCAGGCAGGAAGATGAAGTTGGGCGGGGGGGGGGGGGGGGGGGGNCGGCGGGAGGGGGGGGGGGGGGGGGGGGGGGGGGGGGGGGGTACCAGCCAATCGCCTTGAGGAGGGGGCAGAGTGGGACTAAATAAAATACAATAGAGGAAATTTCTCTGCCCAGACTTGTGCAGGGGGAGGTCCTTCTACTATAAGGGATGCACAGTAGGTGACCATAAAGGGGGGCAGTCACCTCTGGGAAAAGGATCTGATTGGGTAAGGGCATAAAATCCCAGAAGACTCAGGAAAGGAACTTGATAGTGGAAGGGCCCAGGACAAGCCCATGAAGAACCAAAAAAGGCATTGGTTAGTTTGAAAGAAAGCTTAACCCTTCTCAAACCTAAGATATAAACAAAGCTTAACAAAGGCCTATGGTGAATTTGCTCCTTTGTCACTCTCTCCCCGGTATAGCAGCCCTGTGGGCCCAATGGCCCAAGTGCAGCCTTGGCAGAAGAGAACATGCAGATGGGGATATGAGACACACAGAAGTTCTGAATCTCTAGGTCCTGGACCTCCTGGGCCTGAGAGGCGCAGGTGCAGTCTTGCAGTCCCAGAGGCTGGTCTTCTTCCACAGCAGGACAGAGCTGAGCCACCTGGTCGTGGATGACACACAGGGCACTTGAGGACTGTCCTTTGTTTTTGCTCCAATAAATCTTTCCACAATACCCGCCCCCACGTGTGTATCCCCAAAATGTCTTTCCTGTGATAGCTCAAAAGAATCAGGTTTCCATGAGCAACAGTTAGAACATTCACATTTAAAGTGATTACTGATATAGTTAGATTAATATGTACCGTATTTATAACCACTTATTATCCAGTGACTTTTTTGCTTTGTTCCTTTTTTTCTTTTTGTTTTCTCTGGTTCTGTTTAACACTTTACATGATTCCTTTCCCTCTACTTTTATCAATTATACTTCCTTTTAAAATCTTTTTAGTGATCACGCAGGGTGTCCAACCTGCGGCCCACAGGCTACATGCAGCCCAGGACAGCTATGAATGTGGCCCGCCACAAAACTGTAAATTTACTTAAAACCTTTTTTTTGCTCATCGGTTTTCATGAGTGTTTGTATATTTAATGTGTGGACCAAGATAACTCTTCTTCCAGTGTGGCCCGGAGAAACACCAAAAGTTTGGACACCCATTCCCCTGCGAGGGTTTTCAGTATTCTTTTATGATTAATTCAAGTTCACTATACTGCTTCACAATTAGTACAAGTACCTTGAGTATTCCAATTCTCCACACCTCTTCCCTTACAACATTGCTGTCATTCGTTTCACTTGTCCATAAACTATAATCAATAAAAACATTATTTTGAAAAACCCTATGTTAGAAAAAATATAGAAAATATTTTATCTTTACTTATTCTAACTCTTCTTTATATAGATCTGAGTTTCTGACCTATATCAGTTTCCTTCTTTTCATAGAAATTCTCACAATTCATACAAAACAAGTATACTAGTAACAAATTGCCTCAATTTCTATCTGAGGAAGTTTCTATTGACACACCTTTAGACTCACTGAACCTTTCCTCAGGTGTTCCTGTCTAGTCTACTAATAGGCCAAAGATGTTCATTACTGTTACTGTGTGTTTGATTTCTACCATTTCCTTTGTATTTATTAGTTTCAACCTCTCTGCTTACATTACCCATCTGTTCTTGCATGTTGTCCACTTTTTCCATTAGATTCCTTAGCATATTAATCATAGTGATTCTAAATTCAGTCTGATATTTCTAAAATTTATACCATATCTAAGGGTCTGCTTCTGATACTTGGTTTACCTCTTCGAATAGTGTATTTTGCCTTTTAGCATACCTTATAACTTTTTACTAACAGCCAGACAACATTAGGTAAAAGGATCTGAGGTAGGCAGGCCTTTAGTGTGAGGTTTTATGTATATCTGGCGAGGAGTTAGACTGTATTTACTATTTGCCATAGCCGTGGTCTCTGAGGCTAAAATTTTTTCTCATGTCCTTGTTTTTATCTCCCATGTTCTCTTTGGGAATACCTAAAGACTTCTTAAAGTCTGAGGCTTATGGCTGTTTTATCAATAATCCTACTATTATACGGGAGCCTTAGTGATATGGTGATAAAGTTGGGGTAGGGATACGTTGTCATGCGATTAGGTTTTAGTCCTTTAGTGAGCCAGAATAGATATTCCCTTCCCCCACAGGGAAGACTGAGAGGGCTGAAGCTGGGTATTTCCATTCCCCCAGGCCAATGAGGTTTTGGTAAAGCCACAGTTGGTTAGGTTCTGACAAAATTGTTTCCCTTATGGCAGACCTTATTTAAAAAAAGAAAGAACTTTGTGCTATTTCAAAATGGTGACTTTTCTCCTCTTCCCACTGTTCCCCTTACTCTCCTCTGTTCATGCAGAAAATAGGAGACTTTTCTCTTGTATCAAAGGCAGAACCTGGTAGGGCTCCTGAGGCAAAACTCAGAGACGGTTTTCCTAAGACTGGAACACTCCAGCTAGCCCACAATGAGCCTCCAGCAATTCCTCGATTATAGTGCAGTGTTCCTACCTATAGTGGTTTTAGCTTTTGGTTTCTGCTCCTGGGCTTCTGCCATGTATCTATAAGCTGTGACTCTCTGCATCTGCCTGTCTAAGCAAGTGTGCCCTGTGACCTCAATTTTCTAATGGATTTAAGAAGAGCTGTTAATTTTCAGCTTGCTCAACTTTTTTCTTGGGATGACTGGAGTGAGGTCTTCCAACCTGTTCAGGTCTCAGACCAGAAACCAGAAGTCAATATACTTTACCATCATCCCTGGGAACTGAGTTCAGAGTATCCCTGAAATATAACTCTCACGTAGTTTGCATTCTAATATGCTTTACACATAATCAGGGGTTTACCCAAGGGAGAACTACAAGATAATTAATATTAAGCTGGTGACTATCACCCACTGTTTGTCAATAAAGGGGAGTGAAGACTGATAACCGTTATCCGTATTCTCTGAGTAGTTTTCTCAGCAACGGGACACAGGAGTTCACAAACTGCTGTCCAAAGGACAAATCCTGCCAGCAGTGGAACAAATCTTGCCACATCCATTCATTCATATAGTGTCTCTGGCCACTTTCTTGATGCAATGGCAGGGTAAAGTCGTTGCAAGAGACCCACCCTACTGCATACAAAGCCAAAAATATTTACTCTCAGGCCCTTTGCAGAAAAAAGCTAGCTAACCCCTGGGTTATACAACCCATACTTTCTTGCACACGGGATCACTGGTATTGTGTGTGTGTGTGTGGGGGGTGTGTGCGCACATGAACACGCCATATATGTCTTTTAATTGCTAACCAGGGCTGAGTGCAAAATGACTATGCACTATCTGTTTAATTTTTACTCATCAATTCACTTAGTAGATAATCACTAACAATTTTGGTTTAGTGGAAATCTTTCAACACAATGTAAATGATAGGTATAGTGGAATTATGTAAAAAAATAAAAATTAAAATAAAGAAGTAATTAACTCTACCTGAGGTGCTCAGGAATTAAGAATACAAAAGTTGTGCCACAAAGTTTTTGGCTTAATACTTATTTAGTAAAAGATAGATCCTCTAAGACAGTGGTTCTCAAACTTCACTATCAGAATCACCCACCTGGAGGGGCTAAAAAACAAAGACCAATGGTCACAGCCCCAGAGTTGCTGTCACAGTAAATCCGAGGTGGAGCTCTGAAATTTGCATTCTGAGTTCCCTGGTCATGCATCATGTAAGTACAATATTAAGCTAACAGAGTTTTTTAAGATAACTGAGCTGCTATACCTCAGCCTGTTTCATGAAGTTGAAATACGATGGGACCTCAGAACTGTTTTCCTATTTTAGTCATTCCCTCCTCATTTCCTACATAAATCCATCACCCTCAGTTATTTGCCCTTAGCACACAGGCTTTCTCTGCTGTCAGCTTCAGGCTTTGGCCATGACTCAACAAGTTAACTTAGCCTTATGTCATGGCTCCTAAAATGAATAGGTCAACCCTCCACCAGGACCAAACTGAAAAGAAGTTATTTCCAGTTCAACGTTAAGTTGGGGGGGGGTCCTTCAAAATCTCAAGTTTATCTCCTGGGAACTAACAGGGGACACAGATAAGTTGATCAGTCCACACAAAACCCTAACTAAATACTATTGCATACTCATTCATGAAAGGCTACTCAACTATGTAGTTGTCATCTGCTCAGTATTTTTAAAATAAGGGACACATGGCTCTCACTTGAGACCATGTTATCTTAAATTTTATTTATGTAGTGAAAGATATCTGACCAGTAGAACTGAAACTTTAAATAAATGATTACTTCAATTTCAACAATACAAAAAAAAATAATTGCTGTTAAGTCCTTTATTCTGTAAAGTGCAGTAACTTGTTTTGGGAGGAAAATTATCACATTAAAATTATCAGATACAGAAATATGAATATGTAAAAAAATAAAGTGCCTCTAAGAATGTAGTAGACGAAAATGGTATTCACTAGTGCTGGTGCTAGGCAGAAATACAAAGATGCAGAAGGTGCTGCCCCTAGGCTCAAAGAACTTCTTTTCTGAAACAGCATAGGAAAGCTTCCAGTCAGGACGGCAGCAGAGGTACTCATGTCCCCCGACAATCACACCAAAATTACAACTACCGAACCACCATCATTCAGAACCACTGGAAATTTAGCTCAATGAAGTCCTACAATCAGGGACATGAAGAAGCCCATCGAGACTGGTAGGAGGTGGAAACACTGAACACCCTGGTCCCACATGTGTGGGGGATAAAAACTGGAAGGGATGTCTCAGCAGTGAGATGAGTAGCAAGAGTAGCAAGAGGTACCAGACCTCCGCAGGCCCCCCAGCCCAAGGTTCCACTGCCAGGAAGAGAAGCCTCCATAACTTCTGGCTGTAAAAACCAAGGGCTGAGTAAGATGGAGGGTTACTGGAGTCCCAAGCAGTTCCTCTTCAAGGGCCCACCCACGGATGTATTCAGACTCATCTCCAAAGGCACCAGGGACATACAGGGAGGAACTGAAGTGTCTTGCAAAAGGATGCAAATTAGAGGGGCAGCTTTCTCTCAGACAAAGGCCATTGTTCCTTTTCTCAGCCCTCTCCAAAGAACTGGTAGACAGGTGCTATATCTGAGTCTCCATCAACCTGGCTAACACTGCCCCATCCTGTTGATTCCCTGGGACTGCTGACTCACCAATTTGCCACCCAAGTTGTTTTCAGTGGCTTTTCATATGAATAGCCTGTCTTGCCTTATGCTCAGACTTCCCTAAAATTTCTCAAAAAAGCAGCATCTGGCCTCTGAGTGCCCTGTACCTATCCCTAAATGGCACTGACATCAGCCGGCCTTGGCACAAAGTTTGACATCTCCTGAACACCTCCAAGTACCACAAAAGTTGTAGCCACCTGCAGATTGCTTTGTAATTCATGCCAGGTGGCCCCAGGCAGAACACAGGCAGCTGACCCTTGCCTACACCCCCTGGGAGGCCCCAGGGGGGGAACACTCTGTAGACAGCTTTGGAGCATATCAAAGCACCATCTTCACATGTGACATACTCAAGGGGCACACTTTTAGTGGTCATCAGAGCACCCCTGAAGTAAGTCTTGCCCCAACGAGTAGGCCTCTGTACATCTGACTGACCTGGGGATAAAGTCCTTCCCATTGATATGCCAACAGCAATCAAGGGTGAACTACAACATGGAAGTGTATATAGCCCACATGGGGGCTGTGGAGGGGCCCACCTGAAGTGCCCAGATTAATGAAGGGGGAGGCTGTGCCACTAGACCCTACAGGACACCTACTATATTGGGCCATTCTACCAAGCCCAAGAGACATAGCAGTTCTATCTAATACATAGACATAAACAATGGGAGGCTGCCAAAATGAAGAGACAAAGAAATATAGCTTAAATGAATGAACAGAACAAAATTCAAGAAAAAGAACTAAATAAAATGGTTACAAGCAAACTAATAAATGCTGAGTTCAAAACACTGGTTATAAGGTTGCTCAACTGAACTTAAGGGAAGAAGAGATGAACTTCGCAAAAACTTCAACAGCATTAAAAAAGGACAGGGAAATCATGAAAAAGAACCAGTCAGAAATGAAGGTTACACTCACTGAAATGAAGACTAATTTACAGGGAATCAACAGTACAGTGAATGAAGCCAAAGATTAAATCAGTGGTTTGGAATATAAAGAATACAAACCACCCAATCAGAACAGGAAAAGGAAAAAGGAATCCCCCCAAATGAGGACAGTATAAAGAGCCTCTGGGACAACCTCAAGAGTACTAACATTCACATCATGGGGAGGAGAAGAGAGCAAGAAATTGAACACCTATTTGAAAAAATGATGACAGAAAACCTCCCCAACCTAGGGAAGAGCCCTAGATAAGAGCCATACAAGTCCAGGAAGTACAGAGAGTCCCAAACAGGACAGAACTGAAGAACACACAGAGCTTCCCTCGCAAGAAAATGCTAAATTTTCCACCACCAAACCAGTATTACCTGAAATGTTAAAGAGTGTTTTTGAAGGAGAAGGAGAAGAAAGAGAGGAAGAAAATGAGGAGAAAGAGAAGAAGAGGAGGAGGAGGAAGATAAAAATATGAACAATAAAATGGCAATAAGCAGAACAGAAACACTCACAGATATAGAGAGAACATCTGGATGGTTGCCAGATGGGAGGCAGGTTGAGGGGGTTGGATGAGAAACGTGAAGGGATAAAGAAGTACAGATTGGCAGTAGCAGAACAGCCATGCTGATGTCAAGTACAGCAAAGGGAATATAGTGAATAACATTCTAATAACTACGTATGGTGTCAAATGGGTACAAGCTTTATTGGGATGATCACTTAGTAAATTCCATAACGTCTAATAACTGGGTATCCACCTGAAACTAATACACTACTGTTATGTAAACTAATTGAAAAATAAAAAATGATTAAGAAACGGCATAGGCAAAAATTGACAGTGTTTAAATGCTTAACTGTACAGAATTCATTATATGAGTATGAGAAAAGACCAATGCAGACTAGAGTAGCCAAATAATGTTTTAAAGCACAATGATTTGAGCTATTACTTCAAAAATAATTAAAACATGATTAGGATTTAGAGACAAGGAAGTGGAAGTCCCACAGACGATATAAAACAGAAATAAAAGCAGAACCACAAAATATGGGGTCCAGCAGAAGTAACGCCTGCTTGAGTGTGGTTGGTAGAGTAATAACATGGGTGTAATAATTTATAGTTTTAATTTGAACATTTCGCCTAAATTGTCACGTGGTGTGCTCGAGTATGATATTGTTATGTTACAGAATTACATGCTTATTATTTTGTAATAAAAGGGGCGTCACTTGTGCTGGGCCCTGTATAAGGCAGACAGTGAAGTGCCCACTAGACTGAAGTGAAGATGAATGCTGGTTAACAGTAAGAAATAGGGTTGGATTGATTGTCTGCTGCTAAAGTATACAGGCCATTGAAACCTCATGGAAATCTTTAGACATGGCATGGTAGGAAAGGTGAAATTATTGTAGATTTTTAGAATTTTTAGAAGGGGACTACATGAAAAAGCATATTTTAGAAGACTTATATTGGCAACAATATACAGCACAGTTCAATGGTGGGAGTGAAGCTCAGGGGCAGAAAGCAGCTATGTTGTTGCTGGAATAATTCAGGAATGAGACGGTAACGCACTGAATATGGTCCTGAAGTATAGATAGGAAAATAAGGAGAAACTTAAGTGACAGTGCAAACTTGGCAAGTTGTTAAAATAATGGGCACAGGGATGAGAGAAAAAGCAAATATGAAACCACCGTTTCCAGCCTGATGGAATGAAGAAACAGTGATACCTACTACCAAAAGTAGAATTGGAATCAAAGCAAATTGAGGCAGCAGGCACTATGGCACAGAAGCAGGGTTACTGCGAAATGCCAAGTCTAAGATGACAGTGGTAGGTAGCTGCCTCTACTCTGCCTCTACTGGTGAAAGAATGAGTAGATGTGGTTAGAGTTCAGCCCACCTATTTCTTAATGTTAGCAAAGAAGTGAAAAGGGAAAAAAATAATGGATGACTGAGAAGTAACTGTCTGGATATTCACAATTAAAGAGCATCTAGCCCTGGCTGGTGTGGCTCAGTAGATTGAGTACTGGCCTGTGATCCAAAGGGTTGTTGGTTTGATTCCCAGTCAGGGCACATGCTGGGGTCGCAGGCTGGGTCCCCAGATGGAGGCATGCAAGAAACAACCACATATCAATGTTTCTCTCCCTGACTTTCTGCCTCCCTAAAAATAAATAAATAAAAGCTTTTCTAAAAAAAAAAAAAAGAAGAAGAAGAGGAAAGGAGCAGTAAAAATAAAACATTAATCAGAGGTAAGGTCCAAGAAAGCAGGAATTTTGCATCTTTGCTCATGGAATCCCCAAAGCCAGGCAGAGTAGCTGATCCAAAGGCAGCTCTCAAAAAGGAATGAATGAGAATTCCAAACCTTCAAAGGAATAGTAACAAGAAGAAAAGTTAAAGACACAATGAAAGATAAAGACTGAAAAAGGGCCACTAAGTTGGCAAGAAAAGCAGAAAGTCAGACTGCAAGAGTTTAAAAGGACATGAGCAGAGAGATCTAGCGGTGTAGAGGGGTGGGTGGTAAGCTGATGGACAGACATCAGTTAAAACAGAGAGCAGCAGCGTAGACAAAGGGCATTAGTTTACCTGTTTGGGTATTGTTCCAAACTAAAAATATACTTTGCTTATTCAAGAAAATTTGGAGAATAATCAAGTGGGGGGAGGGGGAGAATACTGTACATTGTTCCACCACCTAAGTACAAACATAGTTAACACTTTTAACATATATTTCCAAACTTATTCCACCAAAAATATGAGTGGGCTTACATATCCTAGAGCAGAACAGAAATTGAGAGAGTAAAGGGGGAGTGAAAGGGATAAGGAAAACAACGAAACCCAAGGCAAGAGCAGCTAGCAATGGTTACTATAATTCTTAAATCTTTTTGTTAATGGTCAAAATATTACTTTTCTGCTTTCATTATTTTTATTATTGACAGTAAAAATTTTTGCATATTTTAACTGTTATATTTTTTATAAAGTGAGTATTTACATTCTTCACTCACTTACCTAATGAAATTTTTTTTTAACTCTATGAATGAGCTCTTTAGGTCATTGAGAGATCAACTCTTTGTTTTACTGCAAAAACTTTGCTCCGAATTTGTTTGTTGATGTTTTAAGAAAGTCATAAGCATGTATAAAGTCACAGGAAGAACAGCCAGTGGAAAAGAACAGTCTGATGATGCTGACAGAAACAGGGCATGTGTTAGAACAAATTCCATAAACACACGGAAAGGGATGAATCCAAAAGGGGAAAACAAACTGCCTGATTATGGAAAAGTACACAGACATAGGTGCCAAGAGACAAAAGTGAAGGTAGCAGTTGAGGGTGATACACGAGGGACCCCCATACCAAATATTCTATCTAGTCCTCTTCATGAAATGGCCATCCCCCACTGGCTGTCCATTCAGAACACACAGTCCAAGACTGCTACCAGAGCAGCTCCTGGTCCTCTGACCCAGCTCCCACTCGCACCCAACCTTTTCTTCTCTATCATTACCTCACAAATTTTCCTCAACCTTTCTACATTAAAATTTAGGTGAGAAGATTGTGATTGGTGGGAAACCCATGCCCGAGGCAAATTTTGTGCCATGCTATTCTTCTCTAATTATTCTCCTTACTAACTGGCTTACTGTTATCCACAATTCTCACTATCATCCCTCCTAATGAGAATAAGGACTTCTCAGTAAGCACAGCACACTGATGAGTGTATTTGGACCAATAGCCCATCCCCTAATTTTTGGTTAAGTCCATTATCTTGAATTTTGCCAATAGATATTATGTCCTCTGTTGGGAACAGCCCTGCCTGGTTTCAGAAGCTGTAACACTTCTTGGCTAAGGCTGAGTGAGAGACCTTCGGACCCTAGGCCACTAAGGAGACAAAGCTTATCTCCCTAGCAGGTTGCTACCTCTGCCCCCTTTATTTCACCCTGCTTGGCCCTGAGCCTCACCTGTTAGCCAATGACAAGTAAGATTCCTCCAGGGAGGGATGCCCTAAGACAGGCTTGGTTACGAAGGGGCCCTCAGGGAAGGACTTGGGGGCTATCCAAAAAGGGGGTGATGGACCCTCGCCCCTCAGCTTTGACATAGTCTGAGTCCTCATTCTGTCTGCAAGAAGTCTCCTAATCTCTTGGCTGCCTTACTGCCCCTGCCTGACTTAAGACTGAAACAATGACAGAGGGCAATGCAGCCCTGGGCAGGAATGGGCAGATTCCCTGGGGCAATTAGGCCTAAAAAAGAATGCACAATATCCTGTGAAACCCACTTTGCTAAGAATGTCCTCAATTTTCTGATAATGGTCTGAGCAGGAAATGAGTTTGTTTCCCAAAGTTTGATAGTCACTTAGCTAAATGACCCTGACTCAGAGCCCTTATAGTTTTCTTTGTATGTTATCTATCATTTTATCCTTACTGCCTGACAATGATGGATGGGCTTTATCTGTATTCCGGTGCAAAATGAAACCGAAAGAAGCCCACTGAGGAAAAGGCTCTTGGCCCTTCTCCTTTGAGAGATCGGCCACCTTTCCTCCCCAAGCAGATCATGTCTTTGTAGATTTATTCCCATCTGTGGTGGCTGGTGGAGGGGGGAGGGAGTCGTGCTCTGTGGGTGGAGGTCCCCTAGAGTCCTGACCAACCGCCCCCTCCTTCTTTTTTAAAAAGATTTTATTTATTTATTTTTAGAGAGAGGGGAAGGGAGGGAGACAGAGAAACATCATTGTGTGTTTGGTTGCCTCTTACAACCTGGGGACCTAGCCTGCAACCCAGGCATGTGCCCAGACTGGGAATCAAACCGGCAACCCAGCAGGCTCAGCACTCAATCCACTGACCCACACCAGGCAGGGCCAAATCTTTCCCTTCTAATTGTTTTTGTTTATATCACTGATTACACGAAAGCATTTTACAAAATCTCTGTGTCAGATTCAATTGATGATGCATGCAACTACCACCCAAGAGATACCTCTTTTGAAGGTAGAAAAAGTGTCTCATTACCTTTCAATCTTCCTATGCCTATACAGTAAAATACAAATGTACAGCCCTGGCTGATTGCGGGCTGAGTCCCCAGTTGGGTGCACATAAGAGAACCACACATGGATGTCTCTCCCTCTTTTTCTCTCCCTCCCTTCCCCTCTCTAAATATAAATAAATAAAATTAAAAAAAAAATAAAATACAAGTATACTGAATGCAGTTTTCCTTGACCACTATATTCTGTAAATTCAGAATTAGTCTTTGACCACCTCACTACTTTAAACGTGTGTATACAGAATTTGGCCACACACTCCTTGCTAATATCTCCTCCTTCAGAAAAACGGATCATGCATTTACTAATCTGACAGTTAAATTTTAGATTTAATAGATCTAATGACTACAATCAAATTAGGGAAGTGATTCACTCACATTAACTAAAGCATCTTGTTCAAATTAATTTCCCAAGCTCCCAAAAGCACAAACTTTACTTCCAGCCAGATGTCACTGAAGTAGCACTCTTATCCAATTAAACTTTTAAGATTTCACACATACGGTAAAAACAATGGCAAGTTCTTGGCTACTCAATATTTTATTGTCATATTGTAAATTACTTATTATGTAGTGACTGCTTTGTTTCAGGCATATTCAGTCACTGAAATCCTACAAACTTTATATGTTAGAAATGCTTATATAGGAAATGTTTCATTAATTCAGTAAAAATTCACTAAAATGGAATTATCTCAGGTACGACCAATCTAAATTACTAAAAAATATTAATTTATACAACTCAAATCACTGTTCCCTGGTAGTTTCACTGAATGGCAGCACATGAGCTGGATCTTAAAGTTAGACACTTATATCAGTGGAAAAAAGAGAAGTTCTTAAGGTAGCAGGTAGAGAGACCAGCAGAGGCATAATTAAACAAACAAGACAATGAAAACAAAGAAAAAGGGTAGAAATACTGCAAACTGAAGTCACCACTTAATACAGTAATCCCTTATTTTCATCTTGTAGCTACTTGGTAGTACCAGACGATCACAGTAGGAAAGTCACAGAAAAATAAAAGAATACAGGTAGAAAAACAAAACCACAAACACAAATGCTCTCCATGCTTGATCTGTGTCTTAAATTTGGAATCTTAAATGGCAATGCCATAACCCTAGGGACTATCACCCTCCAAGGTAACCAACGATTCTAATGTTTTATGTATAATAGAGCTCACACTCTAAAAATTACAGATTTCAGGAAAAAGGGGGAAAGTAATTACAGGGCATATGTACTACCATCACTTCCTGTCCCCACGCCCTTGGTAAGCATCACCAATCAAATTCAAATTTAGCATTCAAATTCAAGTGAATTTGCTATCTTGTGTCAGCATGGGTAAGTAAGTACCTTTTTGCTATGTGAACCCTTGCTATTCAAACCCAGACTATAAATGGATTAAGGTGAAAAAAATGTTTTAGATGAGGTTTTTTGGAGGAGATGGTAGTTCACACCATATGGATTCTTGTCTTCTAAAATTCCAAGACATAACAGACTGCAATATGTCAGTATGACCTCTCACTCTGAATTCAAATCAAATAGTGATTCAAGTAGCAAGGAATATCTGTATGTTTCAATCTGTTCTGTGATACGATGAATACAAAAATCTCACCTTCTACACAGCATTTTATAATATATATATAGAAGCTACTATATTAGATGTCTGACAGAGGTACTGTGCATAATTAACCAAACCTCACTGTTTTCTATTTCCTGTTATAAATTGTAGGTACATAAGCCATGAAACAGAACAAAGTAAATGTCTCAAGAAAAAAATTAAATGTTTTAGTTTTTACTCACATGGGTTAGGTTAAGTGTTAAGTATCTTAATCTCATAGTCAGCAATGGAGTACACTAAGGCTTTAGAGACTATTGTTCCTTTATTATTTTGCCCAGAGCAAGAAGATTTTCCTCCTTCAGGTCCATGCTGCTCACCTTTAACCTGAACTCTTAGAATCTTGAGAAAACAGAAGAGAAAG
The DNA here is from genome assembly GCF_014824575.4 of Sturnira hondurensis. Taxonomy (NCBI): domain Eukaryota; kingdom Metazoa; phylum Chordata; class Mammalia; order Chiroptera; family Phyllostomidae; genus Sturnira; species Sturnira hondurensis. The sequence continues at coordinate 10,336,843 of NW_028080827.1, forward strand.
CAACTAGATACACAGAGACTGATGGAAACGTAGGCACTAAATAAGAGTGGTCTAATTTGGTAGGAGGTATGAAGTAACCATCGAACTGTCCTATTCTTTACACTCACAAAGAACACTCTGTCACAACCACACATTAAAATGTCTATCCTAGATGAAGAAAAGTCGTTAAACTGAACCCTACCCTAAATTATTCTGAAGAGAATACAAACCTTTCTTATTTACATAACCAAATTTACAATATAACATTTACCACTGCCTCAAAATATTAATTACTACAGAAAAACATTCCTGTGTAAGAACTGAACCTGTTTAAAAACAAAGCAAGCACACAAGTAACACCCCCAGTGAAATCTCTCCACTTGCAGCTATAGGATTACTACACAGATTTACATATATTTTTGCACCCTCAACAACTCTTAGAATACTTTAAATGTAATACATGCCCAATAAATATTTGCAGACTGAATTTACATAGAACTCTTGCACAAGGTAACAATAGTGAATACCACCTTCAGATAGTCCTCCAGAGCTAAGAAACCCAAAGGAATATTGACAAATGCTAATAGTTCGTCTATTGAAAATGTTCTGCTGATTGCCTGTGATTAGTTAATGAGGTTAGTTTCCGATGTGCTTATGGTATGCTTTACTATTGCTGTCAATATTAATTTAGTAACAAGAGTCATAATCTAACCTAAAGGAACTTGCAAGGTCATCTAATATGAACATTTCATTTTCTAGACAAGGAAACTAAGATCTATTTTTACTACAACTAACACTCTGGCATTTGTCGCTTTTTTTCCCTGGTCTCCTAAATGAATAAAAGAGATGTTTCATTGCACATTTTTACTTAGGTTAATATTACTGTACAAATGAATGGATAGTCCTCAAATGCCAGTCTCTTAGCATAGTACTTCATATATATAGCTGGTAGTCAGGTAAGTACTCACTGTTCTTGCATAAAGTGCTCAAATTTGAGTAAATGTCAATGTTCGTCTTAACTATCTCCATTTGTACAATTTTAACATGCAACATTTTTTTCTAATATAAAAAGTAATTTGACATAAGTTTTTATTCAAAGCATGTCTCATAACAAATAAGACACTTCTATCTTTTCTACCACTGTGAAGCTCATTTCCCCCAATAAGGCCCAAAACTAAGAGTGATATAGAAACTAAATCAGTTCTGTACATAACATCATTAAAGATAATTCCCAATGGGGAGAGCAAATTGGTCAATTACTTATACAAACATGCACACATCCACTGCCTAAGCTAAACAAGGCCATGAAGTCAAGGCGCTTGAAATTGTTTAACTTGCCTTTCTGGTCAATAGAGGAGACAAATTCATCAGTTTCAAATGCAGAGGAGAACCTTCTTTCTGGAATCAGAACACTTAGTGCTGGAATGCAACCATCACAGGTGGCCTCAACACAGACAACCAAAAAGTACCCTAAGTCTTTGGTGTGCTGTGTATGTAAGACAGACTGAACTCAGAGTCGACAGCATGTCAACCAACTAACTGAAAATACATGAAAGCCGGCTGATACACTATTCAGTCTTTAATTTTAAAGCAAAATGAAGGTCATGGGCTATAGTTTAAGTCAACTTTACAGTGAGTGAGAAGCTTTATAGTAAATGTTTCCTACTGCAGATGAAGGAACAATAACTGTTTCTCAAACAGAGCTAATAAACTGCCTGACCCAGCACTAAGGACAAAACTGCCAACTTCTAGAAGAGGGCACAGAAATCAGGACTAATGTGGAATCGCTGACCATACTTTGCTCACTGTAAGAAATAAGAAAGTTAAACAAAATTCCTCAATTTGGGATTAAATTAGAATTTAGATAACATCCAAAATGGTCCACATGTGTCATTCTACTTTGACTATAACTGCAAATCTAAAATGTACCAGATTCAGAAGTCTGTATGACTTACAAGATTGAATGAAGACAAGGAGTGCTGGTCCCTGCACTGCTTCCATGGTTTGATAATGAATCAGAGGAATCTAATAATTTACCTGTCATTCAATTTATGTTTCCATAAAGTGGGTAGAACAATGACACATCTTAGGAGACTGTTTTAAGAAATGGTTTACAAGGTCTTACTTAATAATAAAGTTACATAAATAAAAATAACAATAATCAGTAATTCTTTTAAGAATCCCTGAATTTGTTTGTTGAATAAATACAGTATTAGAATATTGTCTACAATAAAACACCAGGATTTTGTTCAAATTTCTAGTAAAAAGTTTGTAGTCTCTGGGTCACGGCCTAATAGCAAATATGCTAATCACTTCCAGTCATGTAGGTAAATAATTATTCTTTTCTTTTAATTGTATTTTTTTATTTTTAGAAGGGAAGGAGAGGAGAGAAATATCATGTATGGTTGCTTCTGGTGCATCCCCTGCTAGGAACTGGCCCCTGCTGGGATCTGGCCTGCAACCCAGGCATGTGCCCTGACAGGGAATCGAACTGCGATCTTTTGGTTCGCAGGCCTGTGCTCAATCCACTGAGCTACACCAGCCAGGGCAGTAAATAATTATTCTTAAAAATATCTAATCACAAACAGGCAGAAGAGAACACAAATGTAATTTTTTTCTGTAGCAATTTTATTCTATAAGGGTTTCAAGTAAAACTGCTTCAGAAAGGAAAAGGAAAGCCCTTAGCAACTTTTTTTTGTTGAAGCAAAATATAATGTTAAAACCATGAAGACACTGGAGATAAGAGGAAAGAAAAACTTGCTTTGGTACTCTTTTTTCTAGGTAACCAAAGAAGGGTGCGATGTAAGCTAAAGTCTGCAGGGAGGTTTGGTTGTGGCTTTGCTTTAGGTTGCCAGTATGAGTCTTCATTTACAAAAAATAAAACCATGGGTTACTACTTTTCTTTCTCTTAATGAAAAGTTTATAATTCTACTGCTTGGAAAACATATATAACATTCTTACAGTATATTCAGTATCAAACACACTTCTGCAAACAAATCTCCTTTCAAGCGAGTAGTGTAAATCATTTGGACCTTTGTGGAGTGGGAATGAGGAAGGTCAAGAAAAGTGCATGTAGGCTTGTTAACCTGGATTTCAGTTAAGGCTATTCATAAATATATTATACAAGTGTTATACCACTATCAAGTTAGTAAAATCTTTATTTGCTAGAAGTATCTTAAAAATACATATTTCCAACTTTTAAGAAATACAGTTTCTGATCTCATTAAGTACCTTACTTTCAAATTTGAATACTGAATCTTTTTCTTCCAAAGCCTTGCTTGATGCTTGAAATTATCATGGGAATACTTTTATCAAAAAACATTTTAGTTTAACAAACAAAAATAAATAATTATGAACCGAGATAATAATCCATTGTCCAGCTAAAGGCCTACATCACATACTATATTTATATTTGTAGAATAGAACAAGCACAGACAGGTTTGCCATCTGCAAGTCCAATGAACTGTGGTCAACCTAAATAAAAGTAAAACCCATTTTACATTATAGTAATTTTTAAATGCTATATTTCTGCCTAATGTAACTTTAAACACTCATGAGTAATGTTACTGAAGACTGATGTAGGATATAACAAGACTGATTAATTTCTCAGAACATTATCAGGTAATACAAAAATTGGTAAGACATTATTTCCTCAAGAAATGTGAAATGAGATACCTAAAGAATTGCAACCTTATCTATTTATTACAAGTGATTTTAAGTTCACATATATACATACTATTTCTTATAGGATGGCATTAAAGGTATTTCACTTCTTAATGGCTTTATTTATATAACTACTTGATGAATACCATAAACACAGTCTTGTGGAGCATGGAATACGACACTATACATTAAATATATCCACTAATGTTTATGATCACTAATGTTTTCCTGTAGTTTTAATAATTTTTGCAAATAGCGTTTCTAAAGTTGAAAATTAAATGCCAGTAAGTGTGCCAATATAATTTTAAAATAAGATTAAAATTGGACATCTGGGAATTAAGGTTGAAGTATTTGCTGCCCATTACTTTTTCAGAGCAGGTACCAAAATCTTAAAAGTGCACTACTCTACCTCAGGATAAGTTTTCTCACACTAAAGTCAGCACGATTAAGTAGTAATGGATGTGTACTCATAAATTATCAATGAAAAAAGTAATTAAATCACATGATTTACCAAAAGAGAACTCTACTATCATTATTATTCAAGCACTTCAGTCAGCTGCCTGTACAACTTACTCTTATTTTAAAAATATAAAAAGAAGGTTCCTCTCCCCCTAGTGTTCTCATAATAAATTAAAATATACATAACTAACTCAACTTTTTAAATATATCTTAAAATATTTTAGTCCTCTCAACTTGAATGTTCCTTACCTGAATGTAAGCACCAAAGTGCTTTAAATGCATTTTAATGATGATTTCAGGGACACTTACATTACACCAAGTTAATGGGGGGGGGGAGAGAATCACTCCAGTTGGATAAGCAAGAGTTTAACCATCTCTACCTCTAAACTGTGGCTTTTAAAAGGGGATAAGGGTACCCACTGAAGAATAAAGCCTTCTCACACACTCACTCAACTACCTCTCACACACACACAATAGTATTTTTCTGACCTCTTCAGGTTGCCACAACATGACTACTGTCAACGTCAAAAATAAATTATCCTTTAAAATATATAAACTTCATTTTAAAATTAAAAATGAAAGCCAGATACTCAGCCACCAACTACTGTAGTAGTAAAACTGTTAGAGCCTGCACTGACCTACTTCATATTAGCATCATGACAACACGGATGGATGTACACCAGGAAAATAATAAAAATTACTATACAACAAATCTTAGATTTGTATTTTAAAATTGTCACTTTTTAAATGTGCAAATATTGTGCTGCAATGTCAGCTATTTTATGACACGTTTATTTTTAAATTGCAATATAAAAGGAGTTTTGATATTTTTGTACTCATTTAATGACAGACATAAAGGATTTCATTTTTTAAATCAGAGCTTTTTAATATCAATTAAATTCTATTTTTAAATTTCCATTAAAAGTAGTCTTTTAATTTTAAAATGGCACTACACTTTTAAAAATGTTAATGAAGAATCCTACAAAAAGAATGCAAGTTCATGTTCAAAGAATATTTGCAATGGCTCTAAAAGGACAGACTTAACTCAGTATGTTTAATTATTAAAAGACTGCCACCAGTCTTTCAGAGTTTAATCTAATGCGGAAATATTAGAAATTCTCGTACAAGAAAGTACAGGTATAGCAAAGGATATTGCATCTATGGTTTCTAAAAAAGATACAAGAAATGGTGAAACATTTATTTTAAAGATATCTTTTTAAATTAAAAAAAATCACGGTGTAAACTGCCACCTTAAAATAAAGCATCTTATACTAAAGAAGCCCTTTCTTTGCAATCAATGCAAAGAATAAACTGCCTGGAAGAGAAATTTAATCTCGGTATAAAGGAGGCAAAACGTTCTGAAACAGCAGCTAAACCAACTGAAAGGAAGAGACACATTAGGTTTTGTGCTGCCTATTAATATTCCTACGCACAATGTCTGTTTGGTGAAAATTCACAATACACTTCTTCCTCCCTGTATGACTGCAAAAAGGAGTAAACACATTTCACATTCCTCAGTCCCAAATTTATGCTACCATCATGCAAGATGACAATTTCGACCCATATTTCTCTTACACGTTAAGTGAAAACCATAAGTAACGTGTTTATCTGCACTCACAATTGAGGAAAGGGGCAAAAAGCATTTTGGGGATATGGAGACGAAAGGCTGATGTAAAGTCCCCACACCTCCAGGGTGCAATAAATATGCATTCGACCCTGGATACCCACATTCAATGAATGCATCAGTCTGCTCCTCCGCTCCCCGCCTGCCGCCCCCACCCCCTTTGCAGCAGAAATGTGCCTGGGCTTTTTCACCCCGGCGATGGTGGATCCTCTTACCAGATGGAGTTCTTGATCTCGTGTTGCAGCGCGCTGGCCTCTGTCCCTGGCAGCCCAGGCACAAGGGCTGGCAGAGCCACCCCCGAGTTGGGGGTGCTGGGGGGAAGCTGTTGATGGGCATCAGGCTGCTGTGGTGGCGGCTGTTGTTGTTCCTCTGCCATCGCTGCTGGAGGGGTGGGAGGGAGGGAGGGAAGATGGGGACTCGGGGAAGGGTGAGGGAATAGACGGGGAGGGGAGGACGATGGGGGAGAGGAGGAGGAGGGGGCAGGGGAGGAAGAGGAGGAGGAAGGAAGCTGGATAAGCTAGGCCTTTACCCCAGGGCTCGAGTGAGTCGCCTGCCGCTTGGGGGACATCACCGGGGAGACCGAGAGGCTCCTTACGGCCAGGGCGCTTCACCGCGGGAGAGGCATGGCGGCGCCCCTCAGCCCCCCGCCGCCGCCTCCTCCCGTCAGCGGCCGGGGCTAAGGAGGGGGTCGTCGGAGATGAAGTGGGGAGCAAGACTCCCCCAAATCCAAGGAGAATGGTTGCTCAAAGACTTCACGGCCTGGTCTTCCTTTCTTGCCCCCTGGTCCTTCTACGCCGGGGGCCCCCACTCTGCTGCAGCCCCAAGCTCAGCTCCACACCACTCCCCACGCCGCTGCTGCTGCCGCCGCCGCTCGCTCCTCGCCCCGCGGCCGCTGCTGCCCAGCCAGCCCCGGAGGCAGCCCTGTGCGCGCAGCCGCACTGCGGCCCGGCGCAGACGGCAAAACACCTACCGCTCCGCCGGGCGGGGGTGGGGGGGCGTGGACCAGTGTGTGCGGGTGCCCCAGCACGGCCCGGGGGGCTGGGAGGGGGACGGCTGGGAGGGGGACGCACGGGTGTGGAGGCCAAGCGCGGGCCCCTTGGGCCCTGAACATGCACCACCCGGGCGAGGAGGCTACTGGCCGCTCGGTGGAGCAGAGCAGGAAAGCATGGGGGAGGTGCTGGCAAGAGAAAGAGGATTTGCGGGAGGCAGAGGAGGAGAAACCAAATTTAATATTTGGCATGGAAATGGGATATTTTTTTTTGCATCTTCAAAGCAAGGAGAGTAAAATTAATCAACATTACCCCCTCCTCCTCTCCACCAGTGAGGATTACTTTTTTCCCTTGGTAAATGAAGAGAATTGGAGCAGATAAGAGGATAAGCTGACTTTAAAGAAGCCCCCAAAGAAAAACACCCGTTGGAATTAACCACCCTATAGGTAATTCAGTCTTGAACGGAAATCGCAAGTCAGGAGGAGCTGGGTTGAGTGCTCCACAGTCGGGCATTCAAAGCCCTCCAAATCTGGCCCCACTTTAGCTATCCAATCATAGCTGCTTCCATCCCCCTGCAAGAACTCCAGGCTCCAATCAGTGAAGTCTCCATGCCATTCTCAATGCACAGCAGATTCATTCTTCCTTCGTGCCTTTGCTCATGCTGTTCCCCTCACCTCCCCACCTCACCCCCTTTCCAGGAATGCCCGCCCTCCTCTGTGGCGCTCTCAAGCCAACCCAGGCTCTAAGGCACAGCTCAAGTCACGGCTTGTCAGGGTCCCTGGCTGCCAAGGCCCCTGCCTGAATCTGAAAGAAAAGCGTGTAGTTCTCCCAATATGGAGGCTCAGTCTCCAGCCACAAGCTCTTTGCTTTGGAGCCAGCTGAACCTCAGACACACTCTGCTGACTTTCCCCCATTCATACTGAACCAATAGCTTTGCCCACTAAGGGTAAAACTCCACACCAGAAACAAGCAAGTCCCCTTTAAGAGCAGAATTGGCTTTTCTAGGTGGGGCTGATCAGGGAGGCCCAAACTGCCTGGGTGTACAAGACAACAGCCAAGGCCCCTGGCACTAGATGGAACAGCTGCTCAGCTCACACTGACCTTTCTCTGGGCCCATGGGTGTTATGAGCTCTTCAGCTTTAACTTTTTTTTGACAGTTTATATCAGCTATCTACCTGACAAGATTCTCTGGCCACTTTCCTGCTGTGCTTGGACTTTGGGCCATGAGGCTCTACTACCTTTTAAACTCCTGGGAGGTGGAGAATCTGGCTTGGGATTCCTGGCCTTCAGAGTGCTCAGTTCCCTTCCTTGGCCTGGGACCTTCTTGCTTTCGCACTACTGTGCCCTCGGGCCTGGCCCACAGACCGCACTCCCAGACTGACCCTGAATGCTTGCACTTGGTAGGGTTGGGGGGAGGAAGGAAGGATACCTGTGTGCAAAACACAGCTCCTGCATGCAGATTCCAGGCCTCTTGGATTCCTTTGAACCCTGAATACCCTTTGCACTGATTGTTTTGCACAAACGGTCCCCCTTTTCCATAACCCAAGATAACTTAGCTTAACCACTTTAGGAAAATACAGGCTTATGAATTCATTTGCATATGTACCCTGAGTTTTATGTAAAAACAGTATTTTTCTGTACCAAATTGATAGACATGCTTGCTGTGCACTAGACAGAAGCTTTGAAGACGAATAAAAATAGCTAATGTTTGTTGGACACTTTCTGTGCCAGATGTAGCACTTTCCATACATTATCAGTTATTCCTCCCCAAACTATATATTGTAGGAACTATTCTCCCTATTTTACAGATGAAACAGGAGCCTAAAGAAGTTAAATAACATCCTTCAAGTTCCCCATCAGTAAATGACAGAGCAGAGAATTGAATCCTGGAAGTCTAATTCCAGATCCTGTAAGCCATACTGAAAATGAGGTTGCACTGAAAATCCTGAGTGTGTATCTAAGCTTGTGTTTGTGAGGAAGATGAAGGAAGTAAAAAGGCATTGGGGAAAGCTGCCAAGTCCCCCAGATTCTAATTTTTAACCAGGCCAAAAGAGAATGATGGCTCCACATTGCCACGCCCTGGAAGGGGAGATCCTAGAGACTGGGAGATTCATCCAAGGAAGCTAATGTATCTGAGAACTGCCGAAGGCCTTAAGAAAAGGAAGCTGAGAACCGAGACATTTCTTTAAAAGTTCGCTGCCTGGTGTCACATAGGCTGGCTTCCCAAGTGCAACTTTTGAGTTTTTTATAGGTTCCATAAAAGAGTCATGTCACCCCAGCTGCCACTAGAGGGCTCAGCAGAGCTGCAACCCTGAGCTGCCCTCTAGTGGGGGCGGCGAGAAGGGGGGCGGGTGCTGAAAAGAGGGCATTATTTAGCTTTGGGGGCCTTCAAGGACCAGCAGAAGGTTGGAAGAGACCTCTGAGACTCTTCTAGGTGTCATTGACAGCGAGGGGCAGCAGTTAGTATTGGACTGAGAGATCTTATTGCCAGAATGAGACTTCCTTTGTCCCTTTCCTCCCTTCCTTGCAGGGAGGAAAGGGACAACCCCCTACTATTCACTTAACACCTGAGAGTAGAGCCCGAGTTCCATTAGTCTTTAGAGATGGCTGTAAACACAACTATGCCACTGGAAACCTAAAAGAAAATCTGATGAAGTTACCCAAAATTTTTGGCTGGGACTCAAGCCAAACCCAGACACCATGAGTAAAGGTGGCAGTGTAGCCATGTGCTTCTGACATTGTGTGTGCCCCTCTGGTGTCAAAACAGTGTACTAAGGTACTTTAAGAACCCAGCATTAATGGGGCTTATTTTCTTAGGCCTTCCGTTTGACTCAGAAATAATGGAAAACACTATAGTAAGCATAAATTTTAAGATTACACACTAGAACTTGAGCTCCTATTTCCCAATGCTGATGAATACAAGTCTGTTCTCCCTATAAAAGTGTACTCAGAAGTGGAAAATTTTGAGATACACTGATGCAGTGGGGAAGAAAGACTTCAGTCTTGGAAATTAAAGTCCTCTGTTTCCATCTTTATAAAAATGAAAACAATGACATACCTCATATAAAGTGACACCTAAACCACAGAAGTGTTATACACACACATATAAAGACAATCTAAAGGTGGATGGGTTGTGAGCATCTCAAAGGTAGTGACTATGTATTTATACTAGTAGTCATGGTACATAATTCTTTACTCCAAGAATTTAGTCTATATTTGTTGAAATCAGTAGTTACCTAATTTTCTTAGCCCAATACATTCTATCGTCTTCCTCTCCTATGTCTGTAAACCTTGCCTTCTTTATGAAACAATAAACTTTTTATACTGTCCAGACTGTAGCACGTATATTTATCCTATATTTAATACGCTTGATATATAATATTATTGGACACAGACAGTTGAAAGGAGAAGGAAGGAAGGAAGAAGGAAGGAAGGAAGGAAGGAAGGAAGGAAGGAAAAGAAAGAAAGAAAGAAAGAAAGAAAGAAAGGAAGGAAGAAAGAAAGAAAGAAAGAAACTTCTGGCCAAGATGGAGGCATAGATAGACAGGCACACTGTGCCTCCTTGCACAATCAAAAGAAAGACAACAACAATTTAAAAATGAAAACCAACCAGAACTGACAGAAAATCAAACTGTAAGGAAGTCTGACAACTGAGGAGTTAAAGAAGAAAGATCCATCCAGACCAGTAGGAGTGGTAGAGATGGGCAGCTGGGCAGAGAGGACTTGAGGTCAGGCTGTGGCTGGAGGACCTGGGTGGACAAGGCGGCAGCTGGTGGACACAGCGAGGTGGTGGATTGTGGAGTGGGGCTGGTAAGACTGCCTCTGGCTGGCAAGGCAGCAGCTGGTGGACCCGGTGAGGTGGCGGCTGGTGGAGCAGGCAGTCCCACATTCGTGTGCAGATAAGCAGGGGGAACAACTGGGGAACGAGATGGACAGCACAACCCAGGGCTCCAACATGGGGAAATAAAGCCTCAAACCATTGATTGAAAACACCTGTAGGGATTGAGGCAGCAGGAGAAACCCCCAGCCTCACAGGAGAGATCATTGGAGAAACCCACAGTGTCCTAGAATGTACACAAGCCCAGCCACCTGGGAATCAGAACCAGAAGAGCCCAATTTGCTTGTGGGTAGAGGGGGAAGTGACTGAAATCCAGCAGAGAGCAGAGCATGAACCATTGTCCCATCTCAGACCCCCTTCTCAACATACAGCATCACGACACAGCTATGTGGGTTGCCCCGCCCTGGTGAACACCTAAGGTTCTGCCCCTTACTATACAAGTGCACCAAGACAAAAAGACATATGACCCAAATGAAAGAACAGATCAAAGCTCCAGAAAAAATACAACTAAGTGACGAATAGATAGCCAACATATCAGATGCACAATTCAAAGCACTGGTAATCAGGATGCTCACAGAATTAGTGGAATTTGGTCACAAATTATATGAACAAATGAAGGCTATGCTAAGTGAAATAAAGGAAAATGTACAGGGGACCAATAGTGATGTGAAGGAAACTGGGACTCAAATCAATGATGTAAATCAGAAGGAAGAAAGAAACATGTAACAGAACACCATGAAGAAACAAGACTTCAAAAAATGAGGGGGCTTAGGAACCTTCAGGACACCCTTAAATGTTCCAACATCTGAATTATAGAGGTACCAGAAGGAGAAGAGGAAGAGCAACGAATTGAAAACTTATTTGAGCAAATAATGAAGGAGAACTCCCCCAATCTGGCAAAGGAAATAGACTTCCAGAAAGTCCAGGAAGCTCAGAGAGTCCCCCCAAAAATTAGACCCAAGGAGGAGCACACCAAGGCACATCATAATTACATTAGCCAAGATTAAAAATAAGGAGAGAATCCTAAAAGAAACAAGAGGAAAGGAGAGAGTTACCTACAAAGGAATTCCCATCAGACTGTCAGCTAACTTCTCAAAAGAGACCTTAGAGGCAAGAAAGGGTTGGAAAGAAGTATTCCAAGTCATGAAAGGCAAGGACCTACATCCAAGATTGCTCTATCCAGCAAAGCTATCATTTAGAATGGAAGGGCAGATAAAGTGCTTCTCACATAAGGTCAAATTAAAGGAGTTCATCATCACTAAGGCTTTATTATAGGAAATGTTAAAGGGATTTATCTAAGAAAAAGAAGATAAAAATATGAACAGTAAAATGACAGCAAACTCACTTATTAACAATATTATCTAAAACAAAAACAAAAGCAAACAACTACAACAGGAACAGAAACACAGAAATGGAGATCATATGGAGGGCTATCAACAAAGGACTGAGTAGAAATAGACAGAGGGAGGGTAAGAATAGTAAAGAAAATGTAGAAGCCAGGGAACCTGTATGTATGACCCATTGGCATGAACTAAAGGGGGAGGGGAAGTGGGTGGGAGGGGGTGTGCGGGCACAGGGGAGTGAAGGGGGGAACATAGGATGACTGCAATAGCATAATCAATAAAATATATTTTAAGAAAAAGAAAGAAAGAAAAATGAACCTGGTTCCAACCTGTAGTAGGTTACATTCTTTGGAGCAGAGAGACATATTAATATATATTGAGTATATAAGATGATGAACTCTAAAATAGATCATGTCTACTAATGCTATGGAGACATAACGAGGGGAGATACTGGTTCTGCTCAGGGTAAAAGAACTGTTTGGAAAAGGCCTCTTGGGTAGCACTTGAATAGGGTCTCACTGGGTGAACACAAGTGCAATGGGCTTAGAACATTTTTTTAAAATTTTTTAAAAATATATTTTGATTATACCATAACAGTTGTTCTATTCCCCCCCTTCAATCCCCTCAACCCACACCCTCCCTCCCCCACCATTCTCCCCCCCTTAGTTTATAACCACGTGTCTCAAGTTCTTTGGATTCTATATTTCTCCCACTATTCTCGCCCTCCCCCCTATCTATTTTCTGCCTACCATCTATGCTATTTTCTGTGCCTTCTCCCCTCTTCTCCCCCTCCCACCCCCCTGTTTCTAACCCTCCATGTGTTCTTCATTTCTATGGTTCCACTCCTGATCTAGCTGTCCTCTTGGTTTGTTTCTGTTTTAGGTGTGGTTGTTAATAACTGTGTGTTTGCTGTCCTTTCACTGTTAATATTTTTCATCATCTTTTTCTTATATAAGTCCCTTTAGCATTTCATATAATAAGGGCTTGGTGATGATGAACTCCTTGAACTTGCCCTTATCTGAGAAGCACTTTATCTGTCCTTCCATTCTAAATGAAAGTTTTGCTGGATAAAGCAATCTTGGCTGTAGGTCTTTGGATTTCATGACTTGGGATACTTCTTTCCAGCCCCTTCTTGCCTGGAAGGTCTCTTTTGAGAAATCTGCTGACAGTCTGATGGGTACTCCTTTGTAGGTGACTGTCCCCTTATCCCTTGCTGCTTCTAGGATTCTCTCCTTCATTTTGGTCTTGGCTAATGTAATTATGATGTGCCTTGGTGTGTTCCTTCTTGGGTCCAACTTTTTTGGCACTCTCTGAGCTTCCTGGATTTCCTGGAAGTCTATTTCCTTTGCCAGACTGGGGAAGTTCTCCTTTATTATTTGTTCAAATACATTTTCCACTCGTGGCTGTTTCTTTTCCCCTTCTGGTACCCCTATAATTCGGATGTTGGAACGTTTAAAGATGTCCTGGAGGTTCCTAAGCCTCTCCTCATTTTTTTGAATTCTCATTTCTTCATTCCTTTCTGGTGGGATGTTTTGTTCTTCCTTCTGGTCCATTCCATTGATTTGAGTCCCCGTTTCCTTTCCATCACTATTGGTTTCCTGTGCATCTCCCTTCATTTCAATCAGTCCAGCCCTCACAGGTTCCTCTAATTTGTAACTTTGTTCCTCTAATTTGTGACTATAATCAACCAGTTCTGTGAGCATCCTGAGAAATAGTGTCCTGAATTGTGCTTCTGAGAGGCTGGCAATTTCTCAGTCGCTTAGAGTTATTGGCTCTGGGACTTTGAGTTCTTCTTGTGCCATCTTTCGGGTTGTTCGTGCCTGTTCCATAGCAGGATCAGAGCCCTAAAGTGTTCACTAGAACAGGGCAACTAAGTCGCTGGGTTGTGACGCTGTATGTGGGGGCGGGGTCAAAGAGGGACTATGGCGTCCTGTCCGCCGCCTGCCGCCAAGGCCCTCACTGGTGCCGCAGTTGCTGCCGTCACCGGGCCCACGCGTTTTGTCCCACTGCACTCGAGTGTGCCACCGCCGTCAGCCCTCGCCCCCTGGGGCCTGCGTGGTCTGTCTCACTGTGCGCGAATATGCGCCCGCGGTCTGCCCCGCACCCCAACTGGTTCCCGTCTGCCTGCGTGCCTGGGTCGGGGGCCCTGTCCTGCCCGACCCTGCTCGCTGCTGGCTCCGCCCCTCTTACGGTCCCTGTAGAACGGTTAGATGTGGTCGGACTTCCGTATAATTCAATTTTCTGTCGTTTGGCTGTGTCTTTGTTTCTCCAAACCTTTGTTGTATTCAAACTTGGTTGTGGGAGAAGGCACAGTGTTTCCACCTATGCCTCCATCTTGGCGGAAGTCGGGCTTAGAACATTGAGTGAAGAGAATTTCAGGCCAAGGGCAGCATGAGCACTGGCATGAAGTCATGACAGATCACACGGGGTGTGTGACTAAAGCATAGCTCAGTGTCAGCTTTGTGCTCAGATCCTCAATGAAGTTTATAAAAGGAAAAGAAGGGGCGCAAGCCCATTTTATAGACTGTTACTATACATTATTAGTCATGATTGTTCTGACAAAATATGAGGCCTAAAGTAGGTTTTGTCAGTGGTAAATATTGGGTAAGTGCTTAAATTATGGTAGTTTACAGATGCAGAAAAGATTAGGATTTACCCTATTCTCCTTTTCTTCTGCTTTAAAAATAAAAACATAGTATTTTCTTAATCTCCTTTCACTTGATCATTACGTCTTCTGCCTACTTCCATTGTGAACGTTCCCTCTAGGAGCTGAAAGAGGAATACATAATCTTATGCATGTTATTATTACTTGAAGGAAAGAGAAAGGAAGGCTTTCCACCTCCAAATAATCTTTCTTTATTTTCTTTTATTGTTCGTTTTAAAAGATTTTATTTATTTACTTGCTAGAGAGGGGGGAAAGGAGGGAGAAAAAAAGGGAGAGAAAGATCGATGTGCGAGAGATGCATTGATTGGTTGCCTCTCGCACACCCCCAACCTAGGCGTGTGCCCTGACTGGGAATTGAACTTCGACCTTTTGATTCACAGGCCATCACTCAATCCACTGAGTCACACCAACCAGGGCTTTTTCTTCTTTATTTCTATTGTTGACACTACTACAGATGTTCCCATTACTCCCAACCCCTCCCTGCTTTGCAAGTAATGGTTAATTTCTTTGGCGTAAGCTGATGTCTTTCAAAATGCATGTGGTCCTAGAGGAGCTGATATATTCAATTCCAATGCTGTAATATAACTGAATCTTCATTCATTCTTTTAATAGCATTAAAGGGAGCAAGGTAGGGAGAATGGGGAAGGGGCCAATGAAGGAGAAAAAAGCAGAATATGGAAGAGGGAGGTTGTAGGATTGAAAACCAAATGCATATTGGCAAATTTAGATAAATATTTCCATGCCATACTTACTAACATAAGTGTAACATGAAAGAATAGATTGTTAGAGCACAAATATTCCACTATGTCATTCAAATAATGATATGTTAAGGCAAAGTAGCCTAATTGTTCAAATACTGGGTAAGGCAGCAGGTTGTTAACAACACTGTTACTACCTGGCTATGTGACCCTGTCTATACAAGCCATTCATTCAGGTCCCTTTAGTTATCTCTAAGGATTAATGGGATCAAGTTCTCATAATGTACTTGGCTCTTCAACTGAAAGGTATTATGAAAATGAATGCCAGGTACTGCTTTGATTTCACTTAGAAATTTTCCACTGTTATTAGAACCATATACATGTTTATGTTGTGACTGGCAATTCTCTTTATGTTAAAGAAGGTTCAAGTTAATATCATCTGTCTGAATTGTAAAAGAAATGTTTCCTTTTCCTTAAGGCGCAAAGTTCCCCAATACAAATCTGATAGCTTGGAAATTCAGGCCACAGCAGCAGCTGTGAAGAGGAGCAGGTAAAGAAAAAGTATATTTGCCTAACCCTAAAAGTGACCATGAAAAGACCCCAGAGCCAGTCCTACAACGAGGAAGTCATCACAGTGTGGTCTGACCTGGTGGAGCCCAGGAATCCATGAACTTTATTATTTCTCAATCCATTTCAAGGCACAGATAAGTACCTATTATGTGCAAATTATTATGCTGGGACCTTAGAAAGAGTTAAAAATAAGTGGTAAACACAGTACTGTTGTAATCTTCAAGTTTATAATCTAATTGGAACACTAGACATATCAGCTCATATATCTTTTTAAAAGTTAAAGTACAGGGAACAAACAAATAAAAAATATAAGTATGTGACAGAATAATTTATTGGGCTATTAATTTGTTTTATGTTCTTATATTCTCCCCCCCCATCTGTTCCAAAACAGGTTTCAAGGGAGTATTCCTAGGCAGAAAGAAGTTGTCTGACAGGAACTCTCTCTTAGACAGCCCCAGAGGGCACCACTCACCCCTCTTCCTTTCTTCCTCCACTTATTCAGATCCTCACCCAAGGACACTTTCCTTTGCTTTTTTGGAGAGAGAGAGAGAGAGAGAGAGAGAGGAAAGGGAAGAGAGAAACACCAATGTGACAGGAGCATCAATCGTTTGCACCCAGACTGGGGATCCATGTGGGAATGGGGATTATATGTGATCAGACTGCCAGGGATTGCAGGACCCCTTGCCTAGACTGGGGATGAACCCCCAATTTAGGCATGTGCTCTGACTGGGAATCAAACCTGCAACCTTTTGGCCACGGACGACGCTTCAATCACTGAGCCACGCTGGCCAGGCGGCATCACTCAACATTTTAAATAAAACCTCCTGGACCACAATTCCTTAGAGTGCAGTGTGACTGTTATCCCTGGAGTTGTGCCCAACAGTCTGCCTTCCAAGTTCCTTGATCCTTGAGATTTTGCTAGGGGATTAAGAAGATAAGAGCATCTGGGAAGCAAGGGACAGAAAGAGAGAGAGAGAGAGAGAAGGAAGGAGGGGTTGTGGGTAGGTGGAATTACAGGAAAAGAAAAACATTTCCTCAAACTGGAAAGGAGTAAAAGGTCAAGATTCCAGTCGTGGGGACAACAGCCTTGCTTCCTCAAAGGACCCCAAGAGATAGCCCGACCTCAGATGAATGTGTGATGGCTCTACGGCGGCTGGGTGCCCCTGCCACTCTTGGCCCATGAGCAGAGTTTTGTCTGGATTCTAGGGACCGTATATCCCTGAACAGCAAGGATCCAAAGTCTGTTGTTCCAGGGTAGCAAGGGAAGGAAGCCGAATAATAACTGGGACTGGATCCTTCTACTCCAACAGAATTATGGCTGGAATTACTTCAATCTATGATGAATTTAATTTAAACAAAATAAATGTGGCCTTTCTTGTGCACCCACATTTGTACTTGCAAATGAATACCTACCAGTGGTGGATACTATATGCAAAACAGTATTAGGTGAGATATTTAATATTACCTGCAGTTATTGGCACAGCTAATAACTGATGAGAGAGTTTAGAGAAAACAGCAAAAGGAGCTAAAGTAATTAGAGGTGGCTTCCTACAGAACCTGGGACAGAGCTAGAGTAAAGCAAACTAGAGCAATCGAACCACCAAAACTTATAAGCTCAAAACTGCTAAGAGGGTAGAGGGAATTTCAGGTAAGCTTCCAGCTCAAAGAGAGCAGATTCAGTGAACAGCGGGTAATGACCACAGTGATGAATTGAGGCATTGCATTTGTAGCAGCTGGACTGCTGACTCCTTCCCTTCTCCTGCTTATAATTGTCCACAGATCAAAGCAGTGAGTCTGCGGGTCCTGGGAACCAAAAAACAAAACAGTAGCGATGGAGCCCAGACGGGCAGTGGGACTTCTCACTCTAAAGACAAACATTCTGCCCAGCAGCACATCCTTTCCTTCCCCTATAAGCACCAGAGTCAGAGACCACATTAAATAGAAGTACAGTGCTACCAGGAATTCTTATTTACAAAGTTCAAGAAGAATCAAACACAAGAAGAATATAAGTGTGTAGAAGAACCAAATCCAGTAAACTCTGAAACTGTACCTAAGGAATGATAGTTAATAATTAAAATTAAAAGATAAGTATAATTTTAAAATAAAATTTATTGTATACTTTTAAGATATAATTATAAGTAAAACACATATTTTTAGGTATTACAAATATATAGGTTATCTTCAAAGAAATTCAGGGTGTTATATCCATGAAAATGAAGCAAACAGGGATCTTAGAGACTAAAAACATTCTTTTAAAAATTAAAAAAAACCTCAGAAGATGTGTATCACCAAAAGAATCTCCTTGAAAGGATGACTATAGGATGGACTTTAACAAAATAAATAAAGAGAAAGATGGAGATGTTCAAGAAAGAGTGGAGAGGGAAAAAACTAGTTAACCTGTAGTTACCTAATATGGCAAATGTTGAAAAATTAATAACATAAAATTAAGCTCCAGATCATACGCTGGCAAACTTTTTTCTGTAAAAGGCCAGAGAGTGAATATTTTCTGCTTTGTGGTACAGTTTGTGCCACTATACTCAGCTCTGCCACTGTAGTGTGAAGGCAGCTATAGATAATATAACTGAATGGGCATGACTGTGTTCCAGTAAAACTTTATTTACCAAACAGGCATCAGGACAGAGCTGGCCTACAGGTTGTCACCAGATGTTGGGTCCTAGATGACTGCAGTATAAAGACAGCAGAGACAAGATGAGAAAACTATGATCTCTATCATCTCTCTCTCTTGTACACACACAACCAGAAGTCAAACTGTCAATAAACACAACTACATGAAAAATGCAATTCCATAGTTTCTACTAATAATGAACCTCTTTTTAAAGATTTTAATTATTTATCTTTAGAGGGAAGGGGAAGGAGAGAGCGAGAGAAATATCAATGTATGGTTGCCTCTCATGCGTCCCCTGCTGGGAACTGGCCTGCAACCCAGGCATATGCCCTAACTGGGAATCGAACCACTATCCTTTGGTTCACAGGCCCTCACTCAATCCACTGAGCTACACAAGCCAGGGCCTAATAATGAATCTTTACAGACCTAATAATATAACATCAAAAGTCATGTTGGTGATATAAATTACAAAGTAAAAACTGATAGCTATATAACTAGGTATGAAAATACACAGCTGTTTTAGAAGACTTCAAAATATTGCAGAAATTGACAGATCAAGTAGAAAAAAGTAAGTAAGGTTAGAGAGGATTTGAATAACACAATAAAGAAGGATGATTGAATAGCTACAAAGGACATTTATGCAACAAATGGTGAGTGCACAATCTCTTCAAACACACATGCAACATTATCTACCTGCTAAACACACACAAAATGTTAATAATTTCCCAGATAAGAAATCATTCAGGTCACATTTTTTTATCACACTGCATTAAAATTTGGACTAAATGAAGATATACAATACAATAATTTATATAAACTTGGAAATTTAAGAAAATCACTCCTTTAAATAAAACTTTGTAATGTATTTTTTAACACTTTTAATTGTTCACTTTAATAAAAAGGAACTTAAAATGAAGTTTCAACTATTTAGAAATAACAATACCTAAAATGCATTGAACATTACCACACAACAAGCATTGTATTAAGTGATCTACATGGATTATCTCACTTTATTGTTACGATAATCCTGAGAAGTTGATTTCATTATCATTTCACTTCATAGATGAGGAACTAAAACACAAAGTTCTGGTAAATAACCTGCCCAAGGGCACAGGGTCAGTAAATTATGGAATTGTCATTTGAACCTAGATAGTACGGTACAAAGCTGGTACATTTAACCACTGCAACTAGAAGGGCAATGGGATCGATATAAGTCAAAATCTACATATACTCAGAGAGAATATGTACCCTTGAGTGCACATACTAGAAAACAGTAAAAGACTGAGTAGAAGTTAATCATGTATGCAGCTCAAGAAACTAATGGAAGGAAAATAAAATGTATATAAGAAAACTACTACCAAAGGAAAAAGCAGGAATGAATAAAATAGAGAGCAGAGATAATTTGTATAAAATTAAAATAACATTTTTTGAAAAGAGCCAAAAATGTCAGAAGTCTAGCATGTCTGACCAAGGTCAAAGAGAGAGAGAGATGATCAACATTAGAAATGAAAATGGGACATAATTATAAACTTGGAGTAGATTCTAAAATAAGATGAGTCAGATAAATAATAAATTTAAGCCAATAAGTTAAAAAAATCTAGGTTAAAGGATTCTAGAAAATGTAAATCACCAACATTCATCCAGGAGGAGATACATATATGAAAAGAACTAATGACAACGAAAATGACAGTACATTGAAAAGGCAGTGAAAGCTCTTTCTTTGAAAAGTCACCAGACACAGACGGTTCTACAAGAAAAGAATAAATAATTTTCTGCTGTATTAATCAACTGAAAATATGGGGAAAATAGAAAGTTTTCTAATTCACTCAAATTTGGGCTGACATGGCCTGGATATTAAAACTACACAAACAAAGCATACACTTGTTTATAAACACAGGCACAGAAATCCTAAGTATTAGCAAGATAAATTTAAAAAGTCATAACGAAGTAGGATTTGTCTGAGGATTTAATGCTGATTCAAAATTCAGAATATATTAATGCAAGTACTTATATTTAAGTTAAAGAAAAATATATAATTATATTAAAAGAAGCAAAAAAGCATTTGATATAATTCGACACCTTAAAAAAAGATTTTACTTACTTATTTTTGGAGAGAAGGGAAAAGAGGGAGAAAGAGAAGGAAAGGGGCACCAATGTGTTAGAAACACCTTCTCACATGCTCCACCCAGAGAACCAGCCTCACTACCCAGGCATGTGCCCTGACCAGGAAATGAACCAACAACCCTCTGGTCCACAGGTCAGCGCCTAATTTACTGAGCCAAAATAAATTGACACGTAAGATTGTCCAGCCAAGACTTGACACCTATTTTTGATTAGAAAGAAAGCCACTTCAGCAACCAGAAATAGAAACTTCTTTATTTTAATTCAAGATATCTGTACACATAAGCATCACATTTTTCAATATTGTTTCGAAAGTCCTAACCAATGACATGTTATGAGAAAAAGAAAAGTTAAAGATGGCAAAGCAGGAGAAAATATTTTCTAAATATATTAGATACATATTTTCTATATCCAAAAATATATATAATCTTTAATAAACACTAAAACTAATAAGAAAAACATAAGCACAAACTAATAGAAACATGTGCAAAGGATATAAATACTTAAGAAGAAATATCAATGATGAATAGAAATATATATTTAAATAACAGCAAAATGCATTTTTTTTGGTCTTGGAACTGGAAAAATTTGAAAAGATTAATATCTAGTGTTTATAAAAGTGTGATAAATTAGGTATTTTCATGCATGGCTGGTAAAAGACACACATTTTTCATTTTCACCCTTACCTTTATTGATTTGGATATTTGGAGGATGCCGGCTGTCTCCCACTGTTGGCTTCTAGTGGGTAGAGGCCAGGGCTGCTGCTGAACAGCTTCCAGTGCAGAACAAAGCCAGCACCACAGCAAAGAATTATTTGGCCAAAATGCCAAGAGTAACAAGAAACTTCACAAACCACTTTTGACATGTTTGATCAGTCACAGCACCTTCTCCATACACTGACCAAAATTTTTCTGTGTTTCATTTGCATTTTTACCTTTCTTGAAATAATAAAGCATAATACACCAAAAATTTGGCATATCTTCTTCCACCTTCAGTATTAAAATGGCTGCACAAAAATTCACCAATTTTGATGTCTTCTTTTAAATGCACACTGATATGACAGCTGTCACAATACACTGTAACAAAATTGTTTTGAATGAAGTTAAAGACAACTAAGAGCTGCTAAAGCCATCTTTGGGAAAAAAAACTGAAAAGACTTCATCCAACCCAATTTTTAAAAAAGATTTTATTTATTTATTTTAGAGAGGAGGAAGGGACAGGGAAAGAGAGGTTGAGAAATATCACTGTGTGGTTGCCTCTCATGTGTGCCCTACTGGGACCTGGTCTGCAACTCAGGTGTGTTGCAGACCTGACTGGGAATCGAACTGGAGGCCCTTCAGTTCACAGGCCAGAATTCAATCCATTTAGCCACACCAGCCATTACATTTTTCACAGTATATTTTATTGATTATGCTATTACAGTTTTCTCAATTTTTCTTCCTTTATCCTCTTCTGCCCTGAACCCCCTAATCCTCCAGCATTCTCCCCTTAGTTCATGTTCATAGGTTGTACATATAAGTTCTTTGGCTACTGTTTCCTATACCATTTTTAACCTCTCCCGGCCTATTTTATGCCTACCAATTATGCTTCTTATTCCCTATACCTACCCCCCATTTTCTCCTCCACCACCCCACTGAAAATCCTCCAGGTGATGTCTATTTCTCTGATTCTGTTCCTGTTCTGGTTGTTTGCTCAGTTTTTGTTTTCAGTGTTTTTTTTCTTTTAGGTTCAGTTGTTGATAGTCGTAAGTTTATTGTCATTTTACTGTTCATAGTTTTTGATCTTCTAATTCTTAGATAAAGCCCCTTTAATATTTCATATAATAATGGCTTGATGATGATAAACTCCTTGAACTTGACCTTATCCGGGAAGCACTTTATCTGCCTTTCCATTCTAAATCATAGCTTTCCTGGATAGAGCAATCTTGGATGTAGGTCCTTGCCTTTGAATATTTCTTTCAAGCCCCTTCTTGCCTGTAAGGTTTCTTTTGAGGAATCAGCTGATAGCCTTATGGGCACTCCTTTATAGGTAGCTCTCTCCTTTCTTCTTGCTGGTTTCAAGATTCTCTCATCTTTAATCTTGGGTAGCTTAATGATGATGTGCCTTGGTGTATTTCTCTTTAGGTCCAACTTCTTTGGGACTCTCTGAGCTTCCTGGACTTCCTGGAAATCTATTTCCTTTGCCAGATTGGGGAAGTTTTCCTTCATTATTTGTTCAAATAAATTTTCAGTTTCTTGCTGTTGTTCTTCTCCTTCTGGCACTCCTATAATTCAGACATTGGAACGTTTCAAGTTGCCCCAGAAATTCCTATGCCTCTCCTCGTGTTTCTGGATTCTTGTTTCTTCATTCTGCTCCAGTTGGTTGTTCATTTCTTCATTTTGTTCCAAATTGTTGATTTGAGTCTCGGTTTCTCTCCTGTCACTGTTGGTTCCCTGAATATTTTGCATTATTTCACTTTGGGTAGTCTTCATTTGTTCTTTCATTTTGCGACCAAGCTCACTTAGTTCTGTGAGCATCCTGATTATCAGTATTTTGAACTCTGTGTCAGACAGGTTGCCTATCTCCTCATTGCTTAGCTCTCCTTCTGGAGTTTTGCTTTGTTCTTTCATTTGGGCCATATATCTTTGTCTCGGGGCATTTGTTACATTGTAGGGAGACGGGGCCTTAGATATTCACCCAGATGGGACAAACTTCTTTGCTGCATTGTGGTGCTGTCTGTGGGGGAGAGGTCTAAGAGGGAACAATTCAGCTTGCTTGCTGGGCTCCAGCCCCACTTTCCAACAAACTCTCATGTGAGACTGAGAGTTTCTCCCATAATGCTTACCGTAGTCCCTAGTCAGCTCGGAGTCTCAGTTTCTCATTTAGCCAGCCCCACCCTCACAGTCTGGCGCCTTGCCTTGGGTTCTCTCAGTCTGCCTGTCTCCCTCCTATTGGTCTGGTTGACCATTTTTAAAATTCCTTGGTTGTCGGAGTTCCATGCAGCTTGATTTTCTGGCACTTCTGGTTGTATTGTTTTTAGATTGGTTGTTATCCTCTTTTTGGTTATGAGAGGAAGCAAAGGGTTTCTACCTACACCTCCAACTTGGCCTGAACTCTATTTTATTACCACCTTGGCATTTTACATTGATACTATAGAGTATTATGCATCTGTGAAAAATGAGGCTTATCTGCATGAGACATAGAAAGAGCTGCAAGATGTATTGCAGTGGGGTAAAAATAAAATTACAGAACCATTGTATAGCATGACCATGTGTTTTTTTAATGGTATACATATAGGTACATGTATTTACACATGTAAGTAGATACGAAATAATTTGGAAGTGAGCTTGGTTAATGGTGTTCTTTAGGAAGGACTGCAGAAATGGGGGACAGGGATTGAAGGTATAATTCATGCTTTACCCTCTATATTTCAGTGGTTTTTAAATGTTTAGTAAAAATATATTCATGTAAACTTCTATGATTTTTAAAACTGCTTTTAGTTTTAACAGACACTAAAGTGCACAAATTATAAATATACAGCCCAATGAATTTTTCCATCTATGTTACTCATGTAATTACTACCCAGATCAAGATTTTGACTATTTCTGCTCTCCACAATACTTCCTTGTGCTCTTCCTTTGTACCCACGACCACAGATTATTTTGTCTGTGAAATTCATAGAAATAGAATCATATAGTTATTATGGACTTTTTGGGTTTAATATCATGTCTGGTCATCTATGTTATCAGTCCTTTTTATTGCTTACAGTATTCTACTGTAGACATGTATCACAATTTATTCATTTTTCTGTTGATAAACATTTGGGGTAATTTTCAAGTTAGGGCTATTATGAACTAAACTGCTATGAACAACCTTGTAAATGCCTTTTATGTGTCATATTCATGTATTTCTCTTGCACACCTAGTATTGGAACTGCTGGGTCATAGGGGAACCTTTAGCGGACTCCAGTGATTCAACACGATTTTAACAATTTAGACTCTCATTAGTAATATATGGAAGTTCCAGTTCTAGTTGCTCCATATCCTGGCCACCACTTCATATTATCAGTCTCTTTCATTTTAGTCATCCTGATGAGAATGCACTAGTATTTCATTATGGTTTTATTTTTATTTGCATTTCCCAGATTGCTAATCATATAAAACATCTTTTCATATACTTATGCCCACAGTGATATTCCTTTTTGTAAAATGCCTGCTCAAGTTTTTTGCTCATTTAGTCTGAGCTGTTTATATATATTGTTTATCTTTTTATTACTGATTTGTTAGTGTTTCTTAGATATTGTACATGTGAGTTTTTTGTTGGATATATATGCAGGATACAAGGTCTGTCCAGAAAAAGTCCAGCCATTGTTAATATACCAAGAACGGTTTGTGTGACATCAGTGTAACCTGGCAGCCAAGGAGAGTGGACTGGAATGCGCATGTGTGAATAGTGATGACTTCACTGTACTAGTCAGTGGGGGTGGTAGATGCCATTGAGTGAGCATGTGCTCTGTGTGGCTGGTGTATTCAAAATGACTGAGTAAGGAGAGCAACAAGTCTGCATCAAATTTTGCATTAGGTTTGAATATTCCTCTGCAGGAACTATTTGGATGATTCAGGAGGCCACAGCTATGGACAACTGGTGATTGGCAGCTTCATCTTGACAACACACCCACTCAGGCATAATGTGTCATGTAGAGCTTTTTGGCAAAACATCAGATCACCCAGGTGACTCAGACCCCCTACAGCCCAGATTTGGCACCCCATGACTTCTGGCTTTTCCCCAACTAAAATCACCTTTGAAAGGGAAGAGATTTCATACCATCAATGAGATTCAAGAAAATACAGTGGGGCAGCTGATGGAGATTGGGAGAACTGTGTGAGGTCCCAAGCTGCCTACTCTGAAGGGGACTGAGGCATCATTGTCCTATGTACACTGTTTCTTGTATCTCATATCTTCTTCAATAAATGTATATATATACATAGATATATATTTTATGTATATCACAAGTATATTCTTATAGGCTGTGTCTTGTTGTTTCCCACATTTTTGTGTCTTTTGATAATAGAATTTCAGAACTTTAATTTATCAATATTTTCTTTTATGGTTCATGTTTTTTTGGGGGGGGCTACTAAGAATAACTGCCTACCTCAAGGTCATAACATTATTCTTCTATGTTATTTTCTGAAACAGGGGTCAGGAAACTATGGCCCATGTGGTCAGCCACTTTTTTGTGTAAGTAAATTTTTATTGGGATGCTGCCATTTCCATTCATCTATGGCTGCTTTTGTGCTTATAACAACAGAAGTTGGGTACTTGCAACAGAGACCATGTAGTATAGTCCATAAAATAAAAATATTGGCTATCTAGTCCTTTAAAGAGAAAAATGTACTGATCCCTATACTAGACAATTACTGATTTTCTTTCTTCTCTGGCCTATAATCTAATTGGAATTATGTTTTGTAAGTGGTATAACATATGGTGAAAGTCTGTTGTGTCACATGAATTATCAGTTGCTCCAGCATCATTTATTGAAAAAAATATTATTAGCATGAAATTGCAGTGGCACTCTTGTTGCACATCAGGTTACTGTACAGGGTGGGACAAAGCAGGGCTACAGTTGTGAGCATGCTAAACACAGAGCTTACTCGTGTTATTGTTTATTAATTATTATATTATTTTCATACATAAAGCTGTAAACCTATTTTTGTCCCATTCTTTACATGTGTGGGCAGATCTCTGTGCTCTCTCTTCTGTTCCACTGTTCTATTCATATACCATTGCAGCGAACTTAATGCTAAATCTTGATATCTGATATTGTAAATTCTCCAACAATTTCTTCTTCCTGATTTCTTGGCTATTACATTTTATTTGTTTTTCCATATAATTTTAATAATTCTATAATACATTTCCACAGAAAGACCTGCTGGGATCTTGATTGAGATCACACCAAATTGATAAATTAATTTTGATATAATTGACATCTTTACAATATCAAGTCTCCAAACCCATGAATGTGGTATATCTATTTGTTTAGATCTTTTAATTTTTTTCTAAAATGTTTTGTAGTTTCCAGTTTAGTGAGCATGCATGTCTTTTATCAGATTTGTTCCTAGATATTAGAAGTTTCTCAACGCTATTGTTAATAGTATTGTTTTTAAAATTTTATTTACTAATTGTTTTAGCAAGTACTTAAAAATAAAATATATTTTATATATTGACTTCAGTGTCCTAGCTAAATTCATTTATTAATTTTAATAGTGTATATATTCTTTTGAGTTTTTCTATATTTACAACCATATCACCTGGGATGACAGTTCACAGGCTCCTTTCCAATATTCATAACTCATACGTCTTGTTTCATGCCTTGTTGCACTAATTAGGGCATATAGTCCTAATGGTTAATAGAAGTAATAAAACAAATATGTTTGAGTTCTTGCTGAACTCAGGAAGAAATCACTCCACATTTCACCATTCAATATGTTAACAGTAGGCTTTTTGTATACAAATATAACTACATTAAAGAAGTTCTCTTCTATTCCTAGTTTTAATTGGATGACTTTTTGTATATGTGGAGGTGATCAGATGGTTTTTCACTTTCAACATGTTAATGAGGTGAATTATATTAATTAACTTTCAAAATTTTATTCCTAAAATAAGCCAATGTGGTTATGATGTATTATCCTTTTTATATATTCCTTGGATTTGATTTTCTAATATTTTTTCTAATTCATATATCCATTAATAAAAATTATTGTTCTCTAATTTTCTTGTTATATATTTGTATTGGGGTTATGCTGGTCTCATAAAATGAGTTAGGAAGCATGAATTAGGAAGCAATGTTCTCTCTTTATTCACTAAAAGAGGTTGAGTATGATACATATTATTTCTCTCTTAAGTGTTTGGGAGAATTTGCCAGTAAAGACATCTACACATGAAATTTCTTTTTTTAAAGTATATTTTATTGATTATGCTAGTACAGTTTTCCCAATTTCCCCCCTTTACCCCCTCCACCCTGCAACCCTCAACCCTCCAGCCTTCCCTTCCCTTACTTCATGTCCATGGGTTGTACATATGAGTTCTTTGACTTCTGTTTCCTATACAATTCTTAACTTCTCCCCATCTATTTTATGCCTGCCAATTATGCTTCTTATTCCCTGTACCCCTCACCATTCTTCCCCTCCCCCCCCACTGAAAACCCTCCATGTGATGTCTATTTCTGTGATTCTGTTCCTGTTCTAGTTGTTTGCTTAGTTTTTGTTTTATTTTTTTGAAGTTTAGTTGTTGATAGTTATGAGTTTATTGTTACTTTACTATTCAAATGATAGCTTTGCTGGTAGAGTAACCTAAGTTGGATTCCTTGCTTTTCATCACACTGAATACTTCTAGCCAGTAGTCCCCTTTTGCTTGCAATGTTTCTTTTGAGAAATTAGCCAATAGTCTTTTGGGTACTTCATTGTAGGTAATTCTGATTTTCTTTTGCTGCTTTTAAGATTCTCTCTTTAAGCTTTGGCATTTTAATCATATTGTCTTTGTGTGGTCCTCTTTGAGTCCAACTTGTTTGGGATTCTCTGTGCTTCCCAGACTTGTAAGTCTATTTTCTTTGTCATATTAGGGAAGTTTTCTTTCATTATTTTTTAAATAAGTCTTCAATTTCTTGTTCTTCCTCTTCTCTTTCTGGTACCTCTACGATTCAGATATTGGTACATTTGGAGATGTCCCAGAGTCTTCCTATCTATCCCTGGGTTGGTTTTTTTTTTTTTTTTTGCATTCTTGTTTCTTTTTTCTGTTCTGGTTAAATGTTTATTTCTCCCCTTATGTTCCAAATCATTGATTTGAATCCTGGCTTCCTTCTCTTCACTGTTGGTTCCCTGTAGATTTTTATTTATTCCTCTTAGTGTAACCTTTATTTCTTTCTTCCTTTATGTTGTTGCCTTACTCAATAGGTTCTTTGAGTATCTTGATCACCAGTATTTTGAACTCTGCATCCGATAGGTTGGTTATCTCGATTTTGTTTAGTTCTTTTTCTGGGGTTTTGCTCTTTCATTTGGGCCATATTTCTTTGTCTTCTCAGTTTGGCAGCCTCCCTGTTTGTCTTTGTGTATTCGGTAGAGCTGCTTTGACTCACTGTAAAAGCACCTGTAAACTGTGTAGGGCAGAGCCTTAAGTAATCAGCATGGTGATCAACTGCTTTGTTGCTCTGTGTAGGGGGATGGATAAGAGAGGGGACTGTGCTGCTGCTGAACTTGCGGTGGTTTGCCCAACACTCACCCTTTTTCCAGTCACTTTACACACTCCGTGTGTGTGACTGGTGCCCTTCCGGCTGTTGCTCTGGCATTAAATCCCTGAGTGGGTAGGTTTGTGTACATTTTAAGAGCATGTGAGCTCTTTAAGTGGAGTTTTCTGAAAATCCAGCAATTTCTTCCACCACCCTAACTGCCACTGGTTTTTATAGGCAGAAATTTTGGGGGTTTATCTTCCTGGCACTGGAACTCTGGTCTCTGCAGTCTGGCCTGGGCCTGGGATGGCTTACTTCTGAGGCATCCCTCCTGATTTTTATCCACCACATGTAAATGTGGATATGCCTGTGCCCATTCCACCACCACCACCACCACCTCTGCACCACAGTGTCTCCTTGCTTCTTTGCCCCCTCTCCTCGTCTCTTCCCTCCTACACATGTAGATGATTGTGGCTTCTTTAAATCCTTGGTTGGTGGACTTCAATACAGTTTGATTTTCCAGACAGTTCTGGGTATTACTTATTTTGATATTCAGTTATAATTCTTGTATTCTTTTTTTTAGTTGCATGAGGAGGGGAAGCATGTTTACCTATGCCTCCATCTTGACTGGAAGTCTCCAAAACATTCCATCTTTTAAAATAAGCAAAGTATCTAATTTTATACAATTTACACACACACTTCCAATTTTAGTAATGGAAACAATAAAATTATTTACTTCTTTATATTAAACAATAACAAGACTAACTTCCCAAGGCCCACACAACAGCCATATAATAGAATCTGTCATTAATATGATGGTCTTGGAATTTTTTGTATTATGTTTACAATTTAAATTAAGTTCTATTTATTAAAATAAAACCAGGCAAAGACAATGAACTGGCAGCCCATTAAAAAAGGAATACAAACAACTATTAACAACACTGAAATATTAACCTCATTAAAATGAAAGAAATCAAAATTAAAAAGACAAGGGACTATTATTCATTTATATTGGCAAAAATTAAAATTCTTAAAAATGTAGTATGTATAGTTTACCAGGGAATATGCAGGTAGCGGGTGAAAGGGTAGTCATACACATAAAACTACCTGGAAGTGTAAGTTGCACAGTCTTTTTTTGAGAGCAATTTGCTTTTTTGAGAGTAATACTTATCAAAGCTCTAAGAAAGTTAATACCTTTGAACCAAGCATTCCACTTCCAGAAACTTTCTCAATGACATAATTAAGCATAAACCTCAAAATGTGGTTACAGGGGTATTAACTGAACCACTGCTTAAGCAATCAAAATGTTTAACAAAAAATAATGAGCAAATGGTGGGACACCTCCCTTATGGCAAACAGTAGCTTCCCCTCTATACCTGTTCTCCCACCTAGTTGTAGCTTTTCCTTACCAAGAGTCTCCTTCCCACGGAGTCTAACAACTGGCTTTCCGAGGGATCTGATCTGAGTCAAGGGAAAATGAGAGGAAATCTTCTGGGGACTCATGGGAAAAGTACTCCTTGCTGACAAAACTGAGATGCGAGAAGAGAAAGCAGCCTTTCTTGACTTTAAGATGTAATTTTATTAAGATGTGAAGCTAGAAGTTATAGCAGCAGCGCTCATAGTAGCACCACCCACAACCATGAAACAAAGTGCAAAACAAACTGAAGCAGAGGCAAAAAATGACCCCTCTCAACTGTGTGTTGTATGAGATCATCAATGTCCTTGGTTACTTTAGTCAATTATTTTTGGACATTGTTACCGCTGGTCAAAAGCATCTTACCTGTTGGGAACCGCTCTGCCTGGTTTCAGGAGTTGTAACCGCCCCCCATAGATAAGGCTGAGTGAGCGACCTCTGGAATTCGAGCCACTAAGGAGACAAACCTTATCTCTGGCAGCAGCACTGCTTCTGCTTCATTCCCTGCCCCCTACGCTTGGTCGGTTAGTCAGAGATGGGTAAGACCCCTCGGAGGGGGAGCAATCTAAGCCAGACACGATCACTTGGGAGGCCCTCAAGGAAGGACTCGGGGGGCTGCAGTAAAGAGGGGGTGATGGACCCTCACTCCTTGGCTATTCTGACATAGCTTGAGTCCCCACTTCCGTCTGGGAGAAGCACTTTCTGGCTCTAATTCACTTAAGCCTAAAAACCTATGATGGGGAGGGTGGTGCAGTCCTTTACCGGCTAGAGCGGGTTCTGGGTGATTGGGCATAAGAAAGAATTCCTAAAGTCCTGTGAAGCCTGCTTTGCTAAGAGTGCTTTCATTCATATGATAAGGGTCAGAGCAGGAAGTGAGTATGTCCCCCAAAGTTTTTGCAGCCCCCTTACCTAACAGACACTGACTGAGATTAAGCCCTCAGATTTCTTTGAAATGTTATCTACTGTTTAATCCTTGCCGCCTGAATTCCTGTGTATTACAACCCAATAAAAGCTGTTAAGAAAGGGGCTGTTGGTCTTTCTCCTCAGAGAGATTGACCATCTCTCTTCTCCAAGCAGATCATGTCTTGGTAGTTTCACTTTCATCCGTGGTAGATGGGGGGACTTTGAGGGCAAAGTTGCTCCCACACTTAACCTGATACTAGCCATACAATAGAATACTTTAGAGCCAGTAAATGTTTTGCCGCAGAACTGTTTATGAACATATATATGCAGTTAAGAGAAAAAAAGTTACAAAATAGCATGTTCTCATTTTTTATTAAAAAATATGTTATATGAACTCATTTGCCAAGGAAAGGGTTTTAGAAATAGTTATCTCTGATATAGTTATTTCTGAAAGACAGAAATTTAAATGTTTCCTTTTTGCATATTTGCTTTTTCTGTATTCTATACAAATAAGCATATAGAGGCATGCCTCCGAAATATTGCAGATTTGGTTCTAGACTACCATAATAAAGTTAGTCATAGTATTTTTGCTGGTGAAATGCACAACCTGTGAAGTGCAATACACTTGAATGATAGTAAAGCAAAGTGCAATAAAAAGAGGTCTGCCTTGTATTACTTAAGATTCTACCATCTCTTTCTACTTTTTCTGCTAATTCAATGTGATTGTTGGGAGGAAGAAAAGGTAACTACATTTTACTAAGCTATCTTGAATTGGGAGTACGCTTTTTAAAAAGGAAAAATTGTTTTTCTTTTTCAAACTGTGTACACTTTCTAGAGTTACCCTTTTAATGCATAAATGAATTAATAACATTTCTATAGATACAGAATTAGTACTACCCACGTATAATGCACATTCTTGTTTTTCCCTCAAAATTTGGGCAAAAAGTGTGCATTATACACTGCAAAATACTATAACACAAACTTGGTGGGGAAGGGCAAAGGCCTTTATTAAAATGTTGACCAAGTCTGGGGAGCCGAGGATCCCCAGTTCCAGACCAATTTCCACAAAACACAGAAAGAAGCCAGCCATCCCCAGGAACTGAGTCAGTGTCCAGACACGCTGTTCCAATCTTATCTGTCCTCCAGGGCCCCAGGCTGTTATGTGAAGGGGTCTTTGTCTTTCCAGCTGCAGGCTCCCTTTCTTTCTGGAGTGCACACTTATGGGGCCAGCATCTCCATTGTCTCTCCACAGCCTCTTCCCTCTCCTGGGTCCAGGGCATGCTGCAAGGTCACTGCATCTGGTCATGCAAGGGCCTCCTCCATCCATGGGCCCCAGAGATCAAGGATGCTCACACCTGAGGCCGGTGAACGTTCCAGCCCATGTGTCTGTGTGCTGCTCTCAAAGCGAGAGAATGGGAGTGGTCAGGAACCTGTGCCATGTGGCTTGGAGCTGCAGCATCTCTGAGCCTGCAATTAGTTAGGCTGGGTCCTGGGTTCTGGGCTTGGCCTCTGTGAACTGGCCTCTGATGGGGTTAGTGAGGGAAATGCAAAAGGGGCTGAGACTCCACACTCTTCATTTAAATCTTTCGGCCCTAAATCCTGCATGCTGAAGGAGCATCCAACTTGCCAGCCAATCCAGGCTGGAGTCCATCACTGCAGGACAGCCTGCACAGCCTCTTTGCACTTCCTCCTGCCACCATGAATGAGTAGTGGGTAGGAGGGTTTTTAGCCTTGCACAGGGGCATGACATCTCTTCCCAGGGCAGGGGGTAATGTAGTGTTTTTTTACCCTCACCTGGAGGTATGAAGCCACATGCCAGCTTGGGCTTCAATCCACTGCTTTGGGTTTTCCTGAAACCCCTCCCTCACTTTGGGGAGTGCAGCCTTTCATATCACCTTGGACATTGTTGGGAACTATCCTGCCTGGTTTCAGAAGCTATAACCCCCCATGGCTAAGGCTGAGTGAGAGACCTTGAAACCCTAAGCCACTAAGGAGACAAAGCTCATCTCCCTGGCAGGAGCGCCGCCTCTGCCCACTTTACTTCACCCTGCCTGGCCCCCAGTGCATGATCAGTTAGCCAATGATGGGTAAGATTCTTCAAAGGAGGGATGACCTAAGACAGACATGGTCATGAGAGGGCCCTCAGGGAAGGACTTGGGGGGCTATAGCAAAAGGGGGTGATGAACCCTCACGCCTTGACTTTGACAAAGCCTGAGTCTTCATTCTGTCTGCAACAAGTCTAATTTCTCAGCTGCCTTACTTCCCCTGCCTGACTTAAGCCTGAAACAATGCCAGAGGTGGGTGCAGCCCTGTGCTGGAAAAGGTGGGTTCCCTGGGACGAACAGGCCTAAGAAAGAATGTATAAAATTTCATGAAACCTGCTTTGCTAAGAATGCTCTCAATTTTCTGATAATGGTCCAAGCAGGAAATGAGTTTGTTTCCCAAAGTTTTATAGCCCCTTAGCTAACTGACCCCGACTCAGAATAAGTCCTTATAGTTCTTTGAATATTATGTACTGTTTGATCCTTACTGCCTGACAATGATTGATAAGCTTTACCTGTATACTTGTGCAAATTGAACCCAATAAAAGCCCATTAAGGAAAATGCTCTTGGCCCTTCTCCTTTGAGAAATCAGCCATGTTTCCTTTCCAAGCAGATCATGTCTTGGTAGACTTATTCTCATCTGTGGTGGCTGGGGGGGATCCCTGCAGGTGGAGTCCCCCCAACAGGGCATCCCTCCGCTCTGCTCAGTGATCTGGCCAGATCCTCCCTGTTACAATAGGAACAGATGACATTAACTCACTGTAGGTAAGAATAGTAAACTGTTTCTGGGATGGTTTAGAATCGTCTTGAGATGAAGCATCCTGATGTGTAGGTTCACTGGGTTTCCTAAGAGCTACTTCAATACAACGGTGCTCTTCTATTTTGCTTTCCTCAAATGCCCATTTTTTCTTCTCCATCCAGAAACAAATGTGTTTCTTTATAAATATGGCATGTTTTGAATTCTTATTTCTTAATTCTGTTTTGATTGGATATGTATTCTCCCTTTTGTTTCAAATTGTTGTGTTGAGTCCTGGTTTCCTTCCTGTCACTGTTGGTTTCCTGAATATTTTACTTATATTTCATTTGGGGTATCTTTCTCTTTTTTTTTTCATTTTTCAACTAAGCTCAATCAGATCTGTGAGCATTTTGATTACCAGGGCTTTAAATTCTCCATCAGATAAGGTGGCTATCTCCTCATTGCTTAGTTCTCTTTCTGAAGTTTTGCTCTGTTCTTTCATTTGGGCCCTATTTCTTTGTCTTGGCTCACCTGGCAAGTTGTAAGGGGGTAGAGCCTTAGGTATTCACATGGGCAGGGCAACCCTCCTTGCTGCGCTGAGGTGCTGCCTGTGGGGGAGGGGCCAGAGAGGGAACAGTGCGGCTCACCTGCTCATCTCTAGCTCACTTTCCAATGGACTCTCATGTGAGACTAGGAGTTTCTCCCACCACAGCAACTGCTGTAGTTCACAACCACCTCTGAATCTCAGTTTCCCCTAAAGTTAGCCTGCCTGCCGGGTACACCACCCCCCGCCTCAGTGTTTCTGGGTCAGCCTATGTGGTCTGCTGTCTTACCAGTCTGGTTGTTCTGGCAGATTTTTTCTTTAATTCCTTGGTTGTTGGAGTTCCATGCAATTTGATTTTTTTGGTGCTTCTAGTTGTTTATTGATTTTAGATTGGTTGTTATACTCCTTTTGGTTGTGCGAGGAAGAAAAGGGTTTCTACCTATGCCTCCATCTTGGCCAGACCTTGGGTTCCCTTTTTCCCATATCCTCTCCAACACTTGTTGTCTATTGATTTGTTTATGATGGCCATTCTGACTGGTGTGAGGTGGTATCTCATTGTGGTTTTAATTTGCATCTCTCTGATGGCTAGTGAAGCTGAGCATCTTTTCATATGCCTCTGAGCCCTTCTTGGAAAGGTGTCTGTTCAAGTCTTTTGCCCATTTTTTAAATTAGGTTGTTCATCTTTCTGGAGTGGAGTCATGTGAGTTCTTTATATATTTTGGAGATCAAACCCTTGTCTGAGGTTTCATTGTCAAATATGTTTTCCCATATAGTTGGTTCTCTTTTCATTCTATGGTACATTCTATTTACACAATGGATTACTGCACAGCAGAGAGAAAGGAGCTCCTACCCTTTTTGACAGCATGGATGGAACTGGAGAGCATTATGCTAAGTGAAATAAACCAGGCGGTGTGGGACAAATACCATATGAGCTCACCCTTAAGTGGAACCTACTCAACAAAACAAACAAGCAAGC
The DNA here is from genome assembly GCF_014824575.4 of Sturnira hondurensis. Taxonomy (NCBI): domain Eukaryota; kingdom Metazoa; phylum Chordata; class Mammalia; order Chiroptera; family Phyllostomidae; genus Sturnira; species Sturnira hondurensis. The sequence continues at coordinate 10,372,234 of NW_028080827.1, forward strand.
AAAATATAACCAGAGACATTGAAATTAAGAACAACCTGACAGTAACCAGAGGGGAGGTGGGAAGGGTTTTCAGGAACAACTATGAAGGACACATGGACAAAACCAACAGAGAGTGGAAGCAAGGGAGGGAGGTGGGGATGGCTGATGCAGGGTGGAAATTGGGAGGGGGGGTGCGTCAATACAGACAACTGTACTTGAGCAATAAAATAACTGTGAAAAAGAGAAACAGCTAGATACAGTTTTTGTAATCATTCAAAAGAATGCATGGTTATGATGAAAAAAAGTGATCGTGGGGTGCATTTTACTGGGGCCTTGGTACAACAGTAGGCTTGAGACTGCAGACTGACTGGAAACTTCATGTGACCTATCATCCCCAAGCTGCTAGAACTATTGAGTAATACAATGGTCTCTTAAAGTAAGGCCTGTGAGCTGCAACTGCCACCTGTGCTCAAGGGGTTGGACAAAATGCTTATGGGCTGTCCTCCGGACTCTAAATGGAAGGAGTCAGAGGGGAGCACCCAGGCCCATTGGAAGCACTGCTTCACCAGACTGCAGTTCCAGCTCAGCTCCAGGTACAGACTAAGGATGCTTTGCTGAAACCAGGCTTGGGAAAACAGGGGCATATTCTCTTGCTCGCTCCAGAGGGTCTGGAGCAAGGGCAAACAGCCACTTGGACATGTCCTTGAGAAATAAAAGGCCCTCACATGCATTGGGTGGGTCTTGTTGCCCCTTGGGGCCAAGCGGTGCAGAGAAACTTGCAAATAGTGACCTGGATGATTGTGACATGGACCCCAGTCTTAAAGGTGTCATATCTAGGACCAGCAGACCACAAAATGCTTCTTTGTGGCACTTTTGTGATTTCCCTATGGCCCATTATGACTTCTCCACTGTTGTTACAAGTAGATGCTAACCCCCCAGTTGAAGCACGAAAAGTATGGTATTCACTCCCAGGAAGACCCCTCTGCCAGCCACTGTCTTTTCGGCTGACCAGAAGTTTGCTTCTATATTGCCTGAGGGCCATGACTTGCCCTTACTGATGCCTATAACTGCTCTGTCTTTTCACCCTTAGGGTACAGAATAATACTTTAGTGGGCTGGGCTCATACCTAAGCTTCAGTGGCTAACCAGTCGGCATGCTAGGTCTGCACTGAATTCACCCTTAGCACATCTGCTGGTGTCCCATGGCGCATCTCTCCTGCTTCTGTCTCAAATTGGACACGGCTTCAGAACCATTGGAATAGTGAGCATCCCTTGTGGAATGTTACCTGGACTGACATCTATGCTGGGTGAAGCAGAGGTATGACTGGCCCCAACCCTTAAGTGGCTACCTCAAATTTACAGTTGATGTCATCAGTGAAGACAGTCTTGTGTGACACTGTTTCTCCTCGTTATACAATTGGCAGAACTCTCACACCTGGCTTGGGTCTCATCTCTGCCTCTGGAGCCATCACTGTGGCCAGGTGAGTAGAGGGCAGCCTGCTAGTACATTTGATTGGAATTGGGAGGGAGGGGACCTGGTGGAATGGGCTGACAAAAAGATGTTTAATTCTCAACAGCATTTTCTAGGACCTGAAATCTGACCTGCCCTGACAAAAGTCTGCTTCATCATTCAGATTATTGCTAACGCTGCTGCTTTTCCTTTCTTCCTTTTTTGTGCATCAAAGAGAGACACTGCTCTTTTATTGCTAATTTTGACCTTTCTCCTCCCTTCAGATGCCCAGTGTATGTTTTTTGTTTACTGATACATATGACATGATTTTGTTTAAAAAGCAGTGATACTTTAAGCCTTCTTTATGTGATGCACATATTTACTTATTACAACTCCCATGTTATTTTTCACTCTGGAAACTAAGTTTCTAATTAACAGTAGATTTTATAAATGCTCCTTTGTAATGAAGCTTCTTTGTAAATAGATGTAGTATGACAACCATGGCATCTTCTTTATTATTTTAAAGAGTCTATGGTTATTTTCATCTAAATTTTTATTATTTTAGACAACAGTACCTCATTCCTTACCTTTTCCTGTTATTCAGTATTAACTGAAGTCAGATACTTGAAAGTAGCTGGGAGGAACCTCCATAGGACTGCCCCAAAGACATGGAGAAAATGTAGGTTGTAATTTGAATACCAGTAGCATTTAAACACAAGTTCTATTTTACTTAGGATTAAGTATAAACTAGTTGGGGGAGTATGAGCCTGGATACTAAAAAACCAAGGCAGAGACTGAACAGGGTGGACCTCATCCAAATATTTCACTAATATCCAACTGAGAAAGCACCAGTGAGCATTAGAACATCACAGTAGTGATGCTTATATTTTATTTTCATTTATATATATATATATATATATATACATATATATAGTATATATATGTATATATATGTATATACACACATCCATTAAAGTTTAAATATATCTATAAATAAATGTTTGGCTTAAAGTAACTGCTGATAAACTGTACTTACTCTCTTCTCTCTTCTATAATGTAAATCTATTTCTTCTCAGCTGCTTTATTGGAAGTAGACCGAGTTTGGTACTTTATTAGCTGAGATACCACTTCACGATGGCCTAGGGACCATTTACTGTACCTCTCTGAGTCTTTGTTTCCCTTCCTGTGATATAATTACAAGTCTAACTACCTTGTAGGTTGTTGAGAGCATTGTAGATAGTTTATGGAAAGTATCTGGCCCAACAGAGGTGCTCAGTAAATGTAGCTATTATTAATATTAGCTCTCAAAACAGTCTGGGTTTAAAAAATTAACTCACCAAGTATCCTTAAGGAGGACCATTCTGGTGTCCTCACTGGATGCACCAGTTAAGCAGTACCCTCTTTTGAATGTATCCAAGTACAAACCATTCCTCTTCATGTACTCACTTCTTCCTATGTCTTGAATAACTTCTTGAGGACTGAATTCACAGCTGTCAGTCTTCTATGGCTCTCTTCTTTTGAAGGCAATGATATCTGACCTTGCCAGTGTCCTGAACATCTTAAGGCCATTGCTCTTATCTTTGTACCTAAGAAGGAATATTTTATCAGAGTCAAACAAGAGCTACTGGACTGTTGGATTAGTTTGACCACTTTAAGCCTGGGTTTTGTGTGCCTGGGTAGAGCCCCAGCTCCTCATATGCTGCAAAGCCACAGACTCCGTTCACCCCTCTGTGTAATCCCAGGCCATTTGCATGGATTTCTCTCTCAGTCAACTGCTCGGAATTCGAACTTCTCTTTTGGAACAGGAGCACTGAGCCAAATTCATGCGAATTGAGAGGCTGAATCCTGTCGTCCATAAACACAAAGCTTTGTTAGATTTCTGCTCCTGAAATTCAAAATCACTGTCTCTCCTTACTTTATTATTTTCTAGTCTTTATACCCTTGGCCACTGGAATGGACTAAATTTCAATGACAGTCAGAATCAGTGGTGAATTTGTCACTTGAGCACAAGCTTGTTGCCCCAGTGACCCAACCCGGGATCAGTTCCTCCTCCTGTGCCACCCGGGATTTAGGCCCCAGTACATCTCAAGGTAAAGTTCACACAAGCATCATCACTGCTAAGTACAGTCAGGTATTATAGCCTTGTAAACATTCACATAAATTATGTTTCATATATTACCTTGTAGATTTACCTATCCTCTACTGTATTATGTGTGTGCTTCTTTTCAAATCTTCTAATTATCTAATTTTGTGACAGTCATTCTAGTTTGTAACTGAATTTCAAGTCCCATTTTGTTTTAGAGCCCTAGGAAAATTGCACACGTTGCTTTAATTAGTACCAATTTGCTTGTCAAATTTTCAAGATGAAGCCATTGTGTTTTAGGATTATTTAAAGTGGGGGCATTAAAATTAGCTGGGGCTTTTTTAAGAATCACTCATTATGACCCAATTTTAAAGTTATTTTAAATATAACATTAAAAAGGATTATTAACAAGTCTGAGCTCTACCTCTGTGGATTATAATATCTCAGTGTTATATAAAAAGCTAATTGTTAGCTGCTTTTCACTGTGTAAAATATATCATCAGCTCAATTGTCTATATTGGGAGAAGCAGAGGTTGAGTAATCACAAGTAATTTGTATTTGTCTCTGCGATGCTGTTGCCCTTAAATTTGAATATGAGTGAGTCCAATATCTAGGGAATTCATGTCAAAATAATGAAGCTCTATTATAAAGATCTTAAATCAGAAAGCTGACAAGTTCAATTCTTCTTTCTTTTCTTCTCTAGTTGCTTTCCCAGGTTGAAAGGAACAAGTTGAGCTGAGTTCATTCCTCCCTGGTAAATTAGAATATTGAGCACAGATGTTAAATCATGGGTCTGGGAAGAATTCAGTAGCAGATTAGAAGTTGCTGAACTAAGGATTTTTAGATCCATATTGGGTTATGTGATTAGGCTTTTTTTTTCCAAAAAAGAAAGAAATGAAGGAAACAAAAAAAGGAAGATAGATTGTATCGCAGTAGAAACATTTACAGAAAATACTGCAGAAATTCTATAAAAAGAAAAGGGAATGACATCTGGCCAAGCATTGTGCTGGCTTAGAATTTATCTACCAACTTCTGCATATTGCATGCTGTAGGGGGGACAGGTAAATTGAAGAAGGAAATAAAATAATAACCTAATGAAGTAAAAATTTGTGTCTTCAAAAATGGGTATTTCCTGTGTTCTGTTATGTAAGAAATGCATGTATATAACACATGATATTTATCTATGGTTTGTTTCACTTAGCACAGTGCACTCCAGGTTCATCTGTGTTGGCACAAATGGCATGACTTCAGCCGCATCGTAACATTCTACAGTGTGTATGTAATATTTCCAAGACATGGCTATTGTGAACAATGCTGCAATGAACATGGGAGTACAAGATCAAGGTTCTGGTTGATTCAGTTACTGGCCAGAGCTCTCCTCCTAGCTTGCAGACTTCTCACTCTGTCTTCACATGACCTTTCTTTTGTGCACAGAGAAAGAAGTCAACTTTGTGGTGTCTCATTATAAGGACACTAATCCCACCAGATATAAAACTCACCTTTACAACCTCATTTACCCTTAATTATTCAATACCTCTTTACAGGGCCAAAATCCAAATATAGTGTATTGGTGGGTAGGGCTTCAACATATTTGGGGAGTATACAAACATTTAGTCCACAACAACCCCTGACACTTAACACAATGGCATATATATGTAGTCCTTAAATAAACTAAAGAAGGACAGCATTGAAAATATGTGTCATTTTAAAGACCTCAAGGCTAAAGTCTGGGAACTACAATGGCAGTTTGTTAGATCTGGATATATATTGATTATTTTCTTAATAGTGAAAGAATACAAGGAAGAGAGAATTCATTGACAATGAAAGCCAAGAATTCTCATGCTCAGAGAAAGATACCTTTGGGCACCACTGTTTTTTGTGTCCCATATAAGCATCCTCAGCCATGTTCGCTTTAGGACTTCGACCTGTCTGAATGTGGCCGGAGGACCCACAGAATGCGGGTGCTGAGGATCTTTGTGCTTGGTGAAAGAGAACAATGCTTCAAAGTCAAACTGAAAGAAAAACTCAGGGAAGAGCAAAATGCCTGACATTCAAGGTGCTATGGTGTTGGCTTTTTCCCCATTTGTTCCTTCTCTTCACCTTCTTCTACCCTGTTTTTTCCCCTTCTGGAAGTCTGATCTATATGGACTGCATCAGTGGGCTTCCTTGATCTTTTGGCTTTTATCTGAAGACAATTACCTAAATTCTGGTTCTAAAAGAAGTATAGTAAATGATTAGAAATTGGTCACATGTCTAAATGGAGCCTGACAAGGAAACACAGAAAGGCCTGAAATTGAATGAGGTGAAGCCCAGAGGAAGCTGATGTTGGGCAAATACCTTCAGGGTAGATGGAGACATTCTTTAGCCAATGTGCATTAGGCTGTAGCAGGTTTAATGTAGTTCATACCTTGATTGGTATGGGCCCCTAAGAACATTTTCAGAAACAATAGAAGAACAGGCACAGAGCTCTGGATTCTTAGTAACAGTAACAAGAATTCAGATGGTAAGCAATATATAAAGCATTTTAATAATCGCTGTTACATAAGAACAGAACACTGCTGCTGTCCTGCCTAAACCAGTAGAAAGAAAAATTTGACTTCTATACTAACTCATGAAGACAAAGGTTACAGCAATGGTTTTTTTTGGATCTGAACATTGTGTGGCATGATATAAGAGCCATAAAGTAAGGAGGTAATCATTCTTCAGGGCCATCACAAGTGTCAGAATGAAAACAGCTCCCATATGATTAAATAATAATTCTTATAAATAACTATTGCTGGACTAGGGCTGGGGGTGACATCAAAGGCCTCATAATTTTGTTTAATAGGGGTTTTTTGTTTCTGCATGGTGGAAAAGATGAAACAAAAGAGCCAGATAGGATAAGCTTTGTAGCCATTAGAAATAGAGGATTCCTGCCACACTTGCATGTGCACGTGTGTGTGTGTATAACAGAGAGAGACAGACAGAGAGAGATCTTTAGTGCATGACTGTCCCATCTACTATGACAGATGACCCAAAAAGGCACCTGAAGTCTGGCCAACCAGACTTCTTTTTCAGGAGGAGGGAGAAGAGTTGGGAGGAGGAAGGCTTCCCTGAGAGGTCTTCTTCCCAGCTGCCTAAAGTGCTCAATCAATGTTTTTTCTCTTATTTACTTTTTGTCATCCTGAATGAACATAATGTTCCTCTCTTCCTCAGGAGTTTGCTGCATCAGCTTAAGAATGGTAAGAACAGGTGCATTCCTAGAAATACAAAGCCATAAAATCACCATGCTGGACGGAACCTTTGATACAATCTAATAAAATCCAAAGTTCTCATTCATGCCTGGAGATAAGGAACCTCAGGCCCAGTGAAGTTAAATGATTTTCAAAAGGGCATCTGGATACTTGATAGTAGCAGAAGAGTTACTTATAGCTTGGTGTTTTATTACAAGTAAGAACCACATAAACCAAGCACACCCTAACTTAATTGGCATATAAATACAGTACCCATAGGAATAAACTAAACCAAAAGTCAAAAGGAAAAATAAAAGTGTCCTCAAATGGCATTGTAGAACCAGTCTATTTTCTTACATATGACATATCTCTCTCATTTTTATCTGATACAGCATTTTACTTGCAAATATGTCCCTATGTTACCCTACAAAGCACAGAATTACCAAGTGCTTCTGTAAGGTGCAACACACCTAGGTGAAAATAAGCTGTGTTAATAGAACATTTTGCTAACGATGCTGTTTATTTTGTTTCCCTACTTTGGGTACTGGAATTGTTATTGTAAACCCAGGTAGGACCTACCTAGCTTAGTTAAGGCTTAGCTAACTTACGATTTTATGAAACTAGTAATGGATGTGCTGAAAATGATTAAATCAAGACCAGAATAAGAACTATTTACTTTTAAAAATGTATTTTAATATATATCAGAACTGGAAACATAAAAAAATTGGTTGTTAGCTTTTTGAAACTTCGTGAGAATCTGATGAAAATCATGGACAGATCTCCCAGAAAGTTTTATATAGATGAGAAGTTTTAGTTAATATTAGCAAAATTGACATAGACCTCAAGTCTACCCATGGAGCTGAAAATAAGGGACTTTGCCATATAATGACATGATTTTCCTCTTTCACTTCCTCTTTCAGCTGTTTAGGTAAGGGATTTGTCTCTGTTCTGGTCCATTCTGCACAGTTTCCTGCATCTTCTCCCTGCTTGGCCACACTTCTATTTGAGGGTGTCACTCTTTAGTTTCAGTGGCCTTCCTTCTGTTCTTGTATTTGTGAAAAGTGAAATTCCACCCTGAGAATTGCCTTTAAGAGTATGTTGTTTCCACTCCAAAAGGCACTACAAAATTCTGGCTGCCAATTCTACTTGTCAATAAAGGAATGACTTTGGTTCTCTCTTTGACCTTCTATCCTTTCCTTGTCTGGCTAATTTCTAATGGCTCCATATTTCTTCCAAATGGGGAGGGGGTGAGTTATATGTTGTATAGTAGTGTGCTAAAAAAACCCCCCAAAACTCTGCACTTCACAGGTAGCATCTCTAATATCTTTAATCAACAGAGGACTTGCTAATTAGCTTAGAATAATGCATATTAGAGACTATTTTTCATTCATAAAATAGGTAGTATTTAAAAGATGGGCTAGAAATATTGTATGGCCCTTCCACACCTGTGTGAACAGGGACCAGATATGATAAACAGTGAAACCATTAGTCCTTTCCCTTTGGAATGATACTCCATGCTTAGAATTCGAATTCATCCTGGGTACAGTCACTCCAGAAGGATTCTGTAGCCTGATTTTGACTAGGTGACTGGCTCAATTATGTTTTTCTGCCTTCTGTGACTCTTTAATGCAAGTTACTTGTTCAAATGCTTAAAAGTATAGAAAACTAGGTTTTAGCAAGCTTACACTGCAGTTTGGGTGACTGTTTTTATTCCTGCTTACCAACAGAAATGTGTAAGTGTGGCAGAATTTAACCTAGAACTTGACTGCATTACAGAATCTACACAATAGAATGTAGGGGATGAGATGGATAGCCCCCACTTAGCGCTGACCATTGGAAGCTTAAGTCATTTTAGAAGTACACCAGGTAAGAAAGTCTGCTTTAGAAGGCCTTTTGTTCTTTGGTAGGTATGTGTTCTCTCCTTCTATGTAGAACTGAGTATCACCCTTGTAGAAATATAAAATGTTAATGCTGAAAGAAAACTTAAAATTTCTAGTCTGATTCTTCATGTTAGACATAAAGAAATTAAGGTTCAGAAAGTCTGTTACATTCTCAAGGTTAATGCACAAGCTAGTTAGTGGTGAAAGAGGGATTAGGTGGTGGATCTTATGCCCCAGGAAACTCACTGTCATACATGGAGCCATATTTTCCCAAGAAAAATATGAGATATGAGACCTAGAAAGTTTGGTATGACTTATAGGGGGGTAGGACAAAAGACCTGGAATTCTAAAGGTGCTAGCACGCATCCTCATTGCTTTCAGCCACCCTTACTGCTCACTATGTACCCATTTGCCCATTTCTATGGTTCCATATTTTTAAATCTTCCTTCACCACACTAAAAAGCTACTCATTAGTAAAACTGGTATCAGCAGTACACATTGGCTTTCTTCCTATTTCTGCACTCACTCAAAATATAGGTCAAAGAAGAAGGATGTTTCCTTTTGTTTTAAGGATGTATAATACATTTTCCTGTTTGTCCAAACTGACTACTTTTTTGTGATCTCTGGCTTATCCAGAAGATATTTCAAATTCTGGAAAATTATATAAAATAAGACCTATTTCATGGTTTGACTACAGCTAGTGTTAATAATGGCAATTTTTAAATCAACATTTTTGGACCTAAATTTAGTGATTTATTCAGAGTCCTAAATCTTTCTCCACCTGTATGTTTTGTGAATGTACACAAGATGATGTAATGATCCCTTCATTCATGTCTGAAGATTTAGGAATAAACAAATGGTTCCAAAGAATCCAACACTTCAAGTATCATTAATATGTATAAATAGTTCCCTGACAGCCACATCACCTAATGAATTAGACTCAAGAATTGGAGACTCCAGCTTGAAAGGGATATTAGAGATCCTTCAAGGCAACCGTCCCTGTCATCCAAGTTCTGTTCACACCTTGTCACTTGTCACTGACTGCAATGCTCTTTTCTCAGAGACAGTTTATTCCAATTTTGGGCAGCTTTACAAAGTTCTTGAACTGCTACACAGTTCTTATTTGAATAAAATACTTCTGTTTGTGACTCCCATCCACTAGACCCTTTTTCTACAGTTCCTTTGGCGTCATGATGAATAAATATGTCCAATTTTCCTTTTACTTATCAGCCCTTTAAATATTTGCAAGTAGTTTTCATATCCTATCACAGCTTTAAAACAGAACTATTGAAGAACACAGAATGAACTCTTAATTTTTCTTCTGATTATGCTTTTATATATGTGATTTATAAAACAACTGACAAAATTTCTTAAAGTTTCAAAACTTTTTATGTAAATAATATAAGGTTTAGAAGAAATATTTGGAAATTACAGGTACATACCTTAGTATGATTGGGCCCAGAAACCGGTGAGATAAAGATCTGAGTGTAAGCAGCCTGTGTGGGAAATGCAGAATACCTTCGGGAGTGAAGAAGTAATGTAAGGAAGAGAATCCAGGCAATGAAGGGTGTGTTACTAGGCCAGCCATCACAATGGGCAACTAGAGAGAAATCACATGGAGAAACCCAGGGAAATACTGCAAAATAAATTCCTCAGAATTGTGTCCCTCAGGAGTGAGCTACTACCTCAGCATTTTTGGTCTGCTCGCAGGCAAGCTGTCGTCCACAGATCTGGAATAAAAGTCTCAGACACAGAGGAAGCCATTAGAAGTCAACTGAATCACTGTGTGGGACACTGGCAGCATCTGGAATAATAAGAAAAATAAAGGTAATAATTATTATTAATTACAAACATTTTGATGTGCTTCCACTCAAAATTTTTGAAATGTGTATTTTACCATAAATTAAATGATCATAAAGTGATTCTACAATCTTGATTTGCAGCCTGTTTTAACACTTAGTAATACCATATATTGCATTTTTCTATGTCAATAAATATACATTTCCTTATATCATCACTAATTATAATATATACCTTAAGTCATTTAATTAATCCCCTGGTTGGACATTTAAATTAGTTCCAGGGTTTTGCTCTTTTGTTTTCTTTTTTTAAGATTTCATTTATTTTTACTTATTTATTTTTAAAGGTTTTATTTTATTCTCATTTGAGAGAGAGGGAAATAGAGAGAGAGAACTATTGCTGTGTGAGAAAACACTGACTGACTGCTTCCTGCATGAACCCCAACCAGAGAGGGAGGCTGCAACCCAGGCATGTGCCCTGACTGGGAATCAAACTGGCAGCTTTTTGGTTGAGGACGATGCTCCAACCAACTGGGTAAATAGAACTGGCCTTTCTTCATGAGTTTTCTTAATTAGGTTTGACACTTGAAGCAAAAATTATAACACTGTCTAATGTGGTTCTCAATGTATGCAAAAGAGATTCATGAAAGGAATCAGTCTACCCAATTTTAAGAATCTGATCGCTACAATCAAGGTGGAGGACAAAGCCAAAGTGGGGCAGGATCGAAGATGGGAGGTGGAGATGGCTCGGGTTGGGGGGAGTAGAGGGGGAAAATGTAGACAACTGTATCTGAACAACAATAAAAACAGAAAGAACAAAAAAGGCTGAGGTATCTCAATCAATGGAACAGAACAGAGGACCTAGAAAGAAACCCACAGAAATACGTGTAACTGATTTTTGACCAAGATGCAGAAGCAATTTAATGGGGACAGATAGCCTTTTCCACAAATGGTGCTGGAACAAGTGGACCTCTGTAACTGAGAAAATAGAATATCGACCTAAGTTTTACATTGTGTGCACAAAGTGATTCAAAGTGGATCATGAACTAACATAAAAGTATAAAACTTAGACAAACATAGGAGAGAATCTCCAGGATCCAGGGCTAAGCCAAGACTTCTTAAACTTAACAGCAAAAACATAATCTATAAAAGAAAAAATTCATTAACAGGGCTTCATCAAAATTAAAATGTTTGCTTCAGGAGAGATTATTATTATTTTTATTTTATTTTTTTTTCAATTTTTTTATTTAATTATTTTTCAAGTACAGTTTTCAGTCTATTACTCCCCTCCCATCCCACCCCTCATCTTCCCCCCTCCCTCCCATTTCCACCCTTCTCAGTTGTTGTCCATGTATCCTTTATCTAGGTTCCTCTAAATCCCTCCCTTATTTCTCCTGAAATTCCCTCCCCTCTCCCCTCTGGTCACTGTCAGCCTGTTCTCTATTTCAGTGTCTTTGGTTATATTTTGCTTGCTTGTTTGTTTTGTTGTTTAGCTTCCTGTTAGAGGTGAGATCATATGGTATTTGTCCTTCAACACCTGGCTTATTTCACTCAGCATAATGCTTTCCAGTTCCATCCATGTTGTTGCAAAAGGTAGGAGCTCCTTCTTTCTTTCTGCAGCATAAAATTCCATTGTGTATATGTACCATAGTTTTTTGATCCATTCATTTACTGACGGGCACCTAGGTTGCTTCCAACTCTTGGCTATTGTAAATTGTGCTGCTATGAACATTGGGGTGCATAGGTTCTTTGGGATTGGTGTTTTAGGGTTCTTAGGATACAATCCTAGCAGTGGAATTGCTGGGTCAAAAGGCAAGTCCAATTTTAGTTTTCTGAGAAAATTCCATAGTGTTTTCCATAATGGTTGTACCAGTCTGCAATCCCACCAACAGTGGACCAGAGTCCCCTTTTCCCCACACCCTCTCCAACATTTGTTGTTTATTGCTTTGTTCATGTCAGGAGAGATTATTAAGATGATGAAAAGACAAGCTAAAACGTGGCAGAAAATATTCACAAACTATATTTCATAAAGGATTAGTATCTAGACAACATAATGAATTCCTAAAACTCAAAAGTTAAGAAAATTAATCTAATTAGAAAATGGGCCAAAGCCTTGAAGAAATATTTCACCAAAGGGGGTATATAGATGGCAAATAAACACATAAAAAGATATTCAACATTATTAGCCATTAGAGAAATGTAAATTAATACCATAATGAACATCTCTATACAGTTATCGAAATGGCTAAAACAAAAAAAGTCAAACGTCAAGTGATGATTCGCATGTTGGGGAATCTGAATCAGTCATACATTTCTGGTGACAATGTAAAATAGTATGGTCACTGAAAATTAGTGGCAGTTTCTTAATAAATTGAACATGTAACTACCATGCAACTCAGCAACTCCACTCCTGGGCACTTATCCCAGAGAAATGAAGGCTTATGTTCACATAAAAACCTATACATGGATACTCATAGTAGCTTTCTTGTAATAGCTCCGAACTGGAATCAAACTTGATGTCCTTCTATGAGTGAAAGGTTAAACAAACTATGATGCATCTGTACCAGGAATACTACTCAGTAATGAAAAGGAATAAAGTGTCGATACATCCAACCTGGATGAATCTCCAGAGAATTATGCTAAGTGAAAAAAAAGCCAGTCTCAAAAATTACATATTGTATGATGTCATAAATATGGGGGTGTATATATGTGTGTGTGTGTATAAAATTATTGGAATGGCAAAATTATAGAAATGGATAGTAGATTAGTCATTGCCAGGGATTTGGGAATCTTTGGGGGTGCTAGGAAAATGAGTATATCTATAAAAGGGGAACATGAATGATCCTTCTGGTAACAGAAATGTTCTTTTTCTTGGCTGTACTGAAGTCAGTATCCTGGGTGTGATATTATAGTGTGGCAAGATATGGCCATTGGGAAAAACTAGGTAAAGGGTATGTAAGATCTCTCTGTATCTTTTCTTACAACTGGATGTTCTAAAATTATCTCAAAATAAAAGTTTCATAAAAACAAGAGAGGAGTAAGGTCATTAAGATAGTTTGGACTGGCACCTATTACGTCACTAGAGCTTGTGAAGTGCTCCCGAAAATGGTCTGTTAGGGACAGAATTTACTATGCAGTAGGAGGCAGGAGACTGGGATTCCACTGCCGGAGACCCAGAGAGTTGATTTTATTCTGATTGGGGAGTGTTTATTTTGATTGTTCTTTTCCAGGCCAGTGGCTTGAGAACACCTGGTACACAAAGTTTTGTAAAAGCATCTAAATACAATTTAGTATATTTTTCTTTAGGTGAGTAGTTTGCTTTAGTCCATGGGTATATTTACTTTCTCATGCTCTTAAGCAAATGCTAATTGCTGTAATTTGCTTAGCTTATGTTCAACATAGCACACGTGGCGTGGTGCAGGAGATAATGCTGGTCGAAGGGGCACATAACTGAAGGAAGGGAAAAAAGTCAGAAATAAAGGATTTGAGTGTATGTCATAACTAGATAATTCAGAAACAATTATCTATTATTATTTCATCTAGTTATTTAAGGAACTGACAAATTTGTTCTGTTTTCCTGTTCTTTAATATTCCTTTCCAGTGATGGGCTAATCACCTCTGTTTCCTTCTTTATCTTTCTAATTTTCTTGTTGAAGAAAAATGTGGAGCAGTATGCAATTCTAAGCATTTAAAGCAATTTAAGTGAAAAGCGTCTTTGTTTGTTTTTGTCGCTCCATTTAACTCAATGGTGCAGATGCAGAGGGCAACACTTTTCTGCTGTAGTCTGGGGTCTCTGGGCTAGAGGTCTCTGCTCCTGACTCAGACACTTTGCCCTGTTGCTCTGAAATCAACGTGGTGGTGTTTCAGAGCTGGAGTACAGAGAGTCTCTCTGTGGTAACAATTCGTCCTCTTGACTAATTTTACCTAGGCTGTGATCTGAATAGAACACCTGATCTTGAGAAAGTATAAAAAGTAGCTCCTGAATTGCTACCCAAAGAAGCCCTCAAAGACTTGTTACCTAAAGGGAACACAGATGCTTTTAGGAGGAAAAGAGTGATTCCAGAAGGTGTATAGCCTCCAAAAGTTGAACAGTCAACACAGCATGAGGTAATTGAACTATGCAGTGGTTATTACTTGCAGAGGCTGCTTGATTTCCGGGGTACAAAAATGTATCCGTAGCTGGTGTGGGTATATTCTCAGAATTTTAGATCTTTTGGAGACCAGAGATACTGAAAATAACTGTGGCAAAGTTGGCAATCATTTAGCTCAGCTTTTAAGGTGGAAAGAATACAGATGTTTGAGGAACTTCTTGAAATGTGATGCAGTGGAGTTGGGTGTAATACAGGAATAAAAATGGGGCAGTAAGGAGTGTGAGGATTTCTGGGGAAGTAGAAAACAAGTCTGTAAGAAACTTTGCTTTACAGACACTAGCAATGGAAAATCAACCTCATTAATTAATTAACTAATTTATTTATTTATTAGCCCATCCAACAACAAATCAGCTTGGAGTCTGTCCATGCATGGGCGATTCAGTGATCAGCTAGAGATTCAGGAAGCATTTATACACAGAATGTTGGGTGATTCCTCTCTGGTGCTCTTTTCCAATCGTCCCAAACTCTGTTCTCTAATCCTTCCATGCTGAAGATAGTGGATTTTTTTTTTTTAAATCAGAGCTTTAGCCACCATGTATTGTGCCAACTATAGCTTGCCCTCAGGTCTAAGGCTATAAAGATGGGAAACTCATTCCATGTCATTCCCTTTACCCAAGTATAATTTTCCTACAATAAATTACATGATTTTGGTCACCTTCCAGTGTCTTCTCTCTCTCTCTCTCTCTCTCTCTCTCTCTCAGTATTGTGTCCAGAGTTTAACCTTGTTAATTGCAAAGTGTTGGTCCAATAAATTACTCAGCCGTATCAGAATCGGAGTCCCCTTCCTCTCTTTTTAACCAAAAGAACATCTGTTCATTTGTCAAGAATTAGTTAAGACATGATTTCCTCAAAGAAACCCTACCTTTCTCCCATCCCCTACAGGTTGAAAGTTAGCTACCCCAAAGTGTTGATTAGGTGTTTCTCCTCTGGGCTTTCATGTGATCTTATTTCAAAGTTACTTATTGTATACATTTATTCTTCAACTGGCTATAAGAATTTGAGCTTAGGGACCCTATTATTTATCTTTATATCACTAGTGTTTACTATGAGGTTAGTATATAGGCTAAATATTTTGTTAAACTTATGTATGTTTAGAACATGGAAGAAATGTTAGTGAAATTCTGGCCAAGGTGGAGGCATAGGTAGACATGCTTTGCTTCCTCACACAACTAGAAGAAGGACAATAACAAATTTAAAAACAAAAAACAATCCAAACTGCCAGAAAATTAAACTGCATGAAAGTCTGACAACCAAGGAGTTAAAAAAGAAATGTTCATCCGACTGGTAGGAGAGGCAGAGACAGGCAGCTGGGGTGGAGAGGACACAAGGCAGGCAGTGGGGCAGACTGCATGATCCCATGTTTGTGTGTGGATAAGCCAGGAGGAACAACTTGGGAGACAGACATATGGCACAACCCAGGGTTCCAGAACTGGAAACTAAAGCCTCAAAACCTCTGGCTGTAAAATTCTGTGGGGGTTACAGTGGTGGGAGAAACTCCCAGCCTCACAGGAGTGTTCATTGGAGACACCCACAGGGTCCTAGACCATACACAAACACACCCACCCAAGAATCACCACCAGAAGGGCCCAATTTGCTTGTGAGAAACAAAGGGAGTGACTGAAAGTGGGGAAAGAGCCAAGCAAGTGGCATTGTTCCCTCTCTGACCCCTCTTCCACATACAGCACCACAACTGCAATAAAGTGTGTTGCCCCACCCTGGTGAATACCTAAGGTTTCACCCCTTACAATGTAAGAGGTGTGTCCAGACAAATTACTATAACCCAAATGAAAGAGCAGATCAAAATTCCAGAAGAAGAACTAAGTTGTAAGGAGATAGCCAACCTCTTAGATGCAGAGTTCAAAACACTGGTAATAAGCCCTGGCTGGTGTAGCTCAGTGGATTGAGCATGGCCTGTGAACCAAAGGGTCGTGGTTCGATTACCAGTTAGGGCACATGCCTGGGTTGCGGGCCAGGTCCCCATTGGGGGCCATGTGAGAGGCAACCACACATTGATGTTTCTCTCCCTCTCTTTCTCCTTCCCTTTCCCTCTCTCTAAAAGTAAAAAAAAGAAAAAAAACCACTGGTAATCAGAAATGACTGAGTATGGACACAAAATTGAAGAAAAAGTGAAGGCTATGCAAAGTGAAATAAAGAGAAATATATAGGGAACCAACAGCGAAGGGAAGAAAATTGAGGCTTAAATCAAGGATTTGCACCAGAAGGAAGAAGTAAACATTCAACTGGAACAGAATGAAGAAACAAGAATTCAAAAAAATGAGGGGAGGCTTAGGAACCCGTGGGACAACTTGAAATGTTCCAACATCTAAATCATAGGGGTTTCAGAAGGAGAAGAGGAAGAGCAACAAATTGAAAACTTATTTGAAAAAATAATGAAGGAAAACTTCCCCAACCTGGTGAAGGAAATACTTTCAAATTCAGGAAGCTTAGAGAGCCCCAAAGAAATTGGACCCGAAGAGGAACACACCAAGGCAATTCATAATTAAGTTACCCAAGACTAAAGGAAAGGAGAGAATCCTAAAAGCAGCAAGAGAAAAGAAGAGAGTTACATACAAAGGAGTTCCCATAAGACTATCAGCTGATTTCTCAAAAGAAACCTCACAGGCAAGAAGGGGTTGAAAAAAAATATTCGAAGTCATGAAAGGCAAGGACCTACATCCAAGATTACTCTATCCAGCAAAGCTATTATTTGGAATGGAAGGGCAGATAAAGTGCTTCCCAGATAAGGTCAAGTTAAAGGAGTTCAACATCAGCAAAATCTTAGTATATGAAATGTTAAAGGGACTTATCTAAGGAAAAGAAGAAGATCAAAACTATGAATAATAAAATGACAACAAACTCACAACTATCAAAAATTGAATCTAAAACACAAAAACAAAAATGAACTAAGCAAACAACTAGAACAGGTAAAGAACCACAGAAATGGAGATCACATGGAGGGTTATCAGAGTGGGAGGAGGAGGGGGAGAATGGGGGGAAAGGAACAGGGAGTAAGCATAATTGGTAGGTACACAACAGACAGGGGAGGTTAAGAATAGTCCAGGAAATGGAGAAGCCAAAGAACTTATATGTACAACCCATGGACATGAACTAAGGTGGGGGAGGCTGGAGGGAAGGTGTATGGAGGGTGGAGGATACAGGAGAGAAAAAAATGGGACAAGTGTAATACCTTAATCAATAAAATATACTTAAAAAACTCCCACAAGATCCTTTCTCTCTCTCTCTCTCCCCCCCCCTTCTCCCCCTCAGCCCTGAGCTTGTACTGGTCCTTAAAAGGCCCCTAACTAAAGTAAAACTACCCATGTGAAGAGTAAGGATTTTAGATCATAGTCAATTAACTGATAGCTAGCTGAACCATGACCAGGCTACAATGTGACACGTGACAAGTGTTTGCAGCATGTGTGGCTGTAGAGGGTGAAATGAAGAACAGCAACTGTAAAGCATTGTCACAGCTTCACTGAAAGTCACTGTTTCAGGAGACCCTTGGTCCATTTTCCCTTCATAGGCAATGAAATCCCAGACACTCAGGATGCAATATTTTCCCTCTCTCTTGAAAAAAAGATGAAAATTATTTGTGGCTGTTAACCATGATTTCTGAGTATATCTTATCCACATTTTGTGCACCTTTCTAAGAAATAAAGTTCACCTTATAGTAATAAGCAGGATATCATCAATCCAAAGTAGTCTGTCTGAAATGTATGCCAGGTTGCTGTTTATTGCCTGCAGTAAAAGACAAAGAAGGACCTGCCTAATAAATCCATCTCAAATGAGCTAACATTTCAGCCCCCAAAAGCAACTAAAATAGGTTTCTGTTGACAAGGAGACAAAAGAGTCTGATTGTAAGCAAAAGAGTATGGATTTGTCCCCCAAATGTTGGGATGTGTAGCTCCTCTTGAACATAAAAAGAACCGTCACAAGCAGAGGAATAAAAGTGCACGAGTTGGATTGTGGCCACAGTGGTGGTGTATGCATATTGTGTGATATCGCGTTGAATGGAGAAAAATGAAGAGACATCAGGGTAACTTGGGTCTTCAGGCCTCTTGCTAGGTAAAAGATTAGGTATAGCTAGAGGTTATCAACTCTACTTTCATCAAAAGTATTAAGCAATCAGACTTAGCAGTTGCCAAAATATTGAGCTAAAAAAGTTTCTGGTTTCATGAAATTATTTTAAGTGTAGATGCAAAGCTTGGGTTAATAATATTCTACACATGAGAGAATTGCTATTTTATTTGGTATTGTGTATTTCTTTAATTCAAAACGCTATTTCAACTGAAATACCAAGATCAGGTACACAAACTGCTTTCTTTTGGTTTCTGTAAGTTGTAGTATGTAACTTTGTTAACAGGGCACTTTAGATACTACTGTTATCCTCCTTACTGCTTAGGTAAGTGGGAGAGGATGCATTTAAGTATATATTGAAGCTCTTGGTCTGGAGTTATCTCTATAAAAGAGCTTAAAGCTATTCTAAAGTTAACAAGATTGAAAAAGAAGCAAGTTCAATACTTTGGGGAATAAACTTCATGTCCAGGAAGTTAGCATGTGCAAAACCCTAGTCAGGAAGTTGTTGGAAAGTGTTGCCTGATGAGGTGTTAAAGGCACACCCAAATGTTAATTGCTGTGTTTTTATTTCAAGTTTTACCACTTGTCTTCCGTTAGTATAAACCTATTTAAATAATTTATTCTTCTTTTTGACAATGCAGTAGCTGATAGCACTTCTATTCTTGTTTATTATCTGTTTTCAGTATTCTTACAATGTGATGCTTTATATTAGGTTATCAGAAAGTGATGAATATGAGGTATATTTGCTGTCACGTCAGAAATATATTGCTTTAAAATGAAAAAAATAAGCTTTTCATGCAGAAACATTTCAGGTACTCCACCCAAACTTTGAAATAAGATATTCAGTCAATTAGTAAAGACTGAGCTCTCATTCATTACTTCATATTATGTAAGAGTACTTGAGAAATACATTTCTAAGTATCTTTGAATTGTTTTCTCCTTTTCTTCATTCCAACCCAGCTCATCATTTAAACCTAAGGCAAATTCTTTCCTGTTTTTATGTAAAACTGATGAGTGAATATTTGGATCCTTGTGATATAAGGCATAAGATTTGGGTACCTGACCTGGTTACAGCCCCTTTCTGAACAAACAGACCAGAAGCAGTACTTAAGCATAGGTGGCTATGCTTAAGGATCTCAATACGATAACTACAGTTGATTAGACTCAAAGCGAGCAAATGACCTGGCAAGCAGGTGAGTGAGCCCATGACCCCAGCTGTGGCTAAGAGTGGTGCCCTCATGCCCAGTAACTGGGCAATACCAAAAGAGACTTCTTTCAGGGAATTTGAATGGGACACCTGCTGTGAACGGCTATTTCATTGTTATTGACAGACAGAAACAGCAGCAATAAAGATAGTAACTGAGTGGCAGAGCACTAGAATTGGTAGCAATGAAAGTGGACTATTGTTGATAAGATGAAAGAAGCAGATCACTAGAGTTACATCATTTCCATAATGATACCCCAGTTCTCCACTGCCTGGCTAGATGATTATTGAGACTATGTCCTTTTCTTCTAATGACCTGCCATCTGTATATCCACAATAGATCCGTCTCATTTGAAATAGCATGAGAATGTTCCTTAAAATCCTAGAAAGCCCAGAGCAGTGCTTCTCAAATTTTAAAATGAATACATATCTCCCGAGGAGCTTGTTAAAATGCAGATTCTAATTCCGTAGGTCTGGGGTGTTGCCTGAGATTCTGCATTTTATATAAATTTATATAAGATTGTTCAAATATTTGTAGAAGTCAATCATGGAAAACTAGTTTTAAATTTGCAATTTCCATTCATAGTAGAAGTAATCAATAGCATTGTTATCACAGAGCACTTCCTTATGCAAGAAAGGCACTGTGAGTGACATGTGGCACCCGTGCCTTGACTTACAGCTGATTCTGTTAGTATTTTGGCAGGTAGACAAGTGTTACCTGGAAAACACCAGAAAATCGGTATTATTAAGGCAGGACTGGGTGGCCTTTGTCATTTGGGGGATGACAGATCCAAATATGGTGCAGCTTTGCAAACATCTCATCATTATTACCCATACACATAGGCACAGAGGATTTTGAATAATTACAGCTAATACTCTGCTTCTGCTCAGGAAAGATTTAACACACTCTTGCCTGTCCTCATCTGACATTAATTACACAATGTTTGAAGGTAGGGAACAGCTGCTGAAAAATACATAGCAAAGAATAAGAGGTGTGAATGTGTCTTGTTGTTTGCTGCCAATTGTCAGTCTGCTGAGGAAGAACATCCAGAAATCACCCCTCCTTCCCAAAATAGGTTGTCTAAACTTGTGTAGGGACAGCAGTGAGATAGAAAACACTTCCCTTAACTACTCACTTTATGTCTATTCGGCATGACTCTTCTAGGAAGTTGAATTTTCTATAGCACTGGTCTAGTCTATTCTTAAAACTTAAATTTTTTCTTCTGGTAATAATTTTAAAGGAAGTCATTTCAATAAAGAAATGGGTTTTACTAAGGTGTCTGCATTTATTTAAAAGTATTACAGAGATAATCCATATTTTAACAACAGTAGCTTCTTTTATAGGTGAAGAGAAAGTGAAAACTTTCTATGACTTCACTATAAAGTTCTTGATAACTAAACTTAAAAAGAATTTAAAGTTTTTCTACTAATCTTCTGACCAAGAAGAGATAAATTAAATTGGTTCCATAATCATTTTCCTATTGCCCCGACTGAACTGGCTTTGTTTTCTTTATGTCCACTTTTAACTGCTTTGTACATTTTAACATGCATTCGATTTATTATAATGTTTGCTTTTGCTTGATTTAATGATGTTACGGCACATGCTGTGGTTTTGTGTTCTTACCCTTCGCATCAGTCATGTTGGAAATGAGCAGTAACGCCCCACAGATGCCTCCCATAAATGTATAGCCTTGGATATTTTTAAGTAAAAAATGAGAGTAACCATTACTACCTAATTTCTGATGTCTCTATAACCCTATTGGGGGAAATTTAAAGTGATGCCAGCACTCAAATGGAGAAGCACTTTTGAAAATTTTAAATTTCAGCTTCCTGAGTTGTGAATAACAACTTCTTTTAAGGTTACATTAATTTCAAAGGAATCGAATAATTATTAAAAGAGATTTTGGCCATGATTAAAATAGTCATTTTAAATGACTTATCGGATTTTCCATGTACACTATCATGTCATCTGCAAACAATGCCAGTTTTGTTTCCTCCTTTCCGATTTGGATGCCTTTTATTTCCTTGTCTGATCGCTGCAGCTAGAACTTCTAATACTATATTGAATAGAAGTGGTGAAAGTGGGCAACCTTGTCTTGTTCCTGATCTTAGTGGAAAAGCTTTTAGTTTTTGCCCATTGAGTATGATGTTGGCTGTAGGTCTTTCATATATGGCCTTTATTATGTTGAGGAATGCTCCCTCTATTCCCATTTTTCTGAGTACCTTTATCATAAATGGGTGTTGAACCTTATCAAAAGCTTTTTCCGCATCTATTGATATGACCATGTGATTTTTGTCTTTGCTTTTGTTTATTTGGTGTATTACATTTATTGATTTGCGTATATTGAACCATCCTTGCATCCCCGGGATGAATCCCACTTGGTCGTGGTGTATGATCTTTTTGATGTATTGTTGGATGCGATTTGCCAATATTTTATTGAGGATTTTAGCATCTATGTTCATCAGTGATATTGGCCTGTAATTTTCTTTCTTTGTTGTGTCTCTATCTGGCTTTGGAATTAGGGTGATGCTGGCTTCATAAAAAGAGTTGGGGAGTTTTCCCTCCTTTTGGATTTTTTGGAATAGTCTGTGAAGAATAGGGGTTAGCTCTTCCTTAAAAGCTTTGTAGAATTCTCCTGTGA